>NC_135788.1:72286267-74686267 GCF_051106095.1 Pogona vitticeps | reverse complement strand
GGAACACATAGTCACTTGCCAGTTCACAGCATAAATTGTCTATCAAGGCAACCAAAGGCAGTCTCTATTTAAAAAGAGTAGGCCCCAAATTAGATTGAAGTGGATCATCCCCAAACCCCAGCAGCTTAAAAGTGACCAGACTCTCCACACTCCTCTGCTGAGGAACTGGCTGGAAAATAACCCAATGCTTGGAGGTCAGTCTTATAAAAGACAGAAGGCAAGCTTGTTTGCTGCTGCTCCAGTGGGTGGATTGTCCTTTATTGGAGGTTTTGAAACAGCGTTGAGGGTCATCAGTCAGGGACAATTAAAGCACAGCTATGTGAATGTGGGAAATCTTGCAGTTCCACAGGTCTACATTTTTCTTCCATAAAATTGTAGGTCTACAATTCTATGAAAAAATTGCACCCCCGTCTCTTTTACTTAAAACAGTATTTCAACTTGCCACAAGTATTACACCTCTCCTGCTTTTCATCTAACTGTTCTTCCTTTAATGATGCTTCATTCAACTTATTTCATTTAATCATTATACTCAGGGTAGCCCTAAGAATTTCTAGTCATTAGCATGCCCACATGATTCCTATACAGTAGTTACTAAAGAAGATGTAGATGCCAGCAATAGGGAAATGTCTCCTATATCACAAAGGTATATAAATTGGCATTCCAAAATAAAATCATGCAGAATATCTGAAGAAGGTTGTGGCAGAAATTAGTAAAACAAATCCAGATGGCTCAAGCAAGCAAACCATATGTAGCTGCCAAGGCTGCAAGGCAGAGGGGGTGAAAAAGTGTTATTCAGCACTTTTTTAGTTAAAGTGCTGAATAACACCATCTGTACAGAAATATTGAATGAATAGAAGCCATTTTATTAGTGGGGGTGAACACAGAAAATTACATAACACTAAATATGCGGATAGATTCCTTTTAGACTTTCTGACACAGACATCTGAAGTGCCAGCAGGTGTGGCAGACCTACCAGCTGATGATACGGAGTTAAGCTGTTAAATCAGGGTAAAGTCAATCTCTGGATGTTGCTGGATGGCAACTCCTCTTGTTCCTCAACACTGGTTACACTCGCCAAATCAAATGGGAGTTGCAGTCAAACAAAGCCTGAAGTGGCACACTTTGCTCACCCTACAGTCTCAGTCAACAACCAATGGCTGTACATGTGAATGCATACACTCCTCTCACCTATGAATTGGCTGATGCATATCCCTTTCTTCTCATCCACATGGGAAAAATGAAACAGCCAAGAGGAGCTATGGAGAAATCATATCAGGCTTTGAAGCTTTGGAACAGAAACGCAAGGACTTTGAGGCTCAGGTAGTCTCCTCATCCATCCTAGCAGTATTCAGAAGAGGAATAGAAAGGGAAAGGAAAATGCTTTGGGTGAATTACTGGCTACGAAGGTGGTGCCAATATGATGGATTTGGATTTTGGATCCACGGGCCAAGCTTTCTGGAAAACGGACTGCTGGCAAGTGATGGTTTGCACCTCACAAGAACTGGGAAGAATATGTTTGGCCAAAGCATGAAGAACTTCATCACAAAGATTTTAAACTGAAGTGGAAGTAGAAGGGGGACACAAGCTGAGAGACATAGATAGATGAAGGCATATGTACAAAAGGAGAAATGGACCAAGCATCTCTGATGGGACCCAATAATAAGCTTCAACAAATATAGGAAATAAAGCAGGCCATAAATCACACAATCTCCGGTGTCTATACATGAATGCCAGGAGCATGGGAAACATACAAGTACAACTGGAAATCCTAGTTCAGGTGGGTAAATAGGATTTGAAAGGGATAACTGAAACTTTGTGTGATGATTTCCATTACTAGAATACAACAATTTATTTGTTTCATTCTATTTGTTTTATTTATAGGCAGACTTTCTTCCAATAAGGGGACCCAACTGAAGGATATAAATTGTTCAAAAAGGACAGAAAGAATGGAAAGGGAGGTAGAGTAGCATTATATGTAAAAAAAAACCAACCCACATATTCCTGCATAGAAATACAGGCTGTGCCATTGTGAGCATCTGGATTAATATAATTATGGCAAAAAACAAAACATAGTTGGAGTCTACTCAATTGGAGTCCACCCAATCAAGAAAAAGATGCAGATGAAACTTTTGAAAAACAAATTGCAAGAATTTCAGAGAACATGATGTAGCAGTAATGGGAAATTTCAATTATCCTGATCTGTTGGGAGAAAAATTATGCCAAATATGGACCTCCCAAGAAATCCCTGGCTTGTGTGCCTGATCATTTTAACCTACAAAAACTGAAAGAAAGCAGAGGAGTATCTATCCTGGATTTAATCTTAACCAACAGAGATGACTTGGTGGAAGAAGTGACAGCGTGAGAAACTTTAAGGGAAAGTGACCATGTTCTACTTCAGTTTTTTATTTTGAAAGAAATAAAAGCAGTGTGTAGCTCCACCTATACATTGAATTTCAGGAAAGCCAATTTTAATATACTCAGAATACTGATAGGCAAGATCCCTTGGCAGGAAATTGTGGCAGGAAAAAGATTCCAAAATGGGTGGGAATTTTTCAAAAAGGAAATTCTAAAATCACAACTACAACAATTTGAAAAAGAAGAAAAGATGGAAGATGGCAAAAAAAGAAAAGAAAAACTCAATGTGAGTTAACAAAAAGCTCAAGAGAGGGCCTGAAAACAAAAAAAGGACACATATAGGAAGTGGAAAAAAGGCCAGGCTACAAAGGAAGAGTATAGAAAAATAGCAAAGAAATTCAGGGGTGGCAAAAGCTAAGAATACTCTGAGGTTAGCAAGATATGCTAAAAGCAACATGTGTGTAGCAAAAGGCAGAGAAAAGAAACAGTGGCTTAGTTACTCAATGGGAACATAACAATGGTAACAAATAACAAAGAAAAGCTAGAAGTGCTCAATTCCTACTTCAGCTTGGTCTTCTCCCAAAAGACAGCCTACACTCGGCCAGGCAAATGTGAAGTACAAAGGGAGGGGATAGAATTGCATCTTAAGAGTCAAGGAGTACCTTCCTATTTTAAATTTCAAATCCCAGGCCGGATGAAGTGCATCCAAGGATGTTGAAGAAACTGGCTGAAGAGGTTAAAGAACCACTGTCTATTATTTTCTTGAAATCATGGAGGTAGCGTGAAGCAAGAGATGATTGGATGAGAGCTAATGCCCCAATCTTCAAAAAGCATGAAAAGGAGGAACTGGAGAAGCACAGATGGGTCAGGCTGACAGCAATCCCATGGAAAATTCTGGAGAAGATTATAAAGCAGTCACTCTGCAAGCACCTTGAAAACAATGCAGTAATGACTAGAAGCCAATATGGATTTATCAAGAACAAATCCTGCCTGATCTGATCTCATTTTTTGATTGGGCAACCTCCTTCGTAGATGGTGGTAATGCTGTAGACATAATATATCTTGACTTCTGCAAGGCCTTCGACAAGGTGCCCCATGACATTCTGATTAGCAAGTTAACAAGGTGAGGGCTGGATAAAACAAGTGTCAGGTGGATACATAGTTGGTTAAAGAATCATACTCAGGACGTGCTTCTTAATGTATAAAAGGGAGTCCATTAGAGTCTTTGATAACAACAGATTTCTACTTTCTGCCCAGTTCAGACAAATAATTTCTTCAATGGGCATGTGAAATCTTCACTCTTGTCAGTGCTGCTGCCTGTTCTCATTCTGTTAACAGAAGGAACTCCCACAACCTCCAGTGTTTATGTGTACTGAGAGAGTAAAGAACATATCAGAAGAATAGTGCTGAGGGCAGAATATTACTATAAAGTAGTACTAGAGATGCTGTAATAGAGATACTGTTATTTGTGGCAATTGTGTGTGTATTCATCTCCATGTTGTCTTTTGTCAAACAGTGTCATAGTGCTTCAAAAACCTATTGCATCTCATGGTTCAATGTTGACAGTGAAATAGAAGAAATGGCTGCACTCTGCAAGTGTTCACCATAAGCTACATTCAGTTCTTTTGACGTGTCTCCATACTTTGTGATAATGAGATTTTGTTTCAGTGCCTGTTTTATCATTTGCAGGAAGAATCCAAGTGCGGGGGAGGAGTTTCTGCATTGTACAGATGGTTAATAATTTTTATGTTTAGTGTGAGGTGAATATACAGTAGTAATACAGAATGATCTTCCTCCAGATTCACGAGTTGTCTCTTTGCTGAAGCTTGATTTATGTGTGTGTCTGTGTGTGGTGTTTTAAAATATTCTGCAGAGTTTTCTCTACTTTATCCTTGAAGACTGAATGTTGCAGGAAAGAAAGTAAGTAAAAATAAATGTATTACAAGATTAAGAATCTGGATATTATCAGTTAACCTTTGTACTAAGCTGTCTAAAAGCATTAGCCCAGGGCTTTATTGTAATTGACTAGTTTGATGCTATATAATTGACATCACTGTTTCACAAGTATGTATTAAATAAATTCCAATATTTTGTATAAACTGAGGTATTGTTAAAATCATAACCATTGTGCCCCCCCTTTTTTTTAGCAAGCATTAGAAAGCATTACTCTGCATTTGTGTAATGTCTAGTCATTCCACAAGGGTGTGTAAAAACCTTTGTTGGCTTTATCTTTTTGAACTGCTGTATTTGAGAAGATAGAAGAAATACTGTTCGACCACAACAAAAGAAAGAACTTTGTGTTTTTGAGAATCTCTCCAAATGAAAATGACAATATTGTTTTGCTCTTGCCAGTTTCTTATTTGCATGATTTTTAAAAAAGTAGCTCACACATTCACCTGAATAAGAATTTGAAAAGACAGCAGTAATTCAGCCAAATAAGGACCAATAGTTTATATCTCGCTGAAATAAAAATCAATGATTAAATTACCCCCATATTACATAGTGTCATGGTTGGGAAAATCTGAAGATATATTTTTCTTGTCCATATAGTCACTGCCCACCCAGCTCAGAATAAAGAGGTGAGACACAGAGACTGGGTTAAACTGGGGTCACAAATTTATTAAACTATTTAACTTTTAATTCCCCTTTCACAAAGGGGCCCACCATAGTGCGAAATTTACCTGGATCCAGTGTACCTTTTCTCCAAACCAGACCACTCAGGGGCAGGTTTTGGCACTCAAGTGTGCTATCAACTGAACAGCATGTCTTCCACCACCCAACTGTAAGAATATCCCTGAAGCCAAAGCCCAACTGAGCTTTCTGACTCTAGGTGCATTGTTGCCAGGGAGAATCCCTTAAATTCCATCTCCCCTTGCAACAACGTATGGCTCTAATTCTGGGAGGTGGGATATTTAGGACTCTCCTTGAATGTCCTGTAACTCACTTCCCTCTCATACCTTCACATTACCCGCCATGGCATAGGGCTATTCATATGTCCCATGCCTGCCACTAAAACTGAATATTTCAGCCCTAAGCCCCCCTTGCAAATCCCACAAGGATATGTAGAGGCCCCGGTCTGACAAATGCACACCCTCTGGTCTGAATAACTCAAGCTGGTTCATTTGTATATCAGGATGCTTCACCACCGTCACCAGACCAGCCTTTATAGCTCTGCCCACCTCCCAATTCATTCCATGTGTCTAATGGTCAATACATCTCGGCTGACACTCAGCACACCATACCCTCCTGCATATTATGTTTGACCAAACAATCCGTGTTCTTGGGAACACAGCCCCAATGGCTTGCACATAATTAATCACTTCTATAATTAGTGACTTCCCCAACTTCTGGGTCAAGTCATTTTTTCTTGAGTGAACAACCAAAATATGAGGGGTCACATCCGGAGTACCCGTCCCAGAGCATGCCTCTCCATTCCCTCCATTTGAGTGTGGCACGAAAATACTTTGTAGGATCTCTACATCATTGATCCTCAGTGTAAAATGCCAATGCCAACATTTCCCCCCGAATGCCTCGAGGAGCTAATCCCTTGTGACGTAGGTGTAACCCAAATTGCTGAAGATGCTCCACTGTAATGGACCATGGCCTACCTAGCCCTTCCTGTGCACAAAATGTGAAACATTCCTTGCAGGCTGCCACATAGTGATGCCTGGTGCTGGGTGCCACAACTAAATTAATAACCCTGTTGGCTTCAAACTGCAAAGGCTACATGCCTCCTATGGAAGGATATCTGGTTGTACCCAAGTGCCCAGCACCAACACCCTGAACTGGTCGATCTGTTGATGGGACAGGGTATCTACCAGAACATTTTCTACCCCAGGCACGTATCATGTTATAATGCAAGCAGCATAGTATAAAACCCGGACACTCTTATGGATCTAGATGACAGGGAATTAACAACATGCACCACTGCCAGATTGTCACACCAAAAGATCTTGGGTGATCCCCAAGTTCCCCCTTGGACCGTGCCCCCGCACACCACCTTCCTCTGAAATAAATCCCATAACCCAACAAGGAAGCAGAATCCAAATTAACTTGGAATTCTGCACCTAGACGAACTTCCTCCCACCAGAATGAAACACCATTAAAGCCATCTAGAAACTTTAACCAGACCCTCGAGTCTTCCTTCCTCCAAACAGATAGCTTCTGTCGGTGATGTCGCTTTGATAAATCCCTCACAGTGTTGCACAGATGCCTAAGAAAGGCAATGCCTGGCACAACTACCCTGCAAGTGAAATTAAGTGCCCTACAACCTCCAGAACCTCCCTTAAAATCACTCTGGTACAGACTAACATGGAATGTATTCGCTGCCTAAGGTCTGTCAACTTATCCTCCGGCAGCCTACTATATTGCTGATTGATATCAAGCTCCACCCCTAAATAAGTAAGGACAGTGCATGGGCCCTCTGTTTTTTCCTCTGCTGGGGAACACTTAGCTCCCATGCTAGTTCCTGCAAGACTTACATCATGTGCTTGCAATGTGAAGTCCCTCATTTCCCACAAAAAATGAATCATCCAATTAGTACACCACAAGAGGGCACCCCGCCCTGTGCTTGAGTGCTCACTCCAGAAAGGAAGTGAAGCGCTCGAACACTTCTCAAGAGATAGAGAATCCCATAGGCAGTGCTCTATCCATGTAGTAAAATCTGTCAAAAAAGAAAACCCAGCAACTCAAAATCAGCAAGATGCAGTGGTAGCAGGTGAAATGCTGATTTAATGTTGCATTTTGCCACCTCAGTGCCATGTCCACAGGCTCTCACCATGCATACAGCAGTATCAAATGTGGAATCCTATCATTGACTGATTCCCCTGCTGGGTAGGACAGGTGGTGAATGAATCTAAATTTACCAGGTGCCTTTCTGGGCACCATTCCCAATGATGAAACCCTCAACCTTGGGTCACTAATATTACTTACTACTCTCCCTGCTATCACCTCCTCTTTAATTTTCTCCCGCACTACATCTTCCAACCCCTGCACTGATTTCAAATTTCCTGTCATGGTTGCTTCCCTCTTACCCTGCACTGGGATCCTAAAACCAAAATGAAAACCCTAACTCAAACAGTCAGCAGCTACCCTGTCGGGATATGACTCCAACTATCCTAATTGGACTGGTGCCCTTTTGCAGTATTTGCCTTGCCCCTCCCATGTCCTCACCTTCGGTGGCACCTGGACATCCCCTAAAGCAATTGGCTGGTCCATGTGGTGCCCTGCAAATGGAGCACTGATATCTAAATTTGCAGTTTTTTGCTGCAAGACCACTCAATGTTAAATTCCCAGCAAACCAGGTGGTGTTGAACCACCTGGCCCACTAATGCGCAGGGAGAGTTAGCGGCAGACTCCTTCTGGATCAAATGGCCACTATCAAACTGGTCCCCAAGATTGGGATATGAAGGCATCATCAATTGATGCAGCCACAATCCATGGTGATGTGCATGCCAATACATATTGGGGTGAATTGCTGATCTCATATGGAACCCTTAGTTGTAGAGAAGCCAGCCGTGAACCAGGAAATCTACATATGCTTGATAAATCAGATCCATGTATTGGATCAGTGAGAAGGCCTGAGAAGGCTGTGCCTTCACTATGGTCCCTGTGTAAATGAAAAGCCCCAGAAACCAATTGGCCCAGCACTGTTCTGGCTTCTTCATCCTGTACCTCACTTTCTCCCTATCCTCTTCCTTGTCTCCATTATTTTCCTCAAGCTCTCTGTTTGGGAGCTCAGAGACATCAACATATTATCCTCCATATCTTTTCTACTGTAGCCAGCAAAAGGTGGTAATCTGGCAGGAGGGACTAGTCCCCATATGGAAGAACATTGATAGGTATAGAGTTGTACCCTGTATTTGGAATAGAGGAAAAAGACTGAAGTTTGACTGGGAAAGGTGCCATCCAAGGCTTTGAAGCCAGTCTGGGTCCCACTGCAGGTGTTTCGACCCCTCATATGTCAGAAAACTGTTGTGGCCTAAATGAGCACGGCAGTGGTGGGTTCACTGCTCCCAAAGGCCATAAGCCTTCACCCTTTGATATTTTTTATGTGGGTGCTAGTTCACCTGGTGTAGATGCTGCAACCACCATCGCATCTCCGCTTTGCACTGCCACATTTCATCCTACACTCTGATCTTTTACCGGCACTGCTGGGACAAGATCCTTTGGTACCTCAGCTGGCTTCATCTGCCTGTGTTTTCACTACCGTATGGGCTGGTGGCCCCTCACTGAGAATCTGGGAACATATATCTATTTGAGAATTGAGCAAGGCAACTGCTAAGGACTCTCCAGAAGGGCCCGGTGCTCACTTTCTAAAATGGTGATGCAGACCAGCATTATATCACCTAGCTGCTTCAACTGAGCCATTTTACTTGCTTTGGCATCCCTGAGACTTTGTAAGTGTAGTCATTGCCCCCTTAGCAAGTGCCCTTTCATGCTCGAGAGCATTCAGCTTTGCAAGAACAGCCTCATAATCAGGCCATTGTTTCTCCTCCAAGGAAGACACTGCTGGAGGTGATCTAGCTGGGGCCCTTCATTTTGCTGGCTACTTGCCTTTCTTATTACCCTGACCCTTTTTAGGCCCCAGGACTCCCACTATGCAGTGTACTTGCTATCTTTACCTTTGCTTAATCAATATTTATGCAACCAATCCCATCTTGTCCCTCCCCCTCCTTTTTAAAATTCTATTTTATTTTATTCTTACTTTCTCTCTCTCTCTTAACTATGAGAGCACTTAACTTGGATTACTGCGATGTTGAAAGATCTGCCTTGGATTCATATTGAAATAATTCTCTCATTTCTGAGATTATATCCCAGTACAGCTTTTCCCACTCTTTTGTTGACTACGAGGGCTACTCCATTTCTTTTATGGGATTCTTGCCCACAACAGTAAATATGATAATTGTCTGAACTGAATCCACCCATTCCCGTCCACTTTAGTTCACTCACACACAGGATGTCAATGTTTATTCTTGCCATCTCTTGTTTGACCACATCCAGTTTCCCAAGGTTCATAGATCTTACATTCCAGGTTCCTATGCAGTATTTTTCTTTGTAGCATCAGACTTTCCTTTCACTTCCAGGCATGCCCACGGCTGAACGTTCTTTTGGCTTTGGCCCAACCACTTCATTAGCTTTGGAGCTACTTGTACTTGTCCTCCGCTCTTCCTCAGTAGCAGGTTGGATGCCTTTCGACCTGAGGGGCTCATCTTCCAATGTTATATCTTTTAGCCTTTTGTTTCTGTTCATGGGGTTTTCTTGGCAAAGATACTGGAGTGGTTTGTCAGTTCCTGCTCCAGGTGGATCGTGTTTTGTCAGAACTCTCCACTATGACCTGTCCGTCTTGGGTGTCTCTGCACGGCATAGCCCATAGCTTCTCTGAATTACTCAAGCCCCTTCACCACAACAAGGCAGCAATCTGTGAAGGACAGTTACAATGGTTAAATAAACTTACAAATTCTAATTAAAATAAAAACAGCTAAGTCTAGGTAATCATCTTGGCTAGAGGCTGGGCTATTCCCCTCTCCTTCTTCTTGAAAAGAAAAACAAACCTCTGTGTCTCACATTCCAAGGCATTCATGGACCAACCTTTTCACACACATAAACCCTCTCATTTTACATCTCTTTAGGACCACCTTCTTCATTACACTTTCAAGCTGTCAACCAGTTAAGTCCAAGTAAGCGTAATTCAGAACGCTCTGATCACCGCCAGAATTCTCATGATCCAGGCTCCAGGTGTCTTATTCTCTTTCAATTTTGTGGTCTCTTGTTTTGTCTTCTTTTCCTAGACTGTCCAACCTTGTGAATTAGGCAAACACCTCAAAAGAAAAAGCTCCTGAAAAACATCTCTTTTAAATTCATCTTACACAGAACTTAACAGACTCCATTTTAGTGTAACTACAATTCCCACTTTCCATTGCCTTACACCTTTATCTTCCTATAAGACTTCTCCCTCCAAGCATACTTTGATATTCTTCCATCTACCTCCATAGTTCCACTCCATCCTGTAGGTGCAGTTTTCTTTCCACTGTGCTACTAATGACGGACTTTCTTTCTCTTTCCTTTGCATCATCTATATTTTAAGGTTAGTGGTCTTCTCCCGAGGGCTCCCTGGGTTGGTCTTCATTTAACTTGAAGACCTCTCCTCCTTGGGTTACCCTGAACACCTAGCTGAGCTCATGTAGAATTAATGGTCCTCTGCCCACACAATATTCTTTAAGGGATTTCCTTGTTGCCCAACTTCTTATATTTCCTTCCAAGCAACTGAGTGATCTCCACATTGAGGTTCTACTCTGGATGCCTCTACAAGAACAGTTCTTTCTCCCTCACTTCCATTCACCAAGATCTCTGCCTTCACCACTGCAGGTGACATATTTGTTTCCTACTGGAAGACCTCATGGTTTGGGAATTGTTCACTGGCCACTTGTGCTTCAGACATACCATCTCTTGCTAATTGAGGTTTGATGAGTTGTTATATTGTACAGAAGCAGCTCTGCTTCTCTTTTTGTACACTTTTATATTGCTAAGAATTCATTGGCATTCCCTAAACTGGCTGGGTGAGGAAAGACCAAGAAATTTTTCAGATGCTTCTCATAGTTGAGCTACAAAGGCATTTGCACTTTTCAAGCTAACTCTTGCCTGCTAGGGGACGTGGTGGCACTGCGGGTTAAACTGCAGAAGCCTCTGTGCTGCAGGGTCAGAAGACCAGCAGTCATAAGATCAAATCCACGCAACCGAGTGAGCTCCTGTCGCTTGTCCCAGCTCCTGCCAACCTAGCAGTTCGAAAGCATGTAAATGCAAGTACGATAAATAGGTACCACCACAGTGGGAAGGTAACAGCATTCCATGTCTAGTCATGCTGGCCACATGACCACGGAAACTGTCTTCAGACAAACGCTGGCTCTGTGGCTTGAAAACGGGGATGAGCACCGCGCCCTAGAGTCGAACACGACTGGACAAAAATTGTCAAGGGGAACCTTTACCTTTACCTTTTGTTATGCCTTTAGCATCTGTTAGGGACACGACTGGACTAAATGTCAGGGAAATATAGCACTGACAGTGCCATGGGACTCCAGGCATCTTCCAGAGTGGAACAGCTAAAAGCATTGTCCTCTGAATCTGTGTCCAAGAAATGCATAGCCCTCAGCTTCCGGAAGTGTGTACCATTGTGCCCCTCTCCCCTCATGGCACCTCATGATGCCCTTGGTGCACCACCAAACCACCAATGTGGACATTTTTCTTTGTTTTTTTTCATGTAGCTGCTGTGGCAGTGCTCCTTTACCTTTACCTAACTTTACCTTTACCTAACTCTTGCCTGGGCAATTTGTTGGTCTCTCTCCTGCTGCTTCTTTCCTTCTTTCTGAGTGGCTTGACAGATTCTTTCTCACACATCCAATCTCTAGCTCTGGACCATTCATGTTTTATTGAAAACTCCATGGGCAAAGGGTAGTGCTTCTTGGAGATAGGGTTGCTGACATCCTCTTCTGTAACCTTTGCTGTGTCATCATCTGTCTAAACTTGCAGACCATGAACTGAGTACTGTATCTTTGGTATTCACCATCTACATCCCTGGTGTTCTAGATAGTAATCATTGCTGGAATTGGGTCTCTGAGGTTTGGCTTCATTATGGGTTCATGCTTCACAGGGTTTTGGCTTCCTTGGGGAAACTGAGGGGGGTGGTGGTTTCCGGTTATGACAGTGGTTCCCAAACCTTTTCCACTTGTGACTCCCCGAAGTGGCAGTGATGGCAGCTGCGGTGCAGTAAGAGTGGTGAGGAGTGCTGTGCAGAGCAGGAAACAAAGAAGCAGGAAGGAGCACTGCCACAATGGCTACATGAAAAACCAAGGAAAAATGTCCACATTGGTGGTTTGGTGGTGCACCAAGGGCATCATGAGGTGCCATGAGGGGAGAGGGGCACAATGATGCTCACTTCCGGAAGCTGAGGGCTATGCATTCCTTGGACACAGATTCATTGGACAATCCTTTTAGCTGTTCCACTCTGGAAGATGCCTGGAGTCCCATGGCACTGTCAGTGCTATATTTCCTGGACTTTTGCAGAAGTTTGTGCTCCAATCTAGTTTGCTTCCTTTTCTTTGTAGCCTGCTGCCCATGTTTGTCTTTTGCTGCCTACTTCTTTTGCTGTTATGTATGGCCATGATGTCTTCATAGGAAGAATTGGATTCAGTGATAAGAGAGGACTTTAAAGAGGAATCTCAAGCTTCCTGGTAAATGAGAGTGTTGTACTGTTGAGCCACATCTTCTTCCAGTGGCTGGGACTAAACCTTGCTGCTTTCCTGTTCTCCTCTGCTTCCTTCTGAGAATGAGCCTGAATTCTGAGATTCACTATCCTTTGGTGGCAGCGAGGAAGAAACCTCTTGCACTCCCTTTGCTGTATTAGAGGTTTGGGATCCATTGCCTTCTGATGGGAAAGAAGAGAAATTGGATCCCATCTCACTATCTGAACCAGCATTATGGGGCCATTGCCCTTTAATGGAAGAGAAGAGGAACTTTCCATCACCCCCTTTGTCAAACCAATGTTGTCTTCTGATGGCTTTACTGAACAAGAGTTAGGGGTTCCATTCTCCTCTGACATCAAGAAGGAAAAGCTTCCTTTGGGCTCTTTTGCCTTTCTGTTGGCTTCTTCCTGATTCTTTCTTTGCTGTGCAACTGAGGGCATTAAGGAGATGGAGCCAGTCCTAAAAGATGATGAATGGCAAGCACACTGGTACCGGAACATCTTACAAGACCCCACTGGCTGACCCTGCTGACTTTGTCAGAGTCTTCTAGGGACTGAGACTTTTTCAAGCTATGCTGATGTTTTCTGTCAGCTGCCTGGAGGTGGATTCCAGCTGCCATGAACTCTCCATCATCAGTGACATCTTGGAAGAATAGGGGTGCAGTATTCTGCCCTTGGATCTCTGAACAATTTTTGCACTTAAATGTTTTTTTCCTCCAGATAGTGCCTCAGACCAGTGACTGGCATTACATGGGCACCTTCTTGCCCCAGGAGAAGACAGAGAAAGTCAGGGAGTTCCAGGTTCTTGTTCTCCATGAAGAAGCCTTGATCTCAGCATTGGCGTAGGCTGTTAAAGATATAATTCAACATTCCTCTTTGTAGATGTTTTCTTCTCTAGTGTACCCCTTTGGGATATTTCTTTTCCATCTTCCCAGAATTTCTCTTTGGCTGCTTGGGAATGCTGTTTTGTTTTTTTCCTAACAGGATAGAAGGAGGGGTCTTCAGTAACCAACCATGAAGCCATTTTCCTACCTTCGATGAGATCATGAAACAGTTCTAAGTGGTATACACCCTCTGAACCTGAAATGTGATCTGTTCCTGTCTGCGTGGAGGGATCTGACACTTTGTGGGCCAGGTCACTGAAAGCCCTATGATCTTATTCCTCTTCATTTTATTTAATTTATTTACTTATTTGCTTTCTTGTTTGCAGCAAGGGATAAATGTCCTCATGGACTCCTGAACCAACTTTGGAAGATGCCATTTGTGCTCCAAGGTCAGTTTTTAAATATGGTTTTCCAGGTGTTCCTTTGTGCCTGGATGTAAGAAGGGCAGATGGTGGGCAGCAACATTGACTTCCTTTACTCTCCAATATTTCTGAGCATTGGCTCTCTTTTCTGCAGTTTTTTTCCCTGTCTTCCAGTATCTGTGGACACTTCAGCTCCAAATGGTTGGAGAATGCACAGATTCCTGAGCAGTGACTGGGAGGCCCCAGTCATGCTGTATCTTCTTGTGGTGAATATGGAATTCTAAAAATATCCTAGGCATTGTCAGCCAGGAGAGGCAGCTCTACCTCACTTGTTGAGATTGCAGATTTTCTTCTATTCCTGTGCCTCTTCTCTACCCTCAGATTTCAGTTTTGGTCTCTCCATTTCATTTCTCTTGAGCTATTCCTCTTCCATTGAGTGATCATTGTCATCTCCAGTTTGGGAGTCAGTCACAGGCATCTGTAAAGCTCTGTACTGGCAAGGCATTGGAAACTGAACTCAGTCCAAGTGGGTTTGGGAAGGTGGTGGGAGAGGTAAAAATGTCTTCAAAAATCGCTTAACACATTCTGGAAGACCCGATCCGTGCTTGGCAATATGTTCCTCACATGTGTATCCAAGCACTCTTTTATTTCTGGGCTGAGGAAGGGCATTCTCTGACTAATGGTTTTAACTTCTACACTGCCACATAGGGGTTTTGTCATGCTTTTCTCCCTGTGTTCTGTGTGCTTCTGCATTTGATGGGGCAATAGGGCAAAGGAGAGCAGTGACTCATAGTGGAGGGCAGGCTCTTTCCATGCTGGATTTTCTTGTGCTGATGGGACCAAGTCTCATCTGTGATGAATGGAAGAAAGGACATTACCCTCTTTATAATGAAGTTCTCAAGTTTCTCTGATAATGTCTGGTTTGTGTTTCAAGGCATGTAAAAATATCAGGTATCCACCAGAAATACATGGGAGAGACCTGAGTGTCATCCCTGGAGATTTCTCTTGCCTTGATGGGAGAGGAGGTTTTAAATACTGAAGGGCCTTCTGTACCCTCTAGGGTTTTCCTCTGGTACTTCAGCTGAACCTCTCTTTGAAGGTGGAGCTCCAGCTTCTTCCTGGTGCCTTCAGACAAAAACAACAGAGCCTCAGGTCTTTGCACCATGTGAATTTCATAATGGTACATATGGGGAGCAAAAGATGTGGCAGAGGGCATAAAGCATTTGAGGGACTTGAGGAGGCTTGAGGGCAGCCCCATGAGATGATGTACTTTCTTTGCTACCACATGTGACTTCAATCTTGAGACCATCAGCTCTTCAAGAAAGTAAATAGCCACTGCCCTAAATTCAGTTGGTTATGTGGCCTGTTTTATCTCAGGTAAAGGTTCCCCTTGACAATTTTTTGTCCAGTCGTGTCCGACTCTAGGGGGCGGCGCTCATCCCGCTCTTCAAGCCATAGAGCCAGCGTTTTTGTCCGAAGACAATCTTTCCGTGGTCACATGGCCAGTGTGATTTAGAAACGGAACGCTGTTTACCTTCCCACCGAGGTGGTCCCTATTTATCTACTCGCATTTGCATGCTTTCGAACCGCTAGGTTGGCGGGAGCTGGGACAAGCGACGGGTGCTCATTCCGTTGCGTGGATTCGATCTTACGACTGCCGGATCTTCTGACCCTGCAGCACAGGATTCTGCGGTTTAGCCCACAGCGCCACCACGTCCCTTTATCTCAGGGCCACCAGAAATTTACCTACATTCCTCTGGAACTTTTTGGGAATTTGACAGAAACATAATTTTTAGTTACTTTGAAGTTTCAAAGTAGTGTTGGATATCAAAAGGACTACTTTACTCTTTACTCCCTTCTGAATGTATGATCATTTGTAGCATCTAGTTTTTTGAGCAGTAAAGAATATGCTCATCAGATACCTTGCTCTCATTCACTTTGGATTAGGGCAGAAGCCAATGATACACACTCGGGAACAATGAGAGGGGGCTGTTTCTTTGTGGGAATCTTGGGAAAATTACCTCAGTCACCCTCCTAACTTTGGGCAGCACTGCAAATTTGTGTTACCAAATAGGATGCTATTGTTGGGCTCTGCAAAACATAGCAGTGTAACAGGGAATGGTATTCCCTCCAATGTTTATAAAAAGGGTTTGAAACCAGTTACCTCTCATTTCCTTCCTTGCTTTCAGTGCACTCCTGCTCAACTTCTATGACCCATTGAAGACCCTGTCATGTAGTGCAGGTAGTTTTCAAAGGACACCTACTTATCAAGAATGAATAACATTGCCCAAAGCCTTCATTTCTCAGCCATTGTGCCACTCTGCTACATCAAAGCTTAAAAAGCCACACTGCACTGTGCAACATAGTTCAGCTTTCACAGGTTTTACTTTAACTATTTCCCCCCAGTTTGTGGTAGTTCCTGTGTTTTGGTGGCTCTGTGCACACATACATTTCTTGAAATCCTGTCACACAGTTAAGCAAACAACACAATGTTTGGAAGTGAATTGCCATAAGATAAGACATTTTCATAGATATTAATGGTTGCATAATGAGTTGCACAATTTGGTGTGCTACAAATAAGGCCTGCAGAGATTTAACTTGCAGCAATTTGTCTCTAAAAGCTATGCTGTTTGCGTTAACTGCATAATGGGATTTCAGCCAATGCCTTCAAAGAATAAGATGCTGAGCGGAGCTCACATTCAGTTCAACCAAATGATTCCTCTTTGGGTTGGCATACCTTTCGCTTGATTCCCAGCTCTGTCTTCAAAGCTTGGTCCATCTTTTCTTGAAAGTTTGAGCCTTTGTGAAAACAGGAACTAGTAGGATAGTTCTCCCATTTTCCTCTGCTCATTACTTTCTGGTTGCTTATAAATGCTTAACTGCTCCTAGCAAGCTGATAGGTCGAGTATTCAGATTTCTGCATAATTAACTAGAAAAGGAAGCAGGACATTTATGCTTATCATGGACGAGAAGCAATGAATGCCTACCTGCCCACGAGGGATGGGGCTGGGGGCGTATAGGACTGAGCAGGAGTCAAGTCATGATGGATGCTTTTTGTGGTAAGCAGGGCTATAGTTTTCCTGGGTTCTGTGAAAAAAAAATAGGGTGGGATGAAAGGAGTGATCTGTTCTGAGGCTTGTTCCAGTCATTAAGTAGACATCTCATCAAAGGAGCCTGTGGCAAAATGAAGGACTAAAGGGAAAGAGCGTGAGAGCAGGCAGAGCCCGACACATAAGAATAGAGAGGGCCTTGAATCAGTGGTGCTGCTACCAACAAAACCAGCAGGCAAAAGTCATGGGCACCTTGCTCAACCCCCAGAGGGCCCCCAAGATCAAGGCAACATTTCACTGTGTCTAGTGACTGTAAACTAATAATTATCATCAACAGGATTAGAAACAGGATTTGTATTCTCTGCTTCTTCCCATCCCCTCACAGCTATGATAGTAGCAACTGCACCAATGCTGTGGCTATGAACAAACTCCCAGTTTCCCCCTTTCCCACTTCCTCAGGAGCCAGCCAGTCCAAGCCAAAATATATCACCACACTGAGCACCAGCACTAGATGACTCACAACCACGACCTCCTTTATGGTGTGAGGGAAGCCACTGGAAGGAAGTTTCTTGTGTCCAGTCACATGCTGCACTGACACCTTATGAACGTCCAGTACAGTCAGTAGCTAAGTGAACAGGTTCTAGGCCTAGCCTAACTAGACACCTCATTTTGGAGAGGAGAACACACAGATGGAGCAGCCGGCTTCAGCCTGGTTTTAGCTGGCATTCAGTGCCAGTGTGGGAGCACTGACTGCTGGAATGCTCAGAGTCACTTTTAGTACTGCAGCAGCTCCTTCTTCCTTCTTTTTCCACTAATGCTGATGAGATGATGGCAACCATATTAGGTGAGGCCAGCAGCTTTCTTTGAGAAGAAAGCAAGATGTAAGGAGTGAGAATCTGACCATGGCAGCAGAAAAACTGAGTGAACAAGCTCATGACTTAGCAAAGCTGAACTTTGCTTCGTAATGAATAACAATGTTCTTAATTAGAAAAGCACCACCCCAGTGCTTAGTACATATTTGTAAAAGCTCTGAGCATTTGCCGCTGCTGACGGTTTTAAAAACTTTCAAAGGACAAATGTACCATTTTGTTGTTCCTTCCTTGTGATCCCATCTTTGGCATTACAACATTTTTGTGGTGATTGATTAGTTGTGCTTGTTTATTATTGTTTTGTCTCTCAGATCCTTGAAAAGTATTTTGACTAAAAAAATGTCACCAGAGCAAGCCAGGCATGTCCAGTATAACTGGACAGATTTAGGAATAGAGTGCTGTCCATACAGAAAACATGCTGTTCTACAGGCACAAGGTACTTGTAGAGCGAAAGGCAATAGTTAGAGGCTTTAGCAAGATTCTTCCTCTTCTTTCTTAATGGCCAGCAAAGCAAAGCAAAGCAATGCTTTTTGCAGGTGATAAAGCATAAAAATGACAATTACATATTTGGTTACATTTGTAGCATCTTAATTTATAAACTTCAGTGGAATATTCCAACAACAGGGATAGGAGAAAAGGCTACACTAAAGGTGGGTCAAGAAAGAAACAACTAAATTGAATATGTTGTGCTTTCTTACTATTCTGCTGCATTCAAGCTTCTCCTGGCAAGATCCACTGTTATTTCAGTATTCTTTCATTCCTCCCAGGCAATGCATACTGCTGGCATTCATCCATTCATTTCTAACAACTAAGGCAAAAGATTCATTTAATAATTTAGTGATGTTTCCTTCAACATGCTTGTTGGAATGGCAATACACACTCAGTTGGGATTTTAAGCATCTTTTTTTTTTGACTTGTCAAATACTGGGATTTTAAGCATCTTTTTTTTTTGACTTGTCAAATACCTTTCATGAGTTTGGCTTTCTCCAAAGCTGTTTTCTGGATGTATCTCAAGTGGCTAGTTGCTTATCTAGGCTAAAAAAAACTATAATTGGTAGAACTATGGAAAAAAAAATAGCATCAACATTCCTCACTAGGAACAACTCAAAATGTGGATGAAACAATAGCCAAGTGGTTACCATGGCTGTGTCAGGAATCACCACCCACTGGCAACACAGCCCCTCCCTGTCATAGAGATCACTTGATAATTTACATTTTTCATCTGTGACAGAATGAGCATGCCAAGGAGCCAGCATACTCACAGCAAGCCGTTGTGCCCCTTTAAGATGGCTGAGAGAGCTCAGCCAGGGGAAAAGGCTCAGGCAGGGGGAAAGAGGGAGAGAAGGCATCTGGGGAAAGTTCAGCAGCCTGATGAGGAACTCCTTCTGGAGGCAGCCAGGAGCCAGATAAAAAAGTCTCTGGCTGGCAGGGACTTGGAGGGCTCTGTGACATTCCTCCATTTGAAAGGCCACTGCTGACTGTCCGCAGAGCCTCCTTACCTGGATAGGCAAGGACCAGGAGGAAGGGAAGGGCAAGGCGGGGCAGCCGGCATCTGTATCAAGGATGATACAAACCCTTTTTCAGCTGGGCAAAGTCTGATGTTGATGGACCTGAACTGTGGGGATACTCAGTGAAGATAACTGAGGATCCCAGAGAGAGAGGGTGGTGCCCAAGCATTGGTGTATGCCCCTCAACCTGCCTCTTCCAAGGCTGCAGGGATTATGCAAAGCTGTAGTGCAACTGTAAATAAAGTGTCCATATGTTTCAACTTTGAAGTCGAACCTATGGAGCTTGTGCCAGAGAACCAAGCCATCACCAGCTCTGCAGCGTTGGAGGCTGACCTTGCCCACATCATCAATCTTTGGGTCTACCTGTCAAACAATGCCACTTAACAGGAATGAAGAAGTCAGTCATTAGACCAAACCATAGTTCCACTGGCTCCACATTGGTTCTGATCTCTCTCTTGCATTTATGTTTACCAGCCCTCCAACTATTTGTTCTGCATTTTCCTAAAGCACACCAAGACACCATAAACTACTCAGACAATAGGTTTGCTAAACAATTAGTCTCATGGGCAGAAATTATAGAATATACACACTCAGTTATATATACACTGCAGATTGTTATCGCTTGATCAGGAGTTGCCTATATTCATTTTGAGATGAAGCTATCCACAAAAGTTCTTGAGAGCTAACTAATAATCAGTCACTAAGAAAATGTGTTAGGTCCTTCCTTTTCTTCTTATAGACAAGCTGTCCACTGATTGCTCTAATATTCTGCTTTTTCATTTTCAAAAACATCAAAGAAGATCATGTGTGTAGTATTCAAATGAATCACAGAATAGTGAAGTTGGAAGAAACTGACCTGAGACAAAATCTGAAGCTGCTATTCTATGCAAAGTTATGAATGCTTAAACCAACAGAGTTCAACTAGATTAGATTTTAGGAGTTGGTTGTATCCAAAGAACTTTGTGCTAGGAACTGTACAGTTTTCTGAGTGGTACTTATAGCTTCTACTCAAAACACAATATAGTATCCACAGTCTGTGGCCAGGCGCTACAATACACCTGTTCAGAATGTCAGCCATAGATTAAAGAGTGAAGGCATTTCTCAGATTACACTAGTCAAGGAAGTTTACACTGTATTGATTAT
The DNA here is from genome assembly GCF_051106095.1 of Pogona vitticeps. NCBI lineage: Eukaryota > Metazoa > Chordata > Lepidosauria > Squamata > Agamidae > Pogona > Pogona vitticeps. The sequence goes on along the minus strand of NC_135788.1, from coordinate 74,665,859 downwards.
TTTGTCTTATTGCCCTATTTTATAGTATTGTTTTGCTTTATATTGTTTTATTGTATTGTGTGAACCGCCCAGAGCAGCCTGGGTTGCCAGATGGGTGGTATAGAAATTAAATAAATAAATAAATAAATTGGGAGTGTGAAAAACAGATCAAGAGGGTCAGCCTGGCACTCAGGAATAATTTATTACAACAAACAAACAAACCCCCCAAACAACAAACAAACTTCAAACAAACACCCAAGAGAAGAGAACAGAACACAACTTGTTTTCTTTCGTTTTCTTTGGTTCCCATTCAAAGTTTTCATGAATTTAATGGCATCCTCTTCTGGCTAATGACAATTTCCTCTCGTAAACCTGGGGCAGTAGACTCATGCATATTTACAGACAGCTCCCCAGCTCTAAAAAAGTTGCTCACCTGCTGTAACAGACTTCACATCACATATATGATACCTAACCAGACCCTTTGGAAGAACCAGATGCCAACTGTAGTGCTGCCATGTGTAATCTGGTAGCACTCTTATAGAACCTAATATCATCACCCACAACATTAGGTGTTCCTACCCCTGTTTATTTCCCAGTGTGCTTTCTCTTATAATTTGTCATTAGTATTTTCCTGTGTTCTCCTTAGGATAAACAGGTCAGTCTCTATGCAAATCACTCACTCACTCACTCACTCACCCACCCACCCACCCATAACCAACCAACCAACCAACCAACCAACCAACCAACCAACCAACCAACCAACCAACCAACCAACCAACCAACCAACCAACCAACCAACCAACCAACCAACCAAGTATCAGAAATGAAAATAAGGAAAACCATTGGATAATGCTATTCAGGACACTGTCTTCACATTCAAGGGGACCCTTCTTGAACAGTTGATCTTTAAGGGCAAAGCTGTTAAACAACATTTTGTTGGGAGGTTAAATTCTATTTTCTGTTGCAGAAATAGGGATAAAGTGTTTGTATCACACTGTATAACTCAACCAGTTTATTTATGAAAGGGTGTCTATGTTTCCATGTTGTTAGGTGAGGGTTACTGTTCAAACAATTACTAGTCACTACATTTTTCATCCTTGTTCAGTGAGCTGCAGAACCAAGGGTCAGGAGTTTGGTTCTTCACTATGTTTTCCAGAAAAAGGAAAATGGTGGCATTGGGTAAGCTATACAATTTGAAAATGCACAAAAATTGTTATGCCCTACCTGGCTGAGTCCTCAGAAGAAGGGGACCAGGAGGATCCACAATGGCCAGAGGAGAAAAAGACAGAAATGCAGCTAGAGCAGAAGGAAGAAAGCAGGGCAGAATAAAAACCATTTTGCCATCACCTCAATGGTTATTAGAGACCAAATTGCTAACATGAGCTGGATTATGGAGAAAGCCAGAGAGTTCCAGAAAACACACCTGCTTCTGCTTCATTGACTACGCAAAAGTGTTTGACTGGGTGGACCACAGCAAAATATGGCAAGTCCTTAAAGATATGGGAGTGCCTGACCACCTTATCTATCTCCTGAGAAATCTATATGTGGGACAGGAAGCAACAGTTAGAACTGGATATGGAACAACTGATTGGTTCAAAATTGGGAAAGGAGTACGACAAGGCTGTATATTGCCTCCCTGCTTATTTAGCTTATATGCAGAATACATCATGCGGAAGGCTGGACTGGAGGAATCCCAAACTAGAATTAAAATTGCCGGAAGAAATATCAAGAACCTCCGATATGCAGATGATACCACTCTGATGGGAGAAAGTGAGGAGGAATTAAAGAACCTCTTAATGAGGGTGAAAGAGGAGAGCGCAGAAAATGGTCTGAAGCTCAAAATAAAAAAAAAACACTAAGTTCATAGCCACTGGTCCCGTCACCTCCTGGTAAATAGAAGAAGAAGATATGGAGGCAGTGACAGATTTTACCTTCTTGGGCTCCATGATCACTGTAGATGGTGACAGCAGCCACGAAATTAAAAGACGCCTGCTTCTTGAGAGGAAAGTGATGACAAACCTAGACAGCATCTTATAAAGCCGAGACATCACCTTGCCGACAAAGGTCCGAATAGTCAAAGCTATGGTTTTTCCAGTTGTGATGTATGGAAGTGAGAGCTGGGCCATAAAGACGTCTGACCGCTGAAGAATTGATGCTTTTGAATTGTGGTGCTGTAGGAGGCTCTTGAGAGTCCCCTGGACTGCAAAGAGACCAAACCTGTCCATTTTGAAGGAAATCAAGCCTGAGTGCTGACTGGAAGGACAGATCCTGAAACTGAGGCTCCAATACTTTGGCCATCTCCCTCCCCTGGAAAAGACCCTGATGTTAGGAAAGAGTGAAGGCAGGAGAAGAAGGGGACGACAGAGGACGAGATGGTCGGACAGTGTCATCAAAGCGACCAACATGAATTTCACCCAACTCCGGGAGGCAGTAGAAGGGCCTGGCATGCTCTGGTCCATGGGATCACGAAGAGTCGGACATGACTTAATGACTAAACAACAACAATGGTGAGAGAAAAGAAGCTGAATCAGCAGATGCTGCTGGAGAAAATCTCCAACACCTCCAGCCAGAGTGGAAACAGATGCATCAGGAAGGGGCTTAAGCCATGTAACTATAAATAGTCATGCCAGTCAGAGCTTCTTTGCTGGAAGCAACAAGAAAGCTGCATGATGTCTCTGCTTTGGATTTCTTGTTTGTCAACCCATCTCATATTCAACTCTTTTATTGTTCACTTCCTCATAATTGACTCTTGGGTTTCTGGACATTGAATTTCTTCTGCTACTGTCCCCGTACTGACTTTTAATAGCTCAGCATTTTGTCCTGTTGTTTTATAAAGCTTAACTGAACTTGACAAGCACACCTTTGGCAGATCATCTGGTTAAACATATCAAGAATGGTAAACTGCTTGTGAATAATAAACTGGCAGAGCAAATCAATATTCTGCAAGGCAATTCTAAAAATAGAGAAAACCCAAACCAAAACTATAACTTTGAAACTAGACTTTATATCAGCACCAAATTTGGTGCAGATGTAACAGACAGTCTGCTCTTGCTCTGTGCCAGATTTAGGGAAGTCTGGGTAAATGATTTCTGAATTATGAGGTTTTAAAAGTAAAACTGTTCCCCCTATGCAGAAACAAGTGACCTTTAAATGTCCCCAGATTTAAAATAGATCAAATAATTTGAAGAGACCAATCTTGCTGATCTTGAAAGAGAATGAATAGCCTCACCCACTTTTTATTTTGAAGAAATCCAGGCTATGGGGGTTGAAATATTGACACCTCCCAAATGACATTTGAAAAGGGAAAAACAACCACTTTGTTATAAATTCAGCATGTACAGAACATGCTTATCTAATATGAACATTTTGAAGTAGATGCATTATTGAAGCTTCATGAGCTGGAAGGCAGATGTTTGGAGGGCAATGAAAGGTAACAGAAACAGTCAAAAAAAGAGGTTTCTTTGTAGAGACGAAAACAGGCTTAGTTTCAATAAAGTATTGGAATGAAATTGCTCCAGAAAAGGAATTTTTGCCATGTATCTCTTTGCCATGTAGTGTACATATACTTAAACTCCTGTTTTGAAAAGTGAGGAAATTCATTTCTTCAAAACCTCTGATTTAGGAATTAGGCATATTGTGCTTTTGTATCAAAAATGTCAGGAAATGGCCCAATATTGCTGCACAATATCATACCAAAAGAGATGCCAAGCTTTACATAGCCAATGACAGCCTGGATGTTGACAACAATGGCAGCAGTCAAGATTTGCCATTCACAAGATGACACCATGCAAGGGAAAATCACAGAAGTAGACTTCTTTTTTTTCAATTGACCACTTCTCACCCAAACATAAACCAATTGTCAGGGCTAATTTTGGGTAATTGTGAATGGTAGTGAACAGAAAGGGGTATCCTGGACCATCCTGACTACTGCCATTGTTGTTGGCAACATATTATTTCTGACTACCAATGCTTCAAACATAGGATGGGGAGCCACATCCTGTGAATGGAAACTGCACACCTTGGTAAAGGTTCCCCTTGACAATTTTTGTCCAGTCGTGTTCGACTCTAGGGGGTGATGCTCATCCCTGTTTCCAAGCTGTGGAGCCAGCGTTTTGTCCGAAGACAATCTTCCGTGGTCACATGGCCAGTGTGACTTAGACACGGAACGCTGTTATCTTCCCACCGAAGTGGTCCCTATTTATCTACTTGCATTTGCATGCTTTCGAACCACTAGGTTGGTGGGAGCTGGGACAAGTGACAGGCGCTCACTCCGTCGCGTGGATTCGATCTTACGACTGCTTGGTCTTCTGACCCTGCAGTACAGGCTTCTGCGGTTTAGCCCGCAGCACCACCACGTCCCTTGCACACCTTGGTAGCCAATCAATTTTTCACAAAATTGTGTTGTCTCACAACAACCAGGGCCAGCCTCTTCTACTCCAGAACCTGCCCATCCGGGACTTTGAAATGAGATGCTTTTCTGTATAAATAGACTCCCACTCTCCTTTACATGTTTCCACCATTCCCCCTCATCTCCAAAGCGATCACCAACATCAAGAAAGACAGCACAAATTATATTCTCATAACAGTGCTGTGGCACAGACAACCGCCAGTACGAACTACTGCCACTACAACATGACATCCTAGCATGGGCCAACAGGCAGTCAAACACCCAGAATCTAACACTCATCTTGGTAGGCCAGGCCACATGGGAACCTCTCTTCTGGGCTCAGGACATCCTGGCAGTGTTGAAGAAACCTGCCACCTATTTATCTTATGTGGGTCACTATTCATATAGCACAGTTCTAGCAGGTCACGGTAGTTGCTCTCTCCCTCACTCGTTTTAATTGTCTATCCTATGTGAGGAAGTGGCAGGCATTCCAGACTTTCCTCACTTAATAAGGAAAAACCTTGAATGTTATCTCCACTGACTTCATTCTTGATTTCCTCCTCTGGCTCTGAAAGAGGTCTGATCTTGTCCTCCAGTGAAGCCTGTCTTGCAGCCCTTTCTGGCTGTGCACTGCTTTGCTTGACCTATGCAAACATTCACTCACCAACACAAAAGAAGCAATTTCTCAGAGGACTCACCCCTTTCCACCAACAGTACCAATTAACTCCACTCTGGAACTTGCTGGTGGTCATTTCTGATCTTTCAAATCAATGGCCACTTCAGAGTTACAACTTCTGTCCATGAAAGTGACCTTCATTTTGGTGATGCCATCAGCTCTTGGGACCAGTGAACTCTGTGCCTTTAGAGTAGATTTTCCATACTTTGTGTTTCACAAAACAAACAAACAAACAAAAACAAATCATGCTAAGACTCAACCTGACCTTTCTACCTGAGACAATCTCATTATTTCATGCATATCAAGTTCTTGTATTACCTACCTTTTCCTCCCAGCCCCTGCTGGAATTGTTTCTGCATACACTTGATGCCTCTAGCCTGTACAGCATCATTTCCATGTACCCTATGCCTGTTTGTTTGCTATGGGTCCCACAAGAAAGGGCTCTCAATATAATTGCAAAGGCTATATCTTCCACAATGCAGCTCTGTTACCAGCTTGCTCACTTTTCTGTGCCTAAAGCCATCAGAATCAATCCATCAGACCAAATGCCACTTTCACTACATTTCTCTATGGCTTTCCTTTTCCTGACGTATGTCAAACTGTCAATTGGTCACAACCATCCACATTTGTGACCTGCTATAGGATAGAAAGTGGAGCACATCAGGATGTGAGTTTTGACACAGGTCTTCGCTGCTCCATGACATCCATCCCTTTTCTAGGGTAAGCTTGCTAGTCCTTCATATGTATGAGTCCATGGAGACTACTAAGAAGAAAGACAGGTTACTTACCTGTAACTGTGTTTCTCTGAGTGGTCATCTGTGGCACTCACACAATCCACACACCTTCTCTCATGGATGTTCAAATTATTACTTGGTCTGGTGGATTTGGAACTGAGGGACTAGAGGAAGCTTAGTGAGCATGCATGATGGGTGAAGCAGGTGGGCTCCCACCAAAAGTCTATTCATTAGGTTTGGAAAGTTCCAGAACATGCTGTGCAAGCACAGAATATCCCATATATGTGGGACCCATGTATGGGACCACTCAAACAAACACAGTTGGCCACTCAACGAAATACAGTTAAAGGTAAGCAGCCTGTAACCAGGATCGGGCCCTGGATATCCTCCCCTGCTTGGAGCATTAGTGCGCCCCATCCAAAGACATTTTGATTTGTGACATGACAGCTTCCATTTGAAGTGTAAGAGCTTGGTTTTGCTGTCAGCCAGTTCATTAACCCTAAACATTTCGCTGGACTTACATTTTCTAAAACTATTGTTTTTAAATGTGAGAGCTTATAATTTAACCTTACCTGTGGCATTTTCCCATATCATGATCAATTATCTATTCTACTGCCGTGATTGTTGCATGTAGCCATGTATGCTCATTCCATTGTTGCTTGTAAGAACTATGGGTTGGAAAAATATACCTAAACAGCATTAGAATAAGAACTGAACAGGAGGCTTGTGTTTCCTCCGAAGAATATAATTATCATTATTATTCATTACATTTATTTCTAGACTTTCCTTCAGTGACCTGTAGATGGTGTTCATGCTCTCCACCGGGTTGATCATCCTAACAAGCCAATTAGGTAGGTCAGCCTGTGAGAATGTGACTGACCCAAGAAATTCAGGGGCCATTAATGGCTCTTGAGGAAGCTTATAGAGATAGGGATTGGTGTGAGGGAAGTGGGGTCCTTGTTGTGAAGAAAAATGTGAAGAGGAAAGGTGGCTGGCAGGAATTTGGGAGAATGCTGATACTGCCATTTAAACCTGATCAGTTTTAAATGCCCTGTTCAGAGCAGGTCCGGGTAATGCAGATTAGACAATATTTTGGAGAGGGAAAAGAGAGGGGGTTCCAGGAAGGAAGAGGGAGACAATAGAAAGAAGGGAGAGGAGTCTGACTGAGACAGTGTGAATTGACCAGGTCACAAGAAGAAATTATTGGGGGGGGAGGGGCAGGGAGCAAAGACTGATGGCCAGCAAACTGTTTTACCCTCTGGCAGGAACCATACATAGTACTCTTAAAAACAATAAAAGTGAAGGCGAAAGCTGGGTGGGTGGGACTAGTGAAGGGGAAAAAGAGGAGGTGGCTTAATGGATTTATAATCCTAGATATGAGTGAATGGATAGGAAGAATTGTGTATTACTATGGTAACTGTTCATCTTTGTCTGTGTAGCATTTACAGTGACGATGCAGGTGCAGGGAAAACAGAAGGAGGGGGAGTGAGTGAATTAATGGGAATTCCACATGATCTTTCCTGTGACTGAAAAACGAGGCTTCTTTGTGCTGGGCCATAGGAACCAACTCCTCTGCTCCATTTTTAAAGCATAGTTTAAAATTGTTGCAAACACAAGAATCCTGTCTCTACTGACTCATTGTTTTAAGAAGCATTGCAGTAAACTGACCAATACTTTCCTTTCCTCCTGGCTCCAACAGGAAGGTTGGAATGAGCATGCTGCTGAACTTGTTTTCCTCCTGACCCCCGTTGTGCCTGAGGCATAAGTACAGAGTTGCCAGCAATAATCCTGATACAGAGTGAAGAGGGCAGAGAATCATTTCCAAGCAGTGGCTAGGTGTACCATAAAGGTAATGACTTTGTGTCACATACACCATGTCTGCCTTAAGGAGTGTCTGACTCAGCTGCCAAAATGGTGAAAGAAGATGTTTCTGCAGAGGGAACGAGCTCAAATTGAAAGGAACTCTCCCTTTCTGGGCATAGAGAATCCTGGTAGGTTAACCCAATCACCTACAGAGAGAAGAACAGCAAATAACACAGACAGCATGAAGACTTACACTATTTTTTACTCTGCAGAATAGGGATATACTGTTAACGTGATAATAATTAATGCCATTCCCCCCTCACTTCTAATTGAATATTTCCAGACATCTTTAACAAAGCTAACATTGGACACCTCTGCATTGCAGTCCCTGTGATTTCCTTAATTTCCTTAAAAAACACTTTCCATTCCCTCTGCCTCTCTTCAAATGTCCAACACATATGGAAATATGTTCCACTTTCTTTCTTACATCTCCAACATATAGGTGATTCCTCTTTGTTCATTATATGTATTTTTGTTGGTGTTAAGTATCATCTCCTTATTACCTTGTAACAATTTTCCTTTACTCGAACAGACATATTTTTCATTACTCTTTTTCTCATATCTTTTTCCATACTTCCCCACTGATATCTCTATTTATATTTCCTTGCCATATCTCTTTCAGGGCTGTTGTTTTATATTCATGCTCTACTAACATCTTATATATTATACCTATTATCCCATTCATTGTTAAAAGTATTTATTGTATTGCATTTCTGCCCACCTGTGCTACCAAAACAATGCAGAATAAATGGACAAAAACAGATTTAAAATGCTTTTAAATCCCAAAGGCCTTTTAATACAGGTTTGCATGACTGCCAGAAACGCAGCAAGAAACTGAGCCAGTCTAACCTCCCTTGGAAGAACCCATCTCATATATCGTCTTCCTCTTTTCCTGCTGCTACTGTTCTTGTTCTGGTTTTTGTGTGTCATGAAGTTGCCTCCAACTTACATTGATCCTATCTATGAATTAGCAACCTCCAAAATGTCCTGTCTTCAAAAGCCCTGCTCAGCTCTTGTAAGCTCAAGCCTGTGGTTCTTTTAAACAGTCCATCTTGTATTTGGTCTTCCTCTTTTCCTGCTGCCTTCCACCTTTCCCAGCATTATTGTCTTTTCTAGAGAATCCTGCCTTCTCACAATATGCCCGAAGCAGGACAGTCTCTGCTTCAATATCTTTGACTCCAGAGATAGTTCAAGCTTGATGTGACTTAGGATCCACTTGTTTGTTTTTCTTTACTGTCCAGTTTTCACACCCATATATGGTGATCAGAAATACAAGAATGTGGATGATATTGATCTTGGTCTCCAATGATACATTACACTAGATATTTAAAGTCCTTCATTGCTTGCCTCAGTCATCTTCTGATTGCTTCATTGCAATCTTCATTTGAAAGCTAAATTTTCAAAGTTTTCACCATTTCAGTTTCTTCATTGTCAAAGTTGTGTAGTTTTTCTGTAGTCATGATCTTTGTCTTCTTCACATTCAGCTGTAGTCCTGCTTTGACACTTTCTTATTTCACTTCCACTAAAAGTCATTTCAAGTCATTGCTACTTTCTGTCAGTAGGATGGTGTCATCTGCATATCTTAATGATATTCCTTCCACCAATTTTCACTCCTCCTTCATCTGAATCTTGTTTAGCTTTCTGTATGATATGTTCTGTGTACAGATTGAACAGATAAAGGCATTAAATGTACACTTATCTAATGTCTTAGCTTATAGGAAATCATTCTACCTTCCCATATTCTGACCTAACAATCACTTTTTGTCCACAATAAAGGTTACGCACAGGACAATCAAGAGTTGAGGCACATCCATTTCTTTCAGAACAATCCACAGTTTCCCATAATCTACACCAAGTATATAAAACATAGACGGCTCTTCCTCTGAAATTCTTTGGTGTGCTCCAGATAGCCGGTAGATATTTGCAATGTGATCTTGAGTGCCTCTTCCTTTTTGAAATCCAGTTTGAACATCAAACATTTCTCACTCCATATAAGGTAAAAGTCTTTTTTGGAACACCTTGAGAATCACTTTGCTTGCATGAGAAATTAAAGCAATGGTCTTATAATTACAGTACTGCACACCTTGGCCATCTCCTTTTTTGGGATTGGCGTGTATCTTGAAAGTTTCCAGTCTGTGGGCCATTATTTTATTTTCCATATTTGTTGGCATAATCTTGTAATGATTTTTTAAAATTCATTCTCTGTGGCTTGAAGTAATTCCATCAGTATTTCATCTATCCCTAGTGATTTATTTCTTCCCAGTGCTTTCAGTGCAGCTTTCACTTTCTAGAACTTCAGGTTCTTCATCATAGGATTTATCTTTAAAGAAGTTTGTCGTCTTTTTATCTCTTCTATACTGGTCTTCAGTTATACTGTTTCCATCTTCCTTTTATTTCCTCCTAGTCAGATAGTATGTTTCCTTGTTGGCTTAAATTTCCTTCTGATTTTTTGGACTTACTGGAAGAGATCTGTTTTCTTTCTCTCTCTTGTTTTTCTCTTATTCTTTGTGTTAGTTGCTGTTGTGTCTTTGTCTCTACATGACATTTGCTGAAAAACTGTATTCAGGGTTCTGTCTCTATTTCTGTTGCTTTTGCTTTTCTCCTGTTATTTACAATTTTAAGTGATTCTTAAATAGGGATAGGTTATCATCATTTTCTGAATCAGGGGCCAATGTAGCTAGCAACAACAATTGTGCATGTACACATTAAACCAGCTACCTGGCAGTTTAACTGGAAGGCACCATTTTTTGATTCTGACAGTGTTGCTGATACCTTTTGATGCTGACATTTCTGATGATATTTTTTGGGGGCATCAGCTTCTTGCTCTCAAGGATGCTCTTTTGTGAATGATGTCTACTTCTTACTGGTATAAACAAGGTGGGGGAATAGTTCTGTGGTGGGGTGCATATGCTTTGCAGGAGGAAGCACCCTTGAGCCTCCGTTTAGGGCTATGTGATCTGTTTTTGTCTAAAACACTGGAGAGATATCAGTGCTCCATGTGGTCTGTACTGGAATGGACAGATCTATGGTCTGACCTGGCATAGGGCAGCTTCTTATGTCTCAGTGTCCACCATCCACATCTTTGCTCCCTCGCAGATTTCCAGTCTTGAACCCAGTGCTCAATTTCTACTTTATCTAGGTCTTCTCCCAAATGACAGTCTATACTCCTCCAGGCAAATGTGAACTACAAATACTGTAGAGGGAGTAGGATTGCAACTTGAGATTGATGAAGTAGGATTCTGTAACCAAGAGTCAAGGAGTACCTTACTACTTTAAATGAGTTCAGATCCCCAGAGTTGGATGAACTGTATCCAAGGATATTGAAGAAACTGGCTGAAGAGATTACAGAACCACTGTCTATTATTTTCTTGAAATCATGAAGACGTACCATATGCTTATCAATGGCTCCTTCACAAACTGGGAAAAGGTAACAAGTGGGATACCATAACGTTGAGTCCCGGGCCCTGTGTAGCTTAAGAGTCAAGGAGTACCTTCTACCTTAAATGAGTTCAAATCCCAGAGCCAGATGAACTGCATCCAAGGATGTTGAAGAAACTGGCTGAAGAAGTTAAAGAAACACTGTCTATTATTTTCTTGAAATCATGGAGGTAGCATGAAGCAAGAGATGATTGGATGAGAGCTAATGCCCCAATCTTCAAAAAGCATGAAAAGGAGGAACTGGAGAAGCACAGATGGGTCAGGCTGACATCAATCCCATGGAAAATTCTGGAGCAGATTATAAAGCAGTCACTCTGCAAGCACCTTGAAAACAATGCAGTAATGACTAGAAGCCAATATGGATTTATCAAGAACAAATTCTGCCTGATCTGATCTCATTTTTTGATTGGGGAACCTTCTTCGTAGACGGTGAGAATGCTGTAAACATAATATATCTTGACTTCAGCAAGGCCCTTGACAAAGTGCCACATGACATTCTGATTAGCAAGCTAAGGAGGTGTGGGCTGGATAAAACAAGTGTCAGGTGGATACATAGTTGGTTACAGAATCCTACTCAGAGAGTGCTTTTCAATGGCTCCTTCTGAAACCAGGAAAAGGTAACAGGTGGGGTACCACAAGGTTGAGTCCTGGGCTCTGTGCTCTTCAACATTTTCATTCATGACTAGGATGAGAAAGTGCAAGAAATACTTATCAATTTGCAGATGAGACAAAATTGGGTAGAATAATGAATATCAATACAGGAACAAAATTCAAAATTATATTCATAGGCTTGAGCACTGGACTGAAAACAACATAATTAAATTTAACAGGGATAAGTGTAAAGGGGGGGACTCCAAGTGCACAGTTACAAGATGAGGGATACTTGACTCAGTAGTACTATGAGTGAGAAGATCTTGGAATTGTTGTAGATCAAGAGCTGAATATGAGCCAAGAGTGTGATGTCAATGCAAAAAAAGACCAATGCAAATTTAGGATGTATTAACAGAAGTATCATCTCCAAATCCTGCAAGGTACTAGTTCCCCTCTATTCAGCATTGGTTAGGCCTCATTTAGAGTACTGTGTACAGTTCTGGACACCACACTTCAAGAAGGATGCTAACAAGCTTGAGCAAGTTCATAGGAGAGCAACAAGGATGACCAGGGATGAGAAACCAAGTCCTGTGAGGAAAGACTGAAAGAACTGGGCCTATCTAGCCTTAAGAAAAGAAGACTGAGGGGAGACATGTTCTCAATCATCCCAGACACACAACAATAGGCTCAAGTGACAGGAAGCCAGATTTCAGATATTTCCTGAATATCAGAAAAAACTTCCAAACTGTTAAGAGCAGTACGGCAATGGAACCAACTATATCAAGAGGTGGTAAGTGGTCAAACACTGGAGGCATTCAAGATAAATTTAGACAACCACCTGTCAGATATCTTTGATTTGTATTGAGCAATGAGATGGATTTGATGGCCTTATAGGCCCCTTCCAATGTCATTATTCTATGATTCCAATCCCATTGTGGCAGCTTGCTGAGAGAAACCTTTTTGTCTTGTTTTGATGCTAAGTCTCCAGGAAGGATATAAGAAACTGGGTGGTAGCAGTAGGCAAGGGTTGTTGCCTCTATATCCTCTTTGTGGGATTGCTGGAGGCATCTGGCTGGCTGCTAAGAAAACAGGGTTAGCCTCCCTACTGTCAGGTTGTCTGCTCCTTCCTTCCTCAGAGGGAAGGGAGAGTGCTGTGATGTCCCAGTTATGGAACTGGGTACCAACTTTATCATTATTCTCATACCAAGCAGAAGGTTTTGTAGGCAACTAAAGTCTTGTTTGTTGTTTTATCAGCCTGCTATTTTGCTTTTATACTACTACTTTCGATGCACTACTACTATTCCCATTTTCATCTAATCATAAACAGCCTTTGGATCAAGTTTGAAGAAAGATGATAGACAACTATTACAGAGAAAGGAGAAATATCTGTAGCCCTCCTTCACAGTACCAGAAACCAATTCAGGGTCCAAACACAGGTCCTTGACTTTGAGATTAGCCTCTATCTATATCAATACATTTTTCCAATGCCTGATGTAGTGTGATTAATTAATTATAAGACACCTTGCTGTCCGAATCCCTGTACTTTCTATTACAGTTATGTACTGATTAACCCCACTTTCCAATTTATTGAGGTAAGCTTTGAGCAGTGTACAGTATATGCCAATTTCTTTGAATTAACGTTTATTGATAGTAATAATACTATGTGCTTTACTGACATTATCCTACTGGAATGATCAAAACAACACCATTGGGCCATCTCTCTGGAGCAGGACTCAGAGACACTGTTTTACAGTGGCTCTGATCCTTCCCAGTTCGGTTGGGGGAGAACTCAGAAGATGGTGCTGGAAGTATCCTGATTAACACCCTGGCTGCTGGCCTACAGGGTCCCTCGGGGTTCTGTTTTATCTCCTATTTTATTTAACACCTACATGAAACCACAGGGAGAAGTTGTCTGGAGTTCTGGGGTTCAGTGTCACCAATATGTGGATGACACCCAACTCTACCACTCTACCACATAACACCCCCACCCCTGTTACAGCAGCTCCACTGGTTGCTGATCTTTTTCTGGGCACAATTCAAAGTGCTGGTTTTAATCTATAAAGCCAGAAATAGCTTGGGTCCAAAGCTGTATCAAAAACTGTATCTCCATTTATGAACCTTCCCAGGAGGCCTTTGTCTTGAGCCCACCATCCTCAGAGATATGTTTTGGTGGAGACATGGGAAAGAGTCTTCACTGTCACTTCATCCAGACTCTGGTACTTCCCCCCAATGGAAGGCAGGCTGGCCCCATCTTTGCTGTCCTTCCACGAGCAGATGAAGACTTTTTTCTTCAGACAGGCTTTCCCTTAGTGACTGAGAAGCCGTCTACACTGGCCTCCGATACATGGATCACTGTTGACACAGTTTGATTCAAACCAAATTATGGTTTCTTTACATGTTTCCATTTAGATTGATCCATCCTGTCCCTTTAAGAGCTGTTGTGCATTTTTCTGGCACACTGCTACGGCATGTATTCATTTTGGTACAAATCAGTGCCATCCTAAGTAGCTTGTTGTGTAGCCTATGGAGATGGTTAGCTTACACACAAATGGAGCTGTGGGCGGTGTTATCTGAGATGGCAGCCTTGTAATGTTTTAGGTGGGTTGTAGCAGTAAAAGGAAGGAAGGAAGGAGTTTTTAAAATATTTCCCTAAGAGGCCCAGGAAAATTGTAATGGATTGCTACATGGGTGCATTGCCATTTTGATATGCCACTTGTTTTATTTAACAAAGGAAAAAAAGGAAGTCATTGCAGCCTCCTGAATGGTGGCCACAAGACAAGGCAGGGAAGTGGGCTATGTTGATTCTATGCCTCTACAAGGCAACACAGCTCCACCAGAGGAGAAAGGCAGGAAAAATGGCACTTACCTCCCTTCTCTCCCCCCCAACATTCACCCTGACATCTTTTCCTCACATTGCAGCTGTTCATGTCTGGTCTTGCTTCTGCCTCCTTACTCATGAGTAAATGGGATAGGATGTTCCTGCTAGAGCAAGTTTACCTATGTGGACCTGGAACACAAGAGAAGAGGATGATCTCCAGTGTGGACAGAAGGATCACTCAAGGGAGAGTTTAAATAGATTTTACTTACAATAAGAACGATTTAAGTGCAGACCAGACCACAACAAATTTTCCAGCATGAAGTGTCTAGGAGACAATAAATAGGATGTATATATTTTGTTGCTTTTAAATTTGTTTTCTGTAAGGTTTTCCTAATCTTTTAATACAATGTTATTAATTCCTTAATACTGGAATAATTTACTGTTTTTAGCTTCTAATGGTGTGTTTTTAATGATGCAAGCTGCCTTGCGTCCCTTTTTAGGAGAAAGGTGGGGCAAATTTTTTTAAAGAAATAAGGATTTTTAAAACTGGAATTTCACTGACATTTCTTCAAGATTAAAAGCTATAATGAGCACCTTCCATTCTGGCCACATTTTGAGGAGTGTCTTTATGTCTGTTCTTAGCACATATGGATGTTTGGCCAAAAGAAAAAACTGATTGTGACCTGTTGCTTGATCATGCTATCTTCACAAATTTGTGACTTTAATTGCCCATACGCCCTGGGGGAATTCTCTACTGACATTTATGTGGCTCTTCTTGACCTTTGAAAATAGATTGAGGAAGAGAAAGCAGTCCCATCTGGTTTCTTAAATCAGACTAAGAGACTCATGAGGTCATTCCAACAGTTCCATTTAAAACATATTTGTCCCCTTGTCCAGCCATAAATGGCTGTCAAAGCCATTTCCATGTTATGGACAAGAGACTGCCACGAAAACTCCCTGCATGTTTGCTTCGTGTCTAAAACATGGGTGAGCCCCAGAGCTACCACTTATCTTGGTGACTGGTAGCAGATAGACAAAGTTTCTGTCTCACCAGGGATTTAAAAGTAAAAAAGCTTCCCAAATTCTACACTAAGCTGCTGAAATGAAGAAAACGTGAGTTAGAAGGTATGGGTAGGGAAGGACTGTGCACTCAGTTCTAAGACCAGAAACAAATTCTTGGGTTGAATCATGTATGTAGGGCAGCCTTGCTGTTTAACTCTACAAGGACACACCATCCAGAAATGGTAGATTTCTGGATGGTGGGGAGGGGTGAGGGGTTTGTAGGCTAATTTTTACTTTCGACAGGGTCTTAGGACTACATTCTGGTGAGGCTAAGGGCCATGGGGTGAGAAAAAAGACAGATCTAGCTGGCCTAAAACAAAGTAGTCTAGGGTCAGATATCTGGACATTTTCCCACAAGGAATTAACAGCAGAGCTCTGTTAAATGCGTGCATTAGAAGTAGGCCCTAGAGCAGCAGAGTCAGTAAAGGAGTTGAAAGGGCCTCAAATTTTAACTGCTTCAGGTAAAATGTAAGTAGTATAAACAACAATTGAAGGAAATCAACCCTGAGTGTTCACTGGAAGGACAGATCCTGAAGCTGAGACTCCAATACTTTGGCCATCTCATGAGAAGAGAAGACTCCCTGGAAAAGACCCTGATGTTGGGAAAGTGTGAAGGCAAGAGGAGAAGGGGACGACAGAGGATGAGATGGTTGGACAGTGTCATCAAAGCTACGGACATGACTTTGACCCAACTCCAGGAGGCAGTGGAAGACAGGAGGGCCTGGTGTGCTGTGGGTCACTCATGGGGTCACAAAGAGTCGGACATGACTTAACGTCTTAACAGCAACAAATAAATAACAAATAATTTTGGAATGTAGGTAGTGAAGTTTTGCAAAAATCCCTTCTATTATATAGAGGTTTCCTGTTTCATTGTTTATCCCAAAATTTAAATCCACTGCTTCCTGGTATTAACTGCCTTTAAGAGTGGGAGGCCAGATCTATGGCTGAGCCACCTCAAAATTTGCAAGCTGCCTCACTGAGCCTCTTAGTGGTCCTGCTCAAGTCCTAATGCAACAGATGCCAGGTATAGCACTCTTCTAGGCATGTCTATGTAGTAGTAATCCTAGTGCAACAAACTTTAGATAAGCAAAGGTCACCTATACGTAGATCTCTGTTGCTGCTGCTGCTCTTGTTGTTATGTGCCATCAAGTCACATAAGGTAACAACATATAAGGTGCTGTTGCAACAGCTTGAGCATCACTTTGCTTGCATGGGAAATTAAAGCAATGACCCTTTAATTACTGTACTCCTTGGCATCACCTTTTTTTTTTTTTTTTTTTTTTTTGGAGCTGGAATGTTTCCAGCCTGTGAGCCATTGTTTTGTTTTCCATATTTGCTGGCATATTCTTGTTAGAATTATATCGGATTCAGTCTCTGTGGCTTGAAGTAGTTCTGTGAGTATCCCATCTCCCTTGGTGATTCATTTCTTCCCAATGATTCCTGAGCAGCTTTCACTAACATTTTAGAACTGCAGGTTCTTCATCATAGGATTCCTCTTTAAAGGAATCAATCATCCTTTTATCTCTTCTGTATAGGTTATCAGTATACTATTTCCACTTTCTCTTTCTCCTGATCAGATAATGTGTTTGTTTCCCTGTTGGTCATTCAACATTCCTAATTTAGGTTTGCACTTCCCTTTGATTTCTTGAATTTTCTGGAAGAGCTCTCTTATTTCTCCCATTTCCTTATTCTCCTTTGTTTCTTTGCACTGGCTGTAGTAGTTTTCTTTGTCTGTAGGTGAAAGCTGGCGGAAAATTGCATTCAGGGTTTTCAATTTCTACTCAGGTGATATACCTCACTTTGCAAAGGCATTTGAAGAGTAGTTTATTTAAAATGCAAAGGCCTTTAAGCATTCTGTTATCTCCGACAACTGTTATCAGAGATAACAGCAGTGTTTGTCAAAGAAGGTAATCTCTGTTCATCTTCCAGCAGGGAATTCTCAGCTCTTTATCTCTGATCAGTGATTGATAGAGGGTAGAAGAAAAACCAGCAGAGTCAGGTCCAGAAACTTGAGAACCACATAGGAACCCCCCCCCCCAAAGGTTCCCATGTATGCTTGTCTTTTGCACCGTGGCCTATTTGATCTCCCAGAAAGTTCCACGGTATGACTGCAGTTCAAACTAAGAATGCCAAAATCATGACTACAGAAGAACTACACAACTTTAATGCTGACAACAAAGAAATTGAAATAGTTAGAGATTTCATTCAATCATTAATCCAAATGGTGACTGCAGCCACTTCAGCAACTGTATTAACTCATGAACTTTGTACAATTTGATTCATCTTAAGGAAAATGCAATTTAAATATCACTGTGTGATCAAGGCCTCAGACTGACTCTTTTCTGAGAATTTTAACTCAGACTAGCTTCATCTCTGCCTTCCACCTTTCCCAGCATTATTGTCTTTTCTAGAGAATCCTGCCTTCTCAGGTTGTGCCCAAAATAGGACAGCTTCAGTTTTAACATTTTCACCGTTTTAAATTACTGATGTTTCTTTCACCAATGTTCACTCCAACTTCATCTAAATTTAGTCATGCTTTCCATATGGTATGTTCTATGTACAGATTAAGCTGGGTGTGGTCAAACAGGAGGTGGCAAGAATAAACATTGACATCCTGGGTGTCAGTGAACTAAAATGGACGGGAATGAGCGAATTCAATTCAGACAATTATCATATCTACTACTGTGGGCAAGAATCCCACAGAAGGAATGGAGTAGCGCTCACAGTCAACAAAAGAGTGGGAAAAGCTGTACTGGGATACAATCTCAAAAATTATAGAATGATTTCCATACGAATCCAAGGCAGACCTTTCAACATCACAGTCATCCAAGTTTATGCACCAACCACCAATGCTGACGAGACTGAAATTGAACAAGTTTATGAAGATTTACAACACCTTCTAGAACTGACACCAAAGAAAGATGTTCTTCTCATTCTAGGGGACTGGAATGCTAAAGTAGGGAGTCAAGAGATAAAAGGAGCAACAGGTAAGTTTGGTCTTAGAGTTCAAAATAAAGCAGGGCAAAGGCTAATAGATTTTGTCAAGAGAACAAGCTGGTCGTCACAAACATTCTTTTCCAACAGAGTAAGAGGTGACTTTACACATGGACATTGCCAGATGGGCAATACCGAAATCAGATTGTTTATATTCTCTGCATACAAAGATGGAGAAGCTCTAGACCAGTGGTGTCCAACCTTGGCCCTCCAGGTGTTCTTGGACTACAACTCCCAGAAGCCTGCACCACCACCTCTGCTGGCCAGGATTTCTGGGAGTTGAAGTCAAAGAACATCTGGAGGACCAAGGCTGGACATCACTGCTCTAGACAGTCAGCAAAAACAAGACTTGGAGCTGATTGTGGCCCTGATCATTAGCTTCTTATAACAAAACTCGAGCTTAAACTGAAGAAAGTAGGAAAAACTACTGGGCTAGTCAGGTATAATCTAAACCAAATCCCTTATGAATACACAGTGGAAGTGAAGAACAGATTTAAGGAACTAGATTTGGTGGACAGAGTGCGTGAAGAACTTTGGATAGAGGCTCGTAACATTGTACAGGAGGCAGCAACAAAACCCATCCCAAAGAAAAGGAAATGCAAGAAAGAAAAGTGGCTGTCCAACGAGACCTTACAAATAGCAGAGAAGAGAAGGGAAACAAAATGCAAGGGAGATAGGAAAAGTTACAGAAAACTGAATGCAGACTTCCAAAAAATAGTAAGGAGAGACAAGAGGGCCTTCTTCAATGAACAGTCCAAAGAAATAGAGGAAAATAATAGAAAGGGAAAAATAAGAGATCTGTTCAAGGAAATTGGACATATTAAAAGAACGTTTTGTGCAAAGATGGACATGATAAAGGACAAAAATGGTAGGGACCTCACAAAAGCAGAAGACATCAAGAAGAGGTGGCAAGAATACACAGAGGAATTATACCAGAAAGATCTGGATGTCCTAGACAACCCAGATAGTGTGGTTGCAGACCTTGAGCCAGACATCTTGGAGAGTGAAGTCAAGTGGGGCTTAGAAAGCATGACTAACAACAAGGCCAGTGGAGGTGATGGCATTCCAGTTGAACTATTTAAAATCTTAAAAAATGATGCTGTTAAGGTGCTACACTCAATATGCCAGCAAGTTTGGAAAACGCAGCCATGGCCAGAGGATTGGAAAAGATCAGTCTATATCCCAATCCCAAAGAAGGGCAGTGCCAGAGAATGCTCCAACTACTGTACAATTGCACTAATTTCACACGCTAGCAAAGTTATGCTCAAAATCCTACAAGGTAGTCTTCAGCAGTATGTGGACTGAGAACTCCCAGAAATACAAACTGGATTTCATAGGGGCAGAGGAACTAGAGACCAAATTGCTAACATGCACTGGATTATGGAGAAAGCCAGAGAGTTCCAGAAAAACATCTACTTCTGCTTCATTAACTATGCAAAAGCCTTTGACTGTGTGGACCACAGCAAACTATGGCAAGTTCTTAAAGAACAACTGATTGGTTCAAAATTGGGAAAGGAGTATGACATGGCTTTATATTGTCCCCCTGCTTATTTAACTTATATGCAGAATATATCATGCGAAAGGCTGGACTGGAGGAATCCCAAACCAGAAATAAGATTGCTGGAAGAAATATCAACAAGCTCAGATATGCAGGTTGATGCCACTCTGATGGCAGAAAGTGAGGAGGAATTTAAAAAACCTCTTAATGAGGGTAAAAGAGCACCAAAAATGGTCTGAAGCTGAACATCAAAAAAACTAAGATCACGGCCACTGGTCCCATCACCTCCTGGCAAATAGAAGGGGACGATATGGAGGCAGTGACAGATTTTACCTTTTTGGACTCCATGATCACTTCAGATGGTGACAACATCCATGAAATTAAAAGACGCCTGTTTCTTGGAAGAAAAGTGATGAAAAACCTAGACAGCATCTTAAAAAGCAGAGACATCATCTTGCCAACAAAGGTCCACATAGTCAAAGCTATGGTTTTTCCAGTCGTGATGTATGAAAGTAAGAGCTAGACCATAAAGAAAGCTGGCCGCCGAAGAACTGTTGCTTTTGAATTGTGGTGCTGGAGGAGGCTCTTGAGAATCCCCTGGATTGCAAGGAGAACAAACCTATCCATTCTGAAGGAAATCAACCCTGAGTGCTCACTAGAAGGACAGATCCTGAAGCTGAGGCTCCAATACTTTGGCCATCTCATGAGAAGAGAAGACTCCCTGGAAAAGACCCTGAAGTTGGGAAAGTGTGAAGGCAAGAGGAGAAGGGGATGACAGACGATGAGATGGGTGGATAGTGTCATTGAAGCTACCAACATGAATTTGACCAAACTCTGGAAGGCAGTGGAAGACAGGAGGGCCTGGCGTGCTCTGGTCCATGGGGTCACGAAGACTTACCGACTAAACAAGAACAACAACAAAAATCTAGGACTTGTTCTGGATATTTAGTTTTCTGTATACAGTACTTTATTTCTCTGTGGGCTTTTTACCTTTCTGTGGATTTTTATTTAGCTTGAGCCACCATAACAATCTGAGCTCCCACAATCTGGTTTGCCGCACTCTGGATTCCCACAGACTGATTCTGAGACTGTCACATAGGCTGGATTTCCACAGACTCTGGATTCCCATATAATCTGGTGCCCAAGACTTTTTATGGTGACTTTTGGTTATTCTTGTTAATTTATGTATCATTGATAGAGGGTTAACATTGGGGGGAGGCATGTCTAAAAAGGTATTGGATTTCTAACAACCGCAGCTACCATTTCAAGACTTCTTACTAGTAAGAACCCTGTCTAGGCAACCTAGGCACCTATTGAGGGTATGGTGGGCAGATGTGGCAGTTCCTGTAGAGCTGATAATGCCACAGTGAATTTAACACTCCAAAAGGAAATTGAGGTGTACACTTAAAAATCTTATCTTAGCCTCTGAAGTCCAACATACTATCTACAAATGCTGCTCTTAACCTGTGGTCCACAGACCATGGAGGTCGTGCAATATCTTCACAGGAGGTCCATAAAGACTTGAAGAAATGTTATGGTCATTCTAAAATAGAGTGAAAGAAAGAAAGAAAGAAAGAAAGAAAGAAAGAAAGAAAGAAAGAAAGAATGAATGAATGAATGAATGAATGAATGAATGAAAAAGGAAGGAAGGAAGGTAAAGGTAAAGGTTCCCCTTGACAATTTTTGTCCAGTCTTGTTCGACTCTAGGGGGCGGTGCTCATCCCCGTTTCCAAGCCATAGAGCCAGCGTTTTGTCCGAAGACAATCTTCCGTGGTCACATGGCCAGTGCGACTTAGACACGGAACGCTGTTACCTTCCCACCGAGGTGGTCCCTATTTATCTACTTGCATTTGCATACTTTCGAACCGCTAGGTTGGCGGGAGCTGGGACAAGCAACGGGCGCTCACTCCGTTGCGTGGATTCGATCTTACGACTGTTTGGTCTTCTGACCCTGCAGCACAGGCTTCTGCGGTTTAGCCCACAGCGCCACCACGTCCCTTAAGGAAGGAAGGAAGGAAGAAAGGAAGAAAGGAAGAAAGGAAGAAAGGAAGAAAAGGAAACAGAGAACAAAATCTTAATCTCCCTTGCTTGTTTATGTAAAACTGACTTTTCAACCTACTGCTGCCATTAAAAACAAACAAAAGTAAAAATTGGTTATGAAAAGAACTGTTTGATAGCAAATAAGTGTTTGATATTTTGACACAAAATGAGAGCATAGAAGTGAATGACTCTGAGTGACTGAGATACAGCACACAACATTTCTTGCTACTATGCGGACAATCAGAAGTGGTGAGAAGAGAGAGTTGAAGTCAGTGTCAGTGTGAGTGAGTATTTGGATGGACTTCATCATCACGTTCTGCTAATAAAATCATTTGGTTATTGTCGGATAAGGTGACTTTACAATATTATCACAGCGAATTTCGTAACAATAAATTTGACAGAGCCTCAAAATGGATCGCGAGCTGAATTTGAAACGTAAAAGAACTGATTTTGTTGATGAGGGTGCATCCTCTTCAAAGTAAAATGGAGCTTCTTCCAGTCATAAAAAGTGCTGCTGTTATAGCTAGGAATATCTGTCATTTGGCTTCACATGTACAGGTGTACAAAGATAAGCAACTACCAGTGTGTGTTGTATTACAAGATATTTTCCGGTGAGGAAATCAAAATTGTGAAGACATCTCGATACGGAACATAAAGAACATGCCACAAAGAGCATTGTTTATTATTTTTCAAAAGTAAGGATCATGAGCTTTGGGAAAGTAAGAAAATGGTAAAAAAAAAAAAAGAGAGAGAGACGGCAACTGGATGTAACAATGAAAATGCAGTGGGGGCCTCATTTGAAGATTGTATTTCCCCCATTTAATTTTGACTTTAAGATTTTCTGCAGTCTTTTGATATATTATCTTTCTGTCAGTTCTATAACTTTTGTGTGCACAATGTTGTCTGCTTCTAATATTCCAAGGTATTTATAATTTTCATCACTTGAGAGTGATTTTACAATATTGCCATTTTAAAAACTCTATTCTGTCTAGTTTTTGGATCTTGCCAATAGATCTTATAGATAGAACTGCATGTTTGTCAATTCCAAATTTCATATGGATACAGTGGACCCTTGACTTACAGAATTAATCCGTATTGGAACGGTGGATGCAGGTCGAAAAGTCTGTAGGTCAAGGCTCCATTGACCTACAATGCATTGAAAACCAATTAATCCGTAACCGGACATTTTTGTTCCATTTTGGGTTTTTTCCTGGTCTGTAGGTCGATTCTCCGGCTGCAAGTTGAACCTAAATTTGGTGGCTGGAGAAGTCTGTAACTCAAAAAGTCTGTAAGTGGAGCCGTCTGTAAGTCGAGGGTCCACTGTATCTTCACTAAATATTTGCACTGTGTTTAGCAGATTCTATCTCTGTGGAACCTTTTGCATATAGTTTTAGGTCATCCATGTAAAAAAGATAATTGATTTTTCCTGCTTGTTTTGAAATATGGAAGCCCAATCCAATTTTATTTAAGATTATTGACATGGGGATTAGTGAGATATTAAACAACAATGGTGACAAAAAATCCCCTTGAAATATTCCTATTTCGATGTTAATTTGCCCAGTTTCTTCACCATTGTTCATTAAGATGGTTTTTCATTTTTCCAACTGGGATAAATCTGGGATAAATCTGGCAAACAATTGCTGAGGTGAAATTGCTTCTCCATGAGGAAAAACCTCTGAATGTTTTTACTAATCCCAAACACTTTTAGGCAAGTGTTAATCCAGCTGTGTGGCAATAAATCAAATGCCTTTTTATAATCTATCCAGGCCACCTTAAGGTTTGGGTTTCATCTTTTTGCATTCTTCAGTATCATTTTATCAATAAGCAGCTGATCTTTTGTGCCTCTTGACTTTTTAAAGTTTCCTTTCTGTTCAGTTGGATATAGGGAGTTTTCAGTCAAGTGTTTATATATAGATCTTGCAAGTACAGTGGTGCCCCGTATAGCGAGGTTAATCCGTTCCGGATTAACCTTCGCTATACGAAAACATCGCTGTGCGGGTAAGGAAAGCCTATTGGAACGCATTAAACTTAGTTTAATGCGTTCCAATAAGCGTCCAAACTTACCCCTCCAGCAATGTTTTCGGGTCCGGTGGCCATTTTGGAGCCGCCGATCAGCTGATCGGCGGCTCCAAAATGGCTGCCGGATGACCCAAAATGGCCCCTATCGGTGTTTTCGCGCCCTCCCCTTGCTTACAGAGGTCGCGAAAACGCTGCGGGGGGGCATTTCGGGTCATGCGGCGGCCACTTTGGAGCCGCCGATCAGCTGTTCGGCGGCTCCAAAATGGCCGCCGGACGCCCCAATCATCGCAAAGCGAGTGCGGCGATTGGGGCTGATCCGTATAGCGATCCCCAAAAAGGGACCGCTATACGGATTCTTCATTAAACGGTGCGCTCGTTAAGCGAGGCACCACTGTACTTCCGTGAAGAACTTGAACATTGTTGAAAGGCATGTAATTGGTTGATCATTACTGGGTTCATTGCCCTTTGGATGATCTTTTATTATCAGAAATGTGTGGCCTGTTGTCATCCAGTCTTCAGTTGTAGAATTTTGAAGTAAGTGGTTAAATTGCACTGCTATATATTGATGGAGAGTCGTTAGATATGTATTCTCGAAGGCTTTCACGGCCGGGATCTGATGGTTGTTGTGGGTTTTTCGGATTCTTTGGCCATGTTCTGAAGGTTGTTCTTCCTGACATTTCACCAGTCTCTGTGGCCGGCATCTTCAGAGGACTAGAGTAGGAACTCTGTCCATGCTCTGAAGATGCCGGCCACAGAGACTGGCAAAACGTCAGGAAGAACAACCTTCAGAACACGGCCAAAGAACCCGAAAAACCCACAACAACCAACTTGTTAGATACTTTAACCGAAATCCATGCAGCTCATCTGGACCAGGTGCATTCCAATTTTTCACATCCTTTACTTGTCTCTTAATCATTTCAGTTGTTATTACAATATCATCAATTTGTTTTCCTTGAGTTTCTTTACAAATGTCTTTAATTCACAAGGCATTTGTGGATTAAAGGCATTTGTAAAGAAAATCAAGGAAATGTGGTTGCGCTTTCCCACATTTCTTTCCAAAATTTTAGAGCCTCATCTTTACAGGAGCCTAATTTCTTTTGCTCTGTTCTCCTAGTGACGTATAGAATAATCGTTGGTTATTTCGAAATTGCGTGTTTTCTCTGTATTGTTTCAAGTGCCCATCATATATTTCAATTTTCTTTGCTGTAGCTGTTACCTGCTCTTTTAATTCTTCCATAGTTTCCCAAATAGTTTTCCTTTCTAGGTCATATATTTTGCATAGTCTGGCTTTTAATTTTTCATTTAATCTTTTTAGTGCTTTAAGTTGCTGATGTCTGCACATAATTTGTTCATTTTTCTTTGCAGCCAAATTTTCCATTTTGGGGTGTCATGAGTTTTCTGGGGTTTATAACCAAATTCTATGGTAAATATGGTAGCTGTGCAATGCATGAGCTGGTTTGTTTCCTTTCGGTGTGCTGGTCAGGAATCTTCTGATGACAACATTTGCATCATTCAGTAGATCTTTTACTGGTTTACTTTGTAATTGGTGCAAATTGGGGAGACTTTGTCTTTCTCTGTTCTGGCTAATGTGGGTTACTATTTTTTCTCTCAGTGATGTTTGCTGTTCTGTCAATTCATAATTTCTGGGTTATTCCCTAAGTTGTTCCTTTATTGATATGTTTTCTTCCGGTATTGTGTCTATTTCTACTCTCCATTTGTCTTCCCTATGATGGTCATTGTCCTGTGTTGCTTTTGCCACCTTTTCTAGTTCTTGCAATTCCAATTCTGAAAACACTTTACTCCAGATGATAAACCTTCTTTGGTCCATTAATTGTTGTTCAGTTATGTCACTATTTGGGTGTTTCTTTTTCCAAATTTCCATCATTATTTTTTTCTTTTTCTTTTTTTGAAAACCACAGGCTGATGGATTTGGCTCGTAATAACATTTCATGATTTCTCGATTTTCAGCGAGAGTCCAAGTTTTGCATTTACATTGTTCCAGTAGCTTTGCAGCAGTCTGTCCTGGTTCCTCAAGAGGGTCTCCTGGGTCCTGTAACCCATTTGTCACCAGATGCCCAGGGGCTATAGCATCTGATGCAGTCCTTGTTGACCCAGGCGAAGACCAATCCGGTATGGATTTCTGTTTATTTTCTCTCATCATAATTGATCATTGGTGGACACAGTTGGTCTGGCTTCTCAGCTGAGACCTGTCTGGCTTTGGAAAACATTTAGCATAGCTCTCAACTTCACTGAAGCACACGAGCCCCTCCACCTCAACAAGGCCTGTGCCCATGAAAGGCATAACAACTACTACTACTACTACTACTACTACTACTATTACTACTGCTGCTGTATTAGTATTAGTATTAGTATTAGTATTAGTATTAGTATTAGTATTAGTATTAGTATTA
Organism: Pogona vitticeps; assembly: GCF_051106095.1. Classification (NCBI taxonomy): domain Eukaryota; kingdom Metazoa; phylum Chordata; class Lepidosauria; order Squamata; family Agamidae; genus Pogona; species Pogona vitticeps. The sequence continues at coordinate 74,639,349 of NC_135788.1, read as the reverse complement.
GTATTAGTATTAGTATTAGTATTAGTATTAGTATTAGTATTATAAACAGTCAATCAAAATTGTCCAAACATTGACTAGTATTACATAACAGATACAAGTTTTAACCAAAAATCTGAGTATCTGTTCAATATCAACGTAGTATATATGCTGTTCTTAATATTGCTATTTTTGTAGCTCTGTTGATGTTATTTCTGGAATCTGCAACTATTTTGGTCATTTTTCAAATTCTTTAGCTTCAACTCTGGCATCTCCTGGAATTGCAATGTCAATGGTCCAAACTTTTCTTCATTCTATTACTATTATGTCTGGTGTGTTATGTTTAAGGTTATCATTTGGATCTGGAAATCCCACAAAATCTTGACTTCCTCATTTTCTGACACCTTCTCTACCTGATGTCCCCATCGGTTTTTGGAGGCTTCTTCTTCTTCTTCTTAATTTGTATGGTATCATTTCAATAAAAAAATATTATAATAGGAATGTGTGCATTAACAGATTAACTTATTTCTCCTTTCTCTCCAAATTTGAAGACCCTTTAGGAGAAACTTTAAATAAATATTTGATGCACTTTAGGGTTTTGAATCTTGAGTTAAGTCTTGGTCATCTGTGGCAACAAAGGGTATTTAAAGCAGATCTGTGGTAAAGAAAAGGTTAAGAACTGCTGGTCTACTACATTATCTCTTCATGACAACTTTTGCAGAGGTAGCAGTTTTTTCAGGCCAAAGTACCTCTTGAGGTAACGACTAATAATCTTTCTAAGTAGACCTTGAATTAATTGCTTTAGGCATTATTTACTCACTCCACTGGCTCCTCTGTACAACAGAGATAAAGAAAAGGTAACTGGAATTTGAAATGCTACAGCAGAGAAAATACATTCACAATGCATTTCAAAAATGATTTAAATGGGAAATGTAGAATCTGATCTGGTTTCTTGTGGTTTGTTTGTTTCTGTTCGATATTTTCTGCATGTATTGATTTGACATATAAAAAGAAAGCCACTCTCATAAAGTTTACAGCACGTTAATCCTTTGCAAACAGATAGCCTTTGCTTGATATGTGCCCAACAAAGCTTGCAGACGTATACTCCTCACATGCTCAAATAAAACTCTGTCACTTTGTGGCAAACACCTGCTTCAATAACAGTGGTGTGAGTGAATGTAAATAAAATTTGTTTTAGAAGATTACATGGTAATGAAAGACTAATGATGTGTGGTCTACTGCATTTAGCAGAAAGCTAATTTTCAGCTGTGTTATTAGCATTGTTTGTGATGTTGGCAATAGTGCCTGTGATCTGTGTGAATGAATGACAGAGGGCAGGAAGAGTGTGACGTGTGGAATGTTAAAAGGCAAAGCATTGTCCTCTGATTGGTTCTTTGGAAGTGAATACTGTAGATATAAGTGGGCAACTGCATCCTTTTCTTTGTAACTGTCACAAAGCAAGCAGACAGAAGAAAGAGAGAGCCATCTCCCCCACAGTAAGTCTTGACTTCGTAAGCTCAATGATTATAGAAATTTTATATTAGAGCAACAATTATTGTACAATGGGTTTAAACTTTATCAAAATTTTCAGTGGGTTCCAATGTTTTTGCAATAGGTGCAACAATTAATTTTGTTATTTTCTTAACTGAATTGTTTTGGAGTTTGGATATTTCAGCATGCATACATATGTTATAGGGTGCCTAGTGCAACGAAATAAACAAGAAATATGATGATCTTGTGTATGTGACATGAAAGGCACTGCTTTTGCGAACAAATGTATTATGCAAAGCAAAATACAAGTTTCAAATGAGTACATGTGCTATCTATATAAAAAGTAAGTGAAACTGTTTATCTGGCTTCAGCAGGGATAGATGGTCAAGGAAGTGGTTAAAATAATAGCATATTTTTGTACTTCATTCCTTGTAATGAAACATGATCCTAACAATATCAGAAAGGATCCATTCTATAGGAACTTGCATAAAGCACATTTGCCATTGAAGGAAACAGCTCAAAACAAGATGAAAGTATAAAATATCACTCAGCATTAGTAGTGATGGTGGTAGTAGCAGTAGTAGTTTAAGGCATACACAAGCCAAAGGTTGTGCATTGACTTGAAATTTACTATTCTTGTGCATAGTAAATAATGTCATTTTCCAGACAAATCTCTCTTTAGGTGTCAGATATTATGTCTCCTCTATTACCTCAGCTGTGTCAAAAGTACTATAGCCACCCTGGTTTATATACCTACCTACAAACTGTTACTTTGTCTCAACTTTCCAATAATTCATATTTTTGCCTAGTTTTAGGGAGTACATTAATAGTTCAAATGTTATTAAATGTGCGTAACATTTGCTGTTGGTAAGAAAGAGCTAAGAAATAAATGACCTCACAAACAACCGTCATGCTACAAAAATTGAATTTTAAACATAGGGGACTCAACTATGAATTGAACTGTATTTTCTTTGATGTTAAAATTAATCAGAGTTCCACATTTCATTGTCTCTGAGGCCAGTTATCTAACAAGTTGTATTTACCCCATGTATAAGACTTCTGCTTTATGGCTTTAGTTAACCATCCATATACCTAATTTAAACAAAAGTTCATATTTTTCTGCAAGTCTCTAATGATTAGACTTTCTGTATAATCAGTTGCATCCTTTTAAGTGGTTCTTGAAAGGATATTATCTCTGTTGTTTTCAAAACAATAGGGATTTTAACTTTGATTAACTTTTACAAGTTGTATCCTGTGCTTTATTTACTTAATTCTTAACAGAGTGCATTAAATGTGAAAAGTATATTCACGAGTAATTCTAGTTGCAGAAGATGGCCTTAGAAAGATTAATGGAATATGAGGATATAAACAGCTTTGAGAATGAATGTCCTAGAAACATCCATTCCTTTTGTAGTACGGGAGTGAGTGGATGAAAAGGAACAAGTACCTTATTCAGATCTCGGAGATCCACAGTGATGGTACAATTGCTATGATTCTGAGGTTCATTGCTTGTGTTTGTGCCCAAACTTTTAACTTCAAAGGAGACAGCTTTTCAGACTTGATTCTCAGAGGACTTCACTCAAGAAATATTTAATTTAGGCTTCCAGCTGGTATCTGAAGCAAAGCGGCAGAAAGATGAACGATTGATCAGAATATTCATGTTTGATTCTATAGGCCTTCATATATCTATTATTATATACTAGTAAAATTTATGCCCTCCTTTCCTCCAATCTGTGCAAGAAGGTCAATTAGATTACATGTTTTTAATCTTAGTCAGTTGCTCAGCCTATTCAGATGTTATCCAAGTCTTTGTTGGTGCAGTGCCGTAGTGACATTAAAGGAAAGGGATTTCTGTGATTACACATTTCATATAAAGTTTCCCAGCATCTCCACACCTACCCTAGAATGACAGAATCATAGACAACTAGGGTGGAAGGGACTGCAGCAGCCACTTGCCAAAGCAGGAAATTTTACCTAAAGCATCCATGACAGGTGGACTTCCAAGCTCTCATTAAGCACTTCCAGTGGTGGTGAATCCATCACCTTACAAAGTAGTCCATTCTATCTTCAAAGTGACCTCATGGTTAGGAAATTTTTCCTAATGTTGAACTGAAATCTCATTTCCTGTAATTTAAATCTATTGTTTCTGGTTCTTCCATAGAGAAAACAAGCACCATTCCATCTTCTGTGTGACAGCCCTTCAAATATTTATATTTCATTTCACAGCTCATTATTCTCTCCACAAGACTAAATATACCTACCTCACTTAACTGCTCCTCATAAGGGTTTCCAAACCCTTTTTCATGCTGGCCATCCTAGAATGGACACATTCTAGCTTCTTTATATAGTTCTTAAATTGTGATGTCCAGAACTGAGCACACTATTCCAGGTGGGGCCTAAACAAAGCAGAATAAATTGGTACTATTATTACCCTTGATCTAGACACTATACTTCTGTTGATGCAGATGGCTATTGCATCACCTTTTTCTGCTGTCACATCTCAGTGCTCACTCATGTATAGCTTGTGGTTTCTCCTAGATATTTTTTACATGTACTACTGTCATGTCAGCTGTTGCCCATCCTACATTTGTGCCTGTGATTTTTCCTGTCTTAATGTGGAACTTTACATTTCCCCCTGTGGAAACTAATTTTGTTTGTTTTCCAGTTCTCCAGGTTGTTAAAGTCTTCTTGAATCCTAGTTTTTATCTTCTGCATTCATAGCCACCCTTCCCAGTTTGGTGCCATCTGTGAATTTAATGCGCATCGCCTCTATCCCTCCATCCCTGTCATTTATCGAAATGCTGAGTAATACTGGGTCCCCACTAGTCAATTCTCTTGAAGATGATGAGGAAACATTGGCAAGCACTCTTTGGGTATGGCCATGCCACTTAGCAGTAATACCATCAAGCTCACATTTTTACCACCTTGGCCAGAAGAATATCACAAAGGACCTAATCAAAGCCATGCTGAAATTACATTTGTACAATGTAAATAGCTATATTGTGTTAGGGGATTCAGCAGAGGCATGGGAAGAGAAAATTAAACAATTTGGCATACACTATAATCCGAGATTTTAATTTTAATTTTTTGGTGTCAAAAAGGGACTATCTTGCTCTGCTGATTATGTAATCAGTTTCACTTCTTTGAAAACTTGCATATTAATTACTCTGACACAATCAGCAGCATCTAGTTTGACCTGAAAATACATTAAATGTTAATCCAGATAAACCTCTGAAATAGGTTTCAGTGCAGGTATTATTTGCTGGATTAGCATCCACAGACATAAATTGGATGCAGCTAATTTAGCTAATGCATCCAACTTCGCTTCTGACTGTGGATGTCTCCTATAAGCATTTTTTTTTGCTATCTGTTGGGTTAATGTTTGTATCATACATTGGAAAAGCCCTTCTTATGAGGTAGTGCAACTAGTCATACATAATTACCATCTAGAACTGGGTCAAGGCTTGGACTCACTTTTGGATTTAGAAGAACTCCAGAATCATGATCTGAAACTTTTGCCACACCATGATGCTTATTATTATATTATTATTTAGAAAAAATTTGCTATAAAACATTTCTCTTATCATTCCGACAATGTATTCAGTATTAAATTTCTCACAAATATTCCCATTTTTCTGCTAGTATTTGCCTCTTCAACTTCTACACTTCTGGTTTCATTTCTTTAGTGCTGGGCTGTATCCTGAAAATTTCTTTGGATTTGAAGAGGTGGTAACTAAAAAGGGAAAGCTACAGCACCAAGATGGCAGAAAACAAGGAACAAAACAATCCAGTGCTTGAAGTATACATTTTATTACGTTTTCAAAGAGCTGATGCATTTTGGAGAGAATATCCTTTATGAATTTTACAGCAGAAAGAAACAGGAGACAACAACAATTTATATATATAAAATCCAGGCAGTTTGTTGTTCTGTGAAAAACATAGATTTACAGTTGTAAAATCTACAACAGTTTTATCAATTATTAAGATACAAATGACAGTATTTTAAAAAGCTGCTAATAAACTGGTGAAAATGCTGAATTTAAAATGGACAAATACAATATATATTAAGCATTGAACACAATTCGCAGTTAGAATATTCGTTTTCCACTCAGATAGCAAAGAGATCCTCTTGAGTCAACTGCATAGAGTCAGAAAACAGAAGAAACTAACTTGATGAAAATTAAACCATGTTAACTAAATCTTCAATCTAAAGACAGCGCTTGCCAGCTGCTGGCAACCAGGATTCTCTCAAGCATTCTCTCAGCATATGCAACAAAGAAACTCTTGTGCAGGAGCGCAACAGAAGATGCTAATACTACAGTTATTGAGAAATTACAGGCAACTCCCTCAAAAACAGAACTAAAATTCTGGCTATATTGACAAATAATGCAGGAAATGCTCAAGGACTGGGGTGGTCTGATTCGTATAATTTTGTGTTGATTGCATGAAGTGCAAGTTAATGTGAATCAACCCAGACTCCCCCTCCCTACCCATATCCTTCTTTTTTTTACTCCACTCCTGGGGCTTCTTTTTTTGGCCCAATTAAATGCATTTCCACTGATTCAGGCAGTGTGATTGCTCAAGCTGATGGTGAATGGACAACAAGAAGCTGGCTCTCCCAGCTTCCTAGTTTGATATACATAGAGAGGAAGCAAAAGGCATTTGTGGGGGTGTCAATTCCCCTCAGGTGAACACCCCTTGTTTCAAAACCATGTATCCTCCCCCAAATGGGCTTAGAGTAAGTGCTGGTGTGCTATGAAGCTGAAGACCAAAGGTGAAAAAAGAGCCAGGAGCCAGGAGACAGTAGGGAGAAAATTTTTGTTACAATAGCTCTTTAAGCTTGGGCAACTTGTTGAGGTAGTTCTGATGTAGCCCTGCCTCTTGCGAATCTGCAGGACTGCCTTCACAAACTGCAAATGAGCCAGATTGCTGTTTTCTTCCTATTTTCCTCCTGACTTTTGTGTGGTCAGCTGAAGTGACACCCCCCCCCGCAAAACCTGACTTCCTGGGTGTGACTTCACTGTAGATCCATTCACATGTTTTCTGCTGTGTAGTCACACCCTGAGAGAGATGAGAACAACAGAGTACTCTTCTTATGAATTAAAATGACAGACTGCAGTGCTACCAGAGACTCATGGACATGAAACAGTCCATCTCTAAATATGTTCTTATTGTCATTCCCAGGATACAAAATAAGTTGTGTACCGGGAAACTAAAAACCCCAAATAACAGAAAAAAGAAGTCCTTGTAGCGAACAGCCCTGCCCTCACCTGTCTGTCACAGTAGAACAGTGAAGAAGGAGCCAATGACTGGATGGAAGGCGGAGCCAGGGGGCGGGGTCTAGATATAAAGGCTGGTGGATGGAGTCTGAGAGAGAGATTTGGTGAGAGATAGACTGTGTGAAACTTAAAAGTGAATTGAGAGTTGGTTAGAGATCTGTAAGGACGATGAATGTAATAGAGAGTTAAAAGAAGTTCAAAGTTATAGCAGTTTTGATTCAAATACTAGTGATTAGCAACCTGTGATTTACCTATTGAATATTAATCATATATTAACTTCCCTGATCTAATAAATGACTTAAGTTTTAAAAGCACACATGTCTCCATGATTCTCCCGCCAACCTAGCGGTTCAAAAGCATGCAAATGCAAGTAGATAAATAGGGACCACCTCGGTGGGATGGTAACAGCGTTCCATGTCTAAGTTGCACTGCCATGTGAACACGGAAGATTGTCTTTGGACAAAACGCTGGCTCTATGGCTTGGAAACGGGGATGAGCACCGCCCCCTAGAGTCGAACACGACTGGACAAAAATCGTCAAGGGGAAACTTTACCTTTACCTCCATGATTAAATAGTATTAAAGCAGCAATACCTGGTGACAGCGAAGAAAGAAGAAGAGCGAGAACCTCGTGAAGGCCTGGGGGAATAGGGACTTCAGAGGAGATCGCCACAGTCCTCATTCTGAATCAAAGGGGCAAGGTACTGAAAAGGTAGAAAAGAGTTTTCCTTTGCGCAATCGTCTTCTGTTGTAGTACCCCATTCTTTAAAGCAGGGAAGAAAAGCAAACTTGAATTTATGTTGCTTGATGACAAAATATTTTACCAGAAGAGCAATCATTTGATGTCTTAAATTGCACAACGGCTGTTTTATCCTGATTTTAAGAGATTCACAGGATTTATAAATACAAATTTTATTATATGGGCAACAAATGAGATAGATGAGTCCTATACGGCCCACAGTCAGAACATGAACCTGTACGTCCTGGCTATCACCTAGGTGAATGAAAGACAAGGTCTTTTTTGACATTTGACAGTAAGTACGCTGTCCACATGGTTGGCAGCCATATGACATTGATTACTGAAAAAATTGTAAAATTAACCTTGTCAGTTGCTATGCACGTGTGATTTGTATGAACCAGTTTCAGAAAGGAAGCCATGTTAACCTGTTTCAGAAAAAAAAAGAAAAGAAAATTCAAATTGAAACAAATGTGTCAGTATTAATTACAATGCACAGGTGTCTGAAGTAGTTTATAATCCATGAAAACTCACACTGAAAAAAATTCTTTAGTCTTAAAGATGGCACAGTATTTCTGTTCTTCCTTTTGTTTCTGTTGCTACTGAATGAACCAGCTAACATTGTAAGTTTCCTCACCTTTGTAAATGACACCATTGCTTTGGATAGAAACCTCGTAATGAAAAACAAGTACATATTGGAATTTATAGGAGAGCAGATTAGTCTGTTCAAAGTAATTTTCTTGTAAGGGCAACAGCCATATGACAACTACCTGTCAGAGTATCTGTAAGGTGTGTGCATGTTTGGCCTGGAATAAGGTGAAGAACCAGAGAGAGAGAGAGTTAGGACACAGAGATGGAGAACCAACAGAACCAGAGGAACTATGGGACTTTGTACTTCTAGCTAGAAACCCTCATTGTGAGAAATTCAACTTTTGAACTGTGAACGTTTTGAATTAAGTTGACAAAAAACATCTGCTGCTGGGAGTAGGTCAAAGGGGATTAAGAAGACCCTGGTATGAGGATCTTCCTGAGCAAAGCAGATTCCACAGCTGTCCACTAAGTGATGGAAGACATATTAAACATTCCATACTTCGTAATAAGTGATAAGGGCCATATATCTAGGGGGAAACAAAGAAACATCTAATGCGCATGCCCAGCTAGCAACCTGCCTAAAAAGAATATAAATAGAGGGTCCGGGCAGTCTGCTGAGACCAAAAGGCTTTTGGAACTAAGTATTTTTTTGGAACTTGGACAATGCAAATAAAGAATTCTTCTCTCTTTGGTGAGTATGTATGTGGTATGAATATGCTGAATGTATGAAACCCCTTTATTTAGAATTGTCATCAACAGGTAATAAAGTACTGTATATTCATTTTACAGTACATTTATTAATGTGTCTTGTGAGGTCCTTTGCTGTTTAATATTGTTCTTGGGATACAGAAGATCCAGTAGTCACCCTTTTGTGACATGTCTCTCATTACGATTGTCCACCCAGGCCATCTGGTCTATCCAGGCTTTGCAGTTGCAAGTGGTCACCCCTAGAGATACCAAGAAAATGCCAGGAACCAGGCTTTACCATCAGTGATGGCAATGCTATGGAATGCACACTAGGCTGGCTCCTTTCTGACTTTCAGGAAAGGTGTGAAAGCTGAGCTTTTCATAGAGGCCTTTGGTAACATCCTCCACTTCTTGTTTTTTTAATTAATAACTTGAGACAAAGTAAGGGATACAGAGGGTAAAGGGGAATATAGGAGGAAAGAAAAAGGAGGTGGAGGAGGAGAAACACAAAATATACTGACATCCAATCTATACATGATTCAATATCTACTCGACTTTTTGCTTTTCTGCTATTTGATTGCCCTCCAGGTTTTAACTTACATTTACATCCTAGTTTAAATCTATGTTATTCAAGTACTATCTGGTGACTCAAGCCATTTATATAATAAATCACATCGTTCCATTGCCTTTTGTATTGGACAATCTTTCAACACTTCTGATAAGATATCCATTTTTGCCGCTTCCCGTATCTTCTCAATAAGTTCCTCTTGTTTCGGTATCACCGGTTTCTTCCTATTCTTAGCATAAAGAATTCTGGCTGCAGTGACTATATATATAACTAAGTAGTTCTTTGTCTTATCTATATTGTCTGGTATAGTACCCAGTAGAAAGAGTTCTGGGGTTAGTGGAACCTTACAAAGCAATATTTTTTGTAACAGAGTATGTACTCCTATCCAGTATTGTTTCGCTACTCTGCAAGTCCACCACATATGGTGAAAGCTTCCCTCATGTGCTTCACACTTCTAACAAACATTTGACACATCTGTATAAATCTTTGTCAATTTTTCCAGAGTCATATGCCACCTATAAAACATCTTGTAAATATTCTCCTTGAAATTAACTGATTTTGTGAGCTTTATATTATTTTGCCATATTTGCAATCATTGATCAATATCAATGCTATGTCCTATATTTTGAGCCCACCAGTATTTAACATACTCCACTTGTGATACTCTCATAGACCCATGTGTTTCAATGTCAATTTTGTTTGCCATTGCCTTAGAAATTCTTTAAGTTGGTTTTTATTAATTGCGGATTATGTTGTAGATGAGTTTTTTTAATCCATTCTCTTTATTTTTGTTTGTCCCTCATAGTGGTGCTCTGTTACTAGATGGGCAGATAACCAACCAACCACCCAACCCAACCCAACCCAACCCAACTTATAATTCTCCAGCATCAGGGTGATGATGACTTTCTGATCCCACTTGCAAAATTATAGCTTGTTTCCTTGAATGCTTCATTTATAAGGAAAGTAGACAATTTCAGTAGTGCATTTTTTAAAAAAAACTGCCAATTTAACCCTTTTAGGTTGTATTAAATTCTTGATATGGATGCCACAGAATTCCGAAGAAGAGGGAAGGAGATGGTGGACTATGTTGCAGACTACCTTGAGAAGATAGAGAACAGACAGGTCTACCCTGATGTGGAGCCTGGATACCTGAGGCCTCTTATCCCTGATTCTGCTCCTGAGGAACCTGAGAGATATGAAGACATCCTTAAAGATGTTGAAAAGATAATTATGCCTGGGGTAATAATATCTAAGTAGTGGATATATGGGAAAATGTTGGAATAGCGGGATTTCAAATGGTTCCTGAAAGCCACCTTTCCTGCTTCCCGCCATGAAATGGGGCAAGTGTGGCTTTCCTGGCTAGGTGTCGGGGCAGGGGTGGGTTCATGGGGGAGGAAGGGATCTGTCCTTAGGAGCTTGTTTCATAATTTTTTTCAAACTATAGTCCGGCCCCCCAACAGTCTGAGGGATGCTGAACTGGTCCCCTGTTTAAAAAGTTTGAGGACCCCTGCTCTACACCCACCCATTCAAAATGGTGTAACAACACTGGAATATTTTGTATAGCTAACAGTACGTCAGACACAGCTCTCCCTCCAGCAATAGAGGTATAGTAGTGATGAATTTTGCATGCATGAACTGGCAGGGTATTTTTGAATGCTCATAGTTCTGTGGAGAAAACACAAGAATTCTAAATAAAAACATAGTTAGATTTTAATTGACTAAAAACATAGCAGGAGTAGATTAGATGTTTGCAAAATAAATAGGCAGAATAACAGTTGCATATTCTGCCTCCGGTTTGGTTTCTACAGGGACTAGAGGTTTGCTTTCACTAAAAAGAAATTAAAACTAGGAACTGGGGAACTATGATTCATTGGAGGCTGACAGCCCCTCACTTTCCTCATACATGTCCATGTCTGCTTTGATAATATGTTGAATAAATGTTGTAGTTAGGATGCTACAAGGGCCCTCCTGTTGTTTCCAGATTGTAAAATAATATATTACAGCTGAGAAAGTTTGGATTTATATTTGACTGAACCTTTCACTGTGGTTCCACATGCACTTTCTACTCATGCTCAGGAGTCTTCATATTAATCTATAGTTAAGCAATTTGTCCTATCACTTTGACTTCTCAGCTCCTGTTTATGGAATTCTTCTCATACTGGTCAATGCTTGCTTCTATTTTCAACAGGTGACTCACTGGCACAGTCCTTACTTCTTTGCCTATTTCCCTACTGCAAACTCTTATCCAGCACTTCTGGCTGACATGCTGTCTGGAGCAATTGGATGTATTGGGTTTTCTTGGGTAAGTTTATGGTGGACAATCAGATGATTCCATCAAGTAAATGTTAGATATGAGAACCCCTCCTTTCCCTGCTTGGTCATGTAAACTCACTGGAGGGTGGAACTGGTAAAACCACTCTTTAAATATCTTACATCTTGAAAATCCCTTTAGGGTAGCTACAGTATATGTTGGTTCCAACTTGAAGACACATACAGCACTAATCTTAGAATCCTATAATCATAAAATAATGAAGTTAGAAAGGACTTATAAGTAATAATAATTTATTATGGTCAGTGATCAGGAAAAAGGGCCTATAAGGCCACTGAGTCCAACTCCCTGCTCAAGGCAGGAATCCAACTCAAAGCAGACGTGAGATGGTTGCTCAGTTTTCTTTTGAAAATGCCTCCAGCGTTGGAGTGCTCATCACTGCTCCAATAGTTAAGACGTTTTCCCTGATATTCAGCCTAAATCTGGTTTCCTGTAACTTTAGCCCATTATTACGTGTCCTGCATTCTGGAAGCCCTCCTAACTATGAACGTAAGGGAGCATTGAGGTCTGTGGGCTAAATCCAACTTTAGTCCCAGCTAAAGCAATAGGTTTCTCTTAAATGTAGAGTAACTAAGCCTTGTATATATATGTTACAAACTTTCCTAAATGTTTATTAGTACTATGTCCAATGTGTTTTTAAAAAAATAAAATTATTCCTATGTCCAAAACCTACCAGTTTTATCCCACCCTTTAGAACTGGTGTTAGTTGGAGGTGCACAATGCCCCACCCCAAAGCCATGTTTTACAAATGGGGAACAAACAGATCCATGTGGTTTATCTGAATGCCTTGCCAGATTCTGGTGACAATTTCATGTCTATTTAGTGGAAAGTGGCAATCTCGTGTCTACCTTTGAAGCTGCAGGATCTTTCTTGTGAACAAATATTGCTCTGTTAAGGGTGAGATCTCAAAATAGTTTCGCGCATTTGTCTGTGGCTGGGCATAATATGGAGCACAATATGAGAATGACTTTTAGACTCCTGAATACACATGCACACATACTTCTAACCCCCCAACACATATAGACATGTGAAATATCATATGCAGGTTGTCAAATGGGTGATTAATTTCCCCTGATTTTGTGGCTGAAAAGTTATCTATTCTTACTGGCTTACAGATGACATTCTACATACAGTAGGCATGAATGAGCTGCAGCCCCTTCCATGCCTCATTGTATCTAGAGTACATGCACATTTAAGAGGAGCCAGACATCTTTAAATTCCCTTTTTCCTATGTTTCTCCATTCTAGGCTTCAAGCCCAGTTTGTACAGAACTGGAGACAGTCATGCTGGATTGGCTAGGAAAGATGATCAATTTGCCTCCACAATTTTTGGCTGAGAAGGAAGGAGAAGGAGGTGGGGTGATCCAGGTAATCTGGAATGTTTGTAGGCTTAGTTATTGTTAGTTATATGTCCTGTCTAAATGAGACAGAATATATAATATATATACTAATATATATGTTTAAAAATGTAACTATATCATAATCATTCACCCAGTTTCTAATTCAGTTCTCCAAATACTTAACTTAAGCAGCCAAAACAGCATTGCTCACTTACAAGAGGGAGACACAAGGTAACAATTTACAGAAATCCATAAAATAAATGAGGCAGCCTCAAGGAGGAGGCCTCCAAACAAGTTCAACCCAATGTGGCTCATGCTCAGTGGACAAGGAAGGGTAGTTGACTGTTGGTCAAGAAATAGGAAACTGTGTAGGAAATGATGGAGCATTCTGAAGACAAGAACTCTATGCTACAATATTTTGTTATAGGCCCCTCTTTAATGGTTTCACAATCTTTCAAGAAATGTGTGTTTATGGCACTTAACTAAAAAATGGGACATGAAAAGCTCATACTTTCAAGAAGACAACATATGTGTAGCCAAGCTGATGGTCCAGTTGGTCATAGTCAATTTCAAAGTAGCATTTGTGGAGGAAAGGCTCCTCTACTTAGTCCTGCATGTTTTGCTGAGATCTCTTCCATTTGTTATAGTAGAACTATATCATGTGAACTGTGGTATGAACTTGAGACCTGATTGTCCAACTACACACTATTACAAATGGTTTATATGCCAGCTGAACAAAAAATTCAAACAATTGAAATAAGTGTTAAAATAGACATCTTATGTGTTATGTTAGTGAATCATGTCAACCTCATCAAATAGAGAAAAGAAACAGAGTCAGAAATCGCAGCTTGGTTTGTGCTGTTGCTTGGGATAACAGCAACAAATTGGTAATTGTTCTGCCTTCAGAGCCCAAAGTACCTGGAGAAGAAAGAAAATTAACAGAAAATTAAAGCAGTCAAGCTGTTGTAAAACATGGTTGCTATATGTTTGAAATCCCAAACATGGTTTGTGTGTTAGTATTGCTGGTAATTAATCAGTTTTATACTGCTTCCCATATCTAATGATATTTGTAAGTGCTAAACATTCTGTTTAGCATAGACCATGAGAGTCATATGATTTTCAGATTGTCCCTTATTGTGACATCTGCTTTTTATATTGAATCTGATAGACTGTACTGGTACTGTTTGATTTTTCTGTGCTAAGCTACTGTGCAACTTATTGGTAGCTGCTGAGTGTGTGAAGTGGCTCCGTTGAAAATGATTGTGTTGAAATCATAGTAATATTCTACCTGTAGTGTTGCATCTACAACAAGCCAAGATATATACAAATAATCAGTTGATGTTTGAGTGATCAAGATATTATGGAAGTGTGAAACAGCCCTGGAACTCTTAGTTATTCAAATTCATTTTACACATAGGTGAAACCCTTACCAGTGTAATTTCCTGCTTAAATAGAGCTCACTTTTGTCTCATCCAGATATCCAAATATTTTAGGTTCCCACCCTCTGACTTTGAGAAATAAGGTTGTCTTTTATCTTTGTACTCTTCTGTTGCTAGTTGATTTCCAGAGGCAATATTGCATCATAATGAGTGAATATTATTGAGACTTCTTGCCAGATTTTGACCACTACCCACATAGTTTTACATCTTGAATGATCCTTTCTAAACCCCTCACACGCTCTTACATCTGTGACCTGCTTTTGTTTGTGTTATAAAAGTGTCATTTTACTTAATCTTGTAGTCACCCATATTTAGTTCTGGCAGCAATGAAGAATTCATGTCTGTTTGCAAATTGGAGATGCTTCAGTTTTAAGTTGGCAGCTCTTGATTGCCTATAATTTTGGAAGACACTGATCAATGGTGAGAGTCGCTGCTGCAGCTGAAAATGAGGCAATTTGTGCTGCTGGTCCTTCCCCCTTGTGCTCATAAAAACAATAAGGAAAACAAGAAATGACATGACCAAGGTGTGCTTCATATTAGAGTGTCAGTCATTTCAGGCTCTAAAGCCAGATGAATATTATTGTGTTGACTTCTGGAAATGGGGGCCTAATTACCCTGAAAGGCCAAATCAATCTGTAGCCTATTCTTCTTGCCTCAGAGGCTGACACTTGAAAAAAATCAAAGATGAAAGAAAATTTTGGCTTCAGGGCTCTGGTGACATAAGTGGCACTTCTTACCAATAGTTCTGCCACCTCTTGAGCCTGCTTACCATGGAAACCACCATTTCCTGGCAGTGACAAAACAAGCAGAAGAATAATCTTATTTAGTATGAGAGCCATAAGTTTATCAGCTGATCTTGTAAGATAGACACTTTATTCGCCCGCCCCATTCCATTTTATTTTTATGTACTCCAGCCATATACACAAGTCTTCAGGGCCAAATCTGTGAAGACCCATTAGAAAGTACTGTATGAGACTTGGGAGTCACAACAAACACACACATATTTTCAGTGGCAGATACTTAGGTAAGGAGCTTAACCTGTCCTTTTAAATAAAAGAGGCTTACAAATATTTAATATCACCTGGATTGGGCCCCTAAACAGAATAAAACTGCCTCCCTGCCTGGCCACTCAGCTTGCTGTGATTATGTCAGAACACAAGGAGTACCTGCTTATCTTGTTACACCTCCTCCTTCCCTGTACGGAAAACCATGCTATCATACCACATTCTCCCTACCTGGGATTTGCCTCCTATTAGGGACTGTCACGTCCCCCTAATGTCCCTTGTTTGTTCCCCCCAAACACAGGTCCACCCTCAGGATGCATTGCCTCTGTTTACGCTGCCACCAGTGGATCTAGTCCACAGTATACCAAATATATCTCAGACACATGCTGCCAGTATAACAGGTTTATTGATCTTTTAGTTGGTATGTAAATCACAGTTGCTGAGGATTGTTCATTAAATTGGATTTGATTACACGTTTACTTATACAGTATGTAACCTCTTTAACAATATTCTTTAATCATCTATTTATTCTCTATTCCTTTTAACTCTTTCCTATTCTCTATAACACTCCAACTTTCCAATCTCTGTCTTAACTCTCTCAATTCGAGGTCCTAACTCTCCCACTTCCATTCCCTCTCTTCTCTGTCTCTCTAACTCTCTGTCACTCTGACTCCGCCCCTCCTGTCCTATCATAGGCTCCTGCACTTGAGCTCTATATGATGGACAGGAGTGACATGGGCATTCTGCCACAGGGACCATTTTCGGTTGGAGTGCCCTGACTGACTCTCTCTCTCTCTCTCTCTTCTTCTTCTTCTTCTTCTTCTACACCCCAGGGCACTGCCAGTGAGGCAACGTTGGTTGCAATGCTCGCAGCTCGAATGAAAGCCATCCACCGAGCCCAGTCAGAGAACAAAAACCTGACTCAGGGGGACATTATCGACCGGCTGGTGGCTTATACCTCTGACCAGGTGAGTACTGCTAGACACCAGAGTGTGAGCTTTTAGAAAAGCTTATCTTAGAAGAATCCTGTTAGCCTTAAAGGTGTCACATGTCTGCTTGTTATTTTGATGCAGCTAGCTCTGTGGAAACTATGGTGTATAAAATGCATAAAACACAGACTTAGGCTTGGTAACAATGTGCCTTTCATCCAACCCTTTGCTCTCCAAGGTGCTCCCAAGGAGGCATATCTTTAAGAGCCAGAGTCCACATGATGGCATGCTTTTAAAAAGTTGGTTGTTTCTATTCTAAAGAAAAAGCAGCTGCGCACTCCTAATCCGCAATATGCTCCCAATTTGTATTCAGGATCTGGGGCTGTTTGCCCCCTTGACTGCTGTTTTGACTTGATGTTTTTCTCAACAACACTTATTGGGGAGAGAATGGCTGCAAAGGGGCAATAATGGGAAGAAACCTGGTTTCAAGCTGAGGAGGATCAGAGCCTTCTGGCTGCTCCCCTGCCACCCCAATCAAAAAAGTTTTCACACTGCTTTCTGTTTCATAGTGAACACAGTGTCAGGCTGGGACTCAGGAGACTGAAGTTAAAATCCAAGCTAGGCCATAAAAATGTACTAGGGAGTGGCACTGGTAAATTGATCCTTAGACGTCTCACATAACTCAAAAATCCTATCATGGCAAGCATAATTAAAAGTTAGTTTAGGGCAAACAACAACTGAAGACCTCCGTCACCATCAGTCATCTGTCTATTTTTCCTCGAATTTGATTCTTGAGCTTTCTCTGTGTCAATTCATTCTCCACAATTTCAGAAGTACATGTGTTTCTTAGAATGTGAAGATATTGTTGTCTTTCTGACCTTTCCCCCTTATGATAATAAATTAACTTTACTTGCACTGGAATTGTGTAGCCTTTGTTCTGTAAACAATCGTCTCAGAACTCAATAAAAACAATAGATTACATCTCAGACTTTTTTTAAAATTAAAGGATGCCTCAAAGTCAGATGTAGCTTGATGTAGGTAAACTCTATGCAAGATATCTCCTCCAGAAATTGGAAGGATGAGCAACTGAAAACAATCTGTTAGCCCCTGAACAACTGACTAGCATT
This sequence comes from Pogona vitticeps, assembly GCF_051106095.1. Taxonomy (NCBI): domain Eukaryota; kingdom Metazoa; phylum Chordata; class Lepidosauria; order Squamata; family Agamidae; genus Pogona; species Pogona vitticeps. The sequence goes on along the minus strand of NC_135788.1, from coordinate 74,621,856 downwards.
CTACTTTGCACCATGTCTTTCTGTTACAATATCTAATTAGCAAATACAGTGGTGCCCCACATGACGATGACCCAGCAGAATGACGAAATTGCATTACGATGACTTTTTGCGATCGCTATAGTGATCGCAAAATGATGTTTCCTATGGGTTTTTTTTCACTGGACATCGATTAGGTTCTTGCTTCGCGAACTGTTTGTTCGCAAAATGACGATTTTCCGGCTCCACAAAATGGCTGCCCTGTGCTTTCTGGACCTATGCTTCACAGGGCAGCCATTTTAACAGCTGATCGGCACTCAGAAAATGGCTTCCCCTATGGGTGATCTTCACTGGACGACAAGGTAATTTCCCCATTGGAATGCATTAAATGGGTTTCAATGCATTCCAATGGGGAATTCTTTTTCGCATGATGACGATTTCGCTTAACAGTGATTTTCCTGGAACGGATTATCGTCGTCATGCGGGGCACCACTGCACACTGAAGGATTACTGAGGCAATTATTTGGAGCTTTTAGCAATCTTAAAACAAAGTTTGACTCTATTCCAAGAAATTACCTTTGGGAAAAACTGATAAATCTTAATATAAACTTCATATTGCTAGAGAGAATTATAGATCTGCACATTAATACGTCTTTAAAAGTCAAAGGTGGCATTTCAGGCCAATTGTCTAATGCAGATAAAACATCCAAAGGGATATGCCAAGGTTATATCCTGGCCCATTACTTTTTTTTTAACATATAAATGATATGGTTGACCAGTTAACAGGATCACAATTCTTCCCAGTGAGAGTGGGTGGAAAAGTCATTTCAATACTACTTTATTCAGATGACACTTTGCTAATATCTCATAGAATCATAGAATCATGAAGATGGAAGGGGCCTATGAGGCCATGAAGTCCAACCCCCTGCTCAGCGCAGGAATGCAAATCAAAGAATATCTGCCAGGTGGTTGTCTAAGTTTCTCTTGAATGCCTCCAGTGTTGGAGCACCCACCACCTCTTGAGGTAATTGGTTACACTGTCGCACCGCTCTAACAATTAAGAAGTTTTTCCTGATATTCAACCGAAATCTGGCTTCTTGTAACTTGAACCCATTGTTACATGCCCTGTACTTTGGGATGATTGCTCCTTCTCTGTATGACGGCCTTTCAAGTTTTTGAAAAGTGCTATCATATCTCCCCTCAATCTTTTTTCAAAGATCAACAGGCCCAGTTCTTTCAGTCTTTCCCCATAAGGCTTGGTTTCCATACTGAAATATGTCTCAGAAGATTGCTGAAACAATTCAGCATTTACTATAAGAAGAATCTTCTTATGAGAATTATGAGAAAACCAAAATTATGGTCTAACAGAAGATATAACCGTCATGAATGAACAATGGATGGGAGGATATTAGAAGAGCCATCTCATTTCAAGTACTTAGGAGTGATATTCCCCCAGTAAGGTCTTGGGCGTCTCAGACTGAGTTCGCTGAGCCAAAATTTGAAAAGGCCATGTTTGCCATACTTTTTTATTTTATTTTACAGACCTAGAGGATGATATTGGCTTCCATCCATTTGTGAAATTTTCAAAACAAAATTACTCCCTCGGCTATTGTATGGAGCTGAAATTTGAGGATTTGTGACTTTACATCCATTAGAAGTAATTCGAAATACGTTTGCCCAGCTACTGCTGGCATTGCCCCCTTTAACTCCTACAGCTCCAGTCAAACGGTAGCTGTCATTTAAACCAGTAATTACCTTAGCTGTTAAAGCAGCAAATAACTATTGGTTGAAAATTCTATTCTGTGCTCCTTAAGACTTTTTAACATTATCATACAGGTAGATGAAACTTGGTTCATGGAAAACCTTTGTACTGAATCTGGTTGCTAAACAGAAGAGTATGTTAGGCACCCTGATTTCTCTACAGCAAAACTTACGTTAAAGCAAAGACTATTAGATCTCAGTGTTCAAACAGATGCAGATTTATTAGGCATCTCAAGAACTGCACCCCTTTACAAAAAGATCTCTCCACCTTTGACCATTCCACCTTATTTTGCTGATCTCATGAGCTTTGATCACAGAAAAGTCTTCACTATAATTAATGTCTAGATATTTTGCCACTTGCTGTCTCAGAAGGCAGATTCAAAGGAATTCTATATAATCAACATGTTTGTTCCTGAGATTAAAAATAAATTGATAATTTGGTACAAGTCATTCTTTATTATTCCATGTTCACAGCAGAGAAACTGAGATCTATTTGGGGACAATTTTCTGAAAAATCTGACCAAGAGAAACTTAGGATGTTACATGGACAAAAAAGTTTGTCACACTTCAAATGGCAAGGTTTATTTCAATTTAATGTATTCGCGAAAGCTTTCACGGCTGGGATCTAATGGTTGTTGTGGGTTTTTCAGGCTCTTTGGCCATGTTCTGAAGGTTGTTCTTCCTAACGTTTCGCCAGTCTCTGTGGCCGGCATCTTCAGAGGACAGAGTGCTGTCCTCTGAAGATGCCAGCCACAGAGACTGGTGAAACGTTAGGAAGAACAACCTTCAGAACATGGCCAAAGAGCCTGAAAAAAACACAACAACCATTTATTTCAATTCTTATAAAAATGAAGTCTGCATCCTCTGTCATTAACCAAACTAGCAGTTTAATTATGGCTACTAAGGGTCCTTTGTCATTGATTTACTCTTTCATAATTAAGTTTACTAGCTGTATTAATTTTTATGTTTAAATATGTATGATGTATTTGTTAGATCTGAACAGAAGTTTAATTCAAATTTCCTTCCTTGTATCATGTTGCGTTTTTCCTTATGACATCCTCAAAGGCTTCTGTGCTAAAGCAATAACCTGAATGTGTTCATTTGTTTGAGTAAAGAGTCAAGTGTATTCAAATGTTATTCCAGATAAGATAAACCTTCTTAGGACCAACCAGGGAGGTGACTAATCTTCAGATCATCCCTGGCTGTCCAGAAACAATTACTGTAAAATGCTTTTATGTTTGTCCCCAAACAATCTCTTTTTTTTTCAATGAGACTAATATTTAGCAGCTATCTACCAGCTGTTCCCAGTGGGGAGATGCTCTGCCTAAGACCAGAGAAAGTTTGAACTTAAATGAAAGAAAACATTGACCCTGCTACCAGAAAAAACCAATATGACATTTTCGTTTCTAAATGTCAGAGAACTATTTCTTTTCTTTGCTATTTCGAATTTTAAAAACTATAATATTAGGGTCAGTTCTGTACTCTTCCCTTTATTATTTGTTTTTAAAAGGTCTTGTTTTAAATCATAAGCACATCTTAAATAGCAAGTGGCATTATTAGTCCAAGCATTATGGGATTCTTTCCTTTATCCTAAATCTCAAAATTATAAAGAACATCTTGACCATGATTCAGCTGGCAACATTTATCAGGCTTGATCTGTTTGCATGTGAAGTGAACCTATCACTGTGTGTTAGATGTGGAATGAATTGTTGCCATTAGCAACATATCGAGGCAAAGACTGAATGCGGGCTCCAAGACAAAATCTTATAAACCAGCAGAAGAAAATATAATATAAGAGACCCTGTAAACGATAATTTATTTGTCACATTCATCTCCTCTATCTGTGTTTGTCAGATAATAAATTTATTCCAGAAGGCACTCCAGTTCAATCAGTGCAAATAAATATTACAACATGGATAAATGTGTGCACTTCTTTCACTAAAAGAAAGAAAGAAAGAAAGAAAGAAAGAAAGAAAGAAAGAAAGAAAGAAAGAAAGAAAGAAAGAAAGATTTTTTTTCTGTCACCAAGCCAAAAAAAATGCTTTCCCAATGCATTTATTTTGGCTAAATAAGCCAGCATACACATGAAAAAGCATGGGGTGTGAGAAAAGAGGGAGGAGAGTTTAAGATCAAAGGAATTGTACACTTATGTGAGCAATTTTTCTTCTCTTCTTTGGAGACTTTGAACTCCTGCTGTACAGTTACAGCCACATGCCTCTGACTCAATTCTCTCCATCTCTCCTTGCTGCCCCTTCTCACTTTGGATTGTAAATGTCTGATCCACAAGGAGGAATGAAAACCCTCCACGAAGGTCATGTGTTTCTCTCTCTCTCTCTCTCTCTCATTCTCAGTGCACAAGGATTTGCCTTAAGACATTTCTGACCTTTTAAAGCACCTGTTAGAGCTCATGCTCACTCTTCCCTTAGTTTCTGTTTGGCTAGTTCCTCAGTTCACAATGGAATGACTCAGAAAGTCAAACCTAAGGATAATCTTGAATTTTCACAAGAGAGTGAGCAAGTGGGCATGTTGCTAGGATAAGAAATGGCAAAGAATCCAGGCACACTGTACTGTTTCCTTCTTTCCCGCCAAAGGTAATTGTTGTAGGATCATTATAATAAGGAAGTGTACATCTACATGCATCCTGGTGTGAACCAACTTGTTAATGTATTACTCAGATGACTGAAATCCAAACTTCACCAAACTTGCATGGCTTGTAGAAAAGAGTCAGGAAAAGCTTTCTTGTGAATTTGGTTTCTCTAGGTCCTTGGCCCCCTTCACGGATTGTTGCCTTGTCGTGGCGAAGGGGCTTGAGTAACTCAGGGAAGCTATGGGCTATGCCATGCAGGGACACCCAAGACGGACAGGTCATAGTGGAGAGTTCCGATTAAACGCAATCCACCTGGAGTAGGAATTGGCAAGCCAGTCCAGTATCTTTGCCAAGATTGCCCAATGATCAGAAACAAAAGGCTAAAAGATATGACGCTAGAAGATGGGCCCCTCAGGTCGGAAGGCATCCAACATGTTACTGAGGAAGTGCGGAGGACAAGTACAAGTAGCTCCATAGCTAATTAAGTGGCTGGGCCAAAGCCGAAAGGACGCTCAGCGGTGGACATGCCTGGAAGTGAAAGGAAAGTCTGATGCTGCAAAGAAAAATACTGCAAAGAAAAATAGGAACCTGGAATGTAAGATCTATGAACCTTGGGAAGCTGGATGTGGTCAAACAGGAGATGAAAACAATAAACATTGACATCCTGGGCATGAATGAAATGGACAGGAATGGGTGAATTCAATTCAGATGATTATCATATCTAGTATTGTGGGCAAGAATCCCGTAGAAGGAATGGAGTAGCCCTCATAGTCAACAAAAGAGTGGGGAAAGCTGTAATGGGATATAATCTCAAAAATGATAGAATAATGTCAATACGAATCCAAGGCAGACCTTTCAACATCACAGTAATCCAAGTTTATGCAACAACAACCAATGCTGAGGAGACTGAAATTGACCAGGTTTATGAAGATTTACAACATCTTCTAGAACTGACACCAAAGAAAAATGTTCTTCTCATTCTAGGGGATTGGAATGCTACAGTCAGGAGTCAAGAGATAAAAGGAACAACAGGAAAGTTTGGCTTGGGAGTTCAAAATGAAGCAGGGCAACGGCTAATAGAGTTTTGTCAAGAGAACAAGGTGGTCATCACAAACATTCTTTTCCAACAACACAAGAGGCAACTCTATACATGGAAATCACCAGATGGGCAATATCGAAACCAGATTGATTATATTTTCTGCAGCCAAAGATGGAGAAACTCTATAGAGTCGGCAAAAATAAGACCTGGAGCTGATTGCGGCTCTGATCATCAGCTTCTCATAGCAAAATTCAAGCTTAAACTGAAGAGAGTAGGAAAAAACACTGGGCTAGTCAGGTATAATCTAAACCACATCGCTTATGAATACACAGTGGAAGTGAAGAACAGATTTAAGGAACTAGATTTGGTGGACAGAGTGCCTGAAGAACTTTGGATAGAGGCTTGTAACATTGTACAGGAGGCAGCAACAAAAACCATCCCAAAAATAAGGAAATGTAAGAAAACAAAGTGGCTGTCCAACGAGGCCTTAGAAATAGCAGAGAGGAGAAGGGAAACAAAATGCAAGGGAGATAGGGAAAGTTGCAGAAAACTGAATTTAGACGTCCAAAGAATAGCAAGGAGAGACAAGAGGGCCTTCTTAAATGAACAATGCAAAGAAATAGAGGAAAATAATAAAAAAGGAAAATCAGAGATCTGTTCAGGAAAATTGGAGATATTAGAGGAACATTTTGTGCAAAGATGGACATGATAAAGGACAAAAATGGTAGGGACCTAACAGAAGCAGAAGACATCAAGTAGGGGTGGCAAGAATACACAGAGGAATTATACCAGAAAGATTGGATATCCCGGACAACCCAGATAATGTGGTTGCTGACCTTGATCCAGACATCCTGGAGAGTGAAGTCAATTGGGGCTTAGAAGGCTCGGCTAACAACAAGGCCAGTGGAAGTGATGGCATTCAAGTTGAACTATTTAAAATCTTAAAAGATGACCCTGTTAAGGTGCTACATTCAATATGCCAGGAAGTTTGGAAAACTCAGCCGTGGCCAGAGGATTGGAAAAGATCAGTCTATATCCCTATCCCAAAGAAGGGCAGTGCCAAAGAATGCTCCAACTACTGTACAATTGCACTCATTTCACATGCTAGCAAGGTTATGCTCAAAATCCTTCAAGGTAGGCTTCAGCAGAATGTGGACCGAGAACTCCCAGAAGTACAAGCTGGATTTCATAGGGGCAAAGGAATTAGAGACCAAATTGCTAACATGCGCTGGATTATGGAGAAAGCCAGAGAGTTCCAGAAAAACATCTACTTCTGCTTCATTGACTATGGAAAAGCCTTTGACTGTGTGGACCACAGCAAACTCTGTCAAGTTCTTAAAGAAATGGGAGTGCCTGACCACCTTATCTATCTCCTGAGAAACCTGTACGTGGGACAGGAAGCAACAGTTAGAACTGGATATGGAACAACTGATTGGTTCAAAATTGGGAAAGGAGTAAGACAAGGCTGTATATTGTCTCCCTGCTTATTTAAGTTATATGCAGAATACATCATGCGAAAGGACGGACTGGATGAATCCCAAGCCGTAATTAAGATTTCTAGAAGAAATATCAACAACCTCAGATATGCAGATGATACCACTCTGTTGTCAGAAAGTGAGGAGGACTTTAAGAGGTTCTTTAATGAGGGTGAAAGAGGGGAGTGCAAAAAATGGTCTGAAGCTCAACATCAAAAAAACTAAGATCATGGCCACTGGTCCCATCACCTCCTGGCAAATAGAAGGGAAAGATATGGAGGCAGTGACAGATTATACTTTATTGGGCTCCGTGATCACTGCAGATGGAGACAGCAGCCACAAAATTAAAAGACACCTGCTTCTTGGGAGGAAAGCGATGACAAACCTAGACAGCATCTTAAAAAGCAGAGACAATAATTGCTGACAAAGTCCTCATGGTCAAAGCTATGGTTTTCTAGTAGTGGTGTATGGAAGTGAGAGCTGGACCATAAAGAAGGCTGACCACTGAAGAATTGATGCTTTTGAATTGTGGTGCTGGAGAAGACTCTTGAGAAATCCCCTGGAGTGCAAAGAGTTCAAACCTACCCATTTTGAAAGAAATTAACCTTGAGTGCTCACTGGAAGGACAGATCCTGAAGCTGAGGCTCCAATACTTTGGCCATCTCATGAGAAGAGAAGACTCCCTGGAAAAGACCCTGAAGATGGGAAAGTGTGAAGGCAAGAGGAGAAGGGGATGACAGAGGATGATATTGTTGGATAGTGTCACTGAAGCTACCAACATGAATTTGACGCAACTCCGGGAAGCAGTGGAAGACAGGAGGACCTGGCGTGCCTGGTCCATGGGGTCATGAAGAGTTGGACACGACTTAACAAATAAACAAAAATTATAAAATAAATTCCAGCTTAAATATAAAGATGATTCTTCTTGTCCCTTTAGCCTCTTACTTAATTTATCCATTTCTTCACTTTCTAATTTTTTTTATGATCATATCATCATTTGGTGGATTTTCCTCTTTCCAAACCTGTGCCCATAATAACCGAGCTGCTGTCAAAACGTGTAGTATCAAACAATATCTTTGCATATCTACAGTATTTGGTAGTAATCCTAACAAAAATATTTCCGGTTTAAATTCTGTTTCCTTTTGACATTTTGTACCATTTCATGGCAGGCTCATTCATCAGTGGAAAAGGATAGCGTGATTGCTGGAGTGAAAATTAAGCAGATCCCCACAGATGACACATTTGTTGTTTGTGGATCAGCCCTAAAGAAAGTTCTAAATGAAGATAAAGCTGCTGGTCTCATCCCATTCTTTGTAAGTATTAACATTTCCATTTTAAGAAATGGTTCTTTTGGTCAATTAAAAACACACAACCTGAACTGATCATCTTTCTAACGAGTCTGTTGTTCTGTGCCTTCCACACCAACATGATCTGCAGCTGTAATATTCATTTCTTCTTTTTCAACGGGCAGTCCCTACATTTTGTTCGTGCATTTTTAGGGAGGTTCTAGTCACAGGCATCATTTAGCTGTAATCTTTCCAGGTTTGTCTGTTGCTTTCACTGCTTTCTTTCTTACCACAAAATCTGTTAAAGGAGAAAAGAACAAAATAGCAATCAAGCCCTTTGTAGATGAATAGAAAAATGGAGGATGGAGGGCAGAAACACTACACAGGCCAACTTGTCAACATTTTAGTCAGGTGCTGCTTGGGATGTTTATAGTTTTCTAGCGCAACTGCAAAAAACATTTTTTTTATTTATTTATTTATTTATTTATTTATTTATTTATTTATTTATTTATTTATTTATTTATTTACAATATTTTTTAGCCACACCATTGCCAGTGGCTTCTTTTCAGACACTTTGAGATGAAGATTTTATTAGCTAGTAGCTAGAAGACAATTTGTTGTTTGGTCTTTTCTTCTTAGTATTTTTTTGCAAGTATAAGAAAGGAAAATTAATAATGGAACAATAATAGAGCTCAAAATATTCAGTGAATGAAGACAGGGCCATAGCATGATCAAACCACATCTACTCTTATTTTTTTCTTTTTAAGAATGGTTGGGCACTGGGCAAGATTACTGAAGTTGGGTGGGGACAACACTGCACAAATGGCTGGTGTTCCCGTCATGCGGGCAAAGTGTACCGAAAGGCTTAAACTCTTAATTGCACAAAGTGTGTGGGGAGCTGCAATGCCACCTGTAGGTTAGTTGTGAAGGGCAGTGACTGGAACTGTAAGGAGCCAACTGCCCTTAAGCCCCCTCACTCTTATTCTTGAGGAAACAGAAGAAGATATAGGCAGTCTTGTACCCAATTGCTCAAGAAGAGATAAATACGTTTCTGGTGCCTGTATGCATACAAAGCAGTTGATGTTTTAAAAATTAAAATGAGCATATAAATGAGGACTGCAATCATGGATGTATTTCATGTGAGTTAATTCTTTATTGAATGAGATGTATAGAGATGTATAGAACTGCTCTGCAAATAAGTTAAGGAAATGTGTTATGCTATCTTCCATGGTTAATGATTGTCATATTTACAGTTTTGGCCTTAGCCCAGTACCCAGCTGAATTATGCATTTGCATAAGAGTTTTCCTCGTGCTGACAAGCTCCTCTTTGCATGCTTGGTTTCACACTGGCTGCCAGATCTGTCCTGCAACTGCTTGTGTGATCAGCTGCATGACAGCAGTTTTGCTGGCATGGAGAAACACATTCATGATTGCTCTGAATTGGTCTTAGTCTTTTGCAGAACAAGAACTGAGAGTTGGGTGGCCCCTTACAGATGGACCTATTGGGTTGGTGCCAGATTTAAGTGCAAGCAGCAAGGCTGGTGAAAGCAGATTTCCCTGTGCCTTTTGTGTCACGACAGACTTTTCCACCCTCTGTTCTATTCCAGGCAGATGCTTAGTATGGCAGTTTCAACCAGTCAAAGATGAAGGTGTTTTAGGTAATGACAATCCAGAGTCACAAGGCACTTAAGCACAACAGGACTGCAAAGGAGCTGGGACTAGTGGGTCAAGGAAGGTGGTGACAAGGGCTTGAACCCATAGAAAATGTTTCCACTCTAGCAGCTTTACCTTTTCTGCAACTGAAGCTTCCTCTGGAGCAGCATGGCACCTCAGATGTAGAATGATATCATTCCATGTGACCTTGTGGGGGAAAAGGGTTTAATCTGTTTTAAGGAAACACTTCTGTTAGTTTATCATATTTGCTCATGTTCCCAACCACTGGCAGACTCTTGGGCTAGGAAGCAGTCTTGCCTCATGCTTTTTCATGGAGATAGAGCTTCCCACTTCTTGGAATTAAGCTCCTCCATGTTCTTTATTGAGGGTCCTGAATATGGTTTGTTCTTCCATGCTGTCTCGCCATTTCTTTGGGGGGGGGGAAGCTGCTCCAAAGTAGTCTGTGAAGATGCTTCTAGAAGGTCAGGGTGTCTTAGTGAATGGGGTAGACAGTGAAGGAGAGGGTTCCCAAAGGTGGAACAGATCAAGTTCCGCACAGAGAAGATGTCTTAATTTCATTTAGAGAGATCCTCACCTTCCCACTTGCTGCAGCCTACTCCATTGAGCTCAGGTGGCCAAATGCAACAGAGGATGGGACTCTGATATCTTTAGTAGCAGTAAAGAAGAGGGCACTTCAGCAGATGTAGCTCACCATGCAGTTTACACCTTCTGATATCTTGTCTACAGAACAATTTAAAATGAAGCAACCTTGTCTTGATTTATCATTTGTTGTCCACCCACACATTTAGCAGGGTTCTCTGGAGTCTTTTGGGGGGGGGGATAGAAAGGAGTTCCACATGGAACAGGAGACAGGAAAGGGAAAGGAGACTGCTTTCAGTAATCCAGCTGCATGCACTGAAACTTGACTCATACCCATTGGTTTTACCAAAATGTTTTGTGGGCAAGTAGTGCACTCAGATTCCCAGTGTGGTGTAGTGGACAGAGTGACAAACTAGGACTCTGGAAAACAGGATTTGATTCCCCCCTTGACCATGGGGGAGTGGAACTGGAAAAACCACTCCTTTGGGCCTGAGTCAAAAGTGACTATGGGTGTGTTCTGTGCTGTCAAATCGGAACCAATTTCTAGCAACTTCAAGGCAAGTGGATTATTTAAGGAGTGGTTTTACCAGTTCCACTCCCCCATGGTCAAGGGGAGGGGGGAGAGAGAAAATAAATCCTGTTTTCCAGAGTCCTAGTTTGTCATGCATAGTCACTATTGACTCAGGATCAAACCAGGCAAGATAGCAGTTTTACAATTAGAAGCATAACTATCTTAAGATGTAAAGGGCATTTGACAGGTTGTCAAGAACTGTTGTTTGGCCCACGAAAATATATATGGCAAAACAAATATCTTTAAGATATGATGGGACCCTTAAAGAATATGTATTTGTAGTTTTCTGCAGTAATTCTCTCTCTCTCTCTCTCTCTCTCTCTCTCTCTCTCTCTCTCTCTCACACACACACACACACACACACACACACACACACACACACACACACACACACACACACACACACACACACATACACACACAGAGCTTTAGAATCCTCTCACTACAAAATGTAAGCTAACGAGTTTGTGCTTCAAATTGTGTGGTCAGCCAAGTTCTGACTGACATAAACAGTTAAGTGTTCTGTATACACAATGGGGACACCAGTGCTATATTTTACAGTGCCATCTGAAAAGGATCAAGCCTAGGGGTGTTTCTAAGCTGTCAGGTCTGGTTGCAAGAGGCAAGCTATCCCTCCTCCAAATGTGATTACACTGTTGTATTATGGATTACAAATTGGGTTACAGTGACGCAGCCCAAGACACCCCCCCCCCGGGGACAACAGATGCTGTTAGCTTAAGTGGTGTTTGGGAATTGATACAAGGACCTTTGGAGCCGCTTGTGCTCCCAGAAAAAAAAACATTCAGGACAATGAAATACAGCTGAGCTTCATCACATGTGAACATGCCTTTTTAGAGCAGTGTAAAACTGAGTAGAGTATTTGGGCTTGTGATGAACTATATTTAACTCTAATAGGACACTGACACCAAGATGCTGTCCCTTTAATATGGATATTTCTCCCCTCCTCCACCAAAATCAGTGTTTGCCTATGCCTCTTTCCAACCTCTGACACATCCTGGTTACAGTTAATAAGCTTAGTCATTGTGTAGTCATTCGGAAAGAGCTAAAGTAAAACTGTGTGCACAGTTTTAATTAAAAAGGTTCTTATTGTAGGCTTTCCTTGTGGGGTATATATTTGTTTGTCTTATTACCTGACAATTGAAGACTGCAAATGTATGTTACTTTTACTGAGCAGTTTCTAAGCTGTATGGCTGTGGTGCATAAAAAACATAATCTTTGATTTACCTTTTGATTTGATCTTTGCAGCTGTTTAAAGTCTTTTTTGCCATTTGCATTTCAATATCCTTTTAGCGTCATTGGTATCTTAGCCTTTTTTTAAAAAAGAACTAGCTTTTAAAAAAGCTAATGGGCTACTTTTGAAATTATGTTTGAAAGGCAGAATATTCATATCTGAATAAATATCAGCAATTAAACATAACGTGCCATTTCTCAAAGGAAATCTATTCTTCTTCCTATACATATTTGTCATTTTCTGAAAAGTCATCGCCTAAAGAAAACCATTGATATTAACAGAACTTTCAAAACTATTCTTACACTAGTAGTAAATATGCAAAGTTTTATATGAACATGTACACATGGATTTACACATTAGTGGATAAAGAATGGCCAAAGATTGGAACCTTCTTTCAATTTTAATTCAATGGTCAGAATCAGCTAATTGTGGCTGATGAGGTGCCAGGGCACATCTCAGTTATGTAATTAGATGGATGATCAATCAGGTGCTCCAGTACCTCATCAATTAACTACAGCAAGCTACACAAACCTCACATGATGTAATTTGTTTTCTTTCCATAGTGATTCTATCCTGCCTTCATTCCAAGGATCTAGACTTGGGCACTTCATATTCGTATCCCTGGGGATACAAATACAAAGTGCGACACTGCAGATGCCATGGAGCTGCATTCGCCCCCCCCCCGAACCAGACAGTACACTCACTAGTTGCTGCGCAGTGGGCACATCTGTTGTCACCGACATTGTGCCAATCGCGGAAGTAGTTTGGCCGGTACTTCCACGACTCCCCATGTAGCCGACCACTCCAGTGAGGAAGCCAGATTAAGAGTCTCCATGCTCAGCTGTTGACAGCATAAGTGGTTCTCTTCCTTCATTTTCATCTGCAAAACAATCTTGCAAGACAACAACTTGCCTAAGCCCACCAGGGGAGCTTTTTGTCTGTGTCTCCCATTATCTAGTCCAGCTCTCAGACTGGGCTATTACACAATGCTGCTGTTAGATTTGGAACATGCCTGGAAACAAGTTCAAGTTTGGAATGAATGGGCATATTTACAATGTAATCTTTGAAACCAATTGAAACCAATATATTTGTTGCACTCTCCAAAGTTCTTCTCTATACTCTATCTCTAGATAGTAATACTTGTCAAAAGGATTGAAAATGGCATGATATGGACCACTTTTTTTTTTTTTGCATTGTCATCTCTGCTCAAAGAAAGTAGTTTTTGAAGCACTTCAGAAAGCTGCAAATCCTATTCTGTAAGAGATCAGCAGGAAGGCTAAAGATGTAAGGGGATGTGCCTTCAAAACTCTGAAAAAGACTGAAACTTTTCATTCCAAAGACTAATTGACAGTGTCTAGGAGCGCAGCAATGGATGCAAAAGGAATAACTCTGAAACATCCCTGCTCCTACTTTGAAAAAATCTTAAATTGATCTTTTATTTCAGAAGCCTATATGGAGCATATGTTACTTTAAGGTGGTGAAAAGAACCAGGGGAAGTACTAGAAAGACTTATAACTAACTATATAATTAATTATTATATAAGGTATGAGAAATTGAAGATTTTTATGGTGTACTATTTTAAAAATACCAGAAAACTGGCACATGTTTTCATATGTGGTGGGAATGCGACAGTGTGATGAAATTTTGGCAAATGGTATTTGGAGAAGTAAGAGAAATAACCAAACAAAATGTAGAACTATGTCTTAAAATAGCACTTCTGTCAATATTTGATACAGTGGAATATAATTGGGCAACTATAGAATTAATTTCTAATTTAGTCACAGCTGCTAGATTAATTATAGCCAAGAATTGGAAAATAAAACATAATTTTCAAAGGTATACAGAGGTATGGAATATAGCTATTAATGACAAATCAACATGTAATATTCAAGTTTTTTAAAAAGGAGTGCTTAAAAGGCATACTTTTGCAGAAATTTGAGGAGATTTTATTGATTATGCATTAATAAAGGGGAACGGAAGAGCACCATTGCAAGAAACGTTGCAATTTTGGAAGGGGGATCCTTGAAATAAAGGAAAAGGTCTAGCCCTCTATTCGTCCCGGTGCGGTGGGGAGCACTCTGTTTCAATTTTTGTGTTTGTAATTATTGTATTTTATTTGTTTATTTGTTTGTTGTTCTTTGGTTTCTTACAATATGTTTTCATTTAATACAGTTTTTAAAAAGGATTCAATAAAAATAGGTTGCCATGTTCAGTGGGCTACAGTTTTAATCAGTGGCTTATTAGATTTGATCTAACAGGTCAACAAAGAGGAATGTGCAGTAACTAAATGTTCCTATAGCCCTAACTCCCCTGAGTGTCACCAAGCATGATTAATGGCAGGAGACAATGGGAGACATTCAGAGACACGTGAAGGGCCTCAAATTCTTCATTCTTGTCTTTTAGATCCTGAAATCCTAGATAATAATTTCACTACTGCAGTAGCTCAGAAACGAATCTTATATTTTGCAAAACTGAGCTGCATCTGTTGCGACCATGCTTCTGGAGCCAATGCAGGCCACTTTTGACTGAAAACATTTTCGTACCTCCTCTCAATCTCCTTCCCTCTCTCCCCTTAGCATCAATTCTAGATTTCTTCATAAACTCTTTCTGGCCTCTGTAGCTAATCCTGTGTTGTCCAAGAGCATGCGGATTTATATCTGTGGCTTCACTGATATCTTTATTTTTTATTTTGTGTTGCATTCTGCAGTTTTGTGCAACGCTTGGAACCACAACCTGCTGCTCCTTTGACAAGCTACTAGAACTGGGTCCAATCTGTAAGTGAACAAGTGTTTGTTTCATCTCAAAGCTGAAACTCCATTGCTTACCTGTCATACACAACCTGTCTTTTAATTCCCAAGGTATTTCACCTTGTAATACATCATTAAATACTCTGAAAAAGGCTTGTACAGGAAAACGTCCTGGTAGGAAAAATAGGATAATCTGCTTCTACCGTGTAGCTAAACACTGTTGTGACAACATGTCTAGGTTTTTTTTTAAAAAAAACCCCCAGCTCTACTGTTAAAACCAGCATGGTTGTTGCTGCTGCTGTTGCTATGTGACATGAAGTGACCCTAATAGGGCTCTCAAGATAAGTGAGATATTTAACAAGTGACTTTTATAGTTTCACAACTCCCAATGAGCTTCCATGACTGAGTGGGGATTTGAACCCAGGCCTCCTGAGTCTTAATCTGTCATTCTATCCACTACAACACGCCGGGTATAATGATATTCTGTAGTTACTAGCAATAAAAGAGATAGAAAGAATGATTCCTGCCTTTGCGCATAGATTGACCAGCATATGTACTTCTTGCTTTTAGATGCTGGCAGGAATGCTGGCAAGCCTTTGGGTCTGAGTCCCAAGTTCAAGTCTGAATCCCTATTAAAAAAAAGCCTTTTTCCCCAGAAAAAAGGGAGGGGTGGGTGGGTTCCGAGTTGCGAGTCGGCAGCCGCCGCGGGGGTGTCAGGTGTTTTTTTTTTTAGACAGTCTCTGGCTATCTAACCCCCCCTCCCATGAATTGACGAATAAATCCACACTTTATCGGTTTGTGAGGGGAAGCTTCACTTCGACGGATCACAAAGTAGGACGAATTCGTCCCCATCTCTACCAGAGATCGTGTTTGTACATCAAGGCCTTCAAAGCTGATCGAAGACTAACAATTTTTTAAAAAATTTGTTTATTTCTAAAGAATGAAAAGACAATCGACCATATTACAACTATTAAATACAAAACTATTCCCCACTGTTCTCCAAATCACATATATACCTTTCCCCATCACCTTTTAAAGAAATATTGACCAACAATCTAAGTCTCTTTTCAAACCACATGTCTCAAAGTCTGTTTTATCGGCATATTTTAATAATGGCTTCCAGTTTTCCGTGAATTTACTATGGCTTATTTCTCCTCTATGTACTCTAACTTTATTAGTCATTTTTTCCATCAGCAAGGGAAAAAGACTAACAAAAAGTAAAGTCAGAAAAATGGAGTAACGTAGGGCTGTTTTCTTCCTATAATTTCTTATGCCTGGGTTAGAGGCAAGTACTACAAGGGGCATTGCCAAGTTTTAGGAGCTCTAATCTTTGTGTTGAGCTGCCTCTGCCCTAGCCTGCCTGTAAACATGTTCCCACCTGAAGCCTGTCAGGCTGGGTGGAGGAAAGTCCTTGTGTACAAAATGGCTGCTAGTTTAAGCCACATAATATTTCCCCCCATAATGGCTTTTGTCTTTGAAACTGCAACTTGAGGAGCTGTTTGTCTTAATAGAAGGCAAAGTGCATATTGGACACGAAATCATTAATCCTTTGGTTAGACTTCAGAATCAACACTCCACTGTTTTAGGAGATTTCAGAAATTTAGTTGACTTGCACATATCTTTTTTAAAAGACATTACACCGACTGCTACCGAATCCCACCCACTAAGTCAGAGATAAAAACTTTCTTGTTTATATGGTTTTTCTCTTTGTAGGTAATCAGGAGAATATTTGGATGCATATTGATGCAGCCTATGCTGGGAGTGCATTCATCTGTCCTGAATTCCGTTACCTTCTCAATGGGGTGGAGGTAAGTGACAATCCTGAGAATGCTAGATGAACTCCACCTAAAAATTTTTAGCTGTTGACCATTGTTGTGAGTCTTGTAGTCATAAAAATGCTATACTAGGGTGTATCAACAAAGGTATAGTCTCCAGATCAAGAGAAGTAAAAGTACTATTGTATATTGCTTTGGTCTGACTTTAGCTAGAGTAATGTGTCCAGTTCTAATAAGAATACTGAGAAGCTGAAACATTCAGAGGAGGGCAACCAGAATGGTAAGACATTTGGAAGCCAAGCCTTATGACCAAAGGTTGAGAGAGCTTGATATGTTCAGCCTGGAAAAGAGAAGGTTGAGAGGCAATTTGATAGTCATCTTCAAGTATTTGAAGGGCTGTCACATGGAAGATGGAGTGTGCCTGTTTCTTTACAGCTCAAGAGGATAGGGCGAGAAATAATGAATTAAATTTATGAAGAGTTTTCAACTAAATATTAGAAAGAACTTCCTAACAATGAGAGGCATTCAACAATGGAATTGACTGTCTCAGACAGTGGTACTATCTCCTTCATTGGTGATTTTAAAGCAGAACTTGGATGGACAACTGTGAGGAATGCTTTAAGTATGAATTCCTTGCATTGGGAGGGAAGCGAACACGACAGTCCATAGGATCTCTTCCAGCTCTACTGTTATGTGATTCTATGTACAGGTGTTTCCCCTGGTATAGTGGAGTTGAGTGGTATGGCATAAGCTGCTGACGTTTTCCTCTCTTCCTTAATAACACCTAAAAATAGACTTGGTTTAACAACAATTTCTCCCTCCTAATCCAGTCTATACATAATGGCGAGGCAAAAGCATACCTTCATCGGGTGCACTTGTCCTGTCAGGCCTCTGGGGGGGTTTGAAAACTGAATGAAATGACTGCACATAAACTCCAAAAGGAGGTGAGGAAAGAGAAGCTTAGATAATGTGAGCTGACTATAAATATTGCTCTTGCATATGCTCAGGCCTGTTTATTTTGGTTATACACATGCTGGCTTATTTGGGACAGAATCTTGATTGTGGATGGTGAATCCGTGTGATCTCTGAAACTCAGTTCTGTGTACTTTTCCTGCCTTTTTGCTGTTTTCACTATCTGATGACTCTTAGCTTTCAATCACAAATGTGAAAGATGGCAATGTATACAATACTTTGGCACAAGAATAGTCAAGAACTATGGTGGGCCATTCCATGAATTAATGCTGGAATATCCTTTATACCAGAGGTCTCCAACCCCCAGTCCATGGCCCATGCCAGGCTGTGGCCTGAACTGAACCGGACCGCGGAGACAGACCTCCCCCCGCACAAGCTTTCACTCCCGCACAGCTGATTTGCACATCTATGCATGCTCCAGTGCACCCACATGAGTGCCGCACCACCGTTTGCAAACATGTGCTGGTGCTCGTTCGCACAGGCATTCGTTTGCACAGGCACATGAGCACAGGGGGTATCCTACCTTCCCCAGCCAGTCCACATGGTGAAAAAGGTTGGAGACCCCTGCTCTATAACACCCTCTGCTCAGAGAAAAACAAAACAGTACAAAGCCACAATAAACAGAGAAGAAATGTTGCTTTTCTGCTTGGACATAAACATAGATAATGGCCAGTATCCTATTTAGAACTTTAGGGTGATCCTGTAAACATATACTCTCTCTTTCAAGCTCCCTGGTGCATGACTGCTCTCACACAGTTGGCCGTGAGATTGATCTCACAAATAGTGGGAGACTGGGCACACAAAGGGCAGGGCTGTCAGCAATAGTCCTTCTCCTTAACACGGGGAAAGGGGGAATATTGCCAGAAATGCTAATATTGCCTATTATCTAGCTGAATGTCATAGTTTAAACTTTAGAGCTTCCATATTGAAAATTATTATGACCATAACAGAATTCAACCTCTGGTAGGAAAGGAGCAAGACACATATATTACTTCAAATTAAAAAGTTCATTAGTGACCAGTGTCTTTGCCAGGATCATGGAGGAATATGCATTTTTAAATTCATGCTTAAGGATACAAAAAGGCTGGATTGGAAAGAGTTGATCTAGCTCAGTGGGTTGAAGTGCCAGGCTGCAAAGCCAGGATGTGGGAGTTGACTGTGTCTCCCAGGAAAGGGGAAAGCCAAAATCACACAGAGCATATGCAGTTGCCATCTGTGCAGTTGTGGGCAAGCTGCACAGTCCCAGAGTGCCAGCTGAACGAGGGTGTGGTAAACCACTTCTAGGCACAATATGCCTAGGGAATTATAAGTCAGAATCAACTTGATGGCAAATATCATCATCATAAAGGACACACAACCACAGAGTGGTATTCTATTGAAAATGCGATGTGCACTGGTTTATTCATACAACCCCCCCCTTTCCCCCAATGCTGACCTGCTCTGAATGTGATCTTTTAGATACAGGTACTTCAATTTCCTGTGTCTTCCTCCAGGCTGTCAGATCAACCCATCATCTATGTCTGTAGAATAAAGAGAATATTACTGCTCGGTGGAGGCCAATAACTAAATAATGTCAGTGCATATGAGCTAATGAAGAAAAAGAATAAAAGCTCTATCTAGCACAACATCACTCTTTCGTATTTTTATCAGCAAACAAAGCTTGCTGCAATTTCCTGTGTAGGTTTTATTGGCTGTTGAAGGAAATGAATCATCACTTGCAGTGTGGCATAGCATCTTGCAGGATAGCAACCATTCAACAAGTCTGAATAGATTTTCTGCCTCTAGTCATAAGGGATGGCCCCCTCCTTAGGGTTGGTCTGTGACTTTTCACAAAAGACAAAACAAAAATAGTCTGCTTCCAGTAGACCCTAAGCTGTTCTGCATTTATCTTTATTTGTTTTTATCTTTATTTGTTAACTTAGCTACTATTACTAGTGTATTCTATAATAAAAGAAGAGGATTGCGACGGAGAACTGAGCAGCTTTGGCCTGCGGTGAACAATTCCTCACTCTGCCTTCTTGACAGGCGCTAGACTCTATGATCCATAGGATCACTTCCCACTCTGCAGTTCTAAGATGATGATGATGATGATGATGATGATGATGATGATGATTAAAAGATAAAAGACCTGGCAGAAATGGGTTGTACATAGGCAGAGACACTCATTCCAAACTCTGAATCTTTTATCCAAATCAAACTACATCATATGATGAAGCTGCAAAATAGCCAGTGCTTCCAGTACTTTTTGACATCAGAAAATGCTTTTTTTGTTGGAGAAAAACAGAGTTGTGACTTTGTTGGTTGGGTGGTTTGCTGCTCAGGGCAAACTGTAGGCTCTGGGCTCATTCACATGGGCATTGGTCCCACTGTTTGCTGTGGGGATGGATTGGGTCATTCTTGTTTCCAGTGGCCATATGACATAATCACTAGAATGGACTAATTCCTTGATCAGTGCTACACACAAGGCAAATAATCCTTTTTAAAAATTTAATCTAAGCTATTCAGTACATCAGCTATGGTCTAGTACATGCACAAATAATAATTTCATTTCCCCTGCCCCTCTGCAGAGGAGTGGGGAAGTGTAAAATTGAAAATAGAAAGAGGTGGAGGATTATTTGAGTTCAATATGCCATTTGGACACCAGAATCTATCTGGTGACAAAAAAAAAACTTTCTTTCTTTCTTTCTTTCTTTCTTTCTTTCTTTCTTTCTTTCTTTCTTTCTTTCTTTCTTTCTTTCTTTCTTTCTTTCTTTCTGTGACTATTTTGTGACAGTTCAATGCAATGTTAAATAAATTTTAAAAAGAATGAAAACATGTTTACCTAACCCACTAAGTAAGCAAGTAAACAAACTCTCTGGTTAAGTTGGGTTTTTCAATATTTCCCATATTTAATCAACGGTATCATGATATGCATACAGCTATCTTCCAGGGCTGTCATTTTATAATGCTAATCTGCCTGTTGTAAATTTGTCTCTAATTGTTTATTGATCTTTTCAGTTTGCAGATTCATTTAACTTTAACCCACACAAATGGCTCCTTGTGAACTTTGACTGTTCTGTTATGTGGTAAGTAGAGAAACTGGCAGTTCTGTCATTGTACAGTATCTTGCTAAAGACAGCTTGTAAATTATATAGGTGCTGTTTACATGTTACGCGCCAACATATTATCAAGGTATTATCTTTCCAGAAACAACTTTAAGAACAAAGCTAGCAAAGTACATCTTGCTTTGAGTTAAAAAATAATGTGAAAAATCAGGCTTAAGTTGGTTAAATTTGACAATCACCAGATTTGTGACAGAAATAAATTACTATGTCTAGAGGATTCACACAAAGATGGATCTTTCTTTTTGAAGCTCTATAAATCAACTGAGCAAATTTTATTCACAATCTAAATTTTGTAGTTTATTAATCTGCTATTCTATTTGATTGAAGAAGTGAGTGAACCTTGTCCCTCTAATTTTAATCACAGTGTTTCAACTGTGATTTTCTTTATTTCATTCTCAAAAGAATAGCTATCCATTGAATCACCACTTTTGAAATAGCTTCAGTTTAAGACAACATGCTAACAGGTCATTTGTCTTCAATGTTTCTGCAGGGTAAAGAAGCGATCCGATTTAATATGTGCCTTTAAAATAGATCCTGTTTATCTGAAGCATGACCACCAGGAATCTGGTAAGGTGCCTTTTAATGATGATATATTTAGTTCCTAGGATGAAAACAATTCTTGCCTGTTTCAATGTACATGTATCTCTTTAACCACATTGGGATTAGGGGTGTCAGACCCTGTATAGTTCAAAATCCATGTATAACTCTTATGCCTCCAAAATGATAAACTGATAGTAATAAAATATAATAGCTTTCTTAGAAAAAGAAAAAAAAGATGTGAGAGTTATCTGAAGAACTTATGAAGCAGGCAATAAGTTCTTCATAGAGGGGAAGTGCTCTTGATCCCAGCTGTTAAGGGCTTTAGCTATTGGTCCCTCAGAAAAAGAGGGCTTTTTGTTTCAATTATGGTAGGGTTTTTTGTGGTTTTGTGTGTGTGGTTTTGTGTGTGTGTGTGTGTGTTTTTGCACCTATGCAAAAGACTCTTGTCTAACAGAGAAACTGACTGGACCCACTAGTCCCTGTTCAGTTCCATTGCTGTTTCAGGAAGAAATAGAAGACTGGAATTTTCCCCTCTGATATTCCCAGCAGATGGTGAAAAGTTGTGGGGCTGTACTGTGTTAGCATTATTGTAAAAGAATGAAAATATTTAGCATTGCATGGGAGAGTTCCTTGCTCCCATTCATGGACACCTACAGCAACAAGCTCCATTTGCTGGATAAGGAAGAATGACCAGAGCAGCAATGAGGGCCAACATGATCTCTAACACTATCCATGCTGTTTCTATTATTTCCCTTTCTCTGAACACAATCAATCTTCCTTCAGGAAAGATTTCCATGTGCTTCATTGATTTTCACACAAAGCTAGCAGTAAGACATCCAACATGCTTCTAGAATCATCCAAGCTCAATGCTTGAGCCTGAAGACAGATCTGAGCACCTGTCAGATTAGTCACTGTGCAGATTGCAGAGAGTTCTTGCAAAGGATCTCATGGAGCTCCTTGTCTTCAATGCTTAGCTTAGAGGAAAGACCCCTCAAAGTTTTCTGTTTGGGAACTAGCCAACTGAGGAACCTTGTGCACAGCAGCAGCCGCCCAGAAGACCTGGTGCTCTGCCATCTGGTGGAGCTGCCTGATATTCAATTCTTCAAAACCCCTCCATTTTATGAAAGTGGGATATTCTGCTTATGTATCTACAATTCTAAATGCCAAGAGATGGCTCAGCGTTGTTGCACAATATTGTGCTACCATTGCCAACAGATAAAAGGATGTCCAACTTTACATAGCAAAGGGCAGTCTGAATGTTGGTAATACCCATGTCAGAAGTTAAGATGGTGTACAGGATACCTTCTTGTGCTCACTAACATTCACAAAGAGAAGCCAAGCAGGGGGAAATCCCAGAAATGGACTCCTTTTTAATCAATTAGCCACTTCTCATCCAAACACAAAGCAATTATCATGGCTGTTTTTCAACAAGTTCTCTGGAGTAATCAAAATTCCTAGAAGAAATGTTTCTTCAGATTAACTGCCTATGCACTCAAGTACATGTTTGTACAGCTGGAAACTCTTGGATTGTTAATCCCCAAGGATTTTCCAGGAATTTGGAGTGCTTCTGGCCCATGCATCCTGGTGCAATGGACACCCAGCCATGTCTATTAGAAAAGAAGTCTCAGCCCTATACCACATACACTCAGGTTTAAAACAAAGTGGCTGTTTTTGCCTTTTGAAAGACCTTTTTGGAGGATGAATATTTCAACCCTTACAGCCTGGATTTTTTTCCAGATTTAAAAAAAAGAGCATGTAGGGCCACCCATTCTCTTTCAAATAAGCAAGAATGATATTTTCAAATGATGTAATTTGTTTTAAATTTGGGGAGATTTAGGGTCCTCTATTTCTCTATGGGGGGGTTTCAAAGATCCTTTCTCAATCTTCCCCAAATTTGGCACAGAGCAAGAGCAGACTGCCTGCTGTAACTACGCGAAAGTTGGCGCTGATCTGAGGCCTATTTTAAAAGTTATAGGTTTTATTTGAGCTGTCCCCATTTTGGAATTGCCTTGTAGAATGCTGATTTACTCTGTCAGCACAAGATCATTGCTGTAATCTCATGCAGTAAAAATAAAGGCTGCTCTGCTGCAACTTCTAGTGGAAATGAAGTAGACCATGGAAAATCCAAAACAGTCAACTTCAGTTCAGTTAACCAAAAATCTAAAAAATGTTGGCTTGGTTTGAGTGCTGACCAAAGATTTTACTGTTCTCTTGACAGGAGGTCCTAAATGAGTCATAAAGTAGTGGTCTTTAATAACTCACTTGTGCAGATTTGATGGTCCATTTCCTCTTAACAAGTCATTAGTGAAAATGTTTTTAAAAAACACAAGCCTGTAACACAGATTTAAGGCCAAAATGCTCAGCTTTCCAAAATATAATTATTGATTCTTACCCTGTAATTTACCCTTCACTCTTTTTGCCCGAAGCTAATCTGACAGACCAGAGAACTGATGCATGACACACATACACCAGGAGTCCTACAAAATGTCATAGACCTCCTGAAGAAAAAAATAAAAAACATATATTAATTACAGCTGGCATTTATCCCAATAAAGGGTTAAGTCCAGAATGAACCCAGAGACATTGACAATTATATAAATATTCATCTGAGTATCAAATATTTTCACTCTTTCAATAATTTCAGTCAATATCAGCTTGTCTAATTCTACATAATTTATTTCTCTGCATTGCTTCAATGTTCTATATGCACAAAATATTTCAGAAAGTTACAAGTCAAAATATACTGAAGACAGTCTTACAGC
The DNA here is from genome assembly GCF_051106095.1 of Pogona vitticeps. Lineage (NCBI taxonomy): Eukaryota > Metazoa > Chordata > Lepidosauria > Squamata > Agamidae > Pogona > Pogona vitticeps. Next base: position 74,597,756 of record NC_135788.1, on the reverse strand, counting down.
TATGATGAAACTTCTAGGCATAAATACTTAATATAGTATGAAAACTGCAGTTATATTGTAGGAAAATATTGGTCAGAATTCCATCCACAACACAAGAAAAAAATTATAATAAAAGATCAAAAAGAATGGTTGAAGTTACATTCTAAAAATGCAAGAGCTTATAGCCTAAAAGGCTGAAAAAAGATCTCTAGAACACATTGGTGAAAAAAAAAGTAACTTTATGTAATATTTAGCTGTACTTCAAATGACTTATTAAAATACCAAAAATGATAAAACTAAAAATATATTTAAGAAAATAATTTTCTTAGCCTCTAAGCATATTATTAAATACACACACAAAATAATTCTAAATGTTCACCCCAGCCAAAGCAATTAAAGTCTATGGAGGAAAATCTATGATGTTGGTTGTTCTTTGCTTTCTGGTGCCCAAAGCAGCACTGTGATGATGTGATGAATGCCCTATGTGTCTGTGTCCTATTGCACATATTTATAACTCTTTCAGTTGTTTTCCTTTTCTCCCTTTCTCTAAATATCCGTACCAGCAGAGTTAGCACATTCTAAGGCCCTAGCAAAAGTTTTTAAATAGAAAATTCTACTGTACTCACAGTCTTTATGACTCTAGAGATTTGCAGATTTATATTTGGTCAATCTCCATTATTATAATTTCCATTTGATTTTATCAGTTTTACAAATCTTGTGACCCTGAGATGAAAAAGACGCGATGAAAAATACTAGTGTATTTCAGTTGGTTACTTGTTCCAGACACTGGGGTCAGCATCAAAAAGGCCTTGTTAACACCTTTTTGGCTTTCCCTGGTGTGGTTGCTTTTAGCTTTATGGATGGAGAGGAGCAGGCAGAATGGGCACCTGATGGGCTTTATAGGTAACAAATATCACCTTGAATTGAGCACTGAAACTGACGGGGAGCCAATGAAGGTGGACTGAGGCTAAGGATATATGCATGATTGAATTTACTAATCCCGTTTATCTATGAAGGGGAAGTAAATCAGAATGTCTGTCACTACATTTATTATACAGTTAGTGTGTATTTTACAAACATATTTCTGTGCATAAATCAAGTAAAAGTTAAAACATTTGTGAAGTGATTTTTGGAAGTAAAAAAAAAAAGCTTCTTCAACTCCAAAGACAAGTCCAGTCTTGGTTAGGAGACGAATCAGTTGATGTGAGATGTAGCATATGAATCACAGTTCTAATACACTCCCCTTTCACTCTCTAATAGCAATATGGCCAAAGCCCTGTTACTTCATTACTCCCCTGAAAGTAAATGGCATAACTGGAGGCATCTTCTTGCTACTAATTGACAAGTGTTTTCTCAGATTTTTGCATGTATGCTCTGAGTTATATAAAAACAAAACAAATCTTCATATTTGATCCCCTCCCCTGTGCACTCTTTTTCTCTAAGGAAGTGGATCTCTAATGCCTTAGAAATGGGCATGAATCAGTAAAACAGTGACTAATTTTGATTCATGATTCATCAAGGTCGATGAATTACAAATAATGAATGTACAATTTTTTTTCCCAACAAATCAATGAATCAATTTGTTGATTCATTTTCCTTTTAAAGCCCTATAAAATCCCCCCCCCAGCACCTGAGGCATCAAAATAACTGAGAAGCTTTACCTGACTCTCCTCTACAAGCCTTGCAAGTTTGGTTAGCCACATTTTTGACATCCAAGTTATACACCCACAAAGTAGATACCCCCAGGAAAGTGACTGAGGTTGCAGAGACACCGGTGATGTAATGACAGCCTGGCATAGGCATTTTCCTCTGATATGCAGAAGTGGCATAGTGCCATTGTGACGTTCACCTCTATGAAGCACATACTTTTTGTGCACTCACAAAGGTTCCAGTCTTTGTTTCCCTCACTGCCACCAGTGGATATACCTCCATCCATAATATTAAAGACGTTTGATCAGATACTACATGTGAATGCAAACAGAACTTATTCATTGAAGTGTAGCAAAGTTAATAATAATCACAAATGTTCTTCAGTTGTTCATTGTACACAAGCAAATCATTCACAGGTCTCTCTATACATACTTTATTCATGACATATAATTAATTACCACCTTCTCTATCTATTTATCTTAACCAGCTTAGCTCTATTAATATCTCTTTTGCCTCTGACTCTGACTAACTAACTAACTAACTAAACTAACTAACTAACTAACTAAACTAACTAACTAACTAACTAACTAACTAACTCACTCACTCACTCACTCACTCACTCACTCACTCACTCACTCACTCACTCTCTCTCTCTCTCTCTCTCTCTCTCTCTCTCTCTCTCTCTCTCTCTCTCTCCTGACTCTTGACTGACTAACTGCTCCTCTCAGGCCCCGCCTTTTAACCTCTCTCTCGGCTCTGCCTCTCCACCACATTTGCATAGACATGAATAATACATATTTATTCATTTATTTATTCTATTTATACCCCACCTATCTGGTCATTGCGACCACTCTAGGCAGCTAGAAACATGACCTATTTTGCATAACAAGGGGTGAACGCTACAGCCATGTATTGGCATTTTCCTCCGAGTCACAGAGGTGACATATTGGCAGGCATAGACAGGCATGAGCTGAATCTCATGGGCAAAACAGCACAAAGCAGCCACATGGAACCAAGATGTGGCCCTTTGGGGGTGTTTCAGGTGCTGATGACAGGCCATTTCTGCCTGACTTTGTGGAGATAGCTGTCATGGAGGTTTGCACTCCTTGCGTCCCTTGACATGTGCATGAAGTAAGGCAGGTTTGTTCTCCTCCTGTGTTAGTGGGGTGACTGGCAGGGAAATTGAGGTAAGCTTCTTTCTTCCCCCGGTGGCATAATGGCAGAAATCAACACATGTGGCCTTGGGGGTGTTAGAGGGTGACTGGGCGGTGATTGTAAAGGAAGATATCTGGATGGGTGAATGGATCAAAGTCAAGATGCCCAGGGATGTCGCAGAGCAGGAGTGGAGGAGCCAACCCTATAAGAAACCCCCTTACAGGGAAGAAACTGAAGAACAGGAGAGACATAAGAAGAAATGTGAGTCGTAGGCAAAAGAGGCCTGCAATAAAGAAAATAAAGCATGTCAAGAGCACCCTGGGAGATCACCTGGGATAAGTCCATTCCAACCCAGAGTACAACCTCCCCAGGCCAGCTAGTATAGGAACCCTTTGGGGGGGTGTCTACCACCCCCATCAGCCCTAGATATCAAAGTTGAGCTAGAAAAGCCGGATCTGGAGTTAAAGTGGGAATGTCAAAATCCCAGTTCTACTCCAAGCCAGTTGTACGGAAGCCTTGTTGACTGGAAGAGTTAATACTGTTGAGGTGACTGAAGAAAGTGGACCCTTCATACAAAGAACTGGTTGCTGTGAAGTTGTTAGAAATAAAATATTTTCTGTTATTACAAGAGGACATGCCGTTGTCCTCTGTGGGAAGAACGAGTGAAAAAGGAGGCGGGGGATCTGGAGGATGGTCACATAGGAACAGAGGTAGTTTGGTTTGCTCCTAGTTTCAGAGGGGGCTGGAAGACATAGTTTGGTTTAACCCCCTGTTTCAGAAGTGTCTGGCATAGAGGTAGTTTGGTTTGCTCCCAGTTTCAGAGGGGGCTGGAAGACATAGTTTGGTTTAACCCCCTGTTTCAGAAATGTCTGGCATAGAGGTAGTTTGGTTTGCTCCCAGTTTCAGAGGGGGCTGGAAGACATAGTTTGGTTTAACCCCCTGTTTCAGAAGTGTCTGGCATAGAGGTAGTTCGGTTTGCCTACTGTTTTAGAGGCAGCTGGAATAGAGGTAGGCTTGTGGCCCTGGGTAGCACAGATTGCTGACAGAGAGGTAGTTTTGTGTGCCTGGATGGCAGTGATTGCTTGCAGAGAGAGGTGATCTGGTGGGCCTAGGAGTCAAAGCCTGCAGCCAGAGAGGTGGTTTTGTATCCCTGGGTGGCACAGACTGGGAGAAGAGAGGCAGTGTGGTGGACCTTGATAGTGTATGTGGGAGAGAGGCAGGCACACTGATTTCCTGGAGTGGCAGAGGGGGGCTGAAACAGCACGGAGACAGACTAAGATGAATTAACAAATTAAAAATGCTAAAAGAATTGTTAGTTTGTATTTGTCAGGGTAGTCCTCTCTGTCAAATACAAATGGATGAATCTGCATTTTTGAATGAATTTGTCAATTCTTGTTTTTTAATTCATGAACTTCTCTACTTACGATCTGAAGTAGGTTTTTAGAGATTGTTTTAATCTGTTAGGAACTGCCTCGAGAGGGATAACTTTAAAAATTGAGTCATTCGTGAAACCAAATACTGTAAACAAATCTGGGGAGAAAATCTTGCAAGAAGAGATTTTGACAGTAGGGACAGAATTTGGCTTGGAGTATATGCTCTAATGTCTGGTAATAAGTCTACCTCTTTTGCTTATTTTATTAAGTAAAATAAACAGGAAGTTAATTTTTAACTTTTCCTCCCTTGATTTCTTGTCAATCTAACAGAGAGGCAGACAACTACTGGTGACTGCACTGGTGGTATTTCTATCCCTACTATGTACGGAGGCTGCAACTCCACCACTCCCACTAATCTATTAAAATTCATTGACATGGTAAAAAAAAAACACTAATTTTCATATTTTAAAATGTTTATTGGGGAATTGATAACATAGATTTTATATTAGGAAATTAGTTTTTCCTTTTAGTTAGCAAGAAAAACGTTGAGAAATTTAGTCCTGCCTCACCAGCCCTCCCTGGATATATACAAGCTCTAGTCCTTTCTGTAGTACAAAGTCACCTTTCTGGATATATCTTTAGAAGAAAAAGTGAAATTTTTTCACGGTTATCAGCTTGTAGCTACACTCAGAAGAATAAAAACTGATTTTCTTGCTTAGCACAGGACTTCATGCTTTCCCCTTAAAGGATGTCCAGGGAAGAAGATAGCAAACAGCGAACAAAGGATTATAAACAATCAAGAAGAGGCTATCCTAAGGTTAGAGACAGGAAAAAAACTGAGCAATTAAAGCTAAGCTAAGTATAAATAGCAAGTACAATAGTTTGAGTTCCATCCCACTGATACTTGATGTTTAAAGCATGTAAGATTTTCACAACTGTTGATTTCACACATATAATGTGAGAATTGCATGGCATTTTCAGGAGCTACATGCTGCTTCCTGAGAGTGTCTGGGAGACAAACAAGGCACTTCCTGGTTAATATAAACTTTTAAAACGTAACGTGTGATGGTGGCGTTCACCCTTCTTAGGCTGAACAGGTTATGCATTATTCATGTTTTATGCTGATGTGGTGGAGAGGGGGAGCTGAGAGAGAGAGAGAGAGAGAGAGAGAGAGGTGGAGCCTGAGAGGAGAAGGGAGAGTAGAGTTTACAATCTGGATCTGAGTTTGAAGGGAGAGAGGGTTTGTTGGGAGATCTGAGGAGTGATTAGTCTGAGGAGTGAATAGTAACCTGTAAGGTAATATAGAAGATTGTTATTGATGCTTTATGAATGTGAAGAAGATACTTAAGAATTATTATAGAAACATCTGTAATCAATAAACCTGTTTTATTCAAAAGACAGTGATGAATGCACCTTTGTCTTTCCTAAGTAAAGTATGTTGATAAAGAAATCAACTGGTGGCAGGGTGTGAAAAGGTGGGTTTTTTTGGTTTGCCTTCCTGTGCTCTGTGTTCTGGGGAGACACAGGGGCCATGAGGGGCAAACGTCACAGTGACCTTTTTTGTGCCTGTGCACCATGTTCAAGGGGCACACTGGCTGTAGCAAATAGGAATGGAATCCTTAGGGGAGGTGGAAGTGCCTCTAAGCACCGACAGCTTGCAGGCCACTCATTGCCTAGCCTTGATCTGACACAAGTAAAATGTTGAATGTCTGTAACTAATAAAAACAATGTAGTGTGTCCCCTCTGGCAAATTCAGTTTGGTTTATCCTCTTGTAGTGACTATCATTCTCTCACTTTGTTGGAATAAAACTGTGTTTTAAATCTTTATTATAAGCTGTTGGGAGTTTATATTATTTGTACTGCTGTTTTCAAAATAAAGTAGTCCTTCATAGACCATAACAGACATGGTGGTGTAGATCTCATGCAATTATGTGTAGCTACATTTGCTAACATTTAAAATCTTATCTATTCTTATGCCTTTCCCCTCCTCACATTGTTTAAATTTAGATTACAAATTCCTTGGGCAGTGTTTCTGTATTTTAGTATGTACAGTGTTTTTTACTCAGATGTTCCTCTACATATACTTTAGCTGGCCACATGAGCAGCAGGACCTATTAATACTAATGTTTTAATAATTGTTTTAATATAGGATATATTTATAATAATGTCTATTTTAATGTTTTTGAAGTTTTAATATTGTTGTACGCCGCCCAGAGACCACTGGTAATGGCACGGCTAAAAATACTGTTGTTACATACAGCACTGATGTTACCTGTCTGTCATGGGTTTGGAGGGAAAGTTCCAGCCTATGGGGAGTGGAAGGCGGGACATCAGGAGGAGGGGCTGTACTGTATATATATGTGGAGCGTGTGTGGAGAGCTGAAGGGGAGCTGGAGAAGAGCTGAGAGAAGAAGCTTGAGTGGGAGTCTGTGTGTCAGACAGGGTACTACTGTGTGTCAGTCAGTACCAACCTGATAGGTTCAGGTGTCTGTATGGTTAGCCAGAACTGATAGGTTCAGGGTCTGTGCTTCAAGTTAAGGGTTCTGTGTGAACCAAACTGTGTGTATGTATGATTGAGACTAAGCCACGTTACTGTATCTTATTCACCTGATCATTTTATTTTTCCTGTGTGTTGTTTAATAAACCTTGTTCTTTTATTTGTTAAAAATCCATCCCTGGTCTGTGTGACTTCTTATAGGGAATGGTTGGTGGCAGCTTAGTGAAACTGTGGCATATCCCAGTAGGTCTGGGTTTGTCACATTGATTGGTGTTCAGCGTGTGGGATACGACTGGTCCAGTTGTCCAGTGGTACAGCAAAGCCTTGGCAAGTGTGCCCAGAGCAAGGGGGGTCTAGTCAGGGACAATCTGAGAGCACGTAGGTAATCTTCTAGGTGTACCTCACGGGGAGGTGCGCTAGTAGAAGAACGTGTAACCTCAGATTGGGGACTAGATTAGGGAGCTCTGAGGCAGCCTGTTTTGGCGGGAAAAAAGCTGAGGCAAAACTGTGTAGTAGCAGTGATCTAGCCTGCCTGCTGCGAGGCCTAGCAGAGGGGGGTAGACTCTGGCTCGCAACTGTTGCAAGTTAGTGCTGAAGAACAGCAGCAATCTATAGAGAAGGCTGGTTCTGAGGCAAAAGAAAAAAAAAGTGGTCACTTTATTTTGAGGCTTGACTTTTGAAAGCAGCCTGTGCTGGGGGGGGATTATGCCCTTGACTCGAAGCCAAATGGCAGAAATGGGTGAAGTGAAAGACCCCCAGGTAGACCAAGGTTCTGAGGATGAATTTGGCTCAGTGCAGGGTGACAGCACGGGAGAACAGGACCCAGAACTCAGGAAACTGCTCATAGCCCAACAGCATGAACTGAGGATGAGGCAATTGGAAAGAGAAGAAAGATTAGAGAGAGAAAGAAGGGAGGAAAGGGAAAGGCAATTTGAAATGGAAAAGGAAGAGAAACAGGAAAGGGAAAGGGAGAGGCAAAGACAATTTGAATTGGAATTGCAGAGAGAGAAAATGGCGTTTGAGTTAAGAAAATTGGAACTGATGAATCAGAACAATAATAACAATAGGGATTCTGAGGGAGGCCAATTGTCTAAAGCTGACCTGAAGAAATTCCCTGTGTACCACAAGGGAGATTGTCCTGAGGTGTTCTTTTCCCTCGTGGAAAGAGCGTTTGTGGACTTCTCAGTAAGGGAAACTGAGAAGATGACCATTATGCGATCTTTAATCAGTGGCAGCCTGGCAGAAGTCTATGCAGAGATGCCACAGGAACTGATGAAAGATTTTGCAGAGTTTAAAAAACTGGTGTTTGCCAGACATGGGATAAATGCGGAACAGCTGAGGCAAAGATTCAGGTCAATCACCAAGAAACCAGAGCAGACTTTTACCCAAGTGGGGGCCCAACTGGTGAGGCTGCTAGAGAAATGGCTATCTCAGGAGGGGACAGAGACCTTTCAGCAGCTCAAAGACTTGATAGCGCTGGAACAGTTCTATTCAGTCCTGCATGGGGAACTGAAATTCCAGGTGAGGGAAAGGAAACCGAAATCTGTGGCAGAAGCAGCCGAGATCGCAGATTTTATTTCCCAAATAAGAAAGCCCTTGGGTGAGGGGAAATCGATAGGTAAACCCAAAGAAACCTACAGCAAGTACTCCCAGGGACCAGGAAGAAACCAGCAAGGGGGAGGGACCCATGGTGAAGGGAAGCCCTCAGACATGAAACCAAGACCTCAGATTTTGGAGGGAAAACCAAAACAAGATGAGAAAGACTCAAAATATAGCAGAAAATGTTATTTCTGTCAGGGAAAGGGCCATCTAATCTCAGAGTGTGAGAAATTAAAGCAGCTAAAAGGAATTGTGCCTCAGGATTTGAGTGGAACCAAGCCAAAAGCTGTGTACTGTGTCCAGAAAGAGCAAAGCTCCTTGTCACTGAGGGAGCCTGTTGCCATGGCTACTCAATCTGGAACAGTGACATCTGCTGATCAGGCTGAGGAAAATGGTCCTCTTGTGGAGGTCAGGCGCTGCTTACTGGTGAGAACAGATTCTCAGTTGTTTGAAACAGCAGGGGTGGACGTAGGAATACTTGACCATCAGTATCGGGGGCTGAGGGACACTTGTTCCCAGGTGACCCTGTGCCATCCAGATATTATTCCTAGGGAATATATAATCCCGAATGAGAGCATAAAGGTGGCAGGGATTGAGGGACAGGTGATCTCGCTGCCAGTAGCTGAGGTACCTATGAACTTTCAAGGCTGGAGGGGAGTTTGGCGGCTAGCGATTTCATCGACTCTGCCAGCAGCCGTGCTCGTGGGAAATGACCTGGCTGAACATGTGAATCGGGTGCTAGTGATTACACGTTCACAAGCCACCACGGGGACAGTTCAGGGGGGTAATGATGAGCCCGAGACGGAGGCAGGTGGGGGGAGTTCAGAGGCTGTGGTGGAAACCTTAACCACAGACAGCCGATTTGGCCAGGAGCAGAAGGCAGACGCCACTCTCCAAAAGTGTTTTGAACAGGTGACAGACGCCCAGCTAACACCTGAAACCCCAGTGAGATTTCTAGAGAAAAAGGGGATTTTATATAGAGAGACCCTGAGGAATATCTCAAAAGGGGGAGATGGGATCCGAAGTCAGCTAGTGGTACCTGAAAAGTATCGCCCCATGATCTTACAAAGGGGGCACTCTGACATGTTTGCTGCGCACTTAGGGGTGAACAAAACACAGCAGAGAATCACACAGAATTTTTACTGGCCTGACATAGGGAAGCAGATCAGGGAGTTCTGTAAACAATGTGATGTGTGTCAAAGGCAGGGGAATAGCCACGACAGGACCAAAGCAAAGTTGTGCCCTTTGCCTGTGATTGACACTCCGTTCAAATGCATAGGGGTGGATATTGTGGGACCTTTGCCCAAGGCCACAAAGAGGGGGAACAGGTTCATTCTCACCATTGTGGACCATGCCACGAGGTACCCTGAAGCCATTCCCTTGACTAACATTGAAACTAACACAGTGGCAGATGCCTTGGTGGGGTATATGTCCAGGATGGGATTTGCCTCAGAAATAATCACAGATTTGGGCGCATCGTTCACATCGAAGCTCATGAAACGGTTATGGCAAATCTGTGGAATTAAGCACAAGGAAACCACTGCCTATCACCCTGAAAGTAATGGGTTAACTGAGAAGTTCAATGGGACTCTAATGCGCATGATTAGGGCTTACTTGGCAGAGAATCCAAACAATTGGGACCAGAAGCTGCAATCCCTTTTGTTTGCTTATCGATCAGTGCCACAAGCCAGTACCGGGTTCAGTCCGTTTGAACTTTTATTTGGGAGAAGGGTGAAAGGGCCCCTTGATTTGATCAAACAAAATTGGGAGCAGATCACCCAGGATGACCCACAAGACGTTGTGACATACATAGACACCCTGAGGAATGACCTAAAGAGAAACCTAGAGCTAGCAGCAGAGACCCTGCAAGCTCAAAAGGTCAGAAAGAAAGCTTGGGATGACCAGGAAGGCAGGGAGAGGCACTTTAACCCAGGGGAGGAAGTGCTTTGGCCTAGGCTCTGCAAAGAGAACAAACTGCAGCTGGGTAGCCCAGAAATAAAATACTTGGGTCACATAGTAGGGGGAGGAGTGATAAAACCCCTCGAGGCCAAGATAGAAGCAGTTCGTGATTGGCCCAGACCCAACACCAAGAAAAAAGTCAAATCATTTCTTGGGTTGGTGGGCTACTACAGAAAGTTCATCCCGAGGTTTAGCGAGATTGCAGCTCCGCTGACCGATCTGACGAGGAAGAAGACTGATGACCGCATCCCGTGGACCAGCGACTGTGAGGCGGCGTTCCAGAGGTTGAAGGAGGCGCTCGTCCAGTATCCAGTGCTGCGTGCTCCTGACTTCGACCGGGAGTTCATCATCTACACCGATGCGTCTAACAGCGGGGTAGGAGCACTTCTTTGCCAGGAGGATGAGAATGGTGACCAGCATCCAGTGTCCTACCTGAGTAGGAAACTCCAGAAAGGTGAGAGACATCTGGCAACCGTGGAGAAGGAGTGCCTGGCCATAGTCTACGCGATCCAGAAGGCCAAGCCTTACATCTGGGGAAGACATTTTATTCTGTGCACTGACCATTCACCACTGCAATGGTTAAAGACAATGAAAACCCACAATAGTAAACTTATGAGGTGGGCTTTAAATCTGCAAGACTATGACTTTGAAGTGAAGGTGGTCAGAGGGTCAGTGAACTGTGTTGCTGACGCCTTGTCAAGAAGACCTGAAGAATGAAGACGGCGAAAGAAACATGGACTATGTATATATTTTGATGACAAAAAGTCAAATGTGTCTGTTTATTAAACATGTTGGTTTGTATGAATAAAGGTAACTTGATGTATTGTAAATGGTAAATGTTTAACTTAGAGTGTAAGTATAAGTAAGTATGATATTGTATGTATAACTGTTTTTGTGTGTTTTAACCAGGTTGTTTTTTGGTGAAAAGCACCTTAGCTTTCCCCCTACAAAACAACTTATAAAGAGGGGAGGTGTTACATACAGCACTGATGTTACCTGTCTGTCATGGGTTTGGAGGGAAAGTTCCAGCCTATGGGGAGTGGAAGGCGGGACATCAGGAGGAGGGGCTGTACTGTATATATATGTGGAGCGTGTGTGGAGAGCTGAAGGGGAGCTGGAGAAGAGCTGAGAGAAGAAGCTTGAGTGGGAGTCTGTGTGTCAGACAGGGTACTACTGTGTGTCAGTCAGTACCAACCTGATAGGTTCAGGTGTCTGTATGGTTAGCCAGAACTGATAGGTTCAGGGTCTGTGCTTCAAGTTAAGGGTTCTGTGTGAACCAAACTGTGTGTATGTATGATTGAGACTAAGCCACGTTACTGTATCTTATTCACCTGATCATTTTATTTTTCCTGTGTGTTGTTTAATAAACCTTGTTCTTTTATTTGTTAAAAATCCATCCCTGGTCTGTGTGACTTCTTATAGGGAATGGTTGGTGGCAGCTTAGTGAAACTGTGGCATATCCCAGTAGGTCTGGGTTTGTCACAACTGTAAATAACTAAATAACTAAATAACTAACTAACTAACTAAATATAACAAAACAAGCCAGGTGGATTAATAAACTGATTTATTAATCGGTTTAATAAAAAAAATAAAGCAACTTTTAAATATCCAGCAGTCTTCTGACCCTGCAAAGCTCTTCATGGTGTTGCAACAATGAAATGATCCTAGACTCTTCAGTGGTAATTGTATTTGCACTGAAAAATATGTACTCTTTATTGAAAAAAGAGAAACATAAAACACCAGCAGGAACCCTAAAGCAGGTACTAAATAATTTGGAGGTCATTATTGGCAAAGTTTGTGCTTGGAAATGATTCCTCTTTATAGAATGTAAATGAAAATGGGTGTTTTCCCCCCCGTCAGCCTGATGTACCATGTAGTTTCATAATTGTCTAGCAATTAACTGTGCTCAAGGAAAAGAAAAATCCATATTTTGTCTCATACCATGATTTTATGTCAATTTGTATTTTCACATCATGGATTGCGTTTGGCTTTGTGGCAGCGATGGAAGGATGTCACTTTATACGTATTCTAAATACCACATATGCAGCCTTAATTAAGTCCATCCGGACTACACAGAGATGTAAGACTAAGGCTTGTAATCATGGTGACAAGGATTAATAGCTGATTGCATTACATTGTGCAGCTTGCTTCCAAGAGGTTACTAGTGGATCATTAGACACATTGCCATGATGACAACATGAAATTAGTTACCCATCACCAGTTGCCTTAATTTTTTGCTCCTGCCCTGCAAGCAGTAAATCAACATTACCAGCAAAACAGGGAAGTATGCTTTTCAGCTACTCATTTTGGGTTCTGGTTCACTTCCAAACTACTGAACTCTGTTTATTTTATTGAGGTATTTATCATTTCAGTTCTTTACAAATTTGCTTCCGCTAACCCCCTGAGAGATTTTTAAGAAATAGATAAATGGGAGTATTATCTATGCAGTGATAGACCAATGTATTATTTTCATAAATGTGTAGTCCAAACCCCATATGTGCCAAGATAATGGAAATAAAATGACAGGCAATTGTAGGATCACTACTGGAAGGCAGAGTGCTTAACTCTCCTAGGCTGTCATATTCTCCCCAGCAAACAGCCCTAGGCGAATCTATCTAGCTCCCACCTGCTAGTTATCCATTGCAAGTGCCTAGCATTGCAAAATTAATATGACAGCGGAAAAGTTCAGATTTCCTTATAGGTTTATATTCTCTCATTCTGCCCAGATATTTCTCCATGGATATATCCCCATACCTAATAACAAATTTCAAAAAGTTGTTTGCATCTGGAGAACTGAAGAGTATCTTTATTACCTAGAGATTTCAAAGAAATGCCTAAAACATATGGGTTAATTGTAGAATACCTGAAATATAGATCCACTGGATATGATTTTCCCATGTATTATGTGCTTGAGGTTGTGACAAATCAATACTGATAAATGAAGAAAAATAAAATACAGATTTCTTAGTACAAAGAGAAATATTATTTGTGGATAAAAGAAACAAATTAAAGCTGAGAGAAAATAATGAATTAAAAACATCACATTCCTTTTGGTTGTGAAGTTTTTAAAACACCTCTATAGGACTAGTGACTTTCAGTTGGTTTGGGAGTGTTTTGTTTGATAATGAAAGGCCTGATTGAGCAGTAGAGTTCTGGGACAATGGCAATTAGCAGAATACTTGGAAGTCAGCTAGAGATAACAGATCAGGAAACATGGTAAAGGTAAAGGTTTCCCTTGACAATTTTTGTCCAGTCGTGTTCGACTCTAGGGGGCGGTGCTCATCCCCGTTTCCAAGCCATAGAGCCAGCATTTTGTCCAAAGACAATCTTCCGTGGTCATATGGCCAGTGTGACTTAGACACGGAACACTGATACCTTCCCACCGAGGTGGTCCCTATTAATCTACTCGCATTTGCATGCTTTCGAACCGCTAGGTTGGCGGGAGCTGGGACAAGTGATGGGCGCTCACTCCGTTGCGTGGATTCGATCTTATGACTGCTTGGTCTTCTGACCCTGCAGCACAGGCTTCTGCGGTTTAGCCCACAGTGCCTAAAGAAACATGTAAAGGAATGTAGGCATAGTGCGCCACAAGAATGTCATCAATCTGCTTGGTTTGAGGTAGAATGGGAGTGGTTGGACAGCTATTCATTTCCAAACATATTTTTCTACTTCCCCTACTCATGGGCAAGGGGCATAACAATTCAGTTCAACAACAAGCAATACTAAGGAGAGAGACAAGATTGACTTCCTTTTCATCACTTACATTGAATGTGTGATTTTGGAAGAGACTTGTTGCCATGAGTTAGATTGTTGGTTTTGGTTAATTATTCCAGGGTGTGAACTGGGTATGATTTGAAGGAAATATTGTGGCTCTGCCAGTTCTCTCTTCTTGGCCACAAAGTAGATTCTCAGACAGCAAAGGATGTTATTGAATTTTGTGACACTGAGGCAGAGTAGAATAGCTGTAGACCTAGGGTTCTTTTTTAAAAAATGTGTGTGTGTTGTGGGGAGGAATAAGGCAAATTTTGGACTGGGAATATTGGAAGACACATGGGACATGCTTAATGCTAGACTCCATCCTGGAAGAAAAAAGTGCAAAAAAATAGACCAAAAAGTTTGGGACAGAAAAGAAGTGTAAGAAATCAATTTTTTTTAAAGGTACAAAATGAGATACAAAGACTTATCTGGATGCCGTGGCATTCTTGGGAAGACTAGTGCAGAAGCTGATCTTTAAGATGGGACAAATGTTCTGCCTGGAAGAACCCTAGGTTGAGCATGGAAAAAAATTAACGATATCTTGCTGTTACAAGTAAAATCATTGACATTTCAAGCTACAGAAACTGAATCTGTCAAAATTCAAACAAGATGCCAAAAAATATGGAAAACAAAACAATAGTTTACAGACTGGAAATGTTCAATTTTCATTCCAATCTTTGAGGAAGGAGGTGCCAAGGAGTGCATTATTTATAGGATCATTGCTTTTATTTTTCCTGCAAGCAAAGTGATGCTTAAGGTTTTTACTTTATACGGAGTGAGAAATGCCTGAGGTTCAAGCTGGATTCTGAAAAGGAAGAGGTACTCCAGATCATATTGCATATATCCACTAGCTACTGGAGCACACCAAAGAGTTTCAGTAGAAGATCAGTCTATGCTTTATATACAGCAAAGCCCTTAACTGTATAAATCATGAGAAGTTATGTGTTCTTATGAAAGAAATGGATGTGTCTCAGCACTTGAAGCTATCATTAGACCACAACAGGGAGAGACAGAATGATTTTCTATAGGCAAGGGTGTTAGACAAGGGTGCATTTTATCTCCATACCTGTTCAGTTGTACACAAATCATATTATACAGAAAGCCAGACTAGATTCAGATGAGGAATACTGTAAATCATATATAATTAAAGATATGCAATGAGTGGCAAAAAGCAGCAATGACTTATCATAGAATCATCATAGGGTTGGAAGGGACCTTGGGGCTCTTCTAGTCCACCCCCCCCCAAGGCAGGAGACCTCATACCATCCCAGACCTCGTAACATCCAGGACAGATGGCTGTCTGATCTTCTCTTGAAAACCTCCAACAATGGGCACCCACAACATCGGGAGGCAAGCTGTTCCACTGCTTAATGGTTCTCACCGTCAGGAAATTCCTCCTTATTTCCAGGTTGGATCTCCCTCTGATGAGTTTCTACCCATTGCTTGTTGGCCTACCCTCAGGCACAATGGAGAATAAATCGATGCCTTCTTCCCTGTGGCAACCCTTCAGATATTGGGAGACTGCTATCATGTCTCTCCTCAGTCTTCTCTTTGTTAAACTAAAAATACCTACCGTAGTTCTTTTAGTCGTTCTTCATAGAATTTAGACTCCAGTCCCTTTATCATCTTTGTTGCTCTTCTTTGCACCACTTCCAGGACCTCAGCATCTTTTTTTGTATTGTGGTGACCAGAACTGGACACAGCACTCCAAGTGTGGCCTCACCTCGGCGGTACAGAGTGGTACTATCACTTCCCATGATCTTGATGCTATCCCCCTGTTGATGCAGCCTAGGACTGTTGGCTTTCTTGGCAGCTGCAGCACACTGCTGACTCATCCTTTGGTGGTGGTCCACCAGGACACCTAAATCCCTCTCACTGGTCCTACTGTTGAGCCAGGTAGCACCCATAATGTACCTGTGCATCTGGGTTCTCCTGCCTAAGTGCAGGACCTTACTTTTCCTGCCACTGAACTGCATCTTATTGGATAGGGCCCAATGGTTAAGTATGTCTAGATCCTTCTGAATGTTGAGTCTATCTTCTAAAGTATTAGCAATTCCCCCCCAGCTTTGTGTCATCAGCAAATTTGATGAATGCTCCTTCAATCCCCTCATCCAGGTCACTTATGAAGATGTGGAAGAGCACTGGGCTCAAGACAGAACCTTGAGGGACCCCACAGCAGGCTTCCCTCCATGTAGATGTGGTTCCATTGAGGACCACACATTGAGTGCAGTTGGTCAGCCAGCTGCAAATCCATATGGTAGTTGTGCTGTCTATCTTACACAGAAATAGGTTGTGGTCTGCCTTATCAAATATTTTACTGAAGTCTAAGTATATTATATCCACTGTGTTTCCTTGGTCCACTAATTTAGTCACTTTATCAGTGAAGATTTGTTTGGCATGACCTGTTGTTAACAAACCTATGCTGGCTTCTAGTAATGACCTTGTTATTTTTCTAGGTGCTCCCCAATCTGCTTGATTATTTTTTCCAGGATTTTCCTAGGTACTGATGTCAACCTGATTGGTCTGTAGTTTCCTGGATCCATTTTTTTTCCCTTTAGGAAGACTGGAACCACATCAGCTTTTTTCCAGTCTTCGGGCAGTTTGCCCATGCTCCAGGGTCTCTCAAAGATTTCATTCAGTGGTTCCAAGATCACATCTGCCAGTTCTTTCAGCACCCTGGGATGTAAACCATCCAGTCCATGAGACTTGAACTCATTCAAAGCAGCTAGGTGTTCTCTTACCAGCTCCTTACCTATTTTGACCTGCTCCCCTCTCCTGTCTCCCACATTGCTGCTTTTGAGAGGGTGGACCAATTTTCCCTTTTGGGTAAATACAGATACAGAAAGAGAATTAAGTAGTTCTACTTTCTCCCTGTTGCCTGTCACCCTCTTGTCATCTTCTCCCACTAGTGGACCAACCATTTCCTTGACGTTCCTCTTGCTCCTTACATGTTGAAAGAAACTTTTTTGGGTTATTTTTGGCATTTGTTGCAAGTCTTAGCTTATTCTGAGCCTTAACTTCCTCTCCATCTTTGCAGATTCGATCTGTTTGCTGGTATTCTGTTCTAGTTATGAGCCCCCTTTTTTGGTTTATATTTATATATATATCTCCCTTAGCTTGTCAAAGAGCTCTGTGTGCATCCATGCCGGTGTTGTCAGATGTCTCTTGTTATTTCTCTGTGGTATTGTTTTTGTTTGGGCCTTTATTATCTTGCCTTTCAGGGATTCCCAAGCATCCCGAACTGTTTTAGGATTTCCATCCATGGAATCCTTCCTGTTACATCTGTTAGTTTGTTAAAGTCAGCTCTCTTAAAATCTAGAACGTTAGTCTGACTTGCTACAGTTACCCTTGCATGCATCATGGTGAATTCTAATATGGTTACTTTCTTGTAAAGTTCCTACAGTTTCCACTCCCTTGACTTTTTCCTCCCTATTAGTAAGTATTGTCCAGTATGGCTGACCCTCTAGTTCCCTCCTCCACCTTTTGGATGATAAATTTGTCAGCCAGGCATGACTTGAAATGACTTAGTGAAAGTGCAACAACATGCAAATATGGCACTGCAGTTGAACATTAAGAGTATGACTACAGAAGAACTACACAACTTTAACACTGACAATGAAGAAACTGAATTGGTGGAAGATTTTGTATACAGTGGGGTCTTGACTTAAGAACGGCTTGAGTTAAGAACATTTTGACTTAAGAACCGCTCTCATAGGAAAATATTGACTTGACTTAAGTACTTAGATTTGAGTTAAGAACTGAAAAAATCCACGTGGGAGGCAGGGAAAGTGCAAAATTTGAACTTTCAGTTAACTGTTGGCCAGTGAAAAGGGTGCCTGTGGATTGGGAGACAGTCTTCGGACTGCCTGGTACTGTACTGCCTGGACTGTATTTTCCCTGCCTTCCCTGAACCTTTCTTGACCTAAGAAAAAAAGAAACAAAATATCCCCCTCTAGTGGCCGAAGGTGGAATAGCAGCTTCCCATTAGTTTCTATGGACGGAAAAGAGCAGATACGGATCAAATGGTTTTCAATGCATTCCTATGGAAAATGCAGATTTGACCTGAGAACTTTTTGACTTGAGAACCGCCTTCCAATACGGATTAAGTTCTCAAGTCAAGACCCCACTGTACCTTGATTCAATCTCAGTTGAAATGGAGAGTGAAGCCAAGAAATCAGAAAAAGGCTGAGACTTGTAAGAGCAGCAATGAAGGAATTAGAAAACATCATCAAGTGTAAGGATGTATCACTGGAGACTAAGCCCAAGATTATCCACACTCTGGTATTCCTGATCACCATGCACTGGTATGAAAGCAGGGCAGTAAAGAAAGCTAACAGGAAAAAATTGGTTCATTTGAAATATGGTGCCGGGGGAGAGTTTTGCAGATACCCTGGACTGTCAGAAAGATAAACAAGTGGGTCCCAGAGCAAATCAAGCTGAAACTGTGGCTGTCATACTTTGGGCACATCATGGGAAGGTAAAATTCTCTGCAAAAGACGGAGAATGCTGGGAAAAGCAGGAAAAGAGGAAGACTAAATATGAGATTGATTTATTCCATAAAGGAAACCACAGGCTTGAGTTTCCAAGAGCTGATCAGGGCTATTCAGGACAGGATATTTTGGAGATTGTTTATTCGTAGGGTTGCCATGAGTCAGAAGTGACTTGACAACACATAACAACAGCAGCAGGAACAAAAACAACAACAAACAACTGGAAATCATGCAAGCAGTGTGCACAATCTTGCTGTTGTCACTTGTATTCTGGCATGTCCACATTGCACAACTTGTTGCACATTTGGTTATGTACCTGGTCTCATGACAGATGACTGGAAAAATATAATCACTTGTGTGATTGCCCTTACGTGTGCAATATTTTGCAGTATGATTTTGGCCACTGAATCAGTCGAATGTAAGTATGTGTTGACTTACAGTTTGACAATTTATTCAGTGGTTTAGTTGTTTTGGCAAGCAGTTGCATTTAGCTAACAGTTTATAGCTGTAAGCTATTCTATAGCAGTTTATAGGATGTTATGCTTCTGACAATATTCATGAGAAACTTCACTACAGCTAGATTAGCCCAGCATACTTTAGAATATGGTGCTTCTATTAACATTTAACGCCCTCAATGGTTTGGGATCTTTCCACCTGTCTGAAAGCCTCTCTCTCAAAATGTCTACCCATCCCACTTGCTCCCACCTGAGGTATGCTTAGCCCATCTCTCCTTGGTTTTAGGAGACAAATTAAAACCTGGCTGTTTTCACAAACCTTTTATGGCCTTACTCTAGAGTAATCTCACTTGAATCGTTGGACTTTTTTGTACTTATGAACTTGTTCTGTTTTTGCCACCTAATAATATTGTATTTGATATTTATAACTATTTTATAGTTACTATTCTTTATTAGTTATTTTATTTTTGGTTATTTTGTTCCTTGCCTGCTGTTTATGTGATTTATTTATTTATTTATTTATTTATTTATTTACTTTATATGCCGCCCACTCTACCCAGAGGTCTCTGGGCGGCTTACAATAATTAATTTTTGCAGGTGTGTGTGTGTTCTGTACTTTTTCACCCAGAGTAGTGGCTCTGTCACTAGTTAGGCAGGGTAAAGATAAAATTTGATTAAATAATTAATTGATTAATTGATCTGTCTATCGTTCCATGAATCAATCAATTGAAAACTTTAGGTGTTTTCATCCAAATCGATTGATTGATTGATCAATTTGGAGGAAAACACCTGAAGTAGTAGCAGCAGGGTGGTAGACACACCATAGGATCTCCTCTCCTTAGCTCTCTCAGTGAATGTGACATATGGATTGTCAGAACTGGCTCTTTAATTATGTCACGTAGTGGGTATCAAGGAAAACAAATGCCACTCTTTCTTGAGATATAAATGATACAATGTTGGTTAGCCCCATGTTTCATGTAAATTCCATAACTGAACCCTTCTTGCAAAAACATTGCTTTGTAATGGAAACTTTTTGCAAGTAGGATCTCTACTTCTTGGTATCCAGTATATAGTGGATAGCGTGATGGGCCAGGATTCTGGAGACCTTTGCTTAATTCCCTGCTCACTCATGAAAACTCACTGGGGGAGTGGATCTGGTAAAGCCACTGCTTAAAATTACCTCATTTATCTTGAAAGCCCTAGTAGGGTTGCTATAAGTTGGTTCTGACTTGACAGCACATAACTAACTATAGTTCTTAAATAAAGGGGAGAAATAATCAATGGGCTAGAAAGTTCAGGATTTCCAGAAAGTGGAAAAGTAGGTCTACATTATCTTGTAACAAACTTAAGTGAAGTGCAGTATTTTGCATGGAAAATACCTGTCTTCAACACACATGGAACAGATGTGCATCTTTTATTCTGTGTGAACACATAGTGATATTTATGCTTAGAGAAAGCTACAACTTAGTTCTTCCATTCTACCAGTCAGCAAATGTATCCGAGGCATTGATCATCACATACAGCAGGCGCAAACAAAAATGCACAGAATTTCCAATACAGAAAGCATTTCAATATTGTAAATAGTAGAAATTTTTCAACATTTAGCACAGCATCAACCTGGATATTTCCAAGATTTGTTATTGTGAAAGGCCATTTTCTGACTGGAAGCCCATTCAGCTAAATTCAGCTTTCTGTCAACTGAAATGTTTCAAGGATTGAACTGTTCTATGTAGTATATCATTAGTGAATGTGTCTTTACCTGTTTTTACATTATCTTTTTTCCCTTCTTTATGCACAGGACTTATAACAGATTACAGGGTAAGTAGAAGACATGATCAAACCAGAACATTAGTACGGATATCTCTTTTTATTTCTGTTTTCATTTTTATCAGAATAATTCAGTTGTCTGTTTAAAAAGCAAAATATTAATTTTCAGCCATGTGCATTAGCCACATATCTCTATCCAAAGAAATACAGAAGTGAACACATTTATTCATTCAGTATTTTCTAAAAAATAGACACAATCCTCATGGTTGCTGAAAAGCCTGAATATAATAAGCAGTTTCTTTTCTTGATTCAAATTCCTCACTGTATCAAAAGTAACATGTCATGGTCTTAACTGCAGCACTGGCAGATCCCTCTGGGCCGACGATTCCGTTCCTTGAAACTGTGGTTTGTATTTCGAATGTATGGTGTGAAAGGACTACAAGAACACATTCGGAAGGTAAATGTGTTTTATTTTACCACTGAATACTTAGGGAGCACAATGAGATGAAAGAGACATTTGACTGCCCTTTGTGAGAGCATATTTAATTCAAACCTTTTAAATCAGTTCACAAACTAATACCCACACTTTCCTGAATATTGTGGGAAATTTCTGTATCTGTAGTAGAATGGTACCCAGAAAGAGCTCCCCCCCCCCTTTCTCTAACTTACATACTTTTTAATATGAATCTATTGATGTGGATGGTTATGACCAAAATCATGTTGCGTAGCTATGCCTGCATAACTCAAAGTTGCACAAGTGGTTGCAAAATTCACAACAAGGAGGAACCCTATCTAGCAAACTGTTCTTCAGATGTAGTTGTGTAACTAGTCACTCAATCGGTTGCATAGGCACACAATGCAGACTGTCTGGGTGTAGTTCCCTGCTGCGATAGAATTTCAGCCCATGTCTTCTATTCTTAGAATGTTGACCTGAAAGACGGGGAGGGAGAAGATTCTACAAGACAGCTTTCTGCTTTCTTAAGTGGAAAGATGGAAGTTATTTCTTGAGAGTTCTTTTTGTGATGCTACTTACCTGTTGTTTTTTGACAGACTAGAAAAGGAAAATGACAACATTCCATTGAGCTTTCTGGGCTTTCCTTCTGCATTATGGACATATATTGCATTGCTGAGTGGTTCACTGGAAGCTCACGAAAAAACTGATCACAGCTGCTTCCATTACAGTATTAGTATTTTCCTTTGGTAGTTAATTCTTCCACTTGATATTTCCTGCAACAGAAGGCAAAGGTAGAGAGGATTTGTAGTTTTTACTCTCTTTATTTCTAGTCCATATTTTGATCATGCTGCCATAATTTCTTCATTCTGAACTGAAGGTAGGATTTAAGGTAGTTGAAGCACAATAAAACCTTGGTGTGGAAGGCTCATATTTGAATAAAGATTGTTTATCCCATAGTGTTTGCTTTGTAATAGGGTAAACATCCTTGGATAAACTCTACTTTGGGACTAAGGCTTCATTGTTCTTTTTCTTCTTCTTTAGTTTCTGATTTAGTTATCTCTAAGTAGTCTTTCAAGAAGCATTATTGGAAGTTGGGATACAAATATCCCCTACTTTGTCTTACTTATTTGTTTGTTACATTTATTGCCCACTAGTATGAGTCCAGTTGCCTCAAGGCAGTGCACATTATGTAGAAGACTGTTCTACTATGAAAATTGCATGTATTTGCATGCATTCATGGTATCTGCTACTGCATCTCCATCTCGCCTCATCCCTACAAGTTGGAACCAGTGTAATGTAGTAGACAAAGTGTTGGAAGGAGACCTGCAATTACCCTGTTTCCCCTAAAATAAGACCTAACCTGAAAATAAGCCCTAGTATGATTTTTCAGGATGCTCGTAATATAAGCCCTACCCCCAAAATAAGCCCCAGTTAAGTGAAACCCCACTCTCCACCGTTGTGCAGTAACCAGAAGAAGATGACATGACTGTATTTGAATAAATTTAGAATGTTGTACATGAAAAAAAGAGAACATCCCCTGAAAATAAGCCCTAATGTGTTTTTTGGAGCAAAAAGTTAATATAAGATCCTGTCTTATTTTCAGGGAAACACGATTCACTAACTCCGCATTCAGCCATGAACACTTATAGGGAGGTGGCCCTGGCAAAACCACCCCTTAAAAAGCTCACATACATCAGGAACTCTGCTAGAGTCATCATAGGTCAGAATTAACTTGACAGCATATCCCATGCACATAGGAAAGAATATATGATGTAAATCACCCAAGAATGAACCTAATGTTTATCAACCCATTTTCTAGTCTTTCTTTACCCCTCCAAATTCTTCTGTATAAAGATTATGGGCTTTTGGTTTTATGTATATTATATCTTATGGTTATATATACATCACTGACACATTAGGCTCAGTTTATAGGGTGAGTTGGGTTTGGAAACAGGAAAAGCATGTGTGATTTTACTGACTGCTGATGCAAATAGGGCTTTCACCCTAAATGTTTAAACATTTACTTAATACTATTTTCTCAAGTGAGTGTTTATCTTTTGGGGAAATATCCTGAATTATGCCAAACAGGCAAGTATTGCACTATGGACATGAGGCATTTTATTCATAGATAGAAAATGGTGTCTACATTCATTTAAAAACATTTCTCTAACATAGCCAATTACCCCCCTGCACAAAATCTTTTTGTGGCCTCTAAAAATCTTTCTTTGCAACAGCAGCAGTATAACAAAAACCTTGGGAGGGTAGTTGTGTTAGAGTCTGATTATATGTATTTTAAACAATTGTGATGGCTTTTAGCTAATACAATAAACTTGAACTTGAACATGGAGAAATCAGTCACATTTTGGACCACTGTTGGCACTGCATACCAGCCTGATCATGATATGTGACCAAGGTGAATCTTTTTAGTCCATCTGTAGGGCTACTACTTGGGACCCAGCCAGAGCAGTTCCCTGGCAGGTGGAAGGGGTCATTTTAAGAGAGAACACTTCTGCTGAAGTGACCCTTTGTGGACATACAATTTTCCAGCCATCTGATTACATCCTTATTCTATTGTAGAGATTAAAGGTTGATTATAGCATGTAAAGTGTCTCACACAACAAGCACTTTTGTAGTAAGATTTGATTTTCAGAAAATAATCGTTGTAATTAGTTTTTAAAATGCAATTTTTCAATGTATATACTTACTTGGAAGTACAGTGGTGCCTTGCATTACGAGCGCTCTGTTTTATGATGAAATCGCTTTAGGTTGAAGGTTTTGCAATCGCAAAATGATGTTTCCTATGGGGGAATTTCACTTTGCGATGATTGTTTCCCTGCTTCGGGAACCGATCATTGCAAAGCGACGATTTCGGGCCAGCTGATCGGCGGTTTCAAAATGGCCACCAGGTAAAAAAACATGGCTCCCCGCTCTTTTCTGGGATGGATTCCTTGCTGCACAGGCAGCGAAAATGGCCACGCTATGGAGGATCTTCGCTGGACGGTGAGTTTCAAGCCCCTAGGAATGCATTAATCGGGTTTTAATGCGTTTCTATGGGCTTTTAAATTTCGCATTACGACATTTTCGTTCTATAGCAATTTCGCTGGAACGAATTAACGTCGTAATGCGAGGCACCACTGTAATAAACATGTGAGGAACTAATTTTTCTTTAAATCAGTATGAACAAGATTGAGCTATAAAATGTCTTGTTATAGATACGGCATCACCTAAGTCTTTACAACACTGAAAAACCCAAAGACCTTAGTGCCCTCCAGTGGCTTTATTAATTACTGCTCATTACAATTTTAAACGACTACAAGCCATTATAAATAATTACAATTAAAACTAGAACAGCTACTACAATTTCTTTAGAAGAAAATTCAAGCATTGCATCTGTTTTTTTTTTTTTTTTGAAGTTTTAAATGTAGGACAACAGTAATTGGAACAGAAATACTTAGCACTGGCAATTAGAGGTTTTAAGCAGTGATGTGGGATTTTCCAAGTAAATTAATTTCAAGAGCAAAAATAAGTTATTGGGAAAAAAGTGAAATTAACTGCTGGCCAAAATCCTATTGATGATTTATACATGTGTAAGTGAAATTGCTTTTAAGTCTTAACAGTGGCTTCCAGGTTGTGCACCCAGTTATGTAACAGAAATATGACTGGCATTTCATTAATTAGCAGCAACCTGCTGCTGGGACTTAAGCAATTCACCACTATGACGTAAGCTCTACTTAATTTATGCACACCCAAATCAACAGTAGCATTCTGGTCATGGAACAATGTTGTCATACTGTCTTAGAACTGAGCTTCAAGATTTATCCTACTGGATATATACTAACAACCATGTTAAATATGCATAATATATTTACTGTGTTATGGTATAATACAGTTTATTTCATACCTTCCATGCGTTTTGATATTAATATCACGTGACCCTTGATGCCTCAAATGGTTGTCTTCAAAGCTTCTAAGTTCTTGGAATCCTCTCTACTTTGATCTGTCTGCCATGGAACCATGCCCATTTTCTCTGTTTACATTCAGTTCTTGCCAATTTCCAATCAGATCACTTGAACATAGACATCATCTTATGTAAAACCACTCTTTTCATGACTGGCTATAGGATTACAGCCATGCTGGTCAAAGTATGAGTGGAGGTTTCCTCTCCTTAAATTTTTCCAATATCTCTAATGTATCACATAGCCAACATAAACTCAGAGGGTGTCTAGTGCCTCTTAAATGTGCAATAAATAAGCTGCAAAATATGTTACAAAAGCTTTTAAGTGATCCTCACTTTTGTGGACCCCTAGAAATTGTCTTTGAGGATGTCCTACATTTTTTAAAAGAGACGATCTGTCCTGGTGGGCAAGCTGTCCTGAGAGCAGTGAGCTGGCCATTATTAATCTTCTTGCAGTGAATGCTAAGGTGTTCTGTAAAACAGATTGAAAGCAACAGTATCTATAGCTATTTTTCTTAGCATACACAGTTTTCTGACAAATTGTAAATTATTTATTCTTTCTTTGATATGGAGACTATCAGAGCTGCTTTCCTTGTAGAATAAACTGGTTCCAGGAAAGCACATAGGGGACGTGTGCCAGAAATGTACACTGGGGACACATACTCAAACTGTTAAAGTAATTTCTAGCATTTGTGCCCCTGATTGCCTGGATGCTTTTCATTGGGTAATAACACTGGGTAATACGCACTCATACATGCACACATCAATATACCTACTTGCAAACACAGTGAACATTGTTCCTCATCCTGAAAATGCCCCATAGGGCACTACATCTCACTTTAGGAGTCATGCAGGGCCTTCACTGAAGAAGATGGTCTTAATGACAGGCTAATGTGGATGGAGGCATTCACTTTTTTAACCAAAGTCATATATTAAATGTAAGCCTCTCGATTATCATGGCATACCCCAAGCCTAAAGGCCATGTGGCATTTTCTGTAGAGTATTATAATGAATTTCTTGCTTGTAAGTACTGCCAGAAGGAGCACATTTGTCTAAACATGGAAAGAGGCGTCCAGTCAATCTCATGGTTCATGAACATGGCTCCCCATCAGTTTAGCTTGAAAGCATGGTGTGTGAACATAATCCAAGACTGCAAAATGCCTGAACAAGAAGATCCACCAGTGACATTGCTTTCATGATCAACACCTAGTCTCTAGCTCAGCAACCTAAAACTAATTATCCAACCTTTTAAATAAAACAGTATTTTTAATACTCAAAGGATCACAATGTTTGGGAATTATTGAGATCAAATGATATGTGAGTGTATTTTTCCTGTCAGAATGGAAACAGAATTTTAGGATTCTTTTATGGAATAAGAACGGAGAGAGGATATATTGCTAGTCAGTTGCCTGGTTGAACATATAGAGCAAAAATCACTTTCAAGTGAACATAAAAAGGAATTAATTCTTTTTGCATGTGAAGGTGTTGATGTACCACACTTTACCGTTACCAGAAAATGTGAGCAAGTGACTAATAACAATTTTTGTGAGCAAAAAAACTTATGTAGGTTCATATGTAGGCAAGAAAATATATGTAGGTGAGCCTTGTGGTTCTAGACCAGTGGTTCTTAACCTTTTTGAAAGAAACGCCCCCTTGAGCCACTGAGGAAGTTATCATTGCCCCCCTCCCCACAGTGATGATTTATTTATTTATTTATTTATTTATTTATTTATTTATTTATTTATTTATTTATTTATTTATTTATTTATTCATTTATTCATTTATTCATTTATTCATTTATTCATTTATTCATTTAAGACACTTAAATCCAATGACCCCTGAAAACAAAATTAAATTCCAAGAAAATGAAGTAACATTTACTGATTTATTTGCAAGTGAATTTTAGGACGCAAAAAGAAATATAAAAAGGGCATAAAAACAAATGCAGGAACTAAAAATTTCAAGACAAAAAGTCTGAAACTAAATTAAGATTGGAGGAAAACATATTCATGCACACTGTAAAAAGGCTGCAGCCATCTTCACAGGTTTGGCTTGCTCCAGCACCCCCCTACCGCCCCCTTCTGCTCCAGCGCCCCCACACCGCCCTTTTTCGTTCCACCGCCCCCCTGAAAAATGAAATCGCCCCCTGGGGGGCATTATTGCCCACGTTAAGAACCACTGTTCTAGACCACCACATTAGCTATTTGTCTGTTAGATGAGCTGCTGCTACATTGATAAAAATGTGGCGGCACCTTAAAGACTAACACAGCTACCCCTTCTACAACTGCTACATTGATGTTAGCACAGGATGGCAATAAGACTTCAAGGCAGCAGGTAGTCTTTTCTTCCAGCAATTTGTTTATGTTTTTTGGGTGAACTTTGATTCCATATATTACACAGCTTCTCTTTGTACTTTTAGCATGTCAAGTTAGCACATGAGTTTAAGGACCTAGTGCTTCAGGATGACAGATTTGAAATCTGTGCTGATGTCATACTAGGACTGGTTTGCTTCCGACTAAAGGTAAGCAGTTATTTTCAATTCACATATTATTTGTTGTACTTTACAACCTTTTATTATGGCCAATATTTGATACTAAATTATGGGAAAGTCTGACTTTTTAAAAACTGATGCTTGATTATAAATATTTCCTAGTATCTAGTTGTCCGACAACAAAAATATATATTGATGTGTTAGCAGAATGTAAAGATAACTCAGTTCAATGAATTCATATTGGTATTTGGTCATTAATCCAATATTTAGAGGGTTTGGGATACTTTCCATGTGGCTAGAACTTTCTTCCCTTTCCTCCCCCACTCCTGCCCTAGACTTATTCTTACCTTACTTTTTCTTTCCCCAACAGCATAATTGAAAACTTTGCTAGGCTTTTCAAAATCCTTTTTGCTTCCCTTGAAATAACTTGCAGGTGTTGGTGGAACAGAAATCTCAAAATTCAGCTCAGAATCGTGGTTGCTATACTTCAGGAAAGTTGGCCTGGTTCTGGAACTATGAATCAGGTGCCTACGAGGGGCTGCACTGGTGTAGGCAGAAAGTGTTCCCTTCTTGTTGATCTGTTTTGTTCCCTCAGTGATGTATATGAATAACTCTCAGGAATGACTTCCCTTCCCTTCTTAGGTCAGATCTCCTCCAATGGTCTATCCCAGCTATATAGCAAGTATAGAAGTGCACTCAGTAACTTTCCTATCTGGATGTGACTACAAAGCAGGAAAAATGTGAATGGATGCATTGTGAACTCACACCAATGGAGTCAGGTTTTCCCAGATCAGTTCATATGACAGAGAAAGGAGACCACTTTCTGATTGTCCAGATTCACAAGAGACACAGTTACAACAGAGATACCTTAAAACTTCCTCCGCCTCTGTCTGCTAAATCCTCACTGCCCCCTTTTGGTCACTTACCTGCCCTACCACAAGATTAACAAGTCTTTAAAAGGAGAAAAAAGAAATACTGCAGATAAAGAAACTAAATAGAAAAGGAAGATGAGGGAACATGAAAGCAGATCAAAGCAAGCCCAGGCACCTGGTGTGGGAAGGAGAGGATTCAAACAGCAGCCAGTTTCTCCACTGCCCTGCCTCTTTCACTGCTATAGCTGTCTCTAATGGCTTCAGATAGAATGGCTACAAACCCCTCCACATTGGCTTGAGCAATAACACCATCTGAAGTGAAGAAAATGCATTTCATTCCAAGAAAGTGGAAGCTCTGGCAGAATAATAAATAAATAAATAAATAAATAAATAAATAAATAAATAAATAAATAAATAAATAAATAAATAAATAAATAAATAAATAAATAAATAAAAATTAGAGGGCACAAACTTTGGTCTGATTCATGCTGACTTTTATATCATATATTCAAGAGAAAATAATACAAATCCAGACCATCTCAATCCTGAAATATTTCCTGAATTATTTGTCAATATAGTCAAACCCTTAGATGGCATTCCTACAATGAAGTTTATTTTGCTTGTTTCTCCTTAACTGATCTTTGCAGTTTAATCATACATTACATAACCTTTTTAAGGTGAAATGTGTTAGCAACATTTTGAGCATTTGTAGCATCTAATAATCACATGAAATTAATCCTAGTGACAAGAACTAAGAGGCTGACTGCATGGGCATTTAGCCTTCTGTTGGTCCACTGCAGGGATGGGATGGTTTGCTTCAAAGACAGTGATCAGATGATGCCTTTGGTAAAGCAAACCAGCCTGGTTCTGGGGCGGTCCTACCTGCACCTTCCTGAGCCTCTGTTAGGAGCTTCTGCTTTTTTTGGTTTGGACAGGATCACTTCATTTTGGTCCGTTTCCTCTGTGTGTGATTGCTAGAAAGGGACCAAAAGTGAGCTTCCTTTAATTTGCCAATATTGTGAAGTGACTTATTGACACTGGATTGGGCTAAATAGGATCACTAGGGGGTTCGGTATGCCATCTGGAGTTATCCTCACATCCAAATGGCATATAGACCTCAAATGACCGTATTTGGTCTGTACCTTTTCCCAATGTTGTTAAAGATATTAGCAAATTAATCACTCCCTTGTCTCCATGGAAGGGCAAAGGTAGTCAAAATAGTTTTTTATATGTTTATATGGGGAATGAATGTTCACTGCAACCAAATTGGCCAGGTTCTCAACCAGACATTTAAATGAAAGCACATAAAAGTTTCAGGAGGAATTTTATTTTCTTTTTTTTAATGATGCAGTGAAAATTTGCTGCCCTCCACAGAGCTAAATAAGTGATTAATGTGCCAACATCATGAAATGGCTGCCTAATTAAGCCACTTCACAATATTGGCAAATTTGAGAGAGGATAATTTTGGTCCATATCCAGTGATTACATGCACTAGAAATGGATCAAAATAGACTGATCCTACCTATAACCCCAGAATAGAAGCCTCTGACAGGGGCTCAGAAATGTGTGGATAGGACTGCTCTGGGGCAACCTGGTTCTCCCCAGCAAAGACATTGTCTGATCACCATTTTTAGGAGTGAACCACTCCCTCCATGCAGCAGACCAAACAGTGAGTTAAACACCCATGTAAGCCTCAAAAATTATCATCTTGCTTTGGGAAATAAATAGCAGACAGTGGTTGAATCTGCTAGTTTTAATACCATTCTTTCAACTCCCATAAAAAAATCATCAGCTTTCTTAATACTGATCATCTGACAAGGAGGACAAAAATTAACCCTTAACCACATTAACCCTCCACATTGCTGGCTTTGACATTTGGAGAGATTATATTGTGTGATATTAGGCTATCATTACCTTACCGCTTGCTTGAACAGATGCCTGAAGTGATATGCAAAGATTTAAGAGAGGTGATTAAGCAAGGTGAAAATAGTTTACAAAAAGCAAAGAAATTGAGAAAATTAACCTTTGACTGCTCTTCATTACCAAGCAAAGCTGCCATTTCTCTTTCTGGCATCATCCAGGTCCTCTTCCCTTTTAGGTTTTCCATCTAATTTCAAGGAAAAGAGATTTTTTATTACTTAAAAATAGATACAGTTAAATCTTAAAAAAGAAATAAAATCCTCCACATAATAAATTATGTAGATTGCAAATGTGGAACAGCACAATTAATAAAGGGCTGATGCCAAAAGCTGTAGTACCACTTCTATGTGCATTTTCCTTCTTCCTAATTTCTAGGAAGGATCCTATGGTACGGTACATTTCCCCACCCCTGTATGTGCATTTGCTGGCACTTGGGTGGCATGGGGAAAATAATAGTGTCATGGCATTGAAACTTAGATACTTGAAACTTAAAGTTAGATTAGGAGGGATTTGACAGGCCATTTTGGGGGCTATCCTATGTCCTTTGTAACTTGTTCTACTCTAATAAACCACCCAATCTGATGACAGTGCATTTGTCGTTAAGATACGTGAATACAATGGACTAAACCTAACTGGAAGTCTCAGTTGCTGAATTGGTGGGTCAAGGGTTTTATAAATCCTATTAGGTCTAATTTTGTTAAGATTCCCAACAGGATACAAGCCAATGTCTACAAAGCAGTATAAACCAATCAGCCCTTTAGGTTAGGAAGAACTTTCCTCTGGGAGGAAACAAAGAGTACTGGGCCAGTGGTCAGATCCAATATGACAGTTCTTGTGTTGCTGTGCTTTAGTTCATCAGAAATGCTCTTCCACTACACTCAGAGCAGTAGCTAACAGCTGTCACTAATCTATAGAAAGATGAGGGGAGGAAACCCTTTCTTACGGAAACATTCATTCATGTTTTTTATTTATTTACCAAACAAGGAAAACCCAATTCAGCATTTTCATCAGCAGCAACCTAGCTGGAGGGGGGGGGTCCTTAGCCAGTGTGCTCTGCTAATAGTCCTCAAGTCCTTTCAATGCAAACAACAACTGACTTATTTTGAGGCTATCCTACCTCAGATGGGAGTAGCATTGAAATTAGTTGTTTTTCAGTAGCAATGTTCCAAGCAAATCATCAGTTCCTTCAGAGCCTTTGATTTGCCTACTATCCTGCGTCAGTGAACAGATACATATGTCACAGTGCATATTGACATTTGACTCATAGGAATAAATGACTGGACAAAATAATTGTGTATGTGTGTGTTTGGGGGGGTGGTAATGGCAGCATGGGAGAAAAACAGATGCACCACAAAGTCAAGAACGGCCCATCTGCCATAATCCACAATAAAGCTTTTAACTGCAGGTTCTTTGCAAACAGCCATGAGCCTACTTACAACACACATCCTGTGTTGCCAGCCAGCGAGTGCTAGGAGGTCAGGGCAGCAGTGGAAATACCTTGCTTGCTTGACTCTTGGTGAAAATGGAGCTGCGGGGGTTTGCTCTCCACCCCAGCGAGAGCAAGAACAATACTGCCAGCTGGCCAGTGCTGAGGTAGCCAGGAGCCCTCCACAAACTGGCCAGGCAGCAACACTGTTGTTGCCAAAGGGGCAGCTCCAGTAGCTTCATTTCTGCTGCATGTTGAACGGGCAAGGACTCTGGTTTCCAGTCCCAGTGTTGTCAGTAGCTTGAAGCCTCTCAGCACTGGCCAGTTGGAATGGAAGTCCTAATACAGTTTGAAAAGTGAACATTGACTCAATGTTTAAATCACAGTAGAGTTTGCATCATGCACAGTGACAGTAGTCACTGCAAATTCCACACAATTTCCCTCCAACATGTAGTTATGCCCAAAATTTAAAATCCAGGCTTAATTGCATTCATATACAATTGTACAAGCTAGAAAACATGTTGACAAACTTTTGTTGTGGTTATTTTCTATATTTTGAAAATGTAATAATGCTGTCAACAGAACCCAGTATTCCTTTTAAAGAAAAGGGACTTGAACCTCTTGCATAAATACACAGTATATGATGATACCTAGTATATTTAACAGTGTATAGCCATCCTTGCCCATTGTGTAGATTAACCACATTTTTGTTCACTGGATTATCTACACCTTCATTCACTGAAACGCTTGCTAGCAGAGGTTCTACAGTAGGTTCTAATACAAATGCATGTATTATCTTAACAGCTCTGCTTGCATGTTTCTCGTTCTAGGGCAGTAATGAACTCAATGAAGCACTTCTTAAAAGCATAAACAGTGCAAGGAAGATTCATCTTGTTCCATGTGACATGAGAGGAAAATTTGTGCTGCGTTTCGCTATTTGTGCCCGCACCGTGGAGTCCACCCATATCCAGTTTGCTTGGAAGCACATCACAATGTTAGCAAATGAACTTTTGCAATCACAGAAACTGCAATAGTAATGGCTAACAGCAGAAGACTTAATTTACCTGAAGATTGAAGCAAAGGCAACAGGCAAATTGTAGTAATATTGTGTCTTGTGGCATCCCTGATATTTTTGCAAATTTATCATCAACAACATACGCTACCCAAATACTTCTAAAGCTGTAACAAAAATGGTATATAGGTAATTATTTGTGCTTTGCTGGGGCCACAACTACATTTTCAGAAAGGACTGAACTCACTTCATGTGACTTTGGTCATTTCACACAATGCCCTGATGCAGTTTTGAAAAGTATGCATTGCTGCTATTTTTAAACTGCACTGGGGCTCCTGTTCCAGACGGATAGTGCTGGGTGGCTTTTGACAGCTCTAGGGTCAGGGCTTGTAATGTGGCAAAAATTGGAACCATTGAAGTTTCCTCTCATACAAGACAGCATCACTGCCCATCCAGTGTCATGGAGGCTTTACAGCTGGCTGGTGAGGGTGTTTTTGTCAGGGAGGCAACTCCTGTAGCTCCTTTCCCCCTCAATGGCAAGCAGGTGAGGCTGCCCCAACCCTGGTGGTTTTCATAGCATCCAGAAACTTCCCAGTGCTCACCAATGTGTGGGGGCTGGAGACTGTTCCATAGCCTGTCTTAATGCAAGGATTCACATTAAATCAGGACATGTGAAAGAAATGTCACACCTTTTTTCAGATAACCCATAGTAAAACTTACTGTAGGCTATCTGAAATGTGTAGTTCCTGCCTAGAACAGGCCAAGACTCTTACAATATGGCTTTCTCTAAGAGCAGCCAACCAGATGCTTTTGATAGCTCTCAGTCAGTCCTAGCATCTGGTACGCAGTGATGTTCTAGAGATAACATGGCAGTTTCATTTAACAATCATATACAACGTCTTCACGAATCAACCCAACTCACTTAATTTTCTCAAGGTTTTCTTTAGCCCACCTAAGTTAATGGCCATCACCAGACAAAACAAATCTTAACTTGAAGAAAGTAAATAAACACTGCTCGTTAGCAAACATTCTGAGAAATTTTTACAAGGTGTTATTAATAAGAACAAAATACATTATACGTCATCATATTGCCAATAGTGATATTTCCTCTGTTGATTCTAGAGACTAATGATGATTAAGAAAACTATATTTTTTGCTTCTCTAGTAAAGCATTCTTAATTATTTTCTGAAGTCTCAATCCACTTTACATTTTCAAATTCCATTATTTCATAACTAAATGGAAATGAGATGGAAATTACAGAGTAGGTATCTTTGGAACATTCTGGGGTCAACTAATCTTTTTGGATTATATTGTACCTAGAAAAGAAGGCCAAATAAAAATGGCCATTTGAGAGGAAATTACATAATCTTGTCCTGTGACAGCTTTCCTTGTTGAAATGGCCATATAGTAATTAGGACAAGCTATTGATGCCACACGTGAAGCTGGAATTATGAAAATAGTAATTACAATTTAGATATTGTAACAGCCTGATTGTAATTACATTATTGAGGAGCATGTTTATATACGTAACTTTCACTGAAGTACCTGTGCCTTGGACCATATCCTTAATGTTACAAGGTTTGATCTAAATTCCCATTGCTAGATTATCAGATGTACTCTATTTTGTACAGTGAAATGTTGATTCATAATTCATGATCTGGATAGATGCATATCTCTCCAGGACTCAGTGCTGCCCACATAGAATGGGAATCTTCAGGAGTGTCTTTCAGGAAACTGAGCTACTTTTTCTTATGTACTGACAGCATCATTTCAAACTGCAGACAGAGGTTTTTTGAATGCTGTGTCATACGGACTAGTTTTCTATATAGAAACCAGATGTCAGGGATAAGGCTTAACTAGAATTTCTCTCTTTAATATTTAGGGATAATTCCAATTGTTATTCCCGAGAGTAGACTGATCGAATAAACAGGGACTTAGTAAGTCAACATCTATACACTGTAACTCTCATTGACTTAATTCTACTCTGCTCTAGCTGAAACTGACAGTCTGATTTAGTCACACATTTTCCTTGTGCAAATAAGAGTCCTTGTGGCACCCTGTCTGGATTTGGATATTCGACAGCCCAATAACGTAGTTACCACTGCAGTGAGAACAAAACTCTGGTTAGACCAAGGAATACATGTGATAATGGAGACTTTGCTTTAAGCTGTTATGACCAAAATTATTACAGGGCACTGTTGCTGTCCCTTTGATTTTCTGCATGGCAAAATGTACATTCAACAATTATGGCTTACCCCAAATATTCAAACTCAGAGGAAATTTGTATCAAAGAAAAATCATAAATTTATATTACAGTCCAATTCCCATTTCCAGATGCTTGAGTGTTATTAAAGATTTATGTTCAGGGTTGCTTGGCAGTTTTCAAAATTTATTTATGTTTATTTCATTGTTTGTAGAGTGCCTTTGCCTCTTAGAGGGGAAAAATATAGAATATATCTGAGTTTGTGCAGAGCACTTTCCCCTTCGGGAGACAATGGAGTTCATCCTTTTGAATGCACAAATAAGTCCAGTGTTTCTGTTGCACATGAAACTGGCTTATCACTGCTCTAGGAACCATTTTGTGGTGTGTGTGTGTGTGTGTGTCTGTGTGTGTCCGTGTATCACTGATGTGTGTATGCGTGGTGAACAAAAATGCGTGGTGAACAAAAAATATATATATTGTCAGTCACGATTTCTCTAACAGCACTGTCATGAATGTAAAAGGGTGAGGTACAGAGGGGGAAAGTAAGTATTCCATCTTTAGCTTGTTGAAGGAATGTTAGAATAGAAACTATATTCTATCTTGTAAAATATAATCCACAATAAAGACTGTAGCATTTGTACAATATCTGAGCTGCTGATTTCTTAGGATTCTTATTTCACTGATGGTAGTCTCATTTAGTAATTTATAAATGCTCATAACATGAAAAAAGCAGCTATTTTGTACAGGTTTTCTCTGGCTAGGATTCCTTTAAACCCAGGACAAATCGTAAACGATCGTTGAGGTCTTGTCTGATTTATTTTGCTTTATTAATGTAGCAACAGAGTTTCAGTTACAATAAAAGTGACGGCATAATCATTACGAAGATTTCCTTTGATCATAACTGAGATAACATCTAAAAAGATTTAAAACTTCTTTACAATCCTTTTCTGTTTCTGTACACACGGACGCACACACATGCACAGGTGCATGCATGCGCGCGCGCACACACACACACACACACACACACAGAGCCGGAAAATCCAATACCTTTAGATTCTTTATCGTGGATTATATTTTGTAACATGGCAATGTGAACTTCTGAAAGTTGTGTGTGTGCTCTGTGTACCTGAATCTGGCTTGTTTGGTGCGGTGAATGCTATAATTAAATGTCACTCTGCTTCCCACAATTTTGGGGGCATAGTTTCATGTGATGTTAAATATATTGCTTGTAGTGAAATAAATGTTTTTCTTTAAATTAAGAATGTGTGGAAAGCACAAATTACAGGGCGAGTGTTTTCTCTTTCCCACAGCAATCCTTTTTTTTGGGGGGGGGACTGACTAGGCTAAGATCTTGATAGAAAATTTTGCCAGAAATATTCGTGCCATCCCTATTACTGTACTTACTGCCTGGTAGCTCAGTGAATTGGAGTACATGGCTGTGGAGCCAGAGGCTGGGAATCTGATTCCCTGCTGTGCCTCCTGGGAAAAACAGCTGGCCTGGGCAGGCTACACAATCCCAGAGCTCACCCATAAGAAGACGAACTGGTAAATTGCTTCCGGGTACTTTATGCCTAGAAAAACCCTGGCAAGGGTAGCCATATGTTGGAATTACATGACAGCACATAATTGTTAATTATATACATCTCAGACAGGGTGGATGATTTTTTCCCCTCAGTATCATAGCAGGGATGGGGAGAATTAGATTTCCTGTTTGGGTTATCGCCACCTATGTGTTGCCATCATTTCTTATTCAAGCACCTGTTGTGTTTCTGAACAGTAGTCCTCAGGGGGGAAAAAGCCAGATAACAGCCGTATGAAGAGTGATTTGAGGTACTAAAAGTTTTTACATTTAACATAGTTTAGTGGATATTTAAAACTGCTACTCGAACATGTTTATGCTATTTTAACCTGCTAAAAAAGAAAAATGCATATAGCATGAAGAAAAACTATTAATCAGCATATTTTCCCAGATATCCCAGTTCATTCATAAATCTACTGTATATTGTCTATCTGGTTAATCAGTGAGCTAAGATCCACTGTGCCTTTCTATAAAAAAAATTATGGTTGCACACATGACTGCATTGAAATTGATGTAGCAGCTCTATAAGTTTTTTCATTGTTTAAGGTCCCATTCTTTCCTTCAGTATGCTGTAAAGAGTTTTTCTGGCCATTTTAAACAACAAACTTTTATTAAGTATAACAAGTTTACCAAGAGACTCAAAAATGGATTCTAATACACTTGTCAGTAATTGGTTGAGAGACTATTTGTGCAAAATCCTACATAATCCATGCAAGCAATCTCACTACTGTTACTAAATATGAAAAAAAAATGTTAGTTTGCCACCTGTGTTTCTATTATCGAGATCTGGAGACTTTGATTCATGGAATTCCCTGCCACGGGGCTCTCCCAGCTATGAAACTTTTGGCAACTACCATCACTAATCAACACATTGTTCCTTTTAGAAACCAACTGACATGATTCCTACAGCATAGACTTTGGACTGACATCATCACTAGAGATAAGATGAGTGTAACAAGTTTATTAAGGGAGTTATTTACACACACACACACACAAATAAAGTGTTACTTTTCAAATAATAAGGTGGGATTATACAAGTGTTCTTAAATTAAATGGTCCTTAGGTATGAGGTATTATTAAGTATTATTATTTCTAATAATACAAATAATTTTTGTCAACCAAAAAGCTGTGAACAGCATTTCCTTCAGACTAGGTTGGCCTAAACTCTACTCTGTCAATTGCTCACAATTTGGAGCACAAGTAAATACTGTACATACTTCAATTGGTTGAAGCCAAAAAGTAATCTAAATGCCTAGAGGAAATTAGTCTTTTAGATTAACCGTGTGTTTTCGAGAACATGTCTGTGGACCCAGAAGGTATTGGATTATCAATCCCCAATGAATTTACTGTTGAAAAACAGCCCTGATAATTGCATGTGTTTGAGTGAAAAGTGGTTAAGTGATGAAAAAAGGAGTCAGGGCCTGGGATTTTCCCTTGCTTAGTGACTGTGTGAATAGTAGTTAGCACAATTGGGAATGCTATAGACCAATTTGACATCTGACATGAGTGTCATCAGGATTCAGGCTGCTCTTTGCTCTGTAAAGTCTGGCATCCTTTTTCCTGCTGGCAACATGGGCAAAATATTGTGTAGTGACATCAAGCCATTTCTTAGTATTCTAAGTCATGGATACAGAAGCATGATATCCCACATTCATAAACCAGAGGACTTTTTGAAGAATTGAGATTTTGGTATATGTACTCTATACAAAAGTTCCAAGAGCAACTTCCCTCACGTAGAATTGCTCAGTAGTAGAAGACCCCAGAAGATAAGTACATGATATGTACTATGGATGCTGGGGGAATGCAGAACCACAAAGAAGCTTGGATATGGCTCGAGTTCCTCTGTGCCAAAATATTTTAAAGGGCTGTTTTGGGCTTAATGAAATGCTTGACATACATATTGCCTGCATGTTTTCTCAGGATGCCCCCTCACCATTTGAAAGAAAAGAATTGAGAATTAGCAAAGGTTGTCACTGGAAACGAAGGTCAAAATCATCCATACTATTTTAAAGAAAGACAATGAGGAGAGACAGGGGCAAAAAATCAACTCATTTGAAATGTGGTGTTGGAGGAGAGCCTTACAGATACCACAGACAGCCAGAAAGGAAGAAAAGTGGGTACTGACTGCGGTCAAGCCTGAACTCTCATTAGAGCAAAAATGCATAAACTGAGGCTATCCTACCACATACATATAATGAGAATGCAGAACTAACCAGGAAGGACAATATTGCTGGAAAAAATGTGTATGTTTGTGGGGGATTAGAGCTAGCAATCACATGAATGCTAGCTGTTAAAGTTCTCTGAGTAAAGGTGCAATGGAAGGAAGGACCAGAGAAATCCTGGCACAGGCTATTTCTGTGGCCAACCCCCTCATCTCTTATGGGGAACTTTGGACCCAGGTACTCCAGAAATAGATGGTTCTTCATAGAAATGACTTCTGGAAGACATGCAACTGATTCTCCTTCTTATAGCAGTCTCTAGTGCTGTCACCACAGCCCCCACTACTTTTTTTCTTCACTCTCTACACTCAGAGCAGGAGACCTGACGATGGTGACAGGGAAGCAATGGATTTATCTGCCCTTGTACTTTGCCATCTGAGGCCCACCTTATTGAGTCTAGTAGTAGGGTCAACCCTGACTAGTAGGGCAGCACTCTGCAATAGTTTGTCTGAAGCCATTTGAGAACTGAAAGCAAAATGTGAAGAATTTATCAGAATCAGAAATTGATATGAAGCATGGAGTTAGCAATGCATTAAACACATGAAGAGGAAGAGCGTGCAATGGGACTTATATCATCAGACATGGCAGATGACTACTAATTAAACAGTTCTCCTGAGGCTCATGGCATGGTGGTTAAACTGCAGTACTGTTTTTGATCCCAGCAGATTCAGGTAGTTGGCTGAAGGTTGACTCAGCCTTCCAACCTTCCAATGTTGGTATTTGTAAACTGGATACTCAGCTCACGTGGGCAAAGGGCAATGTGTAGCCTGCATAATAAAATCTTAAACTGCCTATGGGATGGTATATACTGTACACTGATCAGCCACAATATTAAAACCTCTGACATTGGTGAGGTGAATAGAATTGATTATATCATTACAATGGCAGCAGTCAAGAAGTGGGATAAATTAGTCAGCAAGTGAACAACAGTTCTTGGATTTCATGTGTTGGAAGCAGGAAACATGGGGAAACAAAAAGATCTGGGTGACTTTGACCCAGGGACAAGGGGCAAATAGTGATGGCTAGATGACTGGGTGGGAATATCTTCAAAATGGCAAGTCTTGTGGGGTGTTCATAGTATGCAGTGGCTAGTACCTAACAAAAGTGGTGCAAGGAAGTTACAACAGGTAAACTGGCATCAGGGCTGTGGGCACTCAAGGTTCATTGATGCATGTGAGGAGTGAAGATTAGCCTATGAATCACTGCTGGATAGCTCAGTGGCTTAGGTCTCTGGCTGCAGAGCCAGAGGTTGGGAGTTCAGTCCCCAACTGTGCTTCCTTGACAGGGGCTGGACTCAATGATCCATTGGATCCCTTTCAGCTCTGCAGTTCAAAGGTGGTTATCTGGTCCGATCACACAGAAGAGCTACTGTAGCTCAAATTGCTGAAAAACATAATGCTGACCATGATAGAAAGGTTTCAGTTTGCTATGTATGGGGCTGTGTAGCCGCAGTCTGGTCAGCGTGCCCATAATGACCCATGTTCACTGCCTGAAGTGCCTACAAAGGGGTTGTGAGCATCAAAACTGGACCATGGAGCAATGGAAGAGAGTTACCTGGTCTGCTGAATCACATTTCCTTTTAGATTAGGTGGATGGCTGGATGCATGTGCATTGTTTACCTGGGGAAGAGACGGCAGAAGGATGCACTATGGGAACAAGGCAGGCCCACAGAGGCAGTGTTATGATCTAGGCAATGTTCTGATGACGAACCTTGAGTCCTGGCATTTATGTGGATGTTACTTTGACACATACCACCTACCTAGAGGTTGCTGCAGATCATATACACCCCTTCATGGCAATGGTGTTCCCTGATGGCAGTGTCCTCTTTTAGCAGGATAATGCAGCCTGCCACACTGCAAAAATTGTTCAGGAATAGTTTGAGGAACAAGACAAAGAGCTCAGTGTGTTGCCTTGGCCTCCACATTTCCCAGATATAAATCTGATTGTGCATCTATGGGATGTGCTGAAACACCAGATCTGATCCATGGAGGCCCCACTTTACAACTTGCAGGACTTAAAGGATCTACTGCTAATATCTTGGTGCAAGATACCACATGACATGTTCAGAGGTCTTGTGGAGTCCATGCCTCAACACATTGGAGCTGTTTTGGTAGCATAAGGGGAACTTACATGGTATTAGGCAGATGGTTTTAATGTTGTGGTTGATCAGTGTAAGCAGAACACTTTTCTTTTCTTCTTCTTCCAATTCGTGTGACTTGTGTACAATGATACTAAGTTGTGTACACCTCAAAACTGAAAAACAAACTCTTTAATTAACAGCAATGTGCCACAGCTGGTAATGTAACTGGTGCTGATGGACATGCAAAAGGATGCTGGCCAATAACTACATAATGGCCCAAATCATCTTGCATAGCAATGCACATGGCAGAACTTTAGGAGGCAAATTGTCCCAAGTTAAGATACTACTGTAGATATTATCCACTGCATGCTGAGGAATACAACTCAATATGCAAATGATAATGTCTATAGTGATTTCTTAATTTAGGGCAATATGCCTCTAAGAGTTATGTTGCTTAAGTTTTGCCAGCAAGACAAGTAAGTGGATTTGGGCCAATATATTTTAATCCTTGGATAAATTCAAGAGTATTGAATTGACGAACTTTTAAATTGGTATCTAGAAACCAGGTTGTGCCCAGACAGCTCAGAAGATAAGGGCTGAGAATACTATTCCTCAGCTCCTTTTTCTCATGTGTCAGAGTATGTATTCCCACATATGTTTTCCTGCCAGCAACAGAGCAGTACTCGCAGCCCAGATTTCGCAGCACAAGTGAGTTTTCCTCCAAGAGAGAGAAAAAACATGCAAGCTACTTGCCTGGAAAGCAGTTAAAAAGGTGTGCCTGAACACATGGGGAATGAAAAAATATGCACAACATGTTGTGTTTGCCATGGGTGAAAGCAGACTTTCATGCCTTCATTTTAATTATAGGTTACTGATTGGGTTAAGAAATGGGAAATTATTTTCCTGGCCATTGGAAATATTTGTGCAGTATGTGATGGCGTCATGGTGGTCAATAAGAGGCAATCAACAATAAAGTACTGTACTCTGGCTCCTTCTTTTGAAATGATGTTAGATATAAGTACTCTTCTTTTCATCACCAGATTATTACTTGGTCCAGTAGATTACACCGACCACCAACCCCAGTGACATTCACTTGAGTGAGTGGCAGAAGAATTACTTTGTGGTTACCTCTGGCACCTATACTCAGGACAGAAGGCATATGCATATTGTGCACAGGTTTTACACATTCTGTATGCATGAGCACATTTACAGATCTCCCAGGTTTGAGCTGCCAACCTGTTCAAAAACACACGCAGAAAAATACTCTGCAGTCATTGACTCTGACAGTGCAGAGACCAGCGTAAACAAGTACACTGAAAACATTTTAATTTTGGCAAGATGTCAGTGAAATGACAGTGACAAGTGACAATCCACTCTGACAAGGTGGTGGAATTGAAGTGTGTGCAAGAGATGAGGCAGGCTGGCAAAAACTTATTGAGCTCTCTGATGACACAAGCAGATGTAAGCTTTGAGAAAGAGGTTACAAACTTTTTGTTTGTTTCTACAGATCTTTCCAAGTCCCCACCTGCAGTGGTGAGGGGGCAATCTCCCCTTGGATCTGGCTCATCAAATTGCACCAGTCAGAGACCAAATACACAAAGCAGGACTCTTAGCTTTGAAAGTTCATCAAAGTGGTATGCTTTTCTCGACCAAAGCAGGAGTTGCATTTTCTGCTTTATCTTCACTTACAAGTTCCATTTATAATGTTACTTTTTGTGTGACACCAGTGTTTAGAAATAATCAGCATGAAAGATTTCTCTGACACCCACAAGGAATTTTAGTTGTGGTCAAAATTAATCAATTTCCATTCAGATGATTTCCGTTCCAGAAATAGGAAATCTTGACAAAAGAAAAACAGCTCATTTGATGTGTCCTGTGAAGAAAATAGCAATATATCTTCTGGTTTTATTTTTAATACAATGGCTATACAGAAAGGGAAATGTGTGCTAGCTTAACAATGAAAAACAAACAAACAAACAGGACATTCCTTATATAAAACAACATTGCTCTAAAAATAAGTAATAATTTCAATTAATTAATATTTTCCTCAAAATTTCTTTTCTCAAAGATTGTGCCTTTTCCAGTTCTGTTCAAACAGTATAAAGCAAATTAAGTCTAGGTTATGTAGCCTTTTCTGATCATTAGACCCCACTGACATTCTGTGAAGGCCATGTTGTCTGTGCCACACCCAAAAGGGTCCCTCCTGGTAACAACACAACAGTGAACCTTTTCTCTGTCAGTGATCTGCCTTCTGTGTATATCAGAGATTGATGAAAATGTGCTCTCAACATTTATTCTTTACT
The DNA here is from genome assembly GCF_051106095.1 of Pogona vitticeps. NCBI lineage: Eukaryota > Metazoa > Chordata > Lepidosauria > Squamata > Agamidae > Pogona > Pogona vitticeps. Next base: position 74,554,561 of record NC_135788.1, on the reverse strand, counting down.
TATTAGTCAGTTTTTTGCCTTGTTCTTTCCCCAATTACTAATTTGATTTATTGATGTTTATTTGTTCATATTATTAATGAATAGATAATGTTATGTTTTGTATGTTTAAAATGTTTATAACAAAGTTTTTGGGGGCAACAATTCAGGCAGAATGGAATCAAGATGTTAAACTGTTAAGATATTAAAAGATTAAGAGCTACATAGCAAGGAAATTTTTAACATTAAACGAAACACAAAAATAAAAGACTGAATGAGTGCTAAAAGGAGAACGTGGTCATGCATCTAAATGCTAGTGAGGATGCCAGGTGGCTCTCACTTGAGATGCCATTGCATAAGTTGGACTGCAAAGAGAACAAACCTATCCATTCTTAAGGAAATTAACCCTGAGTGCTCACTGGAAGGACAGATCCTGAAGCTGAGGCTCCAATACTTTGGCGATCTCATGAGAAGAGAAGACTCCCTGGAAAAGATGCTGATGTTAGGAAAGTGTGAAGGCAGGGGGAGAAGGGGACAACAAAGGATGAGATAGTTGGACAGTGTCATTGAAGCTACCAACATGAATTTGACCCAACTCTGGGAGGCAGTGGAAGACAGGAGGGCCTGGCATGCTCTGGTCCTTGGGGTCACGAAGAGTCAGACACGACTTAATGACTAAACAACAACAAATATGGGTCAGCAGCAGTCACAGGTATAACAAATAAGTCCCATCAAATGAAGAAAAACCATTGAAACAAAAACACCAATCCTTGTCAGACAAAAGAAAATAAGAGTGAACATACGGTATGTTAGCCTTCTCACCTTATTTAATATTTAGTTGTATACATTAAGATACAAAATATTTTGCTATTAATACTTTGCTATTGTCTATCATGTTTTAGATGTGAGTATTCTCATAGGCATAATGGAGGACACAAGGCTTCCCTGCTCTCCTCCAACGAAGGCATGGCAAAATATGATTTACATCTGGCCAAAGAAGGAAGAACTCTGCCTCTGGCTATGCCTTCTAAGGAGGCTCATTCTTGTTGGTGCTGAGAACCAGTGTATCAGACCAGAAGCACAAAACAAACAAACAAACAAACAAAAAACCAAAAGAGGGGGAGAGAGAAAATATGGGTAGGGAAACTGCTTTCTCTCAATTGCTATGCATCTCCCTTGATACAGGAACCTCAATATCCAATTTTCCCTATTACAAACAATTAATATAATGACATAAGAAGAGCCCTGCTGGATCAGGTCGAGAGCCCATCTAGTCCAACTTCCTGTATCTCACAGTGGCCCCACCAGATGCCTCTTGGAGCACACGAGACAACTAGATAACGGTCTCCTGATACCCCTCCCCTGCATCTGGCATTTGGAAGTAACTTCCTTTTAAGCCTGGAGATTATACTTCCCCATCATGGCTTGTAACCTGTGATGGACTTTTCCTCCAGGAATCTGTCCAATCCCCTTTTATAAACATCTAGGCCAGATGTCATCACCACATCCTGTGGCAAGGTGTTCCACAGACTAACAACACTCTGGGTAAAGAAATATTTTCTTTTGTCTCTTCTCACTATTTCAACACTCAGTTTGAGTGGATGTCCCCTGGTTGTAGTATTGTGTGAGAGGGTATAGATATTTTGCACACAAAGTTTTTTTTTAAAAGGTTATGGTTAGAATGAAATTGTGTTCTGTGATTATTATTTTTCTTTCATTAGTATGCATGCAGTATTATATTTATTGCACCGTATTATAGAAACTGTGAGCTACCAGAACTGGATCCATTGAAGAGAATGGGGATAGTTGATTGATATGTATTCCCCAATGTTCTATTAAAATGCTCTCCCAAGTGAGAAAGAATGTAATTTCAAAAAATACAGACAATTGCAACAAAGCAGGGCATGATTGCAATTTAAAGCAAATGATGCAGATAAATCCACTTTAATGGATATGTTCAGTGGATGCAAAATTTGTTTGTTTGTTTGTTTGTTTGTTTGTTTGTTTGTTGGTTGTTTGGTTGGTTGGTTGGTTGGCTGGTTGAACTTAGTGAGAAGAAATGCAGAACCCCCTTTTCCTACATGGTTCAGTAACATTAAGTGCTCTTCCGTCCCCTTCACATTTCTCCCAAATGTAGTAAACAATTTCTGCAATTTGAAAGGTGAAGATTCATTGACAATTAAGGCCGATAAAAATATTTTCATTTTCTCCCTGCATTTCCCATGTCTAAGTTAGCTAAATTACAGTGGCACATTTTGAAACTTGCAGCAATCATGACATAGAAATTGATAGAGACAGTAATGGTCACCATTCTAGTAAAAAAAAAAAAAACCAGCCTGTGTGAAAACTAAAAGACGGTATGGACAAGTTTTGAAGGAAGCTTAAATATTTAGATAAGGAATTTGTTTAGTTGTAGTTGTAGAAACAATATTCATTTTGGCTCCCCTCATCTCCATATCTGACTTACCAAGAGGCTACATTTTTTAGAGTCAGAGTTTAGACCGTACCTTTCGATATGAATTCTCTTACTGAGGTGGAATGTCTAAACTTAGAAAACCATCACCCAAAGCACTCTATTTTATCTGTGATGTATCTAAAGAAACAGAGTGTAATCCATAAAAGCTCATATGCATAGAATTTTTGATTTATGATAATTATCTGTGATACTATGATATTCTTGTTTTTGTGTTAATTTTGTTTGTGTTTTGGCTGAAACAAATGAACCCAAAGCTAGAGCCAGAGGTTGGCCTATCCTAGGTCATTAATTCTTTTGGTCTACCCTATCTCCTGGTGAGCACCATTTACATGTAGTCTGGAAGGCAGAATTTTCAGAATGGAGAATTCTGGGGTTTGGAGTAAAAAAATATATATCTCCTTTTGTCCCATATACCGTAGGTCTGGATAATTATTTCCAGGATACATGGTTCATGTAATGCTCCATGATCTCATTCCTGACAGTCAGAATTCTCATTGAGATTCTCTTTCATTTCGCAGTGCCTAGCTTCTGATCCTTTTTGTTCTACCCCATCCTGACTGCAGGCCAAAGATTCTACATCCTGCTAAACTATTCATCTTTTTTGTTGTTGTTGTACTATGCATTGTGGCCATCTAATGCTCAATTTCTCTTGCATCTTTGGAACCAATTGAGATGCCTTTTCACCCCTTTGCGTAGCTCCAAGATCAGCCTTAACTGTTTGGATCTTAAGCCTGTTCCTTGTTAGTAATACTCACTTTAGCACTTTTTATTTCACTTTTTCTTGAAATTGCTAAAAATCCATCTGTTTGGCTCCTTGGGTGTCCCACCATATCCAAGCACCACTTCCCTGTCTACAAACTCTTATGTCCTGCATTATTTTTCACCTGGATTCTTTCCCACTTCTTACATGACAAACACTCATGCCCTGGTTTCTGTCTTCTCTGTCTCTTTCACTGTGATTAGAAATAGTGCACCAGTCCATGAGCTAGAGATTTAGTGTACTAACTATACATTCTTATTTTCTATTAAAAATTGTAGTAAATGAAGCTTAGACAATTGAAATTTAGTCTTTGCCATTTTCTCCCATTTGAACTACCTGCTTCTCCATTTATTGGAAGACAACACACAGTCTGTTCATATGCCACACTTCTGGGAAAGATCCCGGTATTTTCTGGTTCATCAGACTAGTGTTTGGGGCTCAATTTCAAAACAATTTGATTTTCAGACTCCTACTTGGACAAGAAGATTATTCTCATCTTCTTCCTTTTCATTGCCTGATGTGCCTTTTGAATAATAGGTTTGTTTGTTATGTGCTGTCATAATGCATCTGACTTATGGAAACCCTAGAAGGGCTTCAATAAGTGTGAGATATTTAAGGAATGGCTTTACCATTGCTGCCCACCCCCAATTTCTATGGCTGAGCAGGGATTTGAACCAGGTGTCCTAGTGTGCTGATGGTAGCCATTAGACCTGGCATGCAGGAAGTATTTTCCTATAAGTAATTCCCCCCCCTTTTTTTTTTTTAGTCTTCAGGTAGAAATTCATACATATTTATAGCCAGGGGGCCCTTTTGAAAGAGCCGTCCCTCAAGGAGGTAAGAGGGACGGCTTGTAGACAAAGGGCTTTTTCAGCAGCTACCCCCAGACTATGGAATGCCCTCCCAAATGAGATTCATCTGGCGCCGACGCTGATGACATTTCGGTGCCAGGTCAAAACCTTCCTGTTCCAGAAGGCTTTTAATTGAAATGACATCAACTGTGGGTCCTCTTGGCAATTTTTAGAGCATCTATTTTAATTGCATTTTAATCATTTTATCTTTTATTGTATTTTAATTGCATTTTAATTGTTGTAAGCCGCCCAGAGACCTTTGGGTAGAGTGGGTGGCATATAAGTTAAATATTGTTTTGTATCAGACATTCGTCGTATTTAAGCATCACTGTAAGTGTTCTGAACAGTCGGCCAGCAGGTGGAGGTGTTTTCTCAAATAAATGCTTTTACATATATTCAAACTGCCTAAAAGGGGAAACACGTGATTTTATATTTTCCGTTTTCGAAACTCAAAATAGATACAGGTGGAGGGAGGGGGGAGGGAGAATAGTTATGTTCCCTCGAACACCTGCACAAACAAAGAGCCATCCCAGAAAATTTAAAAGTGAGTCTTTAGCTACAGAAGCTGATGCAACACTTCTGAGCTCTTTCTATCTGGCAGTTATCATTCCTTCTAATGTGAAAGGAAATCCATGTCTTACAAACCATGAAAGTACAGACTGGCTTCTGGTTGTGAAGTGATAACTGAATAATCAGATATTCAGATGCTATAGCTTGAAAGCGGGTAAGGCTGTAACTGTGATGAGGATGTGGAGATGCCCAGTGGGATATCATTTTCAGGATTTAGCTTTACAGTCTAAAATGGTGCTTGTAAGGAGCATTTTAGGTGTGTTCTAATGAAGGCACATCCAAATGGGCATATATCTCACTTTTGGTGCTATTTGGTTCAAAACAAATTATAGTGTCTATATGTATTTTGATTCAGAGCAATCTATTCCACCTCTTTTTAGAGCCGTGCCACACCTTTTTGGCACAGCGCTAGGGCTACAGGTTTTGGGGGTTTTGGCATGATTCAGAGTGCTCTTGATTATCTTGTGCTATAGTCAGTGCGGATGGTTAGTTTGCACTCGAATAGAGTTGTAGGCAGTGTTATATGGGGTGGCAACGCTGTGATATATTTAGTGGGTCGTGACACTGAAGCAGATGACAGAGAATCCCCCTACTCTATTTTCATCTACTCTACCATTTAAAAATGTTTAAAATGTATTTTCCTGTTAATGCAACACTATTCTAGATAAATGAGATACATTGGCACTATTATGTGTACCATGTTAGGTAGATGCATTGCTGTTGCACTATCTCACTTTATTTAAAAACAACAACAACAACAACAACAACAACAACAACAACAACAACAACAACAACAACAACAACAACAACAACAACAACAACAACAACAACAACAACAACAACAACAAAGGGAAAAATCACTGTGGCCCACTGTGGCTGGAGGAAAGGCAGGGAAGGGTGTAGGAAAGAGAATGTCATTAAATGAAAGGGGAACAAATTGGAACAGTCTAAAGACCTGAATGGAGAGGATGGGAGAAGAAACATTAATAAGTGTGAACAGAAGGATTGCTCAAGTGTGAGATAAAATAAATTCACTAAAGTTAAGAATCTTTTAAGGGTGAACCAGACGGCTCCATTTCCCACCATCTGGACATGCCCTGAATGTGCTCTCCAGCATCCCTTCAACCTTCAAACTGAATGTACAAATATCTGTTGACATGAGGGGAGGTTAAGTGTCAGATGTATGTGCTCCCTTGCCTTGACAACGAATAATACTTTATCTGCTCCAAGACTCCAATAACTAGACATCTTTGCTATAACAATAGAAATGATCCCTACAGAGTGGAAACAAATACGTGACACCAGAAACATCATCTTAACTGATTTGACTGTCTTCATAATCCAAGGAATTCACTTTTAAAATGCTCCCTTCTAGAAAAGACTCGAGGCACCTACATATATATTATAATAAACAAAACTTAAAATCAAGAATTTTAAAAATGTTTATAGAACAATACCTCCCTCCCTCTCCCCATACCCACAGCAGCAAATCAGAAGGAAAATCAGCTGATCTTTACAAAACCAACCATCTGTATCCCATGAAATGCCCAGGTGTGGTGAAATATCTTAACCTGACATTGAACAAATGATAATAATTGGGGCTTGGTGGTCCTTAACGGAAAGACCCTTCAGTGCACAGAGTGCATTTGAGAGTGTTCTCTAGACTCACAAAGAGAGTATGGCTCAATAAGAAACTGACAACACATACCAAGATCCAGGTCTATAGAGCCTGTGTCCTGAGCACACTCCTGTACTGCAGTGAGTCATGGACCCTTTGTGCACGGCAGGAGAGGAAGCTGAACACGTTCCATATGCGTTGCCTATGACGGATTTTTGGTATCACCTGGCAGGACAGAGTTCCAAATAGAGTAGTCTTAGAATGAGCTGGAATTTTCAGCATGCATACATTACTGAAACAGCGACGTCTACGCTGGCTTGGGCACGTTGTGAGAATGGCTGATGGTCGGATTCCAAAGGATCTCCTATATGGAGAATTAGTGCAGGGAAATCGCCCCAGAGGGAGACCACAGCTGCGATACAACGATATCTGCAAGCGGGATCTGAAGGCCTTAGGAATAGACCTCAACAGATGGGAAACTCTGACATCTGATCGTTCAGCCTGGAGGCAGGCGGTACATCACGGCCTCTCCCAATTTGAAGAGACCCTTGTCCAGCAGGCCGAGGCAAAGAGGAAGTCACAAAGGAAGCAAAACCAGGGAGCTGGACAGGGGACAGATTGGATTTGTCTTCAGTGTGGAAGAGATTGTAACTCTCGAATTGGCCTCCTCCGCCACACTAGACGCTGTTCCAAGTCCTCCATACAGAGCACGCTACCATAGTCTTTCGAGACTGAAGGGTGCCTACATTCAGTGCACAGAGCTGCATTTGAGAGTGTTGTCTCCTTCACACTACATTCCGGGTGTCTTGAAGAGGGTACACAGAAGAGAGCCTCAGATGTTGACCTCAGGGTATTGTCAGGAATAATGTCTTTGAAATTAAATTTGAGCAGATTGCACTGCAGAGAGAAGCTCTACAAAGCATAGCAAAACATTTCTTTCTTAGAGGCTGGTAAACAAGGGGTGCAAATGCACCATGTGGTTTGTTTTGCAGCTATGTCTCATTGGGGAGGTTATTGTATGCAGAATAGTGGAATGCTGTGCATATACCTGTTACATAGGAGAACAGCTAACCATTTTTATTTTTCTTCTGGTGAGCTGGCAGGTCTGCAGACACCTTGTACAATCATTTGGACCTTTCAGAGCTACAAAGGTCAACACAGAAGTTTGAACTGGTGAATGCATTTTCATGTATTTTGAAATTTAAACACAAAAATTTAACCTTTATATGAGGTTACAGACACTTACTTGGTTAACATTCTGAAGTAGTATAGTGTTACTGAATCCAGGAGCTACTGCAGAGGGAGAAAGTCTTTGCATAACTAAGCCTAGGAGAAAATTGTTTGACTGATGGGTAGGAAGGGAGTATTGGTTAAAAGCTGTACAAAATCAGCCACATGCGGATTCACAGGAAAAGACTTACTCAACAGTGTTCCTGTTTTTTGTTCTTTTTTTTAATAACAGGTCATCCGAGGATTGTAACATGTCAAAGGGCGGCGTGAACTTACATTTTTGAAAAGTATATGAAAGAAAAAGGCAAGAAGGAAAAATCTGGACTGCCATAGCCTTTTTGGTCTTAGTACTGTATTTCAGAACCAAAACATTCATTCAGTGGGGTTATGGTTTTTCCACAGCAACATTATCACCTTTGTTATGACAGCCTCTGCAATAAGACATGCAAAGGAAGTTGTTTATGTTCCAGAGGTAATCTCAAGGACATCCACAGTGTCCTTTTCATCTATATTCACACTTATATTCCTGTTGCCACTGAAGGGAGCAATTCTTCTGGCTACTGAGTCATCATCTTCTGTAGTGAGATCTTCAACTGAAGGAGAAAGCAGGGCCTGCTAAAATACTCTGCTAAAGAACTAGAAGGTATTGGAACTGTGTTCCTGGTAGAGTCTTGAAAAAGTAATTAGTGGCCTGCACTGATGGTATGTTGTTGCCTGTCTTTGCAAGAAACATTTCTAACATGGTACAGTTTCACTCTCTCCAACTTGTCCCTACCAGTTTTGGATCTCATAGCATCTAACATTGCTGAAGAAAGAAAGAAAGAAAGAAAGAAAGAAAGAAAGAAAGAAAGAAAGAAAGAAAGAAAGAAAGAAAGAAAGAAAGAAAGAAAGAAAGAAAGAAAGAAAGCCACTTTTCCTGATAACACCATAGCAGTAGAATACTCATAGTATCCTAAATTTCTGCAAATGTTAACAACAAATTCAATTCCAATTCAAATCCTAAATTTCCAATCAATTCCAGGACTGCAGAATGTATATTTCTCTTCCAATTCTTACCAGCCTTCATACCTAATATGGCAAAAAGTGATGGGAATTACCACCCAACAATGTCTGGAGGGCTAGATGTTCACCATCTTTGAAATAATTGGTTCTAAATAATGGATATTTGTTGTTGCTTAAAGTGTATCTTAGAGTTTTGAGATGATGTAAACTGTTTTGAGTAATTTTGTTTGATGCAGACCAGGGAAACACACTTTTTTAAAATACAAATAATGTTGTGGATCTAGGCTAGAGAGTCCCTGGTGTGCCTTGACACACCTTTGCCATCATTAAAAAACTTATTGAAGGTAAAGTATGGACAAGTGAAAAGGCCAGAGCTTCTAACAGTTACAACAAAATACTGTTGGCACAGCATGAGGAGTGGATCACCTGACAGTCAATGCACCCAATACCACATACTTGGTGAGTAACCAAAGATTGGCAACCAAAGTTCTAGATGCAGGGCCACTAAGAGAACCCAATGGTACCCACTGTGGTGTGGGACTATGATGGCCGTTCCAAGCCACGCACCCCAAACCTTGATCCTCTTTGGAGGGGTTCCTAAACCAGGGATAGGGCAAATGTCTATCTCCCTCATAGCATCCACATTTACAGGCCTAATCCAAACCATTTGCCCCACACCCTTTCTTGCAATCTTGCTAAACCTTATACAATTATATAAACAATATGCACTCATTAAAAAGGGCGGGTGGGTAGCTGGAGTCCATAGGAAGACTGGAGAGAAGCTGGGATTTATATGCTTTCCTGACAGACCAGCTTGAAGACCCCCCTCCCTCTGGTCTCCCTGATTTGCAAAGGTTTCAAACAACCATTTCCTCTTCTGATTGGTTGAATTTTAATCTTTCTTGCCCAATCACCCTTCAGCCAAGCTTTCAAGGATCCTGGGAACATGGTATTCTCCCACCATCCAGTCAGGCCTCACAGTGTCCTAGAGAAACTGAGCCATCCAAGTTTTTTGTCACATTTCTCTGGACATTGACACACATGCACAAACCTTGCCCACAAAAATAATTTGCTGTTAATTTTGACAATATTGATTACAGTAAATGTTTACAGTATAAAGTAGCTGTTCAAACTGCATGTCGCCTAGTAAAGAGACAGATATGAAAATACCTGATATTTAGTGTATTTATTCCAAACCAGGCATGCTTCCAAAATATGCATGTCACTGTAAGTGTGTAGAAATCATGGTTTTAAAAAGGAACCTTTCTTTAATTGCAAAGGAAATTAGGCAAGCAGTTTCTTTAGGAGAAGCAGAAGCAGAGGGAAAGCTATTACGTTATTTTGTCTTTCCGTCTCTTTCTTCTCCAAATCCTGCAGAACTTGACAAGCAGAGTGTTGCAATTCTTTCCCTGTTTTTTTCCTCTTTTTTTGGAAATCCCACCCCTTCCCCACAGCTTATCTCCAGGGTTGTTGTTTTTTTTCCTGTTGACATTTTGTACAAATTTCCTTTTCAACATGTATTTTTCTGTGGCAAGCCAGTCAGTTTACCAAATCTTTTGCTTTGGAGTTATTCCCACCTCCAACCCAATTCCATTAAATAGCAACATGCACTTGATCTGTTTCTGACCTTTTGTTTTTTGTTTTATCTTGACCAATACCCTTAGAGAAATAAATAAAAGAAAAGACATGCTGTGTGTCAGTGTCTCCTTTTAGGCTACTTTAACCCAGTTTCGTAAGCCAAGATATGGATGAGTGTGCCCAGGACTCCTTTGTGAAAGTAATCAAGTTAGGAAGTTGCTAATAAAACATTCATTTTCCATTTTTAACAGTGGAACTACAACTATCACTTTGGAACAAGCCAGGATATTAAAATAAATTCCAACTACAGTTTAATATCCTGGCTTGTTTCAAGACTAAGATCTGCAGTTATGGAGTTTGAGAATAAGTGGAAAATACATAAACTAGATAATGTCACAAAAGAGTTTTGTGAGCAGATAAAATGTTGGTGGATATCTAGATTTCTAAAACTGAGGCTATTGTACTACTGTGTCCCTTTTGTTTTAAAGCAAACAAGAATTCACACATTAGAAAATGAGTTACATCATTTCATTGTAATATATATACAACATTAGTAAAATGTTACTTGTTCAACAAATGTTTACTTATAGCAGTGTTACATGTTGGAATATTTACTCAACAAAAATATTTGTTGAAAAGAGAAAGAATACTACCCCCATTAGTAGCTTGGCTGCTGCAGTGGGTAGAATACCTAATTGTTGTCGTCTGCATAAAGTCTACAACCTGTCCCATCTGGAACAGAGGCATACACAGCAAAAATAGAAACATTCTAAGTACTACAAAAATAAAAGCCAGAAACAAGCATATATGTGCTTTGTAACAAATTACAAAGCCAGGAGTCGGTGGGGATATAGTTTAGGTCCTATTTCTAATGTAAACGTGACAGGTCCCACTCAAATCCAGTGCAAAAGACTCAAAACGTTCACACACAGAGAGATTCAGTTGATTGGATTCTAAAATGAAATGCCAAATAAGATTTGCAGATGCATGGAAGAAAAGAATAAAAAAAAAGTTTCCCTGGGCCCACCAACCTTGCTGGAAATGAAAGCACGTGAAGAACAATCTCTGACAAATTCTCACTCTTCCTTTACCCTCCTAAGATGCAAAATGGCTACCAATCATGGATAAAGGGGAATTTATCTGGTCTATCTGAGCCCCACCTCAGACCACAAAGGTTCTATGATTAGGGTTGTCAAGAGAGCTTCATATTTTCAGCTATCAGTCTCTTTTGGCTTTGGACTGCTTTGTTCTGTTGAAACACTGTTTTCATTTTCTACGTGAGACTTGCTGGCTACAAGAGTTTTTTTGTTGAAAAATCAGCCTTTTAAATTTCTGAAGTGATATTCAGTGCTTAGAACAACCTCAGTACAAGCCGAGTGGTGTTCTAGGCTTCCTCATTTCTCTCTGGATTGGTTTAGAAACTGACAAATATACCTGCTTTGCTTGGCATTCTAAATAAATTCAAATCTAAAACACATCCCTAGTACAATCCCCAGCCTTCACTGGAATATTGCTTTTTTTTTTAAAGGGTAAAGATCAGAGCTTGAATAGTGTTTTGCAAATTAGTTTCCAGAGTTCAGTTAAAAAAAGGCAGCAGTACTGAAAGTGGTTTGTTTTTCAGAACAAATGGTAACCTGTATTTTTATAGCACAAGAAGCTGAAAACAACATTATCAGAAATAGGAATTACTTTATTTCAAAATTCATTTCTTCAATTTCTTATTTAGTATAAGAATCAACACAATTCAAAATGAATGTGTTCCAGACTAAGACCTGTTCTTGAATCTAGTTAAAAGCTTGCAATGGCGGTATGCTAGGCAGCAGGTCCAAAAACGGAACCACGTGGGCATTTCTCCAGGTGAAAAAGTTCCAAATCTGCCACTTGTGTCCTAGTGGGGGCCTCCGTGTCACTTCAAGAATACACTTGTTTAGATAGAATATCTTTTCAATGTTAAGCATGGTGCCTTCTCTTGAGCTCAGTGGATTGTGGTAGAAAGAGGCACTTTGCCGTGAGACGAGGCATTATAAGGCCACTGTTGCCTCATGTGAGATGTTAATTTTCCACTCAATTTTCTGCTGTTGTGTATTTCCCTTGCATTCTCTATACTTCCAGTACATTTCTTCTGCTTTGAATAGGCATCAGAACTACTGCTCAGTCATTTGAGAGCCAGGCCATAAAACCTAACAGAAGTCTTATAGTCTCTCTCTCTCTCTCTTTCTATATAAGCATTTGAGATAGCTTGCTTTAAGAACCGCCACTAGTTAATTAACCATTAGTGGTGTTACTGAGTTATAGGTATTTTTAGAGAAAATTATTCTTTCAAGTCACCTTTGCAATCATAGAATGAATTCTCTTCACAGTCATTTCCTTCTTTCTCAAGGAACTCTGAGCATTGGTAGTTAGTTCAGTGGCAGATTGCTAACAGATCATCCTCCACTTCACTTAAAAGTACTATTGCCATTTAAGATTCTGTAGAATCAGTTGATTGGATTCTAAAATGTTTCTTTCTAGTAAGTGTCTGTAAAATATAGCACAAGAACTAATACGTCAAGAATAGGGTTATTCGTTTAACAAAACAAAACAAAACCCTCTATTGATGTATCCTTAACACCAACAAGATTTTGTAAAACTGCTTCATGCCACAAAATGCTTAATTTACCATATATCTGCATTTCAGGTGCTGTTAAAGATAGCACAGCCAAGCTATTTTTTTTTTTAATGCAACCCTAGTCATGAGAGGCAGAGTTCATGAGGTACACATGGTTGTGTGGAATTTCTTAGGTATTTCAAAACACACGTGCTATGGATAACAGTGAGAATGCTCCTTGAAGTCACACACCTTGCTTCGCTTTGTCTTGCTTTGAAATAGTTCCGCCAACGTGACATGGGCACCTGTGTTTCAGTTTCTTCTTGTTCTGTTTGGAAAGACGCCAACATTATTCAAGCAGAACTGTACCCAACTTGTGCTATATTTCTACTGCCAGTGGAAATGTGGCCATCCATATATTCATTATGGCTTCTGTATCTGCATCTCAACAGTCAGTATGGTCTTCCCCTCAGAAAACTGCCATGGTCATGCTTACTGCTCTTTCCTGTAGATGATGAAGTATTTTTGCCACAATGTAATTCTTGCAAAGGTTCAGCCCACTGCAAAGGTTACTTTAAGTACTGTTACAGGAGGTAATTCCATTGTGGTGTAACTTGTAATTTTAGGTCAAGGCTGGGATGGCACTGAGCACAGCATTAACAGCTAGATATCTGACTGGAACATGGTCACTTCAAGAAGGCTGCAGAAGGATGCTGAAGGAAACACAGGAGTCATCATAAATTTCATGCTACCTAGATTGTTGAAGAAAACTGGGAACTGAAATATCCCGATCGTCACTAGGGTTGATAGCTTTTTAACTACTGTAGTTACTGTACAAGGGCCATACCTCATCCCCATTTTTCTGATTTTCTTTGGAGTCACCCTTCCCTGCTAGACTCCTGAAGATGGAAGTTGGAGTCCGACATCAGAATGGTCACAGAGCCCTTAGCTATGTCTTAGAACAATGGTTCCCAGCCTTGGGTAGCCCAGAAACTCCCAGAAACCCTGGCAAGCACAGCTAATGATGAAGGCTTCTGGGACTTTTTAGTGCAAGAACACCTGGGTTACCCAAGGTTGGAAATCACTGTCTTCAAACATCAGTGCAATGGCTTTACAATTACTGCAAGTTATAAGCTGAATTAGTGCGTTTCATGTAAGGGACTAACACAATTTATCACAGCCACAGAGCCCTTTCAGTTTTCTGTATCAGAGTCTTGCTTTAAACAATTTCTAGAACAAAATGGGGCATCTTTAGAAACCTTGGGTGTAGAGGATTAGTAGAAAGTGTGTTCCCTTTTGAAGCCATAGAATGCTTAAAAAGCACTCCCCTTTGTGAGTGCTTCAATGGTGTTTGAGGCTTATTTTGAGGAGTCTGTTTTCTGTGAGGCTGTATATCCTCACTAGAACTCTGAACAGGCACAATTTCAGTAAGGCTTGATATTTTTGCCTTAATGTGTGCTGTGTGGCCTTCCCTGCTTCATCTCCTTCTCCCTCCTCTTCTGTTAAACATGGGAAGAGGGGGAAACGGTCCCCAAGCTGCCATTCTGAACTTTAGTTTATCTGGTTCTGACATGGTTCACTGGTTCTCCTAGGGTGGGCAGTTCATATGCAGTGCAAGAATCCCTAAACTAGTTGTTTGAGGGAGAGAAGACTGAAAATAAAAATTCAATCTGGCCAGACTTGAGAGACTTGGAAACAAGAAGTGAAAACAGTCGACTGCACCCAGATCCATGCAGACCACTTCAAGAGTACAGTTTTGATACCAAATTATCCCTGTTATGCAAATTTTCTCCCCAATTGGTTGGTTCCCAGTTATGCATGGGGAGAAGCAGTGGCTACATCTGCTTCCCGTTTTGCCATTTCAGAGACTAACCATCTGTTTGGCCTCATCCCGAACAGTCTGTGCAGTGCTGATTAACTTCCTCACCCAACCAGCCCAAGGCCTGCTATCTGCTGCAAGGTGTAGATGTGGGTTTTTTTTCTTTCTGAATTGCTTGCAAACCAAAGCCTTTACTTTTCTCCCAAGGGACAGGAAGGCGTTGGTTGATGTCTGCTGAAGGGACTATATTGGCAGCTACCTCTGCTCTCCATGTGCTTTGCGCGTGTCTGAGAGAGATAAAAACTAGGAAACCTCCCTTAGTTTAGGAGGACTTCTGTGAGAATCAGAAAACAGTAACCCAGTCTTAGGCAATCTTCTAAAATATATTTTTATGTTTCTTATGAACAACAGCTCAGTCCCTCTCTCACCTCATCTATCCTTCCTTCAGAAGGTACATTTTATAGACTGGGGGCAGCACAAAATCTATGGAATGTCAAGTTTCTCAACCTGGGTATGCCTTGTAATGTAGGTGTGACATGAATCCATCCATGTATTCTTCTGGTTTGTTATCTCTTCTGAACAGAGGCCTGCATTTGTACATTCATCTCTATCCATGTTGGTGTAACTGGGCCTCAAGAATTCATAAGAGAAAGTATTCTAAAAAAAGGTCTGTTTGCATTTCCTGTGTTAAAACGTGACATCTCATGTAAAGAGTTATTTATTTTATGTATAAATTCTAGTATATGTGGAGTACATAAGAGCTATATAAACAAAAAGACATAACTGTTGTGAGATCAGTTGGTGCAGAGATTAGGTAATCTGGGCTTCAGAAAACATGGACGGATGTTTTCCCTGTACATTCATTATTTGATATGTGCAAAGGCATATTTTCTAATTTGGAGAAAGGTGGTCTACAAATGATACAAAATAAAGAAATGTGTACATTTACAACAGGAAAGTGTCTTGGAGAATATGCAAAACTCCCAGCCCCCTTCTGAACCATCACAACTCAGTGGAAGGTCATAAAGTGTTAATGAATATTCAGGTATGCCTGAGCCTCAGAAAGACACACTGGAAATCAAGCCATGTTATTTCTTGGATGTCAATATTTTATGTATCTTGCTAAGCTCCTGCATTCTGTCCCCGTAGTTGCTATGGACTTATAGTATTATACTATATTGTATAGAACAGGACTATTAGGTAAGAATAAGATGTACAAGAAACATGATTTTCTGGAGTCAACCAAAAGACACTCTTGTGCGCAGTCACATAATAGAAACATGAAATCTTATTCCAGGATCTTTGAAAAAGTCAAACAGTGGAAAGCATATGTAGTATCTTTGATTTGTTAACCAAACATATTAGAAACAGTGAAGTTAGAGAAAGGACAGTGCTGTGAGCGCTGAACATAAACCAGTAATACCTTGGAATTGAATTGACTTTAAACTTGGCATAATTTCTGCAAGAATGTGAATAAATCACAGACTGGGCCCTTGTAGTGGAAGAGCTCACCATGGCAGTACCCCTTATCACATTATCCAAGAAAAACTCATGGTCATGCCTATAGGATAGTTATACATTTCACTGCAAATCTTATAGCTTGCTTTTCTATATGCTATTATGCTCTGGCTAAATGTAGGCATCCAAAATAAAATCTCCTTTCCAGGTTTATGGGCATCCTATCCATAATTATTTGGCAGCAACATGAGTGGTATTTACTTCTGGTTGTATATGTTCAAACTGTAAAACAAAAAAGCCAAAATCCTGTGTCAAAAATAAATAAATAAATAAATAAAAATAAAAAGAGAGAGAGAGATAACAATCTGGCGTCTGAAAAATTATTTCCTTCATGTTCTAAAGTTATGCTAATATGACACAAAAGGGTAAAACCTAAGGGTCCTGTGGCTACATTATTTACTTGCCATCTCAAGGAGGGTCAGTCCCATTACACTGATATTTGAGATAGACGAATTTTTGGAATTGTAGCCGTGTAAATATGTACAAACATTTTAACAAGAAGCACAAAACAAAGAGGAAAAAAGGCACGGTGGCACTTTAAAGACTAACTGTAAGCAGTAATATGATCAATGCTGATATCTAGTCTTAAAAATGCTGCAACACCTCTTTTTTTGCTTTTGCTTTTTATTTCTTATTGGAAGGTCTAGAGCAGGGGTCCCCAACCTTTTTAACCCCGTGGACCAGCTGGGGAAGGAGGGGCATCCCCCGTGCCCATGAGCATGCGCGAATGAGTGCTCTCTCTTGCATGTGTGTGCACATGTGGAAATGGTAGTGTGGCACTTGTGCAGGTGTGCTCTCCCTCGAGCACATGCACAAACGGCGGTGCGGCGCTCGTAAGGGCACATTGGAACACGTGCGCAGGCATAAACAGGCTGTATGGGGGTGAGTGCGTGCAGGGGGAGGCGGGAGGTCTGTCTTGGCGGCCCAGTCCAGCTCAGGCCATGGACCGGTACTGGGGCATGGACCAGGGGTATGAAATGGACCAAACACCACTGTCTCTTAGAGCCTTGCATGAAGTTTTTTCGCACTACAGTAAGCCCTCTTGCGGTAAGGGGAAATCAATGTTTAAATAGTTTAATAAAGTTGTGGCCCTAGTTTTATCCAACTCCTGTGTCTCAACTCTTATTCTGGGCTGGGCAAGCAATGTCTCTTATACTGCTCCTTTTTAAGCAGTGCAGTGGCATTATTTTCCTTGCCTTGTGTGCCTACATTTAATTGTCCCTAGTGTCACTTTCATTTAGACCAGTGGTTCTTGACCTTTGTTACTCGGATGTTTTTGAACTGCAATTCCCAGAAACCCCAGCCAGCACAGCTGGTGGTGAAGGCTTCTGGGAGTTGCAGTCCAAAACTCCTGAGTAACCCAAGGTTAAGAACCAATGATTTAGACAGAGGGCTCATTTTGCTTCTATGGCAAAATACTGTAGTGCTATTTCATTAAAAAAAAGAGGAAAAAGAAAGGAGAATGGCTATATGCAAAAGAAAGAAACGCTGGAGAACACTGATAAAGAATTCTGCTCTGAGCTCAACAGGAAGTGACAGAAACAAGTCAGAGTCACAAAGAAGATGCTTATAATGAATCTTGCAAGACTACTGCTAAGTAGAAGTAATATTTGATTAATAATAGTAATGTGCCATCAAGTTATTTATGGCTTATGGCGATCCTTTCCGGAGTTTTCTAGGTAGTGGATACCTAGAAATAGTTTACTGTTCCCTTCTTCTGGGGGCTCCCTGGGACTCCACAGCTTGTCCATGACTACACAGGCTGGCTTTTCTCCCAGGAGGTACAGTGGGGAACTGAACTCCCAACTATCCTTAGTCAGATACTTGATTAATTTTTCTTGGGCATTCTTGGATAAAACAGTGCTATTTTAAGCATCATGCCGAATTTCCATTTCAGTTTTTCCTTAGGGAAAATCAGCATGAAAGAGAAACAAGGTTGGAGGAAGTGACCATTGTTCCTTTGAGAGATTACTATGGCCTTACTGTGTTTTAGTCATTTCTACTGAATACTGCCCTTGTCTCTCCCACACATATGTACATTACATTAACCCAGAAACAGTGAACGAGAATCCCCAAACTGTTCACATATTCTATTCATTGTAACAGAAATTCCACGTAGCTGCTTGCAAAAGGAGGTTTACGCTCTCAGACAAAATTCTACTCACATTCTTAATTTTTTTTATGAAATCTGCTTCATTTTGTTTTAAATACATTGATCTGAAAAGATAACTGGGATTACAGTATAAAATCACAGCAAAATGTGTTAAGTACAAGTATAAAAAGGAAGTGCCAAAACAGGAATGGAGTGTGAATTTTGGAAAGCATTTCTTTATCTATTCCTATTTACAAATGTGGGACATTTTAGAATAACAAGCATCAATGTAATGGAATCCATCTAGCTGACTCTTTTCAGTGTATAAATAATCCAGAACAAAGCTGATTTTCAAAACCATACATTTTAAAAAAGATTATCCAGTTATTCTATATTTTCAAATAAACAAGACTCATTCATGGTAATGTGAGGAGGAGAGGCAGATAGGAGAGTTCAAGCAATGAGCTATGACGTCCGATACCATGTAGTTTACCAATCTGCTTGCTGTCTCACTGAACTGTGTGTGTTTTCAGTATCAATGTACTCAATTACAACATAAATAGGAAAACCAAGAACCAAAAAACACACCCATGCTGGTAATGTGTTAGTTGATATCTATACAAGTATAGCTACAATACATACAAACACAGACCTTTATGCACACACACTGGTATATTTTAGACATCAGAAATTACCTGAACTTGCATCTAGATTATCCAGCACACCACGGCAACTCCACATAAAGGTCTTTTGTATACAACATTTGCATATCATTTTAACACAGGAGGAAGAGCCCCTCCCCCCCTTTGGGAATGTGAATATGGATCAGTTTTCTCCACTGAAATGGAGCAATCCTTGAAAAATAGAGAAGGTCTTTTTTGGTGCAGTCCACTAGAGCAGAGGTCGTCAACCCCCGGTCCCCGGCCCAGTCCGGTCCATGGCCTGAGCTGAACCGGGCCGCAGAGACAGACCTCCTGCCCCCTGCACGCACTCCCCTCCCCACAGCTGCTTTGCATGCGCGTGCCAGTGCCAACATGAGCACTCCCCCACCCCTTCACCCATGCACCTGAGCACTCGCACAAAGGGGTGGGCAGGCACGTGGGTGGGGAGGCGCTCCTGCGCATGTGCAAAGGGGTGGGGGAGCGCTCATGTTGGTGGGCATTTGCACTCCCCACTGCTTCACACATGCACGCCCAAGAGTGCTCCGCGCGAGTATGGGGGTGCCCTGTCTTCCTCAGAGGCTCAGCTGGTCTGTGGTCCCAAAAAGGTTGAGGATCGCTGCACTAGAGTGCCTAAGGAACATGTGGAGTAGCAGCAGGGAAATTTCAGCAACAACTAACAAAGCCAGAAATTATAAATTTAGAAACGACCGGTTTTTGAGTTAATATGGTCAGATTGAATGCTGATATTAAAAAGGTTTTGGTCCACAGCTTTCAAATAAGGAATTGGAAGGTCTACCCCATTATGGCTTTGCAAAATCCTGTGGTTCTTCTGTAGTATCCAATATTATATTTTTCTCTCTCCACCTATTACATTTTTAAACACATACCTTTTGTAAGTGTCTACCTAAAAATGGAGTGTATGTGAACATGGCAAAAAACATGTTTGATAAAATGTGTTTCACAGATGTGTACATGTCAGAGATCAGACACTGCTCTGGTTCCCTGTTCAACACACTTCTAGGAAGCAGATGGTCATTAGCCACTGTGTAGTAAAACTGAAGCAATCGTGGGAGAACTGTTTCTATATGCAGAAGATGCACGTCCTAATGCAAAGTAGGCAAAGCGTGGATTTTTCAGATTTGCTTCAGGCAAACTTTCTCCTCCTCCTCTTTCAAATATTTGCTGCATTTTAAAAATGAAAAGGATTTTTAAAAAATACAGGTGGTTTAGGTAAGCTGTTTAGACCCAGGATACCTTAGAAGAAGGGTACAGTAAACCACATCTGAGTACTTTCTACCTAGAAGACCCTGGAAAGGGTCACCATAAGTCAGAATTGACCTGAGAGCACATTATTATTATTAGAGGTCTGATGCAGGTAGAATATTTACAAACCATGCACTAGACTGATCTTTAGGAATGTCACCATATCTCCTTGAGCATATATGATCTCATCTGATTTCAAAAGCTAAGTAGAGTTGGACCTTGTCAGTACTTGGATGGGAGACTATGAGGGAATTAATTTTGCTAACATGCTGAGACAGAACAGGACAGCTGATCTCTTTGCAAATGTATATACCATATTTGTCTTATTTTATGCAGTTTTATTCAACTCACAAGTATTAAACTAGAGATAATGTGCAGCAGCATTCTTGAGTGAAGTAGAGCTCCACAATGAGTTAAACCAAACAGTTCTAGCCCACAACGTATTGATCATACAGCTATGCTGTTGGAGTTTTAAGAGCACACATTTGTTGTAGACTAGATCCCACTCTTCCTTTTACAATATTGCAAGTTGCTTTATAAACCTGGAGGAAGTTAAACAATAGTTTTGAGATGATGCATAGGGTGCTACTAACAAAAAAAGCACACAGCTCTGCTCTGCGTGTGCAGTACCTTGGCCCTATGTAGGTCTTCCCTCAGCTTCTCTAAATTGAGCTTCCCAGGGACATGAAATTATTCAGTTTACATTAGGTTATGTTTTTATTGAACCGGAGTCCTAAGTCCTTGCAGTTTTGACTTTCATGGTTTGGATTTAAATTTGACCAAAACACTCCACACTTCTACAAGTTAACTAGAGCAAATAAAGTAACCCAGATTAATTTCTCAGGATCTTCTGAATCACACTTATCCATGAATCCGTAAAAAACAAAATGGCAGCCATGCTACCCATATTGTTGTCATGGGTAACACTAGTTTGGAATCTTCTGATTCTGCTCAGTTCCAACTCTGGTAAGGGTGTTCCTGCCTTTCAGACTGCTTAACTCAAGCAAGCTGTGGCCAGGAGGGGACTTAATATGGTTAAGATTACCAGAAGATTTATCTAAGATTCTTTTAGCCTATTCTACATGTGAGTTATTGCTATCAGTTAGTAAATTCATTAAAACATTACAGAAAGTGAGAAATTATCTTTGATATAAAAAGTGTATTTTTAGGGTATCAACAAAAAATAGTTAAAATTAATTCTATTTTTCTAGTTTGTGTGCCTTGAATGGAAAGAAAATAGGAGGAACAGGGTTTCTTTGTTTTTTAGGGGGCAGGAAATAATTACAAGCAGGAAAAGATTTCTTCTATCTGCTACAAAAGCTCCTAATAACTATACTAACTTTCTTGATTACTTATGTGTGCAATAAAAACATCAATGTTAATAGTATAAAACTGAATTATGTGTCATGCTACAAGACATGGCAATTTTTTTCTGGTGACCAGGCTTTCTGATGTTTGTTTTTACTGGATGCTGTTATGTAGTCGTTTGTCTTGTATTATTCTGTTGTGACTGTTCATGGAGATCCAGTTGTAAGGACATCTTCTGTACAGCAAGAGTTTTAAGCCATGTGGAACCGATGTTCTCCTCGTGTTATGTGAGAAGAGAACTCATACCTGTCCTGGCTGCGGTAGCCACACATGTTACACTCAAAAGGATCACGGAAGCCATGGCAGCCCATGTGAATGGTGTACATCACATGATCTAAGAACATGACTCTACAATGTTCACATCTGTAAACTTTCACTTGCTCCCCATTGCCATTGATTACTTTGAAAGCATCTTGGGAGTTGTCACTGTTTGCCCTCAGGACATCATATTGCTTGTGTTCTTCCTTTATAGAAAGGCCATTCCTTGCATGAGGTGCTATGTGATTTGTTAGATAAATCAAGCCGCTGCGTTCCTCATTATTGCTCTCTGTATCGGTGGAGTCCTGGCAGCTGTTGCTGGGGGAAGGGTCCCTTTCTGAAGAGATAGACTTGGCTTTGGAAAGTAGCAGCAAGTTTTCAACTGCACTGTCCTGAGCGGCATGATTGGATCGAACATGATTGTCCCCAAGGGGCTTGTGAAGCTGATACATTGGGCTGATCACAGGTGCTACTTCAGAGCTACTTGGTGGAGTCTGCACCAAGGGGCGCAATGATTCTGCCCCTAAGTAGCTGATGGCATTGTTAATCGCCTGGTCTATGACATGAGTCTGCATCATATCATTTTCCTTCTCATAGCTGTTGGCACCATCATAAGGAACATCAGGTACACATTTCTCACCTGCAATCCAAAACAGTGAAATATTAGGATGAAAGTTACAATTCTCTCCATCAAAAAATCTGAACCAGAGGCAGCACAAGATAAATCTATATAGGAATCTATAATTGTATTGATGGCTCTCAGTTACTAGGGCTGTCATCTATGTTCTTATATGACAGAATATCTAAGTAAAAATATTTTGTAATACAGCGGTGCCTCGCTTAACGAGCACCTCGCTGAGCAATGAAATCGCTTAACGAGGGGCTCTGGGCCATCGCTGGAGCATTCGCTCAGCAATGGCCCCATGGCGTTTTTTCGCTTTGCGATATTCGCTAAGCGATTCGCTTAGCGAATATCGCATAACGAAGCGGGGGAGAACAGCTGATCGGCGGTTCCAAAATGGCCGCCGGAAGGTCCGCGCCGTATTTTCTTGCCCTGCCCTCGCTTACCGAGGGCGCGAAAATGGCGGCGCTATGGAGGAACATCGCTTAACGGTGAGTTTTAAAGCCATAGGAACGCATTGAACAAAGTTCAATGCGTTTCTATGGCTTTTTAAAATTCCGTTTAGCGATGTTTCGCTATAGCGAAGGTTAATCCGGAATGGATTAACCTTGCTATGAGAGGCACCACTGTATGAGTTAATAATTGGAGCAGCATCACTACAGTGGGGTCTTGACTTAAGAACGGCTCGAGTTAAGAACATTTTGACTTAAGAACCACTCTCATAGGAAAATATTGACTTGACTTACATACTTAGATTTGAGTTAAGAACTAAAAAAAACCACGTGGGAGGCAGAGAAAGTGCAAAATTTGAACTTTCAGTTAACTGTTGGCCAGTGAAAAGGGTGCCTGTCTGCTTCCTCACTCCTCCCAGCGTTTAGAGAGTGGATTGGGAGACAGTCTTCGGACTGCCTGGTACTGTACTGCCTGGACTGTATTTTCCCTGCCTTCTCTGAACCTTTCTTGACCTAAGAAAAAAAGAAACAAAATATCCCCCTCTAGTGGTCGAAGGCAGAATAGCAGCTTCCCATTAGTTTCTATGGTCGGAAAAGAGCAGATACGGATCAAATGGTTTTCAATGCATTCCTATGGGAAATGCAGATTTGACCTGAGAACTTTTTGACTTGAGAACCGCCTTCCAATACGGATTAAGTTCTCAAGTCAAGACCCCACTGTACATGGAATGTGATCAAGCAAATTAAATAAATATTTCATTCATATGACAAATGACATGGAACTGTTACACTGAGACCACAAAATGCTGATTTCATACCACAAGTAACAATTAACAATTTTATTCCAAATTAAGAAGCCTTTTTTGAAAGTCCTACATCAGATATTCAAGATTCAAACATCAGTTTGAGGGTGAATCTCCAGTCCTGTAAACTGGCATTTGAAATGAACTGCAGAAAGCAGTATGTGGTCTAGGGCAGTTGAACTTTCCTGTGTAATTCTGCAATCCAAACTTTATAATTTTGAGTCATTTTTCAAAAAGGTAACAAGATCAAGTCTAGATCTAGCTAATATAGGCAGTGATTGTGAATTCAGTTATGTGCTTCAGAAGGAATATATGCAATGTAAAGCCTGATTTTGTTTTGATCTTATTTTCTCCAAGCTATGCGTAGTTCACTTTGATTCCTCATTAATTATGAACATTTTTTGCAATCTACATGGAAATCTGTTTATATTTTATGCATTTAAAAATGTATGCATTTTAAAATACCAATTTTAAAAGAAGTGCCCCAGTGAATAATATATTTTATATTATTTGTTTTTAAAACTACATTTTGTGTACATTGTCTAGAATGATTACCTGTTTGTGTGCATTTTTTGTGTGAACTGTAACATAAATTTTGGAAATGTATGGATTTTGATGGTAAACTTGTCTGATTCGTATTAAAGTTCTAGAAGTTCAGTTTTAGTAAGTTATTTTGAAATCCACATTTTACTAATTTCTCAAATATTTCAATTATACAACAGCTCCTTCTTCCAGTTTTGCAATGTGTATGTGTGTGTATGTGTTTTGGAGAAGTGAGGGCTTTTTTCACCCTTTTAGGCAGACTGTTTGGTTGATGGGCATGAGCATAAATCATCTTACTTGATTAAGAAACTAAGGGTGCAGTTCTATTGACAATAAGAACCACAGTTAAATCAATTTAAGTGTTGTTTAGATCAATTTATAAAATCTGAATTACACGATGCACCAGTGTAATCAATTTATTTGGACTGCAAAGCAAATTATTTAATTCATTTCACTTTGGTGGCTGTGGATGGTGCTCTTGATTTACTTTGTGCTAATGCTGAATGTCAGTGGCACTAGCACTGCTCTTTTACCTCACCTATTTTTAAAATTTTCTTATAGAAATGTTTAGCAATGCATCGCTTAGTGCACTGTCATAACAAACATTTTTTCAGATGAATGCAGCCATCAATTTATTGCTGCACCACTTTTTTTTCTAAAAAAGGCAAAAAGTCTGTGAAAAGCATGCACCTAAAACAGAAAGGAAATTAGTTGATTTCATCAGTGTAGCCACTGAAATTACCAGAAATACACTGAATTTATTTCAGTCAAAGTGAATGCGGCTACCGATTTATATACCATGTTTCTTGAACCCGATATAAAAAGCTGGAACAGGAATCTGTTCAAGTTGCCACTGGGACTGAACCCTAACATTGTTTGCTGATTCTACAAAGAGAAGAGGGGAGCAGAGCTGAGAGAGTTCTTTTATACACTCTCCCTCCCAGTAGAGGATTAGTGACAATCCAGCCTTTACTTAGAAAACATGGTGCATGAAAGTCATAGATTAAGATGGTTTCATGGAGGACATCAGACTTTTCTTTTTGTCTTAGCCTAACATATCTATTGTCTGTCCAATCCTGTCCCCAAAGAGACAGGGTGCTAGAACCAGATTAAACTTTACTTATAAACTTCACTTCCAGATCTGTTTCTCGGCTGTTGACTTCCCATTAAAACCACTTTTCACCCATGCCAGGCATTAGGCAGTGATGTTTCAGATTTGGAGTTTCTGCATTATTGCTGCAGCAGAGCAATGATATTTTGCTGGCAGAACAAATCAACATTCTACAAGGAAATTCTAGAAATGGGGGCAGCCTAAACAATAAATTATAACTTTTAAACTGGACTTCACATTTAGTACAGTTGTAGCAAATAGTCTACTCTTGCACTATGCCAAATATGGGGAACTTTGGGCAAAGGATGTTTGAGTTAATAATTTTTTAAATGTATAACTGTTTCCTCCATTCAGAAACAGGCAATGCTAAACATTCCCAGATTTTAAATAGCTCATAGAAATTGAAAGGGCCAATCTTGCTTATCTTGAAAGAGAGTGGTTGGTCCCACCTGCTTTTTTTATTTGGAAAGAATCCAGGCTGCATAGGCTAAAATATTTTCCTCAAAAAAGGCCTTTAAAAGGGGAGAAACAGTGATTTCTTATCACACTACTCATGTGTGGAATAGGTTACCCAGCAAGACCTTTACAAAGTAGATACATTATTGAGCTTCATGGGCAAGGGATATATTTGGAGAACTCAGGAAAATTGGAGGTCAAAAGCCAGGGTTTCATTAAAGAGCAAAAAACCAGACTTTTGTTATAGAAGGTAACCGAGTGCAGTTCTCAAGGAAGGGACATTCTGCCACATACAGTGGGGTCTCTACTTAAGAACGTCCCTACTTAAGAACAATCCAACTTAAGAACAGTTCAATTTGCTAAATTTTGCTTCTACTTGAGAACAGAAATCCAAGATAAGAACAGGAAAAAAACCTTTTCTGCTCTTTTTTTAACCTTAGGTCATCTTAGGTTAAAAAAAAATCTGCCCCTAGTGGTAGAGTACGTATTAACCAGCTTTGCATTAGTTCCTATGGGAACTAATGCTTCAATGTACGAACGCACCTCTACATAACAAAAAAACAGCCAGAACGGATTAATCGGTTTTCAGTCCATTCCTATGGGAAATTTTGCTTCAACTTAAGAACGTTTCAACTTAAGAACACCATTCCAAAATGGATTAGATTCTTAAGCAGAGGTTCCACTGTAGTTTCTATGGACGGAAAAGAGCAGATACGGATTAAATGGTTTTCAATGCATTCCTATGGGAAATGCAGATTCAACATAAGAACTTTTCAACTTGAGAACCACCTTCCAATACGGATTAAGTTCTTAAGTAGAGACCCCACTGTATCTCCAGAGAATTACCATACAATTTTGTAAGGCATATTCAAAGTATTTCTGCATTACAAAACCACAGAGCACTTACATTTGTGCCAGACCTAACTGCTTTCAGTAAACATTCTCTCAGGATTTCTGAGACCAGGCTCCTGACACAAGGATTCAAAGAAGAAATAAACTCCAGGTCTAGGGCAATTGAATTTTTAACCCTGACAGCCAGGACTCAATCACCTGATGGTAAGGAAGAGAATTTTTCAACTCCTTCCTAGCCAAATAGGAATTCTGTGTCTGGTTGTAAAAATATTTTAAAAGGTATCAAAAAGAAAAAGAGTAGAGAACAAAATATTCACAAGCTCACTCATCTAATCTGTGAAATTACAGCTTTTTGCTTTGTGGCTGGGGATGGTCTTACTTGATGCTAGCACAGCTTTGGTGCCTGTATCTTGTGAGTTTCAACCATTCCACCTGCCATGTCACTACACAATTATCTGGCAATAAAAAAGAAACTCCAGTGATTTTATGTGCCATCAAGTCACTTCCAATGTGTGGTGAATAAATGAGTAAACTACCTCCCAAATGTCATATCATTAATAGCTCTGCACAAATCTTGCAGACCAATAGCATCTCATGTTATGTTGTTTTCTCTTCCTACTGCCCCCCCACAGCAAAATTGTCTTTTCCAGGATGCTATGCTCAGATCTTGCAAACTAACAACCATGGCTTCCTTTATTAAGACAATCTGTCTCATTTTAGGTCTTCCTCTCTTCCTACTACTCCCCCGCCCCCTTTCCTTGCAATAATATCTTTTCTGGTCAGTTCTGTATTATCATTATATGTGTATCGTAGGATAGCCTTCATTTATGCATATTTGCTCTAGTGGAAGTTCAGCCTTGATGTGACTGAGTACCCTCTTCTCTGCCTTTCTGGATGTCTGTGGTATCTGTAAGGATTTTGTCCAACATCACACTTTAAATAAGTTGATCTTTGTCCTTGTCTTTTTTACTGTCTTTCTTTTCTATAGATTGGAGAATTTTGATCTTGGTTTCCAGTGTCAGTCTTTGCTAACTCTTAGCCTGCTCTTTTTTTAATTTCAAAAGGCAACGGGTCACCTTTTGGAAAATATGTACACAACATGTTCACAGAGCTTTTGGTCCTCTATAGATTTTTTTCCCTTAGGTTTCCTACTCCAAAGAAAAGATGTGGAAGTTGAGAGATAGCTTTCTAGTCTGCATACTGTGGAGCAGGCATAGCAACTTTAATTTACTTGAGTGATTAAAAGATGTGTATATTTCTCTGTTGCATGTGTTCCACTTACTTATACTTTTGCTTCTCATGAAATCCAAAATGGACCTTCAAAATATTTTGGCACAGAGGGACTGCAGCCATATCCCAACCATTTCTGGTTCTTCCCTCCTCCAGCAACCACAGTACAGATCATGTATTCATCTTCTAGGATCCTGTAGCACTAGGCAATTCTACGTGAGGGAAACTTCTGATTGAATTTGCATGTAGCATATGTATATTTAAACTCCTGTTTTAAAAAGCCAGGGAATTCAATTCTTCAAAACATATCCAATTTATATATGTGGGATATTATACTTTTTGTATCCATGACTAAAAATGCCAGGAAATAGCCTGATATGGCAGCACAATATTGACACTTGTCTAAGAACATCTATGGCAGTTTTTTTGTGTTTGGGTGAGAGGTGGTTGACTTATGAAAAAAAAGGAGTCACAGTCTGTGATTTTCTCCTTCTTGGTGGTTCTTTGTGAATGGTCCTGAGCAGAAGAGGGCATCCTGTAGACCAGCGGTCCCCAACCTTTTTGGGACCACAGACCGGTTGGGAGTGCGACCTCCGTGCACTGGGGGGCAGGGGCACCCCCACACTTGAGGGTGGGCATGTTGTGCTCGTGGAGGGGCATGGCACACTCATGGGTGGGTGTGTCATGCTTGCGGAGGGGCGTGTCGAGCTCACAGAGGGGTGTGTCACACTCACCAGCAAGCACGACACACCCAACCCACAAGGGCAAACACGCCCACCATGGTGCATGCGGGGGGGGGGACGGAGATCTGTCTCCACAGCCCAGTTCCAGGAAGCCCACGGACCAGCACCGGGCCACGGACCAGGGGTTGGGGACCCCTGCTGTAGACCATCTTGACTGCTCCCATTAATGTTGGCAACATTCAGGCTCCCTGTTGCTGTGGAAAGCCTGGCATCCTTTTCTTTCTAGCAACATGGGCATGATATTATGCAGCAATATTGTATCATTTCCTGGCATTTTGAATTGTGGATACAGAGGCACAAAATCCCACATTTATAAATTGGAGGGTTTTTGAAGAATTGAAACTTCTTTTCCAGAAATTAAGCATGGATTACACTGAACTGTAATGAAACATTAAGATCTTCCAAAAATACAAGCGAGTCAAAAATAACCTGAATGGCAGAAAGACTTTGATGTGTGGGAAAAGCGGAATTGAGGCTGGATGGAAAAGAAGTGTGGGCTACCTCAATGTCATTCTGATAAACCCCCCACCCCACCTTTTGTAGTCTGGCTCTCGCTAAACTGTATTTTCAATATGGTATCTTCTTACATCACACTCTGATGGGAAATGCTACTCATCTAGCAATTAACAGGATTTCTTACCATGAAGGTAAGGAAGTGAGAGCATGAAATGTGGGTTTGCCCTCATGCCCAGAGTTCAATGTAGTCCTTGAAAGAGAGAAAGAAAGTGAGAGACAGACAGGGAAAGGATGGTTCCCCTCCTTCTCTTAAGTTATAGTGTATAACCTCTTGAATCTATCTTCTCTTCAGGCAGGCAGTGACTGAGTCTTGCTGGATTTTAGATCTTCAGGGGAAGCCTTTCTCTGACTCTCACTACTCTTGCAGGCATGTCTAGCAAGGACATGAGAGGGGGACTTTTTTATGGCAAGCTCTAAGCTATGGAACTCCTTCTTTCAGGAGGCTGGGTTGGCCTCTTCCTCCTATCCTTCTGCGAGTAGGCAAATATCTTTCTCTTCAGGCATGCTGCAGAATGGGCTGCTAAGAACAGAACTTTTGGTCGTTAATGCATTAACATTTTTCTTTTTTGATGTGTTTTAAATGATTTTAATATTATTGCATACAATCAAATTTCAACACTGCAGCTTTTTGTGATTTTAGTTGTAACTGTTTTTTAAAATTAATTCATAAGCCATCTTGGGTCCCTAAATTGGTAGAAATGTCAAATATAATTGAAATTAGGAAGAAGGAAGGAAGGAAGGAAGGAAGGAAGGAAGGAAGGAAGGAAGGAAGGAAGGAAGGAAGGGTTGGTCTAACTCACTCAAACACCCTATCTGCATTCTCCATCCTCCACCACTGAAACTCATTTAAATACAACTAGTCTAGATAGTGCTCAGAATACCTCTGCTACTGGAATAAGAGGTAATGCAGTAAACATGCCACCAAAGTCACGTTAAATTCTGGTGATTTCACCTCAGGTTGTAAAAATTTCTCAGAGCATGCTATCAAAGGTACAACTTATTTTGTTCTAGAAGGAACTTCATTACTCCAAATAGCAGCAATGGATGACACGGTTAACATGCAATAGAGATTGTAAAGAGCATCTTCTTTGCCATCCTTACTGCCACAGAGTACAGCTAGTCATAATTTCAAAAAGTAATGAACTATATCAAAAGGGTAAACGTACATCATAAAAGTGTTCGGCACCTGGGATACTTTGGTATACTACCTCGGTGGCCAGGGAATCTGTGAAGTCCTGAGACACATCTTATTGGGCAGCTCAGCATGAAACTTGACCTTTCCTCCCCCCCCCCCCCCAAAAGTGATTAGCTTAGATAGGCAGACTCATAGGCATTGAGTTGGACAATACACAAGCCCAATCTCTAGTCCCTGTTTAACACCAGATACAAAAACATAAAATTAATACTTTAATGGACAGGAGGCCCCCAGTTCTGAAGTCTGCCATGATGAAAATACCCAGGAGAGCAGCTGGGTGAAACAAATTCCACTCTGTTAATTTTGTTTTCTAAGGGACATTATAAGAATAAATATGCTTATGAAAATTAATGTAATTTGTATGCCTAGTGGCAAACATGTAACATGTAACTATCCCCCCTCCCCTTTAGTTTTCTTTTAGCAGACATTTCTGACAGTGATGAGCCAAAGAAAAGAGGCACTATGCCATTAAAAGTTCTCTAAGGGCGGAAAATGGAAAATTTGCTGATAGAGGAAGAGTGAATAATTTTGCAAGTGATCTAAGAGTATCAGAGGTAGTAGCACTGCTGAACCTAGAGGTACTTGATCAATGCCTACATTAGAGGCCAGCCAGGATTCCCATATGAATTACTCTCAGCTCTGCTGAGGAACGGGGAAATAGGAAGAGGGTGGTGGTGGATAACAGTCCCAAATTTGCAATATGCTCTTGTGCACAATGGAAAACGGAGAGATGAAAACATGGAAAAACCCAACCATGTAAAGGTGGCAGCAAACATTTAACTCTTACCAACAAATTTCTGAGGCAGAGAACTCTTACGTTTGGCGACGTTACTTGCTAGTCTGTCCAGCATAAGGGATCGTTCTGACCCCACCTTGCACAGGTCTTCAGCCATTTCCCCCTGGCTGGTTTCCTCTTTCATGACTGGAAAAAAAAGTAAAAGAAAACCCGATGCCTTAGAGACACGTACTTCCAGAATTTGTCAAGATATAGTATATAACATGCACTTATTATTTATGTATTTATTTAAAATATTTGTCCTCGCCTTTCTCCTCACTACAATCTAAAACAGTGAAAAGAGAAAAGAAGCTTGGGATATCCAGTCTATAACTCTCTTAAAGGGCATCAGACAGTATGACTCAAATGGAGACATATACAAATCTGTATTTATCGTATCAATCTCTCCCTCTCCCTCTCTAAACTACTCTCTAGCTAAAAAGCCTATATACAAAGCAGGTAATGAGACCAGAATTTTATTAGAAAGAAGACACCTACAGAGGTCCTAGTTCATTAGGTAAATAAAGCCTAGAGATCTCAGTGGAAAAGGTATCAAGGGTATGGTCCGATGCTCTGCAATTTAACCAATGCTTCTTTTTGTTGTAAAACAACAACAACAACAACAACAACAACAACAACAACAACAACAACAACAACAACAACAACAACAACAACAACAACAACAACAACAACAACAGAAAAGCCTCACAAATATGTCTGAGGAAGACTTGCCCTCCCCTAGAGAAAGCCACAAGAGATCTTATGATGGTGGTGACTTTCTGAGTTGTTATGGCTGAACTTAAAAACCAAAGCTCATCAGAAAATAATCATTTTTTCCACAGCAAGACATATACTGCATGCTAAATGGGGAGAATAACTCTCTTCATCCCATCATCCTTATAAAAGGATGTGTGCTGAACCCAATCCCCCAAATTGTACAAGAACACTATTACACATGGAAACCCAGTGCCTATGTAGAAATACTGAGGTATTTTTAAAAGTCAAAAGTTTAAAAAGTTTGAATTTGTATAACAGATGAAATGAAAAGAGGTTGATGAAAATTATACGTATCTGTGGGGGAAGCATGGGCAAATGCACTCATATACAACTGCAATGAAACAACAGTATAACCCTCTGTACTGAACAGAAGATAAGTGAGAATCTGGCCTGTGGTGACTCCTCCTTCCCTAAACCTGCCCTCTGTAGCTCCTCTAGACAGCTACCCTCATGCTTTGAATGCCCATGAAATGAAGTGACACAGACTGTTTAACCACCATGGGAGGTGGGGGGGAGGTGATTGCTTAGAAGAATGACAGAAATTTACTTTTCTTCCCCGGGACCAAAACATCTCAAATAAACAAGGAGGTATTGAGCCATGTTTTCCTGCTGCAGTAAGTTTCTTCCTCCCCATCCAAAACGCTTAGAATATTTTTGTACCCTTGCCGTGAAAATCAAGATCCCTCTCCTTCAAATGACATGGAAAGAATAAGATAAAAATAATATATGAGGTCTCTTTCTGCAAGAGGCCTGGCATCTTGGCATATCTGTCCAACAGTTCTTTCTATGATTTCAATAAATATAGACAACCATTATATGCTCCGCTTTGGGCCTACTGTGCAGAATACTTGTGAGCTGATTATTTTGGCCAAGGTGGGCCAAGAACTAGGTAGTCATAGCACAACTCCTAGCTGTGGGTGGTGAAATGACATCATTGCTTGACTTATCTCAGGATTCACAGGGAAGGTTAGAAAATGGTATCTTTCTTTCTCATTAACGTATATTTGGTGGTGGAACCGGATGAGTGTTTGAATCTCAGGAAAGGTTTACAGTAAAAAGTGATCTGAGTGAAACAGAAGATGTTTCCATATGAGCAGCTCCAACTGCTACCAGCCAAAGGACGTTGTGTATTTATTCAGCCTTTCCTCTTTAAGTGACTTTTTGTATGTGGTGACAAAACAGGCAATGTGAAGGTTACAAATGGAAGGTAATATTTTCTGAGGCCCTCATGAAATCTTGGATTTAACTGAAAACAGTTTTTGGAAGCATCCAGAGTGAACATATTGAACATAGGACATGTCAAGGCCAGTTGTGGAAGTTGGCTTGACAACCATCTTATTGTGCTTTGATAGCCAAGCAAAGATCTTTTTTTTGAACAGCTTCTCAGTTACAGTTTATTCTTGCTTACTGTTTAAACTGTTTTTATGGTTTTGTGACTTTTATTTATAATGTGTTTTTATAGTGATGCTGAAACTTCTAATCTTGTAAGTCCTTTGGTACACAATTCAACAAAATCATGGAATAGAAATATCTTAAACAAATAGATAGCAGAATTATATTCATAGATCAGTTCTTCTTTGCAATGAACTGCGTTGGACTAACCAAAATATGCAACTACAATTTACACAAGGCCATAACTATAGGTAAAGGTAAAGGTTCCCCTTGACAATTTTTGTCCAGTTGTGTTCGACTCTAGGGGGCGGTGCTCATCCCCATTTCCAAGCCATAGAGCCAGCGTTTTGTCTGAAAGACAATCTTCCGTGGTCACATGGCCAGTGCGACTTAGACACGGAACGCTGTTACCTTCCCACCAAGGTGGTCCCTATTTATCTACTTGCATTTGCATGCTTTCGAACCACTAGGTTGGCGGGAGCTGGAACAAGCAACGGGAGCTCACTGCGTCGTGTGGATTCGATCTTACGACTGCTGGTCTTCTGACCCTGCAGCACAGGCTTCTGCAGTTTAGCCTACAGCGCCACCACGTCCCTCATAATTATAGATGAGCACAAAACAAACCATGAAGCACAAACCACACAAAGCAAGCTGTTTTGTGGTTCACTTTGGGGAAACATGCCTCTCCAAAACAAAACAAAATTCTAAACTATTATCAATGTGGCGATTTGAAAATGGGCTATGATTTGGACATCTGAAATCCAATCTTCATTAAACATAGATTGGCCATTGGGCTGACTCTCCTCCTCATGCCCTTCAAATTTGGTGAAGTTTGGATTTGGGACAGCCAAGTTATAGCCCCCCACCCCCAAGCAGGTGTCCCAGGAAAGTGCTCTTTAGCTACCCAACTCTTTAGCAGAGGACCTGCTTCGAGAGGCTATAATAACTAAGATGTTCCAAATTTAGTCTTCCCCAGACTTGGAGAAGGTGGAAAGGAGAGTCAGCTGAAGACTCACTGGCATCTTGAACTCACATGGAGGCCATTCCACTGCTCCCAGAAGTCTTGAATGGAATGAACCACAAAACACAGTGGTGCCTCGCTTGACAACGATAATCCGTTCTGTTCAAATCGCTGTTAAGCGAAATTGTCGTCAAGCGAATTTTAAAAACCCATTGAAATGCATTGAAAACCCTTCAATGTGTTCCAATGGGCAGAATACCTGCTCGTTTTGCAAAGATCCTCCATAGGGCAGCCATTTTCCAGTGCCTGTAAAGCGAGGAATCCATGCTAAAAACAGCAGGGAGCCATTTTGCACAGCGGGCGGCCATTTTTAGAGCCGCCGATCAGCTGTTTTATAATCGTTGTCTAGCGAAAAATCAGTTCCCGAAGCAGGGAACCGATCATCGTCAAGTGAATTTCCCCCATAGGAACATTGTTTTGCGATCGCAATAGCGATCATAAAAACTTCATCGTAAAGCGGATTCATCGTTTAACGAGGTAATCATTAAGCGAGGCACCACCGCACTTTGTTTTGTCTGAAACCTTATTGTTAATAGTTCATGAATAACGACAAACCGTCATGAACTGCCATTTTCCTGGTTTGTCCCCATTTCTAGCCATGACACATCAACTGGCATCAAACAATTAGCTGTTTGTAGCACAGACAGAAACCAAATGGTTTTGAAACAACTGAGTTTTTTTTTTTCCAGAAGAAAAGATAATTTGCAATCCTTAACACACAACCAAAGAAAAGACCCTACTTAATGCAGTGGGACAGATGCCTAAGTAAACCTATACAACAAGGTCAGAGAAGACGGATTCCTACCCCACAATGTCTCCCACGAGAAGACAACAACCATTACATTTCCAAGGCTCCTAAAGCTTGTCAGTATCATCTGCAATACTAGTGATGATTTAATTCAGAAAGTATAATCTGTCCATCTCCCATGCCCTATTAAGTCATTCCCTACATAGTCAGAAAAAGGGGAAGGGGTACCACATCTTGAACATCCTTGTCTGTCAAAAGCCTCCTGGTTGCTTTTCAGAATCATTATTATATACATATGATTGATATTATCTGGTAATATTAAAAGCAAGACAAAAACCTACCCAGGCATTGCCCAGAGAGGTGGTATTAGCAACTTTCTCTTGACAAGCTGTGTAATAGGTACTGCCAGGATCAAAAAGGTGTGCAGGGAATGTAGCTGATCACACAAATTATAACCTTAAATCCCAGTTCCACTTCATTGCATTTTCCTGAACTGACAGTGATATGTACAGCCCATTTTACATGCAGTTTGCTGCATGTATACAATTTGCATCTTTGACCGAAAGAGGTTAAATGCTGCAAGAAGTGTGGATATAGTTTTAGATCTGTGCTCTCAAAGAACCGGGTTGTATAATACAAAACATGCCTTTAAATGGCATCTTTACTTTCTCCTCTGCAAAAGGATCACAAAGAAACTTCCCTGTACCCAGAACATTACAAAGAACATGATGCAGTCTAGTCTTCTTACTCATTTGCATTATGCAGCCTGCAGCATTTCCACCACATTATTATCTTGGAAGTGTGGATCAGTTCTTAAGTTCCAAACTACTTCCTGACTCTGTCTGTCCCTGCGTGTAGATGTATGTGTGTGGGCATGAATTGACCTGGGCACCCATAAAAATCTGTGGAAGCTGGAGCTGTCCTGCTGACTTTTCTACATCTTGGACAGCTACATTCAGGCACTATTACCTAGAGCTCAAGGCAATGTGGTAACCTTAGTACATTGACACCAGACTTGTATACTCATTTTACAGCAACATAGAACTTTGGATCATAGCTCATGTCTTTGCTGCTCATAAACAAGAATGAATTATATGCTCCATAAAGAAAAGACCAGTATCAGAAGCACAGAGGGGCTTCGTCTTAATCCTTGCCTTCAGTGCATGTGTATATATATAATGCATACTCTTTACTTCACTTTTTGCTCCATGATTTTTCCCATTTGTGTCTTATAAAATGCCTTTTGAGGAGAAGGCTAGAGTCAGAGAAGAGGAGATCCTTAACTTCTTCCTGTTTTTCTTCCTGTGATACATGATCACAGGTGCATCTGATGGAGAAACAGGAGAGGGCCTTCTATGTTGCTGCTTGCAAACTTTGGAACTCACTGCCACAGAAGGCCAGACTCACCTTCTGCGGGGAAGCAAAGACCTTTCTCTTCGAATAAGCTTTCTCTCAGTGGCTGGCTACGTGAGTGACTTTTAGATGGATTGTTACATATTACTGCTCTTTAATTGGTCTTCAGTACTACTTGTGTTAACCATCTCTCAGAGTGGCATTGTTTGTTCCTTTTTAATATTTGCATACTTATTGTTTTAATTTTAATATTGTCTTTTAATGATTTAAACTGCCTCTTTAAATTCATTGTTCTTAGCTTTAAATGTTGTGTTTTAATGATGTAAACTATCTTTGTATACTCATTGTTTTCATCTTTAAATATTGTCTTTCAAACTGCCTTCGGTCCTTTTTAAAGAGAAAGACAGGGTAAAATATTTTGAATGAATGAATGAATGGATGGATGGATGGATGGATGGATGGATGGATGGATGGATGGATGGATGGATGGATGGATGGTACATTTTAAAACTACCCTCGCAGCAAGGAGGAAATAAACCGATTGCTGGGGCAAATGAATTAATGTTAGCTGTGTGTCATATGAAAGAAAATTTTGAAATGATTCAAGTAACAGCCAGAACTGGGGTTCTTTTGGCAGGTTTGATCGAGCCCTAAGAGATCTACTGATTAAAAAGGAGAAGGGTCAAGGCAAAGAGGAAACCCTTGCAGCACTGCTCCGAACAAAATACACAGTCAGAAAACTTAAGAGCAAAAAATATGACCAAACACTCAACCCTCTGGTATAATATCTGCCAGTCCTTCCTATCCCTCCAATTAAGCAATGATGTAAAGATCAATTCCAGGCTTTCTCTGCGTGACACTGCAAATAATGTCTTTGGCATGCATCTCAGTGGTCTACAATAATGGTTCCCCAAATAGCCACTTGCATACAGTGTTGTGCCAGCTCTGCTTGTAATGGCATTTTGCAGTGAGAGAAGTTACAGGAAAACACTTTATGTTGCCTATCTGCTTAGCATCTTACCGGGATAGAGGCCGCCTGCGAGATTCATGGTTTGCAAATAGTTGTGGCAGCGCTCCTTGTGTTCTTCCAAAGAGCTGCGCTGCTTATAGCTCCGACCACAATATCCACATTTGTGGGGCTTGCCAACTGCAGGGGGTGGAAATGGAAATTGCTGTTTAAGCTAATAACACCTGGGGCAACGTAATCTGTATAACAACTGAATCAAATAACGGAGTAAAGCAAATGCAAACACCTAGAATC
The DNA here is from genome assembly GCF_051106095.1 of Pogona vitticeps. Lineage (NCBI taxonomy): Eukaryota > Metazoa > Chordata > Lepidosauria > Squamata > Agamidae > Pogona > Pogona vitticeps. The sequence continues at coordinate 74,517,086 of NC_135788.1, read as the reverse complement.
AACCATCCATTTGGAAACAGATGATGGACAAACTTCCTTATATTCTTGGTGTCTCTATTTCAGCTATTTATTGTAAGGAACATTTCCATTCTACATCAGATTAATTACTGTCTTCTCTTATAGCTTCCAGGAACGGTGGTTTTGGCTATTAACGATAGACAAAGTAATACCGACACAAGAGAATATTCTTCACTCTGGGTACAAAGACTAGGTCTAATATATATATATATAAAAGAAGAAAATGAAAAAAAATGAAAGCAAAGAAAGAAAAAAGAAAAGGATGCACACCTAAATCTAGTAGATTTCCTATACTGCTTGAAAAGTAATAATTTTCCTGACTCAATTCCACAATCTTCACAGTAGAATAATAGGTTAAAACAAGTTTTGGTCTCTACTAAAGTAGAGCTAATGAAATCAACAACAAATAAGTGGTGACTAACAATCACCATTTGTTTCAATGTTTTTATTGTATCTGGGACAAACAATGGCTTTAATCTAACATCTTTACATGGATTTCCAACAGTGAGGGAGCTTCTGCTATTAAATTTGCCAAACTCAAGTTTCCAGAAATACTTGCAGCTACAAAAAGGTCGGTGAGGTAGTACATAGATTGTCAGTCTAGGATTCAAGGGACTTGGTTCCAAATTCCTACTCGGAAATGGAAACTCACTTGTGCAGGGATGCACTGGTAAAACCACTCCTTAAACATTTCACATTACTTGATGGTACACAACAGTGGCCTGTACCACAGATTTGAAGAAGTTATCTTTTTTTTTTTTTTTTTGGTCAGACTTTCAAGGATTTTCAGTCTCCTACAAGATATCTTGAGTGAGAGACTGAAACAAATGTTTTTTCTCCTGGCAAAATAGCCTGTCAAGTTTATTTTCCTTTTTTGAAGCTAAGTACAGAAATATACACATACAGATAAAGAACAAAAGCATAGGCTAAATACTAAGGCACAAACTATTGTATGCTTCTGTTTTTAATAGTTCATGAAACAATTGGTAGAGTTTTGAAATTTTGTGCATGTACAGGAATGTGCAATAATTAGGTTCCCATGTGCACAAATTCCTTCCAAGATTATAATCTTTTTTGTACTTTCTTATTAAGCACGAGAAGGCGTATCAATTTAGGACTTTCATTGCTAGCTCCTATCTAACAGGAAAACCTAAAACATCTTTCAGTTAGGTGTACATATGAATGGTTCACATATAGCCTGTTTCATAACTTAAATTCAGATCAAGTCTTTACTGGTGTTCAACTACAGAATTTGCTTCTGAAACTATGCATCATAAGTTCTTCCTTATAATTCACTAATGAGGATGATTTCCCCTGTTTTCAATAGTTCTTCAGAACTCATCATCATCTCTTCTGCTCCGTGCTACTTAAGATCATGAATATATTAAGCAGGTCTTGAATAACTTAATTCTTATGTACAGTTTTATGATGCCCTTCTAACTGTAAATCAAGCCTGCGAAACCCACTGGGCAGAACACAGCTCATTTCTCAGCCTTATATGGCTGGTGAGCTGTTATCAGTGTCATGCCTCTCAGGTTGTTCAAGTCTACCTTGGAATCCAAACTAAGCATAATAGTTTCAGACACCTAAAACTCCCAATAGGTCTTTGGTTTCTGGTCTGGCCATGCAGCAAGTAAACCTTTTCTACAATATTCTAATGTGGACACCTACCAGAATGGGTCCTCAGGTGGCCTGTAAGTGCATCTCTACGGCGACAAGCATAGTTACACAAGTGGCACTTGAACGGCTTTTCGCCAGAGTGTAACTTTATGTGACGGAGAAGGTTGCCTTTTTGAGTAAAGGATGCCCCACACTGATTACACTGGAAGGGGCGTTCGCCTACAGGGAGAATGAGAGGGAAAAATATGTGAGAACAAAACTCTTACATCGTAACAGGAGGAAGATTTCAGTGAGAAAGTTGTTTTCCAACTGGCGCTCTATGACTTCCACCGGCTGCAGGTTTGATATAACATGAGCCTTTCAGACTAAACCTGCCAGTTCCTTAACGCTTCACTGGCTGGGTCAATTTGATCTGAAAATCTAATTTTTTTTTCTAAATCAGAATGGCACATCACAATGCAAATTCAAACTCATTTAAATAAAGTGACTGCAACATTTTGTGTTGAAGAGCCACTCTTCCTGATCAGCAGTTTTGGAATAAACCAATATCCAATTTTGCATGTTGTGGCATTTGGTGGGGTTTTTTAATGTGGCTTTTTTCAAAGGGTCTTTAAAATATGCCACTGAAGCAGCAAAATAAAAAGGAAACTCATTAAAAATGCATTTCAGGATCACAAGTTCATTTCAGCGTTACATTCTTATATTTAAATGAAAGGCACTTCATTATAACAGTTATAATAACTTCTTTTCATTTACATTTTCCCTGTATTTTCCCTTTCAATTTCTTCTCCATTACCTGGCTGTCCCTAAGCAGCCAAATCAGGAAAGAGACAGAGAAAAGCGAGGGGGTGGGTGGGGTGGGAGAACTAAAACCTGAGAAGTTAAGACAGAGCAAAGCAAACTGCTATTTCCTGTAAAGAAGTGGGGGGGGGCATAATGCATAGGAGTTGCTTTCTGGGTTGGTTTCGCTTCTCTCTCTCTCTCTCTTTCTCTCTCTCTCTCTCTCTGCGGTCCAGAGTAATTGGGGTACATTAACAGACATTACTTATCCTCACCAGCAATACTAGAAATGTATAAATGTAGTGATTTTATTATTATGGTTGCCCTTTGAGGAAAGTAGCCTATTTTGGTTAGAACAGGAGTGCACCCCCTATGCTCCACCACAGGACCTCCAGCCATTGCTGCAGAAAAAACAACAACAATGGCAGCACCAACCCTGCCCAGATTGCTGCTATACCACAGCTAACAAAGGCAATGCAGCAGTTGGGGTCACAGGGTGGAAACAAGAGTTAAAACAACCTTCAAAACAAAAGTGTCTGGTCCCAGACTTTGGAACTCCTTTCCACAGGAGGCCAGGCTGGACCCATCTTTGCTGTCCTTCTGCATGCAGACAAAGGCTTTTTTCTTCAGGCAAGCTTTCCCTGAGTGACTGGCTGCCTGAGTGGGATTTTTAAATGGATTGTTGCACCTTACTGTTTTGAATGTGTTTTGGTGTTGTTTGTGTTTTTTTAGCATGGTATTTACCGTATTTTTCGCACCATAAGACGCACTTTTCCCCCACAAAACACAGGGGTGGAAAGTCTGTGCATCTTATGGAGTGAAGAAAACAGATTATATTTTCCTGTTTTCTTCTCCTAAAAAATTGGTGCATCTTATGGAAAGGTGCGTCTTATGGAGCGAAAAATACAGTATATGATACTTTTTAGTATTTGCATCCTAACGCCTCCTTTTAAGGACAAAGGCAGGGTATTATTATTATTATTATTATTATTATTATTATTATTATTATTATTATTATTATTATTATTATTATTATTATTATTATTATTATTATTATTATTATTATTATTATTATTGTTATTATTGTTATTATTGTTATTATTATTATTATTATTATTATTATTATTATTCACACAGTACTATAAGTAGTTGCAGATCTGAGAAATCACACAATCAGAGCTACAAAAATGGCAATGTTAGGAACAGCATACATACTGCATCAATATTTAACAGATACTTAGGTTTTTGGTTAAAACTTTAATCTGTTATAAAATACCAGCCAATGTTTTTCTAACTTTGATTGACTGTGCCTGGTATTTTGTAATCATCATCATCATCATTATCTGTTATGTAATATCAGTCAATGTTTTCATAATTTTGATTGACTGTGCCTGGTATTTTTGAATAACAATAATGTACACCCTTAATTTTCAGCATCCATCTATGTTCTTCTTTAGTGATGAATCAATCCAATCTTTACATAATTACTGTACCAATTAAATATGAGCCATTCATATTTGAATCCCAGCGGTGCTGGGGTCCTTCATCGTCATCATTGCACCCATTTGGGAAGGAGCCGGATGGCAATTCTTTGCCTCCCTGTGCAGTTGACCACGACGGTGGGACAGAGTTTCCTTGCTCAGCTGGTGAGCGTATTCACTCAGCTATGCAGGGAGGTGGGGAGCTCCTTGTTGGAGTAGTGTGACATTGACGACAAAGGACCCCAGCACTGCATGGTGACTAGTAGGTGGACCAGCCAGTTCTGGGAGGAGGGAACAGGACTTTGTGGCACCTGTGATGCTGTGATTTGTATCTGTATCCCCAGGGATATGAATATCCAATACCTAATATGAATTTTTAAAAAGGAAAACTGTCAATAGGATAACATAAGTCCTTTTTTCTTCTTTTTACAAGTGCTCCTGTGTTTTTGGAAGGGTTGCTCTAAGGCTGCAGTGAACCCTCTCTTCTCCCTCCTTCATTATACATAGAACATAGCTCTCCAGTAATGTAGGAAAAAAAGGCTGCTTTCCCTACTAAGGACGTTCCCCTTGCTCCTCTAGTTGCTCCTGCACAAAGATGGAAGGTCTAAAGAAGGCTGGAAATGGCCCTCCTTTATACAAAAATGTCACAATGAGAAATAAAATAGAATAAATTTAGAAAGAATAAATGTTGTAGGAACTCCTGAAAAAACCTTGGAGGGCTATATGTAGCCTGTGGTATCCCTACTTTATGTTTTCTATTTTGCTATTCCTACTTTATGTTTTCTATTAAGACTCTTCAGAACGTCTCCAAAAAGTGTGTGGAGTGGAGAAAAATTAAGAACAATCCTCTCAAACCACTGCCAACTGCTATTCAACAACTGTCTTCTGACACTGAAGTGAAGCTTCTAACACTATTTGCTGCCCCACATTAGACATGTTGGCCTTACTAAACTAATAGTTTCTCTTATGCTTGAGATGAAAAGAAGAAACATGCTTTTCCCCCCCCTCTCAAATAAAGAATTCAATCTAAACATTTTACAAGAACCAATTAGGGTCATCATTCCCTTTTTCTATAATCTTAATTATCTAATTCATGACACAGCAGTTATAGAATAGCTGAAAAGCTGTGAATTCTAATCCTGATAAAATGAGGTAGTTTCATCATGAGGCCCAGTGTGCTACAAGGGTCACAGTATTTGGTGTAGAGATGGAAAACCCAGTTGCAAACCCTTCTTGACTGGAAAGGGTAATTTGAAGCCTTGTGTCTCTCAGTCTAACCTACTTGTTTTTGTTGTTTGTTTTACTTGTAAAAAAATTATTGAAAATATCTATCTATCTATCTATCTATCTATCTATCTATCTATCTATCTATCTATCTATCTATCTATCTATCTATCTATCTATCTATCTATCTATCTATCTATCTATCTATCTATCTATCTATCTATCTATCTATCTATCTATCTCTATCTATATATATATATATATATATATATATAACCAACAATTATAATTGTACAGGTCTTTCACCAGGAATGTATACTCTGACATAGTACCTTCACACCATTGCAATCTGTATCAGAGCCTAACCTATATGTTAGGGGTTTTGTGAAGATAACACTGCAATAGAAATGGGACAGAATATATGCTGTGATCCTCATACCTTTTTTCAAAGTCAGAAGTGACCCAATGGAACTTTTGACAAATCAATTGTTCACTAAAAAGCCAGTCTTTTCCAGAAAGGCTGCCTGCTTTTGGTTGTTGTAGGTTTTTCGGGCTGTCTGGATCGGGCAGGCAGAGCACAGAGAGAGTTCTCACTCCTGTCCCCTGAAGTATACTCTCAAAAGTATTCTGAGCCCCTTCTAGGACTTCTCCTCAGCCCAAGGGACACAGAGAAGTTAGACCTGCCTGATCAAACATCTCAAAATAAAACTTAATTGGCTGCTTCCCTAGCCAATCACCACACAACTCATTTCATGGCCAAGATCATCAAGCTCCTTCCCTACCTGCCTTGCTGTTTTACCAAGCATTTAACCTCTCTTTTGCTGAACTATAAACCTCACTCTCTCACAGTTGACCAGTTTTTGCTTTGCCATGGTGTCATTCTTGTCAGTTCCTGAGCTTGCAAAAAAGGTACTCTTTGAACCACTCCCAGAGCTCCACATACAATGTATCTGGTGGCCATTCAGATGAAGGGCTTCTAATAGCTGTTATCTGAAAGAGTACTTTACTCAGACTCTGACCAGTGCACTGTGCATTTGGAGACTTCCTGCTAACTGAGAGGGGTGAGGTACGTGGGAGGAAATTTTTTTCATTGCCACTTGTGGAAAAAATGTTGTAAAGGGGGTTCATTAGAGGTGGGAACACAAGATATTTCTGCCACTTACGCAGTAATGCAACAGTTTGATTATCATCTAGATTCTCAGTAATGAATGAAATAATTGTGTCAGTTCTGGGTAAAAGCACCTACCCCTAAAGAAGAGTTTCTTCACTACCTGTCTCCCAATCAGGAAAAGCTTCACTAGCTAAATACTTACAACTCTGGCTGCAATCAAAGCTACAGGAGTAGGTCTACGAAAAAAAATATAGAAAATACAACAAAAACTAAGTAAATTATTGCTGACTGCGCTGTTAGGGCTTAGTTGTAGCCCTACATTTAGTACAAATCCCAGCTTGATTTAATAAAACTGTGAGCTACAATTCTCAAGGAAAGTGAATATATCTTTCATATATCTGAAAGTGTCCCCAAATTCAAACTCCTTGCTTCTCCAGAGACACCTTAGAAAGCTGTCCTTTGAGCAGTAATGAGCAAAGGGAATAGCTGTTTAACCAAGAACTGTCATTCTGAAAGAGCAAAGACACATGCTGAACAGGAGAAAGGGGCAAAAGAAATCCGTTTGCAATTCTAGTGAAAAAGCTTAGCAAGCCAATGCTAAAATTGCAATGAATGATGTCTACAAAGATGAACTATTTCATGCCGCACTTTTTAAAACTTTAAAGGAAACTGCAAGAGCCCAGGTAGTAGAAACGTACTGCAAATGTTATAACGACAACAAATATAGTATGTTCCTAGCTGTATTTATTTATTTATTTATTTATTTATTTATTTATTTATTTATTTATTTATTTATTTATTTATTGGACTTATATACCGCCCCATAGCGCTACAAGCACTCTCCGGGCGGTTTACAATTTTAATTCTACAGGCTATACATTGCCCCCCCAGCAAGCTGGGTACTCATTTTACCGACCTCGGAAGGATGGAAGGCTGAGTCAACCTTGAGCCGGCTACCTGGGATTTGAACCCCAGGTCGTGAGCACAGTTTTAGCTGCAGTACAGCGTTTTAACCACTGCGCCACGAGGCTCCTTAAGTACCTTTAGTTAAAGCATTTGACAATATTGAACAGACTTTCTTTTTCAAGTACAAAAATCTTTCAAGTTTGGAAACAATTTTATATGTTGTAACAAAGCTATATATCAAACATACAAAAGTAAAACAATAGCCAGTGACGAGTTATCAAAATATTTTCAGCAAATGAAAGAGCAGGCAAATGTGTCTGCTACTGACATTGTTGTCTGTATTTTGTTTAGAAGCATTTGCTTTTGCAATTAGAAAAAACTGTAATCAAGGAAACAAAGACAGAGTATGATGTACTCAAGATTACTATGTATGCATATGTTATTGCTTTGACTTTGAGAAACTGGTGAGGTCTGGCTAATATATGGACATAGGAGTTCCCAGAATATGTTAAATTAGTGAACGTAGATACATATATTAAAGGCATGAAAGAGAGAAAAGAGATAATGAACTTTCAAAAGTGAAAGAAAAATAGAAAAAGTTAACAGAAATTTTTTAAATGATTGGATAAATCTGTGCCTTAGAAATATAACAAAGAAAGAGGGGTGTTTTTTTTAAGTATCATCAAGGGATAAAATGAATTATTACACAAAGAAATAGGCAAAATGAAATTTAGCAAATTGTTTGGCCAAAATATTGGCCAGAATCCTATTTTACATCGGTGGACTTGTAGTTGTGTACATTGTGGCAATGAACTGCCACCAACTAATAAGTTCCTGTTCACGTATTTGTGCATCAGTTACGTACATGACAAGGAATGTGAGCAGGCTGTTAATTAACCACAACTCACTGCTGTGATTTACACAACACTTACAATGGTGTAAATCCACAACAGGATTCTGTTGAATAGAATAGAAATGAATAGAAATTCTATTCATTTCTTTCTAACATTTACTAATCATTTTACAGTTAAAGGTTCTCAGAAACTCATCATAAACATGCAATGTTTCACAGTACTCTCTCCCTCAACCTGAATTGGATTCCATATAGTTTCATTATAGGGTAATAGTAAAAGGCAATGAGGAGAGTAAATTATGCAGGGCTTTTCAGCTGAAATTAGGAACACTAAGTTGCAGCTCAAATATGTTCTGTTTCCACTTATAAGCCACATGGCTGTAAGATGACAATGCAGTTGTGATTTCTCTGCACCTATTCGTATATTAGTCCCTTCCACAACGTACAGTGCAGCAGAATTAAGATGCTATTTGCTGCAATAGGCAGGGGACAGGAAAGCCCAGGAGGTCTGATGAAATAATGGGACAACCTGTTGCTAGTTTGTCCTTGTCAGCTTTGTCATTTTTAAAGAGAAGTTTTAAAGAGTACACCATGAGCAGCAGGCCATCCCTAGTCCGAAATTAAATAAAGAAATATACATTTTTCATTCAGCTAAAATTTTCATGCAAGTACAGCAAGAAGAGTTTCTCATATTTCTGAGCTTATTTTTCCCATCCTTATTTTTTAAAAATCTGAAGAAAAAATCAAACACATTCTCAGATTCACTTTCTAGTGTACATGTCAATGGACGCTTCAGTGAACAGTTATCCTAATGTATGTCATTTTGCAAGCAATTTACCTTTTTATAATGCATTTTTATGTAATTTTCAGGAATATAGGCATTTCTGTCTGCACTTTGTCTACATGGACCCTTTTTATATGCATTTGTACTGCATTGCAAAAAAAAATTAATGCATGCACAATTGTGAATGCAAGTGCGTTTTGGTTTGCTTACTGTTTTGGAAGTGGGAATTACGTACTTTGTAAAACATTTGGAATTCATAGTTTTCTCAGTCATCCCAAAAGGTCAATTTCAAGTATGTTTCTATAGCTCAAGAATAGACAGGCATAAGTGGTGAGAAGCCATTTCAGTGGTGCCTCCTTCATTTGTCTGTTGTTTCAGATGGGAGCAGCTGGACCATGTCCACTAGTATTCATTGTTCAATGCATTCCTGACTGACGTGCACAGAAGCCAGACATGAGTTAAGCACCTGATTTCAAAGCAGGACACCTGTGCTCTATGGGACTTCCGGGAAAAGGCACATCATTGGATTATGCTATTACTCAGAGTAACAGCAGCGTGTTTGAAAACGTTTAGAAGACTAGCTGTGAACATCAGTCAGTAGTGTGAATTGAATTCTGTTCTTTAAGAGCGAGACAAAGTATCAGACAGTCCAGTTAGTTTTAGAACTTTGCTTTTAATGAAATATATCCTATACTAATTTTGCATATCTACACCTGGCAGACATGTCTATTAACCATACTTATGTCTTTTAACTGAGGGCAGTCATTCATTGCGTTTGGCACTTGCTATGCTACAGCTTTATTACTTTATCAAATTTGTATTTAACAGAACAACAGTCTATGTGATATGCAGGATTTACAAGAATTAGAGGCCCAGTTTTGTAAGCCTAATACCTTCATGAGACATATACTAAAGTACCACCAATACTGAATGATTTTCTACTGCCAGTTTTCAGAGTGCTGCTAAGAACTGGGTGTGTGTGTGTGTTACAGATACTCTCTCCTTCCATTCCATTCATTTAGAAAGAGCTGGGCTTATTCCTAGTCTCTCTTTCTAGCATGATTGTGAAATGTACTGGCATGAGTTGTATAAATGAAAAGAGGGAAATATGTCTCCATGTGAACTGTGTGCATGACTGAACACTAGCACCAAGAGTCAGCATCACTGATACCTTTGAAGAGAACAAATTGCCGAATCTCAGGGCCCTGCTGCACCTCACGTTTGCCACCCCACTGCATGTGAACTGTGGCCAGACTGAGGAAAAACTGTGGCAGCATCCTTTCTCTGCCTTTCTTTTTCCCTTTGGGGAGAGAAGCAAATTAGGTCCGGAAAAAAAGGACAGGCAACTGGGCAAGGGGAACAGTGGGAAGAGAGAGGTGGACCATATGGTGTGTTTTGCCAAGAGTACACAAAACCTAGAACTAGCAACAGATTTTTTTTATGTCATGAAAGGGGTGGGCAGGTAGGCAAAGAAGCCAACATAAAAGAATTGTAATTGGCTGGCAAGAAGAAATTGACAGTTAGTGGAATGTCTTTTTTCACTGATCACACAAGGCAAATATTCCCTAGTTATACTCCAGTTAGATCATTGTATAAATTTCTGGTCACACGATGCATGGCCGTTATTGTCTCATTTTCCTGGCCAGCAGTGTAACTGTGGATTATTTCCCTCTTGCCAGGAGAGTTGTACTATTTTGTTCCATTGATGTATCGGAATGTTCCTTATCAGTATTGCATGTGTGAATGTGAATCCCACTAATGAAAAATGGAGAAGAGGGTGTGGCCAGGACCAAGGCTCCACCTCAAAGAAGCATGCCCACAATGCAGGGCTCAGTGCGAGGCGGTGGCAGGTACACCCAGCCTTTCCCAGTGGAGGAAGGGCTAGGATCAAGGTGCTGCCTCAAAGACGTATGCCCGCCCTATGGGTGGGTGGGTAATGCCTGGTCTTTGCCAGGAGAGGAATGGAGGGAAATGGAGAAGGAAGAGTGGCCAGGATCAAGGCACCACCTTGAAGAAGCATGCTTGACCTGTGAGGCTCAGTACAGGGGCAGCAGTGGGTACACCCAGTCTTTGCTAGCAGAGGGAAGGAAGGAGAGAGGGAGGGAGGGAGGCATGGGTTAGGGGTAGAGATGGGGGTATTCATATACGAATACGAATATCCCCCTGGGCTTAACAAGGGTCTGGCTCCTGGGGCCGGACCATCCACTCACATGTCCACTGGCAGCAATGGCCCCGCTCATCCTTCCAACTGCACATTCATTTTTTTTGGTTTGCATTGGAACAAAACACACACACACACAAACCAGCATGTGATACTCCTTTAATTTGTATTTAGACACACCTGTCACAATTAAAAGGTGTGGGCAATATAGTAATCACACTTGCAACCAGTAAAGATGGATAAAAGTTGACTCAACCTTTGCGTTGTGTATGACATTGAGCATGGAGAAAAGAATGAAGTGTAAAGAGTTGTCTGTGAATTTGAGACAAAAAATTGTGGAAAAACATCAATAATCTCAAGGATACAAGTCCTCTCCAGGTGCCCACTGTGTGAAATATCATCAAGAGGTTTACAGCCCATGGCACTGTAGCTAACCTCCCTGGATGTGGACGGAAGAGCAAAATTATCAAAAAATTACAACAAAGAGTTGTTTAAATGGTGGATACAGAAGCCAGATTAACTTCCCAACAAATTCAACCTGATCTGAAGACACAGGGTACAACAGTGTCAGCTTGCACTATCTATCACCATCTGAATGAAGATGGATGCTATGGTAGGAGACTCAGGAGGACACCACTGCTGACTCAAAGCCATAAAAAAGCAAGACTGGAGTATTCCAAAACCTATGTGACAAAACCACAATCCTTCTGGGAGAATGTACTGTGAACAGATGAGAGAAAAGTAGAGCTTTTTGGTCAAGGACATCATGGCACTATTTACAGAAAAAGAAATGAGGCATTCAAAGAAAAGAACACAGTTCCTACGGTTAAACATGGTGGAGGTTCAAAGATGTTTTGGGGTTGCTTTGCTGCTTCTGGCACTGGATGCCCTGACTGTGTGAACGGTATCATGAAATCTGATGATTACCAATGAATTTTGGTGCACAACATGATGGCCTGGGTCAGAAAGCTGCGTCTCCACCAGAGGTCATGGGTCTTCCAGCAGGACAATGACCCGAAACACACTTGAAAAAGCTCTCAGAAATAGTTACAAACAAAGTGCTGATGAGTTCTCAAATGGCCAGGAATGAGTCCAGATCTGAATCCCATAGAATACTTGTGGAGAGATCTCAAAACATCAGTTGGGAGAAGGCATCCTTTAAATCTGAAGGCCTTGGAGCAGTTTGCAAAAGAATAGTGGTCTAAAATTCCAGTAGAGAGGTGTAAGAAACTCATTCACCATTACAGGGAGCGATGGATTTCAGTTAAATTTTCCAGAGGGGGTGCTACAAAACATCTAGTTAAGGATGCCAATAATTTTGGGCAGTGCATTTTTGGGTTTCTGTGTGGGATTGTATCAGATTTGACTTTTCTTCTCTTTTTTTTAGTTGTTCCAATGCAAACCAAAGAAACGAACATATGATTACCAAAACATTTTCAACTGCAACAATTTTCTGAGAAAAGGGCTGCATTTTCTGACAGAACTGCAAGGGTGCCAATATTTTTGGCCATGACTGTAGATAGATGCATACAGTGGTGCCCTGCTTGACGATTACCCCGCTTGACAACAAAATCGCTTAACAATGAGTTTTTTGCTATCGCTATAGCGATCGCAAAATGATGATTCAATGTTGTTGTTTTTTTTTGCTTCACAACAATCAGTTCCCTGCTTTGGGAACCCATTTTTCGCTTAACGATGATCTAAAAACAGATGATTGGCGGTTCGCAAAATGGCTCTCCGCTGTTTTGCTGACCTATGCTTTACAGGCATTGTAAAATGGCCGCCCTATGGAGGATCTTTGCAGGACGATCAGGTATTTCCCCCATTGGAACATATTGACCAATTTTCAATGCATTCCAATGTTGTTGTTTTTTTGCTTGATGACGATTTCGCTGTATAGCAATTTTGCTGGAATGCATTATCGTCGTCAAGCGGGTTACCACTGTATACTTTGAAAGAGAACAAGAAATTAGGCAAACCCTTCACACCAGGCTTTCCTAAAGTTTTTGTTATTAAGTCTGACAATAACTGGATGAATTATCTAGCTGCGATTTTTCTTTATAGTGTGCTGTTATCATCTACTATAAATATTAAGTTTTTAAAATGCATTGGGATTATTAGATTTTAGCAGGAATATTAACCAGTGCATATATTCTTCTGCTTACACATTTAGCAAAAATGCTATTCCTTTGCCATTCTTTCAGGAAAAAATATAAAAAATAATTTTATTTACTTTTATTAAATTATTTTAATGCAGAATTTAAAAAGTTTTCACCTAGTACTGAAAAATTGTTTAGTAATTGCTCCTAAGCTCATATATCACCCATCCAGTTCCTTTCATTGTTTTACAAAACAACTTGCTATTAGAATTTTTAAAAAGTGACATTTTATTTGTGTTTATTTCTGGAATACATAGTTTCTTTCCAAATTTTCCCAATGTATCTTCAATTTTCTGACGATATATCAGTCTTTTCATTACGTAGTAAAAACTGACAATTTCAGAAACTATTCTCTTGATGTCAATGTCAATCAATTAGCTTTTCTATACATCCTATATATTTTAAAGATATGTCTGTTTTGGGAAGTTCTCTTTCATCTGATCGCCTCATTGCAAATGTCATATCATGCCTCATTTTGCACAAGGGGGCTAATTTGCTCTAAAAGAAAAAGAAAAATACTTCATCTCTCAAAATAAAGGTACAATACTTCAAAAATATGCACAAAGAAAAATCATTGGCAAACCCTCCTGAAACTTATGTTACTATGCATAATGGCTGTGATAACCCATGTGTTCTTTGTCTTTAGGACAGTCTAATATGGCTTTTGCTGTGACACTATCAAGAGTTTCCACAAGTCTTAGCAGAATGCTGCTGCTTTTTTTAGGATACTTTTTTTCATAACCATTCCTGGTATGATTCACTCATGCTGCATATGTTTGAAATATTTATGATTTAAGTGAACTTTTTATTTAAGAATACTTGTTAAAGGATATACGCGAACTTGCCAATTACATACAAAATGTCCATTTCATTTTGTGTAGTGCAAGGGATGTGGTGGCGTTGTGGGCTAAACCGCAGAAGCCTGTGCTGCAGGGTCAGAAGACCAAGCAGTCGTAAGATCGAATCCACGCGACGGAGTGAGCTCCCATCTCTTGTCCCAGCTCCCGCCAACCTAGCGGTTCGAAAGCATGCAAAATGCAAGTAGATAAATAGGGACCACTTCGGTGGGAAGGTAACAGCGTTCCGTGTCTAAGTCGCACTGGCCATGTGACCACGGAAGATTGCCTTAGGAAAAAACGCTGGCTCTATGGCTTGGAGATAGGGATGAACACCGCCCCCTAGAGTTGAACACGACTGGACAAAAATTGTCAAGGGGAACCTTTACCTTTACCTTTACTTTTGGTTCACTAAATTGACAACATTTCTGTTGATTTCATGAAAAGGAAACAAAAAGAGAGAGGAATAAAATAAAAAGTTCAGAATTTTTGATATTTAGTAATCTATTATCAGAGTAACACTGATTTCAGCAGGACCATAGAGGTTTTCCTAAGTATTTATTAACTAAAGTATCCCACTTCAGTTCATCTATAAATAATTAGGATAATGTGGATTGCCTGTCTGTACTATGGAGCTCACAAAAGGACATTTATTTTCAAAATAATAAAAATTGAGAATCACTGTTGTTCTTTTTCAATGAAGAAGAAATGAAAACACTGACAGCAAAGTCTGTGCAAATGAAATAAAGTTAATTTTATATAGCTTTTGGAATATGACTGAAAAGTAGAATAGCATGGAAGATAAAGAAACAGAGGTTTTTAATAAAATGACATTGGCAGAATAATTAAAAAGTATCTATGTCTTATCTATATGTAAACAATATGACTTCCTACTGAAAGTGTACACACAGTCTGAATTTTGGTTTTTTTGGATTATAGTTTACCCCATGAGTGGAATATTTGATGTGACTAGGGACCTCTAAAAATGCTTTTTTTCCAGATTGTGCTGAAATTATAATAAACATCTTTGTCCTGTTAGTGCGCATGTGTGCACACACATACACATGCTTCTGATTCAACAAGCAAATCTGTGTATGGAAGCTGGAAGCTACTCTCATTTCTCCCTCTCTTGACTGACTCATAATTTTATGGAATCAAAAGGTTTTAATCTTGAGAGGAAGCCCCCCCTCCTCGTGTGAGATGAAGAAACTGTAAATACTTGAGATATTCTACACATTAGAGAACACGTATCCACAAGAATTACAAAAATATCACCTATGATGTGCCAGCCTTTTCAATGGCTAAAGGAAAAAAAAACTCTGCTAGGCCTTACCAGTATGACTTCTCTTGTGAACCATAAGAACATTGGGACCGATGCAAATTATCCCACAGACATCACACTTTAGTTTTCCGTTAGGGAGTCGAATGCCTCCAACTCCTGACATGGCTTTGCTGCCATTGTGTGAGCCATTCATTTTTTCTCGAGAGGCATCAAGCATTCGTAAATCCTCTGCACATTCTTCCCCATTCATTTCACAGGCACGCCCATTCTCTTCATCACTTTGTGTCTCTATTTTAATATTACTGGCTGAAAGAAACAATAGAAGGATGCCACTCAGTGGTTTTAAACAATCCAAAACATTGTGGCGAATTTTTTTTAAAAAAAAAACACATAGGAAAGCATTTTCCAGCAGAATTTACAGTACACTTGAGTGTCAAATGACTATTTTACTTACATTTCTGTCCATGCAATGCAATTCTTTCAAGTGCAAGTACGCAATATTATTACAAGGATATCAATCAACCAGTTTTATGATAATAATAATAGATTAGCTACTAAAAGGATAGGAAAGATGGATGTGATTGGCAGTTCAAGAAAAAAACTAAGATACATACATACAGAAAAGGGTCTGTAACTATACTGCAGGTTAAACATCTGATGTTGTTAACTTTATCAGTGACAAAATTCAACTAAACTGCTTCCCTTCAGAACATGGCAGCATGCAAAATTTTGCCACCTTTAAGGCTTTGTTGAAGAATCTGAAAGGAGATGGGAACTATAAAATTTATCAGAGCTGCTTTGAATTTTTTTTAAAAAAACTGGGTTATTATATAGTGACTGAATATCCTTGTATTGCGGGCAATACACACATATTCAAATGTTTAAACTATGCCTGATTGGTAAGGGCAGGCATGAGAGAATATGCAGGTATTTCCCTTCTGGAAGGGCTGATGGTGAGGTTTTATAATGGTCAGGAGTATAGATTATTTGGTATTTAAGAAATTCTAGCTCATACAGAGAGCTTGCCAGGATAAGAAGTTTTGAACATGATTCCCAACTGCTGGGTAACAATGAACTTGAGCTCTGTTGCCTTGGAAGGCTGTATGTGAAATTCATTGTTTAATTATATCTGACGGTACTAGAAATGCTAAATGTAATAGAGCTTGAGAGGAAGCATGAGCCCATAATAAGCTTAAGCTTATTCACATGTGGATCTTTATAAGTTTCGTATCATTATTAGGTAAAAGTAAAGGTTCCCTCTGACATTTTTTTTTGTCCAGTCGTGTCCGACTCTAGGGGGCGGTGCTCATCCCGTTTTTCAAGCCATAGAGCCAGCGCTTGTCCGAAGACAGTTTCCGTTGTCACGTGGCCAGCATGACTAGGGAACGCCATTTTTAGTAAGTCCCAAATTAATATTAGCTGCAAAACTGTGAGGGTGGCAGGTACCTGGCAGGCTTTAAGGTTTCTTTAATGCACAGCCAGTATAGCTTCTCAGTAATGTGACAGGATTTTAAAAAGCATATGCATCCTGACCCATCACAGCTCATCTACCATGAATTGTGGCCTGCCAAGAGCTTGATACAGCCTAGCCTGTTTCAGTAGTTCAGGGCAGACAACAAAATCGTAATGTCATTGGAACCACACATAACTGAAGATTCAGCAAGAGGTGGGGTGTCAAAGGCTGTGGAGATCTGGCATAAGAGGACTGATTCCAAAATGGTGTTTTGGGGTTTTTGGTCCTTCTGTCCCTTTCTCTTTTCAGTGCACAAGCAATTGTGAAGACTTTAATTGTGCACACAGAAAAGGTGTTACAAGTCAAAAGTCATAAATGGAAATGTTTTATCTCACAAATTTGAATACACTAGAAGTAAAGCATTTTGTTACATACAATATAATAACTGCTCCTGATAGGTGATTATTATCTTTATGCACATGCATTACGGATGTGGAAATTCACAGAATGAACAGGATAAATGATTTGCAGTCAGTTACAATAACTACATCAGGCAAAACCAATCTACATGGTCAGGAGAAGCATGTGGTTCAACTCTTGTTGGGCAAATGCACTTCAGAGACGAGGCCTCATTGAACACATATTGGAATGATCTTACTTTTTGAACAAAAGAAACGATGCTAGTCCCTTTCTTTCTGACATGCTAACTAACTTTCTACGTTCAGAACCTTTTTTCTTTTTAATTATCAGAAAAAAACTTGATATTCTGTATTTGCAAGGCACAAGCTATGTCATACTGTTCTGCTGTCGGTTGTTATTCCTTCTACAACACTATTGTGGCTTCCAAACTGAAATAAAATGTTTTTTTCACATCTAATATTTTAATACAATCTATTTGCAAAAGATCTACAAGGTTTATACATAAATGTGCATGTATGCACACACAGACATGGTACAGGCACTTTTTTGTGATTACAATGTGAAGGTTAAAAATAAGAATATGATGTGGGGAGTGATGAAACGTGTGACATAAGAATGACCTTATAGCGATTACAGAACAAATTCCTCCCCTCCTGTTTAACAGTGGATAAAGTTATATCCTCTCTGTTCTTCTCGTCATGTTTGAGAGACCCCAAACACACTCTCCCTGAAATTCCACTATTCATATCGTGATAGAAAAGGAATCAAACATTTTATGGTTCATTTGTTATCCTACCTCTCTCCCTCAGGAACAAGAAGGAATTTGAGAAGGAAAAAAGCCTATAGGTTCTGTGACCCCTGATGTATATCATTTTATCAAGGCCAGAGAAACTTAAAAAACAGAAACAAAAATCAAAATTTGAAATATATGTTGAAACATGAAAGTAAATTGTATTTTTTTCTTTTTTAAATATCTGATCAGACTTTGGATGGGGTGTGGGCTCTGGCTTAGAGCATATACTCTTTTCCAACAACACAAGAGGCGACTCTACATATGGACATCACCAGATGGGCAATACCGAAATCAGATTGATTATATTCTCTGCAGCCAAAGATGGAGAAGCTGTATACAGTCAGCAAAAACAAGACCTGGAGCTGATTGTGGCTCTGAACATCAGCTTCTCATAGCAAAATTCAAGCTTAAACTGAAGAAAGTAGGAAAAATCACTGGGCTAGTCAGGTACAGTGGGGTCTTGACTTAAGAACGGCCCGAGTTAAGAACATTTTGACTTACAAACCACTCTCATAGGAAAATATTGACTTGACTTACATACAGTACATAGATTTGAGTTACAAACTGAAAAAAACCTACGTGGGAGGCAGGGAAAGTGCAAAAATTTGAACTTTCAGTTAACTGTTGGCCAGTGAAAAGGGTGCCTGTCTGCTTCCTCACTCCTCCCAGCGTTTAGAGAGTGGATTGGGAGACAGTCTTCAGACTGCCTGGTACTGTACTGCCTTGACTGTATTTTCCCTGCCTTCCCTGAACCTTTCTTGACCTAAGAAAAAAAGAAACAAAATATCCCCCTCTAGTGGTCAAAGGCGGAATAGCAGCTTCCCATTAGTTTCTATGGACGGAAAAGAGCAGATACGGATCAAATGGTTCTCAATGCATTCCTATGGGAAATGCAGATTTGACCTGCAAACTTTTGGACTTGAGAACCGCCTTCCAATACGGATTAAGTTCTCAAGTCAAGACCCCACTGTATAATCTAAACCAAAACCCTTATGAATACACAGTGGAAGTGAAGAACAGATTTAAGGAACTAGACTTGGTGGACAGAGTGCCTGAAGAACTTTGGATAGAGACTCGTAGCATTGTACAGGAGGCAACAACAAAAACCATCCCAAAGAATAGGAAATGCAAGAAAGCAAAGTGGCTGTCCAATGAGGCCTTACAAATAGCAGAGAAGAGAAGGGAAACAAAATGCAAGGGATGGTTGTTGTGGGTTTTTCGGGCTCTTTGGCCGTGTTCTGAAGGTTGTTCTTCCTGACGTTTCACCAGTCTCTGTGGCCGGCATCTTCAGAGGATTGGAGTAGGAACTCTGTGCATGCTCTGTTGCTGTTTGTTGGATAGTTGAGTATTTATGGCTCTGGGAACAGCTTTTGTCTTTTTTCAGGAGATAAGGCGATCAGGATGTTTTTGTTGTGATAAGGGGGGAGATTATCTGTCACTGTGATTGATGGGTGTCATTAGCTGGTCTTTTTTTTGTGCAGTGATCCCTGGCCTCCTGGCCCTTGTGGCTGGGTAGAGTTCATTGACCTTTTGCAGGCTGTATTTTTCAGAATTGGAAGCCAGGCCATGTGTAGTTTCAGGCCTTCTTCCTTTCTGTTGAAGTTCTGTTTATGTTTATGGATTTCAATGGCTTCCCTGTGCAGTCTAATATACAGATTGCTGGTGTTGTCCAGTACTTCACTATTTTCAAATAGAATTTCATGCCCAGCTTGTTTTAGGGCATGTTCAGCTACTGCTGATTTTTCTGGTTGTTTTAGTCTGCAGTGTCTCTCATGTTCTTTGATTCTGGTGTGAATGCTGCGTTTTGTGGTTCCAATATATATCTATGCACAACTGCAAGGTATCCGGTATACTCCTGCAGTGGTAAGGGGTCCCTTCTGTCCTTTGCTGACCGTAACATTTGTTGTATATTTGTGGTGGGCTTGAATAATGTTTGTAGGTTGTGCAAGGGAGATAGGGAAAGTTACAAAAAATTGAATTTAGACTTCCAAAGAATAGCAAGGAAAGACAAGAGGACCTTCTTAAATGAACAATGCAAAGAAATAGAGGAAAAGAATGGAAAAGGGAAAAATCAGAGATGTGTTCAGGAAAATTGGAGATATTAAAGGAACATTTTGTGCAAAGATGGACATGATAAAGGACAAAAATGCGAGGGACCTCACAGAAGCAGAAGACATCAAGAAGAGGTGGCAAGAATACACAGAGGAATTATACCAGAAAGATCTGGATGTCTTGGACAACCCAGATAGTGTGGTTGCTGACCTTGAGTCAGACATCCTGGAGAGTGAAGTCAAGTGGGCCTTAGAAAGCATGGTTAATAACAAGGCCAGTGGAGGTGATGGCATTCCAGTTGAACTATTTAAAATCTTAAAATATAACACTGTTAAGGTGCTACACTCAATATGCCAGCAAGTTTGGAAAACTCAGCAGTGGCCAGAGGACTGGAAAAGATCAGTCTACATCCCAATCCCTAAGAAAGGCAGTGCCAAAGAATGCTCCAACTACCGTACAATTGCACGCATTTCACACACTAGCAAGGTTATGCTCAAAATCCTACAAGGTAGGCTTCAGCAGTACAGTGATGCCTCGCATTACGATAGCTTCGTTTAATGACAAAATCGCATGCGATCGCAAAACGATGTTTCCTATGGGGGAATTTCGCTTTGCGATGATCGGGTTCCCTGCTTCGGGAACTGATTCTTCGCAAAACAACGATTTTCCAACAGCTGATCGGTGGTTTCAAAATGGCCACCGGGTAAATAAAATGGCTCCCCGCTGTGTTTAGGGATGGATTCCTTGCAAGACAGGAAGCGAAAATGGCCGCCGTATGGAGGATCTTCGCTGGACGGTGAGTTTTAAGCCCATCGGAAAGCATTAAACAGGTTTTAATGTGTTTCCATGGGCTTTTTAATTTTGCTTTACGATGTTTTCATTCTACAGTGATTTCACTGGAACGAATTAACATCATAATGCAAGGCACCACTGTATGTGGACTGAGAACTCCCAGAAGTACAAGATGGATTTCAAAGGGGCAGAGGAATTCGAGACCAAATTGCTAACATGCGCTGGATTATGGAGAAAGCCAGAGAGTTCAAAAAAAAACATCTACTTCTGCTTCATTGACTATGCAAAAAGCCTTTGACTGTGTGGACCACATCAAACGATGTCAAGTTCTTAAAGATATGGGAGTGCCTCACCACCTCATCTATCTACTGAGAAACCTATATGTGGGACAGGAAGCAACAGTTAGAACTGGATATGGAACAACTGATTGGTTCAAAATTGGGAAAGGTGTACAACAAGGCTGTATACTGTCCCCTGGGTTATTTAATTTATATGCAGAATACATCATGCGAAAAGCCAGACTGGAGGAATCCCAAACCGGAATTAAGATTGCCGGAAGAAATATCAACAACTTCAGATATGCAGATGATACCACTCTGAGGGCAGAAAGTGAGGACTTAAAGAACCTCTTAATGAGGGTGAAAGAGGAGAGCGCAAAAAATGGTCTGAAGCTCAACATCAAAAAAACTAAGATCATGGCCACTGGTCCCATCACCTCCTGGCAAATAGAAGGGGAAGATATGGAGGCAGTGATTGATTTTACTTTCTTGGGCTCCATGATCACTGTAGATGGTGCCAGCAGCCACAAAATTAAAAGACATCTGCTTCTTGGGAGGAAAGTGATGACAAACCTCGACAGCATCTTAAAAAGCAGAGACATCACCTTGCCAACAAAAGTCCGAATAGTCAAAGCTATGGTTTTTCCTGTAGTGATGTATGGAAGTGAGATCTGGACCATAAAGAAAGCGGACCACCAAAGAATTGATGCTTTTGAATTGTGGTGCTGGAGGAGATTCTTGAGAGTCCCCTAGATTGCAATGAGAGCAAACCTATCCATTTTGAGTGTTCACTGGAAGGACAGATCCTGAAGCGGAGGCTCCAATACTTTGGCCATCTCATGAGAAGAGAAGACTTCCTGGAAAAAGACCCTGATGTTAGGAAAGTGTGAGGGCAAGAGGAGAAGGGGACGACAGAGGATGAGATGGTTGGACAGTGTCATTGAAGCTACCAACATGAATTTGACCCAAATCTGGGAGGCAGTGGAGGACAGGGGGACCTGGTGTGCTCTGGTCCATGGGGTCACGAAGAGTCAGACATGACTAAAGGACTAAACAACAAGTGAAATCAATTGTACGGGTAAATCACAACAATCTAAACTTCAGTCTACCACATCCATTTGGAAGGGAACAAAAATATTTGCTCATTGCTCTAATTTGCCATCTTCTTTAATTTCCAGATGAAGACTAGGATGTAGGGGAGAATAAACACCATTCAATGCTATAAAACTTTCTTTTGAAGAAGCATGTACAGAACTGCTCTTTACTGATCCTAGATTAATCCAACTCTGTAGTAAATTTTAAAATAGCATCACTCTGATTTGGGAAAAAGGCACTTTTTTTAAAAAAGGACAACAGCTACCATCTACATAACCACACTAATCCGTGCTTAATCTTAGTGGGGAACTAATTCCTTCGCATACGCATACGCACTGATCACACACACACACATTCAGGTTCAAATTTACTGAAGCAGTATGGGAAGCCACTACTGCTGTTTAAGAAGTAGTTTGAATGCATTGAATGCATTTATTTAATTTCATTTATTAAATGTAATTGCCTTTCTTCCTTCAAACTGAAAATGGGAGACAAAAATCTCCAAGTAGCTGATCAGATACAGACCTGCTTAGTTTAAACACAGTTGCCTTGGGAATGGGTTAAGCTAGTTAAAAAGAAAAGTGGAGAAGAGTCTCAACTATGCACAAGCATCTGGGAACACTGCATGTCATAGCTGAACCAATTTTCTTCTTAATTGTTTATTCTAAAATCAAAATAAGAAATTAAAAAAATCAACAACCTGTCAACCAAGCAACCAAAAAATGTTCTTTGATTGCATTAAGCTAAGAAACCTAGATGAAGACACTTAGGCCACAATCCAGTCACAGCTAAGCATTTCCATATTGGACTGGAAGAAAATGAAACATTTCTTACATTCATCCCCGTGGGAAGTAAAAGTACTTAATCATAATTGTGCATGGTTCTGTGAATTCATGTTGCTAACTATCTATAGGCATTGATTGTTCATAATTGATGGTTTCGTTGTATGAGAATATTTCCAGACACTCATGAGCCAACACTACTAGACAAGAGAGTTTTCTGTTGGACAGATGTACCCACATGTGACACTAAACATATATGCAAGTTGCCAAAAGAACAATAGGAGGTGAAATAAATACAAGCCCATTCAAGTACAACAAGTACAAGAAAACACAAACAAATAAAAACACATGAGTGACAGGAATCAGAAGTACATACAAGATGGACAAGCTTGGTCATATACCAGTGACACATGTACCATATACTTACGAGAAAATGATTTGGGGATTATGGCGTGAAAATCCCTAAAGCCTTCAGCCCCATATGCAGCTGTAATAAAGAAGGCAAACAGGACAATAGGTTGTAAGGTGTCCAGCAGCACAAGTCAACAAACAGTAAAAGACACTGTTTCAATGAAAGACACAAGTGCCCTACACAGAGAGATGAAATACAGAAGAAAATGTACAGTAGACAAGCAAGCCCTTTGTATCAAAGCAATCCTTGGTGCATGCAGACTCTGTACAAGAACACAATTTCAGGTTTCAGTAAGAATGCAGGCAAGGAATCTCATGGGGCTTGAATTCCTTGTCTAGGTCTCTCT
The DNA here is from genome assembly GCF_051106095.1 of Pogona vitticeps. NCBI lineage: Eukaryota > Metazoa > Chordata > Lepidosauria > Squamata > Agamidae > Pogona > Pogona vitticeps. The sequence goes on along the minus strand of NC_135788.1, from coordinate 74,493,448 downwards.
CCAGGCAGCCTCTATATTTCACAATGAGGAATTTAACAAGAATTCTTTCCTTCCCAATTGTTTTTGGTTTTAATGTGGGAAATCTTTTCACCAGAGTTTGAAAACTCTACTTGAGAGTGTTTAATTTAAAAACAAAGAACAACAAAACTCTTTTGGGGGTCACATGACAATAATGGTATAGGTATGTTGTTTTAAAGGACAGAAATGTGCTTTTAGCATGCACACTCGCCTGCTATGAGGTGAAGAGACCTGACCCTGTAGCACCAGCCTGCCAGCCCTCCAACCTCCAGCCACTCATTCTGCATGAATATCAGGTGAAAGCTGCATTGAAGGCCGTGAATCCTAACAAAGCCACAAGTCCAGATGGAGTGCTGGAGAAAGTGATAAAAACCTGCTCTGACCAACTAACAAGGGTCCTAACAAGGATTTTCAACATCTCCCTGCAAACAGCCAGTGTACTACCATGTTTGAAAATAGCCACCATCATCCCGGTTCCAAAGAAAATGGCCATAAATGGCCTGAACGATTATAGACTCATCACATTGACATCTGTAGTGATGAAGTGCTTTGAGAAACTGGTTCTCCAACACCTCAGGTCATGCCTTCCATCAAATTTTGACGAATACCAATTCGCCTACAGAGGAAACAGGTCAGCAGGCGATGCCATAGCGATGGTCCTACACACGGCATTGAGACACCTGGAGACACCTAGGAACTATGTCAGGATGCTTTGCATAGACTACAGCTCGGCCTTCAACACCATTCTGCCAGGCATCCTCTTTGAGTAGCTGACTGATTTAAATTTTCCTTCCCTCAACTGAGACTGGATTAGAGGCTTCCTGACAGACTGCCCACAAACAATAAGGGCTGGGTCCTTTACATCCTTCTCCCTGAAGCTCAGCCCAGGCTCCCCTCAGGGCTGTGTGCTTAGTCCCTACCTGTACTCGCTGTACATATATGACTGCCTACCTTCAGACCCATCTAGCATGATAATAAAGTTTGCAGACAATACCACTGTGCTGGGTCTTATCACAGGTGGGGATGAAACAGTGTACAAGAGAGAAATCCTGAAGCTAGCTACATGGTGCTTAGAAAACAATCGGCACCTAAATACCAGCAAGACTAAGGAGATAGTGTTGGACTTCTGGAAACAGAGATAGGAACCACCACCCCTCTATATCAAGGGGGGGCAGTGTGGAGAGGGTTTCCTTCTTCAAATTTCTGGGAGTGCACCTCAACCAGGATCTCACCTGGAAAAGTAACACGTTCCAGGTGGTCAGGAAGGTCCAACAGACTCCATTTCCTAAGAGTCTTATGGAAAAGTCTTATGGGCTGTCAGACTTCTAAATGTCACATAATACCATGACTAGACTTAATATAACAGACTTACAGTGCCAGTGTAACATGCAATATGTACATACCGGTGGAATAATATATACATGCATATTTGTGTGTGTGTGTGTGTGTGTGTGTGTGTGTGTGTGTGTGTGTGTGTGTGTGTGTGTGTGTGTGTGTGTGTGTGTGTGTGTGTGTGTGTGTGTGTGTAAAAGTGATTTGTTTATAAGGTTGGAGATGTATTCTGTGTCTGAATGTATTCTGTGTTTTGTGCTTTGTGTGGTTGTACCAGTGGAGGCTCATTCAATTTGACTGCACACATGTTGTGCATTGACAATAAAGGTTATTATTAAACCCATTTAAACATGCATAACTAGCACTCAGCACTTACAGCCAGTGCAGGAGCAATACAGTACATAGAATGCATTTATTTATTTATCCCACCTTTCTCCTTAAAAAGGACCCAAGGAGGCATATCTACCATACAAACGTAGATCACTTTAATTGCAGTTTAACTGGGATTTCCCACCTGTTACAAAGAGTAGTTTCATAGTGGTACAAAGAATTATCCGCCTGATGCTTTATTCTCCACAGTTGCCAGGAAATATCAAGAGAGGGGAAAAAGACTATTTAAGTTTGTGATGCAGATATGCAGATAAGTTTCCAGACTAGAGACTCTGTGTATGCAAGGAGCTTGTTTTAAAGGATAACAACAAAATTCTGGTTAATCTTCCTACCATTTCCCCCCCTACAAGTTAAAGAACCAAACAGCTTTCTCATTTTAATTCCTCTTCTGCCTTGGGAGTTAGACTTCCAAGTAAATGATTTCTGCAAAGCCGTCTCCCATAGATAAGTTATCTCCTGCTGAACAACCAGGGAAACGTGCCCCACCCACTGCCAGAACTTGGTGGTTCCTTTCTCAGTACATGTTTGGAAACCTTAACCACACAAGACAAACTACCTGGAAGATAGAAAAGGGCCTTTTACTTGATTGGGCTGGAAGAGCTGAAATTATAATCACAGTCTTCCAACACCTAAATTCTGGTGTTAATGACAAATTCAGAGTAAGCAGTTAATATTATGCGAAAACAATGTAGACAAACAGCAGGAACACAATCCATTTAGATTTTCTCCTCCACAAAATGGATTAGAGTTGTACAGGAGCAATTTTAGTCTTCCGTGTAGCTTATTTCAATGGCGCTAGATATAAGAAATCCTGTTGGCTTGCACCCTGGGCTTGGCATGAAATTCTTCAGCAGTTCACACTATGGTAAATATGTGCGTGTGTGCACAGACATGCATGCATATTTCCTGCACCCCACACTCAGAGATGACTGGCTTATGGGACTGACCAGTTTAAGTTTGTCATATTGACATCATCTTTCCATTGGCATCGTTTAATCAAAATAAGATGACAAAACAAAGAGATTCATAAGGAGGTACTCGAATAAGACCCCCAAAACATATATTTTTTTTAAAAAAAAGCAATCATTTCAAGAAGCTTAAACATCTACTAAGACTTATGTACATTCAGTGAACCCAAATTTGCAATATAGAATGTATTCAATTGACCCTACTGCAATTGGCTTATGACATCCTACCTATGGGATGAGACCATGTATCCCTGTCTCAATGAATAGATACATCAGTGGATCCAGATGACCATCATGTGGCAATCCCATCCCTGCATCCTTCTTAGTCCCATCATCTCCACTCAGCTCAAGAAAGGAGTGTAGCGGAAGTTGCTATCCCTATATTGCAGTCCTTTGGATCACATCCTTATGTGAGAAGAAAGCTGAGGTAGCTGTGGTGGTGGTGAATCTGTTTTCATGATGCTCTCTGCACAATTCCATCCTACAGATAACTAATGTGTGGCCTACCTTGCTCTTTTGCGTTACTTCATTTTATACTTCCTTCCCACTTGTTGTAGAAATCATGCAGGCAGCAGCTGACTACTAATAAAACATATGAATTCTGAATATTTGTTTTAGTAAATCTAAATTTGTGTGGAAAGATATTTCTAGAGTGAGCAATGAAACTCTGGGAGCTAAAAAAAGTTGTTCTGAGGTGAAAGGTGAAGAACCCTTAAGTTCTCCAGGGAACTGGAACGATATAGCTGAGGCAGCACATTGCAGCTTCCCCCTGTCTGGTTTGACAGGAAACCTCCATCGACTGTTCCTCTCCGGTTCCATCCACAGACACAACAGTTCTGGGCATGTGACTGCTTTCTCCAATTCCCCACATTTCCCTCCTTTTCCTAATCTTTCCTACCAGCATGAATACAAGAACTTAAAAAACTGCAGCAGGTATATTGTTTGCAAAATGGACTTCTATACTAGCAAAAAAAAGAGAAAGACACTATATCTCCTCTTCCCAGAATGTTCTTCAGCTGTTTTCTGCAGATGAAAACAAAAAGCAGCAGAATGTTCTCATGGATAAGCACTCCAGTTTCCAGGAGAAATAACATGCTGGGTGTTTCCTCACATGTCTCCTGGTTAAGACAGCCCTAGCTCTTTCAAATAGCATCTAAAGAGCTGCCTTGGAGGGTCTCTTCATGGGTAGAACTGTCCAGTGGAAATAGTAATGTCCAAGCACCTTAGGCTTTGACTTGCTCTACAGGTTACTGGAAATGTTCTACAGAGAGGAGGATGAACTTTGGGCTGAGATGGGCGGATCAACTCAACGCACTTTCAGCTGTCTGCTCCTATCTACTGACTTAAGCACTGGGAAAGGCAGGGGAAATGATATGGAGCTATCCGAGCTGAAAACAACCAAGCACACTGACTTAGAGATACTAGACATGGGAATCTCTCAAGTCTTCTGGCAAGGCCTGAGAATTAAAGGCTAGGCTTCATTTTCCTGCTTCCCTAGTTGCTGAAGTTCCTACTCATGCCCAGTAAGCTTTTGCAGTAGATTATGCTCTTTCTTTATGCAGCATTTTACTCAGTAGCAGCCGCTGCCAGAGATGTTGGAAGCCAACTTATCTCTCACTTTGCTGCTCATAATGTAACTGAGTTTCCACATCCTCCTCATGCAGTTGAAAAAAAAAATTATGTGGTGAGGAGGAAGCTGCAAATAATGAAATATAGGGATGCAGGAAAAAGAGGAAGCAGCAGGCAGCCGAAAGCCCAACTGAAAAGTAAAGAGTTATGGAGAAGTGACAGAAAGGGAAGCTCAGGCCAGGAATTGTACTTAGTGTCTTAGCTGAGAAGGAAAACAACCACCAAGCCAGCAGAAAAATCATGCCTCCTCTGCTTTGAATCAAGACTTCCATGTTACAATGTACTTTAACTACAAGGTCCTGTACAAAAGTTCTGGATATCAGTACAATCCTTCCCTACCCCTCTTATATCTTAGCATTATGTTTTTCAACCCTAGGAACATGTCCCATTTTCTTAGATACTGCCATGCTTAGGTTGCCTTCTCAGGAGAAAGGCAGCCTATCAAACAAACAAACAAGCAAGCAAACAAGCAAACAAACTTCTGAACCACTGTTTCTCTAAATTTCTAAAGCATAACCTCCAGTCATACATGTTCCTTCACAGTCATGTCAAGTCCACATGCTTGGAAACAACCTCATACTCTCACGGAATCATGAGGGATGATTAGAAATGGAGGATAAGCTGTCTTTCAGAGAAATCTCTCTGTCACCACCCGTCAGGAAGCTCTGATAATCATCCGAGGAACCCATGTTTCCCACACATCCAGTATGAAAAATCATTGCAAAATGAGATGGTGGTAGCTAGCTGGTATAATGAGCTGCTCTAAAGAGAAAACTGAACGGACAACAGCAATTGCTCAACAAGAAAGGAGAGCAAGAATGGGAAAAGGTAAATAAGGAAGGCAATGCTACTCTTTAAATTTTCCATTCAGATTAGGCAATGGGGTCCTTTTGCCACAGATGACTATGCACAAGGGCACTTTGACTGCCTGTTACACACAAATGAACAGAAAGGTTATGAAAAACCTCAGTGAACTCATGCATCCAGGATGATACATCTAAAGCTCACCATCTCAGGAACATTGTAAGTGCTGCCTCAGTTAGGTGGTTGAAAAGTGTAACATGTGAATGTGCACAGGGACCTGTTGAAGGTTAATTGGACACTCTGCACTAGTGCTAGCAGTGGATGGAAGTCGATTGTGGAGAAGATGGATCCCACGAGACATTATGCATTGTGTTCAATCAAAGTAAAATCTGCATTTAGTAGGAGGGGGTCTTTTGCTAAGCAATTCCTATGACCCACTTTAAAATAGTGGAAAAGGAAGAACAAATATTTTAGGCCTGACCCAAGAGCTTGTTGTAAGGAATCTCTGAATAAGCCTCACTGTCTACCAACCTCAATAAGATGTTTTATGTGCTTTGTTCAACAACAGACACAAAAGGACTAGGCAGCAACTTGTACAAATTTAATAAATCTGAACCATCTCTTTATGACTCCCTGTCATTTGGTACAGTTGAGCTCCAAATCCATTTTGTGGATAACTCAAAGAAGGGGCTGAATAACTGGCTAAGGGTCAAACTAGACAATATGCCTAGAACACATCTAGATGCAGTCCTCCTTCAAGCTATGAAATATGTCTCTTTATCTTAGGCTGAAACCACACGCTCCAGGACAGCCAGATTGAAGCCACAATGACTCCTGAAGTGGCACATGATGCCAATCCCTACTACAGTTCAAAATGATGCTCAGTCCTATATGTTTCTGCTCCAGTACTTACAGATACACTAGTTACAGGCCAGTTGTCTGCTGGCCCCCTTCCCACCTTCCCACAGTCCTCCCTTGACTTTGATTCCCCCCACCCTTTATGCCTCTGTTCACACATGTGGATGTACAATTTCTTTTCTTTAACCTGCAATTAAAATTGCATATCTGAAGATGTGCATAAACATTCTTTTTTGAAAATAAAACAACGGGGAAGGCAGGAGCAGGGCATGACATTCACATAATGTGAGGTGACATTATATTCAGCTCCTGAAATGCCCATAGTGACAGTGTGATCTGATAGTGACATCAGATTCAAACAAAGAAAAAAATGCTGCAACTCGGGCACGTGTCACAAGCAGGGTCATGCCTGTTTGCACCTAACCCAAAGCAAATATATTTTCTATGCTTTAATTCAAAAGGGCAGTTCTAGCCTTAGTTGCCCCTTAACTCCATGATTTACTTAGATCCATACCTAGGAAAAGAGGGAACTCTTTTTTTTACCACAAACTACTTTGCTTTACAACCTGCTCATACAAGTATGCCTCCCACTTACTGCCCTGCAGAAAAGTGAACCAGCCACTTATAGATTAACTATAGCAAAGTGGATGTTCATGTTCCACAGTACTTTTCACGCAAGACGATTCACACTGTCAACTGTGAACCATGCAGAGGCATTGAGGTGAAAGCAGAAATGTACGTACGAATACTGGTGAGGCCCCTTCCTGCACATAGGGCCTCAACAGTTTGGTTTGTAGGCAGGCAACTTCACAATGGCAAGAGTTCAGAGAGCGCCTACTCAAAAGAGCTTTTCACTGACACCTACCCAGGTAGTTTATGTGTTCATGTTACCCTACTAGGAGATATTATAAGACACGGGAGCATCTGGTTCAGGCTCCATACACATTTCCTCAGTTGGCCTGCAGCTGCCCCACCACTCCCAGCTGCATCCCCTAAAATAACCAATACCAACAGCTTTCTTCCTCTGAAAGATTTCACCGTATTTTGGACATTGCTCTGATGCAGACATCTAGAAAAGCCTGACTAATTCATTTTTTTAAAAAGGCCATGACCAAGGCATAAATGTTTTTTTTTCTTCCCTTCTTTTTCAGTACTTAAGGAGTAAACAAAAGCTACCATGCTGCCTTATACCAGTGAAACTACTGCTCCATTGAGTTTGGTCAGCTCTCCCCTAAACAGCAGGTAGTAATAAGCCCACAAATCAAGGTTTGGTCAAGTATCTTAAGTAGGGCTTGACTGCATTTGCCCCTCCTCAGCTGTTGTTCCTCTTGGCTATTCATATATTGTCTTGCATAACTCAGAAAAATTACTCCTGGAATCCTGTAGCCGACATGACCACTTGCCAAAAATTAAAATTTCCAAGTTCTGCTCTCATGGCTTTTAATCCCTTTTATCTGGAAACGGCCTACCTTCTTCATCTACAGATGCCGATGTGTGATATGAAGATCCATTTAGCTTTCATGGCCATTAAAATCCTCTTTCTCTGTATCCTCCACATGTGATTCCTCCCCTCCCCAGCCTTTGGGTGAACAGGACCCATGAATCATAAGTGCATGAACTGGCCCATAACACACAGGGGTAAATAACAGCATAGATGACCTTTTGCTTGATGTAACTTTTTCTATATTAGTGAGTGATGCTCCAGAAAAACAAGATGTAGGGGGAAGAATTTTTTCTCACTAGTGATCTCATCAAACAAATGTACAGGGTCTCTACAGCACCACAGTTGGTATTGTGGCAAACCTCTGAACACCTTCTGCAACTGCTGCTGATGTATATGTGTGTTATTTGCTAGAGCTCTCTCCAAATCTATCTGCCAATCTCTCCCATCCAGCACCTCAACATGAAAAACATAACCCAAGCAAAGCCACAGCCCAAAATGAGTGGATCACTCTGTTCTCAGGAAATGCGTAAGTTTCTGAAAATGTTAGAAAAAGGGAGGAAGAATAAATTTCACATAGCGAAAACCGCATTTATACAGGAAGAGTTGGTTTCTTAGGAGTTCAGGGCTCACGTCGTATGAATCTATTTGTTCTGTTAGAACCTTTTCTATTGTCCATCTGGCTCTGTGCTCTGGACCACACTGGGGCTTTGACAATATCCATTGGTTTGTGGGAGACTGATGACTAGGCATTCTGTGACACTCTATAGATTCCTCAGAAAGTTACATTTAATACAGCACTTTGACTACAATAATGTTTTTCCCCCTTGAATCATGACTTCCAGAATTCATGCCTACACAGTCAGGCTAGTAAAGCCTGTGATTGTGTGATGATGGCCAATCACAAAACAAAGAAAGCTACTTCGCAAGCTAAGGGTGGTGAGAAAAGCTTGCACTGTGACAGATATCTATCATCCTTTCCTATTAAAAAACAAAAACAAAATACACCATTGTGCCTACCGGCCCCTGATCAGCTGTTTTTCCTCGAAAAAGCCGATCCATTTTTATATTCATCCCCATCTCTAGTTTGGATTTAAAAAGAAGAACTCATCTGCAGGTGTTTCTATGTAAAATGATCCATCTTCCCCATTTAAGAGCTGTCACACACCTTTCTGGCCCAATGGTAGGACGTGCATTCTTTTGGGCACACTAGTTATTTTGCTGGGAGATAGCAGTCTCCAGCAGCCTTCCAGCTGTCATTGTGGCTGCAAGGAGAGAGTGAAAGAGAAAGGAGAGGGGAAGAGAGAGGGAAAGGATGCAGAGAGGGGGAAAGCAGAAAACAGAACAGCAGCGACAGAGCCAGTGATGGAAAGAAAAATCAGTTCCTCCGAGCCTCCACAGATGATCAGGGAAGCACTTAATTGACAGCTGATCAGACTACAAGTTGTCATTTACGTTTGCTGGTTGGACGGGAGGAGCATGCCAAATGGTACATCACCCCTTCCCCCAACCTCAATAGTCTCTTTGTAGCTCAATCCACCCCACACTCAAAAGGGCCAGTCTGGACAAGCCCACAGTATAATTAAGCACTTGAAGGTTTTCTTAATAAGAGGAGAACTGATGGCAAAATTTCTGCCTACCAGGCATAGAGGCAGAAAAAACAGGACTAGAAAAAAAAAACATTTGCAACCCTTTTGTTCACTATCATGATAATATGGCCAGCACTGCGCTGTTGCTTTAAGTATGACTAACATACATAAAGTGCTTTGAAGAAGCAGGGAGGCCATCATATATGGAAAGAAAAGGATAGCAATATAATAAGGAATTATCTAAAGCTGCTACACATTTTCTCAATCTCAATTCATTTTCATGGGCTTCATTTTGTTCTCTCTGCTATGGTAGGAGAAGCTGGCAGCCTTGAAGAGGAAAAAGATCCACAGTCTTGAATTTTCTACCTCATGCCCTAGAACTTAAGGTCGTCTTCTTTCAGGGCAAGGTGCTGCTTAGACCAGAGCAAAACTGATGTGATTACTTGGGTGGAAGCATTGTTGCAAGAATGTACAGATGCAGTGTGGTGGTTCTGCTAGGAGAAAGCAAGGCTGCAGTTTCTTATGGCAAAAGTAACATCTGTTTTGGGTTTGGTGGGAAGATCAGATTGGGAAATGGCAGCGGAAAAAGGGTTAAGAAAGGTCCTGCTCAAAATCTACCACCTCTGGATTACATGGGATTTTTTTTAAAATGCAGGAGATTCAAAGTATCCCATCCCACACACACCCAGTTCAGAAGAAGCCTGTACCTACTAAAACTCCCTGTAGCATACAGGTGTCTTCTGGCTGTAGTCTTAGCAGTACTACAGTGGTGCCTTGCTTAACGAGCGCTGCTGGGTAAAGAAAATGGCCACCTGCATTGTTCTTGCGCCCTTTCCTCGCTTACCGGGCAGCGAAAATGGTGGCCGTATGGAGGATTTTCACAGAACGGTGAGTTTTTTGCCCATAGGAACGCATTAAATGTGTTTTAATGTGTTCCTATGGGCTTTTTTGCCCTGCATAGCGACGAATCCACATAGTGACGATTTTTTCGGAATGAATTATTGTCGCTATGCGGGGCACCACTGTATCTTTAGTATCATTTTGTAAAGGTTTTCTTCTTTCAAATGTCTCTCTTGTCCACACCGTCAGAAACACACTGCCACCCAAAGCTTCTTTGTTTGTTTCAAGATTCACTGCCATGTAAACCTTGCTTTCATACAGGAAGTTCATGTCCATACAAAATAGAGGTGTTGCAAACACAGGATGCTTTTAAATGATGAAAATTTTCTCTTCAATAAATTGCAACAGAAGTTGACAAGTTTGTAAAGGGCTTTACTACCCTCCCAAGTCTCCTTAAAGATGCTAGGATTATACAATGTGTTATTCTTCAGAGGATCCTGCCAAGATAAAACTAGGCTCTACATGTTAACGGCCCTGTATACCCAGCTGCTGAGCCAGAGATCCCACCAGATAATTATAACTCCTCAACTAAAGAGGGACTTATCAGAACGGGAGAGATGTGCTTCTAAGATAAAGATGACTTCCTCCCACCGCAGATAAGATCAGCAGGCTCACTATCCGAACTGAAGAAAAGCCGCACAACTAAGCATATGTTCCCGTCCTCAATTTTGCCAAAGCCCTCTTCTACTCTCTCCCTACCACATATGGCTAAAATGTGTCTTTCTTTCCACATGATGAATGATAATAGTCGGCAAACCTCTTCATAGCCTGCAGTGCTACTCTGGCTACTCTGTTCTGTGTACATAACGAATATTAGGGTGGGGATTTGTTTTCAAAATATCACCCTGTTTTGCAATACCAAATATGTAAGGCTGAAATTCAAGCACACATATGTAGAAGCTGGATTAAAACTCTGTCCCAATAATTTTTAAACTTTTGTGGGTCAGAGACCCCCTTGAGAATCTGGCAATGAATCTCTTTCTTTTGATCATAAGGGCAAGTTATATTTTCTTTCATTCACATCTATAGGAACTTTTTAAAGGTGTCCTAATATGCAAATGATAACAAATATATACTGCCTGACCATGTTCAGTATCATTCCATGCCAACCTACACCTTGGACAGACTGTAATAATACATTAATAACATAAAAGCAGAAAAGATTCCCCCTCCCCCATGTGAGTTTGCAAAGTAACAGGAAGGAAACCAAAGGAAAAATCTCCTTTATTGCATTCTGTTCATTTATCCTCTTGTAGCCTATTCGCTGACCTCCTAGCATTTCATGAACTGCAGGTTCAACATCCCTGCTCTACTCACTTTCCTGTTGCTAAGCTCAGTAACTAAAGATATCTTTCCTACTACATTTTTTCCTCCAGGCCTCAAGTTCTTCAAAGCTCCATACCTAAGCAATCAGACTTGCAAATTTAGCCACTATTTACTTCCTAATGCCCAGTCACACACACACACACACACACACACACACACAGAGAGAGAGAGAGAGAGAGAGAGAGAGAGAGAGAGAGAGAGAGAGAGAGAGAGAGAGAGAGAACACGGAGGAAAGTTTGTGCTAGGATGAATTTTATTTATTTTATTTATTTTATTCATTCGATTTATACCCCCCCCCCCCCCAGACAGCGTCTGCTCGGGGCAGCTTACAAAATAAAGTGATGTCTTTTAACTTCTTAATGAAACTCTTGTTCTTGTGATACAATATGTTTTGCCATCTAGTTTGAGTCTGAGTGGGAATTCTTGAGTACAGTATTGCAACATGGTCTGCCTTAGATTAGACATGTACAGGCTTACTAAAGAGCCAACATACTAAAGAATTACTTGTCACCAACTAGTGAGAATTTGAGAAACCATTCTCATTTGTCTCCTAAATGCAACAAGGCCTATCTACAGCTGAATTGCATATGCTCACTTTCTTTTGCTCCTCTCAACAGCCTCCCCAATTTTTCCTCAATGTTCACATCTTAATTGTAATGCCTCTGGGGCAGACAGTGCATATGCTGCAATGTGCTGTGCGCATCAAGGGTGCAATATACTGTATATAATAATAAACTTGTGGAATAAATTCTGATATTCAAATTTAGTGAGTTTCATCATTTATGAGGTACTTGGTACTTCAAACTGGCCTGCAGCTTTGTCATTTTGCACCAACACAAATATTCTAATAAGCTTCTCATTACCAAGGCTTTGACTCCCGTCCCTGTTTTTTTATTTTATCATTCAAAGAACACTCCAAGCTGTAAAACAGATTAGCATGTTCATAAAAAAAAAGACACATGGTATAGCTCACTTTGGGATGGGCTAGTACAGAACAAGAATGCAAAATCAAAAGAGCTAAGGTAGACCCTCCTGGAAAATTCCCACCCCAAAGGCAACTAACTGATGAGACAGAAAACAAGGCTACACTACTATTCTTGGCATGCCCCCATTTCCAGACAGGGACTTTCTGATGCGTGAAAGCATCTATTTCAAAAGATCCCTCTCATCCTCATTTTGATGTGGTACAGTATTGGTGGGCTCTGTTGTATTTCAAAAAGCAAACACATTACAGGTTAGCCATTAGAAAGCAGCTCCCTAGTTCTATCAGCTGGTAAACAGTTCAGAGCAGTTAATACTTTCACTGAGTCTGAAGCTACTAGAGCAACAACATCCTGTCACCAAAAAGTGGATTGACTGTTTTTCTTAACCTGGGGTGGAGCACTTCCTCTTTCTTCTTCTTCTTCTTCTTCTTCTTCTTCTTCTTCTTCTTCTTCTTCTTCTTCTTCTTCTTCTTCTTCTTCTTCTTCTTCTTCTTCTTCTTCTTCTTTAAGCAGCTTTGCCTTCTGTTCCGCTGCTTTACAGAGAATTTTTCTTTATGCTTCTCCTTATGCACAAGGCAGCCCTACTTTAAGGGTCTTCTCTCATCTAAAAGTGTTGAACTGTACTTCAGAAAATGATAGAGAACCAAATTGCACTACAAATGTTAGATTTGCCTCGAAGGAGACAGCGTGATCCATGTAGCTCACCATGCTACTTTTTTAAAAATGGAGGTTCCACTTAGCTCTCATGACATCCTATGACACACACATGTAAGCAGGCCCCATATTTGGTGCTCTAGAAAAACAAGGAGCAAAAAGAAGTGCCCCTTCAGAAGCAGGACCCATATCCCTAAATTCTTTTTATTTTGAAGATATTTGGGTATCATCCAGTCAAAGTCAAGCACCAATGTCAAATGCCTTTTACATCCTGTTGATTTCAGTGGGAGAACTAATATAGCACTTAGTTCTCTCCCTGATAGAATCAGTTGGACCTATTTATTTATTTAAAAATATTTTACCCCACCTTTCTCCTTAAGGTGGCCTATATAATTAAAATGACAATATTTAAAAGCTAAAAACAGTAAGTATACAAAGATTTTAAAAGAATTAAACAAATATAAAATTTCAAATAGTAAGCAAAATCAGCACTGAAACTCATTTTAAAAGCAATAAAGCACAACAACCCATTTAAAAATACTCTGTCAAACAGGGAAAGCCTGTCTGAAGAGAAAGGCCTTTGCCTGCTTCTGGATGAACAGCAAAGATTGGACCAGCCTGGCCTCCTGTGGGAGGGATTTCCAGAGTCTGGAAGCAGGGACAGAAAAGCCTCTCTCCCTGTCTCCATCAAAAGCACCTGTGATGGTGGTGGGACCAAGAGAAAGGCATTCCCGGATTATGAGCAGGCACATAATTGGAGACACAATCCTTGAAATAGCTTAAAACCATGCTATTTAGGGCTTTTTAGGTTAAAAACAGCACATTGTAGTGTGCCTCAAACCAGAGCAACAGCCAGTGGAATTGCTATAACGGGGGAGTTATGTGATCACTGAGACCAGCCCCAATTTGAATGCAGCATTTTGGACTCACTGTTGTTTCCGAACACTTTCTAAACGCAGCCCCACATAAAGCATGTTATAGTTAGTAATCCAGCCAGGATGTAACTAAGAATCCTAAACCTTGGTCCCATCACTCTGTTATGTTTTTGTTTTTTAAATTAACTCCTGCAAATCAGAATATCCTAAATCAGTGGTTCTTAACCTTGGGTTACTCGGGTGTTTTTGGACTGCAATTCCCGGAAGCCTTCACCACCAGCTGTGTTAGCTGGGGTTTCTGGGAGTTGCAGTTCAAAAACACCCGAGTAACCCAAGGTTAAGAACCACTGTCTAAATGACTGAACTATGTGACAGGTTGCTGCATTTAAATATTCTGCGGGTGACCACCAGAACATGCACGAAAACTCTTAAGAAAATAATAAAACAAGTGGATCAAGACAGAGGTCAATCCAGTCTAGGAATCTGTTTCCCAAAATAGGCAACTAGATGCTTCTAGGAAGTCCCTAAGCTACTTTGAAAACAAAGATGCCATGGATGCACTGCTTGCAAACATGGGATTTAGTGTCATAATGATGCTGAAACAGAAAGCTGCATATAGCTATTGTAACTCCTAATCATACAGTACCTTGTTTCCCTGAAAATAAGAACTAACCTGAAAATAATCTGTAGTATGATTTTTCAGGATGCTCACAATATACAGTGGGGTCTCTACTTAAGAACGTCCCTACTTAAGAACAATCCAACTTAAGAACAGCTCCATTTGCTAAATTTTGCTTCTACTTGAGAACAGAAATCCAAGATAAGAACAGGAAAAAAAAACCTTTCCTGCTCTTTTTTTAACCTTAGGTCATCTTAGTTTAAAAAAAATTCTCCCCCTAGTGGTAGAGTACGTATTAACCAGCTTTGCATTAGTTCCTATGGGAACTAATGCTTCAATGTACGAACACACCTCTACATAACAAAAAAACAGCCAGAACGGATTAATTGGTTTTCAGTCCATTCCTATGGGAAATTTTGCTTCAACTTAAGAACGTTTCAACTTAAGAACACCATTCCAAAACGGATTAAGTTCTTAAGTAGAGGTTCCACTGTAGTGTCTATGGACGGAAAAGAGCAGATACGGATTAAATGGTTTTCAATGCATTCCTATGGGAAATGCAGATTCAACATAAGAACTTTTCAACTTGAGAATCACCTTCCAATACGGATTAAGTTCTTAAGTAGAGACCCCACTGTATGCCCTACCCCAAAAATAAGCCCCAGTTCAGTGAAACCCTGCCCTCCACCCTTGGGCAGCAACCAGAAGAGGACATGACTGTATTTAAATAAATGTAGATTTTTGTACATGAAAAAAAATATCCCCTGAAAATAAGCCCGAATGCATTTTTGGAGCAAAAATTAATATAAGACCCTGTCTTATTTTTGGGGAAACACGGTAGTTCCTGAAACACAACTCAGCTTACTACTCAGATTGCCCCATGCTATTTCTGTTCATCTTCCTTATAACTCTCTCTTTGGTATAATTAAAAAAAAACAAATGTACTTAGTCCACACTTCTGGTGCAATAAATGACACATACCGCTTCTGTTGTTTATTTTTCAATAGATCATGGAAATAATACATTACACCAAAAATTGCCAATTTGTAATCAACAGGCCACATCTAGGTCCTAAAACAACTGGTTCAAGTAGCTCTGGCTAGCACTTCCAAATTTGATTCAGGATGTGCTGAAGAGCAATTTGGTTATTGTTTAACTTTTATAAGAAAAATACATAAGATATCATCTATATTTCACCTACCTCTTTTTATAATGTAATTTCTCACAAGGAACCAGTAAGTCTTCCTTACTGAAGTACCTTTTAAAACCAAACACTCTCTCTTCCGACAAAAACTAGAGCTGGTTAAAGTTGTTTCAGAAAATCCAAATGCTGCCTTCTATGGTGGTTAAAAATAAAATTATAAACGAAATGGTCTAAATTATAATTTAAATTATAAATTATAATAACGTAGAAACTAAATTATAACATAATTATTATAAATTACTGTATTTGTAAATTTATAAATTATTTATAAATTATAATAATTTATAAAATAAATTATAATTTACTAATTATAAACTAAATAGGGGACATGGTGGCACTGCGGGTTAAACCGCAGAAGCCTCTGTGCTGCAGGGTCAGATGACCAGCAATCGTAAGATGGAATCCACATGACAGAGTGAGCACCCATCGCTTGTCCCAGCTCCTGCCAACCTAGCAGTTCGAAAGCATGTAAAAATGTGAGTAGATAAATAGGTACAGTGGGGTCTCTACTTAAGAACGTCCCTACTTAAGAACAATCCAACTTAAGAACAGCTCCATTTGCTAAATTTTGCTTCCACTTGAGAACAGAAATCCAAGATAAGAACAGGAAAAAAAAACCTTTCCTGCTCTTTTTTTAACCTTAGGTCATCTTAGGTTAAAAAAAAATTCTCCCCCTAGTGGTAGAGTACGTATTAACCAGCTTTGCATTAGTTCCTATGGGAACTAATGCTTCAATGTACGAACGCACCTCTACATAACAAAAAAACAGCCAGAACGGATTAATTGGTTTTCAGTCCATTCCTATGGGAAATTTTGCTTCAACTTAAGAACGTTTCAACTTAAAAACACCATTCCAAAACGGATTAAGTTCTTAAGTAGAGGTTCCACTGTAGTTTCTATGGACGGAAAAGAGCAGATACGGATTAAATGGTTTTCAATGCATTCCTATGGGAAATGCAGATTCAACATAAGAACTTTTCAACTTGAGAACCACCTTCCAATACGGATTAAGTTCTTAAGTAGAGACCCCACTGTACCACCACGGTGGGAAGGTAACAGCGTTCCATGTCTAGTTGCGCTGGCCACGTGACCATGGAAACTGTCTTTGGACAAACTCTGGCTCTATGGCTTGGAAACGGGGATGAGCACTATGCCCTAGAGTCGGACACGACTGGACTAAATGTCAAGGGGAATCTTTACTTTTACCTATAAACTAAATACTAAACAAATGGCCGTCTTTGCACAATACTCAACACCTGCCATCTGATACGGGCAGCCTTACCTGCCAAGGATGGTTCTGGCTCTGTTTGTGACATCACACTATCCAAGACCCAATCCTTACAGTTGGTAACACCAACTTTATTCACAGAACCTGAGAGAATCTCTATTCCAAACACAGATCAGAGATCTAACAGCAGCATGCCCCACTGATCAAGGAATTTATGAACCTTGCTATATACAAACCCACTCAGCACTCAGACAGTGAGGGAAGAAGCAAAGGAGGGGAGGGACTATGGCGATGCTGATAATAATATAGTGACAGGGCTTCATCCATCTGCCATGTAAGAATGTTTCCTCATAACTGTGCTGCCAGTACCATGATATGGGAGACTTACCTAATTTGCATTGTTATTTAGCTTAGAATAAACAGAATCATAAACTGGAAAGAGACCACAACAGTCAATTAGCACACACATACACAGAGTAAAGAAGAAAATCCTGTCCCAGCATTCTGTGGTGATGGAGCATTATGGGAGTGCCTTACCCAAGCAAACATTTCTAGATTTCTAGAGAGCAGATTCCAGCAGTGTTTTTCTTCACATATGAATGTTTATCACCTGATGACTGCAGCATTGAGCAATGGCTTACATGTGTGCCAAATGATCTGAAGGGTACTCACTATTTTTCCTGGGAAAGGAGCATATTATTTAACAGAAAAACTGTGAATTCTCTGCCCTGCTAGACATTGTCCTTATTTTCCCCATCCGTTATTCCCTTCTCTGTGACCCACTCAATAGCCAAACTCAGGAATTAAAGCTGAGCATAGAAATATAGTAGATGAAGCACTTAGATGCAGAGGAGGGAATCCCATTGGCTCAATAGAGGGTACTTGTTCTCACAAAATTCTACATGAATGTGGCCAAAGAAGTTGCCTGTCAAACAAGATTTAGACGTTTAACTAGAGATGGGTATGGCCATGCCATTCGTATGTATGGCACCACAGTGCCGCACATTCCCTTCCCCCATCTCCCTGACTGTATCCCCCACTCCTCCTCCTCTTCAGTTGTTTGAACAGTCTCCTTGGCTGATTGACCACAAGAAGGCAGGACAGGTAAAGCCATGCTCCTGCCAGGGACTGGTCAAACAGGCGAAGAGGAGGTGGAGAGGAGCACACTCCAACTGGTGAATGGGCCATTGGCTGGTGTGGTAGAGAAGAGAATACCTGTGGTGCTGGGTGTACAAATCCACACAAACCTCTAAACTCATATCTACTCTTAACCCATACACACGCCATTTTTACTGCCACAGTTTTATCTATACCCAGTTTTGACTTTCTAGAATAATGTATGTTGAAAATAAACAGAAAAAAAAACTATGAAGAGCTATAGTGGATCAAACAAAAGGCCTCACTAGCCTTTACTCTGTTTCCCTGAGTGGCCAACCAGACATCTCACCGGCAAGCTCACAAGCAAACCACAAGGGCAACAGTACTCTTTCATTCATGTCCCCAAACAACTAGTGTACAGAGATTTACTATCTCTGGTATGGATGATTATTACAGAAGCCATTTAAGAGATCACTTACTGCTCCTGTGCACAAAGTCAGACCAAACCTAAGCATTTGTAAGGTTCACTGATTTAAAGCACATCCTTCAGGCTCACCCATTTAAGAATCAATGATCATAGGATCATAGAATAGTGAAGTTTAGCCGCCTGGAGTGGTCCATCGGTCCAGATAGGCGGGGTATAAATCAAATTAATAATAATAATAATAATAATAATAATAATAATAATAATAATAATAATAATAATAATAATAATAATAATAATAATAATAATAATAATAATAATAATAATAATAATAATAATAATAATAATAAAATTTATTTATTTATTTATTTATTTATTTATTTATTTATTTATTTATTTATTTATTTATTTATTCGATTTTTACCCCGCCCCTCTAGACAATGTCTACTCGGGGCGGCTTACATCAGTTAAAACAAGTTAAAAAACATATAAATTTATTTATTTATTTATTGGACTTATATACCACCCCATAGCGCTACAAGCACTCTCCGGGCGGTTTACAATTTTTAATTATACAGGCTACACATTGCCCCCCCAGCAAGCTGGGTACTCATTTTACCGACCTCGGAAGGATGGAAGGCTGAGTCAACCTTGAGCCGGCTACCTGGGATTTGAACCCCAGGTCGTGAGCACAGTTTTTTAGTACAGCGTTTTAACCACTGCGCCACGAGGCGCATTTATACTAATTAGTTCTAAACAAAAGGTTTCCAAGATGGTGGTATACAAAAAAAGGAAAGAAAGGAAAAAAAGATAGAGAAAGAGAAAAGAAAAATGACTTAATTGACTGGGGGGTAGGCCTATTAATAATAATAATAATAATAATAATAATAATAATAATAATAATAATAATAATAATAATAATAATAATAATAATAATAATAATAATAATAATAATAATAATAATAATAATAATAATAATAATAATAATAATAATAATAATAATAATAATAAGTTGGAAGGAGCCTATAAGGCCATCATGTCCAATACCCTGCTCAATACAGGAATACAAATCAAAGGATTTCTGCCAGTGGTTGTCTAATTTTTTTTTCTTGAATGCCTCCAACGTTGTAGCACTCACCACCTCTCAAGGCAATTGATTCCATTGCCTTACTACTTAACTGTTAGGACGTTTTTGTTGATATTCAATCAAAGTCTGGCTTCCTGTAACTTGAGCCCACTGTTGCATGTCCTGCACTCTGGGATGACCATGAACAGATCCTGCCCCTCATCTGTATGATAGCCTTGCAAGTATTTGAGAAGTGTTATCATATCACCCTTCTGTCTTCTTTTCTCAAGGCTAAACATGCCCAGTTCTTTCAGTTTTTCCTTATACGGCTTGGTTTCCAGCCCCCTGACCATGCTTGTTGCCCTCCTCTGAACTTTTCCTGAATCTAATTCTGTCCTTATTTCTGACAAATATTGCTGGAGAATCCTCACAAACCTCTTCTTAAGCACTCTTGTATTTATAGAGAAGCTCTCCTTACTCCAAAGAACATATTTGCAAATTACATGGTACAGACATCAACCTACAGTATGGATTTACATCAGTAGTCTCCCATATGCACAGGCCTCGGAACCACCTTTAACACCAATGTCTAACATAAGCTATAATTTAAATGTCTGTCTTACTCCTCTCTCTCTCTCTCTCTGTGGTGTGTGTGTGTGTGTGTGGTTTTATACAGCGTGAACACAATAGAAAAACAACCCACCCTGGATTACAACATGACTAACTGTGAGTTTCATACCATCATATGAAAACCAGAGCTTTAATGATTGGGAATTATGGACAACCAACATTTGAATAATGGGCCTTGTGGTTAGCTTATTCCACACAATTACTATTCAAGCTTTCGAGCAGTGTTGTCCTATTAAAGATTAAGAATTTCCTAAATCTAGGAAATCTAAAGGAAAGGAGGAAAACATGTTACATACTGAGTCTTTCCAGTTCGAAGTTTCGTACTGCTACTGATCAAAAGGAATCATGTCCCCATTTCCTCTTCCTTCCTTAACCTGTTTTTTGTTTTAGCAACTTGAAAACAGAAGTGGTAGGAAAATACAGTATGGAAAGCAAGATGACACAGCCTGAACTCCTCATAAAAATCAAGAATGAAGCAGGACTAAAAATAAAAGCCTTGTCTGAAAGCACCAGTGTCTCCCAGGCATTCCCCATATGTAGATTCACACATTTATCTCTATATCATGAAACCATGTTAGTGCAGAATGAGAAGGAGGAAAGCTTCCATGGAATCTCACACACTGAACCTTAAAATGATTACAAAGCAATATGCTTTGTAATCATTAGCACCCAAAAGCATCAAAACAAGAAATCCTTCATAAGAACTGAGGCCAAGATGTCAGGCTGTCGGGTATCTTTTAAGCATATCAGGAGTACATGGCAGTTGACTACCCATGTAAACACTCTTACCTAATATTCTCTCATTTCTGGAATTCTGCTGTCCTCCTGTGCTGGCTGAAAGATCTTCTGGCACAGGCATGGGCTCATCAGCATCATCTGGGATGTCACTTCCTGCAGGACTTTCTTTCCCTGATAATAAAGGGAGTAGCAACAGAAAGTCAAGAAAGACATCTGTCATCCCTTATTTTGTTTCCAAATATCATGTGGATAATCTCATCGTAACCAAACATAATGAACCATAATGTTAGCTTCTGAGCCAGCAATTCTTTTCTAAATAGGAAACACTGGACTGAAATAAAGGGTACCTAATATTACCTCAGTCTTTCTCTTGTGCTCATCCAACAGCAATGAAGAGGAATTTGACATTGGTTTTGCATTCAACAGAAAGAGTTAGAACCAACTTCATTGGTAGGCCTTTGAATGTTAGTTGGTAGAGACCAAGCGCTGGGTGGGTGTTAATATATACATTCCCCTATATTCTTGCTTAACCACCGCAGTGTATGGTTGGCTATTATGGACTAGATAGGCATTTACTATGATCCAGCAACTAACCTTCCATATTGATTTCAACTGAAAGGGCAACTATCTATCGTAGTGTGGGTTCAGCTTGCTGAAGAGTTGTGTTCTATTCACAGTGCAGGAAGATTCACACTACTGGAAATTTGAAAGCTCTTCATAAATAGTTATTTTGCTCACACACTGTTTCCTATAAATAGCTAATTAATTCTCCAATTAATAACTATTCTGTTGTTCTATGTTTATGGACCTACTTCTCTTCCATTGAAAAAAAAAGATGAGATAGTGGAGTATCTTGATTTAAAAGCACCAAGGAAGGAGGTTACATTTTCCATCATGGAATTCCAGCCAGTTCATATGATGGGTCAAAAAAGCAGTTTGCTAAATGTTTATCTATAGTTCTTTGCAGAATATAAACGATAACAGCTACAGAGGAAATAAACAGTCTCTAACTGCATATTCCATGGAAACTGTGCATATTACTTGAATGAACTAGTCCCCACGCCAAAGGTAAAAAACAGTTTTGAACTGCTGGGTTTTCTGAAACTCTATCTCAACATATCTTGCCAGATAAACAGGGTTTGTTTCTTCACCTCTCAGCACAACTTTTCTTTTGAGAAAATAATTCAAAGGGATACATGTTGGTTTCTCTCTAAAGCATGATATTTCATATTTCATGCCTTAACTTCATCTGTGTTGTTATACCTTGATAAGTTCACTACTGCGTGGCAATTTTATAGATAGGTAATCACGCTAACATTTTCTAGCAGATGATTTTCAAAGTGGAAAGATGAGGGGAAATAGCCATTCTCCATTTAATTTCTAAGAGGCATGTCCAGAATATTAACTGGAGCTAGAGTATGCAATTGCAAAATGAAGTGAATATTGGTTCAAAATATTTACATGCCAGTTAAAATTCTCAATCCAAAATACATTTTTGCTCCTCAATAGGGCTAAAACAAAATAAATGCTTTTCCCCCCTCCTCAGTAAGGACTAACACAAAATAAATGCTTTAAATAATCTGTAAAGTTAATTTAATTTGGACAACTCCTTTCTTGAACAATACTTTGAGGCAAGATTTCTGGGAGTTACTATCCCCACCACTGCCAAACCCTGCCAATCTTCCCTCTTAGCTGACAAGACTCAGGCATCTCAAATGTTTTAATGCTCTGTTAATAAGAATGAGCATATGACTGAATGATTGAAAGGACTGGTACTGGTTAATTCAAGTTGATAGTGGCTGCTTAGGATACTAAGTCATAACCAATGCCCTGGATCCGTTTCAGTCAGGCTTCAGGCCACACCATGGCACAGAAACGGCACTGGCCGCACTGTTGGATGACATATTGAGGGAGGCTGACGGGAAAAATGTCCTTGTTGGTCCTCCTCGATATCTCAGCCACCTTTGATACTGTCGACCACAGTATCCTCCTGGGGAGGCACTCCAAGTTGGGAATCGGTGGCCAGGCGCTTGCCTGACTCTGATCCTTCTTGGAGGACCGCCTTCAGAGAGTTCACCTTGGGGAGAGGGTTTTGGCCCCATGGAGCCTCAATTGTGGGGTCCTCCAGGGCTCGATCATCTCCCCAATGCTGTTTAATATCTATATGAGGCCGCTGGGTGGGGTCATTAGGGGGTGTGGGGCATCGTGTGATGACACGCAGCTCTAAATCTCCTTTCCACCTACTTCAGTGGATGCTGTTCTGTCCCTTCAGCGCTCTCTGGAGGCTGTACTGCAATGGATACAGGAGAATGGGTTGAGGCTGAACCCGGACAAGACGGAGGTCCTGAGGGTCGGTGGCCTCTCCATCGGCGGCTTGGTAAACTCCCTCTCTTTTGGAGGGGTGACTCTCACCACGAAGAGTGAGGTTCGCAGCTTGGGAATACATCTAGACCCAGTGTTTACCATGGAAACCCAGGTGGCATCAGTGGTCCGTTCTGCCTATTGCCATTTGTGGTGGATTACCCAGTTGCGTCCCTATCTTGATGGCGGGGCCCTCACCACCCTGGTCCATGTGCTTGTAATCTCGAGTTTAGATCACTGTAATGCGCTCTACGTGGGGCTAACTTTCAGACTGATGCGGAAGCTTCAGATGGTGCAGAATGCGGCAGCCAGACTACTTAGTGGAACGAGAAAACACCAGCATATCTCTCCCACTCTGGCTGCCTTGCATTGGCTGCCCATTCATTTCTGCATTGATTTGAAAGTGTTAATGATAACATATAAAGCCCTAAACGGTTTAGGACCTCGATACCTAGCAGAACGCCTTCTCCCACCTAGATCCACTTGAGTCACTCATTATAGCCAGGAAAGACGTCTGAGGGGCCTAACACTGAGAGAGGCCCGGAAAGAAAGAACAAGAAACCGGGCCTTCTCAGCAGTGGCCCCTCGACTTTGGAATAGCCTGCCATCACAGATCTGCCTGGCAGCCTCGCTGGGTGTTTTTAAGAGCCAATTAAAGACTTGGCTCTTTAGGCAGGCCTTCCCTCTTGACTTTTACTTTCTACCCAATCTTTTGTTTCATATTTTCCATCTTAATACTAATATTGTCAATATAAATAGTTGTTTTAATTGTTTTTATGAATAATTTTATTGTGAGCCGCCCTGAGTAGACATATATCTAGAAGGACAGGATAAAAATCAAATCAAATAAATAAATAAATAAATAAATAAATAAATAAATAAATAAATAAATAAATAAATAAATAAATAAATAAATAGTGTAGGCCCGTCAAACCGGTGGGTATTTGGAGAGACAACTACTTTGTAAGTTCCATTGATTCAAATGGGTCTACTCTAGTTGAAAATTATTACATTAAGCACTATGGGGAGGTATATAGTAGAAACTACTACTACTGCTACTACAGGATTTCAACCACTATCAACCTAAAATGACTTCTTAGCCATCCTTTCAATCATTCTTTCTGTCTTACTAACAGAGCAGTAAACATTTGGGATGTTTGAGTCATGTCAGCTGAGAGGGAAAACCTAAGGAAATTTCTGTTCAGCTCTTCAGCTTCCCACCTCACTTTGTGGCAGGTATTCACAGCTGTACAAACAAGAAAACCATTTTTATGTGTTCTGACAGAGATGATCACAAGCCAAAGGTTTGGTGGTTTATGCCTGTTCATTTATTGGCTGAACAGGTACTTGGCGCTTCAAAGCCCTGCCTCCTCTGGCAGCTGCCCACTCAGAGGCAGCACTGAGAGGAAGTGGAACAGAGAAGTTGGACCACTGCCTCTGAGTGGGTGCCCACCAGAGGAGGCAGGGGTTTGAAATATCAAACACCTGTTCGACTGACAAACGAACTGGCACAAACCACGAGACTGGTAGTTCGTGCCCAGTTCTAGTTCTCAGGGTGCTTCTGACTTAATGGGTTCTTGAAGTATGCGAGATATTTAAAAATTCTGCAAGTCAGAAACAACTTGACAAATATAACTATCTGGCAAACAATATGCAACCATTTCCATTTGGGGCAGGGGTTGAACAAGGATCCAGGAGACCTGGGTTCAAATCCACATTTAGCTTACCACTGAGCCATGTAATGATGGGAGCTGCCAGGGGACTGGTGAAGTAGAGACAAAACAGAGGGCAGGATCTGTCTGGGACAGCAGAAGAATAATTGGGTCTTACCTATAGAACCTTAGCTATCCTGATCCAGACTATCCCAAAGGCAACTAAGAAGAGGTGTCTATGTAGTGTGTGAGTGAGAGAGGTTTTTACTGCAATACAGCTGCATGGGTTTTGTTTTACTAGAAAAGAGTCTATTAAAAAGGGGAAAGAATGGAAAGAAACTGAAGAAAAACACTTGCTGCACAAGTCAGATAATATCATCTGTGTTCTCAGGGCTTTCAGCACTGGAATCATACACGGTTCAGTTAAATACATGTCAGTGCTGCTGCATCTCAAGTTTAGCATGGTAATGACTTGCTTCATAAAATATTGCTTTCAGAGAGGGACAGAAGTGTGAAGCTGGAGTCAATCATGCAGCTTAGGGAGTTCCTTTAGGAGCTAACATTGTAGTGGACATATTCCAAGAAGTGGGAACAGATGTGCCATTCTGAGCTCATTTACATAACCTGGATTGTTTTTCTGCTGCCTGAAGTGAGCCTGAATCTGAATTTGCCTTTAGTCAGGAATTGATTCTCTCCTGTTCATAGCTGATACCTTAATGCTTTGCTGACCATAAGGGCCCTTTCAGCTCTGCAGCTCTATGTTTATTATTATATGATATGATCATCCATGTCCAGTCGTACTGAAATGTAACACAGTGATCAGAAAATGTGGACAGCTGTCTCATCATGGACAGATTATCTGCCCGTTTCTCAATGAGATGCAATGCATGTGCGCAGCAGTTAGCTGTTTTACACATTGCACCAATTCTATCAATGCCCTATTGGAAAGAGAAGAACTGTGGTTCAGTGGGAGAGGTTAGTCTCCACCCACTTGTTTTCCTCCATACATCTGCTGTCCTCCCCATTCCTGTTATCTATTATGCATTTAGGATTAAACAGCCACAGAGATACAAAATATCATATTTTTCCATGTACAAGATGCCCCCATGTATAAGATGCTCCCCCTCACTTTTCTAACCCAAAATTAAGAAATCTAAGTGGGGCTTAGCAAATGTAGGGTAAAAAGGATCAAAGTGCTGCAGGATGGCTTTGATCTCTGCTTTCTCCTTTTGTGCTAAGCCCCGCGTGGCTTAGCAAAAGGAGGGGGAAAGGGATCAAAGCAATTCCACAACTGCACAATCATTTTGATCCCTTTCCCCCTTATACAGCCACGGGATTGCTTTGATCCTTCCCCCTTCCTTTTGCTAAGCCCAATGGGACTTAGCAAGCAGAGGGGAAAGCAGGGATCAAAGCGATCCTGCAGCACTTTGATCCCTGCTTTCCTTTTGTTAAGGCTTAGCAAGTGGGGGGGAAGCAGGGATCAAAGCCCTGCAGGATCACTTTGATCCCTGCTTTCCTCTCCACTTGTTTTTTTCTCCTCAGCTTACTTCCGTGTATAAGACAATCCTCAATTTTTAGTTTAAAGATTTTAGCCAAAAGTGGTCTTATACACGGAAAATATAGTACAAGTTTATCTGCAAGTTGGTCTTCATTTCTGCCTATAAGCATTCCCAACTTAAATGAGGTTAAAGGACTAGCATACATTTTAAAAGTAAATGGAAAAAAATGATGGTAAGGGATAATGGAATGAATCGCCTTTGTTCATCACATCACTATAGTGCTCATTAAGTAAAACTAAACCACCACAGAGAATGTACTGAAAATGTATGGAAGCTGCTTTCATTGGTTTGTTCTGCAACTTTACCTTGAATGTACCTAAGAGCAGAACTTTAGTATGAATCCCTCCCAGTGTCCTCCTCTCACTACTAAAATGCAAAACGATAGCCCTATTCTTCCTGATTAATGTACTTCACATGCATGCCTCTCTCACAGGTTCCAGAATGGGATCTTCTCTCTTTTCTCCTTCCCTCACACAAGGGATTCAGGGAAGGTAAAAGGCAGCTGGCTATAAGTTACGCCCCTTTATGCTGCCTAAGAAATGGAAGAGGAACTGGGGCCATGGCAGTTTCATTTTCTATGAGAAACCTGGGCCACATGTACCATCGGAAGAAAGACCACATGAGGAAGAAAGACAAAAAATCCTTTTAGGCTTCAGCTACGGGAAGAGAGAGAATGCAGACACGGGGATGGAGAACTAAATGGAGCAGCTAAGTTAACCCCACCCATCCTATTCTCAAATTAAGGAAGGGCCATTTCTCTCTTCCCTGATCCATTTCCCCTTGTGGTTACATCCAGGTGGAAGAGGTAATTTTTTTTAACCTGGTCAGAGAGTTAACTTATTTAACATAGACTTCAGGCAGAGGTGGATCTTATGGTGTGTGTGTGTGTGTGTGTGTGTGTGTGTGTGTGTGTGTGTGTGTGTGTGTGTGTGTGTGTGTTGTGTGTGTGGTGTGTGTGTGTGTGTGGGGTGTGTGTGTGTGTGTGTGTGTGTGTGTGAAATAAATCAGTGAAACATGAAAGTGCACATGACTTACATTGGTAGAAGTATGTGAACAGAGATGAGGGAAATCTGGGGGAAACAGTGGGCAGAAAGGAAGAATGCCTAACACCTCCCCCATGCACCCCTTGGTTTTCTGACAACTGTTATTCCCCGAGCAGATGAAAAGCCATTTGAAGAAAAAAAAACTACTACAAATAAAAAGGGAGCTGATAAGGCACCCCTAACCTGTGCCATCTCCCCTGCAACCATTTCTATCCTCATTGCATATTGTGAGCCAAGGATTCCCAAACCTGGCTGTATTATTATTATTATTATTATTATTATTATTATTATCATTATTATTATTATTATTATTATTATTATTATTATTATTATTATTATTATTATTATTATTATTATTAATTTTCAATTATGTAAGAGAAGATCGTAGGGAAGGGGATTTGGATCAGGGTACTGGGGTAAATTAAAAATACAGAATGTGATAGAGGACAGTATATATCATTATTATATTTGTTGCTGTTTTCTTACTAAGCTTACTTCACACCTTACCATATTTTTCTAAGTCTTTACCATGTAAAATTATATCTTAGATTTTCTTTCTCATAATTTTAACTCATTCATGTTCTCATTTCACATCCAACTATACAAAGGTTCCCACTTTTTTCTAAACTCAGCAGTTTCTTTGTCTTTTAACGCTTCAGTTAAAATATCCATCTCTGTTGCCTCAAAAAAATTTTCTATTAACTCCTGGGTTGTTGGAATCTCCTCTTTTTTCCAGTATTTGGTGAAACCTGGCTTTTTAAATAACATTTATCTATGCCCCCAAACAACATAAAAATCAAGTTTTTCAGGTCTGAGGAGGAACTTGGTAAGTTAGTTTTAAAAAGGAATTTATTATAGTTACAATCCTGATACCACCTTTCGTTAGCTACCAATACAATTGTGATTTTTTTAAAAAAGTAGTTGTTTAATTGTCATTCTCAAAACAGATGCTTTACAAAAGGTTTTCTAAGTAGAAACATCCAAATGCAGCACTCATACCATGTTACGTTGTTCCTCCACCACACAATGCTCCTTAACAGTGAAAATAATTTAAAATTTGCAGTCATATTGCAAATAAGAATAAAAATTAGAGAACTCTTGTCAAGTCACAATCATGATGTGACTTAGCTGTATCTTGATTACTGAAAGAGGACTTAACTGCAAATAGCTCGTTATCTACAGCTACTTCTTTTCAAGCTCTGTGCTGGGGTCTTGTTGAAAATGGAATATAGATGATTACTTATTCCTTCCTTTTCCACCCATGGCTACCCTACAGTTTTGGATCACAATGGGCCACAGCTTTCCAGTAAATTCATAGCATGTTTTTCTTGCAAGTATGCGATGCCTTTCAAGCTCCATGCCTGAGCAAATCTAATTTGCAAATCAAGCATGTTTATCTCCTGAACACAGAACAAAAGCAGGTTCATTTGCTATGTAGAGTAATGTTAGAAAAACTAGCACTAGGTGAAGCCACTCTCTTTAATTCTTAAGAAGCTCTGCTTCTAGTGGCATATGAACTATACTGTCTAGTTTAACCCTTAATAGACATCATCCATAATCCTCACACATGCTCTTGCTGCATCTTTACTTTTTCAATCCTGGCTATTTGTTTTTATTCTACAGTATATAAGAACCTCTGTTGCCAGCAACTTGCATTCATCTAGCCATATATTCATTTAGACCCAAACCCTCCACTGTGCCCCCTATTTTACAACACCAATTCTTTTCTGGTTACCAAACAGCCATTTTGTGTATCCTCTTGTTTCAGGAACGAGGACTTTTTTTTTTCAACACTAGACGCTCACTGATTGTTGAAATACTTTTTCTGAGAAAGATGAAGAAACATCGGGCCTCCAATTGTTTGGAATTCAGTTCTCATAATTCAGATCCCAGCCAATTTGGTCACTGGAAAGGATTTGGGGGCAGGGCTATAGACCAACACATCTGTAAGGCTCTTGCTCTATGAATGGATCTAATTATTGCTATAACTGGTTTATCTTCATGGAGATGCTTGTTACAAAGGGATTCATTGTTAGAGGGGAGAGATGGGACTATTACAGGTGCCTGAGTGTGTCTCCAGTACTATGGAAAGTGCAAAGAAAGTTCTTCCTTTCTTAATATCCAGCATGCTGGAGCCCTTCATAACCTATTTCTCACCCCACCCTAATCCCCACTTTCTCCTTCTCATGCAGGTGTCTCTACAGAAACCACAGAAAAAGGAAATACAGCAAAAATGATGCCACATCTCCTTTGCTTGGTTTTAGCAAGATCTGCCACTCACAAAGAAGATGCAGAACTTCAACTTTAACTTCAAAGATCTCTGTCTTTTTCGCTCTACATGCAACTTAAGATAGGTCTACACAATGCATGGAACAAGGTGAATGCAGTTCATTTTGTTACATATTGTGTAGCTAGTTGAGCAGGTGGCCGCACAGTATGTTTCACATTCTCAGTCAAACAGAAAAAACAGATGGTTATTTGGTCTTGGTGTTGTCCCAAACATATTGGTACACTCCATTAGTTCATAATGGTTGCAACTGCAGATTGTGCAAGCCCAAATTATAAAAACGGAGCCATGCCCAAATTATAGAAATGGAGCCATGGGTAAGTTTTGGACGATTCCACAGGCAGGAATTTAATAATGGGTACATAGATTTGTGAATGTACATACTGACATTTAGAAAAATGGGCAGATCGTGTTATTCCCGTATTTTTCAAAGGAAGAAAATTATTTTGCTGGCATATGAAGGCCTAAATAATTTGTGGACAAGAAACCTAACAGACCACCTTCCTCTATTTGAACTCGGATTTTCTAAAAGGTCTCATTGGCTGTTTCACTATTGATGCAGAGTTGTCATGTACCTTCACAAAACTGGACATCCTCCATAACAGCATCCACCATCTAGATCATCCTCCCTTTACATAAGCCTCCTTTGCCTTGTAAGCTTGCTTATCTTGCTGTTCTATGGTTTTATCTTTAATATTGTATTACATACTCTACTCGTGATTTTATGGTTTTTTGCACACATCTCAAGCTCTAAATATGAAAATAGAAAGAATATTTAACAAATGGCTGAGATAATTCTATTGAAATAGTTTGTTTTTGGTTTTTAAAAAGTCTAATTAACATTCTAATTTGTTTTTAATTTTACCCACATTTCATATATATCCATAATTTTAACTGCACAATGCTCAGAAAGAAAGAAAGAAAGAAAGAAAGAAAGAAAGAAAGAAAGAAATGTTTATATTATATTTTGTATATACATTATTTGGGGGATATTTTAGTAAGTGGTACAACTATGCAGATAAATAAATAAATAAATAAATAAATAAATAAATAAATAAATAAATAAATAAATAAATAAATAAATAAATAAATAAATAAATAAGCTTTACCAAATGAAGAAAGAATTGTATGTGGATTCTTTTTAAAAATAAACATTGTGAACAGCTCTATATGCAAACTCCTAAAGCAAATCTACTTCAAATGAACAAGATTTTGAAACAAATTAGCTGTGATTGGTGGTTAGATTATATTTGTTGTTACAAGTTTAACAAGGCAGCTTAGGAGGTCTCACTCTGTTCACTGTTTAGCCTGTTACTTCAAACATCCATCCTTCTTCAATCTGTAATTTACAATCAACAAATAAGAGTGTGGTGGTGGCTTTGTCCTGTGGAGCTCCCAGATATCCAGATACCATCCCATGTCACATGAGAAGTCTTCAAAAATATCTAGGGCGTGGGGTGGGGCTCACATGGGGACATCTTCTGAGAAGCTCACATATACTTGTTGGCACTTCCAAGATCAGGTTGCTGCACTTCACATTTGTTCTTACAGAAGCATGAAGAAGTCCTTGAATTTGTCATCTGCACTAGATTGAGAGACATCGCTGGCTAAACTGGCCTATCTTCCACAGGTTCTATCTGCCTGCTAACCCTCCAAATCCTCAGACGCATATATTGCAGGTATACTGGGAATATAATAAAGCTTCCAGGTCTCAAAAACATGTTTGAAGCCCAAAGGGGCTAATTCTGTTTTGACACACAGAAACCTGCATAGTCAAGTACCAAGACAGATACAGAGACCTGTACTGCAGTGGTTAAACTATAGTCAGTACTATAGGCAATCTCTGCTCATGACTTGAGTTGAATCCCAACAGATTCAGGTAGCTGGTTCACACCCGACTCAGCCTTCCATCCTTCCAAGATCAGTAAAATGAGTACCCAACTCACTGGAGGGCAAAGTGTTCCTTGTATAATTATGTTGCAAACCACTCAGAGAGTGCTCTAGCGCTACAGGGTGGTATATAAATTTAAACAACAACATTATCTTCACAACTGTTTCCAGGAAAAGTTAAGACCTGAACCTGGAGGGGTACCTAAGCAATATAGCTTAGATTTTGACCTTAAGATCACAGGAGCCTTAAGAAATAACAATAATTCAGCAGGTAAGTTCTTTTAAAAACAAAGCATATCCTTCTTCTCAAACCAATTTATACATGCTATGTTTTGTAATTTTGGGGATCTGAAAAAATATATATGTAAATCTAGCCATGAATCAAAATGTCCCCCAACTACTGATGGGTTGAAAGAGCAAGGAAGATGAACAGAGGAGCAACTGATCTCTTCCCCAATCCTTCTTCTCTGCCTCTTTTCTTTTGCTTAAAAAGAATCCATGCACTACTGGGTTTGATAGAAGTAATAAACATTAATTATATCTGATTTCCAGTCTGGCAATACAAAATACCCAAAGTATTGGCAATAACAACACTGTGTTTTCATAGGGAATCAATTGGATTTCAGGCCAGAGAGGCTTCTGACTCTTCCTAAATCATGTTCTTCGGTGCTCTCACCTGAAACTTGGGACATATCTTGAGTCCCATCTGTTTCCATTTTCCTCAAGTTGTCTGAAAGAAAGAGAAAAAGAAAAGCCTTAAGTTTAATGTGAAGCACAAAATCACAGAAGAAACTGGGGGGGGGGGGGGGAGAGGGAGACAGAAGAGAGGGAGAAAGGGAAAAATATATTTCCTATTTAACTATGAGATTATCTGGCAGGACTAATGTATTTTCCCCCCTTTCTTTCCCATCCTGCATACTTGTGGGGGTATCAGGCTGGCACAGACCTTGATCCTTTTAAAAAGAGCATTACAAAGATTTATAAAAATATCATTACAAGCACAGGAGGACCAAATTTGTTATTTATTGTTAATTTCCTACTGCATAATAACCCAAAATGCAAACTGACTGCAACAAAATTAAGCAGAAAATTAAATGGCCCTGGGTCATTGTAGGCAAAGAATTCATTCTCTTGGCTGATCCATAGTTATGTTCTTTCTAATTTACTGAGCATGCATCGATGAACCTTGAGTCAGCTTGGTGACACGCGTACAATCAGCAATCAAAAAACGAAGCAATTTGCTGAAGAATGTCTCATTTACCCAGGCAGGCCTGCATATCTGAACAGCAACCGCCACTACCTCCATTAATAATGAATACACCTCAAGCAGTGGCAGATGGGCAAAACAGCAGCTTCAGTCTTTTGGCCTTCGCATGCTCGGCAGTACGTTGCTTCAAACCACATCAGCTTTCTTCTACATGGGGAGAAGAGGCGCTCCCCAAAATAGCAAACCAAGCCCTGGAGAGAAAGGGAACCCGGGCCTTCCTGTTTTGCTAACAGATGGCCTGGCTCCACAGATTTGTAACAAATACTGGGAAGCTGCTTGCCCTTCTGTTGCAACACATAATGTTCCAAAGAAGAGAGCTGCAAAGTGACCACAAACACCAGGGAGAAGCATGTCCGGGGTTAGTGAAGTAGAAAGAAAAGGCAAAGTCTTTCCTTGGACAGTAAGACTAGAGGTCCGGGGTCTCCCGAGTCTGGGGTGGACATCTGCTGGCTCTGTGGATAACAAATGCTTTGCTAGAGCAGGTATTCTCAGCACACCCTCTCAGCACGGTGCTGGCAACTCGGGTACCCTCTCTTCAAGAAAAACTAACTTGCAGACCTTCATTTAGTGACAGAGGCCTCCCGCTGCCTTCATGCAGGAGGAGACCTCCTTCCCACAGCTTAACTTTATGCAGTTGTAGAACTACTGCAAATAAATAAGTCTGGTGTGGGCTTATTTCTCTGGATATGAGAATCAAATATTCAATTCCTGCTCCCCTATTAAGTGCTGTTGGCTTGCTGGTTCTTAGCCTGAACATCTGCTGTGAGGCTGAAGGGTGCTTCTGAACTATTTGTTTCAAGAAGCATTAAATGATAAATAAATGAATCATTCATGCAAGTACCATACAGAAATACCCTTCTTTAGAAGCAGGAGTGATTTTTCTCCTATGGCTTCCCTCTACTTTCTTGCCCCTGCTGGCACAATTTGGTCTGGCTCCAGCATAGATGATCCATTTCAGGGTGCATGTTCTTTTCTCTCTTCTTCAATAAATTGAATCTTTAGATACCAGGCATATCTGGGCAGTTCAACAACTATTTGGCAGCTCTAATTTTTTTTTTTAAAAAAATGAGCTGTATTAATAAAAAGTACATGCCATCAAGCTGACTCCAGCTCCTGGGGATCCTTCTCAATGTTTTCTTGGTATAGAGAACTCAAAAACAGCTTATCTCCTCTTTCTTCTAGAGCAATGGTTGCCAACCTTGGGTCCCCAAATGTTCTTGGATCAAAACTCCCAGAAGCCTTCACCATTTCTGGGAGTTGTAGTCCAAGAACACCTGGAGATCCAAGGCTGGGAACCCCTGTCTTAAGGGCTTGTGTAGCGTGCCTCTTCTCTTGCAAGGCACAGCGAGGAATCAACCTCCCAAACTCTATTCACCGAGATATCCAGCCACAAACACATACATACGTGAGTTTGTTAATAAACACATATTTCAGAAGAGGGAAGAAGGAAGTGGTTTGTATTATTGCCTGAAAGGCTCACTCTATCTGTCATCTGTTTTAGTCACCTTTGCTTGGAAAAAAGGAAGAACGCAATTTCCTTCTGAAATATACACATCTGTCTTAATGTAGGTAGCTAAAAACTTGTCCTTCAAAAGCAATTTTTTTTCTGTCTCAGTCCTTAAGGTCTTGGTGCCACTGTTTCACACTAGTGTTGCCACATCTCAGAATTTAGCTAAGGGTGCATAGAAATAAAAAGGGGTGGGAGAAAAAGACAAGTTTAAAAAAGTCTAATTCTCCATGCTGCAGCTGGCCAGCCGTGGGTCTTTCATCTCTGCCTCCTCCCTGTTGTGGGTTACTTTATTTCCAAGGAGGAAAAAAAAGTAGCAAGATGGGAGGTGAGAACAGCACCCCAGTGCCTAAGAAGAAAATGATGCTTTATTCCTTAACAGAGCAGTAACAGGAAGCAGCAGTGAGCAGACCAGCCAGAGTGTAAGTCACTTTCTTACACTCTACGTCCCCAGTAGTATTACTGATTAAAAATTGCTGCCAGCATAACCTAAAATCATCATAATCATCTCCCACTGGCATCAGCGAGAATATTTTGCTTTTGCTCCTTGTAATGCTGCTGGGGGCATAGTCAATCATCCTTATGGCTATTGGGGAGCAAAGTTAAATGTCTCCTCCTTGCAAATCAAAACTCTTTTGAGCTCCCCTTCAGTGCTAAACTGCATTTAGCATTACGTGTTCCTGAACCCTCAAAGTCTGACCTTAGAAGACCTGGCAAAGTTATCTCATACCTAACAATTTTACAGTGGTGAAATATCTATTAACTTTAACCTCACTGGGAATTTTAAGAAGACTTTGTAATGCAACTGGACGCCAGCTACCCAAGTCTCAGCACTGTAGTTCACACTTCCTCCTGATGCAAGTTCAACTTCCTCAAGCATTTATAATTGCATGTGCAAAATATTCCCACTAATTTCACCCATTTAGATTAACTTTTTTTTCTTAATATGTGAGCAATTATAATATAATTATAATCCCTTTCATTCCCTTAGATTCTCAGGTCACAGATGGAGAACAAAAGCTGCTGGAAATTCACTAGTAATCTACTGTCAAATACAATTTTTTGTTTTGGTCCTAATAAAAGTTGAATAACAAAGTTGAGCTTTTTGTTTCCACGAGGCCCCTAGATCGTCCTCCTCCTCCTCCTCCATCATCATCACTAACCAGATCCTTAATAGTGTAAAGAAGCATGCCCAGATTCTCCTTATGAGATACAAAGACATAGTTTTTTAAATGCTGTTTGGGAAGGAGAATCATTATGGCCTTTCTCCCCGAAGTATATGGGAATCAAGGTATTACCTCATTCTGCTTATAGGTAGGGCCAGCCAAGTGCAGGAAAAAAGCCATATGACTGAATTTGCCCACATGGTTGCTGCTGTGCTCATATGGATATCATGAAGAGCGTGCTGTCAGACAAGTAGCTGACATGCCACTGGGTATGTCTAGATGATCTGGACAGGAGAGCTAAACATGTGTGTTAAACTGAAACTTGGGGTTCCTTAAAATTAGAGCTTAGAAGTGTTTAGGCTAAACTTCTTTACTGTCTAGCCTACACATCTCTTCCCTTTCTGTCAGAGCAGGATGCATGAACAGAGATTTTGTTTGTGCATATTAACCTGTCTTTCTGACCATTGTTATGGAAATTTATGACAAAAAAAATGTTTTAGGCCCAGATCCTCACCAGTTCACCCTACTATGGTGGAAAACCCCTTCTGCAACTTTAATTGCTACAATGGCTTGTTTTGCCTTTCTGCTGGCTAGGAGTTCCTCTCATAGGATCCCAAAGTGGTCTATATGGACCCCCAGGGGTCGATTTCAACTTGCAGGGGGGCCACGTCAGAGAGAGAAAAAATGGGGGTGTAAGTTTAGACTTGTATCAAAGCTTTGCAGGGGGCAGGGGGTCTACG
This sequence comes from Pogona vitticeps, assembly GCF_051106095.1. NCBI lineage: Eukaryota > Metazoa > Chordata > Lepidosauria > Squamata > Agamidae > Pogona > Pogona vitticeps. The sequence continues at coordinate 74,457,202 of NC_135788.1, read as the reverse complement.
GAAAACATATAAGTCGGCAAGTGGTGTATGGGGCAAAAACGTTTGGGAACCTATGCTAGTATTTGATGCACTTCAGATGTTCTGATGATACCTGCGTTTTCCCACCATTCAAATGATGCAAGGCTTAAACTGGTACCAACTGTGATTTAGTGTAAATCCCCCTCCATGTCTCCATATTTTTAAAAACAATCTCTACAAGATAGCTTTGTTTTGTTTATTTGTTACTTTGTCTCACTTTGTAAAAGTGGCAGAGTTCAGACAAGAAGAGGTTTTTCCAGTTCATAGTTTTCTATTTAGCATTATTCCAGTTAAACAAACAAACAAAAGATTCCTCCTAAATCCAGCAGGAGATCATTTCTAAAGTTTCCTTTAAATTTTGAACACTGTAGTTTTTGAAGTCAGCTGATGTCCAAGGCACATTAGTACCAGAGTTCCTCTCCCATCTAAAACTTTCAGATTAATACTAATCAACTACAGCAAAGGAAATAAAGATCCAGAAGATAAGATAGTTTTTAAGGGATTTTGAGGGTAACAAATGCTTTGTGGTTAATACAATAATTAAGTAAAAACTTCTGAAAGATTTTTTGATCCATTTCTTTAAAAAATTCTAATTTTTCATGAGAATATATCGATAGAAATCACAGTAAAATCTGTGCTTAAACAGTTCTATGTGGTATCAACCCACGCAAAGCTGTAGAGATGAGCCTGAATATATACTACCAAATTGTCTCTTTGTGTGAAATATTTTAATCACACAGAGCAAAAATAGCTTGTGAGTGAGGAGAGCCAAGTGAAATTTAGGAGTGAGGTGCCTCCCTTGCTCAGCCTTGCTGGCCCTACATAGTAATTAGATAAAGCAGAGGTTCTTCACCTTTACTACAAACCCTCTTTAAATATACTGTACTTTGTTGCTTTGGACCACCAAGACTTAACTCAAAATTTAAAACCCTAAAATGCATCAAATATTGATTTAAATTTTCTTGTGAAGGGTCTCATTGACAGATATTCCTAGGTATAATGGCAACACTTTTTAAGATGACTAGAGGAAACTTCATTTTGATTTGAAAAGGATGCACCTTCATCAACAGTGTCAGTTCTTCAACATTTCAAATTCAGCTAGCGATCCATTTGGAGGCTCAGCTAAAATGTATTGTTACGAAATTCACAGTGATGATATTGAAAAGTCACTTTACCTGACAATAACCAAACAGTTTTATTAGCAAAAACTGCAGAAGAAACACAGTCATGAAGTCCATCTGAACACTCATTCACACTGACACCGACTGACTCCGAGTCTCACTTCCCGCGGCTTCTGCACTTTGAAACCCTTGCTACTCTGCACAGTAGCAAGAAATATCACATGTTGTCTCTCAGCCACTCAGTGTCATTCACTTGCATGGTCTCACTGTGTGCAAAAATATCAAACAGTTATTTGCTATCAAACAGTTATTTTCATAACTGATTTTTACTTTTTATTGTTTTTAATGGAGGCTGCAGGTTTTACACTAGTTTTACGCAGACAAGAAAGGTGTTGTTTCTTTCTTGCTTCCATTCATTCTTGCTTGCTTGCTTGCTTGCTTTCTATTTTAACTGCAAAAGATCAAAACCTTTCTTCAACCCTTTGCAGATTCCCTGTGGATCACAGGGGTCTGTGGACCACAGGTTAAGAACCTATGTGATAAAGCAACATAGTTCATTTCTGGTCCACACTCTGCATTGGCAGTTGGTTTTTCCAGGCCAGCAATTTGTGGGAAATAATATTCCATTGCATGGAACAGAAACCCCAACATATTTTCAGTACAATTCCATCATTTATTATGACTCTGATCCAACTTATATTAAAAAAGTCCTTTTTTAAAAAAAATGCCTTTTGATTCAAGTACATTTATGTTTCCCACCAAAAGTATGGGACTTCAAAATGGGGCTTACCTTGGGCTGTAGGATGACAAAGTATGTCCAAGGTGTTTTTTTTTTCTTCAAGAAACATATTGGCTCAAATCCTGCTGCTTCGCACAGTAAATGATTTTGCAATAGGCCCACTGAAACCATGGGGATATGATAAGCTAACTGCTCCATAACCTCCATTGATTCCAATGGGCTTATTCTAGTTGCAACTTCCTATGCTAAAGTAAAATAAATTTGGAGCATTGCGTATAAATTTTGAGTGGAACTGAGAGGAGTGTGTTTGGAAACATGTGGATCTTACAAAAGGCAGAGTGTAAGACTAAGGCCAGGTTTACTGCTTTGTCATGCAGCAGTCCAGAAAGCATTTGTATCTGACCTTGCTTCTTTAAGGTTCTCCTTGTGATAAAAATTCATACTGCATTTGAGCCAAAAAAGTGTGGGTCGGGGTGACCTGGGGGCAAATTGGTCTGCTCCTCATGTGAACACCAAAGGGAAAAAAAAGAGTTTGACCAATCTGTCTCAGCTACACACAAAACAAATGCCTCTCTAGACATGCCCTTAGCTGTGGCTTGTTTTGTTCTGGCAGGAATTTGGACTCTGAAGTTCTGCTACTCTGAAAACTTAGAAGTGCTAGGCCCTGTATAAATTTCTTATAAGATATAACTGCATTGTCTCACAATATGAGATCAGAATTTATAATTTCTATCCCATAATGGGATTTTTGAGCTGTAAAGTATTTTAAATTACATTTTAAAAAATTTCAAAGGGATATGAACATTTGAAAAACTTAGAAATCAGTTTAAGAAACGTTATAATCAGGTTTAAAGTTTTAAAAATGAGATTTTAAAGTTTTTTTTTAAGTCATCAATTTTGATCAGCTCTGTGATTTTGTGCAAAAGAGGATTTATGGTCGAGAAAGGACTGTAGAGAGACTGTGTTCAATTCACAGAGTTCACATTCCTGTGCTTGTCCCTTCAGCCATGATCTGTAGACACTGCCAACCCCAAAGATGCTTGCAACCCATTCTCCATTTCTAGTGTCTCAACAGCATATGTTAACTGTATGCTTAACAATCACATATTTTAGACATATGCCATCAGGAAAAAGCAGGACTCCCAGTGGGAAAATGTGTATTTAACACACACCTGGTAGCCTGCAGTTTTATTTATATGATTTCAGAAGAAATCAAATTTTGCCCTGTTTTTCAACTGTAGAATTTTGGACTTGACTTTAGGTTACTTTTATCAGGTAGTTGTGAGCCTCAAGGCAAACAAGGAGCCTCTCCTCTTGTGCCCTATCTGATCAAAGGGTCATTAAAACATATGGTCATACAGTTAAATTAATAATAGTGACATCAGGATATGCATAAGATACTTATTCCATGCATCACATTATTAACATTATAGTATTCTATTATTAGATGTAGTAACAGCAACAAGCTTAAATGGTTTTAAATGGATTCAGAAAAATCCATGAGGGAAATGAATCTACCATTGCAAAGGCACTATGCCCATGCATTTTAAATACTACTGCTAATCTTCCCCACCCCCGTATCTGGCCTGTTACCATCATTCCTTGCTCCGAGTTTTCAGAAACAATCTGAATGACTATGGTTTACTACAGAAAGACAGAGTGGGCACATCCACACCTTGACCCTGCAAGGCATTTCTTATATACTTTCTTTTTAAAAAATAACTGGTTGATGGATTGACTCATTGACTTCATTGTTTGCTTAGACTGCCCAACAATTAGAATTTCTCAGACCAGAGTTTTCACTAGACTAAAAATGTAGTATCTTCTGGATGTATGTGTTGAAAATCATTGCCCAAAACTGCATACCAATTTTAATTAAAAGTGTTCAATATCTACCAGCAGCTGATAATTAACTTTATTACTGGAATTTAATAAAGTAGACCTCTCAATCCCTATGAAAGATTCGACTTTAGAACCATTTTAATTCTATTTTTAATTTCCTCTGCAGCACACTACAAATAATAACTAACAAAAAAGCCTCTTCTAGCAACAAAAACTAAGAAACATACCAGGCTTTCTCTCATTTCCAGTTAAGTTTTTCCTCCTTACGAGTACTGAGATGTGTAAGAAAAAAGTTTATAATTAAGATAATTTCCTCCTTTTCCCTCTTAGCACCTATTTGAAACTTTTCTATAGAAAAAATACTGTTTTTTTCTGTTTTTTATGCTAGCTAGTTATTGGAATAAATGGTTCAAATTAAAAGCATGTAGGCAACATTTCATACAAATCACCATGAGGATAATGTACAATGTTCTGGAATAAATCCTATTGAATTCAGAGGAAGTTGCTTTGAAGGAAACGTTAGCAGGAATGGCCTGCACATTCAAAGTGTCTTGATCTTCGGTTAAAGAAAAGAAAGGAATTTAAATGTGAAATATTGGTTCTGAATAGAAACCACAATCTCATGCATGCAGTGAACTGAAACAAAGATTTCCACAAAATCCAACAAAATGATCTGTTGTAAACAAATGATTACTGCTTGTAAAAATGTATACCAGACTCTCCTTCTGTTTAACTTGATTTACACCAATATACGTAATATTTTGGGCATATCATGAGAAGGCAGGATTCTCTGGAAAATACAATAATGCGGGGAAAGGTAGAAGGCAGAAGGAAAAGAGGAAGACCAAACACAAGATGACCTGACTCACTAAAGGAAGCCACAGGTTTTAGTTAACTACAGCTGAGGCAGTTGAGGACAGGATATTTTGGAAACCACTCATTCATAGGGTCACTATTAGTTGGAGATGACTTGATGGCACATAACACTAACAATATGTGATAATAAAGGGTTCATCTTCTTTTTGCAATTTTTAAAATTCTCTTTGATTTTATACATCTGTGTTCAGAGTAGTAGACAAAAATATCCATATTTGGGAAATACTAGAAATCATATGAAATTATATTTAAAAAAACATTTTTGTGTGGAGAACTAACTGTGCTTAAACACAATGAAACTAATGAGTTTAGCCATGGCCGTCTCTGGACAACTTTGCAACCTTGACAATCTTCTCAACATTCAACTTCCTGTTCATTTTGTAATTTTTTTTTTACATTGCAAAGATCTGGAATCAGGAAAGTATTTTATTAAGCCCACGGAGTGCCCAAAATTTCTGATTTATTTTGACCTGAGAGAAAAAAAACAGGTGACCAATGCAAACACAGTTAGGGTCCATATATCTTGAACAGTCAACAGAAGATGGAGTTTCTGTAAATGCAGCTTTTCTCACACCGTTATAATAATCTGTATCTGCCAAATTTTCCTCTTTTATGCAATGAACTGAAGTACTCCATTCTATTCTGCATTTTGTTATCCTTAAATAAAGCCTTAATAAACTATGACCGAGGGAAACAAGATATTAAGTGAACCGGGATATCCACCTGCTTGTACATAATGTGCTACCCTAAAATAAGCCAAAACTGAATTACAAATAAAAACCAATATTTTGCCAGAGCATGCAAAATGCAACACACAAAATGTAATAAGCACAAAAATCCAGTCTGTTTAATCTGTTCAGTTGTTGGATGTTTTCGGTAGTTCTGACACTGCTTCCTAATATCTTCAGAGCTGTTTGAAACATTTTAAATAAAAAAAGGAATCTATCAACTTGAAATCCTAGATACATTTTTTCACCTCAAGCAGGCAAAAGGAATCCTAATCTTAAACTTGTTTCCGTTTTCTTACTTCAGTATCTGACAGCACTTCTACTATGTTTGCCGACTCTAGTTTTAAACGAGTGACATCCCATTAATTTCAGTGGGGTGGGTTAAAATGATTAATGCAGTTGTCTCTGACCCAGCGTTACACAGACAGTCCTTTTCACCACTTCAATTACAGCACACCTCTGGATGTTTCTGCCCAAAAGTCAGTCTCCTTGTTTTCAATGGAGCTCACTTCCAGGTATGTCTAGAATGGCTGCCACGGTCACTTTTCTTTTTCCACTCAAGTTAATGGATTCACTATTGATGTGGGAAGGCAAAAGCCACTGTCATTTTTATTCCCACCTCCCCTAACGTAAGCTACTTAAACTTTTGCTTGCTATATTTGGTCTGCTGCACATAATTTCTCTTCCACTTCTACTGCCCTATTCACTTCTGTTCAAGTGGCAAAAAGTTAGAGCTACTTGTATTTAGATTAAAACCCAACCAAGTGGCTGATCTTGAAGAGATACTACAAATATCACTACCATTTTAAAAGCTCAAACCACTCAGATTAAAAGCACAAGTGAACAGAATCTGCCTCCACACAAAGTTTGTAAAGAGCTGATCGCATGCGGCAGTTAAGAATCTCCAATAGATGACCCAGAAGGAAAACAGGCTAAAACTGTACAACCATCTATCGCACAGTGCAGAATCGTACACATATTTCCTGATTTGGATCTTGAATGTTTGCATGTGGACCAACACAGTATAGTTTGTTTATGTGATATCTTTAAAACTAAAAGAGCACGCACCAAAACAAAAATCTGTATTAGGGCACTGCCATAATTAAGCCAATTCAGAGATCAGACAGTATGATACAAACCTTGTCATTTTCACCACTCTTCAAAAGATAAAATGGAGGGGCATATTACCCCCAAATTTAAGAGGGGATGCTCGCTACCCTGGTCATGAGCTACCCATGCAAAAATAGCAAGCAAAGAGGAAATCTGGGCTGAGCTGATGTTGCAGTGGTGGAGTCCAGATTTAAGACAGGAAGAGGCCACAAGCATGTATCTTAGGCTCTGCCTGGTGCTTTAATGGTAAATTCAGGGGGGTTTTTTTGGAATCATTATCTGCAGAGGGGATTCTGTTTCAACATTATCCATAGCTTTTATTTCCTATCTTGTATAATGAAGACCTCTAGAGTAGTTGTTCCCAACCTCAGGTCCCCAGATGTTCTTGGACTGCATCTCCCAGAAATCCTGGACAGCACAGCTAGTGAGGAAGATGTCCGGGAGTTTTGGTCCAAGAACATCTGGGATCCAAGGTTGGGAACTACTGCTCTAGAGAATTTGAAAGCTTCCAAAACACTAGAGAACATTAAATTTGGCCATTTGGCAGTGGAATTCTATTCTAGAGGGAAAAGGATTTTTATATGAAGTTGTGACTTTGTTGTCCATTGGTTCTTCCTATGGGTTAGAAAAGCTATTTTTGACTCAGAATTGGAGACTGCCTCCCCCATTAATGAACAAATGAACAAACAAACAAACAGTAACTCTTCTAAACTCCAGTTCATCTTTACCTCCAAATAAAACTGATCAATTTGACTTCTACTGGCTTTTAAACCTATTCATCATCTAAAATTATCTCTATTGTATTATTGAAAAATTGCAATGTTTATGTAGTTTCTCTGTACATCTGCTTCCCACTGACCCAGGAATCTGTATTTTTCACCTAAGGGTAGAGATTTCTCTGAATAGTAGTTGTACGTTACAATTTCAGAAATGGAGGAATAAGCTTTTTGCCCGTTTCCTCCTCCCAGCAGTTTTAGGGAACATCCTAGGTCCTATAGCCCAAGCATACGTACATTGAACACGATGTTGATAGATGGTCTTCATGATACAAAGGAGAGTTACTCTAATTACTCAACAATGACAGTTACTCTTGCCTGCGTGTTGCCACCTAACTCAGGACTCTCAGACTGATCACAGGGATCAGGAATGGGGGAACAGCTTACTAGATCTGATCTAACACAGCTTTTTTCATTTTGACAATTAATGAATGGGGCTGACCAGCCAAAGAATACCATTTTCATATTGGCTTCCTTGGGCACATCTAAGCAACAATCACTACTGTGTGGTATGTCTTACAAATATCACATTCCTTAAATGCGCATGTAGCCTGAATAGCTGGGCTGAGGAAGCCTCAAAAGAAGCTGCTTTATGCACTAAGCTGAGACACAGTTTAGGAAGGTTTGTAGCATCTCATCATAACAAGAGAAATCTGGGTGGTTTGCTTGCCTTTAATGAGGCCTATGCTTTCCTCTGCAGACTGAAATCATCCGTTTGAGACAAGCAATCCCTGAACTTGTGAAAAGTGAGTCTATACAGTTATGGGCACCTGCCTTGGGATAGATGGCAACGAGTGCTTGGGATTTTCAACCTGTTTTCCAGAATAGGACATACATTGTATTAATGAAAAAATGGTAATTCACAATGAGACCAAAAGCAAACAGAAATAATACCTCTATATAACAAAGAGGAGGCAATTTAAACCATTTTGTTGAAAAAAATACTTTCAGTTGCTACAGCCAAAATGATCCTGTCTGGTGGGTTTCTCTACCTCTCTTTTTAAAAACCATTTGGAGAGAATGCACAAATGCATGTGCAAGGGTATTCTGATATTCTTTTTTCAATCACATCTATTCTCCTCGTTGATCAGCAATTGCTTTTTAGCTGAGGTCACATACTAAACTTAGCAAAGCTGAGTGATGCAGACAATGGGTTCTCTCCATTGATTCAGTCCCACACAAGCAAAAACTCTTCAACCTCTTTACTGTGAAAGACTTTGGGGAGCCTGTCCAGTATAGTGGATAGAGTGGTAGATTATGACTTTGGAGATCTGGATTCAAATCCCAGCTTGACCAGGGGAACTTACTGGGAAAAGTTGCAATCGTTAACCACTCCTTGCAGCTGTCAATACCTTTCTAAAGTCATCGTAAGTCACAAGGAATTTGATGGTACATAATACATATACACAAGCAAAGCTGTACGACATGATGAACAATTTGCTTCAGGTGACAGTGTGAAGAAGTGAGTTACGATGGCTTCAAGTGATGTCTGAATGTTGTAGAACAGTGGTTCTTAACCTTTTTGAAAGAAACGCCCCCTTGAGCCATTGAGGAAGTTATCATCGCCCCCCTCCCCGCGGTGATGTTATCTTATTTATTTATCTTATTTATTTATTTATTTATTTATTTATTTATTTATTTATTTATTTATTTATTTATTTAAGACACTTAAATCCAATGACCCCTGAAAACAAAATTAAATTCCAAGAAAATGAAATGCCCCCCAAAAAGTAACATTTAATGATTTAGTTGCAAGTGAATTTTAAGACACAAAAAGAAATATAAAAAGGGCATAAAAACAAATTCAGGAACTAAAAATTTCAAGACAAAAAGTCTGAAACTAAATTAAAATTGGAGGAAAATATATATTCATGCACAATGTAAAAAGGCTGCAGCCATCTTCACAGGTTTGGCTTGCTCCAGCGCCCCCCTACCGCTCCCTTCTGCTCCAGCGCCCCCACGCCGCCCCTTTTCGTTCTACCGCCCCCATGAAAAATGAAATCGCCCCCTGGGGGGCATTATCGCCCACGTTAAGAACCTAGGTTGTAGAAAAGACCTTTTTTTAGGCATTGGCCTCATAAGAAGGCACTACCTGGGCTCTGATTCAAGCTGGGAAATATTTTAAGCTTCCGACAGGCATCTGCCAAACCACTGCTGGAAACACACATGCTAACTAGATGTGCCTTTCTTACAGGTGAGCTGTTCTTACTCTTTTACAAGTGATCTTGAGCTACTCACACGAAATCAGTTTACTCTCCACTTTACAGGATTGTTGTCAAGCAAAAAAGTTTCTCTGAGCTCTCTGCACAAATACCATGAATGAAGAAAATGTCAGAAAGGAAATATTTTGTAGTTTTCTACCCTTCGTACCCTAAAGGGTCATCACAATTCCTGGCTAATAAAACCGGAGACTGGTTAAAGTAAATCGCTTGTGTTTCTCAGGGTACAAAAAGGCATGCCTCCACATGCATCCTGTTGTGTTTTTTCCTTGCAGAATCCAGAATCATGGGTTTTCTGCTTACTATAAATTTCAGGAAAGTTGTTGGTATGCAAATAGTCTCAGCTAAATTAATTTTTAATTAATGAATGAATAATTGGATTTTGAAAATTAAAACTGGGTTTTGAAAATTAATTTTTAAAAACCCAACAGTGAATGTTAATAAAAAGGAAAGGAGTTGATGCATGTCCTTATCCTGATGTTCAGAAATGGCATATTAAGGACATGTGAAAACTCTGTAGGATCCCATGGTTGTCAAAGCCACCATACAATTGAAGACAGCATATGAAACATGCTCGGTAGTACCTCTCTGCTATTGCAGTCTTGGTGCCAGCGTTCCAAACGTATTTCCTTGGGGGAAATGGAACCCTGTGATTTTGAAAGGAACCAAACCAACTCAGAAACGGTTAATCCATCTTCTGTTCTACTTACTTAATTAGACAATCTGCAAAACTTTACTTAGGGGTTTCCACATTGGGCCTCCTAAAAATAATAGCACTCTTTGACAAACTTGGACAAAATTCAGAAAATCTTTTTTGTCAGAGCCTCAAACAAATATCTCTATTTTAAAAGTAGCTAACTTTAAGGAAACATCCTGGTATTAAGGTGCACAAATAATAAATATTTAGGTGGGCAAACTTTAAACAATTTGATTGGGAGGATATTTAAATTCACACAACTGAGATTTAAAGGCACATTTCTTTTTTTTTTCTGCTCCATTACAATAAGAGTGAATGAAAAAATAAATATTAAAGATAGTCCATTTTAACTATGAATGGTAAATATTATAAATACTAAGCACTCATAGTTTATTTTTAAAAGGGACCCGTGTTGACGTTTTTGCATTATGCAGGTTTATTTAAATGTATTTGGTTGGTTGAATGTAGATTGTGATTAACTGAGTACTATTCTCCTAGGTAAAAACAAAATAAAAATAATATATATAAGTAAGAGAACAAATAAAAAAGAAAAACATGGTGGCACCTTAGAGACTTATATTCCAATGTGAACTTTTTTGGATAAGTCCACTTCCTCAGATATATGTCTGAGGAAGTGGGCTTGTCCACGAAAGCTCACATTAAAATATAACTGTCTCTATGGTGTCACCACATTTGTATACTTCTATATATTTTATTTTGTTTTTACCTACGAGAATAATACTCAGTTGATCATCACTTACATTCAACCAACCAAATACATATAAGCCAACCTACATAATGCAAAAACGTCGATGCAGGACCCTTAAAACAAAAAAACTATGAGTGCTTACAACTATTCTAGTAGATGAGAACCCTAAAAAGGTTTAACCATATCAATGAAAGATCAGATATATAGCACTACAGTGGCATAGCATCAATGTGCCAGATAATTAGAATCATAAAACTTTGGACATAGAAACTGACAAGTATGCCCTCCATGGCAAACATGTAGATTGCCAAATTTGCTCCTTCCTTTAATCTGTATGCTACATTTTCAAGTAGACCTGAAAGCTGCCCTTCCTAATATGGGTATGGGTGGGCTGAAAATCTTAACAGTATACATTAAATTTTAAAATATTAAAAAGACTGAATGTGAAATATTTGGATGAGAACACAACTTTTTATTAAAAATTAAAATAACAATAGTCTCAGTAATCAAGCCAAATCAATATTCAACCTACATTTAATATGAAATGTTTCATGGTGATAAATACAACTTTAGTCCCAGCTAAACCCACTGAAAGGGATGGGGCCTACATTATATGTGTATCGAGTCCCATCCATTTCAAAGGATCTACTCTAGCTGGTATTAAAACTGGATGTAGCTCTTTAACTGCAAAGAAGGTACAAACATCTGCCAGCAGGCTTATGGCATCCCTTAGCCACCCACAGTAACATGGAACATAGTGTTTCTTTGGAGAGCTTTTTCTACTCATGGATAATCAAACACATTATCATAAAAAGATTTTTTTTGATAAAAAGATCTACCCCTTAGACCTGGAAAATAACTTTTTATATTTTGAGTCCACATTTAATCTGCAATAAATATATGTATGCTCTTAAGTATAAAACAACTGATTCTGCTTAAAGACAGGAATCTGACCTTAAAAGTACTAGGGAGCGCTGAAGTTTTTTTCTCAGATGTCTTTAAATCCAGTGCAAAAACTTTGCCCATTATGAAACAGACCATGTTGCATCCCGGAAGACCAACCCTAATCTCCCTCCCCCATTAAATACAGGTCTATGGTTTCTTTCATTTAATTATTAATATATAAAATGTAAGTGGACAAAATGGAACAAATTTACTTGTCTGGCAAGAACATCTGAGGAAACAGAGTTAAATCAGTCACTTCAACCTAGTTTCAATGCTTTGCATAAAGAATTCCACTTCTTCAGAAAGAGGAAACTTGTAGTGCACCCAGCCCAATAACCTAAACTGAAGGTAGGGTGCAACCTATTTTTGCGACTTTGATAATTTGAAACACACTTCTAAAACCATTCTACAACCTGGATGCTGTGGATTTTTTTCATACATAATGAAAATAATCCCTTTCACCTCTAACCATATTTGCTCAGGACTGCAGTTTTACATGAAGGTAATTTCAAGGAGGAACTCAAGCATCATTTAAATTGTTCACTTTGACTACACTATACCTGGATACGTTATAAAATATACATTTCCATTGTGCAAAAAAGCTCATGTTCTCAAACATCCTAATCGCTAATATGCCTGCCCTAAAACACATTTTTTTCCTGACTGGAGGATGTGCTATATATGCCAATAAATGTAGGAAATGATATAGTTTTAAATTTCCTAAAAATGTTTAGCTTTGGCTTCATACCGTGCAACTAACAACACCTATCTTTTGCTGCCTATCTTTTTGACAAGCACTGTAGACCTCCTCATTCTTTCTTTTTTACTTCTTGATATACACTTATCAGAAATAATCTGGAGCCCTACATTATGTAGCACAAAGCAAATACATTTTTGGTACAATAATATTACTTTTTAAAAATGTGTCTGGTTTTAGCTTTAGAACCAATTTTCTTATTGCTCCAGTGGTTCATACAATTTTAAAACACTGCTATTGTTAGCCACTCCAATTTTTATAAGTGCACATACTTTCTACTGATAAAAATTATCTGCAAAAGTATAAGTAACGTAGTATTGACGAGAAATAAACTTCTAAGAAACTTTTTAAAAGCACTTTTTCTAACTACATTCAATCCAGTCTGCCTTTTAAAATTCACAGATCATATTGGTTTTCAAAAATGTTTATTAGACAACCTATTAGCCAAATGACAGTTTCGTCATGAAACAACAATTTGGCCCTTAAACTAAACTGTTAATACAATAATCAAAACCCAGTGCTAATTGTTTGTTTAAAATGCTGCCTACAGCATGAGTATTTATTCAAAAACACAGAAGCTTATCATTTTTTCCTTCAAAATCCAGTAACAAGAAATTAAAATAGTATATAGAATATTAAAAATATAAACTCTTTCTTCATGAACATGAAGGAAACTCACTCTGAAATACCTGCTGAAAATGTTTAATCGTAACTTCTTTTGCATGTCAATTTTCTGGTAACACACATTCTAATATCTAATGTTCTACTAGCTTCAGTAAGTCTTGAATTATTTTTTACAACCCCTTTAACACCACTCTTTAATACATAACTATAAAGATTGTTTATGATTGCTGTCTTACATCCTTTCACAAGCAAAACAAACTTTATTTAAGTCGATGGGACTGAATAGACATAAATAAGATTTCAGTGTAAATTGCATAAATCTGCATTTTAGTGAACATGGTCTGTGGATATGAGTTTACTTGTGAGAAATGCTTCCATAGTTTAAGCTGCATCTGATAAAATAGGCTCTTGCCTACATCATCTAAGACTAAGCATGTGTTTAGGCTTTCACAGGACATTGCTGAGTTTGCTTCCAGCGGCTACCATTTGGAATGTTAGCCATGATACAGCTAACATGGCTCATCTCTTGGGTTTGAATTAGCCTTCAATTACCTTCTTTGGATCTCTGAATGAACATCCCCTTACAAAATATCCATTATCTTCTTTTCATCCATTTGTGAACAATGATAAGATGATTTGTAATGTTTACCACTTTTCGTAGGCATATGTAGCCATAATTTCTGAAAAACTTATAACGAAATAGTTTTAGCGTTTACATAACAATTAAAAAAACCTGCATTTTTCCTCAAGGGCTTCTGAAACTTATTGCCTGCTTATCATATCTTTTTCTTTTGACTTAGTTTTTTTGTAGTTTTCCCTTCAAGTTTAGATTTTTACACACTGAAATAGCCCCTTTGCTGAGATTATCACTTTAGAAATTAAAATCAGTAACCCAAACTCTTCATCTCTTGTTGACAGACAGAAATAGATCACTTTGCTATTATTATTGTTTTTTCAAAAAAAGTGCAAGCGCCTTCCTCCCAAAGCAGAAAAGCCAACTCCTACATTTAGCCAGTCCATCCTTTTAAAAGTTACTAACGTCCCCCCCTTTTTTATATGCAAATATTTTGTAGTTTCCGACTGTAAACTAAATCGAATTCAACGTAGCATTTATTCGCGATGAGCTGTGACATAATAGAGGAGAACTCGGGACAGAAGAAGGAACTCCTTGCCACTTGCTCCGAGCGCGAGAACTTCTTGGTAAGCTACTCTCCGCCTTCCTCTCACTTCTTACCAAAACTTTTGCTTCCCGTCCAGAAAGTTCGCTGGCCAAGAGCTCAAACAGGTGTTGTGAGAGAAAGAGAGAAAAACAGCGGCCGGCGCCAGTCCGAAATGCCAAACCAAAGGGAAAGCAAAATTTCGACGCGCGCACTCTGGGGCGCAAATACGGTACCTGCTCTGGCCGGAGCTGGCTGCCGACAACTCGCCCAGACCTCGCCAGCACTAGCTCCATGTGCCTGTGCCGCCGCCGCTCCTCGCCCAAGCAGGGCGGCAGAAAGGGCAGGAGGCAGCTCCGCTCTCAGTCCCTCCCCTCTCCACTCCACTTCCTCATTCCAGTGCAACATCGCGGCCAGCGGGCGGCAGCTCCAGCGGGCATCTCGCCCCGGCGCCTGGGCGCGCGACGCTTTTTCATTCGTGGGCAGGAGGGAGAGCGCGCGGGAGACTCCTCGCCGAGCCCGTCAGATGCTGAAGGCAACACCCCCTTGCGCTGTCAGAGCAAGCCTCGCCTGGGCCGGGCCACACCTGGAGAGAGATACCTTCCCCCCCCCACACACATACACACACCTGTCAAGGGATGAAAAGCGCCGTGCAGCTCTTCCTTGGGGAGGTTTGAGGAAAACGGCTCTCTCAAGGAGATAGTTAAATGGAGACTCCATTTTCAGCGATAGTTCACCTGGAGGTGCCAGATGGCGGAGGGCTGCTTTTATGCCCCGTTTGCAAAAGTTTCTGCCGTGGTCAGGGGTGGAAACATCGCTACGCTAGATACCTGTTTGGTCTAAGCCAACGTGGGGTACATCAAGGAATTTGTGTGTAGTGTATCTACACTTAAACTTCCCTTTTAAAAAGCCAGGAAAGTCAGATCTTCAAAGGACAAAAAAGATCCCAACTTTTTAATATATACTTAAGAGCATACATATATTTATTGCAGATTAAATGTGGACTCTGACTTTCCTGGCTTTTTAAAAGGGAAGTTTAAGTATAGATACACTACACACAAATTCCTTGATGTACCCCATGTGAGAAGATTTCAGAAGATGAGCACTTGATCTGTACCTTGGTTGCTGGAAAATGACAGAAGCAAGAACAGCTAGGATATGGCTGTAGACTCTCTAAACCAAAATATTTTGAAGGGCTGCTTTGGACTTAAATGAAATAGTGATGCATAAGTGTGAGTGAGTGCAACACATACAATGGAGAAACATACACAATCCTTAACCTCTTGGGTACATGAATGTTGTTATGCTCACTCCACAGAATGCAGGAATGAGTTGTTGGAGGAGAGCTGTACAAATATAAAAGCCATCCAGAAAAGCAGAAATCTGGGTGCTCAATCAAGTCAAGCCTGAATTCTCACTAGAGTGAAACTGAGTAAACTGAGGCTATCTTACCACGCCCATAAGAAAATACAGAACTGACCAGAAAAGACAATATTGCTGGGAAAACGGGAGGTCAGTAGGAATAGAAGAATGTTTAACATGAGACAAATTGTATCAGTAAAGCAAGCCATTGCTCTTAGTTTGAAATCTGCATCTGAGCAGAACTTACTGGAAAAGACAACATTGCAGGGGTGGGGACAGTAGAAAGAGAGAACAAACTAACTTGAGATACTGTTGGTTTGCATAACTTACTGGAAAAGATCTATTTATTTTTATTTATTTATTTGCATTTATATGCCGCCCATCTAGACATAGTCTACTCTGGGCAGCTCACAACATATACTAAAAACAATATAAAATATTTAACAGTTAATTTAAGATAAATAGTTAATTCCAGGTGGCATAAATCAAAAAAGAAAAAAAAAGAGTCACTTAACTGACTGAAGGGAAGGCCTGCTTGAATAGCCAAGTTTTCAACTGGCTTTTGAAGATGCCCAACGAGGGTGCCAGCCGAATTTCAGTAGGGAGGGTGTTCCGCAGCTGAGGGGCCACCGCCAAGAAGGCCCCATTTCTTGTTTTTTCCTTCCAGGCCTCCCTCGACGTCAGACCCCTCAGCCGTCCCTGCTGGCTATGTCGAGTGATTCGGGTAGATCTGGATGGGAGAAGACGATCTGCCAGATAGTGAGGTCCCAAACCGTTTAGGGCTTTATATGTAATCATTAACACTTTGAAGTCAACGCGGAAACGGATGGGCAACCAGTGCAGAGCAGCCAGAGTGGGGGAGATATGTTGGTGTTTTCTCACCCCACTAAGAAGCCTGGCTGCTGCATTCTGGACCATCTGAAGTTTTCACATTAGCCTCAAAGGTAGCTCCACATAGAGTGCATTACAATGATCTAATCTCGAGATTACGAGCGCGTGGACTAAAGTAGTGCCCCCCCCCATCAAGATAGGGTCACAGCTGGACAATCCGCCATAGATGAAAATAGGTGGAACGGACCACGAACGCCACCTGGGTTTCCATGGTAAGCGCTGGGTCCAGATGTACCCCCCCAGCTGAGGACCTCACTCTTTGCGGCAAGGGTCGTCCCCCCAAAAGAAAGGGAGTTACCTATACCACTGATGGAAGGACCGCACACCCTCAAGAACTCTGTCTTTTCCGGATTCAGCCTTATCCCATTCGACTGCATCCATTCCAACAGTCTCCAGGCAGCGCTGAAGGGATAGGATGGCATCCACTGAGGTAGATGAAAAGGAGATGTAGAGCTGTGTGGCATCAGCATACTGGTGACACAATGCCCCACACCCCCTGACGACCCCACCTAGCAGCCTCATATAGATGTTAAACAGCATTGGAGAGATGATTGATCCCTGTGGAACCCCGCAGTTGAGACTCCACGGGACCGAGACACTCTCTCCAAGCTGAACTCTCTGGGGACGGTCCTCCAAGAAGGAACGGAGCCAGGCAAGCACCAGGCCACCAATTCCCAACTCAGAGAGCCACCCCAGGAGGATACCGTGGTCGACGGTATCAAAGGCCGCCGAGATGTCGCGGAGGACCAACAAGGACATATTGCCGCCATCGGCCTCCCTCAACAGGTCATCCATCAGTGTGACCAGTGCCATCTCTGTACCGTAGCACAGCCTGAAGCCTGACTGGAACAGGTCCAGGGTGTTGGTTTTGTCCAAGAGCGCCTGAAGCTGATCTGCCACCACCCTCTCAACCACTTTGCTAAGGAAAGAAACATTGGCGATGGGCCTATAATTGCCAATGTCGGCCGTCGCCAAATTTGGTTTCTTCCTAATGGGCATAATGAGTGTCTCCTTGAGGGCAAGGGGTACCTTGCCCTCCTGAAGTGACCCATTAATTATTGCAGTGGCTCATTCAGTTGTTATGGGCCTGGATGCTTTGATTAGCCAGGCTGGACAAGGGTCGAGAGAAAAGGTGGTGAACCAACAGTGATCAAGCCCCTTGCCCACGAGATCTGGTGTTACAGGCTGAAAGGAGTCAAGAATTACCGGGCAAGGTGGAGCGCTGGACATTTCTGCTCGATCCATTGTATTTAAAAAAGGAGAAAGGTCACGGCGGATGGCCTCCACTTTGGATTTTAAAAATGCTGCAAATTGGTCAGGTGAGATGCTAGTGGGAGGCCCTTCACCCAGACCAATTCTGGATAGATCGTGAACTATACGGAAAAGTTCCGCCTGCTGGTTGGAAGCTTTGCTTATCCGGTCAGCGATGTAAGATCTTCTAGCAGCCTTTACCTTATCTAGGTAATGGTTAGTTGCGATCCTGACAGCAATCTTATTATGATCCGTCGGTTTCTTTCTCTAAATGCACTCTAGCCGTCTCCTTATTCGCTTCATTGCTCGTAGATCCTGATTATACCAGGGTCCTGGCCGAGCTCTGCTTCTGAGAGGGCGTTTGGGAGCAATCCTGTCTATGGCCCTAGTAGCGGCGGAGAACCAGCCATCGACCAGAGCTTCGACAGGAGCACCAGACAGTTCTGCTGGAATCCCTCTCATGGTATCCTGGAAACCCATTGGATCCAGTAACCTTCAGGGGTGGACCATCAAAATAGGTCCATGCTGCCTACGAGGAGAGAGCGCCATTGCGAGGTTACATTTTATTTTTATTAGGTGGTGGTCTGACCATGACAAGGGGACTGACACGAGGTCAGTCACCATCGGACCATGCTCACTACACTCGGTGGAGAAAACCAGGTTGAGCATATGGCCACCCATGTGCGTGGGGCCGTTGACATGTTGGGATAAGTTCAAGGAAGCCATGGTTTCCAAGAACTCAAGAGCTGGACCAGATACCTCCGCTTCCGCATGGATGTTGAAGTCACCCAGGACCAAAAGTCTTGGGGACTCCAAGGATGCTGCAGAGACGAAGTCCACCAGCTCTGGTAGGGAGGTGGCTGAGTCACAGGGAGCGCAGTAGCCCAGCAAAATCCCAATACCATCCCTGGCCCCAATCCGCACACGAAGGGCCTCCAAACCTGGCCTCACGACCGAGGAGCGCCTAGTAACCTCTAGAGACTTTCTATAGAAAATGGCAACTCCCCCCTCCCCTCCAGTCTGCCCTGGTACTGGACTGCATAACCTGGAGGACAGAGAAGGGTCAGAGGAACCCCTCCTTCCCCACCCATCCAGGTCTCGGTTATGCACGCCAGGTCTGCATCTTCCTCCAGAATAAGATCTTAAATAAGCTGGGATTTGTTGGATACAGACCTGGCGCTCAAAAGGACAAGGTTCAGAGTAGAGGGCCAGCTAGGCTGCCTACCTTGATATTGGCAATTGGTCACAGTGCCAGAACAGTGAACATCTGTTCACTGTTTTCCTAACACAAGTAGGCACTGTGCCAGCACCATATCTCCCTCTATCTTCTGTCTTTCTTCTGTCAAAGATAACATTGCAGGGGTGGGGACAGTAGAAAGAGAGAACAACCTAACATGAGATACTGTTGGTTTGCAAGATCTGAGCAGAGCTGTTAATGATATGACATTTTGGACATCTAGTTACCACACATCAGAAGTTACTTGATGGAACAGAACATCTTTGAAGGTTTTTTCTTAATTATCAGACATTTGTATAGTGACAAGATAGGTGGAATGGTTGAAACTAAGACAGGATATGAGCACCAAAGCTCATCAAGTAAGACCACCCCCAGCCACAAAACAAACAAACAAAAGACCCAGTAATTTCACAGCTTAAGTGAGTGAGCTTCTGAATGCTTGTTCTTTATTCTTTTTAAAAATATAATATTAAATATTTTACAATCAGACACAGAATCCCTTTCCCAGCATGAATGCTTGTTTGACCAGGAAGGCGTTAGAAAATTATTCTCTGGACAAGGTGCCTGAACAGATAGTAGTTGTACACCTCCAAGCACTCCTGGATATCACCAAGTTTCTAAATCCATGTAAATTGAATCTTCCAGGCTTAGCCCAAACTCTGAATTGCAAAATTCAGAGAAGTACAAGTGTTGGAAGTATAACTGCATTTCTGAATTGGAAGAGAGGGAAGGAGACTGTGACTTGAGCCAGCCATTAGCGCCTCACCTCCTGCCCTTTCCACCACAGATGATGTGGGTACTCCTGGTTGTTTAAAAATAAATCATGTTTACTTTCAGACAATCCAACTGAGTCTGTTCCAGTACTCAACCCCGTCTCTTGCTTCAGAAGGCATTAGGGATAACTTTTCCTAAAACATCAACAAGTCCTTCACTACAGGTGAAAGAGTCAACTCCAACTGTTTATGTCTCCAGGCTGGCCACTGGCTCAACCTCCCAGCATGTGTACGTCCCCTCATTTTGAGTGTGGATGAAAGATCCAGCCTATTTGGGTTTCCCACACATTCTGTTACAGGGTTGGTCATAAACTGGGAAAGAAGGGACTTCCCAGGGGATTTTGACCATTATCAATTTTCCTGGTTCTGGGCCTCCCTTTCTTTCTGAGCTTTCTTTTGCTTCCTTCTCTCTCTCTCTCTCTCTCTCTCTCTCTCCCCTCTGTCTGGCACCAATAGGGAGGCTTTCTATACACTTGCCTCCTCCACAAATTCCCTGGGAACTCAGCTCCCCCTGCTCCCCTGTCCTGGACTAGCGCAACTCACCCTTCCTTGTCTCTATATTTTTCATCCTTCTCCATCCCCCAACAACAGGTCTCCTCACCTTCTGTCTCCAACAACTGCTTCCCACCCATTGCTTCCCCCTTTTAATCTTCTTTTCCTGCCCTCCAGTCTCTTTCTATTGGCTGTTCTGTTCCTAGGCTTTTTTGTTCTTCTTTTTCTAAGGTTATATTTTCCAGGCCCTTCTCCAAAGTGTGTCTTTGTGAGTTCTTCCATGGTACAGGATGGCCCACGCTCTGCTCCCTGTGGCTGTGTAACCTCTGTCTCACAGAGATGTAAACTCGAAGGTAAAGACAAATGAAGGAATATGCACATATATAAGGAACAGAGCAAGCACTTATTATGGGGCCCAGTAATAGTCTACATAAAAATGTATGAGGAAAAGCAGGCCACAAATCAAACAATCATGGTGCTTATATACAAATGCCAGGAGGACGGGAAACAAACAGGAGGAACTGGACATTTTAGAACTGGAGTAAATACAACTTCATAGAGATAACTGAAACATGACTGGAATACATGACCAAAATACAACAACTGAATAATATTAATTGGATCAATATATTTGAGGTTAAAAAAAAAGAAATGTGGTAGCTAGAGACTACCACCAACTGTCCAATCAAGAAAAAGATGGTGAAACTTTTGAAAAACAAACTGCAAGGATTTCAAAGAGACACCATATGGTAGTAATCAGATATTTCCATTATCCTGACTCATGTTGATAGACAAATTCTGTCAAATATGCCCCTTCCAACAAATTCCTGGCTTGTGTGGCAGATATTTTCTCCTACAAAAAGTGGAGGAAGAAACTAGAGGAGCTGCTATCCTCAACTTGATTCTAACCAATAAAGATTACTTGGTAGATGAAGTGGCAGTAGGGGAACTCTGCAATGAAAGTGACCATGTTCTATCAGAGTTCTTAATTTCAAACAAAATAAAAACAGACTGTAGCCACACATATATGCTGGATTTTAGGAAAGCTAAGTTTAATAAACTCAGGGCAATGATAAGTAAGGTCCCATGGCAGGAAATCCTAACAAGAAAGGGAGTCCAAGATGGGTGGAAGTTTCTAAACGAGGAAATTCTAAAGACATAAGTATGAACAATTACAACAAGAAAAAACAGTGTAAGACAGCTCAGAGAGTACCTGAAAACACAAAAAAGGGACATATATAGGAAGTGGAAGGAAGATCGGGACACAAAGAAATAGTACAGACAGATAGCAAAGGATTGCAGATATAGCTTTAGAAAGGAAAAAGCTGAAAATGAGCTGAGGTTAGCAAGAGGTGCTTAAAGCAACAGAAAAGCATTATTCAGGTGCATGTATAGCAAAAGGCAGAGAGAAAAAATAGCTCACCTACTCAAAGGAGATAGAAAAATGATAACAGACAACAAAGAAATGGCAGAAGTGCTCAATTCTTGCTTTACTGTGCTTTTTCCCAAATGATAGAAAATAACTCATAGGGTCCCTTCCAACTCTGCAGTTCCAAGATGATGATGATGATAGTTACCCTCCAAGGAAATGTTAAGTACTAGTGGAGTAGACAGGATTGTATCTCGACATGCTACAGATGTACTGTAATATATCTTGAGTTAATCAGAGCTTTTTCCAAAGTCTCTCATGATATTCTAATTAGCAAACTAGGCATGGGCTGGATAGAACAACTGTCAGATGGATACAGAGTTGGCTACGGAATCATAGAGAATGCTTATCAATAGCTCTTTCTCAAACTGGGAGAAGATAACAAATGGAGTACCACAGGGCTCAGCCTTGGGTCTTGTAGATATAGTAAGAATAGGACCTAACCTGAAAATAAGTCCTAGTATGATTTTTCAGGATGCTCCTACCCCAAAAATGAGCCCCAGTGACTGTATTTGAATATATATATCGTGTTTCCTCAAAAATAAGACAGAGTCTTATATTAACTTTTGCTCGAAAAAACGCATTAGGGCTTATTTTCAGGGGATGTTTTTTTCATGTACAACAATCAACATTTATTCAAATACAGTCGTGTCATCTTCTTCTGGTTGCTGCACAATACTGCACAATGGTGGAGGGCAGGGCTTCACTTAACTGGGTCTTTATATATATATATAACTGGGGTCTGATATATATTAACCGGGTCTGAAATATATATATCAGGGGTTTTCAACTCAATTTATCTGGGGGCCACTAGAGGCAGAGTCTGGGTGAGGCTGGGCCGCATCAGATTTTCCGCCAAGCGGAGCAAGAGCCCGAGGAAGCCGCCCAGGAGTTTCCTTAGCCGACAGACAGGTGGGCTGGCTGGCAGGCTGCAGTTCTGGATGGAGGGTGCAAAAGGTGCTGTCTTGGGAGAGAGCCGGCGAGCGAGGCAAGGCTTTTTTTTTACTCTTGACAGCAGAGAATGTGTGGGCGCTTTGGGGGGGCAGGTAAGGTGAGGGCCACAAACTGAGACCCCTGATACACACACACACACACACACACACACTTTATTAGTTTTCTATTACTACTACATTTGCTTTGTGCTTAATAAACACCATGTTACATGGGTTTTGCTTATAATTATGTTATTCTGTTCTGGTACCTTAATCCCTTCTCTATTCTTCTAGCCATTTATAGAACAAATTCCATGTTTTGAAGTATTCTGAATCTTATTTCTCCTTCATCCTCATTGTAAGTCTGTCCATTTCTGTGCACTCTAAAAAAATTTTGGTTATCTTTTCTTCTGTTGGTACTTCTTCATTTTTCCAGTATTGTGCAAATATAATCCTAGCTGCAGTCAAAACATGCAGTGTTAGATATACTGTACATTTGGTCTATTAAAGTCCTCTGGTAAAATGCCTAATAAGATCTGGTTTAAAGTGTATATATTTTCCAAGCATTTTGACCAGCCATATGTGTATTTTGTTCCAAGGTTGGGGACCACTGCCCTAGAAGATAGAGACAGAATTCAAAAATATCTTGATAGGCTTGAACACTGGGCTAAAACAACAGAATTAAATCCAACAGGGATACATGCTGCAAAGTTTTAAATCTGGGTGGGTGGGGGGAACAAATGCATAGTTAGAAGACGGGGGATACCTGGTTCAGTAATATTACATGTAAGAAGGATCTTGGAATTATTGTAGATCACAAGCTGAATATGCACCAACAGTTCAATATGGCTGCAAAAAAATAAAGAAAAAAGAAAAAGAAAAAGGACAAATGTTATTATAGACTACATTAATAGAAGTATAGAAGTGTAGTCTCCAACTCTCATGAAGTACTAGTCCCCCTCTACTCAGCATTGGTTAAGACTAATCTAGAGTAGTGTGTTTAGTTCTGGACACCACACCTGAAGAAGGATGCCAACAAATTAGAAGAAGTTCAGAGGAGGGCAAAAAGGATGATCAGGGGACTGGAAACCAAGCCCTATGAGGAAAGATGGAAAGATGTTTAGCTTTGAGAAAAGAAGACTGAGGGGAGATATGATAGCTGTGCACCCACAGTGATTGTTTCCAGCCCCTTTGGTTCTGGTTGTGATGGGACTCTGTGGGATGGGTGGGGTGGAGTCTTGTGTGGGGAGGTGGAAATTAGAGAGAACATTGATCAGGACATATAATAATGGGTTCAAGTTACAGGAAACTAGATTTTGGCTGAACATCTGTAAAAAAAAACCTGACTGTCAGAACAGTACAACAATGGAACAAATTACCTGGGGAGATGGTGAAGGCTCCAATGATGAAGGCGTTTAAAAGAGAATTGGACAACTGTCTGTCAAAATTTGGGGGGGGGGGTTTCCTGCATTGAGCAGGGGGTTGGACTCAATGGCCTTATAGGCCTCTTCCAACTCCATTATTCTATGATCCTATGTCATGTACTGATTCGGGAAGACCCAATATAGTTTGGTTCTCATGCATAGAATTGGATGCAGGTACCCAGTGTGGTGTAGTGGACAAATTGATAGATTAGGACTCTGGAGAAGAGGATTTGATTCTCTGCTCAGACATGGAAACTCACAGTGGAAGTGGAAGTGGTAAAACCACTCTTTATGCCATACCTACCTTGAAAGCCCTGTAAAGTTTGCTATAAGTCAGTTTCAACTTGATGTCACATAACAACAACAATCCTGTAGATCAGCCAGTGGCTTTTAATTCCCTGCACAACCACAGGTTCTGCCTGAGAAAATGGAACACTCACATGCCACCTCAAATCCTGCGAAAAACAAAATATTTCTGGCTGAGGGAATCAGGTGACAGAAGAGATGTCTGGTGCCTCCGAATAAAGTACAGTTAAAAAAAAAACAGGTCTCCTGCTTTCTCTCTGTACTTACTGGAGGAGACCCCAGGGGCTTCCTTCACCCTGCCAGGTTTTGACTGTTCCATGAGTCTTCATGCTTTCTGCCTGGTCATGATATTTCCTTATCATTGGGGCTGTATGACTTCCAAAAGAGTTACAAGAAGCCTGAATACAGAGGAAAAGCCCCTAGCACCCTCAGAACTAAACAAAGGTAAAACTTTGAAGTCCTCTGAGTATAACTTTAAAGTAGTCAGTTAAACATAACATTGTTACCTGTAATAACTTGCTTTGGGGCAAAAACCAGTGCAACTAATAGCTACAAAGTTATTTTTTATATAATGAGTAACAACTAAGTTACTTAGCTATAATATGTAACATCTAGTAGTTAATTTCGAACGTTGCTGCCTACAGACATTCAATGGCATCTTTAGATACATGTTGACAGGGATTTTTAGGCTTTACGCCATCATCTTTGACAATTAGAAAAGAAGACTTTTTTTGGTTTTTGCCAATTAGCAAAGAAGACTTTACCATTTTTCTGTTGGTAGCAGGTTGATAATGGCAAGACAAAAATTTAGCTATGCAATTCAAATAATGAAAATGGAAAATAATGAGTAAGAGCAAAACAGAACTAAAAATTAGACTAAGCACTTCGGTATGATGAGAAAGGTTTGGGAAGGTGAGGCAAAAACAGTATGAAGTTAAATAGGAAAGATATTGATTGAATATTGGGGGGGGGGAATCCAGTATGATTGGTGTAGAACTCATAAGAGTTAGAATAAAGGCCCCATCTGGAAGATCCTGGGCAAAACAAGTTTCTTTTAAAATGTAACACTCTGAGCTCTGCCTCTGAAGTAAACAGAGATTGTGAATTCTGTTGTGATAGGAAGTGGAATGACACTCCCAGACGTTTTGAAATGTGCTTAGTCATTTGAAGTAAAGCAATTTGGAATCTTCTGAGGAAAACTGCAAAATTATGCAAGTTCAGGTCTTGTTACCACATTATAGTAACATGAAGAATGTTCAGAGCTGATAGCTTCATATTAAGTGAGAAACATAGGTAATAAAAGAGGATACTGAAGAATTGGTTTAAACAGTCTCAGGAAGACAACACTATGAAGAGACTTGTCAACAACTTTCAGAAGATGTGACTCAATCGTTCATGCTTTGCCAGCTAGGAAATGGGACTCACACGTAGGAAGAAAGGAAGAATTAAGTTGAATATTGGGGTGGATGGGATGGAGAGTATTTACAAGAAACAGTGAGTTGGCAATGGAAATTTAGGAACCTGCCTTTCTAAAAGAAGGAAAGAAGGATACACACATATACCCTGGAGTGATAGCAGATTCAGAAGAACATGTCTGGTGTGGTAACTGATATAAATATGCTGCAAATCAATTTTGCTGGTGACTGAGAGTTCTTTTAGTAATATGGGACAAGGCATTTTTTCACATATTCTATTACATAAATTTTCTGCCCCTGCTGTCATGAATTTCCCTGTGTGTGCAAAGTGTTTGTGCATTTAAACTCATTTGTAGGTTTTAACCCAGCATTTGGTGAGTGTGCATGTTTGTATTCATACTTTTAATCTGCTAGCATTGTGTTTGTTAAGCTGGTGCTTTGCTCATTTATATATTGTTGTTTGTATTTATGTTTATATTGGTGGAGACTGAATAACCAAAGTGGTCAAATCAACAATAAAGTAAGTCATGAATTTCCCCCAACAAATGCTCTCCGAAGTGCCCTTTTATTTCCACTTGGCTGTAGTTAACATTTGGAGAAACACAATCTTGATTTTTCCCCCAGATCCATATGGAGTGAGGAGCAGGCTTAAAATAAAATTGAGTTTTCTAGAGCATAACAGAATTATGGGTCAGATACTCAGCTCCTCATCAAAATGCCCTGCTGGGAGACTTTCCCTTATCCAGAATTCCTGTGCTTTTTGTTGTGGAGGAGGAAGGATGAAGGGATGGAAATACAAGTGGAGGTTCAAGTCAAAACTTGGAAACCGTATATTTTTGAAGCAGAGCTACTAGAATTCTCAAACAGGATAGAGAAGTTAAAGATTTTCCAAAGCTTGATTCAAGGTTTCAGAAGCAACAGGATTTGAGGTCAATCTGTTCTATTTTGATTCTCTACTTGCAATTTTAAAGGCCCTTATTGATGAAGGCTTGAAACTTTAATCTCAGGGGACAGAAATTCATAGTTTTCTTAAAACAAGGAATGATAAGCAAACTCAATTAACAGAACTTAGGAAAGATATCTTAGAAATGTATTAGATTCAACAAAAAATTAAGTGCCCTCACACTCCTCATGGAAGTGATTTAGGATGTCCGGCGTCCATCCCTCTTTGCCAGTAGCTTCTCAGAGTTTTTCTCCCAACTGTGTCCATCTGGGTACTCAGTCCAGCACCAGTGTCGCTCAGAGGGTCAGGGAGAGGGAGTTACTATAGTCTATAGGAGTTCTATCTCCTTGACCAGGCTTCCTATCAAAGCGATAGGAGGTCTTGAGGGCCTGTATTGTATGTTGGGCTTATGAGACAGATTGGGGATTCTGTTGGTGTACCACCCACCCTGCTGCATACCAACAGTCTCCCTGCCTGAGCTGACGAAGGTAGTCCCGGACCTGGTGTTGAGGACTCCCAGGCTGTTGGTGCTGGGGGACCTCAACATCCATGCCGAGGCTGCCTTGACTGAGGCAGCTCAGGACTTCATGGCCGCCATGACAATCATGGGGCTGTCTCATTATGTCATTGGCCCAACACATGAGAAGGGCCATACCTTGGGCCTGGTTTTCTCAATGGGACTGGAAGATGGTGGTCTGGATGTGGAGGGGCTGGTTGTGACCCCATTATCATGGTCAGACCACTTCCTGGTCAAGTTTAGTCTATTAGCTTCTTTTCCCCTCTGCAAGGGTGGGGGATCTATTAAGATGATCCGCCCCTGGAGACTAATGGATCTGGATGGTTTTCTGAATGCTCTGGGGGATTATCCGTCTGATATGGTCAGTGCTCCTGTCGAAGCTCAGGTCACCCTATGGAGTCACCCAGGCGATTGACACGATTGCGCCGAAGCGCCCTCTCCCTGTATGCAGAGTCCGGACAGCTCCTTGGTATACATTTGAACTAGGGCAATGTAGCGAGGGGAAATGGCTGGAGCATATGTGGAGAAAATCCTGCTGGGAATCTGATCGAAAACGACTTAGAGTCCATTATCATGCCTATTTCATGGCAATATAGCTGGTGAAATGGCAATATTTCGCCATCCGTATTGCTTTCTCAGAATGTTGTCCAGCAGAGCTGTTTTGGGTGGTCCAGGATCTTCTTCAACTGAGAAATCTAGTGGAGGTCCCAGACCGCACATCAGCTCACTGTGATGAATTTGCCATTCATTTTGAGAGAAAAATCACTCTGATTCTCAGTGGGTTGGACTCCACCATTATTGCAGAATCAGAGGATGCGTCTGTGACAAACCCAGCCCTACTGGGATATGCCACAGTTTCACTAAGCTGCCACCAACCATTCCCTGTAAGTAGTCACACAGACCAGGGATGGATTTTTAAACAAATAAAAGAACAAGGTTTATTTACATAACACACAGGGAAAATAAAATGATCAAGTGAATAAGATACAGTAACGTGGCTTAGTCTCACTCATGCATACACACAGTTTGGTTCACACAGAACACTTAACTTGAAGCACAGACCCTGAACCTATCAGTTCTGGCTAACCATACAGACACCTGAACCTATCAGGTTGGTACTGACTGACACACAGTAGTACCCTGTCTGACACACAGACTCCCACTCAAGCTTCTTCTCTCAGCTCTTCTCCCCCAGCTTCTCCAGCTCTCCTTCTCCTTCACACAAGCTCCACATATATATACAGTACAGCCCCTCCTCCTGATGTCCCGCCTTCCACTCCCCATAGGATGGAACTTTCCCTCCAAACCCATGACAGACAGGTAACATCAGTGCTGTATGTAACACCTCCCCTCTTTATAAGTTGTTTTGTAGGGGGAAAGCTAAGGTGCTTTTCACCAAAAAACAACCTGGACCCAAAACAAACAAAAACAGTCATATAATAACATACAATACCATACTTACTTATACTTACACTCTATTAGGCATTTAAACATTTACCATTAACAATACATCAAGTTACCTTTATTCATACAAACCAACATGTTTAATAAACAGACACATTTGACTTTTTGTCATCAAAATATATATATAGTCCATGTTTCTTTCGCCGTCTTCATTCTTCAGGTCTTCTTGACAAGGCGTCAGCAACACAGTTCACTGACCCTCTGACCACCTTCACTTCAAAGTCATAGTCTTGCAGGTTTAAAGCCCACCTCATAAGTTTACTATTGTGGGTTTTCATTGTCTTTAACCATTGCAGTGGTGAATGGTCAGTGCACAGAGTAAAATGTCTTCCCCAGATGTAAGGCTTGGCCTTCTGGATCGCGTAGACTATGGCCAGGCACTCCTTCTCCACGGTTGCCAAATGTCTCTCACCTTTCTGGAGTTTCCTACTCAGGTAGGACACTGGATGCTGGTCACCATTCTCATCCTCCTGGCAAAGAACTGCTCCTACCCCGTTGTTAGACGCATCGGTGTAGATGATGAACTCCCGGTCGAAGTCTGGAGCACGCAGCACTGGATAGTTGATGAGCGCCTGCTTCAACCTCTGGAACGCCTCCTCACAGTCGCTGGTCCACGGGATGCGGTCATCAGTCTTCTTCCTCGTCAGATCGGTCAGCGGAGCCGCAATCTCGCTAAACCTCGGGATGAACTTTCTGTAGTAGCCCACCAACCCAAGAAATGATTTGACTTTTTTCTTGGTGTTGGGTCTGGGCCAATCACGAACTGCTTCTATCTTGGCCTTGAGGGGTTTTATCACTCCTCCCCCTACTATGTGACCCAAGTATTTTATTTCTGGGCTACCCAGCTGACACTTGCTCGCCTTTACTGTTAGCCCTGCTGCACTTAACCTCTGCAGCACTAACTCCAGGTGTTTCAGGTGATCTTCCCAGGTATTACTGAAGATCCCTATGTCGTCAATGTAGGCCACAGTAAAGTCACTGAGCCCTGCCAAGGTCTGGTCCATCAGCCTTTGGAATGTGGCTGGTGCATTTCTGAGACCAAAGCTCAGGACTCGAAACTCATAGAGACCAAAAGGGCTGCAAAAGGCGGTCTTTTCTTGATCCCTGGGATCAATTCTTAATTGCCAATATCCCTTTACCAGGTCCAATGATGAGATGAACCGACAACCCCCTATGGTTTCAATCAGGTTGTCTAGCCTGGGCATTGGGTAGGCATCAGGAGTGGTTACGCGGTTTAATTTCCTGTAATCTACACAAAACCTAATGCTCCCATCAGGCTTGTCCACTAGGACTATCGGAGAGGACCAAGGACTAGAAGAGGGGACGATTATGTTCTCCCTATGCATCTCGTCCAGCTCCTTCCGCACCTTGTCCCTATAGGGTCCCGTCACTCGGTATGGGGATACTGCCTGCGGGGGTGCATCCCCTGTGTGGATCCGATGCATCACTCCCTTCACTATCCCCGGCTTGTTGGAAAACACCTGTTGATATTTAATGAGCAGCATTTTTAGTTCTTGCTGCTGGTCTTGGGTGAGTGCAGGACTGATCTTTACCTCCTCTGGGTTGTATTTTACTTCCCCTCTACCCTCCCAGAAGGGTAATTCAGCTTCCTCACTCTCAGCTGCTTTTATCGCAAATAAAACCCTCTGTTCCCCTCTGTAGTAGGGTTTTAGGGCATTCACATGAACCACCCTCCTTGCTTGGTTCTCCTCCTGCTCTATAAGGTAGTTCAGGTCTGACATCTTGGAAATGACCCTATATGGTCCTGCCCATTTGAGCTGCAGTTTGTTCTCTCTGCAGGGCCTAAGCCAAAGCACTTCCTCCCCTGGGTCAAAGTGCCTCTCTCTAGCTTTGTGGTCATACCATGTTTTCTGTCTGACCTTCTGAGCTTGCAGGTTTTCTGCTGCCAGTTCTAGGTTTCTCTTTAGGTCATTCATCAAGGTGTCTATGTATGTCACAACGTCTTGTGGGTCATCCTGGGTGATCTGCTCCCAATTTTGTTTGATCAGATCAAGGGGCCCTTTCACCCTTCTCCCAAATAAAAGTTCAAACGGACTGAACCCGGTACTGGCTTGTGGCACTGATCGATAAGCAAACAAAAGGGATTGCAGCTTCTGGTCCCAATTGTTTGGATTCTCTGCCAAGTAAGCCCTAATCATGCGCATTAGAGTCCCATTGAACTTCTCAGTTAACCCATTACTTTCAGGGTGATAGGCAGTGGTTTCCTTGTGCTTAATTCCACAGATTTGCCATAACCGTTTCATGAGCTTCGATGTGAACGATGCGCCCAAATCTGTGATTATTTCTGAGGCAAATCCCATCCTGGACATATACCCCACCAAGGCATCTGCCACTGTGTTAGTTTCAATGTTAGTCAAGGGAATGGCTTCAGGGTACCTCGTGGCATGGTCCACAATGGTGAGAATGAACCTGTTCCCCCTCTTTGTGGCCTTGGGCAAAGGTCCCACAATATCCACCCCTATGCATTTGAACGGAGTGTCAATCACAGGCAAAGGGCACAACTTTGCTTTGGTCCTGTCGCGGTTATTCCCCTGCCTTTGACACACATCACATTGTTTACAGAATTCTTTGATCTGCTTCCCTATTTCAGGCCAGTAAAAATTCTGTGTGATTCTCTGCTGTGTTTTGTTCACCCCTAAGTGCGCAGCAAACATGTCAGAGTGCCCCCTTTGTAAGATCATGGGGCGATACTTTTCAGGTACCACTAGCTGACTTCGGATCCCATCTCCCCCTTTTGAGATATTCCTCAGGGTCTCTCTATATAAAATCCCCTTTTTCTCTAGAAATCTCACTGGGGTTTCAGGTGTTAGCTGGGCGTCTGTCACCTGTTCAAAACACTTTTGGAGAGTGGCGTCTGCCTTTTGCTCTTGGCCAAATCGGCTGTCTATGGTTAAGGTTTCCACCACAGCTTCTGAACTCCCCTCTGCTTCCGTCTCTGGCTCATCATTACCCCCCTGAACTGTCCCCGTGGTGGCTTGTGAACGTGTAATCACTAGCACCCGTTTCACATGTTCAGCCAGGTCATTTCCCACGAGCACGGCTGCTGGCAGAGTCGATGAAATCGCTAGCCGCCAAACTCCCCTCCAGCCTTGAAAGTTCACAGGTACCTCCGCTACTGGCAGTGAGATCACCTGCCCCTCAATCCCTGCCACCTTCATGCTCTCATTTGGGATTATATATTCCCTAGGAATAATATCTGGATGGCACAGGGTCACCTGGGAACAAGTGTCCCTCAACCCCCGATACTGATGGTCAAGTATTCCTACGTCCACCCCTGCTGTTTCAAACAACTGAGAATCTGTTCTCACGAGCAAGCAGCGCTTGACCTCCACAAGAGGACCATTTTCCTCAGCCTGATCAGCAGATGTAACTGTTCCAGATTGAGTAGCCATGGCAACAGGCTCCCTCAGTGACAAGGGGCTTTGCTCTTTCTGGACACAGAACACAGCTTTTGGCTTGGTTCCACTCGAATCCTGAGGCACAATTCCTTTTAGCCGCTTTAATTTCTCACACTCCGAGATTAGATGGCCCTTTCCCTGACAGAAATAACATTTTCTGCTATATTTTGAGTCTTTCTCATCTTGTTTTGGTTTTCCCTCCAAAATCTGAGGTCTTGGTTTCATGTCTGAGGGCTTCCCTTCACCATGGGCCCCTCCCCCTTGCTGGCTTTTCCCTGGTCCCTGAGAGTACTTGCTGTAGGTTTCTTTAGGTTTCCCCATCGATTTCCCCTCACCCAAGGGCTTTCTTATTTGGGAAATAAAATCTGCGATCTCTGCCGCTTCGGCCACAGATCTAGGTTTCCTTTCCCTCACCTGGAATTTCAGTTCCCCATGCAGGACTGAATAGAACTGTTCCAGCGCTATCAAGTCTTTGAGCTGCTGAAAGGTCTCTGTCCCCTCCTGAGATAGCCATTTCTCTAGCAGCCTCACCAATTGGGCCCCCACTTGGGTAAAAGTCTGCTCTGGTTTCTTGGTGATTGACCTGAATCTTTGCCTCAGCTGTTCCGCATTTATCCCATGTCTGGCAAACACCAGTTTTTTAAACTCTGCAAAATCTTTCATCAGTTCCTGTGGCATCTCTGCATAGACTTCTGCCAGGCTGCCACTGATTAAAGATCGCATGATGGTCATCTTCTCAGTTTCCCTTACTGAGAAGTCCACAAACGCTCTTTCCACTAAGGAAAAGAACACCTCAGGGCAATCTCCCTTGTGGTATACAGGGAATTTCTTCAGGTCAGTCTTAGACAATTGGCCCCCCTCAGAATCTCTATTGTTATTATTGTTCTGATTCATCAGTTCCAATTTTCTTAACTCAAACGCCATTCTTTCTTTTTCCAGAGCAATTTTCTCTCTCTCCCTCTCCATTCTTTCTTCTCTTTCCATTTTCTCTATTTCAAATTGCCTTTGTTTCTCTCTTTCCCTTTCCTCCATTTCCCTCACCCTCAGTTCATGCTGTTGGGCTATGAGCAATTTCCTGAGTTCTGGGTTCTGTTCTCCCGTGCTGTCACCTTGCACTGAGCCAAATTCATCCTCAGAACCTTGGTCAACCTGGGGGTCTTTCACTTCACCCATTTCTGCCATTTGGCTTTGAGTCAAGGGCATAATCCCCCCCCCAGAACAGGCTGCTTTCAAAAGTCAAGCCTCAAAATAAAGCGACCACTTTTTTTTTCTTTCTTTTGCCTCAGAACCAGCTTTCTATAGATTACTGCTGTTCTTCAGCACTAACTTGCAACAGTTGCGAGCCAGAGTCTACCCCCCTCTGCTAGGCCTCGCAGCAGGCAGGCTAGATCACTGCTACTACACAGTTTTGCCTCAGCTTTTTTCCCGCCAAAACAGGCTGCCTCAGAGCTCCCTAATCTAGTCCCCAATCTGAGGTTACACGTTCTTCTACTAGCGCACCTCCCCGTGAGGTACACCTAGAAGATTACCTACGTGCTCTCAGATTGTCCCTGACTAGACCCCCCTTGCTCTGGGCACTCTTGCCAAGGCTTTGCTGGACCACTGGACAACTGGACCAGTCGTATCCCACACGCTGGACACCAATCAATGTGACAAACCCAGCCCTACTGGGATATGCCACAGTTTCACTAAGCTGCCACCAACCATTCCCTGTAAGGAGTCACACAGACCAGGGATGGATTTTTAAACAAATAAAAGAACAAGGTTTATTTACATAACACACAGGGAAAATAAAATGATCAAGTGAATAAGATACAGTAACGTGGCTTAGTCTCACTCATGCATACACACAGTTTGGTTCACACAGAACACTTAACTTGAAGCACAGACCCTGAACCTATCAGTTCTGGCTAACCATACAGACACCTGAACCTATCAGGTTGGTACTGACTGACACACAGTAGTACCCTGTCTGACACACAGACTCCCACTCAAGCTTCTTCTCTCAGCTCTTCTCCCCCAGCTTCTCCAGCTCTCCTTCTCCTTCACACAAGCTCCACATATATATACAGTACAGCCCCTCCTCCTGATGTCCCGCCTTCCACTCCCCATAGGATGGAACTTTCCCTCCAAACCCATGACAGACAGGTAACATCAGTGCTGTATGTAACACCTCCCCTCTTTATAAGTTGTTTTGTAGGGGGAAAGCTAAGGTGCTTTTCACCAAAAAACAACCTGGACCCAAAACAAACAAAAACAGTCATATAATAACATACAATACCATACTTACTTATACTTACACTCTATTAGGCATTTAAACATTTACCATTAACAATACATCAAGTTACCTTTATTCATACAAACCAACATGTTTAATAAACAGACACATTTGACTTTTTGTCATCAAAATATATACATAGTCCATGTTTCTTTCGCCGTCTTCATTCTTCAGGTCTTCTTGACAAGGCGTCAGCAACACAGTTCACTGACCCTCTGACCACCTTCACTTCAAAGTCATAGTCTTGCAGGTTTAAAGCCCACCTCATAAGTTTACTATTGTGGGTTTTCATTGTCTTTAACCATTGCAGTGGTGAATGGTCAGTGCACAGAGTAAAATGTCTTCCCCAGATGTAAGGCTTGGCCTTCTGGATCGCGTAGACTATGGCCAGGCACTCCTTCTCCACGGTTGCCAAATGTCTCTCACCTTTCTGGAGTTTCCTACTCAGGTAGGACACTGGATGCTGGTCACCATTCTCATCCTCCTGGCAAAGAACTGCTCCTACCCCGTTGTTAGACGCATCGGTGTAGATGATGAACTCCCGGTCGAAGTCTGGAGCACGCAGCACTGGATAGTTGATGAGCGCCTGCTTCAACCTCTGGAACGCCTCCTCACAGTCGCTGGTCCACGGGATGCGGTCATCAGTCTTCTTCCTCGTCAGATCGGTCAGCGGAGCCGCAATCTCGCTAAACCTCGGGATGAACTTTCTGTAGTAGCCCACCAACCCAAGAAATGATTTGACTTTTTTCTTGGTGTTGGGTCTGGGCCAATCACGAACTGCTTCTATCTTGGCCTTGAGGGGTTTTATCACTCCTCCCCCTACTATGTGACCCAAGTATTTTATTTCTGGGCTACCCAGCTGACACTTGCTCGCCTTTACTGTTAGCCCTGCTGCACTTAACCTCTGCAGCACTAACTCCAGGTGTTTCAGGTGATCTTCCCAGGTATTACTGAAGATCCCTATGTCGTCAATGTAGGCCACAGTAAAGTCACTGAGCCCTGCCAAGGTCTGGTCCATCAGCCTTTGGAATGTGGCTGGTGCATTTCTGAGACCAAAGCTCAGGACTCGAAACTCATAGAGACCAAAAGGGCTGCAAAAGGCGGTCTTTTCTTGATCCCTGGGATCAATTCTTAATTGCCAATATCCCTTTACCAGGTCCAATGATGAGATGAACCGACAACCCCCTATGGTTTCAATCAGGTTGTCTAGCCTGGGCATTGGGTAGGCATCAGGAGTGGTTACGCGGTTTAATTTCCTGTAATCTACACAAAACCTAATGCTCCCATCAGGCTTGTCCACTAGGACTATCGGAGAGGACCAAGGACTAGAAGAGGGGACGATTATGTTCTCCCTAAGCATCTCGTCCAGCTCCTTCCGCACCTTGTCCCTATAGGGTCCCGTCACTCGGTATGGGGATACTGCCTGCGGGGGTGCATCCCCTGTGTGGATCCGATGCATCACTCCCTTCACTATCCCCGGCTTGTTGGAAAACACCTGTTGATATTTAATGAGCAGCATTTTTAGTTCTTGCTGCTGGTCTTGGGTGAGTGCAGGACTGATCTTTACCTCCTCTGGGTTGTATTTTACTTCCCCTCTACCCTCCCAGAAGGGTAATTCAGCTTCCTCACTCTCAGCTGCTTTTATCACAAATAAAACCCTCTGTTCCCCTCTGTAGTAGGGTTTTAGGGCATTCACATGAACCACCCTCCTCCTGCTCTATAAGGTAGTTCAGGTCTGACATCTTGGAAATGACCCTATATGGTCCTGCCCATTTGAGCTGCAGTTTGTTCTCTCTGCAGGGCCTAAGCCAAAGCACTTCCTCCCCTGGGTCAAAGTGCCTCTCTCTAGCTTTGTGGTCATACCATGTTTTCTGTCTGACCTTCTGAGCTTGCAGGTTTTCTGCTGCCAGTTCTAGGTTTCTCTTTAGGTCATTCATCAAGGTGTCTATGTATGTCACAACGTCTTGTGGGTCATCCTGGGTGATCTGCTCCCAATTTTGTTTGATCAGATCAAGGGGCCCTTTCACCCTTCTCCCAAATAAAAGTTCAAACGGACTGAACCCGGTACTGGCTTGTGGCACTGATCGATAAGCAAACAAAAGGGATTGCAGCTTCTGGTCCCAATTGTTTGGATTCTCTGCCAAGTAAGCCCTAATCATGCGCATTAGAGTCCCATTGAACTTCTCAGTTAACCCATTACTTTCAGGGTGATAGGCAGTGGTTTCCTTGTGCTTAATTCCACAGATTTGCCATAACC
Source organism: Pogona vitticeps (assembly GCF_051106095.1). Lineage (NCBI taxonomy): Eukaryota > Metazoa > Chordata > Lepidosauria > Squamata > Agamidae > Pogona > Pogona vitticeps. The sequence goes on along the minus strand of NC_135788.1, from coordinate 74,420,494 downwards.
GTTTCATGAGCTTCGATGTGAACGATGCGCCCAAATCTGTGATTATTTCTGAGGCAAATCCCATCCTGGACATATACCCCACCAAGGCATCTGCCACTGTGTTAGTTTCAATGTTAGTCAAGGGAATGGCTTCAGGGTACCTCGTGGCATGGTCCACAATGGTGAGAATGAACCTGTTCCCCCTCTTTGTGGCCTTGGGCAAAGGTCCCACAATATCCACCCCTATGCATTTGAACGGAGTGTCAATCACAGGCAAAGGGCACAACTTTGCTTTGGTCCTGTCGCGGTTATTCCCCTGCCTTTGACACACATCACATTGTTTACAGAATTCTTTGATCTGCTTCCCTATTTCAGGCCAGTAAAAATTCTGTGTGATTCTCTGCTGTGTTTTGTTCACCCCTAAGTGCGCAGCAAACATGTCAGAGTGCCCCCTTTGTAAGATCATGGGGCGATACTTTTCAGGTACCACTAGCTGACTTCGGATCCCATCTCCCCCTTTTGAGATATTCCTCAGGGTCTCTCTATATAAAATCCCCTTTTTCTCTAGAAATCTCACTGGGGTTTCAGGTGTTAGCTGGGCGTCTGTCACCTGTTCAAAACACTTTTGGAGAGTGGCGTCTGCCTTTTGCTCTTGGCCAAATCGGCTGTCTATGGTTAAGGTTTCCACCACAGCTTCTGAACTCCCCTCTGCTTCCGTCTCTGGCTCATCATTACCCCCCTGAACTGTCCCCGTGGTGGCTTGTGAACGTGTAATCACTAGCACCCGTTTCACATGTTCAGCCAGGTCATTTCCCACGAGCACGGCTGCTGGCAGAGTCGATGAAATCGCTAGCCGCCAAACTCCCCTCCAGCCTTGAAAGTTCACAGGTACCTCCGCTACTGGCAGTGAGATCACCTGCCCCTCAATCCCTGCCACCTTCATGCTCTCATTTGGGATTATATATTCCCTAGGAATAATATCTGGATGGCACAGGGTCACCTGGGAACAAGTGTCCCTCAACCCCCGATACTGATGGTCAAGTATTCCTACGTCCACCCCTGCTGTTTCAAACAACTGAGAATCTGTTCTCACGAGCAAGCAGCGCTTGACCTCCACAAGAGGACCATTTTCCTCAGCCTGATCAGCAGATGTAACTGTTCCAGATTGAGTAGCCATGGCAACAGGCTCCCTCAGTGACAAGGGGCTTTGCTCTTTCTGGACACAGAACACAGCTTTTGGCTTGGTTCCACTCGAATCCTGAGGCACAATTCCTTTTAGCCGCTTTAATTTCTCACACTCCGAGATTAGATGGCCCTTTCCCTGACAGAAATAACATTTTCTGCTATATTTTGAGTCTTTCTCATCTTGTTTTGGTTTTCCCTCCAAAATCTGAGGTCTTGGTTTCATGTCTGAGGGCTTCCCTTCACCATGGGCCCCTCCCCCTTGCTGGCTTTTCCCTGGTCCCTGAGAGTACTTGCTGTAGGTTTCTTTAGGTTTCCCCATCGATTTCCCCTCACCCAAGGGCTTTCTTATTTGGGAAATAAAATCTGCGATCTCTGCCGCTTCGGCCACAGATCTAGGTTTCCTTTCCCTCACCTGGAATTTCAGTTCCCCATGCAGGACTGAATAGAACTGTTCCAGCGCTATCAAGTCTTTGAGCTGCTGAAAGGTCTCTGTCCCCTCCTGAGATAGCCATTTCTCTAGCAGCCTCACCAATTGGGCCCCCACTTGGGTAAAAGTCTGCTCTGGTTTCTTGGTGATTGACCTGAATCTTTGCCTCAGCTGTTCCGCATTTATCCCATGTCTGGCAAACACCAGTTTTTTAAACTCTGCAAAATCTTTCATCAGTTCCTGTGGCATCTCTGCATAGACTTCTGCCAGGCTGCCACTGATTAAAGATCGCATGATGGTCATCTTCTCAGTTTCCCTTACTGAGAAGTCCACAAACGCTCTTTCCACTAAGGAAAAGAACACCTCAGGGCAATCTCCCTTGTGGTATACAGGGAATTTCTTCAGGTCAGTCTTAGACAATTGGCCCCCCTCAGAATCTCTATTGTTATTATTGTTCTGATTCATCAGTTCCAATTTTCTTAACTCAAACGCCATTCTTTCTTTTTCCAGAGCAATTTTCTCTCTCTCCCTCTCCATTCTTTCTTCTCTTTCCATTTTCTCTATTTCAAATTGCCTTTGTTTCTCTCTTTCCCTTTCCTCCATTTCCCTCACCCTCAGTTCATGCTGTTGGGCTATGAGCAATTTCCTGAGTTCTGGGTTCTGTTCTCCCGTGCTGTCACCTTGCACTGAGCCAAATTCATCCTCAGAACCTTGGTCAACCTGGGGGTCTTTCACTTCACCCATTTCTGCCATTTGGCTTCGAGTCAAGGGCATAATCCCCCCCCCAGAACAGGCTGCTTTCAAAAGTCAAGCCTCAAAATAAAGCGACCACTTTTTTTTCTTTCTTTTGCCTCAGAACCAGCTTTCTATAGATTACTGCTGTTCTTCAGCACTAACTTGCAACAGTTGCGAGCCAGAGTCTACCCCCCTCTGCTAGGCCTCGCAGCAGGCAGGCTAGATCACTGCTACTACACAGTTTTGCCTCAGCTTTTTTCCCGCCAAAACAGGCTGCCTCAGAGCTCCCTAATCTAGTCCCCAATCTGAGGTTACACGTTCTTCTACTAGCGCACCTCCCCATGAGGTACACCTAGAAGATTACCTACGTGCTCTCAGATTGTCCCTGACTAGACCCCCCTTGCTCTGGGCACTCTTGCCAAGGCTTTGCTGGACCACTGGACAACTGGACCAGTCGTATCCCACACGCTGGACACCAATCAATGTGACAAACCCAGCCCTACTGGGATATGCCACAGTTTCACTAAGCTGCCACCAACCATTCCCTGTAAGGAGTCACACAGACCAGGGATGGATTTTTAAACAAATAAAAGAACAAGGTTTATTTACATAACACACAGGGAAAATAAAATGATCAAGTGAATAAGATACAGTAACGTGGCTTAGTCTCACTCATGCATACACACAGTTTGGTTCACACAGAACACTTAACTTGAAGCACAGACCCTGAACCTATCAGTTCTGGCTAACCATACAGACACCTGAACCTATCAGGTTGGTACTGACTGACACACAGTAGTACCCTGTCTGACACACAGACTCCCACTCAAGCTTCTTCTCTCAGCTCTTCTCCCCCAGCTTCTCCAGCTCTCCTTCTCCTTCACACAAGCTCCACATATATATACAGTACAGCCCCTCCTCCTGATGTCCCGCCTTCCACTCCCCATAGGATGGAACTTTCCCTCCAAACCCATGACAGACAGGTAACATCAGTGCTGTATGTAACAGCGTCCAGTGTGCTGTGCTTAGGTCAAGTATTAATGGATGAGTTTCAATTGTTGAGATCTGAGGATGTAGACAGAGTGCTTGCATCTGTCCATTCTACCACCACTCCGCTCAAACCTTGATCATTTTGGCTAATTGGAAGATCTGCCGGGGCAGGTCGCACCTGGGTCCAGGAGGCCGTGAATGCCTCTTTGAGAGAGAGAGAGAGAGAGAGAGAGAGAGGTCTCTACCACCTTGAAAGAGGCAGTAATTTGGCCACTCCTTAAAAAGCCTAACCTGGACCCAATGTTAGTGGTTAACTACCGATCAGTAGCAAACCTCCCTTATTTGGGCAAGGGGTGGAGCAGGTTGTGACTGAGCAACTCCCCGTGCTGCTGGATGAAACAGATTTTCCAGATCCATTTCAATTGGGTTTCAGGCTGAGTTTTGGTACGGAGACTGCCTTGGTTGCCCTATACAATGACTTTTGTTGGGAGAGAGAAAGGGGGAGTGTGATCCTGTTGATAGTCCTGTACCTCTCAGTGACTTTCAAAACCATCGACCATGGTGTCCTTCTGGATAGGCTAGCTGGGTTGGGAGTCAGGGGCACTGCTTTATGGTGGTTCCACTCTTTCCTGGCTGACCGTGTCCAGAAGGTGGTGCTGGGGAACAGTTGCTCTGCCACATGCCATTTATGTCATGGGGTTCCTCAGGGCTCGATACTGTCCCCAATGCTGTTTAACATGTACATGAAACCACTGGGAGAGGTCATCAGGAGGTTTCGGCTGAGGAGTCAGCAATATGCTGACAACACTCAATTCTACCTCTCATTTTCCACTAATCCAGATAAGGTGGTTTTTGTGCTGAACGCGTGTCTGGACCTGATAATGGACTGGATGAGGGTTAATAAATTGAAACTCAATCCAGACAAGATGGAAATGCTGTTAGTCGGTGCTTCGCCAGACAGGCTGGAGGGCCATTTCCCTGCCCTGAATGGGGTTGCACTCCCCCTAAGGGACAGGGTCCGCAGCCTGGGGGTGCTCCTGGACCCCAGTCTAACTCTTGAAGCCCAGGTGGACTTGGTGGCCAGGGGCACCTTCCTTTACCTGCACAAATTATACCAGCTACGGCCCCATCTGAATGAGCAGAGTCTTGTGACAGTTACGCATGCACTGGTAGCATCCTGTATAGATTGCTGCAATGCGCTGTATGTAGGGCTGCCTTTGAAGATGGTCTGGTGGCTGCAACTGGTTCAGACTTGAGCAGTACAGCTGGTGAGTGGTGGGGCTGCTAGGGAACGCATCAGGCCAATTCTGTTTAAATTACATTGGCTACCACTTGCTGCCTGGGCCCAATTCAAAGTGCTTGTTTTGACGTATAAAGCCCTAAAAGGCTTGGGCCCTGGATACCTGAAGGACCACCTCCTTCCATATGAACCTACCCAGCAATTAAGATCTAGCCAGGGGGGGCTTCCTGAAAGAGCCAACCCTCAAGGAAGTAAGAGGGATGGCTAGTAGACAAAGGGCCTTTTCGGCAGCTGCCCCCATACTATGGAACACCATCCCAAGTCAGATTCATCTGGAGCTGACATTGATGACGTTTTGGCGCCAGATCAAAACCTTCCTGTTCCAGAAGGTTTTTAACTGAAATAAAATGAACTGTGGGTCCTGGTGGCAATTTTTAGAGTACTGTATTTTTAATTGTATTTTAATTGTTTTATCTTTTTATCATTTTACTGTATTTAAATTGTTGTCAGCCGCCCAGTGTGGGTGGCATATAAGTTAAATAAATAAATAAATAAATAAATAAATAAATAAATAAATAAATAAATAAATAAATAAATAAATAAATAAATACCTTATTCAAAGTCCTTGCATAATCTTATAGTTGTTGTTGTTTAGTCGTTTAGTCGTGTCCGACTCTTCATGACCCCATGGACCAGAGCACGCCAGGCCCTCCTGTCTTCCACTGCCTCCCGGAGGTCTGTCAATTTCATGTTGGTAAATTCGATGACACTGTCCAGTCATCTCATCCTCTGTCATCCCCGTCTCCTCTTGCCTTCACACTTTCCCACTATCAAGATCTTTTCCAGGGAGTCTTCTCTTCTCATGAGATGGCCAAAGTATTGGAGCCTCATCTTTAGGATCTGTCCTTCCAGAGAGCACTCAGGGTTGATTTCCTTTAGAATGGATAGGTTTGTTTTCTTTGCAGTCCAGGGGACTCTCAAGAGCTTCCTCCAGCACCACGATTCAAAGGCATCAATTCTTCGGCGGTCAGCATTCTTTATGGTCCAGCTCTCACTTCTAGACATCACTACAGGAAAAACCATACATTTTGTCGAACCCCACCTAATGTAGCCTGTGAGGCACAGTTCAAGTAAGCTTTTTGTGGAATTCAGAAAATCCTTCACTCACAAATTAGCTGAAATACAGGAACAGTGGCATTATATTCTATCTATAAGCTCTTATCTATGTGATTAGGGAATGGCTAAGCCCTAACCTTGCTCCATCACCATGCACAACCCCAAGTACAGGAGACCCAAGGTTTATAAGGCTCCCTTGACCACAACGCTTGGGAGCTTCCTGGACTATGACCTATGAGGTAGCACAGTTCCCATCATTTCCAGCTTTTGTATGATCTGTCAAAGCTATTATTAGTCATAAGCCTTTTGCTGCAGAGCATGGATGAAAAACAGTAAAAAGTCTGAAGGAGATCTCAAGTTCATTGAAAAAGTGAGGCATTTTTTATAATAAAAAAGTGCAATTTGGGTTAGTATTTGGTCAATGCTAATAGTTTCATGGGAAGGTACTACTGTAGGGTTGCTTTTTCTCATCTGTTGTTCCCAGGCTTTGGAAAGATGGTAGGTGGCCCAGCATGTTAGTGCTACAAATTACATTTCCCAGAGTCCAGTGCTATAAGCCATGCCAGTATATGAGCATTAATGTTAGAAGCTGGAGGAGAAGGCATTAATATTGTTTTAATGCTTGTTTTGTTTCAGATGCACCTTTTCCCAGAATTGGGGTTCAAGAAGGCTTAGAGAAAAAATTAAAGCAGATGTAGATTGAAAAACCAGAAACAGCTAAAGAAATACAAAATACAATACAAAAAACATGTTAAAACACAATTAGGGATGAGATTAGTGAATCTGAATTTCCAGCCCTGCTGAGAATTTCACTTTCCACCTGAATAAGGCTAATCTATTGATAACCAGAATATGCCATTTCTGCTGCTTAGCATTATTGTTAGGTGCCATCAAATCAGAACTGACTTACAGGAACCCTAATAGAGTTTTCAAGGTAAGTGGGATATGTAAGGAGAGATTTTACCAGTTCCACTCCAGCAGTGAATTTCTATTGCAGAGCCAGGGAATTGAGCTTAGGTCTCCTGCGTCCTAGTCCATTACTCTCTCCACTATACCACACTGGGTACGGCTCATAATGCTTACATTAATTATAATTATTAATATAATTATTAATATAATGCTTATTGTATTAATATAATTATTAATATAATGCTTACACCAAAAAGGAACGAGGCATTTTTATTCCAATACACTACAAGCCCATCCACACCGAACATTTGTTCAACTTTCCTTGTATCCATGACACTGAAGCTGCCTCCCAGTGTCCACACAATGCAGGGCCGAAACTAGAAGAAACTAGTGTAGACTGAATCAAAGTAAGACAAACAAAACAAAACACCACAACCAGTGGTGGGATTCAGCAGGTTCTCACCAGTTCTACAGAACTGGTAGCTAATGTATTATTGGTTCTGCAGAACCGTTTGTTGGCCTGCTGAATCCCACCACTGACCACAACCCTTGTGTTTTTTTTTCCTCCACTACCCCTGGATGGTTGTTTCTTTTTGTTTTGCTTCCCTCTCGCTCCAGTGTAGAATCTGACCCTGAGGACTCAAGTAGTGCACTGTTCTGTGCTGCTCTGTGCATTTTGTGGGTATGTGTAATTTAATAAAGTTCCTTTATGAACATTTATCTACAGGTCAATTTCCACTCCTCCTTACTTTGTGGACAGGTAAAATAAGGAGAGGAGGGAGGAAAGAGTGAAACAGATATATAGAGAGTATACAAGATAGGAAAAAGGGAAGAATAATCTGTGTTGAGGGTGAGACATCAGAGAGCAATATCAGATGTGTGGTACTGGAATGATCCAGTGCATCCCAGTACCTTCTGGAACAAATACACTCCTTATGTGTGGACACAAATGCTGGGACAATTTATTGAATTCTGCAATAAAAATACCAGATTGACCCAGAACAAATGGAGACAACACCACAGCACATTGCTTGCAGGGAGAAAGTACCTTAATGGCAAAGTCTTTTGATTTGTTGAGACACTCCTATCCACATGTCCTATTTGCTTCAGTTTAAGAGGGAGCTCAGTTGCTCATTGATTCAGATTGGTTTAACAGATCCACATCTGTGGTGTTAGTGGATTCTTGAATCTCTTCTATTTACCTTTAATTTCAGGGGTTATTTTGCCTTGGGGCACTGGCTGTTTTATTGCAGCTGGTGTTTTTCCAGATCTGTTATCCCTGTCTGTTCCTTCCTCTCAAACAAGTGTGGGTGTTATGGGGAGGAAAGCACAATTTGAATTCTTCCTCATATCAGCTGTGATGTCAGTTGTGAGAGCATCCTTCTCAGCATGTCTCTGACTGAATTTCTAAATGGGGGAGAGGAGGGGACATTTTTTGTTCCCCTGCACAGCTGCCTCTCACTCCCTGCTTCATAACTGACACAGTCAATATAGCATGCTGTTCCCCCCCCCCAAAAAGAGAGAGAATAGTTTTAAGCTCTCCTTCCAATCCTGCAGATTTCCTTTCTCTGTATTAGGAAGAAAGGAAGGGCTTGTTCTTCACAAATTGGAAATCACAACCAAATCAAGCAGCATCAAGGGGTGGAAAAAGAGGAGGGTGAGGAGAGAGGAAGGAGAATAGGATGGTTATGAGAGGTGAAGAGGTGAAAAGGGGAGGGAAGAAAAGAGATGTCTTCTGGTATGGAAACTCTGTATTTGAATCACACTGAAAGAAACCTGACTACAGATATGGAATTTTGATGTGAGTAAATCTGGATTAATAGAGGAAAGAGACCACAGTTTCAACTTCTGTTGATTCAAAACAAGAGTTTGTCTGGTTGGGCCCGATGTTTGTCTGAGCTGTTTTTTAATCTGCAGAAAATCTGAAAATCGGTATGCAGCAGATGACTGAAACATGAAAATATTCTTTTTAACTCTTCATATGTTGCCATATGAATAAGATGTTCCAGCTAGGTCTTATTCTACATGAATTTTGTGGCGGTGGGGGGAGATTGTGGGAAACTGTCCCATCTGTCCAGATGAGGGCTAACCCTAAGCCTATCCTTTCTGCCAAGCCTCAATACACTGAAATTCCTATGAGGTCAGGAAATACCCTAGAAGTCACTTCATACAAGTGACTTTTCTTATTTGAGTGGATTAGGGTAAAATTATGAATTTAAAACTCATTGATTAAAAAGGCAATTTTAAAATGCATCAGCAGTCTTCTCTTCTGTTTCACAAAAGCACAGTACTAGTTTGTTAAAATTCACCTCAAAAACCAATCAGTTGCAGAAGACCTACCGAAATAGAAAGATATTTGCTGTTGGCTGAATGACTAGGTGGTCAATCTAGCATCACTTAGAAGAGAGTTCATAGCCTAGAAGTGGCCATGAAGAAGTCTGGTCTTGAATCAGAGCTGGTCTGGCCATTAGTGAAACAATCACCTCAAGTGGTGGAGTGCTTAGAGCAGGGCTGCTGCCAGATGCTCACTGCCACTTGGTCCCCCATCACCCATGCCCATGGGAAGGGAGAAAGGGAGGGGAAGAAGAGTACAACAGTGGCAGTAGAGGCAGCAGCAGGTTGTTTTAAATCACATCTGGCTGTCTGATCACCTTCAGAGCACAGAGGCTGTGCAGCCCATTATTTGCCTTGTCCCCAAAAACCCAGGTCTTAGGTAAAAAAATGGGGCACGCAGAAGCCACACTACAAAGGTAACCAGGCAGCTAGTGGTGATCCAAAACAATCTGCCACTCTACTCTTATTCCTCCTCCTCCTTTCCCCTGTAAGTGTTCCTGTGCAGCATCAGCAGGGCAACATGAGAACAGAGAGTGGGTCGTGGTGGCAGAGAGTGGAGTCAGTGGTGATGCCTCTCTTCTTGCCTCAGGCAGTGGGAGAGTTTGTGATGAAAATGCCTTGAATGCATGCAAATATGGATTCCTTGTCCTATTTGTCAAAAAGGTTCAGTTACACCAAAACCTGACAAAAACACAAACAAGTTTGTTATGTTATGAGATTTTTGTCTTGTACAGTGGACCCTTGACTTACAGACGGCTTGACTTACAGACTTTTTGAGTTACAGACTTCTCTGGCCGCAAAATTTAGGTTTGACTTGCAGACTGAGATTTGACTTACAGACCAGAAAAAAACCAAAATGGAACAAAAACGGCCTGTTACAGGATTAATCGGTTTTCAATGCACTGTAGGTCAATGGAGACTTGACTTACAGACTTTTTGACTTGAGAACCGCCTTCCAATACAGATTAAGTTCTCAAGTCAAGACCCCACTGTATTATGGAAACAGCCTACACCTTAAGATACTTACCTGTCAAACAAAACATGCATTAAGAATCATGAAACTTTGTGGCAAATGTGAATTGACTCTTTTAGGTTGGTTGTTATAGGTTTTTCGGGCTGTTTGGCCATGTTTTAGAGGTTTCTCTTCCTAACGCTTTGCCAGTCTCTGTGGCCGGCATCTTCAGAGGACAGGAGTTAGAACTCTGTCTGTATAGTGTGTGGGATAGTGTGTGGGATAGTTGAGAATTTGTAGCTGTGGGATCAGCTTTTTGACCTTTTCAGGAGATTGGGTGATTATGGTGATCAAGGTGTTGTTGTTTTTTGTTATTGAGATGATCTGTCACTGTGATTGATGGGTGTTGTTAGCTAGTCTTTTGTGGCTGAATAGAGTTTGTTGACCTTTTTACAGGCTGTATTTTTCAGTGCTAGGAGCCAGGCTTTGTTGAGTTTTAGACTTTCTTCTTTTTTGTTGAAGCTGTGCTGATGTTTGTGGATTTCAATGGCTTCCCTATGTAGTCTAACATAATGATTGCTGGTGTTGTCCAGTACTTCTGTCTTTTGAAATAGGATTTCATGTCCAGCTTGTTTCAGAGCATGTTCAGCTACTGCTGATTTTTCTGGTTGTTTTAGTTTGCAGTGTCTTTCATGTTCTTTGATTTTGGTGTGGATGCTGTGTTTTGTGGTCCCAATATATACGTGGGCACAACTGCAAGGTATCTGGTATACTCCTGCAGTGGCAAGGGATTCCCTTTTGTCCTTTGCTGACCGTAACATTTGTTATATTTTTGTGGGGGGCCTGAATACTGTTTGTAGGTTGTGTTTTTTCAAAAGTTTCCCCATGCGGTTCGTGACCCCTTTGATGTACGGCAAAAATACTTCATTTGTGGGTGGCTGTTTTTCTTCATCAGTTTGATGTTGTTTTCTCAGTTTAATGGCTCTTGTGATTTCATTCTTGGAATAGCCATTTGCCTGTAGGGCCCAATTCAGATTGGTCAGTTTGGTGCTGAGAAATTGAGCTCCACAATTCTGATTCACATGGTCTACCAGTGTTTTGATTATGCTTTTTTCGTTGTAGGTGGTGGCGGGAGTTTTTGTGTAGCTACTGGTCTGTTTAGGTGAGTTTTCTGTAGACCTTGTGTCCCAATAGGAGGTTGTCTTGTGTCTTCAGCTAAACCTCCATGTTTCTGAAATTATGCCTACTGCTTACAAAAGAGCAGTTTTCTACTCTTTCCATCAGCTTCCCTGAAATTTTGGTGTCTCTGGGTCCTGGGGGTGGGGTGGGTGGGTTATAGAGTTTTAAATAAAAACAAATTGACAAATCAATTCATCGATTCATCAGAAAAAAAAATGTAAACCTTGATGAATCATGAATCAAAACGAATCACCATTTTTCTGATTTGTTCCCATCTCTATTTAGAACATATTTCCTAGAGACGAATATATTTTCTTCCTATTTTTGGCAACTTGGGAAATCATCTCCCCTCCTCACCCCTCTTTTTTCCTTCAGGTTGTATCTTTGGATAAATTCTTCTCCAGCCATCTTCTTATGAATTACTGTACTCTTTCAACTGCTATATAATTTCACAATATAGCATCACTTGACTTTCCTACTACTGCACAACCAAACATTTAATCTCCAACTTTGCTTATATAAGGACTATGTTACTATTGCTTCTTGTCTACAATGTCTTGGAATCTGTGTCTTTTGCCCAAGTCAGGGATGGTACTTAGTTGTTGTTGTTGTTGTTGTTGTTGTTGTTGTTGTTGTTGTTGTTGTTGTTGTTGTTGTTGTTGTTGTTGTTGTTGTTGTTGTTGTTGTTGTTGTTGTTGTTGTTGTTGTTTTGCTAAGATTATCATCAGTTTTAGCGTGCCTTTTGGATCTGAACTAAATTGCAGATCTCATGGCTACAATATCTGGCTCAATTAGGCCTCTGTACTTCTTCTCCTACCATATTCCCCTTTTTCATACAACCTATACTGAAGAAGACTTTTTGGAAAATCAGGAAGCTACACAGCAAGAAAAATGTGAATTAATCTATATTTCCTCACTGTATGAATTTGCACTGGAGCGTGCAGTTCTCTTTGATATAAGGATTCACATAGGAAGAGGGGGGGAATCCTTCTAATTGAAATTCCATTTGAAGTGGCTGTAGGTGACATGGTGTATAAGTCTCAGGAAATTACAAGGATTGTAATAGAAGTAAGCAACATCTTAAACTGAATGTATAAAGAAAATTGTTAATCAGCCATATAGTACAGTTGTATATAAAGCTGATTCATGCTGACTAGGCAGAAATGCTGATGCAATTATTATGAGATCACCTAGATGAGGTAATGTTACCTGATTGATCATATGTACTATATAGTGTACATAGGAACACACATGTGTTGTGGAGAGTTGTAGAGTTGCTAGAGGACATGCTGTTGGAGTATTTTCTGAAGATTGTACATATGTAATATATATAAGCTTTAAGGAAGAAGCTGTTGCCTAGTGTTTTCCTTCTGTGTGAGGACCTTGGAGGCTGGTTGTATCTCAGAGGCTGCTTTGCTCAGTGAACCCCAAAGAACTACTTAACTATAACTACTGCCTTAAGAAGGCTTTCCATCCTCAGTGACTACTTCCTCATTTTGCCTTGTTGGCTGGATAGCTAATTAAGCTGTAAAAAGAAATAAACAGGAACTCTCCCTAGGAAAGGTGTTTTACTTCTCATCCTGTCTTGTGAGGCAGGAAGCAAGGGGAAAATTGCTTTGCCAAAGCACTCTGTGTGTGGGGGAGGGGTTGGTCTTTCCTTTCTCCATTGGGGAAAGTGGAAGGATTTGTCTTTTTAAAATCAGAAGGGTCTCTTGGAGAGGAAAAAGGATGGATTTGGAATATGAGACTTTGGGCTAATCTTTTTTTTCCCCCTATGTCAAGGTGCTATAGCACTAAACTTCTATATCAATGTGACAACAGTGCTAAACTAATGTATTACTTTTTTAAAAAAACCTCTGGGACACTTAGGGGATAGATGTTAGGGTAGATGTACCCATAGTGGCTAAAATCACACCCCAGCTGCCCCTCAACATGTTGTTCTGGGGAAATTCAATGTCCATGCTGAGATAGTTTGGGCAGGAGTGGCTCAAGACTTCATGACCAACGTGATGATCATGAGTCTCTCCCAAATGATATCTGCTCCCACCCATGTCGCAGGGCACACTTTAGACCTGGTTTTCTGTACTGGGGTAGATCCTGGTGATCTGGGTGTGGAGGAACTCTCTGCAGCTCCACTGTCATGGACAGACCATTGCCTGGTGGGGTTCAGACTCATTGGACCTCAGAGCCTTTGCAGGGGTAAGGTAAAGGTAAAGGTTCCCCTTGACATTTAGTCCAGCTGTGTCCAACTCTAGGGGGCAGTGCTCATCTCCGTTGCCAAACCGTAGAGCCAGCGTTTGTCTGTAGACAGTTTCTATGGTCACGTGGCCAGTGCAACTAGACATGGAATGCCGTTACCTTCCCACCATGGTGGTACCTATTTATCTACTCACAACTCACAACTGCTAGGTTGGCAGGAGCTGGGACAAGCGATGGGAGCTCATTCCGTCGCGTGGATTCGATCTTACAACTGCTGGTCTTCCGACCTTGCAGCACAGAGGTTTATGCAGGGGTAGGGCACCCTAAAAATATGGTCTGCCACTGAAGGCGATGGATCCAAAGGGTTTCCTGATGGCTTCTGTGGAGTTTCCTATCACCATGGCAAGTGATTCTGTAGAAGCCCTTATTGATCTCTGGGATGAAGACATGGCAAAAGCCATTGACATGATTGCTCTTAAATATCTCCCACAAAATAGAAACAAACTGGGTGCCTGGTTTACTGGGGAGCTGGTGATAATGAAAAAAAAGTGTGTGATGTAGACTAGAATGACAATGGTGGAAAACGCAGAATGAATCTGAGTGAGCACAGGATAAGGCCCATTGGGAGGCCTATTCTATGACAATGCCAGCAGCAAAGAAGGTATTTTTCTGTTCTACCATGGCATAGAGGCACCCAGCTGAGCTCTTTTGAATGGTCAAGGACCTATTACATCATAGCCTGAAGGCAGAGAATGCAGACCATACTCTAGCTCCCTGTGAAGACTTTGCATGATACTTTGCAGGTAAAATTGCTCAGATCCACTCTGACTTGGATGCTGTTGTTGATACAGGTCCTGTGAATGTACCCATGGGCCCTGTTTGCCCTGTGCTGATGGAATATTTCAGTTTCTGCAACTGGATGATGTGGACATTTTGGAGAGGTGAAGGCTATCACATCTTTGCAGGATCCTTGCCCTTCCTAGCTTATAAAAGTTGCCAGAAAGAGACTGGTGGAATCAGTAGGAGTGGCGAATGCCTCATTGTAACGGTAGGATCCCAGCATGCTTAAAGAAGACAATAGAAAGGCCGTTGTTGGAAGAGCTCTCCTTAGATCCCATAATATTGAATAATTATCAACCAGTCTCTAGTATCCCATTCTTTGGAAAGTGCTGGAGGGGGTCATGGCTTCTCAGCTTCAGGGGTTCCTTGATGAGAAGGATTACCTAGATTCATTTCAATCTGGCTTCAGGTCTGGTTATGGGACTGAGACTGCTTTGGTCGCCTTGGTGGTCAACCTGTGCCAGGAACCTATTGGTTCTGCGGGACCTCTCAGTGGCATTCAATACCATTGGCTGTGCTATTCTTTCGACCAATAACTCTGGAATGGAGGAGAGAACTCAGAAGGTGGTGCTGAGGGACTCTTGTTCCACACCCTGGTCGCTGGCCTGAGGGATTTCTCAGGGTTCTGTTTTGTCTCCTATGTTATTTAACATCTACATGAAACCACTGGGAAAACTGTCTGGAGTTACTGCAGTTACTCTCCATTGACACCTCCAGTGTTGTGCCTTACTGCTTTGAATGTGTTTTGATGTTGCTTCTGTTTACCATCTTTTTATGTGGCATTTGTCTGACTCTTTTTAATACAGTCATGCCCCTCTTAATGCTTACCCCATATAACGACAAATCCACTTCACGACAATGTTTTTGCAATCGCAATTGCAATTGCAAAACAATGTTTTAATGGAGTTTTTTTGCTTTGCGACGATCGGTTCCCTGCTTCGGGAACAGATTCTGTCAGCTGATCATCAGGTTTTCAAAATGGCCACCAGCTGCTCAAAATGGCTCCCTGCTGTGTTTTTGGACAGATTCCTCACTTTACAGGCACCGAAAATGGCCGTCCCATGGAGGATCTTCACTGGATGGTGAGTTATTCAGCCCATTGGAATGCACTGAATGGTTTTCAATGCATTTCAATGGGCTTTTTTATTTCGCTTTACGACGTTTTCACTCTAGAGCGATTTTGCTGGAACGAATTAACGTTGTCAAGCGAGGCACCACAGTAATTGTGTACTTATTGTTTTAGCTTGAAATACTGAATTTTAATGATGTAAGCCACTTTCGGTCGTTCTTAAGGAGAAAGGTGGGGTAAAAATATTTTAGATAAATAAAATAAATAAATACATCACCAGAACAACACTCACAGACATATTCTTTTGCAGAACAAAGCTACTAACACAGAGAAAAGTCCATTTGAATTGTTCTGGGTTGAAAAATGTAGAAGCCACCAAAAGAAAGAAAAAAACTCTGCCTTGGGAGCAAAAAGGACTGGACCTATTAAAGCTGGCCTTTGTGTCATGTGATCAGTTAAATAATCATATTAATCCATTGTATAACTGGAGTAAATCCTGTGGTATTTGAGTGTGTAGTACCAGCCTCAATTAGCTGGTTCTAATAAATGTGATACCTGTTTATGGCTTTTGTGTTTTGTTCTTTTGGACATGATGACCTTTGCTTTTATTTTGCTTTTATATCTTTTTTTTTAAAAAATATGTTTCTAGCATTTAATTTTGTTGATATATTTCACAGATGACTTTGGGCATCTCATGAGAAGAGAAGACTACCTGGAAAAGACCCTGATGTTGGAAAAGAGTGAGGGCAAGAGGAGAAGGGGATGACAGAGGACGAGATGGTTGGACAGTGTCATCCAAGCTACCAGTATGAATTTGACCCAACTCTGGGAGGCAGTGGAAGACAGGAGGGCCTGGCGTGCTCTGATCTATGGGGTCACAGAGTCGCACATGTCTTGATGACTAAACAACAACAACAATTTCACATTTGAGTACATTTCATTCCTTTTTACTGAATTTAGTGTTAATATTGGAAAACTTTTCAAACAACTGTCAATAGAAATAAGGACTAGCATGTTAGTGAGGTGTAGGTGAAACGTCTTTCCAAAGCTGGAAAATAAGATATTTTTTTCTTATGGTGAATAAGGAAGTTGCTCAAATTGCCATGTTCCACTGATGAAAGCTAGCCTTCTCCAAAACATTGAAAATGAATCCTCCCCCCCCCCCCAGTTTTTAGAGACCTCTGTTTATAAAAGCCTCAATTATACTGGGCATATTGGCAAATTGCTTTTGTGGTCTTGTATATTACTTCCTGGAGATTTGACTTTGTTTACATTTATACTGAGTAGAATCTTGGACTGCTTGTGCAGCAGTCCCCTGTGATCTGCTTCCTGGTAATCAGACAAGATGCAGGGAAATATGTTCCAACTTGACCCCAACTGGTGCCCAAGCTGAAACTTTTTGGTGGGTCTCCACTTTTGGGGACCGGACTGGAATGATTTCCAACAGACAGAAAAATCACTTTTGGGGAGATTGGTCCCATTTAAGCAACATTTTCTGCTGTGATCAAGTGAACACCTTTGAAGCCATCTGACTTCACTCTTAAACAATGATGCAAAAGGTATGCTGAAAAAACAATCTGCAGAAATATGCCTGCTACCCTTTAACCAAGCCAAAGAGATATGAATGTCTGGAAAGGCTCTTGTTACACCAAAAAGAAAAGGTCTGGGAGCTGTTCTGTTATTCTGCCAGTGCTATGTACCTGCAATTATCCTCTTTGTCTGATCTGTACCTTAAGATGGAGGTGGGTGCTCAGAAGGAGGAATTAGTCACAGAAAGAACAACTCCAGATAATGATTAATGTGGTATTGAGTCTATTAAAATACAGAGGGTAAATGTCAGGAAAAGAAATGTTTGCCACAACTGCCCCATTACACTATAATTAGTTTATATAATTTAAGCTTAGTTCTGTGCCATTTGTATGAGAAGAAAACTATAAGAGCCTGACTGGAGAAATCTTAAGTGAGCAAGCCTCTGGACCTCTCTCCTGACAAGCCAATAATGTTGAGGTTACCTTACCAAGTCACACTACATTTTGTTGACAAACAGATGTTGAAAGACCATAGCTGGATTCCAGGAGAAAATTATTCAACTCAATTGTTCAAGAGTTGTGAATAGAAATTGCTCTCCCTGTTCTTCTAACTTGATCTTCTTGTGTGCAAGCTCTGAAAAAGGTTGGTCAGAAGCTAGAGTTCAGGCAAGAGGCAAGAAGCAGGAATTTTTCTCTTTCAAATACCTCAGACTTAAAAGTGGGCTATTAAAGTTTATGCCATCCCCTTTTACTTTCTTCCCCTTGTTCCCCACTTTCTTCTATAAATTCATTCTGTGATCCATTCTGTATTCTGCCCAGTGTCCCACCTTTTGAGAGTGTTAGCTTTCCTTTATTGTGAGAAACAACTACAGACTTAATTTGTCATGGAGCAGATTTTGATGTTGCTGCTGCTAATTACTACTAAGTAAGGAAAATTCTGTTCACTGAAATAATTTTGTTGTCGTACAGGTTTTAATTGGGGTACAAAATGAATCCATGTGAAATATTGATTGATTGATTGATTGATTGATTGATTGATTGATTCATTCATTCATTCATTCATTCATTCATTCATTCATTTTGCTGATCTATCAAATTGCTACTCTGCACCATATACAACAAATTACATTATATAATAATACAAACAATAAACTATCTCAGACATAAATAATAAACCAAAATAGGCGGTGAAACAATTTCCAGAACATACTACAATATGGTACAAGTGTAAAACCTAAGGGAAAAATCTCAGATTTCAGTATAGACTGATAGCACCATCTGGAACAATCTTTCCTAATGTCCTCCACATGTGCTGGCTGCAAATACCTTTAGAGGGAACATTCTCATCCAAAGGCACACATCCTATTGAAGCATGTGTGCGCCTAGGTCTTCCATGGGCAGGGAGGAGTCAAATGGCCTGATTGGGGCTGACATAAAGACTTGGGACACTTGACACACACACATTTATTGCATTGTGTGGAACTGCAGTCACTTCTGTGCTGCTCCTTAACCTCTTAGACCACCACAACCACAGTCTTTGGAGTACATCCTTACAGGTGCTTCCTGTCACCCACATGAGTAAGTCTTTCACTCTCTTGCTTCCAGTGCTGAGGGTGATTCAGCTCAGTCTCTAAGGAGGTTCCAAGGATTTAACGATGACTGGTGTGTCCTGGGCTCAATAACAGCTTCCTTGCTGGGGTTGCCTTCATCTCCTATACCTGAAGGACTTGCTCAAACTGACAAAGCCTGATGAAGGATGCTTCTGTCACCAATGTCACTTCTCGATTGAAGTGGGATAGGTGGTCCCTAGACTGGTGGTGGCCTCATTGAATAGTGCAAGGAGTCACCTGCAACCCCTGGTCACCCCGTATTTAAAGAGGCATTAGCTCCTTGACTTGGTTGTATCCCACAAAATCTTCCAAGGCAAGGAGAGCTGGACCTTGAGTGGCCAGGCATGTGACCAGGCACGCCGCTGTATTCTTAACTGAATGATGCCATGGAGTATGACAGATGGCTCGCAGAAGAATAATGGTCTGCACAATTGCCCATTACTATTGCATGCTTGAAGGTAAAAATAGTCTATGGATCCTTGCTGGTATCATATTTAGATCCATTTCAGTCTGGGTCCAGGCCTGGCTATGGGATGGAGACACCTTTGGTGGATTACCGACACCAGGAACCAGTAAGGGGTGTGTGCCCTTGTTGGTTCTCCTCAACAGCTCAGTGGCTTTTAATATCATTGACCATTGTATCCTTCTGGGCCATTTATCTGGGATGGGGCTTGGAGGCATTATTTTATAGTGGCTGCAATCCTTCCTGAAGTGGAGAACTCAGGTACTAGGGGAGTCCTGACTGACATCCTGGCTTATGGCCTATGGTATCCCTCAGGGTTTTGTTTTGTACCTTATGCTATTTAACATATTCATGAAACTGCTGGGAGAAGTTGTTTGGAATTTGGGGGTTTGGTGTCAGCAGTATGTTGATGACATCCAACTCTACCATTCCTTTCCATTGAAATCCAAGAAAACCTGGTTCTAAACCAGTGGCTGGTGTCAGTAATAGGCTGGATGAGGGCAAACAAATTGAAACTTTATCCAGACAAGACAGGGGTGCTCCTGGTCAATTCGAAGGGAGATGTGGGAACAGGGGTGCAACATGTGCTGGATGGAGTTACACTTCCCCTGTTAAAGAAATGACATTTTGGAGGTCATTGACTCAGAGTCACTAGACATCAGAAGTGACTTGTTAGCACATAACATCTCTGGAGTGCCCCCCCCTTAATTGCCAGACAATTGTATAGGGACAAGATGGGTGGAAAGACTAAAAATATGATAAGATATACAGTAGGCACCAGAGCTGTGGTAATATTGAATGAGACCATCCACAAAGCAAAAACAGTAATTTCACAGCTTAAATTAGTGAGCTTCTGAATATTTGTTCTGTATTATTTTCAAAATATCTTTACAACCAGGCACAGGATTCTTTTGTCAACACCAATGCCTGTTTGGCCAGAAAAGAGTTTAAAAGTTCTCCCCTTGAGAATTAGCAAACTTGGTCCTATCATGTCAATTTGGTGCTGGTTTGAAACCCAGTTTCCAAGTTGCCATTTTTTGTTTGAACTGTCTCCATTTTTAGAATTGCCTTGTAGAATGTTCCATGCAGCTATAATGTAAGTGCAACTTACTATGCTAAAATAAGTTGAAGTTGGAGTAGGCTCATTTGTATCAATGGGATTTATGGAGGAAACGATTCAGCAAATCCTCATTGATTCAATGGGCTACTCTAATGAGATTTACTAGACTAAACACGACAATCTAGTGTGATTCACTACACTAAGGATTTTAGTCAATATCTTCACAGCAAAAAAGACAAGGAATATTCATTTCTTGGATTAAAAGCTTATTCTGTTTCATCATTCTTGCTGGATTTAACATGCATGATCCTTCAGTGTACTGCCCTACCATGTTAACGGCTGGGTTATTTGCTGCATTCCATGGTCACCCTGGAAATACACAGATATTCTTGATTAGGCTTATTTTATACATTTTTCTGAAGACATGGCACATCCCTGGTTTCATCACTAGGATTACATAGAACTTTAAACAATTTGTGGCTCAGCAAGACAAATACAGCCCATTTCTATGGTATAGTAGTCAAGAAAGAGGTGTTTTTTTAAAAAAAGACTCCTCTCAGGTGTTGCCACTTGCCTTCTTGTCTACTTGAAAGTTGTATAAACCAGGTGGCCATCAAGTTCTTCTAGCCCAGTGGTTCTTAACCTTGGGTTACTCAGGAGTTTTGGACTGCAATTCCCAGAAGCCTTCACCACCAGCTGTCCTGACTGGGGTTTCTGGGAGTTGCAGTTCAAAAGCATCCGAGTAACAAAGGTTAAGAACCACTGTTCTAGGCCATGATATGTGTCAGCAGGATTTGTGCCTGCTAGGCTTGGAGAGTTCTAAGAGCTGTTGGTCTGATCTGGAGAGAACAAAGACTGTGTTTTTTATTCCACTCAAACCTATTTAATTTAGAGTACATTGATGAACGTCTTAAACCCTGTTGAAGGAATTTGTTTTGAAACATGTTGAGTCAAACAAAATCTTATTTTTTTTTATTTTTGTGGAACCATTGAGATTTCATCCTTCCATTTTCCATTTATTTGTACCTTTTCTCATATTTCCTTTCATTTCTAAAGTCCCTGGCAAAGTATGTGTCTGGTGGCCTACATTACACTTGGTAAAACTCAAGATATGCTGGCATCCAATTGAATTGAGGCTGAAAATAAGGAAGCCAGACGTCTCTCCAGCTCTGCTAAGAAACCAGTCCTATTAATCCAACCCTTGCAGCAACTTGGTAGAGCAACGTCTGGCAGGAAGACAACATTTTTATCATCTCTTTCAGGATCTGATGACTATCCTGAGGAAGCTCTTAGTTGTACGTGCCGATAACTTTATCTTCAGCTTGTCTCATGCAATGGTGTTGAAATAACAGTTAGGAAGCTGGCTGGGGTTGTATGAACACAGTAGCTTATTTAGAGGGATGGGGGGGGTCAATTTGATATTGTGGTTGTATCCAGCAAAAGTATTTGAAGTACAGTATGTTGATCTTTGCTCGCTTTATTCTACAAACCATAGTTCATCAGCTTGCAGTTTTTGGCAGCACAGGTCTCCGGTTGTTAGGGCACAACCATACATGGTGTATATTGAGGAGGAGGATGAATTTCTACTATTAATTACTTGCCATCAGCTATTGTCATTGCTTCTTTCCTGGTCAGCACTTGTAGCAGCATTGGTTGAATGAGGAAGGTAAACTGAAATAGTATAGTCAGAGGAAACCTGCTTCTCAGAGTGATTCTGTCACACATGGAAGTATCAAAATTATAAAAGCAATTTCTAAGACAGAGAAATCTACAATTATCAGCCAACCCACCCTAATTAGTACAAGTTTCTGAGCAGCCAGTATTCCTACTTTTCTTATTCAGGATTGTCTAAGATTGATCCTGAAGACATGGGATACTTTCTTTTTAACAGCATTCTGTGGTTTCTCTATAACAAGTAGAGATGGGCACAAATGTAAAACCGAATTGCAAAATTAATTTAAAAATTCTAATTTGTCAATTTATATTCATCAGAAGCAAAAGGCCCGATGAATATGAATTGCTGAATTTTTAGTGATTTCTGATTTGTCGATCAGTTTGGCAATAAAATGGTCCCTCCAGGCACCTACGGACACCCAAATTGCAGAGAAGCTTCTCCTGACTCTTCTCTACAAGCTCTACAAGCTTGGTGAAATTTGAGTTTTGGATGCCTGAAATATACACCCACAAAGATGCCCCCCCAGGAAAGTCCCCCCCAGGTACTTAGAGACACCCAAACCAAATATAAGCTTCTCCTACAATCCTTCCAAGTTTGGTGAAGACTGGATTTCAGACATCTGAGTTATACACCCACAAATTGGGTCCCTCCAGGAAAGTGCCCTTCAGCAGATGGCTTGGGGAAAATTCCAGCACTGCCATAAGCCAGCTGCTAAAGGGCACTTTCCCAGGGGACCCAATTTGTGGCTGTATAACTCAGATGTTCAAGACCCAATATTCACAAAACTTGGCGGGATTGTAGAGGAGAGTCTAGTAAAGCTTCTCTGCAGTTTGGTGCCTCCTGGTTCCTGTGGAGAACTTTCCTGAGGGTGACTCTTTGTGAGTTTATTACTTGGACATCAGAAACCCAAACTTCAATAAACTGAGAGGGCTTGTAGAGGAGAGTTAAGAGAAGCTTCTCTGCGATTTTGGTGTCGTTATATGTCTGGAGGGCATTTAAAAGGGTGTTTAAAGTAAAGATGCATTGACAAATTGATTCACTGATTTGTGGGAAAAATCGTGAATTCATGATTCATGATTCGTCAACCTTGATGAATCACAATGAATTGCCATTTTTTCTGTTCATGCTCATCTCTAATAGGACGCTCATTGAACAACTTGGCCATTTGAGACAAAGCCTAGCAGTTTTAAAAAGCAATATTTCATGTGGATTTCTCAAATTTCATGAATAGTTCTGTTTATTAGTTTTCTGTGTCATTTCTGGGGATTATCAGTAAGTCTGTACTAGAGGGGAGAAATCATTGCTCCCCCCCCATGAGGGATTTTGGGAAAGGTCTTATTTCTTTTTCTTTGCCTTCAAATTCTAGCTGTTGTACCTGATAAGAGTTTTTGCATTTGTGAAAATAATTTTTCCACAAATTATGAGGCCATTTTTGGGATGTAAAAATGCTATAGCTATTGTCCTGTTCCATAGGTTTTTCTAAAGCTGAATCATTGGACAGAATGTCTTCATCATTTTGATTGGTCTGATTGTCTTTCTGTGCTCAGTTGTATTCTTAAATCTAGGCATATCATTACACCAATTTCTTACTAATAATCCTCTGTGTATTCACATGTTCATTTTTAATGTTGTGTTAAGTCACTTATTTGTGTTTTGTGTCACATTCAGATCTATATTTTTAAAGCAATGAAATATAAAATAGTTTTGCTCCATCCTTCCCCTTTAAAAGGACGAGGGCAGCTTGCATAATTAAAAATACAATATTTTAAAGTGTTTAAAACTTTTTTGGGAAAAAAGTATATAAATATTTTTAAAGTATATACATATTTACAAATAATTAAATATTATATTCAAAAGGATAAATAAAATTAATTCTAAAAGAACATTTTAAAGCAACAAGGCACAACAATTCATTTAGAAACCCCTCTCAGACAGCCAGTCACTAAGGGAAAGCCTGCCTGAACCGAAAGTTCTTTGTTTGCTTGCAGAACAGCAAAGATGGGCCCCGCCAAGCCCCACATGGGAGAGAGTTTCAGAGTCTGGGAGCAGCAATGGAGAAGGACCTCTCCTGTGTCCCTACCCAATGCACCTGTGAAGGTGGTGGGACTGAGAGAAAGGCCTTTCCTGATGATCTTGATACCTGGACAGGTTCATAAAAGAAAACATGGTCCTTAAGACAGCTTGAACCCATGCCATTTAGGGCTTTATAAGTTAAAACCAGCATTTTAAATTGTGTTTAGAAATGAATCAGTAATCAGTGAATCTGCTGTGATAGGGGAGTTACATGATCCCTGTAATCAGCTTCAGTTAACAATCTAGCTGCGGTGTTTTGGACCCTCTGAAGTTTCCAAGCACTTCAGGTAACTAAGGCATGTATCACTGTGACCAGATCAGACCTCTCCAAGAAAATGTGCCATTGGCATACTAGTTTTAACTATGCAAATATACTCCTGCTGGGTCATCCATACTCAGGTATGAATCCAGGAGCACACACAAGATGCACATCTGGATTTTCAGGGAGAGTTTGTAATTCCATCTAGCACAGGCTGAATCCCTATTCCTTGAGGTTGACAGACTTTTTTCCACACCCCTACACTTCATACAATAGCTGTAAAGAAGAGGAGAAGGAGATGTTAAGTTGTTGTGGACTGTTCCACCACTTTTATTGGTTCCCTTGTGGCAAAACTGTGGATGAGATGCAGACCTTCAATAGTCCAGTCGGCACTTCTTTGGCAACACTGTTATTCCTGTCTTCTCCCTTGAATGATGAAAGACGGGAACTAGGGATGAAGGCAATATTTAGGATGAGGTTTATGTATTTGGGGAAGCTATTACAGCAGACCTGGGCAAAGTGCAGCCTGAGGGCCACATATGGCCCTCAAGCCGCTCCTGTCCAGCCTGCCAGTCGTCACTCCAGTCCAGTGTTCAAGCACTTGTTCAAGCCCAAGACAGACTGGATTTCTCTCACTGAACAAGTTGAACATCAAAACCATTTATAGTTTTTTGTCTAAAGTTGATCACTTGCTTATCTTTCATCGTCGTTTAGTCATGGCTGACTCTTCGTGACCCCATGGACCAGAGCATTCCAGGCCCTCCTATCCTCCACTGCCTCCCGGAGTTGGGGGTCAAATTCATGTTGGTCACTTCGATGACACTCTCCAACCATCTCATCCTCTGTCGTCCCCTTCTCTTCTTGCCTACACACTTTCCTAACATCAGGGTCTTTTCCAAGGAGTCTTCTCTTCTCATGAGATGGCCAAAATACTGGAGCCTCAGCTTCAGGACCTGTCCTTCCAGTAGACGCTGGAAGGACAGATCCTGTGCTTATCTTTAACATACAGCAAAAAACCTCCTTAGTATTTGTGAAGATTAACAAGTTTAAAATAAAAACAATCATAACATCACTGTTTCATTTTATTTTTAAGTAAAGTTGGTTCAGCCCCTGAACACAGTTCAGATTTTTCATATGGCCCCCCTATAGAAATTAATTGCCCACCCCTGTATTACAGGTAGCTCCTGGTTTTCAGCTTAGGAATGATTCTGCAAAGAGTGGTTCAAGCTTCTTCTTTTGAAGAGGTCCAGGTTAAACATGATTCTGATATAGGATACACATCTTCATTGACTTACAGAGATTGATTATGTGACAGTGGTCATCTGTGAAGTTTATACTAGTTTTGCATGTAGGGACATGGACATTGCTTCTCAACCTTTTGTCTACTACCAAGTCTATTGACTGTCCTATATCAAGGTCATCACAATAATTTCATTAGCTTTAAACCAAAGTTAGACATTGATTGTTGGTTTGCCCTTGTAACAACATGTCTAAGTTGTTTTTATACATAATATAACAATTTAACTGTTCCAGCTATACAGAGAACACATCATACAAAAAGCCAACAATAACAATTTACAATCTGACAAGCATTTCATTTAACTAGTTAGTACAGGAGTGTCTTCTGTATTTTCTACAAAATGTGATCTAAAAGTGGAAAGGTGTTGAAATTTTAACATGCCTTAAACCAAGACTACCTATTGAGTTCACAGCAGAGGCAAGATTTGGACTTCCTAATTTCTAGTTCATACCTTTTGAGCTTGTCTATGTATTACATCTACCGAGTGTTGCTGTGAAAAATAGATCACTTAAGAGATAAAAACATAGGTAAATGATTGTGGAAGGACTCTCCAGCTCCATCCCTCTAGCTTAGACTGCTAGTCTTCGAAATGCTCCAGAATTGTGCACAGGGCAGAGCTGGGCTTTAACTGGCAAAACATTAGGAAGAACAACCTTCAGAATACGGCCAAAGAGCCCGAAAAACCCACAACAACCAACTGGGTTTTAATGTTTTTTTCCCCCTGTAAAGTACATCCAGGCACTCATCCACTATTTTGTGCTGACTGCCAATCCCAAATGCATACCTTATCCATAAAATCAGTTTATCCTTAAAATGGAGATTCTATTCATGCTGACAGCACCGTTTCCAGGGGAGCAAGAATCTCTTCAAGAGAAGTAGCTGCTAATTCAACTAACTACTATGAACTTTTGTTCAGATTCTTTAAATTTTTCCTTTATATAAGTTATAGTAAATTGCCCCAGGGGAAAAAAAAGAACACAAGAAAATGCAGTTAGGATAGGCAAGCAATCTGCTGTGGCGAATGTAACATTATCATGAGGAATTGGTAGGGATGGTAACCTGCCTCACCATCCTCAAACTTCTTTGTAGACTCTCTCTTAATCTCTCTCCATTTTTCTCTCAAATCCTTTTTTAGGTAAGCCTGTACTGAATAATTAGAATGGTATTCATTTTATATTGTGCATCTCGACAGTGATTTTAATGTTATGCAAATGCAGCCAGCAATTCCTAATCTATCCTGAAATACAAGTGTCAGAGCTCTTATGTAGTACAGGTTACCGATGATAAAAACAAGATGTGTTTTATATAAGGAAAGAGTGTGATTACTAGCTTCAGCAATTCGGGGCCTCCCCCCTTCATTACAAATTCAAAATAGAATGAGCCGATGCAATAGAAGCCCAGGGGACACCAGCCATGGAGCAAGTGTTTCTTGCAGTATTTTTTTTTAAAAAGAGACAACTTTGACAAGAATTGTTTTTCTCTCCTTTGAATCTGGACAAGACATACCAGGAGCCTGGCAGAGGGAGAAAGCCTCTATTAATAGTCCAAACTGAGCACTGCCATTCACGTTTCTCTTTTTCAAGGGAAGCTCAAAGGATGTTTCCAAACACATTGGCTTAGTTTCGCACGGGTAACTCTTGAGGCAATCATGATGAGTAATTCCTATCCCCCAGCTCAGCGGCAATGGAGCTGAACAAAAGCAGAGGCAGGCAGTCCATTCCCCTATGATCCTGTTCACCAAATGGCTGCCCAGGCCTAGACATAGCCATTGGGCAGTCAGAACCTGCCACCAAGGTAATACCATTAACAATAAAATTCACTGTTGGATATGCCTCCCAAGGTAAATTACAAAATTTTGAGGGGAGACTAAATTGCAGTAAGACGGGCAATATTTTCTAAGGACAAGTAGCCCTAGAGTACCACCAGGATTCAGTACAAGCTGCGTAAGAAGTTCAACTTTCCAAAAGCAGCAAAAAGCTTGGGAAGCTGGGCTGGGCCAGGCAACAAAAAGAGAGCAGCTTACGTGGGGAAAACATTGCAGTGGGGACAAAAGTTGCTCACTAAATATGAAAGGAATGCCCCAAAAAGATACTTCTAAAGTCTTTTGTATCAAAACCAAGAAATCTTATGGCACCTTTAAAAATGACATTTATTTGGCAAAAGTTCTTCACAGGCATGCTTTCAGGGACAGCCCAAGCTCTCTCAGTACTCCTGCTAAAACAAGCTGCACTTGCCCACTTACACAGAGAGAGATTGCAATTGCTGCCATGAGGCTTACCTGACCTGGAAGGCAAGAGTGCCACTGCCTGCTTCTATGCATGTCGCTGACCGAGCAGGGAGAGACAGGTGACATGCTCTCTCTCTCTCTCTCTCTCTCTCTCTGTGTGTGTGTGTGTGTGTGTGTGTGGTGTGTCCACACCAGGTACATGAGGAGCCCAAAATACAATTTTGTACTCCAAGCAATGCAATGTGAAGGCTCTAACTAAACACACGACTCTCTGAGACCTTGAGGTGAGCAGGTTGACCACATATACCACTACCTGGGTATTGCACCAGAACACGACTGTGGAGTTTTACCAAACCTCAGCCCATAACCACAAGGCTCTTACTACTGGAAAGAATTCCAGGAAGGGTGAGGTCCCATGTGATCCCTTGCTCTGCCCATTCAAATGGCCAAGCCCCTCCATACCACCTACCTTAAAAGTAAATCTCACAACCCAGGGATCTGGCCACATCTGTCTGAACCTGAAAATCTAACCCCAGGCATACATCAGCCCTCCAAAATTATATTCCATTAAAACCTTCCAAAAATGCAACCATAAACCCAAATCTTCCTTCATTCCTGTTGAAAGGCGCCTCCTGTGGTGCAGTCTAGAAAGGCCTTTCATAGTGTCACACAGCCTTTGGAGGAATGCCCTGCCAGGTACAACCACCTTACATGCAAAATTAAGGTGGCCTACCACTTCCTGCAGCTCCTTCAACGAAACCTTTCTTCTGGGTAATAGCTCCCTCAACCTACGCTTGAGCTCAACCAATTTATCCTCAGGCAGCCTGTTGGACTGCTGCAGGGTGTTGAGGTTGATACTCAGGTAGGTCAGCACCACTGATGGCCCCTCTGTTTTCTCCTCTGCTAATGGAATGCCTAGCTCCTTTGCCATTCCAAAAGCCTCCAAGAGGTGTCTACAGTGCTCAGTTCCCCTCCTTCCACATAACAAAAAAATTCATCTAAATAATGCACCACATGCCCTATACCCGTTCTGCTCCTCAATGCCCACTCCATGAAGAAGCTAAAACACTCAAATGGCACACAAGAAATCAAGCATCCCATAGGTAATGCTCCGTCCATGTAAAAAAGACCAACAAAAGCAAAACATAAGCTGAAATCTGCAGGATGTACAGGGAGAAGTCGAAAAGCCGACTTAGTGTCACATTTTGCCATATCTGCCCCTACTCCACAGTTGCGCACTATTCACACTCTGGTGTCAAAAGATGTGTAGCACACACTACAGAGGTCTTTCAGGATCCTGTCATTAATCTAGTTACCTTCTGGATAAGACAGATGATGAATCACATTAAATTCACCTGCTGTCTTCTTTGACGCTATGCCCAGTGAGGAGATGCACAGATCCGGAACCATTGGTTCCGTGAATGGGCCCAAGACCAGTCCCTCCAATACCTCCTACTTTATCTTCACATTTATTATATCTTCAAACCCCTGAACTGATTTCAAGTTCTTTGATAACATGGCTACTCTATCGCCTACCACTGGGATGTGGAAACCAAACGTAAACCCGCTCAACAATTACCAGCAACTTCCTTATCAGTATATGCCCTCAGCCATTTCTCTAAGACTAACAACTTAACTGGACTGAGGCCCTTTTGGAATATTCACAGATCCCGTGAGTGACTTTTTTCATCCTTGGATTCCCTACCACTCATTTGTGATTTTCCCTGGGGATAGTACACTGATGCATGCAAGTTTCCACAGGCGGTGCATTGATGCTGGAACTTGCATAGCCTCCAGTTGCATGACCCATGCAAATTAAATGCTGTAAGCCGCCCAGAGACCTTTGGGTAGTGTGGGCGGCATATAAATTAAATAAATAAATAAATAAATAAATAAATAAATAAATAAATAAATAAATAAATAAATAAATAAATAAATAAATAAATATAAATAAATAAATTAAACTCCCAGCAGATCAGGTGAGGTTGAACCACCAGGCCTGCTAAAGTGCAGTGAGTAAAGCCCTGAGTGGCCCATAGTACCAAGTGGCCACTGTCAAAACGATCACCCAACACTGGCCGAGCTGGGGTCATGTTTCTCAACCAAAGGACATTATGTTTAACATCACAGTGCATGTTCTTATAAATTGCCATGTGCATACGGAACCCTTCATTATAAATAAGCCACGCATGGCCAAGAAAATCTGTATAGGCACTACAGACCAAATCAAGATACAGTGGTGCCTCGCAAGACAAATGCCTCTCAGGACAAAAAACTCACAAGACAAATGGTTTTGGCAATGGGGTTGATGACTCACAAGACAAATGTTCCTATGGCCATGCTTCACAAGATGAATGTTTTCTGTTTTTTGTTCCTGCCTCATGTTTGTTGATTTTTAAATGTTTTTCTATGATGTTTAAAAAGTTACAATTATTTGATTGAAATTTTTAAAATCATCTGCACAATATGTATGGCTTTAAAGAGCACTTAATAAACCCTTTGTAAACTAAATTTGGCTTTGTTCTGACTTTTTTTGCCCATAGGAACATATTAATTAGATTTCACGTTTTCCTATAGGAAAACATGTTTCGCAAGATGAATTTTTCGCAAGACAACATTAACCGTGGAACGAATTAAATTTGTCTTGCACGGCACCACTGTACTGAAATGTGGAAAATGCTCTGTCTGAACCCTGACTATTGTCCCTGCATAAATAATGTAACATGGCAGCCAATTGGCCCAGCATCTCTCTGGCTTCCATTGCCTCATCTTCTCACGGTCTCTCTCCTCCTCCTCCTCTGAGTTGTCCTTCTCAACCTTTCTATTCAGGAGCTCAAATACATCTACAAACTTTGCTTTTCAAATCCTTTCTATCATTGCTGGCAAAAGGTGATCCTCCAACAGTAACAACTGCTCCCTGTTTGGAAGAGCATCCTGTGGCACAGAGTTGTATCCTGTATTCTGGACCAGAGGGAGGGCCCTCGTTCCTGCTAGTTGAAGGACCCCAGCTGCCTTACCAGGCAAGGACCACTGTGCATATGGAGTGGTCAATGGTTTCTGCACCTGAGTCCCTCTCCTTGGGCTTGGTGTGCTAGCCACCAATGGGGCATAAGATGCCTGCCCAGCAGATGGTGACAACTCAGGTTTGCTGGCTGGGCCCCATGGCCATATACTGGAACCCAATGATGTATCTGGTGCAATGGCAGACTTATCTGGAACAACCACTCTTGAAACAGCTCCTGCCTGGTCACTGGACTCCAGCCAGTCTTGCACTCCAGCACCTGCCATCTGGTCATTGCCATCCTGCTGCCCAGTTGTCTACATCTCTGATTCCATCACCATCGTCTGTGTACTGACCATTGACCAATAAACCTGTTTGACCACTGCTTTCTGTTGCTGTAAGCCACTCTCATTCATGACTCTGGAGCTCCTGGGAACACCTGCGTGTTCACTCTCTAAGACAGAAATGTGAGACAACATGATGTTACCTAAATGTTGGAGCTCTTCCAACTTGCGGGCCTTCAAATCCTGCTAGATCTCTGTACTGCACCTATGCTGGGACCTTCTCTGGCTAGGGCCCTTTCCCTTTCCAACATACTCAACTTGTTCAGAATAGCCCCATAATCAGGCAGACCTTCCTCATCAGAGGAGGGGGATAGTAGCCTGTGGGGGGACACTGTGCATTTAGCTGGTTGCTTCCCGTTTTCTTTTTGCTCCCTTGACCTTTCTTAGATCCCATACTGTTCCCTCCTCTCACTCTTCCTCTTCTGTTTATTTGTTTGTTTGTTCTTTCTTTCGAAATCCCCTCGCTGCCCTCACAAACCTGCCTCAGGCCCCCAAACCACAGGCCTGGCACAGGGGTCCCCAGCTCTATTCCCCCCTTTGTGTCCTTTTCTCTCTCCCCCCACATGTTTTTTTTTTAAAGAAAAGGCTCGTTCCAGCTAGAGGCTGACTAAATACTAATAGTTTTTTTTTAAATTCACCAGCCACTCCCTGGATGTTTTTAAGGCTAACCTTAAAACCTCAAGGGCCAGAATCCTGTTTTGTTTTGTTTTGTTTTGAGCCAGGATACCTTGTACTGTATTCTGCATGCAGTAACAAATTCTGTGCTTGTTGAATCAGGTTGTGGAATTTGCACAGTGCTGATTTTAAATGTTTGAAAAACTCAGAACATCTCAAGTAGTACTCCTTGCATAGCTATAGCAGTGTGGTGTGATGTGACATTTTACAGGAATAAATTAAATTTTGTCTTCAAAGAAGGTCAGAGCTTGCCTCAAGACAGCAACATGTTCAACAGCACTGGAATAGCTGCTTTGGCTACTGGTGTCACTGAAATTATAACAGATGCAAGCGCTCATCTAAGTAATTGCAAGGAAAGAAAACATTAAGAACATGGCACGTATTAAAAATGAACCCTAATTAAAACTGTTATTTAATAAACAGAATCATTTTATTACTCATAGATCTTTTTTTTAACCCAGTAAGTGGCTGTTAAACAAGCAATTATAAGGCTAATAAAGCTCTCCATTCTGATTAGGGAAAATATTCATTTCACTATCGCCCTGCGATCCATCTTCCACCCCATAGCTGTCAGACAAAGCAAGCTGTAGCCCTGGGGTATGTACCATTGTTGTTTTGATTCTATAATGTTACTGTTATGATCAGCACCTATAATAAAACTAATCCTACTGTAATTACTTATCAGCTTGCTAATTATTTTAACTGTGCTTATTTTTGTAGCTTCTTCCATTCTAACTTCTTAAGCATCCTTCAGTCTCGAAAGACCATGGTAACACGCTCTGTATGAGTGTCCTCTCCAGAGCACAAAGCCTGGGTAGCATAATATGGAGGATAGGCTGTTACCCAAGCAGCAAATTCCCCCCTCTCCACATCACTGAAATAGTCCAGTGGAAAGGCAAGAGACAATACAACTGGTTCCAGCAATGTCACAGGAGTTGCCAGAACGACAAAAAATGCCTCTGGGACTCCAGCTCCGGATTTTGCCTTGAGGTTTACTCCTGAAGCCTTTTCCATCAGTGGGTATAGTCAAAAGGCAGTGGAGATTTGAAATTTGAGCTTTCCTTCTCCTGGATGGGCTGCCTTCCAAGGCTGACGAGCCCCACTTACCCGGTCCAGGTGGATCACATTTAGTCAGAACTCTCCACTACGACCTGTCCGTCTTGGGTGTCCCTGCACAGCATAACCCATAGCTTCTCTGAATTACTCAAGCCCCTTCGCCACA
The DNA here is from genome assembly GCF_051106095.1 of Pogona vitticeps. NCBI lineage: Eukaryota > Metazoa > Chordata > Lepidosauria > Squamata > Agamidae > Pogona > Pogona vitticeps. The sequence continues at coordinate 74,387,902 of NC_135788.1, read as the reverse complement.
ACAAGGAAGCAATTCGTGAAGGGGATTCTAACAATGAAACAGAAAAATCTGAACTGCCGGAAGGCCATCCTCTGCTTGGACCAGCCTGAGACATTTTGCCGCCTGAAGCCACTGCACTGTTTGCTTATTAATAATCATCTTTGTATAGACAGCATTTCGTCCAAGAAACTATACCTGAGGTTATCCCATGCAGTAGCATTGTGAATCAGGTTACGTAGAATGAGACTGACCAATCAAACAGAGTTGAATAGAGATTTGCATCTGGGGCTTTCTTTTTACATTTTTGGCACATATAAACTACACTGGGTCTCATTCCAGAGGCTGAAAAGCTCCCAGGCATTCCCCATAAATTTGTCACTGTTCCTGGGATGTAAATATAATCAGATCATACAATTTTCAGAAGACATGTTTATAATTGTTGCCAAGCCAAACATCTTGATCCTTAGGCCCTGGCCCTGGAAATGTTTTCATGTCAAATGTTTGGAAACACCTCTGCTTAGTAATATTGGAGGGTCAATATAAACATTGTGACAGACCTCTGAAGCATCTTGAAAGATGTTCTCCATCACTTCTAGAATCCCTTTGCTGACAGCCTGGCACACAGTAGTGCAGCTTTTGGGCTCCTTGCACTTGATGGTGAAAGTGAAGTCCTCATCTCCATTTTCTTTTCAAAAAGCCTTGGAACTCTTTCCTTGTGACGGACAGGGTAAACCCTGCAGATTCTTGTAATCCATTCTGTGACAGTATTCCTCACACATATGTTATCTGGGCTCTCATTAGGAAATGTTGGGTTGGATCCGAGAATCTCTTCTCTATGATGTTGAGAGCTGGTTAGATTGAAATCAAGTGTTTACACATCTGCTGAACTAGTTTATTCTTCTTCTGTCTGCAGGATATGAGCAAAATCTTCCTCATAATTTACTTGAATATCAGCATGACTTTTGTCTTTCTTGTGTTGCATGAAGACATTCAACAAGATGATTTTGGGTTCTTGACAGTGTGATACATCCAGGACTTAGTAGTATACAGTATTTATAGATCATAACCATACACAGGAAACGGAAATTCTTAATAAAGACACAAGGGATCCTTCTAACTTTAAGGTTTTTCTTGCTGAGAGTTTCCTTTCTGCCATTTAAATTCTGCGGTGGTCAGGACCACTGTAGGCACTATGCTTCATGGTGATTCTGATGAATGTCATTGCCTGGGTATGGTGACCAATTTGTCTGTATCCTGAACTGAATAAGGCTGATTTGTATCAATTTGGGTCAGGTTTGAATCAAGTCTGAATCAGATCCAGGTCTGAATGAGATCTGCATCAGTCCAAATTGCTTCACACCAGATTGGTTATTCAGATTGTAAAAGGCAGCCAGCATGTCTCTAAAATGCAGCAAAAGCATACTGCCTGAGGAAAACACCAAGGTGGCATATTGGGGAGGGGAGCTGGATTTTGCTTAATGATGATGCCTATGATCTCAGACAAGAATGGAAACACTTTCCAATAATAGTGCTTGCAGAATTGTGCTATGCCATTGAAGTTATGATTTCAATTGTCTCACACAAAGCTTCATTTTTTTCCCTTTGGACCATTTTGAATCGCATGTGAAGTGAAATGGATTGGTTGGAATCAGGTCTGAATTAGATCATAATCAATGCAGGTCTGAATAAGATCTGGATTGGTTCAAATTGCTTTAGCCGAAATTTGGTTATCTGGAGTATAAAAGCCAGCCAGCCAGCATGTCTGCAGAATGCAGCAAAACAGTACACACATCCTGAGTTCCTGCTGGGTGGGACGTGCTATGTCACTGCGATTAAATATTCAACTGTCTCATGCAGCTCTACATTCTTTCCCTTTCTTTTCCAGTTAGTAACAAATCATTGAAAAAGATGCAGTGAGTATTCTTCTAGTTGTTGATTGTCTTGCTAAGTCTGAATCTCAGTTTCTTTTCTTCCAAACCAGAGATTCCTTCTACAGCATAGAATCCTCTGCTTATTCTGTAGAACTTGCTGGACGATCATGTCTCTGCAGGATTAGTCCAGCAGGACTACCATGTCTCTGCAAGATACCTAATCCTGTCAGGTATCTTGCTACCCCAGTCTCCTCTCTGACTTGTACCACTTCTCTGAAAGAGAAGGGAATAAAAGTAAAGTTCCTGTGGTACGATCTTATTTGTCTAATTTCCAGCCTGGCTTTCTTTCATTGGTAGAGGTTGGTAGCTGAAGTTGTGTATGCAGAGAATTATTAGCCTCCCACTCCTGGAAGAAGGCCAATGGCAGTGGATATGCTCAGAGCAGCAAAATGTGAAGAGACACATTTGTCAGCCTCTGTGAATGTAGTGGATATTTGGACTTTTTTTCCATAGCAAAATCAGAGGTCCACTTGAAACACATTAATGTGAGTCAAGGTGAGGGATGACATGCCTCTCTATCCATTGGCCAGATCAGTAAAACATCATTTTAAATTTCCCATAATGTCTCTACTGGAGCAGGTGGTTTATTTTAGATAACTGAAGCACAGCCTCATGGCCCTACTTCTGCCCAAGATGAGCCCACTGAGAAATGAGGAGGGCCACTTACTTGTTCAAATCCAGAGCCAGTTTGCCCAGGAGACGGTTTGGAAAAAGCTATATGAATTTTTAAAAGCTCTATTCATATATGAGATCAATGAGTATTCTCTCTGCAAGGAGGAGAGAGAAGTAATGTAGGTGTTTCTCTCACACTAGTCTATATCCTGTTGACAAGTTGAATGGCACCAGAACATGTATTGGTCTCTAGTGGTTTAACTGACATGGTTTTGGTCACAGAAGATGTACTATAAATATCATGCTTAATGTGGTTTTGCTACTACACAGTGCACTAACTGTTCAGGTGCTAGAGAAGATTGTTCCTCAACAGGGAAAACATGGCATTTGGCAGCTCCTGTTTCCTCAGAGAGAAGATTTACAAGGTGAATCCTTCAATAGAAGGAGTAACTGCAGAAGCAAAATAAATGTTCAACGGTAGAAGATAAGCCAGGAGTTGCTTTATACAAACATACCTTCCGGAATTTGCAGATGAAAACAAGATCTGTGCATTTAAACAATGAAGCCATACCATTATGCATTAGTAAAGATTTTTTTTCCTTTCTGTCTGTTGTATGCATCTGTTCATTTATAGTGGAACAGCATGACCTACACTGGCCTCTAACTAGGTATGTTAATAAAGTCACAAGAACAACGTCAGTTCTGCCCTGTTCAGCTAATGCATTAGGTCACTAGGGATTTTTTAAACACACACACACACACACACACAGAGAGAGAGAGAGAGAGAGAGAGAGAGAGAGAGAGACTTCTGTGCTATCACAGCAACTTAATTGGCAGGCAGTAATATTTGTCTGTATGCCATAAAAAGTTTCACTTCTCAGTTTCTGAAAACCAGACAGTTTGATCTTCTAATCCTTAAGACAGGAGTGGGGAACCTTTGGTCTTCCATATCTTTCCAGCTATTGTTCCCACAGTCCTTCACCACTGGCCATGCTGAGTGGAGCTGGTGGAAATTGTAGGCCAAAGTATCTGGAACAAAATTTCTTCACCTCCTCTCACCCCCACTGAGGTCAGGATTTGCTTTAACACTAGATGTGAGTGCTTAAAAGATTGTATAGGTCATAGCCAGCACTTTGAACTGGGCCTAGAAATGGATTGCCAGCTGGCAGAGCTGTTGTAGCAGGGGAGCGCTAAGCTCCTTGCAACCGCATTCAAGAGCAGCCCAGAATTTCCAAACACTCTCTGAAGACAACATGACCAAGAATGTGTTAAAAAGTAATCCAGGCAAGATACAGGTAAGGCACAGGCAGTTCAAATAGTCAGATCAAACATGTCCAAGAATAGGCACAGCTGATACACTGACTCTGGCTACGTAAATAAGTTCCTGACCACAACCTGAGCGTTTGGTCTGAGGGCTGAATCCAGAAGTACAAGCAAGCCCCACCCAACACATGTTAAATCCCTGTTCTCACACCTGCCTTTTGTCTGACCAGCAACATCTCTGTCTTGTCTGGATTAAACTTCAGTTTACTTACCCCCGTTCAAACCATTCTTGACATCAGACACTGTCTGGAATTAGATGGAAAGGATGGGGTTTGTGTCAACAACACACTGGTGACACTGAACTCCCAAAACCCAAGACAACCTTCTTTGGTAGATTCGTGTACTACATTAAATAGCATGAGAGAATCCTGTGGAACCTCATGGGCTAAAGCTCAGGGTGTCGAGCATGCATACTGATCCTTCTAGGAAGGGCTTGGACCACTGTAAACAGTGCTTCTGAGTCCCATACCAAAGGGGCAATCCAGAAGGAAACTATCATTAATGTTATCAAAAGTGACTGAAAGGTCCAAGAGAACCAACAAGGGCACATTCCCCTGTCCATTCCCAGCAAAGACAACTAAAGCTGTCTCAGTTCCATGACCAGTCTGAAGCCAATCTGAATGTAGAGGAACCATCCTGTCCAAGAACTCTTGGAGCCGAGAAACTAGTCTCTTTGCCAATACTGGAGACATATTTTACCACAGCCTTTATTTGTTATGTTATTTGTCATCAAGGTGGAAACAACTTATAGTGACACTGGTAGTGTTTTCAAGGTAAGTGAGATATTTAAGGAGTGGTTTCACCAGTCACAAACCCCTGTGAGTTTCCAAAGCTGGGCAGGGATTTCAAATCAAGCCTGAGTCCTAATCCATCACTCTATCCACTGCACCACACACGGTATACAACCTTTATTTAGGCTGACTGAAACCATGCCATATTGTAGAGAGTCATTCAACATTTCCCTTACATCAGCAGGTTGTTCTCCCAGCTGCTTTTATGCACTGGGAAGGGCAAGGATCTAGCACACATATGATGGTTTCTTATTCCTCCAAAGACTCTGTGTAAATCTGTGGTATGCACACATTGAAATATATACATTAGCAGAGGTCAAGTGCAGACTAAAGGTATATCCACTGAACCTGTTTTGACTACAGCATCCATGTTGGAGTAAATCTGAACAATTTTGTCTGCTAAGTGCTGTGCAAGTTCTTTAGAGAGAGCTTTCAAGAGGTCTGCATTCTCTTCTTGTGGGCCAGCATGCAATACGTCCTAGACTGTTTGAGAAAACTCTGTCTGATGACTGTATACAGATGCAAGTGGAGTGCCATTACCACACCAGAACAAACTTTTCAATGGGCTCCAGCTTGTACTCAATCAGACCTCCTCTAACTTTCCTACCACTATGACTCTAGTCTCCATTTCTCTTATTACATCACTGCCTGCTTTCCAGTAAACTAGGAGCTCATTGGGCTTCTCTTCATGGAAAGGGACACTGGGAAGCAATTATGTTGACTAAGAGTATTTTTCCTCCCAGTGTATCTGTTTTTCAGATTTTTCCCGTTTTTTTCCCCACTTGCACAGCACTGTAACTTTATCATGACTCTTTTAAGAATCACAAAAGAAAAGAAAACAAAAATTTTTTTAAAGTGAAACACTCCATGGTAAGAAACTAAGAAAGGAAGGAAGAAATAAATAAAAAACTATCCACAACTTCACACCTTTTTGCCATGCTTACACACTGAGCTGCAGCTAAAGGTCAACAGACACCTTCAAGCAATCTTGAGATTATGTACACAGATATGTATCATTTTCTTTTCTCCTTCCCCACACTTAAGTTTTGAGACTGTTCTGATAGGGATCAGTTTTCACAGTTGGATAAGTGCCGCTTTTCAGAGACAATTAAGAAATTTTAAAAAGACAAAACAACAACCCAACAACTCTTGAAATTTTGCAGAGAAAAACTGACAAAGCATGGTGGTGTTGCACCCTTCAGGCAGCTCCAAGCCTGTTTAATCTGTTGCAATATCCAACCTCAAAATCTGAGGAATGGTAATTCTAAAAGGGAAGCTAGAGATTACACCAAGAGTCTTCAGCATAATGGCATGAGAAACATGTGGTGCTGTATCTTTCACCAGGCTACCATTCCTCATTTGAAGCTCAATGTTCACAAACCACTGATGAGATTTAACATTCTTCACTCTCTCTCCTCCCAAGAGAATGATGTGATTACCTAGCACCTCTAATAATCATTAGTGAATTTTCCTGTTTTGCATTGTATTAATTTATTCCTTACCAGTTCAAAAGCTAAGGAGGGTCATTTGGGCTGAACATACACGCAGAAAATATTATTGTTCTACAACAAAGAAGCCTGTTAATTAAAATTTGTCTATAGTATAATTTTAAACTATAAGGTACTAGAACAGTAGAGACAACTCTGGAGACAAGCTTTAGATGCTCTTTTCTACACATTGTCTCTTGGCAGTTTCATGGACCCTTTTCTGCTATGGGGTTGCCAAAATATTCAAACCATTTGGGGAGAGGGGATGGGTACACCTGGTAAGAGGAGGTAGACTAGTGAGTAGAGGGAAAGGCAGAAGAAGCACTATGGTAGAGGGAGAAGAACAATGACTGCAAGACAGAAAAGGGGAGAGGGGGGAGAGAAGAGAAAAAACAGGTGGAAGATAGAGTGCATCAGGCAGATCAAAGTGTTTCTTACGTATCTGAAGGTGGCACTTAGGTTGTTACTAAGCAGTGTGACTATCATTTGTACTTATTCCAGAGGTTAGCATTTAACTACTTGTTGATTTGCAAGTTGCTATTCTCAGGCACATCTCTTTTCTCCTTCTTCTCCTAAGTTCATTTGTCATTCCCCTCCTCCTTCATATTATCAGTGCAGGAAATGAGCAGCCCAGTCTTAGATGTGTACATACTGAATTTAATGGGAATTTGTTGAAAGCTGCAGCCTAGGGTTCCTTGCATTAATGTTACAGCCTAATCTGGAACTTGAGTCATGGCAACTGGAGTTCTTTCTTATTAGGTTGAAACATTTCGCTACTCATCCAAGTAGCTTCTTCAGTCTGAGGAGAGTCGGTAGGAGGCTCCTGATATATCCGCCATGTTGGTTTCACTTCCCCCTGGTCTGAATTAGATGAATAAAGGACAGGGGGTGAGTGAAAATCCCACTTCTGCAGTCCTATTCAGACCAGGGGAAAGTGAAACCAATATGGAGGATGTATTAGGGGTCTCCAACCAACTCTCTTCAGACTGAAGAAGCTACTTGGATGAGTAGCAAAACATTTTAACCTAATAAGAAAGAACTGCAGTTGCCATGACTCACCTTCCAGATAACTCCACCTGGATGACTGAGAATCTTCACAAATATGTTACTGCCTAATCTTCAGTTTGTATTAAGTAACCTAATAACAAAGAATGGTGTTTTATAGCAAGGAAAGAAAGTATCTGTCATATCTGTTTATAAGTCAAATGATATAATTGCTTCCAATTTCATTTTCCCCCACTTTCTGAATATAGCAGGTCCTCACTTTTCCTGTTAACCAAGGTTACTTGCTTGCATTCAGCACAACATGGAACATACATACCTGGTGCTAATTCTGAGAAAGCATTTGTGCAGTCTACATTTGTTTTTTTATGATTGCTCTTCTACCACTGAGAAACAGAAGGTACTTTCAAGAAAGCCTCTTTTGCTAAGACATGACCATTGTTCCTTGCTTTCAGCATAATTAGTGACCACACACCTGGAAGAGAAAACCTGGGCCAACTGATTACTTCTTCATCATCTACAGCCAAGTACTACTTCTCTCCATTCCCTCTTAAACACCAGATGAAGAACAGACATTGCTTTCTTTTCTGTTTCTGTGGGATGCCCAGAAATCAATCAGCATTTCATTAACGAGTGGGAATTTGCCTCCAAGAGGTTATTTGCATACATAACCTCAGAGTCAGTGCTAGAGCAGAACCCCAGACCTTCCCTCAAAACATGGAGCACTTGGCCATCTATACCCATCCCTTCTCCTCAGTGTTCAGTAGAGCGGTAGCTTTGCACTGACCTCTGGCTGCTCTAGGCCTTGAATTGCTTGGTGCATTGTGGTTTCATCTGGTCAGCATTTCCACCTGAGCCTCAGTTCCTGGCCAGAGACCCAGGCAACTTTATGTGATCCTCCCAAGCACTCAAGGGTCTAGGATGTTGCCAATATCACTATCCCTCTATGCCACTGCCTGGGTTCTGGTGCCTTCCTCCTGATCACCTGCATGTCGCCTTGGGATTAACTCTGCTCAGAACATCTGTGGTTCGGCACGTTGACTCCTGGCCTGCAATGGCACTGATGATTTTTTGTGTCTGCTGAATCTTCTTAGTCTTAGGGTGCATTCTATGGCTACACACATGCACACTTCAGAAAAATTTAGGAGATCACTGAATTTGACAGATATAGAAATACCCTTGTCTCAGATGTTCAGAATAGTTTTCCCTCTACTAACCTGCGATCTAGTGCAAGTGGATCCAGTTCCCAGATTATAGAAGGGTTGCTCCAACCTGTAACTACTCAAGATGCGTGGCCCCTAGGGAGCCTCAAGTACCTGACTTCTCAACTCAGATTCTCCACAGTAAACTCCACCAACCAGCCAAAAAGTCTTCTTCTGATTGGCTACCTGGGTTGCAAAGGAGCAAGAGCCCACATGAGCTGTGTGGCTCCTTCCAGAGTTCCCACACTGTCAGGATATGTTGTCGGCCACCTCACTTGCTGATCCTTGGTTTCAGGCAACAAACTGAGTCCTCAATATATCAGGGACCATTGCTTATCTTTATTTACCAAGGAGTCTTCAAAGACCTTATTGACCAGAGACTAGCATCTTGTTTCTATCCTCAGTAACCCCCATCCTTAGTTTTTGTCTTTGTCTCTGCCTCATTAAAATGCTGTTGGTGCAGGTTATTCAAATTGTTATTCTTTGGGATTAAGCTCCCTCTTCATCTCTAACAGCTAGGTTACAACACAGTGCACACCTTGGAAGGAAGTTCATGCCATTTAATACAATTGTCTTTGCTTCCAGATAAATAGGCGTAGCATAGCATTGGACATTAGGACCGGGGGTAGAGAGGGAGATTTTATTGCAGACTTTTGAATTTTGTTTAGATTCTTCTAACTGTGCAGCCCAAGTGCAGGGATTCACAGAGCAGAATTGGCTTTCAGTTCTCCAGATTAGTCCACACCCTTTTCTCTCCTTAATTGGCACTCACAATCTCAGTAACTCATTCTGAGACATTAGTTGGAGACAGAATAAAATGTTTGATTACTTACAGTGAACAGATAACAGCAAGCTAAAAACAATCAAAAGAGAGGAAATAAGCAGCAGGGCAGGGAGACATAACTTTGTTTGAATTCAGAGGCAGGGAAGGAGTAACTGGTTAGCACTGGATAGATTGACAGTCATCCTAGCACAGTAAGGTCCCTCTTAACCACACCTACTAGAGGCAGCATGTGAGATTGTAAAAACTCCAACAGATTTATCATGTTATGAGTGCAAATGCAGTTTAGTGAACTGTAAGACATTATTTATTACAGACTGTTGAACAATTGTGTGTTTATACTGTTATGAAGGATGTGAAAATCTCAGCGTTTTCCAAATTTCATAATAATTGGGCTCCATGAGCTGTTTCTTTGTTTCACTAGGAAAAGTAACTGATGTTTCATATGATGTTTTTAATAGTTCATGTCTTGAAATTAATGCCTTTCTAGAATGTGTCATGGAAACAGCAGACTCCAGCATAACAGAAGAATGCTATGGATGTTCTGCCCCCTAGAGTCTTGGTCTCGGCATCTCCCTAGTGTAGTATATGCATTGTAAGTGGCTTCCTCATTGTCTTGCAAGTTTAGAAATGTACAGAATTGAACATTATGCTCAGGATATGTTTTGTTTTTGATATAATTGCATGAATTCAGGACAAAACCAAAGTGGAACAAATTTCTCAGTCCACCTTAATTATTGCATTAGCCCAAAGACTAGTGGAGTTTTAGAACAATAGGGTTGAGTTATTATTGCTGATAAAATAATGCAGTACTGTACAGAACAAACTGAGTAGAACCTTCTGTGATGTGTGTTTGTGTGCACATTTGTGTGTGTGTGTGTGTGTGTGTGTGTGTGTGAGAGAGAGAGAGAGAGAGAGGGAAGAGACAGAGACAGACAAACAGACAGCTCTAACTGGTAATGGATACATTGGACACTAGTCCTTCAGATAAGAAAATAGAAATGTCCCTGGTCTTATTTTCACCTGTGACATTTTGGATGAAAATTCCATTTGAACAGAGTATATGATTAACACAAGCCTTAGCATCTCCTGTAAGAGATGAGCAACATATGGTGACCTCTCAGGAGCTCGTCAGCAGAGACGTTGATGTGGAAAGTATTCTCTGAGGTAGAATGTTTCAAAAACTTTGTTTTGGCAAGAATCACTGGAACTGATGTTGAACCAACGACAGTACTGGACACTTGAAGGCATCCCTGGCAGATGTTTATCCCACCCCTTCATGAAACCTCCAAACAGAGGAGATTCTGCAACTTCCTTGGGCAACTTGCTTTATTGCCTAACTTCTCTTACAAGTAGGAAATTTTTCCTAATATTTCACTTGAATCTCTGCAAACAGAATTCAACTTCCTCTTGTCCTAAAGCAAGAGGCAAAAGAAGAACAAAGTTTTAACCAACCTCCTTTACAACTAGTTCTGTAAATCTTTGTATACTTTTATGCAGTCTTTTCCACAGCTTATAGAATATTATTTGCACAGCTAGTAGAATTTATTGAGATGCTGTGGATACCCAGTGTAGAGAGATGGGTACAGAGTCTGCAGCTGGACTGAGCACATATTAATGAACTGGGTCCTGACAACTTCAGCACTTTGACTTATCTGTTGAAAGGGACATCTTAAGATCTTGAAGAGAAGTATTGGATACAACATCCCCGGGAAGCTGCAGCTTCTTTTTCATGCAACCCTTAGAGGGTCAGTGGCCCCTATTGTCTTTTGTGTCTAATTACTCTGTACGTCAGGGAAGTGGCTTATATAAGGCCTCCAGGTCAGTTCACGGGCAAAATTCAATGTGAACCATACATTTCCTCCTTGTGGGCCATACTCTGACATTAGGTCAGGTGGCTGCAACACTTCAAACAGGAAATGGTGAAAGTATCCTGGCATTCCACAGGCAGTTCTCTTTGCAGGCTAATATATTATTACAGCTAACATTAATGTTCACATCAGAATATCATACTGAGGCTGCGTTCACACGAGCAAAATGTCTCACTGTTTTCTCATGCCTTTTACTCACAGATCAGTCACAAGTTGTGGTCATGTGACCTATATTACATGATATGTGTTTTCATTGTTTTTTATAGTGCCACAACAATTAAGAAGATTGATGCGCTACGTTCTGCTACACTTCTTTAGTGGAACAATTCCCTTCCTGCATTTCTCTAATATTCCCAATTTTGAACCAATCAGTTGTTCCATATCCAGTTCTAACTGTTGCTTCCTGTCCCACATATAGGTTTCTCAGGAGATAGATAAGGTGGTCAGGCACTCCCATTTCTTCAAGAACTTGCCATATTTTGCTGTAGTCCACACAGTCAAAGGCTTTTGCATAGTCAATGAAGCAGAAGTAGACCTGTCTGTCTTGGGTGTCCCTGCACAGCATAGCCCATAGCTTCTCTGAATTACTCAAGCCCCTTCACCACAACAAGGCAGCAATCCATGAAGGGGCCGTGATAATGTAGGAAGCAACAGATCACACTGGATGGTTCTTCAACTGTCAACTGGAAATGCACATGATTTCCTTGTGTTTTTTTTCAATCCTCATCCTTGTGTAGGATGATGGATGATGGAATCCTTGTCCCTGGAAACCCAAGCATGGCATTAAATGGTGTGTGTATTCCACCTATTATTTTGGCTGACAGTACATATCCATTGGAACCATAGCTAATGAAACTGAGGTGGAGAGGAAGTTTAACCGCATCTTTAATCACTCAAGCAGTATTATGGAATGGACCTTTGGAAGACTGAAGGGAAGATGGCTGAGGATATCGACAAGACTGGAAGTAGCACATGAGATCTTCAACTCTGTTGTTGCATCCTGTGTTGTGCTAGACAATGTTTGTGAGGCAAAGGGTCATATACTATTGGGCAAGATTGACAGCTTAGATATAATGATGATGGACAGGGAGGACCGTCCAAATGAGTTGCCCTCAACCCAGAACACAAGGCTGGAGAGTGAAAAAGTTAGAACTGCTATTGTGGCCTACTTCTGACCCTCAATACCAGTGAGCAGTACCATCTACCATCGTCCAAATGTGATCCTTCAAATAATATAATAAACCAAAATATGTCTGCTAAATTTTCTGATACTGTTGCCTGGACATGCAAGATGTTATTTGCCTATTTGTTGAGCCCCTGAATATAAATACATGTAAGAGTGTTAGGTAATTCACAGTACATATACTACAAATTTAAAAAGGAGTTCTGTTCAATTTAATTATGATGTCATTATCAGGCAGAGACAGATAAATCATATTTTGGTTCTGGATTACTAGAGCACCTGAGTTTGTGTAAAATTGAGCACATCATGCATTAGGAAATATAGCAATAACCACTCTAGCACAACTGACAACCATGGTGTATGTACTTCTATTCTCTGAACAAGTCTTGGCCCAGCCAAATATATATGTTTCACCTTTAAGTTCTGAGATGTCAGGGTTAGATAAAGTTAATGAGTGTTAATTGGAGGGCCAATTAAAAAAATAGATTTTAAATAAAGTTTACATTTAATGCAAAGCCTCTGTATGGCACCTCTGTCTAGCTAAGTACAGTGGTATCTCGCTAGACGATGACCCCGCTGTACGACAAATCTGCAGGATGGTGACTTTTTTGTGATCGCTATAGCGATCGCAAAACGATGTTTCCTATGGAGGATTTTTGCTTGACGTTGATTAGGTCCCTGCTTCGCGAACCGTTTGTTCGCAAGATGACGATGTTTTCCGCCTCCGCAAAATGGCTGTCCTGTGTTTTCTGGACCCATGCTTCACAGGGCATCCATTTTAACAGCTGATCGGTGCTCGAAAAATGGCTTCCCCATGGGCTATCTTCGCTAGACGACGAGGTAATTTCCCCATTGGAACACATTAAGTGAGTTTCAATGCATTCCAATGGGGAAACTGTTTTTGCTGGATGATGTTTTCGCTTAACAGTGATTTCAGGGGAACGAATTATCATCGTGGTGCGGGGCACCACTGTACCTCATGGAGTAGTGGGCCCAATGATGCCTGGCAGTCCATAACAGTACAGCAAATGAAGCAGTAGGATACACAACAATAAACAATCTAGTGCAACTCCTTCTGAACAGATTTAGCCACTGGTCTTGGTATACGCCTCCACCTGGTGGGTCAATGGTAACAGTTTAGTCTCAAGCCATGTCCTCAGGCCTCCAGACAGTCTGGAGACTATAAAGACATTGCCCACTGATTTAGCAAACATTGTTGAACACATGGAATATGAGTTCAGTGCTGGACTTAAGATCTTGAAAGAGCAGTAAATAGGGTACTTTAAACAAGTGACACTAAATTTGGTTCCTATTGGTATTTGTTTTACAGAACCTTTAGAGTTATAACTTGGCCACTAACAGAACAACAGACTAGTAGTGATAAAACCCAAAGTATACATAATTTTATAAAGTATACGGAGTATATGTGCTAGGCCTCAAGAATTGCTCCAAGAATAAAGAATACTTTGGCTGTTCATACCACACTCATCCTCTCACAATATACCACTAAGCCTCAGTCCTGCATAATGCCACAAAAATAAAATGTTTCTTCACAGAAATGCTCATGTTTAGGAATAATTTCTGCTCCCTTTGCCCAGAGTAATTTGAGGTTTCCTCTAGGAGTTTAATAGTAAAACAGGACTACAACAGCGGCGTATTTAAGGTCACATAAAAAAAATTAAATGCTGATCTGCTAAGGGTCATATCATTGGGAAACTATACTGTATATATTGCACAGTAAACCATTTAGTCCGTGTGAAAATAGCTGAACCTTGTTCATGATTCCCAAAGGAAAGTGTCCAGTACTACATTGGAAGCCTTCTCCTTTTATGCTTTTTGGGAACTTGGGAGATAAAAAAAAAGGTTCACAAAGCAGAGATCCTGAGTGAGACTGTCAAAAAACTAATTTAGATGGGGTGGCGGAGGTATCTTTAGTTTTTTAAAAATGCTTTTAAAGTTCTTTGGGCAGATCATGATACCAATCCAGATTCTCCCCACCCTTTTCCAGTGTATTACCAGCCACTAGATAGTTGAATGCTGGCATATCACCATGGAAAAGTTTTAATTGGGCCATATGTCAACAACATCTGGAGTTAAACAGTGTTCATGCATGCCAGCAATATTTTTCAAGACAATAACACAGAATATGTTAATAAAAAGAAAAATTTTTGGTCACCATGTACTGTCTTCTGCTTTGTCATTTATTTTTTAAAAAACATGTCTAGAAAAAGGAGAATTTGAGATATTTTCTTTGTTAAGAGCACAATTGCATACTGGTTTTCAGTGCACTGAAGGAATGTAAATTTGACTGTGTAGCTGTACGTTATGAATGTCCACTACAGAACAGACAGCTTGACTTTTGAGAGTCAGCAACGTGTTCCATCCCCCCACCCCCAAATACCTGTTAATTAAAAATTGCTGGGGCAATGACAAATGCTTGCTAGCCACATTGCTATTTTTCAAATACATTTACTTATGCAGTTCAGCAGTTTTTGAAAGCCAGAAAATGGGGTGGGGTGGGGGTTAACAGCAAAACAAGGATGAATCTTACACGAAGCATCTGATCACTTATCTGCAAAAGATGCTCTGGCAAAGTAACCGGGAACTGGGCCCTTTTTTCAAGACAAAAGCAAACATTTCATACCTTTTGACCCATAAGCAACATTGTAAATAACAAAGAGTATGGCTGATGTCTTGGACTGGTGTAACTGTGGGGTTCCCAGCAGAGATTTCAGCCTTTTTTAATGCTGCTTTTGGCTGTTTATTATGCCCAGTAAAAATTTAGGACTTATTTCTTCCTCACCGTATTTGCAGGATAATATCTTTGTGGCAGCAGAGAATTCAATGGTTTCGTCATGGAGGAAGATGAGCTAGATACTGAATCTCAGGCATCAAGTGTTAAGTGTGGCAAAGGGTTAACTTAGTAGAAGAAAGTAACTGTGACCCTGATAAGGATATGGGGTGAGGAAACTGATGTCTAGTAACTGAAACATCAACATGTTTGTGGACATAGCAAGATAGATAAAAAAACTTGGGATATTCCAGAGTGGCTGCAGAATGTAGATCCAAAACAAAGTCATTCTGGGAACAGTCCAAAGCGGTGCCTGTTTTTTGATGAATTGGACAAGGTGCTAAGGGGAGACCCAAGTGTTCATTCCCTGAGAATCTCTGACAGCCAGAAGCCACCTGAGAGTACATCTTTATCTGCTATAGATTACGCCAGTTTCCTTAATTCAGGGCCACTGTTGTTATGAAGGAAAAGGCCCATGTCTGAAGATTGCCTTATATTTCTTCAGCAGTGATTTATGAGAGTCAAGAGGACTTGTCAGTCACACTGGATCTCTTCCCAACTGAGGACTCCGAGGTGGGATCCCAAAGTGATGGTGAGACTATCGCCTATACTGTATGCTGACTTGCCCTAGGTTACTACCTTTTGACCTGTCCCTGCTAAACAAGCAGCAGCAGTACCGCAGGAAACCCAGCAAGTCTGACTGTTGTCTCTTTGCAATTATCTCTACACAGAGGTACAGGGCATTTTCATTTAAAAAAAAAAAGAGCTTCCAGAATTATTTATTTTGTAAGTAAAATAAAACATTTGTGTTTAGTCCTACTTTGCAAGCAGTTGCATAGTAAAATGGAACTATGGACAATTTGACACATTGACATAATTGCAGCCAAATATCAGAGCCTGTATTATTATTATTATTATTATTATTATTATTATTATTATTATTATTATTATTATTATTATTATTATTATTATTATTATTATTATTATTATTATTATTATTATTATTATTATTATTATTATTATTATTATTATTATTATTACTAATTGATTTTACTATGTAAAATCTTAAAAGATGACTCTGTTAAGGTGCTATATTCAACATGCCAGCAAATTTGGAAAACTCAACAGTGGCCAGAGGACTGGAAAAGATCAGTCTACATCCCAATACCAAAGAAGGGCAGTGCCACAGAATGCTCCAACTACCATACAATTGCATTCATTTCACACGCTAGCAAGGTTATGCTCAAAATCCTATAATGGTAGTCTTCAGCAGTAGGTGGACTGAGAACTCCCAGAAGTAAAAGCTGGATTTCAAAGGGGCAGAGGAACTAGAGACCAAATTGTTAACATGCGCTGGATTATGGAGAAAGCCAGAGAGTTCCAGAAAAACATCTACTTCTGCTTCATTGACTATTCAAAAGCCTTTGACTGTGTGGACCACAATAAACTATGGCAAGTTCTTAAAGAAATGGGAGTGCCTGACCACCTTATCTATCTCCTGATAAATCTATATGCAAGACAGGAAGCAACGGTTAGAACTGGATATGGAAACACTGATTGCTTCAAAACTGGGAATGGAGTATGACAAGGCTGTATATTGTCCCCCTGCTTATTTAACTTATATGCAGAATATATCATGTGAAGGGCCGGACTGGAGGAATCCCAAGCCGGAATCAAGACTGCTGGAAGAAATATCAACAACCTCCGATATGCAGATGATACCATGCTGATGGCAGAAAGTGAGGAGGAATTAAGGAACCTTGTAATGAGGGTGAAAGAGGAGAGTGCAAAAAATGGTCTGAAGCTCAACATAAAAAAAAACTAAGATCATGGCCACTGATCCCATCACCTCCTGGCAAATGGAAGGGGAAGATATGGAGGCAGTGACACATTTTACTTTCTTGAGCTCCATGATCACTGCAGATGATGACAGCAGCCACAAAATTAAAAGACACTTGCTTCTTGGGAGGAAAGCGATGACAAACCTTGACAGCATCTTAAAAAGCAGAGACATCACCTTGCCAACAAAAGTCCGCATGGTCAAAGCTATGGTTTTTCCTGTAGTGATGTACGGAAGTGAGAACTGGACCATAAAGAAAGCTGACCGCCGAAGAATTGATGCTTTTGCATTGTGGTGTTGGAGGAGGCTCTTGAGAGTCCCCTGGACTGCAAGGAGAACAAACATATCCATTCTAAAGAAAATCAACCCTGAGTGCTCACTGGAAGGACAGATCCTGAAGCTGAGGCTCCAATACTTTGGCCATCTCATGAGAAGAGAAGACTCCCTGGAAAAGACCCTGATGTTCGGAAAGTGTGAAGGCAGGAGGAGAAGAAGACAACAGAGGATGAGATGGTTGGACAGTGTCATCGAAGCTACCAACATAAATTTGACCCAACTCCGGGAGGCAGTGGAAGACAGGAGGGCCTGGCATGCTCTGGTCCATGGGGTCATGAAGAGTCGGACACGACTAAATGACTAAACAACAACAAAAAAGTATATTACCCCTAGATTGAGAGTCATTAAAAGAGATTGATTGCTGAAATAGCATGGCTAGGATTAGGCTTTGCAAAGCAAGTATTGATTCTTACACTTTTGGGGATGGGATTTGCTATCAGGATTGAATGTAGACCTCCATCCATCAGTAGAAGTGAATGAGCAGTAAGTAATCATGCTGCATATTTCATACAGTGCAAAATCATAACTGATTTTAAAAATAATATGTGTAATGCATCTCAGACCCGAAATGAACAATTTTATTGATGTGTTGAAATGGTGCCCCCTCTACTGTCAATATACAGGAGACTTTATTTAGCATTGTATTTAAGCATGTGCTGTTTTAACAATGAGATAATTGCAAGTTCTCAAGTTAAGTTTCATTCACTGCTTAGCACAACAGTAAAAGTTACTCTTTTTTTGTTAAAAAAGGTATGTTCAAATCACGGTTACTAATATAAATTAAACTCAAAAGCAATCCATTTTTGGAGGCCAAGATTTCTTTGTTGCACCACATAAGGCCCTTTGACCATGACTGAAAGCCATTTGGGGCTTTTTTGGTCACAGGAAAAGCTGGAGGCAGATCGGGAGTAGTCCAGACCTTAAGAAACTTATTGCTTCTACCCCCCCTTGTTGCAGGGCTACAATGGCACGGCTATCTAGGCGGATGTCTAGATCTGGGTACCCTAGAACGGTAGACCAGATAAGCTCCATGTGGCAGAGTTTTAATCAGGCAATGGTCCCATGGGGTGACAACCCCCCACTGGGGCACAGACTGCCCTTCTTTGAAAAGATTTATTTATTTATTTATTATTTATTTGATTTATACCCCACCTATCTGGACCGATGGACCACTCTAGGCGGCACCAGAGGGCCAGACCAGCTACATGCCTATCCTGCAGGTGAGTATTAGAAAAGCCAGCCATAGTTAACTTGCAAAATTGGTCACTGGAATCTCAAACAAAAGTCTAGTTGGACAGGACTTTTAATGTTTCCTACTTCTGTTACTGTAGGTAAAATTCCGGTACCGGACAGCCTTAGTTCAGCCCCTCAGGTGAGTAGGTTTTAATTTGTTCTATTTATTGAAAAGTTCCTGGAAGTAAATATTTTGAGTTCATTGGCTTGTTTTCTGGTCTGTTTATTATGCCATATAATTGCTCAGTACTTTGCATGATTTTCTTTGGATGTTTCAGAAAGTAAATATTGTCAAATAGATGTTAAGCAGATGTGCACCGATATATACATGCTGATGTGTCAAAAGCTTAATGTCTGGGTCATAGTTTCAGTGGACCCTATATCAGCATGAAACTACCTCCTTTAAAAAAATTGGAGCAATAGAGGTTGTGGTGTTGAGCAAAGAAGGAAACAGTTGGGTTAGTACCTTTAGGTGGTGTTTTCTTTAGGATGGGATTTAGGACAGTGGATGAGGCGTTGGGAAAACAATAAGTGGATGGTCAAAATGATAATAAAGCAGGGTAGTATAAGAGAATGCATAGTCTTCATTATCATATGCTCCTCTACCTCAGGGTTATTTCCCACAAAACAAGGGGTACTTTACGTAAACAAAAAGGGTTTTAACTATAGATGGAAACACATGTGATCTTATAAAAAAGGGGGGGTACTCTGAAAGCATTCCTGTAAATACCAGCAGCATTGCCAAACCTGTGAAGATAAAGGAGTGCTCAAGAGGCACAATAGTTGTACAAGTGCAGTCCATGTCTCTCTAGGCAGCATTCATAAAAACTAAATGTAAATGAGTGAAAACAAAAGGCCATACACTATGGTAGAACTGTATAGAGTGCCCCCTGGTTTTTATTTTGAACATTTCATTATCTGCCTTTTGATGGCATGAACATTATAGAATCATAGAAAAGTGAAGTTGGAAGGTGCCTACAAGGCCATCAAGTGCAACCCCCTGCTCAATGCAGGAATACAATCAAAGCATATTTGCCAGGTGAGAGACTCTTCCCATCCTGCTTATAACTTTTTTGAACTGTTACCGTCTGGCAGAAGATATAGAACAATTAAGACTCAGACCACACGTTTTCTAAGTAGTTTTTATCCCAGAGCTATAATTGCAATTAATAATGAGCTTAAAGACCACCAGTAGTGAATAATTAGTTGGACTGTGTTACTTGGCCTGCGGTGTAGATGTTTGTATTTTTAGTGGGGGACTTTTAGTGGGTGGGGAGTATTTGGGGAATTTTATGTGTGTGCATGTGTCTGCTCTCTGGGTGTCTGTGAATTTTGTTGTATGGGTATACTGTGTATATACTTACAATGACAATAAATTATTATTATTATTATTATTATTATTATTATTATTATTATTATTATTATTATTATTATTATTATTATTATTATTATTATTATTATTATCATCATCATCATCATCATCATCATCATCATCATCATCATCATCATCATCATCATCATCATCATCATCATCTAAGTTTTTTCTTGAATGCCTCCAGTGTTGGAGCACTCACCAACTCCCAAGGTAACCGGTTCCACTGTCATACTCCTCTAACAGTTAGGAGGTTTTCCCTGATATTCAACCAAAATCTGGCTTCCTTTAACATGAGACCATCAGCTGGAATGATTGAGAACAGATCCTGCCTATCCTCTGTATGACAGCCTTTCAAATATTTGAAAAGTGGTACCATATCACCCCTCAGTCTTCTTTTCTCAAGGCTAAACATGCCCAGTTCTTTCAGTCTTTCCTCATAGGACTTGGTTTCCAGCCCCCTGATCATCCTTGTCACCTTCCTCTGAACTTGTTCCAATTTGTTAGCATCCTTCTTGAAGTGTGGTGTCCAGAACTGGACACAATACTCAAGGTGAGGCCTAACTAGTGCTGAATAGAGGGGGGATCAGCAACTTGCGGGATTTGGAAACTATACTTCTATTAATGCAGCCTAAAATAGGATTTGCCTCCAAGCCCATTGACTCACCGTAGCAAGTCATCTCCCCCCAAGCGGTGCCTGTAGTGATTAGATCTATGTAATAGCAGAAAACTCACCATTACCAGTCATTAACACTGATGTGTTGAAATCCAAATGTCAATGCCATGTTCTGCAATGGCATTACAAACACATGTAACTGATGCTTGCAGAAGGGCAAACAGGAGGAAAGAATCTGGCATAAAGGATATAGTGATAAACTGTTTTACAATATTATATGGACCCATACACTGGTGCCCTTGTAAAGATAACCAAAGGTGACACTGTGGGGAAATAAAATGGTTCTTCTGAAGACCAGGAGGACAGGAATGCTTTAACATGGAGGGTGGTTCTTCTTAAAAAATACCTAGCAGAGATGCAGGAAGTTGGGAGATGTTGCAAACATTAGAAAAGTTAAAGGAACTCTAAAATTTGAATCTCTGAATATCTAAGCAGAACTGGCTAAAATTATATTGTTGACGTCTGAGAAACAACCTACTTTTAAGGTTGTGTAATGTTTCTGAAAAGTCTTTAGATGGCTTGTTTTCTACACAAATGGTCATATCCAAAATCTGGGTTTTGTGGTTATTTTTAGGGTTTTTGTTGCTATTTTTAATGTTTAAATTTTTATTTTTGTTTTTCATTATTTGTGTTGTAGCCTGCCCAGAGTAGTGCAGTGACACTAATGGGAGTGGGATATAAACTCCCTCCCTCCATCAGGAGAAAGTTTTTGAAGTGCAACAATGTCTATGTCTTATAAAAAGTTGTACTTTCATTCAGTTTTCAACAGAAAGATGAGATCAACAGCACATTGTGCACCAGTAGGCCTGTGCTTATCGGAAAAAATAGGTGACATTGCAAGATCTGTGTCCCTGCCACTGCAGACACACTAATCCACAGTCTGTCACCTTTGCTCTGAGTCACATTGACATGTTGCTGGGACAGCATTGTCTCCCATTTACAATGCTGCATGACATGTCGCATGCCATGGTCTTAAAAAAAAAAGAACCTAGAAATCAGGGAAATAGAAGAGATATTGGCATCTAATATGGAATGGCACTAATAGGAAAGGAGTAATATAAGTGGGGCTGGACAGTATTTTACAGTGTATTTCTGGGTGGTGATACAACTACATAGCATTGCTGTGTGTTCTCTTCTGTTGTCAGAACAACTCCACCACAAGGATCCAACAGTGCTTCGGATAATGAGCACCATCTGGTGGAAGTAGCTACAGGTCAGAATTCTAGGGAAAGAATGAGCCCCCTCATAAGCCCTCAGGGAGCAAGGGAAAGGGCATGGGCAATGCCAGGAGATTACCAGTGTGTCAACACTGTGGTGGCCATTTTGTCTTTTTTTCCCTTTCGTAACCTTGTGATAGCTGGCTTCTTTTATTGAAGAAGCTATGACCATCAGTTTGCAAGACCTGAGATGATATTCTTTTATTGCTATCTGATATTTGGTCTTCTTCTTTTCTTGCCACCTTCAACTATTTCCAGCATTATAGTCTTCTTTCACCAAACTTTGTCTTCTTATTGATGTGTTCCAAGAACAGCTTTAATTTAGCTATTTTCACTGCTAGACGGAACTCAGGCTTGATTTTATCTGGCAACCAATTATTTCTTTTTCAAGCACTCCATGGTACCTGTAAAACTCCTCTCCAAGATTGTATTTCGAATTAAATCATTTCCCCCCAACAGCTCTCTTCCTTGCCCAGCTTTTTTTATCCATATATAGTAATTGGCATGATCACGCCCTTGGTAGCCAGTTTGTTTTATATACTTTCTAGTCCCATTTACCCAGATTCCCCTCATGCCTATTTCCAAGGAATTCACATATTGTTTGTTTGTGTGTGTGTGTGTGTGTGTGTGTGTGTGTGTGTAATGTGTGTGTCTATCTATCTATCTATCTATCTATCTATCTATCTATCTATCTATCTATCTATCTATCTATCTATCTATCTATCTATCTATCTATCTATCTATCTATCTATCTATCTATCTATCTATCTATCTATCTATCTATCTATCTATCTATCTATCTATCTATCTATCTTGGTTCAACTGACACTCTGTACTGGTATTCTTCTCCTGCCCCAGAGATGTTCCTGCTCTTTTGCACCTCCAGGAGAGTCCTCTGAACACCATCCAGAAACACTTTATTTTTCCTGATCAGCAGCTGCATGAAAAGATGCACTTCAATCTTCTGTACCTTCTTTTTCAGTAGGGCCACCAGCCTACACTTACAAACAGGCCGCAGATGCTGAAGGTGACTACAGCAGCGGCTTCAATAGCCATGTCTCTTCTCTTATGCAGACCACACCTGGCCTCTCCTTTACACTGTACTCCTAAATGCACCCATGAAGCCTTCTCCCTGTCCATGAAGGAATGGGTTTTGGTCTTCAAATCTTAGGGTGGGATGCTTCTGACCTAGCTATTGTATATAGAAGCATATTCTGCAGTGCGAAAAGCTACTTTTGTTTGTTCCAAACCTACCACAATTATTGGAGGACCCTAACAGAGATTTACCATATCTCTTCATATTCATCATCATTCTAAATTGAAAGCTCAGAAGTTTAGCCTTTCCTTATATGGAAGATATTTCAGCTCCTAATAATTTCAGGTGCTCATTTATGTGTTGTTTTTAAGTTGAGTGTCCTGTATTACAAATAGAGACACATGAAAGACTATTATGGCATAATGAAATGAGCACCTTTTGCTCATTTCACTGTTTCCAATTAAGAGAGGAAAAGCAAAAAAGTGCTATAGAGCCAGACTGGACAGGATATTTATTTATGGTCTTGGAATTTTTTAAAATTTTCTTTTTAAAAAAGTCCCAGAGAAGTAGTGTTTCTTTTCAAGAAACAGATTGCAGTTTAAAACATCTGTGAATATTTCTTCTCTTCTCATATAGCATAGTTGAACTTGGAACAGATAAGCAGTAAAGGATCTATTAAAACATCATTGGAGAAAAGCTTTATTATTCAAACAATGCACCATCTCTCTGCAGGTTTTTCTAGGTTGCCATGCAGAGTCCGTAATGGAAAAATGGAAGAGAAAATATGGCATCTCCATTTTAGATTTTATGGATCTTTAACTGTTATTCAGCAAGAGCTTTGGAATTTTAGACCAAAATAAATGAGCCAGTAATGACATCAAACAGTTAAGAAAAAAATGAGTTAATGGTGTTCAACACAAGTAATCATGTTAAATAGTAAAATTATATTTCTTAAAAACTTAAATCCTCATATCTTTTGGAATGTATTGTATTGCTAGATGTTGGAGTAAATTAAATTCTCCCCTGCACTCTAAAGCATCAATTTCCTTATGGTAATTATCTGCTAGATTGGATCTGTCAGTAGCAGGGAAGCATGCCTGACATTATACCCTCTTTACAAAAATGATTACAAAAAATTAAGACGAATGAGTAAAATTAAGGCTGGGGCTGGTAAGCCTATATAAAGCTCTCATAGATCACTTTACATAAGGTACCATTGTACTGGGAGCTTCTGCTTTAATGACTAGCTATATAATGAGGTGAAGTCCATTAAAGTGCTGCAAAGGTAAACGATCACAGAGATAAGAGCTCAAAAATGATTTCTCAGCCAACTAGAAGCAATTTATTATATACCTCTGAGTGAAATGCCTGGATGGATGAGCAAGTTTTTGCAAGTTGACAGATTTTTTTCCAGGAAAAGTTGTTTTTTCTTTTAACAAATGTGATGTGATTCCATTTTATCTCATGTGATCTCTTCCACCCTTTGGACATTTATTTCACCATTTTAAAAAAGAACATTTTTAAAAAAGGCTGAGGATAGCAGTCAACATCATTGTATTGCTAAGAAAATAAATTAGAAGCAAGCATGAATGACAAGCCAGGCATGTCTTATGAGCAAACAATGTATGAAAACATTCTAATCTCCAAAAGGTCTGTTATAGCTGTTGGATGCTTCTACCTTTTATATCTATGGTTCCTGGAGGGACAACATTCCAAAGCAGCATATCTGGGGAGGTAATATGAATCAGAACAGAGCGACTGATTCGTAGACAGATGGGTGCTGTTCATCAATCATATGCTTTAATCCAGACTGGAACAGGTTCAGAGGAGGGCAACAAAGATGATGGCTGGAAACCAAGCTGCATAGGGAAAAACTGAAAGAACTGGGCATGTTGAGTCTGGAGAAAAAAAGACTGATGGGTGATATGATAAGACTTTTCAAATACTTGAAAGGATGTCATACAGAGGAGAGGCAGGATCTGTTCTCAATCATCCCAGAGTGCAGGACATGTAACAATGGTCTCATGTTAAAGGAAGCCAGATTTTGGTTAAATATCAGGAAAAACATCCTAACCGTTAGAGCAGCAGGGCAGTGGAACCAGTTCCCTCAGGAGCTGGTGAGTGCTCCAACAACTGGAGGCATTCAAGAAAAACTTAGACAACCACCTGGCTCATAGTACAGCACCTGGCTGATATTCTTTGATTTGTATTCCTGCATTGAGCAGGGGGTTGGACTTGATGGCCTTATAGGCCTCTTCCAACTTCACTATTCTATGATTCTAGGATTTTTACCCGCTGCCACCAGTTGATCACTAAATCAACATACAGCACTTTTCTAAAGAAAGATGAAGGTCCATTCATCACTGTCTTTTAAATAAAACAGGTTTATTGATTACAGATGTTTTGATAATAATTCATACGTATCTTGTTCAGGTTTCTAAATCAACAATAACAATCTTCTATTTGATCTTACAGTTACTATACTCTTCTGACTAATCACACCCCAGATCTCCCCAATATCACTCTATCTCTCACTCTCCTCTCACTGCACTCTGCTCTGCTCTTCACCCTCAGACTCCTCCTTGTTATCTCTCTCTCGGCTCCGCCTCTCAACAATATTAGCCTACAACATGAATAATGCATGACTATTTAACATAATAAGGGTGAACACCACAGCTTCCTTTGAATCCTGCAGAACTGCTCATCAGGCTGGGCTTTGCAGAAGTATTGGTTACTGGATTGGGGAGGGGAGACTCCCCCAAATCATCTTGGTCAGAAGTTGAAGATAGGTTAATATGAATACATTTATGAAGTCAACTCTTTGTGTGTAGTAGAGGCTTTTTTGAGTTGATCATTTTGTAAGAAAAGAGGCACCCCTCACATACTGATATAACTACTGATGCATGACAGAAGGATATGGCATGGCAAGTCAATTCTGTATGGACTTCAGATGTGAACTTAGTCGCAGGAGTGGACATTCTGAAAGCACTGTTCAGACCAGTTCTCTGAAAAAATGATTGTTGCCTAGCTAGATATTTGAACAAAATTACAGTAACCTCCGTTTTTATATATTTCCACATATTTTTTTCAGTAAACTGCAGAAAATACAAGCCATAGAGCATTTCAGAGAGTTATTAAACATGATATCTATTTGATTTATATTCTACTTTTCTCTCAGTGCCTTTTGCAACATGATGAGTTGCAATGTAATGAAAAAGTCCCCTTTTCTTGAGAAGAATGTCCTCCTTTTTGATGTTCCTTGTCCACCATGTGCTCCTTTTTGACGATGGAGCAATGACCACCCGAGACTCATCATGATGTGCATTTGCACTGCACTGCGAAAGCCCTGGCCACCTTAAAAGGAATCAAGGCAGTTGCTTTAGAACCAAAGAGCTAATTCAAGGCTTCTGACAGGGAGCCTCCGACAGAGAAAAGAACTCCCCATTCAATGCACCATAGCACTAAACTCTGCCTTCCCATATCATATCCCAAAGAAAATAAACCACCCTATCAGCAGAAGCAAAACAAAATAAAAACATGAATAAGCAAGAGAAAAGGCACTGGTCATCTCAGATGAAGCCTTGCATTATCTTAAATCAGGGTCTCCAAACTATGGTCTGCAGGCCACATCCAGCCTGCCTTGGCCTTTTATCTGGCCTGGCGAACATCACAGACACAGGCTCAGGCCCATTCCCTTCAGCCCATATGCACGTGCGTGCAGGAGGGTAGGCAGGTGTGTGCGCGTGTTTCTTTGGCCCTTGAAAATCTGAAATATATATGATGTGGCCCTCACACTGAAAATTTTGGAGACCCCTGATCTAGATGATGGGGGAAATGGAAGAATGACTCGTGCTGAATCAGGTACTTTCACAGGAACATATCTTCCAGCTGGACAAGCTCTAAGTGACAACTGGCAACATTCAAATAAAAGCAATCAAAGGCTGTCACTTGCTTATGATACAGCCTTTGGCTAGTGTAATGGCCACTCATCCCCTCCCTGGAAGGATCTGCCAGTGAAGTGTGACTTGGGAGGGGAAAAGATATGGAGTGATGCTTTCATTGACCGCGCCCCTCTCCCCGCCGCGCTTCCAGGGACATGTATGGTGCATAGTCATTTTTTCAATCCTGTCATTTTCAGTTTTATATTGAAACTCCCTTAAGGCCTCATTGGTTAGATGTATACCCTGCAGAGAGCATAGCCACTTCAGCTGTGTAAATACCAGCTTATTTACTGTGTCAAACTGTTTGGGGCTAATATAATTATATGCTTTCTCACCAATATCTGATCTGCTAATTATCTGGAAAAATACTTTGATTGGGGTGACTGCTTAGTTAAATTATTTAATAGTCCCACAAGCTACGTTGTCAGCAAAAAAAGATGGAATTGACTGCAAAGGAGGGTCAGGCTTTTGTTTTGTTTTTAAGCACTGCATTAATTGTGTTCCATATTAGATGCACAAGATAAATAGGACAAAAAGAAATGCAATGTGCTGAAGAAACAAACAGAAGATAATTTTTGTTCCAAAGATATTTGAAAATGTCTTTTTTTATTAAAAAAAACCAGGCAAACAAATGTAAAATGAACGCTTCCCATTCTGTGCCTGTAAAATCTACAAATCATAAGGAAATTAATTGGTTTCTCAGAGTGAACAACTGTGCACTGATGGTGTCCTTTAACACCATCAGCACGACTGGAGTTGTAATGGAACCTAAACTTGGAATGCCTGAATGAGGGTGAAACCACCCATTTAGTGAAATCTTGTTGCCAGAAGTTATACCATATAAAGCTGATGATGTCATCAGCTGCAGTGATTATTCAGAAATAATAATAATAATAATAATAATAATAATAATAATAGTAGTAGTAGTAGTAGTAGTAGTAGTAGTAGTAGTAGTAGTAGTAGTAGTAGTAGTAGCAGCAGCAGCAGTAGTAGTAGTAGTAGTAAAAGATTCCCACCTGACGGTCTCAAGGCTCCCAGGAATCCCCTTCATTGTGGGGAAGCCATTGGGGGCACGGGACCAGGCAAAGTCTTTATTTTCCAAAATTTCCCACCGCCAGGATGATTTTAAATATGGCAGCAGTTTTTTTGAAATTAATTATCCCTCCTACCATCTGTGGTCCTCAACAATTTCCCTAAAAATAATCTCTCTCTTGGGTGTGGATGTGTCAGAAGTTATTATTTCCAAACAATCCCCACAGTTGATGACATCATCAGCCTTACATAACATGTTAGGAAACAGGATTTCAGTCATCATGTTATTATAAACATGTGTGTCCAAAAACTGATTGTGTGAGTGTGCAATCTGTTTGGGACCAAATGGTCTTTTTTAGAAAAACAAAAACGAAAACATACAGAAAAACATGTTGTTTCTCCATAGACATTTACTGAAAATGTGCAAAAGGCTAAATGGCTGATGGACATGTGGACATCTTCTCCCACCTGTCCGCCTGGAAATCAGTGAGATTGTAGCATTCACCCTTGTTAGGTAAAACAAGTCATGTATTATTCATGTTCTATGCTAATGTGGTTGAGAGGCGGAGCCGAGATAGATGCTAAAAGGTGGAGGTGAGAGGAGGAGTTAGTTAAGTCAAGTCAGTTGAGTGGAGTTCAGAGTTGGTGTTAGGAATCAGAGAGAGAAGGAGGGGTCTGAGGAGTGATTAGTCTGAGGGAGAACTGTGGTAATTAATATAGAAGATTAATATTGAAGCTTAATGAAACTTGAAGAATGTGCTTATGAATTGTTCCAGAAACCAACTGTAATCAATAAACCTGTTATATTAAAAAGTCAGTACTGAATGGACCTTCATCTTTTCTAAGTAAAGTACAGTGGACCCTCAATTTACAGAATTAATCCATATTGGAATGGGGGCTGCAGGTCGAAAAGTCTATAGGTGGAGGCTCCATTGACCTACAATGCATTGAAAACTGATTAATCCTGTAACCGGCTGTTTTTGTTCCATTTTGGGTTTTTTGTTTGTTTGTTTGTTTTTTGTTTTGTTTTGTTTTGTTTTTTTGGTCTGTAGGTCGATTCTCCGGCTGCAAGTCGAACCTAAATTTTGTAGCCCGAGAAGTCTGTAACTCGAAAAGTCTGTAAGTGGAGCCATCTGTAAGTCGAGGGTTCACAGTACGTTGATAAGGAGATCAACTGGTGGCAGCGTGTCAAGAGGTTTTGGTTTGCCTTTGTGAGCTCTGTGTTTGGGGGAGCCAGAGGCTCAGATTTTCAGGAGAGGCTGCACATATAGGTGGTATTTCTCAGAAGACCACCTCCCCACCCTCTTGATGTCGCCTATGCTATACTCAAGCGAACAAAATAAGTTTATTGCGTGACACACAGGCCATTGCAACATACATCGGATAAAACAATATAAAACGGCATAAACAATATAATACAGTATACTCCATTAAAATATAGTATAATGAAATATTAAAAGCCATTTAGAATCAGGTTGATTTCTATATTCTATGCTATAATCTAACATTGTGGCTGTGGAAGCAGTCCTTATTCTAAGCAAACATGGCCCAAATCTCAGGCCATGAAGGCCCACTTGTTTTAGTGCCTCTGAAGTAAGTTTCCACAACTGAACTAGGGCTACAAGTACAGCTGCATGGAATAAAG
Source organism: Pogona vitticeps (assembly GCF_051106095.1). Lineage (NCBI taxonomy): Eukaryota > Metazoa > Chordata > Lepidosauria > Squamata > Agamidae > Pogona > Pogona vitticeps. Next base: position 74,358,621 of record NC_135788.1, on the reverse strand, counting down.
CCACCTCAGACCTGTCAGTACAGATACCTGCCCATTTCTGACTTATCTTAAGTAAAATGTCAGGGGAAATCCAGTGCCCTATCATCGGGGGTCCTGAACCTCTCCTTAGCCCATCCCTCTAACAGCTTCTTTAAGCGGAAATCATGTGTTGTGTCAAAATGACCACTGGCCTTAGCATAAAAAGTCAGTGCTGGCAATCCACCTAGAATGGACCTCGGGGCAAGACCTTACCTATGCAGATGAACACAGAACTGCACAAGGTGTTCCATAGGTACTGGCCATTCCAAATTAAAACCTACCCGTCCTCTAAAGTTGTGAATTCCTTGAAGGCAACTGCATAACTGCATCAGGTGCTAGATGCTAAAATTAAAGCTAAACTAATGACCCTGTCCACCTCCCCCCTCCAAACAGCCATACCTCTGGAGGCAGAAACTTGGGCCACTTGCAAACTCCAGAAGCTAATGCCTGAACTGCTCAATCTGTTGATGGGACAGGGCATCAGCAATAGAGTTATCAAGCCCGGGGATATGCATGCACTAGAACAGCCCCTCCACACTCATGCTTGAATCTACAGGGCTACAAGTGCAAACTCCATGAGAATTGAACTCCTCTTTGTTGAACCACCTGCCCCGCCATCACATGGGAAAAATTAATCTGTCCAGGCCAATACACAAAGTGCCCACTATCAAACTGGTCACTTAACGCTGGGCTCACTGGTGTCATGAATTTTAGCCAAAGGCCAGGGTATGACATGAATAGCTGCTCTTATCCTGAAATTTTCATCACACTGCAACCATGTATGCCCACATAAGCTCTACAGATCAGGTTCAAATATTGGACCAAAGATGACACTCTCCAAGGCTGGGCCTTAATGATGACTCCATACATAAATGAGAAAACCTTGTAGTCAATTGGCTGAGGTTCACTTCGGCTTGCGTCTTCACCTTCATTCCTTCTCAATCTCATCCTCTCCCTCCTTCTCCTTAACTTCCAGCTACCTGTTCAGTAGCTCAAACAGGTCGACAATTTCTCCCTGTCATCCGTGCTTCTTAGTAACAGGCAATAAGTGATCCCCATGGAGTAATTTATAATCTCCAAATGGCAAAGCTCTCAGGGGTACCGAATTGTATCCTGTATCTGAAACTGAGGGATAAGACCAAACACCAAGGCACTGCTGAAAGGTATTGAGGTCATCCAGGTACTACTGCTGGGTCCAACAGTGACTGCTTGGCTTCCCACCATTCTTGTCCTGCCAAAAGATTGATCAAGCACATGTGGGAAACTCAAGGCCCACGGGCTGAATCCGGCCCACTGGGCCATTTTATGCAGCCCTCGCAGTATTGTAGGGGCAGGGTTGTTCTTTTTCTAAAGAGCAAAATGGGACAACAAGCCATCAGTTAGAGCTGATAATTTTGCCTTATGTCTAGCCTTGGAGTTCTTGGCAGAGCATCAAGGCTGGTGCAAAAACTCCTCCCCAGCAGTAGGTGCAGTATGGCTGCCCTCCCACGCCTCAATCTTAGAGTGCAGGAGCTCCCAAACTGGCGTCCCCACTTCATCCAAAGGTGGAGATGCCTGTGGGGCCCTTCTTTGGACCCATGTTATCTGTCAAGCTACCAAAAGTCCAGATAATGAATTGTCCAACCCATCCAAGATTTTTAGGTAAGTAAAATATACTTCATTCAAATTACCAACTTACTTAGATTTTCCTGTATTCTATTTCTTATTTTATTACTGTTATTATTACCATTCTTTCCAATCCAATCGATGCCCTTCTATATCCCCTTATCTTGCATGTATTCCTCCCGTGAATTAATTATTCAATACTCTGCCCTAATTATTCTACTTTTTTCTTTTTCTTTTCACTTTTTATATTATTATTATTGCTGTTGATGTTGTTTTGTTGTTGTTATGCTGCTGATGATGATGATTATGATGATGATGATTAACAAGGAGGCACAGCATTGGTTAGCATCCTGTATCACCTGATGGGCCAGCTATGATTCTGCATCCCCACCTGGTCCAGCTTTACTCCCCAGTCCTTTTCATTTATTCATTTAAAAATGTATTTATTTATTTATTTATTTATTCAGTTATTTTCCTCCCTCCCCCACCACCTCGGGAGAGGCAGCAGCAGCCTAACCCCTTTGGCTACATCCCCCACCTCAACTGATTTTATGTTATATATGCAGTAGTTTGTTTTAGACCCCTCGCAATCAGGGAAGAGAAGAGGAATGGGCCCCCTGAGCCCAAACCAGGCCAGAAATGCAGCTCAGCTGAGCCATTCCTACATACCCAGCTCAAACCACAGTGGGCACTTGCTGTGCACTGCCCACTCCCAAGTTGATTGGGTCAAAGGGCTGCAAGCTGAAACTGTGTCACAAGGCTAAAGGATGGCTCCTTGCGCAGTCCTCACACTTCTTGCTCACCTCACAGAGAGACTTACGAACACACGGGGCTGCTTTAAATCCCCACCCCATCACACCACCAGGGCCAATAGTTCCATGCCTTGCCCCTATTTGAGCAGAGAGGGCAAAGAAGCTCCTCTATCAATACCATTGTGATGTTCGAACCAAGTCATATCCACGGGATCAGTATCTGTAGTTCCACTTACTCACAGTCTGAAAATACTAAATGTACTAAATGAAAGAAAACTAGAAATATGTATTTTCATGATGTATTTACCAGCACTGGTCACTAAAGGGAGAAAGAGACCATGCTATATATTCTTGTTGTTGAAGAATCCCTCTAGTGGCCCGTGCTGGTACACACATTGTAAAAATACGTATATCTGGACTTTTTCATTTTACTACCGTGTTTCTCCGATAATAAGACACTGTCTTATTATCTTTTGGGGGAAAGAAAAGGGCAGAGGGCTTATTTTCGGGGGAGGGCTTATTTTAATGACCCGTCATTAAAATAAACCCTCCCCCAAAAATGCGATCTGAAGAGAAACCAGAGCATTTTTCCCCGAAAGCTGGCGACAGCCGCACCAGCAGCAGCGGCGTTGGCGGCGGCGGCTACTTGGGCTCGGCCAGGGAGGAGACGGAGGCTGGGGAAAGGCAGCGGCTGAGAAGAACTGGGCTTCTCCTTCCTGCTTTCCTGCTTGGCTCCTCTCGCTTTCTGGCTCTCTGCGAAGCCCTCACCGCTGGGGAAGCGAAACGAGGAGGAAGGGGAGCCAAAAAGGCGGGCTTTGCTGGGAAGGGGGAAAACACAGCGAGCGAGCGTGCCCGCTCGGCTTGCAGTCGATGCTCCTCGCTATGCTGCCTTGGTCGCCTCCTCCCCTCTGCCTTGAAGCTTTTGTTCTCCTCCTCTCTGGTCCGGGGGCAGGAGCGCCCGCGCGGCGCCCGCAGGGCTTGTGCCTCTCTCTCCCTCGTGCACCGGGCAGGGGAGTTCCAGGCGGAGGAGGAGCTCGCGCGGCTGTTGGCTCCCGGGATCCCGTTCGGCACGCCCTGAGACGAAAGCACTGCCATGAAGGGCGAAGCTCTGCTTTCTCCCTACTGCATTCTGCTCTGCTGAAGGGATGTTTTTTTGCGCCCTCGGTAAGCTTACCCAGGGCGCGAGTAGGGTAATAGGGCTTATTTTCGGGGGAGGGCTTACTTTAGAGGAATCCTACAAATTAAGGGGAGGGCTTACTTTCGGGATAGGTCTTATTATTGGAGAAACACGGTATGCTATGTATGCCATTCAGTATTATTATTCAGTGATTTCAGCATCCATGGGGATGGTTTGGAACCTACTGCACATCCTTTGACAAGTAGATATACAACGTTCTGGACTGTAGGGAATGGATGGGGAGTTTCTGTCCTTGTCTGGGTTCTCCTCATGGAGAAATAAGAACAATTCTGCTTGTACGGATCAAAAGTATAATCCAATGTGTGAAGTGTGGCTTCTCAGACTGACCTGTTCAATGCTTTCAGGAAGTCCAGAAGCAGATCATTTTATTAATATGCTTAAGTATGCATATATTTGTGTATTAGTTTAGATGTAGATATCTATCGTCAATAAAGGGCAAAAAAAACAAATGTATTTTAGGCTGTATTGATAGAAGTATAGTCTCCAAATCCAAGTCCCTCTCTGTTTGGCACTAGCTAGGCCTCATCTTGAGTTCTGTGTCCACTTTTGAACACCACACTTCAAGAACGGTGGCAAGAAACTGGAATGAGTTCAGAGGGCGGCAACAAGATTGATCAAGGGACTGGAAACCAAGCCTTATGAGGAAAGACCAAAAGAACTGGGCATATTTAGCCTTGAGAAAAGAAAGCTGACAAGGAGATAGGATAGCACTTTTGAAATACATGAAAGGTCATCATGCAGAGGAGGGGCAGGGTTTGTGATGCCACATTCATCCTAATCCTGACTACAGAGAATCCTACCTCTTTCTATCCTTCCTGCTCCTTTGCATCTGCATTGTAATTTTTTGAACCTTGGTCTTTATTTTTCATTTCTATTCTCGACTCAGCAAGCCTCAGTAGTGTGTAGTTGTTGTTGCACTGCCAAATCAAAATTGGGTGGGTGGAGCACTGCAAATGTAACACTTTTAAGTTTGATGAAACTATTTGCTTACTTAAATATATATTGATGAACCTTGCAAACACAATTTCACAAAACGAGTGTATTCTTATTTACCATTGTGTAAAGACAACATGAGCAATTACAACAACAAAATGCTACAATTTGTGCACCCAAGTCCTAGGCAACAGCACTAATAAAGAAGTTACTTGTAGAACTGCAAAGTTCAAGTGTCTCTTTGAATTAAAATTCAGATAAATATCCAAGACATTTTCCTCAACTGCGTTGGGTGTCCAATAGCTAGAAGAATCAGCTCCACGGGCTTCGAAACCATAAAATAAAATATCAATGCAATTGTATGCAATTTATGAATCTACCACATGGATTTGACATATAAGAAATATACTGAAACCAAGTTGGCAAGGTCCTCAGCAGTCCAAGTGGCAACAACAGCTGTGGCCTTTTTGACTCTCACTCTTTTTGATTCATATTTCTTATTCTCAGGCCTGGTCTTTCTTAGTCCCACCCCTTTAGGCTGAAACAATATTTCACAGGGGTTTCCCATATAGCCCTCACTTTGAGCTAATCCCGAAAGGGACAGTGCGATTAGAAACTATAATGATTCTTTATCTTTAGCCATGTTTTTGTTCCTGGTAATTTCTTTCCCAGAAGAAAAAAGTCTTCTAGACACAAAAGAGTTTGAAACTCACTGATTAATGTATTCTCCCCCCAACTCTCTAAAAGCATTATTTTCTCCAAAGTCATTTTCATGATGTCAGGACCAGGCACGCCAGCTTCTCCTTAAACCATCTCATTTTCAACTATCCATTTGTTTCTCTGTGTTGTTTATCTAAGAGACATTTCTCTTTCACTTGGTATATTCATTATGAAATAATTCTCAGAGAAGATACAGGCCACTGATTTTTTGCAATTTGCATTATCACATTCTTAAGTTATGTTGAAAGCTAAGCTTTTTGGTTCTCTTGCTTCAGAAGTACATTAATATTTCTGTGACCTTTATCGGGTAGCAGATGAGAACCATTAGGAATAAAATAACAAATAAGCCCAGAGAGATGGTCCATTTGAAATTGCACATTTGTGATATTCAGCCAAGAGGGAACTTGGGGAAGAATAACCAGCTTCAAGTTGCAAACAAAGTTTAAAGTAACAGTACTACTTTTGGACTTTATCTAAAGATTGCAATCATAAATAAACTTACTGGGGTGTAGGTGCCACTGAGCTTGAAAAATGTCCACTATCTCATTGCATAGGATGGGATTACACATACAAAACCTGCAGTTTCAGCAGAAAATGGCAGCTCCATGTCATTTCCCCCTATTCCCACAGTAATGTCTTGTGTTTCCATGTTCTTATATCGTGGCGCTAGGGACGTGGTGGCGCTGCGGGCTAAACCGCAGAAGCCTGTGCTGCAGGGTCAGAAGACCAAGCAGTCGTAAGATCGAATCCACACGACGGAGTGAGCCCCCGTCGCTTGTCCCAGCTCCCGCCAACCTAGCGGTTCAAAAGCATGCAAATGCAAGTAGATAAATAGGGACCACCTCGGTGGGAAGGTAACAGCGTTCTGTGTCTAAATCACACTGGCCATGTGACCACGGAAGATTGTCTTCGGACAAAACGCTGGCTCTATGACTTGAAAACGGGGATGAGCACCGCCCCCTAGAGTCGAACACGACTAGACAAAAATTGTCAAGGGGAACCTTTACCTTTACCTATCCTAACTTTAACATCTCCACCCTGCATTTATGGTTAACAGCCATTCTAACAATGGTTGGTAGAAAAGGCATAGGGCGATATTAACCTGCAGACATAATAGATTGGATTACCTTGGCATTAGATTGCCATTTTCAATGGCAATCTCATATTTCTGGTAATGTTGATCTCCGTTGTAAAAGGTAGTCTACCCAGTAGCTGGATTAGTCTGTTGCACCATGAAGGCAGATGTTTTGTAGCATATTTAAAACTAACTAGTTTTTATTTTTCAAAAGCTTTCATATGTCCAAACACACTTCTTGAGATGAAAGAAGTGGCTTTATCTCTGGGGGCAGTTTGAAATTGTTGGCAGGGGTGTGTGTCAGGGGAAGATAACAATAAGGTGTAATAATCTCGGGTGAAGATCTTTAACAGAGAAAAGGCAGAACTGTAACTCTGTTACAGTAGCGATAGTTAGGGTCTGGCTGTCTGACAAAGGCACAGATGATTGGATTGCTACTTATAATGCAGGAAATCATTGTCTTAGTTAAAGCCTAGAGAAAGTGTGCTGAACTTCCTGATGTATTTCTGCAAAGTCAGTGGTCTGAGAACTACCCCAAATGGGGTAAAAATGAAAATCCTGGGTGTAATGAGCAGAGCCTACCTTGTAGGATTTTGAGCATAACCTTGCTAGCATGTGAAATGAGTGCAATTGTACAGTAGTTGGAACATTCTTTGACACTTCCCTTCTTTGGGATTGGGATGTAGACCTATCTTTTCCAATTCTCTGTCCACTGCTAAGTTTTCCATTGATGATGATAAAAAAATAGTGCACTGGTCTTTTATATTGGGCTGTGGCACCAGGGTGTGTGACATGACCTTTAGCCTGGTTTGTTCCTTTTTGCACACCACACAGAATGATTAAAGCGGTAGGAAACACACACACCCCCAACTCTGTGTTGGCTGTCTCTAGCAAGCATGTCATTGCTAGCACCACTCTGGAAGCCACTGATGATGATTAAATCTTCTGCAAGCTAGCAAAAATTTAATGCAACTTGCTAAACACATTGGACACCTTACTACTCCCTATACCACCCCATGGCTGGAGTGCAATGTGTTCCAGCAAAAATAGTGCACATTTTTATTAAATTTGGAACATCCTGCTAGTTTGGTACATAGCCTGGCAGCCATTGATACTTATGATATATGCTGCTAGTTCGGTACACGGCCTGTGTAGATTCAATAATATTTTGAATTCAAATAATGTATGATTTCCTTCCTTTCAAATCAAGGGGGTAATGTCGGCGTATATAATTTTTTTGGGGGGGGGGGTAAAAGGTAAAAAAGTTCTCTGACCCCTGTGCTAAGTGGTCTCCCTTTGGAATCCATTCTTGAAGTTATTTTGTTCAAGACTGCACCTCTGAGGTTAGAGAGTGTCCAGTGTCCAGGAAGTGTGACACGTTAGTCTCCAGCCATTTTGTTGTTGTTTAGTCATTTAGTCATGTCCGACTCTTCGTGACCCCATGGGCCAGAGCACACCAGGCCCTCCTGTCTTCCCCTGCCTCCCGGAGTTGGGTCAAATTCATGTTGGTAGCTTCGATGGACCAAGGACCGAGCACAGCAGATGGACTGCTGGCTGCAGCACTACTCTGAGCTATATTCCAGAGAGAATGTAGTAACTGAAGAAGCATTAAATAACATTGAGTGCCTGCCAGTCTTGGAAGAGTTGGACAGTGAAACAACCTTCGCAGAAATAACCTTCGTATTTTTGGTATCACCTGGCAGGACAAAGTTCTAAATAGAGTAGTCCTAGAACGAGCTGGAATTTTTAGCATATATACATTACTGAAACAGCGACATCGACGTTGGCTTGGGCATGTTGTGAGAATGACTGATGGTTGGATTCCAAAAGATCTCCTGTATGGAGAATTAGTGCAGGGATATCCCCTCAAGGGGAGACCACAACTGCAATACAAGGACATCTGAAAATGGGATCTGAAGGTCTTGGAAATGGACCTCAACAGATGGGAAACCCTGACATCTGAGCGTTCAGCCTGGAGGCAGGCGTTGCATCTCCGCCTCTCCCAATTTGAAGAGACCCTTGTCCAACAGGCCAAGGCAAAGAGGCAGTCACAAAAGCAGCAAAATCAGGGAGCTGGACAGAGGACAGATTGCATTTGTCTTCAGTGTGGAAGGGATTGTCACTCTCAAATTGGCCTTCTCAGCTACACTAGATGCTGTTCTGTATCTGAGAGCAGAGCTGAAGCCAGTAATCGTTGGAACATCTCCTGGCAGCCTGTTGGACTTGGGTACAAGCAGCTCGAAGAGCTTGCAAGTTGGACACACTAGGGCAGTCTTTGTATGCTGATAGAGCTCTCCTCTTCTCCTCAATGGCTGGCATCAACTCCTCAGAATGGTCTTCAAACCAGTCGGCCGTCTTTTTGGTCTTCTTGCCAAATGTGGACAAGGTGGTGTTATACACAGAGTTCTTGAAATGTTCCCATCATTCAGGTGCATTTGCATCAGCTGGGCTTGGAAGGGTTTCCTCAAGGGCAAGGGCAAATTCCTCGACTGTTCTTTGATCGTGAGTCTTGCTGATGTCAATACGTGGTCTTCCTTTCATGTGATACAATCTCTTTGTTCTCAGTTTTACTCTACTACACACCAGGGAGTGATCAGTATCGCAATCAGCACTCTGGTAACTGCATGTGACCATAACACTAGGAAGGCTAGACTGTCTAGTGAGGATCAAATCGAGCTGATGCCAGTGCTTGGATCTTGGATGTCTTGAAGAAACTCTGTGTTGAAGCTTCGTGTTAAAGAACGCATTGCTGACACAAAGACCATAATAACAGCAAAACTCCAGCAAGCGTTGGCCATTTTCGTTCATCTTTCCAATGCCAAAACGGCTTAGACAAGTGGGCCAAGAATTGTGATCAGCACCAACTCTAGCGTTAAACTATCCGAGAATGAACAGTGGCTCTCTTTCAGGGACTTTTTTTGACAGTAGCTGCCAGATCGTCATAGAATTTCTCTTTCACTTCTGTAATGGATGACAGTGTTGGTGCATATGCGCTAATGAGAGTGACCCATCCCGCTGATGAGTGGAGCTGCAGAGACAGGAGTCTTTCACTCCCCACAGTAGGTGGAACAATGGATCTCAGCAGAGTATTTCTGACTGCAAAGCCAACACCATATTTCCTGGTCTCATTCAATGTTTTTCCCTGCCAGAAGAATGAGAAGTTTTTTTTCTTTAACAGATCCCGAGTCTCACAATCTCGCCTCTTGCAGGGCAACAATGTCCATCTGCAGCCTACTCAGTTCCATGTCGATGACATCTGTCTTGTGCACATCATCTATTTCCTGCAGGTTGTCAGAAAAACTGTAGTCAGAAAAGCCAGAAAATATATATTAGGACCCCCTTATCTGCAGGATCACTATTTGCTGATTCACTTATCCATGGTCTGAAAATATTAAAAAATATTTATTTATTTATTTTATATACCACTCCATTAGTGCCAAAGCACTCTTATGGGTGGTTTAACAGCAGGTTAAAACCATATCAAAACAACCAAACACTTAAAACACTCACAGTATAAAACCCGTATAGCACCAAAGCAATTTACAAAAGCAGCAGGACAGGAAATGAGCAAAATACCAACTCAGGTTGGTATGAAATGCCTCCCTAAAAAGAAAGGTCAAGTTTTCTTCTAAGTATCAAAAGGGAGGGAGCCAGGAATAGTACCTCCAGAAGCTGATTGGAACCACCGCAGAGAAAGCCCTACCTCTGGTGGAAGATTTTTGAGCCTCCCTCAGGGTGGCCTCCGGGAGGAGCCTGGTCTGGGAGGATCTAATGGGTTGGTCAGATGACATTGGGGTCAGACACTCTGACAACTAACGTGTTAAAATAAATAATAAAATATTAAAAGAAAAATACTAGAAATACAGTGGTGCCTTGCAAGACGAATGCCTTGCGGGACGAAAAACCCGAAAGACGACTGGTTTTGGCTATGGGGTTGATGACGAATGTTCCTATGGACGATTTTCGCTAGACAAATGTTTTCAGGTTGTTTTGTTGTTGTTTTGTTTTGGTTCAAATCTCAATCATTAATACCCAGGATGCATTGTGCATTGTGCTAGGAGGTTTAAAAAGCCTCCCCACTGCAGCTTGGGTTCACTTTTCCACGGGCAGTTTCAAGGCTGACTTCGAGAGGAGCAACTGTGGTCTGTGTTGTGGGCACATCATGTGTTTGGTGTGGTCTGTGTTGTGGAGGCATCCTGTCTTTGGAGAAATTGAAGGTTTTCAGAACTTTTTGGCCAGCAAAAGGTAGGGTGTGCATTTGTTCTCCTGTGTTGGTGGGGGGTTGTTATGCCAATTTTTTTTTGTAAGTTGCAGAGGAAAGGTAGGGTCTTAGCTTGTTCTGAGGGGTGTTATGCCAATTTTTATTTATTTTTTATTTTTTGGTAAGTTGCAGAGGAAAGGTAGGGGGCTTAGCTTGTGCTGGGGGGGTGTTATGCCACTTGTTTGTCCAGGGCAGTTTTGGTAAGGGTTGGGAAGGTGTGTGGAAAGGTGTGTGTGAAGCACTGCCTTTTGTTTTTGTGAACATAGCAGCTGTGCTGACATGGGTCCGAAGAAGGCTGCTTCTGCAGAGGCCTGGACGATGATAAAGGAGAAGAGTACTCTAGAGATGAAGAAGGAGATCATCAGGAAGCACGACGGAGGCATGCGAGTGATAGACCTCTCCAGGGAGTACCGGATGAATCCATCCACCATCGGTACCATCCTTAAGGTGAGGGAGAAAATCCTTGCCACAGATATAGCCAAGGGAGTCACCAGGATCATGAAGAACTGGCCAGCTGTTCTGGAGGAGGTGGAGAAGTTGCTGCTCATCTGGATGGAATAGAAGCAGTGTGCAGGGGACACAGTGACTGAGGCTGTCATTTGTGAGAAGACCAAAGCCTTGTACGCTGACCATGTGGAGCAAGAACCAGGAACCTCAGCCGAGCCAGAAGACTTCAAAGCAAGCAGAGGCTGGTTTGAATGCTTCAAAACCAGATCTGGAATCCACAGCGTGGTCAGGCATGGAGAGGCTGCCAGTTCCGATGTTCCTGTGGCTAAGGACTTTGCTACGGAGTTCCTGGAGGTCGTGACAACACAGGGCTATCTTCCACAGTAGGTCTTCAACTGTGATGAGACCGAGCTGTTTTGGAAGAGGATGCCCAAAAGGACCTTCCTCACTCAAGAGGAGAGCAAGCTGCCTGGCCACAAGCCCATGAAGGACCGTCTGACCCTCCTCTCCTGTGCCAACACCGGTGGGGACCTGAAGATAAAGCCCTTGCTGGTGTACCACTTGGAGAACCCATGGGCTTTCGAGAAGCACAAGGTCAACAAAGGCCAGCTGGGTGTGTTGTGGTGATCCAACACTAGGGTTTGTGTCACACACGTCCTGTTTGTGGACTGGGTCAATCTTGCTCTTGGTCCTACTGTCAAGCAGTACCTGCTGGACAATGAACTGCCGTTGAAGGCCCTGCACGTGATGGACTGATGGACATGCTCATCCTCCAGGCCTTGAGGAAGATGTGTAATACGAGTTCAAGTTCATTAAAATCATGTTCCTGCCACCTAACACCACCCTGGTACTCCAGCCAATGGATCAGCAGGTGACTGCCAATTTCAAGAAATGGTACACCAAGGAGCTCTTCAGATGCTACTTCGAGGTGACCGATTGCACCAGCCTCACCCTGCATGATTTCTGGAGGGACCACTTCAACATTGTCACCTGCTTGAAGTTGATCAACAAAGCCTGAGACAGGATCAGCCTGCTTGGCGCAACCTGTGGCCAGATTGTGTGGCAACAAGTGACTCTGATGTTCCTGCACCTGCACCAGAGTCAACAGTGATGGAGGACATTGTTGCCTTGGGCAGGACCATGGGCCTCGAGGTCACAGAGGATGACATCTGTGAACTGGTGGAGGGCCACGACTGGGAGCTATCCACCCAGGAGCTGGTCGAACTGCAGGCAGAGGCTACGGAGGAGCAGGCCTCTTTGGAAGAGGAAGAAGAGCCAGATGAGGAACAGCTGTCCACCACTAAACTGAAGGAGCTCTTAGAACAGTAGCAAAACATGCAGACTCAAGCACAGCGGTACCACCCAGACAAGGCTCTGGCATGTGACCTTGCTAACATGTTTGACACAAGGGTCATGTCCCCTTTCAGAGGGATGCTCAAAAGGTGGCAGAAGCAGCTGACCATGGAGAGGTTCCTCATGAAGAGGCCAAGATAGGAAGAGGAACCTGCTGCTTCTACCGGTGGTGCCCAGTTGCCTTCTCCCTCCTCGTCGTCCTCTTACAAGCCTTGAGGTCAAGGCTTAAAGCCTTCTCCCAGTTGACCACCATTCGGGCCATCACCAGAGAGACCCTCTGAAGCTCTGGGAACGTAAAAACTGCTGCTGTGATGTGGAGACAGTTCTGTCTGCCTCCAGTTTCCTGACTTAAAACACTGGTCCTGTGGTGGAGACTTCAGCCTCACTTGTTCACTTTAAAATGTGAAATGTAAAACGTTTCTGTACTGTTGGTTTCTGTATGTTTACATGCCTTGAAAATGCACTTTCTGAAGAGTTTTACACAATCCAAGAACTGTTAGTGACTGTTTCTGTTCAGTTTCAGTGAAGGCAGATGTTCCTGCCTCATGTTTGCTGATTTTTAAATGTTTTTCTATGATGTTTAAAAAGTTAACGTTTTTTGATTGAAATTTTTCGCAAGACGACATTAACGGCAGAATGAATTAAATTCGTCTTGCAAGGCACCACAGTATAAATTTCCAAGGATGAAGTTACCAGAATTGGCCAATAGAGGGAGGCAAAGACCATGCTATGTATAGTGTCCACAATAACCCATGTTTTTCAGCATTCGTGGGAGGGGGCTAGGAAGTGATCCCCCATGGAATGCAGGGGTCCTACTGCATCTCATCTTTTGCTAGCAATGCCCTGGTGTGTTTCATATTGGACAGACTGACCAAATTCTACATAAAAGACAAAAAAATATTAAAAGTAGAAATACTTAGAAACCAGTGGGCCAGCACTCCACCCTTCCTGGACACTCTTTCTCGGACTTCAGGGTTGTAGTCCTCATGAAGAATAAAAGCTAGTTAGTCTTTAAACTGCTACAAGGTTTCTGGTTCCTCCATTGTGAAAGATACTTTTTTTTTCTTTTTTGGGGAATGTACACTTAAAAATAAAATGTATGAATGCATCATGTCAGGACAATCCTCCATGAACGAGGATTGGTTGAAGGTTCTGTGAAGTGCAGTCTTCATTCCAAATCCCACTTTCCACTGCTAATGGAGGGAGACGCCCTTAGTCACGTGAAACAGCACCACCGTGGTCCCTAACACAAATAGCTAAACCAATCTGAAATGTGTGTTTTTACAAGCCAAAATGCATTTATCTTTTTAAAAAAGTACAGCAATATATGCTATTCTTTTGTACTCAATTTAAGCCACAGTATTATTTAAAAACACATTTAGGCAAATGGTTTGATACTAAATGACTCCAGGTTAATTTACTTTCAACATCTGCATGTTAACCAGTAATGTTATCACTGCAACTTATGAGTTGCATAGTTTTCTCCGTTCGTGAGAGTCAAGCATTCAGCTTCAAATAATAATTTATATGCACATGAAAAACAGCTTAATGTTGCTCAAGATTCTTGCTTTCTTCAGTGTTGCTTTTTGAGTGGTTTAACTTTATACAGGAAGCCATTCCTGTCCCTGTTCAATTAATTAATGTTAATGCAGCTTTAAAAAATGGAGGGAGGGAATAAAACTGATGTAGTGTAACCTCCCAGCCTTTAAACCTTAGTTAGGCCACCAGGAGCATATTGAAAATTTTTGCCCTCCCTTCTCTTCGCCCCCTTCTTCTTATTCCTCCTCCTCCTCCCCCCTCCCCTTCCCTATCTAGTGACCACATTTCTTCCTTTCTTCTTCTGGAGAAGTAACCATGCTGCAGTGTGACATTTGCACTAATGTTAATTATATGTATAGTTAATTTTCATTACTATGCAAAGTAACTTTTCATAGCACATGTGAACGGCTCATGACTGGAGTAGGGTGGTGGTGTTCCACCCTGAAATTTTGGCAAGGATCCTCCTGTAACTGCAAACTATCCCTGTGAGGCTGCAGCTGTGATGAGGCTGGAAATTATTCTCTCTCCCTGAGGAACAATGGAAGTGGAGTCAGGAGCCTCTAATGGAGACATCTCAGCAGGTTCATCAGAGGACAAATTCCAAAAAACACTATTTGGAGACAGAACAGCAAAGTCATGCAAAACCAGCATGTGGGGGTGTGTAGATATACATTTGCTAATAAGAACAGCACTTGTTCCATTTAGATTCTTCATGTTTTTCCCAGATGTAGAAAGAGTATGAACAAGGTTGTTGTTATGAGAACCCTTACAGATTTGCTTGTTAACAAGAAGCAAATTTGTATTCGTGAAGGCTTTCACGGCTGGGATCTAATGGTTGTTGTGGGTTTTTCGGGCTCTTTGGCCGTGTTCTGAAGGTTGTTCTTCCTAACGTCTCACCAGTCTCTGTGGCCGGCATCTTCAGAGGGCAGCACTCTGAATCAGCAAACTGATTGGCTGGGTGGCGCATGTAGCCAGCCTATCTTGGAGCCCGAAGGAGGAGGAGGCTGGAGGGTTGGAGGGTGATGAGAAGGAGAGTGTAACTGAAGAAAAAGGGTAGTTGTTGGGTTGTTGTAACTGAAGAACTGAATCTTAGATCTGTTCCCAAGATGATGTTCCTATGTAATAAAAAGATAATGTTTTCATTCTTTAGCCGCCAGATCTGGTGTGGTTAACGGCTGGTGTCAAACACACTACAAGCAAACTCATCATACTTTAAAATATGGTAGAAGAAACTGGAGTAGAAATGAAAAAGACCTTAAAGACAACTGAGGATGGTAAAGTGGAAATACTCTCACTGTCTTGTCTACTTTGAACCCAGAAGCATTCCAATGATGCTAGTTGCTCTGGAGACTTTCTTATGTAAGGGTGTACAGACATGAGCATTTATATAACCTTAAGATTTTGATCCTATATACCCTTACAGAAGAATGCAGATTTCAACTAGTGTCATGAAACCTACCAAATTTGTTTTGACTCAAAGTGTGTGACCAGAGGCCAAATTGGATTGGGCTAGATCAGGTGAATAAATAGGGTTGCTTAAGGTTTCATAGAGGTCTGGCATGCCCTTTGAGGCAATCCTTGCATCCACAAGAGGGTAAATAAGAAGGTTACCATGACACTGGTGAGTCAGAATGAATGTTGGCAGATCAAGTTTTGCTAACTCCTGGACAGCTCTCTGGTTTAGGTATCTGGATAGGGAGTTTGATTCTCCACTGCGCTTCCTTGATGAGCTGGACTCGATGATTCATAGAGTCCCTTTCAGCTCTGCAGTTCTAAGATTATTATTATTTGATAGACTACAAACAGTTGTATAAGCCTGAATCAAAGGGAAAAGTCTCTACACTAGGAATTAGAGGGGGAAATGAAATCCGGTTGTTTTGTTACACAAAAGATGTAATGTTCAGTTACTCCTAGCTGATAATGAGTCCCACTGGTGTCCTCGTACCAAGTCAGCAGGCATGTACCTCCTAAGACTCCCAGGAGTGACTTGTTAACTGCTGTCTGAAAATGGCTGAATAGGATGCCTATAACAAAACAACACAATTTCAGCCTCATCTATGCTAGCCCATGCAGGGACAAATTTTCTGCCGTGCCATATGCCATGCCTTCATTGCTTCCTTTCTGTCTTGGTCTTCTCATGTGCTGTGTTGCTTCCACTTATTATTCTGTTGACTTGGAGAGTTTTCACTCTCTCTCTCTCTCTCTCTCTCTCTCTCTCTCTCATTCCTTCTCTTTCCCCATCAGAACTGGGAGTCACGTATCCTGAGCTACTACTGCCATTTACTCTCTTGTGCACTCAGGAAGTAAACCTTGGAGACACATTCTCTCCCTCCCTCTTCTGCTTCAGGCAGCTAAGTCAAAGGCAGAACGTAAGAGAAGAACAAGGGAGAAAGAGAAACAGCCATCTATTACTGAGTGGACTCCCTGCAACTCACTTTCTTAAATTTCTCTTTCCTTTCCAGGATTTTCATTTTCAGTTGTAAATGTTACCATCACACACGACCTGGAAGTGCACATGCGCGTGAGTGGTGCCTTACCGCGCCATTGAGCTCTGCCGCGTTTTTGCTTCCCCGGCCCTGGGAGAAGCAAGCAACCTGGGCCACGTGACCTTTTTGACACGGACTGGCACTATATAAAGAAGCGCCAGTCCGTGGTTTAATTCTCTTTTGATTTTGGCACCCATCCGCCCACCCTCTTTCTAGTGTGTTTGTTGGGGTTACCTGTTGTGGGGCCGGATAGGAATTTTTGACCTCTATCCTGATTGGCTTTTGGATGGGGGGATTTTTCGCCTATCCCACACTGGAAAAGGGTTTGTTGGCATTTGATGGTGTGTTTTTTATAATCGGTCACACTGGTGGGTAGTGCAGGAATAACTGGTTGTCACGGTGTGTCCCTTTTGTAATTATCATAAAGCCAACAGTGTGTTGGTCCTGATGGTTCTGCGGATCGTGCGATTACAGGGCCGAAGGCGGCTGATGCGCTGGACCACTTGCTGACCAAAGGTCATCAAATACGATGGCTAGAGGTCCGGGGTGTTTAATTGAGGCATTACAGGTTCCTCCAGTCATGGGACAGCTGGAACCTGGGGCCTGGGACTCGCCCATTGACTGATAAGGAATTATTTGGCGTTATTTCCCCGCACTACCGCAGGTCCCCTCAATTTTGGAATGGGTTTATTTGGTTGAATTAAATTGGTTTAATAAAGTGTGGCCCATATTTAAATCCAAAGAATTGTTGTCTTGCCTCTTCATTTCGGGGCTTGGGGGAGCAAAGCAAGGCAAAAGCAAGGCAATCCAGGCCAGCTGTGCAATTCCTCTCTCCTTCGACCACAGTTCAGGCTGCATGCATACACCATAAGGGTTTCTCACCCAGACAAAAATGTTTTCAGAGCTGGAATTGTGAGAACTAGAAAAGGTGGCAACATTAACATTTTGCACCAATTACAAAGTAAACCAGTAAAGGATCTACTGAATGATGCAAATATTGTCATCAGAACATTCCCAACCAACACACTAAAGGAAACAAATGAGCTCATGCATAGCACAGCTACCATGGAATCTGGTTATAAGCTGCAAAACCCCCAGAAAACTCATGACATCCTAAAATGGAAAATTCGATTGGAAAGAAAAATAAACAAATTATGTGCAGACATCAGCAACTTAAAACACTAGAAAGATTTATAACTTGAAAAAGTAAAAGCTGGACTATGCAAAATATATGACCTAGAAAGGAAAACAATTGTTGAAACCATTGAAGAATTAAAACAGCAGGTAACAGCTACAGCAAAGAACATTGAAAGATATGATGGACTCTTGAAACAATATAGAGAAAACACACAATTTTGAAAAAAACCAATGATTATTCTATATATCACTAGGAGAAAATGCAGAACAAAATAAATTAGGCTCATTTAAAAATGATGCTCAAAATTTTTGGAAAGAAATGTAGGAAAGCCCAACCAGACTTAACAAAAATGCCTCGTGAAAGACATTTGTAAAGAAACTCAAGGAAAACAATTGAATGATATTGTAATAACAACTGAAATGATTAAGAGACAAGTAAAGATTGTAAAAAATTGGAGTGCACCTGGTCCAGATGAGCTACATGGATTTTGGTTAAAGCATCTGTCACATTCCCACCAGTCCCTTGGTTGTTTCACCAAACAAAGGTACAAACTATGTGTCATGTCGTTGCCACCAGTTGATTACATCACCATTATATATTATTAATTAATTATAGAGATCCAGGCCATGTGTCATTTTTAATAGAACCAAATATGTTGTTTATTAATACAAGTGATGAAGGTACAATCAATGTCTTTAACTCTTAACCAAACATCCCACTTCATCCACCATCAACCACCAACCCTCTCTCCACCCCAAAATCCAAAACTCTCCAACTCTCCAACCTTAAAACTCCAATCTCCCTCCTCCTACTCCTGCACAGAATCTTATCTCCTGTGACTCCGCCTCTCCAGCACTCTCATTAGTCCATGCAGATGGCACATTAATATTCATGACCTGGGCAGACATCACAGCATCTAACACGTCTCTATAGAAGTGCAATTTAACCACTTACTTCAAAATTATACAACTGAAGACTGGATGACAACAGGTCGCACATTTCTGATAATAAAAGATCATCCAAACGGCAATGAACCCAGTAATTATCAACTAATTACATGCCTTCCAACCATGTTCAAGCTCCTCACAGGAGTACTTTCAAGATTTATGCATAAATACTTAACTGAAAACTCCCTATATACAACAGAAAAGGAACTTTAAAATGTCAAGGGGCACAAAAGATCAGCTGCTTATTGTTAAAATGATCCTGAAGAATAGAAAAATGTGAAAAACAAACCATAACATGGCCTGAATAGACTATAAAAAGGCATTTGACTCATTGCCACATGGCTGGATTAACACTTGCCTAAAAATGTTTGGGATCAGTAAAAACAATCAGTCAAAATCTTGTTGGATTTCAAGATCCAAACAGATAGACACCTTGAACATAACACACCAGACATCGTAGTAACAGAACGAAGAAATGTCTGGACCATTGACATAGCAATTCCAGGGAATGCCAGAGCTGAAAATAAAGAATTGGAAAAGCTAACAAAGTACAGAGACCTGGCAATCAAAACATCTCACCTCTGGAAGAAATACACTTCAGTGGTCCCTGTAGCCATTAGGGCTTTGGGAACAGTATCATTTCACACAGTACTATAAGCAATTGCAGATCTCAAAAATCACTCCAACAGAGCTACAAAAAATGGCAATACAGTGGTGCCTCGCATACCAATTGCATCGTATAACGATGAAATCGCTTTGCGATGAAGATTTTGCAATCGCTTTTGCGATCGCTTTCCGATGTTCCCTATGGGGGAATTTCGCTTTGCGATGATCGGTTCCCTGCTTGGGGAACCGATCATGGCAAAGCAATGCTTTTTAAACAGCTTATCGGCGCCACAAGCAAGGTTTTTTAAACAGATAATCGGCGCTGCACTACCCCCCGAGCTCCTGCATAAATAGGGGGCAGTGGGAGGGGGGAGCGGGGGTGCTCCGGATAGGTGCCTCGGGAGGAGGGAGGGAAGGAGGGGCAAAGGGCCTGGCCCCAATCCCCGAGCGCACCCCTGGGGCACCGAGCCAGAGAACAGTCATGGCGGGAGGCGCTGCAAAGGAGGAGGTGCCCGCGGGGGAACGGGATCAGGGCGGCAGTGGCTGGACGGGGCGGCATGCCAGATATCCGTTCCTTGCCCCATCTGCACCCCGCCAAGGAGACCAGGCATCCAGGGTTGGCTGGCTGGTGGTGGGTGGTGCGCCTCTTCCCGCCCCAGGCAGCTGCCTGCCTCTGAGACCGCCACTCACCGCCCAAGGAGGCCGGGTGTCCCCCAGGCTGGCTGGCAAGCGGTGGGTGGGTGGTGCGCCCCTTGCTGCCCCGGGTGGCTGCCTGCCTCCGAGCCCGCCGCTCACCGCCCAAGGAGGCTGGGTGTCCCGTGGGCTGGCTGGCGAGCAGCGGGTGGATGTTGCGCCCGTTCCCGCCCCGGGCGGCTGCCTGCCTCCGAGCCCTCATTTGCCGGAGAAACACCCTCCGGCCCGCCCGTCTGCACCCCGGGACAGCCCCGCCAAGGAGGCCAGGCATTGTCTGGGGCTGGCTGGCTGGCTGGCGGTGTTTTGCCATGATCAGTTCCCTGCTTGGGGAACCGATCATTGCAAAGCCATGCTTTTCTAACAGCTGATCAGTGGTTTCAAAATGGCCACCCGCTGTTTTCTGGGATGGATTCCTCGCTGCACGGGCAGCGAAAATGGCCGCCCTATGGAGGATCTTCACTGAACGGTGAGTTTGAAGCCCATAGGAATGCATTTATCGCATTTTTATGCGTTTCTATGGGCTTTTTTGTTCTGCATAGCGACGAATCCGTATAGCGACGATTTTTCTGGAACGGATTATCATCACTATGTGGGGCACCACTGTACGTATTAGGAACAGTATACATACTGCGTCAATATTTAACAGATACTTAGGTTTTTTGGTTAAAACATTTATCTTTTATATAATACCGGTCAATGTTTTTATAATGTTGACTGTGCCTGGTGTTTCTGAAGAAGAAGAAGAAGAAGAAGAAGAAGAAGAAGAAGAAGAGCTTGGGGTTTGGAGGATATTCCCTCCAGCCCGCAAAGCAAACCCCACTGGTCCTAGAGGCCTCTAGGGGCAGAAAAGCAATGTTTTGTTCCATTAGGAAGAAACCGAGCTTGGTGGTGGACAACATTGGCAATTATAGGCCCATCGTCAATGTTTCTTTCCTTAGCAAGGTAGTAGAGAGGGTGATGGCCAATCAATTTCAGGCCCGTTTGGATGAAACCGATGCCCTGGATCCATTCCAGTTGGGCTTCAGGCTGCACTGTGGTATAGAAACTGCACTGGTCGCCCTGCTTGATGACCTATTGAGGGAGGCAGACAGGGGCAAAATATCTTTGTTGGTTCTCCTCGACATCTCAGCCGCCTTTGATTCTGTTGACCACAGTATCCTCCTGGGGAGGCTCTCAGAGTTCTGGATCAGTGGTCTGGCTCTTGCCTGGCTCCGGTCCTTCTTTTTCAGAGAGTCCAGCTTGGGGAGAATGTATCGGCCCTGTGGCTCCTCAATTGTGGGGTCCCGCAGGGTTAGATAATCTCTCCAGTGCTGTTTAATATCTATATGAGGCCACTGGGGGTGTTATCTGGGGTATGGTACCTCATGCCATCAGTATGCTGATAACACTCAGTTCTACATCTTTTTTTCCCATCAGTAGTGGATGCCGTTATGTCCCTTGAGCTCTGCCTGCGGACTATTCTGCAATGGATGCAGGAGAAGGGACTGAGGCTGAATCTGGAGAAGATGGAGCTCCTGAGGGTGGATGCCCCTGTCACCAGTGGTTTGGGACGCTCCCTTTCTTTTGGGGGAGTGACTCTCATCACAAAGAGTGTGGTCCACAGCTTCGGGGGTCCATCTTTACCTGGCACTTGGCACGGAATCCCAGGTAACGTCTGTGGTCTGCACCGCCTATTTACATCATTGGTGGATTGCCCAGCTGCGATCCTATCTTGATGTTGGGGCGCTCACCACACTTGTCCATGTGCTTGTAGTTTTGAGATTAGTCTACTGTAACACACTCTACATGAGGCTTCCCTTGAGATAGATGTAGAAACTTCAAATGGTCCAGAACACGGTGGTCAGATTACTAACTGGGGTGAAAAATATCATATTTCCCCCACTCTGTCCGCCTTGCACTGGTTACCCATCAAATTCAAGGTTCTAATAATTACATATAAAGCCCTAAATGGTTTAGGACCTCAATATCTGTCAGAGTGCCTTCTTCCACCTAGTTCTATCCATATCGCTCATTCTATCCAGGCAGGGCGGCTGAGGGGTTTAACTCCAAGAGAGGTCCAGAAGGAAAAAACTAGAAACTGGGCCTTCTCAGCACTGGCCCCTTGCCTTTGGAACACCCTTACCCCTGAGATCCATCTGGCTCCCTCGCTGGGAGTTTTTAAGAATAAACTGAGGACCTGACTCTTCATGCAGGCCTTCCCTCCTGACATTATTTAATTTCTTCCCCTAGTTTTGCCATCTTGAATTAAGTTTGCTTGTTTTTAATTGTCTTTTGTCTTTTTATTGATGTTTAATTTTATTGCTTTTTTGGACTGTAACCTGCCCAGAGTAGATTCATCTAGATGGATGGTATAAAAGCCAAATAAATAAATAAATAAACAAACAAACAAATTTTTCCATTGCGGACTACAAAAAATGTCCCTCAAGAGGAGCATATGGCATGTGGACTACAGTTTGCCTATTCCTATCACAGGGGAAAGTAATGATTGAAGTAGGAGCCATTGCTATCCATCTTTTATCAGGTCTGTGACTATACAATAGACTGATTGTATGCTATTCGTCCTACAGATTGTGATGTCCTATGTCCGCTGGAGGTCAAGGAAGCCAATTATAAGAGCTGTGTTACTTTATGATGAATCATTTTCTAGCTGTGGAAACCTACAACATTTGGGTGGCATGTGAGGACTATGGCCTCACAAAGCTGCTTCAGAACCTATAAGCCAAAGTGGCAAATATACCGGGACAGCTACATACAGTACATGTGGGCTAAATATCATGTGTTCATCTCTGTGACTGGGAATGGAGAAGTAATCATAAACTGGTGGAAGTGAACAAATAATCAAGAATAGTTCTGGGACTTTTGTGGGATGACAGAAGACTTTGCTACAGACATTTAGAGAGTCTCAGGAAATCCAAAAGATGTGGTGATGGCATCTGGCCTATATGTTTTTAAAAGGGGATTGGACAAATGTATGGAAGAAAAGTCCATCGCAGATTATAAGCCATGATGGGGATGTATAATCTCCAGTTTAAAAGGCAGGTATCTCAAAATGCCAGATGCAGGGGAGGGGTATCAGGAGACAGGTATCTAGTTGTCTCATGTGCTCCCAGAGGCATCTGGTGGGGCCACTGTGAGATACAGGAAGCTGGACTAGATGGGCCCTTGCCCTGACCCAGCAGGGCTCTTCTTATGTAGTATATTTGTATTAAACAATGTAAATTGATGTCAAATAGGTCATTGTATGAGGTATAAATTTCCCTATGTCTTGAAAGCAAATTTTGATTCTTGTCCATTTTAAAATAGGATCAATTTCACAATTTATCTTGTTTCTCTTTATCCTTTAAAGTTTAAAATTGTTCCATCGGAGACGAACATTATTTCAAACAGCAACTCTCTCTTTCTCCTTCTTATTGAACGCATTTTGAGGTTCAATGCACGTAACAATCTGTGACAAGGGTCCACGATGTGGAAATTCAGTTGGCTGCCCATGCTTAGCTAGTTGCCTGCAATCACAAGAAAAGATGTACATCTTTCTCACATGAATGTGAATTACAGGATCAAAGTTACTTTTCCCTCCAGCAACACCAGAAGAAAGTAATTAGAATCTGCCTGGTTTATTTATCACTTTAGCTCAATATTGATGAATCCAGAAATCCTCTTTGGTTTTATTTTTATCTTATTTTATGTTTCCTATTTTGAAACACCTCAATAAAGACATGACAGTTACTTTCAAATGGTAAAACATCTCACTGCTGTGGCACGCAGGTAAATACCAGTACTATAAGGGGACTTTATGTCCCAGTTTTGCTTGGCTTGGAAAAAAGCTAACAATCAAACAAGGAAAGCTTACATGTGACCTCACCCATGTGGTTCTTGTAACATGAGCACACGGATACACTGAACCTTATTCTGTTTTATCTGATACAGATTACTAGGGATCCATTTTGTCAGAGTCTTCAGCAGAGACCACGGTCTTCAAAAAGATGGCAGTATGAACATAAAGTCTATCCTTGATTTCTGAAAACTATGGTCTCCACTCAAGACTGACAAACCACAGTAATACTACCATGTTATAACTAATTCTTTAGCTGGCCATATGATCAGTAGGATTTATTAATATTAATGTTTTAATGACTATTTTAATATAGGGTATTTATTATAATATTGCTTATTTTTAATGGGTTAATGTTTTTAAAATTTTACTATTGTTGTATGCTGCACAGAGACCATTGGTAATGGTGCGGCTAAAAAAAAATCTAATAAATAAATAAATAAATAAATAAATAAATAAATAAATAAATAAATAAATAAATAAATAAATAAATAAATAAATAAATAAATAATGCTGTCCCAAGTAGTTTTGGATATTTACCAGTTTTATGAACTCTTTGACACATCTTTTGGGATTAATTCAAGAGCTGGTTGCTCACCAGAACATTCTTAATGAGAGCTTGAAGAAATCAGTATTTTGGACTACAAGTGTAAATGTTACAGATATGTCAGATCATATGGAGGAAAAAAAATCACCCTGGAAATATCCAGATCTAGTCTGAAATCCAATGCCAGATTAGCAGTTGCATTTAAAGTAAGGCACCATGTATATGGAGGGTACTTTCTGAAGGAAGGAAGGAAGGAATAAAAATATTTGCCTAAATGCTCTTAGTTAATGCCCATGATGAACTGATGCAATGCTAAAGTCAGCATAGACATTATCTGTTGTGTCTCGAGTTATACATCTCAGCACACAACAAAAATGTCTATGCTGATTTTGCAACTTTCATCCATTGACCATCAAACATTATGCTGATTGTACTATGCTGGTGTAAAAAGAGAACAGATTTAAGGCTGTTGGGTTGAATCTAGGATCTGCCTTCTGGAGACAAAATGGTTCTGTTCATGAAAGTTGCCTCCAAATGGTTATCAGGATTTTTTTTCTCCCCTCAGCACCACCACTCACACCCTTCCACAGAGATCCTAGACCCTTTGTATAGCAGAGGGGGTTTCTGTGGACAAGATGGGATGGGAAGGCCCACTTTAGCCAGTTCAGTTGCGGGGACCTGATTTGTCACAAGAGAATCCAACTTTCTCTAGATTAGATGCTCATGACAAAATGCATCTAACTTTAAGCCAGTCATTAAACACAGAGCTTGAAAGCCTTACCTTCTAGATATCAGAAATCTACTTTTTTGGCTCTTAGAATCACCTGTACAGTATAACTAATGGCCATTCTGGGTGAGGGGTTCTAGCAGTTGCAATCAAAGAAGGTAACGTTTCCAAGCACCTATTGAATGTTTAATAGCATATATGTTTGTGTGCCCACACATAGAGAGATAATTTGGATTGCAACTGTGGTAAGCAGACAGGATGTCTAAATCTCTGTTGTGGTTCTAATGAAAATTATTCTTCTCTCCTCAAAAACGGCACTTTCAGTTAGGTGAGGATTGCCACTGCCAGCAAAGATCTTGGCTTTTTAAATATGGGATATAAGATGCCTCCCCATTTGCTGTGGTCTCAATCTTGTCTGGCTCTCATAACAGCTACTATTTATAGGAATAAAGGATACAACAGCATTAAAAGTGATTTTTAAAAATGTAATGGCCTAGAACTTTCAAGGAAAAATGCAATCTGAAAACAGGTCCTTATGCCAAATAATCTTGGGAGCATTTATAATGCTACAATCCCATTTTTTTTCTAAACCAAACAAATGCCATACCTAATTTTTAATCGTTCTCTAATGAAATAACCATAATTAAGATTTTCCTTCTAACATATCTGAGCAAATTAAGTAATATGCCTCACACTTACCCATACATTCGTGAAATTATTGCTGGTGATGTTGGTGGAAGATTAGAATTTACTGGTTGGGTGGTTGACCAATGAACCTTGCCAGTGTATCCAAAGGTGTTTGGAGAGCTAAGGGGAAAAGTTAAAGGGAGAAGAGGAATTGATTAAGCAGGCACAAGCTTGAAATAATGACTTCCTGATAGCTGTAATTAAAGCAAAAACAATGGCTTGCACATGTTTCTGCTTACAATTTACCTATGTAGAGTTTGGGGAGGGGAAAATGAATCTAGGATGGAAATTCTTGCATTCCTGCAGTAGAAGAATATCAGTCTACTTCTTCAGTGCAAATGTTTAACAATTCCTCAATTTTCATAGGACAATGGTAAGTTTTGTTATGTGACGGTCAGGTCATATTATATCTTGGGCAATAATATGAACAAATTAGTTCTTTTTTTAAAAAAGTGAACATATTTCATTATCTGAGAGACATTTGAATCTTTTATCTCCATCTGCATTGTGTGAAGGCAAAAGGAGAAGGGGACAACAGAGGATGAGATGGTTGGACAGTGTCATCGAAGCTACCAACATGAATTTGACCCAACTCCGGGAGGCAGTGGAAAACAGGAGGGCCTGGCGTGCTCTAGTCCATGGGGTAGTGAAGAGTCAGACACGACTTGATGACTAAACAACAGTGTACAGCAATACTAGAAATTAGCTCACACTTGGTAACTATGGGAATTGGAAGACTTGAATTTCATTATACCCTGCAGAGATTTTCAAAGGAGACATGTTAGTCTGTTTCAGCATGTATAACAAAAACAAAATGAAACAACAAATAAAAACAACACATTTTGGTACCTAAGACTAAAATATTTATTTCAGTGTGAACTTTCACAGTTTACACTCCACTTCTTCCTTACGAGAAATAAAAGAGTTTTGAAGATGTGACAACAATTTGTTTTCCTTCTTTAGAAACAATATTTCTGACCTTTAGTGCCTACTAATCTGGCATTAACTTGCATTCCATTCAGCCATATAAACACAGTCTACCCAGCACAGTTCCCAAATGTACATTCCCCTGAAAACCTGCAGAAAGTAAACTAAGAATGAATTGGATGTTTAATGTAGTAAAATTCCAGGCTATCACACATCAGTAAAGCTATTCTTGCTAGTAATTGTGCAAATCCCCCTCATACTTGCTTCTCCTATATGCTGGCATAAAAAATATTTGATGTCATCTACCAGCTGCAAATTTATTAAATGATGAAATGCACTGTAGTCTACTACATATACTTACAATAAACACACTGCATCCATGCCACTCTGGCTGTTCTGCACTTCTTCCCCATCAGGTATGCAAGCAAGCTGGTGTCTAGGTTTTTATCTCCTTTCAAAACTGTCTGATTATTTCACATTGAGAAAACATGCTATAAATTAACTTTTTTTTAACAACTGTCATTATATTGTATGATATTTGTTCATATTGCCTCATTATCAAAGCTATATCTTTCATTTTTCCACCACACAAACTATATGAGTTACTCCATGAGAGTCTGTGATGGAAGGGAAAAAAACATGCTTTATATTAGGGATGATGTCCACTTGTGCAGCCATCTGGTAGATTGGTCGAAGCATGTATTTGCAACAAACAGGTTGTTCGCTTTACAGAATTCTATAATAAATCTATGAGTTATACTCCTGCTTTATTTCTGTCCCCAGGACGAATTTTCCAGCAACATTTGGTTCTGCTTTGTTCCCTACCTTTGCGTTCCTGACACCTATGATTATAAGCATGTCTTATTTGGTGAGTGATCAATTTCCTCTTGGATGCTTGTATAAACGTTTTCAGTTTCATCTTCTTCAGCATTGGTAGTTTGAGCATAGACTTGGATAATGATTATGTTTATAGTTTCCCATGGAGTCTGCTTGATATTATTTAGTCAGATCTTGCATTATAGCTCCTAACTGCCTGTGCTACATCTTGCCTCACTATTAGACCCACTCCATTTCTTCTGAGTTTGCCATTTCCAGAATAGAAACGTTGTAGTCTGAAGATGTCCCATTCCAGTTCACTGGCACCAAGCACTGCAATGTTTATATGTTTCATTTCTTGATTTATGGTTTCCATTTACCATGATTCATCCTTCTCATGTTCCACATTCCAATTGTGAATATTGTGCAGCATTGGACTTTTCTTTCACTTCTGTGCGCATCAACCACTATATGTCATTTCAGCTTTAATCTAGTTTGGACAGTCTCATCATAGAGTTTTCATAGTAAGGGAGGTACAGCAGGAGATTTCCATTGCAACCTACTGTAAAGTACTAACAAACATTAGTTTAACTGTTACTGCAAAGTACAATCTAAAAGATACGAACTAATTACATCTTTCAGTTAGCCATTATAGGGCAGGATTAGTTGGCCATATAGGGCCATCAGTCATTAAACCAATCTTGTCAGTCATTTCTTACCTTCTCATGGCGGAATCTTTAATAAGTTTCCAAAAAAACCACCAGAGTTTTCAAAGAGTTTTAAAGATATTCTATTCAGTTTAAAGGGGGGGGGAGGGCTGAGTAGTACCAGCTTGTAAATTTAACTAATGAAGCAAAATATTCTTTTAGAGTTTTGTCTTAAGGCAAAGTTCACTACTAATATTTTGTGACATCTGTAGTGTGTGCACTGTTAAGCAGATTCCCTGAATCTGGAATTAAGTGTTTCTTACATTTGTAGAGGTGTGAATATTTATGTTAAGAGGACATCTAGTGGCACTCTGTCATACATACACCTTAATGTAGAGGTGCTTTGATTAGGAATTTGTGTGTGTGTGTGTGTGTGTGTGTGTGTGTGTGTGTGTGTGTGTGTGTGTGTGTGTGTGTGTGAGAGAGAGAGAGAGAGAGAGAGACAGAGACAGAGACAGAGACAGAGACAGAGACAGAGAGAAAAAGGGATATTGAATGTATTCCCATGTGGGTTCTAGTTAAGTAAAAATGTGGTGACTGTATGCCTTGTAATATTGCCAATTTTTATTTTTAAAATACGTCCCTGCCAATTTCATAGTGCCATATATATACACATATAATCTGCCTTTGAAAAGAAAAGGAGGACCGTCTAAACCAATAATTCCAGTATTTGCGATGCATAATTAATAATGAACAAAAGCCCAAAGTCAGCCCATGGGGGAGCACTAGAATCACCTCCTTGCTACTACCTACCAGTAAGTACACCAGAAAAATGGCTCATGTAGAAATACTAGAGACAATCTTCTGGTGGCAGCTGACATACTGTATACCTTAAATATACATATGATACATAGTTTATATATGTGCACTTTTATTCAGCCTCTGAATAAAGTTATCTGCCACACAGAAAGGTGGATAGGGAAATAGTAGACAACTGTTCTTCCCATTTTAAAAAGACTCTTTAATTTTTTTTTCCTGAAAAAAATGGCAGAAAGTATTAGGAAACTTTTTGTTTTGTTTTAAGATGATGAATAGAACTGCTATTCGAATTTATAAGACAATGGTACTTACTACTACTAAGGGGAAGAACCTTTACTCCCACAAATGATCCAGCCGCGGGAGGGTCCAGGACCTCGACCAGCGAGGCTGGCCTTGCCCTCCACCCGGGATAGCGCGAGAGGGGCCCACGTGACTTCCGGGTGGGAGGGGAAGGCCCGGGTATTTAAAGGGCCTTCCCCTTCCGGAACGCCCTCTTCTTTTCGGGCAGAGAGAGAGTGGAGAAGCAGTGCAAACCTTTGATTGCAGGCATCGATTGGGAGTCTACATCTTTAACGAGAGCTGGCTGGGGAGAGGCAGTAGCGTCCGCAGTGGTCGGCTGAGCAGCAGCAGCGAACGGGAGAGGCAACGGCTTTCTCCCTGGGCTAAGTAGTTTGATTAACGGATCGATCGGTTCAGCGGGGGGCTTGCTTTCCCGGGTTGCACAGGAGGGTGTTTTAGCGCGGTCGGGCTGCGATTGTTCAGAGAGCACTTTGCCCTGCTGGGGAACGGTGCGGATCTGCCCTTTCTTTCTCCGTTGTTGCCTCCCCCCCTGCTGTTTTGCGATTTTTGCTTTGGGGCGCCGGGCCGCAGGTCAGCTGTGCCGCGCCATCGGGAGTTTTTAAGGGCTAGTCACCGGGGTCTCCCTACCGGTTACTGCGGGCGGCCGGCGGCAGCGGCAGCCCCCCCTTTTTATTTTCCTTCCGCCAGATCGCCTGTTTGTTTGCGTTTGCCGCAGCGCTGCTGCCTCGTGGTGCCCGCCATTTTGTACCCCCCCTGCTTCGGGGATCCCTCCCACCCCTACTCCAATTTCGCTGCGTTCCCCGGGTTGTTCGTTAATCCTGGGGCAAAAGGAAAAGGCGCGGTGAACTAGCGGCTGGGTGCAGGAGAGGGTTCCCACCTCGCTGGGGGATCCATTGCTAATATTCCACCCCACTTGCCTTTATCATGCAGGAAATAGTCGGTGCGCCGGATTTCTTTGGGGCACAGGTCCTGGGTTGCTCACTGTTTTCAGCTACAGGGGCTTGTATTGTTCAGCCGGAAAACTAGGGGCCATTTCAATTTTGAATTTCCCGCCAATTTTTGGGCCCCGCCCCCCCGCCGACCCACCGCATCGGTTGTTGTTCTCGGCTACTGGCGAGGCGCTGGGGGGATCTGCGCTACACAGGGCAACAAGCTTGCCGATTAGGGGATTGCCTGCTTGCTGCACTTAAACGGAACGCAGGAAATTAAGCGCGATCCTTATCTGTTGTACCGGACGGTTATTACCGGGCACTGTCCTGCGTGGGAGGGGGAGATACCCCATATTAGCTCCATAGCAACTACATTGCATTGCACTGGGCGAGCACCAGGGATTGCTGGATTAAGTTTACAATTAATCAACAGTATATATTATCTGCATAGTCACTTTAATTTTCTTGTTAAGTGTTGAAGCCTAAACTGGAAATTGCTTACTGGAATAGATTTTATTGCACTTTGCTCTAGCCGCATTTATCTGTATACATTGAATTAACCATATAGAATATATTAATAGACGAATTAATTGGCGGGTTTAATACTATAGCCTGCATTGCAAATATTAATTCATTAGGTTTCTATATACATTCGATTAGACATATATGAACGTATAAATAGATGAATTAAGTTGCTGATAAATTGATAAAGCCTTAATTGAGAGGATTATTTGATTAAATTTTATCTACAATCAACTTGAACTGCATTTAATTTAATATACATTTGATTAGTCATATATAAATATATACATAGTTGAATTAATTGGCTGGTAAAAGGGTAAAGCCTAAGTTGGAAATTCTAAGTGCATAAAATTTAGCGCATTCCATTATCTTCTATTAAAAAAAAAAAAAGGAGGAGAGGAATACATTGAGGGAGTTGGTGGAAGTAGAGGATATTCCTTTCATCCCTAAGGTCTAGGGCAAGGGTGCAATATCTATCTTGCAATCAATTAGTGGAGCGCGCAGTACCCGTGGGGGCTACACGCGACACATTAATTACACATCAATCGGAAGCTCACCTTGTTATAACTATTGGCGCAGGCCTTTAGGCCAGATCAATTCCTAACAGTTAGCACCTTGCTGCACATTTTTGGAGTGCCCCATTGTGCCACACGGCAGGATTGCGCGCAGTCTTCAGTTAATTAGTGCTGGGGCACGCAAGGTCGGCAATCTAAGAACCAATAAATTGTGGTATTGGGCGTAAAATATATAGCCTAGCCGACAGCCACGATTCTTTATCAATAAACATACGCACATATATATAAGAAATAAAATAAGAATACAAGGAGAAGGAGAGGCAGAACCAAGGTAGCGGCCCGGGTGCAGAACAGTTAATTGACGAGATGGCACCACGAAAAGGGGTTGGAAACAGGAAAGGGAAGCAGCCGGCCCAGAGGAGGCAGGTACCCCACGCGTCACCGCCGCATTCCTCTTCAGATGAGGAATCATGGCCGGTCTGGCAAAAATTACAGAATAAAATTGAGGCCTTGGAGGCTCAAACGCCGGGCAAGCAGCCCACTCAACCACGCGGGGTGCGTAGATCGGCTAGGGAGTCCAAAAGCCACAAGAGAACTAGGCTAAGGGTCATGGCTCGCGAGCTAACACAGAGATGCGCTGCTATTGAGTCCACACAGGGCGCGGATGCTGAGGCGAGGCAGGACGAGGATGGTTCAGCGGTGGCCGCAAAGAGGCGTCGGTGTGCCGGACGGCGGCCGGTACCCGCGGAAGAGTCGGAACAGGCATCTGTAAGCCAGGAGGAACAGGAGGAGATTGAGGAGGTTAGCGGCGAGGCCACACAGCACTATGAGGAACCGGGCGGACCGTCAACATCATATGGTGAGTATGCAACCGGGTCAGTCGCCCAAACGCCTCCCACTGCATGGCCCTGGCCCTCGGGTGCACCAGGAGCATATGCAGCGACCGCACCCTACATCCTGATGGCTGCTGGTTTACCCCATACACCCTGGCCGTATGCCGCTCCGCACCCCACGGGGTGGGGCGGTCCTCCCGGGGCTCCGCCCGCGCAGGCTCAGCCTGCGGCTGCAGCTGGCTCAGGGGCTTGGCCTCACCCGGCGGTACCCAACACGGGCTACAACACTGTGCCCATCGCGGCGCTGCCTTATGGGGACTATTCGACGCCTTTGGGCGACCATTTGAGCCCTGCAACTAAGGAAAAAATTTGGAAAGGTTAGTACATAGATGTCTT
The DNA here is from genome assembly GCF_051106095.1 of Pogona vitticeps. Lineage (NCBI taxonomy): Eukaryota > Metazoa > Chordata > Lepidosauria > Squamata > Agamidae > Pogona > Pogona vitticeps. The sequence continues at coordinate 74,326,353 of NC_135788.1, read as the reverse complement.
TGAATTGCTGAATAGGGAAGTGGAAAAGAAGGACCTAGATGGGGAGGATGAGAAGGATAAGGAAAGGAGAAGAAGGAAAAAGCCGGAGAGAACCTGGGCTAATTGGCTCCTGGGGTTCTTAATTTATGCTGGGGTTATTGTGAAGGCTCAGCCGTGGAGGGCGCAGGCCCTCTTCCAGTATTTGGACATCATATATAGGGCCTACACAGACTTCGCAGGGCAGGCTTGGTTGCAATACGATCAGGCCTTCCGTATGAGGAGTGCCATCCAACCAAACCTGCGGTGGGACGAACCACAGCCAGGGCTCTGGCTGCAGCATATGGCCCCTTCTAGGCCCAACACTGGGGACCGTTTTGATAGTGGGCATCTCAATAGGAGAGCGTTAGTCCCGCAAGCTACCCGCACAGGCGCGGGGCAGGTGGTTCAACCCCGCCTGCCTTGCTTTCAATTTAACGCCAGGGGCTTCTGTAACAAGAAGCCCTGCAAGTTCAGACACGAGTGTCTCACGTGCGGAGGGCAGCACGCAAACTCCTCATGTTTTAGGGCGGGGGCCCAGAGACAGAACAGGAACACAGGGGGCCCCAGGAAGCCTAACAACGGGGGCGGGAGCAATGGAAAAGGGGCCCAGCCCAATTAAAGTACAGGTATTGGAGGAATGGCTGAGGCTCTATCCTCGCCATGAAGACGCTAATTATTTATTACAGGGTTTTAAATATGGTTTTCGAATACCAGCTAAAGGGGAACGCAAGGCTTTCATGTCCCGGAACCTCCGATCAGTGCTAGGTATGGAACACATAGTACAACAAAAAATCGACAAGGAAGTAAAGGAGGGCAGGGTCCTCGGCCCCTTCTCAACACCGCCTATGGAGAACCTCAGGGTTTCACCGCTAGGTATAGTACCCAAGAAGGCCCCAGGGGAATTCCGGTTAATCCATCACCTGTCCTTCCCTGAGGGGGCATCGGTGAACGACGCTATTCCCCAGGAGTTATGCACGGTCAGATACACCTCCTTCGATGATGCGGTGAGAATGATCAGGAAATGCGGGGTAGGGGCTGAACTGGCAAAATGTGACATTAAGTCAGCCTTTAGGCTGCTGCCAGTTCACCCTCAGGACTTTAACCTGCTAGGCTTCCAGTTTGGTGGCGCATTTTTTGTGGACAGGGCCCTACCCATGGGATGCTCAGTGTCATGTGCCGCATTTGAGAAGTTCAGCACTTTTATTGAGTGGAAACTTAGGTGCATGGTGAGAGGCAATACAACAGCGCATTACCTGGATGACTTCCTTTTCTGTGGAAAGGGAGGCACAGGCAGATGCGGTGTCATACTCCATACATTCCAAGCATTAGCCAAAGAATTAGGGTTGCCCCTAGCGGAGGATAAGACAGAGGGCCCGGCGACAGCCCTAACCTTCCTGGGTATAGAGCTGGTTACGGTGCAGCAAACGTCAAGGTTACCTCGGGACAAGTTGACTGACCTGAGGGCCCGAGTTGAAGAGCTCTTGCACAAAAAGAAAGCTTCCCTTAGAGACCTGCAGGAAATAGTTGGCCATCTGAACTTTGCTTGCAAGGTCGTGGCACCGGGCCGAGCATTCCTCAAGCGCCTGTGCACAGCTATGAGAGGACTCAAGCAACCGAGTCACAGGACCAGGGTAACGCGGGGCATGAGGGAGGACCTCCAGGTATGGAGCCTATTTCTCAAATCGTTCAATGGGGTCTCTTTCTGGAGATCAGAGATAAATTTGAAGGCAAATTTCCAGGTGCACTCGGATGCTGCAGGGTCACTGGGATTTGGCATCTATTGCCGAGGCAAATGGTGCGCAGGCCCGTGGCCACAGGCATGGCAGCAGAGCGGCATTACAAGGGATCTAACCTTCCTGGAATTCTTCCCAATTGTAGGAGCGCTATGGCTATGGGCGGAAGAATGGGCAAATTCTGTAGTACGCTTTTGGTGCGACAACCTGGCGGTTGTGCACATCATTAACAACCAGACGGCGCAGTCGGAGCGGGTTATGAAATTGGTGAGGGCCTTCACGCTCAGGGCGTTGCAGTTCAATATAGTGGTGCACGCCAGACACGTCCCCGGGGTAGACAACAGCATAGCTGATGCTTTGTCACGTCAACAGATCGATCGGTTCAGGGAACTGGCTCCAGAAGCCAGGGAGACGCCAGACGTTCTTCCCCCGGAGGTCTGGCAGATTGGCGTGACGTCGCATCCGCAGCAATAGGGCTGGCCCTTGCAGAAAGGACAAGGAAGGGCTACTCCGCAGTGAGTACGGAGTTCATGCAATTTAGAAGGATGGCGCATCTGGACCAGATTTGGCCGGTCCCGGTGGAACACCTGCAGCAGTTCATGGTATACCTGTATAAGAAAGGGCTAGCGCCGTCCACGATACAGGGTAAGCTGTCAGCCGTGGCATTTCAGGCGAAAAGCAATGGCTACAGGGATACCACTGGCGATTTTCGAATCAGAAAGATGTTGGAAGGCTGGTCCAAGGAGAGGGGCAGGACACAGGACACTAGGGCACCCATATCACCCAGCATCCTGGAACGTATGTGCACGCACTGGAGGATACTGTGCAGGGATGAGTATGAAATAAGGTTATTGCATGCTGCATCTCTCATAGCCTTCTTCGGTGCCTTGAGGATCAGTGAGTTGGTGGCCCGGGGTAAGGCGGATAAGGCTAGGGTAGCCCTACAGTGGGGAGATGTGAAACTGCAGGGAGCAAGGGTGGAGCTGTCGATTAGAAGATCTAAAGCTGATCAAAGGGGAAAGGGCAGGCAGTTAGTTTTAGGGCAATGCTCAACCAAGAACATATGCCCAGTCAGAGCCGTTAGAGCATACTTAGAATTGAGAGGAAGCGAGCCGGGTTATTTTTTCCAGCATGCCGATAACTCTCCATTAACAAAATACCAGTTCTGGAAGCTGACAGGTTTAGCCTTACAGGCGGTTGGCATTACGGGTGCCAGGTTCGGCACGCATTCCTTCAGAATTGGAGCGGCATCCACTGTGGCAGCCATGGGCTATAGCACGCAGGACATCAAGCGATTAGGGCGGTGGTCCTCTTCCTGTTATAAAAGATATATTAGGACCTTGCCTACGGTGTAGGCGGGGGCCTGACTGATGTTTTTGCAGGTTGCTCAAGCGCAAGTGCTCGGAAGCAGATCTTGATCATCGGGCATAGCTATATATACTGGGCAGAACGCTATGCAGCAGCATCTCCGTGGGGAAGCAACCTGGGGCTAGGAGCAAGGGCTACCATTACATGGAAGGGGCTGCGTGGCATGCAGTGGGGTCAACTGTGCAGAGTCACGGCGTTTGGCCAATGCCCTCCTGACCTGTTGCTAATACATTTGGGAGGTAACGACTTGCCCCGGTTGCCTGGCAAGGTGTTAATACTGGACATTCTGCGTGACCTTAAGAGATTGAAGGCAACATACCCACAGATGCATATCATATGGTCTACAATCATACCTCGGATAGCCTGGCGAGGCTCTGTGAGGAGTGCAGCAGTGAACAGGGCCCGGCGGGGCGTCAACAGGGAGGTATGCAGAGGCGTCTGCAATGGTATTGGAACTGTGATAGGCCACCACGGGATTCAAGCAGAGAAGTCACAACTGTTTCAGAGTGACGGCGTGCATCTGTCAGATGCGGGTCTGGAGGTATTTCTAGAGGATATACGGGGGGGGCCTGCTTGCTGAGCTCACAGGGCTCTGTGGCAGGCATGGGACATAGCCAGGCTAGTCCCTATGCTGTGGCGGGTAGTGCGGAAAAGTAGGCATCTACGGTGGGTCCCGCAGTAAGTTCAAGTAAGCCAACAGTACATCCTACCGCCCACGACTGCGGATCGTGCGATTACAGTGTCTGTGGTGGGAAGATGCGCTGGGTCACTCCCAGACTAACAACCCTCAAACAAAGGGGGATAAAGGTCTGGGGGTGTTTGGTTAGCGGCCGGCCAGGTCCCTGCTATCCTTTACGGTCGCGGGAGCCTGGGGGGCCTGGGACTCGCCCTTACGTCAATCCCTTTAAATGTTTCCGCACTACAGCAGGCCCCTCCTTCATAATAAAATGTTGGTATATGATTGTATGATTAATAAAGTGTGGCCCATATTTTAAACCCATATTATTGTCTCGCGCATTATTCCGGGGTTGGGGGGGCAAACAGTTTTGAAGCACAATTAAAAGTCAATGTTCAAGAGGGCCCAGTACAAGAGATCCCATCTGCAACATAGTCAGCAAGACCTTTGCATGACACAGACTCTGACTCTTGCTTTTCACCCATGTCACTTTCCTTCATTTTCTTCAGCATGTGAAAGCAGTGAATCCCTGTTTGGAAATTTGAATATATGCCAGATAAAGAAATAAACTGATATGAAGCCTATGAGAATGAGGAAAAAAAATGAAGGAACAGAAGAAGCAGAAACTGTAGCTAGTGATAGTTCAGAAAATGAGTCTTGTTAGACAGTGGCTAGAATCCTATTTGTCAGTTACACTGGGATAACTACAATGGTGTGACTCAGTCACAAATCTTTGCTACTTAACAAGTTGCTTTTTGTATCTCTTGTTGTGTGCCAACTCATGCAACTAGCATGGGCAGTCTGGATAGACTATATACTTGAATTTAATATCGTCGTTGTCGTTTAGTTGTTTAGTCATGTCTGACTCTTCGTGACCCCATGGACCAGAGCACGCCAGGCCCTCCTGTCTTCCACTGCCTCCCGGGGTTGTGTCAAATTCATATTGGTTGCTTCAATGACACTGTCCAACCATCTCATCCTCTGTTGTCCCCTTCTCCTCTTGCCTTCACACTTTCCCAACATCAAGGTCTTTTCCAAGGAGTCTTCTCTTGGAATTTAATACAGCAACCTTGATTATCTCAAAGGTGGTCTAAGCATGGGTGTGCCTCATTCCAACAGTTTGGACTGGGATCACCTGACCACAATTGGATCACAAGCTGCCTTTGCATACGTTTATGAACAATTCAAGTAATATGCAATATATTTTATGTTCTTAACACAAAGTGACTTCAGGACCTGTAAAGTCAAAAATCATAACTGGGTACCATCTGTTCTGGACCACCAGAACATATGCAAAAGCAAGGTTCTGAGTTCTCCAGAATTCTTCATGGGCAGAACATTTCAGCCCTTATGTTGGGTAGAGAAACAGAAAAGCCAAAAACCATCTGTGTCCAAAGTTATATCTGTAGGATCTGAAGACAGACTGAAGTCTGAGATGGGGTCTTAAAGAATAAGCCTGAGGTGTAAGAGTATTAGGTTTCACCTCTAGGGATATAGGATCAGTTGGCTTTCCCCATTTTCTACAAACAAGTGCTGGCACTCATTCTGCTGGTTGTTCTCCATTATTTGAAGAACATGGTATCTGTGCTGGTCAGAAGCAGAAAGACCGAGCAGGTCTCTAACTCACAGGTCAGGGTACTTGAAAGAAAGCACTGCATATTTTTCAGTCTTCTGTCCCCAAATTTCTATTTACCTATAACAAAATGTGTTTGGGTTTTCCCTATATGTTTTCAAAATTTTTACAAATTTGTTATATAAGTAAGGAAACAGTGGTTTACATACTAGGATGTTTTTGTATAATGTGGCTTGCCACGTCGAACTTTGCTGTGGATAATTACATCTACATTGGGGTTGTCTAGATCTTCAACATTCTCTGCACCAACGCAGCCTCTGTTTGGATGAAAACCGGGGGGGGGGGGCGAGAGAAAAGGCATCTGTATATAATTTATAAGACAGCTGGCTGAGGCCACTGAGGCAAGCTCCCAGGTTTTTGGTTATTTATTAAAAATGTGCACAACAGAAGAACTGTACTGTGTGCAGTCTTGTCCCAGAATGAAAAGAAAGCCAGGCAGTGCTTGCAGGAAAAAAAATGGATAGCAACATTTGGCCACATTTATAAAACAGACAGATTTGAGAAAGAAGAAAATAATACTATCTAACAAATTGCACCAGAGCGCAGACAGAGTTCTGACTCCTGTCCTCTGAAGATGCCAGCCACAGAAACTGGCAAAACGTTAGGAAGAAAAACCTTAAGAATGCAGCCAAACAGCCCAGAAAAAACACAACAACCATCAGATCCCAGCCATGAAAGCCTTCGAGAATACAGTACAGAAGAAAATAACATGAGAAATACAGGGGATTTTCATTGCCTCCATTTTACATTTTTATTTATACATTCAACCAAAGGGGGAAAGTGACAAATTAAATCAGGCCAGCATAACCTGTGTTGAATGGATTCCATTTTACATTGTAACCTAGCACCGGGATGACAATCCTGTCTTTCCAATTTGAGGCAAGCATTAAAAACAGGAAGTTTATCAAACCCAAGGTTCTTTAGGGGAGAAATGTGTTTGACTTAGTAAATCATAACTTGTGCAAGCCTAGAACAGCTCCCTGTGCACAGTAGTGATGGTAGCAGGAGCAGCAGCAAATTGCCACTAATAAAAGACAAATTGCTGTTGATTAAAAATGATTTCAAGGTGTATGTGACTCATGCAGACTGGATTGAAGTCACATGCACTCTGAAAGTGCCAAAGACAGGCTTTAATCAATGGTGATTTGCTGATGCTACTGATGAAATCATCCCTGTTGCTCATGTGGAGCTGTGCAACAGGATTTAAGCCATTAATTGTATTTATACGTGATCTTGATCCTTTTCAGGATCTTGGCATATCCCTTGTGGCATCCATAATAAGAATAATCACATGCTATTAACTTGATTCTAAGTTATGACTCTTTCCAAAGTTTTCTAGGCATGGAGGACTCAGAATGATTTACCATTCCCTTCTTCGACAGGTATTCTGGGACCATGTCGCTTGCTCAAGAGCAGTCTGGCTCTTCTCCTGCAAGGCTTAGTGAGGACCTGAACCTCTGATCCTGACTCCGTAGCCAGGTACTCTGTCTTATTGAGTCATTCAAGGCTATCAAAAAATGTCTTTGCCAGGTTTTCAACACTGACAGATTCTTCTTCATCTTGGTACACATGCCTTTCTTCTTACCTACAGTGTCATGCTGTGCTTTGGAGACACTCAGAGCTTCATAAACTCAGTGCCAGGTTAGAGAGTGACCTGCTTGCTTCCTTGAATCTTGAACTCAGACAAAATGCAGAGGTAATGGTGCATTCTGCTACACCTGGAACTTAGAGAAGAGATCTGGATTCTTCTCTAATGAGGAGTCTGGTTTTACCTACATACCTAAGTAGTTCGGGCACTATTTAAAAGTAACAATCAACATCCAGCTCTGGAGACTTGTTAATTTTTGTCAGTACAACTTTAACTCTCAGCACCCTCATTTGAGTTAGATGCCACAGGGGGGCATCTTGGGGACAAGCATATGTTCATTATTATCTACAGTGAAGACTGATACAAACAATTATCATCCTGTAGTATCCCAGTCATGACTTAGAAACACTTTTGTTCCTTGTTTTCCAGTTGTTTCCCGAGTTGCTTTCCTGTTTCTGGTGTTTTAAAATACATTTTATTCTTTACATTGATGAGCAGGGTCTGGTTTGAACAGTTGCTAGTGCATATTCTATTGAAATCAATAGGACTGGTTTCTCATTACTAATTTAGGTCCCATTAATTTCCATGGGTGCAATCTACAAATACAACTAACTCTGGATTCATCCCAATGTTTTTAAATATATGGTCCACATAAGAAGAGCAGTGCTGTATTAGACTAATGGCCTATTTTATATGAGACATAACACTTTTCAAATACTAAAAATGTTGTCATACAGAGGAGGAGACCCAAGTTTGGGAACCACTGTGTTAGAACAATACAACACTGGAACCAATTACCTTGGAAGATAGTCAATGTTCTGACACTGGAGGCATGCTAGAGAAAATTATACAGATATATGTTGGATATACTTTGATTTTGGATTCCTACATTGAGCAGGGGGTCGGACTCGATGGTCTTATAGGCCCCTTCCAACTCCAACTTTCTGTGATTTGAATCAGTATCCCTTTTGCCATAATGGCTAATCAATCACCTCTGAGAAAGCCACAATTAACAGTTTCATAGACCCAGACAGACTGGGGAGATCCATACATTTTTAAGCAGATAAAATTTCATACTTAAAATAAAAAGGCTTATACAATGTATTTTTTTTTTAAAAAAAAACTTACGTGTATAAAGGGAGATGCTCAGTTCGAGAACTTGGACTAACACTGTTAAGGTTGAAACACACCATGAATTAGTTAAAAGTATTTCTTATAAATATAAGCTCTGTTGTATGTGTTTTATGTTCCTAAAGTAAATAGAGGATAGTCCACCCCATCCCAGTTGGAACCCTGGATACAATAAAGGGGATTTAAGCCTCCCACTACAATGATTCCAGCCCAGTCTGGAACTCTGCATCTCTTAATGGCATTGAGAAGAAAACATTAATGTCACCTTCAACTCAAAATCCACAAGTGGGAGATTATAACAAGACCTAGACATACCTGATAAGGGAAATGCAAATAAAAGATCTGGAATGGCAGATTATAAAATGTCACAAAATTACCACACTGAGGCAGGCCTCAGAGTCTATGTAGCTCAGTGTCCTGTTTGTCACTGTGGCCAGACCAGTGCCCCTCCAGGAAGCACAGAAGTCAGGCATAAAGGAAACAGATACAATATTGATCAGGGAGTGAGCAACAAGCAGCCCCAGGGCAACATGCAGTCCCTGAGAATTGTTTTTGCAAAACATCTAAAACCTACCCTCCCAATTTTTGGTGACCAAAAAATAAACAATTAAAAAAAATTAAAAAAGGAAAATACTATTTCTGGAAGCCTCCAGGCGTGACTCCTCACCTTTGAAATATTTTGTATTACCTCCTCCCACCATTTAAACTCCCAAATACCTGTTTTTCTGCAACTGGACATCTAGCAATTCCTAGCTTCATTTCTGAATTTTTCATGATATTTGCAGCACCCAAAGGGTCCACTGTGTATAAAGTTAGCCCCAGGCCCACCATGATTTCCTACTCCTGTAACAGATTAATAATCTGCTCTTTTGTTTTGATTTTTATATGTGATTATTCTGATGTTAATATCCTTTCCTGAGCACACTAGCCAAAATCATCGGGCAGGCACTTAGTAAGAAAATGCTAGATATGTAGCACATTATACAGTATACATTCTATGTATTCATGAGCTTCCTAGGCAAGAAATTTAATATTTGATACAGAAGTTGATCTCTTAATAGTTTCAGCCTTAATTTGTTTCATAAAGCTATGTTTCTAATTTTCATTATTCTAAGGAGAAACATGGAAATACATTGTCATTATCATAAAGTAGGAATAGGAGATACAGTATTCGTCCATTGGCTGAATTTCATGGTGAAAAAAAATGCCTGAGGTTCAAGCTGGACTCTGAAAGGGAGGAGGCAATCAAGATCATATTACAAATAGAGTATATGCTGGAGTGCACCAGAAGAAGATCAGTTTATGTTTTATAGACTACAACAAAGCATTTGATTGTGTGGATCATGAGAAGCTATGGGTTGTTCTGGAAAAAATTGTTGTCCTGGAAGAAATGTGTTACACATCAGACCACTTCATTGTTCTGATGCATAGCCTATATTTTGGACAAGTAGACAAAGGTATTATTAGACAAGGATGCATTTTGTCCCCTTATCTATTCAATCTGCATGCAGAACACATCACACTGAAAGTCAGACTAGATTCAGAAGGAGTGAAAATCAGTGGAAGAAACATCAATAATTTAGGATCTGCAGATGACACCATCTTACTGGGAGAAAGCAACAATGACTTGATACAAATTTTTGTGAAAATGAAAGAAGTGCCAAAGCAGGACTTCAGTTGAACATTAAGAAATTAATCATGATTACAGAAGAACTACACAACCTGAATGCTGGCAATGAAGAAATTGAAATAGCTAGAGATTTTGTCTACCTTGGTTCAGTCATCAATCCAAATACAGACTGCAGCAGAGAAATCAGAAGAAGAGTGAAACTTGGAAGAGCAACAATGAATGAACTAGAAAAGATCATCAAGTGTTAGGATGTGTCACTGGAGACCAAAGTCAAGATAATCTGAACTCTTGAATTCCTGATCACTATATTTGGGTGTGAAAACAAAACAGTGAAGAAAGCTGACAGGAAAAGAAACTGATTTGTTTGAAACATGTTGCGGGAGGAGAGTTTTTCAGATACCTGTACTGCCAGAAAGATGAACAAGCAGGTCCTAGAGCATATAAAGTCTGAACTATCCCTGGAGGCAAAAATGCTGAAACTAAAGCTTTCTTACTTTGGGCATATCTGGAAAACACAATAATGCCAGGATAAATTGAAGGTAGCAAGGAAAAAGGAAGACAAAATAGAAGATAGATTAAGTCCCTATAGGATTGAGTTTGCATGAATGGAGCACTGCTGTTGAAGACAGGAAATTTGGAGATCACTCTTTCATAGGGTTGCCGTAAGTTGGAGGTGACTTGATGACACATTATAACAACAACCACAAGGCTTCCTGATGAAGTCCTCAAGCAACAAGTTTCTTCCCTTTCCAGAAGTCCCATCTCTCAGAGCAAGAAAAAATGGGAAAAGATCTCCTGACTCATCTGTCTAAAACAACATCTTCTGAGGCTGCAATTTAGCTTTGCCTTCTCCTTATCTTTCCCTGATCAGGGACTCACCTGGAAGAATAGTTCCTTGAGATCCCAGTTAAGAGTGCTTTGACTGCTGCTTTCTTTTGTTGATGATGGCTAGTTGTTGGTGATGGTGCCTCCATAACAGAGACTTGCATCAATATGTAACAATCAATGAAACGATCTGTTAAGGCAGGACATTCTTCAACATAAATGGCAATGTGCTTCACAAGGGTGTGAGGGTTTTTGCACAAATGTTTCTTAAGCAATACATTAAATTAGTATCAGACAGGGAGGGGATGGTGAAGAAATTTTGTAAAAACAAAAAGAGTAGCAGCTATTGACTTGAGTGATCAATAATAAAACCAGCTAGCTATGTGAATAAACAAACATGTAGCTACTTTATTTGACCAAAGCAGATCCTGTGTAAAAGAATTCATGCAGTTGTTTCCTTCTCTTCAAGATTTAAAACAGGGGTGTGAAGGTGAGAAGGCCAGTGTGCTGTCCTCTATAGAGCAGAAGCCGGAGGAGAGTCAAGGTTGCATGGAGGGAGTGTTAGAGGAAATAGAGCAGAGTGACACGGCATGAAAGGGGTCCGTGGAGGTGTGTCTAGCAGAGGATAAAGGGGAGGAGCATTATCTAATTGTGTGGGAGGAGGTTATAAGTGAGGGAGCAAATGCGTGGGAATTCAGAATTGTGACTAGTGGGGAAATACCTGAGAGGAAGGATCGTGCGGTGCAGACCGAGCTGAGCGGTGAATTTGGAGAATGGCATGGACTGCTGAAGGACTTTCCAGATCTCCAGCTTGGAGGTGGGTTACTGCCTGACCCGAAGGATTACTGCATGAAGGGGGAAGATCTTGAGCCTCTGGAATGGACCGTGGTTGTGTACCCACGCAATCAGCGTGGGGGGTGGAGAGTGATCCGTCCCAGTCCCTCTTTTCCCCACCAACTGCACGAGGGGGATTGGGCGAGACACCCCTGCTGTGGGACAGCCTGTGCCGTGAGGAGTACTCCGCTGAGGCCGATAACGGACAGAGAGCGGTTTGGTCCGGCCCCTCTGTGAGAAGTGATCTGATAACTCCAGATGTTAAAGTTAAAAGTTATAGAATATTACCAGAGTTAAGTTTGATGGATCCTTTTGAATCTGTCAAGTTGAGTTTGTTGAATAATAAAAAGAAGAATGTTCAAACTTCTGAGATGCCTCTGACTATTTTTCCCGCCCAAACTCAGGGGCTGCCCAAGCAAGATCATGAACCCCATCACAAGGGGAAGCTGGAATGGAGGTTTAATAACACAGATGAGGGTTTGTTTTTTGTTTTTGTTTTTTCCTTTCACTCAGGACTGATAAGGTTTTTATGTAAACTTGAACAGCAATTAAAAATTAATTTAAATATAAACATCAGACACCTTTTAATATAAATGTGTATAATGAATATAAATGCTTAGAACAAGAGGGCAAATATGATCTTACAAATTACAGAAACTTAGTCAATTGATATGGGATAAACTATAGTGATAGAAGGATATAACTACTCAGAAGTAAAAGATTAAACAGAAAAAAAAAGGCCGGTAGAATATATATACAGTATAGGATGTGAGGTGATCCCTTAAGTGAAGAATAGAAGGCTGGTTGAAAGCATTTAGATAAAAATAAAAGCAGAGGATAAAAACTAATGGAGATGGGGTCTGTTACAAATCTACAAACAGACTAAAGACTTGGTTGATGCCTTCCTAGATCTCATTGTCAAGCATTCAGAAAGAGAGAGAGAGAGAGAGAGAGAGCGAGAGAGAGAGAGAGAGAGAGAGAGAGAGAGCAGTAAAGGGAGATTTTACCCATCCTGAGATCTACTGGAACTCCAACTCTGCTCTAAGTCCAGCAAATTGCTTACCTAACAATTTCATATTCTAGAAGGTAGAAAAAGTGATAAGGGAATTAGCAATACAAGACCAGATCCCCACCAATGAGGCAAAACTGGTCAATGAGGCAGAAGTGGTGGGGACCCTGAGTGGAACTGACCACATCCTTTTGTGATTTGTTATATTGAAGAAAGGGAAAGCTGAGGGTAGTTAATATGTACTCTGGACTTAAGAAAGTTTAAGAAATATTGGATGGAATCCCACGGTCAAAGGAGACATTTTCAGAAGAGGTAGTCATGTTATCCTGTGCAAGCATATCAGGCAAAAACAAAAGAAAATTAAAAAAATCAAGAACAAATTACAAAGACAAAAAGATTGTGGCTCCTTAAAGACTGTCTGTTAAATCTTAATGTGATTTTTGTGGATGAAATCCATTTCTTCAGACATAAGACTGAGATAACCTACCACATTGACTCACACTATTTGCAGCTTTCTAACTAACTAACCAACCAACCAACCAGCCACTGTCTGTGTATTTGGATGCTATGTATATATAAAAATTTGTCATATTATCTCACATTTACTCTTTTTTGTGGCTTCTGGAAGCATTATAAACTTTGGTGTGTGTGTGTGTTAGGATCTTCAAAAGCAAAGAAAAGTGACAACAATATGTTTAGACTGTGACTGGATGAGTCATAGGGTGACACATATATCCATGCCTTGCCAGTATAAAGTGATTTTAGAAATAAACCAGAAAAAAATTAGAAAAAAGTCTGTGTGATCCCCAAAAACAATATACTGTAAATGTATCGAAAGCTAGTTGTCTGCTGTTTGCTTGATTTTTCAGTGGTCTAAAAAAGGTGTCACCTGTTCTTGCAGAAATAATCCAGGCATTGTTATGTGATGTCAAGTCACTTCCACTTCTGTGAGCTTCCATGCTCAAGTGAGGATTTGATCCCAGGTCTCCTGAGTCTTCATTTGATTATCTGTCCACTATACCAGTGGTCTCCAACCTTGGGCCTCCAGATGTTCTTGGACTACAACTCCCAGAAGCCTTTAATACCACCTCTGCTGGGCAGGATTTCTGGGAGTTGAAGTTGAAGAACATCTGGAGGCCCAAGGTTGGGGACCACTGCACTATACTACACTGAATCTCAAACCTGAGATTGGGGGCATTAAAAAAATCCAGGAAGGGAAGGGAAGAGGATGTTGCCTGGAGCTCAGGGGAACTTCTGTTATGATCTGTTCATGAAGGAAAACAAAGAGTAAACAATGTCCCTTCCAGAAGAGCCTCAGCTAACATAACTCTTTTTGGTTTCAACAATTATTTTACTGAGGAAAAGGTTTTGCTTGAAATGCACTGAGAATTTTCAGTAATTGTTTTTCATCATTATGTTCTTGCCCCCTCTTTGGCTGATGTATTTCTCCTGCTAGTGCTACCTTCCTCTGCATCTTCCAGAAGCTACAGGGATTTGGCATTAACTAGTTGTTCTAGATCTGGGGAATTGCTACTCACTCAACAAGCATTTCAGGTGGCTGGAAAATCCTTGAACAGGAGCTGAAAAAGCAGAGATTGGATGGCATCCTATAACCTGCCTTTCCTAAAGTGAGCTTTGACAACTCTAGCTGAGAAATGAATTCCTATGAATGGCTTTCCCCAGGCAGAGTGGACATGGATTCAGATCACCAGAAGTCACCTGTTCATTGTACCTGCCAAATTCACTGGCTCTTTACTGCTAATAGAAGTGATTGGTTGAATCCAATCAAACTAAAATGACACAAAACCAAATGGTGATAAGTAACTTTAAACCAGAGTGAACTGGGCAAAATTAAAGAACATTCTTGTTGCTAAATCTTGTCTTATGTCACTGTAAAAGTTTAATTGTGTGAACCATTAAAATAAAGCACAGAGGATTTTTAAGAGCCTAGAGATATTCTCAAATTATAGAAATAAATGAAACTCACAAATTAATTGGCTTGTGTGGTGATGTGAAGGATCTTCTCTGAAACCTATCCCATAGGCCTCCAACAACCTAAAAGTATAATTAGAATACTTCTTGGAGTCATTATCTTTGTGTATAATTAACAATAAACAACGATGGTAATTAGAGATGGGCATGAATCAGAAGAATTGTGATTAGCTTTGATTCATGATTAATCAAGGCTGGCAAACAACGACTTACAAATTTACAGTTTTTTCTGATAAATTAATTTGTCAATTCATTTTTTTACTTTAATACCCTATAAAATGCACCCCAAGAATCTAGAGACACCAAAATCACAGGGAAGCTTTCATTGACTTTCCTCTACAAACCCTGCAAGTTTGGTAAAGTTTGGTTTTGGATGACTGAGTTATACACCCACAAGGAGGGCCACCCCAGGAAAGTCCCATTCCCCAGGCACCTAGAGACACCAATATCACAGAGCAGCTTCTAGTGATGCCCCTCTACAGTTCCTCCAAGTTTGGTGAAGACTGGATTTCAGACATCCAAGTTATACACCCACAGATTGGGTCCCCTCAGGAAAGTGCCCTTTAGAAGCTGGCTTGGGGAAACACAATCTTCACCAAACGTGGAAGGGTTGTAGAGAAATGTCAGGGGAAGGTTCCTTCAAATGTTGGTGTCTCTAGGTGCTTGCCCCCCCTATTTTATAGCCAACTGAATCAATGAATCAAAAATCACTTAAAATTCATTGATGTGTATTCATCAGGGGCATTCATTTGTACAAATACGAATCAATGCCACCGGTGAATACATTGAGTCATATGAATATGAATCAATGAATTAATAATTTTTTATGAATCAGGTGATTTGTTTTTTAATTTGTGCCCATCAGTAATGGTAATGGTTTTCCATTATTCTTTCTAATGTAGAAAAAAATTATTTGAAATTTATCTCACTTTTACTGAAGCCCCAAGCAGCCTACTCTGTACCAAGCCCCTACAAGTCCTGCTGTTAGTAGGCTGTGTGTCCCAAATTGTACAGACGTTTCTTAACTGAAATAACTAAAATGCTAGAAAAGGCTCAGTTTTGTAGCACAGAAGGCCATTTAAGGACGTTTTACCTTAAATAAATATTTTGTTAAAGAAGGTCTGAGAAGGAGGCCCCAAATGCTCTGTTGCTGGAACTGCTGACCATACAGGGAAGAAAAACAGGTGAGTGTTGGGCTAGAAAGGATCATATTTTGCATCTGGAATAGCTAGCTTTATCATGGAACAGGATGCCTTGTGTGGGAACATTTTGGAAAGCATAAAGAAAAGCATATATCTAGGCCAGAGCAAAGCCTAAAATGTTGGTTCACAGAAAGCAGACAATGTCAGTAGAACCATCCAGAAAGACAGTTCTTGCTGAAGTCTGCAGTCTTCAGCAAAGTATGGTAGAAGGTGTTATTTTTTTTATAATGACATTTTCAGATATTCAATGCTGGTGTCATGAAACATCAGCAGAAAAATGAAGAACTACAGAAAAAAATGAGTAAGTACAGAATTGCTGAAGGTGCAAACAAGTCTGAATATGTTTGTAGAAGTCTGAACAAGTGTGAACAAGTTTGTCCTGAGTCTAGAAATGTGTATCACTGCCTTTGTTCTAACTGCCTTTGTATTCAGCTACTGAAAGACAGAAGCAGCGTTCTACATGGACTTGGATGACCTCTTTTCATTATAAATCTCTGCCTGGGTAACAAGAAATTAATTCATGTTTAAAGTTTCATGATTTGGGCATTGTTGTGGCTGTTTGAATTTTTTTTTTAATCAGAAAATCCAGTATAACCTACCTTCTAGGTTTAAATAAGCTGGATATATTAATCATGACTCCTCTATGCCCCATTCTGATGAAGTTTAGTATACCTAAGTCTGAATCTAACTGAGCATTGTAACAGAGACAATAACATACAGTCAGGCAGCTGGAGGAACTAAGAACAATTCAGCAAAAGTATTTTAACATTTTTTGTTTTTCTATTATTTATAAATATCTTCTACCAAACCAGACCACTGGCATGTTTAGACTAATACTGTCTAATCCGACTGAGCTTCTTCCACCTGTTTTGGATCCTTTTAACTGAAAATAGCAAGGAGTTAAACATGGGACATTACTGCATACCACTGTTGTAATTTATTATAAAACACTGTAATAAAGTCAACTCACTTGGCTTATTTCGGCTACTGGTTCATATCGCTTCATTGCAAAACACTGGGAGACACTATCAGCCTTTGGTTCTAGTGTTGATTCTGGAGGCGGGACTTTTGGTGGCAATATTTTGTCCCAGGGAAACTCTTCATAACTTCTGATGCATTAATATATAAAAGAGAAAAGATTTTCAATGCATTGGGCAATGTAAGACTCAGCTTCAGAACCTTAATTCATTGTGAAGTACTCTAGCAGTATTTTTATATCCTGTAAGAGAGTAAATAAATCTTGAAAACATTTACATTATGGATTCGTCCAGACTTGACCCTTCCTGCAAAATTCTGTTAGTTGCTTTTCTGAGTTATTGTTATTATTGCTTGTGGAAAATGAATAATGTCTGAGGTCATGCAGATCTCAGATTTTCATCCAAATGCACCATACAAAAGGACTGTAGCAAATGGTATACATGTAGTTTCTCCCAGTTCTTTTGAGATCATAATTAGTGATTTCAGGGATATCCTGGATATCTTCACAGTTGCCACAGGAAAGACATGGAGTGTGCCTTAAGGGAGGAATCTTTCCAGACTGGGAACAGATGGCAACCAGCTGACCTGGAAGCAGAAAGCAGCTCAGGAATTTGAAAGAAGTAGTTGGGAGAAGCATAACCTCATCCCAATTCCTTCATCCCCATAGTACCAGTTACTCTCAAGGCAAGGAGAAGTTGCAAGCAAGAATTCTCATGTGCAGTTTATGTATGCAATAATTCTCACATGTGGCCCATTTTATACAGATGACCTTGAAAGGGGGGCAACAAGACCCTCAAACATCACATCCCTGCCAGGCCCCCAAACCAGTTGGGCAGTTGTGCCCAGATAGTTTGACCATGGAATGTGTTGCTGGAAGTATTCCTTGTCCAGGACATTAAGTTGAGAAGAATGGATGGAGAATTGAAGAAAACTTAATGTGGGGTCAAAATTGTGGTGGATTTGGGTGTGATGTTATTTAGTTGTTGAAAAAACTGATTTTGGAGAAATTAATTTAAGAAAATCCAGAGAGAATTAATTGGTTTCCCTTCTGTGAAAGGAACACTGTGGGTTCACAGGAATAGTCTGGGGGATCAGAACCCACTTTTATCATGTACAGTGGTGCCCCGTATAGCGAGGTTAATCCGTTCCGGATTAACCTTCGCTATACGAAAACATCGCTGTGCGGGGCAGGAAAACCTATTGGAACGCATTAAACTTAGTTTAATGTGTTCCAATAAGTGTGTAAACTTACCCCCTCCAGCGATGTTTTCGCTCCGGCGGCCATTTTGGAGCCGCCGATCAGCTGATCGGCGGCTCCAAAATGGCCGCCGGATGACCCGAAATGGCCCCTATCAGCGTTTTCGCGACCTCCCTAAGCAAGGGGAGGGCGCGAAAACGCTGATAGGGGCCATTTCGGGTCATGCGGCGGCCATTTTGGAGCCGCCGATCAGCTGTTCGGCGGCTCCAAAATGGCCGCCGGAGCCCCAATCGTCGCAAAGCGAGTGCGGCGATTGGGGCTGATCCGTATAGCGATCCCCAAAAAGGGATCGCTATACGGATTTTTCGTTAAACGGTGCACTCGTTAAGCGAGGCACCACTGTACTTATGTTTTTGGGCATGTTACTTTTCTTTGAATCACATTATGTTTACATCTGTCAAATAATTTATACTAAAAATAGTAAATAAACATTTCTGAGGGTTTTTTATTTAGTATTTCAAGGCAGCGGATAAATGAATCAGTGGATATAGCTCCTGCAGATAGGGGTGGTTCAGAATTTACTTGATGTGCCATCAAGTAAATTCTGACTTGTGGCAACCCTTTTCTGGGTCTTCTAGATAAAGAGTACTCAGAAGTGGTTTACCCTTCCCTTCTTCTGGGGGCGTCCTGGGACTGCGCAACTTGCCCAAGGCCACAGAGGCTGGCTCTACTCCCTGGAGGCACTGTGGGGAATTGAACTCTCCATCTCTGTCTTCACAGTCAAATACCTATCTCACTGAGATATCCAGCCAGCTTGTCTATTATTATGTGATATTTCTATACAGTTGCAGCTGAAGAGAAACAACAAATAAATAAACCTTGCTCAACTACCATCTGTGAATTGATGTAAGCATCAGTAGGAATAGCGTAAGATGAGAACTAAATTAAAAACAATACTATTGATTTCTTTAACAGAAACAGAAGCTCACCTCTGTGTAGTTGACGTATACATATATTTTGGGCTCTATTGATTTCTTTAACATAAACAGAAGCTCACCTCTGTGTAGTTGAAGTATACATATATTTTCGGGCTCTTTCATCTCTAGAGGGCTCAGAACAAGGATCGTTTGACTTCATAAGAAAATGCAACAGATGACCAGCATAAAAGAAATGCAAATATTATCAGTTCAGATGGATTATTTTGCAAACTGTGTAACTCCTGAAGTATATTTGTGCATCATTACCACCTTTTTTCTTAGCTCTCTGGACCTTAAGATAGCATAGCACAGAAAAAATTAACATGTAAAGGCTTCCCAGATGAACAGCTTCCCTTCCAGTGGGAGGTAGGTACTAGTTTTTGTATGAAGTTCATTTTTACTAATGAAGGTTTAACAATGGTTGTTGTAGATTTTTCAGACTGTTTGGCTGTGTTCTGGAAGTTTTTCTTCCTAACGTTTTGCCAGTTTCTGTGGCTGGCATCTTCAGGGGACATGAGTTAGAACTCTGTCTGTGTTATGGTGTAGTGTGTGGGATAGTTAAGTATTTGTAGCTGTGGGATCAGCTTTTTGTCCTTTTCAGGAGACTGGGTGATTATGGTGATCAGGGTGTTTTTTTGTTATGGGTGTATTGTTGGGATAAATGGGGAGAGACGATGTCACTGTGAGTTTTGTTAGCTAGTCTATTTTGTGCAGTGATCAGCGGTCCTTGTGGCTGGGTAGAGTTCGTTGACCTTTTTGCAGGCTGTATTTTCTCTCAGTGCTGGGAGCCAGGCTTTGTTGAGTTTTAAACTTTCTTCTTTTTTGTTGAAGCTGTGCTGATGTTTGTGGATTTCAATGGCTTCCCTGTGTAATCTAACATAATATTATGTTAATTAGTATGGTAATTATTATTAACATAATATTATGTCAGACTAGCTAACAACACCCATCAATCACAGTGACAGATCATCTCCCCCTTATCACAACAATACACCCATAACAAAAGAGTAAGTCAGTAGATCTGGGGGGTGGTTGTTGTGGGTTTTTCGGGCTCTTTGGCCATGTTCTGAAGGTTGTTCTTCCTGACGTTTCGCCAGTCTCTGTGGCCGGCATCTTCAGAGGACTGGAGTAGGAACTCAGTCCATGCTTCGAGAATACAGATTTGGGGGATCTTGAAACATAACCTTAAGTAATTTTGTTTAAAATAAATTTTCTGAATTATGGTAGGGAGGTACTAAGGCCCAAATCTTGCTATATATTCATATTCCTTCCTTCCCCAGTGTGTGGAGTTGCCTGCACATGGCCAGTACAGGGAACTCCGCAGGACGTGAACTAGGCAAGGCATGAACTAGGCAGATTGTCTTACTGGTAGCTGGCAATGGCATCTACCCTCAGCCTACTCTTCATATGATACTTAAGGGTCCATTATATGCTTTTAGACTTAACCATTACAGTACTCAAAAGGCACATCTAGCACAAGCAGCCATGTAGTCCCTTGGGAGCAGAGAGTAGCAACATCAACTCAGTTTTTTTCCAGCTCCAGTTGACTTTATGTTTAATAAGAATAATTCACCCGATGTCTGGCTATACCAGTACTTTAACATTACTATTTGTAGTATAAATTGTTACAAGAGACTAACATGGCTACTTACTGCATTACCTTCACCTAATATCAAGGTTTGCCTCTTTATTCATGCCATACCTCTTTACTGTCAAGAAAGTAGTAGCTATTATTTGAGTCATGCCATATGTTTTAAAATTTACATTACTTACGGATTGGAATCCTGCTGCTGTATGTTATACAATGATCTCTTGTGATATCACCATGAATTTTGGGAAATTAAAAACTTCCCCCCCACCCCCAGCTCTGAGGATCCCCAGCAATCTCCTTCATCCTACGAAGTTTTAAGAAGCTGTGGGATGAGATTGTAAAAAAAAATTGCTGATGGGACTGTGACCAGTGGCAGTGATTTTATAGCTTTAAATCCTTCTCATCCCTATTCTGTGCCTCCTGTAGGCTTCCTAGGAGAAAGGGGATCCCTATAAAATTTTGGAACCTGGTGTGAGGGGAAGTTTTGAATTTCCTTAGAATAGCTGATGACATCACCCACATTGAGCAGTGTCACTTCCTCCAAATGGATTCTGACCATATCCCCGCCCCCTTCTTAAACATCACAGCAACTTTGAAACAGGAATATACACTGATACAGATCTGAAACTCTTTCATGCTTCTGCAATTAGCAGAAACAGCAGCAATGAACAAATTTACCTTAACATCTGAATCCACAGAAAACACAAACGTGTGAGGTGAGAAACATTCTTTTATTTTAGGTGGAGCTGGTATAACTTTCACTGGACTTGTCCATCCTGAAAGAAAGTGTTGAAGGTTTTCTGGTATACAGCACTTAGGGCAGAAATAGATGTTATATATTCATGATAATTAGGATACTCAATGCAGTATAAAAATAGCAGTATTAATTAAATGTAAATGCATTTACATATTACAAAAACTTCAAAATAAGTGCCCTTTTGATTAACCTGCTGATCAAAGCTTGCTGATGAAATGCAATTATGTTTTTGCATTGTCTTTTGAGTTAGGCTTGATATCTGGGACTGTTGTTTTTATTGATGTGCAATCTGCTGCGTAAACCTTTCTGGCTGAAGATCAGTGTATAAATGCTTAAAATAAAGCACTGCAGAATTCTGATACAATGGCTGACGTCCTGTTGCTTAGCTTAAGTTGCACCTGAAATAGGCCCATTGAATTCATGGGGCTCATGGTCATGTCAGCGCCTCTGTGAGTTCCAGTGATTCAATGGGCCTCCTCTACTTACAATTTACCACACTAAGCAACAGGATTTCAGCAAATGAATGTTAATGAGACTTGAACATGGCATTAAAGAGTCCCATATTAAGATATTAAATTGCATGTTTTAATCGTGACAGAAATTAAGGAAAAAATAGGGCAACATTTAAGCATACATTCATAACTCTTTGCCAAACTAGATAGGCAGAGTATTCGTCCTACACTCATAGGCAGTGAGGACTGGCATTTCACAAGTCTCACACTCTGTATTAGTCACTATTGCCTGGTTCACAACAGCAGGGGTGGATGGTCCTTCAATTAATATTTAAAGTAGTCCAATTAGTCTCTGCCTTTCATATCTTTGGTCAAAAAAAATCATTCTATCAAAGAACCTGGGGCCCGGCATGGTAGCAGTAAAGTTGACAGTGGGCATGAACACAGTTATGAGATATTTTAACACTCGTTGCAACATAGCCCTGATAATTGCTTTGTGTTTGGGTGAGAAGTGGATTTTGGATTATAATAATTATTATTATTTTTAAAAAAACACTGATAAACTTCCCTTTCACTCTGCAGTTGATAAATCTTTAAAAAGAGAATTAAGTACAGGGGTGCTACAGCCTCCTCAAAATAAGCAAAACTTGCCCCCTGATTAAAAAGCCAAGGGGACTTTTTAGCCAAAACATTTCCTCCATTTTTTTAGTGTTTGTACAAAAAGCTGGGAGAAGTTTTTGAGTTCCTAGGCACGGTGTTATCCATCATCACTGTAGTAAACCCCGGTAAATGTGGGATGTAGTTCACTTTTGGTCTTCCACATTAAAATGAACTTGCCATTGACTTTTTTCCTTTGCTTTAATAAGAATCTGGAATTGGGACCCCCATCCCCCAGCATTCTTGCTATCACCAATTTTATCTGATTTGGGGGGATAAAAAAAAATCTCCCTGCAACCAAAAAGCACCTCTAGAACAGTCCTAGTGACTTGCCTCCTCTCACCTTCTAGAGCCAAAATTTAGAGAAATGTTAGGGATGCAATTCACCAAGAATATTTGAAGCTCCAGGCCTCTGGAATTTGCCCATCTGCTCTACACCATCTCATATAATGTAGACAGGTAAAAAGGTAAAGGTTCCCCTTGACAATTTTTTTGTCCAGTCGTGTTCGACTCTACAGGGTGGTGCTCATCCCCGTTTCCAAGCCATAGAGCCAGCATTTTGTCCGAAGACAATCTTCCGTGGTCACATGGCCAGTGCGACTTAGACACGGAACGCTGTTACCTTCCCACCGAGATGGTCCCTATTAATCTACTTGCATTTGCATGCTTTCGAACCGCTAGGTTGGCGGGAGCTGGGACAAGCGACGGGCGCTCACTCCGTCGCATGGATTCGATCTTACGACTGCTTAGTCTTCTGACCTTGCAGCACAGGCCTCTGCGGTTTAGCCCACAGCTCCACCATGCCCCAAGACAGATAATTAGCAAATGTAGACAGATAATTAGCAAATTCTTGCTTATTAGGAAGATAAGGAGGTGGAGATATATTTTAGAAACAACTTTGACCTTCCTTTAGTGAAAACTATTGTCCAGGGAGGGGTGTTGGCATTTAATCTCTACATAAAAATAACCTAAATGTAGTGTTTTACTTTATCTGTTAGGACAGAATGATAGCACTCTTTCGTATGAAAGAGTGAGTCGCACCTGGAGACTATTTGGTTCAATTCTGTTGATGGAGAAAATCCTTAGGAAGGGGCTGTGATTGTAAAGTTTCAGTTTAGCAAGAGGAAGAGCTAGGAGGGAGAGGGGCCAATATTTCTTCAGAGCAGGAATCAGGGTCACCTTGATTGAGAAAGCAGATTTTCAGTACATGTGTGCAGGAGAGGCAATGGAAGGGCAAATCCTTGAAATGGTACTATGTATATATTTTTTAAAGAGTTTACCTCTGGGGTTGCTTTCTTTGCACCTGTTGTCCTGAAATTTAATTCCTGACACATTTTGGGTGAAGACTTGTAGGACCTTATTTTTGCAAGTAGCATATGTTGGTGCACAGAACCTGGAGGCTTATATTTTTACAGTATCTAATTTGGGCTGTGTTAATATGTTGCTGTTTTGTTATCTGATTTAAAATTTCACATGAACTGCATGAGAAATACATATTGAAAAATATAGCTGTACAGCAGGGGGTCCCCAACCCCTGGTCCGTGGCCCGGTGCCAGTCCGTGGCCTGGGCTGAACTGTGCCATGGAGACAGATCTCCCTCCCACCCCTCACGCACCCCTCACGCACCCCTCCATGTGAGCACTCCCCCACCCCTTTGCACATGTGTGAGTGCCCACTGAGCAGCTCCTGCCCTTCGTGCATTTGCACAAGTGTGTGTGCACCAGCAAAGCACCCCCCGCTCCTTTGTGCACACACACCCATGCTAGCATGCACCCACTCTTCACACATGCGTGCGAGCACGGGGGTGCCCCCACATTCCCCAAACAGTCTGCTGTGTTAAAAAGGTTGGGGACCACTGCTGTACAGAACCATGAGAGAGGTAGATAAGGAATAAAACTATGAAACTGAATTGGGGACACTTAAGAAATATTTTTAGAGGAATTGGGAACGAAACCTATCTAAGTCACTGTCTGTGGTAGGATATAAGATTTTATCCCTTCCTCAATTGTCTCACAAATTGTAAGAATTAAAATACGTTATTTTAAAAAGGAAACTGTCCAACCAGAAAAAAAGATGAATGCCAGATTCCCACTGTAATCTCTTTTTAATGCAAAGGAGCGAATGTAGGGGGAAATTTATTTATTATTCATTAAATGTATATCCTGCCCTTTTGAAAAACCAGTTATGTGCCTAACAGTAAAATTCCAGTTAAAATTTCCATACAGTTTAAACATATAAACCAATTACAAGTTAAGTGAAATTGGATTAACTAAAAAGGGAAAAATGTAATCTACAACTATGGATGATAACACTTGCATGAAATTCTGCATTATATATTTTACCACTTATATGCTTTCTGTTTTGCTGTGTTTTAGGAGAAGGACTTGTATTAAAATGTCATTGTATGCCTTGCCATCAGAAAATATAGCAATCACAATGGTAATGCAACTTACCTCCAATTCTGGCTCTCAAACAAACATCTGGCACTGCTCTGCTGTTCCATTGTTGATTCTGCTTTCCCCTTTCTAATAGCAATGAGGGTCTTCTGTTGGCAGTCTGAGTTCTATAGTGTGGAACAGGTTCCCCATGCTGAGGTTGCACATCTCTGCCATCTCCCCAAGATTCCACAATTTTGCGATATGGGATTTGCTGATCCGCTTCAGCACTAGCCCCTGGGCTAACAGACCCTGAGCAAGGGTTAATTATTGGCACATCATCCCGGTGAGGAGCTAAAGGATATTTTTTATCTTCAGGAGGAAGAAAAGGATTTGTCTTGAGAAAAGCATTGCTGTATTTGTCACAGAAACTGACAAAAGAATGTCTATCTTCAGGTCCTCTCACAAAAGGCATATACATTCTCTTTAACAGACTTTCATGCTGCTTCCGATGCATCTTGTGAAGTGAATCAATAGGTTGATGTACATGTTTAGGAGGACTAAACTGTACTGCAGTGACCTGAGAAACCATGGCTATATCCTGGTCCTGTATTCCTTCCAATCAGTTAATTCAGAGACTCCAGTCAGTTGTTTTCTGATCCTATCTAGCAAGTCTCATTAAATTCACCTACCAAAAAGTACAGCTAAAAAGCTGGAACAGTTTTCTTTTGTGCATGAAAATGAATGGAGAAATGCAGGAAATAACAAACCAGCAAACAATGAAGCTGCCCGAAGAGAGAAGAGTCTCCTTGTTGCTTAGTGACAATGGAACATGAATACACAATGAAAGTTACAGTGCTATATTTGAATCTAGAACAAAACACTGGTGATCTTTTTGATTTATGAAGGAATCCTTTTCTGAGCTTAACATATCTTCTACTGTTGCTTCTGTGGAATTTCAAAATTTATTAAAGTTTTAGCTTGCCTTTGACAGCACAAAACAGTTAACATCAAGTTTCAGAGTAATAAATCACTTTCACAGAATTATAAAATCATAGAATTGTAATGCTGGAAGTATGGGAAATCCTAAAGTATCATTGTCAGATGGCCATCCAACCTCTGCTTAAAAATCACCAGTGAAGAAGAGTCCACCATCCTCTGAGAAAGCTGATTACATTGCTGAATGTCTCTCACCATACAGTGGTGCCTCGCAAGACGAATTTAATTCATTCCACGGTTAATGTTGTCTTGCAAAAAATTCATCTTGCGAAACATGTTTTCCCATAGGAATGCATTGAAATCTAATTAATGCATTCCTATGGGCAAAAAAGTCAGAACAAAGTCAAATGTGGTTTACAAAGGGTTTATTGTGCTCTTTAAAGCCATATAGATTATGCAGATGATTGAAAAAATTTCAGTCAAAAAACTTTAACTTTTTAATTATAATAGAAAATCATTTAAAAATCAGCAAACATGAGGCAGGAACAAAAAATAGAAAACATTTGTCTTGCGAAGCATGGCCATAGGAACATTTGTTTTACGAGTCATCAAACCCCTTCTCCCCCCCATGCCAAAATCATTTGTCTTGCGAGTTTTTTTGTCCTGTGAGGCATTTGTCTTATTTATTTATTTTATTTATTTATTCAATTTATATGCCGCCCACACTACCCAGAGGTCTCTGGGCTGCTTACAATAATTAAAATTCAACACAGTAAAAGATAAAATAATTAAAATACAATTAAAATACAATTAAAATTGCCATCAGACCCACAGCTAATATTATTTCAATTAAAAGCCTTCTGGAACAGGAAGGTTTTGACCTGGCGCCGAAATGTCATCAGTGTCAGCGCCAGACGAATCTCAGTCGGGAGGGCATTCCATAGTCTGGGGGCAGCTGCCGAAAAGGCCCTTTGTCTACAAACCATCCCTCTTACCTCCTTAAGGGACGGCTCTTTCAAAAGGGCCCCCTGGCTAGATCTTAACTGCCGGGTAGGTTCATATGGAAGGAGGCAGTCCTTCAGGTATCCAGGGCCCAAGCCGTTTATGGCTTTATATGTCAAAACAAGCACTTTGAATTGGGCCCGGGCAGCAACTGGTAGCCAATGTAACTTATACAGAATCGGCTTGATATGTTCCCTGGCGGCTGCACCACTCACCAGCCGCGCAGCTCAATTCTGGACCAGTTGTAGTCGCCGGACCATCTTCAAAGGCAGCCCCACGTAAAGCGCATTGCAGTAATCCATGCGGGATGTTACCAGTGCATGTGTGACTGTCATGAGACTCCGCTCGTCCAGGTAGGGCCATAGCTGGTATAATTTCCGCAGCTGAAGGAAGGCGCCCCTGGCCACCGAGTCCACCTGGGCTTCCAGTGTTAGACTGGGGTCCAGGAGCACCCCCAAGCTGCGGACCCTGTCCCTTAGGGGGAGTGTAACCCCATTCAGGGCGGGGAAATAGCCCTCCAGCCTGTCCGGTGAAGCACCCACTAACAGCACTTCCGTCTTGTCTGGATTGAGTTTCAATTTATTAACCCTCATCCAGTCCATTATCAGGTCCAGACACGAGTTCAGCACAGAAACCGCCTCACCTGGATTGGTGGAAAACGAGAGGTAGAGCTGAGTATCGTCAGCATATTGCTGACTCCTCAGCCCAAACCTCCTGATGACCTCTCCCAGCGGTTTCATGTAGATGTTGAACAGCATGGGGGACAGTATTGAGCCCTGAGGAACCCCATGACATAACTGCCATGGGGCAGAGCAACTGTCCCCCAACACCACCCTCTGGACACAGTCAGCCAGGAAGGAGCGGAACCACCGTAAAACGGTGCCCCCAACTCCCAACCCAGCCAGCCTATCCAGAAGGACACCATGGTTGATGGTGTTGAAAGCCGCTGAGAGGTCCAGGAGTATCAACAGGGTCACACTCCCCCTGTCTCTCTCCCAGCAAAGGTCATCGTACAGGGCGATCAAGGCATTCTCTGTACCAAAACCCGGCCTGAAACCCAATTGAAATGGATCCAGAAAATCCGTTTCATCCAGCAGCGCCTGGAGTTGCCCGGCCACAACCCGCTCCAACACCTTGCCCAAATAAGGGAGGTTCGCCACTGGTCGGTAGTTGACCACCAGCCTTGGGTCCAGGTTAGGCTTTTTAAGGAGTGGTCGAATTACCGCCTCTTTCAAGGCGGTAGGGACCACTCCCTCTCTCAGGGAGGCGTTCACGGCCTGCTGGACCCAGGTGCGAACCCCCCTGGCTGATCTTCCAATTAGCCAGGATGGGCAAGGGTCGAGCGGAGTGGTGGTAGAACGGACAGCTCCAAGCACCCTGTCCACATCATCAGGTCTCAACAATTGAAACTCATCCATTAATACTGGACCTAAGCACGGTGCACTGGACACATCCTCTGATTCTGCAGTAACTGTGGAGTCCAACCCACTGCGAATCTGAGCGATTTTTCCCTCAAAATGTATGGCAAACTCATCACAGCGAGCTGATGAGCAGTCCGGGACCTCCACCGGATTTCCCGGTTGAAGAAGATCCCGGACCACCCGAAACAGCTCTGCTGGACGACATTCTGAGGAAGCAATACAGCTGGAGAAATATTGCGAGGCACCACTGTATTAGGAAGGTCTTTCAAACATTTATTGACAATCTCCTTTCATAATTCTTGAATCCATTTCTTCTGATCTTTCTGGCCTCAGTTGCAAAAAACAAGACTGCCCCATCTTCCATGTGACAGCCTTTTCTCCAGGCTAAATTTGTTATGTTCCCTCAACATTTCTGCATAGGTTGGTTTCCAAACTTCTTACCATTCTTGCAACACTATTCTGGACACATTTCAATTTCTCAATACCTTTTTCAAACTGTGGTGCCCAAAACCAGATATAGTGCTTTAGGTGAGGTATAATGAAACCAGAATACAGTGGTACTGTTAATGTCCTTGATCTGGACATTATACTTCTATTGATAGTACAACATTTGTTTTCTTTGGTGCTGCATCGCACTCGTGCCTCATTTTAGCTTGTGATCTATTAAGACCCCTAGACTCTTTTCAAATGTAATATTTGCAAGCCAGCTTTTGTGTGTGTGTTTAGTCGTTTAGTCGTGTCCGACTCTTCGTGACCCCATGGACCAGAGCACGCCAGGCCCTCCTGTCTTCTACTGCCTCCCGGAGTTGTGTCAGGTTCATGTTGGTTGCTTCGCAGACACTGTCCAGCCATCTCATCCTCGGTCGTCCCCTTCTCCTCTTGCCATCACACTTTCCCAACATCAGGGTCTTTTCCAGGGAGTCTTTTCTTCTCATGAGATGGCCAAAGTACTGGAGCCTCAGCTTCAGGATCTGTCCTTCCAGTGAGCACTCAGGGTTGATTTCCTTTAGAACTGATAGGTTTGTTCTCCTTGCAGTCCAGGGGATTCTCAAGAGCCTCCTCCAGCACCACAATTCAAAGGCATCAATTCTTCGGCGGTCTGCTTTCTTTATGGTCCAGCTCTCACTTCCATACATCACGACAGGAAAAACCATAGCTTTGACTATTCGGACTTTTGTTGGCAAGGTGATGTCTCTGCTTTTCAAGATGCTGTCCAGATTTGTCATCGCTTTCCTCCCAAGAAGAAGGCGCCTTTTAATTTCAGGGCTGCTGTCTCCATCTGCAGTGATCATGGAGCCCAGGAAGATAAAATTTGACACTGCCTCCATATCTTCCCCTTCTATTTCCCAGGAGGTGATGGGACCAGTGGCCATGATCTTAGTTTTTTTGATGTTGAGTTTCAGACCGTTTTTTGCACTCTCCTCTTTCACTCTCATTACAAGGTTCTTTAATTCCTCCTCACTTTCTGCCATCAGAGTGGTATCATCTGCATATCGGAGGTTGTTGATATTTCTTCCGGCAATCTTAATTCCGGCTTGGGTTTCTTCCAGTCCAGCCTTCCGCATGATGTATTCTGCATATAAGTTAAATAAGCTGGGGGACAATATACAGCCTTGCCGTACTCCTTTCCCAATTTTGAACCACTCAGTTGTTCCATGACCAGTTCTAACTGTTGCTTCCTGTCCCAAATATAGGTTTCTCAGGAGACAGATAAAGTGGTCAGGCACTCCCATTTCTTTAAGAACTTGCCATAGTTTGCTGTGGTCCACACAGTCAAAGGCTTTCGCATAGTCAATGAAGCAGAAGTAGATATTTTTCTGGAACTCTCTGGCTTTCTCCATAATCCAGCGCAAGTTAGCAATTTGGTCTCGAGTTCCTCTGCCTCTTCGGAATCCAGCTTGTACTTCTGGGAGTTCTCGGTCCACATACTGCTGAAGCCTACCTTGGAGGATTTTGAGCATAACCTTGCTAGCGTGCGAAATGAGTGCAATTGTACGGTAGTTGGAGCATTCTTTGGCACTGCCTTTCTTTGGGATTGGGATGTAGACTGATCTTTTCCAATCCTCTGGCCACTGTTGAGTTTTCCAAACTTGCTGGCATATTGAATGTAGCACCTTAACAGCATCATCTTTCAAGATTTTAAATAGTTCAACTGGAATGCCATCACCTCCATTGGCCTTGTTGTTAGCCAGGCTTTCTAAGGCCCACTTGACTTCGCTCTCCAGGATGTCTGGCTCAAGGTCAGCAACTACACTGTCTGGGTTGTCCGGGATATCCACATCTTTCTGATATAATTCCTCTTTTACCCATCATTTATTTCTGCATACAGCATTTTATACTTTATGTTTTATTTTCCTCAGTTCTAAAGTTCCAGAAGCAATGTTTTAAGACATTGATGATGAAAGAGTGCATGAATCTTAGGGTGTTTCTGGAATACTTGTTTTTGTTTTTCATGTTCAAATATATAAGCTAAGCAATATGAAAGACAAATGCAAGAGTAGGTGATATCTTTATAGACCACTGAAAAAAATCATCATACGTTCTGCAAGCTTTTGTGGATTAGGACCATCCACTTCATCAGATGCTTACCAGAATGAAGAACTTAAAGTCCAAAAGCTCATGGCAAGATGGATTTTGCCAGGAAAGTTACAAGTCCAAAAGTTCTTACCTGGATTTTGCCAGGCATCCCTTTCTTAGATGTAAGTCAGGAAAGATGCAGGCCACATTAGAGCTGTTGTTTTAAAGTTATAGCTGAGGCAGCTGTGGTTTGGATATTACACACAAAGAGGCATGGGTCATGCACACACACCCTTTCCATTAGTTTTTTCTTTGAAATTGACATGTTCTTGCTTGACTGGAGGAGGGGAGGTCACACAGAAAACCCCAGTCCTCCATTTGGGAATTGGAGTGATAATTTAATAAACTCACTAGGTTTAGCCAATTGGGGTCAGATTCAAGTCAAAATAATATTACTTAGTGGTTGCCATCTTGGTCCACTGATGTTGAGAGTCCATGTGTCTTGTTGGTATGGGGGGGGGGAGAGGGCCACAGCAGCTATTTCTTGGCATCTTTGTAATTCAATTAAAATAAAAGGAAGCCATACGGTCATTACATAATGCAAGTGCAAAGTACAGGAGATACCCTTATAGACCCCACCAAAATTCATCATACAGTCTGCAAGCTTTTGTGCAACAGGACTACCCACTTCATCAGACGTGTATTAGTGTGAAGAACTTAAAAGTCCAAAAGTTCTTGGCAAGATGGATTTCACTAGGCAATGGCCTTTGCTAGGGCTCACTAAGATCTAAATCTGTAATCTTCCCTCATTGACAGAACCCAAGCACTTCAGCCACTCCCAGACTGCAAAGATTGGTTTCTAGAAAGAACCGTTGTTTAAGCGGGCTTGGGGGCCAAACCACTTTAAATAATATTTCTGCTTAGATAATTGTTTCAAAATACCTAGTTCATGAAAATTCTCCCACAAAATGCTGTTCTGAATCCTACCACCCAGTGCTGGTATCTTTCTTGTAGGCTTGCCGCCTGTATACATTTTCGTGTCTTTGTTTCTGGAGAACAGAAAATGTACCATGAAAAGTTTGCATGTATTGTTTGTGGTGGTAGAATCCTGACACTGTTGGAACCAGGTTTTGTTATTTGTGTTTTCAGTTTCAAGAGTGCGTTTTTTTTAAAAATAAATAAAAATAAATAGAGGTACTGTGCATATTACTGTTTTATTTTTTTAATCATGTCAAAAGCTGGTATGGCTATAGAAGAAACTGAAGCTGCAAGCCCTTTGTTTATCTCCTTATGTGCCATCAAATCAGAACTGGCTTAAAGGGATCCTAACAGGGCTTTCAATGTGAGATACAGTATTTAAGACATGATTTTGCCAGTTCCAAATAAGGCCCCCCTCCCCCACCAATTTCTATGGTTGAGCAGGGATTTGAACCAAGATCTCCTTAATCCTGGAGCGTCAGTCTATCCAATGGTGTCTATTTATTTACCTCTCCAAAATTCCCATTGAACTCAGTAGTGCTAATTTCTAAGTAGGTATGCTCAAGAATTTAGGGTCTAAAATAATAAAATAGGGTGGCGTATTGTTCTAATACTCCGTTATTTCCCACTGAAATAAAAGACCCGACAGTCGAGAATCAGTCACATTAAAAGAGGGCAAGTGGCAAGTTTTTACTTCAGGCAGCAAGATGTACAGCAGATGACCGCTAAGGAAGGGAACAAGCCAGACTCCGCTATGCCAGTTGTAGCAGCAATAACAATGTCGTGGGGCAGTAAGAACGCCAAATGAAAAATCTGAAGAAACTTCATTCAGGCGCGTCTCGTTTCGCTTTTTATTTCTTTATCAGGGTAACTTAGTTCTCCGGCGCCCAAGACAAGAAGACAACAGAGAAAACAAGCCACCGCCGGCAAACGCGCAAGCGCGACAGGGGACTGCCTGCTACTTCATAGGACGGAGAGTCGGCGCGCGGGGGAATTATCCACGCGCTGCCTCAGAGCCACGCCCCCGCTCGCGCGCGCCGTCGCTCCCTTCTAGTTCTTCTGTCCCGCCCCTCCGGCTTTGTGACGGGGCGCGTTCGAGGCCGAGGTGGTAACGAACAGACTCTGAAAGTCCCGCGTGGAAAAAAAAAAGAGAAAAGAAGAGAGGAGGAGGGCGAGGGCGGGCACGCCGGCAGACGGCACAGAGTTTGTGGGCGTGCGGGTATGCGGCGCCGGGGACGACGGAGGAGACCAGGGCTCCCCTCCGTCTCTTGCGGCCGCCTGCTGGTTCTGGCGTTGTCCTTGCTTCAGGGACTCACCTCAGGTAAAAAAGAGCTCTCGCCGGCCTCACTTCCTCCATTGTTCTTTCCGACCTGAGGGTCAAGGTTTCAGGGACGCTTTCTGAGTTGTGGTAATTTGCTGAGGTGGGAGCATGGTGATTTGAGGGCTAGTCAGATCGAAAGCCTGCAAAGATGCTCTGCTCCCCTTCAGAAATGCCTTCTGTTAAAACAGTAGTTTTTGAACTTTTCTTAAACGAAACTGCCCGGCACTTTTGGACAACATCTCTCCATTCCAAGTGAAGTTTTATGTCTGGGATCAGTGCTTATAGTTCTGCTGCTTGCAATTACACTTTTTGAACCAGAAGTCTTGAGTATTAATCAAGATAAACTTATTTTGATTGAATAGCATTATGTGCACCAGTTGCTTATACAAAACACTTGTGATCAGCAGTTGGTTTCTAATATATTGCAGACCACCATGGCTGTCCTTCTGATAGAGAAGATTGTAATATTTTAATTGATAAATTTGAACCCTGTTTTAACCAGTCAGAGGCCCCAAGGAAGTTCACAGGTGGCATAACCAAATAATGCAACTAAAAGGGGGCAGAACTGACATGAGACTGGATGACATAGATGCTTCATCAGTTTTGGGAAATGGCCAGCTTCTCACCTCATCCCTCATGGTCCTGGCAGTTGTGTCACTGGTGTCTGCTTGTTGGAGCCAAGACACTTGGGAGGGGTGATTTGGAGAAAACAACAACAGCCCATCTGTGGTGGTGCAGGGAATGTTGGGGAGATTTGCTGTCATTCCATCACATATGTGGGAGTGCTTCTATTCCTGCCTCAGGTAGTGGAAGTGTAGCGTGGGAATAGTGATGAATCCTTCATTGCTGCCTTATGCTCAGCTTTTGCCTATAGCCAGCTCAGTTGAGCAAGGTGCTCCTATATCTGAGAGGCTGCAACTGAAACAAAGGGGGATAATGTCACTGTTGACATTATAAAGCCCCCATGGCATGAGCACATGCAAATAGTGCATGAATTTGAAGCTGTTCGAGTTGGTAAATAATCTTAGAACTACAAAGCTGGAAGGGACCTTATGGATCATCAAGTCCAGCCCCTGTTAAGGAGAAACAGTGGAAAATTGAACTTCCAACCTCTGGCACCTCAGCCAAAGACCTAAGCTACTGAATTTTTTTTTTTAAAACCCACATAAATGCCAAAGTGATATGAAAGAGTTTTGGGCTGTTGCATCAAGACTTCCTGATTTATTTTAGTATGAGCTTTAAAAACACACACACATTTACTCAGTCTATTCCATGTGGTAGACTTATGCATAAACCTTCCCCATCCCTTTCTTTTATTTCTGAATCCAGTTGTGCTGGAATTTGAAACAGTATTCTTTTTGTAAAGCTTTTTAGATGGAACCTGTGGAGTACTGAGCCAACCCTTTTCCAAGTGTTCCTGTCTCAGTTTATAGGAAAGCATTTCCTTTAATAGTTAGACATAACAACAGATGTGTCTTTGCACACAGTTTGTCATTTCATTGAGGATAAAATGGGTTGCTCAATTTCATTTCTATTTCCTTTGTAGCTTCCAAGAGGCAATTGCCACATTCTAATATCGGAAATGTGGACACACTCTTTCACTTATGGTAATAAGACTTGTTTGTATCTCCAAAAGGTTCCCCACTCCAGATGTGGAGACTAGACTGGTTTTGCTTTTCCCTTCTCTAAAACTATTCCCTGGAAAAGACACTGATGTTAGAAAAGTGTGAAGGCAGGAGGAGAAGGGGACGACAGAGGATGAGATGGTTGGATAGTGTCATCGAAGCTACCAACATGAATTTGACCCAACTCTGGGAGGCAGTGGAAGACAGGAGGGCCTGGAGTGCTCTGGTCCATGGGGTCACGAAGAGTTGGACACAACTAAACAACAACAACAAAACCATTCACATCTGCACATAAGGTTCATTATCATTAGGTCTTGGAACTTGATCTAAACATGGTACTCCTGCTTTCTCTCCCTTTTATGATCTTAGAAGTGACCCATACAGATTGCAGATCTTTGAATTACCGGTAAAATATTCAGAAACTCTTTGAAGACAAAAATGACTTTGTGGCTGGAGTCCTGTTCTGCATCTTTATGCCATGGAGACATGATTATGTGATCAGCCACATCCATTTGGGGGGAAGTGAAAGATTGCTATACCCTACCCTGGGGATCCCTAAGCTCTCCTTTGTCCTGAGGAAGCCTTTGTGGACCATTGAATGGAGGAGGAAATATTTTAATGTTTGAACATCACAGTCAGCAGTCTTGGTCCCCCCCCCTCCACTGCTCCCAAATACTTCCCAAGGATGAAAGGGATCCTGGGGCTCTCCATAATATTATGTGTGTGTGTGGGGGGGGTGTGGAAATAGGAAGATTTTCATTTATCCCAAATGGCTGTGGTGGATGATGCAGTCACAAAGCTGTTCATTAGGATTCTGGCCAGTATGTCTATATGAGTGTATAAGGGATATTGTGCAAAGATCAGTTATTTACCTGTTTTTTATAACTGGAAAAGAATCTCAGAACTATTCATATCCCACCACTTTTCTACAAGATTCTTTTTATTATGCTATTTTTATTAATGATAGAAGAGCTCCCTCTTGTGGTGTTAGATATTGCATTTTTATGATCAGAAAATGTGATGCCTGAAGTGCAGTGCAAGTAAGATGTAAACACTTTTAATAGACTGCAAGTTCAAAATGCTGCAAAACACACATTCTCATTTCATAGAAATCTTTTTCAGACTTGGTGTAGAAAATAAAGATCTAAAATGCTTTTACGCATCCAGATGTTGTTTTCTTAGTTCAGTAAAATTGAGGATTTAAAGAAAAAAAATGGACCAGGATGATTTAAGTAGAAGTAGATTTTTGCTTTAGAAACATGTAGGTTATAAAGTTAAACAAAGCTTAACCTCCATATCATCAGGTTCCAAAAAATCACTTCCAAATTATGGTTGGTTGGAAACATACATTCCCACTTGTCTGAGAGGAAATTTCATTGAAATCAGCAGTACATTTTGTAGATGTATATAGGATTGCATTGTTTAATGGTGTGTTTTCGTTATGTTATTCTCCATATATCTATTCAGAAGTAGCCTGATCAGTGAGTTTACTATCAGATAAATGAATAATTGGATATAGAATTTTTAGAAGAAAGGTGAGGTGAAAATATCTTAAATAAATAAGGATTGGAGTCCTGTACTACTTACTTAAGATAAAGTTTCATTATGCTCAGTGGAGCTGTCTTAATTTTTAATTGTTTCTCAATGTAGTTTATAATTTGTGCTGCAAGTTTACAGTGACCATATAAAAAAAAGGACAGGACTTTTGTAAGTTTAATAGTAGCAAGCTTTAACTACTAAAATTGCTTTTTCCCTACAGTTTTTAAAGATGTAGGAATTCTGTCCTCTTTTTCATCTGGTCATCTTGTTCAAGCCATATCCAATGCAGTGTCCAAAATTATACACCATAGAATAATTGTGTTGGATGGGGCTATAAGACCATCAAGTCTAACCCCCTGCTCAATGCAGGAATCCAATGACTCCAGTGTTGCAGTGCTTACCACCTCCCCAGTTCCTTTGTCATACTGCTCTAACTGTTAAGAAGTTTTCGCTGATACAGTAGGACCTCTGTATCCTCTGAATCAGTACCCGTGGTTTCACTTAACCATGGATGACTGGTGAAATCTCATGGTACTACAGA
The DNA here is from genome assembly GCF_051106095.1 of Pogona vitticeps. Classification (NCBI taxonomy): domain Eukaryota; kingdom Metazoa; phylum Chordata; class Lepidosauria; order Squamata; family Agamidae; genus Pogona; species Pogona vitticeps. The sequence continues at coordinate 74,289,846 of NC_135788.1, read as the reverse complement.
TCAATCCCTTGGTCCATGCCAGGTTTTCAGGATGCCTGGACCAGGTGGGAGGCTGAAAAACACTCCCCTCTGGGCCAACAGGGGATGGGATTTTTGTTGTTTCTTCCCTCTTGCTCAGGGTTTCCCAGGCATGGGTGAGGTTGGCCCTCAACCAGGGTAAGGCAGGGTGAGGTATGGGTGCTCCAGTCCAACAAACTGCAATGGCCATGATCACACTAGGAACAGGAGAAAAGGGGCAGTGGCTCCAGGGTGGGAGCTGTGCTCCCTAGGTTGAGATGTGGAGCTCCAACACCCATGGGGAAGGGAGATAGAGAAGGACCCAATGGCTCCCACCCTTTCCCTGCTTCTATTGTCTGCTCCCCACCCCTCCCCATCCATTACCAGTCTCCCCCAACTGATCCAGACTGGCTGCCCCCTCTAAAGATTTCAGACAAGAACATTCACAGCCACAAAAAAAGTGAATCTTCTCACTTCATTCTCTGGGCTTGGGGTGGCTGGGGAAGAGAGAGTTGCTGCTGTCACCTTGCTTTGGAAGGGCCTGCTTGTGAAGCTAAGCCGGTGGCAGTGGCAGGGCTTGCTGGAGCAACTAAACTAAGAGGGTGGGATGTGCTTTTTTTCCCTTTAAATAATTATTGTTGCTGAGTGACAATACATGGATGCTGCTATATCTATGTGTTTGCTACTTTCCTTGGTTTTCAGTATCCATGGGGTGCTTGGTATCAGTCCCCCATGGATACGGTGGCCTTACTGTATTCAGCCTAAGTCTGGCTTCCTATAGCTTGAGATCATTATTACGTGCCCTGCACTCTAGGGTGATCGAGAACAGATCTTGCCCCTCCTCTGTATAACACCCTTTCAGGTATTTAAAAAGTGCTATTGTATCTCCCTGTCAGGACCTGATAAGGATAACCGACTCACCCAGGAGTCCTACCGAGATATATAGACCTCCCAGACAAGGATCAGATTTAGGATTCGTTATAGCTGACATTATCTCAGTAAAGGGTTAATCCCAGAATGAAACTGAACAATCAGTGACAAGCTTTCCAAGCTCATATGGGTACCTCATTATACTTCCTTTTTGTTGCAGTAATTCCAGACAATTCCAGAACTTGTTAGATCTGTACAGCTTCTATTTATTTACATCAATTCTAGGTTGCATACTTAAAAATAAGTCCAAATCCAAAAAATATCAAAGAAAATCTTACAGTTTTAAGGAAAAAACTGTAGGCACATATGCTGAAATCCAAACGTTCTACAGTTATTCAAAGACTGTAAGCTTAAGATACTTAAAAATGTATAAAAGCAGAATTTAAGCTTTGGACAAATACCTAGGAAAATACATCTCACTTGTATGCGTGTAGCTATTGAAAATCTAGATGAAAACTTTAGTCATGTTTGAATCAAAAGAAAAAGCATTAACACATAGGCGCTCATAGCCTACAAAATATACAGTGGACCCTCTATTTACGGAATTAATCCGTTTTGGAACGGTGGCTGCAGGTCGAAAAGTCTATAGGTCGAGCCTTCATTGACCTACAATGCATTGAAAACCGATTAATCCTGTAACCGGCCATTTTTGTTCCATTTTGGTTTTTTTCTGGTCTGTCAAACCTGCAGTTCAATGCATTCCAATGGGGGGGAATTCACCAAAAATTAACGAAGACTCAGAACAAAGCCAAATTAAGTTTGCAAAGGTTTTACAGGGTGCACTAACAATTCCAAAGTTTTTGAACAGTTTTTGAACATTTTAAGACACTTTAAAAAAGCGAAAATGGACCTGTCAAAACCATTGAAATGCATTGAAACCTATTCAATGCATTCCAATGGGGGAACCACGTTTCGCTTAGCAATGTTTCTTATGGCGACTTTCGCTTAAGGACGGTAATCCATTCCCATTGGAACGGATTATCCGGTTTTCAATGCATTCCTGTGGGAAATGGTGTTTCGCTTAGCGATGTTTTCCCATAGCGATGTTTTTTTTTTGGAACCAATTAACATCGCTAAGCGAGGCACCACTGTATAGTATTTCCCCTCTAGGTGTAGATCTTTGCACTTATCCCTGTTAAAATTCATTCTGTTGTGTTCAAGCCTATCAATATCTTTTTTGAATATCGGCTTTATTTTTGTTAATAAATCATGTTATGGTGTAATATGTAATGTGTGGTTGTTCATCTGAGGTTGTATTTAGCTAATTTTAAGACCTGCTAAGGATCGAATAATTTTTATAATGTCCTGATACATAAAACAATAGAATTCAAAGAGGCTGTACTATCTTTTTCACATGACTATTGTGTTTTTCACTGAATCTTCCCTTCTCATGATGTTTCCGAAGTAGGACAGCCTCGATTTCAACATTTTTGTCTCCAGAGATAGTTCAGACTTGGTTTGATCTAGGACCCACTTGTCTTTCTGGCAGCCCATAAGATCTGCAACTCTCTCCTGCACCACAGTTCAAATGAATCAGTTTTTCTCCTGTCAGCTTTCTTTGTTATGCAGCTTTCACTAGTACATGGTGATCAGGAAGACGAGTGTGGATGGCCTTGGTCTCCAGGGACACATCCTTATATTTCATGATCTTTTCTAATTCTTTCACTGTTGTGGTTCCTAACATCTGGCTTCCTCTGGTTTCTGGTTCACATGAGAGGGGAGGGGGAAGCCGAGCTTCTATACTTTGCTCACTCACTGTGTCAGTTTTCAGAGAGGTAGGTCTCTTAATCTGTTCAGCCACATATGGCTAAAGTAAAAGAGCTTTTTGTTGTTTAGTCGTTAAGTCGTGTCCGACCATGGACCAGAGCACGTCAGGCCTTCCTGTCTTCCACTGCCTCCCGGAGTTTGGTCAAATTCATATTGGTAGCTTCGATGACACTGTCCTACCATCTCATCCGCTGTCATCCCCTTCTCCTCTTGCCTTCACACTTTCCCAACATCAGGGTGTTTTCTAGGGAGTCTTGTCTTCTCATGAGATGGCCAGTATTGGAGCCTCAGCTTCAGGATCTGTCCTTCCAGTGAGCACACAGGGTTGATTTCCTTTAGACTGGATAGGTTTGTTCTCCTTGCAGTCCAGGGAACTCTCAAGAGTCTCCTCCAGCACCACAATTCAAAAGCATTAATTCTTTGGTGGTCAGCCGTCTTTATCGCCCAGCTCTCACTTCCATACATCGCTACTGGAAAAACTATGGCTTTGATCATATGGACCTTTGTTGGCAAGGTGATGTCTCTGCTTTTGAAGATGCTGTCAAGGTTTGTCATCGCTTTCCTCCCAAGAAGCAGGTATCTTTTAATATCATGGCTGCTGTCACCCTCTGCAGTGATCATGGAGCCCAAGAAAGCAAAATCTGTCACTGCCTCCATATCTTCCCCTTCTATTTGCCAGGAGGTGACGGGGCCAGTGGCTATGATCTTTGTGTTTTTTTTATGTTGCGTTTCAGACCGTTTTTTGCACTCTCCTCTTTCACCCTCATTAAGAGATTCTTTAATTCCTCCCCACTTTCTGCCATCAGCGTGGTATCATCTGCATATCTGAGGTTGTTGATTTTAATTCTGGCAATCTTAATTCCTGCTTGGGATTCCTCCAGTCCAGCCTTTCGCGTGATGTATTCTGCATATGGCACCTTAAATATTAACAGATGAATTTCAGTTTAAACGTTTGTGGATTACAGTGCAGTTCCTCTGACACATAGAGCATAATGGGCTTCAGTACTTAGAATACATGGTAGAGAGGTGAGGCCAAGTGAGGTAAAAAAAAGGGTGAGAATTGTTGAGAGTTCTTGGAACTTGCTTAAGTTCCAGTAAAATGCACAGCGGAAGGCCAACTCTTTAAGGTTAGAATTAGCTATAGAAGTCCTGTTCTGCCCAGTTAGGAAATAAGACTTAGGAGGCGATCTTTAAGTATGAAAGGTTTTGTGTACTGTACTCACTTGCATTCTAAAACAGGCACTCATTAGGCTTAAAGTTGATAGCAGGGAAAGTAGCAAAAATAAGATTTGTTCCCTCAGCCCATGTGGTTGGGAGGATCCAGTCTGGAGACCCAGCATCTTCCAAGGCGAAAAAGGGTCTGAGACAAAATAGAGTCTCTGAAACAGGTGTGGAGGAGAAGGGAAGAACAAGGGCAGAGTTTCTCTAGCCTGGAAGTTAGTTAGCATGCAAACAAACAAGCAAACAACTTTGTCTGTGAGGGAGGTCCCTCCTTCCATGTGTTGAAATTTACATCAAGATTGCTAACTAGCCAACAAGAATTACATTAATAAAACTGTCATTATTGTTAACATCAGTAATGATCAGTAGACTGGGTAAATATGTTGTTAATGAGCAACCAGATGATTTTCAGACAATCTGCAAAGGTGAGATTTAAAACATATTCTTGTCTATAGCCATATCCAAAACTATGGATAAATCTGAAGTTTTAATACATACATATACAGTGGAACCTCTACTTACGAACGTCCCTAGGTATGAACATTTCACAATATGAACAGCTCCGGCCGCAAAATTTTGCCTCTACTTGTGGCCGGAGCCTCAAGGTATGAACAAAAAAAGGCAGGGGAAAAGGGCGGGAAATTTAAATTTGCTAACCGTTGGTGGCGAAGAGGCTGCTTCTTTGTAGTTCTTTCGCCCCAACAGTTAGGAAAAGGGAGGCTTAGCCTCCTGGGCTTCCAACGCTGGCACAATTGGTGGGTCTGCTCATGAATAAGGGCCAACAAAGCACAGGTCTACTCATGAGTAAGTGCCACCAAAGGCCCTGGGTGGGGCTCGTGGATGGGACGTGCGGCAGTGGTGCAGGAGGAGGAAGGAAAAGGGCGGTTGGGGCAGCTTTGGAAGCCTGGAAAGCCTCTGCAGAGGCTTCAGACTGGTAAGGTGTTGCTTTTTCCTTTTAAAAAAGTTCTGGGTGGGTTTTGGAGGGTAGGTTTGGGCAGTGGGGGGTATGTTTCTGTGTTGTTTTGTTTTTTGGTGATTTTTTTCCCCCAGTCCCAGCGTGGGACTTGCTCCAATGTTTATTTTTGGATTTGTTTGTTTTTGGTGGGGTTTTTTTTGTAGTCCCACTGTGGGACTTGTTCTGTTTATTTTTTCCCTCTTTTTTGTGATTTTTTTCTTTGGCCGGAACAGATTAATCGGTTTTCAATGCATTCCTATGGGAAATGGTGCTTATATTAATGAACATTTCTACTTACGAACGCCGAGTTCCAGTACAGATTAAGTTCATAAGTGGAGGTTCCACTGTATTGAAATCTAGTAATAAGTCACAACATGAGTAGGCCTGTGGAATCAGTGGAATGTAGAGAGGAATTGACTCTCCAAATTCCCACTAATTACTGAGCCTATGAGTTGTAATTTATTTCAGAACCCTTGCTTCCATTCAGTCCTTTGAATGGTCTCTCTCTCACTCAAAACCTTCTTTGTAATTCAGCCATTACTTTGAGATCTGTAACAGAATGTCCTGGGAGACTGAAGTGTTGTGAAACTGGCTTTTGTGTGCTGCTTAGGACAATGTAGAATGCTGACAAAGCATAGTGTTGATTGTGTTAGGAGATGAACACGTAACAAGCACTTGATGTAGTGGGTGACCTTGTCAGAGCCTGTGTTGGTGCTACTAGACCACTTCTATGGACACAGTTGGCGTCTGGACTTGTAGCAGGATGTTGTTCCTGTCTCTGTGTTGTGTGGCCTGTTTTGTGTTAGCAGTTGTTTAAGATTGGGAGTAAAATTGTGGGCTGCTATACCACAGGTATGGACGTGGGAACTTGTAATTTTCCTAAATAGATGGTGTGCTTTGTCATGTTCTCTGTACAGTATATATAAACCTGTGACCTCCTTATTGTTTACATGTATCTGAGGAAGTAGATTGTAATCAATGAATGCTCACATTGAAATAGATCTGTTAACTGTTCAGGAACCACAGCTCTTTTGTCTTTAGTTTTTGTTAAACATAAACCATTCTCTGATGCACCCAGGGTGGATAAAAATCTATGTTTTTTAATGAATTAATTTAAATCACAATTTAAATTAAAATTTTTAAAAATCTGATTTAAATCAAGTACCCCCGTGGCTGCACCTGTCTTCAGTCTCCTTTGATACATCAGCCTGTGTGACAAGTGGCCAGGTAACAGTATGTTAAGAAATTATCAAGATCCATTCCTGAAAACAACCCTAAAGGTTTGTAGTGGTGTAAAATATTTCCATAACACCTCTACCACCTTGCTTGCCTTTTTCTAGAATGTTTTTGGTGCTGAAACTTGGATAACCACAATTTAGATGATGGATAGAGAAAGGAATACACAGAATAAGGTATTTGGAGGTTAACCCATCTCACCTGAGAGTCTTAACTATATGAGACACTACTTCCATATTCAGAGGAAATAAATCTTTAAGAGGAAAAGTTTTTCTGATATTCTAATACCACCTTGCCTCAATCTGCATTTAGCATATTAGCTTAATTTTGTTTTCTTATTTACTAACTGGAAGACAGCACAGCATTTTTGTGTATCTGATGTCTCAGGCAGGTAGAATGAAAACTTTGTTTTGCTTGCCAAAAACAACGGTATAAGAGAAAGAAATATGCTTTAATGAGTCATGTGCGGTCAGAGGGCCACATACGGTCTGCGAGCCACTCCTGTCTGGCCACGGACAGTTTTGAACATCAAAACCATTTATAGTTTTTTGTCTAAAGTTGATCAGTTGCTTATCTTTAACATATCGCAAAATGCCTCTTTAGTATTTGTGAAGATTAACAAGTTTAAAATAAAAACAATCATAACATCACTGTTTCATTTTATTTTTAAGTAAAGTTGGTTCGCCCCCCGAACACAGTTCAGATTTTTCATGTGGTCCCCCTATAGCAGGGGACAGGGAACTTTTTTACCTTTTACCCCCCTCCAAAATTTATATACACCGACATTACCCCCTTGATTCGAAAGGAAGGAAAGCATACATTATTTGAATTAAAAATATTATTGAATCTACACAGACTATGTACAGAACTAGCAGGATGCACCAAATTTGATAAAGATGTGCACTATTTTGCTGGAACACATTGCACTTCAGCCATGGTGTGGTATAGGGAGTAGTAAGGTGTCCAATGTGCCTAGCAAGTTGCATTAAATTTTTGCTAGCAGAGCTAAAATCATCATCAGTGGCTGCCAGAGTGGTGCTAGCAATGACATGCTTGCTAGAAACAGCCACGCAGAATGGGGGGGGGCTTTCTCTACCACTTTAATCATTCTATGTGTGGTGTGCAAAAAGGAACAAACCGGGCTAAAGGTCATGTTACCCACCCTGGTGCCACAGCCCAATATCAAAGGATCAGTGTGCTTTTTTTTATCATCATCAATGGAAAACTCAGCAGTGGCCAGAGGATTGGAAAAGATCAGTCTACATCCCAACCCCAAAGAAAGGTAGTGCCAAAGAATGCTCCAACTACTGTACAATTGCACTCATTTTACATGCTAGCAAGGTTATGCTCAAAATCCTCCAAGGCAGGCTTCAACAGTATGTGGACTGAGAACTCCCACAAGTACAAGCTGGATTTCGAAGGGGCAGAGGAACTAGAGACCAAATTGCTAACATGAGCTGGATTATGGAGAAAGCCAGGAAGTTCCAGAAAAACATCTACTTCTGCTTCATTGACTATGTAAAAGCATGGCAGAAAGTGAGGAGGACTTAAAGACCCTCTTTGTGAAAGAGGAGAGAACAAAAAATGGTCTGAAGCTCAACATCCCAAACAAACAAACAAACAAAACAAACAAACACCAAGATCATGGCCACTGGTCTCACAATCTCCTGGCAAATAGAAGGGGAAAATATGGAGGCAGTGATAGATTTTACTTTATTGGGGTCCATGATCACTGCAGAGGGTGACAGCAGCCACGAAATTCAAAGATGCCTGCTTCTTGGAAGGAAAGCAATAATAAACCTAGACAGCACCTTAAAAAGCCACTCTTCTCTCCCCCCCAGCTTAATTCAAGGTTTCTCTTTTGCTTGCCTGTTCTTTTTCATAGTTTTGAGACAGTCTTTCTCACTCACTCTCTTTCTGACACACATACACATCCATCTACCCACTCTCCCTCCCTCCCTCCATTTTCTCCATACATTTAAATAAGCCCCGGATTGATGGATTGCCCTGGGCTAATCCACAGCTGTAACCAATCAAGCAGGCTTATCTCTGATCTCTGAAAGAACGAGGATTTACAAGTGCCCTGCTGCAACCAAGGAAGTAACAGGGAGAGGTGGCTTACCATTTGAGGTTTGGCTGCAGAGGGTGGGGGTTGGTAGCACTCTGCTCATTACCCCCAGGATTTTCACTTTCATCCCATTTGAGGTAATGTATCCCTGTTCCCTGACCACTGCCCTATAGAAATTAATTGCCCACCCCTGCTTTAGGGAGTCAGTCCATCTTTCATTTCGTCGTCTTCTTTTCCTGCTCCCTCCTATCTTTCCCAGCATTATTGTCTTTTCCAGAGAATGGATGATCTTGTTCTACAGTGACACATTCTTACACTTGAAGAACTTTTCTAATTCCTTCTTTGCTGCCCTTCCTAGTCTGAGACTTCTGATTTCTTGGCTGAAGTCTCCATTTGAATTGATTATTAGAAATAAGGTATAAAAATCTCTTCAACTGTTTTAATTTCTTCATTGTCAAAGTTGTCTAGTTCTTCTGTAGTCATGATTGTTGTTTTCTTAACATTCTACTGCAGTTCTGCTTTGGCACTTTCTTCTGTCATTTTCATCAGAAGTCATTTCAAGTCTTTGCTGCTTTCTGCCACCTTTTGCTGCCTTTATGTCATCTGCATATCTTAAATTATTGATGTTTTTTCCACCAACTTTCACTCCTCCTCCTTTTGAATCTAGTCCAGCTTTCAGTATATGTTCTGCATACAGATCAAACACATAAGGGGATAAAGCGTACCCTTTTTTGACAGCTTTGTTTATAGCAGTGGTTTCCAACCTTGGGTGATGCAGGTGTTCTAGGACTGCAACACCCTTCACTGCTAGCTGTCCTGGTTGGGGTTTCAGGGAGATGCAGTCTAAGAACACCTGAGTTCCACAACGATGGAAATCACTGACCATTCTGTCTCTCCATCTTCTGTCCTGACCGTAGCTTCTTATCCACAGTACACGCTATGCATCAGGACAATCAAGTGTTGAGGCACACCTATTTCATTCAGAAATCATGTATGTTTCAACAAAAATTGTCCAAGTAGGATGTAGATAACCACAATTTTCATCCCGTAATTGCTACTGTAAACGGTCTACTTGTGTAGAAGGGACAAGTAGAGATTTCAGGCTTTGTTAGGATTGAGACATAGAGCTGTAGCATGAAGTAACTAAGAGCTGTAATGAAAGAGTTGCCAAAAAAAGAGATTGTGGCGATCTACTCTGAAGTCCCTATCCCCCCAGGCCTTCACGAGGTTCTTGCTCTTCTTCTTTCTTCGCTGCCACCAGATAGTAATTCTTTAATATCAGTTACTTATAGAGACAAGTGTGCTGTTCAAAACATAAGTCTTTTATTTGATCAGGGAATTAAATAAATGAGGAATATTCGTGGGATAAATCACAGGCTGCCAATCACTTGTATGTGAATCAAATCTGATATAACTTTAAAACTCTTTTAACCCTCTGTTTCAATCTAGGCTCTTACAAATCTCTAACTCACTTTCCAGACACTTTCAAGTTTCACACTGTCTCTCACTCACAGAATCTCCCCTCATACTCCATACACCAGTCTTTATATCCAGCTCCCTTCCCCCTTGGCTCCACCTTCTGTCCACTCATAGGCTCCTTCTTCACTGTTCCTCTGTGATGGAGAGGTGAGAGCAGGGCTGTTCACTACAGAGATGTTTCTGTGAGGAAGATAACATGGAACCTCTAATCAATGGTAATTGTGCAGTAGTTACTACATTGTTACCATTGATGAAAATAACATTGCAGGATTTATTGGCTTCTCAATTAAATATCAATCCAGACTTCCCTTATTAGAGCATATCAGGGAAATCTGGTTTATTACAGTCTAGGTTCTTTGTACTCAGAATAATAGAAAATATAGGGCAAGAATGTATGGTCATAGCACTTGCCTCCAAGATTGTAATGAATGGTTTGTGCAACCTGGGATCATTATCTAAATACAATTGTCTCTATACTGTTTCTTATTTTTGCCATCTGCTTATCTGTAAATACTTAAATGACTATTCCTTATTGCTGCCATCTGCTTATCTGTAATTTTTTTAATGACTTTTGTTTTCTAAGCAGTTATGGTTCTTTTGTCCACTTATGTTTTTCTTTTTGTTTTGACAGTTCATTCTTCTGCCACGAAGGAACCTAATGGAGTGAAAGTTGTAGGATCAACCAATTTGCCAGGTATACAGTTAAAGATTTTAAATTCATACATGCTAATCACTCTTTAAAATTGTGTGGAGACTTCAGCTATTGATTGTGTTAAATCTATCAATTTGCGGCTTAATGAACTGAGAATATGCACAAGGTTCATGCATGGACATGCAGACCCTTTGTTTCACTCCTCCATATTAAATGGGAAAGCAATGCAAACAAGCTGCTGTTTTCATGACATCTGAGTCAGGACCCATGTTTTTTTTTTAAATCTCTATTCAATGCGCGATATGATGCCATGGTATATTCTGTGCCTTTTGGTTTCCTGCCTTGTTTTTGTGATAGGAATAGTAAAAGTAATCAAGTTTGTGCTTGCCCAGGTTTATTAGTCTGATGCATAGTTATTGGAATGAAACTTAACTCATGAATGTCTTATTTTCTTCTAGGGCAATTTTAATTTAATCTGTCACACCCTCAAAATTGTACACATTCTTACCCATTGAACTCACTAGGACATATATAGAATTGTCTATAGTACTGGTTCCCAACCTTGGATTACCCAGGAATTCTTGGACTGCAACTTCCAGAAACCCCAGCTAGCAGAAGCTGGTGGTGAAGACTTCTGGTAATTGCAGTTCAAAAACATCTGGGTTAACCAAAATTGGGAATCTTTGGTCTATAGTAAGAGTACCGTGGGCAGTTTTAGCAATGTAATTGCAAAAGAGAGATTTTTAGAAGTATAGTGTTTGGGACATTCTAACTGTAATCAAAATTTGACAGAATGGGGAAATAGGAAGGAACTGATTTTGAGGTGATGGAATCTACTTCTAATAGTCAAAAGAAAATTGTATTTCTAACTTGTACTTTAAAAACAAAATTATAACCTTGAACAGATAAGGGGACAATATGCATCCTTGTCTGACACCTTTGCTAATAGTAAGGTTTTCATGTTTGCTTACAGCACTTACATTTTTCCTACTATCTAAGAGAACTGAGGCTTTAAAAATTTTGTATTTCATAATTGTTGATGGGTAAATGGGGATGGATCCTCTTGGTTGCTTACAATTGGTATTAATCATATACAGGTAATTTTGGGCTTCAGGAAGCAGCATGTGTGTAGCAGAAAATATTTTTATATGCAGCAGGATATTTGGCAGAGAATAAGATGACTGGAGCATGCTTGAAGATTAATGCTGAGGTGCTTTTTCATTCAGTTTGAAATCTTGTGTCATATATGTTTTCATTTAATTAATTGTATTTGTTACAGCAGCTTCAATGGCTGGATGGATGTTTCTAGGCCCAATTCAGAGTGCTGGTTATGACCTATAAAGTCCTATGCAGTTTAAGTCTCAGCTGCCTGGCAGGCTAGATTGCCCTCTTCCCTCTTGTCTTTCTAGCAACACTTGAAGACCATTTTAAAAACAGATTTTTAACAATTAATTGGGCAGTGTTTGATCTTATGTGCTGAATGTTATGAAGATGAGGATTTGTATGACATAGAAATGTCAGAAACATGCAAAACATTAATGACCTTAAAGTAAGTTAAATGTGACCAATTAAATAAAAATAACTCTACAATTTTTATGAAATTAGCACTTAATTTTTAAATGCCTGTGCTTATACAGACACATAAAAATTACAAGATTTATTCTTCTTCACTTCCAGTACAGATGTGCTAGTACTGAAAGAATCAAATTAACCTTTTGAGAGTAATATGGTCATACCTGGATTAGATTTCATCAATAACAGAATCACATTGGATGATCATGTGTATCTTGAGGCTATCAAACTCAAAACTCCTTCTGTTAGTATGTTTTGTATCTGGAGATACAGTCTGACATTATAAGAGGTTATCTGAACAAATTTGAAAAGGGACAGCTCATCTGTAGAAAATTCTGGTTCAAAGACATCAGATTTTTGCTTCATCCATTCAGAAGGCTCACGGCTCCATGCCAAATATGGCTCCCGCTCCGGTCTGTGCTGGGTGATTTCTTCAGAGGGAAGAAGTCCGGGTTTGCCTCCGATTCTTCTCCCTCTGCTGCTCCCCATCTGCTTCAGAGAGACTTCTCCTAGACTCTCCTTCGATTCCCATTTCAAAAGGGGGATCCCGGACCGGGCGGTTCCAGTATTTCCAGAGAGAGCTCTTCTCTGGAGCTACTGGCAGCACCACAACAATACCCCGCCTCCTACATTAGGATAGTTGTTTTGAATCTCTTCAACAACTCTGTGTAAACCATGTGCAAGGCATGTGAAATGGATCATTTCCAGATTAAGAAGTATATGTTCCTTGGCTGCTTTAGTCATGTATGGAGTGGCATCTTTTGCAAAGAGGAAAATGTTTCACCTTTGTGCACCACCTAGCCAGAGCAGTTTCATAGAAATGTCAGAAAGAGTAGCAATAGTGGAACTGTTTGCTTTTTGTAGGGTTTCGCATGTTAGAAGAAATTTCCTTCCTTCCTTCACCAGGCTTATCAAAATATCTTCCATTTACATCACTTGTTTCAACCCATATCTTATTATCAACAGCAGCTCTTATCTTTCCTAACACATCTTTAGAGCAGGCAGAGATGTAATTATTCCTTAGAGTTGATTTTAGGCATGTTGAAATTGTCAGGGGGGTTGCTGATTACCAAAGTATCACCAAAATATGACCAAAACATAACATTTATTACAAAATTAAGCAGAAATATGATGTAATATTTTTAAAAGACCCAAATATGACTTTGAAGGCAAAATAAAAACCATGTAATTCTCTCCAGATTACTCATAAATATTTTCAATTAACTTAAAAATTTATATAACGGTTTTTATTGTAAACATCCTCATCATAGTTTCACGGATAAGGAATCACCGCTAAACACAGTGCGGATACTGAGTCAAGATATTCAGATGAAAATTGGAATTGCCAAATTTGCATGCTATATAGACAATACTGTCTGTACATCATGGTAAGATCCAATAACTAGATGGAATAGAGTTTAAAATAATTATTGAGTGATAAAAATGTTAAAGAACCTGACAGAAAGGGAATACGGTGGACCCTCGACTTTCAAAATTAATCCGTAGTAGAACAATATCAAGAAATTTCAAACAGTATTACAAGCAGTTGTAGACTCTACAAATAACACCACCAGAGCTACAGAAACTGGCAATATTAGGAACAGCATACATAATTTTCCAACATTTAATAGATAGATTTTTGATTAAAACTTGTATCTTATATAATACCAGTCAATGTTTTTATAGTTTTAATTGACTATGCCTGATATATTTTTGAACAGAAACAAAATAAAATTCTGTAGTTGTATTGCTTATATGCTTTCGTTGCAGTTCATCATTATATTTATTCTGTATTTTCAGTGAAAGTTTATGTCAGATTGAATCATAACAGCCCACGTATTCTATGTATAACAAATCATCTACGGAATTCAGAATTGATTGATCCAATATTTCAGTGGCATGGACCGGGAGGTGATCTAGTTGCAGGTGAGTTTTACTCCTCAAATAGAACCTGCTTTTAATTCTTTAAGCTAAACCACAGAGAAAGAATGCATTAATTCAATGTTTATTTTTTTTTCATGTTTCTTAGTCTTGGGATCAATAACAGAATGTCCTGAAATCCCACACAGTGAATCAGTGGCCAAAATTATCTTGTGTAGTTTTATGCAGTATAAACCATGTTTCACCATAATATGGCAATGGGAATATTTAATTTAATTTAAATTAAATGAAAGCTTCCTCCCCCCCCCCCATACACACTTTTCAGGTTCTGAGACTCACTCTTCCTATTTGCGATCCAGTCACCTTCAACTTATACTAACTGTATGAATGAGTGACCTAGAAACAGCTGTGCTAAGCCCTTGTAAACTCAAGGCTGTAACTTCCTTTATGAAGTCAATCCATTTCATATTTGGTTTTCCTTTCCTGCTGCCTTTTGCCTTCCCTGGCATTATTGTCTTTCTAGCGAGTCTTGCTTTCTCATGATATACCCAAAGTATGATAGCCTCAGTTTCATCATTTTTGCTTCAGATAAATTTGATTCAGTCTAGAACCTACTTTTTGTCTTTGTGGCAGCCTAGATTATCCTCTTCCAGTATTACAGTATATTTAAAATGAATCACTATCTTTGCTGTCATTTTTCTTCACTGCCAAATTTCAGTTTGCATAATAACCAGGAACACAATAGTGTGGGTGTTGATTGCCTTGGTCTCCAATGACACTTGAACTTTTTAAATTCTTTCATTGCTGGGAAGCCCTCTCCTGGGCTTCCTCCCTCATTTCTAGTTTGGATTCAAATATATGTTTGGAAACTGCTTTCATTTTTATTAGTCACTGAGTGCCATTTCATTTGACTGGTATATTGGGATTACTTTTAATATTGTTGATTTAAACACAATTTATCTTAACTATGCATCGTTTCATAGCACAGTTCATGACACTAACTTGTTAATCAACCAGAATTAAATTTAAGACCAATTCTGGGATTGGATTACATGGCAACCTGAGGTTATTCAAAAGTAGGGAAGAAAACTTCCAGATTCCTGTTTTCTGATGTGGAAGGATGAGAGAGTTATTCTTGGTTGAGGGGAGGCTTAGCGTTGTTCAACACTTTGGCTGAAAACCTGTTGTTTAGGGTAGTAGTTCACACCAGATTAGGCTAATTGAATCTGAGGAAATTTGGTGAGTCAGTTACTCCATTAATTCCAATGATTCAAGTGGGCCTATTCTAGTTATGATTTACTATGATAAATTACCCCTTCATGGATTGCTGCCTTGTCGTGGCAAAGGGGCTTGATTAATTCAGAGAAGCTATGGGCTATGCCATGCAGGGACAACCAAGACGGACAGGTCATAGTGGAGAGTTCTGAATAATCGCGATCCACCTGGATCAGGAATTGGCAAGCCACTCCAGTATCTTTGCCAAGAAAATCCCATGAACAGAAACAAAAGGCTAAAAGATATGACGCTGGAAGATGAGTCCCTCAGGTCGGAAGGCGTCCAACATGCTACAGAAGAAGAGTGGAGGACAAGTACAAGTAGATCCAGAGCTAATGAAGTGGTTGGGCCAAAGCCGAAAGGACGCTCACTGTGGACCTGCCTGGAAGTGAAAGGAAATTCCGATGCTGCAAAGAAAAATACTGCATAGAAGTAAGGTGGATGTGGTCAAACAGGAGGTGGCAAGAATAAACATTGATATCCTGGGCATCAGTGAGCTAAAATGGATGGGAATGGGTGAATTCAATTCACACGATTATCATATCTACTTTTCTGGGCAAGAATCCCGTAATGGAGTAGCTCTCATAGTCAACAAAAGAGTTGGAAAAGCTGTACTGGGATAGAATCTCAAAAATGATTGAATGATTTCAATACGAATACAAGGCAGACCTTTCAACATAACAGTCATCCAAGTTTATGCAACAACCACCAATGCTGAGGAGACTGTAATTGACTTACATCGCCTTCTAGAACTGACATCAAAGAAAGATGTTCTTCTCATTATAGGAGATTGGAATGCTAAAGTAGGGAGTCAAGAGATAAAAGGAACAATAGGTTTGGCCTTGGAGTTCAAAACGAAGCAGGGCAAAGGCTAATAGAGTTTTGTCAAGAGAACAAACTGGTCACCACAAACACTCTTTTCCAACAACACAAGAGGCGACTCTACACGTGGACATCACCAGATGGGCAAAACCAAAATCAGATTGATTATATTCTCTGCAGCCAAAGATGAAGCTCTATAAAGTCAGCAAAAACAAGACCTGGAGCTGACTGTGGCTCTGATCATGAGCTTCTTATGGCAAAATTCAAGCTTAAACTGAAGAAAGTAGGAAAAACCACTGGGCTAGTCATGTATAATCTAAACCAAATCCCTTATGAATACACAGTGGAAGTGAAGAACAGATTTAAGGAACTTGATTTGGTGGACAGAGTGCCTGAAGAACTATGGATGGAGGCTCGTAACATTGTACAGGAGGCAGCAATAAAAAGCATCCCAAAGAAAAGGAAATGCAAGAAAGCAAGGCGGCTGTCCAACGGTGCCTTACAAATAGCAGAGAAGAGAAGGGAAAGAAAATGCAAGGGAGATAGGGAAAATTACAGAAAATTTAATGCAGACTTCCAGGAGAGGCACCTTCTTAAATGAACAATGCAAAGAAAGAGAGGAAAATAATAGAAAAGGATAGATCTGTTTTTTTAAAAAATTGGAGATATTAAAGGAACATTTTGTGCAAAGATGGATATGATAAAGGACAAAAATGGGAAGGACCTTACAGTAGCAGAAGACATCAAGAAGAGGTGGCAAGAATACATAGAGGAATGATACTAGAAAGATCTGGATGTCCCGGACAACCCAAATAGTGCAGTTGCTGAACTTGAGCCTGGAGAGTGACATCAAGTGGGCCTTAGAAAGCCTGACTAACAACAAGGCCAGTGGAGGTGATGGCATTCCAGTTGAACAATTTAAAATCTCAAAAGATGATGCTGTTAAGGTGCTACACTCAATATGTCAGCAAGTTCTGAAAACTCAGCAGTGGCCAGAGGATTGGAAAAGATCAGTCTGCATCCCAGTCCCAAACAAGAGCAATGGCAAAGAATGCTCCAACTACTGTACAATTGCACTCATTTCACATGCTAGCAAGGTTATGCTCAAAATCTTCCAAGGCTGGCTTCAGCAGTATGTGGACCGAAAACCCCCAGAAGAACAAGCTGGATTTCAAAGGGGCAGAGGAACTAGAGACCAAATTGCTAACATGCGCTGGATTATGGAAAAAGCCAGAGAGTTCCAGAAAAACATCTACTTCTGCTTCCTTGACTACGCAGAAGCCTTTGACTGTGTGGACCACAACAAACTATGGCAAGTCCTTAAAGAAATGGGCGTGCCTGACTACCTTATCTATCTCCTGAGAAATCTATATATGGTACAGGAAGCAACAGTTAGAACTGGATATGGAACAACTGATTGGTTCAAAATTGGGAAAGGAGTACGACAAGGCTGTATATTGTCTCCCTGCTTATTTAAGTTATATGCAGAATACATCATGCGAAAGGCCGGAGTGGATGAATCCCAAGCCGTAATTAAGATTTCCGGAAGAAATATCAACCACCTCAGATATGCAGATGATACCACTCTGATGGCAGAAAGTGAGGAGGACTTAAAGAACCTCTTAATGAGAGTGAAAAAAGAGAGCGCAAAAATGGTCTGAAGCACAACATCAAAAAAAAACTAAGATCATGGACACTGGTTCCATCACCTCCTGGCAAATAGAAGGGGAAGATATGAGGCAGTGACAGAGTTTACCTTCTTGGGCTCCATGATCACTTCAGATAGTGACAGCAGCCATGAAATTAAAAGACGCCTGCTTCTTGGGAGGAAAGCGATGACAAACCTAAACAGCATCTTAAAAAGCAGAAACATCACCTTGCCAACAAAGGTCCACATCGTCAAAGCTATGGTTTTTCCAGTAGCGATGTATGGAAGTGAGAGCTGGACCACATAGAAGGCTGACCTCCAAAAAATCGGTGCTTTTGAATTATGGTACTGAAGGAGACTCTTGAGAGTCCCCTGGACTGCAAAGAGAACAAACTTATCCATTTTAAAGGAAATCAACCCTGAGTGCTCACTGGAAGGACAGATCCTGAAGCTGAGGCTCCAATTCTTTGGCCATCTGATGAGAAGAGAAGACTCCCTGGAAAAGACCATTGTGTTGGGAAAGTATGAAGGCAAGAGGAGAAGGGGACAACAGAGGACGAGATGGTTGGACAGAGTCATCGAAGCTACCCACATGAATTTGACCAAACTCCGGGAGGCAGTGGAAGACAGGAGGGCCTGGCATGCTCTGGTTCATGGGGTCACAAAGAGTTGGACACAACTTAATGACTAAACAACATTGTGCTAAACTAAGTTGCAACTGAAGTGTGTTCCATTTGAATCAGTAGAATGTACAGAGGAGTTGATCCACCAAATCCCTACTGATTCATTGGGTATACTCTTGTGCGACTTACTATGTTGAATAACCAATGTCTGAATGCTGCAATTGATTTCATTTGGAGAGTTTTAGCAATGTCCTTAATGTACATAATGAAACTGCAAAGATTAGAGAGGGCTTCATATTGGCCTTATTGTGTTGATGGTTCATTTTGTGGATGTAGTTTATTTAGAATATCTGAGTTTAATACCCAGAAATATGCATGAGCTGCTTGCTGGTGCACATAATCTTTACTTGGTAACCCAGAAGATTTAATGTATCATTTTGTCCATACTAGGGACCTGAAACAGGGATAGAAAGCTTTCAGTTACATTGAATTTGAATATTATCGACACTGAATGATGATATCATCTGGCCCCATGACATGGCTTTTTGCCAACAGGATTTTGCTCACAGATTTGCTGGCTAATTCAGTGGTTTAGGTATCCATCTGCAGAGCCATAGGATGGGAGTCTGAGGTTGCCTTTTAGGATCAAAATCAAATGGCTAACATTTTAAGCTACTTTATTTGGAAGCTGAAATAGTTTTCATAATTTCTGATTTATAAAATTAATTTTATTGTATTTGTTTATATAGAAAATCAAACTGTAAAAATGACGGCAACGGGAACGCTTGTATTCCGACACTTCAAATATCAAATGAGTGGAGTCTACACATGTTCCCTTGTATTTAAGCCAATTGCAGAACAAGATGAAAAAAGCTATTTAATTAAATATATTATTTATGGTAAGTGATAGAACTGCCTTTTTGTACTACAAATCTTTTATACTTTTTAATATTTATTGATTTATTGAAATTAGAAGGAAAGTCCAGTTCACACTTAGACACCTTAAAATTGGATCAGGTTCAGTGTTATTTATTTATTTATTTATTTATTTATTTATTTATTTATTTATTTATTTGATTGATTGATTGATTGATTGATTGATTGATTGATTGATTGATTGATTGATTGATTGATTGATTGATACCCCGCCTATCTGGACTACCAGACCACTCTAGGCGGCTTCCAATACAGAATAAAACAATAAAACACAAGAATGTATATAATCATTCAATAACAATTATAATATAATAAAAAAGAATATAGAGGAAAAATGGGAAAAGAAATCAGGAATTAGCTGGAGGGAAGGCCTGGATTTACAACCAAGTTTTTAATGGGGTTTTAAAGATACCCATTGTAGGGGCCGTGCAAATCTCCAGAGGGAGGTTGTTCCAGAGGAGAGGAGCCACCGCCGAGAAGGCCCGGTTTTGTGTCTTCTTCTGGGGCTCTCTTGGCGTCAGGATCCTCAGCCTCACCTGACTCGCACGGGTGATCCAGGTAAACCTTGGTGGAAGCAGGCGTTCCACCAAATATCGAGGTCCTAAACCGTTTAGGGCCTTGTAAGTAAGCATTAAGACTTTGAAGTCGACGTGGAAATGAATGGGCAGCCAATGCAGTGCGGGCAGAGTTGGAGAAATGTGTTGGTATTTTCTCACTCCGGTAAGGAGTCTGGCCACCGCCTTCTGCACCACCTGAAGTTTCCACATCAGCTTCAAAGGCAGTCCCACGTAGATCGCGTTACAGTGGTCTAATCTTGAGATTACGAGCGCATGCACCAAGGTAGTGAGCGCCCCCATGTTGAGGTAGGGCCGCAGCCGGGCAATCCGCCATAGGGAAGTTGTCTTATACACTGGGTGCACTTCAGTCGGGCCAGGAAGGAGCCACCGCTGTTGAGTGAGTGACGTGGGGCCGCGCCGGTCGGGGAGGAAGGCAGGCAGCCGGTCAGTCCGGACGGAGGGAGGGAAGCAGAGCCGGACATGCCTGAGCAACCAGAGCTAGCCACTGGACAGCTGCTTCCCCTCCTCCTCCTCTGCTGCCGCCACCCGCCCAACCGCTTCTCCTCCTCCTTGCCGCTGAGCCAGCTGCCTGCCCACCCACCCACCGATGGAGAGCCGCTTCCCCTTCTCACCCTCCTCAGGCCTCATCGCCCATGAACTTCCAGGGCAGGCCCGGGCAGAGCCCTGGGCAGCCTCCGCCAGCGCAGCAGCAGAGCCGTTCACTCTGTATGTTGAGTGGAAATGTTGGGGGGTCGTCTTATACGCCCAGTCATCTTATACACTGGCAAATATTTAAATCTCACTAGTAGGGAATGCATGTAACCCAAGACAAATTTTATCTAATTTTTTCAATCAGGAAATTTAAACTAATTGTTAATATTTATGTTTTTTCTAAAAATAAGTGGGAAAATAGAAGGATGAAACAAGTATTTCATTATCCTGGTTTAAGATTTGGAACAGAATGTTGATGCAGTTTTGTCATGCTTGATAACAAACAGATAAACTATTTCCATTCATTTTTGTTATACTGCAGTGAGACTTTAAAACTGGGCTTTTAAAAACCTAATTATATATATTCTCGGGTTCTCATGTAGTGTCTCTGATAGGCTATCCATTTCTGCAATATCTAATAATTTTTTAAGTAATTCCTCTTTCTTTGGAATTTTCTGCATTTTCCACCTCTGGGCCCAGATCAGCCTTGCAGCTGTGAATATGTGCAGCAACATATATTTAATTTTTTAATCAACAATTTATTGTAATTATTTTCAACAAAAAACATTTCTGGTTTAAAAGTCATTTCTTGATGTATAATTTCTTGTGAAATATCTTTTATCTGTCTCCAAAATTTTTTTTGCTTTGTTGCAAGTCCACCACATATGAAAAAAAGTTCCTGGTTGCTGAGAACACTTCCAACATGAATTGCTCTGATACCATTTTTGTTAATTTTACAAGTGTATAATGTCATCTGTGAAACATATTTAAAACTTTTTCTTTCAAATTTATATATTGTACAGAGAATCTATAGTGGTGCCTTGAGTTGCGAACTTAATTTGTTCTGGATGATGGTTGTAACTCACGTTGGTTGTAACTCAAAGCAACATTTCCCATAGGAATACTTTGAAAAACGATTAACCCGTTCCATCCGTTTTTTGGTTGTATCTCAAGGCGTTGGTTGTATCTCATAGCATTAGTTCTCATAGGAACTAATGCAAAAGTGCTTAATCGGTCCACTACCACTACGGGAAGACTCTTTTTTTAACCTAAAATGACCTCTAGGATTAAAAAAGGACAGGAAAGGAGGGAGGGAACAATGGGGAAAAGAGGCCTTTTTTCCAGTTGTGTCTCAAAGCATTGGTTGCAAGTCAAAGGAAATGTTGCGACTGGAGCTGGTTGTAACTCGGATTGGTTGCAAGTCAAGACAGTTGTAAGTCGAGGCACCACTGTATTAGAGATTATTGTATCACAGTCATGAAGTCAAGAGCTTTTTAAATGTGGTGTAATCCCAATTTATTGATCAGTTTCCTGGGAGGAAGAGGAAGCTGTGGTTTAAGTAAGTCATGATTGTCAGATCAGGAGAGTAAGGAAGGAAGCAAATAAGGAATATTATTGGATTGATGAATCTCAGATTCAGACAGGTTATTCTTCATCCATCTGATATTATGTCTTAGATAAACCTTGATATAATACAACTATGCTACTGTTGTGATAAAATAAAATGTTATTTATTTATTTATTTATTTATTTATTTATTTATTTATTTAACTTATATGCCACCCACTCTACCCAAAGGTCTCTGGGCGGCTTACAACAATTAAAATACAATAAAAACATAAAACAATTAAAATATAATTAAAATGTGTACTCTAAAAATTGCCATCCGGACCCACAGTTGATATTACAGTGGTGCCTCGTATAACAAGTGCCCCGTTTAACGACGAATTCGCAATGCCATCGCTTTTGCGATCGCATTACGAAGAGCCTATGGGGAAAAATCGCTTTGCGGCCACTCAGCTGGGGGAAAATGCTGGCGGTAGCCTTGGAATGACCCTTCCGAAGGGTCCTTCTGAGGCTACCGAAGGGATTCCCCTTTGGAGGGGGCATTTTCCCCGAGCTGAGCCCCGCCGCTCAGCTGGGGGAAAATGCCGGCGGTAGCCTCGGAAGGACCCTTCCGAAGGGTCCTTCCGAGCATCCGGATCCCCCCACTCTCCCACCCTACCCCCGCGGCTCGGGTAGCCGCTGCGGCTCGGATCCAAGCCGCGAGGGGAGGGTGGGGAGAGTGAGGGGATCCGGATCCCTTTCAGGCATCCCGGCCTCGTTCCCACCTGCCGCCGGTTACCCATGGCTGGGTAACCGGCGGCGGGTGGGATCCAATCCCGGGATGCCTGAAAGGCATCCAGACCCCCCCACCCTCCCCCCGCAGCTTGGATCTGAGCCACGGCGGCAACCCCAGCCATGGACGGACTCCCTAGAGTCCGTCCATGGCTGGAGTAGCTGCCGCGGCTTGGATCCAAGCCGCGGGGGAGGGTGGGGAGAGTGAGGGGATCCGGATCCCTTTCAGGCATCCCGGCCTCGATCCCACCCGCCGCTGGTTACCCATGGCTGGGTAACCGGCGGCGGGTGGGATCCAAGCCCGGGATGCCTGAAAGGCATCCGGACCCCCCACCCTCCCCTCACGGCTTGGATCCGAGTAGCGGCGGCAACCCCAGCCATGGCCAGTCTGGCCATGGCTGGAGTAGCTGCCGCGGCTCAGATCCAATCGGGGACTGAGGTGGGGGGAAGAAGGGAGGGAGAACAAGCCCCGGCTGCTCTCCCTTCCCAGGATCGGGGACTGGGGTGGGGGGAAGAAGGGAGGGAGAGCAAGCCCCCGCCACACTCCCTTCCTGGATCGGGGACTGAGGTGGGGGGAATCCCAGAGGAGAGGCAAGCCCCAGCTGTGCTCCCCTCCAGACATCAGGGACTGGGGTGGGTGGGAGCCCGGAGGAGAGGCAAGCCCCAGGAGGCAGGAGCCGATCCGTTATTTTCCCCCCACCATCGGGCGCAGCTGTCAGAGAAGCCTCCCGGTGGGGGGGGGGGAGATCGGATCAGTTCCTGCCTTCGTTCCCCACCACACGGCTGCTCCCAAAGGGCTGTCCCGATGGTGCTTGCAGCAGCGGAGGAGGTGCCCGGTGGGGGAGAAGGCAGGAGCCAATCTGACATTTTTCCCCCACCGGGCACCTCCTCCGCTGCTGCAAGGACCATCGGGCCAGTCCTTTGGGAGAAGCCGGGTGGTGGGGAACGAAGGCAGGAACCAATCCGATCTTCCCCCCCCCACACCGGGAGGCTTCTCCCAAAGCGCTGGTGGGGGAGAAAACCGGATAATCCGTTCCTATTGGAACGGATTATCTGGTTTTCAATGCATCTTTATGGGAAAATGCGTTTCACTTAGCGATGTTTTCCCATAGCGATGTTTTTTGTGGAACCAATTAAAATCGGTAAGCGAGGCACCACTGTATTTCAATTAAAAGCCTTCTGGAACAGGAAGGTTTTGACTTGGTGCCAAAATGTCATCAGTGTCAGTGCCAGATGAATCTAACTTGGGATGGTGTTCCATAGTCTGGTGGCAGCTGCCGAAAATTCTTGTATTTTTCTTTTCTTTATCAAATTCTTCTCACTTCCCCCGCTCCAAACTGAACATAATTCAATTCCGAGCATTTTTGATATTTTAAAGAAAAAGGCTGCTGTAATGCAAATCTGTTCCTTATGTGGGTTAATCAGGAATGTTTGATTTATATTTTGGGGCTACATTTATTTTAGTATTCTTTTTCAGCTTTGATCTAAAATATTGGATGTTAACAGTTCTTGTTCAGTACCACAATCTACTCCTGGTCTTGTTTTGGCAGAGAGGATATACTGTTACTCCCTCAAACATTACAAGATTAGAGTAAAGCTCAGATAGAACACTAAAAAAATTGTAATGCTGAAATACAATTCAAGCAACATTCCTGATGAATTTGAAACCCAAATAAGGAACAGAAAAACTGGTTGTTGGAGATACAACACAGTTTGTTCAGATGGGGTCAATAGGATACCTTTATGGTACCATGGGTCTTCAGTCTCATCTATAAGTAACCCACTGTACCCTCACATACTAAAGGTGGTTGGTTACCTGTCTTCAGTTGGACCACTGTCAAGCCATCTGCATCATTCCACAGTGACTATAATAGCTGTGGTTCACCATTTTCCTACTAATCTCTAAGTACATCTGCCCCCCCAGCCTGATCTTATCACCCAACAGTGAGGCCGAGCGAGGCACCTGGATCTTCCTTCCTTGTGGTTCACAGCCGGGAGAGTGTATTGCCCTCTCTCCAGCTTCTGCTTTGGTGCTCAAGGCTACTCAAAAGCCATCTATTCTGGAATCCTAAGGATTTTACCCCATTACTTGTGCTGTTATTCAAGTACTAGAGTTCCTTCTCACCTGACAATAGAAGAGATACTCCTCCTTGATCAAAGCTTATCCTGCAGCAATCCTGGCTAGTCAAGCTGTTTCTTCATACCATCAAACTCTTTTTATGGATCCTTTAAGCAAATTACACTTGTTATTTATCAGATCTTTGTTATTGTTTTTCCCAGTTAACAAAGTCTCTTCTTGAGCCCATGGCAATATGTTACATCTCTTGGAAGACTATCTCCCTTGTTGCCATCACCTCTGCACAAAGAGCTTTGGAATTACTGTCCTCTGCTCTTATCCTCTTTACTTGAATTTCCATGCAGATAAAGTGACATTGTGTCCTTATACTTGCTTGCTTCCTAATGTTCTCTCCACTTGTTGGATGTTAAAATATGTTATTGTTTTCTGTTGTTTTCTTTTTGGGTGAACCAGAATTGAAGGGCACGGTATGTGTGTGGTGTGGGGGTTGGGTGGAGCTACCACCAAAACGTTCTCTGCTCTGAAATGTTCTGATTTATTCTGCTTAGGCACAGAAAACCAGTAATGTGAATTCAAAGGTGACCATTCAAAGAACAACCATTACCACAGCAACCTGCTGTTATCCATACTTGGCTTTTCCTCATTTTCATTAAAAATTCTCCTGTCATGGCCAGGAGATCCCCTCTGCTGTCTGCAGTTCAAATTGCTTTTTGATAATGAACTGCTTTGCCGGTAGAACCTTTTTTTTTTACTTGGTGGGACAATTTTAATCACTGCTGTTGTTTTTCTCTCTTTTAAAAACCCGGTAAAATATTGTATTTATATCCTACTCTTTTTCTCCAAGGAGTTCAACATAGATTCCCTCATCTTCATCCTTGCAAACAACCTTGTTAGGTGGGAATGCTGATCCCAGTCATCCGCTGTGCTTTGTGGCTGAGTGGAGATTTGAACCTCAGGTTGTAATCTTAATATTTTAACAATTTTAGTACAGTGTATTTTAGTACACACAGTTAATGATGGGACTTCCTGTTTGAGGACAGGGGAAATCCCTCAAATATCAATCTAAAGAAATTTCCCCAATATAGGAATGGAGATTGTTCTGAATCTTTCCTGCTTTCCTTTGAGAGAGCTTGTTGGGACTTTGGAGTTAAAAATGATGAGAGTATGTTAATTTTAAGGTCACAGATACGGGGAGTTTTATCTGAGATCTATTCACAGATGCCTCTTGAACAAGCTAGAGATTTTGAGGCTTACAGAAAGATGATGTATGCCCAATTTGGGATTAAATCAGAGCATCTCAGGAGAAAATTTCGATCTATTTCAAAGAAACCTTACGAGTCTTTTGCTCAACTTGTGGCAAGGTTAACTCAGTATCTTAATAAGTAGCTAGAACAAGAACATGTCACCTCCTTAGACCAAATGAGAAATGTGTTTGGATTAGAACAATTTTATTCAATTTGACCAGTGGAGTTGCATTATCTTGTCAAGGACAAGGATCCTAAAAATGTGCAATAGGCGTCCGAATATGCTGATTTTATTAGTGGGACCAGAGAGCCTCGATTCTGAAGTAAAACTTGATAGAAAAGTTTGGGATGACAGGAGGAGAGTGTCCCCTTTCAGTAGGAATGACCTCAGTCATACTCAAGTGAAGGAAAACCATTTTAAAGTCAGATCTTCATTCTCAGAGCAAAGTCTACTGAGACCCGATAACCCTGAGGGAAAATGGTTGTGGGTTTTCTGGGCTGTTTGGCTGTGTTCTTAAAGTTTTTCTTCCTAACGTTTTGCCAGTCTCTGTGGCTGACATTTTAATTAATTAATTACAGTGGTGCCTCGCATTACGATGTTAATTTGTTCCAGCGAAATCGCTGTAGAACGAAAACATCATAAAGCGAAAATAAAAAAGCCATTGAAATGCATTAAAACCTGGTTAATGCGTTCCAGTCGGCTAAGAACTCACAGTCCAGCGAAGATCCTCCATAGGGGCGCCATTTTTGGGTGCCTGTGCAGCGAAAAATGGTTCCTAAACACAGCGGGGAGCCATTTTGAGCACCCGGTGGCCATTTTGAAAACCCAACAATCAGCTGTTTTGATCGTCGGGAAGCGAAAATCGGTTTCCGAAACAGGGAACCGATCATCGTGCACCGAAATTCCCCCATTCAAACGCAAAAACCTCATAATGTGGATTTGTCGTTAAACGGAGCACCTGTCTTGCAAGGCACCACTGTAATTAATTTAACTTATATGACACCCACTCTACCCAAAGGTCTCTGGGTGGCTTTTATTAAAATAAAATAAAAAAGATAAAACAATTAAAATACAGTTAAAATATATACTCTAAAAATTGCCATCAGGGCCCACAGTTGATATTATTTCAATTAAAAGCCTTCTGGAACAGGAAGGTTTTGACCTGTCATCAGTGTTGGCGCCAGACGAATCTCAATTGGTATCGCGTTCTATAGTCTGGGGGCAACTGCCAAAAAGGCCCTTTGTCTACAAGCCATCCCTCTTACCTCCTTGAGGGACAGCTCTTTCAAAGGGCCCCCCTGGCTAGATCTTAACTGCCTGGTTCATATGGAAAGAAGTGGTCCTTCAGGTAACCAGTGCCCAACCCATTTAGGGCTTTATATGTCTACACAATCTTCAGAGGACAGGAGTCAAAACTCTGTTCTCTGTTACATATTGTTCGATAGTTTAGTATTTATAGCTGTGGGATCAGCTTTTGTCATTTTCAGGAAATTGGGTGATTATGGTGATCAGCGTGTTTTTGTTGTGGGTATATTGTTGTGATAAGGGTGAGAGATAATCTGTCACTGTGATTGATGGGTGTCGTTAGCTGGTCTTCTGTGTGCATCTCTCCCGCTTATCACAATGATACACCCTCAACAAAAACAAAAAATGTGCTGATCACCATAATCGCCCAATCTTGTGAAAAGCACAAAAGCTGATCCCACAGGAATAAATACTCAACTATAACAAAATGCAACAGAATACAGACAGAGTTCTGACGCCTGTCCCCTGAAGATGCTGGCGACAGAGACTGGTGAAACGTTAGGAAGAATAAGAACATGGCTAAACAACCCGGAAAACTCATAACAACTATCGGATCCTGGCCATGAAAGTCTTTGAGAATACTTGACGGAAAAGTTAATAAATCCCTTTACTCTGAACATAGGACAAATAAGCAATGTTATGCTTGTGGTAAAGAAGGGCATTTTTGTCCCAATGTCAAATTCAGAAGAATATAAATTTCAGTCAGCCAAAAAAAAGTATTTTGCCTTTAGCAATCGACAGATGAGGCCTCTAACAGCTGCACTGTTGCTAAGGAAATGGAATTGGCAGAGAACCCAGAGCTTCCTGAGGGCAGAGTTATTTAATCAAGTGTTATCAAGATTTATGGAAAGCTCTGGGGAAATGATTTTTATCTTTGGTAAAAAGCATTTAGGAATTAGAGACTCATGTCCTCAAATAACTACAGTGGTGCCTTGACTTACAAATGTCCCTACTTACAACCATTTCAAGTTAAGACCAGCTCCGGCTGCAAAATTTTGCTTCTACTTGCGACCAGAGCTTCTACTTACAAACAGAAAAAGGCAGGGAAAAAAGGCGGGAAATTCAAATTTCTAACTAGGTGGTGACGAGACGGCTTCTTTATAGTTCTTTGGCCCCAGCAGTTAGAGAGTGTGCGATTGGAGAAGGCTGCCTGGTAAGGTGCTGCTTTCAGCTTTTTAAAAACTGTTCTGGTTTTGGGCTGGGGGGTTATGTTTCTGTGCTGTGATGGGTCTTGGGGGGGTTGTTAGTTTTTTGGTTCCCCCCCATTTCCGATGGGTCTTGGGGGGGTTGGTTGCTTTTTGGGATTTGTTCCCCATTTTCGATGGGTCTTGCATGTTTCCCTTGCTTTTTCCTTTGTTCTCTTTGCATTTCGGACCTGATCCCTTTGTTTTCTGTGCATTTCCAAACTGCATCCTTTGTTCTCTGTATATTTCTGAACTGCTCCCTTTGTTCTCTGTGCATTTTGGACCTCGTCCCTTTGTTTTCTGTGCATTTCGGAATTGCATCCTTTGTTCTCTAGGTATTTCCAAACTCTCTGTGCATTTCCAATGGGTCTTGTATGCTTGATTGCTTTACTTCCCCCCCTTTCGACCAGAAGGGAATTATAATCACGTTTCAAATGAGTCTTGCAGTGATATTTTTTTTGTGATTGTTTTCTTTGGCCGGAATGGATTGATTGCATTTCAGTGCAATTCAATGGGAAATGGTGCTTCGACTTATGACCATTTTGACTTACGCCCATCTTCCTGAACCAATTAAGTTCGTAAGTTGAGGCACCACTGTATTTGTCACCCAGACATAATTCCTAAAGAAAACATGTTGGAACAGGAAGTCACCCTCAAAGGCATAAGTTCGGACTCTGTAGTATTGCCAATGGCTAACACTGAGTTACCATGGGTGGTTTGGTATATGGAAAGTAGCTGTGTCAGATGAAATTCCAGCTCCTTGTCTGATTGGTTTGGATTTCTCAAAGTATGTGCAAAGTGTTTGCATGGTAACCCACTCTCAGGGGAGGCAGATTGTAGCTGCTGAGGAAAACATGGGACTCCCAGCCACTGAAACTCGTTGAAAGATCTGGTTTAGGGGAACATCTTGAACCAAGGGAAACTGCTGATTTGATGCTGATGAAAAATCCTAATAGTTCCTCTTTTATTAAGGAACAGAAAGAAGATAGCACCATAAATGACTGCTTTGAAAAAGTTAAGGAAAATCCTATTCCACTGTTTCCTGAACATCCAGAGGGGTATTGTGTGAACTAAGGCCTCTTGTACAGGGAGGTTTTAATTGCACCTTATAGGGGTGGAGAAGAGCCCCACAAACAGCCAATTGTCCCTATTAAATACTGAGAAAAGATTCTGGAAAAAGCGCCCCATTAGTTTCTATGGACGGAAAAGAGCAGATACGGATTAAATGGTTTTCAGTGCATTCCTATGGGAAATGCAGATTCGACCTACAAACTTTTCGACTTACAAACTGCCTTCCTATACGGATTAAGCTTGTGAGTCAAGACCCCACTGTAATGTAACAAGAACATTAACTGAATGTGAACAATATTGTATCCAAAAAGATAAAAATAAAAAGAGAGGAATGTCACGACCCAGGTTCCCCTAGAGAATACCTGGTCGGCGGACAGAGAGTAATTAGGAGTTTTCACACCCTTGGGGTGCTGAGTGAATCCTGGAATCTCAGCAAGGCCTGTGACAAACACCCTCTTACAAGTCTGCCCTAATAAGAACATCACTGTACCTTAGGATATTTCAGGTAGATAACCATGTGGGTTTTGTAGTCCTTAGACATACTATGCTCCACAGGTCAGGACTCATTAAGTAAAGTGGCCAAGGCTATACCCTCAGATGACCTAGGACAGTTTACTGTTCAAGAGACCAATTGATATTTATAATCATTGTTTTATTAAAGAAAATGAAAAGTTCCATAAAGAAAAAGTCAGTTTATGCATAAGCATGCAAAAGATCATTTTGCTGGTTAATTGCAACACAGTAGTGAAGTAAAGAATCCATGAAAAATATAAAAACACTAAAAATAGCAAAAGTCCCAAAAATCCGTGAAAAGAAGTAAAAGCTGTTCAGGAAGGCAAAAAGGCAGGTGCCTTTCTTCTAATCCAAAAAGGTAACCCATAAGAAAAAGCATAATGAAGAAAATAGTCCAAGAAAGTATAAATGTCCAATGTCCATCATTATCCTGTAAAAAATCCTATTCTATTAATCCTACTCATCCTACTCAACAAAAACCTAATAATCATATCTTTCTAAGTAATCATCTTCATTCACATCCAAAATCTAATGATCTAAGTCATACTAGTCTGTGTCCATATTCCACTAATCAATGTCCATAGGCAAAAGTTTCTTTTTCAAGCTTAGCTGGCACATCCCTTATCTTCCACTTCTCACGGTGTCATCCAATCACGGCACGATGTCTGGTAAACAGTCCCTCTTTATCTTCTGTCTTCCCTGCTCCATTCCTTTCCCATGGGTAACAGGTGTTACAGTGGGGTCTCGACTTACGAACGGCTCGACATATGAACGTTTCGACTTATGAACCGCTCTCATAGGAATATATGGACTCAACTTACGAACTTAGATTCGAGTTACGAACTATTTTTTCCCCTTTTTTAAAAAGCTAAGTCATCTTAGGTTAAAAGGAAAAAAGAAAAAAATTATCCCCCTCTAGTGGCAGAAGGCGGAATAGCAGCTTCCCATTAGTTTCTATGGACGAAAAGAGCAGATACGGATTAAATGGTTTTCAATGCATTCCTATGGGAAATGCAGATTCGACTTAAGAACTTTTCGACTTGAGAACTGCCTTCCAATACGAATTAAGTTCGTAAGTCGAGACCCCACTGTATTTGGGTTTAGCCATCTGCAATACTCCACAACAAAGTCCATCCATCTTATCTTGGAATGTTCTTCTCAGGCCTTCAGAAAAACATTCACCCTTCCACTAGCAAAACACTTTGTCAGCATTGCAGAAATCATCTATGCAGAGAACCAAAATGGAATCCATCTTACATTGTTCACTACTACATAACCCATCTTCAGTACAAGATCTCAACCACATATCCCATCTCAAGACAAGGACTAACCTCACTAATATATAAAAGTAGTATTGAGAAAGAATATGGAAAAGGCGGAGGACCTAAAACAGTGTGGGAAACAAATTTAAATATTAATATACCCGAGGAAATCTGAACAGGAATATATCAGTAAATGTGAAAGAAATGGTTCTGAAGGTAGTGTGCATCAGTGGTATTTATATCCTACAAAGTTACATAGAATTAATAAAGATATATCGGATAAATGCTGGAGGAACTGTGGACAAAAAGGAACTTTGGAACAGATGTGGATTTCTTGCCCCCAAATAGAAGCATTCTGACATGAGGTAATTAGATGGATAGAGATGCTGACCAATCAAAAAAATAGATAAGAATGAAACATTATTTTTATTTTCATTATTTACAGGGGGAAACTTGAAAATAATTAGTTGCAAATCTTATAGGCACCGCAAGATAGACCTACTGGAGGATGCCACAGTTTCACTAAGCTGCCACCAACCATTCCCTATAAGAAGTCACACAGACCAGGGATGGATTTTTAACCAAATAAAAGAACAAGGTTTATTTAAATAACACACAGGGAAAATAAAATGATCAAGTGAATAAGATATAGTAACGTGGCTTAGTCTCAATCATACATACACCAGTTTGGTTCACACAGAACACCTTTAGATAAAGCACAGACCCTGAACCTATCAGTTCTGGCTACCCATAAAGACACCTGAACCTATCAGGTTGGTACTGACTGACACACAGTAGTACCCTGTCTGACACACAGACTCCCCCTCAAGCTTCTTCTCTCAGCTCTCCTCCAGCTTCTCTGCTTCTTCTCCACACAGGCTTCACATATATATACAGTACAGCCCCTCCTCCTGATGTCCCGCCTTCCACTCCCCATAGGATGGAACTTTCCCTCCAACCCATGACAGACAGGTAACATCAGTGCTGTATGTAACACCTCCCCTCTTTATAAGTTGTTTTGTAGGGGGAAAGCTAAAGTGCTTTTCTCCAAAAAACAACCTGGATCCAAAACATACAAAAACAGTTATACAATAACATACAATACCATACTTACTCTAGGATAAACACATCAATTAGGCATTTAAACATTTACCATTTCCAATACATCAAGTTACCTTTATTCATACAACCCAAGTATGTTTAATAAACAAGTACATTTAACCTTTGGTCACCAAAATATATACATAGTCCATGTTTCTTTCGCCGTCTTCATTCTTCAGGTCTTCTTGACAAGGCGTCAGCAACACAGTTCACTGACCCTCTGACCACCTTCACTTCAAAGTCATAGTCTTGCAGGTTTAAAGCCCACCTCATAAGTTTACTATTGTGGGTTTTCATTGTCTTTAACCATTGCAGTGGTGAATGGTCAGTGCACAGAATAAAATGTCTTCCCCAGATGTAAGGCTTGGCCTTCTGGATCGCGTAGACTATGGCCAGGCACTCCTTTTCCACGGTTGCCAAATGTCTCTCACCTTTCTGGAGTTTCCTACTCAGGTAGGACACTGGATGCTGGTCACCATTTTCATCCTCCTGGCAAAGAACTGCTCCTACCCCGCTGTTAGACGCATCGGTGTAGATGATGAACTCCCGGTCGAAGTCTGGAGCACGCAGCACTGGATAATGGATGAGCGCCTGCTTCAACCTCTGGAACGCCTCCTCACAGTCGCTGGTCCACGGGATGCGGTCATCAGTCTTCTTCCGCGTCAGATCGGTCAGCGGAGTCGCTATCTCGCTAAACCTCGGGATGAACTTTCTGTAGTAGCCCACCAACCCAAGAAATGATTTGACCTTTTTCTTGGTGTTGGGTCTGGGCCAATCACGAACTGCTTCTATCTTGGCCTCTAGGGGTTTGATCACTCCTCCCCCTACTATGTGACCCAAGTATTTTATTTCTGGGCTACCCAGCTGCAGTTTGTTCTCTTTGCAGGGCCTAGGCCAAAGCACTTCCTCCCCTGGGTTAAAGTGCCTCTCTCTGGCTTTCTGGTCATCCCAAGCTTTCTTTCTGACCTTTTGAGCTTGCAGGGTCTCTGCTGCTAGCTCTAGGTTTCTCTTTAGGTCATTCCTTAAAGAGTCTATATATGTCACAACATCTTGTGGGTCATCCTGGGTGATCTGCTCCCAATTTTCTTTGATTAAATCAAGGGGCCCTTTCACCCTTCT
The DNA here is from genome assembly GCF_051106095.1 of Pogona vitticeps. Taxonomy (NCBI): domain Eukaryota; kingdom Metazoa; phylum Chordata; class Lepidosauria; order Squamata; family Agamidae; genus Pogona; species Pogona vitticeps. Next base: position 74,256,521 of record NC_135788.1, on the reverse strand, counting down.
CCCAAACAAAAGTTCAAACGGACTGAACCCGGTACTGGCTTGTGGCACTGATCGATAAGCAAACAAAAGGGATTGCAGCTTCTGGTCCCAATTGTTTGGATTCTCTGCCAAGTAAGCCCTAATCATGCGCATCAGAGTCCCATTGAACTTCTCCGTTAACCCATTACTTTCAGGGTGATAGGCAGTGGTTTCCTTGTGTTTAATTCCACAGATTTGCCATAACCGTTTCATGAGCTTCGATGTAAACGATGCGCCCAAATCTGTGATTATTTCTGAGGCAAATCCCATCCTGGACATATACCCCACCAAGGCATCTGCCACTGTGTTAGTTTCAATGTTAGTCAAGGGTATGGCTTCAGGGTACCTCGTGGCATGGTCCACAATGGTGAGAATGAACCTGTTCCCCCTCTTTGTGGCCTTGGGCAAAGGTCCCACAATGTCCACCCCTATACATTTGAACGGAGTGTCAATCACAGGCAAAGGGCACAACTTTGCTTTGGTCCTGTCAAGGTTATTCCCCTGCCTCTGACACACATCACATTGTTTACAGAACTCTTTGATCTGCTTTCCTATTTCAGGCCAGTAAAAATTCTGTGTGATTCTCTGTTGTGTTTTGTTCACCTCTAAGTGCGCAGCAAACATGCCAGAGTGCCCCCTTTTTAAGATCATGGGGCGATACTTTTCAGGTACCACTAGCTGACTTCTGATCCCATCTCCCCCTTTTGAGATATTCCTCAGGGTCTCTCTATATAAAATTCCCTTTTTCTCTCGAAATCTCACTGGGGTTTCAGGTATTAACTGGGTGTCTGTCACCTGTTCAAAACACTTTTGGAGAGTGGCGTCTGCCTTTTGCTCTTGGCCAAATCTGCTGTCTGTGGTCAAGGTTTCCACCACAGCCTCTGAACTCCCCCCACCTGCTTCCGTCTCGGGCTCATCAGTACCCCCCTGAACTGTCCCCGTGGTAGCTTGTGAGCGTGTAATCACTAGCACCCGTTTCACATGTTCAGCCAGGTCATTTCCCACGAGCACGGCTGCTGGCAGAGTCGATGAAATCGCTAGCCGCCAAACTCCCCTCCAGCCTTGAAAGTTCACAGGTACCTCAGCTACTGGCAGCGAGATCACCTGTCCCTCAATCCCTGCCACCTTTATGCTCTCATTTGGAATTATATACTCTCTAGGAATAATATCCGGATGGCACAGGGTCACCTGGGAACAAGTATCCCTCAGCCCCCTATACTGATGGTCAAGTATTCCTACGTCCACCCCTGCGGTTTCAAACAACTGTGAATCTGTTCTCACTAGCAAGCAGCGCTTGACCTCCACAAGAGGACCATTTTCCTCAGCCTGATCAGCAGATGCAACTGTTCCAGATTGAGTAGCCATGGCAACAGGATCCCTCAGTGACAAGGAGCTTTGCTCTTTCTGGACACAGAACACAGCTTTTGGCTTGGTTCCACTCAAATCATGAGGCACATTTCCTTTTAGCTGCTTTAATTTCTCACACTCTGAGATTAGATGGCCCTTTCCTTGACAGAAATAACATTTTCTGCTGTACTTGGAGTCTTTCTCATCTGGTTTTGGTTTTCCCTCCAAAATCTGATGTCTTGGTTTCATGTCTGAGGGCTTCCCTTCACCATGGGCCCCTCCCCCTTGCTGGTTTCTTCCTGGTCCCTGAGAGTACTTGCTGTAGGTTTCCTTGGGTCTACCTATCGATTTTCCCTCATCACCTAAGGGCTTTCTGATTTGATAAATAAAATCTGCGATCTCCGCTGCTTCTGCCACAGATTTCAGTTTCCTTTCCCTCACCTGGAACTTCAGTTCCCCATGCAGGACTGAATAAAACTGTTCCAGCGCTATCAGGTCTTTGAGCTGCTGGAAGGTCTCTGTTCCCTCCTGAGATAGCCATTTCTCTAGCAGCCTCACCAGTTGGGCCCCCACTTGGGTAAAAGTCTGCTCTGGTTTCTTTGTGAGGGACCTGAATCTCTGCCTCAGCTGTTCCGCATTTATCCCATGTCTGGCAAACACCAGTTTTTTAAACTCTGCGAAATCTTTTAGCAGTTCCTCTGGCATCTCTGCATAGACTTCTGCCAGGCTGCCACTGATTAAAGATCGCATAATGGTCATCTTCTCAGTTTCCCTCACTGAGAAGTCCACAAACGCTCTTTCCACTAGGGAAAAGAACACCTCAGGGCAATCTCCCTTGTGGTACACAGGGAATTTCTTCAGGTCAGTTTTAGACAATTGCCCCCCCTCAGAATCTCTATTGTTATTATTGTTCTGATTCATCAGTTCCAATTTTCTTAACTCAAACGCCATTTTCTCTCTCTCCAATTCAAACTGTCTTTGCCTCTCCCTTTCCTGCATTTTTTCTCTCTCTAATCTTTCCTCCATTTCAAATTGCTTCATCCTCAGTTCATGCTGTTGGGCTATGAGCATTTTCCTGAGTTCTGGGTTCTGTTCTCCCGTGCTGTCACCCTGCACTGAGCCAAATTCATCCTCAGAACCTTGGTCTACCTGGGGGTCTTTCACTTCACCCATTTCTGCCATTTGGCTTCGAGTCAAGGGCATAATCCCCCCCCCAGAACAGGCTGCCTTCAAAAGTCAAGCCTCAAAATAAAGCGACCACTTTTTTTCTTTCTTTTGCCTCAGAACCAGCCTTCTATAGATTGCTGCTGTTCTTCAGCACTAACTTGCAACTGTAGGCAGCTAGAGTCCACCCCCTCTGCTAGGCCTCTCAGCAGACAGGCTAGATCACTGCTACTTTACAGTTTTGCCTCAGCTTTTTCCCGCCAAAACAGGTTGCCTCAGAGCTCCCTACTCTAGTCCCCAATCTGAGGTTACACGTTCTTCTACTAGCGTATCTCCCCGTGAGGTAAGCCTAGAAGATTACCTACGTGCTCTCAGATTGTCCCTGACTAGACCCCCCTTGCTCTGGGCACACTTGCCAAGGCTTTGCTGGACCACTGGACAACTGGACCAGTCGTATACCACACGCTGGACACCAATCAGTGTGACAAACCCAGACCTACTGGAGGATGCCACAGTTTCACTAAGCTGCCACCAACCATTCCCTATAAGAAGTCACACAGACCAGGGATGGATTTTTAACCAAATAAAAGAACAAGGTTTATTTAAATAACACACAGGGAAAATAAAATGATCAAGTGAATAAGATATAGTAACGTGGCTTAGTCTCAATCATACATACACCAGTTTGGTTCACACAGAACACCTTTAGATAAAGCACAGACCCTGAACCTATCAGTTCTGGCTACCCATAAAGACACCTGAACCTATCAGGTTGGTACTGACTGACACACAGTAGTACCCTGTCTGACACACAGACTCCCCCTCAAGCTTCTTCTCTCAGCTCTCCTCCAGCTTCTCTGCTTCTTCTCCACACAGGCTTCACATATATATACAGTACAGCCCCTCCTCCTGATGTCCCGCCTTCCACTCCCCATAGGATGGAACTTTCCCTCCAACCCATGACAGACAGGTAACATCAGTGCTGTATGTAACAATAGGCACCGCAAGATTAGAGATCGCTAGAAATTGGAAAAATGCTCAAGATCTCTCATGACAAGCATTTACGAATAAGATATGGCATACAGTGTTGATGGAAAAAATGACTAATAAAGTTATACTATATAGAGGAGAATTAAGGCACAGTCAATTCACTGAAAACTGGAAGCCTTTATTAAAATATGCCAATAAAATAAATCTTGAGACACATGGTGTGGAAAACAATTTGGAGCATTTAGATTGTTGGTCGATATTTGTTTAAGATGAGACAGAGAATGGTGTAAATGTGATTTTGAGAAATGTGGGGAATACTAATTGGTCATCAGTTAAATTATATAACAAGTAAGATGAGAGTTTACTATGTTAAGCTTTGTATTTATTACTTGTAACATGATGGATTGTCTTTATTTAGAAATAAATTTTAAAAATAATTAAAAAAAAGATTCCTAGACATAATTTGTGGCCACTGTTCCATTTTCCCTTTCTCTGTGCAAATATTTCTTAAATAATTTAAATTCAGAAATGAAATAAAGCTACAGCCCTCCATTAATCAATAATTTCTGTTTTAAAAATACCATGGAGAATATTAAAAGTTTTAATATTAATGCTATATTTTTTTGTAGGTTATTCTGATCCTAACTTTTACTATGAGTTTACCGCACGATATCATGCAGCCCCTTGTAACAGTATATATAACACTTCTTTCAAGAAGAATTTGCTTCAGATACTAACCAAACTTGTTGGCGAGTTATCCTGTGATGTCTCATTACGCAAGTCAGAATGCCATCGTGTAAAAATGCAAAGAGCTGGATTGCAAAATGAGCTCTTTTTTACTTTTACAGGTAAAATATATTATTGTTTGAAGAGCTGTTTGAAGAAATATTTGTTTTATGAAATAATATGTACTGAAAACAGTTCCAGTGGTAGTCAGATTTAATTGAGATTATTTGAAAGGGTTTATGAAACAAGGAAATTATGCAAATGCATAACTGATATATGATTAATCTTCAGAAATGCCTAATCCAGTGAATGACAGGATGATTTTAGTTACAGTATATTATGAATGAGAAAATTCTGCTTGAGATTTCACTTTTTCTTTAGAATTTAGAATTTTGGATAAAACAGAACCCTGTTGCTCAGAGAATGTGCAGTGAAAGTCCAGTGTTTGTTGAATATCAGAGGCAGATTTAAAAAACCTTTGATGTAGGTCTGATGGACATAGAAATAAAAGCAACAACGAATCTGTGGTTAAAGCTTTATTACAGATTTGTTACAGCATAAGCTTTTGTGAACAAGAGCTCTCTTCATCAAATGCATGAAACGTTATTCTCAGCTGGCAGAAGCATATGCATACAGTGCTGCCTCAATTTATGAACTTAATGGGTTCTGGAACTCTGGTTGGAACTCCAAATGGTCCTAGGTTGAAGCACCATTTCCCATTGAAATGCACTGAAATGCAATTACAGTGGTGCCTTGCATTACGACGTTAATTCGTTCCAGTGAAATCACTATAGAACAAAAACGTCGTAATGCGAAAAGAAAAAAACAATTGAAGCGCATTAAAACCCATTTAATGCATTCCAACGGGCTGTAAACTCACCGTCCAGCGAAGATCCTCCATAGGGCGGCCATTTTTGCTGCCTGTGCAGCGAGGAATCCGTCCCAGAAAACAGTGGTGGGCCATTTTGTTTACCTGGTGGCCATTTTGAAACCACTGATCAGCTGTTGGAAAACCGTCGTTTTATGACGAATCGGTTCCCGAAGCTTCGGGAACCGATCATCGCAAAGCGAAATTCTCCCATAGGAAACATCATTTTGCGAACTCAAAAATGATCGCAAAAACTTTATCGTAATGCAGTTTCGTCATTAAATGGGGCAATCGTAAAGCGAGGCACCACTGTAATCCATTCAGGCTCAAGGAAAACAATGACCCCAAAAATATTAAAAATCACTGCAAGACCTATCAGAAACATGATTAATCCATTCCAGCTTGGGGGGGGGGAGAGAAAAGTGAGCAAAGCATGCAAGACCCATCGGAAATGCAAAAAAAGCAGAGCAGAAAGCAAGCGAAGCATGCAAGACCCATCAAAATGCAAAAAAAAAGCAAACCAGAAAGCAAGCGAAGTGTGCAAGACCCACCGGAAATGCAAAAAAAGCAAAGCAGAAAGCAAGTGAAGCATGCAAGACCCATCAGAAATGCAAAACAAAAAGCAAGCAAACCCTGCAAGACCCATTGGAAATGAGGGGGGAAACAAAAAGCAAGCAAACCCCCAAGACCCATTGGGAATGGGGGGAACCCAAAAAGCAAACAGACCCCCAAGACCCATTTGAAATTGGGGGACCCTAAAAGCAAATAACCCCCCAAGACCCATCGGAAATTGGGGAGGACCCAAAAAGCAAACAACCCCCCAAGACCCATCGGAAATTGGGGAAAAAACAAACACCCCCCCAAGACCCATCACAGCACAGAAACATAACCCCTAGTCCAAAACCACACTGCAAAATCCACCCAGAACAGTTTTTAAAAAGCAGAAAGCAGCACCTTACCTTACCAGGCAGTCCGAAGCCTCCTCCGATCGCATACTGTCTAACTGCTGGGGTGAAAGAGCTACAAAGAAGCAGCCTCTTCGCCTACCAATGGTTAGCAATTTGAATTTCCCCCCTTTTCCCTCTGCCTTTTTCTGTTCGTAACTGGAAGCTCTGGCTGCAAGTTGAAGCAAAATTTTGCGGCCGGAGCTGGTTGTAACTCAAAATTGTCACAAGTCAGGATGTTCGTAAGTGGAGGCATCACTGTATTGATGTAGGTAGAAATTGTAAAGTCTGGAATTAATTCTGGCTTGTTGACCTGGCTAGTCATATGTGCTTGCAGTGGAAGAGCTAAACGATCATGGATTTCTGGTTCATGGTTTATTTATCATGATGACTGAACCTAACAGGAGCCAGCATTCTGTCTATTTTTCTCTCAGGAAGGCAGGGAAAGAATCTGCAGTTCGTTCTGGGTTTCTTTCTCTCCTTTGCAAATCAGAGTATTAGCACTCTGGAAGCATGCATGTGCATACCACTAATAAAAAAGCCCTAGGTTGTTGTGACAGTTGACCTGGCCCACTAAAATTGTAAGTAAGAGATCCTCCTTGCCTTAACTTTCATGCCACAGTAGGTATAGACACATTCAAGTCTTTTATGTTTTCTTACAACTTCTGTTCAGCCTCAGTCCTATTTCTTTTCCTTCCTTATAGGTCTGCTTTGCATTAACTCTAGATTTTTTATATCAAATCAGGAATATATTTAAATGGAATATATTTGTTCTGTCATTGAGCTTTGGCCCCATCACATACTTTTAAAATGTACTGCTTTTTACATTGTTGATATGCACACTGAGGATTAAGCTGACCTTTCATAAGCAACATCCCATTTCAGTCATGTTGGTATGAGAAATTATTTGTAAATTATCTTCTCTTTATTAAGCAATAGTCTTTGTTGTTTCCCTTTTAAAACAGAACATTTTTTACAGTTTTTCCTCTAGATACAGAAAAAGGCAAAAATATGTGTCACAAAAGTGTATGCGATGTAACAAGAAGATTACAAAAGGTAGTGTAGATTTGCATAAGAAGGAAAATGTCAGACATTATTTATAGTCACTTATTTAAAAAAAAAGAATGGCTTTAATATTCTTTCTGTACAAGTAGTAATGCCATTGGTTGAATAAAGAAAAGATATGTTCATAGTTGAAAGTGTGAGCTGGTTGAATTGTAGAATGAAAGGCAGTTCATCTCATGGGACAGCAGCTTAGTCAAACAACAGAAAGAAAAATTTAGGAGTAAACAGTTCTTGCCAGAATGGAAAGTTAAGTTTGGGGTCCTCTGACGAGCCGGATCACATCCGTTGTGATTTAACTAGTATGAATAAATGGTTAGGGTGAAGAGTGGGGTACTTAGTTCCTCAGGCAACACTGGTTCAGTATGGTGCAAAAATGTATCTCGGGTTTTCAAAACACGTCTTGAGACTTAGGTGAATTGGCAACAAAAAAGTAAATAGTGAGGTCCTGTACAATTAACCTCAGAGAGATTATTATTGGAGCACAAAAATTATTAGATTGCTAAAATTGCATTTATATTGGGATTTAAAGACATGGCAACTAGTTGGAAAAGTTATCCTGGAATTGTAGTGGAACGTTCAATGTGTAAACATAAACTTATTATCAGGTAGCAGCAAAAAGGACAGATGACATTGGCAAGAATTTGTGAAGATTCTCAGTCATCCAGGTGAGGTAATCTGGAAACTGAGTCATGGTAGCTGGATTTCTTTCTTATTCTTCATCTGACTGAAGAAGCTCCTTGGATGACTAGCAAAACATTTCAACCTAATAAGAAAGAAATCCAGTTGCCACGACTCAACTTCCAGATTTTGCCAATAATTATTTAATTTAATTTAATTTAAAAGTAGTTAAACATAGCATGGGCAGAAATGGTAATGCCATGTATTACTTGCAGTTACACCAAACAAAAATAAATAAATAAAAGTATGAAAAGATCAGGGCATTTCCATGTTGAAGTTTGCATAGCTGTGTGGAGAAAATGGGAGGAGAGGGCTACTCCCTTCTGTAACAAAAATACATCTTCATATAGCATACAACTAAATCATGGCATTCACTTTTCCAGTGGCCACTGACTGATCGGTTTAAAAAGGAGTGAATTTATCATTGTGAAAAACTTGATGCTGGATTAATTGCAATCTAGTCCAGAATTGAGAGAGGGTAGACATAGCCTCTCATCCCAGACACATAGATTATGAAAACAAGATGTCAAATTTTGCCTCAACAGAGTGGTGTGAAGAAACATTTTTTGCTTTGTCCAGCTATGACTAGCCATCATTCATTCAAATGGGGAAGTAAAAACATTTTATAGGAATATTGCAAAAGTGACGAAAGCTGTCTGCCACTGCTGCCTTTTTCTGCCAGGGTCCCAAAAAACAGCACTCCTTCTCCACACATTCTGCCTGTTGTAAGGACACATATATTACTATTTTATAATTTGTAGTAATACAACTAGCTGTTGTTACTCATAAGGAATTTTTTCACAATATTTTCTAATATCACAGATGTAAAATTCACAACATTACAAAAGCATACAGCAAGTTCTGAATCTTATTTTATTCCTATCCTGATTTTTGCCACTAAATTCAGGGTGGTTTTCACGGCTGCTGCTTCATTTATGTCATAAGCAATCCATTGGTGCTTCTGGGGTTGAAGGAGCAACTGGCAGGGCACTGTTGTTGCCCAGGAGATGTCTGAATGTGTTCACAGTACTTACATTTTTGAGGGAAGCTCTTTCTATGTCCCCCACTCATGTGCCTCTCCTTGCCCTTCATTTTATCCTCACACAAGCTTTTGGGTAGAAAAAGAGTGGCTGTCTCAAGATGGCTGTATTTGCTCAGTTGGCATGAAAATGTGCATTTCTTGAATCCTAGTCCAATATTCTAACCACTCTACCACTTTAGCTCTCTCCAGAGACCCATCAGACAATGTTCAAGAGAAGCAATGCTTCACTTTCAACTTTCTGGATGTGATTCATCTGCAGTTAATCCTTTTAATGTCTTTGACCCTGTGAATGAGTTCAGTGGGAATTATAGGGGTTTGGCATTAACCTTGGTTTGTGCTTCATAATCATATATATGCATGTTTGTATGTGAGAGCCAGTATGGGTGACAGACTGTTGTTATGTGCCATCAAATTGGAGTTGACCAATAGCGATCCTTATAGGGCTTTCAAGGTAAGTGAAATATTTAAAGAGTGGTTTTGCCAGTTACACACCCCAATGACTTTCCATTGTTTGAGTGGGGATTTGAACCCAGGCCTCCCGAGTCTCAGTCCATCAGTCTATCCACTATACTTCATTGGATATCCATAGGATATCCATAGGATATTCTCGCTTGGCCATGGGAATTCACTGTGAGGAGAATTGGCAATAGTAAATCACTTCTGAGATTTTCCAAACACTTTGAGAACCATAAGTCAGAAGTGACTTGATGGCATATAACAACAATGTGTATGTATGTATGTATGTATGTATGTATGTATGTATGTATGTATGTATGTATGTATGTATGTATGTATGTATGTATGTATGTATGTATGTATGTATGTAGGGACGTGGAGGCGCTGCGGGCTAAACCGCAGAAGCCTGTGCTGCAGGGTCAGAAGACCAGCAGTCGTAAGATCGAATCCACGCGACGGAGTGAGCACCCGTCGCTTCTCCCAGCTCCCGCCAACCTAGCGGTTCAAAAGCATGCAAATGCAAGTAGATAAATAGGGACCACCTCAGTGGGAAGGTAACAGCGTTCCGTGTCTACGTCGCACTGGCCATGTGACCACGGAAGATTGTCTTCGGACAAAACGCTGGCTCTATGGCTTGGAAACAGGGATGAGCACCGTCCCCTAGAGTCGAACACGACTGGACAAAAATTGTCAAGGGGAACCTTTACCTATGTATGTATTAAATTTTTAGACTTTCTGATAATGGAACATCTCTTTGTGGTATGTAATATATAAATAAAAATATGAACTGTATTATGATAGGTACAGATAGAGTATGCCAAAACAATCTCATTCAAGTTACCTGGTCCCAAGTTCTATAGAAACTTAGAGTTTTCAAATGTGAAATGATAGCTGGTATAGTTGGCAGAGTATTGGCATGATAGCTTAACTGTCCTGTTTTGAACTAAGTGATTGTTTCTTGGCCACTATGAAATATATGTAATTTATTGCAATAATAATCCAAATGGGAGGTTCTGCTATTCCAGTCCTACCAATAAGGGAAAGGGAGTGGTAGCTGTCAGTTAAAGATAGACATCCTTTTCCTGCTCAGGTATTCTAAAAATGTAGCTCAGGTCCTTTGAAATGGCCATTGCAGTTAGAAAACTATGTCGTTCATTTTCCTATCAGGCTTGAGAGAACTTCACTTGCTACAGTATAAGGGTGTGCTTCTCTCTGATGTGCATCCAGTATTCAGAAGAAAAACATCTATCAGCATCTCAGTTTTGAATTTACAATAACAGCTTGTTATTGGCGGTGCAATACTTTCTCTTCCTTAAGGAAAAACCCATCAGATTTCTTTTATTGTTAATTTTACAGAATGCTCTTTGATTGGCTGTTGCTAAGAGGGGAAGGGGGGAAGGGAATTGCCTCCTTTTCTACAGGTTCCATGTTTATCTTGTGAAGGGATTTTTGGCACTTAACACATCTTTGTATTTCTTACTTAAAATTATAGATCTTTTTCTATTAAGGAGGTGTTGGCATCAGTTTTGTTAGATTTCTACTGTACATTTCAACATAGTTTAAAATCTCATTTTTAAATATTTCAGTGGTTGAATGTTGGTTTCTAAGTTGAACTCAATTTTCTTCAGAAGGCAATTAAATTTCCTAAGTGAGTATTTGGAAACAGTGGCCAAATCCTGCTGCGGAGCTACGTAGGTCTGTGCAATTTTAAGTTGCAGAAGCTGCTGCAAAATTTGCACCAAAGCAGAACTCCTTTTGAGGAAGCAGTTCTGTGGACACAGTTGTGCCATTTGTGTTGTTTGGTGCACAATCAGATATGCAACCTGCTTGGGTGTAACTCCTTGTGAACTTATGCAGGCATAACTTTATACTACACCAAATCCAACATGAGTTCAGCCAATATTTAGCAATGCCAATACACATAAAATAAATGGAATGTATTGTCTTACTATCTGTATTTTCAAATGTGTTCTTTAGACTACTACAGAGTCATGCAATCCCATTTTCCCACCCACCTCATTCATGACAATGCTATGACTGCTAGAAACAGCCTAAATGGCCACTGTCAGAGATTATGGGATTTACACTCTTAAACACTGAGAGAGTACTAGTTGCCTATACCTATCTTAGAATTATTGTGAATAACCAATGGAATTCAGTTTGTCTCTTCAAAAAGTAGATACAGAAGTTTGCATTTTACAAGGAGAAATTTTGAATGTCGTATGTGTTTGGAGTTCAGACAGGCATATTGATCTGATGTTAGGCTTACATGGGCAGGTTGGTTTTTTGGATATGAGCTGCTGACTCATAAAGAACCCCATGTAGACGACTGGTAGAGAGCTTGCATCATTACACATGCCCTGTTCATGCATTATTGATGTAGTGATTGGATTTGTTGACTCTGACATTCAGAGTCATCCATTGTGGAGAACAGGGAATAGGAGATACATTGCACATGCCCCTCTCCTCTGTTGTGTAATAAAAAACAAACAGCCATAATTCAGCATTAGGCTACAAAGGCTGGGCCAATCAATGTTCAAGCAAACTTCAGTGGTGGCTGGGGCATACAAAGGTTAACAAATCTATCACAGCATGAGTTTTTCTGGGCTACATTATAATAAATTTGTCAGTTTTAAAGATTCATCAGGACTCTTCTTGGTAGTGATATGTTTTCTACATTTGTCTGTTTGTTGTTACTGAAAGGTTCAGAAAATGTTTGCTAGACTGTAGTTATAGTTCACATTAGAGACAGGCATGAACCATCAAAATGGCAGTAGATCTTGGTTTGTGGTTCATCAAAGTCCACAAACCACGAATATCCGAACTTTTTTCTGATGAACCACAAATTGCCAAGTGACTGCCTTTAAAAATAAGTCTGGCTACCTCAGCTGAGCCTCCCCTGCACCTGTAGCCTGCCCCCCCTTCCCACTGCACTCGTTGCCTCCCTCTCTACCATGTTTTGCCACCTATGCTGCCACCACTGCCATCTTTGGAGACAGCAGCCTGACTTCCCCTGTGGGAGCTGAGTCTGCCGTCTCTGCACATGTAAATATGAAACAGTCCAAGCTGTGTCTATATATGTAGCTGAGAGGCAGGTGCATATGCAGAGGCAGCTACCTTGCAGGAGCCAGCCACATTGCCTTTCAAGATGGAGCAGTGGAGAAGGAGACAGCACAACAAAAAGTGGGGAAGTGATGGGGTTGTGGGAAGAGGGTGGAGGTCATTGAGTGCCTTTCAATTTATAATTAAAAAAAAGAATTTGGAGACATCCATGACTCAAAAATTGCTAAAACTTTGTCCATTTGTATTCATTGGAGTCATTGTGTTCGACAAACACAACAAATTAGCAATTTCTGATAAATTTTCCAATTCATTTTTTGGTTCCTTCCCATCTCTAGTTAACCCTGCCCCATCCCCCTGGTAATACAGAGGAAGAATGTTTGAAACAAATATCTTTCTTTCTGTTACCAAATTAATTTACTTTTAATTTTGACTACATGAACTTCATTACACTAATTACTAAACTAAATTAAGAATATAGTTATATTTCGAATTGAAATTTTGTCTACTATGTAAGAGCAGCATTAATTAGTATTTCTCACCAAGTAAAGAGCTTCTGTTTGCTTCAGGCAAAAACCCTGATAGAGGAATTTTTTAGCCAACAAGTTGAAGTTCTTGGGAAACTGACAACACCACTCCCTGAGATCTACTATATAGAAGGCACTCTGCAAATTGTGTGGGTTAATCGCTGTTATCCAGGCTATGGAATGAATCCCCTACTACATCCAGATTGCCCTAATTGTTGTGGTAAGTGGAGTGTGTAGTAATAAACTAGATCCAAAAACTGAATTGTAAAGAAGTGTCAAGTTTCTTTTATATTTAATAAGAACCATCAGTCATACTAGTGTTGTACCTGCAAGTAAGGTGATTCATGAACAGTTGAACTTGTTATGCTGGAACCTGGAAAATCAGCTTTGACATTTTGAAAAAGTAATTAATATTTATTGCTATGTATTTTATTTACAAATTGCTAAGTATGAAATTGTGGTATTTTAATAGACCCTTAAGAAGCTATTTCTGCAACAGATGTTTTGTTATTTGGAATGTATGCACTAGTCATGCCAAATGGATATTGTTGTTGTTACCCGCCCTCAAGTTGAGCAGTCTCCAAAATACTGTACCCTGTCTTTAACATCCCTGCTCAGCCCTGCCCAAAGTTGTGGCTTCCTTTAAGGAGTCAATCCATCCAATATTTAGTCTTCCTCTTTTCTTGCTGCCTTCAATTTTTCTCAGCATTATTATCTTTTCCAGAGAATCTTATCTTCTGATTATGCAGCCACAATTTTGTTATTTTGCTTTGTCCAGAGATAGTTCAGCCTTAATTTGCTGTAGGATATATTCATTTGTCTTTCTGGTTGTTTATGATATCCGCAAAGCACCACATTTCAAACTTTGAAGTTTGAAGTTTGACTTTGGGGCAAGCCAGGCCAGACATGCCAGTGGCAGACCCATGGTCTGTCTTGGGTAGTGGTGAGATACAATTTTGATGACTTTTTAAAAATGAGTATGGGAAGTGCAGTATGTTGCTTATTGCCATGTAGTATTTCCCAGAGTACTTTTTTCCCAGTTGAGTTCACTTGTGATTTTGGAGCTGGTTGACATAAATGCCTTGTGAAAAGAGATTTCTGGGAAGATATTAGTATTGCACAGTGGGACAGCTGTGTTGCTCTAACACTGGATATATGATTAGTCTCTGCTTTCATAGAACCAGGATTTTTAAAAACTAGTTTAAGGGCCCATTTGCATCAATATTTGCCTAAGCTTTCTACTGCCCATCATGTCCAGAAAACTGGCTTATGCCAAATTCTGCTTTAATAGTCATACTGTATGTGTGTAAGAGGGCAAATAATCCTTTAATCAATAGATTTTGCAGCATTTGACTAAATTGCAGTTTCTAGGTTTACTTATCACTGGAGGGATGTGATAGAATGACATAAAACATTGCTGTGCAAATAGGGCTTAATTTATGCCCAAGAAAGACAAGCTGGTTTGGTGACCTTTGCTAGAAAACAGGTTGCATGTCTGGCACAACCACACTGTGCGTACCCTAAATTCAGCAAAGGCATTAACAACACACACTCGTTTGTTGGACACAGTACACATTCTGAATTGTTTTCTGTCCTGTGCTAAGTTGAGAGAAGCAGCTGTTAATTACTGTTCATATGTTTTAAAGAAATCTGTTGAGGGGACTTGAGATCTGCAGATTCCCAGTCTCCCTCTCTTGAAACTGAACCAACTCAAGTTGAAGCTTGATAGCAGATAAACTAACAGACAAAGATTATCCTCACAAATTAATGTTCACACATTATCTTCTACTTATGCCTTAGACGTCACACTCTTACTTCATCCAAAGTAGTCTGCAAATATTTTTATTCACTAGGTGGAGCTAAAACTGTTTCGTAAAAATATGAACATCTTAATCCTAAACACATTACATGGGAGTCAGAATCATTGAATATGGAACATAAGCAGGTAAGAGATTGGATGGGAGGAAGAAGAAAATTCTGACTGAGCATAAGTAGAAAGGGAATGAAAAATAAAGATGCCAATTCCCTAACACCATTCTGTGGTAGAGATTACACAACAACATTTTTAATAGAGCTTGTCTTTTATATCCATTGCATCTTTGTTTCTTCCAGAAAGCTGAATGAAACAAGCTGCTTTTATACAGTTTTGGAACCACATCGTGCAAAAGGGTGTAATTAATTGAATTGCACTATCCTCTGGTTTAATATGGCTCCCTCCGTTCTGCAGTCTCTGTACCCAATGAATTGTTGGCCAGAATCCAGTTGCATAATTACACCTGTGTAAGTACAGTGGTATAATGCAGAGCTGCCGTTTAATAAATCCTCATTTGAATTCTACTAGTACACGACATATATGACTTGCCATGTGAACAGGAATGTGATTAAGGACTCGTTATTTAGTAGTTATTTGCTGCTCTGCGTTATGCAGGCACACTTACACAGGGGTAAATATTCAACTGGATTCCTGCCTGTATGTAGAAACTGGCTTATGAAATCAATTGGGTATTTTTGTTGTTGTTTGTTTGTTTCATGATGTTGTTATTAAAGTTTTTTCAGTGTTAGTGTTTGTTTTTCAGGTAAGTATTTTCTGTGCATGCTATGATATTTTAATAAAATAATTTAATAAATATAATTTTTTTGTTATAGTGGTTTGCAGTCCGGGAACATACAACCCTCATGAAGGAACACACTGTCTTCAATGCAACAAGAGCTT
Source organism: Pogona vitticeps (assembly GCF_051106095.1). Classification (NCBI taxonomy): domain Eukaryota; kingdom Metazoa; phylum Chordata; class Lepidosauria; order Squamata; family Agamidae; genus Pogona; species Pogona vitticeps. Next base: position 74,240,923 of record NC_135788.1, on the reverse strand, counting down.
GACATATGGAGCACGAGAATGTTGACAGACTGCTGGCACAAACAATTTGCTGTGTTTAGTGATACCAATGTAATTTACATCTTGCAAACACAAATAAAAAGATTTAAAATAACCCGTTTGTTTAATATTGCATTGATACCCTGTTCTCCTGAAAATAAAACCTAGTATGATTTTTCAGGATGCTCGTAATATAAGCCCTACTACAAAAATAAGCCCTAGTTAAGTGAAAGCCCGCCCTCCACCACTGTGCAGCAACCAGAAGATGGCATGACTGTATTTGAATAAACGTAGGTTGTTGTACATGAAAAAATAAAATAAAATCTCCCCTGAAAACAAGCCCTACTGCTTTTTTTTTTTTTTTTTTTTTTTGGAGCAAAAAAGAATATAAGACCCTGTCTTACGTATTTTCAGGGAAACAAGGTATTTTGTATTTGATATAATGATTGGCTGAATAGCTCAGTGGTTTAAGTATCTAGCTATGGAGCCAAAGGTTGGGAATTTAATTCCCCACTGTTCCTTCTGTGAGTAGAGCCAACCTGTGTGGCCTTGGACAACCTGTACAGTCCCATGTTGTTTCCAGAAGAAGGGAATGGTAAACCACTTTTGAGTATTCTGTACTTGGAAAACCCTGAAAAAGGTCACCATAAGTCAGAATTCACTTGATGACACATGATGATGACAACAACAATGATGATGATGAAGAATAACATACTCTGGGGCATACAATGGGATTTTATCTTTTACAGATAGAGCATTCCACATATATTTCTGGGCTAAAGGTGTTTATCACATTTAAGGCTCATCTAGTGATATGTGAAAACAATTTTCTCTTTGTCTTGTCAAGGTCCAACATGCTCCATATTGTGCTGGATGAGAGGAAATGATAAACGCAGTATTGAATGATTTATGTGGCCGTCTTAAAGAGTTTTGGTCACAAATTTCTTCCTATGGATAGTGTCTACTAAATTATTAAAATATATATTTCCCTCCCCAAGTTCATGGTCCAAGGCTGCCCAGGTTCTTCAGAGATGCCATATCTACTTTAGACTTCAGAGTATAAGCTGTTGTCCTGGAAGAACAATGCAGCTGTTACTGAAGACCAGCTGTGACCTCTAGTGAAGACTGTGATTCTTTTATATTAATGGATGAGAAATATCTTCAGATCCTATGCAGAATATCCTATAAAAATTTATATTTGTCATAAACAGATGGAGTCAATTTATGGTCAGGATTCACGTAACCATTCCAGGCATATTTGTATTTCAGCTGCCGGTCCTGGCTTCATCTTTGCTGTCCTGCAAGCATACAAAGACTTATTTCTTCAGGCAAGTTTTCCCTTAGTGACTGGTTGCCTAAGTGGGGTTGTTAAATGGATTGTTTTGCCTTACTTTTTAAATGTTTTATTTTTGGTGTTGTGCTTATTAACCATGTAGTAATGTGGTATTTAAGCCTTTCTAGTATAGGGACGTGGTGGCAAAGCGGGTTAAACCGCAGAAGCCTCTGTGTTCCAAGGTTGGAAGACCAGCAGTTGTAAGAATACTTAGTATTTGTATGCTTACAATTTAAATATTGCATATAAATATTGCATTTTAATTATGTAATTCGCTTTGGGTCCTTTTTAAGAAGAAGGATGGAGTAATAAATAAATAAATAAATAAATATATCCATTCTTAAAACTTTCAAAAACTGGCATGCAGTTTGGGTGAGCAGCTTTTCAGAAAACAATGTCAAAGCCCCCTGGGATACAGACAACTAACCTCTTTATAACATACAGTTAGTTGTACTGACCCACACCTAGGAATACTCTTGAGGTATAAACTCAACAATGAGTACAGAATACAATTGGATACTATTTGAATTCTTATTCTGTTTGGGAAAGCATATGAAATATGTACTGTATCAGTGACATATGAAACATCTGCCATAAGACTGGTTATTATTACCTCATATTTTCTAAGCAGCAATCGTTTATTATATAGGTGTGGACTTCCCAAGTTAGTCATCTGATACAAAATCAAAATTTTAGTAATTTAGAATTATTTTGAGCATTACTTCTTGTAAAGGTCACTGAAAGAATCTAAAATAAATGATAAAAAGCTAAAGTGGGATGCATAAAAATAAGCATTTGTAACACAACCAAAAATAACACGATTCCTCAGATTTCAGTGATTTCTTACCTCAGGAAATGTAAGAGTCTGGGCGGAGCTTGACTGCAGTGAAGCCAGCAGTATCCGGTGAACAGCTCTGGGGAAAAACTGGAACCGCCCGGCCTGCCGTCCCTCTAGAAAGGAGGGAACGGAAGGGGGGGCCAAGAGAGGTACCCCCAAGCAGATGGTGAGCCCAGAAGGTAGAAGATTTGGCAGCAACCGGGTCTTTCTTCCCTCTGAAAATTCATCCATGCACAGACCGGAGACGGGAGGCCATATCTTATGGCAGAAAGCTGTGAGAAAACTCTACCCCCAACTTCCCGAGGAAGGAGAACAGAACAACAGCAAAGTAAGCCTTTGATTTATGAATAACCTCATTAATATATTGAAGAAACTAATGTCAAAATACCTGACCAAAAGCAGAGGAAGCGGCGAACCAGCATGCCAGCTTGTTTTTTTTTCTCAAAAAGAACTGTCTGATAAATAGCAAGTGTATAATTAGCAAGCTGGCCCAAGGTCATTTCACCGCGAGAAAAATTTTGTGTTTCTGGAAAAGAATCCCAGAGGAAATATCAGTCAACAGGGACTGAAATCTTGTCAATGCTGTGCAATCTGGACTTTCCTTACTAGCTGAGTGGACTTTGAAAATAAAGGAGCAGGAGGCACAGGCTTTTGAGTGGGAGAATGCCAGTCGAATGGGACTTTGATAACAGAAGCGTCTTTGGTTTTGGAAGGAAGAATAAGCCCTGGGAAACGGACAGTAAACTATCAGCTCATCAGTGAGAGGAACTCAACAGAACAGACGGAGGACCGAAGAAAATTAGATCTGGAGTTATTACAGGACTATGATGGCTTTTCTTTTTAGAAGAGACCGGTCCCCTGTTTGATGCTTACTTTGGACCCTCCTTTGGCTGGACTGTGTGGATTCTGAGAATACTGTTATAATTTCTGGGCAAGGAGGGGGAGGACATACCTAGTGGGAATGTTGCCAGACAAAGAATGGCTGGTTACCATGCGAATGACAATAATAGGATTTCAGCAGATAAATCAGAAACTTAGACAGATAGAAGGCCTGATGAAGGGGAAATCATCAGAGGCTAAACAGCAACTGAATGAAATTGAAACTCCAGAACAGTTTGTATTGAGAGAGATGCCAGGTAACATGGTTGGTAACATAGAGGCGATTAGAAGTTACCATGTGGGATACCCAGTTATACTAGTCAGAAAAGGTGATTTCAAAAACCATACTACTGTCCTGAATTTAATCTTATCTCCCCAAAATGGGAAGAATGTAGAGGCACAGAAACAAGAGAAAGATACTGAGAAAATATGGGAAGTGCCAGAAATGGACAGCTTTCCAGACAGGCTGATATGTCCAAAACAAAAGGAAAATGAAAGAGGGGATGTATTTTATAATTGGTCTCGACTTCTTGATAGAGTTGGAATAACTTAGATTAAATTAAAATATGAATATAAGCTGATATTTAGAGGATAATCAAATAGTATACAGATATATATGTAAAGAATACAAAGATTTTTTTGTACTGGAAAATGAATGGATCAGAGGCATGCATACTTAATATGAATAGAGTGGATGATTGGATACTCTGTGTTCTCCTATCCTCAAAACCCTCTTACCATCCCCTGCACTCCCTTTTACCTTTTGTATTCCCTACCTCATTCCTAGTAGTTTAAAAATAATAATAATAAAAAAGGAAATGTAAGAGTCTGCAGTGCCTGAAAGAATGAAGGTTTCTTTAGAGGAGCATGCAGTTTAAAAAATAACGGGCAAGCTAACCTAGTCATAATTTACATTTTATAAGTGAGAATGCCTCATATTATGTAATTATATAATTTAGGTAGGACATGTTTTATCCATAACTGCCTGCATGCCAAGAAAAATAATTAGTTTCAATTAGAGTTAAAATAGAGAACAGCACAAATTATGCTTTTTATTCATGCCCATTAAATGTTTAGCCATTGCAAATTCACAAATTATAGTCTTTCAGTACTAGTGACAGGCAATGAACCTGTTTTATACCAGAAGATAAAATTAACCAAGATATCAAGCAGGTCACAGTAATCCCATTCTTCCCACAGTACATCCATGCTGGTGTAGTCAATATTCTCTCACAGAATTTAGAACATTTAATACCATCCTCATTTTACCAATGCACAACAAATCCTCCTTTGAATTGGTTACCATTGCACCTCTTGTAAATGCTTGTTAATCGCTGTCCTAAAGGTCCTTCATTTTCAGATTTCCATGCGTACTGTTATACCATAAAAATAGCTTCTATCAAAAAATTTTATTTTATGGCACCATCAGATAAGCAAGAAGACAATAACTTTATAGAATTTTAATCTTTATCATCTATATAAAACATTTATTTTAAACTCTGTGATTGTATTACAGAAATAATATAATCTTTGAGTTGACATTAAAGTACTCACCTTGGAAATATAACTCATTTAATACAGCATGAACCTTCAGGTCCAAACCTTTGACTCACAATATATTTTTTTTTACTGTGGAAAAAAGAAAATAGCTGTATGCTACTTTGCAAAATTGTTTTTGAAGCTGATTTATATTTTCCCAAAAATTATCTGGTGCAGGGAAATATTTTATAAAAAATGTCTTGATTCACTGGAGTCCTAGATCTAGATTTGCTTGCAATCATGTCTGGTACACATAGCTTGTCTTTCAATTCTCCAAGTAACTTCTTCGTAAGTACAGTGACATATCGTGCATTCATCAGTCTTCACTTCTCGACCGGCTGGAATGACTATCGTCTCGGCAAAGCAATTGGGGCCTGAAAGAAAAAGGAAGAGTAGTGCTTAGAAGAGCTGTTTCACATGACCCACATTTCATTATACTTACTGATGGACACAAAATTGGGGTGAGGTGTGGAGACTCAACATGAAATCCCTGCTATGTCATTGGTAGTCTTAGAAAAACTACATTCTCTTGGCAGGGCAATGTATCACAGAGTTGTGAGAATGTGTATTTTGCATGCTTGAAAGTGCCATTTAAGTTATAATGGTTCTAAGGCTAGGTTCAAATGTGTTTTGAAGCCAGTGTGCTTCCCTTCATGATGAAGCAGGTATTTCAGTAAGAACACAAAGGACCACAGGCCCACTAGATGCTAAAGCCTCATTTGTGTTTGTAGCGACCTGTGATAGTGGGCAGATGATAGTGGGCTGATGAAGTAGAAAGGTTGTGTGCAACTGCTTAAAAATGAGATACTTAAAGATTTAACTGTTCTTTGATTCTTAAGTGATCATGTTATCTTCAGCTAAAGTACTTGATGTTTTCTGTAGCACACATTTTAGAATGTATTGCAATAATTAGATAATTTTTACTTAATTGAAATAAATGTAGGCTAGAAAAAAAATAAACAAGCCCTAGTATGCATTACATTACAAAGGAAATGATTTGTCCAAGCTGATACCTGCAACAGCTTTATCTCTTGGTTTAGATACATGTCTCACTTTTCAGCTATGAAAACAGTTCTGTTATTCTGTACTCTGTTCTAACAAATTTGTCAACTGATCTTAAGTTCCTGATCCATTTGCTATATGGGTTTCATCTCACACAAAAATGTAGTGCTGTTGTCACTTCAAGAGCAAATAGCAGCACAATATTATTTACATTATATTACACACTTTTTTCACAGTCATATCTGAAGAACTGAGTTAAAGATACCTCATGTTGGTTCAAGGTTAACAGTACAAGGTAACTGTAAACAAAGGCTGACACCTTAAGTGATGTACCCCACAACAGGAATATGTCACAAACTGAGCTGATTTAGAACACACCCATACGTTTCCTTGCTCTTTCAGCTTAAATCCAAATGGAGAAGATGGAGTTCATGGAACTAGCAAAGATTACTTACTGTGTGAATGCTGTAATGCCCATTGGGCAGGTTAGGGTGTGATTACACAGTGGGGAAATATAGTTTGATCTAATGTGTATTTGCAGTTTATCAAAGCAAGTTTCCCTGAGTGAATCACTGTAGTTGTCCAGATGACAATTTGCAGGAGTCGGCACGGATGAAGGCAGAGTGCACAGTTATAAAAAGTTCAAACAGCAGAAGATCCCTTAAGGTGTTAACAAGGTGCTAATAGGCTATTTGCACCTGTGTTTTTTAAATTGAGTTTTCCTAACTGCCCTATTGAAAATGTGTTCCAGGGATTATTTGAAACCATTTGAAAAACTGTGTGGGGACTGGGGTGCTTGGTTGAGGGGAATTGTGTCAGATCTTAGAAATACCTGTAAGAATAGTTGATCAAGTTTGTAAGAAAGTCAGTAAGAAAGTTCTGTAGAAAGAGTTGATAAAGTACTTCAGCTGAGCTAGGAACAAGCTAACAGTTAAACTTCATACAGCTGTGAAAACAAAATGCAAGAGAAGAATGCTAGAGGAGCTAATCTCCAATTGGCCACAAGAGGCAATAAAGCTGAAAGCCTCAGTACACTTGGTTTGTGGGTCGAATAGAGAGAAGAAGAAGAAACTCTGCCAGATTGATTTACAAAACAGAATTTACTACGGACACTAATTTATGGTATGGTAAATGGACTGACATTAATAGCTGTTAAGTGTATGACCAAGGACTGAAGAAAGGACTATTCTGTATGAATTATTACTACTACAATATTGTTACAATACAATTATTTACTTTACTACTCTCAATATTATCTGTCTGTTTACTGACACGCTGAATTGGATTAATTTCTGCTGGAGCATCCCCTCATCCACAAAGCACCTGTCATTGGTTATGGACCCAGGAAAATGCTCAGGAGGACACTGAAAAGGGAGACGCTGAGACATGCCCAGAAAAATCTATATAGAAGGGTGCAGACAAAATTTGTGAAGAGAGTAAAATAGGAGGTGAAGAAGCAGTAAGTCAACAGGGTGATATTTACAGTCTGAAATGGAGTCTACAATCATGATGTCAGGATTTCCAGTAACAAGGCTAAATGGAGAAAATTTTTCCACATGGCAACAAAAGATACAATTACTACTCCAAAAAGAATCTCTCTGGAATATTGTAGAACACCCACCAGCCGTGCTAGACGATGAAGATAAAGAAATGAATAACTAAGCTCTGGCAATTATAGGACTGACTCTAGAAGATTGTCTATTAATCCATATCAGAGGCTTAACATCTGCAAAAGAAGCATGGGATGCTTTAAAGGAAATCTTTGTAAGAGGCAGCGTAGGAAGCCAGATTCAACTTTCCAAGAAACGTTTCCACATGAGATTGCAGACAGGAGAAAGCATGCTGCGACACCTGGAGCAGATGAAGGTAATGCTCATGGATCTGAGAGAAAAGCAAGTTATATTTACTGAATTGCAAGAAGCGTTTATAATTCTATCATCGTTGGATAAATCTTATGATCAGTTTGTATCTAATTTAGAGGTCCTACCACGAGCTGAATTAACTGTGCTAAATGTAACAAACAGGCTTCTGGAGGAGGACCAGAAAAGAAGAGATAACAAACAACTCCATAAATCCATCTCGGTGTGTTCTAATCCAGTGGTTCTTAACCTTGGGTTACCAAGGTGTTTTTGGACTGCAACTCCCAGAAGCCTTCACCACCAGCTGTGCTGGCTGGGGTTTCTGGGAGTTGCAGTTCAAAAGCACCAGGGTAACCCAAGGTTAAGAACCACTGTTCTAATCAGCACAAGCTTCAAGCAAAGCAGCTTAAGGAATTTGAGGAGGAGGAGAACGGAGCAGAACAGGCACACACAACAAGGAAATGTTTTTCATGTGGCTCTAAGAATAATTTCTTCTGTAACTGCAAGGCCAAGAAGAAAGGCAGAAAGCAGCAACAACACAGTAACAGCGAAACACATTTAATTGATACAACAAATAACACTGGGAACAATGAAAATGAATGGGTTATTGATTCTGGAGCTGCAACAAACTTATGGAGGAACAGAAAACTGATTTACAATTTCCAACCTGTGAAAAACCAGCATTTAATTTTTAGCTTTTGTTTCTGATCATGGGGCGTTCTTGGCAAAGATACTGGAGTGGCTTGCCATTTCCTACTCCAGGTGGACATAATTGGACATATTAGAGGAACATTTTGCGCAAAGATGAACATGATAAAAGACAAAAATGGAAGGGACCTAACAGAAGCAGAAGACGTCAAGAAGAGGTGGCAAGAATACACAGAGGAATTATATCAGAAAGATTTGGATATCCCGGACAACCCAGACAATGTAGTTGCTGACCTTGAGCCAGACATCCTGGAGAGCGAAGTCAAGTGGGCCTTAGAAAGCCTGGCTAACAACAAGGCCAGTGGAGGTGATGGCATTCCAGTTGAACTATTTAAAATCTTGAAAGATGATGCTGTTAAGGTGCTACATTCAATATGCCAGCAAGTTTGGAAAACTCAACAGTGGCCAGAGGATTGGAAAAGATCAGTCTACATCCCAATCCCAAAGAAAGGCAGTGCCAAAGAATGCTCCAACTACCGTACAATTGCACTCATTTCGCACGCTAGCAAGGTTATGCTCAAAATCCTCCAAGGTAGGCTTCAACAGTATGTGGACCGAGAACTCCCTGAAGTACAATCTGGATTCCGAAGGGGCAGAGGAACTAGAGACCAAATTGCTAACTTGCGCTGGATTATGGAGAAAGCCAGAGAGTTCCAGAAAAATATCTACTTCTGCTTCATTGACTATGCGAAAGCCTTTGACTGTGTGGACCACAGCAAACTATGGCAAGTTCTTAAAGAAATGGGAGTGCCTGACCACTTTATCTGTCTCCTGAGAAACCTATATGTGGGACAGGAAGCAACAGTTAGAACTGGTCATGGAACAACTGAGTGGTTCAAAATTGGGAAAGGAGTACGGCAAGGCTTTATATTGTCCCCCAGCTTGTTTAACTTATATGCAGAATACATCATGCGGAAGGCTGGACTGGAAGAAACCCAAGCCGGAATTAAGATTGCCGGAAGAAATATCAACAACCTCCGATATGCAGATGATACCACTCTGATGGCAGAAAGTGAGGAGGAATTAAAGAACCTTGTAATGAGAGTGAAAGAGGAGAGTGCAAAAAACGGTCTGAAACTCAACATCAAAAAAACTAAGATCATGGCCACTGGTCCCATCACCTCCTGGGAAATAGAAGGGGAAGATATGGAGGCAGTGTCAAATTTTATCTTCCTGGGCTCCATGATCACTGCAGATGGAGACAGCAGCCCTGAAATTAAAAGGCGCCTTCTTCTTGGGAGGAAAGCGATGACAAATCTTGACAGCATCTTGAAAAGCAGAGACATCACCTTGCCAACAAAAGTCCGAATAGTCAAAGCTATGGTTTTTCCTGTCGTGATGTATGGAAGTGAGAGCTGGACCATAAAGAAAGCAGACCGCCGAAGAATTGATGCCTTTGAATTGTGGTGCTGGAGGAGACTCTTGAGAATCCCCTGGACTGCAAGGAGAACAAACCTATCAGTTCTAAAGGAAATCAACCCTGAGTGCTCACTTGAAGGACAGATCCTGAAGCTGAGGCTCCAGTACTTTGGCCATCTCATGAGAAGAAAAGAGTCCTTGGAAAAAACCTTGATGTTAGGAAGGTGTGATGGCAAGAGGAGAAGGGGACGACCGAGGATGAGATGGCTGGACAGTGTCTGCGAAGCAACCAACATGAACCTGACACAACTCCGGGAGGCAGTAGAAGACAGGAGGGCCTGGCGTGCTCTGGTCCATGGGGTCACGAAGAGTCGGACACGACTAAACGACTAAACACACAACACAATTTTTAGCTGATGGAGTAAGTGCTAACGTACTGGGTAAAGGTACAGTAAAACTACCATGTTTAACAAAAGCTATAAATGTTATATATGTACCCACACTAAAACAAAATTTTAAAGAAAAAAAGTGATTAAATTAAAAGACTGGTTGTATAAAATGTGATCGATTATCTTGATTATCTTTCTCCATCCAATGATGAGTAACCGTCTTACCCTTCTGGTTTCCTATGCATCACAAACACTCTTGTCCCCAGTACTTGATGCTTCCCTGTTCTCTGAAACACCATCTCCCTCCCCTGCAGAGTTCTGTTTAAAGCCCTCCTGAATAACTTTGAAAGACTCCGGGGGGGAAAAAATCTTCTCAGTCCCTGAAAGGCACCTGCCATGAGTCCTTTTTTGTTGGAAGCACAGACTATGGTTCAAGAAGGCAAATCTTTCCTGATGACACCATGTGTGCAATCATTTGTTTGTAGTAGTAGTTGTTATGTGCTGCTTAAGTTGCTTCTGACTCATGATATTCCTGTGGCCAAACTGGTAAAATGGGAGTTACACAGTGCAAATGTTGCATGGATTCATATCTAGTTGATAGACTGTCTCAAAAAGTGCTCACTTATTTTCTGCCACTAGTTTTTTCTCTCCTCACGTCGAGAATTCTCCAAGAATTTCTCAGACATATACCTGAAGACAGCTTCACACACCTTGTTTTACTGACCTGGAACAGGCCTTTCTTCCAGGCTGTCTCTGGCCTATTTCCTGTACCAAAAAGGAAACTGACACAGAGCTTCCTGGTTGGCTTAGGTCTTTGGGAAAAACTTCTAGAGAGCCTAATGGACAGTGAAACTGCAGCTCCCAGAAATTTTATTGGAATTATAATGAGGATTAAGAGAGAAAGGGAGAGAGGCTGAAATTTTAATTTTTAAAAAACTTTTAGCGAGGTATCTCTATTAGTAAAAATAAAAGTTTTTAATGTCTCTCTGTGGTGTAAATGTTGTACTCTGTGCATCTGAGTATTCCACAAACACACTAAAATAAATCTTAAATTGCCTTGCACGAACATTGTCTTAAAAGTGACACGATGCTTGATTTTTGTTTTTGTATTTTGTTTCTGTTGTACATACTTAAATTTTAAACTTCTTTAAAACTGAGGTTTAAGTATGGGTGATTTAGAACATTTTAATATCATGTCTTCTAAGTGGTAATGTCACCGAAGCTACCAACATGAATTTGACCCAACTCTGGGAGGTAGTGGAAGACAGGAGGGCCTGGCGTGTTCTGGTCCATGGGGTGACGAAGAGTCGGACACGACTTAACGACTAAACAACAACAAAGTGGTAATCACAATGATAGGTCACAAATTAAAATGCAGAGAAAATAATAATTATCCAACAGGTTTCCAAATTTCTAATTAATGCATCTTAATCAGGCTGAAGAATGGAAATTGTATAGTGTTGCCTCATTGTTTACAGTAGCTTTATCTGAGTTTGAAAACTGAAATCATTAATTTAATACCTTTAAAATTTTATACAGGACATGTTTAAATACCAATCCTAAAAATAATTGGCTCATTATAATGAACATGTGTACAACTTGATGCTTGAAAGTGCATGAATGGGTCGATAGATGGTATATAAAATGATTTTAAGGCCTTTTTAATGCTCTGTGAGCTAAACATTCATGTTTCCAAATTCAGAACTATTTTAAAACCTACTTTCCCATTTTAGTAACTGTTCAATTTACTGTTCCATTCCATTCTCCATCTTTCATTCTGCTCTATTTCTCCTTTGTTTCAAAATATTATTTGACAGCTTGGCAAAGGTAGATTTGACATTTTGTACCCTATTTTGCTGAAGCACAAGAGTTTCAGCAAATAAGAACAGCAGCATACAGTAATTATTACAACACACTAATGAAAATCAATCATCTTTCCAAATTTTCACACAGCTGAATTAATTTAGATATACAGTATGTTGTTACATGCCACTAAGTTATATCCAACTTCTGAGGACCCTGTGAATTAATTATCTCTAAAACAGCCCTGCTTAGCTTTTGTGAACTAAATATTGTAGCTTCCTTTGTTGAATTAATTGATTTCATGTTTGGTTTTTCTCTTTCTTGCTGCCTTCAACATTTCTTGGTGTTATTGTCTGCTGCTCAATGACCATAATAAAGATCAGAATCAGGTTTTATTGTCTTTTGCTTGTCTTCTTAAGATATATCCAAAGTACAATAAGCCTCAATTTACTCATTTCAGCTTTTAAAGGAAATTTAGCCTTGATTTGTTTTCCTAGCAGTCTACAGCAGAAAGCTCTTCTCCAATACCACATTTCAAATGATTCTGTAAAGATTCTCAGTCATCCATGTGTGGCTATCTGGAGGTTGAGTCATGGCAACTGGACTTCTTGTTAGGTTGAAATGTTTTGCTACTCATCTCCAGACTGAAGAAGCTACTTGGATGAATAGAAAATGTTTCAACATATTTCAAATGAATGAATTTGTCTCTTGTCAGCTTTCTTTATTGTCCAGGTTTCACATCTGTACATAGTAATATGTAATACTATAGAATGGAAGATTTTGGTCTCCAGTGACACATCTTTATGCTTGAGTATCTTTTCTGTGCCAGTTCCTTTATAGCTTCCTTTCCAAGTTTCAGTCTTCTAATTTCTGGTTAGCAGTCTCTATTTGGACTGATGATTGAAAAAAGGAAACTGAAAATTAACAAATTTGATTTCTTCTTTAATGTTCATTGGTAACTGTTTCTAATCACCACTTTTTTCTGCCAGTAATACAGTGTAATCTGCTTATCTGCTTATTACTCCTTCTTCATCTGAATCTTATACAGCTGATCACATGATGTGTTCTGCATTCAGATTGAACAGATAGGAAGAGGAAATACGCTTTTGTCTGAGACAACTGTGTGAACTGGAAAGTATTCTATTACTTCTAATATTCTGTTGTAAGAAAGCCTCTTGTCCACAGCATGTTAGGCAAAATGTCTATTTCCAATACCTCTTTCATCCAATCCATTGAGATCCAACATGCATCAATTCTTGACCACCTTTTATGTCTATCCAAAAAAAAGGTAAAGTTTCTTGCATTTGGAGACCTTGTTCTTAGTTTTTGCATCAACCATATTAAGCTCTTCTGCTAGCTGTAAAAAAGAGTTTGGTAACATATTTCTGTTTTTGTCTTCCCTTCTAAGTTTATCTGTCTATCAAAACAGCATTAAAATCTCCCAAAATGCAGCACTCCTCATATTGTCTCCTTACAAATTCTCTTTGAAGTTCTTCATAAAATGGCTCTTGGTTTCCATTGGGGGGGCATATATATTCACAATCAACACCTTTTTATGCCTCATTTTGGATTTCCACCATTAATGCCCGCACATCTTCAGATGCAAAAACTAATTTTGGCTCCAATTCCTTTCGTATACAGTGGTGCCTCGCTAGACAGTTACCCCGCATGACAGTTTTTTTGCTAGACATTGACTTTTTGTGATTGCTATAGCGATTCGCAAAACGGTGATTCCTATGGGGGAATTTCACTGGATAATATTCGGTCCCTGCTTTGCAAACCAATTTTCAATAGACAATGATTTTGACAGATCCATTCGTGCAAAACAGGTGTTTTCAGGACCTAAGCTTTGCAAGACAGTGATTTAAACAGCTGATCGGCGGTTCGCAAAGTGGCTTTCCTATGGCCGATCTTCGCTAGACAACGATTCTTCCCCATTGGAATGCATTAAACAGATTTCAATGCATTCCAATGGGGAAATGCTTTTTGCTAGACAATGATTTTGCTAAACAGTGATTGAGTGGAACGGATTATCATTGTCTAGTGAGGCACCACTGTATATGTTGCCACACCTCGTTTTCTTATATAAATCTGCTACTATAAATATTTCTTCTAATTTTTAATTTTCTAATAGGTGTTGATCTGTTCTTTTCATATGAGTTTCTTGGAGGCAAATAATATCCAGTTTTAATTTCTGCAGTTGTTGGTAAATTTTTTTATGTTTTGGGGGTGAGTTTTTTTTTTGTAGCTCTGATCTGCAACTGCTTATAGTACTGTGTAAAAATTTTTTGATATTGTTCCCAAAGCCCCAGTGATGACAGGGACTGCTGAAGTGTGTTTCATCCACAAGCGAGATGTTTCGCCAGGTCTCTGTCCTTTGTTAATTTTTCCAATTCTTTATTTTCAGCTCTGGCATCCACTGGAATTGCAATGTCAATGATCCAGACATTTCTTCATTATATTACTACTATGTCTGGTGTATTATGCTGAAAGTATCTATTAATTTGAATCCAGAAATCCCACAAGATCTTGCCTATCTCATTCCAAATCTGATACCTTCTCTACCTGATGTTCCCATGGGTTTTTGGAGGCTGGCAAGTTATACTTTTTGCATAATGACCAGCGCACTAATTTTGCCACTCTATCATGTCTACCTTTATTTATTTATTTATTTATTTGATTTGTACCCCACCCATCTGGTCTATACGACCACTCTAGGTGGCTTTGTAATCTGTGCAATCTTTGGACATTCACAGATGAGGTGTGACACAGTTTCATCTTTTTCTTGGCAGAGTCGACATTTGCTGTTAGCACTAATTCCTTTAATCTTACCTTTCATCATGTTAGTTTGGAGTGCTTGTTCTTGTAAAACAAGTTTTAGCCAACGATGATGCTTTCCATCAATATTTCTCAGGTGTTGCCCATGTAGTGGTTTATTTTTCAAGCTATTTAATTGATTTTCAAATTATTGTTTCTTATATTGAGCCTCTGTTTCTGTTGTTTTCAAAATATTCTCCATTTTCATTGCCTTAACTAATTTTTCTCTGCTTGTACTGATATAATCATTTAGGCTTCTTTTTTCCTCCTCCTTTACCTGCTGTATTTGCAATAATCCACAGCCTCTGGTTTTTCGTGATAAATATAATAAATCCACATCACTTTTTGGATGTAGTGTGTGATGCATTTTCATTAGTTTCCATGTTTTTTGATCCAATACTTCTAATTCATTTTTAGTCCAATCTATTATTCTAGGTGGGTATTTAATTACTGGGACTGTCCATGTGTTTATGGCTTTGATTGTATTTCCCCCATTTAATTTTTATTTTAAGATTTTCCACAGTCTTTTGATATATTCTGTTTCTGCCAGTTCTTTAACTTTTGTGTGCACGATGTTATTTGCTTCTAATATTCCAAGGTATTTATAATTGTCATCACTTGTTAGTGATTTTATCATATTGCCATTTTTTAACTTGATTCCATCTAGTTTTTCAATCTTGCCACGGTGTCTAAACAGAGCTACACATTTGTCAATTCCAAATTTCACTTAATACTTGTGATGTGTTTAGCAGTGATTCTATCTCTGTGAAACTTTGTTGTAGCTATCACGCACTGTTTTAGTTCTTCCATGCTTTCAATGAGTGTTTTCCTTTCTAGGTCATATATTTTGCATAATCTGGCCTTTCCTTTTTAAGTTTTGAATCTTTCAAGTGTTTTAGGTTGCTAATGTCTGCATGTAATTTGCTTATTTTTCTTCCAGCTGAATTATCGATTTTGGAGTGCCAGGGGTTTTCTGGGGTTTTTTGCAGTTGGTAACCAAGTTCCATGGTTATTATGATAGCTGTACTATACATGAGCTGCTTTGTTTCCTTTACCATGTTGGTTGAGATGGTTCTGATGACTTAAATTGTATCACTCAATTTACTTTGTAAACCAGTTTACTTACTGGTATACTTTGTAATTTGTGCAAATTGGGGAGCCTTTGTCTTCCTGTGTTCTGGCAAATATGGGTTACTATTTTTTCCCTCAGTGATGTTTGCCATTCTATCAACTAATAATTTCTGGGATGTCCCATAAGTTGTTCTTCTATTGGTGTTTCCTTCTATAACTGTGTCTACCTTTGCCCTCCATTTGTTTTCCATACTATGGTCATGGTCCTCTGTTGATTTTTCTTTTGCCACCTTTTCTACTTCTTGCAGTTCCGGTTTTGAAAACACTTTACTCTGAATGATAAACTTTCTCTGTTCCATTATTTGTCATTCAGTTATGTCACTATTTGGGTATTTTGTGTTCCAAATTTCCATCATTCTTTTTTGAAAACCACAGGCTGTTGGGATTGCCTCGTAATAACATTTCATAATTCCTTGATTTTCAGCGAGAGTCCAAGTTGTGTGTTTACATTGTTCCAGTAGCTTTGCAGCAGTCTGTCCTGGTCCCTCGACAGGGTCTGCTAAGCCCTGTAACCCAGTTGTCACCAGATGCCCAGGGGCTATAGCATCTGATGTGGTCCTTATTGTCCCAGGAGAAAACCGATCCGATATGGATTTCTGATTATTCCCTCTCATCATAATTGATGGCTCATGGATACACTTGGTCTGGCTTCTCAGCTGAGACTTGCCTGGCTTGGGAGACCCTCAGCATAGCTCTCAACCTCACCGAAGCACGCAATCCCCTCTGCTTCATCAAGGCCTGTGCTCATGGTGGGGGATGATGATGATGATGATGATGATGATGATGATGATGATTGTTGTTGTTGTTACAAAATTTACTAATGCCATCTAAGGAAATAATGTATGTTGGATTACTATTATTTCATGCTTGTTGATACTCTCTTAAGAACAGGTTAATATATACAAATGAATGTGTGTCTTATATTCGATCATTCTTGCAATGAATTCAAGTGGTAAACTGGAATGTCTTTCCCCCCACTATATGCTAGCAGTCCCACAACATACATCAAGCTGAAGGAAAGTGATTGGACCAAGGTCACTCAGTCAGTTTTGTTAGTGAGTGGTGATTTGGATGTGGACCTAAAAACTTCCCAATCATTATCAGAACAACTACACTGTGTTGGGTCATTGTTTGGGTTTACATTCACAGAAGTGATACTGATTTTATCTTAAACATTTTTTTCAGCTCTCTACCAATATATCCAGAACAGATGCTAAACCAAGACTATGACTACATTACAAGACTATGACTACCACACCCCCACGCACCCCCACCCACCCCCACCCTGGCAAAGCACAGCTTTCAGAGGCTTCGGCAGTGCATTTACACTGCCTATTTAGCTGCTAGGGAAGCTTCAAAGAGCACCACGGATCAGCTGTAAGAGGGGGAGGGGCTGGAGCGGGGACGATGGCAAAATGGCCGCCCGCTGTTTTCTGGAGGGATTCCTTGCTTACCGAGGTGGCAAAAATGGCCGCCCCTATGGAGGATCTTCGCTGAACTGTGAGTTTTTGCCCCATAGGAACGCATTAAACAGGGTTTAATGCGTTCTTATGGGGTTTTTTTGTTCCGTTTAGCGATGTTTCCGGATAGCGACATTAATCCTGGAACAGATTAACGTCACTATGCAGGGCACCACTGTATATAGCAATACTTTTGGCTGATTTTCAGCAGTCCTCCATGATCATGTCATGGATGGCTTTTACATTTGCAGGCACAGAGACAGAAACATGCCTTCCACTGGTTTTCTCACTTTCAACACCAAAATGGCCAGTTTTAAAATTGATAACCCAGTGTTCAACTGTTGCATATGAAGGGCCACTGTCACCCATAGTTTGTGACATTTCATCATGGATCTGCTTTGCATCTTTCCCTTGAAGAAATAGGAACTTGATTATGGTCTTATGCTCTTCCACATTGAACTTTTCTGGAGGTGCCACCATGTTCACTTTCACTTAAATGAAAGTTAAGTTAAAATCATAGGTACAGTGGGGTCTTGACTTGAGAACTTAATCCGTATTGGAAGGCGGTTCTCAAGTCAAAAAGTCTGTAAGTCAAGTCTCCATTGACCTACAGTGCATTGAAAACCGATTAATCCCGTAACAGGCCGTTTTTGTTCCATTTTGGGTTTTTTCTGGTCTGTAAGTCAAAACTCAGTCTGCAAGTCAAACCTAAATTTTACGGCCAGAGAAGTCTGTAACTCAACAAGTCTGCAAGTCAAGCTGTCTGTAAGTCAAGGGTCCACTGTAGTTGATTTTTGCACCATTGAATATAGACAAATTGGACAATACGCCCTGCATGTTATAACTTCCTAGCTCAATTTTTTCTGGGTAAGGCTCAATACTTATCGGCACCCTCTGGTATATTTTGTTTCATCTGGGCTATTTCTGTTTAGTTCTCTCTTTTTTTGAAAAAAATTCTTGTTCAGAGACAATCTAGCACTAAATTAGTATATCAGTACTAGTAATAAGGTGATAAGGTGACCCAGCACTAGTCTCATATATCTAACATTTAAAAAGAAACCAGAGGAGGACCAGGGAGAAAGAACACAGGGACAATTTTTCCTTAATTTTTTTAGTAAGAGTATAATAGATAGAGTACATAGATAGAGCTGTCAAGGTGCTGCAACAGCCAAGGGAGGCACTGGACATGGAAAAACAGCAAGACAAAGGAGAGGAAGAGAATGCTAAGAAGAGAATAAACATAGTGGAGGAAGCATCATGGAAAAGAGTCACCATTAGGAACAAAAGAAGACACTCTTCACCAATGGAATAGCAAAATGCCTTTAGATTCTTGAAGAGGAGTCTGGCAGACAATATTCAGAAGAAAACATAAAGACATAAGACATAAGAAATTTATTGTCATTGCACTCACAAGTGGGTGCAACGAAATGAGGTGCTCTTCCCCAAGGTAAAACTGGACAACACCACTACAAAAAAAAAAGTTAAAATATACACAACACTCACCATACCAATATAGATACCCCATTTCTCCCAGCAATTAAAATTCCACCAAAAACTTATGACCCCGCATTTAAACTCAATACTGCACTTGGGTAAAAGCTGTTCTTGAATCTGCTTGTCCTTGCTTTCAATACCCTGAATCTCCTTCTCGATGGCAATAGCTCAAAGAGCTGATGTCCCGGATGAGAGGAGTCTTTCAGTATATTAGATATCTTCCTCTTACATCTGTTCTTATACAATTCTTCCAAAGAGGGGAGTGAACAGCCAATGATGTTTTGGGCCGTCTTGATCACCCCTTGAATTGCCTTTTTCTCCGCCACTGTGCAGCTCGTAAACCATACACAGAGACAGTAGGATAATACGCTCTCAATCGAACTCCGATAGAAGGTGATCAACAAACTCTCAGTCAATTGTTGTTTTCTAAGAGTCCTTAGAAAATACAACCATTGTTGCGCCTTCCTAATTAACGCAGTGGTGTTTGCACTCCAAGTCAGGTCATTTGTTATGATGGTCCCAAGAAACTTACATTCAACCACCTGTTCCACACAAACTCCATCTATATACAGTGGCTGAATGTCTGCTCTTTTTTTCCTATAGTCCACTATAAATTCCTTGGTTTTTTGGATGTTAAATAGGAGATTGTGTTTTTTTGCACCAGCGGGATAGCTGTAATACCTCATCCCGATATGCAGACTCATCATCCCCGGAAATAAGTCCTACTAGTGTAGTGTCATCTGCGAATTTGATAATCCTATTACTGGGATGGTTATTGGTGCAATCCGATGAATAAATGGAGAACAGTAGTGGACTGAGGACACAACCTTGTGGAGTGCCAGTGCTGAGTATCTTGTCAGTAGAGATATAGTCATTCAGTTTAACCCTTTGTGGACGAGGACACGAGAGTGGCTGAAACTCAGCCAAGAAGAGTCTTACAAAAAAGAAGAGAATAGTTGTAGTAGGAGACTCCCTACTGCATGGAATAAAAAAAACTGAAATATGGCAGGAAGATCCATAGTCTCACCAGGTATGCTGTCTCCCTGGAAGATGGATGAGGCATGTGATGGAAGGATGGCCATCACTCATAAAACCCATGGATGCACATCCCTTTCTTCTCATCCATGTAGGAACAAATTATACAACCAAGAAGAACTAGGAAGAAATCACTTCAGGCTTTGAAGATTGAAAAAAGGGCAAAAAGGAGGAACTTGGGAAATATAGACTAGTCAGTCTGACATCAATCCCAAGGAAAATTCTAGAGCATATTAAAAAGCAGTCACTCTGCAGACAGTTGGAAAACAATACAATAATAGCTAGAAGCCAGTGTGGATTTGTAAAGAACAAATCCTACCAGACTAATTTTATCTCAGTTTTTTGATTGGGTAACCTCCTTGGTAGACAGTGGGAATGCTGCAGATGTAATATCAAGTAAAGCTCCAACATTGAAGCCATTCAAGAGAAAATTAGACAACCATCTGTCAGATATAATTTGAGTTGGATTCCTGCATTGAGCAGGAAGTAGTACTCTATGGCCTTATACTCCCCTTCTAACACCATTATGATTCTATATTCTGTTGTCACCATTATTTGTTGTCACTTTCTTCATGAAAGTGACATTTCAGGCATGGAATTTCATCCCCCACTTTCTTGATTGAAAGGCTTTGCTCAATTTCTCTACAAACTCCCTTTGTTCTTCTAGTACTATTTAAACTGGGTTGCCATCCAAGGGTTCAGTTCTCCATAAAAATCAGAGCCATTAGTATCTATTTTGTCACCATTACATTTGTCCCAAGACAAGTGTTCACCACCACCACTACCCTGAAAAAGGAGGAAAGGAATATGAATAGGTCTGGAACGTGTTGCTGTTTATTTTAAACCTACAGATTTCCGCACTGTCCATATTCAGGTGCCCATTGCAGTTGGGCAATAGTATCTACTTGGGTTCATTTATCGGAAACTGAACTAACAACCTCCAAGCCATAGTTCATGATTTTATCTACTTACCTGCCACAAGTTTTCGCTAAGGTCCCATTGGTATTATAGGATAACAGGTTGTGAGAAGAACCTCTGAAAGACCTATAGTGATCAGCTCCCAATGACAGTAGCTAATACTGGGCTAGATAAACAAATATTCTACTTGATGTAAAGCAGCTTCCCATGTTCCTGTAGATAGTCTTTTCAAGGTGATTAATGAAAAATCATACTGTATGAAAGATTCTAAAAAGCTTGTCATTTGTTTTCTCTTTAAGAAATATAAAATAAACATATATTTGATGATGCCATGAACAGATGGTACATATATAATGTCTTTTTTTTATTTATTGGAAGCTGTCTGCTGTTTAATCAACAGCCTGAGGAATCATCCACATAAGCCAGTCTCGTGAGAATGGCAACATGGAGAAGATATACAGTATGGAACATAAAAAGTATCTTACAGTTTGATTTGTCAAGTGTAGAAGCATAGATAAGCCTAGGCCTAGGGGATACTTCCTCATTGGTTAGGTACAAAAATGCAGGGCTGATATCAACATATGCATAAGTTATTGTGAAGGACTGTCATGCTATTTACTTGGGTCAATGTGGGAATAACTCACCATGAACACAGGATATCCCATCTTGAACACAGAGGGATTTATGTCTGCATAAATGTGCAGAGTATTGTGTTGCAAGTGAATACTTGGACTGGATGCTTTGAAAACAGAAAACATGCTTTGAAGACTAACGTTTGCGTCTACTATTCAATCTGTGTGCAAGGATCCAAATTTGTATGGCCATTTTGACACTAATTCATAAAGTTTTTTGCAAGTATATCTTTATATCTTTATGGTTTATGTATGCCACACACAAAAAAATTAATGTGAAAATAACAAAAGAAGCTTTGCATTAACATATACTAGTAGTATAGCTCTGAACAGAAATGGAGTACTTTGCTAACAAGAAAAGAGCTATTACAGAAGAGTAATTAATTTATGCTTTTGAGTTTTTTTGTATTATAGTGATCCAATTAATGAATAGGGTAACCTATTTCACAACCCTCATTTAATTAACCTGACTTTATTATATTAAATACCAAGGACCTTTCCATACAGAGACCTTGTGTAACTTGGTAACTGGAAGATTAAGCTGCATGATTTGCTGTTACACAATGGTTCAGGGATGTCTTGCTTTTAGGTCACTTCAGTAAAGCTTATTAAGTTACCTGAATATATGGCGTAGCAAAAAACATTCTAGATAAGCAGGTTTTTACTGCTAACTGTGCATTCACTGGATGTCTCAATGAGTGCACTGATGTTGCTTCTCACACTCCATTACAAACTGGAACAATAACATAATAAATTTGTGACCTGCAACTTTCCTTTTAATAAATCAAAACTAGCTGTATTATCTGGCATCTTTAGCAAAGTCATCTTTGTGACTCAAAGATATCAAAGATTTAAGACTGCAAGAATGAGGGAAATACTGCCCATGAGTTTCTAAGAGTTGAAAATAAAGGAGGACACTAACTGCACGAATTGTTCATTTTTGTCCTGTATTTTTTTTAACGCTATGAAAGCCGGAACAGAAACATGTGCAATACTGTATATATTTTAAACAGCACGTTAAAATCAAGGGGGTGTAACAATGGCAAAAATCCTGTCCTGCAATTACACAAAGGACATAGCTTGTCAAGACAAACTCTAGTCAGCATTCTACAGCAACAGAGTAAGTAGATTCAGGACTTGTGTACATTGGTTTTTTTGGAGCAAGCTTATGTAGGTTGAATAGAGTTGCTTGGCGTCTGGTAGAAGTTCGTATGTCATTTGATACAATCCTCCCATCCAAATGGCATACTGGACATCAGGCAACTTTATTTAATCTGGCTTCTTTAGCTGGGAATTTCACATATTGTGAAGTGGCATAAAAAAACAGTTGCTTCATGATATTGGAAAATTAAACTCATCCTCTGCTCCACAGAGGGGCAGAAGAAATAAAAAAAAATAGACTGTATTAGAGAAGTGCTGATGTGCTACATTACTTACAAAAATATATTAAATAAAAAATTCCTCCTAGAAGCAGAAGGAGACAAGAGTGGGCAACAAGGGGGATTTTTTTCCTTTTCTTTGAGACTTGTCTTAAAGAGCAGATTGAGAACCGGTCAGCAGTGATTTTGGCTGTGGGCAGGTTTTTGGTAGACCATGGTTGATGAGAATGATCAGAGAACATATGGAAGGAGACCTGTAGACCTGAGGGATGGAATGGATATCTGTATATGGGCTGAATATAATAAGGCCCAGTGAGCGATACCCTAACGAAGTGCCTGAACTCCACAAGTGTACTCCAACCTTAAGACTCCCCCCCCACCCTGCCCTACTCCTGCCAGGTCTTGTGATGCAAGAAAGCTGACGTACTACTCCTTGCCTTGCTCCAAACAACACAATTTTGAGAGACGAGGCTTCAGTGGAGGCAACTCTTCTTTAAAGTGAGAGCAAAGCTACATTAATGAAATAAATCAGTGCTTTTGAATTTGGTTTTAAATCACATGGTAGTCAGGTTTTTTGTGTGTGTCCTCTTGCCTCTCTGCTTTTTAAATTATTATTGCACTTGGTATTCTGAAAGAACAGAATGCTGCATAGGAAAAAAGACCAGAACTTTCTTTGCAGCCTGGCACACATGCAGGGAGACAGACATCTCTCTTTTCCTCTCTTCCCCTCCAGGAGCTCCTTCTCCATAAGCAACACACTTTGCTTTGCTTTGTCAGTTTCATCCCCCCTCTCAGTTTGGGCTGGAGAATTTTGTTTTTAGTTGCCTCCACCATCTCCTTTGAAACTGGAGACAAAAAAAGGAGGGCAAGGTCAAGTTGGCTCTTTCACTGTCCATTAGAATTACAAAGAATTTCCCCCCCAATGTAGTATTCTGTTCTATTGCTATACCAAATGCTATACCAGATAATAATAATACAGTACAGTAATACAGTGGGGTCTTGACTTAAGAACGACTTGAGTTAAGAACATTTTGACTTAAGAACCGCTCCCATAGGAAAATATTGACTTGACTTAAGTACTTAGATTTGAGTTAAGAACTGAAAAAAACCCACGTGGGAGGCAGGGAAAGTGCAAAATTTGAACTTTCAGTTAACTGTTGGCCAGTGAAAAGGGTGCCTGTCTGCTTCCTCACTCCTCCCAGCGTTTAGAGAGTGGATTGGGAGACAGTCTTCAGACTGCCTGGTACTGCCTGGACTGTATTTTCCCTGCCTTCCCTGAACCTTTCTTGACCTAAGGAAAAAAGAAACAAAATATCCCCCTCTAGTGGTCGAAGGCGGAATAGCAGCTTCCCATTAGTTTCTATGGACGGAAAAGAGCAGATACGGATCAAATGGTTTTCAATGCATTCCTATGGGAAATGCAGATTTGACCTGAGAACTTTTTGACTTGGGAACCGCCTTCCAATACCGATTAAGTTCTCAAGTCAAGACCCCACTGTAATAAAAGGCATGAGTGAAAGTTACAAAATGAAGGTGCTGGTAGGGGAGGTGGTAATGGCAATCTTTATTTACATCGGCAGAGACATTTACATATGCCAGTATTTTTCTACTCTGACTGCATTACCAGCCAAGGGAAAGTAGCTCTGAGAATCAGCCAATAGGAGGCTCCTTAAAAATTAACACCAAGAGAGGTGTTCACATATGGGTAATCAATTTAAATGAATCGATTCCACATCCAAGCTAAAATAAATGACTCTGGTAGAAGACTAAAAAAAAATTGCTGCCACTCAAAATAGACAATTCCCTGTCAAAATAATCTGCACATCCACCTGTGTCATGTATTTGCCTGACTGAGATTGGTTTTGCAGAGCTGCTTGAAAGCAGTGCATAGAAAGCTATGGAGTCATGAGGGAAGGGCAGTGCAACAGAAATACACATAAAGTAGGACCCTGGTATCCACTGGATTAATATCTGCTGATTCATTTCTCCACAGTCTGAGAACACTGTACCGTACTGAATTAAAAATATTAAAAGAAACAAATCCTCTCCCACTTCCCAAATTGCATTTTTTTACCAGAACCAGCCACTAAAGGGAGGCCAAAATAAATTCTTTTCCTCTTCAGGATTTTTTTCTTTTATGACAGTGGTTCCCAAACTTTTACAAGTCCCTTTCTGCTCCATCCTGGTGGCTCAGCCCCTTTGCCCAGTGAAGGAGGTGGGTGGAAGGCTGTGGGGCTTGCTTGGGCCACGTCTCACGAGGGTATCAGCCTCCAGCCCTGTCCTGTCTTTTCTCCCTGATGCTGGATGCATGGCTGCTTTCCCTTGCGCGGCTCATCCTTCTCCCCAGGTTTTGCTTCTGGCGCACTCACCTGGGCCTTCAGTCTCAGGCAGGTGGGTGGGATCCTTCCTCCTCCACTGCTGCCTTTGGGGTGCTTCTAGGCAAGGAGGCAAAGCCAGAAAGCGCAGCTCTTGCCCCATCCCCACCTCTGATGGCTTGGTCCTTTCACTCGCTGTCACTGTGGGAGGTAAGTGGAGGGGTATGGGGCTGGCCTAGGCCACCTCTTGTGAGAGCAGCAACAACGGGTGGGTGTGGGTGGAGGCATTTGCTATTATCCATGGTTTTCGGGATCTGCAAAAGGGGCTTGAAACCAATCCCCTGTGGATATGGGGGTCCTGCTCTAATGCTCCACCTCATTATATTTCAGAAGCTTCTGAGAGCTGAGCTGGATGTTTCCAAAAAAGAAGAAATGGTGACAGGGCTAGATAAATGGACAAATAAAAGCTTACTGAACTGATTTTTAAGATTTCGGGAAAATGGTTAGAAAATTGTTTCAAATAATACTAAAATTATAGCAATCCTTTTGGAAGAACCAGCAACACCAGAAATACTTGGGAGGATAGCAAAACCCCTTCAAACAGACTCATAACCAGGGTAAATAAAAAAAAAAAATCAGTGAAATTGATTTAAATCCAATTTTTCAATATAAATCAATTTAAATCAAATCCACCGGGATCCTACTAAAATAAATAGTTCTTCCATGTATCTAACATTCTCTTCAACTTGGCAGACAAGAGGTAACAATGACACAAGTAGAAGCAATAAATCAGGGTATGGGATAATCACCAGCACACAGCCATTGAGACTTGGACCTTGGCAAATGCCCAACAATGAGAGGAGCTGGGCCTCATTTGCACCATTATGAACAACAAATGAAAAGGCATTGTTATATCTAGAAGATCCTATATGAGCTGCAGCCCGAGGCAATATCAGCTGTGGCAGTTGAGATCCCTGTAAAGGGATCATTAGAGACTGTACTGTATCTGTTAGATGGACATTATCTCCAGAATGGGGATGATCTCAAGGTCTGCTTCATTTTATGTCCAAACAGATATAACAAAGTTTGCAATACTTCGAAGAAAGGATAGCTGCTGATCGACAAAGCAGTAGGGGTGAAAGATGGTGGGGATGGTTTAATCCTTTGCAGGTATCATTTTTCTGTGCTAAATTGCTTTCTCAGGGAAAACCTTCGAAAGCTCAAAATGCATTTTTAGCTATTTGATAAAGGGAGGATTTCAAGTTGAGGGAAACAAGAAGTGGAGAAAGGACGATTTCTTCCTCCACCCAGGAAGAAATATGTGATCTGCTATGTGTGGGCAGATCACATATTTAGGCAAATTTGCTTTTCCCCCGTCCATGCTTAATTAGATACAAAAACAAAGTCATAGTTTTTCTCCTGATAACCAGTTGCAAACAAAAGCAAACTAATTTTCTAAATGGAGGCAAGTACATTTAAAAAAAAAATAGACAGGCTTTTATACAGTATCTTAAGGTAACTTAGTTTCCAATGACATATTAACTAACCTTGTACAAGGGGAAAACTTTCTGTTTGCTTTCTTTTTGGTTGTTCCTCTTTCAATATCAGGTCCTTTCATGTACAAGTTCTTTGGGTAAACCCAAATACATCAGAATCTTTTGAGTTCTTTCATTTCAGTTTTCCCATTCAGGTTTCTGATGCTGGAGCAAATTAAGCCCCACAGAAACCTCAAAAATACTAGAAAAACTGATGGACAAGACAACAGACTATGTTGTTGTTTGTTGTTTAGTTGTTAAGATGTGTCCGACTCTTCATGACCCCATGGACTAGAGCACGCCAGGACCTCCTGTCTTCCACCTCCTTGATCAAATTCATGTTGGTAGCTTCAATGACACTGTCCAACCATCTCGTCCTCTGTTGTCCCCTTCTCCTCTTGCCTTCACTCTTTCTCAACTTCAGGGTCTTTTCCAGGGATATTTCTCTTCTCCTGAGATGGCTAAAGTATTGGAGCCTCAGCTTCAGGATCTGTCCTTCCAATGAGGGTTGATTTCCTTCAGAATGAATAGGTTTGTTCTCCTTGCAGCCCAGGGGACTCTCAAGTGTCTCCTCCAGCACCACAATTCAAAAGCATCAATTCTTCAGCAGTCAGCCTTCTTTATGGTCCAGCATTCACTTCCATACATTGCTACTGGAAAAACTATAGCTTTGATTATGCAGACCTTTGTTGGCAAGGGATGTCTCTGCTTTTTAAGATTCTGTCTAGGTTTGTCATCACTTTCCACCCAAGAAAGCAGTTGTCTTTTAATTTTGTGGCTGCTGTCACCATCTGCAGTGATCATGGAGCCCAAGAAGGTAAAATGTGCCACTGCCCCCATATCTTCCCCTTCTATTTGCCAGGAGGTGATGGGACCAGTGGCCATGATCTACGTTTTTTTATTATTTTGAGCTTCAGATCATTTTTTTTTTTTGCGCTCTCTTCTTTCACCCTCATTAAGAGGTTCTTTAATTCCTCCTCACTTTCTGCCATCAGACTGGTATCATCTGCATATTGGAGGTTGTTGATATTTCTTCCGGAAATCTTAATTCTGGTTCGGGATTCATCCAGTCCAGGCTTTTGCATGATGTATTCTGCATATAAGTTAAATAAGTGGGAAGACAATATACAGCCTTGTCGTACAGCCAATTTTGAACCAATCAGTTGTTCCACATCCAGTTCTAACTGTTGCTTCTTGTCTTGCATACAGATTTCTCAGGAGATAGATAAGGTGGTCAGGCAGTCCCATTGCTTTAAGAACCTGCCATAGCTTGTTGTGGTCCACACAGTCAAAGGCTTTTGCATAGTCAATGAAGCAGAAGTAGATGTTTTTCTGTAACAGACTATAATCTACTCCAAAAGTGGGCAACAACAACAGTAAATGAAAAATCAGTTTTCTATGAACTATATTGGCACTAATAGTATTTTAAAGGTCACATTTATCATCATATTACCATCCTCATCATCCTAATAAATTCATCAGCAGGAAACAGTGCAGATGAGAAGAAGGAATCATCATCATGATCGCAATCAAAATACCCCCCCACACACACACACACTAAGGGCAATATAATCAACCGCCAACCCAAAACTCCAACATAGAGAGACTTGAGAAACAGCTCTCCTCCCACCACTGTGATGGTGTCAGTCTTGCAGCACAGGCTGTAGTCCACCAAGTGAAGGACAGGCAGGCAGTCCAGGCTAAATAAAATAAAATGAAAGGCCAAAAAAGGTATTTATGGGCCCAATGGATCAAGACAGGCTTCTTCTTTTTTTCAGCTGCAGCCATTATGGACAGCAACTCACTTCCTTTATTGCAGGCTCTCTGGGCATGTGCTAATCACTTGAGGGGGAGAGGATCAGAAGGAAATGTTCATGGCACCATCAAATTTTTTTACCTTCTCTATGATGCCATGTCCTATTGCTATTTTTTTCCTTATATTCTTTGTTGTGTTTAAATCTGAATTGTCTTAGGTTTGAGTTGCTCATTTCACAAGCATTTTTGTTCTTATTGGTGGGTGTCAAGGAAGGTGCCAAGAAGATGGAGTCCCAAATTGGAAGGAAAAATTGGGAAATTGACTCCTGGGAAGAGTGTTTGTAGAGTTTTTCTCTGAGCACTTCTGAGGAGGGTATATTTTGGCCTGGCTTGACAAGCTATTACCATTTGGCAGTGGGACATGGTTCAATTATGTATTTCCAGGAGAAGGAGACTATCTATCCCACAGTACAGCTGCTTACCAAATTATGGCATATAGGTTCTTCTTTCCTTTCACTACTGGGTATGACAGTTGCATTTGACTTGTTTAGCAATAAATTGTTACACACAGACACCCAATCAATGTGATCATCAAATTATCAATGGAGAAACAGTTTCAACTATGTTTCATTTATTTTCCATACTTCTAAATATCTGAAAGGGATTTCAGCAAAAGCTCTAGTAATATGCAGTGTGCTCCAGGAAATATTCTTCCTGGGCTCCATGATCACTGCAGATGGAGACAGCAGCCCTGAAATTAAAAGGCGCCTTCTTCTTGGGAGGAAAGCGATGACAAATCTTGACAGCATCTTGAAAAGCAGAGACATCACCTTGCCAACAAAAGTCCGAATAGTCAAAGCTATGGTTTTTCCTGTCATGATGTATGGAAGTGAGAGCTGGACCATAAAGAAAGCAGACCGCCGAAGAATTGATGCCTTTGAATTGTGGTGCTGGAGGAGGCTCTTGAGAATCCCCTGGACTGCAAGGAGAACAAACCTATCAGTTCTAAAGGAAATCAACCCTGAATGCTCACTTGAAGGACAGATCCTGAAGCTGAGGCTCCAGTACTTTGGCCATCTCATGAGAAGAAAAGAGTCCTTGGAAAAAACCTTGATGTTAGGAAGGTGTGATGGCAAGAGGAGAAGGGGACGACCGAGGATGAGATGGTTGGACAGTGTCTGCGAAGCAACCAACATGAACCTGACACAACTCCGGGAGGCAGTAGAAGACAGGAGGGCCTGCCGTGCTCTGGTCCATGGGGTCACGAAGAGTTGGACACGACTAAACGACTAAACACACACACCAGGAAATATATTGGGTGTTCCAGAACTAATTGCTATTCCTAGTGACCATCAACTGTCAAGAACCTGTCATTTGAATAAAAGTCTGGTGGAAGAAATGATTTCCCCAGCTATTCTCCCCACCCCCATTAGTTCAATAGGGAGTTGTGTTGTTGCACAAACAGGAAAGGACATATTCTCTCCCCAACTCATATCCTTCCAGTGGATTATAGTATTAATATGATACAAGTTTTTTTGTTTTATTTTCTGACAGTAAGGCAAAGACAGATAAAACTCATATCTGGAACCATGACATGCTAAAATCCCTTGTTGCAAAACAAAAAAGACTCAATCTTGTTTGTATTATAGAAAGCAGGGGAAAGCAATTATTAATTTGCCCATATGCTATCATTCCAATTAATTTCACTTTAATATGCTTTAAGCTCAAATCATGTACTGATTTTCTTAATGTTTATTTTCCTGTACCTCAAAATTGTTTTATAAGGGGAAAAAATTCACTTTTCAAGAGGTTTACAGAAGACATTACAGGAATCAGAACAAAATAGTCATGGAAACACAATATCAAAAAGCTTATCACAGATAAAGAACATTTAAAAACAGGAACAAAAACTGTTTAAAGACCTGAGGAAATTATTGGTATTTTGTCTGATAGAAATTGTAAGTAAATACCAGGAGTGCCTCCCTGGTTAAAGCAATTTGTAGCCAGGGTCCTGCTCCTGAGAAATGTCTTTCTAGTTGCCATCCAGCTCATCTCAGATGGCAGAGGCACCCGAAAGAAGGTGACCTCCAAAGATCTTAATAGCCTGGCAAGCTGATGGAGAGGTGAATGATTCTTCAGCTGTACAAGGCCTTGCTAAAGAAAACACCAACACTTGACATTGCACCTGAAGGTGGATCAGGAGTCAACATTTCTCCATAACTAAATGGGAAATACTGTCCCAGCATTTGCTCTCAATTTGGAAGCTCACGGGGAATTCCTCTGGTATTCTCATGGACCTGTAAGTGGTTTTGTCATTAATTAAAACAAACAGCAAAAACAGCAACATTGTACAAATATCAACCAAAGCCCACATGCATGGCAAAGTGTAATTCCTTATTTACATTCACCTACAATGTACACTGCACATTGTCTCCCTGCTTATTTAACTTATATGCAGAATACATCATGCAAAAGGCTGGACTGGATGAATCTCAAGACGGAATTAAGATTAAGATTGTGATGCAAATTTAGAGGTATATAAAGGTGAAGGGTTATGCACAATAAGAGTAACAGAACAACTCTAATAGGACCTAATAATAGTTTTGTAAAATGCATGGAGGAAAACAGACTTAACCTCTGGTGTATATAGTTATAAGAATGTCAGGAGTATGGGAAACAAACAGAAGAGCTGGAAATCTTAGTTCAGCAAGGTAAATATGACTTTAGGAATAACTGAAACTTGGTGAGATGATTTCCCTGCCTGGAATATAGCAATTGAGGGATGTAAATTGTTCAAAAAGAGCAGAAAGAATAGAAAGGGAAGTGGAGTCACACTATGTGTCAAAATACATTTTTTTCTGCACAGAAATACATGAGGATGAGGTTGTCCTAACAAGATTAATACAATTGGGGTGAAAAATAAAAGGAATATGTTAACTGGTGTCTTCTACTGTCTCCCTAATTAAGGAGAAGATACAAAAAGAGGAGGAAGAAATAAGATGATTACATAGCTTTGATTGATTCTAACCAATAGAGATGACGGTGGAAGAAGTGTCAGTAAGGGGAGCTCTGGAGGAAAGTGTCCGTGTCGTACTTGAGTTCTTGATTTCAAAGGAAACAAAAGCAGAATATTGTACACATGCACATGTACACAGGATTTTTGGAAAGCCAATGTTAATAAACCCAGAACAATGACAAGTAACATTCTACTTTGTGAATGCCATTAAAGGTTTCAGAATCAGAATCAGAACAATAAAAAGTAACATTCTGTGGCAAGATTTCTAACATGAAAACAAGTCCATGTTGGACGGGAATTTCTTAAAAAGAAAATTCTAAAGCAACTTCTTGTTTTATTCCAACAAGGAAAAAAAAGTGGAAAACAGGGGGGGGGGGAACCTAATTTGCCATCACAAGGAGAGAACCTGAAAATTTAAAAGGACACATTTAGGAAGTGGAAGGCCAAGACACAAAGGAAGAGTACAGAGAAGTAGCAAAGAATTGCAGGGATAGTGTTAGAAAGGCAAAAGTCGAGAATGAGCTGAGGTTAGAAAGAGATGCTAAAAGCAACAAAATGTCAGCAAGAATAAATAATGGCCTACTTACTCAATGGTGATGGAAAAATAATAACATTAAAAAAATGGGGCAGAAATGCTCAATTCCAAATTTAGCTTGGTCTTCTCCTGAACAACAGTCTACGACTCTCCAAATAAATATGACGTTCAGCCAAGCATGTCATTTTTTTGATTGAGTAACTTCCCAGGTAGGTGGTAGGAATGCTGTAGATGTAACATTTATTGAAAAGCAATCAAGCGTGCAATACCCATTGGAAATTGCCAGAAAACAAACGGAGCAGATTGGAAATGCACAGAGAAAAAGGGGCAGGTCAGAAATGCAAAGAAAACAAAGGAAAAAGCAAGGGAAGCATGCAGAACCCATCGGAAATGAAAAAAATCCAAAAAGCAACCAAACTTCCCAAGACCCATTGGAAATTGGGGGGGGGAAGCCAAGAACCAAACAAAACCCCCAAGACCCATCAGAAATGGGGGAAAATCCCCAGAAAGCAACCAAACCCCACAAGACCCATTGGAAATGGGGGAAAAAACCAACCAACCAACAACCCCCCCCCCTGTGCTTCATTCCAGTAGGGTTGGGTAAATAGAGAATGAAAGAGTAATGTTAATAAGTCTCGATTCTGTCCTGTTCCAGCTTTTAAGTATTCCCCCTTTTAAATATATTGTGTTAAACTGTACTTTATCCTTACTGTGTACTAGTTATTATATTACATACCATATGTTTTTCAGTATGATAAATTTTATCCTTTTCTGGTAGATCAGTATTGTACACAATTCCTAGATTGATAACCCCACAAGTTTATGTAAAGGTATTAAAATGAGGGCAACTTTATTTTCACTTCATATTCTACTGAGTGCAGAATTTGCTTTTTTCAAGCAACTGCAATTTGGCTTGATTTTTTTCATGAAACTGGATTTTTACCCAGGGATATAAATCTTGACTTATTTTGTTTTAAGGATTTTGCACAAAATGCAGGTAAATGATTAAAATAAGTCCTCCTTTTTCTGCTGTTGTGTAGAAATGAAAATGCTCCAAGAATTACCCAATTTTTTTTGCCAAGCTGTCTCAGTGTTTCAAAATAAAATACAAATGCAAAAAACAGGTGATACCCAGAGACCACTAAAAATCATCACACAATAGAGTTGTCAAAACGTTCTAGAGTAGAATCTCATCTACTGTATCATACTCACTTCCTGAAAACATTAGTTGAGACATGGTTATCTGATGTCTTTTGCCAGATGGAAATAATTAATTCAGATTTTCTACAATCTTTTTATCAATTTTATTGCTCATTTAGCTCTCTTATTTAACAAACTGCTAACCTAGCCATTTACTTTTTCTGATTAATATAAGTAACTTTCTCACTAATTCTCTTAATACTCCTTTTCCTTTTTCTGATTAATATAAGTAACTTTCTCACTAATTTTCTTAATACTATTAATGAAATACTCAAAATCCTTTTTAAAAATATCATGATCTATTTCTGTTGTGCAGACTTCCATTCCTTCTTATTCTTCTCATTTGGTGAAAATTTTCCAATTTTGAAGAAAGCCTTGTATTATTTAATAGCTTCCTTGACATTGTTTGTTAATCATGCTGGTGACCTCCAGTACTTTTTCTGATCTATGGTATACATTCCAACCGTGGTTCTGTGATTATGATTTTGAATAACAACCATGTGAAGAGACATTTGACCTCTTTAGGTTTTCATTTTTTTCTTCTACCACTTATTTATCATTTCTAAAACTCTTTGGTTCCCTATAGCTAAAATGTTTTAGGTTGACATACAATGACTTTAATTTTGGTTGTTGTGGGTTTTTCGGGCTCTTTGGCCGTGTTCCGAAGGTTGCTCTGAAGATGCCAGCCACAGAGACTGGCGAAACATCAGGAAGAACAACCTTCAGAACACAGCCAAAGAGCCCGAAAAACCCACAACAACCATTAGATCCCGGCCATGAAAGCCTTCGTGAAGACTTTAATTTTATTGTACTGTACAATTCCTCTGCTAGAATGTCACCAGATTAACTTTCAGTGGAAAACTGCTGCAGGTTCACAAGTCAGATGATCAGTGTGAGACAGGAAATGCCTATATGAACTTTTTGATTTGTGTCAAATCACCAGTGAAAGTTGTGCTGCTGGTATTATGTCAGAGAACATAACTTATAGGATTTCAGGTGCCACAACAAAAAATAAAATCCATAAAAACCAAATAAACACAATCAAAGGGCCAGAAACTTTAATAAAGCTACAAGAAAATCTAACAACGCCATGGACATAGAAACCACTTAAACAGAGAATTGCAGCATGGATATAAGACAACTAAAAGACCTGAACAAACTTGATACCTCATTCTGCAGTAAAACAAGTGAGGCACTTCCCTTCCTTGAAACATAGGCTGCTAGTATTAAAGGACAAAGAAATTGTTGAGGCTAGAAAAAAATGGGAACCTTTGTACAATTGGATGAGAGATGAAGACATGAATGGGTTAAGATCATAAGAAAGAAGACTTAAGATATGAATGTAAATCTAAAAGGCTTAGAAAAAAATGTCAAGGTTAGTGTGGAGTAAGCTTAGTAAGAAATATAGATAAAAGCATAATAATGATATAAATTGTTCTCTGTCACATTCTGTATTTTACTCATCCTTTACCTAGTTCCAAATCCCCTTTCCTATGTGATTCCTTGACCCAATGGAAAGTGAATAAAAAAATATTAAACAATAACAAAAAAGAAACATGGGCTGTTAGTTGGTCTAAGAATATGAAAGGGCCTTTGCCTTGTGCTGAAAAAGTAAACTAGCCACCTGCTAAATCTCTCTGAGGAGGTTATTACATAACAGTACTGTGTATGTGTGTGCCTGTGTAGGCTGCAAGTCCAAATCCCAAGTAGTAACTACACCTTGACATGAGCTGGTGCTTGGGGCAGGGCCTCTGGTTATATGGGAAATTGCATTCCTTCAGAAACTGTGGCTCTGAAGCAATGAAGGGTTCTTCAGATTAGTATCAGTGCTTTGAACACGGTCCAAATACAAACTGGGAGCCAATGAGGGCTAGAAATAATGGCATTCCAAAATCGTAACGCTCCATTATGTACACCAGCTGCCATATTGTGTGCTAATGTTACAGTAATTAATCCTCTCATTTTTCAAAAAAAATTCTCTTTCAAAGTAAAATGCAATTGTGTGAGACTTTCTTGAATAAGAAATAACTGCCACACATCCACTAACAACTGAAATCAAAGAGAAAGTCTCAAAATGTCAAAAATAAACAACATTAAATGTTGATAAACTGGAACGAATCTGACACATTTCAGCCCAGAATATACTTTGAAGCCTTCTTTAGGGGTTACAATGAAAAGACTTCACAGACTTCTGAAAATAATGATTTGACCAAATAACTAATGGCAGGCACCAGTGGTTCTGACGGCCGAGTTAAGGTTTTTATGCATACTACACTGACGGTATGGAGAAAAACAAATTTTCAGAGGGATATGCTGTCAGGACCAAATAAATATTGGTAAGATTCTGGCAAAACCCTATCAACATGACCATCATTCAAGTCTATGCTCTAATTACCAGTGTTAAGGAAGAGGAAATTGAAAGCCTTTATCCAAGCATCCAAGAAGAAATTGATCTCACACGAAAATAAGACATGCTTATAAACATAGGTGTCAGGAACATCAAAGCAGGGAACAAAGTAGAACCAAATGTGTTTGAAAAATTTGTCCCTAGGGACAAAAATGAAGCAGGAGAATGACTTGGAGAGTTCTGCAAACTCCACAATATATGCTTCAAGCAACCTAACAGATGGCTGTACATGTGGACATCACCAGATGGTCAATATAGAAAGATAATTCCTGCAGTAGAAATAAATGGGGGAAAAATAGATGGATCATGGAAGAAACCCTTAAAATTGTAAAAGACAGATGAGAAGCAAAAGTAAAAGATGACAGAAGTAGGGTCAGAACTCTGAATGCAGGCTTTCAGCAACTGTCATGTAGTGACATAGGGAACTACGTACATATACCCGGATTTCAAGGTGTATTTTTTGGTATGTCTGCAGAGGGCAACCAGGGGGAAGGGCTGCCCACTCTTCTGTCCCCAGCAAGCTGCCCTGTGGTCAGGTTATGACTTCTCCAGTCCCCTGGGTGTTGGGCCCTTCTGCTCTTCTTCCCAACCCTGAACAACTGCTCCTTTCCTTGACACCTCTTTCCTAATCGCTTCTTGCTGCTCTCCTTACTGTCACGCTGCCACTGCCTCTCTTTCACTGATCCAGGAGCTGCTGCTGGGAATGCTGCCCAGAAGTGAATGAAGCCCTGGCAGCGTGTGCTCCTGTTTCATGCAAGGATGGTGGACTAGATTGAAACCACATCCCCTGAGGTCTGTCAGCCAGTGCTAACCCATGTTGGCCAACTGGAAACTGTCTGCCTGCTTCCGGCTGCTGGATTCCAAGGGGCTTTGCAGCATCACCATGCAAGCTTTCCATCTGAGCTATATTCCAGAGAGAATGTAGTAACCGAAGAAGCATTAAATAACATTGAGTGCCTGCCTGTCTTGGACCAACTTTAGCAGAAATAAAAGCAGCCTTGGATTCCCTCGCCTCTGGCAAGGCACCTGGGAAGGATAACATCCCTGTTTAAGTGCTGAAGTGCTGTAAAGAGATCAACACCACTGAGCTGTATGAAGTCTTTGTCTTTGCTGGAGGCAAAGGGGAGTACCACAGGACATGAAGGATGCAAACATCGTCACATTGTATAAGAACAAAATAGAAATAGGGAGATCCCACAATGAAGAAAAACATATTCAATGAGCAGTTAGAGAAAGACTATAGTCAACAGGAGATAGGGAATAACAAACAAGGAAATAAGAGGGTGGTGGATGATGTATGCCAACCACGGAGGGGTTGGAATGAATCAGAGGAAAAAAATTAGATCTAATTCTAACCCTGGAGCCAAGGAGAAGGCTTCTGGGAGTTTTAGTCCAAGAACATCTGGAGACCCAAGGCTGGAAACCACTGCTTTAGTTGATCCATCCATTTCCCAAGACACTATCATTTGATGGTTTTACAGCTATTGTGTGCCTCCTAAAAAACTGTGATGTATTTCCCAATACTTAGTTGTTATCCAATGTGGTGTAGTGCAGTGGTTCTTAACCTTGGGTTACTCAGGTGTTTTTGAACTGCAACTCCCAGAAACCCCAGCCAGCACAGCTGGTGGTGAAGGCTTCTGGGAGTTGCAGTCCAAAAACACTTGATTAACCCAAGGTTAAGAACCACTGGTGTAGTGGATGCAGTAATAGACTAGGGCTCAGGAGATTTGACTCAATGCCCTGGCTCTGCCATTGGTAAACTGGTAAAATCATTCCTTAAATATCTCATTTACTTTGAAAACCCTTTTAAGGTCATTATACATTAGTTCTGACTTGATGGCAGATAACAAATGCTTGGTTACTGGCAGTGAAAAACTTAAGCTGAAATACGTTGGCATGTTTGGTCCCATCCTTTTGCTTTTCTCCCAGTTCACCAATGAAAGGTAGCCCCAAAGTTGGGAAGCACTGTCTGAAATTAGATTCATCTTTTGGACTGAAAAACTTACCCTATTGTTGTTTTAATTGCTGTCAAATGAAAGGACGTTCCGAGGCATGCTGCTAAATCTTGCAGTTGTTACTTACCATTTTTACAGATTGGACAACACTGATCCGGTTCATATACAGGGTCCACACAGTCAGTTTGAGGACAAGCAGACACCGTGCACACTACTTCCCCATTGGCTTCACAGCGGCATTTCTCACAAGGTGAGACCTAAAAATAAACCAAACTACATCTTAATTCAGGGATTGGCAGAAATCCAGTTTGGGGACCTGCTTTGTTTTTAATTAGATTCCCAAGGATCACCAACAAAAAATTGATACAATTGATACCTCTGGATAGTGTGGGCGGCATATAAATTGAATTAAAAAAAACTGTGGCTTGCATGCATTGCAGAAGCAGATGCAAAATGGCTGCTCAGAGTTGAAACCAATTACCTACTACATTTACTCTGGAAGACCAGCATATAACAGTATGCTCAGAACTTGGAACTTTTAATTTCTTCTAGTAAATATGTTACTTGCTATTTTTTGCAACATAAAATATTTTTTCAAAGCTAAAATGTTGATTTGTTCTCACTCTTAATTAATTATACAGTTATTTATTCATTAAAATATATAAATAGTACACATTTATCTTCAAAAATGTTTTAGAAATAACATGTAAATATGACTTGTTACACAAAAAGCAGCTAACCCTTGCCAGTTACTTCAAAATTTATGCTCCCAGTATTCTTCTTCCATCCTGTTTCAGTGAGTACATTCTCACATGTTCAAATTGTATCTACAATATTCTGTGTTGTACATCCTTTTGTTTTACATATTTAAACATCAAGTAAACATGCTGATGCCATTTGGCTTCTTGAGCTCATGTGGTCAATTTGCTCAGGTGAAAAAATGTAGAACAAGGATAACTAGCATAACATTCTCATTGGGTTAATATACAAAAGGAATGGTTTACCCTCAATATAGTTCCAGTCAACCCTCGACTTACAAATGGCCCTAGTTACAAACATTTCAACTTACAAACCGCTCTGATAGAAAAATATTGACTTAACATGCAAACTTAGATTTGAGTTACAAATCGGAAAAAAATGTGCGGGAGGTGGGGAAAGTGCCAAATTTGAACTTTTAGTTAACCATTGGCCAGTGAAGAGGGTGTCTGTTTGCTTCCTCACTCTTCCCAGTGTTTTGAGAGTGGATTTGGAGACAGTCTTCAGACTGCCTGGTACTGCCTGGTACAGTGCTGTATGGAATATATATATATATATTTGGCTTTTTTTAAAAAAATTGATTTTTGGATTTTTAAAAGGTGTCCCCTCCCTCCTTTGCTGCCCCCCTTTTTCCCAAAAGGTGCTTGTATTGGCTTGTCTTGATTGAAAAGGTGCTTTTCAAGGTGATCTGTTGTCTGAAAGGTGCTTGGTTTTTTCCAGAAGGTGTTTATCTTGGCTGAAAAGGTGCTTTTCAAGGTGTTCTGTTGAAAAGATGTCTGTTCCCTCCTTCCCTCCCTCTTTTCTTTCGTTTTTTTTAAAAAACCTAATTCATCTTAGGTTAAAACCCCTAGTGGTAGGAACGGATTAACCAGCTTTGCATTAGTTCCTATGGGAACTAATGATTCGAGTTACAAACCACCCCTCGACCTAAGAGCCAAAAACAGCCGGAACTGATTAATTGGTTTTCAATGCATTCCTATGGGAAATGCTGATTCAATTTATGAACTTTTCAACTTATAAACTTCCTTCCGGAATGGATTAAGTTTGTAAGTCGAGGGTTGACTGTACTAATAACTACTCAAATGTGTATTTTTCATCAACTTATTGGAGTGCAAGCACTGAGACAGCAGATGGATGGCTCTGCCTTTCGACAGGATGATAGATTGTCTGGCATTTTAGTTCCAACTCTGTGATAAACACAAACTTATTTATTTGATCGTCATCAAAATAGAGCTAACTTAAAAATATTGAAATATAGTACTTGTGTGAGGAAACAAATTATTTAGGAAATGTTGCAAAAACCCTACTACTTCTGCTTTTAAGCAGACTGCTGCACATGCTAATATGGAAGTACACATATTTTTCTGTGTATAAGACGCCCCCCATGTACAAGACGCCCCCCTTTTCTAACCTAAAATTAAGCAATCTAAGTGAGGTTTTCAAATGTAGGGTAAAAAGGATCAAAGTGCTGCAGGATGGCTTTGATCCCTGCTTTCTCCCTTTGTACTAAGCCCCATGTAGCTTAGCAAAAGGAGGAAAGGGATCAGAGCAATTCCACAACTGCACAATCATTTTGATTCCTTTCCCCCTTATACAGTGATGGGACTGCTTTGATCCTTCCCCCTTCCTTTTGCTAAGCCCCATGGGACCTAGCAAGCAGAGGGGAAAGCAGGAATCAAAGCGATTCTGCAGTACTTTGATCCCTGCTTTCTTTTTGCTAAGGCTTAGCAAGTGGAGGGGAAAGCAGGGATCAAAGCCCTGCAGGATCACTTTGATCCATGCTTTCCCCTCCACTTGTTTTTTCTCCTCAGCTTCCGTGTATAAGATGACCCTCAATTTTTAGTCTAAAGATTTTAGCCAAAAGTATAGTCTTATACACGGAAAATATGTTAAATTCGATTGTGTTCAAGCAGCTTTCTCCCAGGTTAATAAAACTCTAGCACAGTAGGTTACAATGCTAGAAGCCTAAAATTATGCACTCCAAGAGTTGGAAAATAGGTTGTGGACTACCATCTATAATGCCATCTAATTACAATTTGGATGAAATCCTGTTCTGTAAATTGCTTCATGTTAGGCTGATTATGTCCCAAGCTACAGCAATTTTTGGGAAATAAAACATTTCATTTTCTCCCCTAAAGGTCCCAAGGCTCCTATGGAATTTCTTTTCATCACCAGGATGCAGCCATGGGATGAGAGGGAGAAGACTTTAGTTATGAAAATTGATTCTGCTGATAAAAACAACCTCGTGGCAGCAATCTTTGGTAAATAAAAACTTCCCTCATGATCACATACTGTATGGCTTCTCAATGATGGAAGTGATTCCAATGGGACCTTGGAACCTTCAGAGGAGAAATTGGGTATATTTTATTTACAAAAAAATCATAATTTATAGAATAGGATTTCAGCCTTTATATAAATCTTACCTAGTACCGGTCTCTCCAGGCAGTTAGGTGATGCAACCTGCTTAATGGCACTGAAAATCCTGTGAGCTAGTTGGTCTGACCCTTTTGTCTGATCCATTTATCCTTAGTAAGGGGCTATGAACTGTAAAATGTCAATGTAGGAGACTAATTGTGCAACTAGATAGAACTATCAGATTAAATTGGCTTGCTTTGCATTTCTTTAACTCAAGTCCCTGTTAGCTTCCACTGCTGAAATCATTGTAACTGTTCACATTAATAATACGTCCCATTGCAAGAGTCCACAGTTCACTTTCTGATTGCTTTCTTTTGCATGTTTCCTCTTAATTTCTCCCCTTTATATGGAAGCATAACATTCAACCCCTGACACGTTGGACTCCTTTTCTCCCCTTTTCAAACAGTGATACTTTGAAAGGTTTACGAGCCTCCTGTAGAGCTAGGGGTTGTGCCATTAAAATTAGAATGGTAAATGTTGTAGAAGAAAAGATAAACAATGTAATTGTCCCAATGAAAGACCAGAGATGAGAAGAAATCATACTAATCAGTAAACAAGGCAACCTAAGCACTGTAGTCTTGGCACTTATCTTTCAGCATTAAACAGTCAGATTTTTTTTAAAAAAAAAAAGTAGAAAAATTGTTTAGAAGAGAAACTACAGGGGAATTATTTGCTGTAATGATGTACCGTGCTCCACTGAATGCATCACCATCCATGTCACCCTACGTCGTGCCTGCCCTTTTTTCAGACCAAGATAGGTTATCATACACATCTGACAATTTTTTTTAAAAAAAAAGTGATGTGGGAGAACTGGTTTAAAATAAACAATCCCCTGGCAGCTAAAGAAAAAGAATTTACTGTCAATGAAAATACATTAGCTTTCTAGACGTTTAGGTTACATCATGTAGTCAATGAAAAAATACATTGATCTTAAGTGTGATAATTCTGATGCAAGAGCAGAGTATAATGCAATGATTATATTAGCATTATATTAAATATTCACCCTCATCCAGTTCGTTATTGACATCAGACATTGATCCAGAACAGAAACGGTTTCCTTGGATTTACATGTGAAGACCAGATAGAGTTGGGTGTTAGCCACATATTGGTGATACCAAATGCCAAAATGCTGTACAGCCTCCCCCAGCAATTTTATGTAGCTCGGGGAACAAAACAGAATCCCGAGAGATGCCACAAACCAATGGCCAGTGCATCAAACAGAAGACAACTTTCTGAGTTCTCCCCTCCAGGAAGGACCAGAGTCACTGTAAAAGAATGCCTCAAAATCCCATCCCAGAGAAATGGTCCAGAAGGTTGATTGGTCCATGGTTGATTGTATCAAAAGCTGCTGAGAGGTCCAGCAGAATCAACAGGGATGCACCCTTCCTGTCCAATTCCTGGGGTATGTCATCTACCAAGGTGACGAAAGCTCTTTCCATTCCATAAGGAGGCCTGAAGCCAGACTGAAATGGATCTAAGTAATCTGTTTCATCCAGGAACACCTGGGTCTGAGAAGCTATAACCTACTCTAGCACCCTGCCCAAGAACAGAACATTAGAGACTGGTCAGTAATTAATCAGTATTGTCAGATCCAAGGAGGGCTTTTTCAGCAATGGTCTTACTGATGGGATCCAACCCTGTGACAAAGAGGCTTTCACAGCTTCTCCTACCCTCTCAGCCAGTCCCTCTCTAGCAGCTTTTGTGAGCCAGGAAGGGCAAGGGTCCAACAGACATATGGGAGTCTTCACCTCTCCAAGAGCCCTGTCCACATCACCAGGCTGCAAAAACTGAAACGTATCCTTTGGCAAAGGACAAATGGGAGCCATAGTTACATCTACAGGACCTGTATCATTTTAGACAACCCCCTGGCAGATATGGTATGTTCTGATTTGTATTCCTGCATTGAGCAGGTGGTTGGTCTCAATGACCTTATAGGCTGTTTCCAACTTCATTATTCTATGATTCTATAAAATGATTTCAGTAAAATAAATCTATAGAAAAATATATGATAATAATATCCATACAGCTGGAAAATCAGATGTAAAATAAAACATTTGCTATAGTAGTCAACCAATTAAAAATACTGTTTGATTAATTACACAGGTTTTCATGGCTTACTATATTTAATATGCATAAATAAAACAATTCTTTTTGACACTGCAAAAGAATAATTTGTTTTTAGATTTATTCCATGTCACTGGTAGGAGTAAGAAATTCATTTGGATGTATTTTGATGCAGAAATATCCATTTTCCACCTCAGTCTGAACAATGGAATTTTTTTTTAAAAAAAAAAGTCTGCATATTTGTGACATCTGATATGTTTTGGAGGGGAAA
The DNA here is from genome assembly GCF_051106095.1 of Pogona vitticeps. Classification (NCBI taxonomy): domain Eukaryota; kingdom Metazoa; phylum Chordata; class Lepidosauria; order Squamata; family Agamidae; genus Pogona; species Pogona vitticeps. Next base: position 74,198,127 of record NC_135788.1, on the reverse strand, counting down.
TCTGCATAAAATCAGAGACACATTGCAAAAATATGCATAACCAGAACATGTACATTCAAGAGTTTAAACAATTGAATAATACAAAAATTCATGTAACTGAAAAAGTGTTTGAAAAAGCATACATTTTAGAGAAAACATGAAAGTACAAAAACATTTTTGTGATGATAAAAAAGAGTCTCACAATCCAATGTGAAATGATGGAAGGTTTAATCAGAATACCAGTGAGGAAAAGAAAAGATTAGTAAGAAGAGACTGGAAAATCCATATATCAATTGACGCTAGACATACCATTTCAAAAAATTTTTTTCTTCTTGCAAGAGAAGCAAAGCAAAGCAAAGCGTGCTGCTTATATACCGCCCCATAGCGCTTCAAGCACTCTCTGGGCGGTTTACAATTTAATTATGCAGGCTACACATTGCCCCCCCCCCAGCGAGCTGGGTACTCATTTTACCGACCTTGGAAGGATAGAAGGCTGAGTCAACCTTGAGCTGGCTACCTGGGATTTGAACCCCAGGTCGTGAGCACAGTTTTAGCTGCAGTACAGCGATTTAACCACTGCGCCATGAGGCTCATTAGAAGGAATGCTTCGTCCACTGTCTCCAATTTTTATAAGTATTTGTATTATAATTACAGGGTAAATATTCTGCCTTGCTAAACATCTTCTAAATGTTGAAAAGGAACTGGTGATGAAATCAAGCATTTAAAAAGGAAAACCGATCTTGGATTGTACATAGTACTTTTTCTCAGCACCTTTCTCCTATAATCAAAATAATAATAATAATTGCACACCGTCAAGTCAATTCCAACTTGTGGCATCCCTTTCCAGGATTTTCTAGGTAGAGAATACAGAGAAATAGGGTGCCCTGGGACTGTGCGACTTGCACATTACTACATTTGCTGGCTCTTTTCCCAGTGAGGAACTGAACTTCCAACCTCTGGTTGCATAGCCAGATGCCTAAACCACAGAGCTATCCGGCCAGCAATCTATACAGACCTAGTCAAAGACTGACTACTGAATGCCTTTCTGTTCTTGAGGCACAGAACACTCTCATTATAATACCTCACTCATTCACTTCTTGTTTAGTGTTTGTTTGTTTTAAGTTCCAGAAGTCTGGTTGATGTTTTCATTTGTATAAATAATATATTTTTTATTATGCTGTACTCCACCTTGAATCCCTTGGGTGAAAAGGAGAGAAGTCAAAGAAGAGAAAGAAATAGTTTTGTTCTGGTTATATTTTTCATGAAAATATAAATTAGGCTATCAGAATGAATATATTTCTAGGTGGTCTACCTCTCCCCATATCGTCTATGCACTGACTGTATTTTAAAATTTCAAGTGGATGATTCTTATTCATCAGATGGGGACAGGGCAGAGAATACTGTCTTTCACAGTGTAAACAAAAGCTGGATTCTTTACTGCTTGTGTGCATCTACATTTCACCAATAATCTACAAACCTAACATATTTCTATATTTATCTGTTCTTACAAAGCTCTTGACAGCTTTCTAAATTCTAGTTTGTTCAGAGATTCCTTCACCATGGCTCTTTCAGCCCCTACCCCCAGCTTGGCATATTTGTGCGGGAGACTACACACTCTTTTACATGTAATTATTAACAGTAAAGAAACAAACTGGGGTTCACTATGTTAGCCATAGCATATTTTTTAGACATAAGGCTCCTAACTGCTACCAAGAACTTAATATAATATAATAATGTAATAATACGACAAGGGTAAGGAGGAGGGAACAGCACCCAGTCAAATAAGGGAGAATTGTTTCTACCAAACTTCAAACAAGTCAGTGCATATTTTGATTTTGCTATTTGCTCTTTACCTTTAAATACTGGCGTTAGAACATAAATAAAATTTGCCTAGAATTTGGGTGGTCAGCATTCTGATTGTAGGGTAAAGACAGTAAAAATTGGCAACAGAATTCTGTGGGCTATGTCACTCTGACAGACATACTGTTGATGAGAAGCAGGAGAGATCTAAAAAGATATCCTGGAATCCTGCATGTACTTGTTTCAAAGTACATTTTTCTTCCCTGATACATGCTATACTATTTTGCACATCAAAGTTTATAATGCACTGGCTTGATAAAAGCATACTTTATGAGACAGAACAATTATCAGAAAATGTTTACATAGCAAGTGACATGGCAAATGACACCTGCTCACTTTGTCATTTTTAACAGCTATTGGATCCATTGTAACCACACCACAGAAAGGAGAAAAATCAGCATAGAATTACCAAGGAACATGAACCTTAAGTCCATGACTGAAAAGCTCTGGTGAGGATAAAATCCACACAGGCACACAGAAAGCCTCTGTTTGGGATCATGTTCTTCTCATCTTCCAGCAAGAACTCTAATTGATGGCACAGAGATTCATGACTTTGATACTGGGAATGCAAAATGGGAAGTGGAGCAATTCACTCAGCTACTATAATTAGTAATTAACCACTTTCAACACCTCATAATTCTTTGTGATCTGTTGCAAAAGGAGATACGCTTCCAATTTGTGAGAATCTCTGGGATGGGAGTAAAATAACTGATAACACTTATTATAACCATCAACAATTAAGCAAAAACACTTTTTGAACAAAAAAATAAAATAAAGTTGTTGTGGCCCAAAACCACTTCATACAAAGAATGAAAATGTATTACATTACTTTAAGTTCATGAGAGCAAAACAGTTGAGCTAGGGATCAATTTATCCCAGAGTGGTTAGTTGGACAGGTGAAAAGAAGCATGTTGTATATTGTCTTTCTGTATCTGTTGCTGAAGATAATTTTCAAAATGACAATTTCCTGAATCCATACCTAAAATATCTTTTATCCTGTGATGTTCCAACATTCCCATCCATACAGAGGGGAGGCAATAGTAACATTGCCTCATGATATCACCACATACCCATCTTTAACTGTATTCTCCTTATTTTTTCTACTTCAGCCCTTTTCACCATCTTTCCTGTGCCTCCTGCCCTCTTCTTCTCCTCCAAACTAGCATGGAACACTAGAGCTGGAAAATCAAGAAATGTATCAGTTCATGAATAGGGATGGGCATGAATTAAAAGAGGATTGCAAAATTCATCTAAAATCACAAACTCATCAGAAATTCGTTGATTGGTATTCGTCGGTTGCGACAACTGCAATTAATATGAAGCAATGAATTTTTACTGATTTTTCAATTTGTCACTTTGTTTACCCCCATTACCTGTTTTTGTGCCATTTCCACCACCAGCACCCATGCCATCTGCAACCTGCTCCTGTCAGTCAGGAGTCTATATGTCAAAAGGCTCTGGGGGAGTTACCTGTTAAGAAGCTTTATAAGTAGTTCCCTTGCAGCCATGTCTGCTTCAAGTTTTGCTCTGAGTGGTTGCTGCTGTCTGTGTGCACTTTAACCAGACAGCAGCTCACAGTTACAGTGTACAAAGCACAATTTTATTTCATCTATTTCAAATAGTGGGCCTTTGGAGAGGGTTTTCTTTGGGTGGGTATCTTTTATTTCCAATTATTTTTGGAGGTGTGCATTAGTGTAGGGTGGGTGACCTCTCTCTCTCTCTCTCTCTCTCTCTCTCTTCAATAGTTCTTTTTCTCCTGCCCATCTGAGACCCCAGCCTCTGGTTTAAGTGGCTTACCATTTTTTTAATTTTCATTTCTAGTTAGTGAGTGACTTTTATTCCATTCAGTTATTGAATCTGAGGCTCTGTGTGTGTGTGTGTGGGGGGGAGTATTTAGAGTATTGGGGATAGTTTTCTTGCTCCTCCACCTATATTTTTTTTTAAAATATTTTTTCCCTCTCAAAAATTTGCCTCTGGGTTAGATTGGGTGGTTTGGGGTGTTTTTTCGACTTCGCTCCCACCATCCTTTTTCTCCACTCTGAGAACTCTTCCATCTTCTAAAAATAGTTTTTTATTACAATCTTCTTTTGCATATGCCCATTTATTTTTCCCTTTTATTTGTGAACAAGAACTCCCCTCTCCCCTCCCCTCTATTTATACATCCAGATGTGCCTGTTTTGTGTTATGTTTTCAGTCTCTTGTTGAGATATGCTGTAAATTGTTTTGGCGCCTTCTGGTTTATTACACAGTGAGTGTTTTTAATGTGTTTGGATTTTATTTGTAAAACCATGCAGAATAGTGCTCTTACACTAGTGAGGTGGTATATAAAATAAAATAAATATGAGTGGGTCTGGAAGTCAGGTCTCAGAGGGGAAGAAGCCCATCAGTAGATCAGGCACTACCATTCCTCTAGTAGAATTTGATGGTCTTCCTCCTCCAGTGGGCTTGCAGGTGGAGGTGGAAGCAAAGCTTCCTCGGGTGGCTAAGGAAGAGTGGCTGCTCTTGAGGCACCAGAGGAGTTATTGTTTTTAGAGAATCTGCAATCCTTCCAGTCCTCTGAACTGAAAGTGATAGGACATGTTTCCCTACTACCACCACCCCTGTCCCCAGACTCTTCTCCTAGTAGCACACCCCAGTCACCCCAGACCAGCACCACACAGTATTCTCAGTCCAGGAGTAGACAAGGGCAGTCAGTGAGCCATCACAGTCCCAAACATGGCGGAGGCTCCTTATGAGAACATTTCACCACTGTAAATGATGACCCACGCATGGTGCACTGTAACGTCTGCCTTGCTGTGGCACACAGGGACTCTGACACCAGACATCTTTCCTCCACCACCCTCCATCAACATCTGGAGAGGCACCACCCAAGTCTCCTATCTGGCGAAGGCTCTTTGTCATCCCATGTTATTCTGATTAGCAAGTTAACTAGGTGTGGGCTGGATAGAAAACTGTCAGTTGGATACGCAGTTGCCTATAGAGTGATGGTTAATGGCCCCTTTCCAAACTGGTTGGAAGTAACAAGAGGGGTACCCCAGGGCTCAAATATCTTTATTAATGACCTGGATCAGGGGGCGCATGGAATGCTAATTAAATTTGTAGATGACACAAAATTGCATGGAATAGCTAAACTTTGGAAGACAAAAACAAAATTTAAAATGATCTGGATAGGCTTGAACACTGGGCTGAAAACAACAGAATGAAATATAACAGGGATAAATGCGAAGTACTGCACATCAGAAAAAGAAAACAAACACACAGTTACAAGATGAGGGATACCTGGTTCAGCAATATTACAAGTGAGAAGGATCTTGAAATTGCCATAGATCACAAGCTGAAGTGTGATGCAGCTACCAAGAAAGAAAGAAAGAAAGAAAGAAAGAAAGAAAGAAAGAAAGAAAGAAAGAAAGAAAGAAAGAAAGAAAGAAAGAAAGAAAGAAAGAAAGAAAGAAAGAAAGAAAGAAAAGGCAAATGCCTTGTCCTCTAACCTTAGAGCTAAGATGCCACTATTTCAATATGCAGCTTGCTTTACCCTGGTATGACTGTTTTTGTGCAGCACTTGCAGCTAAGTGTGCTCTCCAATGTTGTGTCTCCCTGATAAAGGAACGAAGAACAACAAAAGATGGATAGTGGCAAGAACACCAACTGTAGAAGGCATGCTATGAGGCTGACCAAACAGATGCTAGACCCCATAATTACATGGGGGAAAACAGATTAAACAACTAAACAAATGTATCTGTTATGTGGTGTTGAGGATGGCAAAAAGGGAGTTATTTTTTCCTGCTTCCACTGCATTTTAAAGAAGCCATCTAGCAAACCTTTTCAGAGTGAGTGAGATTACGGAACAGTTGTTCCAATGAATGGGACTGTTGATGTGGAAGTTGAGTCATGTCAATTGGGCTTCTTTCTTATTAGGTTGAAACGTTTCGCTACTCATCCAAGTAGCTTCTTCAGTCTGAGGAGAGTTGGTAGAAGACCCCTGATATATCCTCCACCCTGGTTTCATTTCCCCCTGGTCTGTATAGGCTCATTAGATGGACAAAGGACTGGGGGTGAGTAAAAATCCCACTTCTGCAGTCTTCCTCCACCCATTGTCATGGGTCATTAACAGTTGTTAACAGCGAAATATCAGGACTACACTCACCGGAAAAACCACTGCATGAGTGAGATTTTTTAAAACCCCCCCCCCCATCCTTTGCCCATCTAAGGAACCTATTTAGACCAGGGGAAAGTGAAATCAACGTGGAAGATATATCAGGGATCTCCTACCAACTCTCCTCAAACTGAAGTAGCTACTTGGATGAGTAGTGAAACGTTTCAACCTAATAAGAAAGAAGTCCAGTTGAAATGACTCAGCTTCCAGATAACCTCACCTGAATGACTGAGAACCTTCACAGAGAGATTGTTGATGCTTTGGAGACCTTGTGTACCTTGTTTCCTAAGCACTTGGCATAATGGAGCCTATAAAGAACTGTTCCAATGAAGAAGAGTTTGATCCCTTACAGCTTATCATTCCATAGGAGACTAAGATTTTAACAGGCTGACCAGCAATATTCCTCAGGCAAACAATTCTGCATGTTCAGGATTCCATCATATTGCATTAATGTCAAATTAGCCCACATCCCTGCAGGGGGAAGTCAAATAGTAGTAATAACTATGTGCCATCAATTCCATTCGGACTTATAGTGATAGTTTCCACAGTTTTCTAAGTATAGATGAAATGTGTGGAGGAAGATGGAGACTTTTTGGACCATTGCAACTCTTCATTGACCCCCCTTCCTATGCAACATAGGTAGGATCATCTACCTAGGCCACTGTAATACATGCCAGATGACCTTCCCTTTCCATTATTATTTCATGAATGCACAGACTTTTACAGTGAATCATCCAGACGTTATAGTGGTACTAGACTAAAGGTGCATCACAGGATGAAATGATTACTAGGAAGTTAAGGGAAAGATAAGATAGGGGAATGAAACATAAACATATATGTACTAAAGTCCCATTATGACCCCTTCTTCCCACATCTGCATCCATATTCACTTTTCTGAAGATACCTATGACACAATATCATAGTTGAAGCAACTCCCAATGCTACATCTGTTCAAACACAGGTTCAGCTAGTAAACATCCACACAATACCTCCCAAACTCACCATGATCACAACTTCATTTCACACTGTATCACACAAATTCACTCTCTCATTAGGATAGCTATAGCATCAATCACAAATTATACAAGTTACAGTCATCTGCTGTAAGTAATAACTTATTTTTCATGCTACAGACTAATAGTGTTGTGTACATGTTTCTATTATTTTTGTTCGAAATTTAAGAGATTTTTAACTGTCAGAGGAAAGATTGCAAGAAAGAACAGGATCTACCTGCCCCTTTCCATTCCCAGTTTTTTCCCCACTAAAACAGAACAAAACAAAAAACTAGTAGAGAAAAAAATCCTCTTGCTTGTCTTGCATTCAAGACTATTTCTTCCTATGGCTGTACTTTTTATTATTGAATTACAAAAGCAAAAAAGGGCAAATGTCTAGTTGAGCCCTAAGTCCAAATCATTGCAGTGTTCTGGAAAATAGAAATTAAATTTTCCAGGATAATGAAAATATGGTCTCATTAGAAAGAGAGTTTTAGCAGATAGAAATGGTGACCCTGATTGAACTCACCACATCATGTTCCCTGAAATATGTTCCTAGAATTATACCACAGGCTAATAATTGCTCTGACAGATAAAAGATTATATAACCTTGACATTCCCCATTTGGAGAGGCAAAAATTGGGGAAAATGCAGACAGGCAAATCACCAAAATATATTCTCTTCATCATTTTATTATTAACAACTAATTCTCCACACTAAATACTAATAAAAGACAGTAACAATAAACTTATATTCTGAAAAAAAAAACAGTTGCCATTTGTAGATATCCATAAACCCCATTTAGGTTTTAAGCATGCACAAAAATTAGATGATAACACAAATATCCTACTCAAAAGTTATTCTTTTACTTGAAATAAAACAAGTTTTATTCTTGCAGGAGTGCAAGTGTAAGGAAGGATGTGAAATCATCTCAGAGAAGCCATCTTCAGAATATGAAAGCTGTCAGGAGGGAGAAATTACAAGAATGAGTAGCCTGCCGTTCACTGTCAACACCTTACCATGAATTCTTCCAATGTCTGGTAGATCTTTCCACGAAACTCACAGTAGTTCTTCCTTTCTTTACACAGTGGGCAACACTGACTTGTGTCAACATGAATACAGCGAGGATGAAGTCTAGGGCACTCTGGCTGGATGCACAGAGGCCCTTCTTCAGTGCAGAGGCAAGGGCATGCAGAGGGACCTGGCGTAAACTTCTCTCCAATTGCATAAACAAAGCCACTCTCATCTACACAGCCTTTTCCACGGTAGTCTGGATAAGCATATTCCTCTGCAGGCTCAGGGGTAGTACTAGCAATAACATCCAAGAGAGAAGAATCTTCAGCAGCTGGAAGATTCTCATGAAGACCATCCATTTGATTTTGGGTTTGGAGGCTTCCAAACTTACTATTTGTCCCCTGACTACTCAAAGTTTGTTTTTGCTTAGTCCAAGATTCTTTATTAGAATAATTTCTGTTGCCTTTGCTCTTCCAGTCTCTGGTGCCTTCCTCCCTCCCACTCCTGCTGATTTCATTCATTTTTCCTGGTCCAGTCTGATTCTGACTCTCCCGGGCTGAAGTATGGTCCCTCTTCTCCTGGCTGGTTTTTATCACCTGCTTGTCTTGAGACTTAGTCAGTTTCTGCAAAGGTGTAGTTGAACTACATAAAGCAACCATCAGGCAGCAAGTCACAAGAAGAGATCTGGAGAGAGCCCCAATTGCCATTGCAGTATTGGTGGACATTACTTAAGCCATCCCAGAAGGCCAGAGCATGCTTCATTCACATCAAAAACACTTGCTCTATGAATCCACAGGTCCTGGAAAAGATCAGTTAGAAGACATCCGATTACAATCTGCATTTTGAAAAATAGCAAATGGTTATACACAATTTTTATTTGTCGTATAAAAAACAGAAAGCCACTAGAAGTCTTGGACATAGAAAAAATTGCTTTTAAACACAGCACATTTGTTTGGTAGTTTTACACAGTAGTTTAAATACAGCATATTTGTTTTACACAGTTTTACACAGATTGATGCTGCTCAGCCTCCCTTCCTTATTTGAATTGAAAATAATGGCCTATATTTTCTTAAACCACTTGCAGGTTCTTTTTCAAAAAGGAAAGGTTAGAAATTTAACATTTTAATCACTTGTACAAAAAAAGGAATGCTATTTGTTCCAGATAACATGAATATACTTTAAAAATATTTATTTTAAAATTGGAGAGGAACATCAAATAGGTGGCTTTATGAAGACTTGACGAACAAGAGGAAAAACATAAAATTCTAAATCATGGCAGACTCCAGAATAAGCATCCATAATGTAGTTCCATTTACTAGTTGTATACACAATGATTTTCCCTGATGATTCAAAGGATAGAACATGTACCCGAGAATAAGCAAAATTATAAAAATTGTACTCCTACAAAAAAGAAACCCCACAGTCCAACAAGTAAAGTTTAACAAATTGAAACCAAACTTATGTGTGAATGCTCCACATTGGAATTTCCTATCTTTTCCCCCCTTATTTATGGACTGCTTTTACTTAGAGAACTCTATTGTATAAAATAAGTTAAAACATTAGAAACAGTAGAAGCAAATAAAAAATGCACTTGATTGACAATCAAGAAACGCAGCAGTTTATGAATAAACTAGCTTTCATATTTATTAGCTTGTAAAAAATTAGAGAAATATTAATTAATATTTCAGTGACCTCTACTCAAGTCCTCTAATTTAAATGCACTTGTACATCTCATTTCATATCACAGCCTCATGGCAGAAATTTGCCATTCCATCCACTGTATAGTTATTTCGAACTATTCTCATCAAGGTTTTGCCCAAGATTAAACAACCAAGATTCTGTTTTCTACATCTAATGCTGCACTCTGAAACGCAGGTTCTTACTGATTATTTAGAAGAACAAAATTAAAAACAAACAAACAAAGAAGCCACACGACATCTGATAGTGTGGACTCTCAGAGAAAGATCCTATATATTGAAAACCAAGAAGAAATGCAACCATGTTGTGTCCAGGCATACCAAAAAGTCAGAAGCCATAGAATAAGAATCATTATGGCCCATCTATTCTGTGGATAGTACTGGATTTGAGAATCCTGGGTTACGCTTTCATCTGTGGAATGCAAGTCAGATTCCCTTCAGAATGAAAAAGTAACTATACTGTAGCAGATCGCAGCTCAGACCTAAACATATCAATTCAGAAGTAAGATCCATCAAATGTAATGGGAGATAGACTCAGCTAAGTCTATATACTGTAGTTTGCACACACACTTTATGCTGCCATCCTGTGCATGCTTATGTCTTCCTGTGTATGTCTTCCTGAATTCAGCATGGGTTATTTCTGGCATATAGCTATGGTATATGGTTCCCTGATAGCACTGTTTGGCATGGAAAAAAGACCTCATTCATTCCTACTTAAAATGCCCCATCCTTTCTCTTTAAGAACTGGCTCATGTCTTTCTGGCACAGAACTAGGGCATGCAATCTTTCAGGGACAATTCATTGAGTTGCAAAAATACTTCTTTGTTCAGCCTTTGTGGATGGGTAGCAAGAGTTAGATTGCACTGAAGATAAGGACCTTTTAAGCACCAAATCTCACAGTGTTGATAGGTCTGTACATATCTTAAACCGTTACAGTGGTAGTTTTGGAAGAGATAGCTATGTTAGTCTATGCAAGCCTATCAGGCAAAATCCAAGGGGGGGAAATACAAAAACATGTGGCATCTTAAAGACTATCAGAATTTAACATGAGCTTTTGTCTTGTCTTGTTTCTTTGGATTTTGCCTGGTGTGTTATAGTGGTGTGAGCTCTCACAGCCAAGAGTAGGCTCTAAAGTAGTACTTCATAGAACAGGCTCCAAAATAACCTCTTTCATCAAGACTTTTTCCAACTGAAAAGGAGCATAGTTTTCAGAAACATTTTCAGCTTATTTGAAGGAGGCATATCCTTCACGGTCTGTCCACTCATTCCACTTTCATTTCTAACAAAAAGTTTTTTGAATAACAGAAAATTCTGCCAAAAAGGAAAGAAACAACAGCTTAACCTATGACAACGATAGAACAAAACTAGTATCAGCAACTACACACCACAGGAACGAATGCCTCTTATAAGACAGTGATATCTAACCGAAAGGATATCTACTTCCAGCCTTTCCTCCATTTAGCCCTTTTGCAACACTGGCTACTCTTTCCATTTACTTTCCAGCATCAGTTTCCCCATCTGTAAAATGGGCGGGAAACCAACCAGATTTGTTAGGAGGAGGACTGCCAAAAAAAAAAAAAGCACCAAAACAAAAAGACGAGACAGAAAAGAAAAAAAAAACCAAGAGTTCAAAGACTTGGCAGCTCCTAAAACTTTCTAGAGAAATAATAAAATGGGTGGGTGAGGTGGTCAGGATACACAATTTGAGGGGCACATCAAAAGACCACATTAGTGAAATTAATTGGGTCTCGGTCTGGTGCCTGGCTGGAGATACAAAATGGCTTTATGGTGGTGACTTCCGCGCACCCCAAGTGCCATTCTATCCACTTTGCCTCATCATCACCACCACCATCCAGCATAGCCGCTGTGGTACTTCACGAGATAGCAAAATCAAAAAAAGAGTCGCTGCTTCAGGAAACGTGACCGCTTGCATTTCGGCAGCTGCGGCGGCGGCGGCGGCGGCGGGAGGGGGGGCAGCAGCAGATGAAAAGGGAGACGGCCGGAAAGGCAGGCAAAGGCAACCGGGCGCGGGGAGAGGCGGGGGGGGGGGAGGTTCGAGCAAGATGAGTGGATGCTGGTGCACGGATGTCGATGTCCTCCACAACATTTCAGGGGCTCGCTGCGTTGGTCGCCTCTTCTCTGCTGCAGCAAAAACCTGAGGCCACCTTCAAGTCGTTTCTAAAGGTGCCACTACTAGACGCTCCCGCTCAGGCTTTGCCAGTTCCCTCCGACGCGGTGCTCATGAGAAGGAGACTGCAACTTTCCTGGTTCTCCCCCGGCAGGCAAAAAAGTTCACCTTATTAGTGGCGCCCCGAAAAGGACAAGGGACTTTAAAAAACAAAACACGAACGTTACCTTCTCCCACCTTGCCCAGACGAGGCGAGATGCCTTCCCTTCATCTCAGCACAGGCAGCCGGAGTCCTCTCGGCACTGGAGAAGCGACCGCTCTCCCGGTTTGTTCCCATCGTCTGCCTGAACCGGGCAGCCAGGGACAGGCGAGCCGCCGCCCGCTCCCCTCGCCCCCTCCACTGGCCAGGCGAAGCACCAGCACCAGCCGCCGCGCAACACACACACACACAGATCCTACGGCTTCAGCCTCGTGAGGGAGGCGAGCCGGCGGGCGGTGTGTGTGTGTGTGGCGGGGGGGGGGGGAAGGAGGCGAGCGAAAGCAGGCTCCTCCCTGGCGATCTTCACATTGCGGCTTCTTCGCTGTCCCGCTCGCTTCCTCGTTCCCCGGAATAAAAGGCTGCCCTAGCCTGAGGGAAGGTCTGGCAGTCTCCGTGGCGAAGGGAACGCTGCGGCGCTCGCTGCCCTTTTGCCCGCGCTCGGTCAGTCCCTCTCCCTCCAGCAGAAGATGCCGCCTGCCGCGGAATGCGAATCTCACTCGGCGTCTCTTCAGATGTCCCCCCCCCCCCCCCGTGCTGCTTCTGCTAAACCGGGGTTGGGGCTGGAGAGCAGGCGCGGCGAATCGCTGAAGAGCCTCCGGCAACAACCCACAAGGACAGCCACTGCTGCCTTGCTGAAGAAAGGCAATTTCGCCTTCGTTGGCAGCCTCGCTCTGGATTCCCGCCTTTACTGGGCGGAGGGCGAGGATGGGGAGTGAGGGATTACATGTATATCAATCGGCGCATCCTCGCCAGATTTGTTCGTCTGACTCCCTTACTGCGTGTCGCGAGAATGATTTGTCCAAAAGGTCTAAGATAAAACAGGTCATTCGTGGCCAAAACAGAGACACTTTGGCTAAAGCATCAGCCACGGTTTTAACTCCTCAGAGGGCAATGTACTTGTGTAACCCACCCCTCTTTTGCCAGGATGGCTACATGTCGATGGTAACCCGCTCTTTGAAAGTTTGCCACCAGTGTTCATACAAGTGTCATGTTCTATAGTTCATTTTGCTGTGTCCCCTTCTTATAACCAGGCATATGACTTCTCTAGACACTTGTGGCTTCGCTGGTAACTTTTGACTGTGCATGTGGATGATAATCCACAAAAGTTTATGCTAATTAAAACTTGTTAATTTAAAAGACAATAGAGTAATATGGCTATCCCCTCGAAAACATCTCTTGGCCTGACTGGAGAAAACAATATAATCTTTGGGATTTATAAAGGCTTTGGCCTGCAATGATTTACAAACCTGATAAAACCTGGATGATTGAGAGGCAGTGAATCCTCTTTTAAGATGAATAAGAGCATTTTCTTAGGAATAAGAAGCAATCAGAAGCCAGATTTGTGCAGCACTTCCACTCCAATGGTTCTCTAGTGGTTTCAAAACTCTCCATTTTAAGCATCTTATAAAGGTAAAGGTTTCCCTTCACAATTTTTGTCCAGTCGTGTTCGACTCTAAGGGGTGGTGCTCATCCCCGTTTCCAAGCCACAGAGCCAGCGTTTTGTCGGAAGACAATCTTCCGTGGTCACATGGCCAGTGCGACTTAGACACGGAACGCTGTTACCTTCCCACCGAGGTGGTCCCTATTTATCTACTTGCATTTGCATGCTTTCGAACCGCTAGTTTGGCGGGAGCTGGGACAAGCGACGGGCGCTCACTCCATCATGTGGATTCGATCTTACGACTGCTGGTCTTCTAACCCTGCAGCACAGGCTTCTGCGGTTTAGCCCACAGCGCCACCACGTCCCTCATAAGCATCTTATACTGAGACACAAATAGTAGCAGGAGTAAACTGAAAGCTTATTCACAAGGAGCATTTTTTCAACTTTCCTTACACCCTTGATGCTAGTACAGCCTCCCAGTGTCTATATCACAAAAAGCTGAAATTAGTGCCAGGTGGTGATGTATTTTTGTTCTGCCTTGCTCCAGTTCACTCCAGTTTATAATCTGCTTGTGTGGACCCCAGTACTGTGTTTATACATGCTGATAATAATTCAATTCTTCAAAAACCTCCAGTTTATGAATGTGGAACATTGTGCTTCTATACACATTGATGTTCCCTGTAAGCTGTGCACATGCTTGCTCAGAGCTCTGTCAAAGTTGCACACTTTGTTTATTTCCCCATGGAGTGAGGCTTCCATGCAGTGGGACAGAAACTTAGAGGGAACACTGGCACCCATGATTCAAAAAGCCAGGAAATGTCCCAATATTGCTGCATAATATTGTGCCCACATTGCCAGAAGAAAAAGGTGTTGGCTAATCAGCAATCCAAATGCTAATTTCAAGATGTGGAAGGAAGGGGCCTGCATCAGAGACTAACTTGGTTTTTTGCCTGTTTGTTTATATACTAACCAATTAGAACGATTTGTTGTTTCCTGGGTTAAATAAGCTCCACCCATTGTCACTCCCCTTTCTATCATGAGGTTTGAGATACAACATTTTGTAACCCAGATCCTTCTTCACCTTGCAAGATGCTAGACTTCCAGGCAGGATCTCTGAACCCCAGAGATCCTCCAAGCCATGTGGGCTGAGAAAAGAACCTTTGCTTTTACTATTTTCCTTCTGTATCAACCTGAAACCTACTGAGTGCCTATTCATGTGAGTCAAAAATACAAAAACCTCCTGAGTGTTGTTTACTCAAAAGTGCTAGGCTTTGGTGAGGGTGGATAAAGAAAGGGAACTTCCCTACCTACTTCTAGCTGAAGTAGCTGGCTTTCCACTGTGCATTTTATTGGAAATTACACAAGTTCCCAGAACTCTTAACAAAAGGATGCCCAACTTTACATAGCAAAGGGCAGCCTGAATGTTGACAACACCATTGGCAGCAGTCAAGATGGTCTACAGGATACCCTCTTCTGCTCACTTCCATTCACACTTGTTGAAAAACAGGCCTGATAATTGCTTTGTATTTGGGTGAGAAGTGGTTAACTGATGGAAAAAGGAGTCAACTTCTGGAATTTCGCTTTGTGTGGTGTCACTTTGTGAATGGTAGTGGTGCTGGGGGACTCCTGTTCAACCCCTTGACCATTCACCTGTGAAGTGCCTCAGGGTTCCATGATTCCCCATACTATTTCACATATACGTACATGAAAAACCTGAAAGGCTGTCCAGAATGTGGTGACATGCTACCACCAGTGTGCTGATGACACCCAACTCCATCTGCTTTTTAAGATCTTTCAGGAGGCCCTTCTCTTAGGCCCCTGTGTGTGGTCACCCAGCCCCCACCCACCACCTGGCAATTTCACCCTAGAATCTACAGTACTCTCTTAAGACAGTTGAAATTCTACTTGTAAAAATAACTTTACAGTCATTTTGTGTTTTCTGTTTCATTAATTTAAAAATTCATTGTGGAAAAACAACTATTCTTGCATGAGCACCAAATCAATTGAGTCAAATATTTTGACTCCAGCTCCCACAATCCACACCTAGCATAGCCCATGGTGGAGAATAATAAATTTTATAACTCCAATACAAATGGAGAGCCAAAAGCCTCCTCCTGCTGAACTAAGCAATAAAAATAACATTGATCTTTGTGTCAATGACATGGCCATGAAATATCTCGTAATTTCTTGAGATACAGCACTTCTAAAAATGTTTCATGTCACATGGTCACTTGGAAGAAGTAGTTGATGGTTAAGCTAAAGAAAGATGAATAGTATCTGCTTATGGGTATTATTGAGAAACACAAGATTTCTGATTCTTTGAATATGCTTTATAACAGAACATGCAACCTCTGAGGGTTTGGGAACCTTGTTTCCCACCCACCCAACCTGACAAACCACTGGAGGTTAGGGGGATTGGTGTAGAATATATATCATGTGTCTGTAGTCTAGCCAATGTATGCTGTAACAGTTGTAATTCACTACTTAAGAGTGAATTGCAACAGTTTACTCTCAAGATTACAGAAATATGACTCAACATGATCAAATCTACTCTCTCCCAATAGGGAGAAAGTTTCTAGACCAGGGACTGATAGTAAAAGTGCTAACCTGGCCATGATCCCCACTTGTTTCTCCAGGAAGAATAACTGATGAAATAAGACACCCCTGGTTCATAAGAGAATTCTTTACCCCAGCAACCATTACAAAAGTGACAGCTGGATTTGTCAAGTGAACAGTTATTAAGGACTGTTACAGCTGTCTCTGGTTGCTCAGTTAATGAGAGAGATAACTGGGTATCATCCTTGTATGATGACACCCACAACTGAAGAGTTATGGATGATCCCCACCACTGGTCTCACGTATATGTTGAAGAGCACTGGTGCTGAAATGGTACTTCAAGGAAATCCACACAGCTATTTCTGGACTGGCTAATAAATAGTCTTCTACCGTCCCCTCTAGGGTCTTTTGCAGAGAAAAGAATTTGTCTAGCTAAACCCAGCTAATGCTCCAATCTTGTCAACAATATACAAGAATCTGCTGTATTAAAGACTGCTGAAAAAAAATCTAACAATATTAGCAATATCTGAATGAGAAAGGAGAACTTTCACTATGGCCCCTGCAGCCTTCTCAGCACTGTAGCCAGGCTTGAAACCAGAGTGAAAGGAACCAAGAGTAAATGTGTCCTCTAGGTGTTTCTGGAGTGGCTCTTTCACCATCTTTTCAACAACTTTACCCAGAAAGAGCAGGCTGGAGACTGCCCAGTAACTAGACATACTCTTTTTTCCATGATAGGTGAACCTTTACTATTTCCGCTAGAGTCTAAATTGGCCCAGATCAACAGGACTTTTGATCAAAAATTTTAATAAACACATCAGTATATTGCTGTTGGTCCTCTATAGACCATACATTGTTTGATCTTACAGTTATCAGTTCTTGTATGTCTATTTAAGTCCTATTGAAATGCAATACGCCCATGCTATTCTTCCTGTATAATATGTTCTTTTTGCAGCTGCAGCTGCTTGTGAATAAGGAGCATAATCAGTTTATACTGTTCATTGTCTGACCAAGTTTTCCTCCATTTTCACTCTTGAGGGCCACCTAACCTCTGTAGTGTACCAAGGAGTTATTAAATCAAGGAGTAGGGTTCCTTTCTTTAGGTCAGAGATGATCTGAGAAATGCTGTAGATGCTGCGGGGATGATTTTGTCTATAGCTTCCTCAGACGATCATTCCAGAAGCTTACTAAGCTATCACCTTTCTGTCTATGTGTGACTAGCCCTATACTGGCTAATCACCTTTAAAATGTCCTTTCCTTAGGCTTGCCTTAAGTCCAAATCATTAAAGCCAAGTGGATTTTAAGTTGAAACATAAAAGTAAGTTGTATTCGCGAAGGCTTTCACGGCCGGGATCTAATGGTTGTTGTGGGTTTTTCGGGCTTCTTGGCCGTGTTTCAGAACACGGCCAAGAAGCCCGAAAAACCCACAACAACCATAAAAGTAAGTTATTTACTTAAATAGCATAATGGTTAAAAGGTACATTCTTAAGCTTGACGTTACATTAATAATATGTGTCAACTTTTCTGTGCCAGAACTAACTTTCTCTTCTACAAAGTAAATTATGTCATATAGCCCACGTTGAAACACAGCCTCCTTTCCCCTTGATACAATTTAACTCCTTTTTGTTAACTCTCTCTAGTTCATTCTCCAAAACTCCCTTGGTTAACTCTTCTTGAAAAACCTCCAATTCTTGTTCATATAGCTCTTGTTGGCTCTTCAGGATTGGTTGTCCTTCTGACTCCTTCCAGACAATCACATTCTTTGTCTTGTTGCTGGGCAAAATAGGTGAGGGTTCCACCACACTATGTCTCCAAAATTCTTCAAGACATCAGCAAAACCAATTTAACCCACCAGCCTACGGGGTCATAGCATACTAACTTTGTCCCCACCTTTGCAGGTTTGGGGGCCTATGTCCATTTGAGCCTTAATAAAGGAATGGTCAGCTTGGGACAAGCTGAATCTTCAACCCCTCATTAAGACCACTAGCAAGCAGTTCACAGTGTATAAAAGTAGTTCTTGTAGATGCTTTCTTTCGTGTGCGCCCACCACAACTTGGAACCAGGCCAGTGTTTTCCACGGATGCCATGGAGTTGTGATCTAATCCAAACCACAGCCCTTGGAATGCATATTGAAGTTTCAGAAGACTGTAAACCCTAGGATCCAACAGAAGGTCTGATATCATCTCAGTGAGCTCAGTCAGTACGCCATATGGTAAGCTAAGTAGACAGTTGCATGAGCAAGAACCCCAGACTGTTCTTTGATTCAGATACAAGGTGCATACAATCAGAATTAGCTATTGTCTTCAGTGGGATCATCCAAAATGAAAAACACTGTCAGATGATCACAATCACACCCTTCTCTTCCTCTTAGGTGAGACAAACAGAGAAATATATACTCATTTGCTAGCACATGAGCTAGAGCATGAAGATTTACTTAATTTAGTCATGTTTCCATCATGCATGCAAGGTCAGTGTGTTCCTCCCTAACCAAGTCATGGATCAACAAGATCCTTGCACAGTATTAAGATTCTCATGAAAGTTGAGGAGTCATTTCATCCCACTTGCCTCTGGATGGGATAGGGTTAAATTGACCCATGTTTTCTACCATCTCTGGGGCCAAATATAAATATATAAATAAATTTTCTTCTTGACTGTATAGGGCTGTGTAAGCTCATACAGTACCTGAAAAGGGATACATTTTTTGAAACACTAGAGTACAGTGCCCCTAGCGTACAGCTACAGAGCAGGTTGCCCTGCCCTGCCACCCCTGCAGTTACTTGAGAACAGGAGAGTGAGCTGATAAGTAGATGTTCAGAAGGGTTGCTTGGTAAAAAGAGTTCACTTTCAGTCAGGTTCTTTCTACTCAGATGTTTTAGTAACTTCCATTCCTCTAAAATGTAGCCATTTGGCACCAACTGAATTAGATTTTGGAGCTCACTAACAGTTAACCTTTCTGTTTTTCTACTTTTGTACTTTTCCTTCTCTGCCCAGCTCCAGTTTCTTTTGACCTGCACTGACCTGTGATGAGGGCTGTTCTGATCATTGTTCTTCCCTGTTGTGTTTCATGTTTTATTGAAAAGGTTTACAGTTATATAATGAACTCCTAGTCACACTCCAATCATTCCAGTACAACACTAAACCTAAACAAAGCTAAATTGGCCTACATCCGATTCAATTACCTGTGATTTTTAGTACAGAAAATTTGTTTCTCATATGTATTTATTTATTTATTTATTTATTTAATTTATATGCCGCCCACTCTACCCAAAGGAAATGTGCATCTACATAATTATAATCTATGTAATTATACATGCGTGAATATGTTTTTGAGGAAAACATGTATTTTTCTTCTTTTTTCCTCCTCACCTGCCCCTCCAACTACTTCATTTTGAGAAGAAGTGATGGCAGGGCTCAAGTTTGCTCTGGAAGTACAGTCTTCTGATCAGGAAGCCCCTTCTTTTCCTTCTGATACAAAGTGGTTCTTCTCCATAGTCAAGCAAATGCAGTCTCCACTTGCTCTGTTTTTCCATTTTAGGGTGTGCTCTGGTTGAGAATCACAACCTTTTTCTCACCACCAATTTAGTTAATTTTCTGACTCTTAATTACTGAATCCTCACATTAATTTTATTTCCTCCTCTTGTTGCATTCAAAGATAAGTTTTGTATTTTGTTTGTGGCATTTTTCTATATTTCCCCCCGCATCTACCTTGCTGACTTTGCCAGCATAGGTATGCAATTATACAGAAAGCCCTTACTTGTATGTGTGGTCGACATTTTAAGGGATGATGATGTACAAGTAATGCTTCCAGTTCCTTGCCTTTTGGTTTGTTTTGAGTGTCAGTAAAGGACTAGCATCCTTTCCATATTGATTGCAGGTGTTGGGGGTGCTGATTCAGCACCAGTGAAATCTCTAGAGAAAGATGAGATCTGGAAACACCATAGGTAAAGAGTGCTTCAGTTTATGATTCATGGCCAACAGAGGCCAGCATGTGCTGTGTAATCTGCACATCTGGTTTCCTACAGAGAGCATGGCTGTGGCCAGAGTGGAAAGTAATCTTCATTTCCTGATGCTCAACCAGAAATGCAAGGAATGCAGTACAAACAGTGATAAAAAATTAAGATGAGTAAACATTCATTATATATCTAAATTAATAATAAAACAGCTCACCTTCTTTGGTATGAAAAGAATCTAAAACAGCCACTTACCTACCTAACTAAAATGTGTTTAATTTTATTAATAAGCTGAAATGTTAAATAATAAATGCACATACCAGATTAGATGCCAGACTAGGTCTGCCCTGGTGGGGAGACTTTGTCTAGAAGGTGCGGGATAAAAATCTAATAAAAATATAAAAAAATGCCTTCGTCTCCACAAAATCCCAAAGCCCCCTTACTCTCCTTTTTATACCATTAACCAATTCTATAGCCCTGCTATATTACTCATGAGAGGTGCACCATATGAGTTCATAGAGCATAATGGCAGGGGCAACGTCACATATATCTTGAGTCCTAGAAAGTTTCTTAGCAGCCTTGTTCAGGAGTACTACTCTAAAGTATTGCCCTGACTAAGCCTTTTTCTAGGCACACACCTTTACACACTGGTTTCATTTTAAAGCCAATTTCATTAAGAAGTCACAACATATAACTTTCTTGTGACAGCTATTTGAAAGCTGGCACAGGGGAATGTAATGGTCCAGTGACGCTTTTCTAAATATTGAGAAGCCTTTACCGGTGGGTCTTTACTGTATATTAAAAATTAAACTTATTATCTGCCTGCTGCATGTCACTGGAGCAGTGAAGCCACATTGATTCCAATTCAGATTCTATGTTCACTGCTGTAACAACTCCTTGTCTGTGTCTTATATATATTTTTTAATCTCTTCAGCTCCAGCACAGGGGCAGAATAGTTAGAATCACACACTAACCTTGCCTATCCTT
Organism: Pogona vitticeps; assembly: GCF_051106095.1. Lineage (NCBI taxonomy): Eukaryota > Metazoa > Chordata > Lepidosauria > Squamata > Agamidae > Pogona > Pogona vitticeps. The sequence goes on along the minus strand of NC_135788.1, from coordinate 74,177,174 downwards.
ACATCTCTTATATCTTGGATTATTTAAGCAGCCAGCATGATCTATCTGAATAGCTCAAAAGAGTGATGAATACAGAGAGAGACAGTGAGTGAGTGAGTGAGTGAGTGAGTGTGTGTGTGTGTGTGTGTGTGTGTGTGTGTGTGTGTGTGTGTGTGTGTGTGTGAGAGAGAGAGAGAGAGAGAGAGAGAATCTTATATGAAGGAGACACACACAAAAACATGCTACTTACATACTTCCCAACAGTGCTTAAACACTCTCTAGGCTGTTTATAAGTTAATTATGCAGGCTACCCATTGCCTCCCCAGAGAGCTGGATACTCAATTTACCAATCTTGGAAGGCTGAGTGAACCTTGAGCTGGCTACCTGGGATTGAACCAACCCCAGGTCATGAGCAGAGTTTTGGCAGCAGTACAGTAGTTTAACCACTGCACCATGAAGCAAGATGGGAACTGGATACTGAGAAAATAAGAGTCACTGACTTGGCGGGGGAAGAAGCTAGCAGTTTACCAGGTCTATGGCTTCCCTGCCTGCAAAGTTGCGAGCAGGACCTTGTGAAAAGGATGAGCATTAAGGGGTGTTTTGTGGGGGATGTGAGGAAGAGATAAGACAAGTGGAGGCCTTTCTTATTCCTTGAGCCTGATTGTATGGACTGTTTGGAGGTTGACTGTGTTCTGTCCTAGGACCGAATCAGGCATATTTGTGTATTTCTTCTGCAACCACAGGCAGAGCAAAGTGCCCAGTTGCTTTAATCTTATGTTGTGGCACACCCATAGATCCTTCATGTTAAATCTGGCATTCATTTGTTGTAATTAGAAGTGGGAAAAATAGACTGAGGGAACTCAGAAAGACGAAGGAAAGGGTATTTTGTATTTAGAACCAAACCTCTTATGCCTTCTGTAAAGCTAATGATTAAATCATAAAAGTCTTGTGGCCACAGCACCACTAATTTGAGATCCAGATGCCTTTCTAAGAACAAATCAAAGATTGCTATGCCCATTGCCCTTTTAAAATCACTTATTCACTCACTTCCTTGTTATTGCCTTAGGAAGCTGATACATGCTTTCTCTTGGCAACTATTTAAAAAGGGAACAATAAAATAAAACAAGCAGCCCACTTTGTATATTGTCATGGGTGCCTTTCTTTTTCACATTCACCATTTATTCTTTGACCTGCCATTACCTTTTGCACTTCCATATTTGCAGAAATGGGGTCTTCATGGAGAACCAGAGATGCACATAAATGGTCCTGGATATGGGCAACCATTAGGTCAGTGTATCACAAAAGGGTCACAGTGTGGGTCAGCCTCAACCTATGTACCTTTTTTTTCCAGCACAGACCAGACTGAGAAGCTTATGCACTCTTTCGTTTTGTGTGTTGTTAGATCCCTGCTGGATTGCAACCAGATGCTCCGCTCCAAGCAGTAAGCAAATGCCCATGAAAAGAGTGTGTAAACAGAAGCAAGTTAGTCTTACTGTAATCCCCCAAACAGGACTTGGTCATCAGGGCATGACAAATGTGTTGTATTACCACCTACAACACATGGGACAAAACACACTTTGAGAGGGTATGGCTTGCATCACCACTGGAATGTTTGGTTTCTGCCTGAAAATATGGATAGCTGCTCAGCAAATGCAAGCTGCTTGTCTTTCTAGAAGAATAAAAAATAGAGCAGCCCATCCACATTTTTGTTCATCTGGGAGGATGAATGATATTTGGATAGTGCTGAGCAGATTATACTGGAAAAGCAATAGAAGGAAGGATATACCTTTGGAGGAAGAAGAATCACAAGACCATGGTCACTCTCACCCAAGTTTCCCCTTACTGCCACGTCTTCCACAAAGTCAACTCTATTGGTTAGATTCAAGTCAAGAATAGCTAGTCCTCTAGTTTCTTTCTCCACATTTTGTAGGAAAAAATTATAAGCCACACATGCCAGGGATTTCTTGGAAGGTCCATACTTGTCAGAATTTGCAGCCCAACAGATATCAGGATAATTGAAATCTCCCATCACTACCACATTGTGTCTCTTTGAAATGCTTGCAATTTGTTTTTCAAAAGTTTCACCTGCATCCTTTCATTAATTGGGCAGCTGGCATTAGACTCCCAACTACTATGTTCCGTTTTGTTTTTTGCTCCAGCTACATTTATCCAAATACTCTCAATGGGACAGCCAATCTCCTCCTCCTGTATTTCTGTGCAAGAATGTGTACTTTTCACATATACTGCAACTCCGTTCCCCTTTCTAGTCTTTCTGGAGTTTTTTTGAACAATTTATATCCTTCAATTGCTGTATTCCAGTCATGGGAGTCATCCCACCAAGTTTCAGTCATTCCTATCAAGTCACATTTATTGTCCTGAATTACGATTTGTTTCCCATACTCCTGGCATTCATATATAACACCAGAGATTGTGTGATTTGTGGCCTGTTTTTCTTTGTACATTTTTATGCATTTCATTTTTAATAATCTGTCTCCTATTTATCATGCTGCCCTTTCATCCCTCCCCAGAAAGATCAGGACCACACCCACTAGAAAGACCACTGTTAACGACTGTTAACGATTCCTGACAATGGGTGGAGAAGGACTGCAGAAGAGGGATTTTCACTCACCCCCCCCCCGCCATCCTTTGTCCATCTAATGAGCTTATTCAGACTAGGGGAAAGTGAAACCAATGTAGAGGATATATCAGGGGTCTCCTACCAATTCTCCTCAGACTGAAGAAGTTACTTGGATGAGTAGCAAAATGTTTCAACCTAATTCAAAAGAAGTCCAGTTGCCACGACTCAGCTTCCAGATAACTTCACCTGGAAGACTGAGAATCTTCACAGATTATTTTTAATGTTGTTATTATTTACCACAATTAGAATTGTTCAACCCATTTATCTTATTTTGTGTAAGGCTTTATCTGTCTACCTCTGTGCTTGTGTCTCCCTCCTCCCTCCAATTGCATTTAAAGCCCCCCCCCCGATGAAGTTATTCATGCTGTGGCCAAATACATTCTTCCCAGTCCTTATGAGGTGCAAGTCATCTCTTGCTGGCAGTCCATCTTCCAGGAAGCTTGGCCCATAGTTCCAAAAACCAAAACCATCATTTAGACACCACCTTTATAACCAGTCAATCACCTGGAGTATTTCCTTTTCCCTTTCCATTCCTATTCTAAGTACTGGTAGGATGGATGAGAAAAGTATCGGGGCCCCAGAGACCTTACGTTTCCTTCCCAGAGCTTCAAAGTCTGATGTGATCTCTTCGAATTTACTCTTGGCTGTGTCATTTGTTCCCACACGGATGTGAAGAAAGCAGAATGTATCCAAGAGTTTCATGAGTGATGGCAAGCCTTCTGTCACATCCCTAATCTGTGCTCCAGGCAGACAGCATACCTGGTGGGTCCATTGATGTTCCTAGCATACTTCAGTTTCAATCACACACAATAGGGAATCTTCAATTACAACTACTTTTATCTTCCTCTTTTTATAGGATGTGGGTTCAGTGCTGCTGCTTGACTGAATTTCAGTCCCTCTAATATACTGCTGCATGGTCTCCTCTTTGACTTTGCTTTCTGTCTGTCAGATTCATCATCAAGAACCAGAAAGCAGTTTTGCAGTTCCACTGGTGAAGATAGTCTTCTTCCTCTTTTGCTCCTAACTGTGACTCTTTTCCATGATGCTTCCTCCACTATCTTTGCTCTCTATCTCAGCCTTCTCCTCCTCTGCCTTCTCTTGTTGCTCTTCCACCTCCAGTGCCTCCATTTACTGCTGCTCAAGAGTTCGGAGAATGTATACTTCATCTTTCCTTATAGCATTTTGTGTGGCTACTTGCTGCTCTAACACCACCACCAGTTTGCACTTATTGCATGTGTACTCCATGTTACATTCAGGCACAAAGCCAAACATTGCACAAACTTTGCAGGTCACCACTACTGAAGTGTCTCTTCATAATCCCTATTAGCTTTTTTTCTTTTTTCTGTTTGTCTATGAATGCCCTTTCCTTTGTTTTGTTACCTTGAATGTAGGTGGGAAGGTCCACTAATATATGACTCTTTGCCATTGTCTCCTTGGTCTCCCCCTTTATTTTCCCCCCTTCTCCAGTAGACCTTTCCTTCCTACCTTTCCTTCCTATCTCTCCCCCATCAAACTCCTGTTCACTCACTCTGGAAGTGAACTCCCTGCATCTGCCTCAACTTCATTTCTCAGCTGTGTTCTGTTAGAAGTTAGCAGTCAAAAAATCTCTTCCGGTTTCTACATATAGCTCTCAGCAGTAATCAGGATACACCCCTTTGTATTAATGACACCCCCTTCTTGTTAAGCTGAACACACAATCATGAAGCAAAGATAGAACACCTCTTACTGAGTTTCAGCAAATCTAGGCTGTTTTACTAATTCAAATTCCCATACCTCCCCTATTGGACATTCTGATTGGCAGCCCTTGCAACATTATTGGATGAAAAACATCCCAAGCAATTTAACAGACAAAGGAAGGTGAAATAAAACAGGGAAGCACAGAAGAACACAAAAGAAAGCAGTGCTCAAACAAGTGCAAGTACAATAAATCAGGCAATGTGCGGGCTACTATTCAAGACAGCTAAAGAGGTGATGTGCACACATATAACTATTTTAAATAAATAAAGTGAGCAGGATCAGATGAACTGCATCCAAAGATATGTAAAATGTGTGCACATGTAATCTTGGAGCCTCAGTCTATGCACTTTGGGAATTCTTTCAGAGTTTTTTGAGAACAGGCAAGATCTATGTAGACTGAGGCAGGCAAATGTTTTATCCATCTTCAAAAAGTGGAAAATATAAGGTCAATGGCCCTAATGTTTAGCTAACTAGATGCTGACACTAGGAAAAGTTCTAGAACAGATCTTTCATCAGCCCATCTGTGAATACTTAGGAATAAGCATTATGATTACTAAGATCCAACATAGATTTTGGAAAAACAAGTCATGCCACACTAATCTCATCACTTATTTTTTTTTAATTGAATCATTAGCTTGGAAGACTTTGGAAGGATTTGACAAGGTCATATTTTTGTGGCTAAGCTGGTAAAATAAGGGCTAGTTAGTGCTACTGTTAGGTGAATTTCTAACTGATTATTGGACCATACCCCAAAAGTACTAATTATTGGAATTAAATGACAAATGGGGTCCCACAGGATTGTGTCCTAGGAGTAATGTTAGTCACCATTTTTATAAATGGCATGGATTTTGAAAGGGATGGGTAATAAATCAGAAGACAGAGTTGGGATTCAGAATTATTTTAGCATACTGGAAAATTAGAACAAAATTAGAACAAAGAATAGGGGAAAATCTGAAGTTCTATATTTAGATAAGAATATCAGATGCATAAATATAGGGTAGATGACATCTGATTTTTTGTGAAAAGGATCTAGGGATATAGCAGATCACAAGCTGATAATGAGCCAACAATGTGATGTGGTGGAAAATAAATATCATTTAATACTACTCTGCATCAAAAGTAATGGATTCAGATTACAAGAAAGAAGATCTTGATTAAACTTTAGGAAGAACTTCCTGATATTAAGAGCTTATTGACAATGGAATCATCAAGATTGCAAAATTCGACTATTAAACAACATAACAAGGGTATAAGAAATATAACCCTGGAAATTTGCAATTTGATTATAACAGGGAGATCTGGACAGCAATAATTTGCTTGATAGAGATTACTTCACAACAAAGAGATATAACCTTGAAATAGGAAAAAAGTAAATGCTTAAATAGCAATGTACTGAAGGTCCATTGGAGGACACTGGAAAGTGATTGACAAAGATCTATCTAGTCCCACATAGTCTGTTTAAGTGGCAGAGGATATGACAAAGTCTGTCAGGTCTGCAACTGTAGCAACTCCCAGAGAGAATGCATGGAGTTCTCCATCGAAGTGGACTACAGTGGGGTCTCAATTTAAGAACTTAATCCGTATTGGAAGGCAGTTCTCAGGTCGAAAAGTTCTTAAGTTGAATCTGCATTTCCCATAGGAATGCATTGAAAACCATTTAATCCGTATCTGCTCTTTTCGTCCATAGAAACTAATGGGAAGCTGCTATTCCGCCTTCTGCCACTAGAGAGGGAAATTTTTTCTTTTTTCCTTTTAACCTAAAATGACTTAGCTTTAAAAAAAAAGGGAAAAAAAGAGTTCATAACTCGAATCTAAGTTTGTAAGTCGAGTCCATATATTCCTATGAGAGCGGTTCGTAAGTCGAAACGTTCGTATGTCGAGCCGTTCGTAAGTCGAGACTCCACTGTATATGTTAAAAAAATCACTGAGACTTCTAGAGTAGAATATATAATCTCATACTCTCTGCTTACCAAACAAAACTCCTCTGATAAGAGAAAAAAAAAACTTTGTCTTATCAGAGGAGTTTTGCTTGGGATGCAGAGAGTATGAGATTTTGCATTAGCGTGCTAGTAAAGGAATCTGCAAACAAGGAGAGAAAAGATAAACAAAGATAAGGATATACAAAATCATTTGTCTAGAGAAGGGCTGGTGTAATATAAGCACACCTGTCCTTTTCAGCTGGCTTAGCATAGAGTCAGCTAAACCAGCTGAATCACAACAGAGCCAAGCCAAGCTGAGTCAAGAAGCTGGGGCGGGGGATCATAATGAAAAAGTAGCAACTGGAGACCTCAGCACAGTGACAACAAACAGGAATCATGGACTTTCCTCCATAGCAGATGGCTGGGTGATCTCTTAGAATATGTATTGTTTTTCCATATGTGTGTGTTCAAATATGTTAAAAGGCTAAGAAATGTATTTCTATATTTTTTAATTTTTTTAACAAGATATGTTCTTTAAGGCTATAAGCTCTTGTATTTTTGGATTGAAATAAGAATTAAGTTCTTGTCTGTAACTTTTTTGCTCAACATTTAGAATTGAAGTATATTTGTCTACAACTTAATTGAAGTATTTGCTTGCAACTTAACTTCAGTCTTTGGACTGTATATTGCAAAGCATTTGTATGAACATTTTTGCTCATAGGTGTAAGATTACTATTTAAAGGTAACGTATTTTTGACTTCTCAGAAAGTTACACATTTTCAATAACTTTTGGCTGTTTATATAGAGAAGCAAAGGTAAAGCATGTAGAATTAGACAAGCTACTGCTGCCTGGATTCTGTTTACTTCGCCATAAGTGAAATCAATGGTTTATTTGCATCCCCTGAAGAGAGATGGAGCAAGTTCAGAAGCTACATCTCTGCTGAACCAATCAGGTCCAAGGAATTGATTTATACCTTGATACTCAGATGAACTGTGGTATGATTGTCCTGATTATCTCATTCACACTGGAATTAACTCTTTCAGGGATACATGTTGAGCTGCAAAACACCACCACAGACTCAAACTACCAATGATTATTACAAAGTTTTATAGTGCTCCGAGGATACCTTGGTAAGTGGGGAATTCTCCCTTAGTTGAAATTTTTAACAGAGGCTAGATGTAGCTGTGGATTGCCTGATTTGACAGGGGTTTGAACTTGATTAAGTTTGGGGTCCCTTCCAATTCTACAGTTGCATGATTCTGTGATTCTACAGGAACAGAGGTGTCTCCAGCACTGGACTATCAGCTGAAGACTCTCATCTCCATATTACCTACAGTTCTCAAATGCCATCTCTCTCCATTCCAGACACCTTACTCTTTCTCCCCACCAACATTTCCTCCTGGGATTTTTCACTTAAACAGCGACCATCCCCCTCACTTTCCTTTACCATTTAAGTAGATTTAATGGACCCAGAGGCATAGTGGGGAAATCAACATATATGGTACAACCTGACTATTCTAAAATCTAAAAGAAAGGGAAAAGGAAATACAGTGGTGCCTCGCTTAACGGGCGCCCCGTTTAACGAAGAAATCACACAGCGATTAACTTTTTGCGAATGCTTTGCGATGTTCCCTATGGCGAAAAATTGCTTTGCGATGATTGTTACCCTGTTTCGCTTACTGATCATTGCAAAGCGATGTTTTTTAACAGCTCATCGGCGGTTCCAAAATGGCTGCCGGGTAAAAAAAAATGGCCACCCACTGTTTTCTGGGATGGATTCCTCGCTTACCGGGCAGCGAAAATGGCCGCCGTATGGAGGATTTTCGCTTTAAGGTGAGTCTGAAGCCCATAGGAACGCATTGAAGGGGTTTCAATGTTTTCCTATGGGCTTTTTAATATCGCATAGCGATGAAATCGCTTTGCAGTGATTTTTGCTGCACCGATTGTCGTCGCTATGAGAGGCACCACTGTAAGATTCTGCTGCATGATAAATGGCGGGGGGGAGTGAGTGCACGAAAGAAAACACCTTGTGAGATGTGAAAAAGTAGGGTAGGAGAAAAAAAGAGAAAGTAAAGAGAGAAATCACACTGAAATGGAAAAATGGAGTAGGGAGAAACACTGGCATAGAGAGACTGAGAGCAAGAGAAAGTGAATTTCGTTGTATGTGTATATACTTACAATGACAATAAAATTATTATTATTATTATTATTATTATTATTATTATTATTATTATTATTATTATTATTATTATTATTATTATTATTATAGGGATGTTCCATTTGTTTTGCTTTTGTTTTAGACTCCAGCTCCCAGAGTTCTCCAGGAATCCCTCAGACCAAATTCTAGGCCTTCCAGCAAACAGTTGCTGTTCATCCATCTAGACTGAGGCCTTGCTTTCTCCTTTAGAAAAGAAGACTGTCCCAGTACTTCCTGGGATGTCTAGGCCTTTGTGAGAGGTATGGTCTTCCTGACCATTAGGCTCAATGGAAGAACCCTCCAAAGCATTACATCTCGCATAAGGAGTGAGGTCCCCCAGGAAACACTAGAACGATCTGCTTTCTGAAGAGGAAGCAAGGCCTGGGGTAACTTTCAGTCCAAGTGAGTGAACTGTAGGCATGTCTGTGGAATTCCTAGGATTCTGCCTCAGAACCCTGAAGAATTCTGGAAATTTGTATCCAAAACAATAAATGGCACACTCGTAGAGAGCACACCTTGGTCACCAGAAAAGAAATATTGAAACAGTTGGAGTAGCATAGGTAAGAAATGTAGGAGTATAAGTAGGTATGGGTAAGACTTCTGTTGGATTACATTTTAATGCAAGATTGGGATCGCCCAGAACAGAATGTGGTCCCAAATGCAATCTGTGGCTCGCAACCTATATATGTCTAAGCTTGTGATGCAATGTGTTTTACAACAAAAAAAGAAAACACACTCAATAAAAATCATGAACACATTAAAACTGTGCTCAATGCAAAGTGGATCGAAAATGGAATATCCCTGGTAGTGGAATAACAACAAGCTCATCAATATCATACTTGGTAGATTCAGACATTGCTAAGCATGTTAGCTGTCGGCTTGGAAGCTTTTCATCTTTCCATATTTGGTCTTGTGGGCACTGTTTTATAGAAGTGCAGCAGGATTACATCACCTGACTCAGATTCTGCTATCATGTTCATCCTATTCATGGAACAAATATGAGTGCTGTATTCCATTTTTCACTTATGCTAAAACTGACATATAAAAATCCAATCTCAATCACTGCAAAAGACAGGTTTTGTTCTGTTCCTTCTTAAAATGTAAGTCAGGTTATGTTGAAAGATAATTGCCTTTCCTATGGGATTTACACTGTAGAGTTCCTGCTTTTGTTTTCATTTCCCTTGCCTTTTAATGTCTACATAAAGCCATTTCAGGAATTTATTTAGGTTATGGAGGTTTGGGGACTATCAATGTGCTAACATTACACATCTCTGTTTCATCTTTTCCTGGAATACAAATTAGGTGGTGGTCTTAATGTAAACTGAATGAGAGTGAATAAATTTATGTTCAGTCAAAGGATTTGATGACAGTGGGGGTTCAGTGGACCTGCTCTTGATGGGGTCATATTTTCCTATAACAGATTCACAGTTTAAGAATACATTTATATCTCGTTCCTCTTGCTCCAGCAACCTATGACTGCAGCTAGGCAGGCAAGCTATCTCACATTGTATCAAGCTAAATAGGATTTATTCCAAGTGCACTCTGGCATTTAAACCAATATTTCAATTCATCCATGTTTTTCAGGTGGTTTTAGGACAAACTCACCCCTGCTACCAAATGGTACTTTTGTTTCCCAGCAAGGAAATTTCAATGTGTCTTTAAGTATCCACTCATTCTGGGCCCATGTATATACACACCACTAATGCACACACAGCTCTCCCCCTTCCCTGACATACCTAAAATAATGCCAATCTCATTCGCTCCCCGAAAGTTGTACCCTCTGTGGCTAATCCAAAAAGGTCCGACTGCCCATGGAAAGGGGCTAAGCTGGTTCATGATCAGCTTTGTGTCGTGCAGTCTTTGGAAAATGGATTGCACTCAACTGTGCCAAGAATGCAACAAAATGGGGGATAAATTGTAATTATAGATCTTGTGCAACAGCCCAGTTCAGCATTCCATTAGGTAATTAGAGGTACCCCAAATAAAAAGTTATAACTTTGAAACTGGACCTTGGATCAGGACCATATTTGGTACAGGTGTAGCAGACAGTATGCTCCTGCTCTGTGTCAAATTTGGGGACATTTGGGCAGTTTTCAAGTTATGAGTTTTTAAAAGTAAAAAAAAAACCCTCCCCTGTGCTGACCCTGGTAACCTTCTGGGACTATAGATTTAAAACATATCAAATATGCTGAAAAGATCAAACTTCCTTATCTTAACAGATAATGGTTAGTCCCACCCACCTTTTTTAAATTTGGAAGGAATCCAAGCATCCCTGGCTCTAATATTGATTTTGAAAATAGACATTTCAAAGGTAGAAAAAGTTTGAATATCTGGTTTCTTATATATCCCAACATTCTAAACATAAACACTGGAACAGCTTGAAAGCCAATACAAGTTAGGACGAAAACACTTAATTCCTTCCTGGCCAAATAGACAATAAAAAGAGTTTCTATTTCTGGTGTAAAGAGATTTTAAAATATATTTTAAAAATAGAGAATAAATATTCAGAAGCTCACCCTTTTAAGGTGTGAAATTACTGTTTGTAGCTTTGTGGCTGGGGATTGTCTGCCTTGATGTTAGCAAAGCTAGGGTGCCTATTTCACCCACCTTATCTATAACATTTTTTTGTAGTTGGGGGAAAAACCTCCAAAGGTGCGATCAAGTCACTTCTGGTGTGTGGTGACTATATAGTGTGAGTTATTGACTCCTAGTATGTCCTATCATCAATAGCTTTGCTCAGAAGGCAGGGTTTCATCACAGTGAGACTTGTCCAGTTTCAGAAAAGCTCCTGAAACTGACTGGGACGCCTTGGTTTCGAAGTCCCCAATGTAGAAGGCAAAGGACAGTCTGCTAGGAAAGGTGGCGTCTGAAGCAGCAGAGGTGACAGAAGTGCACAAACTGAGGTGGAAGCTATGTTGGGCAAAGAGTTGGGAACACCCCTTGCAGAGAGTGGAGGAGTACAGAAGGATCTTGGAAAATATCCTGACCAGGACTCTAAGTAAGTCAAGATATGTGTTTTATATAAAGAAACTTTTATGGACCTAAAACAATGACACAGAAGAAAGCTGGACTTAATGAGTTAATGAAAGCGGACAGTATCCTGTAACCTTTCAAGCTGCGGTAGAGCGAGCTCCCCCCCCACGCCTTGATTGGGAAAAGGAGAAGAGGGAGGAGGGGAGAAAGTTATTTGGTGAATGAACTGTTTTGATCAAAGTCAAAGACTCACTCCTTGAAATAGTTTAATAATAAACTGTATAATGACAATGCTGATGGAGGAAACTAGAATAAGAAATATAACTTTTGAATTTTGAAATTTAAGAAGAATCTGAGATTATATAACATCACCAGATTGGAGGCACTTATTTTTCCTTTGTTTTCTTTGGCACCTCGGTGGAAATGACCCTCCCTCTTGTAGCCCAGAGCAGCTTTGATTGGAGGACCTATGTCTAATTACTGAGGATGGAGAGAAAGATTGAATTGCTAATGTTACTTTCCTCAAGGCATTGTTTGTTATCTTCTACACTCATTGTTTTGACTGTAACAACATTTTGATGAAAGAGAGAGAGAGAGGTGCTGACTTTTGTTTTAAATGGGCTTGGGAACTAGTGTTGTTTGAATGAAAGGTGGGGCAGCAGCAACACCTGCTGGAAAGAAATTAGATAGTATTTAAAAAATTTTTGTGGAAGATTAAGCATAAAAAAAGGAAGATGACAGTGAAAGGAGGAAAGGAAACGAGCCTGAGAGGCTCCCCTGCGCAGGAACCACATCTGAAACTATTCGGGCAAGAGACACTTAAGGATTGGCAACAGAACATTCGAAATATGTTATCTACAGGATTGCAGCAGATACAAGGCAGAATGGCTCAGCTATCTGAACAAATTAAAGATTTAGGGTTGCAAATGATTGATATCAAATACCAAATTATAGACAATAAAAAGAAATAGCCAAAATACAAAAAAAGAAAAACATAGAAAATGGAGATTATGTATGCAAGATGAAATCAAACTGCTAAAGTTACAAATGGAGAGAGACAACCTCATACTTAGATTCCAGAATATTCCAGAACAAAAAGGTGAAGACGCAGTGCATGTGGTAACTAACTTTTTAGCTCCACTTATGGAGATGTGACCAGAAGTGCAACAAAATATAGATATACCCTGTTTTCCTGAAAATAAGACCTAACCTGAAAATAAACCCTAGTATGATTTTTCAGGATGGTCGTCATATAAGCCCTACCCAAAAAATAAGACCCAGTTAAGTGAAACCCTGCCCTCCACCATTGTGCAGCAACCAGAAGATGACGTGACTGTATTTGAATAAATGTAGATTGTTGTACATGAAAAAAAATAAAACATCCCCTGAAAATAAGCCCTAATGCATTTTTGGAGCAAAAATTAATATAAGACCCCGTGTTATTTTCGTGGAAACATGGTAGCACAAAGAATGAATACAGCATACACCAGGAATAATGAATTCCCCAGAGAAATTCATGTTAAATTCACGAGAATGGTATTTTGAGAAAAAGTTCTAAGAAATATTCAAGATAAAGGATCCACCATAAAAGGAAAAGAAATTAAGATCTTAAACCATATTCCATGGGAAATAAGACAGAAAAGGAGACAATACGTGGAACTGACATATTTCCTGAGAACAAACTCAATTACATGTAAGTGGCTGATACCTGAAGTTGTCTCTTTCCAATTCCAGAGATATTCTATTAACTCAACAATTAAGGCAGAAGACTTTATGAGAAAAAGAGGGGGAAATTGCAGGGTAGGAAAGAAGAGAAAAAGAGAAACAGGAAGAGGAGCAATCAAGTGGATCATTAAGACCAAATTCAGAAGGAATTTCAGAATTTCAGCTAGGAAATCAAATGGGGAGCGTCAAAAGAGAGTACACCATCATGTAGTATGGATGATTTTGACCTTGGTTTTGAGTGACCTTCTTTGCTAAGTCCAATCTCTTCCCTTTTTTATTTCAAAAGGTAAAGGGACATCTTTTAGAAAACATGCACACAACATGTTTGTAGAGTTTTCCTTCCTCAGCTTTCGTAACTTAAAGAAAGGTTTTGGAAGTTGGAACATAGCTCTCCAGTCTGTATTCTACACATGTATTCTGTGTTGGCACCATTAATTTACCCAATAGGTTAAAGAGTAAGTATTTTTCTTCATTGTGTTGTGCCAACTCACACCTTTGCTTCCTCATTCGTTAAGTCCAAAATAGCCCTTCAAAATACTTTGGCACAGAAAGACTATAGCCACATCCAGGCTGTTTGTGCTTCTGTCTTCTCCCAGATACAATAGTACAGATCTTATGCTCATCTTCTGGAATCCTCTAGCACTGGGTAATTCTATATGAGGGAAATTTCTAATGGAATTTGTTTGTAATGTATGTATATTTAAACTCCGATTTTAAAAAGCAAGGAAATTCATTTCCTCAAACACCCTGTGGCTTATAGTGTGGGAGCATCATTCCCTCTAATTTTCCTCCAATTCTGAGCAGGGGCCGCACCCAGCTTGCACTTGGTTCCAGCCATGACTGGGATCAAATGAGCAGCAATTCAGGTTTCAGGCACACAGCACTGATGGATCAATGCACCCACACAGCATAGAGGGAACACTGTGTAGTATATTGTGGTTTTTGAATCATAGATACAGAAGCACAACATTCCACATTCATAAACTGGATTCTTTTTTTGAAGAATTGAATATAGTTGTCCTCTATGCAAGGTGGCCAGAGTGGGGGAAATATGGTGGTACCTTTTCACCCCAGTAAGAAGTCTGGCTATTGTTGGAAAAAAGGAGATGTAGAGCTGAGTATCATCAGCGTACTGGTGACATGAAGACCCACATCCCCTGATGACCCATCCCAGCGGCCTCATATAGATGTTAAATAGCATTGGAGAGATAATCGAGCCCTGCAGAACCCCACAATTGAGGCTCCATGGGGCCGAAAAACTCTCTCCAATCTACACTCTCTGGGGACAGTCCTCCAAGAAGGAATGGAGCCAGGCAAAAGCCAGGCCACCAATTCCCAACTCAAAGAGCCTCCCCAGCAGGATACCATGGTCGACGATATCAAAGGCAGCTGAGATATCAAGGAGAACTAGCAGAGGCATTTTGCCTATTGGCCTCTCTCAATAGATCATTAAACAGGGTGACCAATGCTGTTTCCATGCCATGGCATTGCCTGAAGCCTGACTGGAATGGATCCACGGCATTGGTTTTATCCAGAAGAGCCTGCAACTGATTGTCCACCACCCTCTCAACTACATTGCTAAGGAAAGAAACATTGGTGACGGGCCTATAATTACCAGTATTGTCTGCCACCAAGCTTGGTTTCTTCCTAATGGGCCTAATGAGTGTCTTCATTAGACACATTAATTATTGCCATAGATGTTAAAGGCCTGGCTGCTTTGATTAGCCAGGCTGGGCAAGTGTCAAGGGAGGAGGTGGTGGCACGACAGCGGTCAAGCTCTCTGTCTACTATATCTGACATCACAGGCTGAAAATATTTATTTATTTATTTATTTATTTATTTATTTATTTATTTATTTATTTATTTATTTATTTATTTATTTATTTATTTATTTATATCCCACCTATCTAGTCCCTTAGGACCACTCTAGGCGGCTTACAACAGACATATAACAATATAATACTTTTGATTTTTAAAAAACTGCAAATTGGTCAGGTGAGATGCTAGTGGAGGGCCGGTCACTATGACCAACTCCAGATAGATCGCAGACTATACAGAAAAGGGATGCATGGGGGGGATAGCTATTGTCTGACTTGTAATTAGTAATATTTTTTTAAATCATTACTGTTTATTGTACTGGTTCATATATGTTCACTAGATGTGTATTACTTTTAATTTGCTGCACTGTATGTGATTATGTTTTTCTTTTTTGTTATTTGATTTGTTTATATTAAGTTATACGTGTTTTTTTCCCTTCTTTCTCTCTTCGTTCTTTTCTCCTTCCTCCCCTCCTCCCTCCCTTTTCCCTCTTCGTCATGGAATGGAAGGCCTGCCCTCCCAGCGAGGGCCCCCGAAACATCTCTGTGATCACGGTTAGAGGGCGATATGGCATTGGCACAGTCCCTAATCGTGTTAGAAGAACAATGAACAGATGCTTGAAGGCTGTTCATTGTTCTGAGACTGTGACCAACCCCCAGTATCGAGGCAGCCAGAACAGCCAGCCTTCCACTCTATGCCTGGTGTTGTTGAGTGCCAGGTCTGTATCCAATAAGGCCCAGGTAATTCATGACCTTATCCTGGAGGAGGATGCAGACCTGGCATGCATAACCAAAACATGGATTGGCGGAGAGAGGGGTCCCCCCCTAGCATTCATCTGTCCGCCTGGTTATGCTGTCCAACACCAGGGTAGACTGGAGGGCCAGGGGGGGAGTAGCCATTGTCTATAAATCCAACTTGGAGGTTGCTATGCGCTCCTCAGTGGTAATGCCGGGTCTCGAGGCTCTTCACGTGTCGATTGGGGCCAGGGATGGTATTGGGATCTTGCTGGGTTACCGTGCTCTTCGCGACCCAGCCATTTCCCTACCGGAGCTGGTGGACTTTGTCTCCGCGGCACTGTTGGGTTCCCCAAAGCTATTGGTTTTGGGGGATTTCAATGTGCATGCGGGAGCAGAGACATCCGGGCCAGCTCTTAAGTTCTTGGAGACCATGGCCTTCTTGAACATGTCCCAACATGTCAACGGCCCCACCCACGTGGGTGGCCGCACACTTGACCTGGTTTTCTCCACTAACGGGAGCGAGAGTGGTCCGATGGTGACTGACCTCGAATCGGTACCCTTGTCATAGTCGGACCATCACCTAATAAAATGCACCCTCAAAATGGCTCTCCCCCCTCGCAGGGAGCCGGGACCTATTGTTATGGTCTGCCCTCGAAGGCTATTGGATCCGGCTGGATTCCAGGAAGCCATGAGAGGTGTTTCAGCTGACCTGGCTGGCGCTCCTGTCGAGGCTCAAGTTGACGGCTGGTTCGCCGCTGCGGCTAGGGCTATAGACATGATCACTCCTAAACGCCCTCTCCGCCATAGAGACCGCCTGGCGCCCTGGTTCGACCAGGCTCTCCTGGTGTTGAAGCGGGTCAGGAGATGGCTAGAGCGCAAATGGAGAAAGGACCCGACGGATTTTAATTGGATAGCTGTTAAGGTTGTGACTAACCTTTACCTGGCCAAGGTAAAGGTTGCTAGTCGAGCATACTTCGCTAACCGGATAAGCGAAGCGTCCAACCAGCAGGCGGAGCTATTCTGTATAGTATGCGACCTATCTGGAACTGGTCTGTGATGGGCCTCCCCCTAGTTTTTCGCCAGACCAATTTGCAGCATTTTTAAAATCAAAAGTGGAGGCCATCCGCTGGGACCTCTCTCCTTTTTTGAACCCAGTGAGTCGAGCAGAGATGTCCAGCGCTCCATCTTGCCCGGTGATTCTTGACTCCTTTCAGCCTGTCACGCCCAACTCTGTGGCCAGGGTGCTTGACCGCTGTCGTGCCACCACCTCCTCCTTGGACCCTTGCCCGGCCTGCTAATTAAAGCACCCAGGCCTTTAACAATGGAATGGGCCACAGCAATAATTAATGGGTCTTTCCTCGATGGCAGATTTCCATCTGCCCTGAAGGACACACTCATTAGGCCCATTAGGAAGAAACCAAGCTTGGTGGCAGACGATACTGGTAATTATAGACCTGTCGCCAACGTTTCTTTCTTAAGCAAGGTGGTCGAGAGGGTGGTGGCCGATCAGCTTCAGGCGCTCTTGGATGAAACAGATGCCCTGGATCCGTTCCAGTCGGGCTTCAGGCCACGGCATGGTACAGAACGGCATTGGTCACCCTGTGTGATGACCTACAGAGGGAGGCCGACAGGGGCAAAGTCTCTTCTGGTCCTCCTCGATATCTCAGCGGCCTTTGATATCGTTGAACACGGTATCCTCCTGGGGAGGCTCTCTGAGTTGGGAATAGGTGGCCTGGCATTGGCCTGGCTCTGTTCCTTCTTGGAGGACCACCCCCAGAGAGTGCAGCTTGGGGAGAGTATCTCGGCCCCATGGAGTCTCAATTGTGGGGTTCCACAGGGGTCGATTATCTCCCCAATGCTGTTCAACATCTACATGAGGCCGCTGGGTGGGGTCATCAGGGGGTATGGGGCCATGTGTCATCAGTATGCTGACGACACTCAGCTCTACATCTCCTTTCCACCTACTGCAGGAGATGCTGTTCTGTCCCTTTGGCACTGCCTGGAGACTGTACTGCAATGGATGCAGGAGAACGGGCTCAGGCTGAACCCGGACAAGATGGAAGTACTGAGGGTGGGCGCTCCCACAGCTGGGGATTTGGGAAACTCCCTCTCTTTTGGGGGGGTGACTCTGCCTGCCAAGGATGGGGTCCGCAGCTTGGGGATCCATCTGGACCCGGTGCTTACTATGGAATCTCAGGTGGCGTCGGTGGTCCGCACCACCTTTTTTCACCTCAGGCGGATAGCCCAGCTGCGGTCCTACCTTGATGTGGGGGCGCTCACCACCTTGGTGCATGCGCTCGGAATCTCGAGATTAGACCACTGCAACGCGCTCTACGTGGGGCTACCTTTGAGGCTGCTGCGGAAATTACAGGTGGTGCAGAATGCGGCGGCCAGATTACTTAGTGGAGTGAAAAAATACCAACATATCTCACCCACCCTGGCCGCATTGCATTGGCTGCCCATCCGGTTCCGCATCAACTTCAAAGTGCTGATGCTTACGTATAAAGCCCTAAACGGTTTAGGGCCTCGATATTTGGCGGAACGCCTACTCCCACCAAGATCTACCCGTATCACTCATGTGAGCCAGGAGATGAGGCTGAGGAGCCTAACGCCGAGGGAGGCCCAGAGGGAAAAGACAAGAAATCGGGCCTTCTTGGCGATGGCTCCTCGCCTCTGGAACAATCTACCTCCTGAGATTCGTGGGGCTCCCTCGCTGGGTATCTTTAAGAATCAATTAAAGAGATGGATGTTTCGGTAGGCCTTCCCATCAGATAACTCCTGACACCCTTTCTCCCCCTCTTATTGTTTTTCTTTTGTCCAATATGTAATGTAATGTAATGTAATGTAATGTAATGTAATGCTTTTGTCATTTAGAATTGTCTATATTTTTTATTGTTTTATTTATGTAAAATCATCATCATCATCATCATCATCATCATCATCATCATCAAAAAGTTCCACTTGCTGGTTGGAGGCTTTGCTTGTCCAGACAGCGAAGTTAGATTGACTAGCAGCCTTCACCTTAGATTGGTAGAGGTTAGTTGTAAACCTGATAGCTATTTGATTATTTTCTGTCGGGTTCTGCCTCCATATGTGCTCTAGTCTTCTCCTATTTTGCTTCACTGATTGCAGCTCTGGGTTATACCAGGGTGAAGGGCGATCTCTGCGTCAGAGAGGGCGTTTAGGTGTGATCATGTCAACAGCCCTGGTGGTGGCGTCAAGCTGGCTATCAACCAGAACCTTGACAGGAGTGCCAGTCAAATCAGCTGGAATCCCTGTATTCTGGAATCCTATAGGATCCAATAACCTTCAAGGGTGAACTATTAAAATAGGTCCTTGCTCCCCACAGGGAGGGAGATCCGTGGTAAGGTTGCACTTAATCAGGCAGTGGTCCGACCATGACAAGGGGACAGACACTAGGTTAGTCACCATCGGAGCACACTCACTCTGCTTGGTGGAGAACACCAGGTTTACCCATGTGGGTGGTGCCGCTGACATGTTGGGACACGTCCAAGGAGGCCATGGTCTCCAAGACCTCAAGAGCTGGACTGGAAACCTCTGCCTCCACATGTATGTTGAAGTCACCCAAAACCAGAAGCCTTGGGGACCCCAACAGTGTCACGGAGACAAGTCCGCCAGCTCCGGTAAGGAAATTGACATATGGAGGACCTCTAGACCCGACATTACCAGAGCAGAGTGCCTAGAAACCTCAAGCGTGTTTTTATAGACAATGGGTGCTCCCCCCACCCCTCCGCTCTACCCTGGTGTTGGACTGCATAAATGGGAGGGCAGGTAAGAATCAGGGGAATGCCCCCTTCCCTGTCCATCCATGTTTCAGTTATGCATGACAGATCTGCATCCTCCTCCAGAATCAGATCTTGTATAATCTGGGATTTATTTGATACAGATCTGACATTCAACAAAATCAGGTTTAGAGTGGAGGGCCAGCTGAGTTGACTACCTTAAGTCTCACAGTGCCAGAACAGTGAACAGATTTCAAGCATCTGTTCACCATTTCTTCTGGAATGGCAACTGCACCTACACCATATCATCATATTCATCTTTACCATATTTATCTTCTTGTGCCTCACCAGCCTCTTTTCCACCTTGCTTGCACCCCCAAAATAGGCACAAATTAAAGTGACAGCAGCATTCATATCCTCAAAACCAGATTGAATGGATTTAGAAGTGAGTGTGACAACCCCAGACCTACTGGGAGATGCCACAGTTTCACTAAGCTGCCACCAACCATTCCCTGTAAGAAGTCACACAGACCAGGGATGGATTTTTAACAAATAAAGGAATAAGGTTTATTTAAATAACACACAGGGAAAATAAAATGATCAAGTGAATAAGATACAGTAACGTGGCTTAGTCTCAATCATACATACACCAGTTTGGTTCACACAGAACACCTTTAAATAAAGCACAGACCCTGAACCTATCAGTTCTGGCTAACCATACAGACACCTGAACCTATCAGGTTGGTACTGACTGACACACAGTAGTACCCTGTCTGACACACAGACTCCCACACCAGCTTCTTCTCTCAGCTCTCCTTCAGCTCTCCTCCAGCTCTCTTAACTTCTCCACACAAGCTCCACATATATATACAGTACAGCCCCTCCTCCTGATGTCCCGCCTTCCACTCCCCATAGGATGGAACTTTCCCTCCAAACCCATGACAGACAGGTAACATCAGTGCTGTATGTAACACCTCCCCTCTTTATAAGTTGTTTTGTAGGGGGAAAGCTAAGGTGCTTTTCACCAAAAAACAACCTGGTTAGAACACACAAAAACAGTTATACATACAATATCATACTTACTTATACTTACACTCTAAGTTAAACATTTACCATTTACAATACATCAAGTTACCTTTATTCATACAATCCACGCATGTTTAATAAACAAATACATTTAACCTTTGGTCATCAAAATATATACATAGTCCATGTTTCTTTCGCCGTCTTCATGCTTCAGGTCTTCTTGACAAGGCGTCAGCAACACAGTTCACTGACCCTCTGACCACCTTCACTTCAAAGTCATAGTCTTGCAGGTTTAAAGCCCACCTCATAAGTTTGCTATTGTGGGTTTTCATTGTCTTTAACCATTGCAGTGGTGAATGGTCAGTGCACAGAATAAAATGTCTTCCCCAGATGTAAGGCTTGGCCTTCCGGATCGCGTAGACTATGGCCAGACACTCCTTTTCCACGGTTGCCAAATGTCTCTCACCTTTCTGGAGTTTCCTACTCAGGTAGGACACTGGATGCTGGTCACCATTCTCATCCTCCTGGCAAAGAACTGCTCCTACCCCGCTGTTAGACGCATCGGTGTAGATGATGAACTCCCGGTCGAAGTCTGGAGCACGCAGCACTGGATAGTTGATGAGGGCCTCCTTCAACCTCTGGAACGCCTCCTCACAGTCGCTGGTCCACGGGATGCGGTCATCAGTCTTCTTCCTCGTCAGATCGGTCAGCGGAGCCGCAATCTCGCTAAACCTCGGGATGAACTTTCTGTAGTAGCCCACCAACCCAAGAAATGATTTGACTTTTTTCTTGGTGTTGGGTCTAGGCCAATCACAAACTGCTTCTATCTTGGCCTCTAGGGGTTTTATCACTCCTCCCCCTACCATGTGACCCAAATATTTTATTTCTGGGCTACCCAGCTGACACTTGCTCGCCTTTACTGTTATCCCTGCTGCACTTAACCTCTGCAACACTAACTCCAGGTGTTTCAGGTGATCTTCCCAGGTATTGCTGAAGATCCCTATGTCGTCAATGTAGGCCACAGTAAAGTCACTGAGCCCTGCTAAGGTCTGGTCCATCAGCCTTTGGAATGTGGCTGGTGCATTTCTGAGACCAAAGCTCAGGACTCTAAACTCATAGAGACCAAAAGGGCTGCAAAAGGCGGTCTTTTCTTGATCCCTGGGATCAATTCTTAATTGCCAATATCCCTTTACCAGGTCCAATGATGAGATGAACCGACAACCCCCTATGGTTTCAATCAGGTTGTCTAGCCTGGGCATTGGGTAGGCATCAGGAGTGGTTACGCGGTTTAATTTCCTGTAATCTACACAAAACCTAATGCTCCCATCAGGCTT
Source organism: Pogona vitticeps (assembly GCF_051106095.1). Classification (NCBI taxonomy): domain Eukaryota; kingdom Metazoa; phylum Chordata; class Lepidosauria; order Squamata; family Agamidae; genus Pogona; species Pogona vitticeps. The sequence goes on along the minus strand of NC_135788.1, from coordinate 74,155,347 downwards.
GTCCACTAGGACTATCGGAGAGGACCAAGGACTAGAAGATGGGACGATTATGTTCTCCCTAAGCATCTCGTCCAGCTCCTTCCGCACCTTGTCCCTATAGGGTCCCGTCACTCGGTATGGGGATACTGCCTGCGGGGGTGCATCCCCTGTGTGGATCCGATGCATCACTCCCTTCACTATCCCCGGCTTATTGGAAAACACCTTTTGATATTTGATGAGCAGCATTTTTAGTTCTTGCTGCTGGTCTTGGGTGAGTGCAGGACTGATCTTTACCTCCTCTGGGTTGTATTTTACTTCCCCTCTACCCTCCCAGAAGGGTAATTCAGCTTCCTCACTCTCAGCTGCCTTTATTGCAAATAAAACCCTCTGTTCCCCTCTGTAGTAGGGTTTTAGGGCATTCACATGTACCACCCTCCTTGCTTGGTTTTCCTCCTGCTCTATAAGGTAGTTCAGATCTGACATCTTGGAAATGACCCTATATGGTCCTGCCCATTTGAGCTGCAGTTTGTTCTCTCTGCAGGGCCTAAGCCAAAGCACTTCCTCCCCTGGGTCAAAGTGCCTCTCTCTAGCTTTGTGGTCATACCATGTTTTCTGTCTGACCTTCTGAGCTTGCAGGTTTTCTGCTGCTAGCTCTAGGTTTCTCTTTAGGTCATTCATCAAGGTGTCTATGTATGTCACAACGTCTTGTGGGTCATCCTGGGTGATCTGCTCCCAATTTTGTTTGATCAAATCAAGGGGCCCTTTCACCCTTCTCCCAAATAAAAGTTCAAACGGACTGAACCCGGTACTGGCTTGTGGCACTGATCGATAAGCAAACAAAAGGGATTGCAGCTTCTGGTCCCAATTGTTTGGATTCTCTGCCAAGTAAGCCCTAATCATGCGCATTAGAGTCCCATTGAACTTCTCAGTTAACCCATTACTTTCAGGGTGATAGGCAGTGGTTTCCTTGTGCTTAATTCCACAGATTTGCCATAAGCGTTTCATGAGCTTCGATGTGAACGATGCGCCCAAATCTGTGATTATTTCTGAGGCAAATCCCATCCTGGACATATACCCCACCAAGGCATCTGCCACTGTGTTAGTTTCAATGTTAGTCAAGGGTATGGCTTCAGGGTACCTTGTGGCATGGTCCACAATGGTGAGAATGAACCTGTTCCCCCTCTTTGTGGCCTTGGGCAAAGGTCCCACAATATCCACCCCTATGCATTTGAACGGAGTGTCAATCACAGGCAAAGGGCACAACTTTGCTTTGGTCCTGTCGCGGTTATTCCCCTGCCTTTGACACACATCACATTGTTTACAGAATGCTTTGATCTGCTTCCCTATTTCAGGCCAGTAAAAATTCTGTGTGATTCTCTGCTGTGTTTTGTTCACCCCTAAGTGCGCAGCAAACATGTCAGAGTGCCCCCTTTGTAAGATCATGGGGCGATACTTTTCAGGTACCACTAGCTGACTTCTGATCCCATCTCCCCCTTTTGAGATATTCCTCAGGGTCTCTCTATATAAAATCCCCTTTTTCTCTAGAAATCTCACTGGGGTTTCAGGTGTTAGCTGGGCGTCTGTCACCTGTTCAAAACACTTTTGGAGAGTGGCGTCTGCCTTTTGCTCTTGGCCAGATCTGCTGTCTGTGGTTAAGGTTTCCACCACAGCTTCGGCACTCCCCTCTACTTCCGTCTCGGGCTCATCAGTACCCCCCTGAACTGTCCCCGTGGTGGCTTGTGAGCGTGTAATCACTAGCACCCGTTTCACATGTTCAGCCAGGTCATTTCCCACGAGCACGGCTGCTGGCAGAGTCGATGAAATCGCTAGCCGCCAAACTCCCCTCCAGCCTTGAAAGTTCACAGGTACGTCAGCGACTGGCAGCGAGATCACCTGTCCCTCAATCCCTGCCACCTTTATGCTCTCATTCGGGATTATATACTCCCTAGGAATAATATCTGGATGGCACAGGGTCACCTGGGAACAAGTATCCCTTAACCCCCGATACTGATGGTCAAGTATTCCTACGTCCACCCCTGCTGTTTCAAACAACTGAGAATCTGTTCTCACAAGTAAGCAGTGCCTGACCTCCACAAGAGGACCATTTTCCTCAGCCTGATCAGCAGATGTCACTGTTCCAGATTGAGTAGCCATGGCAACAGGCTCCCTCAGTGACAAGGAGCTTTGCTCTTTCTGGACACAGAACACAGCTTTTGGCTTGGTTCCACTCGAATCATGAGGCACATTTCCTTTTAGCTGCTTTAATTTCTCACACTCTGAGATTAGATGGCCCTTTCCTTGACAGAAATAACATTTTCTGGTGTATTTTGAGTCTTTCTCATCTTGTTTTGGTTTTCCCTCCAAAATCTGAGGTCTTGGTTTCGTGTCTGAGGGCTTCCCTTCACCATGGGCCCCTCCCACTTGCTGGTTTCTTCCTGGTCCCTGAGAGTACTTGCTGTAGGTTTCTTTGGGTTTACCTATCAATTTCCCCTCAGCACCTAAGGGCTTTCTTATTTGGGAAATAAAGTCTGCGATTTCGGCCGCCTCTGCCACAGATCTAGGTTTCCTTTCCCTCACCTGGAACTTCAGTTCCCCATGCAGGACTGAATAGAACTGTTCCAGCGCTATCAAGTCTTTGAGCTGCTGGAAGGTCTCTGTTCCCTCCTGAGATAGCCATTTCTCTAGCAGCCTCACCAGTTGGGCCCCCACTTGGGTAAAAGTCTGCTCTGGTTTCTTGGTGAGTGACCTGAATCTTTGCCTCAGCTGTTCCGCATTTATCCCATGTCTGGCAAACACCAGTTTTTTAAACTCTGCAAAATCTTTTAGCAGTTCCTCTGGCATCTCTGCATAGACCTCTGCCAGGCTGCCACTGATTAAAGATCGCATGATGGTCATCTTCTCAGTTTCCCTTACTGAGAAGTCCACAAACGCTCTTTCCACTAGGGAAAAGAACACCTCAGGGCAATCCCCCTTGTGGTACACAGGGAATTTCTTCAAGTCAGTTTTAGACAATTGGCCCCCCTCAGAATCTCTATTGTTATTATTGTTCTGATTCATCAGTTCCAATTTTCTTAACTCAAACGCCATTCTTTCTTTTTCCAGAGCAATTTTCTCTTTCTCTAATCCCAATTCAAATTGTCTTTGTTTCTCCCTTTCCCTTTTCTCTTCCTTTTCCCTTTCAAACGCCATTTTTTCTTTCTCTAATCTTTCCTCCATTTCAAATTGCCTCATCCTCAGTTCATGCTGTTGGGCTATGAGCAATTTTCTGAGTTCTGGGTTCTGTTCTCCCGTGCTGTCACCCTGCACTGAGCCAAATTCATCCTCAGAACCTTGTTCTACCTGGGGGTCTTTCACTTCACCCATTTCTGCCATTTGGCTTCGAGTCAAGGGCATAATCCCCCCCCCCAGAACAGGCTGCTTTCAAAAGTCAAGCCTCAAAATAAAGCGACCACTTTTTTCTTTTGCCTCAGAACCAGCTTTCTATAGATTGCTGCTGTTCTTCAGCACTAACTTGCAACTGTTGCCAGCCGGAGTCCAACCCCCTCTGCTAGGCCTCTCAGCAGGCAGGCTAGATCCCTGCTACTTCACACAGTTTTGCCTCAGCTTTTTTCCCGCCAAAACAGGTTGCCTCAGAGCCCCCTAATCTAGTCCCCAGTTGGCACGTTCTTCCACTAGCGCACCTCCCCGTGAGGTACGCCTAGAAGATTACCTACGCGCCCTCAGAATGTCCCTGACTAGACCCCCCTTGCTCTGGGCACACTTGCCAAGGCTTTGCTGGACCACTGGACAACTGGACCAGTCGTATCCCACACGCTGGACACCAATCAATGTGACAACCCCAGACCTACTGGGAGATGCCACAGTTTCACTAAGCTGCCACCAACCATTCCCTGTAAGAAGTCACACAGACCAGGGATGGATTTTTAACAAATAAAGGAATAAGGTTTATTTAAATAACACACAGGGAAAATAAAATGATCAAGTGAATAAGATACAGTAACGTGGCTTAGTCTCAATCATACATACACCAGTTTGGTTCACACAGAACACCTTTAAATAAAGCACAGACCCTGAACCTATCAGTTCTGGCTAACCATACAGACACCTGAACCTATCAGGTTGGTACTGACTGACACACAGTAGTACCCTGTCTGACACACAGACTCCCACACCAGCTTCTTCTCTCAGCTCTCCTTCAGCTCTCCTCCAGCTCTCTTAACTTCTCCACACAAGCTCCACATATATATACAGTACAGCCCCTCCTCCTGATGTCCCGCCTTCCACTCCCCATAGGATGGAACTTTCCCTCCAAACCCATGACAGACAGGTAACATCAGTGCTGTATGTAACAGTGAGGTATTTTAAAAACCCCTGCTGGCCAGTTAAAAACACTCTTGCTTTGCATCTAAAAAAAACCTGATTTCCTTCTCCCTCCTTGTGTCCAGGAATTTATAAATCAATATAGCTGAAGTTCTTATCAGTCAGTGTGACCGCAATCTAAATTATACAACACTGATATATGAGGGTTCACTGGGTTCTCTATTATTTTACAAAATCACAAGTGGATTCATTATGTTCCACCTATTTCATGTGCTTTTCACGGTTGTGGCTGATTCTAGAAGGGTGTACCATGTCCTTTTTTTCATGTTGACATATAACCAGGAAAGACAGAAAGTTGATTCCTATCAACAGAAGCTGAAAAGCTAGAGGCACCACGAGAATAGCAAGAGCAGAGAAAAAAGGAAGGAAGGAAGGAAGGAAGGAAGGAAGGAAGGAAGGAAGGAAGGAAGGAAGGAAGGAAGGAAGGAAGGAAGGAAGGAAGGAAGGAAGGAAGGAAGGAAGGAAGGAAGGAAGGAAGGAAGGAAGGAAGGAAGGAAGGAAGGAAGAAAGAAAGAAAGAAAGAAAGAAAGAAAGAAAGAAAGAAAGAAAGAAAGAAAGAAAGAAAGAAAGAAAGAAAGAAAGAAAGAAAGAAAGAAAGAAAGAAAGAAAGAAAGAAAGAGACTCTGACCTTCTGGCATTGAAATGTTAGAACAAACTGTCATTTCTTTCCTACCACAAACATTTGTCAATAGAATCTACTTTCTGTTTATTTAGATTTATGAAAGTTTCTGTGTGATGGATGCTGCCCTGACATTTGAGCTATCCCCCTGTAAAACTGGAATCAGATAAATTTGATTAATGTGGTAGTAGTGAAGCACACAGAGTGCAGTATTCCATTTTTCAGAAAGTGACTGATATGGAAAAAATGCATTTCTGATTCAGGAAGGCAAATTGCACTCACAACATTGAGAAACCCTTCAAGGATAGAGTTATTTCCAAGGTTATTTGGAGCAGCATCTTCATGTGAATCCGGTGAACTTTCAACAGGCTTGTGTTCATTTAGTAAGCAGCATGTAAGAACATAAGAACCACTTTGGCTTAGACCTAAAGCTTATCCCATTGAGTATTTGGCTCTCACAGTGTCCATCCGGGTGCTTGCTGGAAGCTCATTAGCAGGATATGAGTGCAGTAACACCCTTCTGATCATGCTCTCTCGTAACCAGAATACAAAGGCGTGCTGCCTCTCATATTTGAGAGAATATACACTGCTCAGTCACAACACTAAAACCACTGACAGGAGAAGTGAACAGCATTGATTATATCACTACAATGGCATCAGTCAAGGGGTGGGATGTAAGGCAGCAAGTGAACAGTCAATTCTTGAATTTCATGTGTTGGAAGCAGGAAAAAAAAGGGGAAGCAAAAAACTGAGTTATTTTGACAAAGACCAAATAGTGATGGCTAGACAACTGGGTCAAAGTATCTCCAAATGGGAGCTCTTGTGGGGTGTTCCCGATAACGGAGCAGAATCAAACTAGATTTTAGTATAACCCTTAGAGAAACTAGGCCCAGAAACATTCACACATAGCTCAAGCAAATAGAGGAACATTCACACATCATATAGAATGTCCTTGTAACACTTTTATTTGGCTCATCCTCCTTTTGATGTGGCAGATGGCCTGGTCCTAGAATGCAGGCGGGAGGAAACCAGTGATGATAGGCCAAAACATTCACACGAGGGAGCCAGAGAGTGAACGCCATATATCAGGGCCCAGGAAGCCTACACATAAACATACCAATAGAGAAAATTCTTTCCCCAGACATTCAGGCACATCTTGGACATAGGCCAAGGACACATGGGTGCACAATCTGCATATCTATAGGGAACCAATAGCTCAGCACAGTTGGCATCACTACTCAATAAGGGACTGGATCCAAACTTGATGCATCAGAACTATTTTGGCAGCATGAGGGGGACCTACACAACATTAAGCAGGTGGTTTAAATGTTGCAGCTGATCAGTGTATAACCATGATAACTAACTGTCCTTATGTATGGCCAAGTCATCTCTGACTTATGGTGACCCTGTGAATGAGTGACCTATAAAATGTCCTGTCATTTACAATTCTGCTCAGCTCTTGCAAAATCTTGTTCTTCCTTTATGGAGTCAAGCCATCTCATATTTGGTCTGGTATTTTCATGTCATCTTCAACCTTTCCTAGTATTATTATTTTTTTCCAATGAACCTTTTCTTCTCATGATCTACCCAAAGTACAACAGCCTTTTAAATGTAATCAGTTCCAGTAATTAATGCTCAAGAAAAGCACTGGGGGAATGCGCACAACATGGCATTTTCAATATTCTACAAATCATCCATTCTGTATTCTTTTAAAATATGTATGCTGAATTATCCAGGTTACAGACATGTATTTAAAGTACAGTGGTGCCTTGCTTGACGAGGATAATCCATTCCAGCAAAATCGCTGTAGAGCGAAATCCTCATCAAGCGAAATAAAAAAGCCCATTGAAACACATTGAAAACCATTCAATGCCTTCCAATGGGCGAAATACCTGCTCGTCCAGCGAAGATCCTCCATAGGGCGGCCATTTTACGATGCCTGTGCAACGAAAAATGTCTCCTAAAAACAGTGGGGAGCCATTTTGAGCAGCCGGTGGCCATTTTGAAAACCCGACGATCAGCTGTTTTGATCGTTGTAATGCGAAGAATCGGTTCCCAAAGCAGGGAACCGATCATCGCAAAGCGGATTTTGCCCATTAAAACATCATTTTGTGATCGCAATTGCGATAGCAAAAACATAGTCGCAAAGTGGATTCATCATCAAGCGGGGTAATCGTTAAGCGGGGGACCACTGTAATTATTTCCCATTGAATAGCATAGCACTTTTCAAATGCATAGCCTGAAGAATAAGACAGTGTCCTTCAGGGTTCTGTTTTGTCCCCTGTACTATGAAACTGCTGGGAGAGGTTGTCTAGAGTTTTGGGGTTTGGTTTCACCAGTATCAGGATAACACCCATTGTATCTCTCCTTTCCATCTAAATCCAAGGAAGTAGTTTCAGTTAAAATCAGTGTCTACTATCAGCAGTAGACTGGATGAGGGTGAATAAACTGAAACTTATGGTAATCCAGAGAAGACAGAGGTGCTCCTGGTCAGTCAAAAAGCAGATCAAGGAATAGGGTGGATGAGGGTACACTCCCTCTGAAAACACAGGCCTGCAACATGGGGGTGTTCCTGGATTCATCTTTGAACCTGGATGCCCAGGTTTCAGCAGAGGCCAGGAGTGCCTTTGAACAGTTAAAGCTTGTGCACCAGCTGCACCCATTTTTGAGAGGTCTGATCTGGCCACAGTGACACATGGCCTCGTTACATCCTGGCTGGACTACTGTAATGCGCTTCAAGTGGAGCTGCCTTTGGAAAGTGTTCGGAAACTCCAAAGGGTCCAAAATGCCACAGCCAGATTGTTAACTGGGACTGGTTACAGGGAACTTATAAAGCCCCTGTCACAGCAGCTCCATTTGCTGCCAAATTGCTTGTTCTTCCACAGGAAGGCAAAGACCTTTCTCTTCAGACAGGGTTTTCATTGGTAACTGGAGGTCTGAGAGGGGTTTTTAAATGGATTGTTGTGCTTTCAAATGTGTTTTTAGTATTGATTTTATTTACTGTTTTCAATATACTTCTTTAATTCTTTTTAAATATTTGAATACTTATTGTTTTTAGCTTTTAAATATAGTATTTTTAATTATCTAAGCCACCTTGAGTCCTTTTAATGAGAAAGGCAGGGCAAAAATATTTTAAATAAATGAAATAATTGTTTCTATGTCTTACTTTATTTGTGTCAGAAGCACCATAGAACAATTTATAAATGTATAATAATTTTCAACTAAAATGTAAATCTCGAATACACTGACATCAGTGTGAAGTAGATCGGTGCTACCACACCAATGCCACTGTCGGGGAGTGATGTGGAATGTCTGACTGAATTATAGGGAATCAGACTATTACTTCATTTAACCTGTGTTGTTTTTCTCTGATTAGCAGCAAGATCTCTGCAAGATCTTGGGCAGACATCTTCCCAATCCTAGCAAAGATCTTTTTCAGCAGAAGACTGAAACTGGAACTTTGAGCATACAAAGCATGTGGACTACACTGAGTTTTTAACATTAAACATCAAAGTTAGTGCACAAATGAGGATCCAGTACCAAGGAACATATCACTTCTGAAGATTATCAACTTTTAGAGGTAAGATGTTGGAATGAATCCCCATCTGAAGAGTCAATGGAAACCAGGTCCTCCTGATCAGAGAATAACCCATTGACCCCAGATTTGGGGGCAAATTTGTGTTCCATGGAGGTAAGTGCAGATATGGTATGTCTCCTCCATTGGAATACAGGAGGCAGACATAAAAGCCTCATTATAACACATTGGGATTGTGAATCCAAGGTTTGTGTGCATGTATGTAGGAACATTTATGGGCATACATGTGTGATTTGAATGACTCTTGAGCATACAAGGGTTAGTTTTGTAGGGAGAATTTACCAGTATTTGCTCTACAGTGATAGACACATTGTATTTAAAACCTTCATTCCCACCAGTTATGAGCACCACTTCGAGAATCATGTTCATTTTGGTGGATTTTTGTTTTGCTTAATTAATTGCTTTTGTCTCACTTATTTGCATGTTGTAGGGGTTTATGAGTACCCATTGGGATGTAGTTGACAAAGTGACAGACAAGGACTCTGAAGACTCAGGTTCAAAACCCTGCTCAGCCATGGAAACTGACTGGGGGAATGGAACTAGAAAACCATTCCTTAAATATCTCACTTACCTTGAAAGCCCTGTTAAGGTTGCCAAAAGCCACAGCGCATAACAACAAGGGGATTATATCAATCTAAAGTACATGGAGTTTGAGAGTCCTTTCTCATCCTGTGCCACTATAACATCATTGATATCCATCAACATTTTGTCTGATTCTCCAGGCTATGTATTTGGAAAGTGCTGTACCATTCAGTAGGAAATAATTTCTTTAAATATATGTCTATAACCTGGATGATACAGCATACATATTTAAAACGAATATACAAAAGAGGTTCTGTAGAATATGGAAAATGTCATGCTGTGCACATTCCCCCAGTGCTTTTTCTTGAGCACTAATTACTGAAACTGATTACATTTAAAAGATTATCTTTCCAGCTGGAGGGGATAGGGATGCATTTTCTTAAATGGATTCTTTAGGGCATTTCAACGTGAAAAGTAGCAAATAGGTGTTGTATGAGATCTAAGCAAATGGCCTTGTTAATACATCACTTCCAGGCTGACATGGATCTGTATGGTAAGAGAAAACTGAGTAAAATAACAAGCTCCTGCTTTTGTCTGTGGCTAGGGAGAGCAAATTTTCCAGAAACCTGCCCGATACTTCACCAGGCAGGTTCCTGGAACTCTGAAATATCCTGCAACCTTAGTTTTGGTTTTGTGACTCACCTTGGAGATTCAAGTCTGCTTCTGTGCATAAATGCTTCCTGTACAGTATATAGAAGACTAGCATGTCAAAAAGGGTCTAGACAGCATTTTCCCAAACATGCCAATTTTCTATGAGTGGGAAGTGTTTAGGTGTGGGAAATGGCTCAGTCCCTCAGTTTTCTATTTAGAAAGTTAAGTTGTTCAACTGAGCCACAAGATGACCACAATGATATGCATTGGCTTTAGAAAAAGAATGTCCAAATGAGGCAAAGCAAGGATATTTCTACATTACCAGAGCAGGTACAGGCCAGTTCAAGAAGTCCCTAGTTTGACTCACTGGGCCCTGGGAAAGGATTTGAAAAGCCTCACCAGACTTTATTCCTCATCCAGCTGAGTGGGCAGCTGCTTTGTGTCCAGGCATGGCAAGGGAAGGGTAATTTCTCACTTGTTAGAGGGACTGTGTTCTCAAATATTCTTGCTTTTTCCTTTAAGTAACTACACTGGGTCTTCCTTATGCTGTATATGAATGGATGACTAACTTCTTGTGTGGACTTTGATTGGATATTTAATGCCTGGTGCTGGCCTTGATTTGTAGAACTTTTTTTCCCTTGCTGTGAGTCTTTGTGTATGTCAGAGTGAGTGAGGGTGTAGCACTCTCATTTGAAGTTGACAGTGAGCGGAGCAAGACAGGCTGATGGGAAACATCAAGGGAGTATCATATGTACCCAAACACATACATTTTCCCAGAGCATGGCTGTCTTCTGGAAGCAGAAGGAAGAAAGGAAGCTGATAGTAGATGTGTCTATGTCTCAAGGTCCATGCCATTCCCAAAGTTGTTGGTGCCACATAGAGTGTTCCATTCCAGATCATGGACTGTTATTTCTCTCATTTTCAGTTCTTTCAATCAGCTTGGGAGCTGATTGAAAAGAAAGGTTGGTCCTGATTTTTATGTCAAATATTTGAATACAGGCTGGACAGTATTTGCACACCCCTGGGTATTATGCAACAAGAAATTGGGCTCACCTTTCAGGAAATGAAATGGGAAGCACTTCTTCATCGCAGCACTGTTATAAGTGCCATATACTTTCACTTCAGCTATTTGATATTTAGTACAATACAGATTCTTTCTAAAAGGTTTACAATTCAAGCTTCATCTACACATATATTCAAGCACATGTATTCAAGAGTTATCTACACATATTTTTTCTTGTCCAGTTCTTATATTCTCTCCTGTACAAAGGTCTCCTATTTAAGCTGTTTGCTCTTTATTGTCTTTTTTTTTGCAACAGACTACCATGACAATTTCTTCTGATTCAGAAGACTGCCTTTTATCCCTTGCTGTCCTTTGTGCATAGAATTTTCTCCTTGACCACTTGTGTGATCCCACCTTACCTCTCTCATTCCTTCTCCCCTAATTCTCATGCAGTACTAAAATTCAGCTGATAGCTAAATCTAATGACACATAATAGAAACTCCTATCTTTCCTTTCCTTCTGTTTTACCCTTCTTCCCCTTCCTCTGTTTCCATTATGTCCAATTTTAGATTGTGAACTCCTCAGGGCAAGGACCTATTTGTTTAGTAAAGAACAGAATAGTGCTTTATAAAGTAACACTCAAAGACTTTTGAAGAAAATGACTATTTGGAAGAAGGCTAGCTTATGATTTTTATTCCTGATGAACTAGTTTGGAAGTGTTCTCTTTTTCCATGAAAGAACACTTTAAACACAACATTCCTTATTGAAATGGGCACAGCCAACTGAATAGTGTGATTTTGTGTGAATTGTATAGATTGACAGGGAAAACATGCCTACACATCTCTCTTACCACATGGCAAGGAGGCACAACAACAATAGCTCTGCCTGTTGAGAACTCTGGGGTCCCCCCCCACAGGCGGAAAAAGGGCTTGTCCATGAAGCCGTTTGCCCCTTTTGATTTTGACATTCAAATTAACGTAATGCTTTGCACAGCACTTTAAATGGATGCATATGTACACATGCACACACAGAACACAGCTCCTGTCTTAGTGCCTGGTTTTCTTCCATCCTTCACCACCAAATTTTAAACCACTCTTAAAACACTAAACTCGACCACCTGAATTGGGCCCTACAGGCAAATGGCTATTCCAAAATAAAATAAAAAAATGAAATCACAAGAGCCATCAAACCAAGAAAACAACATGGAACTGAAGAAGAAAAACAGCCACCCACAAACAAAGTATTTCTGCCATACATCAAAGGGGTCATGGACCGCATGGGGAAACTTCTGGAAAAACACAACCTAAAAACAGTATTCAAGCCCACCACAAAAATACAACAAATGTTATGGTCAGCAAAGGACAGAAGGGACCACCTCACCACTGCAGGAGTATACTGGATACCTTGCAGTTGTGGCCAAGTATACATTGGAACCACAAAACGAAGCATCCAGACCAGAATCAAAGAACATGAGAGACACTGCAGACTAAAACAACCAGAAAAATCTGCAGTAGCTGAACATGCCCTGAAACAAACTGGACATGAAATTCTATTTCAAAATACTGAAATACTGGACAACACCAGCAATCATTACGTCAGACTGCACAGGGAAGCCATTGAAATCCACAAGCACCAAAAGGCTTCAACAAAAAAGAGGAAAGTTTGAAACTCAACAAAACTTGGCTCCCAGCTCTCAAAAATACAGCATGCAAAAGGTCACGAACTCTACCCAACCACAAGGTCAAGGGAATCACTACCATCAGCTACAGTGACAGATAATCTCCTTATCACAACAATACACCCACAACAAAACACACTAATCACCCATCCACAGAAAACAATACACCCACAACAATACACACTAATCATCCCATCTCACAGCCAAAAATACTCCACGCCCTAGCCAAACTACAGCAGAGCACAGTTTGCTGTCCTCTGAAGATGCTGGCCACAGAGACTGGTGAAACGTTAGGAAGAACCACCTTCAGAACACGGCCAAGAAGCCCGAAAAACCCACAACAACCACTCTTAAAACATTTGTGCCAACATTATTTTAAGACATGTTTCTTTGGTTTCAAGCCAGTGTTTGGAGGTAGGCTACAATTAGTCTATATTGGCTCTTTCATATGACACAGAAGTTATGGTAAACCTTGATCAAAGAAAATCATGATAGAAGTTGTAAAATACAGGAGCACTCAGGCACTGACAGAATAAGAGCTATGGCAGATAACACAGTTGCAGCAGTAAGACTAACTAGCTCCGTTTACTTGTAATTCACAGCCACTTTCCAGAAAGCAGTGCCATGCTCATGAGAAAACACATACACATATATGAAGTAATTGACAGGGTAGAGGCAATGACATGGGCTTTTCCCACTCTATGCTTTCTTACATACCAAACATACAAAGTTTGGTTAAGTTCCCGCTTCAGACAAGGCCTCAAAAATTCTCATCCTGACCAAACTCCAGAACTTTCAGAGGAAGGTTCAGAAAAGAAATGAAGCAAAGAGAAGATAAATCATATCATTATCTAAACTGGCAATTCTGCAACTAATAGGATCCTCCCATTGTAATGCCTCTGTCCTGAACTACTCTTTGTATTGCAGGAAGGTAGGTTTTTTTTAAATTAATTTTTATTTTATACAAAAAATACACCAAAAAAACCCACATACATAACAACAAAAATACAAAAAACCAATTAATAGTGCTTATTATAAACTAAATTCTAATGTGCACCCCATACCCACGGGACTCTATTTACTATAAATTTTTTTTCTTACAGATTACCTCTCCAAAATTGTATTGAGTATTCTTTAGAGGCTTTCCCCCTTCCTTTCACTAACACAAATTCCACAAATTTACCCCAAATATCATAGAAATTGTTACAACTTATTTCCCCTCTTTTTATTTTAAGTTCCATAGTCAATTTATCATTTAATGCAATGTCCCATACTTCACAATACCAGTCTTCAATTTTAATATCATTCTTGTCTTTCCAAAATCTAGCTATTAGTATTCTAGCACCTGTCATAAAATTAGTGATTAATTCTTTCGAGTGATGGTCCAAATCTGTATTATCAAAAATTGACAATAAAGCAATTTTGGCATTAAAATCAATATCTTTACCAAATATATCACACATTTCCTTAAAAATCAGTTCCCAAAATTTCTTAACCACTTTACATTCCCACCACATATGAAAATACGTACCAATTTCCTCATCACATTTCCAACATGCTTTGGGGTATGTTGGATTTATTATATTCAATTTTACAGGAGTCAAATACCACCTTAGACAGATTTTAATTTTTTTTTTCCTTTATTCTTGTTGACATTAATCTTAACACTCTAATCCTCCACATTTTTGTCCAATCCTCTATTTTAATTTCTGTTTTTAACTCATTTTCCCAAATTAATTTTAAACCTTCTATTCCCCATTCTTTTTCGTCTTGTTCCAAAATTATATTATATATTTTACTTACTATTCCTTTCAAAATTGTATCTTGCATATCTTCATGTGATGACAGAAATTGTTCGTACTTAGTAGGTTCTCTACATTTACCATTAGTTTTCAACCAATCCTTTGTCCAGGTATCTAACTGAATAAGATTATACCATGATAGTTTATTAGATTGCAGTTTAGACATAATCAACTCCTTCGATCTCATGTTACCCATCCAGTCCTTCAATCTTGCAACCCTTTTATTCTTAAATAGTTCTACTAAATCCTTTAAATTTGTAGGAAAGTTTTCTGTCTCAGTCACTAGTTTTAATGGTGAAGTTAAGGGACAAAATTTCTCTTTATATTCTCTTTATATTTATTCCAAATATTTAACAGGTTTCTTAAAAAGGGGTTTTTTATCTGATTTATTGAACTTCTCTTTAGTATATTAAACAAGTATCCTTCAGCATTTCCATTTATTTCTGAAGATTCCATCTCCCACCAAATTAATTTTTCTTTATTGAATATAATATCTCCAATAACTCTTAATTGATTTGCTATATAATAATTTTTAACATTGGGCATACCTAAACCTCCTTTTTTTTGAGCCTTATACCAATATCTTTTATTTATTCTAGATTTTTTGCCTTGATTACAAAATCCATTAATTAATCCCTGCCAATATTTAAAATCCTCTTCTTCTAATCGTATTAGGAGCATCCTAAATAAAAAAGTGATCTTCGGTAATATTTTCATCTTAATTAAAGCGATTCTCCCAAACCATGATAGTTTCAATTTGGCATACTCTTGCAATTTATCTTTAATTTCATTTTTTAATTTATTAAAATATTTCTCTTTTAATTTTTGAGTTGTTCTAATTATGTTTATACCTAAATATTTGATAAGATTAGCTTTATAGAATAATACCATTTATTTTACTCTTGTTCTTTGCTTTTTTCTTTCTCTTTCTTTTTTGCAGGAAGGTAGTTTTACCTTTTTCCTTGACCTATTTCTCTCTCCCTTTCCTGGATAGAGATCCCACTTCTTAGCATCTAGTACTTTGTCCTTGGTCTCCTGAAGGGGGAACCTCTACATATCCCTTTATACATAAGACAAAGTCGTGAGAGATTAAAGGACTGAATGCTTAGATTTGTGGAGATCTGCCACAGTTTCCATCTTAATCTGGTTTAGCATGCAGTACCTAAATTTGATTAATGGTCCTGATTAAGATGCTGAAATATAATATAATGGCAGCTGAAGAGCCTCATTTTCCTGAAAGATAAAACAAGCCCAAACAAAACACAAACTAGAAGGTCCTGAAATTGCTCAAAACAACAACAAAACAAACAAACAAAACCCACCACCACCTCTATTTAATTTGACTTTAGGCTTTTTTGAATTGCTGTAAAAATGGGTGAATCCACAACGCGTAATCCATGATATGTAAGAGCAGATTAATTTGATCCGGAAGTGTGCTTTTTGGAGTGGCTGGGAGGTTTTCTTTTGCTCCTCCAACAAAGCTCAGTTTAACACAGATGTGGAATCAGCTCATTTAAATTCATTACCCCATGTGAACACCTCTGTCTGCTTTTAAGCATTTAATCAGTCACATGTCCCTGCTGTTGTTTTATTGAAAGCGGGGTTGGAGTGGGGAAGAAGCCAGGCCACCACGCCTGCAGGAGCCCCTGCTGCTTGCTTGCTTGACCAAATCTTCTTCCAGTCCTGGGTTGGGAGTGGGTGGGTGGGGGAATGGATAAGGCAAGATCAACCCAAGGAGGCATCTATTCACTGAGCCAGTGTGCAAACTCTGGAACCAGTGACTGAAAGGCAGGCAGGCAAAATGCTGTTGCATCTCTCTTCCCACTCCAGCCAGCCAGTTTCAACTCATATTTCCTCCTTCTCCCTAGCTCTCTCTCTCTCTCTCTCTCTCTCTCTCTCTCTCTCTCTCTCTCTCTCTCTCTCTCTCTCTGTGTGTGTGTGTGTGTGTGTTTTCTGTGCACATTTGTGGCATATGTCAGCAGTCTGCCACAAGTGCCACTGTGCACGTGAAGGCTTTTCTAGTTCTAGCTTGCTTGACTGTTTTCTATTGCATTTCCCTCCTCTGGGCATATACACAAACAAACACACACACCTGCCTGCATCGCTGAATTCCAGACTTCGGTTGGAGAGAGAGCACACACATCTGTTGAGGGTGACAAAAACACTGAATTAAATGTTTGTTTCAAGGAAATGCAAACTGTAATTTAAACACCATGTGATGCCACATGACTCGGAGTCAATTTCAATTTATACTGGCACATATTCCGAATTACTGCTTTATTGTAAACAGGCCCTCAGATGCTAAATAAATAAAATTAGGCAAACTCATTTGTCTGTGAGTTACATCGGAAAGCTTTATCCTTGACACTACAGACAATTCATTCTTAAAACAATCTCTTCTGATCATCCCTTTAAAAGAACAATTTTTTAAAAAACCCTTTAACCCAAAGGTAAATAATACAGAATCACCACTTCCAATCTAGGTAATGTTGAAGGTGGCTGATTAATTTAAAGTGAGAGATATTTCCCCATGGCTGAATGCACACTGTGAAATGAGAGGGCCATGTATCATGATGAAAAGATCAGATTAAAATGGCAGTACTTTGTAATAAAACTGAAGAAACAGGCAGCTGGGAAGTCAGCCAGGAAACAGGCAACTATCATGCTTTCATCAGGAAAGATGAAATCATAAAATGTACTGCAGCAGGATAGGTGTTTCCATCTACCTCCATCAACAAGAACTCCTTGTGGTAAGAAAACATTGTTTTGAAAGATAAATAGTGTACCAAGCACATTGTGTTCACTGGCATTTCAAGATATTGATGTCAGTGGAACAAAACTGCTGATGACCCAAACATCTATATTGCCATGCTACCCTCCTTTCTTGTTCTCTTCCTGCTTCATTTTATTTTCACTGGCAGAAAATTACAGCATGCTGGGAAGAAGCACACACTTCTCTAATGCATGAATTGTGGTGTCACCATGGCACAATTCTCTTTCTTTGCTCAGGGTGCACAGACAAAAAGAAAAGAGCCAATGCTGCTTTGAGTAAGGTGCTGAAGAGCCAGAATGAATCTGGACCAACATTCCCTCTAGGCCGCATGGGTGCGCAGTGCTGTGTTGGTGTTGCACACCTGCAGCCAGTTTTGCTGCCTAATTGGTTCTGGTTGCAGTCACAACCCCATGTGTGTGAGGTGGGGCCTCTGCCCAGCACTGGCAGAAAATTAGAGAGAATGATGCTCTGGAGCCATTTCTATGTGCAGAAAAATCAAGTGGTCAAATCTTCCATGGACTGAAAAAAATCCCCTCCTCTAGGAAGCACTTGTGGAGAAGTACAGGGACAACAGATGATAATGGGCTCAAGTTTTCAGGAAGCCATATTTCAGTTGAATATCAGGAAAATGTTCTAATCGTTAGAACAGTAGGATAATGAAACCAATCACCTCAAGAGATGATAAATGCTCTGAAGCTGGAAGCATTCAAGAGAAAATTGGACAACCATCTGTCAGATCTACTCTGATTTGGGTTTCTGTATTGAGCAGGGGGTTGGACTTGATGGGCCTTTATAGGCCCCTTCTAACTCAATTGTTCTATGAGTCTATGAATATCCACTTGTGCTGTGAAAAAGAGCATTGAGGGCAAAGATTATTCTCTACCCTGGATTTGAATTTATTTGTAAAAGCAAAAAATTAGATATAGCTATTACATTCAGAAATGTGACTTCTTGCTATCCCCATGGTTGGCACACAACTGCTTATTAAGGCTAGAAATAAGGGTTTTTATGTCTTCTGTTATTTGTAGTATCTGATTGTGGCCTCCTCAGAATGACTGACTAAAAGTTGTGTAATAAGTCACAAATAGAGTAGACCTGATGCAATTGTAAAATGAATACCCAGCTGTCTGGGGACCAAAATGTTGTTTGCATAATTATGTTGTAAACCTCCCAGAGAGATCCTTAGCACTATGGTTGGTATTAGAGATGGGGGTGACTCACCATTTTGGTGAGTCATTCTGCTTTGTGACTCACAAAGCATGAAGCTGGCCCCATGAACTGATGAAGCACGAATTTATTTGTCAATTCGTGGGGGTCCAAAACCCCTGACCACCACCACCACCCCTGTGCCCCCTGCAGCCCTGCCCCCTGCTGCCCCTGCCAATGCCTGCGCCACCCCACTGGCGCCCACCAACACATTCGCCGTCATCACTGCCATCACCACCAAGGTCTCCATCTGGCCTCTGCAGCCACTGCGTGTAAAAAGAGAGACTGGTTGCCCTTTGCAAAGATGGTGTCTGTGGCTTCATTTAGGGTAGGGAAGCTGCAGCTGCCATCTTTGCAAAGGGAAGCCTGGATTCCCTTATTGTGGTGAAGGGGGGTAGGCAGGAGGGGGTGTGGGGCTAAGGTAGGGAGAGGAAGGGGGCAGGGGATAGGCTGTTAGGGCGGGTTGCTGTGGGTGGGGTGGCTGCCTATTGGTCCACCAATCAGCTGAAAAGCCATAGGATGGCTTTTTCCCCTCCTTCATATGAGGGATGAATAAAAATGGGAAAATACTCATCCCTTTGTATTTGTTGCGGTCTCTGTAACCCATGAATGTGAAGGGATGAATATTTAACAAATCAGTGATTTCTGACAAATATCGTGATTCTTTTTTTATTTGTCCCCATGTCTAGTTGGTATATTATTTGGTATATTATTTATTTATTTAACTTTTATACCACACCAATTAATAATAAAGACTACTCTCAGTGGTTTGTCTCTAAAGTAACTAGAGTTGAATAAACATAAAGTAAAACAAATCATAAATATAATGAAACACAGTACAGTGGTGCATCGCTTAGCGATTGCCTCATTTAACGATGTATTCGCTTAGCAATGAGGTTTTTGGAGCGATTTTGTGCTCCGTTTAGCGATGTTTCCTAATGGGAAATTTCACACAGCGATGTTCGGGACCTTGCCTTGCTTAGTGATGACAGTTTAGGTCCCCCTGTTTCGCTTAGCGATGACCGTTTTCGCTATTTTAAGTGTGTCTTAAAATGTTCAAAAACTGTTTTAAATGCTTGGGATTGTTAGTGCACCTTGTAAAACCTTTGCAAACTTAATTTGGCTTTGTTCTGACTCTTCGTTAATTTTTGGTGAAAACCATTGAAATACATTGAAACCTATTCAATGCATTCCAATGGGGGAACCGCGTTTCGCTTAGCGATGTTTCCTATGGTGATTTTCGCTGAAGGACGGTAATCCGTTTCCATTGGAATGGATTATCCGGTTTTCAATGCGTTCCTATGGGAAATGGTGTTTCACTTAGCGATGTTTTCCCATAGCGATGGTTTTTTTGGAACCAATTAACATCGCTAAGCGAGGCACCACTGTATATAATCAATAAAACAACCATCAAATAAATTAATAAATGTAAGTTAAAACAACAACAATGTATTGATCAATGGAACTTCTGAGAAATTGATTCACCACTAATTCAATGGCACTATTCTACTGTAACTTACTATGCTATGAAACAAGATTTTGGTTATTGTCTCATTTTCTCCTTAGCATACAGTTGGAACATATCACCACAACATATCACATCAACACTGAGTAGTTACAATCAGCAGTTGTTGTCACAATGGCTCATAAATTGAAAATTGTAATTTCTTGGTAGGATTTTGGTTAACAAGGCTTGCATCAGGGATCATTAATACCAGTGGATTGTCAAGGTTCCTGCCCAGGAGGAACCAACTCTTGGAGCATCAAGGGTCTGTTCCTTTTGCCATAGCATCTTATTCATGTGATGTGTCTAAGGAAGTGAGTAGTGTGAAGAGTGAGAAGGAGCATTAATCTCCCCACCACCACCGACACACACCTTCTATGCCTTTAAGATGTGATATAGATTGGGTTCAAAGGCAAGGGCAGGTGAATACACAAGAGGGAAGAGAAAGAGGAGGACATACAAGAAGACAGTCTACTGAGAGTACTTACTTCAAGGGCATTGCAAAATATAGATTCAGCACCTCTCACCTGAGCACTGCCTGTAAGGAAGGCAGTGTGAATATTGTTACTGAATATTTTGAGAAGTTCTGTAGATTGATTACAAGGCAGAACCCTATCTTACGCTTTCTCAAGCTCTACAAACCCAGGAAACTGGATGCCATAATTAATGTGGATGCCCACATTAATTAGGTTATGAAATCAAACAAGCCATCCTTGCTCACAGTTCACCTTTCAATAACTCATATTTTCTTTTGCCCTTCAGGCCCAAATCTGGATGGGGAGGTAGAGTGCTCAGGAAGACCAAGAATGTTCAACATTGCCCTAGTCCATTTTCTGTTAAGAAGGAAATGGCTTTTATTGTATAGCTAGAGCAGTCTCCCCAAAACTGCTCCCCTCCTGATGTTTGGAATGTAACTCCCTTGGGTCCCACCAATATGAACAATTGTGAGATATATCATGGGAACTAAAGCCTGAAACATCTGGAGGTCAACAGGGTGGGGAAGGCAATGCTAGGTGAACTATCTTGTAACTTGGGCCATGTTTGTTTGTTGCTTATGTAAGTTGCTGGCTAGTGGCAAATCCTTCCAACTAAAAAGAAAAATGTTCCATGTATCCTGTAAAGGATGGGTGGGACGTAAAACCTCCCGAATCAACCAGAATTCTGTGAATATTGCAGTACTGCCAGCTTTTTAGCTTTATAATGAGTGGTCCTGACATTGCCCTGCCAGCAGATGCTACCATAGTCTTTAATGTACCAGGAAAATATTTTGAGTTGCTTTTCAGAACTTCATCAAACCAAAGTCTTTTCTTTTCTTTCTTTCTTTTTAATTCTCAATTAGTTGTCATTTAGTCCCCCCCCCCCGCATCCAATCAGTGCCACATCCCAGAGGGAAGGGACAAGATATGTAAATTGGTAGGTGGTGGGATTACTGTTCTACTGTTTTCACTGAATGTTTTCACCAACAGTAATTTTTGTTGATATTTGAGAATATGTGTGTTATACCTGACAAAAAAATGTAGTGAAAAGGGTAAATGTGTGAATTTTCAACAGATTAAAAACTTGCTTTTCCTGTAGCCACTTTTATCATGTCATTTTGGCGCAAATGTGGATGCCAAGTTTCGCATTGCAACTTCACTAGGTGTCATTGTCATAAGAAACAAAATATAGAGGTTATTGTGTGTTTTTCGGGCTCTTTGGCCATGTTCTGAAGGTTGTTCTTCCTAACGTTTTGCCAGTCTCTGTGGCTGTCCTCTGAAGATGCCAGCCACAGAGACTGGCGAAATGTCAGGAACAACAGCATTCAGAACACAGCCAAAGAGCCCGAAAAACACACAACAACCATTGCATACATGTCATTTTGTATTCATCAATTCCAGATTCCCTGATAAATACAAAGTGATGAATATTTATCTGGTTTTTTATTTGTCGCTTTGGAACAGCGGCTTCCCTATCTGCCTATGCCTCCATGGATCAGTTGTTCCTCAGGTACATAGGCAGAGAGAGAAGGCTAGACTCTTGGAAGGGAAGCTGCCATTGCTCTCTGCAAAGATGGTGGCAGCGGCCATGACAAGGGCAGCAGTACAAGGTAGGAGGTGATGGAGGCAGATGGGATCAGGGGGCAAGGGGCAGGGGGGCAGGCTGTGGAGGCGAGGGCCTCAAGCACTGACAAACCAACAAACCAATTTATGGTTGATTGGTAAAACATTCATAAATTCATAAAAATGTTGGCTGTTTGTCCACATCTCTAATCATGAAGTCTCCATCTCTAATCATGACATCTGTCTGAACACTCACTCACACTGACACTGACTCACTCCAACTTTCTCTTCCTGCAGCCTCTGACTGTCTGTGCAGTAGCAAGAAATGTCACATGCTCTCTATCAGCCACTCAGCATCATTCACTTACATGTTTTCACCATGTGCAGGAATATCAGTTATTTGCCCTCAAACAGTTATTTTCAGAACCAATTTTTACTTTTGTTTTTAATGGAGGCAGTAGATTAGAAAAGCCAAGTTTTACACAAATAAGCAAAGGAAGTTAAGATTTTCACGAAGGCTTTCACGGCCTGGATCTAATGGTTGTTCTGGATTTTTCAGGCTCTTTGTTCTGAAGGTTGTTCTTCCTGATGTTTCGACAATCTCTGTGGCCGGCATCTTCAGAGGACACCAACCTTCAGAGGACAGTAACCCAGAACAACCAAGTTAAGATATTGTTCTATGCTTCCTTTTTCTTTCTTTCTTTCTTTCTTTCTTTCTTTCTTTCTTTCTTTCTTTCTTTCTTTCTTTCTTTCTTTCTTTCTTTCTTTCTTTCTTTCTTTCTTTCTTTCTTTCTTTCTTTCTTTCTTTCTTTCTTTCTTTCTTTCTTTCTTTCTTGCAAAAGATCAAAACATTTCTTCAAGCCTTTGGAGACCCCCTCCCCCCGTGAGGACACTGTGCTCCCCAGGGTCCATAAAGCACAGGTTAAGAACCTGTACTATATAGTGTTCTAATACTGAATTCACAATACATTTGAGTAAAGCATAGTTAACATATTCTGGAGAAAAACAGACATGGTAATTTGGATGCGAAAAGCTAATGCATTCTGACATGAAGAAAGGCCCTGGGGATTAGCCTTGCCAGCTCTATCACGTAAAAGAGGAACAATCTAAAGGCAGTTGTACTGCTTTGGAATACAAGTGACCCCCAAATGATGTAAAGTAGAAACACTGGTTTGTTCGTAAAATGTACTGAAGTTAGTCAACAGTTTTTATTTAAAAATCACAGATATACTACAGAGAATGGGTGGATGTTGAAGAGAAATCTGAAGGTAACAGTAGCAACATGTAAACATGTTGTGAGAGGGAATTTGACTTCAAGGAAGATTAGACCTTTAAAAATGCAGAAAGGTATGCTGAGCTGAAAATTGTTGTTTAATATCCAGAGGTATTGCAAAATAACATCTGCATGAAGGGAATTGTTCAAGCAGTTTTCACAATTTTTTGGCCATGTGACACATGGCTGGACGCATGACTGAGTGCAGACTCAAATGTGTTACCTGGCTATGTCCAGGTGTGCAATGGGTAGCTCAGGCACACTATTAATGAAGTTTCTGGTTTTTGTTTTGGAATTGTAACAGGATTTTATATGCTATGTTTATTACTCAATAGCTACAGTCCTGTTGCATAGTTATGCCTGTAGAAGGTGTAACTTGTAGCAGCTTCTCACTGACAATCAACATGTTTCATATATGAATTTTCGGGTGCAAGTTGACCGTCTCCCCCCCCCAAAAAAACCTCTTTCAACTATGTTTACTTTCCACATACATAATTGTGTAAGACAATTTTGGTTTGAAAGAGTTAAGTGTTTTTTTCCTGATGAATGGGCACAGATTTTAAAATCTGATTAAAGTGCCACAAGACTTTTTTTGTTTTTTTGTAAGATGCATATGTATTTTAATTGCAGTTTTTAAATTCTCTTTTAATTGTAGTTTTTCAATATCCCTAAAAGTATCCTCAGAGTTATAGCATTAGGGCATCATAACGCTCTAGCTGTAGCTCTATCACTATAGTTTTGATCACACCTGGAAATCCAACCATCAGTACTTTCAGAAGCCTTGCAAAGACGCATGAACAGCTGCTTCACAGATAAGATTTTAGAAGAAAGAGCAAGCAGGTCTGTTTGCCAGACACTCTTCCACAGTAAATAGTGTTCTTGTTAATGGGAAAACATGAATCTTCCTGTGGTTTAATACATTCATTACTCAAGGAATGATGTCTGGTAATGTTACCATCAAATTGAAACAAGAGTAATATAATACATTGTAATTGTTCTTTCCATGCTTTGATTCATCGGTATGGCAGAAAATAACAAGTGCACTAAAGTAGTAGTTCTTCATCAGTGGTATGCACAGCACTGGTGGGACACAATAGTTGTCTTTGTGGGATTCATAACATTACTAAAAACGTACTATCTGTTTTTAGATTACTGTAGCATTAACTTAGACATTTTAGCAGCTACATAGAATTATTACTTTTGAGGGTTTTTGTGCTTACTGTCAGGATGACTGCTAAAGTTTCTATGACCTTGAAATGTGTCACAGATGATAAATATAATAACAGAATGTCTGTAAACATACCAATGTCTCCTTTTCATATAAATGTCCTCTTTTTTCATATTGTGGATCTGGATTCTTTAACAGCAGAACTGATATAACATAAAGAGGAAAACACTGCACTGAGGGACATCAGTACATTGGACAAAACCAGTTGCACACCCAGTGGCTATAATCAAGACTGGAGCAGGTCTGCCTCTTTGAAGGCTATTCCCACTTATAGGTAAACCCTCTGAAGCAGCTCCCATTTTCTTTTACTGTAGCCAGTTCAAGAGATGTGAACTGTGTCTGTTGTTCAGTATCTTTTACTTTCTGTATATATTCTTTTCATTCTGATTTACAAAGGATGGATATTAATGTAAGAACAAGTGATAAAAAATTGCAAGAAGTAGAAAAATGCCTTCATTTAATTTTAATAACACTATGGCTTCTTACCATTCATCCTCAAACCTCACATGGGAATGGCAGTCCTAGTTAGGCAGTTTATATGAAAGTTAAAATTGTAAAACGATTTCTCTATACGAAAACAGTGTCTTGACATGCCACACCACAGAGTTAACTACTATGAGATTTCTTGCTTTTGTATGAGAATGAAAAGATCAATGTACAAAAAACAGTTACATGAATTTATCTGGAAGAAAAATCCCAAATGTTTTTTTTTAAAAAAGTTACAAAGCTCTACTAATCTTGTCCTTTGGGGAGAAAACTTTAATGTTTTTCATTCTTGTCTGTGAGAGTAAAATGAGCAGATTTACATCTACGGTTTTCAGCATGCTTTCCCAATGTCATACGTAAAACAATACTGTCTTATTTCAATAGTAAGATGGGTTTGCTTTATTTCCCATGGCTTGCATTTGCCAGAGAAAAATTTTCATATGCTATTATGTTGCATGACAGCAACAACCACTTTTGCTGTTAGTCAGTTTTACAGTGTTGTATTTATTAGACAGGTCATAGCAGCCTGGGGGACTCTTAGCAATAAAGAGCTAGAAGTTATTGTTGTTGATGTTTTGCTTTGTCTTTGTTTAGTCATGTGTCTGCTTTAGAGGGAGGGCAAAATGTTCACATTAGATGTTTTTCTTTCCTGCAATACACTATGGTTATTTCATTCAGGTTTTGAAGGTCAGTTGTCTGAATCAACTGGATTAGCTAGACCAAACTGCTGCTTGTGCCTGTGCCTATTGTCTATAAACAGAGGGAGCCAGGAACATCAGGAGTACTCGTTCATTAGACAGGCGAAATACTCCTCCTGCAGATACATGCTAAGAAATGGGCAGGTTCTCCTATTGCTGCCTTCCTCAATGGTAAAGTTACACTTACTTGGACAGATGTTAGGAACTCCATTTTGTCAGCTCTTGCAGATGGTATATTCCTAGCCCAATTCTGACCAACCTGGAGAAATGGAGGAGTATATCTGGTGATTTCTTGTTATCACTAAAATAGAAGAAATAGCACATACGAACAGATATGCACACTGACATGAAGCAAGAAATAAAATTGGGTACGGGTTGGGAAGGGCAGAAACAAGACTAGGGCAGCCATGGGCTTGGCTATGAAACATCTACTTCAGCCTCTCTCCTCTGGACTATAACTCCTACCACCATTATGGTTAGGCTAATGGGAACTGTAGTTGAAAGCAGGGACCAATTGGGGATGTTCGTTATTGTTACATACAGCACTGATGTTACCTGTCTGTCATGGGGTTGGAGGGAAAGTTCCATCCTATGGGGAGTGGAAGGCGGGACATCAGGAGGAGGGGCTGTACTGTATATATATGTGGAGTTTGTGTGGAGAAGTTAGGAGAGCTGAAGGAGAGCTGAGAGAAGAAGCTGGAGTGGGAGTCTGTGTGTCAGACAGGGTACTACTGTGTGTCAGTCAGTACCTACCTGATAGGTTCAGGTGTCTGTATGGTTAGCCAGAACTGATAGGTTCAGGGTCTGTGCTTTATTTAAAGGTGTTCTGTGTGAACCAAACTGGTGTATGTATGATTGAGACAAAGCCACGTTACTGTATCTTATTCACTTGATCATTTTATTTTTCCCTGTGTGTTATTTAAATAAACCTTATTCTTTTGTTTGTTTAAAAATCCATTCCTGGTCTGTGTGACTCCTTACAGGGAATGGTTGGTGGCAGCTTAGTGAAACTGTGGCATATCCCAGTAGGTCTGGGGTTGTCACATTGATTGGTGTCCAGCGTGTGGGATACGACTGGTCCAGTTGTCCAGTGGCCCAGCAAAGCCTTGGCAAGTGTGCCCAGAGCAAGGGGGGTCTAGTCAGGGAAAATCTGAGAGCGCGTAGGTAATCTTCTAGGCTTAACTCACGGGGAGGTACGCTAGTGGAAGAACGTGCCACCTCAGATTGGGGACTAGATTAGGGAGCTCTGAGGCAACCTGTTTTGGCGGGAAAAGGCTGAGGCAAAGCTGAGTGAAGTAGCAGTGTTCTAGCCTGTCTGCTGAGAGGCCTAGCAGAGGGGGGTAGACTCTGGCTGGCAACAGTTGCAAGTTAGTGCTGAAAGAACAGCAGCAATCTATAGAAGGCTGGTTCTGAGGCAAAAGAAAAAAAAAAGTGGTCGCTTTATTTTGAGGCTTGACTTTTGAAAGCAGCCTGTTCTGGGGGGGGGGATTATGCCCTTGACTCGAAGCCAAATGGCAGAAATGGGTGAAGTGAGGGAACCCCAGGTGGACCAAGGTTCTGAGGATGAATTTGGCTCAGTGCAGGATGAGAGCACGGGAGAACAGAACCCAGAACTCAGGAAAATGCTCATAGCCCAACAGCATGAACTGAGGGTGAGGGAGATGGAGGAAAGGGAAAGAGAGAAACAACGACAATTTGAAATAGAGAGGGAGAGAGAGAAGATTGCTCTGGAAAAAGAAAGGATGGCGTTTGAGTTAAGAAAATTGGAACTGATGAACCAGAACAATAATAACAATAGGGATTCTGAGGGGGGCCAATTGTCTAAAACTGACCTGAAGAAATTCCCTGTATACCACAAGGGAGATTGCCTTGAGGTGTTCTTTTCCCTCGTGGAAAGAGCGTTTGTGGACTTCTCAGTAAGGGAAACTGAGAAGATGACCATCATGCGATCTTTAATCAGTGGCAGCCTGGCAGAAGTCTATGCAGAGATGCCAGAGGGGCTGCTAAAAATTTTTGCAGAGTTTAAAAAACTGGTGTTTGCCAGACATGGGATAAATGCGGAACAGCTGAGGCAGAGATTCAGGTCACTCACCAAGAAACCAGAGCAGACTTTTACCCAAGTGGGGGCCCAACTGGTGAGGCTGCTAGAGAAATGGCTATCTCAGGAGGGAACAGAGACCTTCCAGCAGCTCAAAGACCTGATAGCGCTGGAACAGTTTTATTCAGTCCTGCATGGGGAACTGAAGTTCCAGGTGAGGGAAAGGAAACCGAAATCTGTGGCAGAAGCAGCAGAGATCGCAGATTTTATTTCCCAAATAAGAAAGCCCTTAGGTGAGGGGAAATCGATAGGTAAACCTAAAGAAACCTACAGCAAGTACTCTCAGGGACCAGGGAGAAACCAGCAAGGGGGAGGGACCCATGGTGAAGGGAAGCCCTCAGACATGAAACAAAGACCTCAGATTTTGGAGGGAAAACCAAAACAAGATGAGAAAGACTCAAAATACAGCAGAAAATGTTATTTCTGTCAAGGAAAGGGCCATCTAATCTCAGAGTGTGAGAAATTAAAGCAGCTAAAAGGAAATGTGCCTCATGATTTGAGTGGAACCAAGCCAAAAGCTGTGTTCTGTGTCCAGAAAGAGCAAAGCTCCTTGCCACTGAGGGAGCCTGTTGCCATGGCTACTCAATCTGGAACAGTTACATCTGCTGATCAGGCTGAGGAAAATGGTCCTCTTGTGGAGGTCAAGCGCTGCTTGCTAGTGAGAACAGATTCGCAGTTGTTTGAAACCGCAGGGGTGGACGTAGGAATACTTGACCATCAGTATAGGGGGCTTAGGGATACTTGTTCCCAGGTGACCCTGTGCCATCCAGATATTATTCCTAGGGAGTATATAATCCCAAATGAGAGCCTAAAGGTGGCAGGGATTGAGGGACAGGTGATCTCGCTGCCAGTAGCTGAGGTACCTGTGAACTTTCAAGGCTGGAGGGGAGTTTGGCGGCTAGCGATTTCATCGACTCTGCCAGCAGCCGTGCTCGTGGGAAATGACCTGGCTGAACATGTGAAACGGGTGCTAGTGATTACACGCTCACAAGCCACCATGGGGACAGTTCAAGGGGGTATTGGAGAGCCCGAGACGGAAGCAGGTGGGGGGAGTTCCGAGGCTGTGGTGGAAACCTTGACCACAGACAGCAGATTTGGCCAAGAGCAAAAGGCAGACGCCACTCTCCAAAAGTCTTTTGAACAGGTGACAGACGCCCAGCTAACACCTGAAACCCCAGTGAGATTTCGAGAGAAAAAGGGAATTTTATATAGAGAGACCCTGAGGAATATCTCAAAAGGGGGAGATGGGATCAGAAGTCAGCTAGTGGTACCTGAAAAGTATCGCCCCATGATCTTACAAAAGGGGCACTCTGACATGTTTGCTGCGCACTTAGGGGTGAACAAAACACAACAGAGAATCACACAGAATTTTTACTGGCCTGAAATAGGGAAGCAGATCAAGGAGTTCTGTAAGCAATGTGATGTGTGTCAGAGGCAGGGGAATAACCGTGACAGGACCAAAGCAAAGTTGTGCCCTTTGCCTGTGATTGACACTCCGTTCAAATGTATAGGGGTGGATATTGTGGGACCTTTGCCCAAGGCCACAAAGAGGGGAAACCGGTTCATTCTCACCATTGTGGACCATGCCACGAGGTACCCTGAAGCCATTCCCTTGACTAACATTGAAACTAACACAGTGGCAGATGCCTTGGTGGGGTATATGTCCAGGATGGGATTTGCCTCACAGATTTGGGCGCATCGTTTACATCGAAGCTCATGGAACGGTTACGGCAAATCTGTGGAATTAAACACAAGGGAACCACTGCCTATCACCCTGAAAGTAATGGGTTAACGGAGAAGTTCAATGGGACTCTGATGCGCATGATTAGGGCTTACTTGGCAGAGAATCCAAACAATTGGGACCAGAAGCTGCAATCCCTTTTGTTTGCTTATCGATCAGTGCCACAAGCCAGTACCGGGTTCAGTCCGTTTGAACTTTTGTTTGGGAGAAGGGTGAAAGGGCCCCTTGATTTGATCAAACAAAATTGGGAGCAGATCACCCAGGATGACCCACAAGATGTGGTGACATATATAGACACCTTGATGAATGACCTAAAGAGAAACCTAGAGCTAGCAGCAGAGACCCTGCAAGCTCAAAAGGTCAGAAAGAAAGCTTGGGATGACCAGGAAGGCAGGGAGAGGCACTTTAACCCAGGGGAGGAAGTGCTTTGGCCTAGGCTCTGCAAAGAGAGCAAGTGTCAGCTGGTTAGCCCAGAAATAAAATACTTGGGTCACATAGTAGGGGGAGGAGTGATCAAACCCCTAGAGGCCAAGATAGAAGCAGTTCGTGATTGGCCTAGACCCAACACCAAGAAAAAAGTCAAATCATTTCTTGGGTTGGTGGGCTACTACAGAAAGTTCATCCCGAGGTTTAGCGAGATTGCGGCTCCGCTGACCGATCTGACGCGGAAGAAGACTGATGACCGCATCCCGTGGTCCAGCGACTGTGAGGAGGCGTTCCAGAGGTTGAAGGAGGCCCTCATCAACTATCCAGTGCTGCGTGCTCCAGACTTCGACTGGGAGTTCATCATCTACACCGATGCGTCTAACAGCGGGGTAGGAGCAGTTCTTTGCCAGGAGGATGAAAATGGTGACCAGCATCCAGTGTCCTACCTGAGTAGGAAACTCCAGAAAGGTGAGAGACATTTGGCAACCGTGGAAAAGGAGTGCCTGGCCATAGTATACGCGATCCAGAAGGCCAAACCTTACATCTGGGGAAGACATTTTGTTCTGTGCACTGACCACTCACCACTGCAGTGGTTAAAGACAATGAAAACCCACAATAGTAAACTTATGAGGTGGGCTTTAAACCTGCAAGATTATGACTTTGAAGTGAAGGTGGTCAGAGGGTCAATGAACTGTGTTGCTGACGCGTTGTCAAGAAGACCCGAAGAATGAAGACGGCGAAAGAAACCATGGACAATGTATATATTTTGGTGACCAAAAGTTGAATGTACCTGTTTATTAAACATGCTTGGTTTGTATTAATAAAGGTGACTTAATGTATTGTAAATGTTAATGTTTAAATGCCTAATTGATATGTTTATCCTAGAGTGTAAGTATGAGTAAGTATGGTATTGTGTTATTGTATAACTGTTTTTGTGTGTTTTGATCCTGGTTGTTTTTTGGAGAAAAGCACTTTAGCTTTTCCCCTACAAAACAACTTATAAAGAGGGGAGGTGTTACATACAGCACTGATGTTACCTGTCTGTCATGGGGTTGGAGGGAAAGTTCCATCCTATGGGGAGTGGAAGGCGGGACATCAGGAGGAGGGACTGTACTGTATATATATGTGGAGTTTGTGTGGAGAAGTTAGGAGAGCTGAAGGAGAGCTGAGAGAAGAAGCTGGAGTGGGAGTCTGTGTGTCAGACAGGGTACTACTGTGTGTCAGTCAGTACCAACCTGATAGGTTCAGGTGTCTGTATGGTTAGCCAGAACTGATAGGTTCAGGGTCTGTGCTTTATTTAAAGGTGTTCTGTGTGAACCAAACTGGTGTATGTATGATTGAGACTAAGCCACGTTACTGTATCTTATTCACTTGATCATTTATTTTTCCCTGTGTGTTATTTAAATAAACCTTATTCCTTTGTTTGTTTAAAAATCCATTCCTGGTCTGTGTGACTCCTTACAGGGAATGGTTGGTGGCAGCTTAGTGAAACTGTGGCATATCCCAGTAGGTCTGGGGTTGTCACAGTTATTATCAGATCAAGTAAATCACAGTGATGGCAAGATTAAGATCAAGCATACGTAGTGGATAGGGTGATGGGCTAAGACTCAAGAGGTCTTTTTTTTAAAAAAATCATTGCTCAGCCATGTGAATTCACTGGGTTGATAACAATGGTAAAAGCACACTTTAAACATCTCACATGCCTTGAAAATCCTATTAGTGTTGCTGCAAGAGAGAAGCAATGTGATGGCTTTAAAATCCTTGAATTTGTGTTCTATTAATTTGATGAGTAAGTAACTTTAAAATTATTTATTCAGAGTATTTCATCCTGTTCTCTAGCCAAAAGAGATCAGCAAGAAGTTAGATAGCCACTGCTACAAAACAAAGTGGGAAGAGGAGGGGGAGAGAAGAAGCCAAAAATAAAAAAGCAAACTCAAGCATCAGCTGTTAAAAGTACAGTTCTCCCAAGCACCTCTTGGAATAGAAAGGAGTAGCCGACCATTACCATTTAGGGAGAGCCAGTGTCCAAAGCAGCTAAGTCTTTATCTTTCTTTTTTTTCCAAAACTATTAGGGGTAGGGTAAGGAATACAAAAGGTAAAGGGTGATGGAAAGGGTGGAAAAGGGGTTTTGAGTATAAGAGAACATCAAATATATAACCATTCAATCTTTTCATATTAAGTATGTAAGCATATAATCAATTCATATTCCAATGCTCATCTTTCTAATTCTTTTTTTAACTATTTGTCTATTTATTTACCTCCTTAGCTTTCAACTTGCAATTGTAATATAGCTTAAATCTAAGTTATTCCAACACCACCAGAGCACCAAGACCAGTTGTAAGATACATCCCCTCTTTCACCCTCCTTTTGTCTTAAAAATACACTCGACAGGCCTGAAATGATATACATTCCATTCACTTCTCCCATTTTCTCCATGTGCTTCTTTTGCTTCTGTGACTCTGTTTTCTTCCGTGTTTTGACAGGGGAAACAACATCTAAAGCAATAGTTCGATTTTTAACCTCAGTTTTTCTAGCTGCTATAGCTACATAGTTTACTGAGTGACACATCATCCCCTTTATATTATCTGGTATTGCCTTCAATTCACACGGTTCTGGCATTTCTTTTAGCTATGATTTAACCTCTGCTATTTTCTCTTCCTTAAAATCTTTAATTAAATCTTCCATCTGATCAAGATACTGATTTACCTGCATAAATCCTGTCAACACAGTCATCTGAAAGGTAACATGCCACTCTGACCGTTAATCTCTAGTATTCCCTGGGAGCAGTTCCATCTTTCCAGTATATCTGATCTATATATATAACTCTCTTCAGTTTCCACTATTTTATCAATGAATCAGTCCCTCACTTGGAGCTTCCTCTCCCCTTTGCCCAGATATACATAATGTGTAGATCAACCTCCAGTACAATGTATTAAATTATAACTATTACAGTATTATCAAAAAATACCAGGCAAACTCAGACAAGAAATGAAATACAAAACATGAATCTCTCAGATGTTTTTGTAATCCAAGTCCGATTCCTGTCCAGATTTTGTGGGCTGCTTGATTTGATCCCTTCTCTTGCCGCCGACCTCCAGACCACCTCTGTTTCTTCTTTTCTCATCTCAGGATTTATTTTACCTTCACCCGGCAAGGCTATGTTATCAGAGTGCCATTTATCAAAGTCCTCAGTTCAGTTCAGACCGTATGGCTCTCAGTTCACAGCTCACAGTCTGTTTTTTTCTTTTTTTTTTAACTTCCAAAGGCTTATTTCTCCTTCCCCAAAAAAGGGGACCCAGCTCAGTTTCCCAGTCAAAGTCCCACAAAATGTATTATCCACAAAGATCAGAGCCTCACACAGTCTAAGAATGTATGTCAAGAAGGAGAAAAGGTCCAAAGTGCACAGCTTACACCAAGTTTTAATCCCTCAAAGCCTGTCCAGTGTTGATTTCTCCGGGAATTTTTTCTTTAATAAAGGCACGAGCTATTTCTGCCTGGCTGTTTCCTCAATTTGAGCTTGAATCAGCTTGCTGAAGACAGAACTAGTTTCCTTTCACATTTGAAGCGTGCGCTGACATGCTAAATACGCCGCTCCTATCTCTTTTCAGTCGTAAATCTTTTACATTCACTTGTTCTTCATTTTAATGTGGTTTTTCATAGAATAAGAGCTTCCACTTACTTGTTGTATATTTTCGCCGTGCTTCTTGTGCTCTTATACTCGGCGATGGAGCTGTCCTGGCTAGTTGCCAAAAATGGCTCCCGTCTTCGGTCTGTGCTGTATGAATTTCCAGAAGGAAGAAAAATCGAGTTGCTGCCCAATCTTCTACCTTCTGTGGCTCATCAACTGCTACAGAAAGGTCTCTCCTGACCTCTCCTTCGATTCCCCCATTTCTAGGGGAATCCCAGGCCGAATCGGTTCTAGCTTCCCTGGGAGCTATTCCCAAGAGCTGCTAGCTTCACCACAATGAAGCTCCTCCTCAAAGCAGCTAAGTCTTTATCAAAGCTACTTGAGTAGCCTTCTTTGAGCAACCTCCTCTGCTGCAGCTTGATGGAATGGCCATGACTAAGTAATTTATTATAAATTGAAGTAGAGGTTTAAACATTTCCTAAATCCAAGTGCAGGTTCTTGTAAATGCCAATACATCCTTGAGTTCTCTTGCTCAAAAGTCCTGTCATCCCAGTCATAGAGGATAAGACACCTAGCTAGTGATGAGGAAACTACTTGAGCCCTGCAGCCCATAGCTACAGATGTAATTCTCCATCTAGTTGGTGCTTACAATTGAAAACAAATAAAATGCCAACAGGTCCCTACCTACTCGGCAAGATTATAAGAAATTCTTTTAGTTTGTTTTTGTTTTTATGTTTTCCCCATGTTAGGATTTGGTGTATGTGTGTATGAAAATTTGTGGAAGTGAGTTTTTCTCCAAAACCTTGTATTTCATACAGTTTTTAATAGCATGCTGCACAAAACCTTATGTTTTGTCAAAAATGCCCTTTTATACTCAAAACCACATTTTCATGTTCATGTAGTGGCAGACCAAAAAAATAAAATAAAATCCCTGGACTTTTTGCTCACCAGAAAAAAAAATCTGCCGAGAGATGACAGATTTTGTTTCTTCCTTGAGAACAAGAAAATTTGTAAGTATTTGTTATACTCTCAAGCCAAGTGCATCTGCTTAGTTAAGAACAATCAACATTGCCTTGGCTCATGATGTAAATGGAAGCATTCTGGCCTTTATCATACTTGACACCATAACTTGCTTTAGTAGTTGCATGCTTTCCGCCCTCTCAAAATAAAATTCGGAGAGCAATCCTCCAAAGTTATTAACTACTTAGGTCAGGGGTCTCAAACTCAATTTACCTGGAGGCCGCTGGAGGCAGAGTCTGGGTGAGGCCGGGCTGCATCAAATTTTCTGCCAAGTGGAGCAAGAGCTCGAGGAAGCCACTGTAACGGTACCCAAGGTATGACGTCATTCCTGCCTGTCAATCAGGGGATGGAGCAGGAGGGGCGGAGCCAGAATGAGAGTTGGAACAGCTGGGTGAGACAGTTAGGAGTTGGAATCAGATAGAGGGAGGTTCAGAGAGAGTTAGGGACCAGAAGTTATTGAAACAGTGCTAGGGCATAGGAGTAACAAAAAGGGTAAGAAAAGAAATTGAAAGAATAAAACATATTGGACAAGCAGGAATGATCTCTTCAGTTTATCAAGAGAAATATTGACATGATCTGATATACGTTAACACCTGATTAAACACACATGAATATATAACACAGTTACATTTGATTATACTTATGATCCTGTTCAATAATAAAAGAATGTTTATTTAAAACCCTTGTCTCCTGAAATTGTATGACCCTTTGGGGTGACAGCTCCTGAGTATGTGGGATTTGATTTGGTATTAGTATAATACCTGGTGGCAGTGAAAAGGGCGGATTTACCTTTGTGGAGCCCAGAGGTATAAAGGGTGCAAAGGGGGATCGCCACAGCCACCTAGGAGTTTCCTTAGCCTGGCTGGGGCTCTGAGGAGGAGGAAGAGGAGGGGCGCGCAAGCCCTCGTTGCCGGCCATGACCTCCTCCGGCTCCTTCTTCACTACCACCACCACTAGCAGCAGCAGCAGGACAAAGAAGCGGAGAAGGGAGGGAGTGCCGGCGACCGCCTAGCTGGGGGGAGGAGGGCCTGACTTAAAAATTTAAAAAAACCCTCACAGAATCACCTTGCCAAAGGAGAAAAGCCCCCATTGGTACCCGTGAAATTAAACAGAATAAGATGGGGCCCCCCGCAGGTGTGGGCGCGGGTGCATGCACACACACACACACACACACACACACACACACACACACACATATGGAAGTCAAGCAACCTTCCTTTGAGCCCCCCCTCAAAAAAGGCACACTCAGCAGCAGCAGCTACCCCCACCACGACAGAGGAGCAAACTTTGTGAGGAGAGTCCAGGCAGCCTCCAGAGCCGAGGCGGCTGAAGCAGGACGATGAGGAGGAAGCACCATTGGGTGCTGAGGTGGCTGTTGTCTGGGCTGGTGTTGGGGGTGCTGAGAAAGAGAGCCAAACAGCCGCTTCCCTGGAAGAGATGGCAGCAGTGGCAGCTGCTGTTGGCAGCTTGGAGGCGCTCCTCAAGGACGGGCCAGGAGCAAGCTCCGCTCTCAGGCATCGCTCGGCAGCAGCTTGGGTGCTCAGGGAAAAGTGCAAGCAGTGTGTCTCGCTCGCCGGTTCTGCCCCAAGAGAGCACCTCTTGTACCCTCCATCCAGAACTGCAGCTTGCCAGCTGGCAGACAGGCTGGCAGGCTGCAGTTCTGGATGGAGGGTGCAAGAGGCATTGTCTTGGGAAACAGCCAGCGAGTGATGCAAGGCTTTTTTTACTCTTGACAGCAGAGGATGTGTGGGCGCTTCAGGGGGGGCAGGCAAGGCAGGGGCCAGAAACTATCGTCTGGCAAGCCGCAAATGGCCCCTGGGCCGCATGTTTGAGTCCCCTGACTTAGGTAAATTCAGCCAGCCATTCCAAATGTTTTGATCTGAGAATCTTAGAGGAGCTAGAGAAACTTTTCTTCATTTCATTATTTACTTCCATTAGAGTTTTTGATAAGCACAATGGAAATTAAAACGAACTGTGCCACTCAAGGAAAAACTGCCAATGACAACCCTCAGATGGTCATAAAAGCAAGGGTAGATGCACAACTAAAAGTTTTGAAGAATTTTTTTTTAGGTTTTCTTCCAACCAAGTCTTGTTGTTGTTTAGTCATTAAGTTGTGTCCGATTCTTCATGACCCCATGGACCAGAGCACGCCATACCTTCCTGTCTTCCACTGCCTCCCGGAGTTTGGTCAAATTCATGTTGGTAGCTTCGGTGACACTGTCCATCCATCTCATCCTCTGTCATCCCCTTCTCCTCTTGCCTTCACACTTTCCCAATATCAGGTTTTATTCCAGGGAGTCTTCTCTTCTCATGAGATGGCCAAAGTATTGGAGCCTCAGCTTCAGGATCTGTCCTTCCAGTGAGCACTCAGGGTTGATTTCCTTTAGAATGGATAGGTTTGTTCTCCTTGCAGTCCAGAGGACTCTCAAGAACCTCCTCCAGCACCACAATTCAAAGGCATCAATTAGTCAGCGGTCAGCTTCCTTTATGGTCCAGCTCTCACTTCCATACATCACTACTGGAAAAACCACAGCTTTGAGTATGCGGACCTTTGTTGGCAAGGTGATGTCTCTGCTTTTTAAGATACTGTCTAGGTTTGTCATTGCTTTCTTCCCAAGAAGCAGGCGTCTTTTAATTTTGTGGCTGCTGTCACCATCTGCAGTGATCATGGAGCCCAAGAAGGTAAACTCTGTTACTGCCTCCATGTCTTCCCCTTCTATTTGCCAGGAGGTGATGGGACCAGTGGCCATGATCTTGGTTTTTTTGATGTTGAGCTTCAAACCATTTTTGTGCTCTCCTCTTTGATCCTCATTAAGAGGTTTTCTACCGTAATTCCTCCTCACTTTCTGCCATCGGAGTGGTATCATCTGCATATTTGAGGTTGTTGATATTTCTTCCCGCAATCTTAATTCTGGCTTGGTATTCCTCCAGTCCTGCCTTTCGCATGATGTATTCTGCATATGAGTTAAATAAGCAGGGAGACAATATACAGCCTTGTCGTACTCCTTTCCCAATTTTCAACCAATCAGTTTAAACCAAGTCTTAATGCCTCTTAAATTGCTGTAGGTTACCAAGACTTCAGCAAGTAGATCAAGGGCATGATTTTTGGCACACAAACAGTTAGTGTGAGAGCTTGACATACCTACTTCTTCTCAGTTGTTTCCCTCAACACATAATCTCTTCTTGCTCAGCAAGGACTAAGTCATGAATCACTGGCATTTCTTTAGTTTAAGCCACAGCTTTCTTTTGTCTGGCATTTCAGTAGGAATTACAGTAGCAAAGGGCAAGATTTAGAAGTTGCACTCTTACAGGATGAAATGGTTGCTTGCCAATAGGTTGCCTCCCAGGAGGTGATTGAGGAAGGCTGATGTATGATCATGACACGGGAAATAATTTATTCTTTTCTGAATTCCATGACATGAATAACAATGACACCAGTATGTCATACAGCAATATGCAATTAGCTTAGCTAATATATGGACAACCTTTAAGGAAACTTTGAACTCTAGTTAATATCAGTGACACATTTGGGTAACTGCTGACTTCTGCATTTTCAAAGAAGTAATTCTTAAATCAGCAGTTTTCTATGGAGTCTTTTTGTGCATCACTTTCTCACTTTTTTCATCTGAAGAAAACTTCCCTTATTCCTTTGCTCAGAAGTATTACTTCCTTCCCATGCCCACTTTCTTCCAGCTGTTTTCATTGCCATCTCAAGAAATGCTTATTCTTGTTTTGATTTCTCCCCTAATTAACCAACAATTGTTTTAAAATCATAATCACACAGACACTCTTCAGTTTGGCTTGCATGAGGAAAGTTGATGCGGATGTGGCACATTTTCTTTGCTCAGTTCTTCAAAACAATATAGCAAAGTAAATATGTGCATAATGCATCAGTTTGATGTTTACATCACAGTTTGTTACCTCAGAGAAAGAGAAAAAAAGATCAAAACATTAAAGGGCTAAGATTAATATTTGAAGATGACATAGGTTCCAAAAGCTGCATTAATTAAAGACAATCTTCTACATAACAAACCCAAAGTAATTACTCTCTTATTTTTTCCTAAACACCAGACAAAATGAGATAATTTAATTTCATTTTATATAGTTTATTCCTGGCTTTCTTAATCCAATCTGTTTATACAAGGGCCAAAAGAATTATTTCACTCTTGCTGATTTGGTCCTAGTTATAGTAAAAAAAGTGTGCTGCTTATATATCACCCATAATGCTTAAAGCTCTCTCTGGGTGGCTTACAATTTAATTATGCAGGTTACAGATTGCTCCCATCGCCATGAGCTGGGTACTTAATTTACTGACCTCAAAAGAATGGAAAGCTGAATGAACCTCAAGCCGGCTACTTGGGACTGAATCTGGGTCATGAGTAGAGTTCTGGCTGCAGTTCTGCAGTTTAACCACTGCACCATTCAGTTAACATTAACTCAATGCTTCTGAAGCATTAATTAAAATGATAGTTTGGTGCACTTTCTGCAGAGCATGTTGTTCTGTATTCCCCCTACTCCTGCACAGGGAAAGAGGGCTCTGCCTTTAAAACTAGATTTTTATTAGGTCTCCCTGCTTCGGCCCTGTAAATGCATTTGGACTATGTCAACCAGAAGATTTAGCACTGATATTTATCTATAGCATTTCTCAATGCTTCTGGAAGTTACAGTAGAAGAACAATCAAGAGCCCTGAGATTGGGAACTCCTGCTCTATAAAGAGCCAGCTTTGTATTATAATTCTTCAACACAACACTTTAAGAAGCGGTGCTTGAAAGTATGGGCTGGATCAGAGCTTGCACCAGAAACTGTCTGCCTCACCCAAGGTAGGTACTGACCTCATAGGACCAAATTCCTGTTGTACCCAAAGGCGCTAAACATGACAGTCCATAACTAGGGAAAATATTTGTGTAAATTTAACATGGATTATTTTTGGAAAAAAATAGTATTAGGGTTGTTGCAATATTTTCCAGTCTGAATAAAGAAGACAATGAAAAGGGGAAAGAAAGAAATTAAATCTTTTAGTGGAACAAGGAGAAGCTCTTTTTCCTCTTGTAACTTCAAGAACTAATCTGGAATGTGTAAGGGCCCCACATGGCTACTAGTATCTCAATGACGATATACAGTATAAGCCTTTTCTTTTTCTTTGCAACCAACCATATGATGGCCAAAAAAGCATATAGATCCAACATATGCCAGTGTATGTGTCTGTATGCCTGAAAACATAGGCATTTGTCCCAGTGTTTGGTCTGCTCTGGAGATGGGTTGGCTCCTTTTGCCAGCAATGTAAGTGCCAGCATAAATCAGCCCAAGGCCAGAGCATTCCTACCCACACCTCTCTGTCACTCTGTCAGGGACTGCTGTGTGTGTGTGGTTTTTTTTTGTGTGCGTGTTTTTTTTAGGTATGAGTAGGATTGCTCTGTTTTGGTTTGGTTCCAACATGTGTGATCACAGGGATTGAACCAAAGTAGCAGCTGGTTGTCCTTTAGGAGAAGCATCTTAACAATCTTAAACCATTTTGCCTTTTAACAATCTTGAGAAATGGAAAATTTCCACTTGGCTCTCCTTTGGAGGGAGGAAACAGGAAATTTTGAATTTATTGTAGATTGTAGCTAATATAACAGTGATGCTTTGAAAGTTTTTTTAAAGCCCCTGTCAAGGCAGCACTATGTCTGTTACTGACCATGAAAAAGAATCAAAAAGTCTCTCATTAGTACTATATTGTTTTTGAAATTCCTGCATTATTTTCAAATGTTTCACTTTAATTCTCTCCTTGATCAGGCAGATGCTATTAGATTCCTTATGTTTTTTGCCCCAATTATATTAATCCAGATGTTCTCAGTGGGACAACCAAGCTCACCCTCTTGTATTTCTGTGCAGGAAAATGTACTTTTTATGTATACTGTGATTCTATCTCTCTATTCTTTCCGTTCTTTTTGAACATTTTATATATTTCAGTTGCTGTATCCCAGTCATAGGAGCCATCTGACCAAGTTTCAATTATTCTATCAAGTCATATTAACCCTCCTGAACTAAGATTTCCAGTTCTTCTTATTTATTTATTTATTTATTTATTTATTTATTTATTTATTTATTTATTTATTTATTTATTTATTTAATATCCCGCCTATCTGGTCAAACGAGGACCACTCTAGGCGGCTAACAATCTTAAAATAGTACAATAAAAATGTAAATAACAGTTCTTCTAGTTCTTCTTTCCCATACTCCTGGCATTCATATATAGATACTGGAGATTGTATGATTTGTTGCCTGCTTTCCTTCATAATGTCTGTTCCATCTTGTCCAAAGTTTGTCCCCTTTTTAAAATTGTTTTATTTATATTGCATCACGCTTGTTGTAAGCCGCCTAGAGTGGTCTTAAGTGACTAGATAGGCGGGATATAAAATAAATAAATAAATAAATAAATAAATAAATAAATAAATAAATATACCTTTGCAAAGAATATTATTGGGCCCCATTAGAGCTGATTGCTCTTTTTCTCTTGGCATGCTTAAAACTTCATCTGTCTTTACCTCTTAGCTTGCATCTCTCTCACCCTTCCATTTTTCCCAGTACTTGTTAAGTGCAACCAATAAACAGCCCATCTTCCAGAAAGCTTGGCCCATGGTCCCAAAATCCAAATTCATCACATTGGCACCATATTTGTAGCCAATCATTCACCCAAAGTATTTCCCTTTCCCTTTCTATTTCTCTACTAAATACTGGTAGGATGGCCAAGAAGACTGTCTAGGCCCCAAAGTTTTGGAGTGTCCTTCCCAGAGCTTCAAACTGAATGTATTTCCTCTTGGCTGTGTCATTTGTTACCACATAGATGAGAAGAAATGGATATGCATCCATGGGTTTTATGAATGATTGCAATTTTTCTATCACACCCTTAATCTATCCTCCAGGGAAGCAGCAAAGCTGGTGGGTACATGGTTTTTCCCAGTATATGCCAGTTCCAGTTTCAATCCCACATAGTAGGAGTTTCCTGCAACTACTTTCTTCTCCTTCTTTTTGTAGAATGTGGGTTTTGTATCTTCTCCTTCTTTTGTTCCTAACTAAGACTTTCTCATACTGCTTTGTCCATTGTATTTGTTCTCTTCTACTCTGCTTTGTCTTGCTGTTCTTCAAACTCTAGTGCCTCTGTTGGCTGCTGCTGCTGCTCCAGAGTTCGGGCTATTAACTTTTCATTTTCTCTTAAGCATCTTAAGCATGGCCACTCACTGCTCGAGTTCTTTCATTCTTACTTCCCTCAGTGCAGCCAGTTTACATTTATGTGTATTCTATGTTATTCTCAGGCACGAAGACAAACTGCACACACTTTGCAGTTCATCACCATGGAAGTGTCTCTGCCCTCCATAATCCCTGCTATTTCTTTTTTAAAAAACCTTTCTTCTATTTGTATAGGAGTGCCCTTTGCTTTCTCTTCTCTTGAAAGATGCTGCAAAGGTCCACTAATATGTGAGTGCAGGGGCCTCCCCCTTGACCTCCCTGTCAAACTCCACTGCCAAAACCATGTTGCCTCTCCCTGCTCACTCACTCTGGTTGATCACTCTCTGGGATTTGTCTCACTTTTATTCTTCTGCTGTGCTCTTCCAGCTCTTACAGCTGTTATGTGTTGTCCTCAGCGTGTATCAGAACACAACCTTTCTTGTCAAGCTGAGCACACAGTGCTTCTGAATAGACTACTTTCTGGGGTTACTTCAGGTTACTTCTTCATGTTAATCTAGGTCATTCATCTCTCTGTCTTTGCTTCCTTGCTCTCCTCTTTTCTTTCACATCTTCTTCCAGTAGACCCTTTCCTTACTAACCCTTTCACTCCCAAACTCCTATTACCTCTCCCTGTTCACTTGCTCTGGTCACCAACAGAAAAAAATGACTCATTTGAAATATGGCAATGGAGGAGAGCTCTACAGATAACATGGACTGCCAGGAAGATAAACAAGGGAATCCTCAATAAAATCAAGCCTGAACTTTCTATGGAAGCCAAAATGATGAAACTGAGGCTACAATATTTTTGGCACATAATGAAAAGGCAAGATTCACACTGGAGAAGACAATAATCGTATAGACCAGATGGGCGGGGTATAAATCAATCAATCAAACAATCAAACAATCAAACAATCAAACAATCAAACAAACAAACAAACAAACAAACAAACAAACAAACAAACAAACAAACAAACAAACAAACAAACAAACAAACAAACAAATAAATAAATAAATAAATAAATAAATAAATAAATAAATAAATAAATAAATAAATAAATAATGCTAGAACAAGTTGAGACAGCAGGAAAAGTGGAATACCAAATATGACTGGGTGGATTGACTCCCAATAGGAAGCCACAACCTTGAGCTGAGCAGGGCTGCTGGGGACAGGAGATCATTCATTCATAGAGTTACCATAAGTTGGAGACAACTTGATGGCATGTAACAACAAAGTAGGAGAAGGCACAGGAAACAGTGTTGATTAATGAAAAGTGCTAGGCTTTGGTGAGGGTGGATAAACAAGGGAACTTCTAGCGAAGTTAGCTGGCCTTCCACTGCGCATCTTATTGGAA
Source organism: Pogona vitticeps (assembly GCF_051106095.1). Taxonomy (NCBI): domain Eukaryota; kingdom Metazoa; phylum Chordata; class Lepidosauria; order Squamata; family Agamidae; genus Pogona; species Pogona vitticeps. The sequence goes on along the minus strand of NC_135788.1, from coordinate 74,112,436 downwards.
CTTAAACAAGTTCCCAGAACTCTCAACAAAAATATTTTATTACCCTCCAATTATTTAGTGGACATTCTGTCTTCAGCTGTGTCCATCTGGAAAAAAAAAACGGTGGCAGCCCATAGAACTTTGAGCATTATTAGTAAAAACTATATTTTGGAGCTTCTGTTTATGACAGTTCAACCATAATTAATAAAAAAAGAGCTAGGCCCAGTCTCTCTCTCTCTCTCTCTCTCTCTCTCTCTCTCTCTCTCTCTCTCACACACACACACACACACACACACACACACACACACACACACACACACACACACACACAGAGAGAGAGAGAGAGAGAGAGAGAAATGAGAGAGAGAGGGAGGAGAGAGAAAAAGAGGCTAATGAGAAGAAATATCAATTAGGAAACTCATGGTGAGTGGAAGGAAAGCCCAGCAGGCAAGCAAGAATACAAAATCCCAACAATTGGAAAAGATAAAAGTATTGTTTTGACAGACAGGATTAAAATAAAAATCATACAGCTTGTTGCTCAAGCCCTGGGAAAAAGCATTGAGCAGTACTGTCATATTCTTTTTTACGTTGGTTAGTCATGTGTGATTTTTGTAATCCTATGCTATTTTTTTTCCTTGTGCCATTTTCTTTAATATTAGAAGATAATTTTGGTCTGAAATGAAATCAGTTTGCTGATAATTTATAGGTGGTATATTTTCAAAAGTCTAATTTTGTACAATTTAGCATATTGTTTCACTTGAATAATAGTGCCTCACGGTTTTGATTCCTAATCTTGCATACTATGTCATGAGATAAGTCCAGAGCTAGGAAATAACTTGATTTTAACAAGCAAAAACAAAAGAAAATAAAAAAAATAAGTAAGACAAAAACCTTATGGCACTTTAAAGAATAACTGCATTATTTTAATGTGAACTTTTATGGACAAGTCCACTTCTTCAGACAACTTGTCCATGAAAGTTCACATTAAAATATAACAGTTACATAGTCTTTAAGGTGCCACAACATTTTTATCTTCACTATTTTTTATTTTCTTCTGCTTTTGCCTGATATGCTAGCATAGGCAACTTGTTTTTAACAAGCTACTTTTGGGATACTTTTCTGTAGTAATGATGTGGAATGAAGTTGCTTTTGTGCTGGTTAACATCAATGACTGTAATTTGTTACTTGTTAATGGGACTAGTCAACCTCTGACTTGGTGGAAAAGATCCTGATGTTAGGAAAGAGTGAAGGAAAGAGAAAGGGATGACAGAGGATGAGATGGATGGACAGTGTCACCAAAGCTACCAACGTGAATTTGACCCAACTCCTAGAGGCAGTGGAAGATAGGAGAGCCTGGCGTGCTCTGGTCCATGGAGTCACAAAGAGTCAGACACGACTAAACTACTAAACAACAAAAATGGCCTGAGCAGTGAGAGGGGGAGAGAAAGGGTCAGATGGAAGTTTAATTTTATAGTGTGACAAGGCATTGCCTTTCCTTGTGGAGGAGACCTTGCAGAGAGACAGGAACTAAAAAGAGAGAGGAAGAAATGGTGGACAGAAAGTAACCAAGGAAATGCAAACCCCCATAGGCTTCCTCTCTTTCTGACCTTTCTTTCCCAGATCTGGGCTGGATAATTGCACGGTTTCAGACATCCATTTTCCTCTTCACATTCTCTCACGAAACAAGCATGCTTCCTCCTTCCCAATCATGGGGGGGGGGGGGAGGAGAGAGAGAATGTGCATACATGTACATCAGTGGTTCTTAACCTTTGTTACTCGGATGTTTTTGAACTGCAACTCCCAGAAACCCCAGCCAGCACGTTGGTAGTGAAGGCTTCTGGGAGTTGCAGTCCAAAACTCCTGAGTAACCCAAGGTTAAGAACCAGTGATGTACATGACTGGGAGAGGAGGAAAGATGGGAGTTACTACACTGTATGTGTGGAGGGGGTCACTCTCCTGCATGCTCATCAATAAATTGATTGATTAAGGGACAGACAAAGTGGATGCCTTGGGGAAAGGAGTCTATTGGACTTTACCCCAAGTCAGAAGGATTACAGCCATTGATGCTAACAAGCAAAAAAACAAAACAAAACAAAAACACTTCATTCCATCAGAATCAGTATTTACTTGAAGCTCTTTGTTCTATCTTGTGGCCTTTTGTACAGGTCTGGTCATTTAGCAAAGAGCAAGACTTCAGCTTTCTGATAAATTTTAGGCATTCATCATGTCAGTATTGGGAAAATGCTTGCAGAGCTCTTTTAAGGCCACTAGGTGACTGTAACAAATGGACTGCATTATTAGCGTAAAGTTGCACTGCTGGGTGCTTGTCTCCTAGAATTCTGCGGCTTGTATACTGAGTGATTGAGAGCTAGGCTAGTGAGTTGGTGCTGATATTAAATAACAAAGGAGCAAGTACCCAACTTTGCTTAAGTTGTTACATGTTAGCACATTATGTCAAATGGTCCGCCCAGTTATACCTGATTTTTAGATTTGTGTTTTTGTGTAGCTGGTAGATAAATAGTAGCAAGCAAAAGTAAATAGTAGAGGCCTCAAGTTTGCATCATCATTTGTCTCTACATATGGAATCAAGCGCAGATTTAAGGTGCATGAAAGCCTCTAATAAAGATATTTTAGATTTGAGGATACATTTCCCACCAGGCAGCGTGAGATTATGTCCTGCTCTGTGGTGGATCTTCCTGTTGCGAAGCTGGCTTGTTCATGGGTTGCAATGTTTTCCCATTCCATACAGGCTTAGAATTTCCAGTCTAGATGTTTGGCATCAAGTAGTCTAATGAGGCTGTAATTTTCTGGCTTGTTCTTCCTGCCCTTTTTGAAAATGGGGATGTTGATGACCGTGCACCACTCAGGTGGGAAGCATGCATTTGGGTCTGTACGACTCACCAAAACTGAGTACAGTAATAGCCAGCTTTTATTTCTCACATAAAAATTGAGGTGGTTGCTAAGGTCGAATGTACAAGATGCATGTGGTTACTAGGATTGCATTTTAGAAGTGCGCTTTGGAAAATGTGGAATTAACAAGCCTGTAAATAGGTATTCCACATCAATCTTTAGAATCTGTAACTATCAATTGGTCATTAAATAGATATGAAGTGTAATTCAAAGGACAGAGTTATGAATGAGTCAGGAACTCTGGCACTAAATCTCCATCTGGCCCTTGCGCCCCCAGCCCAGAATAAAGAGGCAAGACACAGGTGCTGGAATAACTGGGGCTATACTTTATTGACCAGGTAATGTTAACTCTTGCCCCAACGGGGGGGCTGTAGTAGTGTGGGATCAGGCATGAGGCCAAAGGTCTCACTGTACCCCCTCCCCAACCACATTCAGTCGAGTCCCATGCCCTGTTGTTGTGTGGTCCCTTGGACAGCTTGATGCTGGCCAGTGCCTGATGTGACCACCTCCAGGCCTGTAAGCTCCCTTTGTTGGTGACCCTCAGCCCAGAGAGGGCCCAGGCACAAACAAGTAAACAAGTTAGTCTGTGCTGAGGCCCTTCCTCTTTGAAATTTCCATCTAGATTGCTTGACTATCCAACAAAAAATCTATACCAGTCTGAGGATAGGTGAAAAACCCTGCTAACCCTAAGCCAATTTGGTTAGCAAGCAAAAAAATTCCTATCCGGACCCCCAAAGGGCGACCAGTCAGACTCACACTGATCTAAGGGTGGGTAGGTGGGAAGAAAGCCTCAAAAGAGGCTGAGGAGGAGTGCAGCTATATACTGTGCTCCCTAGACCCAACCCCTGGGATGATTGCTTGTGAGATTCTTGTCTCGCCTCATCCCGGGGAGGGAGCAAAGAAGCTCTACTCTCTTGATGCTGTGTGCGCTGGCAGAGCCACCATTTGAGGGGAAGGAATTAGTAAATTTGATTACATGCTGTCAATTCAATTTTTACCTATAGTGACCTTTTCCAGAGTTCCCTAGGTGTTCAGATGTGGTTTACCATGCCGTTATTTGGGGGGGGGGCACTCTGGGACTGTGCAGCTTGCGCAAGGCCAACATAGGCTGCCCCTTCTTGTGAATGGCTTGCTGGGGAATTGGACTCCTAATCTCTGGCTCCATAGCAAAGTTACCTAGCTACTGAGCTATCCAGCCAAATACTGTACTCCTTAAATATCCCACTCACTATGAAAGCCCTGTGAGGGTTGCTATAAGTTGTTTCTGTCTTGACAATGCGTAACACAGTAGCTAAACAGTGTATCAGCCGGATCTAAAGGCAATCTTAGGGTTGTTGAAAGTGTCTAGTATTCTGAGACATACTGATTCTGAACATGAAAGAAGATTGCCTATAATTCTTCCAGTCAACCTCGCTCCCAACCAAGATAGATGTAATTTTCAGCTCCTGAATTTTATCTTGTTGAATATAGGCAAGTGAATGGAGTTCTGTGCAAAATAATTTTATTATGACAGTTTAGTTGGTTCAGTAAATTAAGAAATGTTTGTCTATAGAAACCTGCCACTTTCATAAACTAATCAGGATGGTTTCTACAACTGTTGAATTCCAAGGCATCTGGGACGATGTCAAGGAAATAACGTGTAATAATGTGTTTTTCATGTGATTTTCAATTTGCAATGAACTTGGCAACATCAAGAAAACAGCAAACATCTTCATGTGTATCCCAGCAGCTTATTTTACTTATTTATTATTGGATTTTTATCCCACCCTTCTAGACAGAAACCTACTCAGGGCGGCTCACAATATATTAGAAGCAGATAAAAACAACAGTTAAAATCTACAATAATACTATCATCAAGATGGGAGGATAAACTTCAAAAACCAAGAAAAGTAAAATCAAGTATTGGCAGGAGGGAAGGCCTGCCTAAAGAGCCAAGTATTTAATTGGCTCTTGAAAACACCCAGCGAGGGTGCCAGGCGGATCTCTGGCAGCAAGCTGTTCCAAAGTTGAGGGGCCAGTACCGAGAAGGCCTGCATCAATAATGATAACATGTTAGTAAATAAGCAACGGACCAAATTATTTTTGCAAACATAGTAACAGGAATAATAACACTTTGCTAATGATCCAAAGTAGTCAGTAATAGAACATGTTCTTTTTTTAAAAAAAATTACCTTCTAAATTCTGGGACATAATCTATAATATTGTCTACACATGCAGCAGAATGAGATGAAACAACCCAGAATTGGTAGAGTGGGTTGCGAAATTTCAAAACTAGAATTCTTTCTCTGCACTGTGAATGCATTTCCATGTCAGAGCATCTCATTGCAGGTTAAAAACTAGTACCAGGAAGATTAAAGTTTGTATGCTTCTTGTTTAAAGAAAAAAATAAACTTTTACTCACAATAAATGCTCATGTTATTTCCTTTTATATAGTGTGAAGCTACATATCCACACATCTATCTTTGGAGAACAAAAATTGGAGGAAGGAGGAAACATGCCTAACAAAGGAAGACAGAGGTAGGAAGAGGCAGTTGCAAGTGCTCTGAGGTATTGGAGGGGGGAAACAATATCTGGTTAAATTAACAGCAGGTCCAGGTCATGACCAGATGCAGGGGAATGGTATAAGGAGACAGGTATCTAGTTGCTCCCAGAGGCATCTGGTGGAGCTTCCTGTGAAATACAGGAAGCTGGACTAGATGGGCCCCAGGCCTGATCCAGGAGTACTCTTATTTTCTTATGTTCTTATGACTCCTCACTGAAACTTAGAGTTGAAGGAGAAGCATGCAATATTGTTTTTTTTCCCAACAATTTCTCACTACCTTACAGGTTTTCTACATTTGCGTAAACTCATACATGCTTCACATGATGTTAGACAAAAGGCTGAGAAGCCTATATGCCTAGACACTTGAGGCATGCTGAAATTTTCTCCAATAGGAATTCTGCCGATTTCATAGATTAATAGTAGCAAAGAATTTCAAAGAAGAGAAATTTTCATTGGTAAAGTTCAGGGTTCTTGTGCTTATTTATGTGGTGGCTGAGGATATATGTAAATGTGCCCATGAAAAATCCCATTATTCTTGCCATAATAAAGATATACCTGAGGACGTTCAAAGGAAGTTATGACCAGGCAGTCTCCATTGCATGCCTGATTGTGCAATAGACTGTTCAAATGATCGTACAGTTAGTTGCCCAACTGTAGCTCTGGAACTTCTTGCTGGCAGGACTTTTGCCCTGGAGCAAATTTCACAAAGACTTGTGCAATTTCCATTTGTACAGGTGTAGCTAGGCAACAGGATTTTGACCAGTGTTTTTCATTGTACCATCTTCTCTATGTTGTCTGATAGTTTCTTGAGTGCCTCACACTTCAGTCAAAGTCATAGGAAAGCCACCATGAAGTAACGTCTCCCACTAGGCTTTTGAGATCAGGATGGAATGGTGGACAACCTGGGAATATGAAGATTGATGAAAACATATTTGGTATAAGGAAAGCAGGAACAAAAAAAATAAACCTTATAAAACAGATATATTTTTCCTAGAGCTGGATACAATATTGGTCTTACTCATACTTGCTACAAGGCTTGGAAGGAAGTATTGAAAGCATGTTCAATTTTCAAAATGTATCTAGATGATCCTTTGAAGATGTGACTTTGGAAGGTAACAGGAGAGGTTCATTGCATATATGGCACAATTTTTAGGGGTGCAATAGAAAGTACCAAGTGCCCAGAAAACTATGTATAGCCTGTTGTTTGGTTTGCTGCAGGGATGAGCTGGTTTGTTCACATATATATGTTCATGTGTTTCTGTAAAATGTTTCCTGAGCTGATTTTTCCTGAGGAAATATATATATAGGCACAATTTTTTAAAATTTTGTAGATTGTCCGACTCTAGGCGGCAGTGCTCATCCCTGTTTCCAAGCCGTAGAGGCAGCGTTTGTCCATAGACAGTTTCTGTGGTCACGTGGCCAGCGCGACTAGACATGCAATGCTGTTACTTTCCCACCGTGGTGGTACCCATTTATCTACTTGCATTTGCATGCTTTCGAACTGCTAAATTGGCGAGGAGCTGGGACAAGCGCCGGGAGCTTGGAATCGAACTTACAACTGCTGATCTTCTGACCTTGCAGCACACCACGTCCCTGCTACTCTAATGCAAACATGTTTTTCCCCACTTCCTTGGCCCTTCCATGAAGCTGAGGAAGTGTTTAATTTGCCAATATCCTGAAGTATTTTTCTTCTCAAGCCCCTTCATTATATTGGGAAATTGACAGCAGGCTGCTGGGGACAAAATAGGGTTGCTTGACATTTGGATGTGAGGCTTGCACCTCCTAGTAACCCTATTTAGCCCAATCCAGCACACTCTTGCCACATGCAGAAAAGCCCACAGTCACCTGGGTAGTTCCTGGGTGCATGTAGAGGTGGTGTTAAAACCTTACTAATGTGGATTCTGTCTCAAAAATGCACTTCTGAGCATTTCTCCGGATCAGGGCTGCATGGACGACGTATCATGTCCTGTGCACTGTGACAAAACTGAGTTTCCTTATCAGACCATGCCACTGTAAATTTCAGGGTTAATCACTGGCTTGCTGATAAAATTAGATTTTCCTATCCCTCTATTGAATAGCAGTGCTGTTGAAGTTATGCAACAATCATGGAAGACCCCAAAGTTGCTCACAATAATTGTGAGACTATCATGTGGCTCTGTGGCTCGGTGGTATATGAAACAAACTGAGGATTCAATTCAAGCAGCAGCAGCAGCTGGGTAATTACCATAATTAGGGAGCAGGAATTCTAAAAGTCTTGTCATCTCCCTAAACACACCACAGTACCTTTTTGCAGCCTTTGATATCATGCATAAATAAGAAACATCACCATGTGTTGTATTAATAGCAACCCAATAGATCTCTGTGCCTGCCTTTTTAAAAATGGTCTCTGTCTAGGATTCTATGAACTCAATTTAAACTGGCTAAATTGCATGCACATTTACCAAGTTCCATCAAGCTGGCCACAGAGAAAAAGATAAAAAGACAAAAATTCCCTGTCAAGGGATTTTTTTTTTTTTAAAAAAAATCCTCTTATCTGGGGCACAATGCAGATGATTATGTGTGGGTGTGCCTGGGAGTAGCTTTCTCTTCCTCTCTAGTATGTCAAATATGTAGGATTGAGCTTGGATGGTGCACAAGCCATGGTGAGTGAAAGGATAGTGTGTGAATGTGTTGTTTCTCCCATGATCCACCCTCTTCCCTCCCAACAGCACAGTCCAGATGGAAGTGATATGGCAGTAATTTGGAGTGATTAAAGGCTCTCTCTCCAAATCCTGAGGCTCTCCAAAGGCTTCCCCAGGACAAAAGGGAGTGCTACAAAGCCTTGGAACCTACAACTCTGTGTGTGTGTGTGTGTGTGTGTGTGTGTAGTGGGGTGATAAGAAGCTTTTAATTAATTTGAATTGCATTTCACTGACATAAGCTGATGACATAATCAGATTCCATTGGTGGAAAATTGCACAATAGGATTTGCTTTTATGTGCTTGCAGAAGGTTCTGAACACTGGAATTACAGTGGTGCCTTGACTTAAAATTTCCTGACATACAACCATTTCGAATTGTGACCAGCTCCAGCTGCAAAATTTTGCTTCGACTAGTGGCCGGAGCTTCGAGTTGTGACAGGGAAAAGGCAGGGGGAAAAGGCCGGGAAATTCAAATTTGCTAACTGTTGATAGGCGAAGAGGCTGCTGCTTTGTAGCTCTTTCGCCCTAATGGTTAGAGTGAATGCGTTGGAGAGGCTTCGGACTGCCTGGAGCTGCTTTCTGCTCCTGAGTAAGTACATTTACTTTGTTTTGCAGGAGGGGTTAGGTTTTGGGGGGGTGTTATGTTTCTGCATCATCAGCACTCCAGTTGCCACACTTCTCTCTCGGCAGCACACCAGAATCCTTGCAGACCAGAACCTCCCGGGCCAGCAGTAAATAGGGGCAGAGAGTGGCTCATTTTTTTTTCAAACATAGCACAGTGCTGACCATTTCAGCACTGTGAATGACAACCCATGCCTTGCATGCTGCAATGTTTGCCTTGATGTGGTCTGCAGGGGCTCAGACCCCAGACATCTGTCCTCCATTGCTCTCCACCAACATCTGGAGAGGCACCACCCAAGGCTCCTATCTGTACAAGGGTGTTTGTCACTGTCTGGGGCAGGAAGAGACCAACACTAAGGGGGGGAGTAAGGAGGGGAGAAGTAGCCATCACTATGGAACTTGCTGAGGGTGTGAGCTTGAGGCAGGCCACACACCAGGACATAATTCCCATGGGGGCTGCAGCAACCATCAGCAGACGATTCAGAGGCAAGGCACAGGAGGTGGGCACTCATCTTGTCACTGAGATGATTGCCTTGCCTAGGCTTCCACTTTCCACCATGGAAACTACAGCCTTCCACCATTTGCTCCAAAATGTTGCTCCCCCAGTATGACTCCCCCTCCCGGAGAACCATCAGCTGGAGAGTCCTGCCCTCCATTTAGGATTCTGTGTGGGAGGTAGTTTGTGCCCAGCTACCATGGGCACATGGATGTAAGGTGTACTTTATAGTCTACATGGGGAGAGGAGGTCAACATAGATATCTCTTCCTCATGGTCCACTGGCAGCAGCCAAAGAACGTGAAAGGTAGCAGAGCATTGACAACAGAGCTGCAGGGGAGGCACTTGTCCTACCACTTGGTTGCAGGGCTGTTCTGCTGCAGGCACAGCACATGGAGACTCAGGTGATGGGGAGGAACATTGCTAATGAATTTCTGTCCACACTGCACAACTGGGCACCGGATGGTTATGTCATCAATGGGCACGTTATGATGGATGCTGGGTGAAACATGTTGGCTGTGTTGAATGAAGCAGGCTTTGAGGGCATTGTGTGCATGGCACACAAGCTACATCTTGTTGTGCATGGTGCCATTGGCCTGGGGAGCAATATAAAACCTGATTGGGAAGCAGACACACAGGAGATGTGGGCACTCCTTGAGCCATGCTGCCAACTGGTCTAGTGATCACAAAACTAAAGAAAAGCTAATGGTTAGGTGATCACTAAACACAGAAAGCAATTAACTTTAGAGAGAAGTTAACGAAGAGTCGACACATGAAGCCCCGAGAGCTCCCTTTATTAACCTTACAGATTGTTGATAGTATTCAGATAGGATACTGATTACATAATGCACTTTCTCCTTTTTTGGGCACAGTGAGTTGAGCAGATATGTCCAGCGCTCTGCCTTGCCCAGTGAGAATTGATCATTGATAGCTGTCGTGCCACCACCTCCTCCCTTGACCCTTGTCTGGCCTGGGTAATAAAAGCAGCCAGGCCTATAACAACAGAATGGGCAACAGCAATAATTAATGGGTCTTTCCATGAGGGCAGGGTTCCCCTTGCCCTCAAGGAGACACTCAAGCTAGACCTGGTGTTCTCCACTGAGCGGAGTGAATGTGGTCTGATGGTAACTGACCTTATGTCAGTTCCCTTGTCATGGATAAACCACCTAATAAAATGTAACCGCTCAGTGGCTCTCCCTCCTTGCAGGAAGCAAAGAACAATTTTAATGGTCTGCCCTCAAAGGCTACTGGATCCTATAGGATACCAGGACTCCATGAGAGGGATTCTGGCTGATCTGACTAGCACTCCTGTCGAGGCTCTGATTGATGGCTGGCTTGCTGCCGCCACCAGGGCTGTTGACACGATCGCTCCTAAATGTCCTCTCCATTGCAGAACTTGGCCAGGAGGGCAAGGTTCCCCACTACAACAGGGATGCAGCTGGCAACCTTAGAGATAAGCATTCCCACAACTGGTGGGCCATTTCTCACACAGCTTGAAAGTTGCTTACTGGCTTTGTGAGAGGCAGGAGAAGTTGGGCCAGGAGAAACATGTTCTCCTACAGGACCTGCCACCTATGCAATGGTCTCATGTCTTGTGAAGCAGAAGACTATTTTGGAGGACATCATGTTCTCCATGCCCATTCTGCCCAGGGGAAGAGAGGTGGGCATCAGTGCCACAGATTGGCTTGTCTCTCCCATGTGGTGGAGGTCCTCAAGCCCTTCCAGAAGACCACAGAGATTATCTGTAATCATGATGCCAGCCTTGTCATTCCCCTTATTTGCGTGCTTGACCAGCCTCTGCAGTCTGCTCTGTCTCAGAGATCATCCCTACTTCCATGGACCAAGGCCTTGGTGCAGAGGTTGCAGGCAGGTGTGTGGAAGCAACTCCATCTTCTCTGCAGAGACAAAGCTCATTGCTTCACTTGCCTCTGTGATCCACACATCAAGGGTAGCTTGGTGTCATACATTGCCCTGGAGAAATGGAGAGCCAAGCTCTCCACTGAAGTCTGCATGGCACTGGGAGGATGATGCCTGCATGGAGAGTTTGGGATGTGATGGCATTGGGAAGACATGGGGGAGGGTGTTTCTCAGGAGACACATGCAGTTGCTTCTTCTCCTGGTGAAGTATCCAGCCCACATTATTGGGGAGGGTAGTGAGCTGGGCAGTTTCCCCCACAGGAGAGGACACACGGGTGGCAGAAGAGGACTCTGCAGAGCCCCCTTAGCCCTCCAGATTAGATCCCCTCCAGGACTGGATATGAAAAATGGAGCTTTCCACTGTGGCAATGGACCTCTTTTCCACCCCCTCTGTGTCCAGAGTGAGCATGTCTTTTCCCATCTTGGTGACATGCTCCAACCCTGCTGCTCCCATCTTGATCTGTTAACTGTTGAAAGGTTGTCCTTCATAAAGGGTAACCCTCACTTGTTGGGCTTCCCTTCATTGAACCCAATGAGATAGGGATCTCATCTGCCTCTTCAGCTCCCCAAATTCAGATCCACCTCTGTCAGTCCCCTCACCCTCTCTGCTGCCTTTGCCACTCCGGGAAATCCATGTGCCTGCCTGTCTCCCACTTGTGCCACTCATGGGAAGAAACCTACCACTCTGCCAGCCACCTCTGCCACTCAAGGGAATAAGTCATCCACAAAGCCTTTCCTGTTCCGGCAAGCTTTCCCCAGTGACTAGCTAGCTGAGTGGGATGTCTAGATGAATTGTTGTGCCTTACTGCTTTGAATATGCTTTTGTGTTGCATTTGTTTATTCTTTTTAGTGTATTGCTGTTTTTAGCTTTATACGTTGCCTTTTAATGATGTACGCTGCCTTGGGTTCTTTTAAAGGAGAAAGACGGGGTAAAATATTTTAAATAAAAAACCCTCACTTGCCTCTATCTCTGTTGCTGTTTTTTTTAAAAAAATAAATGGAAGATGAAGTCATTACTGAGAGCAAGTCATGCATATGTAGGAATCTGGGTAAGGATGAAAGGCAGGTATCCCAGTTGTGAGTTCTTGATGCAACATTTGGGATTTTCTTTTCACTTTTTAAACACAGTTCCTACCACCTCCATCTTGCTTGTGTTGATTTCTTTACCAGTTTGATTATTCTTGTTGTTGAAGAAACACTCCTGTTTTTCCCTTATTGTTTCTGATGCTGCTGACAGCTTCATCCCACAGAGAAAAATCTAGTGTATAGTCATTTGTTTTTGAATAATTCACATGTTTCCACTGCTGTGCTTTCTCTCCCTGCTCCCATCTCTACCTTCTTTAAACTCTGTGTTCTTATGCCCAAAGCTATGTTTTGAGCAAGAGAAAACTTCTAATTAGTTGCACAGGTTTGCTCTTTAATTATGGAAGATCTTTGACTAGAATGACATCTTGAAGTAATTAAAACAGTCTCTGTCTATGTGTGTTTATGAGGTGGCACTGAGTTGATAAAGGAAGATTTTAAAAGAGGTAGAACTTTAATCCAGTTTGATTATCAGTTTTATATAAATTCTGAGCCATCTTTACATAGCATACAGTGAAATATTCTTTTCTTTTCTTTCTTTTTTTGCAATCCTCTGCATGTTTTCTGTAATCTCCGTTGTATCTAATGAGCTTCTGATATTAAGATGGCTGTCATTGTGTGGATAACAAAACAGTCAGTAAACTTGAGTACCTCAGCCTATCCAGATTTCTCTGTTATCTGGAAAAGGAGGACAAAATATTTAAAATGTCCTCCCCACAACATACTGCATATTCTGACTCTTTTTAAATATTTTTGGTGGTGGGAATGTTCCAGTAATTAACTTCTATGTTCAAGAATCCTGATTCAATCCACTCTTCACCTTAGCAGTTTCCCCTGAAGTGAATACTTTGAAGAATGAGTGCCTGAGGAGAATTATATAGGTGTGCATTTTTTTCTTTTAGCAGCAGCCAGTGGCTGAAATCCAGCAGTGGAATTTACGTCATGTAAAGATGGTGATATCGTCAGCTGCAGTTGTTTTTTAGAAATTAAAAACTTTTGATCTCCACTTCGGAAGCTCCAGAAGCCCTTTTTTAAAACTTTCATTGTGGAAATCCATTGGGAACTGTGGGATGGGGAGGGGAACCTTTAATTTCTGAAAATCACTGCCTCTAGCATGATTTTAGCAGTGGCAACCATCAGAAATTAAAGATGTTCCCCTTGCATCCCATGGCCCCCTATGGTTTCCCCACAACAAAAGACATTTTACAGGAGCCTAGAGGTCTTTGGGCAGAAATCAGAAATGTTCAGTTTCTGAAAAATTGCTTCAGCTGATGACATCATCAGACTTAGGTAGTATAAATTCTGTGACAGTATTATAGCCATTGTGTTTTTATTATACTATGTTGTGTTTCACTTTGGAATTTATTTTGATAAGGGGCATTATACATAGGTTAAATAAATAAATAAATAAATAAATAAATAAATAAATAAATAAATAAATAAATAAATAAATAAAATAATGCTGCTGCTGCTGCTGCTGATGATGATGATTGTTGTCTCTTACACTGCAGGCACATTGGGAAGTGGCCTTTATTCTTTCCCCCCCATTTTTTAAGTATTTATTTAAGGACAGGGGTAGGGAATACAAGAAGTAAAGGGGATCAGGTAAGAGGGAAAAAGGGTTAGGGGGGGATAGGAGAACACAAAGTATGCCATCATCCGATCAATTCATATTGCAATTACAAATCAACTTTTTGCTTTTTCACAGTTTGATTACCCCCCTACTTTCATCTTATCATTTAATTTTAGTTCGATTCTATGTTACTCCAACACTGTCTGATAACTGCAGCCATTTATATAATACATCCCACCATTCAGTTTCCTTTTGAATTGAACAATCTTTCAGCCCATCTGACATTTTTTTCCACTTCCCATATTTTCACAATAAGAATCTGTTGTTTCAGTATCACTACTTCCCTGAGATTTTTAACATAATGCCAATAAAGGTTATGATGATGATATACAGCTTCATTTTGGTTTTTTTTTGACATCTACTGTCCCCTCTTTCGTCACTTTCATCAAATCCTCTATTTTGCTAAGACCTTCATTCACTTGCTGAAACCCTGTTATTATTATCTTTTGCATAGTAATCTGCCATTCCTTTTCTATTTCTTGTACCACTGTTCCAAAACTTTGGGCTTGAACAGACCCAGTCTCCATTTGTTGTCTTAAATTTTGGGGGGGCCATCTCAGGCTTTGGGGTTTGTATAGATAATACTATGCCCTTAACCACAGTGCTCACCCCTTAGATATCCTTCAACAGTTTCCACAATTTTATCAACACTCCAAACCCCTCATCATAAACCTTCCCGTAAATCTCCCTCCAATATTTATCCAAATATTATAATATTATAATATAAAAATCAGCTTTTAACCCAGCAAATTCAGAATCAGAACCGTGTCACAATTATTTCTTCTTCTCCCGAGTTCAGCAAGCTTCTATTCTCAAACTCCCAGAGAGTCCGACAAGCAAAACAACAATCACAGAGCCCCAAAATGTTCAGTAATTGTCCTTGAAGCTCATCTTATGATCTTTCCGTCAACCCCTTGATAGTCCTTAGTCCAGTCGACCACGTCAGCTCCTTCTTCTCCAGAAAACCACCAAATTATGTTATTAACAGTTCACCAAGTCCAAAAAAGGGCAAAGAGAAATGCGTCCAAGCCAAACTGTGTTCACAAAACTCAAGTCTTTTAAATCCTGTCAGATGGTGTTATCGTCTGGGATTCTTATTTTCAGCTTAATGAGGCTGTTTCATAAATCAGAGGCTTCAGCTTACTTAGTTGTTATATATTTTAAGCTTTTATTGGTTGTTCTCTTCTCCCCTGGTTAAGGGTTACTCACAGTTCAGTGCCAATAAATATGGCTCCCCGTCTCCGGTCCGTGCACGGTGATTTCTTCAGAGGGAAGAAGTCCGGGTCTGCCTCCCATTCTTCTCCTTCTGCTGCTCGCCATCTGCTTCAGAGAGACTTCTCCTAGTCTGTATGTTTTTATGCCAATAAAAGGGGGATCCCAGACCGGAAGGTTCCAATTTTTCCAGAGAGAGCTCTTCTCTGGAGTTACTGGCAGCACCGCAACAAAGCCCCCTCGGGAAGTGGCCTTTATTCTCACTGAAAATATGTCCAATTGTTCCATCCTGAAAAGAAAACCATTGATACTGCCCAAGACAACCTCTTGTAGTAATCAGTTTTATGATATAACAATGTACTATGTGAAGATGTATAACTTTTTGGCTGTTGATAGACTTCCCAGAAGCATCAGGTTGGCCATTGTAGCAATTAAGAAGCTTGCTCAGCAAGGCCTCTTAAAGAGGGTTCAGAACTTTTTTTTTTTTTTAAAAGTAATAGGTTTCTCTTTTGTCTTTCTAAAAAAGTGGATCTTTTAAATTTTGTAAAATACATTTAAAATATAAGAATGGCCAAAATGGTTTTTAAAAAAAAAAAAAAAAAAAATCAAAAACAGTCCTGAAAAAGTGAATCCTTAAGAGTTAGAAGTAAACATTAAACATTGCACTCAAAAGATTATGGCATTAACAGTAATTACATTATTTTTCAAAATAAAGTTGTTACCTCCAAAATGTTGTATGTCACAGATGTCTTGTTATGTGTTATTTTCAAGATTTGATATTTGATATGAACCAGCAAGCTTTTTATGTTCTTTGGATATATGACCCAATTTGGACTTCATCTTGAATTGCATGAAAATTACATCAAAATCAAATGAGAACAATGGTGAAAAATATAAGTAATAAAGAAAGACTTCCAAATATGCACCAAGCATAGGCTTATTGTGATCCTGGCTGGCAAAACCTGATAAAGAAGCAGAGTACATTTAGGCATTCATATTTTGATTCTGTAATTTTGTAGTATAGATACACATATCACCGTTTTTGGGATATTTCCTGGGAATTATTTTCCAGGTTCACATCAGGTGTTTTTTTTAAATGGAATGTGAAATTGTTCCAGACATTGCAAGGAATATGTAGTCTAGTATTTGCATCAGAAGTCAGTATGGTTAAAAACCCATTGAGGTCCACAGCATAGAAGAGAGCCTACCATTTTCCTATGGGTGACCTTTTGGTAATAGCAAAAACAATGGAACACAAGGAAATGAATGTTTGTTCCTTTTGCTGTCACCAGACACCGGTCACCCTCTCCAATCTGACCTACACCACAGGGTTGTTGTGAGGAGGCAATGGAAGATTTGGAACATTCACAATAAGAAAAAAAAGTAGAATTGGAGGCAATTGATTTGGTATGTTGCTCAAATCAGTTCTAGCTTTTTTCCTTGTAATAGCAATCTTGCATTCCCAGGAAGTGTTCTTCTTGCACATGATGCTCCATCTGTCCAAATTGCTCCTGGGCACCTTTCCCATCTTTTATTCTTTCTCCTGTTCTCTTTAATCCGATTCCTAGTTGCCTGCTCTTGTCCATTCCATCCCATTCCATCCCATCTGTCTTTCAATTACACTGTACCTTCTAAGCCTTCCTTCATGTTTGGTTTTCTGCCAGCCACTCTCCTCTTTCCTTCAGTACTATAAACCAGTGCAGCCATTTCACAGCATATTGCTTTGTGTCTTAGCTGCTTATTTATTTTCCGAACAAGGAAGCATGACAAGGGCTTGTAAACAGTCTTGTTAAATAGATGCTCGGTTGTTTTTATTCTCTCAACCCAATTGCATTGTTGGCTCATATTCTCCTTCATCACATTTTCTGAAATTCTTAGGACAGAAAGTGAAATCAGCCTTACACAGATCATTGGTCCATCTAGCCATCTAGGGTAGACTGCGTAGGACTTCAGGCAGGGTTTTTTCTTAGCTCCATAAATAGATTCCTAAAATTCTCTGGTCTCTCATCCAGATACTAACCATGCCTGTCCCTGCTTAGCTTCCAAAAATAAACTAGATTGGTGTGTTCATGGTGGTATGCAGGTGACACCTGTGCTTTGTAGTAGAAATACAAGATCTATGTCCATGCAAATGCTTTACATTAGACTCCAATTCCTCTTTTCTGTGATAATTGTCTAACATTTTTCTAGGTTTCCTCAAATCCAACACTAAGTTCTGGGCATTGTGAGAAATAGAAAGGATGGCTAAATCTAGCCTGTATAGTGTTAGTCTGCCCTGCACTGAAATAAGAGGGGCTCAGGGCTGGCATCAATCATGGGTTCTGCCAGGATGCCCAGCCCTTAGCATATCCTCTGACTACCAAAAGTTGGGGATCAGCAACAGAGAAAGTCATGTATAAGCAATCAAAAGCATCTTCCTGGCTGCCCTCTCTCACACACAAAAAACTACAATTAGTTCTCTTAATCCAACAAAGTGGCTCTTCATATTTTAGTGGTCATAGAACAGAGTTGATAGTTTGCAGGCCCAGCAGTTCTTAGATGGGGAGGAGGTACAGAGGAGGAAGAAAAATTAATTATTTTGTTAACAAGATGGCACAAGGAGCTTGATGAACGCAAACCTCATCCACATTTGAGCTGTTTTTATGCATGTGAACTCATTTTTTATGGGGATAATGCAAGGCTTCCCAAAATAATTAAATTGACCACATAATCCTGGATATAATTCCCTCTGGACAGCGAAGAATGGATTTTTTTAAATTAAAGGACTCTAAACCACAAGGATTTCCTGTGATTCACAAAGGTGCTTGGGGGAACAAGTACCATCAGAGGCTCCCCATAGTGCAGTGGGGCACATTTCTACAATTTATAGCAGCAACACAGGAATTACATGGAAGTAAGTGGGCTGCTCTATTGCCCGTCAGTTTGAAGACCCCCAGTCCCATAATTTGACCTGAGGGGTACCACTGAATTATGGAATTGGGAGTCTTCCATTTTGAAAATCCCATGCCTATGTACAATCTCTGCAGTTGTGCCCCTAACTACAGGTTGCTCTGCCACAATTGCTTGTCTGATTGCTTTAGATTTCTTTGTAGGTCATGCACATTTAAAAGAGGTCCTCTGAGAATGCTGACACTTGCACAGAACTGTTTGGTCAGCACATTTGTGTGTGTGGACTGTCTGGGTTGCAAATTCTAAAATGCACTCCCTCTGAATGCTTTTAGGAAGAGTGTGAAGAAAACTGGACAGGCAAACTATTTTGATATTTCCTGCATACTGTGATTTTAATGGTTTTATTTCTCAATTTAGTATTTTAAAATTATTTTTAATTTCCTTTTACTGCTGCTTTTAGGTGTCTTGAGTGTTATTCTTTAGTGGAAAGGAGCAATTAAATACAATATAATAATAAAAAAAACCACAAAGGAATCTAGAGACACTGGTATGCAGATTTTCTGCATAACATCTTGGTGAAATAAACCAGATGAGGTGGGAATAGCCCTATGTTTAAGACAAGTATGATAATGCCTTATTGTGGAAAAGACCTGTTTCTTGTTGTTTAATGTAGGCAGTAATTTATTCAACAAGGATAAATGCAAAGTTCTACACGGGGGTGGGGAGACCAAATGCATAGTTACAAGGTGGGAGATATTTGGCTCAGTATATTACGAGTGAGAAATAAATTAGAATTGTTGTAGTTCAGAAGATGAATATGAGCCAACAGAGCAATATGGCTGCAAAAAAGCAAATGCTGGAGCAAGTTCAGAGGACAACAAGGATGATCAGGGGACTGGAAACCAAGCCCTATGAAGAAAGAAGGAAGGAACTGGGCATGTTTAGCCTTGTGAAATGAAAACTGAGGGGAGATATGATAACACTTTTCAAATACTTGGAAGGTAGTCATGCAGAGGAGTAGCACGATCTGTTCTTGATCATTCCAAAGTGCAGAACACATAATAATGAGTTACAGGAAGCCAGATTTAGGCTGATTATTAGGGGGGAAACCCCTCTTAACTGTTAGAACAGTAGGACAATGGAACCAATTACCTTGGGAAGTGGCTAGTGCTTTCAGATATTGTCTTTTTAATGATATAAGCCACCTTGGGACCTTTTTAAGGAGAAAGGCAGGGAATGAATGAATGAACAAATGAATGAATGAGCGAGCGAGCGAGCGAACAAACAAACAAACACACATAACTTGGTGGTAAGACCCATGAGATACAATGGGAATTATTTCTGAGTTGATAGACATAGAATAAGCACAATTGGAATTCTTTTAACTATAGAAAGTGATTCTGTTGTATAAACTGCTGGACTCCAGCACCACAACTCAAAAGCATCAATTCTTCAATGGTCAGCCTTCTTTATGGTCCAGCTCTCACTTCCATACATCGCTACTGGAAAAGCCATAGCTTTGACTATGCGTACTTTTGTTGGCAAGGTGACGTCTCTGCTTTTTAAGATGCTGTCGAGGTTTGTCATCGCTTTCCTCCCAAGAAGCAGGCGTCTTTTAATTTCGTGGCTGCTGTCACCATCTGCAGTGATCATGGAACCCAAGAAAGTAAAATCTGTCACTGCCTCCATATCTTCCCCTTCTATGCTATTTGTACTTTCTTAAAAGAGAAGGAAAAACATAGATGTGAAGAGTTTAAGTCAGTCTTTATAGTTTTCTGTGAAGCCTTTCATCATTTCCCTCTTGCTGGAAATGATGAAGTTTCAAAGTTTCAAATTCAAAGTTTCTGTTAGAACAAGCCTTACATATTTACTTCCTCCTGTCTTGCTCCCTCTTTCTCAGAAATAAATTTTGTTTGGACTAGGTAAAACCTGGAATGGAGCAGGATGGGCTGGAATGAGAACTTGTCCCCCTCCCCAGTTTACACAGGTTAACAATAGATGTCTCCCATTGAACATGGGACACTTCCTCTAGGACCACCTGAGCTATCAACCGATCCAATTCTTCATAAATTTTAGGCTTAAGGACAAATGGAACCCAGTGTGCTTTTAAAGGGATTGGGGCCACTGTTGGAGTCAAATTAAATGAAATACAGTGATGTCTCATCTAGCGATCTCTCCGTTTTATGGCAAAATTTCGTTATCATAAATAGTATGCATGGGTGAAGTTTTGTTAAGAGTACCTTAAAGCTAAGGTACTCTTAACAAAACTTCACCCATAATCATGAATTGCCAGCAAATACCTGCATTTTTGTTGTGGAGGTAATGAAGCTGTGAAGACAGAGCACACATCTGAATACTATTTCATGCTTTAGCTGCATTTACGAAAATTGCTATAAGGTTCGCCCAAAATGTGACATAATATATGTGTGGAAGAGAAATACAAATATTGGGAGTGAAAATATGATATTTCTCTCTTTCATTGTAAGGGTATGTGACTGCAGACACTTTCTCCCTCCCCTTGCTATCCATTCTGTATGTTCTAGTTAGACAACAGGACAGGAGTGTGTATGTAAAGCAGAAAACGAAAAGCACAGCAAAACCAGACACCAGTTAAGGAGCCAACCAGAAGTGTAAAGTGTGTGCTAACCAGCCTTGGTCCCACTAGTATTCAAATGCCTCATAAAGTGAATTTCAAACTCATTTGAGAGCCTCTATTTCTCATCTGCAGATTAAACTTGTGCAGTGTTGACATGTTTCAGGGGTAGAGTTTGGTGCAGATTGGTTCAGAGAGAGAACAGAACAGAAAAGACAGTTTGGAATCATGCTGTGTTTGATTCAGCTACACAGAGTAAGTCATTATATTTCCTGGTTCTTCAGGCTCCCCATCAGTCTTTCATGTGAACCTTCTGTCTATCTTTTGTTTCAAGCACAGCTTTCTTAATTACTCCTGTTGCCTTGGATATGAGCCTGACACCTGCTAAGTTATCTGATTCCATCCCACCCTTGTTTCCCAGAGATAGCCTTAATTTTAACTCATGCTCCTAAAAAAGTGGATTTTTTCCTCAGTTCAAAGACCTTCCTTTGTTCCATTTTACTAGGAAACAAGACGCCTTTACATTTTTCAGAATAATTCTGCCACTTGTCGCTTGTCATTCTCAGAAGCTGATACTATGCTGCAAACATTTTACAGACTTTTTTCCTTCAAAGGAAATACAGAGGCGACTCTACCAAGCCATCATGTTTTTTAAGTACATTTTTATAAATAGGTTAGTGAGTAGTTGCCCCAAACCTATTGAAAGAGGAAAGGAAATATTTTGATTCTTTGCTCTCCTGGATCACACCCTACATGACCCATTTCTCAATTATACCTCTCTGTGGTATGCAGCCTAATGGAGACCTGTATGAAGTCAACATCTATCTTATGTTTGGGATCTTTTTGGTTATCCAGTAAAACAAATCACCTTACCTTCCATTTCTCAAAATGCTTTTAGAGCAGGGGTGGGCAATTAATTTTTATAGGGGGGGCTGTGTTCGGGGGCTGAACCAACTTTACTTAAAAATAAAATGAAACAGTGATGTTATTATTGTTTTTATTTTAAATTTGTTAATCTTCACAAATACTAAATAGTTTTTTTTTGCGGTATGTTAAAGATAAGCAACTGATCAACTTTAGACAAAAAGCAATAAATGGTTTTGATGCTCAAAATTGTCCGTGGGCCGGACAGGAGCGGCTCGCGGGCCGTTTGTGGCCCTCGGGCCGCACTTTGCCCAGGTCTGTTTTAGAGGCTTTAGAGAGACAGAAAGGAAAAGAAAGAAACCCAGAACGCCATGCTAGAGTGAAAAGTCAGCAAGATACAGTATCTGTTGTAGTCGTCTCAGAAAGAAAAGAAGAGGAAGCTCCTTTTGGCCTCACAGTAAGGTCATTTTATAAACATAGGTCAGTTGTGTTAGAGACCATGATCCTAGGTGAAGCTCATCACACTTTATGCACTACCATCTCATTTACTGGTTACTGGTGTCACCATCAAAATGCAGCAGCAGATGCTACAGCTGCCACCATAATCCAGCAGCATTTGTGGTGGCTCTATAGAGCAGGAACATGTGCCTTAATACACTCAGCAGTTATGATACAGAAGGTTTCCACAAGGTTTCTGAATCTTAGAGTTGTTCCACTTACGGTTTCAATAACCAGTGCAGCAGTTAGTTTAGGAAATAATTGGGGGGTGAGATGTAAATGCTTGCAGAGAAGTGTTATAACAGGAAGACCATTATCTGCCTCTTCCTTCTCAAAAGCAATAAATCAGTGTTGTGGGCCAAGGGTTAGACTCTTTCTCATAATGCAAGTTTTTCTCAGTTATGTCTAGTCTTCTTGCCCTTTCACCTGCTTTAAACTTTAGGTTTCAGGCTGATGTGGAAGGAAATAAAGGTGACATTTCCATTATAAATATTGGAAAATATCACAATAAATAATTTATATGCACCAAAAGCAGCAACAAAATACTTTACTTTCAAATTAATACTTGTCTTTTGCCCTTAGAAAATGGCATCTATTTCAAAGGGCTATTTTTAACCTGCAGAAATACTGGCAGCAGGTTTTGTTCAGGGTCCTTTGTTACTAGTTACCCTGTTACCAGACTCCCTCCACTCCCATGAATTGATTTCCCCCACTCGCACCTTTACAAAGGGAGGATTGAATGTACATCTTTCTTGTTCTTTAGGCAAGTCACAATGTTCCCACCTTCCAGTGAAACTACGGAGTTCTCAGAATGTGGTCCATCTACCTCTCATGGTTCATGAGCTCCATTCACAGGTGAGATTGTTGAACAGTTGAGAATGTCAAGCCTTGACATTTTTTTCTAGCATACCATTTTAAATAGGGCCAGTTTATAAAACAGGCTCAAAGTGCGTGGCTTATGATATACATAATATGCTGCTGGTTTAAATACAGTTCTACCAGTGACGGGGAAAAACATTAAATCACCAGTTACACATACCTTTGTAGGAGAACATTGTGTTATGTGAACTATCAGTACCCCCAACAAGTTCCAGGTGCTCCACAGTTTTTAAAAAGAAGTCGAAGAAGCACTAGGTTTATGGTATGGACAATATATGATGTGGTTGTCCTCTTCACATGTCATGCACAACTAGAATCCTAATATTCTGTGCTCAGTTCTGAATTGCACTACACTGCACCTCGTCACTGCATGCAAAATAAAGAAATATGTTGGCCATGGCTGTGGAATGTAGCTGTGCACTGTAGTATTCAAATTCAGTTGTCCCACATACCATTGATATTCATTTAGAAATTCTATATATATTTGAAAAATATTCCAGCATCTAGGCCAACTTTCCAGACCAGATTTTTAAAAAGTTGTGGCAAGTAGCCTAGAAGACCCACAAAACAATAACTTAGGTTGTTCTGCCCTCCCACATCAGTACTGGAAATGAAGAAGGGTGTACAGTTGTGCCTCGCTTTACAATTGCTCTGCATTATGCCAAAACCGCATTATGACGATCTTTTTGCGATCACAATTGTGATCACAAAACAATGGTCTAAATGGGTTTTTTTCACTTTGCGATGATTGGTTCCCTGCTTCGGGAACCAATTCTTCGCAGAACGACAATTTTAAAACAGCTGATCGGTGGTTTCAAAATGGCCACCGGGTAAACAAAATGCCTCCCCCCGCTGTTTTCTGGGACGGATTCCTCACAAGACAGGCAGCAAAAATGGCTGCCCTATAGAGGATCTTCACTGGACAGTGAGTTTTGACCCCATTGGAATGCATTGAAGGAGTTTCAATGCGTTTCAATGTTGTTTTTTTTTTTTTTTTTTTTGCTTTACGATGTTTTTGCTTAACGGTATTTTCCTGGAATGGATTATCGCCGTTAAGCAAAGCACCACTGTAATTGTGTTTTGCATAAAGAGCTATATGTAATAGAGACAGACAGAGTAGCCTGTATGTTTCTCTTCTTGTTTATCCCCCTTCACAGTAATTTGAGGGTCAAGCTAGCTGGTACGCCTTGTGTATATTTTCAAATGGTGTTTTCTGGAAGGGTGATAGATATCTGTTTGCCATACAGTGTAATTTTCCTCACTTCCTTATCCCATGTTTGGCATGTTTTGCTTCATGATAATTCACTGGCAGTTAAATAGCATCTGATCATTCCATCCCATCCACTCTCAACTGAATGTGAAGATCTCACAGGGTAAGGGTTTGCTTTGCAGAGCTTATTATGTATTATGGTGATTTAAGGTACACATGCAGTGGGCAAGTTAAAAATTACAGAAGGAATGCTCATCTGTTGTGAAATGTCTGCATTTATTTCACTTGCTGGGAAATCAATGCTTTTTAGGCTCTGGCTCTGACACATCATTAGCTACACTTTTATAATCTTATTGGTATGCTGAACAACAGCACACAAATGACCTATTGAAAAACACATGCCTGCAGTGAACTTGCTTGGGCTCACTTCGTAATCTTTGCAAGACACTGTTACCTCATGCATGCCCTGTAGATTTCTGGATAGTTCATTAGCAGCAACATCTGTTATTCAGAGTGCCCCTCCCCCCCTCAACACACTCTGTTTTTCAGAAGTTGTAATTCCCAACACAGTTGTGCTAGAAGTGGAAGGGTGAGTCTGGAACAGAATTTAAAGTGGATAGCTTAACCAGCTGAAGCAAATTCTTACGCAGAGGGCCTAATTCTGATTTTAAGCTGTATATAGGCAGTGTGAGTAATCAGATGCCACGTAAAGGGCAAGCAGAGCTGGTTGTTGCATCAATAAAGCCTTACTAGAGAGGCCTGCAACAGTCAATTATTTGCCAGGTCATTCCACCTTCTTCACCCCTGCTCCTCAGGGTCACAAGTCACTCCCCACTGTGAAAATTCTTTCCCATATTTTCATCCCTCCTCCTAACTATCTTTCTCTGCCTTCATTTCTCAGGACCAGTCCTTCTTAGGAGACCCTTGCTTTGCAGGGTCCCTCCCTATTTTCTTTTTCTTCTATCTTCCCTAGATCTGTCTCTCATTCTGCTTATTTCATAATTTTAAAAGTTCCATTAACTCAGTGATTTGAGAATCTCACTGTGGAGAGGTGAGGAGTTCAGTTCCCCACTGGACCTCCTTGACAAGGGCTGCACTCAGTGATGCATAGGGTCCCATCCAGCTCTCCAGTTTGAAGGTTATTATTATGTTAATAGCACCCAGAGACTCTTCTGTTTGCCATTTATGGGAATTCTGCCTTTTGGTGAGCAAAAGTGTTACTATGGTGAGAACAGCCACTACTACCAAATCTTCAAATGTATTACAAGACTGGCTACTACTGGGCTATGCAAACCAGGACTGTCTCCAGTCCTGGTTTGTGGGAGGCTACTGGTTTATTGGTTATTTGCATTTCTGTCTTGTCTTTCCTCCAATGACCTCAAGGTGCTGCATGTGGTTTCTCCTCCCCACTTTATCCTCATAACAACCCTGTGAAGTAGGCCAGGTGGTCAGATTAGCATGCATGTGCAAGACATGGAAACTGACTCTCTCTCCCCTAGGGTAGGTGTGAAGGGTAGTAGCAGTAGAGTTTATCTTATCCTTCCGGTTAGATATAAACTTGATCACATTTCTCTCTTCAAAGTCAACAGCCAAGGCCACTTCACTCAAAGCTAAGCACCATAGCAAAACAAATTTTCTTCCCAATTTCTTGATAAAGCTGAGGAAAATTACAGGCAAAACTGGAAGGCCAGCTATCAGTGGCAGTATTTTCTACAGGGCTAGCCCCATCATGGGCCAGTTTGAGATAGCCAGTTCAAGCATTAAATATCAAGGAGCAGCAACAAGGTGTTGTGTGACAGAGCTATGTGTATGGACTCTGCATGCTCTGCACTGTTTAAGTTAGTTCTGTGGCTTTGTTTACTATGGAGGATGCTGTTGATGATGATGAACAAAATTCAGCTGAAAGTCCAGTCAGCTTGTATACCTTGAATAAAAGGACATCAGTTTCCTCTTTTCCTGAAGTAGCAAAATATCTTGGGCTGGTCTCACAATATGGACTACAGGATTTTACTGCTGAATTTAATGGGGGGGATGATTGATGAATGAAAAGATAAGTCCAAATCCCCACTAGCGATAGTATACCTTACAGCTGAGTGATACAAAGCACAATTGTATGAATTCCAGATTGAAGGGTTCTAGGAACTACAAAGACAGTTGTATCTCATTCCCTGAGAACTGAGGGCCAAAATCTGAGACTGGGATGAGTACTTGTGACATTATTATTTATTATTATTATTTACATTTTTTTACTATGCCATCTGGCCTGAGGCCATACTCAGCATTGTACAACAAAGAGGAGTTGGGCCCTTGTGATGCCAGATGCAAGCAAGGACTGGGAGGAGGCACAAAATCTTTGGTAGAAGAAATGGGCATAAGCAAAATCCAGGTAAATAGGCCCTTATCTTAAGTAAAACCCATCTAACCAGCTGGTATGTGGACCTCAGTGGAGAGCTCTGTCCTCTGTTCTCCACTCCTCAAACTCCGAGGTGCATGCTGCCAAGCCACCCTTGATTTGAGGATCACACAGGCAGGCCATGCAGTAAGCTCTGTCCCTACAGACAGGATGGAGTCACTTCCACACACCTGCCTGCAACCTCTTCACCAAATTCCTGGTTTGGGAGGGAGGATCCCAGTGCCATAGCAGACTTCAGGGACTGATCGAGGCCACAAATCAGGGAGATGACCTGCCACAGTCTTGTCGTGTAGCCACACAAGATGTCAGTGGTTTCCTGGAAGGGCTTGAGCACCTCCACCATCTGGGAGAGAGGACAATCTGTGGCACTAATGCCCACCTCTCTTCCCCCAGGCAGAACTGGCATGAAGGAGATGATGTCCTCCAAAACAGCCTTCTGCTCCACCAGGTGGGACACTATGGTGTAGGTGGAGTTCTACCTGGTTGGCAGGTCTGTCAGGAAAACGTATGAAGTGGCCCACCAGTTGGTGGCATTGCTGCAGGAATGCCCGTGTCTCCCAGGTGTCTGTGTCCTACTCAGGCTTGACGTGGCTGCCCATGCCAATAGCATCACACACTACTAGGTGTAATTTGTGCACCATGCACACAATGCCTCAAAGCCCATCACATTCAATGCCACCAACATATTCCATCACATCTAGCTGGTTATCCGAAGGGGCAATTTGCAGCGACAGGGGTGTACATATGCAGAAATGAATAACATATATCAAGTTTTACATGCATGCTGTTTTAAACAACCGTATAGCAGAACAATACTTTAGCTTGTGTTCCATTTATAAAACATACTTCCCTGGCAAAGTAATTTGAGCTTGTGTTTCCGTAATGGAGACACTCTTTTAAACACTGATTTATTTGAACGTAAACACATTTCAAAAGCCAGCTCTTTTACCAGTGTAATCACAGGCTCATTTGGGGCAGAAGGGCAATCACATAAGCATTTCCCCTGCTCTGCCATGCAATATGATTGGTCTCCACACCAGTGTGAAGCTGAGCACCAAAGAGAAGCCAGTTGAATCAGGAGAAGTACTGCTAATATTGCCCTTCCACCCCACATTTCCTGAGTAGTGTAGTGGCCTATGTAATTAGCTTCAATTGCTGCCATTCATCATAGACCCTCCTGAGCCATTTACATAGTAACTGAAGTGTGTATGTTTTACTGTCTCTGCTTTTGTGCAGTAGTTAATTACTATTGCCCTTTGTCTTAACACAACAAAACATTTTAAGCTATTAACTTAGGTTTACTGTGGCCTTACAAGGCTGCGTGTATCATAATCTTTGCAGCTATGAAGAGAAATCAACAAGCCAAAAATGAATGTTCAAAATAAGTCATCTAAAAATCAAAGATTTGACTATAATCACAAATAGGATAGAAGCAAAATAGAGTTAAGGTCACCTGTACATTTGTTTGTTTGTTTGTTTGCTGCCCATCTGGCTGCCAAGGCCACTCTGGGCAGTTTAAAAAAACAGAATAAAACAATAAAAAGCAAAATAATGAGCAATGACCAAACAAAATATAAAAATAAATTACACTAAGAAATCACATAATAAAAGTATAATAAAGTAAAATACATGAATTTTACACAGGACTAATACAAAGAGGTCAAAAGACAACTACAGTATATCACAGATATACTGCCACCAGTGGGGAGCTACCATCAGTGAGGAGCTACCAACAGAATTACAGTTCATTGAGGGAACCGTGAATGGCAACATGTACTGTGACATACTGAAGCAGAGCATGATCCCTTCCCTTTGGAGAATGGGCCACAGGGCAGTATTCCAACATGATAATGACCCCAAACATACCTCCAAAACGATCACTACCTTGCTAAAGGAGCTGAGGGTAAAGGTGATGGACTGGCCAAGCATCTCTCCAGACCCAAATCCTATTGAGCGTCTGTGGGGTATCCTGAAACAGAAGGTGGAGGTGCACAAGGTATCTAACATCCAGCAGCTCTGTGATGTCATCCTGGAGGAGTGGAAGAGGACTCCAGTGCCAACCTGTGAAGCTCTGGTGAACTCTATGCCCAAGGGGGTTAAGGCAGTGCTGGAAAGTAATGATGGCCAAACCAAATATTGACAGTTTGTGCCCAATTTGGACATTGTCACTTAGGGGTGTACTCACTTTTGTTGCCAGTGGTTTAGCCATTAATGGCTGTGTGTTGCGTTATTTGGAGGGGACAGCACATTTACACTGTTATACAAGCTATAGACTCAATGCTTTACATTGTAGCCAAGTGTCATTTCTTCAATGTTGTCACATGAAAAGATATACTAAAATATTTATAAAATGTGAGGGGGTGTACTCACTTCTGTGATATACTGTAGTGTATATAATTCTGCCAAGGAATGACTGAAAATTATAATAATCCTTTCTCCATTGTCCCAGGGCACCTCTAACCAGGATTCCCCCAAAGGAATCATTCTCCAAAGATTGTCCTTCAGTACCATTACCCTAGAAATATTTATTTAAGGAATTTGCATATCATTTCTTCTAGGTACAATTGTATATATTAAAATCTCCTGCTCTTTGTAAGATTAAAGCTGCTGTCCTGTTTACACTTACTTGGGAATAAACCTCTTTGACCTCAAAGGATTTCTGAAGAAACATGTATTGAGCTGTAATGCTTTCATCCTCAAATGCTTATTATCTCACATCCTCCCTGAGGATCTTATGCCTTTATACCATACATAGGATTGTGTTGTAAACTGAATATCCAGATATAAATAATGCACATCTATATGAGGCCACTGGGAGGGGTCATCAGGGGATATCGGGCTTCATGTCATCAGTATGCTGATGATACTCAGCTCTACATCTCCTTTTTTTCAACAACGGTGGATGCTGTTTCATCCCTTGAGCGCTGTCTGGGGGCTGTTCAGCAATGGATGCAGGTGAATGGACTGAGGTTGAATCCAGGCAAGATGGAGGTCCTTTGGGTGGGTGCTCCAGACATCAGTGGTCTGGGAAACTCTCTTTCCTTTGGGGGGGTGTGACCCACTGAGGTTCACAGTTTGGGTGTACATCTGGACCCGGCACTCACCATGGAGACTCAGGTGTCATCAGTGGTCCTTTTCACACATTTTCACCTTCGGTGGATTGCCCAGCTGCATCCCTATCTTGATGTGGGGGCACTCATCACTTTGTTCCATGTACTCGTAGTCTCAAGATTAGACTACTATAATGCACTCTACGTGGGGCTGCCTTGGAGACTGACACGGAAACTTCAGATGGTACAGAATGTGGCGGCCAGACTTCTTACAGGGGTAAAAAGGTACTATCATATTTCCCCCACTCTGGCCGCCTTGCATTGGCTGCCCATTTGTTTCTGTGTTGATTTCAAAGTTCTTACAATTACATATAAAACCCTAAATGGTTCAAGACCTCGACATCTGACAGAGTGCCTTCTCTCACCCAGTTCTGCCACAGTCACTTGTTCTAGGCAGATGGGGCGGCTGAGGGGCCCAATGCCGAGAGAGGTCCAGAAGGAAAGAACAAGAAACCAGGCCTTCTCAGTAGTAGCCCATTGCCTTTGGAACAACTTTCCAGTGGAGATCTGTCTGGCTCCCTTTCTGGCTGTTTTCAGGAATAAACTTAAAACCTAGCTCTTTGGGCAGGCTTTCCCTCCTACCGTATCTTAATTTCTTATACTTTCGCCACCTTGGATCTATAATATATGTTTATTGGTTTTATTGTTTTTAAATTTGTAAACCGCCCAGAGTAGACCTTTAGTCTAGATGGGCGGGATAGAAATCCAATAAATAAATATATAAATTGAGAGGTCTGATCTGGCTGTGGTGACACACGCCCTATATATATCTTGGCTGGATTTCTGTCACATGCTGTATATAGGGCTGCCTATGGAAAGTGTTTGGAAGTTCCAAAGCATCCAAAATGCCACAGCCAGATTGTTAACTAAGGTTGGCTACAGGGAACAAAGCTCCCCTGTTAGAGCAGCTCCACTGACTGCCAATCAATTTATAGGTTAAAAATGCTGTTTTTAACCTATAAAGCCCTAAACAGCATGGGTCCGAGCTTTCAAAAAGACTGCATCTCCCTCTATGAGGCTACCCAGGCATCAAGATAATCCGAGGAGTCCTTTGTCTTGGTTCCATCACCCTCAAAGGTGACCTTGGTGGTAACACAGGAGAAGGCCTTGTGACGGGCAGCCTCACTCTGTGTTACGAAGGAGAAGCTGCGTGGCTGGAACTAAGCCAATCACACCTCACCAGGTGGGTTCAAGGGAAGGAAAAAGGAGTCCCAGAGGAAGAGAATTAGGTTGAGAGAGAGTTAACAGTCAAAGAGGGCTGGAGGGAGGTTGATACATAGTTTACCAGCATATTAGTTTGGGTTTCCAAACAAGAATTTTCTATCATAGTTACATTATTTAAAAAGGAACTTGCTATAGTTAGAAAGTTGGTTCTTTAGGACAGTGGTCCCCAAACTTGGGCCTCCAGATGTTCTTTGAATTCATCTTCCAGAAATCCTGGCCAGCAGAGATGGTGATGAAGGAGGCCCAAGGTTGGGGATCACTGCTTTAAGACACAAGAAACTGCATGACTAAGAGTTGTTTCACATAACTGTTACACTTCATAAAATAAAATCCATTATTGTTTGTTTTAAAATTGAGTCGGTTTGGCTCCTATGTTTTGGGCTTAAGGAGAGTCCAGCAAAGGGACTAGAGAGTTGGAGAAGTGATTAGCAAGCTGGGCTGGTCACAGGCCTTCTCTGCCACTGCTTCCAGATGTTGGAACTTCCTCCAATGGGAAGCTAGGCTGGCCACATCTTTGTTATCTTTCCACAGGTAGGCAAAAACCTTTCTCTTCAGGCAGGCTTTTCCTTAATGAATGGTGGTTGGAGAGCAGTTTTAAATGGATTGTTCTGCTCTGTTGTTTGAAATGTATTTTTATAGTGATAGTTGCCATTTTAATATAACACTTGCATAATTCTTTTTTAACATTGTTATATTTATTTTCTTTAGCTTTTAAATAGATTTAATGATGTAAGCCGCCTTGGGTCCTTTCGGAGATAAGGTTGGGATATAAATATTTTAAATAAATAAATAAACAAATTTGTCTCAGCTGGGTTTAAACAATTTTCTTGGATGATTTGCAGAGGGTCCTGCATGCCAAGATTTCTTTCTTGGTGGGGGGCATGGGGCATAGCCAAGATTAACCCCATTGCTGTGGTGGGTGGTTTGGAAGATACAAGCATCAGCTAGTTTCCACGGGGCACACTTGAAGTTCTAGCACATCTAACATCTCAGCACTGCTGATCACAAGATACAAATGTGCTAGGGGTGAATATGCTGGGGGACTTCCCAGGCCAGCGGCTGCTTAAGATTGAGAGACCATTAGACCATTGCCGGCTGGAGCTGAGCTGTCTTACGGACAGGCTGAATTCAAGGACTCACTCAGGGTTGGTTGGAGAAATTGTCATGTGTAACATCTGCCTCCAGACTGGTTAGTCCACACTATAGCAGGTCCCTTAGTTTCAAGTTTGAAGTTCACATTATGTATTAAATTCAATAAAGTGTGAGGCTAGTTTTCACCTATCATTTCCATCTTGCATCTTTATTTTGGTCTCTCTCTCTCTCTCTCTCTCTCTCTCTCTCTCTCTCTCTCTCTCTCTCTCTCTCTCTCTCTCTCTGTGTGTGTGTGTGTGTGTGTGTGTGTGTGTGTGTGTGTGTGTGTGTGTGTGTGAAGGCATTAAGCATAGTGGAACATTATCAGAAAAATCATCAGCAAACACTGAATCTGAATTCCATAATTGGACTTCTTCCAGTCTGTACAAACAGAAAATGTTACATAGAAGACATCCCAGAATCCTCTTCCAGCTGAAAGGATTCCAGGGGTTCAGGACAGATCAGTTAATATATTCTCCAAGCAGACGAAGTCTGAAAACCATCATTTATAAGTAATAGTAATTTTTTACAACAGTTGCTTGAACTAAACAGAAGTACAACACTGCAGAAATGACTGTATAGTTTGGACCTGAATATGTTGTTTTAGATCTGTGATGGTTCTTTATCCAGCTGATATTTTTCAGCAAATGCAGTGTGTGTGTGAGAGAGTGTAAGGTGGGTGCCTTAAAATAAAATATGAGGCCCAAATCTATCAGGATATACAGCCTTCTTTAGATTGTGAGATTTATAGGAACACCTGTTATTTCTCCACACATTTTATTACTGAAAATTATAGATTTAATGTACATTCATCTTAAAATGGTTCAGGAAAACAAAACTGACATCACCATCAATCTTCCAAATGAGTGAAAATTGCATGGAACTTAGCCTAGACTGTAAAAAAGAGATAGTTTAAGAATCAGTAGAATTTGTTTTATTGTTGCTTAAGACCCATGAAGTACAACTACATGTACATATACTCAGAAATAAGTTCTACAGAATTCAGTGGCACTTATTTAAAAATATGTGTGTTGGGTGTGTGTTTATATATTTTTTTAAAAAAAGACAAACAGATGATTATATTAGCAAAAGGAGGTTGCATTCTTAATTTTGAGGTTAGGATTGCAAAGATGTGGGAGTTGGGATTAGGAGCATCCCTAATGCTCCTCTGAAGGCAGAGTGTGTGTGTGTGTGTGTGTGTGTGTGTGTGTGTGTGTGTGTGTGTGTGTGTGTGTGTGTGTGTGTGTGTGTGTGTGTGTGTGTGTGTGTGTGTGTGTGTGTGTGTGTGTGTGTGTGTGTGTGTGTGTGTGTGTGTGTGTGTGTGTGTGTGTGTGTGTGTGTGTGTGTGTGTGTTTTTCTCCTGCCAGCCAATTTCACACAGATGATGACAAGGTGATCTGCTTTGCTGGAAAATATCAGCTGGATAAAGAGCCAAAAAGTGATATGAAGGGGTGAGGCAAGGGAGGACCTGAGTTGCTCTGTTTTGAGTATTGAAGATGAGAACAGTTTTCATATACCAAACTAACGGCTTGTAGCATTCTGAAAGAAAAAAACAACAACAACAAAAAGGGGAAGAGGAACTACCTGAGTTAATTTTGAGTAACAGGGAATTGTAATTATAACAGAAATGTAACAGCTTTCTTGTACCTTGGTTCCATAACAAGAATTTATAACATTTGAAAAGTAATTTTCCAAGGTTTGATTTCTCCCATTCTTTATATATCGTGCTGTGAACTGAATACAGTGCCACCTTTTCAGGATATGAAAATATCATCAGCATCTTCTGTTCTGATGTTGTCCAAGTTCTGAATGTGGCCAACGTGTCTTTTATGTTAAGTGTGAAACTGTCATTGAATGGCTCTGTTACCGAGCCGTGATTTCTCTGAGGTGCAGGATCAATTTTTAACTCCTTTTTAAGCCATAAAGTTGCAACTGATCTTTAAACATATTTAAAGGACTGATCTCTTAATGTTCTTTTCCAGTTCATGTGATTGCTAAGCCACAGCCCATGCTCCCAAGCCAACTATTACAGTTACAGAAGGAAAATAGCAATTATTCCAATCTGTAATCCCCTCCAATGCAATAACAAAGCTCAGAACAATATTTACATTGAAATAAAGTCCTCTGAATATTGTTTCATGAATTAAAGTTGCTATCCCATTTGTAGCTATGTATGATTTGGCTCAGAGTCATAGTACTTGTGAACCTACCCTCTTCTACAATAATAAAGAGAGTTCAGCAATCTCGAGGAAGAGCTAAAGTACAAAATACAGTTTTCAATAAAAACTGAAACCCTCAGTGGAACATGCTTACAAGCTTCTTTTCAGATTGCTGTGCTTCCATGTGCTATGGACATAGAGGCAGTGCTTAAATGCATCCCCATCACGATTAAGGAAATTCCTGAAGAGTACTCTGGTCTATGTGTAAGGTTTCTTAGACATATTCAGTCATTATCTAAACCTAGGGGGCAACACAGGTTGAAGGGTGTATGCTACATCTTCTGTTGTAGCTTTCAGGCTATGAAAGTAAGGATCTGAAAGGAAGAGGACCTGATTTGTTCGGTTAGACTCTCTGCATGAAGCAGAGCCCAAACTTTTTTCCCACTTCTGGCTCACATGTACAAGTGACATGGACAAAGCAATCTTCTCCTTTTCATAGCTCCCAGGCTATGGAACGCCCTCCCTCGGGAGATCAGGATTGGCCCCTTCCCTTTTATCCTTCTGAAAAAAAAAAAGCTAAAGACGAATCTCTTCAGGCAGGCTTTTAACAATTATAATTGAATCCCTGAACCCCATTTTAGCAGATAATTTTAAGCTTTTTTATGTTTTCATGTTTTCATGTTATAATTGTATTTTAAATCATATATTGTTTAATTTAACTTTTAGTATTTGACTTATTGTGTTTTTAAATTGTGTGAATTTTAACATTGTGAGCAGCTTTGGGTCACTTGTTGGGAGAAATGTGACATATAAAAAAACTACTAATAGTAATAATAATACTGTGACTTTCTTGTATTGAAAGTGATGACTGGGGGGGCAGGGCTGGTGAACTCCCCTTAACACGTGTAAGCTCTAAACACTTAGGGAATGGCTGAAAAGGATTATTTCTCTGTCATGTAGAGTACTTTGAGGCCACAAGGTCTTCAGGATCTTCAGAAAATTATTCAAGAAAAGGAATTTACAGGATAGGATTATATTTCCAGTTGCTATTTACAGATGTGGGAGCTAGACAATGAAGAAACCTGAAAGGAAAAAAAAATCAGTTCAAAATATGGTGCTGGAGGAGAGCTTATCAGGGGACATGTTTCCCATCCTCCCTTTTTTGACTTTTCTCCTTCTTTCCTCTTTCCTGGCAAACCACAAAGAAATGCTAATACCTGCTGATCTTGTAGTCTGTTTGTAGAAGTAAGAACCAAGTATTTCTCAATTCAAATCAGCCTTTCTGTTCCTGTTTTTTTGATGCCTTTTTTCTTTAAGTCACAGGGAACAAAATCCTTTTGGTGTCTTGCCTGGTTATATTTCTTGAAGTTATCTTTCCAACTGGGAAAATTACCTAAACAAAATGTCAGTTACTGGATTCTTTGCCCTGCACTGCTGCTGCTTCAGCAGAAGGAGTGGTCTGGCAGATTATTCCTTTTCTGGTGCAAAATGGTGCTTTGGACATGTGTCTCCCCTCTGCACCTGCACAAGAGCATTGCTGTCTGAAATGTAAGCATATTAAACAATTTGTTAAAGGTCTACGGGATTCCCTCAACTGACGGCACTATATAGTACTCCCTATATGATTTGGCTCAGAGTCATAGTACTTGTGAATCTACCTTCTTCTACAAATTGTTCAATATGCTTCCCATGTCATAGCCCTTTGTCTTCTCAATCCACTATTGTTTTTAAAAATGCTAATCCAGAAATGTAAAAATACTTACACAAACACAAGGACAGAAGTATTCAGGCCACTTACAAAAAAGCTCAGAGCAGAATCACAGAATTGTGGAACTGGAAGGGAATGCAAAGGTCATAGAGTACAGCCCCCTTCCAAGGCTATGAATCCATACCTTATAGCAGGTACAACAAATATTATGACACAAATTGGGTCAAGAGATACCCACATATCCCATTCCATACTTCTTAGCATTCTGTCTATTATATTTTTGCTAATTGAAGTGTGCAGAAGTGTGCAAATGCAGTCTCAGTGCATGGCAGTAGTGCAGTAGAGGTCACAGGACAGAAAATGTTAGAACTGGCATTGCAGCCTTACCTGCCACAAGGTACTGAGCATCACAGATGCCACTTGGTCCTCTTGGGACAATGTTGCATCTCCAAATTCAAACTCAGTTCTTTGTGGGAAGGGCAACTTTACCTAGAATAAGTTGGCCTGCACTTTCTGGGTCAGATAAATTACCTACCAAGAAATCCTCCATCTTATCTGAACTAAGTTTCAAATTATTGGCCTCTTTCTAGTGCATTACTAATCTGAGATGTTAGTTTAGCTTTTTTTTTTTTCATTTACTGCTCCATATTCTGTCTGGTTTCAAACTGTCTAATATCACCCCAATGTTCCTTAAGAATTTTAATATATGTTTCCATTTTTTAAAAGAAGGTTAATTTAAATGGAAATCCTCATTTATTCCTCAGGAATTCTCCATTGGGAGGTAGCAAAAATAACAGCTTTTAAGAATCTACCTTTATTCCCAGTTACATTAGATAAATCTGAAAAAGCTTGTTTGAGTGAGTGACTGGTTAGTCATTCTATAAAATATGTTTGGAATCAGGTTTTTAATGTCTGTAATTATGAAATCTAATTAAACCATACCTCGGTTTCTTTTCAAAAGAAGATAAATTGGACTTAAAACCAAATGCTGTTTCAATTATATCCTGTTTCAAATCCATTTCTCATGGGCAATGGCATACTTAAAATACCAACAAATTCATCACAGCCTCAAAGCTCACTTTCAGGAGCACAAATGATTAATAACTACAGGACAGGCAGGATGTTCATTAATGGTATCCGAGATGCAACATGGCACTTAGGGAAGCATTTAGAAATAGCTTTAATTAAAGAGCACTTGTATAGCCTAGACACTTCTTTTTGCTGTATTCAGATCAATGTTTGAAGTATTTAGGAAAAATAATGAAACATATAGACTTCAACAAAGGTGTACCTCAGGCAGTTGTTGCTCCTCAGGTGCAGAGTGTGTTTGAACATGCCATTAGAACTAGCTCTCATTAAACAATGCAAATGGCATGGAATGTTTGAAAACCAGAAGATTTTTAAAGAACAAAAAACAGGAACAGGCAGAAACAGCAGGGTTGTCCAAATGATTCCTGTGTGTTTTATTTGCAGAGACAAGCTGTATTCCATTCTAAAGAACAGGGTAAAGGGATGGGGATATTCAGATCTAACTTGGAAAAACTGTGGTTGCTTGTGGCATATTACAACCGCACTTCCCTTGGTAGTTGTAGTAGTAGCTACTCTCATAGACAGGTTGTCACAGCAGTTCCTGGAGCTACGAGGCTGGCAGTGACATACTATACTGTTTGAGGATCACCTAGGCATGAACAATTGAGTCTGTAGTTAATATGTTAGATCCAGCTGCCTGCACCTTCCTCCTCTGCCCTGTACTAGCCAGGAATTTGTGTCCCACAATGTTACAGAAGAGAACCGGGTAAATGTTGCCTGGATGAGGATATGTTCTCTGTCATGTTGACCATGGTGTGAGTATCTAGAAGGCAAGGCTGGCCTTAAATAAGTAGTTGATCATAGGCATGGCAGGAATATTAATATGCTATTTAAAAACCCTGATCAATTTGAGCATATGAAAAATTAACTGAAGAACTAGGATTTCATGGTTTACTTATGGCTCGGAAAGCTTGACAAAATTAAGTAAAAGGGGAAATCATATGTAAATAATCCATGTTTATCAATTAACAGAGGCTTCTCATCCAAGGAGACAAATGCTCACCTCATCATCCTGAAAAGTCAAAGTACATTAATTATAAATGATCTAGAAAGGCATAGCATGGTTCATACAGGTAAACTCAGCCATAAAGACTCTAGTTTTCATCTTACTTAAAGCCATAAACTCACAAAGTTGTCTTAAGTAGATTATTATTCTTTCTGCCGCAGCCCCTGCATTTTCAATAAGACAGTATAAATGATGGCAGCTTTAGAGGATTTATGTTGTGCTTATTGAGATGATCTGTGTGAGTCTCTTTGAACGTTATGAATTGTCTATCTAATAAGTATTATCATTACAGGTTCAAGGGGCGTGCTGCATTGCAAGAACTCCTAGCCAGTACTAGCACAAGCCATAAACCATTGTGCCACTTTGAAAGAGAGCCTTTATTTCAATTGGGGATGAGCTCATCTCTACCAATTACTACTAATTCTTGGCCATCTCCTAAAGCATGAGTGGAAGAAAAGGGTTAGATAATTTACTTTAAATGGAGTGGTCTTTCACTGGGGAAGAAATACAGCCGTTTTGAAAATGACGGATGGCATTTGCCAACTTGTCATCTAATTATAGGAAGTTACTGGTTTAATAAAATTTAACAGAGCCTTTCACAGCCTGGTCTTTAAACATTAATAAAGGAACCTCCCTTCAACTCTGATTTATGTGACTCTTGGAAGGGAGCATAAGCAGATACAAGATCCAGCCAAAATGCTGGTATTCCACAAGTGCAGTTTTGACAAATAGTAAATAGTTTGGCATTTTTGTGGGAAGAAGAAAGTGGTGGTATTTCTTAGAGTTATTGTGTAAGTCTACACCTATGGCAAAATCATGGACTTTGTTTGGCTTGATGCACATCATTTGGCTCTATAGAATTACAACTTGTTTGGGTCTTTTCTCGTAAGTCAGATTTACATTAAAAGGACTATTTAGAAAGCAAATGTAACTTTGATTTATTTCAGAGGTTGTTGATTCCGGGCTTGAGGGCTATATAAATGATTGTGTGTCCATGTTCCAGTTAGAAGTGTGCCCGTCTGTGCTTTGGACTACAACCCCCAGAATTCCTCAGAGGCCACGATCCCTGAGGAATTCTGGGAGTTGTGTTCCAACCCCCACCATATGCATATCTGTGTTCTAGCCATTCCAGGTCCTAGGAGGCTTAAGAGTGTCAGAGATGGATCACCTGCTAAGACTGGTTTGGAATGAACTCCAGTGGTTGGAAATGTCCACCTCAGTGGGGAAACATATTTTTAAAGCTCTGTAATTCTTTAATCTAAGTCAGAGAATGTTATTGATTGAAATATTGCTGATTCACCTTCTCTATAAAAGACCGCCTGGGCTTTAAAGGAAATCTCATACTGAAAAAAAATTAAAACTGGAGCAGAGAATAGGATGTTCTGTCTTAGATGACTAAACATAAGAGCAAATCAGGAGGTTTAAAATAGCTATCCCCCCAGAACTGGAGGCAGGATCACTGTTTATATTGCCTGTTGGTTCATGTCTGTTTAGGGTGGTCATTGGCTCTATTTTGGTTGGGGTGCCTTCTTTTTAAAATCCTGTCCCACTATTTGTTCAGAGGCTTCAGGCTCCAGACTGGGATAGAGAGGTTCCTAGGAGAAGTTTTTGGAACTCAGGTATGATGGGAAGGCCAATCTCTGAGGTCACCTGTGTTCTGAAAGAGATAAACTCTGAGACTACCCTTCCCACATCTTAGTTCTGAGGAACTGCCCTTGGAACTAGCATCCAAGAAAAAAGTAGAGGATTTAGAGATCATGGGTCCTTCTTTTGGTGGTGTGCACTGTAGGGACAGGAGTGCTGAGATTTTTAAAATCCATTATTTGTACGTGGGGGTGCAGTGAGGCAATGGCTTGCTGGGGGGCAGGTGCAGTGCAAGGCTGACCTGTTTTCCAGTCAATTAGTGTGGGTTGCTAATTTTAATTATAAGGATTTTTTTAAAAAAATGCTGAAGAGTTCAATAATTGATTTGAAGGAACGAACAAAATCTTATTTATTTCATTTCATTTGTTCTGTTTTGTAATGGATTTTATTTAAGGGATAAATATTACTAATTGGCCCAAACCCTATTGCTTAGTATAGTAAATTGCACTAGAGTAGGCGCACTAATCAATGGGGATTTAATGAGTCAACTCCTCCGTAATGTCAACTCCTCCATTGATTCATATAAGCTTATTCAAATTGTGATTTATGATAAAGTAAATCACAGTCAGAGTAGATCCATTTGAACCAGTTAAACTTACAAAGGATTTGACTCAGCAGATCCCCACTGATTTAGTGGGTCTCCTCTAGTGCAATTTGTTATGCTAAGCAACAGGATTTAGGCCAATAAATTAAAAAGAAAATATTACTGGTAAAAAAAAATAATTCTAAATGGGTAGTAGTATTTATGGCTTAATTCTCAATAAATTTATTTCAATGAGATTAAAAGATTAAGGATAAAACACGTTATTTTCAAAATATATTTCCATTTAATGTCCTGCAGAAAGAATGAGGAGGTTATTAAGCAGAATACTTTATTGATTTAATTTATATCTCATCTTTTTCCTATTACTGGAATCTAGTGCAGTCACTTGGTCAGCCTTCTGCTCTGTGACAAGTTACTGTACATACTATGACTCTACTTAAAGTACACTACCACATATAGAGTCAATGATGACACATCTGCAAATATTAATTTAAATTCAAATACTGCATTTTAAGGCAAATTATTTTAATTATTTTGTCATATTTGCAAGCAGGGATAGGATGTCTCTATCCCCGCTTGCAAATATGACAAAATAATTAAAAGGCAGCAGTAAGCTGTGATGCTGTCTCACTCAAAGTGAACCAGATCTTGTGTTACTACCTCCAAAAGTTCTCACCCATCCAATGAGCTCTTCCTTTGACAAGAGTGAACTGCATAATTTGTGAGTGGTAAAGATCTGAAAACTGACTTGTCTCTGATATCTTCAGGAGACTGGCATTCAATAAGGCTCAGATCTGTGGGCATGACTAGTGCTGAACTGAATATTCAGTGCTTTATTTTTGACCTGAAAAACATTTGCAGCAAAGAGGCAGATTTTTTGTTTGTTTGTTTTTGTCTTTACTGAATATGCACTTCTCAACAACGGTTTCATGTCTGAATATTTCTGGCAATCTTTTAAATGCAGCAATTTCACCAGGTTACAACTGTATTCCCTAGCATCACGTGATAACTATTTTATAGGTTCCTAAAAGTGTCGGAATTGATTTGTAGCTTTATAGATAGAATCACAAAGATATTTATAGTGATATACAACAGGGAATTGCATGATCTTTAGCGATGGTTGCTGATACATTTGTATATAATGTCAGCACAGAAATCATAATCAAAACAATGCAGTGTTGTATTTACATTGCTGTGTCATAGCAGAATTACTTAATTACATGTTTACAGTATCATAGCAGTTATAAGAGAGACGTGGGTTTGGCAATAAGACAGTAACAATACTGAACATAGGGAATGTTTTTGCTATCAGTCCAGGAGACAAAGAACTGCATTTTATTCTTGTAAGCAACTGTATATTGGTTAAAACTTTGGAAACTGAGAAGAACAATGCTTGTTTTGGGTATCATTTCCTTTGATGTTTTCATACCTCATTGCATGTCTGGCTTATCTGCTTGCATGATGAGTGAATAAAAAAAGATGTGCCAAATAGTTCAGATGCTAAATGTAGTAAAACAGCACAATGAATTTTTTTTATAGTGAAACAACATCTGTTAGCAGGAATTCCAAGAAGCATTTTCCTTTAAGAATGTTGCTCACATATCAGTGTAAATGGACCTATATATATGTATATAAGTGTGACCACTGCAGGAGACTTAAAAACACTCTAGAATGCAAACTGCCTTGTTGAAGTACTGGCTTCTACATTGGTCTTCTCTCTCTAAAAGATGGCAGATTTGTGGACTTGATCCAGAGTTGACAAAACTGTACCAAAATATTCCTAATGATTTAGAAGAAAGACAAAACCAGGTACATACATCTTTTATCTGTGTTGCTTTGGTCATAGACAACCTAAGGAGGACAGAAATTGATATTAGGAGCATATTTATTATGGCCAGCAATATGAGAAACAAGAATGTCAATCCCAGCTTTTTTTAAAAGAACAGTTTTATTTCCAGCTTTCAAATTTACCTAGGATGTTCGACTTTAGGGGGCAGTGCTCATCCCCCTTTCCAAGC
The DNA here is from genome assembly GCF_051106095.1 of Pogona vitticeps. NCBI lineage: Eukaryota > Metazoa > Chordata > Lepidosauria > Squamata > Agamidae > Pogona > Pogona vitticeps. Next base: position 74,070,385 of record NC_135788.1, on the reverse strand, counting down.
CATAGAGTCAGCGTTTGTCCAAAGACAATCTCCCGTGGTCACGTGGCCAGTGCGACTTAGACATGGAACTCTGTTACCTTCCCACCGAGGTGGTCCCTATTTATCTACTCGCATTTGCATGCTTTCGAACCACTAGGTTGGCGGGAGCTGGGACAAAGCGACGGGAGCTCACTCCGTCGCGTGGATTCGACCTTATGACTGCTGGTCTTCTGACCCTGCAGCACAGGCTTCTGCGGTTTAGCCCGCAGCACCACCACAAAATGGTAAAGTTGCATTTCAGAAAGGAGAACTCTCAAGAGCAAAGTGTCATGCCTTCCTTCTTTCTGTTCTGTGTGGGCAATATATATGCAGAACACATTACAATGTATGCAAATATACTTTACTGCATTTAAATGTATTCAGGGTTCCACAATTCCATTTGTTCTCTCCCCACTCGTGAGAGTCCCTCTCCATCCGGTGAGTATCCTGACATTTTCTACATAAATCATATTTGTAAGTGAGAAATTAACTCTTTCTTGTTCTCCCTTTCTCCATAGAAGGAAAAAAATTAGCAGTGATTGCTCTCTGGAAACTTGCAATAACATGCAAGCCCCTCTTTGCTACTAATGCTTGCAAAGACCCATCTGAAACTGAAAGAACCTCCCTTCCCTTTCTTCTTAAGAAAAATAATCACTAGCCTCATGATTCTTAGTGATACTGATGTTTGTGTGTAAATGATCTAGATTAGTGGTTCCCAAGATGGGGTAGGTGTGCCCCCAGGGGTACAAACCAGGGCATTTGGAAGTATGCAAAAACATTGCATTCTGACAGAAAAAGGCCTATGGTAATGGAAGAAGATGGAAAAGATTTATACATTATGGTTTGGTTTTCAAAGGGGAAGAAAAAGGGAAGCCTCTGAAAAACACATGGACTAATAAAGCGTTATATGAAAATGGGAAGCAACAAAATTCTCAAAGAACTAAACAACAGAAGAACAGAACTAAATGCTCTAGAGATTAAAGCCAAATATCCCTAACATATCTAAAAAGACACTATTATGAGCTTAACAATAAAATCTTCTGCCTGCTAGCTAAGGCTGTAAAAAAAAGAGAGAAATGAAAACACCATAGCAGCAATTTGCTCAAAGGAAGGCACTTAAAAAACCTCCCCAGGAGGCATCAAAGATGAATTTGGGAAAATTCTTTTCTATACACTTCTGAATTATCAGATAAAAGTGATATAGATGAATTTCTAAATTCTCTGGAACTAAATCCCATTAAGAAAGAACACAAAAGATGTTCCAAATCAATTGATGACAGAAGAAAAAAAGCAAAGCAATAATAAAAAGCCCGAAACTGGGAAACTACATGGTAGAAATGGCTGTAGAGGGGCAATTTTTAAAAGCTGCTATAGCCTTAAGACTATTTAAAGAGATAGTATATGACGGAGATATAACTAAAATTAGAAAGAAACCAGAATTGTAGCAGTTGTAACAAACAGGAAGGAACACTCAACTATTAACTATTTGCTGCCATATTAACTAGGGTTTCAAAATATTATCCTTGTTAAATCAGAATTTCAATATATTACCATTCATTTTAGAAACATGTATGAATAAATTCATAACAGAATGCATGTGAGCAGCATAGTTTCGTTTCAAGCCTCTCAGATGAAGTGAATGAAATACTGACCTGAATCACTTCAGCTATAAATACAAACAGCCGCCATCCTTTTTGTTACTATATGCAACTAAGGCTTTGAACCAAGGAGAATGGAACTATTTATCCAGGTTCCTGGAGAGGTGTGAATATGGACAGAACATTGTTTGTATCACTGGTAATTAGGAAGTTCAATGGCTCTGATGCCTTATTCATGTGAAGACTATTGACTCTGAATCTATCCCCTTGATTAGAGGGACACAGCAGGGATATGCTTGCTGCTTCCACTACTTGCCACAGCAGTAAGGCCACTTGCTGATCTTATTTGGTCCAGTTCTTTGGTAATGCGCAGAAGCGAGTGAAGCTTAAATCTTTGACAGATGATCTCATGTCTCATTTTGCTGTGTTAGAGGCCAGTCAGCCATCAGCTCTGAGGACATCACAAACTGTGTCGGAATCTCAAATTGCAAAGTTGTGGTATCAAGGCAAGGAAGCGGTGAGCTGTATTACAAGGACAGAGTTAGCTGGTCAGTCCACAGGTAGTCAAGGAATGCAGAGTGGGGCAGCGGAGAAGAGTTTCAAGACAGAGATGGCACAGGCAGCCCAGGATGCACCTCAAGTGGGGACATCAGGTTAGCTACTGGTAGCACCGGAGACCTGCTGGGCGATGGTTGATTAGCCTTGGTCCGGCAGGGGTCAGGCAAGCCCACCCTTCAGTACAGCACAGCAGGGCACTCGGGTGACAACATTGCAAGCTAACCAGTGGTGAGTTCCAGGGACATCAGCAAGGAGCTGGATTGCCCCTTACCCTCAGGTCTCATTCCCAGCACCAATTGGCATAACAGTGGGAGTGGGAGTATGGCCCTACCCATGCGTCTTCTCTTATATTCTTGGGAATAGTGCTGGACACTCAGATGCAAGCTTGCAGATTACCAGATGGAAAACGCAGTTTGCAGTGGCTTGAGATTGGTGGTTGGTCAACCTGAGATCCATCTGGACAGGCCGGAGCTTTTCAGGGGTGATGGTATACATATATTTGTCCGATATGGGCCTGGATTTTTTTTTTTTGACTTATATACCGCCCCATAGCGCTACAAGTGCTCTCCGGGCGGTTTTACAATTTTTGTAATTATACAGGCTACACATTGCTATTTCACATTGTTATTTCTCAGGGACATTCAGGGGGGCCTGTGTTAGTTATTGGATGGATTGATGGCAGGCACGGGACTTACCGTAGCTAGTCCCAATGCTATGGCAGGTAGCGTGGAATGAAGATGGTTTGGTGAGTCAATCACAGGTAGTGTTATAGCTCACCCAACCTCCCAGAGCTGCGGATCATGAGAGGACTGTGTGTAGGAGGGAGGAAGGATTGAGCCCACACCTTATGATCACTGGGCTGATGATGGGACTCAAGGTCCAGGGGTGGTTAAAACTGGGCTGGCTGGGGTCCCACTGTCTTCAAGACCATGAGACCTTGGGGGCATTGGGCTGGCCCATTTTTGGGAGAAGGAGCCTGGTGTGACCCCAGCTGCAAACCTGATTCCACATTAAGGCAGCCCCCCCTTTATTTCTTTGGAAATCCACAGATATTTATAATGGTTAATAATAAAGTGTGGTCCATAGTTTACCCACAACACTTGTCTTGCCTCATTATTCCAGGGTGAGGAGGCAAAGAGAATTTTAGAAACTTCTGTAAAGTTTAAGATCAATTACACCAAGTCCGAGTTACTATGTCTAAAACCATCAATGTCACTGCAAACAAGGTTGGAAAAAAAATCTTCTAACTCAATCTTGTGTTACTGCAGCCCAAAATGTCTAGGGGTTTCTGGCAAATCTGGTGAATTCTTATGCAGCTCTCATCTAGATGAAAAGGAAATGTCAGAATAGTGCACACTTAATCAAGATCAATATCCTGTTCAATATGTAAACACAATAGCTAAACTTACTAAGTGGCAACTTCACAAACACTGAATATGTTCCTAGTTTTTTTTTAAACAACTCTGATACAACTAATTCAGAATGGTGAGATAACATCATGGGTCCAAATGGGCCTAAAACTACAGCAAATAATGGTGCACTCGCCTTTCTATTGATGAACAAAAGAATAACTGAGAAAACTGAAAATCCTTACTATCAGTCAGAGCCTTTATTGACATGCACAAAACATCACATATACAAGATAACAAACACACTTAATTAAACAGATCTGCAAATTCATTATGTTTCAGTGTGTGGCTCCTCAATATCTGATTCAAAAAGGCCATCACATTCTCTACTGTAACTGACTCTCGTGTTGACAGAATATACCTCAGTGTATCATAATCTGAACAGCCCCTCTTCTTTAACAAAAATGTGTCTAAATATTTTCTGCGGAGATCCATATAGAAAGGGCAGCGCAAACCCATGTGAGAGGGTGATTCCATTTGACTCAGCTTGCAGCAGACACATCTCTCAGTATGTGGAATCCCATTGAATTTCCCATAAAGCACTGCTGATGGTGTTGCATCTAGCAAGGCTAAAGACCCTGCATTCCTGGGGGCATTTGGGCAGATAAAGATACCATGCTGGTTGACCAACTTTGATAGGAATCTGCAGACTCATTGGCAAACATGTCTTATTCTCAGCACTCTAGTTCCTGTGTTTGTATGTACAGTAGCCTATATTTATCAATATACTTCTAACTGGGACATTGAACCCAAGGAATCTATTTCAATGCCCATTGATGTAGTTTCTCAACCAAATTGGATGATCATATGGGGGCAGTTGTGTCCTCTAGAAGTCAATAAAGAAGAATGTCCTGGCCTGAATTATAGTAGACTGTTAGCCAAAATTATATTAATCTCAAACATGCCCTGGTCTCTATCAAAGGTTGACCCACATCTAGACACAGAGTGGCATAAGAGACACATCTTGGCATCCCTAAAACTTTCCATAAGAAAGAGGCTTGGATCAGCTCCATTGAGCAGTCCATAGCACTCATACAAATGGGGAGGCCATATAACATTTGCGGTTTAATTTTAGCATTAAATACTTCAAAAACTGCTGGCAAAAAACTGCCTCTGTTAAAATGGAAATGGGCAATGGCCTGCACTGTCACACTAACAGAATTCAGTACTGCTTTACAATGCCTATGCCAGGTACATTTGTACTAAACTGTATACCTAAATACTTAAATTGTTTAACCTGTTCAATATTATTTCCATTGATGTTTTAACTGAATAATTTCCATGTTTTGGCAAAAAACTATCATTTTAGATTTCTATAATTCAGTTGGAGTGTATTATTTAATAAGTACTCCACACATCTTTTGACTAATTGTTTATGTAGTTGGCATGTCTGAGATAGAATTACAGCATTGTCTGTGTAAAACAATATCAATACATGGCAAGGTTTGAGTGTAGGAGGACGATCTTCTTCCATCTAGATAGGGGGCTAAGTCATTAAAAAAAAGGCTGAAGAATATAGATGCTAGAACATAGACCTATTTCACTCCCCTAATTTGCTCATATAAGTGTCCATCCAAAGAAAGTCAAATTTGTCAAGTAGCACTGGACTATAAATTTCTAATGAGATAAAGCAATCTTTTATCTATGCCCAAATTGCACTTTGTCTCATAACATTGCTCTCTCTACCTAATGGAACATAGCCTTTAAATCCAGAAAGGCTACATAAAGCTTAGCGATGGTCACCTTTACTACATCTTATTAATAAGATGTGACAAAATAAGGCCATGATCTAGTGTCAAGTTGCCCATTCTGAAACTGATTTGTTCTACACCCAGTAATGTCTGATCCCTAATCCAATGATAGAGTTTGTTTAATAAATGTTTTGCAAGTAATTTGCCAATGATAGATAATAGGCCAATAGGTCTATAGTAGAGATGGGGATGAATATAAAAACAGATCGCTTTTTCTGACAAATATAGCCAATTCGTTAAATATTCATTGATCCGTATTTGTGGGTTCCACATGAATTTGAAGGGATGAATATTTACCCGTTTTTATTAGTCCTTTGTATTAAAAAACAAAACAAAACAAAAACACCATTCTGCCTACTGGCTGCTCATCAACTGATTGACGGCAGAAACACAGCCACCACCCCACCCAGCCACCCAATACCACAGCCTATCCCCACCCCTTTCCTTTCCTTTCCCTCCCTTAGGCCCCATGCCACCCCATACCCACCCTCTTACCTTAATCACTGCTGCTGAGGCCTTCTGGCCTTGAAGCTACACATGTAAAAATGGAGATTGGCTGCCCTTTGCAAAGATGGCGACTGCAGCTTCATTTAGCCTGCCTTAAGAGAAAACGGGCTGCCCTTTGCAAAGATGGCAGTTGCAGATTCCCTTCCCTATATGAAGCCACAACTGCCATCTTTGCAAAGGGCAGCCAGTCTCCCTTTTTACATGCCATGGCTGCAAAGGCCTGATGGAGACCTCAGCAGCAGCTATTCAGGTAAGGGGGTGTCGGTGGGAGTGGGGTGGGGGTTAAGGCAGGGAAAGGAAGGGGATGTAGACGTAGGCTGTTGGGGTGGCTGTGTGGGTGTGTGGGTGGGTGGGTGGCAGCTGCCTATTGGCTACTGATCAGTTGATCGGCAGCTGGTAGGTAGAATGGGCATCTGTGCAGTGTGGTAAACTCTCCTGGGGGACCCAATTTGTGGGTGAATAACTCAGAGTTCCAATATCCAGTCTTCACCAAATTTGGCAGGCATGTTGGGGAAAGACATAGGAAGCTCCGTTGTGATTCTGGAATCTCCAAATACCTGGGGGGAGTTTTCCTGGTGGGGTTTTCTTTGTGACTATATAACTCAGGGGTTTGTGATCCAATGTTCACCAACCTTTCATGATTTGTAGAAACCTATCTGAGGAAGCTTCCCTGAAAATTTGGTGTCTCTAGGTGGTTGGGGGCCAGTGTTATAGCCATTAAAATGCAAACAAATCAACGGATTGATCCATCGATCCATTGAAGAATATTCGTATATTCGTATTTGTTGATCTGTTAACTTTGATAATTGATGGATCAAAATGAATACCATTTTTTATTTGTCCTCATCTCTAGTCTATAGTTATCTGGTGATCTACATTCTCCCTTTTTATAAATAGGAGCAACTATGGCCTTAGTCCAACGTGGCTGTTCATGATGGTATATTTGTTTAATGTAAACTGCCCAGAGTGGCCTTGGCAGCCCGATGGGCAGTATAAAAGTCAAACAAACAAACAAATTTAGACCACCTAATGTGGGGACAAAAGATTGGTAGAGATATATCCCTCTCAATCTCCAGGGCCTTTTGAAATATCCACTCATCTTTGCCAACCATAGTGTTATAATCCCCAGCAAGAAACAGTTCTGCTAAAGAGAACCTGTTTTGGGCGTCTTCCATTGTTTTCATCAATCAGCTCCACTTCTGGTTGCACTGCAAATTATTAGACCAGGTAGGCATATACATGTTAGTCACAATCATCATCTTGCCTCCTAAAATTATCTTAAGGCTTGCAAATTACAATAGCTATTCACCATAGCTATCCATTCAGAATTTAGCTGTACATAGATCAAAATAGTTAGACCAGCCCATAAACAATCCCTTGCTTGGGTTCTGTACACACATAAGGAAAATGTAGTGAATCCCTTTAGAGTTATTTGTTCCTGCTCCCAGGTTTCCTGGAGGAGGATAACATCAAAGTCTCTATATAGGTATTTTGTAAACTCCTTGTCATTGTGCTTCCCTTTCCAACCATTTATGTTCCAAGATAGAATTTTTATTTGGCCATTAAGCAAGGGGAATAGACTGGAACCATTCAGTCAGTCTCCAGCCTGGAGATTTTCCCTTACTCCAGCGTCAACGTGCCAGATGCAGCTGCTCAAGGCTATCCCTGCTGCTGGCATGAAAAATCATCTGAAATAGTGTCATGAATTAGATGGCTGCCAGTCATGTTGTCCATGTTTGTGACCATGGATAGTGGTTGATGAACAAAGGCTAGCATTGAAAAAAACTTCACTCTTTGGGGATTTTGTGGCAAAATCAGTGGGGGAGGTAACTGCTCAACCAGTGAGGCATCAATCAGTGTGACTTTCTCTTTGCCAAGCTCCAGATTCTTGCGACTGATAGTCTCCTACATATTGTTAAGCAACTCAGATCTGACTTTTTCTAATTTTTTTATTATCTTCATTTGTTTTTCCCTTGTCAGGTTTCTGAAGGCATAAATCACCTCTTCTTATCCAATTGAATAAATCATTGTGGGGGCCAGTTTTGTCATGCCTTCTCCTTCACCCCCTGGCAAGTTATCCTTGCCACTATGGGGTAGTGATACCAGGTCTCAGATAACCTAACCTGAGATAACCTTTCTATTGGCTTTTCTGTAGGCGCCTTGATCAGAGAGGTACGGTATACTTCTCCAGTTTTAAAGTCCAAAAGAGCACTCATGCAAAGCAAAATGTTTAAAGTCTTACATGGAGACTATCCCTGTCCCACTAAGCTAGTTAGGATTAATGAAGAATTAACCCTTTTGTATTGGGGAAATGTTTAACCACAGGTGCTCTGCCTGTATATATGGTAAGAATGCTGCAAAATAGACTTTTGGAGAGAAATGATGGTTAAGATATCAAAAAATAGAGCAGAATTTGAAAAATTGCAGCTCATAATTTTTGCTGTCTGTTCTTACAGATGACAATGACAAGTGGCTGATCTCCCTTACTGAAAAGTCACAGATCTCTCTCCCTCCCCCAATATCCCCAAATTAGCACTTGCTACCTTCTCTGCCCAGAAACTCCTATGTTGTTATCCCTGTGTTGTTATCCCAATTGTTATTGATTTTCTTCATCATATTTACCCCATGTGAATAAGCATTTTCCTTTCTGGAATAAAATCTCCCTATGGACTTATGCTATAGTTATTGGAATCAATTTTATATAGTATACAAAGCAAAACAATATAGATGAGAGGTAGGCCACTTCCAGAGGTCAGGGGGCTGCATATGCTGGAAGGCCACACCTGTTGTCACATACACATAATCATATTTTTTAGGCAAAAACAAAATAAAAATTAAAAAAAGAAGACAAAAACGTTGTGCTGTCCCAAAGACTGCTATATTTTAATGTGAACTTTGGAACTTGTGAATCTATCCGGCCATTGCACACTCACATACAGGTATTTTTACCTCATTCCTCTGTTCTCTTCGTGCATATACTAATCACACATGACCCAAGGCTAGCCAATATGATAACAAAGTCCCAGCTGTCGAAACAGCTAGTTAAGTGTACGTCGTTTTAGAGTCTGGTGTTACCAGTATGTGGATGACATCCAACTCTACTTCTCCTTGGCACTTAAAATTGAGGAAGCTGTTTCAGCTCTAGATCAGTGTCTGGGATGAGTAATGGACTGTATGAGCATGAATAAACTGAAACTTAATCCAAGCTCCTGGTCAGTCAAAAGGCAGATCAAGGAATAAGGATTCAGCCTGTGTTACACTTCCTCTGAAAACACAGGTGCACAGCTTGGGGGGTGCTCCTGGATTTGACCCTGAGCCTGGATGCCCAGGTTTTTGCAGTGGCCAGGAGTTCATTTCCACAACTAGAACTAGTGCGCCAGCTGTGTCCATTGGTGAAGAGGTCTGATTTGGCCAAGGTGACACATGCCTCAGTAACATTCTGGGTGGATAACTGTAATACACTCTACGTGGGGCTACCTATGGAAAGTGTCAGGAATCCTCAGTGGATCCAAAACACAGTATTGCTAACTGGGGCTGGTTACAGGGATCACCCTGTTACAGCAGCTCCACAATTCAAAGTGCTGGTTCTAACCTATAAAGTCCTAAATAGCTTCGATCCAAGCTATCTAAAACCCCATATCTCCCACTATCACTAAGTCCCGCCACCTTCACAGGTGTGTTTTGTGGAGATTCAGGAGAGGTCCTTCTCTGTTGCTCTTCCCAGACTTTGGAACTCCCTCCCAGTGGAGGCCGGCCCTGTCTTTGCTGTCCTTACACAGGCAGGCAAAGACCTTACTATTCAGGCAGGCATTCCCTCATTGACTGGCTGCCTGAGTGGGATTTTTAGATGGATTGTTATACATTACTGCTTTCACTGTATTTTTAGTATTGCTTTTGTTTACCATTTCTCAGAGTAGTATCTCTTTCTTCCTTTTTAATATTTGTATATTTACTTTTTGAGTGTTAAATATGGTCTTAGGTAAGCTGCTTTGGATCCTTTTTAAGGAGAAAGGTGGGGCAGAGATATTTTAATTAATTAATTAATAAATAGTTCTGGTTCAGTACCCATTCCTCTCCTGCATTAGGGGTAAAAGCAAAAGAATGTAAGTTACTGAATCTGCTGATGCCTCCATTTTTTAACAGTGCTGATGCCTTATTTCTGGCCAGTTTTAATGTATTATTTTATTTGATATTAAACCCAAAGCCATTTCCTCAGTGGGTTTTTTTTTGTAATTTCTTTTCAAATAATATTTTCCGTCAGAACATTTGCACTGCAAGTGATGTTCTTTCTCTGCGTATATTTGCTGCATTTTATTTAATATAGTCTCTCACTTGTAAATATGCACATACACATTTATGTGAATATTATATTGTATACATAGGTCATTATCTATTCAGAGTTTTTGATGTTTCCTTGTGGTTGTCTTTTTAACAGCATGTCCTTTGTTTCCATGCCAGAAAGAGCATCGCTAAATTGTAGCATTTTGTTTAGGTTTTAATAGAATTATTTTGGTTTTTCTTCACTCTGAATTTTTAAAAAATAAGCCTGTGTTGCCACAGAGAAGAAAAAAAAGAAGAGAAGCACATCTCAAAGAAGTACCGTATTTCCCCGAAAATAAGACAGGGTCTTATATTAATTTTTGCTCAAAAAACACATTAGGGCTTATTTTCAGGGGATATTTTATTTTTTCATGTACAACAATGTACATTTATTCAAATACAGTCATGTCATCTTCTGGTTGGTGCACAAAGGTGGAGGGCGGGGTTTGACTTAACTGGGGCTTATTTTGGGGATAGGGCTCATATTACAAGCATCCTGAAAAATCATACTAGGGCTTATTTTCAGGTTAGGTCTTAATTTCGGGGAAACAGGGTATAATCTAGATCTGTCTAGGTGCTGCTGCTGACTGAACTAACCAGCTCTAAAAATAGAAGGGCGTGTGGACATAGCATTTTTTTTAAAACAATGTGTTGCTCTTACAGGTGATTATTTGCTAAAGTGGAGATTTTTTTATTAATTGTTTTTCCCTGAAAGAGGCTTGTTTTGATTCAGAGACAGCTTACCTTGATGCATGTCAATCAGGATTCAGGCCAGATTTTGAGAAAGGAAGCACATGAGTAGCCTTTATGAACTATCTATGCCTATAAATGTGCACATAAATGTGTGACCCTGCTTATTGTGTTGCACCTCTAAGTAGAGTAGCCACAAAATGATGCAAGTCCAATATGGGCACTGAACTGAAGGTTGTTTTGTTGTGATGTGATGAATCAGTGCCAAAAGCTAACACTGGGAGAAAATGTGCTTCTCCACAGTTATGCTTCCCAACTTGGAACTCTCAGAAATCCTGGTCAACATAGCTAGTGGTGAATTCTGAGAGTTTTAGTCCAAGAACATCTGGAGACCCAAGGTTGGGAACCATTGCTCCAAAGAAATGGACCTATAGGATACTGTAAGCATCTATCACATCCTTCCTGTTTCTTAACATGTATATATAACTGTGAGGAGAGATACTCCTTGTATGTCATGATGGGCCTTAAATCTATTTTTCCTTTCCAGTGACTGAATCTTCCACCAGGTTTTGACTGTAGTGACAGTTTGAATATAAGTTAATATAGTGGAAGACTGAAACCTGGAGAATAGCAATTCAGAGCTGTCACTTTTACAGGTAGCTGAGCTTGCTGGATCTTTCCTGGACATGCAGCAGTGTCTGATATTCAGAAAGGATCCACTGGCTTCTGGGTGTTTTCAGAACTCGTAAGCAGCAATTGTTGTGACTTCAGGTTGTGGATTGAAATAGTATGAGTGACTCTTGTGTCATGGCATACATTCAAACTAGGGCTATGCAACTAATTCAGCCAAATCCCAGACTGAAAAGGGATAGAACTGAAAATTATTAGACTAAATGGGGTCCTGATTAATTGCTTTAGACCAATTCAACAATCCAGACAGTGAAAGAAAGCCAGACACAGTGTTTCCAATATACAGTACTGCAAAATAGATCCATATGGGAAAACCATTAGAATCGAATGGGAAGGGAACTGTGCTTTGCTCATGGACAACTCTAGCTTCCAATGTGGGGCAAAAATATCAGCAATACTTTCCAATCACAGTGCTTAGATGGGGAAATTTTTTTTGTTGTTCATTTGCTAGCTTCTCTTTCAGCGGGAGGAAAGGTTTTGAAATTGTATGGGAGTCTGGCGACAGTTGTGTGTGCTGGAGTTTGCACGTCTCCTTTTATCCTGCTCATACCTAATCTTCAGTCACCTTTTTCTAAGCCTTCCCCAATCCAGTCTTTTTCTTTATAGCAGACAGTGTGTGTTGTTCTCACTGTTGTCTTGGTGGCATTTCCCTTCTTTGCCCCACCAGTTGTAATTTGGTCCTAGGTTGTTAGATTGGGTGTGATTTTGGTTTCCCAGGCTTCCAAAGCCACCCTGACCACTGCTCTGGGTGCTGGTGCTTTGGAAGCCCGGGAAGCCAGCACCCGGCACAGCGGTCGGGCCAGCTTTGGAAGCCCAGCTTCCCGGGCTTCCAAAGCACTGGCACCCAGCATAGTGGTCGGGGCGGCAGGGAAGCCTGGGCTTCCCTGGTGGTGGCAGTCCCTGGGAGGCCTCCCATGGTGGCTGTCATAGCACCGGCGAAGCCCAGGCTTCCCCAGCGGTGGTGGTCATTTGTTTGGGTGATTTTTTCTTCTTCTACTGGAACGGGTTAATCACTTTTCAATGCATTCCTATGGGAAATGGTGCTTCGGCTTACGAAAATTTCGAGATACAGCCACCCTTCCAATACGGATTAATTCCGTAAGTCGAGGCACCACTGTATTGCCCACACCTCTTAGTTGCGAGAAGTGTGTCTAAATACAAATTAAAGGAGCATCACATGCTTGAAAAGCAATTATTTCTTACAATTTAGACAGGGTGTCAATAATTTTGGCCAGTGTATTTTTAGGTTTCTATGTGGGATTGTATCAGATTTGACTTTTCTTCTCTGTTTTTGTTGTTGTTGTTCCAACACAAACCAAAGAAATTAACATGTGAGTACCAAAACATTCTCAACTGCAACAATTTTCTGAGAGAAGGGTTGCATTTTCTGACAGAATTGCAAGGGTGCCAATATTTTTGGTCATGAATGTATAGAGCTCTGTATATTTGGTCGTACATTTTTTCGGGTTAGAACCCCAGAACACAGACAGAGTTCTAGCTCCTGTCCTCTGAAGATGCCGGCCACAGAGACTGGTGAAATGTTAGGGAAAAAAAACCTCCAGAACACGGACAAATAGCCCAAAAAACCCACAACAGCCATTGGATCCCAGCCGTGGAAGCCTTCAAGAACACTTTGTATGTTTGCTTGTTTCACATGAAGGTCTAAAGTGTTGATGTCAGTGTGATTCAACAGAGATTTGTTAGGCTATGCCACTGTACTATTTTAGATGTTGTCTAAAAAATTGACTTTTAAAGAAGCTGTTATAGTTAAGCATTTTTAAAGTGGATGCTAGTTCTTATGATCAACTGTCAGTATTCTCTGTTCCACTACTCTCACCACATTTTAAAGCAAAACAAAAGCAAAGCATGCTGCTTATATACTGCCCCATAGTGCTTCAAGCTCTCTCTGGGCGGTTTACAAGTTAATTATGCAGGCTACACATTGCCCTTCCCCTAGCAAGCTGGGTACTCATTATACACACCTTGGAAGGCTGAGTCAACCTTGAGCCACTACCTGCAATTGAACCCCAAGTCGTGAGCACAGTTTTGGCTGCAGTACAGCGGTTTAACCACTGTGCCACGAGGCTCTTTTAGCCTTCATATGACCAGGCTAAGCTAGTACTGTTGGAACAGGGCACCAGTGGTATAGCAAGTAGTTTGAATCTGGGGCGGAATGTGTGGTAATAGACAGACAGATAACCCAAGTGGGTTTCCTCCCTTGTTTTTTGTAGATGTGCCTGCAGATCCTTCCTTCCTTCTCTTTCTGAAGTATTCGCCTTCTTTTACTTCTTATCCTTAATTAGAGAAATAGCTGCCTGTAGTACTAGGGGCTTCCTTTTCCTGCACTATCCTTAAATGGATTTCTTACTTAATAAGCAACTGAATTTTCATTGCCTAATATCAGCCTCCAGAATGATTCACTATCCTTAACACTGAAAAACTCTGCATTAGGCTTCTGCACACTACAAACATGCATGCCAAATGATCCTAAGAAGTGCTCACTTCCACAGGAAACTTTAAACTTTCAGTTAGACCCTGGCCCGTTACAATGCTCCCATATGCCACTTTGATATGTATATGAAGCTGAAGGCAACAAACAGGAAACATAAATTAAAGTTTGCATTTGTAGAAATAATGATAGAGCTACTACAAATTCCTTACCACAATAGGTTCCCTGTTGCCTTTTTCTAGATCAGCAGGATTTCTAGTGCTTATTCTCCATTTCATCAGAGGAAGGGTGCTGCAATATCAGTGCCGTCAATCAGCACACATCACACCAATGTTTTGCTATTCTTGTTATGTGTCATCAAGTTGCTTCTGACTTATGGCAACTCTAATAGAGTGCTTGAGGTTGAGAGATGTTCAAGGCACAGTTTACTGTTGCTACTCACAGTCAGTTTCCATGGGCCGATATGGATTTGAACATAAGTTTCACATTTTAGGAGAGAGAAAATTGGTTCCAAAGCCAAGATAAATAACTGTGCAATAGGTTAATTTTTACTCTTAAAAGAAAAAAAAAGTTTGTGCAGTATTTTACCATGCAATCTGCATTAGTGAATTCAAACAACTATACAACACAAAGCTTCAGCTGTTCCAGACAATGGTTTTTGTTATGTAAACATCTCCTTTAAAAAAAAAAAGAAGAAGTCCCACTCACAAGCTGCATTTCTTTAAAAACACTAGACAAATAGTTTTTATGCAAACATAACCAGTGCCAATCTGTACTCCATTATATAGCCATCATTCATAGTATCTTTTGTGTTAAATAACAAATGTCCATAGTTTTATTTAACAGACTCATTTTATGAATCCCCTTTCTTAGCTGACTGATGGTATGGTTGACAGCTGAGCAACTCTATGGTATGGATGATTTACCGGAAGATACTCAAGTACAGCTTTTCTATTATTCACAGAGCCCTGGCTTCCAGGTGCACAGTCAAACTATGAGAAAGAATATTTCAGACAATGTACCTGTCTTTAAAGGACAAAGGTGAATTTTGTCAGATATGAGCACAACTTGAATGCATAAATGCTGTTTGTAGCAAAAACATGTGGAGAAGAGCTGTGTTTAGTCTTTTTGTATGGCAAAGTGTTATGAACGGAGTTTCTACACTGGTGCCAAATTTGCAGAATAAAGTCATAAAGGCTAAATCCAGTCCTACCTAAAGTAGACTCACTGAGAACACTGGGACTTGTTAGATAAATAGGTCCCTTGATTTCAGTGGTAGGATTAATGTTGGATTTAGACCCATGACTGACTTTCTATATTTTATTTTATTTTTGTTATGTTATGGGTCCAGACACGACAGCTGCATCTTTTATTCCAAAGACTACATGACATACACAAAACACACATTCAATAAATACCCATAACTCCACCCCCCAATCAAACCCTCTAGGCATCACATCATTACAAGGCCCACCTTTCTCCCACAGCTGTCAGAACCCTCCTTTAAAGTGCCTGATGCACTACGCCCTCTCCCCCCTAAGACAAAATTGTATCCAGTTATAATCATAGTCCTGCAAATAATGGAGAGGGGCCCATACTCGCTGAGATCGTCTTAACCCATTATCTTCAGCCTGCCCTTTGGGACCCAATGGATCGGGCTGTTCCAACATTGATACCTCTGCATGTTCCCCAGCATGACTGCCCTCTGGTCTTAACACTGTTAGTGGATCTTTAATGGGCTGTGGCATAATCTCTGCTGCCTGGAATGCACCGGTTTCTGGTGCATCTGTCTCTAGGCTGTCCTCAGCTGCTGACATCCTCCTTGGCCATCTCTGCCGCAGCTGATCCAGATGACATTGCAATTCCAGCTTCTCCCTCCTCCTCCTTAGAAGATTAGTCTTCCCACTGCCCTTGATGGAAGTTCTCCGACTTACTAAACAGTGGGGGAGTCTTTTCCTGTTGAATTTCTTTTGTAAATTTCTGTGCAGCTTCTACAGCTAAAATCTTCTCATAAGCTGTTTTAAAATCCACACTCTTCCTTGCAAACAATCAATGTTGCATTTTTTCATCCCTTATGCTACAAACCAATCTATCAATGCCTCCTCAAGGTCTGTGAAGTTACAATGCCTTGCCGCTTGTCAAAGGGCCATAACATAATTAGCTGCTGACTCGCCAGGCCCCTGGTCATGCTTGTAAAAATCATGCCAACAAGCAATCTCTGATGGTTAAGGCGAGAAATGATCTTGCAGCTAGTCTTTGATGCCTAAAAATGTGATTTTTTTTAAAAGGAGTAGGAGCGCACAAAGCTCTCACTATCTCAAAAACAGGCACTCCACAAGTGCTGACAAAGGTAGCTCTAACAGTCTCTGGTTTGGTTATTTTGTTAGCAGCAAGGTAAAACTCAAACTTGATATGTAAGTTTCCCAGTCTGCAACAGCTGGGTCAAAAGGCTCCAAATATCCCCCCGGTAGCCATTTCCACAGCTCATCCTTTACTTCTTCAATGGTTAGCCCTGTGGTAAAAGCGTTCCTTAGAACTGCCTTTACACGAGACAGAGAGGAATTCAGAATGATCAGTCCCTATTGCCAGCAAAATTGGGTCCTGTAATTTTGCTCTAGGCGACTTCTCACTCCTTCACCCAAGTCTGTCTCGATTTTAAATAAACAATCTGGAAGGTCTGCTCTTCCTCTTTTATTACTTTAGGACCCTCATTTGGTAGCGTAATGTGGCCAGATCAAAACAATCTTAGTTCTAAAATATCCAATTTACTACAGTAGCTTGGTCTAAACAAGGAGACAGCTTACAGACAATTTGTCTTTTTATATTTTATTACAAAAGATATCATTTCAACAAGCTCATTTTAACGTCATTCAGTATTTCCAAATTATTTCCAAAATAACCCCCAGCCTTAGCCACCAGTCATTTCCTCTATAAAGTGAAAACAATAAACAGTCTAGCTATATCTTAAACTAACATTCTTACACAGTCTTCTGATTAAAGTTCTGCCAGATGCATTTCTCTCGGTGTGTCGTCTCTCTCCCTTCCATCTCTTCTCCGTCCTTCTCCTCCTTAAATTAAGAAGTTATGTCCTTGTCCATCTGAACCGAGATAAGATAAGGGTCAGCTTGCTCTTCTTAACTTTTTTTTTCTTTAGGTGGAGAAGAACTGACCTTGCACATTTTTCTCTCTAATTAGCACCTGGACACAAGCAGATTTCTAGCTTTTTCGTTGCAGCTCTAAAATAAATCCTATGAAATACACTTCTATTCTATTTTCATAATCAAATTCATGACACGCCCCCCCTTAAATATACAAAATACAGGACTATTAAAGTTCTTATTTTGTTATTAACTTAACATTTGATTATGAAAGGTTAACAAGACTACATGTGAACTTACAATTATCTTAACCAAGTATTAAATTCATAACAGTAATGCCTATCTCTATCAATATACAGACAAGTAAACAAGTTGATTAATAGTAACCAGTAACACATTTGTTCTCTATGAGTATACAGAAAAAGAAAACAAGTTAATTAATTTTAAACAGAAATTCAAGGTAACCATATTATATCAGCATACCATTTTTTCAACGATCTGTTACATTACGTTCGATTTTTCTCCCCACATTGTTACAATCAGAATTGTTTGCAAATCTGTTTCTATACATTTTTAAACTATTTACATGAAATATAACTGATTTCTTGGATGAATTTAACATTTTCACAAGATAATTCACATTTCCTACTTTTTGTATGATTTCCCCTGGACCTTCCCAAACTACTTCCAATTTTGAAGGTCTGAGCGGGTTTAGTACAAGTACCATATCACCCACTGCAAACTCTCGGTGACGGGCCTTCTTGTCATGATAATATTTTTGTTTTATTTGGGATTTCAACAAATTGTCTCTTGCCAATTCTTGCACTGCTAGAAGTTTTTCTTGTAGTTTCCGGACGAAATCCGCAACTGGAACCGTGCTACTTCTGACCACACCTTCCCAGTCTGATCGCAGTAGATCTAATGGTCCTTGTAGGTTTTTCCCAAACACTACCTCACTCGGCGAAAAACCTCCCAGAGAAACATGAGGTGCACTTCTGTACGCAAACAAAACAAAAGGTAATAGTTCGTCCCAAATATTTCCATATTCTTGGACTAGGGTTTTAATCATTCTCAACAAGGTTTGTTGTCCTCTTTCCACCATTCCGTGAGATTCTGGATGATAAGGAATGCTAAAGTTTAATTTAATTCCGCTGATCTCACAAATTCGGCTCATCAATTCGCTTTTAAAAGCACCGGCTTGATCGCAAATAATTTGAGTTGGTATCCCTATTCTAGAGCATAAATCCACTACCACTCTAGCAATAGTTTGGGCCGAAAGATTGCTGATGGCGTATGCCTCGATCCATCTGCTGGCTTGACAGATGAACGATATTATGTATTTTTTCTTTGACTTCGTGGGTACAAAAGGTCCTAGTACGTCCATTTGAAGATATTGGAATACTTGATCTGGGATTTCTGTCAGTTGCATTTCTGCCTTTGTACTGTCGGTCTGTTTCCCCATTCTCTGACAATAATTGCAGGAATTAACATAGTCCTTGACGTTTTTGGAAATGCCGGGCCAATAAAAATGCTGCGAAATCCTACTTAAAGTTTTTTGAATTCCAAGATGTCCGCTACTTGGACTATCATGGGCAAGTTGCAGAATTCTTTCTCTGTACTCTCTTGGAATGACTAGTTGTTGTACTGGTTCCGCCTGATCATTTGATTTGGGAAAATATTCTCGGTACAATAGTCCATTTTGTCCCCACAAAAAGGTTACTTTTTGTTGTACCGGTTGTACCGCGTAACTGTCGGCTTGAGACCTCAAAGAATCCAATGTAGGGTCTTCCATCTGTTTTCGTTTGAATTCCTCTGATCCCATTGGTACTGGTAAATCCTCTGGTTCAGTTTTTATCTCAGTTGTACTATCCGTTTCATCTGCAAGGGGTTGATGTTGCGTTACATGTCCATCTGATTGCTCCTCAGAGTTATCTTCAGTTGGGACTTGCTCTATTGCTTTGCTTCGCTCACGTGTCACTGCTTGTATGGAAGCTGATTTTAAAGTGTGTTGGTGGTTAAGAAATGCTAGATCGTTTCCCAATAAAAAATCAGGTTTACCTTCATGCACTAATAGATATTTTGCACCTTTCCAATTCTTGTAGCTTAAGTGCACATACACGAGTGCTACGAATCGCTCGATTACTTCTCCTGATCCATATGTTTTCACTGGACATCTCAGGTTATTCAAAATTAGTGCCGGATCCACAAACTGTTTGTTAATCGATGAGATATCTGCGGCGGTATCCCTAGAGGCATTTATGGTTATATCTCCTGAAGCAAAATGTAGGGTTACTGGTTCCGAAAAACTTTTCAGTGACCAATATAACTGTTCTTCCGGTAGGATGCTACTGGGATCTATAACCGAAAATTTCTCCCCTGAGGATGTCTGTTGGTTTACTGTTGTAGAGACTTGAGCTACTTGTAAGCCCATTATCCTTGGCACAATCCTTGGCTCCGTTGCTTGCATTTCACTGGTTTCAGAAAAATTTGGATTGACTCTTCCTTGTCTCTGGAGTGGCACATTACATAGTTGATTAATTACATGTGGTTCTGCTGGTTGTTCTTCTGGTATTTCTAGAGATGTTGCACTGAGATAGTTGACCTTTGGGGTAGTTGATTTGAATTTCCGTTGGGTCGGTATGGGTGCCTTCTCGAATTTCCTTGGTGCTGGTAAGGGTGTCTGCTGAAATCTCCGTGGGGCAGGTAACGGGGTTTTGCCAACTGGCTTCTCCTCTTGACTAGTTGATCCCGCCAGTTGTGGACAATCCCTTTTTAAATGGGCTCCTCCGCATTGAAAGCAAGTCAAGGGTGACCTAGTCTGGCTAGGGCCCATGCTTCTTCGCTCTCCAGCAAAAGACTGTCTTGGTTCAGGAACCACTGTTTTCTTAGCTTCATATAGGCTCTGCCTTCTAGGCACTTCTGGAATAGGCCTTACTCTGATAATAGGTTCACTCTTCTTGAAGGAAATAAATCCATCATCTTCCTGTTCACAAGTCAGGTTTCCACTATCCATGTTCCCTAAGGAACCTCTGGCCTGCTCTCTCTCAGCAGTTTTGCTCTGTAAAATCTGTAGTTTCAATTCATGGTATCTTCTTGCTTGAAGTTCACTAGCTATGTGTGCATTCACCCATTGTTTCTGGCTCTCCATGAAGTCTGCCATCATCAGGGAAAGCTGTTCTTGCAACTTGAGACTTATATCCTTTGAATCTACTGGACTGCTGCTGGCCTCTGCTCCAGCTGTTCCCCTCTGGGCGCTTTCTCCTTCTGTTAGCAAGTCCTGCTGAGTTGGAACTTGTTCCGCCCCAGTGTACTGCTGTGTCCTTCTTGGCTTCACTTTTGGTTTAACAACTTCAGGATTTGCTTCCATTAATCTTTGGGCATCTTCTTCATCCTCTGGGTTATCTACTTCCCAGTGTTCCACTGCTTCCAAAATCTCCTTATCCACTGATACTTCAGGCAGTGAAAACCGACTGCTAAAAGCCATTTTTCCTTTTTTTTTTCTTTCCCTCTCCCTGCAGCCTTGGCCGAAGCACGGGAGGAGCAATAAAACAATTAAACTGTCAGCTTTGACTAATCCTACTTTCCCTTCAGGAAATCCTTTTGGCTCTGGCTTGGGGTAGGAAATTTTCCTTTTTTAATTTTATTTAATTACTTTTAAATTACTTTTATTATCCTGGCTGCTCCTTATAGACTCCTGCTACACTCAAAACAAGTTTGCCACTCTGTCACCTGAGTGAATCGAGCTGGCACTTTTTAAACAGCACAATGCTTGTTCCTTAGAACTCTTAAGCCACTGGCAGAATCTCTCCTTGCATCACTTTAGCCTGAGCTTTCTGCATAGGAGTCTTCTCCAGTCACAATAATTTACAACCTTCCCTGCTTTGCTCTGAAGCTCACGCCAGAGAAGTTTCTCTTGTCCTTTATTTAGCAGTGTGTATCTGCTTGCTCACACATCTGCCTTCATAAAACAATGACAAGCGCTAATTCAGCCCTTGAGCAAAGCGCAAATATTTAAGCTGCCAGCATGGCATAAACACAGCACATGGATTTGTATCCAAACACAGCCACCATGGCTTGTAAATCAAATCCCATCTGCCACTATACTGTAAACACAGCACGTGAGACTCAGATCCCACCGCTGCCACCATGTGGTAAAAGCGTTCCTTAGAACTGCCTTTACACGAGACAGAGAGGAATTCAGAATGATCAGTCCCTATTGCCAGCAAAATTGGGTCCTGTAATTTTGCTCTAGGCGACGTCTCACTCCTTCACCCAAGTCTGTCTCGATTTTAAATAAACAATCTGGAAGGTCTGCTCTTCCTCTTTTATTACTTTAGGACCCTCATTTGGTAGCGTAATGTGGCCAGATCAAAACAATCTTAGTTCTAAAATATCCAGTTTACTACAGTAGCTTGGTCTAAACAAGGAGACAGCTTACAGACAATTTGTCTTTTTATATTTTATTACAAAAGATATCATTTCAACAAGCTCATTTTAACGTCATTCAGTATTTCCAAATTATTTCCAAAATAACCCCCAGCCTTAGCCACCAGTCATTTCCTCTATAAAGTGAAAACAATAAACAGTCTAGCTATATCTTAAACTAACATTCTTACACAGTCTTCTGATTAAAGTTCTGCCAGACGCATTTCTCTCGGTGTGTCGTCTCTCTCCCTTCCATCTCTTCTCCGTCCTTCTCCTCCTTAAATTAAGAAGTTATGTCCTTGTCCATCTGAGCCGAGATAAGATAAGGGTCAGCTTGCTCTTCTTAACTTTTTTTTTCTTTAGGTGGAGAAGAACTGACCTTGCACATTTTTCTCTCTAATTAGCACCTGGACACAAGCAGATTTCTAGCTTTTTCGTTGCAGCTCTAAAATAAATCCTATGAAATACACTTCTATTCTATTTTCATAATCAAATTCATGACAAGCCCACAGACAGATATTTAATTCAGTCCAACATACCCTCTGCAGGCAAACAAAATCCCACCTTCTTTGCCAGTGTTATATTGTGGGACCAGATATGACAACTGCTTCAACATAGAGTCCTTTATTCCAAAGACAACATGACATACACAAGACACACTTTCAATAAATACCCATAACTTCACCCCGCACAATCAAACCATCATCTCATTACAAGGTCCACCTGTCTCCTACAGCTGTCAGAACCCTCCTTTAAAGTGCCCGATACACTACAATTTTAACTCCAACTTTCTACTTAAAAAGGAGCCCATCATTAAAAGATAATATTTAACAACTAAAAAAGTAAGTGTGCAAATATTTAAAAAGAATTAAACAAATATTATATTAAAAACAGAAAATAAAGTCACTACTAAAAATACATTTAAAAGGTACAATAATCAATTTTAAAACCTCTCTCAGACAGCCAGTCACTAAGATAAAAACCTGCCTGAAGGGAAAAGTCTTCATCTGCTTTCAGAAGGACAGAAAAGATGGGGCTAGCCAGCTTCCCATGGAAGGGAGTTCCAGAGTCTGGGAGTAGCAACAGAGAAAGCCCTCTCCTGGGTCCCCACCAAACACACATGTGGGACTGAGAGAAAGGCCTCTCCTAATGAACTTAATACCCGGGTAGGTTCATAAACAGAAATAAACTCCTTGATCTAAGATGAATAGATTAAAACCAGCACTTTGAATTTCGCCCGGAAATGGATCAGCAGCCAGTGGAGCTGCTGCAACAGAGTGTTGCATGATGCCTGTAACCAGCTCGAGTTAACAATCTGGCTGCAGCATTTTGGACTTGGTAAAGTTTCGAAAGTCAGTCCCTCACAGAGCATGTTAGTAATCCAACTGTGATGTAATTAAACTATATGTCACCATGGCCAGATCAGACTTCTCCAGGAAGAAGTGTAGTTGACACACTTGTTTTAACTATGCAAATGCACTCTTGGGCACTGCTAAGACCTGAGTAGAGTACCTATTGTTGTTTGTTATTGTTTAGTCATTTAGTTATGCCTGACTCTTCGTGGCCCCATGGACCAGAGCACTCCAGGCCCTCCTGTCTTCCACTGCCTCCCACAGTTGGGTCAAATTCATGTTGGTAGCTTTGATGACACTGTCCAACCTTCTCATCCTCTGTTGTCCCCTTCTCCTCTTGCCTTCACACTTTCCTAACATCAGGGTCTTTTCCAGGGAGTCTTCTCTTCTCATGAGATGGCCAAAGTTTTGGAGCCTCAGATTCAGGATCTGTCCTTCCAGTGAGCACACAGGGTTGATTTCCTTTAGAATTGATTGGTTTGTTCTCCTTGCAGTCCAGGGAACTCTCAAGAGTCTCCTCCAGCACCACAATTTAAAAGCATCAATTCTTCAGTGGTCAGCCTTCTTTATGGTCCAGCTCTGACTTCCATACATCACTACAGGAAAAACCATAGCTTTGACTATGGGGACTTTTGTTGGCAAGGTGATGTCTCTGCTTTTTAAGATGCTGTTGAGGTTTGTCATCTCTTTCCTCCCAAGAAGCAGGTGTCTTTTTATTTCCTGGCTGCTGTCACCACCTGCAGTGATCATGGAGACCAAGAAGGTAAAATCTGTTACTGCCTCCATATCTTCCCCTTCTATTTGCCAGGAGATGGTGGGACCAGTGGCCATGATCTTGGTTTTTTTGATGTTGAGCTTCAGACCATTTTTTTGCAGTCTCCTCTTTCACCCTCATTAAAAGGTTCTTTAATTCCTCCTCACTTTCTGCCATCAGAGTGGTATCATCTGCATATCGGAGGTTGTTGATTTTTCTTCCAGCAATCTTAATTCCGTCTTGGGATTCCTCTAGTCCGGCCTTTCACATGATGTATTCTGCATATAAATTAAATAAGCCGGGGGACAATACACAGCCTTGTCGTATTCCTTTCCCGATTTTGAATCACTCACTTGTTCTATATCCAGTTCTAACCGTTGCTTCCTGTTCCACGTATAGGTATCTCAGGACATAGATAATGCTGTCAGGCACTCCCATTTCTTTAAGGACTTGACATAGTTTGCTGTGGTCCACACAGTCAAAGGCTTTTGCATAGTCAATGAAGCAGACTTAGATGTTTTTTCTGGAACTCTCTGGCTTTCTCCATAATCCAGCACATGTTAGCAATTTGGTCTCTAGTTCCTCTGTCCCTTCAAAATCCAGCTTGTAGTGGTGATTTCCATGTGTAGTCGCCTCTTGTGTTGTTGGAAAAGAGTGTTTGTGATGACCAGCTTGTTCCCTTGACAAAACTCTATTAGCCTTTGCCCTGCTTCGTTTTGAACTCCAAGACCAAACTTTCCTGTTATTCCTTTTATATCTTGACTCCCTACTTTAGCATTCCAGTCACCTATAATAAGAACATCTTTCTTTGAGATTATATCCCATTACAGCTTTTCCCACTCTTTTGTTGACTATGAGGGCTACTCCATTCCTTCTATGGGATTCTTGCCAACAATAGTAGATATGATAATCATCTGAACTGAATTCGCCCATTCCTGTCCATTTTAGTTCACTGACGCCCAGGATGTCAATGTTTATTCTCGTCATCTCCTGTTTTACCACAGCTGCCTGCCCCCCCCAGGTCACTTCCTTCCTCCTCCTACAACCCTGAATCATATAATTAACTCTGCCTTGTAGAGGCTATAGTGAATTTTGTGACTTCCCAGAACTAGACTGTGTGCAGGAATGTATATGTATGCCACAGATTATTTTTCTTTTAAAGGCCAATCTTCCTCCAAAACACAAAAAAAGGGAATTTGCTTATGAACAAGGGAGGGAAAGATTTGATCAAGTGATTTGCCAAGAGAACCCAAATACGCATGCACAATTTTTGAGCATTGAGGATTTTTCCTATTCGCCCATCCCTACTTACTGATTAATCAAACAAACGGCCCAGTCAGTGTTTCTAACTGTTAAAAGTTCAAGTAGTGATGCAGCAGCTATTATTCCTTTGTGTACTTTACAGAGTTTGCATAAAAATCATTTTCAAAAATAGAAAATCTTTCACTAAGAGGACCACAAAACATCTAGCCATCTTGCAGGTGAGGAGAATCTTTTTCAGTTTCCTGTTCAGAGATTTACGAATGAGACAAGGAGAGATTTATATCCCTTATCCTTAATATTCTCCTCTCTCCAATTTGTGTGCCTGAATTCATATACTCTGGAGTATAAGGTGTCATCTCTGTGAGATGTAAGTTGAAAGAAATGTAAATCAATGGCTGATGTTCAAATTTAATTAAGATGCTTTGTGTTCAAAGCAAATTTGATATGGACAGAGTCAAAGACAGAGCTATAAAAGTGTCTAGTCCTAGATCAAAAGCAGGGAAAGTTTGCAGCATCCAGTGTGAAACAAAATAAGCCTCTATGGAACTTTGCACTAATGTCCTTCCTGGTCTCTTATACTCAGGGCCTTTTAAAGAGGTGGTGGGAGTAATTGCATTGGACCTCACAAGGGAGGCAACTGGCATATGGTGGGGGGCACATCAATGTTAGCATGGCTAGGTTGCTGACTGTTCTTTTCTTCCAGATCCCACGAACTTGATCTATATAAACCTAATGGGAAAAAGAAAACTGCAAAAGAAATACAACCGGTGGTGGTAAAGTCCCCTCTCCTGACACTGTGAATGAAACAGTTGCATCTACAGGCAGTGCTAATAGCAGCAACCTAGTTTCAGCCTAACAATAGCCAGACTTTATTATTTTTATTGTATATACTGTATATCTCATTTTTTTAATTCTCCAAGGAATCCAAGACCCAATTTATTGCTGTCCCAACCCTGAAATAAAGACACGAGACAATGATATGGGTTAAAATTGAGCCACACTTTATTGAATAACATCAAACACGAAACTTGCCATCCTTTGGCAAAAACAGGGGTCCTGCTGTAGTGATGAAACAGGTGAAAGGCAGGGGTATGCTGATACCCCTTGATCAATAAATGGGTGAGTCCCAGCCCCAAGTTCTAGTGGTTATCAGAAAGCAGGAACCCAGTCAGCCACTAATAAACACCCTCAGACCTCAAGCCATCTTTAGCTGATGACTGTTGGTCCGGAAGTGGCCCAGCACATCTTCCCACGACAGGCACTGTAATAGCATGATCTGTAGCGCCGGGAGGTTGGCTGCACTGTTGGCTTACCTGAGATTACAATTGGGACACACCAAAAATACCTGTTAATTTCCACACTACCCGCCACAGCATAGGGACTAGTCATGCTATGTCCCATGCCCGCCACAGAGACGCTCAAGCTCGACAAGCAGGCCCCCTTTGATGTCATCCAAAATTACATCCAAGCCTGCATCTGACAGGTGGACACCATCTCACCTGAACAGTACAGGTTTCTAAACTTGGATCCTGTGGTGACCTATCACCGATCCAAGGTCGCAGCTGCAGATGCCTCAACGTATTTCTCTGTTAACATTCCGGCGAGCCTTGTTAACAGCAATATTTCTCACAGAGCCTTGCCAGGCTAACCGAGGAATAATTGTGGACTACACGGATCCAAGGCCGCAGCAGCAGATGCCTCTATCACAGTTCCTCACAGAGCCTCACCAGGCTAACCGAGGAATAATGACGGACCACACGGATCTGAGGCCGCCACAGCAGACACCTCTACAGTGGTGCCTCGCTAGACAGTTATCCCACATGACAGTTTTTTCGCTAGACATTGACTTTTTGTGATCGCTATAGCGATTTGCAAAACAATAATTCCTATGAGGGAATTTCACTGGACAATGCTTGGTCCCTGCTTTGCAAACCGATTTTCGCTAGATGACAATTTTGACAGCTCCCTCTGCACTCACAAAACAGGTGTTTTCAGGACCTAAGCTTTGCAAGACAGTGATTTAAACAGCTGATCAACGGTTTGCAAAGTGGCTTTCCTATGGCCGATCTTTGCTAGACAACGACGATTCTTCCCCATTGGAATGCATTAAACAGGTTTCAATGCATTCCAATTGGGAAATGCTTTTCGCTAGACAATGATTTCACTAAACAGCGATTCCAGTGGAATGGATTATCATCATCTAGCCAGGCACCCACTGTACTTACCTTGCAGTTAACGCCCAGCTGTGCCTTGTTAACATTACCAATCCTCTTGGCACCTCACCAGGCTAACCGAGGAATGATCATGGACCACCTTGTTCTGAGGCCACAGCAGCAGACACCTCTACATACTTTCTGGCTAATGCCCTGCCAGGCCTTGTGAACATCACTGATCCTCTCAGCACCTCGACAGGCTAACCGAGAAGTGATCATGGGCCACACTGATCCGAGGCCGCAGCTGCAGACGCCTCTAGATCGCTCCCCACAGGGATGTAGCAGCATAAAACTAAAAGTAAATGTGCTGCCTAAAAGTAGCTATGGCCAACAATCCCTATATGCTGTGGTCCAGTGGACCTGAGAAGACCTGTAAAGACATAAGTCAGGCCGCTGCCTACACATTAGTTAATGTCCTCATTTTACCTTTTGTAACTTGATGAAGACCACCGACCCAAGTGTTTGATTTCCTCCGGGCTGAAACCCAGGATGTAGTGTATGCCGCTCCACTCCCTGTAGTGTATGCTGCTCCACTCCCAAGCGAACGTGTGCCAAACTCCCAGCCGTACTACCTGTCATGGTTTAGGTTATTGAAGCTAGAATGTAATTTCTAAATGGGATTTGTAGTCATGGAAATGGGTAGAAGAAATCCATCCTAGTCTGTGTGTCATGAACTAGATGCTTCGAGAAGCTGTTTTCGCTTAGAGCTAGTTGGAATTTTCCATGTAGCAGCCTTGGCCAGAGACGATAAGGATAAAAGACATAACATTGAGGAAGAATGTCAACAACACCTGCAATCCCATGAGAAAAGGAGGTGGAGAGAGATGAGCAGTCCTTCGTCCTGATTGGTGTACGTCAGTGGAGAGTGAAGAAGGAGGGTGTTCCAGCATGAGAAGAAAATGGAGAGATGCTGACACAGAGAGAACCTTTTTTGAGCCTTTTTGATTTTTAGATTTTACCTTGGATTATGAATTTTTGAATGGACTTTGGAGTTCCCATTGCTATTGCTAGGATGTAGTTCATATCAGAGAATAGGGAAAGGGGGGCTCAGCCTTACCCACCTTTCTAGCTAGTAGTTTATTATTTTATTTTTATAGCTGGGATTTGCTAGATTTTCTAACTACTTTAGTTAATGGAAATGTATATGGAATGCTATGCTTTGCAAAAAACTGAATATCTCAAATTCTTTATTTTTCTAATAAAACAATAATATTTAAAAACTTATGTTTGGTCTTTTGAGTAGACAACCTGCTTAATTACTTAATTCTATTTAGGCCACAAGTATGCTACTGAGTCCAATTAATTACCTGAGTTTTGCTGGTCTTGGCAGACTCTGAGACTCATGGTTTTATCTTTGGTTTTCTCAGTTAATTATTAATTGGGAATAGACTTGGGAAAAGAGTGCCAGGTGTGACAGCCTAGTTGAGAAAAGGACTCATCTCAACTTAAATAGGGGTACACTGGACTCTAGAACGTCTCTATTCTGAGCCCCAGCATTCTCTTAGGAGAGCTGAGTGCTTACACTACCTACTTTATCTAGGGCTAAGTCTGTCGATTTCCAAAAGTTATATTTAGTCAAAGGTGACTCATTAGCATGTTGGAAATAATACCTGCTTCCTGCCCTCAACTTCTAAGTATACCCTTGAGGCTCTACCTGGACATATGCACTCCATGCTACTTTGTCCCAAGACCAACTGCCTCCCTTTGCCTGTTTGATCAGCCTTGGATCATGTAATTACAAGTTCAACTCTTCCATTCATAAGTTAGTTATTCCTGCCGTTGAATAACTAACTTAGCTATGTCTGCTTCACCCCAAGCTACAGTTCACCAATTCTGAGGGCATCTTATTGAGATACACCATAAATTGCTAGAGGTGTCAAACTGGAGCTAGCCAATCCTGCTCCAAATCAACCATCTTCCTAAATTCTTGAAGCTCTATGCTCATGGCCGAGAAAGCCTTTCTAGTTTGTGATGCCAGGGCCAAAACTATTATTCTGGAAGCCAGTTGGACCATGTCCTCTCCAGTTTTTTCTGCCTATGCTTTTCTTTTTCTTTTTTGTCTTCTTCATCAATTTCTTTCTTATCTATCTCTCTGTTAAGTAGGTCAAATATGTTGATTTATAAACCCCTTAGATTTTTTCCTTGGTGGCGGGGGTTAGGTGGTCCCCCAGGGACATAGAATAGTCCCCATATGGCAAAGCCGATAGTGAAACAGAATTGTACCCTGTGATAGGCACCGATGGATACGGCCAAATACCTACACTAGAAGTGTAGCCACCTTGGGCCAGCATAGGTGGGGCAGCATAAGGCATGCCCCAGCCACTAAACTGTGGATTGGTAAATGGCCCTGCTATGTTGGGCAAACCTGTATTCAGTGTGGTGTAGGGTGTGAGCATAGGGTAACTAAATGCAGTACTACTAGCCCAAAGCTGGGTGTGGGTAGATTTGTGAATGCCAGGTGCCATAGTGGACTCCCTATGTGATGTTGAAGCCCTGCAGGGTTCTTCCAAAAGGTGTGCAGTAGAGCAACCAGCATCCTCCAACTCTTTCTGTCCTTCCTGGTAGGCAGAGGAGCACTCTGATGCCCCCAGAGTCTTCTCTTCTCCTTGCTTCGAGCCCCCAGAGTCACCATGGCCTGATCAGCTTCAGGCCTAGATGTAACATCCTGGACCTGGGCAGACTCAAGAACCATAAACCTGGCCATTGGTCCTGAGGCATATTTTTTAATTTTGTCTTACCATGACTTTTTGTCTCTCTAGCCGATCTGCACGGTAAATCCTCAGTCAGCTCAATAGACTGCCGTGCCATCCTCTGGGCCTCTAGGACCATTTTTTTTTCCTGGAGTTCATGCCACACTGGTCAGGACTCCTCATCAGATGATGATTGTGGGGAAGACACCTGGGTGGGTGGCCTTTTCCTGTCAGGCTGCTTCCCCTTGCGTGTGCCCTGCCCCTTCCTTGATGTCATCATTACCCAAACTACCTGTCAAAACCTACAGTTCAATGCATTCCAATGGGGGGGGGAAATTCACCAAAAATTAAAGAAGACTCAGAACAAAGCCAGATTAAGTTTGCAAAGGTTTTACAGGGTGCACTAACGATTCCAAGCATTTTAATCAGTTTTTGAACAGTTTAAGACACTTTAAAAATTGCAAAAACGGACCTGTCAAAATCATTGAAATGCATTGAAACCTATTCAATGCATTCCAGTGGGGGAACCGCGTTTCGCTTAGCGATGTTTCCTATGGTGATTTTCGCTTAAGGACGGTAATCCATTCCCATTGGAACAGATTCTCCAGTTTTCAATGCATTCCTATGGGAAATGGTGTTTTGCTTAGTGATGTTTTCCCATAGCAATGTTTTTTTGGAACCAATTAACATCGCTAAGTGAGGCACCACTGTATTATGTTCTCCATTCAAATGATGAACATTTATTTTAAACGTAGAGAATTATCTCATGTGGACTCACTCTAGAGTTGCCAAATGGATGAATGCCAAAGAGTGTCCCCCACCAGGACAAGATTCTGGCTGGTCCATCTGGAAGTCATTTAGCAGACTTTGAAGTGAAGTAGGAAGATCAAAGAATAATCAGTTACTGCTTGGATCCAGGACAAGTTTTTTGTGACTGTGGAGAAATTTAATCAATGCAGCACTTATGTGCATGGAGCTTATGCCCCACCATGTGTACAAAACAAGATCTAGGAGATGGCTGAGAAAATGCTATTGCAGTCAAAAATAGTTTAATCATTTTAACATTCTAAATTTGTTTGAACTTTATATTTCATATAAGTCCATAATTTAATACTGTATTGTGCAACACCCATTCAAATAAAGACTCCACAATTTAAAAAACATACTTTTTAAAAAACAGATTTTATAGTTAGAAAAATCACTCCTGTACTCTTTCATGACAGGTAAACATACCTATGGTGCTACAACAGGGGGAAGTATGCAGACTTCACTAATGTGTACAAATGCTTCTCTGGGGAAATACAGCTTTTGTTGCATCAGGCCCTAGTGAGCAGAAACTGTTGAGCTTGAGCTGTCAATGTGAAGTAAATGTGATGGTGGATCATGAAGTTGGGAATGGGTAGAGAGAGGTAGGAAGAAAGGAAGAGAAATGGAGCAAGAGATGTATGTTGTCCCCTGTGGTGGCAACTGACTAGCTCACCACCATCTCAGAAAGATGAGAACATGGAGGAAAATGCTTCTGTGTCAGAGAGAGACATTGTTCATGTTTCTAGAAACTGAGTTCTCCAAGAATAGCTAAAAGAAGCAAAAATCACATTAGTCTGGCTTTTATGAAGAGAGCCTGGCTCATTCTGGAGGTCTTCTCTCCTGTCTTCTCAGCTTACTTTTCTGAACTGGGGGGACAATTTTGGAAGCTGCTGTCCAAAAAGGCAACCCCATGAAGCTCTGGTTGTCTGGACACTTGACAATTATGTGAATTGTAACTTTCATGTAATCCTATGAACTGTCACTTAGCAAGGAATAAATCTTTTTGAAAGCTTTGTGACTTCTGAGTAAACAGGTATGCACCATCTTTGTTGTCTTTTCAGAACTAATCAGCTTTCTATATTTTCCATGCAACTAAATTAAACAACAACAACAACAGACAATAATTGGTTGAACACGAAACATTTCCCAGAAGTGAATTTTCTCCTTCCTTCCTTCTTTTTTTCTTTTCTTTTCTTTTCTTTTCTTTTCTTTCTTTCTTTTTATTTTTATTTTGGCACTGGCATTTGACTTACGTTCCAATGTTTGTTTAATTATCTTTCAATATGTCATCTGAAGAAGAAACAGGATCCTTTTCAAATTTACAATATGTGGTACCCTCTAGGATTTGGCAAGGAAGCTGGACCTTGCCGCTTAATTACAGCTTTAGTGTTGTTTATTGTCATACTGTATAAAATACTGAACTGTTGACTGCTTACTTGGACTGAAAAAAATAATCTCAATTTCCTTCCTGCTTATCAAGAATGTGGGAGAGAAGCCCAGCTGTTGTTTTTAAGGGAAACTTGGCTTTAGTTTCTAATTATTTGTTTATTTTTATTATGTGCAGGATAAATAGCAAAGAAACTCTTCAAGCAATAAAATAAAATAAATCAAAGAATTTAGTAAGGATTGTATCTTAATTAACAAACTGTGAAAGCCATATTGAAGAGATGGGGAAGTATGTTTCATAGCCCCAAAGCTTATGGAGTCTGTTAAAGAAAACCATTAGCACCTAACAGATGAACATCATTTTATCTTCTACTCTTAAGAACCTATTTATGAGTCTGGCTCATTCTGAGCCAGACAAATGCTTATCTCTGAAATTAATCCCTTACACTTGCTGTAATAAACATTATGCATGTTTACTGGCTAAATATGCAATATACAAAGTTTAAAACTTGTTCTAAATGAGTAGTAGTAGCTTTCAAACTTTGAGAAGATGGCAAATCCTTCACTGTGTTAGTTTATTTTTTACTGCTTGTTGTTAAGCTGCCTGATATCTTGCTGGGGAGCTGATTTAGGGTGAAAGTAGTGGACACATTTAGCACCTTTTTAGAAAATGTGCTCACTCAAGTGGTAAAAAGCATTGTGATAGCACATGGTTTTAACTAACCTACCCATCTTTACGTTTAACAAGATTGTTTATTTAATTTGGTCTTCAAAAGGTAAATTCATGCTTGATTTCTGGGTTTCATTATTGAGGTGGATATCTCCGAATTTATCTAGTTGTATATTGTGGGAACACGAAGGTAATAGGCACTCCTCTTAACATTCAGTGAGATTAGAGATGGGCACAAATTGGAAAAAATGGTGATTCATCTTGATTTGTGATTTATTGAGGTGCACAAATCATACATCATGAATTTATGTTTTTTTTGTGAAATCAATTTGTTCATTTTGGGGCCTGTAAAGCAGCCCAGCAGGAACCTAGGGACACCAAAATTGAAGGGAAGCTTTCTCTGACACCCTTCTAAAACCCTACCAAGGTTGGTGAAGCTTGGGTTTCGGCATACAAGTTATACAAGGACAAAGTGGGTTTCCCCCTCCAGGAAAGTGCCCTTTAGAAGCTGGCTTGGGGAAAATTCCAACACTAGTTCGTGCCTGGGAACATGACTAACAGAGATGGCAGAGATGTAGGTTTGTTCCCATGGGTTTCAAAAGTTGCAGAGAGTCAGGTTCATTCCCTTGAATTACAAAGGTTGCTGGCAGAGAGGTAGGACTGTTCCCCGGAGTGGCAGAGGTTGCAGACAGGTAGGTTTGTTCCCCTGTTACAGACGTGGAAGAGAGGCAGGCACATTGATTTCCCCAAGGGGCAGAGGCAGCAAAGAGGGTGAAGGGACTGACAGAGGTGGATCTGAATTCGGTGAACTGAGGAGGCAGAGAGATTGGGATAGCATCTCTATCTTATTGGGTTCAATTAAGGGAAGCTCAACAAGGGAAAGTTAGTTAGTTAGTTAGTTAGTTAGTTAGTTTGTTTGTTTGTTTGTTTGTTTTATTTATACCCCACCCATCTAGACTGAAGTCTACCCTGGGTGGCTGATCTTTATGAAGGACAGCCTTTCCATGGTTAAAGCATCCAAACAGGAGGAGCAGGGTTAGAGCATGTCTCCAAGATGGGAGAAAATACATTCACACTGGTGGGGGCATGGAAACAATGTCCATTTCCACAGTTCTCAACTGTGGCCATATGTTCATTCTTCATGCCCAGTAGTGAAGGGGTTCTGATCTGGGAGACAGGGTGGGCTCTGCCAGGTACTCTCATCATGGTCTTTGCAGAGTCCTGCCGGCTGTATTCCATCTCTGTGGTGGCAACCACCCAGCTCACCACGAAGGTCCAGTAACGTGGACTGGAGCCCTTGGCAGGAGAAGAAGTATCTGCATATGGCTTCTGGAAACCCATATTTTCCATGCACCTTCACATCTCTGTCTCTCCTTGCATGCGTCACGCTCCCAGCACCCTGCAAACTTCACTGGAGAACTTGCTTCTCCACTCCATAGTGCATGACACCAAGCTGCCCTTGATGTGTGGATCACTGTGCCTTGCCCCTGGACCATCTGCTGAAGGTCGCTGCAGTCCCAATGGAACAACGTCCTTGAGCATGGCTTACCCCAAACTTCCACCAACAGCAAACCCCATGACTGTCCTTTTCACTGCTGGTGACTCCTTTGGCCTCTCCTCCCCCTGGTGCTGGTCTTTTCCACCCTCCAGATGGAGGCAAGCATGCTTCCACAGATAGCAGTCTTGGGTGGTGCCTCTCCGGATGTTGGCAGAGGGTGATGGAGAAAATATGGAGTCCCTGCAAACCACAACAAGGCAGATATTGCATTCAAACTCCCTCACCAGTTAAGGTATGCATCTGGAGGGGAAGCATACTGTCCCCAAGTCCATTTTTTTTCCAGCTGGGAGCATGTGAAAATGGACTTGGGAGCTGTATGTTCCCCCTTCAGATATTAATCTTAACTTGTGAGGGAGTTTGAGTATGTTTGAGAAGCCAAGAACAAGAGGGTAGACTCTGTTGTGAGCTAGCCTTTTAATAGGGACACCGAAGGCAGAATGGTCAAAGCCGAGGCACCAGATTAAAATACATCCACCACCTTCAAGATTAAAGGGTTACATCAGCAGAACAGAACTGGTAGTTTCAATAGTGATTAGGGTGGAAAAGCATTTGGAGGGCAGGTACTGGGCAGCAACAGCAGTGGAAGGTGACATTGACAGAAGGTATTTCACAGAAAAAAGCCGTAACACTTAAGCTAATTTTGTTTGATCTGACATAAAAGAAAACAATAGTAAACCACTATTAAAGTTTTTTTTTTACCGTCAAAGCCTTATGATGAGATAACCCAAATTTAACTAGAGATAGTGCTGGAAAATGAGACTTGCAGATCAAAAGGCACTTCGATTCGCTTATTTTGACAAGTACAAATAGTGCTGTCACTAATGATTCCACTACATAAAAGCTGAAAGGACATCTATTGGATGAGATTTACAGAGGCAACAGGAAAAAAATGAGAAATATGAATCAATGTAAACTAGAAACTATAAAGCAAGAAATTGTATATTTAAACTTTGCAGTTGGTGCTGCTAATGAATAAACTGAAATGGTTAAAGATTTTGTATATATTGGTTTATCAATCCAAATGGAGACTGCAGTAAAGAAACCAGAAGAGAAAGACTTGGGATGACAATTAAAATCACTCAAATCCACTCTGACATGGATGCTGTAGTTAATACAGGTCCTGTAGATGTAACTATGGCCCCTGCTTATCCTATGTTGATGAATAAGTTTCAGTTTTTGCAGCCTGATGATA
This sequence comes from Pogona vitticeps, assembly GCF_051106095.1. Lineage (NCBI taxonomy): Eukaryota > Metazoa > Chordata > Lepidosauria > Squamata > Agamidae > Pogona > Pogona vitticeps. The sequence continues at coordinate 74,034,987 of NC_135788.1, read as the reverse complement.
TGGACCCTTGGAGAGTTGAGGGCTACTACTTATCTGCTAGTCCCTTGCCCATCCTGGCTTATAAAATATGCAAGAAATGGACTGCCCAAGGGGGTACAAGGGGTAGTGAATGCCTCCCTGCAGTAGGATAAGATCCCAGCTTGCTTAAAGGATGCAATGCTAAGACCATTATTGAAAAAAACCCTCTTCAGACCCCACATACTGGATAGTTACAGGCCAGTTTCTAATATCTCATCCCCACATAAGGTGCTGAAGCAGGTTGTGGTTTCTCTATATCCATTTCAGTCTGGCTTCAGGCCTGGTTATGTATCAGATCTTGCTTTCAGTTCCATTGGGTCTCCTTGATAACCTGAATATTTGTATGTCAAACATTTCCTCAATAAGTAAAATCTATCCAATATTTCTTTTTGAACAATAGGTGGCCAAGACAAGATTAAGCTCAATAGAGCATTCTCTTCTGGGTTAAATAACTCAAATTGCTTAGGGGAGTTTTGCTGGGTATCCTGTTTAGCTTGTGAAGTACCTGTATCATTCAAATTTAAATTTAATACTGGTGTCATGTAGGTGAGGTGATATAATTTCTTGGGGCCAATTTAGGCTGATCACATTTACAAAGCTATATAAGGTTGCGGATGCCTTACCCTTGGGAATGGCATTTTGTGAGTTAAGCTAAATAAAGTTGTTGGATCAGACTGATTTTCAAAGTATCTTGCAATAACCAGGCCAAATTTTAAGAAGCCTTCCTTAGCTTTATACATAGTCCTAGTAATAAATCTGTTTCTAAATGTTACCACAGCCCAGGGTCTCTCTCCATCTGAATTAGGAATACTGTACTTGATACCACTTCTGACTTGCTAGGAACTAGAGCTGGATCAAGAACAATGTATTTGAGGTTGATCTATGAATAGTTCTGTAACTTGCTGGGATACAACACAGTTTCCCCTACAATAGTCTTTCATTTTTTAAGGAAAAGTTTCCCTAAATATCTTTTGCAAAAAACAAACAAACAAACAAAAAGCAAGAAAAATCTTTGGACATCATATATTGTGCACTCTTTTCCATCTTGCAGGTTTAAAAAAAGTCCTCAGAGCATTTACACCAATCACACAGTCACTTGCAGTTCCAATGGAAGAGTCCATTGCAGTCTGACTTAGCCGCTCTCCTCCTAAGTTGGCAAGTGGGGGAAATCATACTAGGTACCAACATTGTGACTTCAAGCCTGGAAGTCATTGTTAGATCTGAATCACATGCTTCCTTCTGAAGAGTGCAACAATATGCATGCATGTCACATGAAACCCCCTATCATTAATGAGGAGTATTTGGAAGGAGATTTTGACATTGTAGATTACACACACCTGCAAGGTTTTTTTGGGGAGATGGTTCAATGGCAAAGATGAATGGGATGGGAAATGTCTTAGCAATAGCACAGTTCTTCATGATGGCTAAAATTGTTTAGCTGATATTTGTTTTCATCTGGCAAGAACAGTACACACATTTGCATGTGGTTTAACCATGCATAAAGGACAATATTTGGAATCAGTTTTGCTGTATCTATTCTGGATCTTTATTTTATATTCACATCCTATGATGTCCTCAATGTCCAGCTAGAATAATTTTTGGACTTTTCTGTTTCTTCCTCCTCCTCAAAGTTCCACAGTTGCCAGCCTGATAAAGAGTCCAAGAAGATGCAAAAGTACCCTTGAAAAAAGAGGGTCAAATAAATATAGCTATGTTTCTTTTCATAAATATTTAAATGAACAAGTTGAAGTGATGTGTGATCTGATTGTTGTGGCCAAAGATGGCTTGCACACGTTGGCAAGGATGTCAGTTTGTAGAAATTGTTCTTACCCTTTAGTTCTCACAGTAGAGCCCCTTAGGCGATTTGTGACAAAGAATGTATCTCTAACATGCCATTACAAGATAAGAATAAACATCAATAGGACAAAAACAGCATCCTACCTCATCATTGTGAGACAGTAGAATCAAACAGCAGGGCAGAATCATAACAAATCCAATGTTTGGTAAAATGAAAACATCTTCACTGCACTTCTTAAAACCATAACAGAAAGGCTATCTGGGATTCTGAAGGAAGAAAACTCTGTGACCTGAGTGTTGTGATTGAGAAATGTCTTGACCTGGGTCCACAAGAGCTAATCTCAAATGCTGGTAAAACAGAGAGCAAGTCCTCCAATGATTTACAGGCAGGAAAGGAAAAGTCCTTCAAGAATCCTATTACTAAGCCATTTGGGGCTTTGTAGGAACATGTGACTGTCTTCAGACAAACTTACTTATGCCCCTGTTTGCAGTTCAGTGAGCCCCAGAGTATATCTGAGCCACTGTAATCTGCAATTTTCTGAGTTCTTCCCAAGAAGTTCTGGCTGGCAGGGAGTTTTCATGTATGCTTGGCCAGCAGGGCCGGACTGGCCATCTGGCACTTCTGGCAAATGCCAGAATGGCCGATGGTCAGAAGGGCCTGTTCCTGCCTCAGCGCAGGGCCAGGCTGAGCCCCCCTCCCCAAAAGAGAGAGAGCGAGAGAGCGAGAGAGCGAAAGGGAGCCTTCCCTCCCCGCCCCCTTGCCTTGCCTTGCCTCCTCCTCTTACACCTCCTTCCTCCTCCTCCTGCCCCCTCCAGCTGGGGCGTCCCCCCCACAACCTCCCCGCCCGGCCCAAGAGCGCCCCCGCGCCCGAGGGGGGGCAACGCCGAGGCCCGGCTCCTAGCGTGGTGGCGAAGGCGGGCTGTGGATGGTGGCCATGGGGATGCGGCCGCTCCGCCTCCCTCCTGCGCCCGCGGAGCCGGCGGCGGCGGGCTTTGTTCGAGGCTGGAGCGGGCAGCCGAGACGCCGCGGCTTCCCGGCCCTGCCTGCCCGCCGGCTGCTCTCGGGCCACAGCTGGTGCTTGTGGCCGGCCGGAGGGTCTCGCCGGCGCATCCCCCGCCCCGCTCGCTCGTTCGCTTGCTCGCCCTGGCGCGCCAGGGCCGGGGAGGGCCGGAGGGCGGAGCGGGAGCGGCAGGAGGAGGAGGAGGAGGAGGAGGCAGCCTCGCCTCGGATCCTCCCCCACTGGCCGCCCGCCCGCCCCGGCCCGCTGCTCAGGCACCCAGGTGGCCGAGAGCGCACGGTGCCCAGGCGCGTCGCCTTCGACGGGTGCCCTTGGCCTCTCCAAAGGGAAGCGCGCCGCTGGGGCACGGGAGAGGGAGCGGGCGCCTCGGCCGGCCTTCCCCGGGCAGGCGGGCGAGGAGGGAAAGCCGGGGGGCCCCCGGAGAGGGGAGGAGGAGGAGGAAGGGGGCGAGGACGGGGAAAAGAGCGGAGGGGGGGACTGGAAGAGGTGAGGAGGGCCGATTGGAAACTGGAAGCCGAGAAAGCCTCTCCTCCCAGGCAGGGGTGGCCACGCTGCCTCCCAGGAAAGCCCCTCTGACTAGGCTGGGCTGAAGTTTCGTCGGCAAGCCCAGCCTCGACTGGAGGGATCCTGACCCGGTCCCGGGAAGATCAACTTTCCTGGCCAGTTTTTTTTTAAGTGAAAATTTCCTCATCAGAGCTGGGCTACGCTGTCTTTGTTTCACCGTCCCCTGAGAATGTCACAACCCCGCTTTAGATACGAGTTGCCTTCTTATCCTGCTCCTTAGGATGCGCTGCAGCAGAAAAGATACACTCCTCTTGCACAGGGAGGTTCTGTTTATTCGTTTCGTTCATATCCTCGGCTCCCTCCCAAGTTTTATCCTCCTCCCTACAGCCCTGTGAGGTAGGCCAGGCTGATGGCGAGAGCACCTCGCTCAAAATCCCCCCGGTGCATTTCAGGGGTCCATAGGGCCAATCCTGGCCCAAAGCCAGGTGGGCCTGTGTCCCCACAGCCGGTGGGCCTGTGTGCTCTAAATGCCAGGGCCGATTTTTGGTCCCAGTCCGGCCCTGTTGGCCAGTCAACTAATCAACACATGGCTGCCAGAGGGCCTGTGGGTGGCATCTTACATGGCCAACCTGAGAAGAGAGTTTCTTAGTCAGCTCCTCCAGGAAAATATAAAAGAAGGAACCTCAGCCCATTTCCAGCAGTCTCTCCTGGTTTTCATCCACCCTCCCTCTGCTTATTTATCAAGATAGGATTGGAATGTAGGCAGGCAGGTTACCTGGGATGATTGTTTAAGGGTACTGGAAATGTATAAGCTTGTGATCATATGATGTATATGGATCAGATGGCTTGTTGCTTTCCAGTGTCAATTTAATTACTGTACTTTAGAAATGCAGTGGTGCCTCGCTAGACAGTTACCCTGCATTTTTTGCTAGACATTGGCTTTTTGCGATCGCTATAGCGATTCGCAAAACAGTGATTCCTATGGGGGAATTTCGCTGGACAATGTTTGGTCCCTGCTTCGCAAACCGATTTTCACTAGACGATGATTTTGACAGCTCCCTCCGCACTCGCAAAATGGGTGTTTTCAGGACCTAAGCTTCACAAGACAGCTATTTAAACAGCTGATTGGCAGTTCGCAAAGTGGCTTTCCTATGGCCGATCTTCACTAGACAACAACGATTCTTCCCCACTGGAACGCATTAAACAGGTTTCAATGCATTCCAATGGGGAAATGCTTTTCGCTAGACAATGATTTCGCTAAACAGCTATTTCAGTAGAATGGATTATCATTGTCTAGCAAGGCACCACTGTGTTCTTATTGTGGTATCTGTTGATTGCAAGGGAATGTGGTTTTGTGGATCCTCAGAAAGACAGACAGGTACTTGGGTCTTATCCTCAGGATGTTACCTCTCCCTATGCGGGAGGGCAAAGTGGTGGAGTGTTAAGAGTAGGTTCTCCTCAGGATGGCCACCATAGTCCCCGCACAACAAGGTGAAAGTGGTATCCTAGTGGTCTCGCTTCCAGGAGCTGTACCCAAAAGCCTGATTATAAGTGGTGGCTGCCCAATATGGCCTTGGTGATGGCCATTGGACTACAAGTCATTTGATGCCTGGATCCACTCCTTATCATAGAATCGTAAAATAATTGAGTTGGAAGGCACCTATAAGGCCATTGAGTCAACCCTGTTCATGCCAGGAATCCAAGTCAAAGCAGATCAGACAGATGGTGGTCCAATTTTCTCTTGAATTCCTCTAGCACTGGCCATGCCATGGTTGTTCCTCTGTAACCAAAATGATATTGAAATTCTATCATCCACTTTAAATAGAACCTTAATAAAACATTAAGTTCTGATAATTGTTTTGTCTCTCCTTGACAGGTGATGAGGCACATGTCGGATAGTCCTGCCTGGGCTTGGAAAAAGTATACTGACATGAGCCCAGAAGCAAACTGAACATCACTGCAGGGTGAATAGCCCTGGCATGAGATGACCTAAACAACATGTCCTTGAAAGAAGTCCTTTTTAAGTACAGTCCCAGGTTCTGTATGGAGCAGCAACCTTACCAGATGGGACAAAGGCATAAGTGACAAGTAGTTTATGCATGTGGTCAGCTGTAAACAACTTTCACTTATTTTGATGAGTTTACTCTAGATACGGCTAAGATTGGATCCAACTGACTTTATTTTTTTCCTTTAACTAGAAAAAATACATTTATCACAAAAATTTCTAAACTGCTCTTTAGTCAGATGGCCACTGGGAGACCTTATAATTTAAGATCATAATAAGATAATAAATGTCACCATCCCACATGGCCCTGCTTGTTTCACCAAACTAAGAGCTCACGCTACGTGTCTTTCAGTTGCAACCAGTTGATTATTTCAACATTATTTATTATTAATGATTGAGGTCCAGGCCATATGTAGTTTTAAAAGAACCAAATAGAAATTGTTTATTGTTTCAAATGATGATAGATCAAGCAATGTTGTTAACTCTTAAACAAACATCCTCCTTCATCTGCTCTCCACCATCACTCTCCCGCACACACTCCTGAAACTCTCTCTAAACTCTCAGTCTCCCTCACTAACTCCCCCTCCTACTGCTGAGTCTCTCGAGACTCTGCCCCTCCAGCACTCTCATTGGTCTATGCAGATATCATATTAATATTCATGACCTCGGTGTACGCCACAATAACTAACAACATGAATAATGTAAGAAAGCACTGTTGTCCAGTCTCACTGACAAGAAGTAGAGCCCCATTATGAAAACAGACCCTTTACAGACATTTACATGAACAGGACTGAAAAGAGGAAGATCTTTACCTGGTGCTGAAAGGACATGAATTTTGGCATCAGGCAAGCCTCTGTTCAGAGACCATTCCACAGCCTGAGGATCCCAACTGAGAAGGACATTTCTCTAATCTCCAACTTGGTCACCTTTGAAACCATGTGGACTCAAGCAAGGGTTTCACAGGATGATCTTAGTATGCAGGAGAAGGAAGTCCTTCAGGTTTCTGGGCCCCAAGCTGTTTAAGTATATAGCCTCAGACAAGAATGTACCAAATAACTATCATGGCTGAACCTATTGACAGATCATAACCTATTCAAGTTTCAAAAACATCTAATTTTATTTATTTATTTTTAAATGGAAGGCACTGCTTTTCTGTCTTCCTTGCTCCCTTTATTTCCCAGCAATAGTGAATACAGTGATTGCTCATGACCAGACCAGAGGAAGCCCCCAACATTTTGGATTGAGCCATTCCCCTCATTTGAACCATAAGCCACTACTAACCATAACTTATGGCAGCAGACTCAGTAAGTTCATTATGTCCAGGGCCATAACTTGTTCCATGTATTCTGGAGACCAAAGTATATACATGGGAACTGCAACAAAATATTGTTGTGGAACCTCACTTTCCAACAGGAGTGCTCTTGTCCAGGTTTCAAGGCAGCCATCTTCTTTTCAAGTAGAACATCCTGCCCCTCCAGCATTCTTATGGTTGCTGAGCATGCTTAGGCCTCTTTGAACCTTTTTCTGCATAAGGGTTTTCTCTGAGATTTTATACCTTTAGGGGCTTTTATTGAAATAATTATTTGGTGCTTTGAAAATCTATTTTTCTCTTTAATGTAGTTTCCCCTAAAAGGTAGTTTAATGTAGGATCAATGGTTATCTAGGTCACCATCCAGTTGGAAGCTTGCACTGATGGAAGAAAGATCCAGGTGTAGGCAGTTCCCCCTTCCCCATGTAATTTCATCCATCAATGCAACAGAAATAGAAATGGGTGAGCAGTAGGGTTAAGAATGTGATCAAATGCTATGGGAATGAAGAGAAAATTCCAGGATCAAAGGTACTGAGGAAAGAATACAATTTGTGAGTAAATCATAACTAGGTAGCCATGAATACACATAAGTGGATTGCTGCAAAATAAAAGCAACAGAGAAGAGAAGGCATCAGTATTAAGATGGATGCTAGCACAGGTTAAAGCTGGTATTTAATCAGCACAATTAACAGCATGTTAATTCAGCATTCAAGTGAAAAGCATAGTTAATTTTTACATGGAATTATAGTGTTTATTTATAAGGAAGATGCATGGAGGCTTAGAGGTGGAATAGGCTTATGCCCAGAAATGTGTCATTTCAGGCGTAAGTAGAAAAGGAATGGAGAGCAAGGATTACATAAATGTTGAAAAATCTACTCTTGGATTGATTTAACATTAAACGGCAAATGTGTGGTGTGTTTTAAATTTTTGATGTGGTTATTTTTCATCTCTTTCCCACTCTATCCTCTAGATTAGGGATAACTGATAGTGACCAGAAAAACTAGAAAATGATCCTGGTTTGTGGCAAGAAGTGGCTGCTGACTTTCCAATTCTATGGCGAAAATCCTGTTGTGCAGCTACAGCTGTGTAATGCGAAGTTGCACAAGTAGTTGTGAAATGTGTCAAGATGAAGCAGTTGCCCAGACATTTGCTGAGCAATCAAAAATAGGGGCACTTGCAGACGTATAGTTCACAAATATATTCAGTGCAGATGGGAACAGGGAAGACTGAGGTAAAATATCTCTCAACCCCACTGTCACATAGAACAGTTGCCACAGGTTCCTATCCTGCATATTCCCTGTCTTTGTCTCCTTGCAGAAGGACAGCAAAAATGGGGCCAGCCTGGCCTCCTGTGGGAAGAAGTTCCAAAGTATGGGTGCAGCAACAGAGAAGGCCGTGTCCTCACTAAATGCACCTGTGGAGGTACTATGACCAAGAGAAAGATCTATCTTGATTATCTTAACACCTGGGAGGCTCATAGAGGAAGATGAGGTCTTTGAGATAGCTAGGACTCAAAGCATTCAGGGTTTTATAGGTTAGAACCAACAGTTTGAATTATGGCTGGAAACGGATCAGCAGCCAGTGGCGCTTCTGTAACAGGGGCACTATATGGTCCCTGTGACCATCCCCATTTAGCAAGTTGGCTGCCACATTTTGGACCAGCCAAAATTTCCAAACACTTTCCATAGGCAGCCCCACATAGAGCATGTTGCAGCAATCCAGCCAGGATGTAACTAAGATGTGGCACTGTGACAAAATCTCCAGGAACAGCATGTGCGAATTATCTTATTATTTATTCAAAGAAAAAAGAGAGTGATACCCTTATTATTTCACAAAAATCTGTGCATGAGATTTCAATTGTCTAATAAATCGACCGCCTACTCTTATTTTTAGATTGTGTACATGTATCGCATGGGTTTCTCTCTCTCTTCCCCCATTTATATGTTGTGAGCATTAAGCACCTTAAAAAACTTTCAAAGCTTAAAAATCATAGAATCATAAATGATGAAATTGGAAGAGGCCTATAAGGCCATTGAATCCAATCCCTTGCTTAATGCAGGGGTACAAATCAAAGAATATCTGATTGAAATGATTGAATAGCAAAGGAAGAAACAAAAACTTTGGCCTTAATGGAAAATATTTGTGTGCTCATGTATGTGGTCAATCATATGGCTGGCTGTCACAGAGTTTACTTAAACAAGAATGGATTGATGATTGAATGCTGGAAGGCTGGAGATGATAGAAGTAAGTGGAACACAGAAGTTTAAGAAAATGAAATGACCTTTACTATTGGCATGCCATGTAATTTAATTCCAGATAGGCAAGCTAGCCAATCTTTTAAAGGGTTCTGCCTGCTGTCGTGCAATATGGACACTACGTTATTATGCAGATCTCATTTGGTTTCATACTCTGTTGTAGCAGAGATTTCAATTTTCTCGAACAACTGGAGTATGTCATTTTACTTTGTTCATTGTCACCCTTTCCCTCTAGCATCTGACTGGGCTCATAGTATTTTTCTGTAATTGGATGGCTCTTCATGCTCTTGGTTGCTTGGTAGTGAACTTGAAATGCACAGCCGCTGCGTTGTGTGTATTCTAAATAACACCATTTCTCAATCTGAGCAGGCAGGATACACTGAGCTTTAGAAGAAAGGTCCTCTCTTTGTCATACGCACCGTAACAGCATTGCACAAAAGCAGCTGTGGCAATCAAGACTTCTGGCTGATATCAGGATGTTTTAGCAGATTAGTCTGGTAATGAATGATTGCCATTGTTCCATCCCTAGTGAATTCATATTTTCTTATCAAAAGACAATTTAGGGAGGGATCTGGCATTGAAATTGTTTTGCAAAGTGTTGTTTTTTTCCTACGATAAAACTAAAATACATATTCTGACTCTGTGTACTCTGTGATTAAAGAAAAATCTAAATTATTTGCTGTGTAACTTAAATATTACAGGTGGCAAAGTGGAAACTTCGGCTGACATCCTGCTACGTAGATCTGATGTTTCACAGCATGAGTGATGTCATATTTATCAGTAGGCTGTTGCCCATTAAAGATTTCCAGCAATAAGACAAATTTATGTGCTCCCAAAATTGAAAAATTAACTTTTTAATCAGTCTGCCACTGAGAATGATGTCACTCCTGTTGCACAAGTAGAATTCACCCAACAGGATTTCTGCCTGTATCTTCAGTCTATATACATTACACTAGTACATACATATGTACATACATACATATTTTTATTACAGTCCTTAGACCAATTAAACAAAAACAATTACAATTTCAACCTCTTCAGTGTAAACCATAGCAAAATTACCATGGGTTACGGAGACCAGGTAAAGGAGGGTGGGAAGGTAGGAAAGGGTAAAATTCCAGAGAGTGAAAAGTATTCTTACATCCGCTTATACAATTATATTAAAAAGGGAAATCATACAAAGAGAAAAAACAAAAACAAAACATTATAGCAATTTTTCAAGATATCTATCATTACTAATCTTCCATTTTCTTGGACCTTCTCTTTCTTTTTATCTTTAAGCTTACTAATTTTACAGGTTTAATATTATTCTGCCAAGTTTATATCTATTGTTCAAAATCAATGTTATAACCATTAGTTTGTGTTTATTTCATCATATACATCATTTCATCACAAAATACCTTCTTAAATTTAACAACTTTTATCTCCACTGCTCTACCTCCATATTCTAACCAATACTTTGTGCCCCTCTTATCATGTCATCTTTCATTTTTCATGTTATGGACCATGCATCCATTCTTAAGAGCTTCATCCACTCCATGTTTTCTTTTTTGTCCCATCTGCCGCATCTTGTGTCCCATCATCTCAATTCTTCTCTCTTTCATAGTAAAGTTCACCATTTGCTGCACTTCTGTTGCTGACATCTCCATAAGAGGAATTAACAAATTAGCTCTCTGCTGCATTGTATCTTCACCTTTCTCTTCTGAAGCCTTCTGAGGCTTAAGAATAAAATTGCTTCCCTGTTTGTGCTTTTAAAAAGTTGATTTGCTCTCGCAGTTCTGGTTTTTTTCTCTGTTGTCACTGTCAACTCCATTTGTGTCCCTACATCTTTAGTTTGTTCAAATAGCTGATCCATCTCTGCTTTTATCTGGTGTAGTCCATTAACGTTTTGAATATTCTTGAGAATGTCTCATTCCATGATCGGAGGTATTATCTGGATTTCTTTCCAGCAAGTAGTAACCACAGTAGTTATTGATAATGGTAGATTATGTCCTGTGGCAGAAAACATTTCCAATTCAATCTCTCTCTCCCAGGCTTTGTAATTAGCAATGGCTGACAGGGGGAAGGGCTTTTCCCAAGACTGTTTCTGGCTGCTTCACAGATTTAAATCCATCAGTAGTTTATGGTTATATTGTCCTGCAGAAGCAAGTTTTATTGCCACAATAGAAGCAAAGTTGTTTCTCTCCCCCCCCCTTTTCTCCTTTCTGTTCTCCCAGTCAAGCCTCAGATGAAGGGGGGGTGCTCACTGGTCTGGCTGGATATAGGTCTAGTCACTTTCTTTTACAGATTCCACCCACTCTCTTCATTGTTTAGGTTCTTAAGAGTTCTATATGTAAAGCAAGCCACTTACTTCAAGTTCTGGTCAAGATTATTTCCAAAATCCTTCTATGCTTTTCCGCTCTCCGCCATTGGGGCATTCACAGTTTTGTGCCAAGATGGCTTCCAGTCGATTTTCTGTTTCCAGATATGACTTCAAAGACAGGTCAATCCAGGGATCCCCCGGTCCTTCTCCCTTCTCACTCAGATTCTGTTACTTCAGACTTTCACTTCTCCCAGTAAAATAGTCCTTCCCCCCTCATGTTTGGGGGCATTGAAACTGAGTAGTCTCAGTCAGTTTCAGGAGCACTCCTGAAACCCAACCAGTCTCACTGCAATGAAGCCCTGCCTCTCTATTTTTTCTCTTTTGTAAGGGTAGTACCAATGCACAATAAAGATGGGCCATTAAAAAATGAGTCCGAATTATCTGCAGATTTCACCTACAAAGTAGCCTGTCCATTACTTTATCCATTAGAAATCTGTGGGTTATTCAATAATCATTTGCCAGTGTTAGATAGACAGTAGTGCCTTGCACTATGATGTTAATTCGTTCCAGCGAAATCGCTGTAAAACGACAACGTCATAATGCAATTTTAGAAAGCCCATAGAAATGCATTAAAACCCGATTAATGCATTCCTAGGGGCTTGAAACTCACAGTCCAGTGAAGATCCTCCATAAGGCAGCCATTTTTGCTGCCTGTACCACGAGGAATCCATGCCAGAAAAGAGCGGGCGGCTATTTTGTTTACCCGGTGGCCATTTTGAAACCGCTGATCAGCTGGCTGAAAATCATCACTTTGTGATGACCGGTTCCCGAAGCAGGGAACCGATCATCGCAAAGCGAAATTCCCCCATAGGGAACATTGTTTTGTGATCGCTTTTGCGATCGCAAAAACATCGACGTCTAGCGATTTCATCATCAAACGGAGCGCCCGTTAAGCGAGATACCACTGTGAAGGATTTTTCATATGGTATGAAAGAAGGATTATAGATAGCAGCAATCAAAAAACAAGGTTTAAATTTTCATGAAAGTGGTGTGGATTCTTCCTTGGAGAAGAATTTGCAAAGCTTATAAAATCTGGGGTACTGTATTTGTACCCTTTGCCTTGATGACAGGGTGGGGAAAGAAACTTCCAGTTTCCCCTGAGGCAGGATGGCAATAGATCATACCAATTTGCTCTAGCTGAATTGGGGTTAAAATAGTAGAATGAAGAGGAAAGCAATTAAGAGAAAGGGGTGACAACTGCATCACCAGTGAAGCCCAGAGTTCTGGAAAGTACAATTACTTAGATCTTGGGAAGACCCAGAATGAGGTCACTAGAGTATATAAAGTATCTACATTTATATGTTTGTGAGAATGTAGTTAAATGCATGTGTTCTATCTTATGACTAGAAAGATTACACACCATTAAGAATTCTCTTCTCCCTCCTTTCTTTTCTACTTTTTCCCCTTGTTTGTGCTTCAAAGAAATATTAGTGCTTAATGCTCTTGTACTCTTGTAGGAAGTAGGACAGACCAAGAATTTCTAAATTTGGACCAACTTATCTCTTCATGCCGGAAATCTGGTGCATTTTGTTGTCCCTGGAAACAAAATCCTTTGGGTATCTTGCCATGAAATATTTCTAGAAGATAGTATCCTGATGGGGAAAATCATTTACATAGCATGTCCATCTCTGGATTCTTTGCCAAGTTGTGCTGCTGCTTTGCCATTTTGTGGGGTCTCATAGATAAGTTCTTCTCTAGTGGGAAATATTGCTTTGGAGGCAACTGTGCCTCACACAGTTGTCTCCAAAGAACATGGAAAAGAACATGGCTGTTTGAAATGTATGAATACTGAATCCTGTGTTCCCAAATTTCATGGCACTGTATAGTGTCCCCTTTACTTTTTCTCATTGGATGAGGGGATACTCACACACCCTTGTTACTTCTACTATTGTTATGGGATTTAAAATAATTATTGTCAATACATCAAAATGATATGTGATGTGCCTGACCCCTTCACTGGGAACTTTTAAATGATCACTACAAGCATGTTTTTTTAAAGACAGGCTTTTCTGGACGTTATAACATCCTAATACAGTGGTTGTTTTTTTTAACATTTACATGATCAGTCTTGCCATCTTGCTTCCATCTCATTTTATTTATTTTTAGTTACATTTGTTGGTGAATGTGCTTGATTTTTATGTTACAGTTATTAAGTTTATTGTTTTAAATTGCTGTTGAGGTTAGATTTGTTTAACATGTAAACCGCCCAGAGTGGCCTTGGCAGCCAGATGGGAGGGATAGAAGGCAAATAAATAAATAAATAAATAAATAAATAAATAAATAAATAAATAAATAAATAAATAAATAAATAAATAAATAAATAAATAAATAAATAAATGTTGATATAGCAAATCTGTGTCCATTAACTTAGCTGATTACCTGTGATACACAGACAAAGTTTATTTGCACAAGTCCATTAAAAAAATCATGATTTCCAATGTGGCATAATGGATACAGTGATGGACAAGGGCCCTGAAGAACAGGATTCAAATTCCTACTTGATCATGGAAACTCACTGGGGGTGTGGAACAGGTAAAACCACTCCTTAAGTACCTCACTTAGCTTAAAAGCCCTATGAGGGTCACTATCAGTCAGCTCCGACTTGATGACACAGAACAACAACAGCCTAGAGAATCATTGAGCCTGTGTCAATCATATCCTTATGTCAAGATTTCTTGTTCTTTCAATTCACACAATGGGAGTGGGAAGGGTGAATGATCAAAGCTCTATCATTAAGTGCTAAAATCTCATGGAAGATTACTTTAGAGCAGGGGTCTCAAACATGTGGCCCGGGGGCCATTTGCGGCCCGCTGGATGATAGTTTGTGGCCCCCTACTTGCCTGCCCCCCCCGAAGTGCCCATGCGTCCTCTGCTGTCAAGAGTCAAAAAAAGCCTCACCTCGCTCACCGGCTCTCTCCCAAGACTCTTGCACCCTCCATCCGGAACAGCAGCCTGCCAGCCAGCCCGCCTGTCTGCCAGCTGGCAGGCTGCAGTTCCGGATGGGGGTGCAAGAGGCACTGTCTTGGGAGAGAGCCGGCGAGTGTGATGCACTGCCGGCCCTTTTTCCCAAGCACCCGAGCCGTCATCGAGCGATGCCTGAGAGCGGAGCTTGTTCCCGGCCCATCCTCGAAGAGCACCTCCAAGCCGCCAACAGCAGCTGCTGCCACCTCTTCCAGGGAAGTGGCTCTCTGGCTCTCTTTGTCTCTCGGCACCCCCAGCACCAGCCTGGCCAGCAGCCACCTCAGCACCCGACAGTGCTTCCTCTTCTTCCTCCTCCTCTTCTTCGTCCTGCTTCAGCCACCTTGGCTCTGGAGGCTGCCTGGTCTCGCCTTGCAAAGTTTGCTCCTCTGTCATGGTGGAGAAAGCCGCTGCTGCTGAGTGCACCTTTTTTGGAGGAGGGCCCTCAGAAGAAGGTTGCCAGACCTCCGTGTGTGTGTTTATGTGTGTGCATCCATGTGCACACATGTGGGGCCCCTGCCCTGTTCTGTTTTATTTTGCGGGTACCGGTGGGGGCTTTTCTCCTTTGGCAAGGAGAATTCTGTGAGTTTTTTTATTTTATGTCATGTCCTCCTCCCCCCCGCTAGGTGGTCGCCGGCGCTCCATCCCTTCTCCGCTTCTTCGTCCTGCTGCTGCTGCTGGTAGTGAAGAAGGATCTGGAGGGGGTTGTGGCTGGCGATGAGGGCTCACGCGCCCCTCCTCCTGCTCCTTGGAGCCCTGGGCAGCTTTCTTGGGCTCTTGCTCTGCTTGGCAGAAAATCTGATGCGGCCCAGCCTCACCCAGACTCTGCCTCCAGCGGCCCCCAGGTAAATTGAGTTTGAGACCCCTGCTTTAGAGTGAGCATACCATAAACAACCTATTTGCAGATCTACATGGTGAGAATAGAGGATGAAAAACAGATTCATTCTATCTTTATGCTCAACAGATAGATTTAAGGTAAATGAAGGAAGGGGATGAACTGTCCAATATTGAATCTACCAGAATGTGAATTACCTACTACTTGCTGTAACCATTTTCTGACTTCTTTGTTATTGGAAGTTGCACTCTAACATGTTATGAGGGCATCAGACTGGGAAAAAGTACAGCAGGGTGTATATTCTGCCATTTCACATAAAAGGAGGCATTTTTTGCCATAGTAATCTTGCCACCTCAGGTATCTATCTCTTCATCATTCTTCAATGAAGATACATGATGACATCTTGGTTACAAAAAAGTGGGAGGTATGGGCAGGGAATATTTAAATACTCTTCCCCACCCCCTGCACTGCCCAAGCCAACATTTCCATTCTACATCTTAAAGCAACTTAAATGGGTTGTACTTGTAACAAGAGCAGCTTTTTTCTTTAGCATATAATT
Organism: Pogona vitticeps; assembly: GCF_051106095.1. NCBI lineage: Eukaryota > Metazoa > Chordata > Lepidosauria > Squamata > Agamidae > Pogona > Pogona vitticeps. The sequence continues at coordinate 74,019,366 of NC_135788.1, read as the reverse complement.
TGTATTCTTAACCTTTATTTCATCTAAATAGGTGACAGCAGCTGTACAGAAGGGATTCTGTTTCTCAGATGCCCAGCTCAATTATTGTTAGTTCCGCTAAGGGAGCAGCAACATAACTAGTTCCCATTCTCCCAGAACACAAAACTCAAATTCATTCTGACTGGCCCCTTTCACATTGTAATCATTCAGTGAGGGGACAGCAGTAATATATGGCTCCTCAACTGTTCTCCGATCAGCACCAGTTCTCCCTTTTTGCTTGTTGATAGAATTTCATTACCTTTTAATAGAACTTTAGTGCTAGACCAGCTCACTCTTGCTGCAATTTTCTTCTCAGTTCTTTGAAGACTGGCAGGGATTTTTTAAAAGGCAGAACAGAGTACAGAGACTGAAAAGCAAAGTGAAGAAATTTAAATCTGTGGTAGGCATGAGGTGAAAGCATCAGTTCCATGGAAAAATCTAGAGTACATGGCTAGAAATTTCTTTTAATTTGTTCATTTACTGAAAATATTTACACCTCACTTTTGAGGAATGTTGCTCTTGGAGTAATTTCCAGATTTTTGAAATGTAACAGCATTAATAAAGATTAATATAATTTAGCAGAAGACTGAAAATAAAGAACATTTTAAAAGATATTGGGAGCTGTATTCTAAGACATTTTGAGGGCATCAGATTAGTTGAGTTAGAAAAGTCTCACCTCATATCAAAAGGATATAGATTTAGTAAACTGTGTGCAAGGCAGCACAAGACATTCTGCCATCTGAGGCAGGATAGGTCCTGCCACCCCCTTTCCTATTACATTACCTTTACTATTGTATGTGCAGTCTTTCACTCTGAAGGGCCCACTTGTGCACAGGCAGTCTCTAAGGCCACATCTCCCATAATATCTGACTGTGAGGAAGGAACCCTCAAAATGACACATTTGGGTCTAGCCAGCTCTCTGGAGAGTTGTGCTGGTTCTTTTCTGTAGCTAGTGTGGCTCTCCAGAGGAACTGCCTGCCTGATGAGGAGACCATGCACTTGAAGGGAAAGAGTTAGCCTTCAGGTGGGCAGTTGTTCCGCAAGGCCCTGTTGGCTGCTCCCCTACTGTGGTATTTGCTGAATAAGGCAAGCAGGGTGGCAGGGTTCTTCCAGAGCACCTTCTATGCTGCCACACTGGGGCAGTGGCTTTCCTGGCACTGGGAAGAAGGACAATTTGCCATCTATTCCAATCTACTATCTCAGGCTGGGAATTCATGCTGCCTTGTGGGAGGGTTGATCAAGAAATGGCATGTACACCAAAAGTAAAAATTGGTTTGGGGCCTGTTTCACATGCGTATATATATATATATATATCAGATAATGGTAACTGAACACGTGAACTGATTCCACTTGACTGTAGTGCATCTGTGGTGATATGAAATTTCTGTTTGTAATACTCTAGCTATTCACCAGAGACAAAGCTAGAAAAATCATTATCTGATTATGCAATCAAGTGGTGAATATGCTTGAGTGAAAGAGCTTGCATATGGTACCCAAAAAAAGAGCACATTTACCTCCCTGGTTCTACATACTAGCAAATGAACTGGTTTTAGTAGTCCCATTTGAAGAGCCTGAAGGGAGCTGGCGAAGTTTGCAAGTTGAGAAAACAGAAGATTTTTCAGTAGGTACAAAAAAAAAAAAAAAGATATCAAAACTGGCCTTTCTATACAAGTCCTACTACTGATTTTATATGGCATCTGTCACAATGATAGGGAAGCAAAGAATCTTGCTGAGCTGAGGAGGAAATCAATCATGTGGCATCAACATTTCACAATAAAATATTAAGAGAAAGTCTTTGAACTTCTAGAATAGGAAGAAGGAATCAAATCAAAGTAACTGTTGAAGAACAAAGGGAGGGGAAAGAAACCCAATGTTCAGGATCAGAAATATTTCATCACCTATGAACTTTGAATTGTTCTTTTAAAGGCTAATTCAAACATTTGCCCATAAATTCACATGTCTTAAACTCAGGTTTTAAACTATATGCACCAGAAAGCTCAGAGAGAATGAAATAAATGATTTTGTTGAAAGCAGCAGTTAAGTTCCACTTGCAACTTGGCTCAACAAAGCAGGATTTATTTCTTGTGAATTTTGTTGTCATATTCCATTTCTCCAGATCTAAGTAACCTTATCTGCATGACATGCACACTTGGATGTTGTGTTAATTGAATATACAAACAACTTGTGTATTTTGAGCCTTGTCATTGTTTTTATGATAACCACTGGGAGCATATAGTGCAATGGTTAGAATGCTGGATTTGGAAGAAGGACATGCCTGTTCAAACCCCAGCTGAGTCACTGAACTTACTTGCTGTCCTCAGGCCAACCTCTTGGCCAAACCTACTTTATAGGATTATTTTCAGGATAAAATGGGCAAAAGGAAGGAGAACCATGTGAAGGCTCCTTTCACAGCCATGGCTGAGTGGGCAGAAGCTTTTTGCCTGCCACCCAGATGAGGCAAGCTCAAGAGGCCAGTATGGTGGCCTCAGAGGGGTGGGCGGAAGCCTTTATTAAGGCTGCCCGTCTGCCACGTTGCCTCGTCTAGCAGGATTGTTGGTCCACCTACCCAACCACATTAAGAACGAGATTAGCTGGTCATTTCAGAGGCAGATGGAAATTTTTGACCTGCCCCTTGAGTGGCTTTTCAACCATCCTGTTCTTTCTTGTTGACAAGTTTTGTCTGATGGGTCTGGTATAAACGGCTTTTGTATTTTGGTCACACTGGTGGGTAGTGTGAAAGGCATGAGTTTTTAGGTGAGTTACAAGGGGCACCTGAGAGGGGTGTAAGCTATCCCAACTCCGAGCTTTGAAGATCAGGAGGTTTCAGTGCTAGAAGAGAGAGGAGCAAGAGGATGCATGGGGCCTGGACCACCTGGAGTCAGGAGCCTCAGGTGGCCTGGGCTCTGGGGGATACCTTGATGTTATGGGAACTCACCATCAGTAGATCTGAGTTTTGGGAAAGGCCAGCCGAACAGGTGTTTGACACTTCCCAGCCCCACATCTTCCAGCAGGAATCCACTCGGGGCAGCGCCCTAGCTTCCCTGCCTTGCCTCCTCCAGGTGCTGCCTCTGGTTGGTCAAAAAATGAACCAGCACAAACTGCCCATCTCTGTATTGAATATGTGATTATAAATTGAAAGCATCCTAACTTAATTTTCTGTTACATAGTTGACTTTTCATTGTAGTACTGGAGCAAGCAGCAATCCAGTGGTGCTCCTCCCATATTTTGCTTTCACTTTTGAATAGAAATATGTCCTAAAATCCTAGTTCTGCTAGCTGCTGTTTTATTTTTATTCCTCTAGGTTATTTTATAGTACGTAAGAGCTATAGCAGAACCTGAACTACAACATCCATAACTTCAGCAAGAATGGTCACTTTATCTTATTGGGGGGCTGGGAAATGTAATCTCAAACAGAAATTAACTATGGCATGTTCTACCCATGTACAGTACCTGTTTCAGGAAGAGTTGGTCTACACTTTAAAACCCAATTAAAAACATGGCTGTTTATTCAGGCCTTCCCTCCAGCCAACTCTTGATTTTTTTCTTACTTTTCCTTTTTATTTTTACTGCTGTTCTTGTTTGATTATTATGTATTTGTCTATGTTTTATTATTTGATTTTATATTTGGAAGCCGCCTAGAGTGGTCCGGTGGGCCAGATAGGTGGGATATTAATTAATTAATTAATTAATTAATTAATTAATTAATTAATTAATTAATTAATTAAATAAATAAATAAATAAATAAATAAATAAATAAATAAATAAATAAATAAATAAATAAATAAATAAATAAATGTTCTTAGCCTCTACTTCTTAATCTATCAGATTTCTTCATTGTCAGCATTAATGTTATTCAGTTCTTTTGTAGTCATGATTTTTGTATTCTTAATGTCCAGCTGCAGTCCTGTTCTGACACATTCTTCTTTCACTTTCACCAAAAGTTGTTTCAGGTCATTGCTAGTTTCTGGCAGTAAGAGGTATCATCTGCCTATCTGAAATTAATGATGTTTCTTCCACCAATTTTTACTCATGCTTCTCATAGACTAATTGAGTTGGAAGGGGCCCATAATTGGTTCCATTGTCATACTGCTCTAATAGTTAAGAATTTTTTCCTGAAATCCAGCCTAAATCTGGCTTCCTGTAACTTAAGCCAATTATTATGAATCCCGTACTCTGGGATGATTGAAAACAGATCCTGCCCTTCCTCTGTACGACTACTTTCCAGGTATTTGAAAAATGCTATTGTATCTCCCCTCAGTCTTCTTTTCTCAAGGCTGAACATGCCCAATTATGTTAATCTTTCCTCATAGGGTTTGGTTTCCCTTGTCATCCTCCTTTGAACTTTTTCCAGTTTGCTGGCATCCTTCTTAAAGTGTGGTGTCCAGAACTGGACACAGTACTCAAGATGAAGTCTCACCTGTGCCAAATCGAGGGGGCATTAGTACCTTATGGAATTTGGAGACTATACTTCTGTTAATGTAACCGAAAATTGCACTGTTGGCTCATATTTAACTTATGATCTACAACAATTCCAAAATTCTTTTCACACAAAGTCAATGTTGCCTCTAAAGTGTGCACGCTTGCAAGCACACAGAGCTCCATTGGCATTACACTGCAGGAGCCGGGTCAATGGTTGTTTACTTGGGGGTTTTGGATGAAACCCCACCCCCTACATGCAGACTTGCAGGTGAGGCTTCCTGCGCAGTGGGAATGAAAGGGAATGTTGCTCATAGTATTACTGAGCCAAGCCAAGTATCCCTCATCTTGTAATTGTGCATTTTTTTCCTGCTAGGTAGAACTTTGCACTTGTGCCTGTTAAATTTCATTCTGTTGTTTTCAGCCCACTGCTCAAGCCTATCCAGATCTGTTTGAATTTTTTTCATGTCTTTCAATGTATTATCTCTGTCACCCAATTTTGTGTCATCTACAAATTTGATAGGCATTCCCTGCACCCCCTCATCCCAGTTGTTTAAAAAAATGTTGAAGAGCCCTGGGCCCAAGACTGAGCTTTGTGGTCGTTCACTTGTTACCTTTTCCCAGTTTGAGAAGGAGCCATTGAAAAGCACTCTCTGAGTACAATTCTGTAACCAATTGTCTATCCACCTGACAGTTGTTCTATCCAGCCCACACCCAGTTAGGCTGCTAATCAGAATATTATGGGCCACTTTGTCAAAGCCTTTGCTGAAGTCAAGATATATTACGTCTACATTATTCTCATCATCTATGAGGGAGGTTACCCAATCAAAAAATGAGATAAAATTAGTCTGTCGGGATTTGTTCTTGACCAATCCACATTGGCTTCTAGTTATCACTGCATTGTTTTCAAGGTACTTGCAGAGTGACTGCTTTAGGATAGCTCAGTGGTTTAAGGATCTGGTTACAGAGCCAGAGGTTGGGAGTTCAGTTCCCCTTGACAGGAGCTGGACTCAATGATCCACAGGCCCCTTCCAGCTCTGTAGTTCCAAGATTAACATTAAGATTTACTCCAAAATTTTGTCTTAATATGGCATATCTCAGGCATTTAAAGAACTATAAAAAGACTACCACATATATAATTACTTCTCCAAAAAGGATATTATAATTTCCTGACCATTGTTTGAAACCTCTTTCTATGTATTTAAGATTAACTGTAACTACAAATTGAAGAACAAAAAAACAAGCTTCTATTAATATATAATATCCCCTCCTCATTTCTTTTCTCTCCACCACCCCCCATTCTTCCTTTCCTCAGGTTAACACTTCACTAAAACTCCTAGCTAACCTTCCAGAATACTTGGGAAAATTAAGTGGATTTATTTTCACTGGAAGTTCAATAGGAAGGATAATATTGGATCCTGGAAAAGTTGTTTTGGGGGACTACTTCTACCAGAACTCCTCAGCCAGTACAACTATAGCCTCTTCTCATGAAAAAAGATACCTATGCATAATATTGCTGGGTCAACCCTGCTGAAGCAAAGATGACACAAACAATAGCACCATAAATACTATTTTTCAATTTAGCTTTTCCCTTGCTTTGCTTAGTACTTAGTTTTGTTGCATTCACCTTCCATTCGTACAGCTTCGCTGCTATCTTTACACTGTTTACAAGCAGAGCTCTAAAACAGATTTCAGCAGTCTGCTAACCAGCTATAGCCAGGATTTTCCATAATCGTGATATTTACCAACACATTGAGAGAGGATGAGTCTACCCTCAGCAACCCTGTCAAGCTGTAATTACTTCATTTATTGGCTAATCCTGCTGAAAAAAATATCTTTCTTACAGAATAATTGTCCAAAACAGCAATTGCATATTTTTTACTTTTAACTCAGCTTCTAGAAATCTGCAGACTTTTTTTAATGAAAGCTTAGGCTCTAGATAAGCTGATAGTCTAACTGGGCACTGAGTGATGGGCTTGGGATACAGGTAAAATTCATCCAACTGAGTCATAGAACTACCATACCCAGGAAGAAGAAATAAGCTGAACTATTTCAAATCTTGTGGTGCAGACTTGTCTCTAAGCTATTCCTTGTAGCCTATTGACAATACTGCACCTTGTAAAATCAAGGTGCCTTATTTGGGGTAAAAGAACACATAATACCCTGAATTATCGCTCTGAATTTATTTCCCCAGACATGCACAATGGACTGAGTGTGTGAGTATACATATGCACATTAGGCTCACTTCCAGAAAGAAATACAAAGATCAATTCAATCCACAGAAATTTTGGCTGAATCACAAAATGATGAAAGGGCTTCCTATGTGGTGAAATCATTCCAAGCATAGATATACATTATTTTATCTCTTGCCTGCTGTATCAAGAGGCAAACATTTAGCTATAGGTAGCTGCAGACCCAATTCTTCAGCATAGTTAGAGGCAATTCATTCAAGGTAATTGAGAGTCTACCTGAAGGTAGAAGGAACAAACAGGAATTATCACTTATCATTCATCTTTGTAAATATATAATCTATTGATGCCTTTTGATCGAAATGAAAGGAGAGTAGCAACTTGGACTCAGCCTGCTTTTGTGGCCACCGTTGCTTGATTGCTGAGTAGCAATCGGTATGCAGAACAACACAGGAAGGCAGATTCTGTTTAATTATAGTTCAGTAATTAAATTTCATTAATATGTAGAATAGCGAGTTCTTTCAACAAAATAGCATGCTGCCATTAGTAGATGTATAGACAAAGCATCTAACTCTAAACATTCTGAATGAATTGATTTGTAACTCTGTAACTCTTAAAAGCTACTAAGTGTTGCAGAAAAAAACAAGACTTTAATAAACTACACTTTTTAGTGTTTGGGGCTCTTATTGAAAGGTTCTGTTTTGTATGAGGTCTCTTAACAGGAACACTTCTTTCTCAAACTCCTGTTACCTTCCTTTGTGAAGTGGAAAGATAGGATTTCCGCAGGGCCTGTTTGCAGTCCTCAGTTCAAGATACTTTCAGGCTCAGATCTTCAAGTAAAAACAAATACAATCATAAAGCAAGTAAAACCAATCCCACCATAAAAAAATTTAAATCAACTAAACACATTAAAACCATTAAAACCAACAAATAGTAGAGTTCAATGCAACACAGCAGAGCAGGTAACCACATATATCAGTTTAAAAATATATGTGGCATAGCCTGAGGGAAGGAAGCATTGGGCTGGTGGTATGGAGGTAATTGAAATGTCTCTCTCAGGCTCCAGCCATATATGGATCCAGCCATATATGGATCCTTAGCAAGTGGTTCTAAAGATAAATGAATCACACACAATCAGCTTAAGTTGCTGAGCTTTTCGAACTTCATCAATAACAAACAGGACATCCAGTTACTATTTCTTTGCCACAATCTTGCTTCAGAACAGAGCAAGAAAAGAGAAAACTGAACAAATTATTCACCACAGGCTGCAATTTTATTTTACGCTTTCCAGGAAGTAAGTTCTCTTAAACCTGTGGGACTTATTTCAGAATAAGGACACAAGGGATGAAGCAACATGAAACTTCCTCCCTTGTTTTTTCCCCCATGCAGTTCCGTGATTTACAGAGTCATAAACATATATGATCCCATCAGTCTTCAGTCCATTGTGGGTGAAAGTGGCTTGTTTCAATTATTTTCTGAAGCCATCAGTGGAGAAAAGGCCCATACTGACTTTCTGTAGGGGAATGTTGAGAAACAGGTGCTGTTACAATAAAGATCCCTTTCTCCTTTCAAGCAGGAAGTAGAAGATTCATTGTCATGAATTTTCTTGGTGGTTCTTTCTTTCAGTCAGAAAAATATATAGTTAGCTCTGAGTTTATTATTTTTCCTCTGTTTATAAAGAGAGAGACTGAAAGAGAGAAAGGATATATTTCTTGTTGGCAGAATCATAATGTATACAACAAAGAAAGAAAGACTTGGGGCAATTCTGACTGAACATGGGCCAGGGCCATTTTAGGGTCCTCCATGCAATGATAACCATAAAGAACATTCTCTTTGCTGCCTCCATTAAACCAATGTAATCTCATTCAGGAGAGTTGTTTCAGATAGTTAAGAAACTGTCACATCCTAGAACCCAGAGAATTATAAGCAAGAGTCTTCAGAACCCTCTGTGATGAACTTGCTAAATACTCTGCAGAGAAAAGCAGTATTTTAATGGGAAAATTCATTCTGACTCGGATTCCACTTTGATGGTGGATTCCAGTGAAGTAATTGAGGCAATCCCTTGTCTGTTTTAATAGATGTGTTTCAATTACTTTTGCTTTAGACATGTTGCTTAGAGGAGTAACCTCAACTACTTATTTGTTAGACTGTATCCACCTTAATGAGAGAAGAAAGAAGAGGGTTGCCCAATTGTATGGTGAAAGCTGCAAGTGCTTCTTTGAAAAAGGGTTATTTGAAAACAAGCAGTTATAAAAACTTCGCTGAAATAAGGCTTCCCTTCTTACCGCCATCCTAGGCAACTATCAGCCAGTTTATAAGCTTCCTTTTTACAGTAAGATCTCAGAGTCTTACTGTAAAACAGTAGGCTTCTCAGCAAAACATCAGGCTTTTCAGGTGATTATTTGTATCCATTCAAATCTGTGCTCTGCCCCCTAGTACGAGGACAGAAACATCCTTGGTTAATATATTTGCGAAGGCTTTCATGGCCGGGATCTATGGGTTGTTGTGGGTTTTTTGGGCTCTTTGGCCGTGTTCTGAAGGTTGTTCTTCCTAACATTTCGCCAGTCTCTGTGGCCGGCATCTTCAGAGGACAGCACTCTGTGCTCTGCTGTCCTCTGAAGATGCCGGCCACAGAGACTGGCGAAACGTTAGGAAGAACAATCTTCAGAACACGGCCAACGAGCCCGAAAACTCCACAACAACCAATCCTTGGTTAACTTGGGAACTAGACCGTGAGCTCTACTGGACCTCTCAACAGCATTTGAAGCCATCACTCAAGGTCTGCTTCAGGGCTATTTGAATAAAGGGCACTTTGCAGTGGTTCCTGACCTGTCCGGATCAGCACAAACAGGTCTGGAACTACAGGTGATGAAGGACTACTGTTCATCCTCATGAGCATTATTCTATGAGGTTCTTCATAACTCAGTGTTGTCCTCTGGAGTTTGTTATTTAGACTACTACAATGTGCTCTTCATGGGCTGCCCTGGAATAATGTTTGAAAGCTGTGGCTACTACAAAATGTTGCTAACACAAAATACCTTTGTAGCACACATGGTCACCTGGCATGCGCTCCAAAGACCATGGCTGTAATCCTGTTAGCATAAAGTGATACTACATAAATTGGATGATGTCATCAAAAAAAGGGAAATTTTGATGTAACCGAAAGCTTCCTATCTTCCCCTTTCAGATGCAAAAGTTTCCTAGGCTTCTTTTTTGCTCCAGGGAAGTCTCTGGGAGTCTCAGGAAGAGCTTTTGTACTCTGGTTTCTCTTCAGATTGTATAAATCTTTCTCCTTTTACTAATTTTGATCTATAATCCCACAAATAGCTTGCAGTCAGGGTATCTGAATGACTGCCTCCTTCTGTATGAGTCTACTTGTAATCTGAAGTCTTCAACAGAATCCCTATTGTGTGACTCACCTCTCCAAGAGACTAGGGTGGTTAATAAACAAAATGGTTTCACTTGCAGCAGAACCTCAGTTACCAAAGGAAAAAGTCAGGCTGGCACTATTCCTACTGAGTCTGTGGCAAACAAGTAGTAAGAACTATACCATTTCCCCTAACCTTTGGTTCTTAAAATTATTTCCAGACTGTTTTTTAGAGAATGCTTGTCTGTATTTGATCATTCTGTGGTTCCTGATGATAAGAAAATTTATATGAATATCATTTGAAAATTAATGAAGGGAGAGCTGCAGCATTGATCACCACTTTCCTTACTCCTTTCTTCTGCTACTTGCCTCCCTGTCCACATCTTGTAACTGTCAAAAGTACATTAGTATCCAAAATAACCAAGGCTCATATAGACCTCTGCAACAGCTAACTTCTGTGTGACCACACAGAGATTTGAACCTGGTTAATGTGAATGACTCTGCATCACACTGTGGCATTGCTGTCAACATTAAGACAAAAATGTTTAATTATCCTGGAAAGGTGTTTTTCAACAGTTCACATGTCACACAGCCCCCTCCCCCTTCTCTGCCTTTATTGTCACCCTCTTGTCTACCCCCTTCACCAGCATTCAAATGTCTTTTTAAAAATGTTTAGCAAGATATGGTAATCTTTTGAATTTGGTGCTGCATCAGTTCAGTGCTATAGCACTCCTAGTTTAGCTACAGTCCTAAGCTAGGAGAAAATTAATTATTAAAATGCAGTTTACAAATTGCATTACAGTTGTAGTCCTTATCAGTGTGAATAGAAGGCAGGCAAAAGGAGTGGGTTCTCAAAGGCTTTCACGGCCAGGATCTGATGGTTATTGTGGGTTTTTCAGGCTCTTTGGCCATGTTCTGAAGGTTGTTCTTCCTGACGTTTCACCAGTCTCTGTGGCCGGCATCTTCAGAAGACTGGAGTAGGAACTCTGTCCATGCTCTGTTGCTGTTTGTTGGATAGTTGAGTATTTATAGCTGTGGGAACAGCTATTGTCCTTTTTGGAAGATAGTGTGATCAGCGTGTTTTTGTTGTGGATGTATTGTTGTGATAAGTGGGAGAGATTATCTGTCACTGTGGTTGATGGATAGCAGGTATTTTTTGTGCAATGATCCCTGGTCCTTGTGGCTGGGTAGAGTTTGTTGACCTTCTGCAGGCTGCATTTTCCAGTGCTGGAAGCCACGCCTTGTTCAGTTTCAGACTTTCCTCTTTTTTGTTGAAGCTATGTTGATGCTTATGGATTTCAATGGCTTCCCTCTGCAGTGTAATTAAATGTGTTTTAAATGTGTGTGTGTGTGTGTGTGTGTGTCTGTGTGTAGTCCCCAAATAGCACTCCATGCATTTGGGGGACTGGATACCATTTTAGAGCTGTTAGTCCAAAAGGTGCTACATGACTCTTTGTTATTTTGTTGCATAATGTGTGACGTTATAAAACAAGGGGTTTGTTAGCATTGCAACAAGATTATATTTTATTACCTTTTACTATAAATTGCATCAACTGGTTCAATATAATTGTTCTCTCTTTTTCACACATGCACACACACACACACCAGTATTAATGGCTGCTCAAAATCTCTGGCTCACTCTCACAAAAAATTCCTGCACAACAAATACACTTCAAAAACCTTTTCTACAGTTAGATAAATTGTCATAATTTTCATTTCATTGGAGCTGCAATGAATGCAAGTATGAATTTGACATTGAGCAATATATCTGAAAGGTTTCTAACAGGGTTGAATCAAGCAGTTTTTAAGAAAATATTCTGGTGAGTTGTTATTGTTTCATCTAGTTTGGTTGCTTCCAAGTTAAAATGACCCAATGAATTACTGTCCTCGAAGAAATCCTGTAATCAAGAACCTGCTCAGTTCTTGCAAACTCAAAAGCTGTATTCTAGGGAATACAAATGTCCCACTTCAGTGTTTGATGACCTAGGTACCTGTCCAAAAGGAAGAACATTGGTTGTTTATAGCATTAATGTAACCAAGCCTCTTGTTTGAGCATTGAGAAACCCAATCAAATTTCTTAATTAGTTCAATTTCTGTAGCCTTCCCCCAGGAACTTTTTGAAAAATCTTTCCTGCCTTCAAGGATGGAGCCTGAAATTCTTTCCCAGGAGTCTGGATATATTCCCACTCATCAAAATCCTCCAATGTTTGAAAACATTTGATTGACAGGTCAGTGTGAGTTCCTTCAGCTTGTATTTCCAATTTATTTCCACAATTTAGAAAGTAGCTTCTAATTTATGCAAAACCGGCTTCTCTTGCCAAATGCTTGAAGCTGATGGGTCAGCCAGGTCTCTTAACTAATTACTGAGAACACAAAATACAATCTCAGGGGATTATCATTTAAAAGACATAGAAACATTTATTAAGAAGATTAGTGTGAAGGTGAAGGGTAAAGGAAAAAAAACACTTGAATGGTATTTTCTCATGAGAACAAACAATTATCTTATGATAAGATTTGATTTTTCTTAATCTTCACATTTTTATGTCAAGTTGATGTATTGTTGTTCCTGTTCATTGCATTTCTATCTTGCATTTCCACTAAGCAATAGTGTTCAAGGTGGCTCACCAAACATCATTAAAAACTAGTTAAAAACAAGTTTAAAATGAACTGAATAACAGACACATTAAAATATCATGATAATCAAACCATTAAATCAATACAATCCAGTAAACACCTAACAGTTTAAAAGGCTATCATTAAGCAATGCACTCTCTCATCTCACCTAAAACCATCGAAGTTGGGAACAGATTGCAGTCTGAGAGCAACAGAACAGGAAACCCTCTTCTGCATGTCATTCAAATGGAGTTTGCACAAGTGATGCTACTCCCAAATGGGACTCCCCTGAAGAAATTGACATCTGGACAGGTCATAATGAGATATGCAAACCTTTACATAGCCAGGTGTCAAGTGGCTTCGGGTTTTAACGCTTAAAACCAACAGCTTGAATTGAGACTAGAAAGCAACTGGCAATAGTGCTAGTCTTTTCAACATCACAAAACCATACACTAATTAGCATCCTAGCTAACAACTGACGTTCTCCAAGAGGTTTTTCATATGCTTGATAGACTGTTGTGAGCTCAGGTTGAGTAAAGGTTGCTGTTGATGCAGATCCAGGTAGAGTGCAAAGTCCAACTAGGTGCATATGAAAAACCTCCAACCAGAGGAGCTCCTGTAACACATGCATACACACTCAGAGAAAGAGACAGGTCAGGGAAGCCCAGGATACTGACTCTGAGTGGGCACCCACCAGAGGAGGTGGGGGGGAGGGAAGCTGGGGCGCACATGAAACACCTGTGCTTCTGAGGAATCAACCAAAGAACAAACCATTATGATCCACCAAAATGGCAGTTCATAACCATCTCTAAATTTGCTGTTTGTGGTATATGTTTGGAGGGGGGGAAGGTGAGAATGGCTACTAGAAAGGCTAGAGGGTGTTTTGTTTTGTTTTGTTTTCTGTATTTCAGCAAAATACATCTGAAGAATTAACATGTTGACAGAACAGGTTTTCTTGTTGTTCCTTCTGTCATTTCTCCTTAAGATGCACCGTCCCCAAACTCTTTTTACTCACATAAATTTAATTCAGACAAATAAGATAAGCTTTGCAGGTGGCATTCCTTTCAAATCATGAAAAAGAAAACATCAGTTGGATTTAGTCAATTTAGTCTCAGGAGATGACAGCATTAGTTATTCTTTACAGTACAAAGTGCCAGCTTTTTTATTATGGAACGTGGGGTTTTTTGTTGTTGTTTTTGTTTTTGAAGAAGGGAAAACTAAAACTTAATATCAAAGTATTTGGAATGTTTGGAAGCTGCTGAATGCAAACAGAGGATTTATTCATGTCCTCTGTGTTTACTTTTGAAATGTTTCTGTCAGGAGGATATGTGCTATGTGAAACAGAAGACTGGAAACATTGAAATGACAGGTGCATGAGCTTCTGGAGATCATAACAACATCAGCAAAGATTTGCCCGGATTAAAGGGTAGTGAGAGAAATAGATTAGAAGTGAGGGGAGGCCTTTCCTTATTTATATGCGGTGCAAGAGCAGAATTTTTATTTTTTGCATTTTAAGGAGGGCACACACACTCTCTCCCATAAAATAAACCTCATACTATTGCAGGTAATCAGGCAGAATGAGAAGTCTCAAGCAAATCTGGAACAGAGTGGAATATCCCTGTCAAACTGGAGGAATGCCAGAAGTGGGGTTTTGTTCCAGGATTATCCAGACTATGTTGATTAATAATATATGGGGAGGAACAGATAAAGAAGGTGGGAAGGTGGTCTTCATACAGGTTCAAGACCTGCATATGTTCTCTCCCACAATAAATGCTGATGTTTGTTTTTCCTCTTTCAAGCTTCAAGTTGGTTATGGCCCAGTTGGAAGTTGTTTTGTATGGCTACAGTTACATACATTGGGTGGTAAAGTACCCTTTGCAGGCCAGTTGAGGCCATAATTTAGGCCTTGGTGCACAGCCCACACTGGAATGGAGGGGGACAGAGACATATGCTCTGGGATGGGTTCTTTGAACTGGTGTCCCAGGGTACTCTGCATACACCCCTGATATATTGATTGTTCACCTGAGAGGAAATTACTTGAAGAACAGGCAAGTCACTTATATGACAGGTGATTGATGATTTGCAGGCCACTAAGGTCAAGTTTCTTGTGGTGAAGTTAATCTGGTCAAACATAATACCGAGAATGGTATGGAAGGCAGATTGTGATCCTAGATGCATTGACCATGCAAGGTGTGATGTAAATTGGGAAGTAAGCAGAGCCATGAGGGCTGGACTGGGATCAGTGATAAGACATCCTGAAATAAGAGTTCGCAAACTAGAGTTCAACAGAGGTGACAGAGCTCACTTGTCCGATGCGGGACTGGACCTTTTTCTGCGAGACCTACAAGGGGGCCTTAGGGCCAAAATTGTTGACTGTGATGGTGGGCTTGGGGCATATAAATAACCCCATGACATGGCGGATAGTGCAAGGGGGAGTTTTGGTGAGTTCCTGGACAACACATGATGCGAAAAACATCTAATCTCTCTGTTAGGTGGAGCCAGTAGGGCCTCTGAGGGGAGGTGGTGTTTTCTTAAGGAAACCTTCCAGGCAGCAGTTCACCTAACGTCAGGAGTCTCAGTGGGCTGAGGCGGGGGGGGGGATACCCCTATCATGGGGCACCTGAACATGTGCTGTACAGAAGACAGCATGATTCAGAAATAGGAATTCACCCTGCTTAAGAATGGCCTGTAGGTAAAGACTACCCCAGATTTCAATAAATCTTGCACTACGTTAGGCCCCCTTGTAGATGGGGGATTTAGTTTAAATAGTTAATGAAGTTGTGGCCAAAGTTTTAACCCAACAACCTCTGCCTCACCTCTTTAATCTGGGTTGGGTGGGCAAAGCACAGGCAGATCTGTGCAGGAGGAACTCTGTCACTGTGTGCAAATATTCTTCAAGCACTGACTCCATTGGCCATATTAATCCATTCCACCGAGGCAGACTGAAGCCCCAGAAAGAATGAACAAGTGCAAAGTTATCATTCATCAGCTTCTAAGGACTAAAAAGAGATATACTGGAAGTTCTGGAAACAGAAATCATGCACAAAGTGCTTTCATCATATCTGCAGAATAAAAGATGTCCATGATCATCTAAGGAGGCAATCTACTGGCCAGGAATGGATGTTGCAGGGAGATTCTAGAAATTCAGCAAGGGTCTGAAATTTTTATTATATTACTTCATCCTCAAGGTAGCCTCAAAATAATGACGGTTTCGAAACAGCAGTAAAAAAAGCTAAGAGATTCTTGAGAATAGCTAATGCTGCAAAGGCAGACGCCTAGCTCATTGGAACACTCTAGTCTGAGGTCCAAGGGCAAGTCCCACGCAAAGATTAGTGAAGTAGAAGAACTAAGATGCTTTTACTGGTGAGTGGGAGGCTACTAGAGCCAGGACACACAGTAGTGTCTTTTGGAGACTTGTCGAGACAACAGCAACTGAAACAAGTCCTCTGTTAACAACAAATCAGCCAGAGGACTTCTAGGCATAGAGCTAGTGGGGTTCTACCTCTAAAAAAAAATACTGTAGAATCTGACACAAGGCAACAGTAGTACAAGAAGGTAATTCAAAGTCATGTCAAGTTCAGATGGGCTCTGGACAAATACAGTATTCAAGTAGAGAGAATGTGGCAATGCCTGAACAGATCAGCAGAGATATCTGTTTAATTTGCTATTTCAATACATTCAAGTTCAAAAGCAGAACTTGCGTGGTTATGTAAGAGCCTGCCCATGATGTTGAAACATTTCCTATACCGATATGTCATTATGCTTGCCCTGTTATTTAAAAATAAGCACATTATTGCATAATTATATCCCAATATAAAGCCACTGGCTCTATAATTTATTTTTAATAAGCAGAAAAAGGAAGTCAAGGCAGACTACATTCATATTTTTAAGATTTCTTTTATCCTCTAGGGTATTTCTAATGAAGCAATGTTTTGTGTGCTGCTTTTTCAAAACTAATTTTGAATAATGTACCATCTTCTGAGACAAAATTTCTTCTGGATAGTTATTTTGCCATTTTGACTACCTCAGGCATCAGCATGCAACTCACACCTAAACGGATGGAAATATATCTTGTAATCATTATCCCACCATTGCCTGAATTGCATCTGACTAGACAGAGATGCTGTTTCTGGTGCTTCTAATTAGAATTAAGTTATTCAGATAAAATCACTGGGAAATGGTTGAAGTTATCAGAGTAGCCCTCCTCCAGGTATAGTTATGGGTAAAGATAGGCATACATCAGAAAAATTGTGATTTGTTTTGATTCATGATTCACCAAGGTCAACAAATCACAAATTATGAATTTATATATTTTTTTCTGACAAATTGATTCGTAGATTTGTCAGAAAAAATGTAAATTTGTAATTCTTTAAATTAAAATTCTACGAAATAGCTCTCCAAGCATCTAGAGACACCACATTCCCAGGGAAGCTTCCCCTGGCTTTCTTCTACAATCCCTCCAAATTTGTTGAAGATTGGGTTTTGGATGTCCGAGTTATATAGCCACAAAGAGGGTCCCCATAGAAAGTCCCCCCCCCAGGCACCTAGGGACATCAAAATCACAGAGAAGTGTCTACTGACTCTCCTGTACAATCTTTCCAAGTATGGTGAAGATTGAATTTCAGACATTCAAGCTATACACCCACAAAATATGTCTCCCCAGGAAAGTGCCCTTTAGCAGCTGGCTTGGGGAAACCCAATCTTCACCAAACTTGGAGGGATTGTAGAAGATAGTTTTTATATGTTTCCTGACTATTTGGAGGCAACTGACTTGATACATATCCACAGGTAGAGAATTCCATAAAGAGGTGGCTACTGCATAGAAGGCCTGGTTCCTGGTCATAGATGTCCTGGCTTCCTTTGGGGTGGCCTCCCTCAGCATCAATGCCAGGGAGGTGTGAGTGACACAGGAAGATGCTTGATGTGTGGTTGATTCTTGTACATGGATGCAAAGATGACCAAAAAAAACAACAACAACACAACAACACCTGAAAGTTACCCTTTTTAGCACAATCTAGATCAATCCAGGCTTGGATAATTGGCCCATCTAGTCATATATTAAACCAGGACAAAACAACCATGGTCAGGGAATGCAAATACAGATAAGCAATAATAAAGTGTTTATGCTTAAATACTATTACAAGACCAGTTGTGGCTGTAAAAGTTGGATGCTTACCAGGAAGTAGAGTCCAGGTGTTTCCTTATTTTTAACAAAAATAGCTTCAATTAAATTCAGAATATAGTAAGATTGACCACATTATACTAATACATTTTAATGTGTTTTTAACATGTTATGATAATTTAATTTAATTTTAATACACTGATTATGTTCTGTTTTCTTTTATGTCAGTGTTATTGCTGTGAACTGCTCAGTGTAGTCATTTAGTCGGATGGGTGGCACAGAAATTAAACAAACGAACAGTTTCTTTTTTAAAAGCTATGGAAATCCAATGATTGAAAACAAACAAACACTCTGCTGGTTTCATTCTAGAGTTAATGCAATCTCATGTTGACTCAAGCTCCACAAAGGCAAGAAACTGGAAGCTAATTTGATGGATGTGTACTGTGATCAGGAATTATGTTGTGTAACATAAGCTTCCTGCACCCACTTTTGTCTTTCAGGCCTAGATCCAGATGGGAAGGATGGAATGTGTGAGACCAGCAAAGACACACAACATTGTACAACATGCAGCACATCTATTAAGACATCAGCCTTAGCATCTGATTCTCTGTCTTGGTGCATCTTGAGTTAGTTTTAACTTTAGTCTTAAAGTGACATGACTTTTTAAAAAATCATTATATATTAATAGAAGCTGGGAGCTCCAACCCCAGGGCAGAGGAAAGCTGTTCTTTCTTTCTTAAGCTTATGGCAATGTGGAATGTGATTTTTATTTCATGCCCTTGTGACTTTGTTAATGTTCCCTTTATTGCCTGGCCTTGAAAAGCCCTCAAAAGCATTTGCAGAGTCAGCTCCTTCTCTCTTTAGACAAAAGGACAAAAATACCCTTTGCATTGGGGCCAGTTTGCAGTGGTGTAAGAACCACATCATCTGGTAATAATTCGTTGTGTCTCTTGCCTGAGCACAACATTCATTTCAGAATATATGGTTAGACAGTGGTGAGATAAATTGTACTTCACCCTATCCTTTTGTCTGGACTGTTTTGCTCGTCATCCAAACCTGCAAAGAAGCCTTGCTGGTCCTGCAGCTGTATAAATGCAAAATAAAACAAGCAAGAACTTCAGATGTTTGTTGATTTGACTCAGATAAATTTGATAGGGCCAACCTGCTGGTTGTACATATCAATTTGAAGAAAAGTAGGAAAATTGAAAATGTTTCAGAACCACAAATGGGACAAGTACTGCCATCACAAGTGCTTTCAGACATTCGAGATGACATAAGAGATGAATCAACTCATATTATTTTTGCAGACTGAGAATCTGAAATCTCAATAATTTATCCACACTCTGAGGCAAGGATTGAAACAGCTGAAAATACATTATCAATACAGAAGTGACCCTCTAAACATCTTGATGGTTTTATTAAGCTAAAGAAGTGACGTGGGGGATGTGGTGGCGCTGCGGGCTAAACCAGAGAAGCCTGTGCTGCAGGGTCAGAAGACCAAGCAGTCATAAGATCGAATCCACACGACAGAGTGAGCGCCCATCGCTTGTCCCAGCTCCCGCCTACCTAGCGGTTCGAAAGCATGCAAATGCAAGTAGATAAATAGGGACCACTTTCGTGGGAAGGTAACAGCGTTCCGTGTCTAAGTCGCACTGGCCATGTGACCACGGAAGATTGTCTTCGGACAAAACGCTGGCTCTTTGGCTTGGAAACGGGGATGAGCACCGCCCCCTAGAGTCGGACACGACTGGACAAAAAAAATTGTCAAGGGGAACCTTTACCTTTAAAGAAGTGACAGCTGGAAGGTGCATGTAAAAGTATCTCTATCAAATGATAGATACGGGTGACCAAAACAGGCCTCTCTACATGTCATATTCCTAAAAAATTACAGGAGAGCAATTTCAGACTGATATTTAATAACTCAGAGATGCTTGGGAGTGAAGTTTTAGATTCCTTGTTTCCAGGTAACTTGTTTCCAGGATAATAATTCATTAATTCATAGTCTGAAGTCTGGGGAAGCTTCTGGTGTTAATCATATACCACCTGATCTTTGCAATATTCAATGGTGATCCCACCTTGGACAAAATTATTTATATTAATTATGAAAGTGGTATATTTCCAGTTAATGATACAAAATATTGACTATCCTAATCTTCCGAGAGAGAGAGAGAGAGAGAGAGAGAGAGAGAGAGAATCTCCAAAAAAAGAGATATTTTTTTTCCTGGTTACAACTTTTCTTATTCTGCCCAGTCCTTCAAGCAGTTAACTCACCTGGAATCCTGATGATGTTTTCTGAAGTATGAACTTCCATTCTCAATTTGGTGTGATCTGCAAATTCCCTTCGTGCTCTCATTTAAGTCATTAACAAAGAAGCTGAACAAGCTTTTATTCATTGTTGTACCCCTTGTTGTAAGCCACCTAGAGTGGTCTTAATTGACTAGATAGGCGGGATATAAATAAAATAAATAAAAAAATTAAAAAATAATAAAAAAAACTGAGAAGGACAGGCTGATAGACTGACACAGCATGCCGTGTTCCCAAAACCCAGTTCCAGTAAGCAGACTGTGAGCTGTTTACCTATAGTTTCTAGGCTGTCTTCAAAGGTGGTCTTTGGTCCACAGTTGGGCGTTCACATAGTTTAATGTGCCTAGATTTCAAAAATTAACTCATATTGAAGCATAGAAACAGGAATGCCAGGTAGTATGTTGCAGGCTAATATCTGTCCTAGTATGATCTTTATAATAGGGATAAAAAGAATATTCACAAAATAACTCATTCTTCAAACACATCAAGAAAGCCTGCTGAAGCTTCTGAGATTTTTTTTCTGTGATCTTGAGAAAGAAAAAAGCAGAGATTTTTTTTCTTGGATTCGCGAAGGCTTTCACGGCCGGGATCTAATGGTTGTTGTGGGTTTTTCAGGCTTCTTGGCCGTGTTCTGAAGGTGTTTTTTCCTGCAGGGATACTTACCACTATACAAATGAGGATAGTGTATAGTGGTAAGTATCCCCGCAGGAAAAACCACCTTCAGAACATGGCCAAGAAGCCCGAAAAACCCACAACAATGATTTGTTTCTTCTTAGATGAGGCTTCCACAATGTGCAGAATCTTCCTCTATGGAAGCTCTCCTTCTCTCTCTTAGGTGCAACTACACTGAAAATTGCGACAATGTGATTCACAGCCTGTATTATGTTCGAAACCACAATCACTGCACACACAGGGGCTGCAGATTGATTCAGGAGCTCACAGTTCATACAAGATGGGGTGTGAGAATTATTCTATAACAGGGATCACAACCTTTCCCTTTCCATCTGTCACACTTTACTTTCAAATAACACATGCAGGAATTATCTCATCTCTGATCATGTATGGCTTTAAACTATCGGAATGTTGAACTAGTTCATTTTAAACCTGTCAATTAAATAATTATCAGCACAAAGCTTTTTCTTCACAACAAAAGAGCCTTCCCACATGATCTGAAACTTGTTTGACAAGATTCAGGAACCATGATTTTAATGTGGGGGATTCAGTGCTACTCCTGATGTTTAGGCCCAGGGGATATAATGGCCTCAACTGTCTATGTAACCAAAATACCATCTATAGACATGTCTCGTGCTTTTACAATAATGTATCACAGAATCATAGATATCACTACTAACTGCACAGGAAAATGCCCATTTGAACTGTTCCAGCTTGAAAAAGTACAAGCCCACAATAGCAGAGAGGGCAAAAAAGCCACTTCCAGAGCAAAAAGGGCTGGACTAATTTATGGTCAGTTAAAAAAAAAAACCCTTCAAATTCACCTTTTTTTAATAAGCAGATCAAATTCCACAGTATTTGACCATGTAATCATATTCTACTCTTTCTCTGAGCAAAGTACAGGTGAGAAGGGAAGAGACAGTAGGAGACCAGGACCAGGGATCTCCCCTAACAACCTGTCTGTTACTCCATGCAGCTGTATCAGCACAATTGGCTGGAGGTCAGAAGGGTACAGCTAATCGTTCTAACTGTTTCCCTCCTTAACGGTGATACTGTCTGGCTAGCTGCCTGTAACTACTTCTTTCTCTCTCTCATTTCCACCTGGCTCCTGTTTCAGTTCCATCCCACATTCCCAGTTTGGGGGCAGGGAGTCAGGCACGATTTCACTGAGAGCAGGCATTTGCTGTACATTCACACTGCAAGCACAGAAGCATTGGCTGACTCACTAAGCTAAATTCCTCCTCATTCTCTTGTGCCAAACTATCTACCTCCTTTTGCTTAAAAAAAAAATCTGATCTCTCCTGCTAACTGTGAAATGTGGAGGATAGTTGAAGCAAGATAGGATGATGGGAGGGCAGAGAGAATGACAATTGTTAAGGAACAGCAGCCACAGGCTAGCCAAGGTTGTAGTTACACGAGAAAAATGTACCGCCCTTTGTTCTTGCATCTTTTGCTTCTTGTATAGTCATGAGTTGTGGTTACATGGCATATATCCTGTGATTGTGGGTTATATGTTTTTTAACCATTCCACTTTTTAGGGTGAATTAGATATAGTACATTTGTCTACACCCCTCAAGTGGGACATATCCCCTTCCTTTTCTTGTGCCTTTCTCGGCCCTTAAAAAATGTGTGAGTACATTGCTGTATCAGCAAAACATCATTCCTGGCCCTGTACTGATCTAGGCCATTTCTTCCTATTTCTGTACTACATTACCCTCTATGGAGGAGAATACTCACCACATTGCAGTGATGGTCAAAATACAGTAGGGGAACCAGTACTCTGTATTTGCAGATGTATACCAACACACCAACATTCCCACTTGATTTTTTTTTAAATTAAGGGAGTCAAACGACAGCAGGTGAGGGAGGTAGGAACACATGGTAGATGCATAGGAAATGACAAGGTTTTGGAGTACACACTCAATGGAATGTTGGTTGTACTGTGTGATAAAATGTGGAACAAATATGTATGTATGTATGTATGTATGTATGTATGTATGTATGTATGTATGTATGTATGCATGCATGCATTCATTCATTCATTCATTCATTCATTCATTTATTTATTTATTTATTTATTTATTTATTTATTTATTTATTTGACTTATATGCCACCCACTCTACCCAAAGGTCTCTGGGGGGCTTACAACAGTTAAAATACAATTAAAATACAATAAAGATAAAACAATTAAAATACAATTAAAATAGATACTCTAAAAATTGCCATCAGGACTCACATTTGATATTATATCAATTAAATGCCTTCTGGAACGGGAAGGTTTTGACCTGGCACCAAAACGTCATCAGCATCGGTGCCAGACAAATCTCAGTCAGGAGGGTGTTCCATAATCTGGGGGCCGCTGCTGAAAAGGCCCTTTGTCTACAAGCCATCCCTCTTACTTCCTTGAGGGACAGCTCTTTCAAAAGGGCCCGCTGGCTAGATCTTAACTGCCGAGTAGGCTCATATGAAAGGAGGTGGTCCTTCAGGTATATATTAATAGCTTCCCAGTGGGCTGGATTTCATGTTGAGATAGAATGGAAGGGAAACAAAAGAATCGATAATGACCTTGCATCATCTGAACCACAAAAAGGGTTGAAATTCATGAGGAGTAACTTGGAAATATTTTGCTTGTGTGACCACAGCCCAAGACAACTATTTGTGTACAAATTGTTCTCATAAATATGAAAACTTTCCTTGATAGGGGCAATAAAAATCTTGCAGTTTGGTAGGCAAAGTGTGTGTGGGAGGAATGCCATTTCTCATTCCTGCACATGGAAGTAAAACAATCGTGAATTTGCACCTTAGTTTACTGTGTTTGTTGCCTTTGCTATGTTTCTTCATCTGCTATTTGTGAGCCCTGAGTATGTGCTTATAAGCATTTTGTGCAACCAAGTGCTGCCTTTTTCACCAGGTTGTCTAACACTGTAACTGTTGCCAAAGAAGTGTCTGGTTTTAGTATGTCCATCACCAGACAAAAAGGATTAGGTGAGATGTCTTTTAATCTGTCTTTCTTTCTTTCATTTTATACAATTAAGCTATCTTGAAGCAAGAAGTGAGAGCTGAACTAAGATGAACTGAGGTGTCCTGCCTTGGGCTAGTTCAGTTATGTAGAAAGAGAGAGAGAGAGAGAGAGAGAGAGAGAGAGAGAGAACTCCCTCATTCCCCGCAAAAACAACAAAAAACACCTCCCAGTTTACGGCCTCATCATACGGCCTCATCATACATCCCTACATTATGTGGGTATTGCAAGACATATTATACATTCTCCTGGATGTATATACTGTACTGTTCTGTCACGGGGCTTTTTTCCCCTCAAGGGATCACTCTTACATTCCTTTCTTCTGTTCCTGGGTTTTTTCCTTGACCCACCCCTTCCTGGATGAACTCCTTCCTCCTTGTCACCAGGGTCTTCTTTGTGTTTGGGGTCTCCCAAGGAATCATATGTCAGCATAGTCTCTCCCAGGTCTAGAGGAGAGCTTGTGTGTGCTACTCAGTGGGTCCCAGGGGAAGATTAGACAGCTGACTGACAGGGACCCCTGCCATTCTCTCTGAACTCACACAATAGCTTTTAAAAATGAAAACAGCCAACTCTGTGCGCTTTTTGCAAGAACATTTCTTCAGCAATTCATTAGATTTGTTTTATCCAGGTGAGAAAGGTAATAGGCTGTTGTCAAGGTGACAAGAATGGTGGCAACTGAACTGAGCTGTCAATAAGAAGAAGCTACCAGTCCAATATAAATTAAAAAAAAATACTCTCCTGTTCTTCTCAGTCTGGCATGAATATAAGAAGTAATGGAATGTTGTCAAGTTATTTTGTGCAGTGTTTGGAAGATTGTGCATCTGGAAGTAAGTAACTGGAGGGTCAAATTAAGTATATGTTGCGAATGAAGATCTCTCTATCGCTGCTATAGATGTTAAAAGATATGTTATGTTTGTAGGTGAGAGATATAAACACAGACTCCAAAAACCAGTAATAAAAGACTCAAAGAAGGCGAAATGTAAAAAACAGAACAATATCTCATGATGTAATTGTCTGGTAAAAAGCTCCAAAGATATTATATGCTATGAAGTCATTTGTGATGTGTGTTAACACATGAGTTATGAGTTAATGACCTCCAAAATGTCCTATCATTTTTAAATTTTTATTGTTAATACTAAATAAAAGACAACAAATCTACAAAAAAATCTTTAAAAACTGGACAAAAGCACAAAACACAAAAACAACTCAATAATAAAATTGCACCCCCCACCAAGACCATCTGGAGATATAACCAATTGTTTTTAATGGCACCGCTTTCGCCTTCCAAACTTGCATTGATTCTTGTGAAGGCTTGCAACTTTCCCTTTGTTTAACACAAACTCAATAAAAACTCCCAGTGTATCAATGAAAATATCCTTATTTAAGAATACATTCAAATTTTCATATTGCAGGTAGCTTTTATCATGAATGCCTATATTCCAAACATCTTTATACCATTCCTCCAAATGAAAATCATACTTTCTGTATCTTGCTTGCCACTGTTGATACATATGAAATTTGTTCTTTAGTTGCCCAGCTCAAATGATCATTGACAGATATTGATAGAAGAGCTATCTTAGGACATATCTCTATATTTAACTTTAATATTTCACTTATTTCCTTGAAGATCAGTCTCCAGAACTTCAATATATTCTTGCATTTTCACCTCATACTTGTTTCAGTTTGTTAGTATCCTTCTTACAGTGCTATGTCTAAAACTGGACACAATACACTAGATGAGGCCTAACCAGTGCCAAATAGAGGGGAACTAGTACTTGATGAGATTTGGAGTCCATATTTCTGTTAATGCAGCCAAAAATTACATTGGCCTTTTTTGCAGCTGAGTCACACTGTTGGCTAATATTCAGTTTGGGGTCTACAACAATTATAAAATTCTTTTTGCTCGTAATATTACTTAGCCAGGTATCCCTCACCCTGTAACTGTGTGTTTGTGGGTTTTTCTCCCTAGGAGTAGAATTTTGCACTTATTGCTGTTAAATATCATTCTGTTGTTTTCAGCCCAGTGCTCAAATCTAGAAAAATCTTTTTGAATTTTGTTCCTGTCTTCCAAGGTATTAGCTATTCCACCCAATTCTGTGTTATCCACAAATTTGATAATTATTCCCTGAACTCTCTTATCAAAGTCATTAATAAAAATGTTGAAGAGCACTGGATTCAGGGCTGAGCCTTATGGTATCACACTTATTACCTCCTTCCACTTTAAGAAGGAGTCATTGATAAGCACTCTTTGAGTATGATTTTGTAACCAATTGTGTATCAACCTGACACTTGTTCTGTCTGCCCCATACCTAGTTAGCTTGCTAATCGAAACATCATGGAGCTCTTTGTCAAAGGCTCAAATCAAGATACGCTACATCTATATACAGCATTCCCACCATCTACCAGGAAGGTTACTGAATAAAAAAATTAGATAAGATTAGTCTGGCAGGATTTGTTCTCAACAAATCCATGTTTGTTTCTAGTTATTACTGCATTGTTTCAAGGTGCTTGCAGAGTAATAACTTCATAATCTGTTCCAGAATTTTTCCTGAGATTAATATCAGGCTGATAAGTCTATAGTTTCCAAGTTCCTCCTTTTTGCCTTTTTTAAAGATAGAGACAGCATTAGCTCTCCTCCAGTCATCTGTCACCTCACCCATTTCCCATGATTTCAGGAAAATAATGGATAATAGTTCTGAGAGTTCTTCATCCAGTTCCTCCAATATTCTTGGATATAGTTTATCCGGCCCTATTTAAAGTTACAATATATTTCCTGATTATTTGTTTATCAGCCTCATGTTGCAATCCTGTCCCCTCCCTTCTTTTGTGGGGTTTGATTTATCTTTCTCTTTATCCATTACTCACTTACTTACTTTACTTTACTTACTTCTTTGTTCATTCATTCATTCATTCATTCATTTAAATGTTTTACCCTGCCTTGCCCCTTAAAAAGGACCCAAGAGGTGGCTTACATAAGAATACAATATTTAAACACAAAACATATACAAATATTACAAAAGAATTTACAAAAACCACAATACAAGAGTAAACAAAATCAACACAAAACCACATACAAAGTAACAAGAGACAACAATCAATTAAACAAAACCTTTCAGACAGCCAATCACTAAAGGAAACTGCTTGAAGAGAAAGGTCTTCACCTGAAGAGAAATGTCTCCTCAAGTCTGCACCTAAAGAGAAATGTCACCACCAAACACACATGTGAAGCTGGTGGAATTGTGAGAAAGGCCTTGCCTGATTATCTTATCACCTGGGCAGACTCATAAAGGGAGGCACAGCCCTTGAGATAGCTTGGACCCAAACCATTTAGGGCTTTATAGGTTAAAATGGGCACTTTGAATTGTGTCCAGAAAGATGTTGTACAGCATCTTGTACCTGACATAATTATAATTACTTCTGCAAACTAGGGAATATGCAGCTTAAAGACAATGATATGCACCAGCATGCCAACTTCTTCAAGTTGATCTACAAAGTTATGGCTGATTTAATAAATATGGCTTTCTCCAGGACAGCTTTCCTGAATTAATACCCTTCAAAAGTTTAGAAGTGTAATTCCCACATCCCTCACCGTTGGCCATGCTGGCTGAAGTGAATGGTCCAAAACATCTGGAGGGAACAAGGTTGGGAAATATGGCTGTAACCCATCCTGAAATCTCCTTCCATTAATACAAATTCATTCTATATATCCTTTAATTCACTGAACACTTATTTTTAAAAATCTATTTGGTAATCATTCAGTGAACACATATTAATCAAAATATGAATTTCTTCTCTCATTACACCTTGTAACATTATATCTACTTCTATCACCTTTCATCAATTTATTTAATTCAAACTTCAGAAGAGCCTCAACAATCATTAGATCCTGACCATGAAAGCCTTCGCAAATACATTCATTTAAACTCCATTACACCACCCTTTTTTAACTACCAATCACACTTGCAGACACACTATTGTGCAGCAATATCAAGCCATTTTCTGGTGTTTCAAATTGTGGATAGAGAAGCGCAATATCTTACTTTCATAAACTAGGCATTTTTTTTAAAAAAAATGAATATTTTATTATTTATTTATTTATAATATTTTAATCCCACCTTTCTCCTTAAAAAGGACCTGAAGCAGCTTACATCATTAAGAAGACAATGTTTAGAATCTGAAAACTGCAAGTATACCAATATTTTAAAAAATTTAAACAAGTATTATATTAAAAATGGTCAATAAAATAAGTAATAAAACTGATTTAAATAAAATTGTAATTTAAATAAAAATGGCAATGAGATTTTTCACTTTTTTCCCGGACTCATAATATTTTTACTGTAGTAACATAAAATTAGACACCAATTTCCTGTAAGCAGGTTTAGGTTTACCAAGTCATGAATACTTTCTATTGATTGTATAAGGTTTCATGTTTAAATGAACAATTAAGATTCTTTAAACAACAGATAAGACTTAATCCTTTTAAATGACAAAGGTTTAATTCCCTAATGTAATTAAAATTTAAATATTGGGAAAGCATTGGAAAAGAAGTTGATAATTAAAAGCCCATTTAATTAAAATGTTTGCAGTTATTCTGACAAAAGTTCTTTTTTATTGTTTGCCACACAATTACATTTTGCAAGTTGTTTTTCTGGGAAGTATTGCTAGACATAAAAAGGTACTGGGGTCTGCAAAAAGAAGTTCTGATTGTACGTGCAGACCAGAGGATGTACATTGCCAGCTGCTGGTATACAGTGGCAATTTGTAATGAATATGGTACATCCAGTTGATACTTACTAATTTAACTTTATCCCTAAGTCTAACCTTCCAGTGTAAAACACGTAATGACTAAAGATGGACACAAACCAGCAAAATGGTGGTTCATTTTGGTTCACGGTTCTTTGAAGTCCACAAACCACGAACTTCCGAAATGTTTGGAAAAAATTAATCATGAATCAGTTCATTTCGGTTCAGAAGTCTGGGAGCCCTCAAACAGCCCCTCAGCAACTAGAGACACCACAATTGCAGAGAAGTTTCCCTTGACTCTCCTTTGCATCTTGTATAGGATTGGTGAAGTTTGGATTTTGTATGTACAAGTTATGCACCCTCAAAACAGGTCACCCCAGGAAAGTGTCTTTAGCAGCTGGTTTGGAGGAATTTCCAGTAGTGGTTTTTGACAAGGAACCTGACACAGAGTGTTGCTCATTAGGAGGTGGATTGGGGACAATGCCTTTTCCTCAAACTCTGTGGACAATGCCCCAGTGGAGGTCTCAGCTGAGGTACAGAGATGGTTTTGTGATCAGCGGGGGGGGGGGAGGAGACAGACTGCCTGACAAGAAAAGCAACATGCCACTGGAGATCTGAGCTAGCCTGGTTCTGAGGTAGAAGTGTTCCTCTGATTAGCAGAAGTGGCTCTGAGGTAAAAATAGCTCCTGTGCATTGCTCTTGTAAATAAGAACAAGCAACTCCTCCAGAGCCCTTTGATCCGTGCATTTGGCTTCCTGACTGGCCAAGCCAGGAGTGTCTCGGTCCCTCCCAGGATTGCCCAGTGCTTCTGATTGACAGGAGCAGGCTGTCAAGAATTGGGGGAGGAGAGAAAATGGGGTATCAAACAAAAAAAAAAAGCACTTTAAAAGTTTGTTGGTTTGGTTTGGTTTGGTTTGGTTCAGCACTTTTGATGAACCCAAACCAATAAGCCAGCAATTTTTTATGAACTTCCTGGTTCATTTTTTAAGTTCGTGCCTAAAGTGAAATCCCAGTGTATCAAAGGAAATTGAATATGACTGAATTATTCTAGATCCAACACAGTTTCATTCTTAGTGCTCATCCACACATGCATGCAAGTAACTTGCTTTGTGATCATAAGATTACTCAACGGTTGAAATCCAGTACTAAGTCTCAGCTAGAGTAGGCCCACTGAATCTGTGGGGATTTAGTGAGTCACATCCTCTGTAAATTCCACTGGTTCAATGGGATTACTCCAGTTGCACCTTAATACTGGATTTTAGGATGATTGGGTGATTTGATTGGAAATAAATATTGGGATTTACAGAGAATGTCATGTGGGTTGTCACCAATAAACTCTCTTTATTATTTTAAATTTGCCTATTCCAGTCTAGCACTTTTCCTCAGATGGGCTACAAGTTCCATAACACAGTTATGGGACAGTGATAGTGGTGCCCAAAATATCTGGAAACTAGCAGGTTTTTCAGTATGTCCTAAAGCGCTGGATCTCATTTTACAACCTTTTCAGCTACATTTGTTTCTGAATCACAGGTAAAAGCAAATAACTAAAAATAAATAAAATGTGATAACAAATAAGATAGAAATATGGTGGCACATTAAAGTCAATGGGTATTTAACTGTGGGGTAATAGCCTTTTTTATATACATGTATATTCCACTGAAGCTTGTGCTGTAAAAGATGTAAGAACTTCTGTCATAAATAACAATGGCAGTATAACATGAATGTTAATTATACTGAGAAGACTGGATGCTTATCAAACAACCACAATCTCTGTATTCTGATGCCATGTTTTATCTGTCTCTTATTATGTCAGAAGAAGTGGTCTTGCCCATGAAAGTCTTTAAGGTGCCACTATGTGTTTGTCTTTGCTATTTGATTTTTATTTTGTTTTTGTCTTAATGCTTGCACATACTAACATGCTACCTCTTCATGCACTATTTTTTATTTACATCATTCTTCTTTCTCCTCTTTCTATCTCAATCCACCTGCACCAACGAGATGTATCCTTTTCCTCCCTAAACTTTATTTCTGCATATTTAGCAGTGGGAACTGTAATTTTTAAAAATAAATAAAGGGCATCATGTTATTTTGTCCTATTAAACAGATGGAACATGGATCTGCATGCATATGACTAAGACAGCATACTTTATTTATTCACATTGCATCTTTTTCTGCAAGTGCCATCCATTCCTGAGTATATATAGGGTGCCTCAGAGATCTAACACTTATCTAGAACTAACCCCATTGAACCTTTTATGACTTATTTTGAGTAGATACAGGTACCTTCCTAGAGTTCTTTTTAATGAAAAAAAAAAAATAGGCATACATTATGTCCTTTTCTCCAAAGTCATACCCTTCCAGGCTGGCAGGCAGGCAGGCAGGCAGGCGATGTATATAAAATAATTAATTAATGGACAGCATTTTATTCTGTCATAAACAGATGGGCTTTTATGGATCCCACTAGCTTTCCAGTTCTGACTGCTGGTTGACTCTTCTCGATCTTGGATTTTAATGATTAACACACCCACCCACACACTTTTAATTAGATACTAAAGGAATTAGCATGCCAAATAGCCTTTAATAATGAAGGGAAGACTGCCCAGCCTCTTATGCAGAGTCCCTTATTCAGAGAATATAGCGATGATTAATTGCTATTAATATACGAAAAACTCATTAATTTTAAACAGAAAGTGATAAAGTTGGTTAAAGTGTTACACTGCTGACAATTAATGGATGCAAAATTAACATGTTATTTTAAAGTTCTAAAATAATCACATATGGAACGTTATTCCCAAACAATGGTAACTAAAACACTTTATTAATACAGTGATAGTTATAATAATTACCTTTCTGGATCCAATGTACACCAGCCAGATGCCTTTACAAAGTTCACTGGGAGATCAAATATATAATAGCCATAACTTGTTATTTGCCCTTAGTATATAGTATGGGTGTGTGAACACCATCTGCTTCAATTTGATCAAAATTGTTTATTTTACAGATTGCAACCGACTTGCTTCAAGATGTTTCCTAACCCTTCTCCTTCTGTTCATATCTAAATTTTCCAGACTATTTGTACAAGTTTACATAAAGCTGTGTAGTTAAAATACTAATGTATTCCAGCTTGCAGTGAGGTTATTGTAAGCAAGTTTGTGTGCCGTCCCTCAGGCCAAGGGCATGCAACCATGGCCCATCTGGTGTCTGGTGCAATAACTAGCCCGCCTGTTTCCCCCGGCTGGGGCTGTCTTCTGTGATGGGCCTGCCACCTCACTCTCAAGAAAAGTCTCCATCACCACATTGCATCTGGATACCACGGGGAATAATGTTTTTCTCAACACACTGGAGACAGAAGGACTGGCTACCCTCAAAGCATCTTGTCATCCCACCTCGGTTGGTTGGGTGTCTGCATCTCTGGACATCCCTGTTGTGTTGGCCCAATTGGCCTCTAACACAGCAAAGTAAGGCGTGAAATCCTCCACCAATCTCTTCAGTTTTTCCTGCTTGTGACTCTTAGACTGAGCAATGCAGTTGTTCCCTTGCCCAAGGTCTGGCCTGTGCTTCACGCTCAGCCTCCATTGCAGTAATTTTTGCTTTGAGGGTCTCCCAAATTGACCAGCTCTGTTCATCAAAGGAGAAGGTGAAACTGGCTGTGCTGGCTTCATTTTGGCTGGTTGTTTACCTTTACTTTTGCCTTGCCTCCTTTTGTGGACCCATGAGCACCCCATTGCTGACTATATTTGTGCAAATGATGCACACAGCCCGTGCAACTACCCTCCTGTTTTTACCTTCCCTTCTTTGTCCGTCTCCTCATGTTTTTTCCTCCAAAGCGGATCCACACCACCAAGTGCACCCTCTACCTCTTCAAATCTCTTATCCCTTCGCCGTTTATGTTGGGTTTCTATCTATCTATCTATCTATCTATCTATCTATCTATCTATCTATCTATCTATCTATCTATCTATCTATCTATCTATCTATCTATCTATCTATCTATCTATCTATCTATCTATCTATCTATCTATCTATCTATCTATCTATCTATCTATCTATCTATCTATCTATCTATCATCTGTCTGTCTGTCTGTCTGCCTGCCTGTCTGCCTGCCTGCCTAAATTAAATTGTTATTATTATTATTATAATTCTAGCCCAACCCCAGTGGGGACCCTTACTTGTAGAGCTCCTGAACTCTATTCCCCCTTAACCTGACATTAGAAAATACTTATTCTTCCAATTAATCTAACCTTTTTATATATACAGTATTTAGTTTGGGGAACTGGGGAACAGGAGACCCCACCTGGGGCTAAGTGCCCTGAAGTGCTGTGGTCTTTCCCTTTGCTTAATTATCTCTCTTGCACACACACACACACTCTCTCTTTTAAAACATTAACTCACAGACCCACAACCAAAAACCGTGAAAGCTTAGGGAAGGATGGGGTCACCAAAGCAACCCCCCAACTTTCAAACCATAAAGGAGTGCTGATGCAACCCCCAATCCAAAATCAAAATTGTGTCACCGCCACCAACAGGACCATCCATCTCTCTAATTTTGCAAGCCTTGAAAGAGGCCAAAATAGGGGAGGAACAACCATAAATAAGTTGCTCTTTCCCCCTTCACTTCCCCAGAAGCTCTGAGATTAGTGCATCTCATGCTATTCCAGAAGGGGAGGCAAAAAGCCTCTGCCCTGTGAAGCACATTGGCCAGTGGACCCAACCAAAGCACACATCTGGTACTGTAGGTAGTAATCATGGTATACTGCCTTTTATCATGGAGGATTTATTTTGCTTGTCACAGTTTAAATTTTTTTCTTCTTCTTTACAAAGGTTTTTTTTTCTAAAAATTGTTATTTGTAAGGGTCTCTTGATGCCATGCAGTTCAAGCTGTAACAAAAGTATATCTGAAGTGATAGGTGTGCTATATTTTAAAAAATGTGAAAAAATTAAAGATGAGCTTTGCCTTCAAACAACATAATTTATTTCAGCCATCAAAGGGGAGCCACGATTAACGAGGCAAATGAATTCCTACAGGTAAAGCCCATTTAAATTTCACACACAGAGCAGCAGCAAACATTAAAAATGACATTCTTATTCTGCAGGGGTGCAGCTTCTTGCTGCTAAAACTTGTGTGCCTGAAGACAATGAATTCTACTGGAAATGCCAAGGCATTTGAAGGTCTTTTTTTTTTTTTTTACAAACAAACTATTGATGCAAGTCATGTGTGGTGGTTTCAGGAATATGACTTTATTAGAACCAGTGATAACTATTGTAAAAAGCTATCAGCACAGTAAATTTTCTGAAACAGAACAGAAAATATTTGCTACAATTCATTCCTTGCTTATAATTAGGATTATTTACTAAGCCTCATGCATCCTGCTTGAAAAATGCGTTCTGTTTGTTATGCCAAGATGAGTTACTTCAACACAAAGGTATTTTTTTGAAGAAGGAAGCATTTAGCATAATACTGAATAAATACATTTTTAATCACCTTCAAATGAAATGGGAACACTTGTAGTTTAGTCTTCCACTGATATGCAGTAAAGCAGTGTCCCCCAAGCTGGGGCCATTTGTATCTACTTCAGTAGTCGAAGTGGCTGGGAAGGTATGGAATGTAGTCCAATCTAAATGGAGAGCATCCATTAGGGAAAAGGGGCACTAAAGTTCCCTTACTCTGTCTGTATGTCACCTCTGTGAAATAAATTATATCAGCTTTGATGAATTGCTTATATATTACTATTTACAAATTACAGTTCTAATAGCTATTTAATAGCTAGAATCCTATGGGTGTTTGTATGAGGTTTGAGTAACTTGCTGTGGATTGTTGTTGTTGTTTAGTCATTAAGTCGTGTCTGACTCTTGGTGACCCCGTGGATCAGAGCACGCCAGGCCCTCCTGTCTTCCACCGCCTCCTATGCGTAACAAGGGTGAACGCTACAGGCATATTAGCATAAAGTTACCACAAAGAAAGGCAGCAGAAGTGCTGGAAGCTCCTGTGACCAGGAGCAGTTGCCTTGACAAAGTTCCTAACAACAGTAGTTTTGATGTTGCTCCTGCACACATGCAGACACATGCCCTGTTTTTACTTCCAACAACATTTTTGAAACATTTTCTTGCTAGGAAAACTGGAACAGAAAAGGAAAACCAGTACTGACTTTGTGCTCATCTTACCAGTACTTATAAAAGGAGTACAAAGGGGAAGGAAAATACTCCAGGAGAACAATTTATTTAAATAAACAATCAGCTATAAAAGTGATTCCAACATGAGGGATTTGGATTTTGCAGTGATGGGCTAGCAGAAAATGGACTGCTGACAAGCAAGGGATTGCACCTGAAAAAGACTGGAAATAATGTTTTTGGGCACAGCAGGAACTTTTATCAAGAGGGCTTTAGACTGAATTGGAAAAGGGCTGGAGACACAAACTCAGAGATAAAGACAGATGAAGGCTTATGCACAATTAGAGTAACAGAGTGAGCTGATCTAATGAGGACCAATAACAGTTTTTATTAAAATGTAGAAAGGAAACCAGTATATAAATCACACAGTCTCCTGTGTCTATATACAACTGCCAGGAGTATCGGAAACAAGAAAGATTAGTATTATTAATTCAGGAGGATACAATAAATACAACTTGATAGGATAATTAAAACTTGGTGGGATGACCCCTATGACTGTAATGTAGCAGTTGAAGGATATAACTTATTGAAAAAGAACAGAAAGAATAGAAAGGGAGATGGAGTCTCATTGCGTATCAAAAACACATATCCCTGCACAGAACTACAGGTGGATAAGCTTGGTTGTCCCACCAAGAACATCAGAGTTAAAATAGTTAGAGCAAAATACAAAAGAAACATGGTAGTTGAAAGAGAAACATCTGAGATATGGTACATACATATGAATGCTAGAGACCCATGCAAAAGGATTATATATCAGTCAAGGGTGTCCAACTCATTACCAAGTGTGAATCCTACATTGATCCTCACAGTTTGCCACTTGTGTCAGCAGTGCAGTTGTTAATTTGCAGCCTCATAGACTGATAACTGAAAGTATTCATAGCATGGTAATCATATTTCTTTAAAAAAATGGTATTACTTTGCCCATTATCTGTATCCTCAGCTGGTCATGGTGACATATGTAAATAAGATGGTCATATTATTTCACCTGAATGCCTAAGGAAGTAGACTTCATCTATGAAAGCTCACACTAACATATAGCAGTTTTCAAGGTGCCACAGCATTTTTTTTTGTTTCTTTTCTCTTTTTTTGGTCTG
The DNA here is from genome assembly GCF_051106095.1 of Pogona vitticeps. Taxonomy (NCBI): domain Eukaryota; kingdom Metazoa; phylum Chordata; class Lepidosauria; order Squamata; family Agamidae; genus Pogona; species Pogona vitticeps. The sequence goes on along the minus strand of NC_135788.1, from coordinate 73,983,639 downwards.
ATATTGCACAAACATACATGGCTACTTCTTTGTAAACTACTACTATGAAAGGCCCTTGACTCAACCAAATAGAATGGAGATTCATCAACCTAATTAAGACACTTGCCTGGGTGCAAATGGACACCATTTTTCTTACCAAATGCAAATGATAGCACTTCATTCTTAACAGACTTACAGTTAAAAAAAAAACCTTCACAATCAATGAATCCAACTGACTAATTAGCATCCTAAACAGAAAACAAACAAACAAACAAATCAAAAAATAAGTCACAAATGTAGATAAAGCTCTTGTTATATTTAATTGTGTGATTCCAGAAGATTATTTTGGGTTGTGTGTGTGTGTGCATAAATTCTATGCTTCATCACCTCCTCCGTAGCATGCATATATATATACACACACATACATACATACATACATACATACATACATACATATACATATACATATACATATACATATACATACATACACACACACACACACACACACACACACACACACATATATATACACACACACACACACACACACACACATACATACATACATACATACATACATACATACATACATACATACATACATACATACATACATACATATATATATATACACACATACATACATACATACATACAGAGAGGGAGAGGGAATATAGAGGTGACGAAGCATATAAGATTTAAGCATATAAGCATGTAAGCATATAAGCTTACTGTTGGTGTACTCCAATTCACCTTTTAGTCCTCAGTAAAATCAGGTCATAATAGCTGTATAACAATGAGAATGGTTCACTTTTCTTTCCTGCCACCAGTTAATGTTATTTAAAAAAGGAAGTCTAGATTTATTAATTAATTCCTGTTAGTAACCAAATGATATATCTTTATTTGCTTACATTTGATGGCCATGAAAACTATTGCTCTGATTGACTGAGATGCTGATCCAAAGAATGTGTTATAATATTTTAGGATGCGATAAATAGAAGAACTATTTGTTACATTTTCTTGTGAGAACTGAAGAGGAAGACCTCCTGTTTTAACTTTCATGTTGGCAAAATTGCTTTTGGGGAGCAGAAGCATGTCCTATAAAAATGAGGGATGTTTTTGTTTTTGTTTGCTGCCTTGTTTTTATATATATATATACACACAGTTGGTTTATTGGTAATCTATTTCTCCCTCTTGTCACATTGGTGGTTCTGGAGAATCATGTATTGAACAAAATGATGACAGATAACTACATCTTATTTTTTTTTCTCTAGATACTTGAGGAAGAGTAATGACAAGGAGCAAAGCTTAGAGATATCTTGTTAAAGTAGGTTATTGTTACTTACTACTTCTATGAGTAACAAAGGACAGCAACAGAATAATATTCTGAAATGTTGCTGTTTTTGTAAAGACAGTAACATTTTCAGGGCATTGTTGTTATAATTATGGCTAATTACATAAAGAAGCCATTTTATCATTCTGGAGTCATTATTGCTTCTTCAGGAATAGTCAAGATATTGATTAACTCCAGCTAATCAAGGAAGCTGAGTATAACAACTAGCAATGTATTGTTACTTGTCTAGTTGCCTTTGGGTAGAAAAATAAAATTCAATCCCTTGCTATAATGCATGGACAGGGGATGTGTGCAGAATTTTCTATGAGGCTAATTTGCAGAATTACTCTTCCCCATGCACTGTTGTCATAAGTCAAATTATTGACCGATATGACCCTACCCAATGTCTGCCCATCACCTGCTAAGGACAGACAGAACCTAATCATTCATTGAGAGTTACATTTAAGGTGGAAGATAGGGCCACAGCATGAAGTGTGGATCCAGGCATCGGATGTCCTGCCTACTCTCCAATGGCCAGTAGCCCAGTCTCTGCTGCATAGCCACCACCCACAATCTGACTTTTGGGTACTGCCAATAAACCAGTGTTTGGTGGAAAACAAGTCCCAATGAGTATTTGGATTGTATGAAGACCATTTTAATGAAAGGCTTCATCATACTTAATGATGGTAGCATCACCTGCCAGGGCTCTAGCTTGGCCAAATGGTTAGTCAAATGCCATCCCTGATGAGAGTAAGCCAGAAGAACTAACCCATGTATACTGTGTACCTGGCTAAACAATGGAAAATGTGTTCTTGACTTTCACCTTGCCATCTTTCCTGTCTTCTTTCTTCTCAGTCCATCACCCCCTCCCTTCCTCCAACTCAGGGCACAACAAGGTGGATAAGTCTGCATAGTACACAACTAAAATCCATATTCTATTTTTTTTTTGGGGGGGGGAGAGGTATATCCTCAGAGGTACTGTCCCATCTAACATTTCAAGGGGTACCATTTGGCCTTTCCAAACCCCATCCAGCTAGGTTGGCTTAGTGGTTACCCACCCTTTTCTACTCCTCAAGGCCCTGGCTGGCACATGTACGTGAAGCCCCTGAGTCCTGTACATCCCCTGAACCATCCTTTCTTCCACTATCTGATAAAGACACCCAAGATTCCACCACTGCATGAGCCCTCCATCCTATGGTGGGACCTCCTCTCTTTGGCACTCCTCCTCCAGTACTGGTAGTGTGAGGTGTCATGATCACTGGTCAGAGTGAATTTTGTAGGCAATGTCCTAACCCTCCTTGCAGGGTGCAGAGACGACTGGGCTGGACGACTGGGCTGCCCCAAAGGGTGCCTGCTCTTGCTCTAAATCAGCATCCACTTGATGGCTTTGCTGAACCTTCAACCATTTTCCACCAACTGGGTCAAGGTATCCTACAAGCCTTGAAGAAGCTGTCCCTCAACAGAAGTAGGAGCCATTCTCTGATATCAGCTAGCCATGGTTTCAAATGGCACTGATGTGGGCTGGAGCTTGAGGGCTCATTGCCTTGGTGCCAGGGACTCCCAGGACTTTTGGACCTGTGCTGCCTCTCTCCTAGTCACTGGCTTTGAATGCCCCTTGTACTTTGGCAGCTGTTTTTTTTCCTGTTCCCTGCTTCTTCAGAGCCATGCCTTGAGCTTGCCAATTGGCCAAAGTAAGGCAATGGTCAGAGATGGCTCAAGGTGTCCATATTGGGTTGCAAGTTACAAGACATGGCCAAGTGGCTCTATCTGCATACCAATGATACCATACAGTAAAATGCACAAAGTGGCTGAGTGGCTTATGCTGTCAGGTAAGCCTAGCATGTGTGAGGTGGTGAATGGCCCAAATGCAAGTGATTTCAATTTTAGGCAGAGGAGGCACTGTCTTAATCTCCTTCCTTAGGTTGTAGGGGATGGACACTGCTACCCTACTCAGTGATTCCAGCCTCAAGAGAGGGGAGGACACCACAGTTCTATTCCAGCTTAAGAAGCTGAAGAAGTGGATAGTACTGCTGCCATCCTCCCTTTAGTGGCATCATCCTAAGGGATGCTGAAGGAGGGAAACTACTACTGCTGACCTCCCTTCAGTGATTACAGCCAAAGGAAGGAGGTGCCCACCTACCTCACATAGCAAAGACAGAAGTGGAAACAGTTTGGATGTGACGGTAGTCACCTTCTGCCAAAATATTTTGAAGGGTTGCTTGGACTTAATGAAATGGTGAAGCAAAGGCGTAAATAGGTGCAACACACACAATACATACCTATGTAAGCTCTCAGGTACATTAATGTTGCTATGCCTGTAGTCTAGAAAAGCTATCTTCCCATTCCCAAACCCTTTCTTTGACTTAGGCAAGCTGAGGAAGAAAAACTATGTTGAACCAAAAGTGCTATAGATATGTTGTGTGCATGTTTTCCAAAAGACGGCCCTTTGCCTTTTGAAAAAAGAAAAGAAAAAAGGAAGAGGTTGGAGTTAGCAAAGAGTGTCACTTGAAACCAAGGTCAAAATCATCCATACTATGTAAAAGAAAAAACTATGAAGAGAGACAGGGTCATAAATCAACTCATTTGAAATTTGAAATATGGTGTTAGATGAGAGCCCTACAGTCATGAAAGACTTATGCAGAGAAGTGGGTGCTCAATCAAATTAAGCCTGAACTTTCACTAGAGCAAAAATGTGTCTATTGAATTTCTCCTATCATGCACACACAATGGGAATACAGAAGTAATCAGAAAAGACTATATTGCTGGGAAATGTGGGGTAGAGCAGTAGGAAGATCTAACATGAGATGGGTTGGAACAGAGGAAGCCACAGCTGTTAAATTGCAAGATCTGAGCAGAACTTATTAGAAAAGATGGTATTTCCAGGAAGACAGTAGGAAGTGAGAAGACCATAAATTGCTGTTAATGAGAGGACATTTTAGAAGTCAGTAAGTCATATAGTCAGTAGATGGGTGGAATAGGCACAACTGTTCTGTAAGGCCTCCTTTGAGATGGCTGGCTAAGAGTTGCAATCCCCTTAAACCATAGCACTCCTCGCAATCTTTCTGTAAGCATCTTCCACAGATGAGTGCAGTGGCAATGACTACTGGACATTACACACAGCAAAACATTAAAAATAATCTGGATGAGGGAGATGTGTGAGAGATACTGCAGCTATTGTTTCTGGCAGGCATGAAGTACAGATTCCATGGGCCTTGAGAAATGATATTGACTTTTTGCTCTTCCATTTTTGTCAACCTCAGCCCCCTTGAATATTTCTCCAAAAGTTCCTACAGTCCCTCTCTCCTTGGCAACAAAATTCCTATCTCCCCCACCTTCCACATTGCTCATGGTGCTTTAAGAAAAAACAAATATGTTTGACATTATCATATATTTAACTTGGATTGCTTGGCCCATTAATTGAGTTAAAAATAGGGAATGATGTAGAAACCTACAAAGATTAGAACTAAGTTATGCTTACTGACCTGACCAAGGAGGTCAGAACTGATGAAGAAAAAGCAAGTCTTCCTTTGTGCTCAATGGGAGAAGGCAGAAAACAGATGAAAATAGAATTAGGCTTGTACTGGAAGGATAGCATCAAAAAATAGGAAAATAAACTGCTGACTGTGCCCAATGACTACCATGACCTTAAATACTGTGTGGAGAAGGAAGGTTATAGGCTGCCTTGCTCTTCCTGGATTTATATTTCTGTTAAAAACTTGAAATACAGAGTAAGAAGAAAGGAAGATAGGTACAGTATGTCGGGTAGTTGAGAAGCTTACAATGAGGAGACACTCATTAGGCCCATTAGGAAGAAACCAAATCTGGCGGCGGACGAAATTGGCAATTATAGGCCCGTCGCCAGTGTGTCCTTCCTCAGCAAAGTGGTTGAGAGGGTGGTGGCAGACCAGCTTCAGGTGCTCTTAGACGAAACCAATGCTCTAGTCCCATTTCAGTCGGACTTTAGGCCGTGCTATGGTACAGAGACGGCACTGGTCGCACTGCTAGATGACCTGTTGAGGGAGGCCGATGGGGGCAATGTGTCCTTGTTGGTCCTCCTCGACATCTCAGCTGCCTTTGATACCGTCGACCACGGTATCCTCCTGGGGAGGCTCTCCGAGTTGGGAGTTGGTGGCCTGGCACTTGCCTGGCTCCGCTCCTTCCTGGAGGACCGCCCCCAGAGAGTGCAGATTGGGGAGAATGTCTCGACCCCGTGGAGTCTCAATTGTGGGGTTCCACAGGGGTCGATCATCTCTGCAATGCTGTTTAATATCTTCATGAGGCCGCTGGGCGGGGTCATCAGAGGGTTTGGGGCATCATGTCACCAGTACGCTGATGACACACAGCTCTACATCTCTTTTACTCCAACTTCAGTGTATGCCGTCCAGTCCCTCCAGCGCTGCCTGGACACCGTACTGGAATGGATGCAGTCAAATGGATTGAGGCTGAACCCGGACAAGACGGAGGTCTTCAGGGTGGGTGGCCCTCCCGTCAGTGGCATAGGTGACTCCCTTTCTTTTGGAAGGACGACCGTTGCCACAAATGGTGAGGTCCGCAGCTTGGGGATACATCTGGACCCGGCGCTAACCATGGAAACCCAGGTGGCGTCCGTGGTCCGTTCGGCCTATTTTCATCTATGGCGGATTGCCCAGCTGTGGCCATATCTTGATCGGGGGGCCCTCACTACTCTAGTCCACGCGCTCGTAATCTCGAGACTAGACCACTGTAACGCACTCTACGTGGGGCTGCCTTTGAGGCTCATGCGGAAACTCCAGATGGTCCAGAATGCAGCAGCCAGGCTTATTAGTGGGGTGAGAAAACACCAACATATCGCCCCCACTCTGGCTGCGCTGCACTGGTTACCTATTCATTTCCGCATTGACTTAAAAGTATTAATGATTACATATAAAGCCCTAAACGGTTTGGGACCTCAATATTTGGCAGATCGCCTCCTCCCACCCAGATCTACCCGAGTCACCCGACATAGCCAGCAGGGACGGCTGAGGGGTCTGACGCCGAGGGAGGCCCGGAAGGAAAAAACAAGAAATCGGGCCTTCTCGGTGGTTGCCCCTCGGCTGTGGAACACACTCCCCACTGAAATCCGGCTGGCACCCTCACTGGGGGTTTTCAAAAGCCAATTAAAAATGTGGTTGTTTAAACAGGCCTACCCCCCAGTCAATTAAGTCATTTTCCTTTTCTCTTTCTCTATCTTTTTTTTTTTTTTGTATACCACCATCTTGGAAACCTTTTGTTTAGAACTAATTAGTATAAATGCATTTTATATGTTTTGTAACTTGTTTTAACTGATGTGAGCCGCCCCGAGTAGACGTTGTCTAGAGGGGCGGGCTAAAAATCGAATAAAGAAATAAAGAAATAAAGAAATAAAGAAATAAAGAAATAAAGAAATAAAGTTAGAGGAGAAAGAAATAGGTTTCTGCCACCATCCAGAAGAAAAGGGCTACCAATCAGTTGCAACATTTCTTACAAAGCAAGATGGCCAGCCTGGTAACTGTTTGTAGCATACACCCCTTGTTATGCAAAATAAATCATGCATTATTCATGTGCTATGCTGATATGATTGAGAGGTGGGGCCACCAGAGATGTTAAAAAGGCGGAGCCTGAGAGAGGAAGGGAGAGTAGATTCAGTCAGAGTTAGGGAGAGAGAGAGAGAGAGAGAGAGAGAGAGAGAGAGAGAGAGAGAGAGTTGGGAGATCTGAGGTGTGATTAATCTGAGGAGTGAATAGTAACTGGTGAGATTTAAATAGAAGATTGATGCTTGATGAACCTGAAGTAAATACTTATGAATTATTAAAAAAAACATCTGCAATTAATAAACCTATTTTAAGAAAAAGTGAAAACTGAAGGGACCTTTATCTTTCCTAAGTAAAGTACGTTGATTTAGTGATCAACTCTTGGCAGCGTGTGAAAAGGTGTTTGGTTTGCCTTTGTGTGCTCTGTGGTTGGAAGACAAACAGGCCATGAGGGGCAAACATCACAACTGGTGTCCAGTGGTGGGATATGAAGCAATCCAGTAAAGCCTGAGTTTAAAGTGATTTTTTTTAGTCAAGGGTACCTTTTAGACAGAGGTCTGTGGTGAAGAAGTAGGTTACCTGCTAGAGCTTTCGGGAAAAGCTTAGTGGCAGGGCCTTCTGATCCCAGATCTGAGGGAATAAGATAGGGAACGACTCTGAAGAAAAAAATCCTGTTTTTACCTCAGGATTTGAGAAACCTAGTGGCTAGCTTAAGACCCAAGGCTCTGAGAGAAGGGAGCACTAGTGAATAAAAGCAGAAGCCAGGGGTCAGAACAGATCTGAGGGAATAGAAGAAAAAGCAGAGGCTTGAAACAGAAATTTATTTCAGTGACTGGAATTAGAAGTAAGACAGTTCCTTTTTAAAATCAATATAAACACACTGAAGTCTAAGTAACTCAGATAAATATGCCACCCAAAAGAACTGAAAAGCCAGTAATTGAGCAAACCGATGATCTTCATGAGGCAGAAAGTTTATGACCTCAGGAAGTGGAGAGAAATGGAGACCCTTTAGCTCCAGTGCAACAGGAGGAGACTCATGAGGGTGCCTCAGGGAGAGAAAGTGATCTAAGCTCCCAAAAGTTTGAAAAATGGAGGTTACAACAGGAATTCAAGCTTAAAGAATTAGAGATCAAAGAAAGAACCAGGGAATTAGAAATTAGAGAAAAAGCCAGAGCTAAGGAGCTAGAGCTCAGGCAACTAGAAATCAGAGAAAAAGCTGAGCAAGAGGCCAGACAAATGGCATTTGAACAAGGAAATGGACAAAAAGAGATGGAAGTTCAAATACAGATGAAAAAAATGGAATTGTCTTCTCAAAATAACAACAATAATAACAGTGCTAGTGAGGGAAATCTCAAAAAATCAATCTAAAGAAATTTTCCCAATATAGAAAAGGTAACTGCCCAGAATCTTTCCTCATTTTCTTTGAACATGCTTGCTGGGACTTTAATATCAGGGGTGATGAAAGGATGATAGTGCTGAGATCACAAATAAGTGGAGATTTGCTTGATATTTATTCTCAGATCCCCCTAGATCAGGCTAGAGATTTTGAAGCCTATAGAAAATTGGTGTATTCTAGGTTTGGGATAAATGCAGAACACCTGAGGAGGAAATTTCGTGCACTTACCAAAAAGCCTGAAGAAACTTATGCTCAACTGGGGGCTAAATTGGTTCGGTGTTTGGAGAAATTGATGGAATGTGAAAATGTCACTTCTCTTGAGCAGATGAAAAATGTGATTGGGTTGGAACAATTTTATTCTATTTTGCCCCAGAACTGTGTTATTTAGTCAAGGACAAAAATCCCAAAAATCTATTAGAAGCAGGTGAAACAGCAGATTACCTTGGGGAGATTCAAAACCACAGGTTCTCTGAGGTAAATTTTAACAAGCAGAACTGGGACAATAATAAGAAACCCTTTAATAAAAATTACCTCAGCAAAACAACAGGAAAAGAAAGCCAGGGTAGTACTTCACCTAAATTGGCACGGCCTAGTTCTCAGAACCAATTGAACGCTGAGAAAAAGTTAAAGTTGAACAGATCTCCACAGAATGAGAGAAGGACTTACAAGTGCTATAACTGCGGAGATTTCAGTCATTTATAGTTCAATTGTATAAAAAATAAACTTAATATTGGGAAGGATGATGGGCAGACCAAACAAGTATACTGCTTAAAACCACTTGAAGCTACTGAGGGAGGATGTAACAATGGTAGTTCTGTCTCCATGGCAACTGGCACGACAGAAAATTCTGATCTGCCACTAGTCCATGTCATTCACTGTTTTCTAGTAAAGGCAGAAGATATTTTAATACATATTCCTGGTGAGAGGATTCTTATTAATGAAAAGTCTTACATTGGGGTGGTTGATATTTGTTCTTATATAACCCTGTGTCATCCTGAGGTGATTCCTAAAGAGCAAATTATCCCAAACCAATCTGTTACCATCATGTTACCTCCCAAACCATCTGTTACCATCTACTCCAGTGACTTTACTCATGGCTAAAGTGAAAATAAACTGTAGAGATTGGTTCAGAAATTGGGACGTGGCAATTTCTGATCAAATTCCTGTATCTTGTTTAATTGGGCTAGATATCACTAAGCATGTGCAGAGTGCTTTTGAAGTAACAGGTTTCCTGAGAGAGCATTTAGCATTCCCTGAGGGAAAAATGGAATCCCAAACCTCTGAATCAAACCAGGGATGCCCCAAGTTAGAAAAGAACCACAAGGTAACCAACATGATTGATGAGGTTATTTTGAAAATCCCTAATGATCCTTCCTGTATTGAAGAAGGATATCTAGCTAAATGAAGAAATAGAATCAGATAACATACTCAGTGCATCTAAAACAAGCCAATCATTGATAGCACTTAAGAGAAACTTGCATGAGAATATTAAAGTGATCCATGATAGTGGTCCCCCTCATAGGGAAAACATTTCAATGAACATACCTGTGAGTGAATGTGTGAGTGAGGAGGAAGGCGTAAGCCCTGACTTCTCAAAGAGGGATGTATCCAGAGATGTTCAGGAGGAGGAGAGGGAACTTCTGAGAAAGTGAAGCCCCGAGCCAGACTTAAAGCAGATGTCACTAACAAACGACAAGCAGAGGATGTCTGGGGTACAGCTGAGTGGACGATGACCTCCAGTTGATGGAACAGAATGCAGAAGAAGGAGCCAGTGATCATCAGAGGGACCCCTGAGTACCAGGAGTCATGTGTCCAGCTGAAGGAGGCAGTAACGACTGGACCAGTACACTGTGCACCTTACTACAATGGGAAGGTGAAAGACTTGGACTTTGATAGTTGCAAAGTTTCTTTATGTTGCAGTCTCCAATGGTTTTCTATCCCACTTTGTCTGATTCATCTTCTAGAGGTGGCAGAGTTTGAGAGAAAAGGTTGCAGGCAGATTCTTCTTCTTCTTAGATTGTATGTCTTACAGAAGAGGGAGATGGAAGTGTAGGAGATTACATATGCTCTAGCCATGGGGCTGACTTAGTTAAACATGGGAGATCTTGCCGTATGTAAGACAAGTGATTCACAATTTTTGTTGGTATTTAAACTATATGGGTTGAGGCCTTTGTTCATGGGCAGCCCATGTTGGAGAGATGAAGTGCCAAAGAAATATATCTGAGCTGTTTATGGTTTTCTGTTTGAACTCACTTCAGGCACCAATTATCTTTTCCATGCAAAGGCTTCTGCCATCACCTGATGAAGCAAAAATCTTCCTACTATAAGTCCTCTAGCTCTTGCAGCTGATCCTATAGTCAGGGGAAGTGTTTTCTTTCTTCTGCTTGAGAAAGCAGTTCAGGTAATTCTAAAGTCTGGGGAGAATATTGGATGAAGATAATTTCAGAAGCAGCCTCTAGAATATGTATACCATTGAACCCTGAGTCCTGAGATTAGTGGTTAGTATGACACTGGATTGGTTAGGTCCAGTACAAATAGTCGAATTCACCAAACATGAATTCAGAAGAGATAGTCAGTTGTTTGTTACTTCCAAGATTGGTTTGTGGGCCAAATAAGGAAAGCACGACATTGTCAAGGATAATTTCCAAAGTTGAGACAGAATTAGTTTTGTGTTAATGAGCAGCCATGTTTGTACAAGTGTGCAAGAATGCTGAGTCATGCTGAGTCATGGATGATGCAACATCTGTAGTGACTGGCTATATGCAAATATGTATATGCATATATGAGGAGATATTCTGAAGATGTATATGGATCTCTTACTTGAATGTTATCCTATTATGCTGTATGATGCTGATGATACAGTAAATATACTCTGGTATTGGGAGAAGCTGCCTGTGTTTGTGTAAGTTATTTGGACTACCTAATAAAAATAAAATGTAACCTCGCAATGGGACTCTCTCCTTGTAGGGAGCATGGATCTATTTTGATGGTCTGCCCTCGAAGGTAACTGGATCCAATGGGTTTCCAGGATACCATGAGAGGGATTCCAGCAGAACTGTCTGGTGCCCCTGTAAAAGCGCTGGTTGATGGCTGGTTCTCCGCTGCCACTAGGGCCGTAGACATGATCACTCCCAAACACCCTCTCAGAAGCAGAGCTCGGCCAGGACCCTGGTGTAATCAGGATCTACAAGCGATGAAGCGAATAAGGAGATGGCTAGAGTGCATTTGGAGAAAGAAACCGACGGATTATAATAAGACTGCTGTCAGGATCACAACTAACCATTACCTAGACAAGGTAAAGGCTGCTAGAAGATCTTACATCGCTGACCGGATAAGCAAAGCTTCCAACCAGCAGGCGGAACTTTTCCGTATAGTTCGTAATCTATCTGGAATTGGTCTGGTCTAGCATCTCACCTGACCAATTTGCAGCATTTTTAAAATCCAAAGTGGAGGCCATCCGCCATGACCTTTCTCCTTTTTTAAATACAATGGATCGAGCAGAGATGTCCAGTGCTCCGCCTTGCCTGGTAATTCTTGATTCCTTTCAGCCTGTGTCACCAGATTTGGTAGACAAGGCGCTTGGTTGCTGTTGGGCCACCACCTCTTCTCTCGACCCTTGCCCGGCCTGGCTCATCAAAGCAGCCAGGCCTGTAACAATTGAATGGGCCACCGCAATAATTAATGGGTCTCTTCAGGAGGGCAAGGTACCCCTTGCCCTCATGGAGACACTCATTAGGCCCATTAGGAAGAAACCAAATTTGGCGACGGATGACATTGGCAATTATAGGCCCATTGCCAATGTTTCTTTCCTTAGCAAAGTGGTTGAGAGGGTGGATGAAACAAACACCCTGGACCCATTCCAGTCGGTCTTCAGGCCGCGCTACAGTACAGAGACGGCACGTCGCACTGATGGATGACCTGTTGAGGGAGGCTGATGGGGGCAATATGTCCTTGTTGGTCCTCCTCAACATCTCGGTGGCCTTTGATACTGTCGACCACGGTATCCTCCTGGGGAGGCTCTCTGAGTTGGGAATTGGTGGCCAGGCCCTTCCCTGGCTCCGTTCCTTCTTGGAGGACCATCCCCAGAGAGTTCAGATTGGGGAGAGTGTCTCGGCCCCATGGAATCTCAACTGTGGAGTTCCACAGGGGTTGATCATCTCTCCAATGCTGTTTAACATCTATATGAGGCCGCTAGGTGCAGTCATCAGGGGGTGTAGGGCATTGTGTCACCAGTATGCTGATGACACACAGCTCTACATCTCCTTTTCATCTACCTCAGTGGATGCCGTCCTAACCCTTCAGCGCTGCCTGGAGACTGTATTGGAATGGATGCAGTCAAATGGGTTAAGGCTGAAACTGGACAAGACTGAGGTCTTGAGGGTGGGCGGTCGTTCCATCAGCGGTATAGGCAACTCCCTTTCTTTTGGGGGGACGACCCTTGCCGCAAAGAGTGAGGTGCACAGCTTGGACCCGGCGCTTACCATGGAAACCCAGGTGGCGTTTGTGGTCCGCTCCGCCTATTTTCATCTATGGCGGATTGCCCAGCTGCGACCCTATCTCGATGGGGGGGTCCTTGCTACTCTAGTCCACGCACTCGTAATCTTGAGATTAGATCATTGTTATGCACTCTACGTGGGGCTACCTTTGAGGCTGACGCAGAAACTTCAGATGGTCCAGAATGTGGCAGCCAGGCTTATTAGTGGGGTGAGAAAACACCAACATATCTCCCCCACTTTGGCTGCTTTGCACTGGTTGTGTGTCCGTTTCCGTGTTGACTTCAAAATGTTAATGATTACATATAAAGCCCTAAACGGTTTGGGACCTCAATATCTGGCAGATCTTCTTCTCCCACCCAGATCTACCCGAATCACCCGACAGAGCCAGCAGGGACGGCTGATGGGTCTGACGCCGAGGGAGGCCTGGAAGGAAAAAACAAGAAACCGGGCCTTCTCGGCGGTGGCCCCTCGGCTGTGGAACACCCTCCCTACCGAAATTCAGCTGGCACCCTCGCTGGGCATTTTCAAAAGCCAGTTGAAAACTTGGCTATTCAAACAGGCCTTCCCTTCAGTCAATTAAGTGATTCTTATTTCTTATTTTTTCTCTTTTGATCTATGCCATCTTGGAACTGTTTACTTTAAATTAATTGTTAAAATTGTAAACTTATGATTTATATTTTATATTGCTTTGTTTTTACCTATGTAATAACTGTGTATATTTTAAATTGTTTTTATTGTATATGTTGTGAGCCGCCCAGAGTAGACTATGTCTAGATGGGCGGCATACAAATGCAATAAATAAATAAATAAATAAATAAATAAATAAATAAATAAATACCTGGACTGGACAAGACTCTGCTAATTTCTGCCAGTGCTGTGCCATCATACATCCCAAAACAGGGCCACCCCCTTGCCCCATTCATGAATGCTTATAGCATTCTACAGCTCATGTCTCTGTAGAGACTTTTACACTGGTACGGAAAGAACATTCCATCCTTGCTTTCTGCCATTGTAAAACTATTGTCTTAAGAAATGGACAGTTACTAGCTGTCTTCTTCAAATAAATATCGTGGCTGTATATAGCCCATAAGCAACATGAAATCTGTTACCATTACTAACTGTCCTTGCATACAGTTAGATCATATAAAATGGATTTACAACCTGTTATAAATAAATATTTAATTAACATTAGGAAAGTAATGTCAGAGCAGGAATGTGAAGAATATTCACTGAATCTGTTAGTCTCATCGATTCAGATTATCTCTATAGAATGAGACATCTTGATGAGGATTTTTCAAGGACTTTCCTCCCTCAAGGCTACTTCAGTTTCTGCAATGTTCTGTGCACAACTAGTGACCTTTTCCTTTGTATCACTGAACATCCACAGAAATATGTAGCACACACCCAAAAAAACACAAACAGGTTTAATACTTGCAGTTTTTTAAATTTGATCTAAAAGGCAGTAGCTCTCACAGTTTTGTACAATCCATATTGTTTGTACCTTCTTTGCATTAAATCATTTCTACATACGCAAAAACTCTAAGTGAAATTTATTTGTTTATTTACTTGATTTATTTATAGGCCACCTTTCCCCCCCAATAAAAGGACCAAAGATGGCTCACAATGTAAAAAAGAAAGAAAGAAAGAAAGAAAGAAAGAAAGAAAGAAAGAAAGAAAGAAAGAAAGAAAGAAAGAAAGAAAGAAAGAAAGAAAGAAAGAAAGAAAGAAAGAAAGAAAGAAAGAAAAAGAAACACATTCGAAGCAGTAATGCATAACAATCCATTCAAAAATCCCACTCAGGCAACCAGTCACTGAAGGAAAGCTTGCCTGAAGAGCAAGGCCTTCACCTGCTTGTAGAAGGACAGCAAAGATATATGACAGATACAAGTTCTAACCAAATACCTAAATATTTATTAAATATCGGTGCAGTATGTATGCTATTTCTAATACTGCCATTTTTTCCTATCTCCGATGGTGTTATTTCTGAGATCTGTAGCTGCTTGTAATACTATGTGAAATTTCTTGATATTGTTCCCAAACCCCTCAATGACTCCAGGGACCACTGAAATGTGTTTCATTTACCAGCCATTGAAGATCAAAATTCAGGAAGTACAGGCCTTCACAGACCACATAAATACAGTGGAATCAAATGTCAAGTTTACCAGGGAAGACACCAGAGACAACCATCTGATTTATGATGAATCTATAAGACACCACAATACAGTGGTGCCTCACTTAGCGATTGCCTCGTTTAACTATGTATTTTTTATTTTTTTCTCCCCCACTGGAATGCATTGAACTGTCAGTCAAACTGCAGTTCAATGCTTTCCAATGGGGGGGGAATTTACCAAAAATTAACGAAGACTCAGAACAAAGCCAAATTAAGTTTGCAAAGGTTTTAGAAGGTGCACCAACGATCCCAAGCATTTAGAACCGTTTTTGAACCTTTTAAGACACACTTAAAATTGCAAAAACGGACATCGCAAAACCATTGGAATGCATTGAATAGGCTTCAATGCATTCCATTGGGGGAAACTTTGTATCACTTAGCGATGTTTCCTA
Source organism: Pogona vitticeps (assembly GCF_051106095.1). Classification (NCBI taxonomy): domain Eukaryota; kingdom Metazoa; phylum Chordata; class Lepidosauria; order Squamata; family Agamidae; genus Pogona; species Pogona vitticeps. Next base: position 73,968,342 of record NC_135788.1, on the reverse strand, counting down.
TGGGGATTTTCACTTAAGGACGGTAATCCGTTCCCATTGGAAAGGATTAACTGGTTTTCAATGCATTCCTATGGGAAATGGTGTTTCGCTTAGCGATGTTTTCCCATAGCAATGTTTTTTTGGGAACCAATTAACATTGTTAAGCGAGGCACCACTGTATTTGCATTTGTATTTATTTGTTTGTTATGCTAAAAGAGACTACTACCACTATGTTGTATTTTTGCTGTGGCAGAGCCAAATGAGTAAATTGAAGACTTGGAAACAAAGAGGAACCCATACAACAGAAGTTTCTGTATCTCTCTGAACTAATAGAAAAGAGGGGGAAAACTGGAAACACAGATATAGAATTGTGCTGGTAACTTAGGGAAGTTAGATTGCTTATCTCACTAGGATGTATTGTCACTGAAGAGCATGCCTGATAACAGCTCTGGATTTCTTAATGCAACTGGTTTCTCTTAAATTAGTAGCCATTTACTGCACTAAGTTATTCAATTTAATTTATGAATCATAAATCACCAATGGAATTCTGGCCACTAAACACCTCATATGTTCTTCCTCTTACATTTCCATTTCATTTGAGAGTTCTCTAAAAATAACTATTGAGTGGAAAAGAGCACAATTACAGTTTGTTTAGATACTAAAAGTGTGTTGATGTTCATTCAAAGATGTTGCATTTCTTCCATCTTTTCTGAGTCAATGGTGACCAAGAACCATTTCAGAAAGCTGCTGGGATTCCATCTTCAATTATTTTAGAGTGGATTATCATTCCCACATTACACGTGGCTTGTGCTTGAGGAAGTTTAGGCAACTTTGAGTACTGAGTCACAGCTGTGATTACAAAATGGTGAGGTAGAAAGTTCTGGGTGTATATGCTAGCATCAGGGCTTGGCACATTCCCCTGCTCTGTTCCACTTCTGTCCTAGAAATGTTCCAAACTGACATTTTGCTGGCAGAGGAAATAAAGAAGTAAGAGAGACCAGGCTGCCACCATCAGAATATGGCTTTTTATTCTTGCTCTGTCCTACTCTCAGTCCTAAAAGCTATCATAAGGGTGTTGCTGCTCTCTTGAATGTACATGAATATATTGGTGCTGCTTTTTCCCCCTCCCAACATCACCATATACTTTATTGAAGATATATGTCAACAGAAAGACTTTTACCATTTTGCCTCTGGTATTGCTCTTTAGTTTAGAGACTAGCAGGAGGGGAGTTTTGCTGGCAGAGAAATATCACTCTGATGGCAGAAAGCGAGGAGAGTTTAAAGAACCTCTTAATCAGGGTGAAAGAGGAGAGCGCCAAAAATGATCTGAAGCTCAACATCAAAAAAACTAAGATCATGGCCACTGGCCCCATCACCTCCTGGCAAATAGAAGGGGAAGATATGGAGGCAGTGACAGAGTTTACCTTCTTGGGCTCCACGATCACTCCAGATGGTGACAGCTGCCCCGAAATTAAAAGACACCTTCTTCTTGGGAGGAAAGCGATGGCAAACCGAGACAACATCTTAAAAAGCAGAGACATTACTTTGCCGACAAAGGTCTGCATAGTCAAAGCTATGGTTTTTCCAGTAGTGATGTAGGGAAGTGAGAGCTGGACCATAAAGAAGGCTGACCACTGAAGAATTGATGCTTTTGAATTGTGGTGCTGGAGGAGACTCTTGAGAGTCCCCTGGACTGCAAGGAGAACAAACTTATCCATTCTAAAGGAAATCAACTAGATTGCTCACTGGAAGAACAGATCCTGAAGCTGAGGCTCCAATACTTTGGCCATCTAATGAGAAGAGAAGACTCCCTGGAAAAGACCCTGATGCTGGGAAAGTGTGAAGGCAAGAGGAGAAGGGAACGACAGAGGATGAGATGGTTGGACAGTGTCATCGAAGCTACCAACATGAATTTGACCCAATTCTGGGAGGCAGTGGAAGACAGGAGGGCCTGGCGTGCTCTGGTCCATGGGGTCACGAAGAGTCAGACATGACTAAACGACGAAACAACAAAAAGGAGGGGAGTTGTCATGGGGGGAAGGTGCCTGTTTTTTAAAAGGCTTTCACGGCCAGGATCTGATGGCAGCTGCAGGTTTTCGGGTTCCAGAACACCGCCAAATAGCCCTTATTTTAGTTTTTTGTTTGTTTTGCATTTGATCAAGATATGGGATCTATCTAAATAGTCCTTATCTTTCCCACTCTTACTGTGAGTTTGGTAGGAATATTTTTTTTTTCTCTCCAAACTTCTTAATGTGAATTGTTTAATGACTTTTATAATGTCTGCACCTTTTTAATAATATTAGTATTGATCTACTGGAATATGTTGCTCTTTAACTCTTTGTAATGTTTTTCCTGAACTGCAATATCAAGATGCATTGCATGTATTATGATATATTGATTTTGTGATATATCATCACTGGTGCTCTATTTGCATATTTTTGGGCTGCTTTGAACACAGTACATTGTGGGGAAAGCAATATATGAATACAGTGAATAATAATAATTTGAACTTAGAATTTAATATATTATGGCTGATACATTGTGAATTACATTATCTTCTTAAAGACGAGCTGGGATCATACCCTTACAACAGAAACAATCTAACCCTTTCTTTAGTGAAAGCAATAACAGACCCATCAAGTTTAATGAGTACAAAATGAGGTATAGAAAAAGAAAGGTGTCTGAAAATTCATGTATCACTTCAGCAAATCATAAAATGTGTAGGGCATTCCTGGAAGAGAACTGTATGTAATTCTTCAGTACAAGAAAATCAGTTAGAACATCTCTATTAGAAAGCAACTTGGGAGGGATGAAATGCTTCATCCTTTTTTAAAATGTTACAGTTGTAGGAAGAGTGTTATTATTATTTTAAAATTCATTTTCAATGGGAATAGGAATTTGAATAGGAGTATAGAGGGTAAGGGGGATAGGTATGGGTAGGGAAAGGGGCAAAAAATTGAGAGTGAAAGAATATTCTTACATCCACTTACACAATTATGCTAAAGAGGAGAATCACAAAAAGAAACAATTTAGCAATTTTTACCAGAGTTCCTATAGTTACTAATCCTTCCATTCCCTTGGACCTTCACATTCTTCTTTTATCTATACTTTCCAATCCATATTTTGAGTCCAATAAAAAAAACATTCCCAGTTTTTAAGTCCTTTTTAAGACGACCTTTCATTTAATGCTTCTGTTCTGGAGACATCCATCTCCACGCCTTCCAATATCTTTTTTATCAACCCCACTAGGGACAGCACTTCTTTCTTCCAATGTTTCCTATATGTTATCCTTGCTGAAATAATTACATGTATTATCGAATATCTTGTTTCAGATGCCTACAATCACAGGCATAATATTCAATAAAAACAATTCCAGCTTAAGTTGTATCACACAAGATACAAATTTTTGTAACTTTCCATGTACTGATCTCCAATAATGGAGGAGTGTTATTCTTATTATCACATGCTGTGATCCTGGATGACAGCATAAAGGAAACCTCTGAATAGGCAGGACCTTCTCTGTTTCCAGATTAACATGGAAACTTACTTTTTAAATATTTTATTTTTAAACTACTAGGAAAAGGGTAGGTAATACAGAAGGTAAAAGGGAGTGGAAGGGATGGGAAAAGGGTTTTAAGGACAGGAGAACACAAAGTATACAATCTTCCAATCTATTCTTATTAAGTATACAAGCATCTAATCTATTCATTTTTCAATGCAAAAACCACAACTTTATACTTTTTTACTGTTTGATTATCCTCTAAATATCAGCTTATATTCATGTTTTAATTTAAATCTAAGTTATTCCAACTCTATCAGGAAATTGAGACCAATTATAAAATACATCCCCTCTTCCAATTTTCTTCTGTCTTGGACATACATTCAGCATGCCTGAAAAAGTATCCATTTCTAGCACTTCCCATATTTTCTCAGTACCCTTCTCTTGTTTCTGTGACTCTATTTTCTTCCAGTTTTGGGGATATAAAATTGGACCCAGGACAGTAATCTGATTTTTAACATCACTTTTTCTGATTATTGTAGCTAAATAGCTCACAGGGTAAATCTTAATCTCATCTATGCTGTCTGGCATCGCTCGCAATAAAGACTGTTCTGGAGTTAATACAGTTTCCTTTAACTGTTGTTTAACTTCTGATATTTCCCCATTCATCAGGCCTTCTACCTGGTTGAGACGTTCATTTACTTGCTGGAATCCTGATATTATTGTCATTTGCATGGTAACCTGCCATTCTTTATCTGGCAAAATTCCCAACAGTTGATATTTAAAATTTTCGGAGGTCATTTCCATCTTTCCAATACCTATGGTTTATATAAATATTTTTTAGATTCCAGTATTTTATCAACAAACAAAACCCATCATCATATACCTCCCTTGAGTGTGTCCTCCCTTCCTTGCCCAGATATTATGGCAATATTATCAAAATCCACACAGTCCAACCAAGGGAAAGTCCAGACTAAACAGCAAACGCAAGGAGCCAGTCTCTCCAAAAGATATTGTTGTAATCCTTCAAAACTCCAGTCCTGATTTTCCTAGGCTTTCTCTTGCTGATGATTCACTGTCCCTTGCTCCCAAAGATTTATTCCCTCCTTCTAAAACCACACAAACTTCTATTATCAAAGTCCCAGTCGATTCCAGTCCTGGCTACCCCAGCTCTTCAATCCAGCCAGTTACGTTGTCACACTGATGATTCACCATCTGTTTTTTTTTTAATTCCCAAAAGCTTATTCCTCCTGCTCCAAAGACAAGATTTTATTTTCAAAGTCCCACACAAACTAGGGAAAAAATCCAGACTAAAGAGCATTCACAAAATTTCAGTCCCTTAGTCTGTTAAGTAGTATTTCCTCTGGGATTTTTTTCTGCAGAAACACAAAATTTTTCTGTCTCACTGCTTATCTGTGACCTTGAGCCAGCCTGCTGTTTAAGAACTTGCTATTTTAGAGTCAGTTTCGCTTTTAAGAGGCAGGCTGGCAAGCACAACTCGCCACTGTTTCTCTCTTCTTTCGGTCAGATATTTCATTCTAGTTTCTTTTACATCTTCATGATGTTATTCATAAATCAAGGCTTACTTTGTTATTGTGTATTTTCCGCCGTATTTTTGTTCTCTTCTCCTTGGGGAATTTGGGGGTGGAGTTTCCCACAGCTTTCTGCCATAAAATGGCCTCCTGTCTCCGATCTCTGCTCGGGTGAATTTTCAGAGGGAAGAAAATCCGGTTGCTGCCCAATCTTCTAGGGCTCACCAACTGCTTCAGGGAGACCTCTCCTGGTCTCCCCTTTGTAGAGGGACTCTATACCGGGCGGTTCCAGCTTTTTCTGGGGAGCTGTTCCCAGAAGCTGCTGGCTTCACTGCGACCAAGGCAGCAAGCCCTGACTCTGCTGGCTGGTACATGTAACAGGGAAGAGCTACAATTTACAAATCAGTGGGCATTCGTTATTATAGTTAAAGAAGAAGAGATACTAGACGGAATCATTCTGGAGAATGCCCCCCATGCAGTGGAGTAGAAGAGAATGGAATGTGAACTGCATTAATTTTTATTTTGTCTGTGCTGTTGATAAATCTGGGGGGCACTTGTGCCTTCAGTGGAGGGGGGACCTGATCAGCAAAAAGAGCAAGGGTTCTCCAATCGTATGTTCTGTCACAATTGTTGATTCAACCGCTATTGCTTCTCTCCTGCTGTGAGTTGAACATGATGAGTCAGGCAAAAAGTAACCAGGGCATCACTTTTTTCCTTGAGAACTTTACCTACTGTTGTAGTTTTAGATTGTGGCCTGCATTGAAATCCACTATGGGACTTTAGAGTAATTGACTAAGCTGTCCTAATGTATCAAACAAACAGTAGACCAAGTAAATTTATTCATTTATTCCTAGGGTGTGACAGAGTGAGCAGAAAGATCTTGGGGAAAAGCAGGTTAAAGATAACCTGTCTGGTAAGTGGGAAGAGGCTATGATAAAAGGCTGAGAGAAGGAGGGTCAAGTAAGATAAGAGGAAGAGGAGAAAGTCAAACATACAGTATATACCTGTATGGGAAAATAAAATAAGGTGGAAGAATGGAGAAAGTGGGGGAAGATGCTTTGTCAAGTGAAGAGTGCTAAAATTCACTTCTTGGTCTGAAACAATTTGCTATACATTTGGCTATAGGCATGTAGCGGAGACCAGTTACACTACACAAAGAATTGTATAGCATTCATGCTTTCAAGACACATCTTATTTATCTCACCTATATAATCGACAGTTAAATGTATTATATACTGAATCTTGTTAAGAACTGAAGAGATAGCAAGTTTTCTTTTGTTGCTTTTATTTTTATCTATTTTACTTTTATGTTTATTTATTTTTTGCCCAAAGCACTGTACGATTGCTAGACACCACTCCTGGACTGGCATATAGCGATAAATTCTTAGAACAGTTAAGTTCAAGGGAAGGTTATGATGTATTTGGATGCTGTTTCATTCTACATTCACCTGAAGGCACAGTAAATGCCATGCAGAAGTATTAGTACTTTCTGTCATTGAATCTGCAACATCACGATCTTCGCAGTAGTGGCTAATATAAGAGGCCTGGAAAACGTGTGCTGAGTTTTTCCAGTGATCAAATGAAGCTATTCTACCCAGGTCCCCATTGCTGGAGAATGTGGACTGTACCTCACAACATGGCTGGGAGATGATTTAAAAAATTATTCTGGGAGATGGTAGCCATGATAGAGCTAAGGAAGAAGCAAGAAGTAGCTATCAACAGAGAAGGAACAAGAACATGGTGGGTCTTTGAAAGTAACATTTTAATTTTAAGGGTTACAAGCAGTCAAGCTAGAAAGAATTGCCACACAGCATGTGATGGCCTTTCTGGAAGCTCTGTGAGGGCAAAGAAGAAGGCAGGCAGCTACTGTTTTTACTTTTCCTAAGCTTTACTCTTATTTGGGAATCCTGAGCCATGCATTCTGTGCTCCATGCTGAGTTTTGTTGCTGCTCTCTCAAAAGAGAGGGGACAAATGCAGCTGTTTCTCTTAATTCCTCCTCTGAATATGTGGATATCTATAATGCAATCTGTGTGCATGAGTTCACTATATTGCTTCTCCTTCCAAGATGATAATGCGATCTTTATTGACAAAGAATGCCTTTTCACATTTTAAAGCAAAAATACATGGTTGATACTGCCCATTTAAAGGCAGTGCTGCAGCAATCCTGCCTCACCTCATCATCTGAGCAGGCAGCTGCTGGAGGAGGCAGAGAAGGGAAGTCCGTGCTCCTGCTGTGACTGGGCAATCATGCAAAGAGCAGGAGAAAAGCAGTGTGTGCCAGTTGATGAGTGGGGAAGCTTGTGGGGGTGGGGGAAGTGAATACGTGGCACCTGTGGTGCTGTGCTGACAAAATAGTGCAAAGCTCCAAACTGAGGTTTATCTCCATGTCTAGTGTGTATGTTTCTCCATTGTATATACTGTACCTACTCACACCTTTGTTTCACCATTTCATTAAGCCCAAAACAGCCCTTCAAAATATATTGGCACAGAGAGACTATAGCCACATCCAAGCAATTCTTGTTTCTGTCTTCTCCCAGTTACCATAGTACAGATCATATGCTCATCTTCTGGAATCCTCTATTATGAATAATGCTATATGAGGAAAATTTCTGATTGGATTTGTGGGTAGCACATATATATCTAAACTCCTTTTCTAAAAAGCCATGGAATTCAGTTCTTAAAAAAAAACCCAAACCCTCCAGTTTATGAATATGAGATATTGTGTTTCTATACCCACATTTTTTTAAAAAAAATACAAAGTTCCTCATACAAAGGAGACACTAGGGGGCAAGGGGTTCAAAGAGGGTTCAGATAGGAGCAAACCAGTTTAATAAATTCTTCCAAACAAAGACATTATGAAATTTCCTATCTTTTGTCACACAATTTACCAATTATTCCTTCAGAAGCAAACTGAAGACCTGGCTATTTGGGCAGGCTTTCCCTCCTGCTGTATGTTAAGTTCACACCTACCATCTTGGATTTATAGTGTATGTTTATTGGTTTTAACTGTTTTTAAACTTGTAATGCCGCCCAAAGTAGACCTTTGGTCTAGATGGGTGGGGTAGAAATTCAAATAAATAAATAAATAAATAAATAAATAAATAAATAAATAAATAAATAAATAAATAAATAAATAAATAAATCCACTCATTTATAGTTCATACTTCCAGGTTAGTATCCACTGTGTCACCATTAGTCAAAATTCAGGAGTATTCTCTTTAATATCCATTCCTCTAGAATTTGAAGCCGCATACCATGAGTTCATCTTTTTCCTTATTTGACAAAAAGTCCAGTAAGGGCTTCCAAAGTTTTATGAAGTTCGTCAATGATCTGTCCTTAATTAAAGCTAACAGCTTTACCATTTCTGCCATTTCCAGCACCTTAAGTAACCAATTTTCCACTGAGGGTACTTTATTCATTTTCCAATAGTGTGCATAGATGAGTCTTGCAGCTGTTGTCAAATATCTAATGAGAACAGCTTTATTCTTTTCTACATGGTTATGTACTAAACTGAAAATATATATCTGGTTTTAATTGCAGGTTATTTTTTAATATATTGCACAATATGAGTAACTTGGCTTCCAGAACTTTATTGTCACTCCACATATCCACCCCACATGACAGAAACAACCCTGTTTACCTTATTTCCAACATTATTTTTGTGTCTTGAAACATTCTCTCTCTCTCTCTCTCTCTCTCTCTCTCTCTCTCTCTCTCTCTGTGTGTGTGTGTGTGTGTGTGTGTGTAAAATGATTGAGGATCCAAAGAAAATTGTTACAATAATCAGTGCAAAGAAATAGAACAACAAAATAGGAAAAACAAGATGGCCTTTGACCATGATGATCATGAGGAACTATGGGTTGTTCTGAAATAAAATTATGTGCCTCAATATTTGATTTTCATGATGCCTGCATTGTGATCAAGAAGCTACCATTAGAACAGACTATGTTCTAATGGTAGCTTCTTTGCCTATTTTCCTATAGGCAAAAAGTATCAGAGAAGGATGCATTTTATTGCCTTATCTGTTCAATCTATATGCAGAATATATCATATAGAAATCCAGACTGTATTCAGATAAAGGAGGACTGAAAATTAGTGGAAGAAACATCAACAATTTAAGATAGGCAGATAACACCATATTACTGGCAGAAAGCAACAAGGTCTTGAAATATCTTTTAGTAAAAGTGAAAGAAGGAAGTGCCAAAGCAGGACTGCAGTTGAAGATTAAGAAAAAATCATGACTGCTGAAGAATTACAGAACTGTAATGTTGAAAATGAAAAAAAAAAGAATCAAAGATTTTGTTTATCTTGTTTCATTGATCAACCAAATAGAGACTATAATCAAGAAATGAGAAGACTGAGACCCAGAAGGGGAGCAATGTAGAGATTAGAAAATAGCACTAAGTGTAAGGATGTGTTACTGAAAACCAGGACTAAGATCATCCACACTCTGGCATTCCTGGTCACCATGTATGGGTGTGAAAGCTAGACAATGATGAAAGCTGACAGGAAAAAAATGTTTGCGGTGTGGTACTGGAGGACAGCTTTGCAGACACCTTGCACTGCTTCCCCCCCCCAGCATCTTTTTTTATTATAAACTACAACATAAAATACATAAACCAAAATACAAATATATTGTGTTCCCCACCACCCTAGTCAGGACCCTTACTGTTGCCTTCTTCTTCCATTGTCTTTATTCTTCTTCTTCCTTTATTGTCCTCTTTTCCAGAACTGCATCGATTCCTGATTTGGAACTTTCCCTTTTCCTCTTGTTAAAACATATTCAATAAATCTGCTCCATATATCATAACAAAAAAAAATATCTCTCCTTTCTTGACCTCTAAATTACAAGTTACTTTATCATCTATAGCAATATTCCATATTTCATTATACCATTCTTCCAACTGCAATTCAAGTTTTGAGTTCCATTTCCTGGCTATTATTAATCTGGCTGCTGTTAATAAATTGGTAATCAACTCTCTAGCCATCACATCATATTCCACATTTATAAATATTGACAACAAAGCTATCTCAGGATTTAATTCTATATCTCTTTCACATATATCAGTTAATTCCTCAAAGATTAATTTCCAAAGTCTTTGTACTTTTTCACATTCCCACCACATATGAATGTATGTACCAATTTCCTTCTCACATTTCCAAGAGATATTCAGATAATTAGAGTTAATTTTATTCAATTTTATCAGCGTCATATGCTATCTTAAACTTAGTTTTTTTAAAAAAAATATTTTATTCTCACCGACATAAATCGTAAAATCCTCATTTTCCATATATTTATCCATTCTTCACCATTTATTCTTTTTTCTAAATCTTGTTCCCACATCAGCTTCAATCCTTGCACTGTTAAAAAGACAAATACGTAGGTCCTAGAACAAAACAACTAACTCTTGTACCAAAGACGATGAAACTGGGGCTGTCTTTCAGCACATCATGAGAGGGCAGGATTCTCTGGAAAAGATAGTAATGTTAGGAAACTTCGAGGACAGAAGGAAAAGAGGAATACCACATATAAGATGTTTTGACTTCCTAGAGCAGTGGTTCTTAACCTTTGTTACTCGGATGCTTTTGAACTGCAACTCCCAGAAACCCCAGTCAGGACAGCTGGTGGTGAAGGCTTCTGGGAGTTGCAGTCCAAAACTCCTGAGTAACCCAAGGTTAAGAACCAGTGTCCTAGAGGAAGTCACAGGCTTCAGTTTGCTATAGCTGATCATGGCTATTAAGAACAGGATATTTTGGAGATCTCTCATTCATAGGGTCACCATACGTTGGAGATGGCTTGATGGCTTGTGACAATAAGGAAATAGAAGTGCTCAAGCTAGAAAGTTTGGAAAGGCTCAGGGAGAATGAAAGACGATTGAATGTGTTTGTGCAACTATACTTTTTTATGATCTGTTGAAATACATGTTAAAGATAGTAGAAGTGAGGATCTTCCCTGTTAGGCTACATCCAGAAGAGGCAGTTACAGCAGATATACTGTACCCTACTTCTTGCAATCAGGGAGTCCAGGGGTGAGTACACAAAACCAGGAATTGAGTCAGCTGGATTGACTGTATGATCAAACAACGATTATCTTGAAACTGCACTGTGTTCAGTGCTGCAAGGTCAATTATCTTATAGCAATGATCTGAATCCTGTAGTCCATATTGAATTAGAACTCCTTTTAACCCTGACCATTTGCTAAGCTGGTATTACCAACACCATATTGAGGGTTCCACTTCACCATAGGCAAAAACTAAGACAAAATAGTTTCAGAAGAGATAGCTGTATTAAGACTAACAGATGTGCTAGCATACAGTATCAGGTGAAAACAAAAGAAAAATAAAAAATAAAGAAGAGAGAAGCCTTGTGGCACTTTAAAAATTGACTGCTATATTTTAATGTGAGCTTTTGGAGACAAGTCTAAGGAAGTGGAATGGACCACAAAAGCTCAAATTAAAATATAGCAGTTAGGCTTTAGAGTGACATTTTACAGTACAGTACTATTGGGAAGAAATAAGTAGTTAAAGAGAACGATGAATAAAAGGGGAGAGAGTGTATCTGTACTGTTGTGAAGGGAACAAGGTTGCCTTGTTCATGTGCTCCAGTAATTGCAAGGTCATCCAGAACTCAGAGATCAGTTACTAATTGATAAGCAGCTGTTCATTGCTTCCAAAATGCTTTCCAGTAAGTCTTTGTAGCCTTAGAGATGGATCCCCAGGTTGACAATACTAATGTTGAATATCAGACTGATGAATGGGAAAGCAACATCCTTTCAGGAAATGATCTTGAATGTTGACCTGACTTCTATCACCAAGAACTTATTGGGTGCGTTTGGGAGGCATTTCTCCTAGCTTTGCCCATCTGAGTTTCTTGTGCAACAGCAGTACACACTCAGGCAGTGGGAAGGTGGAGTTGGAGCAGTCTATTGTGACTCCACTGACCAGTTTCCCCATCCACAATCCTCTAGTTTTGAACATTTAACTGACGGTCAAGATAGACTTGGATTTTTCTTGGTACAGTCCTTGCTGCCTATTGTTCACCTTTTCTGAGCTAGGCAGACTGTTTTGGCGGGTATTTCTTTGCCCTTTAGCTTGTTCTGCTAGGGATCCTCAGTATCTATGCTAGGGCCATACTGCTAGGAGTGGCTCAGGACTTCATGGTCTCTAGAGATGAACCTACATCATCAAGTGGTTTACCCTACCCCTCCTGCAAGGCATACTCAGGACCTGACTTTTTGCATTGGGTGGAATGAGGTATGGAGGACTTTTCTGCAGTTCCAGTGACTATTTGATGGAGTTTAGATCACTAGGTAGTGGAATTTAGACCTAGTGAGAGTCAAACTTAGGTGTGAACCTATGTATATGTGGAGGACCACTTTGGATGGCCCATCCCAGGGATTCTGCTGTTTCTCTGATACTTCTTGGGGATATTCCTGTCACTTCATAATTCTGTTGTTGGCTTTTGTAATGAGAGAATTACCAGAACAGATGGCTCTTGGGAGTTCCCCCCAACTGAATAGAGCCAAATGAGCTCTGTAGTTTTCTAAAAATCTGGCAATGGTCGAACAAGATGTAGTATGTACTAGAGTAAAATTGTACAAGATGTAATAGAGTAAAGTTGATGGAAATCTCAAAGTGAATCCTACCAAATGCATACTGCTCCATGGATGAAAATATACACATGCTATGGAGAGGATTATCCCAACTAATTGGAGATCACCCAAAAATGATGAAATTTTGCTCCTCACAGAAGCAGACTCTACAGAAGTTTTATTGTGTGCCTTTGTAAATTTCCCTGTTAGTGGCACTCCTATAGCAAAACACATTGGCTGATATATCATTGGTGTGAGTTCATGTGGTGCAAACAGGATAACAATCATCCAGAGGCAGGAATTTTTGATTTGGTACTTCTGACCCTTTCAGTTTCCAGGACTCCTTGTTTTTTACCTTGGGAAGCTTTTAATATTGGAAAATTAGCCTGGGTGATACTGATCCTGGCAATGTGACCTAATAACAATTTTCCAATATGGCAGTCACCATCACCCACTCTATTTCCAAGACTCTCAAAGACTTCCCAAGGGGGGAAATAGTTCTCTGGAGAGTCTTAGAAGTTGAAGGAGGAGAATATGGAGTTTTATGTTAACTTAAAGATTTTCATCACTAAATGATGACATCATCCAGTTCGCATGGCATAAACCTACTCTGACAGGATTTCAGCTGTTATGTAGATTGATAATATTGAGTTGTCTGATATGCACTGACAGGGATGTGATATAATCTGTGGAATGTTTTACTCCTCCTAGGAATTCCTGCTAGACTCTTCCATTAATAGTGTGCCTCTCTTAATAGTTCTGGTGGTGCTCTGTTTTAAACTACCTTTACTTACAACAGAGCCCTGACCAGGTCATAACATTGAGCTGCTGCTCCTACTTTGGCGGTTGTTTACCTAAAATGGGAATCAGGCCAGAGGTTTGTCTCAGCTCCATAAAAACTTTAATTTCTGCAGATGAATGGTTTGTACACAATTAAAAATTGTGTTTCATGTCTCTTAACAGCTGCTGAGTTGCATTATCTGGCAATCACACCTCCTTCTGAAGGGTTACTTAATTAATTATGGAAAACAATACTGCTGATGCAGGAACTGAGGTTTCCAGCTGTCTCTTAGCCATCACAAGTGCATCCTTTAGTTTTAGCTAAGAATATAGGTGCATCCATTAGCTCTGCTGTGGTTTTCATTTGAATAAAGATGAGATGGTCCTGTGAACAATGCAAATTTTGCAGTTTGGATTTCAGCCCCAGTACAATATGTTAATATTCCAGAATTAAGATTGCCAGAAGAAATATCAACAACCTCCGATATGCAGATGATACCACTCTGATGGCAGAAAGTGAGGAGGAATTAAAGAACCTCGTAATGAGGGTGAAAGAGGAGAGTGCAAAAAATGGTCTGAAGCTCAACATCAAAAAGCTAAGATCATGGTCACTGGTCCCTTCACCTCCTGGGAAATTGAAAGGGAAGATATGGAGGCAGTGATAGATTTTACTTTCTTGGGCTCCATGATCATTGCCGTTGGAGACAGCAGCCACGAAATTAAAAGACACCTGCTTCTTGGGAGGAAAGCGATGACAAACCTCAACAGCATCTTAAAAAGCAGAGACATCACCCTGCCAACAAAAGTCCGAATAGTCAAAGCTATGGTTTTTCCTGTAGTGATGTATGGAAGTGAGAGCTGGACCATAAAGAAAGCAGACTGCCGAAGAATTGATGCCTTGGAATTGTGGTGCTGGAGGAGGCTCTTGAGAGTCCCCTGGACTGCAAGGAGAACAAACCTATCAATTCTAAAGCAAATCAACCCTGAGTGCTCACTGGAAGAACAGATCCTGAAGCTGAGGCTCCAGTACTTTGGCCATCTCATGAGAAGAGAAGACTCCTTGGAAAAGACCTTGATGTTAGGAAAGTGTGAAGGCAAGAGGAGAAGGGAACGACAGAGGATGAGATGGCTGGACAGTATCTGTGAAGCAACCAACATAAAATTGACACAGCTACGGGAAGCAGTGGTAGATAGGAGGGCCTGGCGTGCTCTGGTTCATGGGGTCACGAAGAGTCGGACACGACTAAATGATTAAACGAACGAACGAACAATATGTTTTAAGTGGGCTTCTTTGTATTAACTACTGTTTCTGCTGCCCAGTCACTTGACATCTTTTCATATACTTTGTCTATGTTGCTACCACCAACAGCAGCAGTGGTGAATTCCAGAGAGCTGGAAGAAACGCATCAGCTGATGCATTGCTAGAAAGGTTCTTGATGCTGCCACTGAAATCCGGCAACCAGGACCACGTTTCCTGCCACTGGAACAGCTGCTGAAATTCTGTACACTATATGAGTGTTGCTATGAATAGACATGGGGATGAATATAAAAATGAATCAGGATATTCTTTAACTATGCCTGATTTGTTAGATATTCATTGCTTCATATTCTTAATGTCCAGAGACCCCAATGAATATGAAGCAACAAATATAACCCTTTCATATTTGTCCCTTCGTTCCCTCTCTGCTCATACCCCTGGGGATCAGCTGTACCTCGGAGGCATGAGCAGAGAGGGATTTTCCCTTCCAACAGCTTGCTAAAGCCTGCTCAAAGGGAATCCCACTCCTGGGGCTGGGGGATGACTTGGTTCCCCTTTCCTCCTCTTCCTATGCCCGCATGGCATAAGAAGAGGAGGGAAGGGATCAAAGAGGGATCAAATGGATCTCCCAGACCATGGCTGCAGGATGGCTTTGGTTCCTGCTTCTAGGGAAAAGGGATCAAAGTGATTCCCCAGCCTGGCTGTCGTTGCTTTGACCCCTTTCCTCCTCCTCTTGCTATGCTCCGTGGGGAAGGAAGAAGGGAAAGCAGGAACCCAAGCTATCCTGCAGCCTCGCTGCCTTACCAAAGTTTTCTCTGTGCATCTCTGTGCATCAGCCTTTCCCAAAAAATGAAGGAGAGGAGAAGAAAACTGTAGAAAATAAGAGAAGCCCTTTTACTTAAAACAGGTGTCAGTATTTGTGCATTGATCACATTATAATGTTTGCTGAGTATAATCGTAGTTATCACTGCCAATTCATAAAATAGCACTCAGGAATCCATCCGCCTTTTGCAGATACATGAATTCAGTGAATAAGATACCAGGCACATCCGCAGAGAAATATTTACTGTGGGATGCCATAGCTGCTAGAGCTGTGTTGTGCTTCTCCACTCCATTCGACTTGCCTGGAAGTAAGACAGTTAACTTGGAAAGTGAATGGCCATGCCAGATGATGTCTTCTTTTCTTTCCTCATCCCCCCCCCATGTAGTTTGGATTGGTATGCAGGTCAGACATTGGTGGGAGAAGGAGATGGTGGGTGGAGAGGAGGCACCCTTCAAATTGCAACCTTGACCGAAAACAGAATTAACACACCGGGCAGTAGCAACATCCAGAGAAAAATAGTCCCAGCACTAGGGACCACATGTACAACTGCAGCACAAAATGTAACATTATCCTTTTAATATGACTGGACTGTGCTAATTTTCCTTAGCTCAAAGACACAGCTGGTTAACCCTCAGTCAGGAGGATACAAAGATAAAAGAGGGCTTGTGTTTCATGAGTCCAGAGTAGAGATGGGAAGGCCTGAAGGGGGAAAAAACTGGAAAATTGGGGGGGGGGAAGAGTTTTTCTCCCTTTTTTCCCCTAACTACTTTTTCCCAGAAAAACTGGGGAAAAAATGACATGCGGAATTTGTTCTTTTGCAATGATAAATAATATGTGTATGACATGGTATTCAAACTACATAACATGAAGACCTTGATGAAAGACTTTAAAGACTTTATGTATCTAAGTTATCTCTAGAGATGTAAAATTTCTGAAAATTTCCATCCCCCCCCACCCCGCTGGAAAAATACATGGAAACAAGTTATTTTTCTGCAAAAAATTGGACATTTTTGGAAATTTTACATCTCTAGTCCCAAGATATTTTCTGACCTTGCGATCACTGTAGTGTATTGAAGACCAGCAGCAGTTGTGTTGCATTAAGGTTGGGATACACATGTGTGTACATTGTATTTCCTACATGCACTGAGAATGCCATTATCCCTTCTAAATGGGACCCACTTCCTGACAGCTAGAGCACACTGTTTCTGCTTCTCTGCTGCATTACATTTGTTGGGACAAAACTCATCTGAATGGCAAAAAGCAATACATTTGTTGAGTGATTTTTTGTTTATTAAAAAAACAATAGCTATATATTATATTTTTTACAACTCTTCTGGTGACTGTACGAGTGAGTGCTTTAGAGTGCCTGCATTGTAGATTTGGCTTTGTATG
The DNA here is from genome assembly GCF_051106095.1 of Pogona vitticeps. Taxonomy (NCBI): domain Eukaryota; kingdom Metazoa; phylum Chordata; class Lepidosauria; order Squamata; family Agamidae; genus Pogona; species Pogona vitticeps. Next base: position 73,951,487 of record NC_135788.1, on the reverse strand, counting down.
AATTTTCCAACAAAATACGACTCCAGAAAACTAAAATGTTCCATCCTTGTGGATGAAGTTGAAGACTTGTTTCATCCTTTAAGGAGCTCTTGGTATTTTTCACAAATAGGTAAGAATGCCACAAATATCAATAATTTTGTTTTGGAAACAGAAACTGCTTGTGAAGATTCATGCAAAGCAGGGATAGTCTCCCTGAGGACAGTCTACTGTACCCCCAGTCTCTCTTTTTGGTCTTGCCTCCTTCTTGTCAGGCACCACTCCATGCCCCACTGAGACTCCTCGGGTCTCTCTGTTTTGTTTTACTTCATAAGCGCTTTCCCCCTAAAGGATGTTGTATTCCCCACATCTGCTAATATGTTCCCTTGTGTGTGAATGGTGCCATTTGGACTATGTAAGGATCCACAGTTAGATAATTAATTTTCTATAGCTTATTCAAATTTGTTCTCAGCCCCACAAACCACACAGTTGTCAATCCAAGCCCTGGAGTTCCTGATAACATTGCTTATCTCTAATGGAGTATGGTGCAGGCAGTTCAAGCACCAACATGACTATTTACATAAGGCCTAAAAGTAGAATCTAAAAAATAGTATGATTTACCGCCTGAAATGCTAACCTCCCAAAAAAGAGAAAACATAATGCTCAACAAAGGAACCAAACATTCCATGTAGAGTGGCTAAATATGAATTCTTAACAGTACCCATATATTCTTACAACACTATATCACTTTAAATTTTCAAGCATTACGGAGTCCATTCAGGTCCAACACTTAAAGTAGACTCCAGTCAGGATTTTAAGTTCCAGATGGGACCTGTTAAGTATCAACAAAGGAACAGATGCTGTTTCCCCAAGGACATTCTGCCATAAAGAAAGTTATGGGACTTACAATTCTGATCCAAGTCTTCTAGAGCATGAACTATGGAAGATCTCTCAGCTTCCTGCAGGATTTTATTGTTGAATCTGAATGGACTCTGTAATGACTGAATATTTAAAGTGATATCTTTTTGTAGGGCTATATAGGCACCGTTAAGAATTCATATTTAGCCAGTCTACACAGGTTGTTTGGTTGATTGCTAGGAATAGCACTATGTTACTGTTGAGCACTATGTTACTATTCCTCCTGAGACATACAGTTATAGAAATGGTTGCTCCAAGGTCATCACAAAGGGCATTTCTCTCCCTCCCCAAAGAAAGCAAGGAAATATATTTGGAATGCTATCACAAGACGTTTTCCATAATTGCTCATTATGAATAGAGGAGAAGTAACTTGATAGAGAGTTACTCTTTTAATGGCAATATCATGTTAATAATCATGTCTAGCTCTAAGTCAAGAGACTATAGAGGTTGAATCAACTTCCTTTTGGTCATTTGCCCTTTTCATGCTCTGTGTAGGCATTGCCATTTCATGCAAGCATTACATTCATGAACTGCATTATTCTATACAGTCTGAAGCTAACACATAGTGGCAACGTATATGCCCTCCACACAGAAAAACCTAGATCTCACTCCCAGCACCACTAGTTTTCAGAATCTCAGTCAGCACAGCTGGTGGAAAACAAACTGACATATGAAACCTTGGAAATATGCAAAGGAAAGAAGAGAACTGTGACCAGCCTCTACTCAGCCTTACCGTTTTTAAAATAACCTTCCTTTAAAGGGCTTGACTCCAGCCATAAACATACTAGACCAAGGGGTTAAATAATTTTTAAAAAATGAAATGTTCTTTATTACAAAGTAACAACTGACAAGGAAAACAGAGTTCAGCATAAGGTTCTCTTGAGTTACAGGCCAATTGTCAAAATACACACCCTTCCTCCTTGGTTACAAACTAACTTCTCTTCTCCCCAGCTCTTCTGGACCCTCCTCCTTCCAGCTCTCCTGGATAAGCTCATCTCCTGCATTCCCCCAGCCAATCACCTTGTTTCTCTTGTTACCAAGCAAATCTGGCTAGGGTTCCATCACAACATTAAGATTGGAAGGTTCTGATACAATTTTATTCATGTTCTTGTCTACATAGAAGAAAAATAACTGCAATGCTCATCTTGCAGTTTGTAAAATGTACATTATATGTTCTGTAGTATTTCTAAGGTTCCCACCTATCTGCATTCTTGCTGTTGACCCTCTTTGTCTAATAACTATTCAATGTTAAAGGGAGAAGGTAATTTCATATTCGTTTATACACATGGCCAAATAGAAGTCAAGCTAAGAAGGCTTATACATGGTTGTGCAGAAATCTAACTTAATTGCAATTGATGCCTTAATCACACATGTCAAAATTTCCTCACTAATTTAGAGGTTCAGTTTAAGATTGTATTCTGACTCCTTGTTTCTCTGACAAGAGACATTAGTACACACAAGAAAGCTTTCTATTTTATTACTTCTAGACCTAGTTAAAGCTGTCAAGGCAGTACAATACAATTCTTGTAAGCTGCAGAGAATATCAGTGCAGTGAACTGTGGTTTCTCAAAAGCTGACTCTAATGTACAGTAAGGACCCAAGGGAATAGTAACTCTGTTCAAAGAATCTGCTGTAATGTGCTCTGTTGACATGCCAATCTTACAACAGAGCAGGGATGCATAGGTGATTGACATCAATCAAAGGGTCAAATGAGAAAACATGCTGGGTATGTATTTAGGAAGAGTGCTCCCTCCAAGTGGTGCAAAATGTCTGTTTTTCACAGCATGCATGTTTCTCTACCTGCATATGTCACATTTAGTAATTACTTTATGTGTTTGTGTGTGAGAGAGTATTTGATGACTGGAAGGTAGCCAGAAGCTTACTTTGAAAGTTGGACTTACAAAGAATCTATCTCTGCAGAAAATCCTATTACAAAGGGCAATTTGTGTTAAGTGCAGAAATACACATTTCCTTTAATATGAAATCTGACCTTTCGTTCTAATGGATGCTCCAGTCTGCCTTGAAATATTCTTGTTCTATGTTAACAACTGCAGGCTTTGCAGAGTCTGAAATGGTTTGCTGTGCTGTTGACAATTTCAACAGAAGTCTATCTCACTCTTTTTAAAAAACAGGGTGATTTTTCATGCTGAAGCACATCCCTTGGCTGATATATGCAGTCATTGAGTATGTATGGGGACGAGGGTTGAAAAGTGACTGATGATTATCTAATTCAGCATCATTTGTAAAGGAAAAGTTAATTGCATGATTGCTTATGGTAATGTGGTGGGTAACCTATGCCTTCAAGAAGTGAAACCTTACTGACCAATGAGTTCAAGTAATGTGTCTGATTTATGGATTCACCTAAATGAATATGCACTGATTTGTACTGATGTATCTTTGCCCATGGTCCACACATATGTCCATACACTTGCCCGACTTCTTTGTAAAACATACAGTAAAATGCAGATGAGCACATAGGCTAGACATGATAAGAAATTGTTTCCCCAAATCAAGGATGTGGTCTTTGCATTTAACTCTATCCCTAGAGACAGGAATGCAAAATATTATGAAATCCCTGAAGGAAATTTTCCACTCATTTTCATAGATGTGTTTGCATTTTTGAACATGTTATTTATTCAGGGATTCTTATTTATAAAAGTGCAGGCTCATTTAATTTTATATCTGCTTTGCAATGATAATGTTTGCTGTTTACCTTACATATTAATTAATCCCTTGTATGGCTGACCTTTACCATGACCCGGTCTTAAAAAAGAACAGTACTATGCACCAAGAGATCTACAAGTTCAAGGGAAATACAGGGTCTGAATTGTACTAGTGCAGCAAAGGCATATTATCACTTACTTACTGCATCAGTTTATGAGTGCACTGCTATAGCGACTAGTGGCTGTCTGAGGAGGTCTGAGACAAAGAACAATTGAGCTATCATGCATTTCCTTCAACCGGGTAGCACAAAATTTCCCAGAGGGTTGTATTCATGGCTGACGATAAAGTACCCCTTGGCTTAGTCCAGCTTCCTTTTGTTTTAGCACACTCAGTGATGTAATTGTTTTTTAAACTACTGGTTAGCGCTGTAATGAAAGCTTTTATTTAATCCAGCATGCTCTCTTACTTACATGCCTGCATTTTATGGCTACTTGGGGTATAATTCATAAGATTAATTTAAATTATCTGCTGCAAGAAATATTCCATATCAAACTAATGCATTGAGAAAAGCATGCCAATAATTTAACGTCTATGTCATTATGAAGATAAATGGTTGAGAAGCCTTTGGGAGTAGCACTGTGATTGGATCCCATTGTTCCTTAACGCCACAGCTTTGATAAAATTGCGCTGAGTGGTTTTTTTTTTACTTTTTGAAAATTGAAATACACACTTCCAATGAACTTACAGACTCAAAGTAAAATGTAAAAACCATTAAAAAATCTTCCCCACAAATTGAATTCTCCGTATATCTACTACAGCATACAGCAACATGTACCCCACGTTTTTATGTAATCACATAAACTGTTTACTTGCAAGGGCATTCATCCAACCATAGAATCATAGAATCATAGAAAAGGGAAGTTGAAAGGGGCCTACAAGGCCATCAAGTCCAACCCTCTGCTCGATTCAGGAATACAATCAAAGCATATCTGTCAGGTCTAAATTTTTCTTGAATGCCACCAGTGTTGGAGCACTCACCAACTCCCAAGGTAACTGGTTCCACTGTCATGTTTTCCCTGATATTGAACCAAAATCTGGCTTTCTTTAATTTGAACCCATTGTTGTGTGTCCTGCATTCTGGGATGATCAAGAACAGATCCTGCCCCTTCTCTGTATGACAACTTTTCAAATATTTGAGAAGTCTTCTTTTCTCAAGACTAAACATGTCCAATTCTTTCAGCCTTTCCTCATAAGGCTCGTTTTCCAGCCCCCTGATCATCCTTGTCGCCCTCCTCTGAACTTGTTCCAATTTGTTAGCATCCTTCTTGAAATGTGGTGTCCAGAACTGGACATAATAATCAAGGTGAGGCCTAACCAGTGCTGAATAGAGGGGGACTAGCACCTCATGGGATTTGGAAACTATACTTCTATTAATGCAGCCTTTGCCTTTTTTGTAGTCACATCACACTCTGGACTCATATTTAGCTTGTGGTCCAAGATCTTTTTCATTCATTGTTTTGCTGGGCCAGATATCCATCTTGTGACTGTGCAGTTGATTTCTTTTTCCAAGGTGCAGTACTTTGCATTTATCCCTGTTGAATTTCATTCAGTTGTTTTCGACCCAGTGCTCCATCCTATCAAGGTCATTTTGAATTTTGTTTCTGACTTCTAGGGTATTAGCTAGGAAGGGAAGGAAGGGTACATGGGCAGATAATCTGAAATCAGTGAAGGGAATGGAATATGTGGTGAGGGAAAAGATCAATAAGGAAGTGCATGAAGGCAGAGTATTGGGTGCATTTGACTGACCACCTATTCCTCATCTCAGGATATCACCTTTGGGGGTGGTGCTCAAGAAAATGCAAGGGGAATTTAGGTAAATGATTCCATTTCTTCAGAGCTTTACACTTCGTTTGACACAGCAGTATGTATGGTTAGGGCTTGTGGCTTTGGAGTGGAAATGGTGAAATGCAACATCAAATTGGCTTTTTGTCTTCTGCCAGTACACCCAGAGGACTTGCTGTGTTTCTTTTTTGAGGGTACATATTATATAGATAGGGCCATACCCATAGGCTGCTCTATCTCTTCCCCTGCATTTGAGCATTTCAGTTCCTTTTTGGAGTGGAACCTTAGGTGAAGGGTAGGACTTTTGAGCATGGCCCATTATTTGGATGATTTTTTGGTATGTTGAGAGAAATAGTCAGGAATTTTCTGGCTTTTCCTAGAGGTTCTCCAGCCTATAGCCAAGGAACTTGGGGCTGCCACTAGCAGAAGAGAAAATGGAGGGACTGTTGTCCACGCTGACCTTTCTAGATATAGAGCTTGATACACAGGCACAGACTTGCCGCTTGCCACTTGGCAAGTTGTTTCAGTTATGCAAGAGGCTAAAGGGACTAATAAGTAAGAAGGTTACACTCAAGGAATTGCAGGAAACAGTGGGGCATTTTAATTTTGCATGTAGGGTAGTGGCATCAGGCAGGGCCTTCTTCTGTAGGCTATGTGATGCCATGAGAGGACCATGGCAGCCACTGCATAGGACATGGGTAACACGAGTTATGAGGCGTGATTTGTTAGTACGGAGCAGCTTCCTAGATGTTTTTAATGGGGTTTCATTTTGGAGGTCAGATATTTGCCTTGGGGCAGACTTCCAGGTGCAAACTGATGCATTGGGTTCTCATGGTTATGGAACTTATTTCAAGGGGAGATGAAGCACTGGCAGCTGGCCAGAAGAATGGCACAGGTCAGGTCTCACAAGAGATCTGACCTTCCTGGAACTCTTCCCCCTTGTTGGTGATGTTTGGCTTTGGTCAGAGGAATGGGCAAATTTGGTAATCTTTGGTGTGACAACAAAGCTGTCATTCATTCATTAACTCACTCTCCTCCACATCTAAGTGGGTTATGCAGCTAGTTCAGGCCTTCACATTATGCACACTGCAGTTTAACATTGTGGCTCAGGCAAGGCACATCCCTGGGCTTGATAACAGCATAGGTGATGCACGGTCGTTTCAACAGATAGAGTGGTTCAGGGAGTTAGCTCCAAGAGCTAGGGAGTGTCCCAAGAGTCTTCCTCCAGATGTCTGGCTAATTAGCAGGATGAAGCAGATGGTCAATAGGGGTGGCATTGGTGCCATGGACACGCAAAGGGTATTTGGCTGTGAGTACAGAGTTTCAAGAGTTTAGAGGTAAGTGGCCTGCCCCAGTTGAGCATCTGCAACAATTTGCAATATATCTCCACAGGAAGGGTTTAACACCTACTTCTATACAAGGGAGAATGTCAGTCTTGGCCTTCTATGTGAAGGTGTGAGGCTATCCAGATTACACAGGTGATTACTACATTAGAAAAATGATAGAAGGTTGGAGTAAGGAGAGAATTGGGCTCCCTGATGACAGATCTCCTTTTACACCTGCTATTTTAGGGATAGAAGTCAAGGAAACAAAGTTCCATTGCCACATCAACAGCTGAAGCAGAATTTGCAGCATCATCAGAATTGTGTTCAGAAATTGTGTGGTACAAACAATTACTCACAGATTTTAGAGTTATAGTGGATCAGCCATAACTATATATGAAGATAACACTACGTGCATTCAGATGGCAACCACAGGAAAAAAATGCACAGCAGGAGTAACCACATTGACGTAAAGTATCATAATGTCAGGGAAGCAATAAAAGAAAAATTAATTGAGTTACAATATTGCAAGACAGAGAAAAATGTAGCTGACATTTTGACAAAACCTCTGAACATACAAAAACACAAAGAAATGATTGAAGAATTGGGTATATATTCTGCTCAGGCGTAAATTAGGAGGGGCATAAAGGATAATTTCCAGGCCTGAACAGAACAAGATGTGTGTTAATGAGCAGCCATATTGTATAGGTGTGTAAGAATGCTGACTCATGCTGACTCATGGATGCTGACTCATGGATGATGTAACATCTAATGTGATTGGTCACATGCAGATGTGTATATGTATATATATGTGAAACTGTTCAGAAGATGTATTCCTGATTTGTGATGAATGCTATCCTGTTATGCTGCCAGACTGAACTGCTCTATATATCCTGTAAATACACATTGGTGTTGGGATAAGCTGCCTGTGTGTGCATGAGTTATTTGGTCTACCTGGACTGATCAATACTCTGCTGGTTCTGCTGAATTTCTGCTTATTTGCGCTAACAAGATGCGTCCGAACCTCCAGAGCTGCAGACCGTGAGATTATGGTTTCAGGGGGAGGATGTGTTGGGGACACCTCCAGGCCAAAGTACATCAATAGATGGGGACAGCTAGAGGCCTGGGGGGTGATCAGATTATGGCCAGCTGGGGCCGCAATGTTGTTGGGACCATGTGGCCTCGAGACAGGACACCCCTCGCCCATTGCCATGAAAAGGGGTCCCGGTAGACTTCTGCTGCCAGCAGCATTCCGCACTACAGCAGGCCCCCTTTCAAGTTTTGAATTGGGTTACGTATTAAGGAAGTTCTATGGTCAATAATGTTTGGCCCTATTTCATCCCATCTCTTGAGTCTCTCCTCTTTATTCTGGAGTGGAGGGGGGGTAATGGACAGCTAGCCAGTTCTCTCTACAGCTGAATATAAAAGGTAGAGTGAAAAATTGTGTCCACACTAGTGGCTGATCAGCCCATGTATTGCAAATGTTGCAGGAAATTATTTATTTTCATTTTATTCCAAACACTCTTGACCTCTACAGGAAAGAAATATCAGACCATCTGTTTCCTGTTACTGTTACTTTATCCAAGAAGGCCTGTGTGTTCAGCAAGCAAAATAAGATCAAAACCATACAGAGATGTAAATTTCTGAAACAGGCCAAAAGAAATATGTCAAGTCTGATCTCCAATTTTTAAAAAAATCTGTTCTGAGATGCAGAAAGAGAAAGCCACGTGAAATTGCTTTTGGTGGAAAAGAAAACTCTGTATGCTTTGATTGCCATACTGGCAGAGAAAAAGTCTCTCTGCAAGCTAAAAAAGTTGAACTTTCAAACAGGCCAATTAAGAAGCACTGGTGAAATGAACCCTATGACAGGCAAAGGATTGCAGCAAAGGATTTACAGAACATCAGGACTGCAAAAAATGTATTTAGAAAAGCTGTGATCTTTGGCTCGTCTTACTTTTTAAAGGAACCCTCCGAAAGAATGACACTGATTCCTTCTTTTGCCAACCTTCTCTGCATCTTGAAGAAGCATTGTTCTCTGCAGTTTCAATAATTCATGAGTGTAACTGGCTTTTTTTAAGAAGGAAGGGTTCTTTAATCTTGTAAACGTGTGTGTGTGGGGGTGGAGGGATACTATAGTTAACCAAAATCGCTTCAAAATTCAAGATACACCTTGATCAAAATTGCTTCAAAAATCAAGATACACCTTTTCTTTCTAAAAAGAAAAGGGATATAGTTTATGTTTCTTTGGAAGTTTTGCTTTCTACCCTGTAGGTTACTCATGATAACAGGTCACAACAGACAAGCCATCATTACTTCATGGGGAAGAAGAAAATTATTTTATGCTGAATACACAACTCATAATCGAAACAGAGAAAGCACCTCATCTCAAAATTTGGGTGTGTGTGAGTTCTTTCCAGTGGGAACATAAACTGCCTCTCATACTTTTTGTAAAACACTGAAGTCACCATAAAACCAAATAGCTTGCTATGACTCCTGAATCATATGCTGACAATAAACTTCACTTTGGATTCTGAGGATGTCACTTCAGGGTGACTCCAGAGAAAACTAGCTTAGGGAATGTGATGGAATGGCAAAGTCCATGGTTAGGATTTAATCTGTGCTATCCACCTATGTTGTAGATGGATTATTGATACCCTGCACCTGAAAACTAAGATATCAAATGGAAAAGAAAGATGCACTTGGGAAGATCATTTGCTGTCTCTGAGAATGAGCACCAATGCTATTGAGCTTTTCCTGAATAAGAATCCAGGCCAGATTTTTAATTTCTGGTCTGAAAGTGTTTCTTTACAAGAAGAGTGTCTTAAGAGCCTCACACAGGTTGAATATCTGGCCTGGAGGTTTCTAGACTGCTCTAGATATGCTGTGTAAGAAGGCCTCTGTACTGATGTGATCACTGATATTCTCTACGAAGCGTGCTTGGAAAGACATAAGAATGGACATTTCTGTTCTAAAACTTGGTGGACATCCCAGAAATGAGTGCATAGTCTCCATTTTTGTTTGCATCCAGTGGTGCCTCGACTTAGGAGGCTTTTATATTAAACTGTGTGAGCAAACACAGTTAGTTGGAAGTAGGTAGTGACAAAGGAGACAATTAGAGAGGGGCTTGAAACAAACCAAAAACCCAAAAACCCAATGAATCTGGCTGGTCCATGGTGTGTTTCATGACCCACTTCAGGGATCCTGTTTTGCTGAAGCAAATGCCAAACTTTTTCCCCTTTGCTGTTTCATTTGCTTTGGCAAAAGGGAATGCCGACCCACCCACCTCTCTGTTGCCGTCATCGCCTCCACCTATCTGCTCCTGCCACTGCTGCCTCTGCAGGTGCCATCCTGAAAGATAATGTACCTACTTTCCCTGCCAGGAGCCTGCTGCCGCCTCTAAGTCTGGTGGTGGCAACGGAGGTGGAAGGAGCAGGTAGCCCCCCAAACATGAACTGGAAAAATTAACTGCAAACCGATTCATTTTTCTGGAGGTTCATGGTGTTTATATATTTTGTTAATATATTTTGTTTAGAAACATTTAACTATTGGTTTAAAATTGGTTCTTGTTCAGAAGAGGCGCTTTCTCCTCTTTTAAAAGCATCAGAACTAATTAACTGGCAAATTTTCAGGGGGAAATATTTCCATTTTTAGAAGATACTAGTAAGAAAATAAAACAAGATGTCAAACACTGGAGATCAATTATTTTATTTTCATGTGTTCAAGGCTACTCAGTCCTCTTCCATTGATGTTCTGGCGTCAAAGATACCAAAGGGGAAATCTATCAGTACCCAAAACAATGAGAAATGTGTGTCTAAACATGCACACAAACACATGCACACATTAGAGAATATTTGACTTCATTGACAGATTGGATTTTTAAAAAATTTACTGCCATGCAGTAACAATGTTTATAATTGTTGGTTGGACTTTAATGTAGCAAAAACTTGTTTCTTTTTATTTTCTAATGTTCCATGCTAACAGACATGGTGAATTACGAAAAGAATCTACAGGGGGGAAAAGAAGAGGCAGAAGAAGCAGAAAGAAGGGAACATGGGGATGGAAGAAAAGTTTGTCCACATATGTTTGACCAATGCATTACTGATCCCCCTGCCAGTGAGAGTGGGACCGCCAAGAGTCAGAGCAAGATTCCCAACCCACAATTCACCTGTGGACTGGGACATTGGAGGCAGAGATGCAGATGATGCCCTTGAGGCCACAGGTGTAGTGATGGCCGGTATAGAACTTAGATGAGGAAGGAGAGGAGGACAGCTGGCCTGACATAGTGGACTGGGAGGTGTTTGAGGTGCTGCCATTACCAGAGCATTTGATGGCCAGCTGGGATACCATACACCACTGTGACCTTGACACCAGACTCTGGGAGGAGTTTCTGGTGCAATCCAAGGAGGCTGCTTGAGTTCACTGAGATGAGGCCAGGAGCTGAGAGGCTTGGAAGCTTGAGAACCAGAGATAGGCATCTTGCTGACAGAGGAACCAGCAACGGCAAGCAGCCCCACAGCAGATACCTTCCAGCTAGCCTACTCACAAGTCAATTGGGAGGCACTCTTCCTGGACCACTTCTTTCTGCTCCATTGTACATCAGAGAGCCTTGCCCAGTCCAAATAGAGTTTTGCCATGTCTCTCAAGATGATTACACCATCTATGTGGCTGCTGCCACTGGTGGGGACTTGGGAGGTATAGCAGGAGGAGGAGTTCACACTACGCTTCTCCAAGTACAGCTGATTGACTGCATACAGCACCCTCGTTGTGGCACTCCATGCCTGGTTCACCTGAAAAGTATCCTTGAATCGGGAGAGGAGGCAGAGCTCTGCTCCTCCCAATGAAAGACAGTTAAGGAGTTTCCCCCAAAAGACTTTGTGAGTGAAGCCAACTCTCTGGCACTCTGAAGTTACTAAGCTTGTTGTTTGACCCCGTTGGTCCCTTAAGGAATTCTATAGCTTTAATAAACAGCTTGTTTCTGCAAGCACTGGTCATGTCATTATGCAGGGGGCTGAGGTGGCCACTCACAGTTACATATTCCAGACTGGAAAGAAGGAAAAAGGAAAGGGAAAGGAAGGAAGGGTGAGAAGGAAGAAAACCCAGAACCAAACAACCTGGAGCAATAGTTCCCAGTCTGTGAGATAGTATGTCATGGCATCTCACCTTCTTACCCTTCACCCTCCGGTCATATGAATAAAAGAAGAAAAATTGAGCCCCCCCTTTTTTTAGCCTCCAGTTCTCTACCTTGGGGTGTTTCATTTAGGGGTGGGTGGCTGCAGTGTGTGTTTCATTCCAGCAGGCAGTTTCAGAGCAGAAGTGGCGAGGCACGATATCAGGTCAGCCTTTCACCTTCTTACAGCCCACCTGGAAGGATTTTGATTTCATTGGTTTCCTGTTCATAGGGTTTCCTACAAGTTTACTCATCTCCTGCACTGAATTGGAGCATTTCAGTTCAGTTTTGGAATGGAACCTCAGATGCAAGGCTGGACTCACAAGTACTGCCCATCTTCTTTATAACTTTTTTTTCCTGTGGTGTAGTGGAGTTGGGACAGTGAAAGCTTCTCTCAGAAACTTTTAAATCATTGACCCAGGAGCTGGGGGAGCCATTGGCAGAGGAAAAGAGGAGGGCCCCACTTATTACTTGACTTATTCATGAATAGAATAGGGCACACAGCCCCAGGCATGTAGGCTACCTGACAGCAAATTAGTAGGGTTTTCAAGGAGTGTCTGGGTATCCTCATTGACAGCAAATAAGAGATGCTCAGGGAATCACAGGAAATAGTTGGGCACCTCCATCTTGTTTCCCAAGTGGTGGTGCCAGCAGAGCTTTCCTTTGGAGGCTGGTTGAGGCCATGCACGATCTATGATTGTTTTACATGACAAGCGCAAAAGCAGGCATACGCCAGGACCCCCAGGTTTGGGCTCAATTCTTGGATAGTTCCAATGGGTTTTCCTTTTGAAAGGCAGACGTACGCCTGGTGGTGGACTTCCAGGTGCAGACCGAAATGGCAAGTTCATCAGGTTATGGAATTCATTTTAAAGGATGGTGGTGTGTAGGTGTGGGGCAGGTGGCCTGGCATTGGACAAGTTTCACTTGAGACTTGACACTTGGGGAGTTAGGAGCATTCTGACTACAATCACGGGACCAGGCCAATTCTGTCATGTGGTTCTGATGTGACAACCTAGCAGTTTTCCATGTCATTAACAAAACACTTTGTGATCGGAACAGGGTGAGCCTAGTTTGGGCCTTTACTTGCAAGCCTTGCAATTTAACATCACTTATTTCTGTACTATGTATTGTACCATGTCATGCGGCCAGCTGAATATCTATGCTCTTTGTATATTTGTAAATAGACTAAGTTGAATTTTACTCTCAGTGTTATAGTATCTTAGCCACCCAGAGTAGTCCTTTAAATAAAATGAATAAACCTGACTCTGCTTGTGTCCAAAGAGAAGACATTAACAAATTCTCAACATGGTTTCACCTACGGAGGAGCTCATGATGTGGCCAAAATGGCCTGTGGACCTAATTGGCATCTGGTGGCACCGGCCTGCTGGAGTGGAGGGGATGGGGACTTATACATTGGGGTGACTTCCTTAGAATTGTGTCCTGTGGTACATTGTGTTGGTCCCCCAATATATTGCTTGTACATAAGAGTGGTTATGATTTGGCCAAGCTGAGCGGCAAGTCTCGGTAATTGTATTCTGCATGACACGTGGATGTGGAAGGATGATCATCAATCAGCGAGAGTTGTGGTATCAACAACAATGCTGTGGCAGGTTGGAGAGTGGAGTGCCCACTGCAGTGTGAGCAACAGAGAGTGAGCAAGGAGGTCTGTAGGGTGGTTTGTTCAGACTTGGAATTAGTGATTGGTCACCAGGATATCTATTTGGACAGTCTGGAGACTGGTAGGGTGCTGGGGTATACTGTTTGCCTGGAGTTAACTTTAAAAGATGGGCTGAGGGGCCTATGTGATGAGGTTGATGGATTGGTGGTGGGCATGGGACATAGGCAGGCTAATCCCATTGCTGTAGTGGATAGTGCAGAATGCAGATGGATCAGTGAGGTCCCCTTGGAGTGCAGGGGAGGTTATAGTCCATCCAAACTCCCAGCACTGCAGATTGTGAGATTACAGTGCAGGGGGGGGGAAAGGATGCACTGGGGCTACCCACAGGCCAACGGCCACCAGTAGGCAAGGTACTCCAGGCCTGAGGATGGTCAGAGCATGGGCGGCTGGGGTCGTGCTGTCTTCAGGACTGTGTGACCTCAGGGCATGGGACTCACCTGTTTTCATGAAGAGGGGGCCTGGTGAGACCTCTGTTACAAACCTGATTCTGCACTACAGCAGCCCCTCTTTTGATTGAACTCTGGTGTTAATAATTCAGCTAATGTTAATAAAGTGTGGTCCTAGTTTACCCCATCACCTGTGTCTTGCCTCATTATTCTGGGATGAGAGGGCAATGAACAGGAGGGTGATTCACTCCAAATATTTGGACTATTTGTGAAGATTTATACAGAACATTTTTCGTGCCAATGCAAGATTTCTATTGAGGGGGCCAGGAAATTCCTCATCACCTTCACAAGGAAAGAAAGGAAGGTTATATTTCTTGAAGATGAGACAAGTGAGGAGCAAGAAAAAACAATAAAGATGGAAGTAGCATGAGAGTTTTCTAGATATGCAAGTTACAAGCGAATGGGGGTATGTATTCAATAAAATGAATGTGGTAAATACTCTTGCATAGCTATGCAAATGCCATAATTTTGGAGGCAAATTGCCCCCAGTTAAGAAATCACCATGGCTGAGTATAAGCTGTGCATTTCTCAAAGAGGATCTGGGCCACTGGTATAAATTTACGAAGATGCAATCTCTTACACAAACAGATCTTGGAACTTTCCCAGGTGTCAGATTAGGCAGGGCAGTGCCTTTCAGGAAGATGTGAGGTGGTTGCAAAGGTATCGGTAACAATTGGAGTATAGCTAATTGTTCTGTTTGCACCTTAGATGGAAATAAATTTCTATAAATAAGCTATAAGGCTGACTTTGCTACCTTTCCAGTTTTCATGCAAGTCCAGCATCATGTAGCAGATTTTGAAATATGTGTGTGGGTTGGGAATAGAACCTTCCTGTTTCTGCCTCAGAGTTTCTGTAATAAATATATTCCAAGCAGCATGCATGACCTGGTTAGCACAAGCACATAAATATCACTGGATTAACAGCTGGTGCTTACATCATTTGGCTGATTGAAAAGCATTTTGCTTTTGAAACAAGGTAATATAAATGTCCCCTGTGTGCTGTTTGTTTTGTGAAGGTTTATTCATACATGCAAAACTATACTTGATGGTATTGTCATAAAACGATGGATTTGCATGTGTGAACCAGTGACAAGTGTATATTTCACTCCTGTTACATGTGCCAAGAAGCTGATACCCCAAACAACATTACTTAAACACAGTTTTTAAAATGTCTACTAGAAGGCAGTTCATGTTGTTTCCTTTGCTTGAGGCTACTTATCAAGGCTTGGTCGATGAACTAGATGATTACAGAAGCTATTGCTCCCTATAAACTAAATCAACAAATAGGCATTATTTATTTAGTTTTCCCTGCTCATACTTAAACTATTGCACATATAAATCCTTAAGTTTTCTCCAATGTGAAATAATAAACTTTGCACTTTTCACTCAGGTTCATTTTTCAGGTCTATACAGGGCCTCTGCATTGACCCATGCTATTCCTGCAAAGCCAGATCATAAACACCACTCCTTAGAACATAGGTCTCAGAAATTTGGAGTGCTTCAGAAGTTCCTGAAGCTGAAGAAAGCAATGACTAAGAGCCCAGGACTTGAAGAAGTATGATTTAAGTAATACTACTTCTTTCAGTAGTATTAAATTGTATTAACAAATATTAAGCTTTGATCATAGACATAAATTCTCCACTCATAGCTCAGTGGTTTGGATAGTTGTCTACCGAGCCATTGACTGAGAGTTCAGTTCCCCACTACACAACCTAGAAAAGCCAGCCTGTGTGGCCTTGGGCAAGTTGCACGGTCCCAGGGTGCGCCCCCCCCAAAAGAAGGGAATGGCAAACCACCTCTAAACACTTTTATTATTAATTATTTTCTTCAGGTGGTACTGTGCAGCTTGTCCAAGGCCACGTAGGCTGACTCTTCTAGGTTGCATAGTAGGGAACTGAACACTCAGCCAATGGCTCAGTAGACAAATACATATATACCACCATTCTCTTAAAGGATCTGAAATGGCTTACAGTATTCCCCTCTATCAGGAAAACCCTGAAAAGGATCTCTGTAAGTCAAAATTGATTTGGCAGCACATGGTTATTATTATTCAAAGGTGGCAAATGCAGGTGGTAGGATTTCACCAAATATTCTCATCGGTAGAGAAAAGTAGCCCAAATTCTCCAACTATTCAGGGTGAACCTTAAAATAATGTAAAAAACATTGCAAGAAACACAACTCCATCTAGCTTCAATTGTGGATAAAACTGGAAGATGCTTTGCTAACATAGTGGTGAATTTTCTGATTTGTCATGCGGTTGGATGTGATAATCTCCCAGCTGTACACTTCTATGATTCTACATTCATGCTTTGGTAATCACCCACAGGCAGCTTCTGCTGAAAGAGAGTTCTCTAGAATTGACCTTCAGTTTATGGGGTCCAAGGTGGGGAAGGGTATAAACTTTTAGGGCCAGCTTATCTCATAATTTCATCCTGGGACATGAGAGTGGGTGCTGGCTGACCAGGCCTAACTAACAATGGCTATTGGCTGGGTACCAGCTGTTCTCAGATGGTAGTCTGGCTTGACTGTGGCATAAAGATAAGCCTGCATTTCTATCTGTCCTCAGAAGATCTATGGAAATGGCTTTTAATTAATCCATTTTCTGCTTCTGGTCTCTTTATTCCTAGTGAGTAAGTAACAGCTAAACAAAAGCCCAAGGATTAAACAGTTCTAGAGAATTAAAAAGTTTGGTCGTTGTAGGTTTTTCAGGCTGTCTGGCCATGTTCTTGAGGTTTTTCTTCCTAACGTTTCGCCAGTCTCTGTGGTTGGCATATTCAGAGGGCAGGAGTCAGAACTCTGTCTGTCCTCCCTCTCTCTTTTCCTGCCCCCCCTTTTTTTAACCTAAAAAGTGCTTGGCTTGGATGAAAAGGTGCTTTTTAAGGTGCTTTTTAAGGTGTCATGTTTTAAAGGTGTTCCCTCCCTCCTTTCCTGTCTTCTTTTTTACCTAAGTCATCTTAGGTTAAAAGAAAAGAAAAAAGAAAAAATTCTCCCCCTAATGGTAGAGGAAGGATTAACCTGCTTTGCATTAGTTCCTATGGGAACTAATGCTTCAACTTATGAATGGCACCTCGACATAAGAACCAAAAACAGCCGGAACGAATTAATCAGTTTTCAATGCATTCCTATGGGAAATTTTTCTTCTACTTATGAATGTTCCAACTAACAAACATCTTCTGGGATGGATTAAGTTCGTAAGTAGAGGTTACACTGCAATTCCACTGAGCACAGTATAACTATCAATAACTGTGTCCTGAATACTCACACTGAACAGACTGACCCCAGCAACCACTCAGAGCAAAACTGGAAGCAGAAGTGGAAAATGGCTGCAAAGAAATTGCTTATAAAGCCTCTTAACATACAATGCCCTCACAGCCCTTTAAGCCACATGTTTGGCTGCCTGCTCTGCTAATCTAGGAATCTTTAAGTCCCTCCCATGGACCTAGAGACTCCTGACTGACAGGAGCAGGGTGCAGATGGGGGGGGGGCAAAATGACACAAAAATAGGTAAAAAGAAGGAAACAATGTGATGAATTGAAAATCAGAGTTGTCACATCCAACAAATACGAACTGATGAATTCCGGTTTTACATTAATGTTTCAATTCATCTTTTAATTCATGCCCATCTCTTATATTAACAGAAGGCAGGTTTTGAATCTCTCTAATGTGAAAAGCTGAAGGACTTGGATTTATTTTGTTTTCTGGTGAGATTGTTGGCTGTACCTAGATGAGTAACTAACCTTGCTGCCTCTTAAATCTGTACCTCTGCCTTATTATTTCTTAATTGTTCCAGTGATTGCTCAGGCATTTGAACTAATTGGCAAGGTTTAAGCTGAAGCACAAAAAGCAGTGTGGATCTGCTGAAGCAAAGCAAAGGTTTTATTGCATGCATTTTATTTATGGTACTAATATTCTGAATTCTACTAAATATACACTGATATGATTGCAGAAATATATTTATATGGAGCTCCTAAAGTAGTGAACTGGGTGATAGGATATAAAATTTCCAATGTATTCGCAAATACTTTTCTCATGCCATGTCTCTCATGGGCATAAACGGCTGACATTGGCACTCAAATTTCAATAATAAAAGTTTTATTACCATTTTGAGTTTGCACAAAGCATAAAGCACCAGTTAAGTCTTATTAAGAACTCTCTGCTTTGGAAGTGATAGTAGACGGCACTTCCATCGAGCTGTGTTGGGCAGTAGAAGTTACAATTTCAAACACTAAATGGCCAGTTACTATTCTAGTTGAAATTTTGAAAAGTGGCCCTTTCAAGTTCATTGTTCAAAAGTAACTAAAATGGAAACTATTAGTTACTTTTAAAAACTTACTTTCTGGAGGAATAACAAAAAACTTATACTGAATTGAAGGGTCTCAAGAATGCTAGGCAAAATGCAAGCTCTATGGCTGAGACTCTTAAACATCTCCCCTTAAGGAAGCGAATACCTAAGTGTATGACAAATCAACAGCCATGGCTGTGACAAAATCTGCTGGCTAATTGGAACAATCTTACTGTTGATAAGAAGAATAGTCCAAAACATCAACAAAAATCCATGAAGCCGACTCACAATTCTGCTTAAACAGATTTTTTTTAAATCAGAGAACATTTCTACACTGAATTGAAAGCACTGCATTGCAAAAAAGGGTTGAGCATCTGGAGCTGTACAGGAGTGATGGCGTACATCTATCTGATGCGGGCTTGCATATTTTCCTTCTCGAGGTCCTGAAGACTGAAATTGTCAGTCTCTTGGGTGGGCAGGGGGCATACGTACTGAGTAACCTCTATACCATAGTGGGTAGTGCAAAAGGCATATGTTTTTAGGTAAGTTACAAGGGGCATCTGAGAGGGGTGTAAGCCCTACTACCCCCCAGATTTGAAGATCAAGAGTTTTTGGCACTGGGAGGGGGAGGAGCAAAGGCATCCACAGGGCCCAGACCACCTAAAATCAGGAGCCTCAGATGGCCTGGACTCTGGGGATACCCTGACATTATGGGAACTCGCCATCAGTAGATTTGGGTCTGGAGTAAGGCTAGCCCCAGATTCAGATCATGATTCCACACCACCATAGACCCCCTTTTGTAAGGGGATGTTGGTTTTCAGTTAATTAATAAAGTGTGGCCGAGTTTGCAACCAATCGCTTGTATCTTGCCTCTTTATTCCGGGCTGGCTGCGCAAAGCATTTGATACTTGCAACCAGAGGATTGTAGACAGTCTGCCTCCACTGACTGCTCAGAGCAGTTGTGTTATATCCAACCCCACATTGTCTGTCTGAAACATGCAAACTTTACAAGATATTGCTTCAGGAGGGGTTACTGCTTGGAGGGATAAGCAGGAGGGAAAGTACTGACATCTGCAGAACAACCAAATAGTATTTTATATTGCTAAAATTAATAAATAATTGTGTGTTGTCAAATTGGTTCCAACTTACAGTGACCCTTTCCAGGGTTTTCTAGGTAGATAATATACAATAGTGATTTGCCATTTTCTTCTTCTCAAGGACTCCTGGGACTGTGTAGCCTGCACAAAGCTACACAGACTGGCTGTTCTCCCAGGAGACGCAGTGGGGAATCAAACTCACAACCACTGGTTCTGCAGCTAGATACCTAAACCATCTTGGGAATGTTGAGCTTGCCCAAGGCCACATAGGCTGGCTTTTCTGGTATGCACAGTGGGGAACTGAACTATCAGCCTCTTGCTCTGTAGCCACATAACTAATTCACCAAGTTATCCAGCCAGCTATGCATATTGTATCCCAGAAGTACAAGCTGGATTTCACAGGGGCAGAGGAACTAGAGAACAAATTGCTAACATACGCTGGATTGTGGAGAAAGCCAAAGGGTTCCAGAAAAACATCTACTTCTGCTTCATTGACTATGCAAAAGCCTTTGACTGTGTGGATCACAGCAAACTATGGCAGGTAGTTAAAGAAATGGGAGTGCCTGATCATTTTATCTATCTCTTGAGAAACCTATACGTGGGACAGGAAGCAACAGTTAGAACTGGATATGGAACAACTGATTGGTTCAAAATTGGGAAAGGACTATGACAAGGCTGCATATTGTCCTGCGGCCTATTTAACTTATATGCAGAATACATCATGCAAAAGGCTGGACTGGAGGAATCCCAAGCCGGAATTAATATCAACAACCTCTGATATGCAGATGATACCACTCTGATGGCAGAAAGTGAGGAGGAATTAAAGAATTTCTTAATGAGGGTGAAAGAGGAGAGTGCAAAAAATGCTCTGCAGCTCAACATAAAAAAAAACCCAAGATCATGGCCACCAGATCCATCACCTCCTGGGAAATAGAAGGGGAAGATATGGAGGCAGTGACAGATTTTACTTTCTTGGGCTCCATGATCAACACAGATGGTGTCAGCAGCCACAGTATTAAAAGACGCCTGCTTCTTGAGAGGAAAGCGATGACAAACCTCGACAGCATCTTTAAAAGCAGAGACATCACCTTGCCAACAGAAGTCCGAATAGTCAAAGCTATGGTTTTTCCAGTAGTGATGTATGGAAGTTAGAGCTGGACTATAAAGCAAGCTGAACACTGAAGAATTGATGCTTTTGAATTGTGGTGCTGGAGGAGGCTCTTGAGAGTCCCCTGGACTGCAAGGAGAACAAACCTATCCATTTTGAAGGCAATCAACCCTGAGTGCTCACAGGAAGGACAGATCCTGAAGCTGAGGCTCCAATACTTTGGCCATCTCATGAGAAGAGAGGACTCCCTGGAAAAGACCCTGATGTTGAGAAAGTGTGAGAGCAAGAGGAGAAGGGGACGACAGAGGATGAGATGGTTGGACAGTGTCATTGAAGCTACCAACATGAATTTGACCCAACTCCGGGAGGCAGTGGAAGACAGGAGGGCCTGGCATGCTCTGGTCCATGGGGTCACAAAGAGAAATGACTAAACAAGAAAAAAGTGTTTTGTGTTAGTTATGGAATTCTAGGATTTATAGTTCGACAAGGTGCGTGGAATTCTTTGTTGTAGATTAGGGAACTGTATCAGAGCTCTTTTCCATACAGTGCAAAGTACTTCACCAGACTACGAATTCCAAGATTTCACAGTATGGAGCCATGATTACTTAAGTATTATCATACTCGTATAACTGCAATATGCAGCTCTGTGTGTACATCATAGAACCCACTATACAAATTGCAATAGCTGGATTAGAGCAATTATCATCGAATTATTAATCATGTCTGAAAAATGCAAATTAAACATTTAATGAGTGGAAAATAAGTTTTAACTTCTGAGGTTGTTTAAAAGCAACATCCTAGATATTCTGGGTTAAATAACTGTGCGGGTTCTAATTACAGGATTGTTTACCAACCACTTGCCTTTTATTTCATTCCACCTAGAAAAAGCGGAGGCCCATGTTGGTTAGCTCCACTAAAGGAGAAATTGCTCCAAGCAATTTATGCTGATAAGCTGTTGAAAGTCATGCATTATGCAAGATTCTTAGACTGGGAAAAGAAAATGTCCCTCACAGTTGATAGACAGGTATTGCCCTTGTGCTGAACTGCTCAAGTATGTAGGATGCTGTGTTTATAAATCGCTAGTATTATCTTCTTCAGGACCTAATGTGGCCCTTCAGGTCCTAGGACCCCTTGATGGCTATAACTGACCTAGTCTAGCCAGTGATGTTTCCAGATCATTTTTAGACTTTTAATTAGAGGTGTGCATATTTGTGTCGTTTGGACTGCAACTCACAGAATTTCTCAGGCAACATGGGGAATTGTAACCCAAAAGTACATCTATGCACACCTCTACTTCTAACAGCACAACAGGTAGTTGCAGCTTTCTCTGGCTGGAACATAGGGAACATCTTAGTATCAATCAGCTGGAACATCTTAGTATCAATCAGCATTCCTTTTTATACCTAAAGTACCTGAATGACAGGCTTTTATATAAAGGTAGCCCTTAACAAGAGATGAGACACAAATCAGTATAAATAAAACATAACATGTCTAGCCAAAAGAGTTTGCACACAAGTAGGATAAGTTTCAAATGCTGACAGCCCCAAGTGGTGTAAATGACGCTCACCAGGAATGCATGTGGTAACAACGAAGTCTTTAACTACATTAATCCTGGAGTGCAAAATCTTGTCCCTTTTAAGATTTCCTCTTTGCCCTTGCCACTCTTTTATTGGCACCTGACAGATGCACTACTGGGATGCATCCAAGAGCACTGAAATGTCAGACAAGGTGAAGGGCCTCTCCACTCTTGGTTGCTTTGCTGGCAGGGCTTTCTCTGCATATGAGTTTTTGGATGTGTCACTCTTCCTTCTTCCTCTAGGAGATACTGATTTTATGCTATGTAGACTAATTTTGTTGCACTGAGTAGCGCATGCACCACCCAGCCACTGTTAAAGCCGTTGAATTGATTTCTGGATGCTTGATTTACGTATTTATTTAAAATGTATTTATTTAAAATATTTTTTTACCCCACCCTTCTCCTTAAAAGGAGCCATGGTGGCTTACAACAATATTTAAAAGCTTAAAACATAATATATATTTGGTTTGAAATGTTTGGTTAATAGATGTGTGGAGTACTTGGACAAAAACAAAATGCAATTGAATTACAAGTCTAAAATACTTGTTTTTGCTAAGTCCTGGAATCAATTACAGTGGAAACTAAATGGTAACAATATTGAACAGGTCAAACAGTATAAATATTTAGGTATTCTTTTTGACTATGAACATTCTTAGGTTCCTCACCACAAATCAGTCTGAAACACAGCCAGGCTTTCTATGCAGTGCATACTTCGAATTTATTACAATATTGGCAACCGATATGTCCTGGCAGCCCTACAAGTTTTAAAATCTAAAATCACCCCACAAATTCTGTATGGCATCCCAATTTGGCAAAATGCCATGGATCGCTCAATCGAACAGCTACTATCCCATTTCTTATGTAAGGTATTAGGCCTACTGAGGTATACTCCCTACTCGGTACTCTGTCTTGAGACCGGACTATTCACACTGTAAATGATGAAGCATACATAGGCATCCTTCAGTCTAGAGAGACTACGGTAACATGCTCTGAATCGAGGAGTGTCCTCTCCAGAGCACGAAGCCTGGGTAAAGTAATATGGAGGATAAGCTGCTGAGAACTTTTCAGTTCCGGCTAAAAATGTTTTATAACTTGGACCGACAACTTATTCTATTGGCTCCTGCAAGATTCTGACCCTCCCTTTTGGTCTATTGCCCTTTTTAAAAAACTGAAACTGATTGGCCTAGACATTGGCTCTTTAGGTTCACTAAGTCTAGTGCTAGCACTTCAAACACTAACGAGACAAATAGTGGACACAGAGTTTCAGGAATTATGGAGCACAGCTGATAAGACTTGTTTCCTGTTGTCTCCCCACATCCCCTTTAAAATGGGACAACCGGCTGCTTTCCTCATGCTCCTTAAATGTCCATAAAACTGCAGGGCCTTTTCTCTGGCCAGATGTAACGTCATGCCTGGTGCCGTATTGTATGGTAGGCATAATGAAACCCTTTATTCCAAAGATACTGTCCATGTGAGCAGGGTGCTTTGGAAACCCTCACTCACATGTTGTTGCACTGTCCAGTTCATTAGGACTGATGCAAAAAAGTACATCACCTCAATATTATTAAAGCTGGAGGGGAAATCCGATCTGGACAAGGTCCATTTCATATTATCAGTGGAGGTGGTCAACATTATGGAACAAGTAGCTGTTTTCCTTGGGTCAGTTGTTAGGAGGCAAAGCCCTGAACCTAACAAACTAGTTTGATTTTGTCTATTCTATATTTTATTTGCTAATAAAGGTTATTATTATCATTATACAGTAAATACAAATATTTAAAAAGAATTAAATATCATATCACATAAAAATAAATAAAATCAATACTGAAAACACATGTAAAAGCAACAGAGCACAACAATCTAATTAAAAAACAAACACCTCTCTCAGACTGCTAGTCACCAAGGAAAAGCCTGTCTGAAAAGAAAGGTATTTGCCTGCTTGCGGAAGGAGAGCAAAAATGGGGTTAGCTTGGCTTTCCATGAGAGGACATTCCACAGTCTGGGAATAGCAATAGAGAATGCCTTCTCGTTAAGTGTGCTTGTGAGGGTAGTGGGATTGAGAGAAAGGCTTTCCCTGATTATCATAATGCCTGAGCAGGCTCATAGAGGGAAATGCAGCCTTTTAGACAGCTTAGGTGTTTAAAAAATAACTTTATAGTAAAATTAAACCTCCTAGACTTTTATCTTGTTTAGGAAGGGAAGCAGAATTCTAGTTTAGCTTAGGACTATATTTGTTGTTGCTTAGTCGTTAAGTCTTTGTGATCCCATGGACCAGAGCACACTAGGCCCTCCTGTCTTCCACTGCCTTCTGGGGTTTGGTCAAATTCATGTTGGTAGCTTCGATGACACTATCCAACCATCTCATCCTCTGTCGTCCCCTTCTCCTCTTGCCTTCACATTTTCCCAACATCAGGGTCTTTTCCAGGGAGTCTTCTCTTCTCAAGGACTATATACATACATTTTTTTTTGGTAGGGCTATATACATCTACAACAAAAAACACAAAAAACCCCCAAACCCTTGTTTGTTTGTTTGTTTGTTTGTTTGTTTGTTTGTTTGTTTGTTTGTTTGTTCATTCGTTCATTTCAGGTGCTTCTGTACTGCTCCAGTTAGTGCACAGCAGTACTCTGAACAATTTTCAATAAGGTAATAACCCTTCAACTGCAAACATCAGACCAACATTCACAGAAAGAAGACAAACAAAATAACTAAAGACCCAAATAATGGTGGAATCAAGAATCACAGGTGCTTAAGAGAGAATGTCCATAACTGCTTCCTTGAAATGTATAGATTTTAACATCCTCTTAAAGGATGGGAGGGATGGGGCCTGACACTCTTCTAATGGGAGACCATTCCACAAAGATGGGGCACAATTTCTGTTAGAAATCTTCTTTGTCTCTCTGTGTGGCAACCTGTAGAAGCTCAGCCTGTGAGGATTGGGTGGTACAGGCTGATGTTCTGAGGGAAAGATGCTCCTCCAAATAATGGGTCCCCAAACTTTTAAGGGCTTTATAGAGTCAGCCAAAACCTTCAAGCTGGCCCTGAACAAAAAGGAAAGCCAATGCAAGAGAGCCAGCACTGGAGAAACTTGTTCATACTCAATGCCAGACTGGCCACTGCATTCTGCACCTGCTGTAGTCTCCTAGTTAGCTGCAAGGGTAGCCCCACATAGACGGTATTACAGTAATGAGTCTTTGAGATCACCACCACATGCACCAGTGTTGTCTGAGACCCACCATCTAGGTAGGAGTGTAACTGGGCAATGAGCTTAAGTTAATACAAAGTTGACTCGAACATATTTGATGCTCCAAGGAAAGTTCCAACTTCAGGATCACACCTACCATATTTTTCTGTGTATAAAATGACACCTTTTCCTAAAATAATTAAAGGAAAAATTGAGGGTCATTTTATACACAGAAGGAGGCAGAGGCAAAGGTGCAGTCGCACACGTGCTCGAGTGCCTCTTGCTGCTGCTGCCACCACTGCCCAATTGCCTCCTCCAGGGTGGTCCACTCCTTCCCTAATGTGGCCTTTGACCTGCCTAACAGCTCCCTCAGCCTACTCTGCAGCTCGGCCAACTTCCCTTCTGGAAGTCGACTGAATTGTTGAACTGTATCAAGCTCTATCCCTAAATAAATCAGGGCCATTGCTGGTCCTTCTGTTTTTTCTTCAGCCAAGGATATCCTTAGTTCCTTGGTCATTTCTTGGGAGCCTAACATAAAGAACAAGGATGGTGTCCCAAGCCTCCTGCACCGCCCAGTGCAGGAGGCTTGGGAGCCTCCTGCACTGGGCGGTATCCATTTTCCCACAAAATAAAAAGTCCTCAAGATAGTGCACTACTTGCACCATCCCTGTCCTGCGCCCACTCCAAAAAATGTACTGAAATGCTGAAAAGGCAGCATATGATATGGAAGAGCCCATGGGCAGAGCCCTATCCATGTAAAAATGACCATCAAAAGAAAACCCTAACAGACCAAAATCATTGGGGTGCACTGGGAGGAGATGAAATGCAGACTCAATGTCACACTTAGTCAGCGCTCCCACATAGCATGCTCACACCATGCAGACTGCTGTGTCAAATGATGTATACCAGACACTGCACAGCTCTTGGGGAATCCTGTCATGCACTGAATCCCCTTTCAGAGAAGACAGATGATGAATCAAATGATATTCACCAGCTGCCTTCTTCAGAACCATCCCTAGTGAGGACACCGTAAATTTGGAATCAGTAGAACTCTAAATGGGTCCAAGACCCTGCCCTCTAAAATTCCTTTTTGAATTTTTGCCTGAACATCTTTTTCATACCTTGCAGTGACTTCAAATTCTTGGACAGCAACACTGTTCTTTCCTCTATAACTGGGATACCAAACTCAATCTTAAAACCATCTAACAAATAGCAAGCTGCTTCCTTATCAAGATAGTCCTTCAGCCATTCCACTAGCACTGCCAACTTAATTGGGCTGGGGCCCTTTAGGAAAACATGAAGCCCCAGGAGGTGGCTTCTTTCCACTTCCAAGGTCCTTTTGTCTTGCTCCTGCCTTTCCCCACACAGAAGGCGCTGATGTGTGTGACCCCCTGTATATAGAACATTGGTGCTGGAACCTACATGGTTGCCTATTGCAAGATCCCTTTGCATTGAACTCCAATGAGAAAATCCTGCAGCAAGTTAGCCCAACATCTTTTGGGTTTGTGTTTTTGCAAGTTCTCTCTCTCCCTTTCCTCTACTTTCTCACTATCCTTGTTCTTTACTTTTCTATTCAGAAGTTTGAAAATGTCTACTTATCGTCCTTTCAGATCTTCTCCATCATTGCATAGAGAAGGTGGTCTCCAGTGACAATGACCCTGAGGGGATTGCCTCCCTAACAACTGAATTATCTCTGTACCGGGGATGGGAGGAAAGGGGCTAGTTGCTTCCTATGATCCCAGGCCCCATTACCTGGCTTGGCACAGACCACCATGGGTAGCGTGCAATTCAAGATTGCACTGAGGTATTCGAGCCCATGACACTGGGCATACAGGTCCCTAAGAGTGTATTGGCTCATACCATGCTGGAATAGGCGGCACCAGTGGGCTAGCTCGTCCCCAAGGCCAAACATCAGAGCTAAAAGAAAGTCAGATGTGACAGCGTTCTCAGATGGCACCATGGATCCCTGAGCCACCACTGCTCTTCTTCTTCCTCTTCAAAGCTCACCCTGAGAACAGGTTCGTGCTGACTGGCCTGAAACATCAGCCTCCACATTGGCTGCTGGCCCTGCAATGCCTTCCACCTGGGAACTGGGTCCTGCTGTCTCCAACTGTTTGTTTGTTTGTTTGTTTGTTTGTTTGTTTAACACTTGCTCCTACAATCCTGCAGCAATCAATTTACATGATATCTGTGCCAGATACCCCCTTTTCTTTTATATTTACCTCTCTCTCTCTCTCTCTCTCTCTCTCTCTCTTTCTCTCTATCTCTCTATCTCTCTATCTCTCTATCTCTCTCTCTCTCTCTCTCTCTCTCTCTCTATCTATCTATCTATCTATCTATCTATCTATCTATCTATCTATCTATCTATCTATCTATCTATCTATCTATCTATCTATCTATTTAAATGATGGGGTGGGGGAGAGGCACGCCACTGTCCCCCCAACTGGGCTGCAGACCCTTATTTCAGACCACCCCATCTTGTCTCTTTTGCCTCATTTCCTCCTTTCCCCACTTTTATTTATTTATTTATTTATTTATTTATTTATTTATTTATTTATTTATTTATTTATTTATTTCTTGAGGCTTAGAGAATCCTCGAGGCAGTCTTGGCTTCTGTGCTCTTTTCCCTTTGCCTTTTTTTGTAATCAAAGGGGGGAGGAATGTGAAGATGCAAGCCATTGTCCCCCAACTGGGCTGCACCCCCTTCTTTTTCCAAAGGCCTCCTCTTCAGACTGCTGTTGACCAACACTCAAACGAAAAGGCAAGATGGAGGGGGCAAGCAGCCTTTTAAGGGCTTGCCTTAGCCCCTGCCCTATCATACCACTTTGGGTACCATCCTGTGCATGCCTCACCCGAGCAGCCAGGCAAAAAGCTCCCGCAGTTGCAAAAGTGGCAGCGAAAGGAGCCTTAGCATAAGAAACTGATAAGCTAAAGCATAAGGATCTGTACCTGTGTTTGTTGGGGGCTTTTTGCTCGCCTTTAGAGCATAGCCACTACCATATACTTTTTGGGTCCAGTAAAATTGTGTTGCACCACACAGGTTTTTCTTGGTCTTCCATCAGATACTTCCCCGCCTGAGCTAGGTAACAGAGGAAGGTCTCTATACCTCCTCCTGCTTCTCCAGCTGAAGTCATCCAGTCACGTGTGCACTTTCCACATATTTGAAGAAGTGATATGCTAGTGTTGCTTCTGCCTCTGCCCAGCAGAGATACATATAAATGAAACATTAACATCATTCACAAAATAAAGAAAATGGCTATGTAATTATACCATATTCTGTAACAAGCCATGGCAAAATCTCTGGTTTCTACCTCCTGAGAACACCTTGCTATACAACAACATTGTGAAACTCTACATTGACTGATTTCTTCAATCTCTCTCTTTCTCATGCTCAGTCAGAACCCCATACAGCATACTTGCAATATGACTACCCTCTTTTTTTCTCTGAACACATTATTCCTTTGTTCTAGAGATCTTTTAATGCCACTCACTCATTATCATGTAGCTTCTTAGCAAGCAAGCTCCCTTATGTTTGTATATGCCAAGAATGAACTCTCTTCACATAATTGCATTTTTCTATTGTGTATGCTTCCACATAGTGTAAGCTCTTGTGTTTAATTAGGCTTTGTTACTGTGCAGTCGAAGACAGTTCCTTTTTTTTTCTTTGCATACAAAATGTCACTAAACCATTAGGCCATATCAGGATAATTGTCAAGAACACAAAATATAACCTAGAGTTCCCACAGAATATGGCAATAAAAGGAGTAATTAATATAATTGGATTTGCTGATAATTTATCGTTTTTAAATATTTGCACTTTTGCTTTTGAAATTATTTTTAAACACAGACTTTGTTCTTGGAATGTACTGTACTATGAAATGATTAGCAGCTTGAAGAGTTTGATACCTAGTTCAAATGTGAGAGACATGTTTCTTTGGGTTAATAGGTTATGTTGGCCTAAGTCAGTGAGTTTCAGACAGGGTTAACAAGAGAAGAGCTTCACACTTTTTTAGCCTCATTCCCAGAACTGCAATGGTGAGGTAGGAATTTCTGCAGGAATTCTAATGAAAGTGGTGCTTATTTTTTTTAGCCAGCACAATATTCAAGGCTGAATATCCTCTTTTGTGTTTGAAGTCCTGAACATCAATCACAAAGAAAGTGAGGGAGGGGACAGTTAAGATTCAAGAATAAGTTCTGCTTATTCAAAGAAAAATTTTTATCTATGCCTACCAGGTTATGCACTACACACACAGAGCGAAGGGTAGGGAAACAGTTTTCTTTTCACACTTCTAGGGCATTCTGCTTCCCTCTCCTTTCTGTCCACTGCTTGAAATGGTGATCTCTTCCTTTTCCCCTCAATGAACATCAGTTAAGGATTTTCTCTCAAGATTGCTTGAAGAAGAGGGGTTCTTCAGCATGGTTAGAATTCCATCACTTCCAGGTAGACAATCCTGCAAAACACAAAATCCCAGCATCTCTTATGTTTCACCAGATACATCAACACCTATCATTCCAACCAAAAAAGTAATGAAGCAATTCTCTATGTGCTCATGCATGCATATGCACACACTCACAGAAACATGCACAGAGTAAATGGTATCCTATGTATAACCTATAAAATCCCTTTTCTCCCCCTTTGTTGTGTATTAGATTTTGCATGTCTTTGCTATGAATGAAGGGATAGTTTCAAGTCCAACCTAGAAAAGGAGGGAGAGAGAAAGCTTGGTATCCCCTCCCCATTGGCACAAAGACTTTCCCACCTCCTTGGCTACTTTTAATAGATAATAATCAGAAAGATCCTTAAAGAGTAAAGAGTGGCTTTGAATATGTGTTCACTGCTGGTCCTTTCATCACAGAATCACTGTCACTTTCACTGCCACAGAACCACTCAAGCAATGCAAGATTCCTTGTGACATCACCCACCCAAGTGTCCCCTTCTGAATAAATATGACTAATCTTCTCAATCAGAAGTGAATTCTTCTACCAATTAAAATCACTGCTCTTTAATGTCAAAATTTAATTTTGCTGAGCTTTGAGCAGCTCCTAGGGATGGAACAAACCCTCACTGAATTTTTTGCTGAACAGCAGCAGCAAGTTCCAGCAAACCACTTTGTCCATACCAAAAACAGATGTTAAATGTCTCTTTAGTTTCAGAAATGTTTACCCAACAAATTTCTCCTCAGAGATGCAGGAGTCCTCAATGAAAAAATTCTAATTTCTATGAGTATTTCAAGCCACAACATGAGTGCAAAATGACCCCCCTTTCCCACAATTACCTCCACTTTTCCATGCAAGAAAGTCATGTGTTGCTTGCTGGATAAAATATCAGGTTTGCTTCACAAATGTTCTGTTTTGCATGATATGACAAGCAGTGCTCAAGGATGTCAATGCTTGGGATGTCAATTAGAGAAGGGCATGAATTGGCAAAATGGTGATTCAACTTCGTGGTTCATTGAAGTCACAAATCACAAATCTATGAATTTTTCCGGAACTATGAATTAATTCATTGGTTCATAAAATGCTTCCCCCCCTTCCAGGAACCTAAAGACACCAAACTCGAAGAGAGGCTTCCTCTGACTCTCCTTTACAATCCCTCCAAGATTGGTGAAGTTTGGGTTTTGGATGTCTGTGTTACACAGAGAAGATCCCCCCCCCCCAACTCTCCTCTACAGTCCCTCCAAATTTGGTGAAGTTTGGGCTTTGGATATCTGAGTTATTTGCTCACAAAGCAGCCCCCCCCCCCGGAAAGTGCCTTTTTGCTACTGGCTTGAGAGTAGTTCCAGCACTGGTTCATGCCAGGGAGAATGACTAACAGAGATGGTATAGAGGTAGGCTGCTTCCTCTGACTAACAGAGACTTCTTCCTCTGAGTTACAGAAGTTGCAGAGACATAGATTTCTTCTCTTGCATCAGAGTTTGAAGAGATTTAGGTTTGTTCCTCTGGGTTAGGAAGGTTGCAGAGATATAGATTTGTTCTCGCGGATTACAGAGGCGGATAGCAGGCAGGCTGACTTCTTCCACTGGGTTCCAGAGGTTGCAGTGAGGCTGATTTGCTCCCCTGAGTTACAGAGGTGGCTGGCAGAGAGACATGTTTATTCCCTTGCATTTCAGAGATTGCAGAGAGACAGGTTTGCTCCCCTGGGTTACAGGGGTGGGAAAGAGAAAGGCAGACAGACGTCCTAGAGTGGCTGAGGCAGCAGAGAGGGTGAGGGGCTGACAGAAGTGGATCTGAATTTGGTAAGTTGAGGAGGCACAGAGGCTGAGATAGAATCCCAATCTCATTGGGTTAAATGAAGGGAATCCCAACAAGAGAAGGTACATCAAGCTGGAGGAAAGGAGAACTGAACTCTTCACTGAGGTCTGCAAGGTGCTGAGAGTGTGAATGTGCATAGAGAGCTGGGGATGTGAGATCGCAAAGAAGACATTGGGCAGAATGGTTCCCAGCAGCCACATGCAGGAACTTCTTGTCCACATTACTTGAGTATGTTGGTGAGTTCAGTGGTTGCCACCACAGGGGAGGGCAGACAAAAGAGGACTCTGCAGTGACCATGCTGTAAGAGTACCTGGCGGAGCCCCCACAGCCCCCCAAATCAGATCTCCTCCAGTCCTAAGCACAAAAAAAGGATATATGACCAGA
This sequence comes from Pogona vitticeps, assembly GCF_051106095.1. Taxonomy (NCBI): domain Eukaryota; kingdom Metazoa; phylum Chordata; class Lepidosauria; order Squamata; family Agamidae; genus Pogona; species Pogona vitticeps. The sequence goes on along the minus strand of NC_135788.1, from coordinate 73,919,597 downwards.
CCTGTCCACTGTGGCAATGGACCTCATTTCCATCCTCCTACCAGTGTCCAGAGAGAGCATGTCTTCTCCCATCTTGGAGACATGCCCCAACCCTGCCACTTCCATCTGGATCCCTTAACCATGGAAAGGCTGTCCTTCACAAAAGCAGATAGTTGAAAACAACGGGAGTAGTAGTAGCAGGGTTCAAGTAGCAGTTCTTGTATAAACCTGCACAGAGTTTCTCTCTTCCCCGTGCTCTTAATACTGTTGAGGACCCAGAGTCAGTGGCAAAGAAATATAGAGCCCATTCTTGGGACAGCACAAAAGGCAGTGTTCTCCTCCAGGGCCCTTACAATAACAGATAGACCCCTTTGCTCACTTAGGCAGCATAAAACATGAAAGGTTGCCAAGATGCAAGGTTTGGGGCCTGTTGATAAGTCTTGGCAAAGCCAAAATTGTGGGAAAATCTCAATCCGTGCCTCCCTGGATGGAGCAGACATAATATAAACAAACAACCTACTTATGTGGACAAAGAGCCTTTTCTCCAAGTCCAACAGGTTAACCTCAATAGGTCAGTCTTGATTCTCAAGTATAGCTTCCTTAGAGGCCCCAGAATTCTGACATTTTTTAGTCCACACTGCTCCTTTCCGAAGGCCATTCAATAAGCAAAATAACTCATCTTATCAGGCAGTTTTCAATGATTAAGCAGTTAAATAAGTAAAACTCTGCAGCATTGAACCCCCTTGTTTCTCTGTCACTTTTTCTGGCTCATTAAGTCACTTTGCAGTCTCAATGTTTTAAAGTCCAAACTCTTAGTAAAACAATAAACAATTTTTATTAGAAAGTATTAAGAGATAAAAGATTATAAAAGGGAGAGGAGCTCAGCACAAACACTGCTCCTCCCTCAGACTAGAACCAGAAGCCCATTGTTGGAGCGTAACCTCCATTACTCCATCACAGGGTGTCTTCAAGCAAGAATTTGCACTCACAGAAATGCACTTGCAATCCTTCCATACAAAGCAAAGCAAAGCAAAGCAAAACAAAACAAAACCCTAGTTCCTCATATCTCTCACAAGGTTTATTTATTACAATAGTCTAATTTAAAGCCCTCTGTATGTGTCTCTGTGTGTATTGCTACTGTTAAACAACCATCAGCCAGCAACCTCTTGCCAATCATGCAGGGATCTACCCTGGAAACACACACACACACACACACACACACACACACACACACACACACACCCTCCTGAGCTGCACAATACAGGTAAAATGAATCAGCCCAAAACAACTCCCAGCAATATTTTTGTTACTTTATTTCTTTTAACTAGTTTTCTGGGAGGAAGTTTGTTATTAATGCATGTTTTATTGTGTCATGCTTGAGGTTGTGCTTTAATAAGCCTTTGATCTATTTATCTTGTCGATTAGCTGGGGGAAAGCTGCAGAAGATACAGAAAGGTCGAAATAGCCACTGGATGATGAGTGTCAGCAAGAAGGTTGCAGATGACAGTCGTACTTATCACTACATGAATATTTCATGAGCTAGTTTCTCTGACCCCCTTCTGTTCCCAACACCTCTTCTGTTAGCTTTTGATTATGCTACATTTCCCTGTACACTGGTAAAAATTGTACAAAAAGTTTTTCTGTCTGTGCTCTTGGACCCAAAGATTTTTGCAGTAGGCTTCTGAGCTTGATGTTCACTTTTCCAGCCATCATTTACCATGCAAGACCAAGACATGCAAATAATGTAATGTCTACAGGTACTTCAAAATATGAAGCACTGAGGATGAAATCAAGAAACACCCACCATATTGTAAGATTTATGGCGGGGCCTAACCCAAGCAGACTTTCCTTTCCTACTTTATTTATGGTCATGGAAAACAAACTGAGGGAGAAGGCCAGATATAGAGAGAAAAGCTATCAACAAGAAAGGATGTGGCAAGCAACCTGAACTATATAAGCGTTCACAGTAATGGTGAAACAACAGATATGTGATACAGAAAGTTATAAATTCCCTTGTCAGCTGCTTAGATCCTTATGAAGCAAAGGAGAGGTCAGTTTATTTATTCATGCACAGGAAACAGGCTGATGCCTTTGTTGTCCTGTAGATATACAGATAGATCTTTGCAGTATGCAACATCAGCATACACGTGTAGAGTCAAAATAGACTTGAAACCCTACATAGGGCAATAATGAACCACTGTTTTGCTTTTGAAAGCATGACTTGAAAGTTGCTGCTTTTGGGTCTCTCTCTCTCTCTCTTTTCCTTTTAAATCTGGTTTGGTGCCGTACGTTTTACCTATCTGCTAGTGCTTTGACAACATATGTCTCATTTACTCTGTCTTATTCTTTTCCTTACTTACTACCAATCGCATGGGGAATAAAATGGCACTGCCAAATATCAACATAGACCCAACATCCCAATGACACTGAGAGCAAATGAAACTCATTCAGAAGGCAGTGTTCCTTGTTTCTAGGGGAATTTCCAGAGAGAGACGTAAGATGTCTATATTTTACAGATAAATATACTATATAATCAGGGCTAAAAAAAAAGGAGCTAAAGCTGATATCCTATCAGACTTGTTTTATGCTCATAACACTGTGGGCAAATGAAACCTGTACAGAATGTGGAGGGTCCTTCCATGGCTGCTGCTGCAGAGGCAGTAGTTCTTTGCCTACTCAGGAGAGGCATGTGCAGGAGGATGGAATACGGTGGCCTGAAGGATGGGGGAGCGAGGCTCGCCTTGAAAAGCCTGCTCACCCCTGTCCTCATCCTCTTTGTGCCATGCTTGTTGGCAGAGGCCGTGCAGCGGGCAGTTGGGGGCACTTTTGATTTCACCTCATGGTCAGGAGGCTGGTTGAAAGGCTTCAGGAGCGGTTGGCGCAGCGGTACTCCCTAAAGGTTTGGAGTGTGGAGGTGGGGGTTGAACTGTTTCACTCTCCCCCTGAAGGATTGATTGAGCTGGGACTATGTCATGGCTCATCTCCCCATCGGACCTGGCAACTGCTGCCGCATCCTGCCTCTGGATTTCCCTCCTTGTTAGTGGCTCAGACTCATTTCCCACACTCATATCTGCCAGTGGATCATCTGAGGCAGACAATGGCCGATTCTGTGAGGTTCCAGTCACTCCCAATGCACCCTCTGCATTGCCTTCTTGTGACAAGTTTCGCTTAATACTTTTGACAGGAAAAAGGTCAGATAAAAGTATTTTAAATAAATAAGTAATCAATAAAATACATTATACTCTTAAGTGTTAATATGAGAATAGACCTTTATAATTCAAGAACATATACATACTGTATAGTTTGATAAAAATATAAAACAACAGCCTGGCATTGAGAAAATGTAAACATTAGAGTTTCTATGTGAATGCAAACTGCTAACAGAAGTATAATGATGCTGATGTATAATGATTTTTTATGATGCATGAACGATGCAAGCCATGCTCCCAAATCACCAAGCTAATTGCTGGACCTTTTTATCTCAGACTTGAAATAAGAGATGAAATGCAGGCTATGTATTTTCTTTTCCAACTCCTGTGTAACTTAGGGCTTGTCTACACATCATGAAAGGACTGCTGGATCACACTAAATATGGTCGCTAGGAGGTCTGGTTACATCCAAATGGCACAGGGACCTCAAGTGACCCTCTGTGGTCTGCAGTCTTTGCTGATAATGTGAAGCAGCTTATAAACACATCAGGATATTAATAAATTAGTCACTTCCTCAGCTCGGTGGCGGGGTTGCGAAAGTGAAAAAGAAGTGTATATTCTCCTCCTCCTCCTTCTTTGCTGGCCATTCTAATACTTCTTTTGTCTCTACTGTTATTGAGAATAGGTTGAGCACAGTAAAAAATCAGAACCTTTCATACCCTGAAAAATCTATGATGCAGAATTGGGGCTGCCATATTTCAGCTCTTGAAAGCTAGGCTGCCTAATTTCCATATTATGCAGAGTAGATAACCCAATTTGCATTATATACAAATTTGCAGGATATGCTAATTAAGATGATGTTTCCATAGTATGCAAATTAAACCCATTAATTGTTGCACTGTTTTTCTGCCAAAACATTTTACACTTGGATCATATATATAATAATCACTGATCTTAGGCAGCCAGTAAAATGTAGAATGCTGTATGTGGAAGACGTAGATACAGATTCTAATTCCTGTTTAGTTGCAAAGCTTATTTGCTGTCCTTGGGTCAGTCAGTAATTCAGTGTACCACCTGCTTCCTAAACTTCCAGCCCCCAATAGCTGTTGCTGTGTTTTTACTGCTCTGTTATGTTATGAATAAAAACCATAGCAGGGTTGAAAATTTCTGACTACACTATCCAGAATCCCTCACACAGAAAAGTTGCTGGCCATGTTGGATAGAATAATGTGGAAGTTGTAAGTCCAAAGCTACGTATTTGCTTTGCTTTCATTTTCAGGAGGTAGAGAGAATTGGAGGATTCCTCTCTCTCTCTTCTCTGTCTCTCTCTCTCTCTCTCTCTCTCTCTCTCTCTCTCTCTCTCTCTCTCACACACACACACACACACACACACACACACACACACTTTTTAAAAGGCAGCTGCACATCTCAATGTATACGTGAACTTCATGTCATTTTGTAGAATTTGAATGGGGTAAGTCAAAGTAGCATGCGGAAGCTATATAATTGCACTGCTCCTAACAACGGAAGAGAAGGAAGGAAAGACAAATTTGTGTTCACTAGAAGGTGAATAGTAGTTAATGGTATTGAGTTTTACCTACCCCCACAGCTGTTTCTTTTCTCCATTCACATGTTTTTTCACTGTTTGGACAGTAAGTCCCATTACACAGAAGTTACAATGCAGTACTGCAATCAAGCCTCTGCTCACAACTTGAGTTTGTTTGTTTTTTAAATATTTTATTGTATTTTTTCTACTTTTCGATTCGTTGCAGTCAGAGTGATTTATTACAATATATTCCATTCATTTAATATTATACTCTCTAACACAGTATTGATCTAATCTATTCTACTTAAGTTGATTTAGATTTCATCCAGGTATAAAGAGGTTCCCATTTATTATTATTGAGTCTGTCATTTAATGTATCTGTCAAAATATCCATTTCTACTAGTTCTAAAATCTTCTCAATAAATTCCTTCTTTGTCGGGATCTCTGTCATCTTCCACTTATTGGCATATACAATTCTAGCTGCCATTATCAGTTGTACAGTCAAGTAGGTCTTGTTTTTTCCAGAGTGTAGCTTGTAATATATTCAATAAGAAGCTTTCTGGTGACACAGCAATTTTAACCCCTACATTTTTCTCTACCATTTCATGAATCATTTTCCAAAAGCCCTTGGCCTTATTGAATGTCCACCACATATGAGAGAAGCTCCCTACATTCCAGCACTTGTTAGAAACATGTTTATACATTTTAGTTAATTTCTCTGGTGTTACATATCATCTATAATACATTTTGTATACTTTTTCTTTTAGATTTCTAGTTTCAGTCATTTTAATATTTCATTCCCAAATTGGGACCAGGCATATACTTCTATATTATGTCCTATATTTTGAGCCCACTTTACCACACAATCCTTCACAATTTCATCTTCCATTTTTTGCTCCATTGAAGTATTATATAAACCTTTAATCAATTTTTCCTCTGAATCCAGCAACCCCTTATCCAAAGGTATTTTATCTTTCTGAAACCCTGTAGCTTTATCTTTTACATATCTTGATTTCAACAAGTTTATCGACCACCAATCTAAGATAATACCTTGTTCTGCCAGTTCATCTTTGTTTTTTAGATTAAAATCTCTATCTAATATCTCGGCATATCTCCTATTTTGTCCCTTGAGGTGTTCTGGCTGGATCAGAGAACGCTTCTAATGGAGCTACCCATAATGGTATCTTTCTGTAATGTTATACCTTAACTGTCTTCCAGACCCATAATAAAGCTCTCCTGATCAGATGTAAATTAAATGTTTTGTATTGCCTATACTATATACCACAACTTGAGTTTGATCCCAATGAGTTCATGTAGCCAGATGAAGACTCCTTCTGAGCTTGATAAAATAAGTACCCAGTTCACTGGGGAGGGGGGGCACTGGGAGGAAGTGGTCTTTGCATAATTATGCTACAAATTGCCAGAGAGTGCTCTAGCACTATGCGGCAGTATATAGGACAAAACAATAAATAAAAATAAATATACAAATACATACAAATACTTCGGAATATTTAGATACTAACTGAAACAAGTGGGTCACAAATTGGATCAAAGCAAACTGTTTGTAAAACACTTAATTCAGATTAAACTACATGTTATTCACACAGCCCAATAAACTACACTTAATTCAGATTAAACTACATGTTATTCACAGCTGGAAGAAACTGCAAGAGTCATCATGTCTGTGCCCCCATCTATGCAGGAAATGCAGTAAGAGCCATAATATCAGAATTTTGATAGATTCCTTGTGTGGCCTACAACTTCCATAATCCCCAGTCAGCATTCATTGATGTTGGCAATTGCTTTCTATACACAGTTTGCACTATTGGAAAATAGATTTCTGACAATAGATTCAACTGTTTGCAAAAGGATATGTTCTCAGCATTGCAACATTTACCCATTTCTTTGATTTACATCTCTGTGAAAGCTAGCGACACTACTTATTGGCTAATCACACACAAAGCCTTATTTGTCACAATCAAATAGACAAGCACTGATTTCCCATTTTGCCTATTATTGCCCCTTCTCCAAAGGCAAGGGACTTTTTTTTAATGGAAGCTTGGAATTCAGCCCAGATGATGGTTTAGACAAATATTGGGTACCATTTTAAAATCCAAGGAAAAACCTGCTAAAAGGGTTACATTGCATTCCTCTGGCTAATCTGAATACAGAATCCCGAAGGCTTTTAACTGAAATAGTATCAACTGTGTGTCCTGATGGTAATTTTTAGAGTATATATTTTAACTGTATTTTAAGTGTTTTATCTTTTTTATTGTATTATAATTGTTGTAAGCTGCCCAGAGACCTTTGGGTAGTGTGGGCAGCATATAAGTTAAATAACTTTTTTCAGCAGACAGATGTGATAGATATAATTTGAAAATAATTAAAAATCACCCTTTTTTCTTTATATTGTTGATTGTTATTTTATCACTGCCCGCATAACAAAATCAAATGATTTTTCGTTCCTAGAAAAGGAAGGAAAAAAACAGATTTTAATACCCTTCTACGAGAATTCCAAACAAGTGTAGTAAAAGCCTCTGCTGAGATTGAGTTTGATAATGTTTTCCCAAAAGTTTAATTTTTAACATTTCCTGATTCAAACAATAACATAATGCAATATTTAATAATATAATATGAATTATTAAGTACCAAATTGGGAAGCAAATAAGACCTAATGGTTGTTGTTGTTGTTGTTGTTGTTGTTGTTGTTGTTGTTGTTGTTGTTGTTGTTGTTGTTATTTATTTATTTATTTATTTATTTATTTGATTTATACCCCGCCTATCTGGTCTAACATGTAATTTTAATTTCGTTCTTTCGTTCTTTCGTTCTTTCGTTCTTTCGTTCTTTCGTTCGTTCGTTCGTTCTTTCTTTCTTTCTTTCTTTCTTGTAGTGTGAGCCTAGTAACAAGGTACAGTAGCTCTTTTCATAATGGGTGCAATCTGTACCTTCTTCAACTTTTCTTATGAAATTTGTTCCACAAGATATGAATGACTACAAGCTTACACTGATTTCAAAATAGGTAAATAAATTCAAGAAGGAGAACTGTCAGGCATATTGCCCCATACCTGCATGGAATCAATTTGGTTGGAGGGCAGTGATGGGAGAAGGACACTGAGTCCTGTTTGTGGCCTTTCCAAGGACACTCATTTGGCTGTTATCAGGAACCATGATGCTATATACTAGATGGACCTTTGTTCCGGTCCAGCATGTCTTAACCTAAGGTTCTTGCAAAATAAATGGGGGGAATCCATTTGCATCAGTAGTTGTGAACTACAGTCATAGTCTCTATAAAGGAAAATAGATGTTCTATAGAAAATTAATAGTTGTGACCATTGGCTTACTAAACAAATTTAGGACTATATTATCATGCTTATTAATTTTCAAAGCTTGTTTGCTACCTCCAGAACACAGACACACAGGTTTAATATATATTTCTGGATTTGAAGGCAGGATTAATCAAGCACACAATTCTGTCTTAATCAAAACTGTGATTGAACTCCAGCAATAAGAGTTTTTCTAATCATGAACATCAGCAGTCTCAATATAGGGATAATCAGTAAAAATCATGAACAATTGCTAACTTCCTTGATTTCAAAACCAGATCCCTTCCTTGGTGCCATTTTGTACTTTATCAGTTCTTTTTGTGGTTATATTTAGAATACAACTTCATCATCATTTCCATTTAAAGAGGAATAAATATTTTGGGCACAAGTTTGAGGAAATAAGACCTTCACTGCCAATGAGACACATGACTGGAATATATGTGAAAACTGAACCAGAAACAGATCTGCATCAGTGAATGAGTGACTATAGACAATATATGTCATGCTTTCATGTATTACTGACTCAGAAGATAAAACACACAAGGGTTAGAACATTGGTTTTGGTTTATCATCATCATAGTGTCCTCTAAAAATATTTTTGCTGTAGGTTACATTTTTTAAATTATACATATATGGGGAAAAGGAAAAAAGGAAGAAACAAACAGAAAAACAAAACTTAAATTAAAAAATATACAATATATAATCATGGTCTTATGTACATACATTCATATAAATTGACCATATGTCTATTGAAGATTTTATCTGGAATTTGTGTTAGTAGAATAGATGTTCATTCTTAGCTAAAGAAGTAAGAGTTGGCCATTGAATGTTGGGTGGTATGTGTTTATCTTTCCACCTTTTGGAAATAGAAAGACTTCATAAAATCACTGCCCATCAGTTATGTTCCAAGTTTCAAGAATATAACTTAAAAGTACACATCCACAAAGATTCTTGTCTGATAAAATTTGATATGATTCATTCAACCAAAATCTTGGCAAGGTGGCAGACCACAAAGAGGCGCCTCAGAACACCAATGGAGCTTTTCAGGTATAAAAGAAAGGAAAAAACTTACTTCTCTTCTTCATTTTTATCTCTCTTAAAAAAGCTGCTGCCATTGTCTGCTCAGTCCTACCATTTCACAAATAGCCAAGCACTCTCATTCTGTGATTGAAGAGTGTAGGAGAGAGCCTTTACCCACCTAGCATGGAACAATGGGATGAGACACTATATAAGAGTTAAACTAGGGCCACAAGTTCATTAACTTATTAAAACCTGAAATTCCCCTTTCACAAAGGGGCCTACCATAGTGCAAAACATGTCTGGAACCAATGTCAGTCCTGACTGACCAGTCCAGCCCTCTCCCCAGTGAGTTTCTGCACCAAAAGTACTCTGTCTTACAATACAGCATCATCTTGGCCATCTGCACTGGAGCATCAAGACCAGAGGCCTCCACCCGAGCATCGAGACCTTAAGTGCACAACATCCCATGGGGTCCCCTGTTTTCCCCTCCCCTCTGCTAAACCTCTTTTACTGCAATTCTGAGAGGAGGGGTCCAGCTGGGTGTCTCTTTTGGAGATCCCCTGAACCTATCTTGCTTTGTACTACCTGTAGCTGTGACCTTATTAAAAATTATCATCTAACCTTTATGAAAATTCAGAATGCCCTTGCAAGCAAGAATGGGATGGGTGAAAAAACACCTGTACCTCAAGGCCAATGCTGGTGCAGGTCAAAAATTCCCATTCAGCTCCTCAGCAGCCAGCTACTCTCCTTCTTGCCACATTGGGTGGGCAGTTGGACCACCTGTTAAGCAGGGAAAAGGACAGCGCAGGCATGGGCAGCCTTCTTAATGGTGCCCATCCTCTTGTGTCGCTCCCTGATCTCAGCTCAGCTGGATGGGTGGGCAAAGAAGCCCTGTCCCAGCAGCTCCATGCCATTGTGGAGGGTCCTTGCAAGCCCAGCCTGGAATAACAAGATGAGACACCATATATGAATTAAACTAGGGCCACGTTATTAACTTATTTAAACTTCAAATTCCCTGTTCACAAGGGGGACTGCTGTAGTGCAAAAAAAGGCGTAGAACCAGCATCAGTCCTGACTGACTGATCCAGCCCTCTCCCCAAAGAGTTCCTGTACAAAAAATGTGCTGTCTTACATCACAGCACCGTCTCGGCCATCTGCACCTGAGTACCCGGAGGCTGCCTCCACCTGAGCCTCAAGACCCTACATGCACTGCATCCCCTGAGGTCCCCTGTTTTCCCTTTCCCTCTGCTAAACCTCCTTTACTGCAATTCCAAGAGGAGTGGTCCAGCTGGGTATCTCCTCTGGAAATCCCCCGAACCTATTTTGCTTTACACTAGCCGCCATGGTTTAGGGGCTACACTGTATGCCCCAAGCCCCCCATCAGGCCAAAGATTTTGGCCCTAAGGCCCCTTTGCAAATCTCAAAGGAACAAATCTAACCCTAAATCTGACAAATGTACCCCATCTTCCTTGTATAACTGAAGACAACTAATTCTAATGTTGGGATGCGAAATCACTGACCCCAATTGGTCTGACGGATATACTTGGCTGCCCAGAACACGAAGCTGTGGCCACATAAATAAACTTGAACTCAGGATATTGGTATCCCTGAACCTACAATGATAAGAACACAAAAACCAGAATACCAACACCTACAGATGTGGCAGAGGTCGCATGAAACCACGGTACCTACGGGAAGACCACCTCTGCACCTTTTTAATATTCTCTACACTAGTAGCCCCCAAACGTTTTAATGCCAAGGACCGGTTTTGTTGAAGACCATTCTTCCAAGGACTGGTGTGTGTGTGTGGGGTCCATGCAGGGAGAATGAAGGCAAATGGAATCTGCCATCTGGGATCTCTAATGCTCCAAAAGGCTCCCAGTCCAATTAAGGTAATGGTTTTGTAAAACTGGCTGCAAAGTTATCCCAACAGAAAGGAAGCCAAATACTTACCAGAGAGATTTAAGTTGGGATTTCTCATCCCTGCTACGGGGATTAGGGTGGCCACTTTGACTGGAAATTTGCCACCAGTCAAGGGGCAGAAAGCCATTGTCCAGGCTAAGATTAACAAAGAAGTGGCAGAAGGAAGAGTGTTGGGCCTGTTTTTGGCCCCACCAATTCTGCATTTGAGGATATCACCATATGGGGTAATGCCAAAGAAGTCAGTCACCTGGTAAATTTAGATTGATTCACCACTTGTCCTTCCCATCTGGGGACTCAGTTAATGACAGGAGCCCTCAGGAGCTATGTAGCATGCACTATATATCATTTGATGCTGCAGTGCACATGATACAAGCCTGTGGAATTGGGACAAATTTAGCAAAGTGTGACATCAATTCAGCCTTCTGACTCCTTCTGGTGCATCCCAAGGATTTTGAGCTCCTGGGTTTTGCCTTTGAGGGACAGTTTTACATGGACGGGCGCTACCTATGGGGTGCTCTATGTCATGTTCAGATTTTGAGTGTTTTAATTCCTTTTTGGAATAGCCACTCAAGGACAGAGTGGGGTTGGTGCAAGTGGCCCATTATTTGGATGATTTTTTTATTTTGTGGGAACAAGGCACTATGCAATGCCAATGTCTTATGAGGCCCTCTCAGGAGCTACCACGAGAGCTTGGCATGCCTTTAGCTGAGGAATAAACAGAAGGCCCATGCCCAGTTTTAACTTTTCTGGGCATTGAACTGGGCACCATTCAGCAGTCTAGCCAACTGCTGGAGGCTAAGATTGTGGATCTAACCCAATGCCAATGGGGCAATGTTACCAAAGTCCAAGATTACATTGAAGGAGCTGCAGCTGAACTTTGCCTACAAGGTGGTAGCCCCTGGTAGAGCTTTCCTGCAAAGGCTGTGCTATGCCATGAAGGATATTATGAAGCCACATCACAGACATTGGCTTTCAGATGATATGAGGCAGGATTTGGCAGTATAGTTGAGGTTTCTTGGAGGGTTCAATGGGATCTCCTTTTGGAGAACTGAACTCTGGCTAGGGCAGAATTCCAAGTACAAACCAATGCTGTAGGATCCCTGGAGTACAGTATATATTTTAGGGGACATTGGTGCACTGGAAGGTGATCAGAAAGGTGGCAGGCATCAGGTATTACAAGGGACCTCACATTCTTGGAGCTTTTTTGAATAGTGGGTGCTGTATGGTTATGGGCTGTGACATGGCCCAACTCAATGGTGACCTTTTAGTGCAACAACTAGGCAGTTGTACACATAGTTAATTCACTCATGTCCAGAACCCAGAGGGTAATCGTCTTATTTAATGCCCTTACATTGTGCTGGCTGCAATTCAACATAGTCTTCCATGCTAAGCATGTCCTGGGGGTAGATAACAAACTGGCTGATGCCCTGTCCCATCAACTGATGGATTGGTTCAGGGCATTGAGTCCAGGGGCACAGGCTCACCTGGACGTCCTGCCAGACAAGGTATGGAATCTCAGAGGGTAGAAGCCTATAGAGCCATGAGCCTGGCAGTGGCCACCAGCACTCATTGTAGTTACGCAGCAGCATGCAAAGGGTTTTTCTTGTTTTGGCGAGGGGAACAGCTGGGGTAAGTGTGGCCTGCCCCAGCTGACCACTTGGTCCAATTTTGTGTTCATTTGCACCAGGAAGGATTGGCACCTAGATAAATATAATGAAAAATGTCAGCATTGGCATTCTATGCTAAAGCCCAGTGATACCAGGACACCACCAGGGCATTCAGCATTAGAAAGATGATAGAAGGTTGGAACAGGGAGTGGGCTGGTGCCAAGGACACATGCACACCCATTTCACCAGATATATTGGCTAGGCTTGGAGAAGTAAGGGGAATGGTGTGCTCAGATTCTTTTGAGGCATGCCTTTTTAGGGCAGCAACAGTCACTTCTCAGGCCTTACAAAAGGCTGGGATTCGAGAGTGGCAATTTGGCACCCATTCATTTCATATAGGTGCTGCATCTACAGTTACTGCTTTAGGTTACAGTGTAGAGCAGAGGTAGTCAACCCCCAGTCTGCAGCCCATTGCTGGCCTGTGGCTATGACCTCCCCCCCCACAATCCCCTCCCCATAGCTGCTTTGCGCGCATGCGGTATGAGACTTAGCGGGGCCTTAGCTGCAAGCCTGGTGCTGCCCCTGCAGGGAAGACGGTAGTTGGTGGGCCCCACCAGTGGTGGCAGCAGTGGAACAGGAACCCCCTGAGCCGACCTATTTTAGATAGATAGATAGATAGATAGATAGATAGATAGATAGAGAGAGAGAGAGAGAGAGAGAGAGAGAGAGAGAGAGAGAGAGAGAGAGAGAGAGAGAATTAGACCTTCATCCAACTCTAAACCCTTCCTTTTATAAAATGTGTTTCACTTTTTAAAAAATATACATATATATAAGAGCCCAGGCAATACAGCCAAGGCTCAAGTTCCCTCCAACAGCCCCCAAAACCTACTTTTTACACAGAAAGAGTGCCTTATAAAGATCAAGAGAAATCCCTCATTGCCTTCAGGCAATCAAAAGATAAGATATAAGTGGTGGGGACAGTGGGGTAGAAGGAGGAAAAGCAAACGTCAGCAATCTACCATGCAATGCTCAGTGTAAGGGCAATTGGTCATGAAGAAAACTGTATCCTCCACTGTAGTAAGGAAGGGAGAAATACAACTTCTGGCTCCTTCCCCTGCCCTTTCATCTCCCTCTCTCCTCTATCTCTTTAAAATGGTGTTCCATCCCTTAAAATGCCAGGTGTACATTTAAATAATGCAACGTGTACAGTGGCCTTGATTCAGAGACTGCCATTCTTTTATGAAACTATCTCCTAAGCACAATTAAAGAAAGAAAGAAACTGGTAGCAAAAAAGAGTAGGGGAGGACTCAGAATAGTAAACCTATTTGAGCAACAAAGATCCTCCTAAAGGACATTTGTGACAATCTTTTACAAAAGACGAATAAGTGGTGTCCATCTCATTCTGACTTGCAGCAGGCATAAAGAAAAGAAAAATCATTGTATAGTTCTATGGCAAATTGAGAGTTATTCTCTGTTAGTGTTTTTTAAATATAACTACCAAGGGCTGGCTGAGTGTACAGCCCATTTCAATGAAATTGCCCATTTAGCTGTGAAACTCCTTTTCAGAAGGAAGCTGCCTGTTCTTCCAATTAGACCGTGAGTTGTGGCAATTCTGTCACAATGGCTTATTACTATTTGAACTCTTGTCTGGTTTTGTGTAAGTGGGGGAGCTTTGAGGAAATTGAGGCGTTTTGTCCTTGAACTACCTCTCCCCTCACTATAGAGCCATTGAGTTTCTTTGAATCATTAAACTTTGCACAAATGGTAAAAGTGTTAATATTGAATCTGAAAATGCAAGCCCAAAGTGTATGGAAAAGACAAGATGTGGCACAGCCTTGTCTTGATTGTACATCTTTAGATAGCATGTAAGAGTTAGAATGTCTTTAGTATCCCAGATGAAACCACTGGGTTACACGAGAGAGCCAAATTATAGTACTGGACAAGAATTTGGAAGGTACCAATTGAAGTTCCCACTGAATAGTGAAGTTCAGCCTGACCTACCCCAGAATATTTTTGCAAGAAGAAAAGGTGGGCTATAAAGATATCAGATAAATACTAGAGATAAGTTATACTCAGTTCTGCTTCACTTTTTCAGCTAAATTACACAATGCCAAATTTGTACATGCATTTGGCAATGGATCAATGAACTGAAGTTGATAGCTAACAAGATGCTTTACTGGAATTCACAGGTGCTAGAGTATACATAACCAAAACATGGATGGGCAGAGAAGTGGGTGTTCCCTTGACTCTTGCCTGTCCTTCTGGTTATGCAGTCAAACACCAGGGTAGACTGGAGGGTCAGGGAGGGGGAGTAGCCATTGTTTACAGAAACACTCTAGAGGTTGTAAGGTGCTTGGTGGTGGCAACACCAGGTCTTGATGCCCTCCACGTGTTGATTGGGGCCAGGGATGGTATTGGGATCTTGCTGGGTTACCACACTCCCCATGACCCAGCCATTTCCTTACTGGATCTGGCAGACTTCATCTCCGCGGCGCTGTTAGAATCCCCAAGGCTTCTCATCTTGGGTGATTTCAACATCCATGTGGAGGCAGAGGTTTCTGATCCGGCTCTTGAGTTCTTGGAAACCATGGCTTCCTTGGGCATGTCTCAACATGTCAACGGCCCCACCCATGTGGGCGGTCACGCCTTAAACCTGGTGTTCTCCACCAAGCAAAGTGAGTGTGGTCTGATGGTGACTGACCTTGTATCAGTCCTCTTGTCATGGTTGGATAACTGCCTAATCAAATGCAACCTCTCAGTGGCTGTCTCTCCTTGCAGGGAGCAAGGACCTATTTTAATGGTCCACCCTCAAAGGCTACTGGATCTTATAGGATTCCAGGATTCCATGAGAGTGATTCTGGCTGACCTGACTGGTGCTCCTGTTGAGGCTCTGGTTGATGACTGGCATGCCGCCACTACCAGGGCTGTTGACACGATTGCTCCTAAATGCCCTCTCCATTGCAGAGTTTGTCCAGTGCCCTGGTTTAACCAGCAGCTGCAAGCTATGAAGCAGAACAGGAGAAGGCTAGAGTGCATTTGGAGATGGAACCTGATGGAATATAATCAGAAAGCTGCCAGGATCACCATTACCTTACTAGGGTGAGGCCTGCCAGTAGAGCTCATTTCGCTGTCCAGATAATCAGCAGATGGAACTTTTCCGTATAGTCTGCGATCTATCCAGAGTTGGTCACAATGATTGGCCTCCCATTAGCATCTCACCTGACCAATTTGCAGCATTTTTAAAATTTAGTGGAGACTATCCGTTGTACATGCATTTGGCAATGGGTCAATGAACTGAAGTTAATAGCTAACAAGATGCTTTACTGGAATTCACAGGTGCTAGAGTATTACATAACAGATTGACAGATTTTATTTTCTTGGGCTCAATGATCACTGCAGATGGAGACAGCAGCCAAGAAATTAAAAGACGCCTGCTTCTTGGGAGGAAAATGATGGCAAACCTTGACAGCATCTTAAAAAGCAGACATCACCTTGCCAACAAAAGTTCGAATAGTCAAGGCTATGGTTTTTCCTGTCGTGACGTATGGAAGTGAGAGCTGGACCATAAAGAAAGCAGACCGCCGAAGAACTGATGCCTTTGAATTGTGGTGCTGGAGGAGGCTCTTGAGAGTCCCCTGGACTGCAAGGAGAACAAACCTATCCATTCTAAAGGAAATCAACCCCTATGTGCTTACTGGAAGGACAGATCCTGAAGCTGAGGCTCCAGTACTCTGGCCATCTCATGAGAAGAGAAGACTCCTTGGAAAAGACCTTGATGTTAGGAAAGTGTGAAGGCAAGAGGAGAAGGGGACGACTCCGGGAGGTAGTGGAAGGTAGGAGGTCCTGGCGTGCTCTGGTCCATGGGGTCACGAAGAGTCGGACACGACTAAACAATGACGACATTATTTTATATTTAATGCTATTTGGGAGAAGAAGAAATTGAATCCATTTCACAACTGTGCAAGACCTCAGCTTTCATCCCAAACATTATGCTTTTATGACTTTTTTCTAAAAATTTTTTTAAAAATCCCTGTGAAAAACCCTTGACAATACACTTTTGAAGAGACACTGGAAGAAAACGCATTCTACAACATTGTCCTTGAGATTATTAGAGACAGTACTTTACAATATCAAGATAAATAGACATATCTGTTTCTGTTTTCCTTGAGGAGTAGCTCCAGAATGTCCAGGGGGAAAAAAGAATAAATTGTATTCATTGACTACACCACTGGCTAAGGCTATTCTAGCCCTAAGGGACTGGAAGTACAGGTGAATGCTGTTGGTTTACACTAACAACATTAAAAGAATTTTACAGGCCCACCTGAAACAGAAAATGACATTAATACTATTAGTAGTATTAAAATTCAGCAATTCTTTCCAGTTCAACAGAGTCCCCCAAAAATGCAGAATAAAATCACAATATAGAAATAAAACAGCAATTTAATGATACGGCTATGTTGAATATTGTCTAATTTCACATTTTGGAATGAAAAGAGCACTCTCATGAGATGCAACTATTGCTTAAAATTCCCTTTTCATTTTTTCCCTTTTGAAAAATAGAGAAATAAAGGTATTTTTATTTGACGCAGAGAGAGACACAACACAAAACCCCATTATCAGAAAAACCCAAAGGTCACCAAACACTGTTCAAGCTTCCAACTCTTCATCAGCAGATTCCCAGGGGCAAAGCAATGGAGACTGAGGAGGAGAAAGAAGTTTATTATTAGATTGTTTTGTGTATTTGGGTTCTCATTTTTCACCTCCTAAGACTCCCAAATAAATAGAAGGTACTTCGCCTTATAAATCAGTACACTTCTAATACTTACAAGGCGTTACAGGGGACAACTGCATAGAATATATTCACAAGCTTACTTTATTCACTTCCTCTGCAAAACAACTAAAGCAACTGATACAATTCATTTTCAATGATAGTCCAGTGTTTTCGACAAGCATGGAAGCTGATGACTGAATGCAGCCTAGAGCAGTGCCTGTCTTGGAAATTAATAAAAATACCACAATCAATTTAGCAAAATTGGATACAATAATTAGTGAGACTCGTGAGGCTGCATTGAACAGGTGCCACTTTTTATTATACTTAGTTGTGGAAAGTCAAGTAGAGGGGATCCTGACATGCAGTCAGGCCTATCCTGATGTGCAGTCACACCTCTTAGGTCTCATTTCAGGGTTAGCCTTGGAACAATGATTTCATAATGACATCCCATTCCAGAACTTCCCAGCCCCAGCAGGATGAATAATGGGAGGACCCCTTAGGACAGTTCTCTTTTTTTCAGGTGTGATTCAAACAACAGGGGTCACCCACCCTCTTTCAGACCCCCAGGGTAACATTGAGAACTATAAGATGCCCTCTTATTACATGCAGATGCTTTTACAGTCTCCTTTGGAGAACTCTGGGTGGGGAAGCTATTGTGTTTATCTAGCTAGGATGCTTCTCACAGGGGTGTGATGTTTACTGACTGATTTGGTTTCTTCCCAACTTCTGATTTGGTTTCTTCCCAACTCTGGCATTTCAGCAGTAATAAATGGATTGAATGGGTCCAGATTGCCCTAGCATTGGCAGACTAGATCTGGTTCAGGCCATCTCTGTATACTTGGCAAGGTGTAGTTCCACTCCTGACCCTTTTTTCTGCACCATTCTAGTAACTCTCTTGCTAGATTGAAGCTTTGGTCAGTTTCCAAATAGCTTTTGGTCTGGCTAAGTTTGGGAACTTTTCTTTCAGCACAGATTGGACTGATTTCATTAGGTGCTGCAGTTCACATTCAATTGCTAGGCATTCAAGCTGTTGGCAGCTTGTGTTTGAATGCCTGGCAACTGAATGCCAGCTGCAGTGTTTGATGAAGAGTATATACTCGATTCCTTTATGTCCTGAACTGGACCATGGTATTAATTGTTCTTGTTTTCTTTTCTTGACAAATGGTTGGACTTACTGGGAGTCTTGTCAGGTGTCGAAAGCCACAGTTACATCTTCTGGGCAGAAGGCAAGGCTGACATTCAGTAAGGGAACCTTACTGCTCCTTCACACCCACCAAGATGTCTGGCTCCCAGTAAGGGGTGCTAGATTCTATAGTGGATTTTCAGATTTCAAAACTATTGTATGGTTTGGTACAGGAATGCTCCCCCAGTTAATATTGGGTACCTATTTCCCCAGACATCTTGGTAGGTGTGAAGGAGCAGTAAGGTTCCCTTACTGAATGTCAGCCTTGCCTTCTGCCCAGAAGATGTAACTGTGGCTTTCGACACCTGACAAGGCTCCCAGTTGTAACTTTTTCTAAGGAAAGGAGACAAGCCTGATGAATGGAATCCAATTTTATACTCCAAAACAGAAGAGCTAGAAGAGTGTTGTAGGTCTTTTCCCTCCATGAAGGAATACCTAGTTCCTGCAGTAACTGAG
Source organism: Pogona vitticeps (assembly GCF_051106095.1). Classification (NCBI taxonomy): domain Eukaryota; kingdom Metazoa; phylum Chordata; class Lepidosauria; order Squamata; family Agamidae; genus Pogona; species Pogona vitticeps. The sequence goes on along the minus strand of NC_135788.1, from coordinate 73,900,639 downwards.
ATGGTGCATGCAGTAGTCAGAACCAGCCACCCCACAACACACAAAATCAAGATAATGTACATTGATGAGACCAGTTCAACACAAAGCTGAACAAAAGAACAATCCATGAGTAAGGGCTATCAAAATAACACCAGCACTGAAAGGAAAATCCCAAAAACTAGAAATGGTCAGGATGGATGTGAAGGAGGTGAAAGGCAGCCTGAATATTGCATTTAGTTATAAAAATCTCTTTACCACAATAGTAAACTGGAGCAATTCTGTGTTGGAATAGGTATAACGGAGGGAGCAAAAATCCCTTGCTATTGTGTAATTGACCACAATAGGCTAACAGCCTCATCAAGAATCCCATGCAGAAAAAAATGTTGCACAGGAGGAACTCTGTGCAGAAAAAAGCCCATGCAAAACTATTTTCTCTGGTTTCACTTCAGTCCCAAGGCTGAACAAAATTATACTAATCAGAAAGGTTACACAAATTGCCATCTGCCCCAAAGGTGCTTCCTAGCATTCCCATATGGATGCCTGGGTGCCATGATAATCAAACTCTACTGCTCCTCAACAAGAGAGAGTCAGATCATTATACTGCACATGCAGAGTCTGTACTGTCTGCCAAAGTGGTATGCAGTAATCTCCACTGTGCACTGAATCATGGGCCTAATGGCAAAATGAAGTGCTACACTGAATGCATACGATCTGCAGAGCTCTGAATGATAAAATGGGATAACCAAGGGTAGTGCTCGCTTCCGTGCACAATCTCCCAGCATCACAATCCTAGATGTCACTGTGCTTCCCCATCTATCTGCAAAATTCTCCCCTCCCACAGCTGATTGGGTGACTGGGGAAACAATAATTAATGCATAGAAGATATTCATAAGCACAGAGCTAAAAGAATTTGTTTTTCATAATAGTTGTGCTTATAATGAGACACAAATACAGTAATCCTATTAAGTATTTGAATATTTAAATCTTTTAAATGCTTCATGATTTTAAAAAGATTATTGTGCAACTATGCTCTTTAGAAAAGTATTGCAGACATTTATAGATTACACTATGAGTATCAAGGTACTTTGAACTGTGGGAATTTTATATCTAAACAGATTTCTTAAACATAAAACAGAATGTCTGTTTCAGGTTGTTTCATTTCATTTCTGACCATTCACGTTCCTCTGGCGTTTATTCAAGAAGTCCAAAAGGGGATATAAGAACTACGCCTAAAAAGCAGAGGCAAGGCAACAGAGAATCAATCTACTGCAAAAGCAGGCAACAATACAACTAACAACAGAAGGGGAACAACCAGGCAGTACACTTAGTTGGACAAGCTGGTGAACATCAGGAAGGAGTTTGTACAACCATAGTGCAAAGTGAATAGCACATAGTCAAAAAGTTGCAAATGAACAGCAGCTTTACACTTATTGTGTCAGAATATGAGGCATTCTGGATCATATAATTATATGTATGTATATCACATTGCACTTTCCTTCTCCCCAACTTCCTACACTGCTTTAGTAGTGTATTGATATGCTAGGAGAATATCTTTAATGACTTGTAATCCCCTTTTGATTCTGACAGGGAGGGGCTGCTTTCCTTTCCCCCCAAACACACACACACACCAGAAGCAAAACTCTCATTCATTTGCCCCTCCTACTTGCTTCACATGTCTTCCATTCCTATCTGATGTAACTGAAAAAAGAAAAAAAAAAAGAACAGGGGGAGAATAAGGGAATTGAACCCTCATCCCAAAAAAAAACTAAAACAAAACACTGATGAACTTTTAAGTCATGAGCCAAGATATTACCCTACATTACCCTCCTCTTATTCCCTGTCTCCCTGCCACCCCATCTCTGTTTGCTTGACTGCTTGTTTGTTTCAAAGATTTAAAAACATGCTTCCAAGCAGGCCTGTTTGATTATGGCACACTTTGAAACAAAGCAAACAAAACAAGAAAGGATGCTAGAAAGGCTATTACTATTTCAGCATGCTGTTTGTCAATTGCTCACTCTCACTCTGGAAATCTTTGATGCTGCAGCATCAGCAACAGTACCTTCCTTTTGTTTTTCTGCATCTCTCCACAACTCCCTTGTTCTTTCCGAGAATCTACCAGCCCTCCAACTGATTTACTCTTTCACACATACACACATGACCCTCAGGTGTTCACAAAAATATCAGCTGGAAGGGTGGGAGTGAAACAAATGTTTTGTAGTGGGGTCAAGGTGTGAGGCATCAGAGATTTAGGCTGTAGCAGTTCTACTTGGTTCAGGTTAGAGATAGGGATATTTGAATATCCCTGTGCAGCTGGACCTAATGAGGGCCCGGGGGGCCCTTGCTGCAACACCAGTCCTACTCATCCTTCCAATCGTGCCCTGAGCTCCACTCTCTTCCTGCTAGACTGGCTACTCCAGGCAGGGGGTGGAAGGATGAGTCTATCTACACAGCTTCTGAGTGGCCAGCTGAGTGGGGAGAGAGCGGAGCTCTAGGCACCACTGGAAGGACAAGCGGGACTGGTGTTGTGGCAAGACATATGAGTAGACGGTCTGGTCCCAGGGGGCTAGACCCTCATTATATCCAAATGTGTGGGGATATTTGTATTCATATACAAATACAAATATTCCCATCTGTAGTTCAGACCAACCCAAACCCTTTTACACCTTCAAAATTCCTACCCTTTCCCTGAAACACTATCAAATGAAGATTTTGCTGCATAATTGAGACACTGGATGAAAGAAAGGTTAAATGAAAGTGAAATATGAAGAAAAAAACATTAAATGTTAATGTCCCCTCTTTTGTTAAAAGAAAACATTCATATTTGAGAGGTTCTCTTTCAGGAATCAACAAAAGAACACGGAAAATGAGAGTAAGAGGTTCTTTCACATTTTTATTCCTTTGTGTCAGTTGCATTTCTAGTTGCCATATGTCGGAAGTGAATTAAAGCATATTAACAACCAGGAAAAAAACTGAGCTAAATTGACTCAGCTTACTTACTGCACAAAAAAAATCTGATCTAAAGCTAGAACTTAAGAAGTGCGTATATGCACACACAAAGAATTAAGGAAAAGAAGTAGAAGTTGCCATGCATAGTCCTAAATACAAATTTACTGAGATCATATTTACCTAAAGATGCAGATAAGGTGTGAGAAAGAAACATTGAGAATGTGGAATGCATATCTGTGCTTTGACAAAGAAAAAAACCCAATTGGCTACAGGCAGGTGCTTCAAGAGAGGAGTTTGCTGATTTGAATCAACTGTCCTATAGCTTCTTTATCCAAATAACCTCATGACATCATTATAGCAGCACGAGAGTGCAGTCATGATGTTGTGCAGCAGATCACATCAACATTCTACAAGGCAATTTTAAAAGTAGGGGCAGCCCAAAAAAAAACTTTGAAACTTGTCTTCTAACTTGCCACAGGTGTATAAGACTGTCTGCTTTTGTTCTGTGCCAAATTTGGGAATGTTTGGACAAAGGGTTTTCAAGTTATGATTTGTTAAAAGTAGAACTGTTTTATTACGACCATGTGACTCCATATGACCCTAGATTTAAAACAGATCAATAAACAGGAAATACCAATCTTGCTTATCTTGAAACAGAACAGTTGGCCTCAACCAAGTTTTTATTTGGAAAGAATCCATGCTGCAGGGGCTAAAATACTGATCCATGAACAAGACCTTGCAAATGTTTAAAACAATGTTTTGTTATAAGACTAAACCTGTGTGATATAACCTTGCCAGCAGGAGCTTCATGAAATGAAACACTGCATACATTTGTAGATGGGGGGAGATATATGGAGGGAAAGATCACAGAAATAGACTGAAAAAACAGGTCTTCTTTAAAGAAGTAAAAAACCCCAGTTTTGCTTCAAAGACAGTAATGAAGTAACAGTCCTCCATAAAGAGAGACATGTTGCCATGTATTCTTGGGAATTAGCATACAATTTTGTAAGACATAGTCAAAATATTTGTCCTTATGTTAGAAAAACAAATAGCAGGTTTTAGATTTTTTTTCTACCACTTTCAGTAAATATTTTCTCAGGATTTCTGAGACCAAACAGTCTCCTCACATGGTTTCTCTTACTGCCACTTCCCCCACCAAGTCATCTCTGTTGGTCAGAATCAAGGATAGCAACCCTTCTAATCCAACATTAACCATATTATTATATTCCCAGTTACTATGTATGAATGTGTGTCATTGAAGCTACCAACATGAATTTGACCAAATTCTGGGAGGCAGTGGAAGACAGGAGGGCCTGGAGTGCTCTGGTCCATGGGGTCACGAAGAGTCGGACATGACTTATCGGCTAAACAACAAAAAAGTATGAATGTAAAAGGAGGTCAAAGAAGAATGGTGGCAGAGGGGGGAAATCAATTCAATTGAAACATGGTATTGAAGGAGAATTTTATGGATTCCATAGATTATAAGAAAGACTAATAAATGGGATAAAGGTAAAATCAAATCTGTATTCCCATAAAAAGCTAAAAGACCAAACTGAACACAGCGTGAGAAGACAAGACCCAATGCAAAATATAAAAATGCTAGAAAAAGCAGAAGAATGCAGGAAAAAAGGAAGATTAATTGACTGAATGAAGGAAATCCAGTCTTTAGTTTGCAAGACCTAAGCAGAGCTGTTAGTGACAGGACCTTTTGAAGATCATAAATTCGTAAGTTAGGAATACCTTGAGAGCATCTAACAACAGAAAAGCCACTAAACCTTCACACATTGCATACTGTGTTCTGTTTATATTTGCGAATTTGAGATATAGCCATAATCTAATTGGAAATGTCATACAGTATTGACTTTATTAATATATCAGAAAGTGCTAACATGATAGGGCTGCCACGCTGAATTAGTATCATTGTGGCATTTCTGCTGACAGTCTCATTTTCACATGTCTGTAAGCTTAAAAAAAAAGTAGGCTTTTCAAGTATGCAGATTTACTTTCACCATAATCAGAGCACAGGGTAGGATGTATTCATTAAAGGAAACAGGAGCAAAGATCTCTTTGATATTGCCTCATGTGCTTTCATATATCTTTTCAAATTTAGAGCCCATTTTTATTCCTGCCTTGAAACATGAATGCAAAAAAACTTATTATTATTATTATTATTATTATTATTATTATTATTATTATTATTATTATTATTATTATTATTATTATTATTATTATTATTATTATTATTATTATTATTATTATTATTGATGATGATGATGATGATGTTGATGATCATCATCATCTCACAGTACTATAAGCAGCAGCAGATCTCAGAAATCACAACATTAGAGGTACAAAAACGGCAATAAGAACAGCATACATACTGTGTCGATATTTAACAGATACTTAGCTTTTTGGTTAAAACTTGTGCCTGCTATATACTACCAGTCAATGTTTTTTATAATTTTGACTCTGCCTGGAGTTTTTGAATAATAATAATAGTACGAATAATAGTACCCTCCATGGGCACAGGCCCTGTTGAGGCGGAGGGGCTTGTGTGCTTCAGTGAGGTTGACAGATATGCTGAAGGTTCTCTCAAGCCAGACTGGTCTCAGTTAAGAATCCAGACCAGCTATGTCTACCCACCATCAATTATGATGAGAGGAAATACACAGAAATCCATAGCAGATTGGTCATTGCCCAGATCAACAAGGATTGCATCAGATGCTATAGCCTCCAGGGCATCTGGTGACAAATCTGTTAAAGGGCTCAGCAGAATATGTTGAGGAACCAGGACAGGCTGCTGCAAAGCTACTGGAACAATGTAAACACAAAACTTGGACTCTCACAAAAATCATTTTAATCACTAATTTTAATAATCTCCCTGCAAAGTTAGTCCCCCAAAGCAACATGCATTATATTTTGTTGATATAATGCTTTAGGTCAATTAAGTGATCTACACTTAATTGGACAACACCAGCAATCATTATGTTAGACTACACAGGGAAGCCATTAAAATCCACAAACACCAGCACAACTTCAACAAAAAATAAAGTCTAAAAATCAACGAAGCCTGGCTGCCAGCACTAAAAAATACAGCCTGCAAAATGGTCAGTGAACTCCACCCAGCCACAAGGACCAGGGATCACTGCACACAAAAGACTAGTCAATGACACCCCTCAATCAGTCACAGATCATTCCCCCCTTATCACAACAAAACACTCATAACAAAAAACACCCTGATCACCAGAAACACCCAATCTCCTGAAAAAAAAAATCTGATTGAACAGCTACAAATACCCAACAATCCCACACACTACACCAGAACACAGACAAAATTCTAGCTCCTGTCCTCTGAAGATGCCGGCCACAGAGACTTGCAAAATGTTAGATAGAAAAACCTCCAGAACATGGCCGAACAGCCTCCCCCCCAAAAAAAACCCCACAACAACCATAAGTAATCTACAATTTAAAAGATTGCATTCACTTGGCATGCTATTCTGTAATGCATTTATTTGTGCAAGTAAAGTGCTAAATTGTGAGATTAATATTCCACATACATCTTCAATATGACTAAAAACAGGGTAAAAGACACAAGTAAATTAGGCACTTAAAATCATCCTGAGGCAAGGTCTAATAATGACTAAAATCTTGTTGCTTAGCGTGGTATGATCTTACTTTGGCTCCTGTCCTCCCTGGAGGGCAAATCTCAGAAGGTGGTATTGACAGATCCTTGTTGGTCTGTAGAGTTCCTCAGGGCACTGTCATGTCTCCCGTGCTATTTAACGCATACATGAGACCACTGGGAAATGGTGTCATGAGTTTTGAAATCTGGTGCCACCAATATGCTGATGATTCCCAACTCTATCTCTTCTTTACATCTAAATCTGAGAAAGCTGTTTGGTTCTAAGTCAGTGACTGGAGTCAGCAATGGACTGGATGAAGGTGAACAAGTTGAAGCTTAATTCAGAAAAGAGGTGTTACCAGTTAGCGGAATGTCAGATCAGAGAATACGCATTTAGTGTGTGCTGGATGGGGTTACACTCCCCCTGCAAACTCATGCTTGGGTTCATCCAGGAGCCAGGTTGCTCAGGTCTCACTGGTGGCTAAGAGTGCATTGGTGCAGCTAAAATTAGTGTACCAGCTACACTTGTTCTTGAAAGTGTCTAACTTATCTATGGTGACACATGCCGTAGTTACATCCAGTTGGGTTACAGACATGCTGATAAAGTTGTTGATCTTGGAGGGTCTTGATTTATATATTTGGCAATCTGTACTGGCAATGGATACCCAGTGTGGTGTAGTGGATAAAGTGATGGACAAGAACTCAGGTGGCCTGAGTTCGAATCTTTACTCAGCCATAGGAAGCTCTCTGGGAGAGTGGTACCAGTAAAACTCGTGGCACAGTGGTTAAACTGCTGTACTGCAGCAAAACTGTGCTCACGACCTGGGGTTCAATCCCAGGTAGCCGGCTCAAGGTTGACTCAGCCTTCTATCCTTCCGAGGTCAGTAAAATGAGTAGCCAGCTCACGGGGGGGGGGGGGGAGAGAGATGTGTAGCCTGCATAATTAACTTGTAAACCACCCAGAGAGTGCTTGAAGCACTATGGGGTGGTATATAAGCAGCACACTTTGCTTTTGCTTTAAATATTTCACTTATCTTGAAAGCCCTGTTAGGGTCACTAAGTTAGTTCTGACTTGACAGTACATAACAACAACAACTGGCACCAAAACCACTGTGGAAACCGAAGATCAGATGACAGAGGGCATAAAGATACAAAGAGAAATAAAATGAGAATGTAGTATATTCTCATCATTACTTTTCAATTTGCAGTCGTAAACATATTTTGGGAAGCACCTCTTCATTCAAATAATTGCAAGGAATGATAATCAATAACAGAACACACAATATTACCAGCTAACAGTTCAGATGGTCTGCAAAGGGTACTCATTAAACTCAGTGAAATAAATAGTGAATACAATCTAAATATGAATGTTAAGAAAAATGAGTTCATGGTAATCAGCCAAAAGCAGGCAGCTCAAGAAATAAAGTTAACAAACTAAAATGTGGAGCATGCTGTCAAACCTAAGCCACTTGGGATTTGGTTGAATGAACAAAGGGAGCGTAGCCATGCAGTAGCAGTCAGAAGAAAAATTACCCAGGGCAGCTTCCTTAAGATAAAGAATAAAATATGTGCTGAAGAATTAAAGTTGGCTTTTGTAAACATGCATTATACAGTGCTATGAATTTCTGGTTCTGTTCTATGAAACTGTGAAATTTAATACAGGCTCTTTTTTTTCAAAAATGGAAGCATTTCATAAATGGATTCATTGCATGTTGTGAAAAATATTTTGAATCAAGGGGGTGATCAAGCTGAATGAATTACTTGGAAGAAATCCTAAAATTTACAAAATGCAGGGTGCTCAGACACTTAGATCCTGTACGAAGAACAGAAAGTACAGATTGTTACATCTGAACATTCAAGGTAGAATAAATGGGGCAGGAAGCACAGGAAGGAGAAGAACTTACTGGCTGAAGAACTTTGGAGATGGTTTGGATGCAATCACAACATCATTCTTTAGATCTCCTGTTTCCAAAGTCAATATAGGCATAATGACATCCAATCTCTGATATCAGAGGAGAAGGAAGAGCAGCAGCAACTCTTTCCCTAAGAGTGCTAGCAGTTCTGTTGTTTTATTCCAACATTATATTACAGTATCAGACAAATAATGTTGCTTCTGTTGTGCTAAACATTAGGCTACCCCATGTAACATCATTATGTTAGGAAGTATTTATTCAAAGCAATTTCCACTAGTCACATGGGATTACATAGTGGGTTGTCTCAGGCTATACAGGGAGAATGATTATTGCAAAAAGACTGACTATCAAAGAAATGTATGCAGAAAAAACACAGCTGGATACACAAGCACAAGGAGAGTGAAGATGCCCCTACAATTTTGTTTGGACAGTGCAAATGGGGAAAATGCACTTTCTGCCACACATTGGCTGAAGTCCTGCTGTTTAGCATGTTACGCAGAATGTGTGGGGATTTGGTGAGTCAACTCAGGCTTTTAAACCTGCTAGAGAGGCCCTTCTCATCATCTGATCAGCTTCAGAGTCCTGTTTGGTGGGGATTCAAAGGTGTGGTCACTCCCTGGCTCTAGAACTCTTTGCGAAGACAGGTTAAAATTGCCCCATCCCCCATTTTCCTTCTGCAAAAATATTTTATCTATGCAGATCTGCAGCAGTTAACAATCTTTTAACCACAGGGTTTGGCTGTTATGCTCATTTTCACCTAGCCACTAGATAGGTGGGATAAAAAAATTAAAAATAAATTAAAATAAATACTTTTCTCTATATTATTTAATGTAAATTACAGTTATACTTCAAGGGATTCAAATTATTTAAATCTTAATTATATTTAATGATAAGGGACGTGGTGGTGCTGCGGGTTAAACTGCAGAAGCCTCGGTACTGCAAGGTCAGAAGACCTGCAGTCGTAAGATCAAATCTACGTGACGGAGTGAGCCCCCGCCGCTTGCCCCAGCTCCCGCCAACCTAGCGGTTTGAAAGCATGCAAAATGCAAGTAGATAAATAGGTAACACCATGGTGGGAAGGTAATGGCGTTCCGTGTCTTGTCGCGCTGGCCACATGACCATGGAAGATTGTCTTCGGACAAACGCTAGCTCTATGGGTTGGAAACGGAGATGAGCACCGCCCCCTAGAGTCAGACACAACTGGACAAATTGTCAAGGGGAACCTTTACCTTTACCTGCACCTTATATTTAATGATAGTATAAGTTCATTTTTCCTCAATTATTATTTTTTTTTACATTTTAATTCCACTGTATTTTAAACTATACTGTTATCATCCATCCACCTTGGATCTCAGTTTGGGGAGAAAAGTTGAATACAAGTAAAATTAATCAAATAAGCAAATAATAAATAAATGTCCAGAATGCTTCATACATACATCTATCAATGTGTTTCAGATTATTGTAGTCATAAAAATTTTATAACTATAGTGTCCTGGAAAACATGTAATTCAGGTGGCACCTGGTATTATTAACAATTATTATATTAAAACTAAAATAAATGCAGTTGGATATCTTTCTTATTTGGGTGTGAAATTAATTATATGGATGTATAAAGTGCTTAAAATATCTCCAACATTTAGTTTTATCTGTGTTGCTTATCACTGCAAATACTAGCTGTCTAATATATCATTGGTACAATACTTTTACAGAATTCTGCCTATAGATTGTTAGTATGGTTTTGCTTCATACATTTTGTTCCATTGTTATGTAAATGTCATGGCCTCTCCCATTTTGAAGAGACCTTTGTTCAGCAGGCTGAGGCAAAGAGGCAGTCCCCAAACCAGCAAAATCAGGGAGCTGGACAGGGGACAGTTTGTATTTGCCTTCAGTGTGGAAGGGATTGTCACTCTCGAATTGGCCTTCTCAGCCACACTAGATGCTGTTCCAAGACCTCCATACAGAGCACATTACCATAGTCTCTCAAGACTCAATGATACCCACTACTACTATCTAAATATCATCATCCCACATCATTTGACACATTTTCACAAAATGTACAAAATGTGGATAAAATATCTTATTCATGTGCAACAAAATATATTCATATTTTGCTATACTTCTAGTCATACTTTGATATACTGTATCATGTATATTAAGATCATATAATGCATGAAAAAGGAATCCAGTTCCCTTCCACTAACTACATTTTTCCTTTAATTTTGCTAGAGTGAGATAACTTACATTTTCATTAAAAAAAACTGTTCTGCAGAACTATTAAATTGACTTATTTTGTAAAATTATTATTTCCATTTAACATATTTTTCTTTTTTATCTGCACATGTAAAATTGAGATGTAGCATAAATGGAAGCAAAGGGGATATTTATGGAATTATTTTTCCATTTCTTCATAGTTTTAATGTACAGAAAGAGATTACTTAACCATTTAAAATTTCCACCTTTCCTTTCTTTCTCTTATTTCCTCTCCAAGTATGCTTCCCCACCCCCCAAATAATTATGATAGGCCAAAATCCTGTTGGAGATTTAATGTTGCATAAATTTAAAAGTGTAAATCAAAGCAGCAAATTGCTGCTAGTTAACAACTCCTAGCAATTTGTCACAATATTTTATGTCATTACATTTATACTAGAGTAGATTTCTAGCCAGTATTTCCTTTTTGCTTCCAAAACATATCACAAGTTATTGGAGTCTTGGTCTATATATGATACTAAGGTTCTCAACTAATTTGCTTCATAATATTTGCATATATTCGGTTCTCCTTGTGCTCCTTATATAACCTCATCTGCCTCTACTGGAGAGGCAACTAGCTACAAACGCCATGGTAGTCTGGATGCTGATATGAATATCTGCCTGAATATACTTACCTGAAGTCAATAAAGCAACATAAAGTGCCCCATGAGGTCTGGTCAGTTTTATTTGTTTATGTTTCCTTGTGATCTGTCTTCTCAATGGAAGGAAATCAGGCTCACCTGTGATAGTTTGCTGATGAAGGCTAATCACTAACAGGAAAATTAAATGGAATTGTGAAGCCGCATGAAGCATCCACATTTGGAGAAAGAATACCAGTCAATGATAGATGTGGGGGAGAAGTTAAAAAGGAAAGCTTCTCCAAAGTGTTTAACTAGAAGGGTAGACCATTGCTTTTCTTGGAATCTTACATATGATCACAGTGCTGATGATATTTAGCATTAAATGAAAGGTTTCCAGTGTTCAAAGCTTCTCACATACATACATGAACTCCATCTTTGAACAAGAGAGCTGGGCTCTAGATCTCCTGTGACAACAGAGCTGCAAGCACCAAAATGTCTGTTAAGACATTTTGCTTTCTCTGTTCAACTAGGATATTCATTTTTGCTGAGCATGCTGGTTGTCCCCACTCCAGCCCACTATCAGGCTGCCACAATCCCCGTTGGGCTAATTTTTTATTTTGCAATGTTTTTTGCATGGCCAGGCATCCAGCAAGTAGAGGATGATTCTCCCCAAGAGCACTGCCTTTCCTCATCACATCCCATTATATAACAATTTCATGTCTATAAAAGCTGCTTTCTTTTTCACCCTTTTTCTTCTCTGTCTTTCCCCACTCACCACTGTATGCCTTAGGACACAGCTTCTTCTACTGATGGCTGATCTCTCTATTCCCTCCTCCCTCTTGCACATTTATATCTTTCCCGGTGTGTGTTTGAGGGGTTGGTTTATATGATTTTGCACAGCTTTTACATATTCTCGTTTCTTTAGCATTGTAGTACTGTAGTGTGAGAGTTCATTGATGCTGACTGCTGTAGATCATTATTTTGAAGATAAGTTGATTGCATGGACAAAAGTACAGTTTTGACATTAGTGACAAATGACAGCCTCAAATAAAGCAAATCCATGATGTTAAAAATAATAGCTATTCACCACTCAAAACATCTAGTAAATTTTTCTCATCTGTTTTTTGCCTACATGAAGCTTGTTCACAGCCTTTTGTTTGTAGTTAATAAAATTTTAAATATAGAGAGATGTTCACACAAAGAAAATGGCCTGACTAAATGTGTAAAAAACAAAAACAGAAGAATAATTCATTAGAGAAGAGCTATAGCTCTTCTATCCCTTCTATGGATAGGAACAGAGAAATACTCAATGTATATGGCCTTGACAATAGGCTCAAGATGTACCTCCCAAGAATGAAAGGTTTCTGTTCCTATAAGATGCCTCAATCCACTTTGCGGGTCAAGGCTCCTCCTCTCTTCCCACCCTACAGCTCACCCTATTCTGCATCTCCCACGACATACTATAAAACTTTTTCAGGTGTCTGGAATACTGCAGTGAAAATCAATTCCACGTCTACCAGCCCAACTGCATTTGCTCAAAACTGTATCTGAGTCTTTGACTGAAATCCTTTTTTTGCAGCATAAGCCCAAGCATAACTTTCGAACAGTTGTGACTGCTATCATGATTTTCAGGGGCATGAGTGTGCGTACTTCAAGACAGTGTGTGCACATGCCCCCAAAAATTACAGCTACCTTGTTTTGTTTACCACTGAGGAATGGACAGAAAATTATACCTGGGTTTATGCTGCAAACAGAATTTCAATTTCTGTGTTGTAGTCACATAATCTATTAGTGGTCGTCATCCCTTTAAATACTGTGCAACTGTCTGACACCTACCTCATATCCCACATTTGTGGAGGGTGCAGATAGCCCACCTATGTGACCAAGACCTTTGTGAATCCTGAAATTGATAGTCAAGGTTGATCACTGATGAAAACAAGTGCACATCACCATTTTCAGAGCACAGTCCAAGGCTTTCTTCTGTTATGATTACACTTTACTAGGGACTCCGCTTCTACTGTATATATTTAACATTCAGTACATAGCCTGTATTCTCCTGATTAAAAGGTCAAATGGCATTTGATCTTGATCTTTTACATATATTAGAAAAGGATGTTGTGCTACAATATGTGCCTTAGTGTTCATGTGCACTGCTTTCTGAATGTTTGTGGATACTCGCAAAGTGGTAACTGCACACCCTAAGTAAACCAATGAGAATGATACATCAATTAACAAGATTTCCAAGCAAGTTTGACCCTGATATATAGGGACCACTGGAGCATAAGAACATATTAATTTTGTGACATGGCAGAAATGGTGTTGCAACATAGGGGGAAGAGGGTAACGATTCTGTAAGTAATTGGTTCATATATTGTAAGTATTCTGATGTTTTCATAGTGCTTTTTCATCTTTAAGGAAATGAGTAGCAATTCTGATTTTAATGGCAGCCTCACAGCCATTGGGATAGGAAGTTCAGCTATGAATTTAGCTTAAAGCAACTTTTCAAACAAAAATAAGAGACTCCTGGTAGAGCAAAACATTAAAGATGTAAGGATAGTTTTGTTAAAATCAGTGAGATTTCTTCTGTTTCATGGGAGAGGGGAGGCTAACATGAGACTTGTGAAACCGTACATTGCAAATTATTGATCAGCTGTACATGGTTAAGAAAGTTGTTCATTATGCAGTGGTGACAACATTTCACTTTAAGTCCTGTTGTGCCAGCCTCTTTCCCCCTGTGCAACTGGAGAGGTCAAGAAAGCAGAGCATGTTCTGTCAAGCCCAGTGCTGCAAAGCTCAGAAAGGAAAAGACATGGAAAGGCCACAGAAGCCTTCAGGGCATTGAAGTGGTCAAATGGCAAACATTGTGACTTATTACCAAGAAATCATTTTATTCATTAATCTTAAAACCATTCCCACATCTCAATGGATGTATCTCTCATTTCTAATCTATAACTTTAGCTTGGGCTGCTATCATTTATTTATTAAAAAGTTAAATCTCTTCTTGAAATAAAAATTAAGCCAACCTGATATATAATTGACCATGAAAAAAGGAGTGCACAGCCTTCAGAGAATTGTCATAATCCACAGGCACTACTGAGAATGAAGGTCAAGGGGAATGAATGAAAAATGCCCAGAAATCCATCATAATCTTATGCAGTTTTGTATCATTTCATTGGGATTTGGAACTTCTTAGTGGAGTATGCCTAGTGAAACAGGACACAGAGAATGACACATTAGTGCTGAATGAAAAGACAACAATAACACGAGCAATGACCAGGAAATAATATGGAATGGAAATACACATCCTTCAAAGAAAACAAGCGAATAAGCAAAAGTTTTGAACTTCATAAAATATAATGGATTATGAGCATAAAAGTCCTTCATTATTAATTCACCCCACAATATCTGACAAGGACCAATGGATTCCACACAAGAAGACTTAAAAGGGATTTGTTGCATTACTGTTTGAAATGTCCTCTTGAAGTACTTATTAATTTGATTGACTGATTGTGGTCTCAGCACACTGCTCTTTACATTGCTTGTTATGTTACTCATTTGTTGATGGATAGGATGTTCTTGCTCATCTTAAGTGTACAAAGCATAGTTTCTGAAATGAACCAAGTATTCACTCTCAAGACAATCCACAGTAGTCATACTCACTTCCTGTGAAGTCATATATTCTGGAACTCCCTAAAACAGAGTTGGCAAGGATAAAGAGACATTCAAGCAGTATTGGTAACTATTCTTGAGTACCTTGATTTTTAAAATTTATTTATTTATTTATTGTATTTTTACCCCGCCTATCTGGTCAGATGACCATTCTAGGTGGCTTCCAGCAAACAGGGCTTTATAACATGTTACTTCCATGCTCATGCTGTTAATATGTGTACAGGCTACTGTATATACTTTTGTAGATATTTATGGCAGATTCATATATATGTTTACTCAAAGTAAGTCTCATTGGGTTCAATTAAGGTTATCTTCAGGTATGCAGTTTCATAACTCAACAAATGATCGAGGTGTCTGGAGCCTGGACATTTATTTTATCAACTACATATTTGCTCATCTATCATGGCTCATTTTGAACAGCATATATCAAAATCTCAATGTGATGAATATTTTCAATATATTGTCTTTCATTTGAAAGCAAAAGCTTTATTGTCCTTCCTGCTGACTTCTTGGCAATCAGCCATGGAAGAGTAATAAAGGCATCAAATAAAATTAATTTGTAAAATGTACTCAGATGTTAAAGTTTTATTTAGAAGGACATCCAAGATGGACAGCTGGAGAAGACTAACATAACACCTTATTTTAAATGTTCCCCTGTTGAGTAGACTATGCATTTGAATGACAAATAGTTAATGCATGGACAATTCCTGTAACTGAACATAATGCAAGAAGAGTTACCATAATAATAAATTCCTGTTGCAAGCAACAAAATGGGGGTAATGTGCTATTAACTGAAGCCCTGTTTGCTTTAATGGTGGTTAGTCAACATTAACTTTTGTTAGACTGAAGACAAAGTAGATGTCTGATCAATGGGTGGAAGCAAAATTCTGGGCTGAGTAATGCTAAACACTGGATAATATTGGAACACTAAAAGATTAAAATCAAAAATTTATTCAAGAATATTCCTTTAGGCTCAGAGGGCATAAAACTGGAGGGATAGGGAAGAAGCAAAAAGTCAAAAAAATATCTGGTCAGATGTAATGGCCATTCTGTCTACAGATAAGATGGAAGTTGCTGATTTTGATAAAGGATCAGAGAGGTTTGCCATGTGTAAGGTTATTATTTCCCCAGTTGGCTTGCTTGAGTGTGAAGATGAATACAGTGGTGCAGGTTTTTCTTGTCAGTGAGCTGTCTCATCTTCCTCCAGAACCCACTGAGTTCCACTTAATGCTAGGCTCTTTGCAGTGGCAAGCCCAGGTCTAGAGGCTGTTCACATGTTGTTTGGGGCCATGGGTGGCTTTGGGATTGTGCTGGCATATCGCACTCCCCATGATCCAGCGCAGTCCCTGCCGGAGCTGGCAGATTTAATCTCTGCAGTGTTGTTGAGGTCCCCCAGACTATTGGTTCTGGGGGACTTCAACATTCATGCAGAGGCTGAGGTTTCTGGCCCAGCTCACGAGTTCCTGGAAACCATGGCTTCCTTGTACTTGACCCAGCAAGTCAACGGTTCTACCCACATGGGCAGCCATATGCTGGATCTGGTCTTTGCTGCCGAGCAGAGAGAGTGCGCTCTGATGGTGGCTGACTTGGTATTGGCCCTGTTGTCATGGCTGGATCACTACCTAATTAAATGCAGTCTCTCAGTGGCACTTCCCTCCTGTGGGGAGCTTGGATCCATTAAGATGATCTGCCTCCTCAAGTTACTGGATCCTGATGGATTCCAAGCTATCATGCGGGGGATTCTGGCTGACTTGGTTGGCACTCCTTCAGTGCTCTGGTGGATGGCTGGTATACCACCGCCACCAGGGCTGTCGACATGATTGCACCTAAATGCCCTCTCTGCCACTGAGCTCGACCAGCCCCCTGGTTTAACCAGCAGCTGAGGGCCATGAAGTGTAATCGGAGAAGGTTAGGGAGCATTTGGAGAAGGGCCCCAAAGGAAATTAATCTAAAAGACACCAGGATCACATCTAACCTTTACCTAGCTAGGGTAAAGATTGCTAGAAGAACATTCTTTGCTGACCGGTTAAGCTGAGCTCAAAATCAGCAGGTGGAACTCTTCTGTATAGTACACAATCTATCCAGAGCTGGTCACAATGATAGGCCTCCCTCTAGTATTTCCTGTGACCAATTTGTGGCATTTTTTAAATCTAAAGTGGAGGCCATCTGCTGGGACCTTGATCCCTTTTTTCACACAGTAGATTGAGCTGAGATGTCCAGTGCATTGTCTTGTCCAGTGAAGTTAACTTGCTTTCAACCTGTGATGTCCAATGAGGTGGACAGGGTGCTTGCACACTGTCATGTCACCACCTCCTCTTTAGACCCTTGCCCGGCCTGGCTCATCAAAGCAGCCTGTTGCCAATGTTTCTTTCTTGTGTAAAGTGGTCAAGAGGGTGGTGGCCAATCAGCTTCAGGCATTCTTGGAGGAAACTGAAGCCCTTGATCCATCCCAGTTGGGCTTCAGGCCATGGCATGGTATGGAAACAGCATTGGTCACCCTTCAGGATGACCTGAGGGAGGCCAATAGGGGCAATATGTCCTTTTTGGTCCTCCTTGATATCTCAGCAGCCTTTTATACCGTCGACCATGGCATCCTCCTGGGGTGGCTCTCTGAGTTGGGAATCGGTAGCCTTACTTTGGCATGGCTCTGTTCCTTCTTGGAGAACCATCCCCAGAGAGTAGAGCTTGGCGAGATGACTTCCATCCTGTGGATCCTCAATTGTGGGGACCATTCTGGGGTGGATGAGGGCAAATGGACTGAGGTTGAATCGGGACAAGATGGAAATATTGCATGTGGGTGGCCCTGGAGTCAGTGGGTTGGGAAACTCTCCTTTCGGGTAGTGACTCTTCCCACGAAGAATGAGGTTCACAGCTGGGGCATTTGCCTGGACCTAGATCTCACCATGGAAATTCAGGTGACATATGTGCTCTGGGCAGTCCATTTCCATCTTCGGAGGATTGTCCAGCTGTGTCCCTATCTAGACACTGGGGCATTCACAATGCTGATTCATGCAATCAAAATCTCAAGACTAGACTACTGCAGTACTCTCTATGTGGTTGATGCAGAGACTTCAACTGGTCCACAATTCAGATTAATAAATGGGGTGAAGAATTTCCAACACTTCTCCCCCACTCTGGCCACCCTTCACTGGTTACCAGTTCATTTCCTCATCAACTTCAAGGTTATGATGATAAAATTCAAAGCCCTAAATGGTTTAGGACCTTGATACCTATCAGAACGCCTGCTCCCAGCCAGATCTGTCTGTACAGTGGTGCCTCGCTTAACGAGTGCTTCGTTTAACGACGAATTCGCTTAGCGATGGATTTTTCGGAGCGATCTTGCGCTCCGTTTAATGATGTTCCCTATGGGCGATTTTCGCATAGCGATGTTTGGGACCATGCTTCACATAGTGATGACAGTTTGGGTCCCCCAGTTTCGCTTAACTATGGTTTTGACAGCCTCATGTTGGCTGTTTTTTATACATTTAAAAATGTTTAAAAAATGTTTAGAATGCTTGAAATCATAAGTGCACTTAATAAACCCTTTGTTAAACTAATTTGACTTTGTTCCGACTCTTTTTAAATTTGTTGTAATTTTTCCCCCCATTGAGATGCATTGAATAGGTTTCAATGCATTTCAATTGGGGAACCGCATTTCGCTTAGCAATGTTTCCTATGGCAATTTTCGCTGAAGGACAGCAATCCGTTCCCATTGGAACGGATTATCCGGTTTTCAATGCATTTCTATGGGAAACCGTGTTTCGCTTAGTGATGTTTTCCCATAGCAATGAATTTTGTGGAACCAATTAAAATCGTCAAGTGAGGCACCACTGTAATAGCCATTCTTCACAGGCAGGGCGGTTGAGGACCTTGACCCCGAAGGAGACCCAGAGGGAAAGAACAAGAAACTGGGCCTTCTCAATGGCCACCCCCCCCCACCTGTGGAAAAACCTTCTCATTGAGATCCACCTGGCACCCTTTCTGGATGGGGTCAAAGGAGCATTGAAGACCCGGCTCTTTCACCAGGTTTTCCCTGAGCATTAAGTTTTTGAGATCTCGGCCTCCCTTTTACCATCCTTTTTGCCATCCTTTTCATCATCCTTTTTACCACCTTCATTGCCATCTGCTTTAATTTATTCTGCTGTTATTATATTTTTTTGAATGTCTGTATTATTTTATTTTTTCTCATGTTTTGATAGTGTGCGGTTTCTTGTTGTTAGCCACCCAGAGTGGCCTGGTTGCAAGATGGTGCGGGGTATGTATGTATGTATGTATGTATGTATGTATGTATGTATGTATGTATGTATGTATGTATGTATGTATGTATGTATGTATGTATGTATGAATGAATGAATGAATGAATGAATGAATGAATGAATGAAGTCCCCTGTAGACATGGGAGAGACTTTGCTGGCTTATTACTCTACTCCCTGAGGAAGAACCTGGTGAGAAGGAGGAGGGAGCCCCTGCAGGAACCTAGGAAGAGGCAGGTCAAAAGAAATTTCTGGGAACAGAAGAAAGCCACGTAATGGAAAAGCTACCCTTAAAGGGGGGAAGGACCCTTTCAATCTGGTGGGACTGGAGGCTAAGAGGAAGGAGAAAGGGAGATGTGAGGATGAGAGAAAGATCAACCAGTTCATACAAACTGGGGATTTCTTCCCTGATGTAGTGGTAGAGAAAGAAGAGTGGGAGAAAGAGGGCTCCTGGGATGATGTAGTTGAAACTCCAAATGATGAATCCTATCACTTGGATAAAAAGCTCCTAGAGGACCCTGAACCACCTGAATATAAAGAGGGCCTATGAATCGGGGTATTGGTCCAGTTTCAAGTGCCCAAATAAGAAGCTGAAAAGCACCTTAATGTATACTTACCAACATGTTGTTTATACCAGGATTAGTGGGAAAGAAAGGAGAAATGCTGCCAAGTCCAGCAGGGAGTTTCTGGAGAACCAATGGCAACCCAAGCCAGGTGTTTCATGTCAATAATGTTGTTGAATGCCCTCTTGTTTTAATAAAATTCATTTTGTTACAACTTTTATTTTATTTTATTTTTGTTTTATTTTATTTATATCCCACCTATCTAGTCACTTAAGACCACTCTAGGAAGCCACCCGTGTCTTTGTTTATGGAGCAAAAAATGGAAGAAGGAGCTCCCACTGAACTGACAAGGGTCAACAAGGCTCACAGTGAGGCACACAAGCCCCTTATTTTGATCAGATTTTGACATCTGACCAGATTTCTTTTGATTTGATGTGTCTTCCCTTTATTTCTGGGTAACTCAGGTCTCAGTTATTCATTTTTTAAAATGGTTTTAAATGGTTTTAACTGGTTAATAATATATCACTGTATTTATTATTGGATTAAAAGGGTAAAAGGTAAAGGTTCCCCTTGACATTTATTCCAGTCGTGTCCGATTCTAGGAAGTGGTGCTCATCCCCATTTCCAAACCGTAGAGCCAGCGTATCCAGACAGTTTCCATGGTCATGTGACCATCTTGACTAGACATGGAATGCCGTTACCTTCCCACTGTGCTGGTACCTATTTATCTACTCACATTTGCATGCTTTCAAACTGCTAGGTTGGCAGGAGCTGGGACAAGCAATGGGAGCATATTCCGTTGCGTGAATTCGATCTTACGACTGCTGGTCTTCTGACCTTGCAGCACAGGGGCTTCTGTGGTTTAACCTGCAGTGCCACCACGTCCCTAATTATTGGATTATTCCAGAGTTATTTAGCAACCAGGACCAAGTCATATGAGGAACAAAGGTAGAACAGTCTAATGTCAGCATGTTAATAATTCCACATTACCCATGCCAATAACCCATTGCACGTATTTCAGTTAACTTCAACCTCATCTGCACAGTGAAAAAGGAACAAGTGCAGGGTGGAAACCTGAGAGCTCCAGGTATTTTAAAGCTCAATACAGTTTTCCCTTTATATATAGATATCTCATAGTGATCAGAATCCTACTGATTAGTTAAGTTCAATGGTATAAATTGCAGTAGAGAACTGCTGTTAGTTAACAAGATGTCTCTTATATTACTTTTTTGTGCCAGTCACCAAATTGGTGCATGATGAGGAATAGAGGCAGAAATTTGTCAGCTAGCAGCAATTCATTACTGCAATTAATACCATTACACTTCTGACAGTGTTTCTAACTAAAAGGAATGTTGACAGTTGAATCATATTTCGCCAGTTCCGTGTTAGCTAATTCTGTGTTAGCTCACACATTTCCTGGACCAAGTGAAAGAATTGTTTAAGGATTAACTACACTAACATAAATCTTGTCTATGTTTTAAAGATAATCTTTAAATTTCATTCAGACCAATTTTAGCTGCAAAACCTTGTTCTCATATCTCCTTTAAGACAGTACCTTATACATAAAGATTGCTTTTCTCTATCCATTCACCTATGTTTCTAGCTTCATTGTAGTTGGAAGGGAGAGAGGCTACCCAGGATTATTGACCTGGAGACAACAGAAATGGGAGTCCTGCACATGGTTCAGTGCAGCCCAGTCCTAGGACAACGTTATTCTAGCAAACTTCAGTGTCAGCTGGATGGATAGCTCAAAGACTTGGGGTCTTCCTGAGCAGCCAGAGATTGGGAATTCAAATCCTCACTGTGCCTCCCCAGAAAAGAGCTATCCTGTGCAAACTTGAGTGAGATATATGCTCCCAGAACACCTCTAGAAGAAGGGAATGGTAAACGACTTCTGAGTATGTTTACCTAGAAAACTCTGGGAAGCAACGCCATAAATCAGAATCAACCTGACAGCATATAATTATTGAGTGCCACCAATAGAAAAAGCTGATGCTATTAGAACTACCAGTTCAGTAAGGGCCAACTGTGTTCCAGCTGATTCTATATATGGTTTCTTCTCTGTCTAGTAATTTACTATCCAGCTGGTGCTATTATCTGCTGCATTGGAAGTCAGGCTTAGAGTCATGTAGTCCTACATTTGTTGTCCCACAGCAAGCTTTGGAACCTTACTTTAGAGTCCAGTATGTTTCAGCTTCTTTCCATGAAGCTTGCAATTAATTTGTTTCCTCTCCCCCTCTTTCAAAAAAAAAAAAAAAAAAAAAAGGCTATGCTAAAGTTTCAGAAAGTCCTAAAATGTAATGGCAACTCATCTCCATATGTATGTTTATTAGTTTTAAAAATCTTGCAAAGTCTCTAAAGTAGTATCAACAATGGGTCAAATAGTACCTACGCCCAGGGCCGGTGCCAGGCTTTTTTGCACCCTAGGCAAGACTAACTACTTGTGAGGGGGCCCCCAACCAATTTTCAAAACCTGACAAATTGTAGGAAAAGCAGAAAGTACAAAAGTTGAAATTGCAAAAATGTTATTTAAAAAAACTGAGAGAACAAGTAATAAACAGTCTTCAATTTTCTTTCTCAAATACAAAACAATTTTAGCACACAAATCATTTTGAATAATCCTATGAACTGTAATGTCTCTTAAATGTTTCTATTTTTGCCACATCAAAATCTCATTTTGTGTGCCTTTTCTTTTGCAAATTTTGTCACTGATTGATCGTTGTGGGTTTTTCGGGCTGTTTGGCCGTGTTCTGAAGGTTGTTTCACCAGTTTCTGTGGCTGGCATCTCCAGAGGATGCTTCAGGTCAATGGCTGATACTTCAATATGTTCAACTGATATACTCGTAGTTGCCAAACCAGCTAGTCTACGTTGCAGCATTGTTGAGTGTAAATTTTTTTTCATAAGGCTGAGCTTTGAGAAACTGCATTCACCACTAGCCACTGACACTGGAAGTGTGAGAAGGATCCTTAGAGCAACAGAAACATTAGGCAGACTATCCAAGAGTTTTTCGTTGCACTATGAAGAGAAGTACTCCTTGTGGTGGGATAGAATTTGGAAGTCTTCAAACTATTGCTGTAAGTTCACAGCACAGATCTTCAGCATCAATATCTTTGTTTCCATTGTGCATCAATGATTTTTCCAAATTCTTGCAGGCCTTAAGTACATCTTCAGTAAGTTTTTTGTTGATCTTGTATATGTCATACAGGAAACCAAACAAGGAATTATATTGTTGTAGCTGTTGGAATCTCTCTTCAACAGATTGCATAGCCATTTCTGTCAACATAATAGTAGCTTATTTTGAATTTTTGCTTTGGATCGTGTGGTGCCTCCTCTTGTGCTTCATATTCAAACTGCTTTTTTGTTTTTCTTTTTCTAACTTGTTCTGTCTCAAAGTTTGGTAGTATTTCTAGCTCCTTTGTAATCTCAGAAGCATCCATCAAAACTCGTTGAAAATCCGTATCACATCTACAGCCTGCAAGGTAATTCTTAGTCACTTGCAGTTGGCCTGTAGCTGAATTTAAATCATTTTCCTTATTTTGTAACAGCTTGCTTGTAAGATTAATTTCAAAAAGAATGTTGTACCATGTAACAAGGGATACCACAAATGTGAACTTACAAATTGCATCAGCAAGGGCCTTAGCTTCAATTCAAGAAGTATTTCCAGATAAATTCTTTAGGCATGTGTTATCAAAGATCTCTATTAAAGCATCATATATACTACCAAGATGATATCTCAGGGATTTTAAAGCATCGATCCGACTCTCCCATCTCGTTTGACTCAGTGGCTTAACAGTTATGCCTGATACACGGTAGTTAGAATTTGCCAACACCGAGTTGATGCAGAGAAATAGTTATAGATCTGTTGACTCAAACTGAAGAAGCTTGTTGCTTCCAGACAACATTTCGCGGCATCATTGACTACCAAGTTTAAAGAGTGTGCATTGCAGGGCAGAAAAAAGGCACGTGGATTTATGTCTAGGACTCTCTTTTGTACGCCATTTTCTTTGCCTTTCGTGTTACCCCCATTATCATAACCTTGACCATGCAGATCCTCAGTTGGTAATCCCATTTGCTCAAGTTGTCCAAGAAGAGCTTCTATAATAAAGGCACCTATAGTGTCCTTTAGTGGACAAATCTCAAGAAATGTTCTTTTATCATAACCTCAGGTTTGGACATTTCAGTATCTGATGGTTTGATCACATTGACAAAATGTAAAATCGTCTTTTGTTCAGTATGACTAACATCAGGTGTGCAATTCAGAATAACTGAATAGTATTTGGCTTACTTTATATCTGCTAAACTTTTCTGCTTTATAGCACTATGTTGTGTTCTTGCTCTTTGATTGCTTTCTGTGTGCAAAGGTATTTCTGGAAGAACCCCTCTTGCTTTGCTTGCTCCTTGGCTCTTTTTGCCTTTTGTTTGTGGAACTGAGCTCCAGATGGTCGTTGTTTTTTTTTTATCAGCCATAGCTCTCCCTAGGATGAAGACAATATTTTATATGTTTAAGATACCTCCAGGGATAAGCCAAAATTGTAGTTAGCAATACCCATATGGTCCAAGCCAAGCAAGACCGGGAGAAAGCTGGGTTTAGGGTGAAGCACTCGATTTCTGAGCAATGTACAGATTTCAGAGTAGCAGCCCACCTGGATGATATTCTATAAGTGAGTACAAGCACAATTTTCAGGCAATTCAGAACAGTGGCCATGGCCATGACTCCAAAGAAGACTGCTTAAAAACTCTAACTTAAAAACACATTCAGAACAAATTATTATTAAAAATCACATAATTGAATTTATGGGAAATGACTACCAGGTCACCATTGTAGGAACTGTCCTCCTAAGAATATAAAAGAAGTCATGTTGGAACAGGCCAATGACCCATCTAGTCCAACACTCTCTGTCACACAGTGGCCACATAGTGGTGTACAACATGACTATACCCTCTTATATACCGTATTTTTCGCTCCATAAGATGCACCTTTCCATAAGATCACCAATTTTTTAGGAGAAGAAAACAGGAAAATATAATCTGTTTTCTTCGCTCCATAAGACGCACAGACTTTCCACCACCCCCTGTTTTGTGGGGGAAAAGTGTGTCTTATAGTGTGAAATATACGGTAGATATATAGACACATCCTATACCCAGCAAAGTGCAACAACTTCAGCAAGCAGGCAAGCCAAGCTATTTCAATAAGGAAGGCCTTACTCTTGAGTGTTCCATTTCCCAAATACAATGTAATGATAACACAAGTAACCGAAAAGTAAAAATTGAGTAGAAGATACAAACTCACTTTTCCCCAAATGTCATTGGGAACACCATCCAAGTGAGTACGTTCAGCTCAATAGAGGCCTTGCAGTTGCAGTGTAAAAGTTGCCTTATTGAAAGTGAAACCATAGTTCCCTCTAACTTGCACTGGGGGGTGTTGGTTTGGCACACAGAACTTGGGATTTTTTAAGAAGAGGCATGAGCAAGAGATGAGTAGATCTTCCAGGTCAGAGGTCACAAGGTTGCATTTCTGCTCACAAACTGACTCGGCTTAGAGGGAACATTGATGGAGCCCCTCCCAAACTAGAAGTCTGTCTCCAGTTATAACTGGGAGAATGTAGCTTAAAAGAGTCCAAAAGCTAAGTGAGAGAGGGAAGCTGCAGGATCTTCACCAAAATTTTCTCCCCCACTGCTGCCTGTCCATTATCCCTGTTTGATGACTTATAACCCCAGGAAGTAGATCACAGTAGCTGGTGTTAATGGGACATTTGTAATAAACAGGGGTTGCAGCAGGGATCACCTTGGGGGGTGGAACTCAAAGGTACGCAGTATTGGCAACTCCGAAAGTGCTCATTTATTTATTTTTACTTACCCAATGGTTTTTGCTTACTTCCATTGATGCCAGGGGTGATATATGCAAATGAGTTATACTAATGAGAGTACCAGCAGACCTTTTTCTATGAAATGATCCCTGGGTTGCAGTATATAGAAAAATGTTATAAGACTTAAAAATTTAAAATATAAATTTTTAGTTGCAGTTTTTCCAACAAATTAGTCTGTATAAAACTGTGCCTCAAGTGACCCTCTCAGGTTTGCACTCTAAGCGGTCACCTAGTAAGTCTAGTGGTAGCTCCAGCCCTGCCTACACCATCTAAAAGATCTGACAGGCAAGACAAATGGGATGGGCTAAGGGCAAAGTCAAGCTCATGTGCCAATTCTTAAATTTACAGTTCTTATTACTCTTTGACATGGAACAATCTAGGGCTGTAGCTAGGGTGGAGCAAATGGGGCTTTGCTTCAGGGCACTAAAATTTGGAGTGCTCTGAAAGCTAGAGGTCAATCAATTTTGCTACATAATCATTAACAGTTTTGACCAAACTTTGGGAGACAGTGGAAGACAGGAGGGCCTGGCGTGCTCTGGTCCATGGGGTCATGAAGAATCAGATGCAACTTAACGACTAAACAACAACAACAACATTGACAGTATTGAATTAATCAATGGCTAAAATCCTATCCATTTTGAAGGAAATCAACCCTGAGTGCTCACTGGAAGGACAGACCCTGAAGCTGAGGTGCCAATACTTTGGCCATCTCATAAGAAGAGAAGACTCCCTGGAAAAGATCCTGATGTTGGGAAAGTGTGAGGGCAAGAGGAGAAGGGGACGACAGAGGACAAGATGGTTGGACAGTGTCGTCGAAGCTACCGACATGAATTTGACCAAACTCCAGGAGGTAGTGGAAGACAGGAGGGCCTGGTGTGCTCTGGTCCATGGGGTCCTGAAGAGTCGGACGTGACTTAACGACTAAACAACAACAAAATCCTATTATAATTGGCATAGTGTAAAGATACGAAAGTCCAAATAGTCAAAGCTATGGTTTTTCCTGTAGTGATGTATGGAAGTGAGAGCTGGACCATAACAAAAGCTGACCGCCGAAGAATTGATGCCTTTGAATTGTGGTGCTGGAGGAGGCTCTTGAGAGTTCCCTGGACTGCAAGGAGAACAAACC
Organism: Pogona vitticeps; assembly: GCF_051106095.1. Lineage (NCBI taxonomy): Eukaryota > Metazoa > Chordata > Lepidosauria > Squamata > Agamidae > Pogona > Pogona vitticeps. Next base: position 73,873,872 of record NC_135788.1, on the reverse strand, counting down.
TATCAATTCTAAAGGAAATCAATCCTGAGTGCTCACTGGAAGGACAGATCCTGAAGCTGAGGCTCCAATACTTTGGCCATCTCATGAGAAGAGAGGACTCCCTGGAAAAGACCTTAATGTTGGGAAAATGTGAAGGCAAGAGGAGAAGGGGACGACAGAGGATGATATGGTTGGACAGTGTCACCGAAGCAATCAACATGAATCTGACCCAACTCCGGGAGGCAGTGGAAGATAGGAGGGCCTGGCGTGCTCTGGTCCATGGGGTCACGAAGAGTCGGACACGACTAAACGACTAAATGAATGAACGAAAGATACACTTGGGGAAGATTGCAGAGAATTACACACATTTAGTTTGCATTTTGTGCCTGATTTTGAAATTAACTACAACTGATTGTTGAACCTGTTACACAACTGTGCCTGGAGTATTGCTTGCTGAGTCTGACTTCCCCCTTGATGTAAATTTTGCAGCTGCTTGCACAATTTCATGTTGCACAGTTATATGTAAGCAACAGGATTTTGGCCTTTTTTTTGCTGCACCTTCACACAGATCTTACATTTGTTATTCTTTTTTATTAAGAAATCAGCATGATGGGGCATATGTTGTGTTTTCTTCCAAGATCTCTTCATAAGTTCTGCATATAAAAGAATAAATTAAAGGGCAGCATTTTATGCTGTGGTAAGCAGATTGAAAAGAATGTTATCTCCTTTAAAATATAATACCAATATTAAATATTATATTAATGTATTGGGGGAGGGAGATGGAAGCTCAGCTTAAGGCTTATAACAATAAGAGGAACAGACTGAGCAGCTCTAATGTGGCCCAATAATAATCTTCATGGAAAAAATGTATGAAGGATCACAAATTACAGAACCTTCAACATCTATATATGAATACCAGGAATATGGGAAACAAGGAAGAGGTATTGGAAATCTTCAATCAGGAGCATAAATACAACTTGATAGGAATAACAAAAACTTGGTGGGAGACTTCCATGACTGGAATATAGCAACTGAAAAATATAAATTCTTAAAAAAGAACAGAAAGGATAAAAAGGTAGATGGACTCACACTATATATCAATAATGCTTACTTCTACACATAAGAATATGTGTGTGGTTATCACACAGAGAGCATCTGGATTAGAACAATTGAGGTGAAAAACAAAAGGAACATGGAAGCTGGAGTCTACTACTGATGCAGAATCAAGAAGAAGATGTGGGTGAAACTTTTGAAAAACCAACTGCAAGAATTTCAAAGAAAAATGATGTAGTAATGAGAAACTTCAATTGTCCTGAAATCTGTTGTGAGGCAAATTGTGCCAAATATGGGCCTACCAAGAAATTCCTGGTTTGTGTTGCTAATAACTTTTCCTTTAAAAAAGTGGAGGAAGAAACTAGAGGATTAGGTATCCTGGATTTGATTGTAACCAATAGAATGACTTGGTGGAAGAAGTAGCAATAAAGAGAACTTTGCGGGAAACTGACCATATTCTCTTAGAGTTCTTGATTTCAAAGGAAACAAAAGCATAGTATAACCCCAAAATTCTCACTGTGTTTGCCTTTGTTTTATGCTGCACAGCAGTATACTTCATGCTACAAATCATTTCATAGCCAACATTTCTGAAAGCTTGTCAAATGTAATAATGTTGCCCAGGGACAAAGAGAAAAATTATCTACTTCTTTACAAAACAAAAATGTCCAGATGATGATAAAAGGAAGGGAGTGGTAGAATATATTCCAAATGAACAGTTGATTAGTATGTGCTCTCATTTGGACAGATGACTAATAATTAAAAACAAATGATGCCATTTAAATGTTCTGATTAAGCTCAATTCTCATTACATGGAACCAGGAAAACCAGACTGTGAGGCAGAAGGAGGTGGGCCCATTCTCCCACCTGTTGTTCTCTCTGGAAATTATATTCATGAGGTTCCCCAGACATTGCTGGGAGTGGGTAGGGAAACTTGCAATGGCTGGCTGTTCTCAGCCACTGCAACATTAAGGGATCAAAATTTCATGGGAACTGGGATTTGTTGTGCTGAATTCAACAGAATGGAGCATTGATTTATTATTCCTCTGAAAGTAATAAGAATTTTGTTCAAAAGATACATATTCACACCTAGTCTATAATGACATCACTCAGTTGTTCCATGTAAATGTCAAATAGCATGGTGAAGAAAATGGTCTCCGTTCTCCATCATATCAACAAAATCATTGAGCTGAGTGGTAATCCCTCAGTATCATCTCCTGGAATTGGCCGTTCAATGGTACAGATTCAGGGCTGGACTCTTCTGCTTTTGAGCTCGAGCCTGTATATTGATTTAATAGGGGTCAAAAGCCGATAAGTTTATTTCATCAAGCCTCAGAATCCTCAATATCTTGAGTGGGTGTGTATGATGAGTTTGGAAAATAGTAGAGGACTTCCACTTTGATGGCAACATAATTGGATGCAGTTTCAGCTACTTCTGTGACTGATAGGCATTTCTTTATTCTGAAAAATCCTCAGTGTTCCAGTTAACAGTGAGCAAGATCAACTAATTAAGTTTACTGAAGGTCTTTTATGAACTATGTTAGAACTGCCAAATTATTACAAATTTAAGATAGAGTATATTATGTCTGCCTCCCTACACAAGCAATTCACAGAACTTCATTTCTTGTGACATCTTTCAGTTTTTCTGTTTACAAGTGCTAGGCAGGAGAAACTATATTAGGGACCAGAACAGCACAAGATTCTGATGTTTCCAGATTGTACTAAACATATATTTCATCAACAAAAGGCATTCACAACAAAATGAAAACTGGAAAAAAATCAATGCATACTTTATGAAGGTTCCAGCAAACATTCAATCTGGCTCCCAACTGCTTTGTTTTTGTAAGATGGAAGATGCAGAAAAGCATATTCTTGGAGTGAACCTGACTTCAGGCATGGTGCCAATGCAATCAATGTTAGGAGAAAAAGTAAAAACAATGAGATAAGGAAGGAGCTGCAAAGTCATCCCTTTTCCCACCCTTTCTTAGTTGGATTGGTCGGTCGGTCGGTCAGTCGGTCGGTCGGTCGGTCGGTCGGTCGGTCGGTCGGTCGGTCGGTCGGTCGGTCGGTCGGTCTGTCTGTCTGTCTGTCTGTCTGTCTGTCTGTCTGTCTGTATGTATGTATGTATGCATGCATGCATGCATGCATGCATGCATGCATGTCTATCTAGCTATCTAGTTATTTATTTATATTACCCTGCCTTTCTCCTTCGTGATGACCCAAAGTGCCTTGTATCATTAAAAGACATTTAAAGCTGAAAACAGTAAGTATAAAAATTTTAACAATGATCAAACATTTTAAAACAGTAATCAAAAGCAAGAATAAACAAAAGCAACAATAAAAACACATTCAAAGCAGTATGGCACAAAAATCCATTTAAGAACTCCGCTCAGGCAGCCAGTCACTAAGGGAAAGCCTGATTGAAGAGAAAGGACTTTGCCTGCTTGTGGAAGGACAGCCAAGATGGAGCCAGCCTAGCTTCCCATGGGAGGGGGGGTCCAGAGTCTGGGAGCAGCACTGAAAATGTCCTCTTCTGTGTCTCTAACAAATGTGCCTCTGAGAGTGTTAGGACCAACAATATTAAAACTAGCAGTTTGCACTGTGTTCAGAAAAGATTGGCAGCCAGTGGAGCCACTGTAATTGGGGGTGGGGGGGTATGTGATCCCTGTAACCAGCCTCGGTTAACGATCTGGCTGCCATGTTTTGGATCCACTGTTTCCAAACACTTTCCAGAGGCAGTCCCATGTAGAGTGCATTACAGTAATCCAGCTGGGATGTAACTAAGGCATGTGTCATCATGGCCAGATCAGATCTCTCATGGAGCAGGTGTATCTGGCACATGAGTTTTAATTGTGCAAATGCAGTCCCGGCCATCACCAAAACATGGACATCCAGGCTCAGACACAAATCCAGGAGCACCCCCAAGATGTTCATTTGTGTTTTCAGAGGGAGTGTAACCCCATCCAGTATAGGCTGAATCCCTAGTCCTTGATCTGCCTTTTGACTGACCAGGAACACCTCTATCTTGTCTGGATATAGTTTCCATTTATTCACCCTCATCCAGTCCATTACTGACACCAGACACTGATCTAGAGCTGAAACAGTTTCCTTGGATTTAGATAGAAAAGAGAGTCAGAGTTTTGTGTCATCAGCATACTAGTGACACTAAACCCCAAAACTATGAACAATCTCTCCCAGTGGTTTCATGTAGATGTTAAATAGCATCAGACACAAAACAGAATCCCGAGGGGCCCCACAGGCCAACAACCAGGGTTGTTGAACAAGACTCCCCCAGCACCACCTTCTGATTTCTCCCCCTCCCCCACCCAGGAAGGACTGGAGCCACTGTAAAACAGCAACCCCAAGTCCCATCCCAGTGGGACAGACCAGAAGGATACCCTGGTTGACAGCATCAAAAGCCACTGAGAGGTCCAACATAACCAACAGGAACACACTCCCAGTTTCCAGTTCCCAGTGTAAGTCATCCACAAAGGCAACCAAAGCAGTCTTAATCCTACAACCAAGACTGAAGTCAGATTGGAATGGATCTAGATAATCTGCCTCATCCAGGAACCCCTGGAGCTGAGAGGCTCCAGCAGCTTGCCCAAGATTGGGATAGTAAAGTCTGTTAATTATCCAATACTGTGGGATCCAAGGAGGGCTTTTTCAACAATGGTCTTATTATTGCCTCCTTTAAGCATGATGAGATCCTACCCTGTTGGAAGGAGGCATTCATGACTCTTCTTACCAACTCAAACAGTACTTCTCTGGTAGCTTTTATAAGCCAGGAGGAGAAAGGGTTCAGCAGACATGTAGTAGCCTTCATCCCTCCAAGGGTGATATTCACATCATCAGACTGCAAAAACAGAAACTCATCCATTAATACAGGACATACAGGGGCCTTAGTTACATCCCACAAGGATGTGTCAACTGCAGCATCCAAGTCAGAGCAGATTCAAGTAATTTTGCCTACAAAGTGTAGAGCAAATTCTTCACAGCAAATTACAGTGTGATTTGCTTTATGTTCCTGCAGGCCAATATGTAATGGGCCCTCAAGTTTTACTGGACGATTCTGTCTCCACTGCCACGAAGTAGGCCTTCTACTGGACCCTAGGCTGTGTTCTGTCAGATTCACTCCAAGTTTTCTGCCATTGTGACTCTGTTCTCCGTCCCACTCATTTCATCAACACCAGCTCTCCAGAAAACTCTAGAGGGGAAGTTCAACTCTATGGGAGATGATGCTTAGAAGTGATCATGTGAATAGCCCTGGCCAGAATGCATCAAGGCTACAAATAGTGATGTTTTTGTGTAATCTTGAGACAGTTCTTACCCAGTTCTCAAAATATGTACACTCAGCCTGGTCAGCTCAAATGTTTTATTGATTGTAAGGATTTGATGTTAACTCAATTTCTGCTGATTCCTTCACAGGGCAGACCCATGATTATCATGAAGGTCATGAAGTCTTGGGTCACTCCTGACAAAGCTGCATCAGCATGGATGTTGAAGTCCCCCAGGACAAGATGAGAGAATTCCAACACCACCCCTGAGACCACCTCAGTTAGTTCAGGAAAGGAGGGTGTTGAACCACAGGATGGGCAATGTGACAACAGAATCCTATTCAAGTCTTCTATTTCCAGAAATGTCCAGCAGACTATGGTATGTAAAACCTGGTGAGGTGAATGGAATCATAATAGATCACTGCAATCCCATCTTCTTATTCCCCCTGTCTTGTCGTTGCACAGAAAACCATGGTGGAAAAGGCTGAGTAAGATTAAGACTCTCAACCTCATCCAGTCAATCTTCATAATGTAAGCCAGATTGGCATGCTCCTCTAGTATTCATTCCTTCAAAGAAACCTCTGGTTTATGAATGTGGGTTATGATTCAAATGTACCCATGATACAAAAAACAAAATGACCAAGATTGCTGCACAATATCATGCATTGCCAGCAGGAAAAAAGGATGCCAAGCTTTACATAGCAAAGGGCAGCCTGAATGTTGACAACACCAATGGCAGCAGTCAAGATGGTCTACAGGATACCTTCTTCTGTTCACTACCATTCACAAAGTGTCACCACACAAGGAAACATCCCAGAAGTTGACTCTTTTTTTCATCAGTTAACCAATTTTCACTTAAACACAAAGCAATTGTCAGGGCTGTTTTTCAACAATTGAAAATGACAGTGAGCATAAAATATATAAAAGATGCTATATAAAGATGATATATATTATATATAGATGATATATAATGATATAGAGCATATTTTTAAATGAAGAGTTCAGTATTGTTAGAGTGCAATCCCAGGTCTCCCCACACCTGCAGCCTCTAACATCAACCTAACATGAACACAGCATAGTGAGGACCTAATATATTCTTAGCAGACTCCCTCTCTTCCTTCCATGCTTCCATAGGCAGTGTCATGAGACTGAAGGAGAGTGGAACTTGTAGTCAGAGATTAAAGAAGAGTGGGAATTGTAGTCAATGAAGAGGAGAGAAAATGGAGTCTGTTAGGCTTTAAAAATAAAAGGAAGACATGGGAATGTGAAAAAGGCAGAGAGGTTGTTCATCTTAATTTACAGCCAGCCTGGTACAGCCATGAATCCTGACGAGAGGGCAAGGACAAAGAGGCCCAGAGAGCATGAAGACCCAACAAATTCTTTCCTAATTGGAATGGAGATAAACCACCTGCATCTTCATGAGAATTGTGGGCGGAATGGACAGTTATGCCTCTTTGAGTTGATTGATTTATAGTCATTAAGAAGGAGGTCGAAGGAATGTAGAAAATGGACAATGAGTTATGTGGGAGAGTTTCGAGTTCATGATTATGGTGCAATTCTATGATGATGGGGGAAGAGAGAGAACTTGATGGTTTGTGTATGTAGCTTGAAGGAAAGAGAATGTAGGTAAGGGAAAGAAGGAGGTGGGGCTAGCCCATCTTAGCCCAGTTTAGTGTTTATTATTTTAATGGGAATTAGTTGTTGTATTTAACTAGGGTAATCTTTTGAACATGTTCCTTATGATAAGCTTGATCAAAAACAGTTTCTATGAAACTATATTTTATTAATAAAATTAATTATAAAAATCTTCACCAAGGATTATCTCTTGGATCAACAGGGTTTGGCTAAATCCAGAGGAGTGGTAATGGCCATTGACTAGCTACCAGAGAAGTCCTAATTAACTGACCTGTTGTGAATTTTTAGGAATCACAAAGCCCATGTGTCTATACTTGCAAAGTACTGAGTAAAAGTAAAGTGTTCTTTTAAGGTCAGGTTTATTCTAGGTGCAAAGGCTATGCACTGCTGGAGGTTGAGGACTTGCCCCAGTGTAAAAGTAGTAGATTAGTGGCTGAGGAATTCCGTGACCAAAGGACCCATGCTCCTTAGGGAGACTCGGTCCTGACAGGCAGTTTGACCTCAATCTCACACCCCTGTCTCATCTTGGATAACCTTTTCTTCAGCTTCAAGAAAGGATTATGTATACCCCTCTGATAATTTATGCCTTTAAGCCCTGAAATCCCTCAGCTTGGAAAACCAATAGGCTTATTCTCTGACTTGGTGCCCTCACTCTGAACAGCCCTCTCACCTCATTGTGGCCCCCCTCTCCCACTCACACCCACTAAACTGCCTCCAGCTCTGGCTGCTGCAGTGTGGGGTAGGGAGGTCTCCCCCCTCTGCATCTTTGACCCTCCATCCTCTGGCACATAGAAGACACATGTGATGGCTGCTGCATTTCCCAGAATCCCCAGAGCCTTGGGCACCGGGATCAGATGTAGCTGAGTCTCAGTTCCCTATTCTTAGTTAATGTGTGGGAAGGGAGGGAGGATAACTTTCTCCCACTTCTATTGCTGGAGTGAGACTCAGACCACAGCAGGAAAAAGGAGGCAAGGGACTCCCTTCCATGAGGAAGGATTGTCAGGTGACTCATTCTCTTTTTGTGCTATGCTATGAGTGGATTTCTTCTGATAATGGCAAAACAATAAAACCTATTGAAAGAAGAGGGAGTGCCTCCAACAGACAGTAGGAGTGGGAAGTGTAGCAGATTTAAGAAAATGGCTTCCTTTGGTTTATGCAAATTTTCTCAGTTAAGGCATGCGCTGAAAGATCCACACAGCTGCACCATGGATTCCACATGCTGAGCATCTGATTCAAAGAGGAAAAAAGAATGAAGAGACAGTAGAGCTTTAGAAGGTCTGGAGTGCAGAAGCATCCATTTCAGGCAAGAACAAAATAGTGGGACCATTCATGGATGTTCAATTCCCTCCACAGACAACCCCCATCAAGTCCCTATGAGTGAAGCACAGATCAGAGAAACAAAAGGGTTCAAAAACAAGGTGGAATAGGAGCAGCTGAAGACAATGAAACAGTAAAAGAGAGATCAAATATATTGTATCTTACTGTCACTCACTCTGAATTAAAAAGATTAGAAGAAATTAAAAGAATTTGAAATTAAATTAAATTAAAAGAAAGTGAAAGAAGAAACTGCCAAAGCAAGACTGCAGTTAAACATTAAGATAATCATGATCGTTGCAGAAGACTGTATAATGAAGAATTTGAAATAACTGTGTTTGTATAAACCTTGACTTCACCTATCAATCCAAAATGAGAGTGTAGCCAAGACATTGAAAGAAGACTGAGACTCAAAAGGTAAGCAATGGAGGAACTAGAAAAGATCATCAAGGATCATCAAGAGTTTAAGGATGTGTCACTGGAGATGACGATAATCCATACTCTTGTATTTCTGATCATCATAGATGGGTGTGGAAGCTGGACAGTAAGGGAACAGGAAAAGAGAAAGACCAAATATGATATGAACTGACTCTTTAAAAGAATTCACAGGTTCGAGTTTGCAAGAGTTGGGCGTGGCTGTTGAAGACAAGACATTTTAGACATTGCTTATTCATGAGGTTGCTATCTGTCAGAGGTACATAACAAGAAGAATGAAAAGAAATGCAGAATATAAGAAATAGAGATGGGGTATTCATATATGAATATCCCCATGTAGATAGGTGTAATGAGGATCTGGCCCCTTGGCCCATCCATCAACTCATACATCCGTTGGTGGCAGCGGCAGCCTCACTCTTCCTTCCAATCACTCCCAGAACCCCACTCTTTTTCTGCTTGGCTAGTGACTCAGTAGCTTTGCAAAGAAACTTGTCCTCCGTCCCATTGCCAGGAGTGGCTAGCTGAGTGGGTCTCTGGGAGTGATCGGAAGGAAGCACGAGGCTGCTGCTGCTGCTGGATGTGTGAGTGGGCCAGCTTGTTAAGTCCAGCTGTGAGGAAATATTCATATACGAATACCCCCATCTCTAATAAGGAATAAAAGAAAATGTAATAAAGTGACTGGAAATTTTGACAGATGTTCCTCTTTGAAACAAAGCCTCCAAACTGTATATGACATGGGGTGTGTGTGTGTGTTTGTGTGTGTGTCTGTGAATTGTTTTATAATGTCATTGTATTCCCAATCCGAGCAATGGGAATAGCATATTCTTCCTACTGAAATAACCAGAGGCTGAGTCATAGTGAAAAGCAAGAAGCTGAAAGGTCTCAGCAACTCCAGTAGGTCACAGCAGGAAAATTGAAAGCAGAAGATTCTATTTGCCACAAGAATGTCTTTGGGGTGGGGTGAGGAAGAAGCTGTGAGGTGACTACAGAAGAACAAATTGAACCTAACCGAGCTGACTCTTTCAGGAGGCTTAGCAGATCAGTGTGGATAGGGATGGCAGAAATTCAAAAAGATGGACACCAGATTGAACTTAAGCTGGACAAGAGGACAAATGCCACAACAAATTTTTCCACTGTCTGTAGTTGGACTGCACCCAACACACAGACATCTAGTTAGAAATGAGCCTGGAGCAAGCCACCACAGAAGAACCCAGCAAAGGTGGGGAGAGTCAAAACCATCATGTACAGAAGGCAAATGAAGAAATCAGAGGAATGAAATGGGGGCCAAAGCATTTGGAAACTTCTATTAAGACATGACATTGATTAAGTGCCTTAGATGTGTGGCCTTAAACTTCAAGTAGACGGAACTTGCTCTCTGCCTTTGGGATCTGGGCTTGATAGAGTTCTCTATGAGACTGAACAGTCTCTCTGCTACTGTTCCTCAACAAATGTTGATCCAACTAACAGTTAACAGAGTAAAAAGAAAGAAAGAAAATAATTAAAATGAAAGACATAGAACCTTTTTGTGTATCTGTAAACCACCTGCAACAAATGAGTTTGGTGGCATAGTGGCAGAAATCTGCCACATGAAACCTAGATGTGGGACAGAGGCATTGAGTTCAGGTTTCAGCCTAGGAAGGTCAGAAATAGGCTTTGAGTTCAGGTGTCATCCTGGGAATGCCAATTAGAGGCCTGAGTTCAGGTGTTGGTCTGAGATGGCCAGTTGGAGGCTTGAATTCAAGTTTCGGCCTGAGAAGGCCAGAAACAGGCTTTGAGATTAAGTGTTGGCCTGGGAAGTCCAGTTGGAGGCACAGAGTTCAGGTTTTGGGCCAAGAAGGTCAGTTGGAGGGTTGAGTTCAAATTTTGGGTCGAGGAGGCCAGAAATAGGCATTGAGGCAGGCAGGAGGGGAGAGAAATTGTGTGCTTGGGGACTGAGGCAGGCAGGCAGGTGGGTACTGATATTGTATAACCTCATTGGGTTAAATGAAGGGAAGCCCAACAAGAGAAGGTCCACCTTGATGAAGAACAGCCTCTCTACAGTGGTAATAAGAGAAACTCTGGGTGAGAATAACCATGCTCTAATAGAATTCTTGCTTTCAAATGAAACCAAAACAGAGTGAAGCCACACATATATGCTGGATTTTTTAAAAGCCAATTTTATTGAACTAAGAATAAGGATAAATAAGTTACCATGGCAGAAGATCTTAACAAGAAAAGGAGGGTGGGAGCTTCTAAAAAAGAAAATTCTAAAGGCACAACTACAATTATAACAAGAAAAGTGGGACAGTGAAAAAGTGGGACAGCGGGGGGAAAAAGAAAGCCACTGTGGCTTCACAAAAAGTTCAGACAGGACCTGAAAACAAAAAAGAAAAAAGGACATATAGGAAGTGAAAAGGCCAGGCCACAAAACAAGAGTACAGGCAACTTACTAAGGAGATGTAGGGATGGCATTAGGAAGGCAAAAACTGAGAATGAATTAGCTAGAGACACTAAAAGCAACAAAAAAGCATTGTGCGTAGCAACAAAGAAAACAGTGGCTCATCTACTCAATGGAAATGAAAAAATGATAACAGATGACAAAGAAAATGCAGAAGTGCTCAGTTCCTGTTTTAGCTCAGTTTATTCCTAAAAGACAGATTATGACCCTCCAAACAAATGTGAAGTGCAAGGGGAGAGGAACACAATTGTAGCTGAAGATCGATAAACAAATAATCAAAGAATACCTCACTGCCTTGAATGAGTTTGGATCTCCAGGGCCGGGCAAACTGCATTCAAGAGTATTGAAGCAAGAATTCTCAGAACCACTGTCCATTATTTTATTGAAACCATGGGAAACGGAGGAGGTGCCAGATAACTGGAAGAGGGCTGATGTTGTCCCTATCAAGAAAAGCACAAAAAGGAGCAACCTGGGAACTACAGACCAGTCAGCCTAATGTCAATTACAGGGAAAATTCTGGAACAGATTATAAAGCAAGTGGCAGATGATATCACTCTGATGACAGAAAGTGAGGAGGAATTAAGGAGTCTTGTAATGAGGGTGAAAGAGGAGAGTGCAAAAGACGGTCTGAAGCTCAACATCAAAAAAACTAAGATCATGGCCACTGGTCCCATCACCTCCTGGGAAATAGAAGGAGAAGATAAGGAGGCAGTGACAGATTTTACTTTCTTGGGCTCCATGATCACTGGAGATGATGACAGCAGCCACAAAATTAAGAGATGTCTGCTTCTTGGGAGGAAAGGGACGACAAACCGTGACAGCATCTTAAATAGTAGAGACATCACCTTGCCAACAAAAGTCCGAATAGTCAAAGCTGTGGTTTTCCCTGTAATGATGTATGGAAGTGAGAGCTGGACCATAAAGAAAGCTGACCGCCAAAGAATTGATGCTTTTGAATTGTGGTGCTGGAGGAGGCTCTTGAGAGTCCCCTGGACTGCAAGGAGACCAAACCAATCAATTCTAAAGGAAATCAGCCCTGGGTGCTCACTGGAAGGACAGATCCTGAAGCTGAAGCTCCAATACTTTGGCCATCTCATGAGAAGAGAAGACTCCTTGGAAAAGACCTTGATGTTAGGAAAGTGTGACGGCAAGAGGAGAAGGGGATGACAGAGGATGAGATGGTTGGACAGTGTCATCGAAGCAACCAACATGAATTTGACATAACTATGGGAGGCAGTGGAAGACAGGAGGGCCTGGCGTGCTCTGGTTCATGGGGTCACGAAGAGTCGGACACGACTAAACAACTAAATGACAGTGTAAACAACTAGAAAACAAAGCCGTAAAACTAGAAGCCAATATGGATTTGTCAAGAACAAATCCTGCCAAATTAATAGAATTTCACTTTTTGATTAGGTAACCTTCCAGATAGAAAGAGGGATTGCTGTAGACATAGACCACTGGACTCAAAACAAGAGAATGGAATTCAACATGGGTAAGTGCAAAGTACTGCACCTTGGAAAAGGAAACCAAACAGTTTACAATATGGAGTATACCTGACACAGTAAACCTACAAGCAAAAAGAAATTTGGCATTGTTGTAGATCTCAAGCTGAATATGAACCAACAGTGTGATATGGATAGGAAAAAAAATCAAATGTTATTTTAGGCTGCATTAACAGAAGGGTAGTCTCCAAATCTCATTAGGTATTTGTTGTGGTTATTGTTTAGTCATTTAGTCGTGTCCGACTCTTTGTGACCCCATGGACCAGAGCACATCAGGTCCTCCTGTTTTCCACTGCTTCCGGGAGTTTGCGACATCTCCACTGGAGACTTTATGGGTATCACCTTTATTTATTTATATATTTTTTGAGATTTATGTTTTAAATATTTTTATTGTAATTTTTTCTACTTTTCTAACCATTGCAGCCAGAGTGATTGATTACAATATGTTCCATTCATTTAATCTTATCTTATACTCTCTAACATAGTATTGATCTAATCTATTCTACTTAAGTTGATGTAGATTTCATCCATGTATAAAGAGGTTCCCATTTATTACTGTATTATCCAGTCTGTCATTTAGTGTTTCTGTCAAAATATCCATTTCTGCTAGTTCCAAAATCTTCTCAATAAATTCCTTCTTTGTCGGCACCTTTGTCATCTTCCACTTACTGGCATATACAATTCTAGCTGCCATTATCAGGTGTAAGGTCAAATAGGTCTTTTTTCCTCGAGTGTAGCTGGTAATACATTCAATAAGAAGCTTTCCGGTGTCACCACAATTTTAACCGCTAAATTTTTCTCTGCCATTTCATGAATCATTTTCCAAAAGTCCTTGGCCTTATTGCACATCCACCACATATGACAGAAGCTCCCTACATTCTTTTCACATTTCCAGCATTTATTAGAAACATTTTTATACATTTTTGTTAATTTCTCTGGTGTTACATACCATCTATAAAACATTTTGTATATATTTTCTTTTAGATTTATAGATGTAGTCATTTTAATATTTCATTCCCAAATTTGTGACCAGGCACTTAATTCTGTATTATGTCCTATATTTTGAGTCCACTTTACCATTTAACTCTTCACAATTTCATCTTCCATTTTTTGCTCCATTAAAGTATTATATAAATCGTTAATAAATTTTTCCTCTGAATCCAGCAACCCCTTATCCAAAGATATTTTATCTTTCTGAAACCCTATAGCTTTTTACATATCTTGATTTCAACTAGTTTATCGACCTCCAGTCTAAGATAATACCTTGTTCTGCCAGTTCATCTTTGTTCTTTAGATTAAAATCACTATCTAATATCTCGGCATATCTCCTGTTTATCCCTTGAGGTGTTCTGGCCAGATCAGAGAATGCTTCTAATGGAGCTACCCATAATGGTATCTTTCTGTAATGTTGTAACTTAACTGTCTTCCAGACCCATAATAGAGCTCTCTCTGCCTATCATCTTGGCACCATAGGTAGGCATGCCAGCCCAGTCTTAAATCATGCCCCTCAATTTTAAAAGTCTCTGATTTTGTAGAGTAACCCATTCTCTCAGCGAGGACAGAGCTGCTGCTCTGTAATAATTCATTGAATCTGGTAGACTAAACCCTCCTCTTTGTTTATTATCCTGAAGAGCCTTTTTATTCTTGTTTTTTTCCCATATCAAACAAATTTGGTCATTATCTTATTCAGTTCTTTAAAAAGTCTTTTTAAAATAATATTGGAATTGTTTGAAAGAGGAAGACTAATTTTGGTAGTATATTCATTTTTATTGCGGCTGTTCTACCCATTAGGGATAAATGGAGTTTAGTCCATTTTTGCAAATCTACTTTGATTTCTTTCATTACTTCCGTATAATTGTCCTTCATTAATATACTTGGGGTTTTTTGTCATATTAATTCCTAAGTACTTAACCCTGCACGTTTCTTGACATCTGGAGTGTTTTCGTAATTCTTCTTTTTCTTCTTTTGTCATATTTTTCATCAGAATTTTTATTTTTTGTTTATTTATTTTAAGACCTGACATATATCCATATTCAATTATTGTCTCTACTAATATTTCTATTGATGTCATAGGTTCTTCTAAGATTATTACTAGATTTTCAGCATAATCTTGAATTTTGAATTCTTCTCCTTTAACCTTTAACCCTTTGATTCTCTTATCTTCTCTTATTTGTTGAATCAGGACTTCCAACATGAGAATAAATGGTAGAGGGGACAGCCTTGTGTCTTATTCAATTTGAATTGTTTCTGTCAGCTCTCCATTCACTTTGATTCTCGCTTCTTGTTTGGAATATACTGCTTTAATTTCTCCTATAAACTTTTATCCAGCTTCCATTAATTTCAACTGTGTCAGCAGAAAATTCCAGTTCATATTGTCAAAGGCCTTCTCTGCATTGAAGATTAGTACTATCTGTTTTTCAGGGTGAACTTCATAGTATTCCAAGACATTCAATACTATCCTGATGTTGTTTTCCATTTGTCTTTTTGGTATGAATCCTGATTGGTCCTGATGAATGATCTGCACCAAAACTTTTTTGAATCTAAATTTTATAATCTACATTCAATAATGAAATTGGTCTATAGTTTTTGATTTCTTATTGATCAGTACCTTCTTTAGGTATCACTGAAATTATTGCTTCTTTCCATAAAGTGGGTATATCTTTTTCTATTTCTATGCCTTCTATTAATTCTTTAAAGGATGAATCTAGAACTTCTTCAAAGCTTTTGTAATATTCAACTGGTATTCCATCACTTCCTGGAGATTTATTATTCTTTTGTTTTCTAATAGCTTCCAGCACTTCACACATCGTTATTGAGGAATTCAAGATCTATTTATTTTCTTTAGATAATTTCTTTAACTGAAACTTCTGCAGATATTCTCTTTGCTTTATTATTGATTTTCCTGTTTCTTTGTATAGCGCTTGATAGAAATCCTTGACGATTTCTTAAATTTTCTTCTGCTCCCATTTAGTCTCTCCTTCCTGGTCTTTAAGGTTTATAATTTGGTTTCTTGTTTGTTCTTTTCTCAGTCTATAGGCAAGCCATCTGCCTGGGTTGTTTGCTTTTTTTTAATGTTTTGCTTATTTTATCTTCATTGCCATTTCTGACATCCACAATAGATTTATTTGATGTTGTACTGATTTCATATTATCTACTAGTTTTTCAGTTAAGCTATTTTGTTTTGACTTCTCTTCTAAATGGAATAGTTTTTGTCTCTAATTCTTTGTTTTTCAATATATTTTCTTTTTTTTCTGTTATACTGCATGCCTTATAACTATCCCTCTTAGCTTTGCTTTTCCTGCATCCCAAACTACTCACATTGGTACATCTGGAATTTTATTTTCTTTAAAGAACCAAGACATTTCTTGCATCACTTCTTTCTTAAAATCTTCATTTTGCAGAAGGCTAGTGTTCATTCTCCAGAATGATGTTTTATTTTGTATATTCAGTTGTAAAATAACTGGACTGTGATAAGCAAAAGGTTTTGGTACTATGCCTATAGTCTTCATCACTTTTATCCAGCTTATTGGAATCCAGCATGCATCTATTCTAGACCATGTCTTATGCGAATTTGACTAGAACACTGCCAATTGAGTGGACTTGCTCTTGCCCACTGAGGAGGCCAACCATGTACACCTGGACAAGGCTCAATGCCACAAGGCCTGCCAAGTGGAAAACCAGCATGGAGCCCAATGTTGCCACTTCAGGAACCAGGGGCATCCACCCCAAACCAAGCCACTCCACAAATTTGTCTAACCCTCAAGAGGCAAAGTCCCAAGGGCTACTGCCTGATGTCCTCAGCCCCAGGCATCCAAGGGAGCCAGCTGAGTATGCCTGAACTTCAGCCATACCACCATGGAAAGTTACCAAGGTTATGGAATGGGAGGAGCCTCTAGTGAACCCTATGATCTAGCCAGCAAGAGTGTCCATGCTGC
Source organism: Pogona vitticeps (assembly GCF_051106095.1). Taxonomy (NCBI): domain Eukaryota; kingdom Metazoa; phylum Chordata; class Lepidosauria; order Squamata; family Agamidae; genus Pogona; species Pogona vitticeps. Next base: position 73,857,308 of record NC_135788.1, on the reverse strand, counting down.
CCACCTGCAGGAGCAGGTAACCGCTTGCATCCAGTTTTTGTTGGAGCACTTCCTGTTTAGCCCACCTGTGGGGAATGCTGGACCAGGTGGAGGAGAAGGGCCTTTGGTGCCCACCATAGAACTGTTTCCCAGATACGTAAAGAGAAGAGAGTAAGAGTGTCCTGAACTTTCAGGTGCTCTGTTAGCACAAAGTTATGTTCGGCCTGTTGGGCCTTTAATTTGAGTTTAATTTAAATATAAGCTTTCAGTTCTGCAGCAATTTACCTTGTCATCGTGGAGGGGGACCAGGGGCTGCTTACAGTGCTACTGAGTACAATTATCAGCTAAGGTCTCAGAAGCTGTGGGAGATAAAATGGAGCTTGTTCTTTCTGAAAGACCTTTAAGGTGTACAATATCAGAGCTTGGAAAAGTTTCTTCTTCTGATTTTAACCCCCTCTAGTCAGAATGGCATGCCTTGTTTCTACGCAGGCAGCTCTAAAAACATGTTTTCAGCTGTCTGCAAACCTGCTAGGGCTAGGTTTTCTCACAGTTGCAATATTTACCTATGAGAGGATCTGTGTTCATTTGTACATCAGTAAGATCCTATCAAATTGTACAGCAACCCTAGGCAAATCCTGTCTGGAGATGTCCTTTCAATCCAACTTCCTTTCTTTGCTGTTGACTGTTTCACATCAAAATGGTCTAAGGCACAGATGGCAGTAATGAAATGCAGAAGGCATATACTACAGCTCAAGAGACTTACTATCAGTATTACTCTACAAAAGCATTTATTCAGTTAACAACATATTATATCTAGTTCTGCCAAGTGAAATTAGAAACCTGGTTTCCTTCAGGGACACCTTTCAGAAGTCTGAAGTTTCTTCCAGTGGTATGAATTTGCCATCACAACTATCTGAAGCAAAGGAAGAAAGGGCTCATGTTCTTCCTGACAGATTCTCAGGCTTCTCAGGGTCACCAACTAATCAGAAGCTGCATGACTGCCTGTGGCTCTTGACCTTGTCTCCACTCCTGTCTCAGTTATTATTCACCATAGCTGCCCATCCTGACCTTTGCAGCAGCATCACAGTGGATTTTATAAGTTTCTTTGACTCTTTTATGTTTTCTAGATTCCAAGGCTCCTGAGGCCTTTGAGTATCTTTCCCCCTCCATTGAAAAATAACTTCTGAAGTCCAAAACTATGGGGGATCATTTCTGTTTTATCACAAACCCTTACACTTGCATTACACTTTGCAAAATGAGTAAGCATCAAGAACATGCTAATTAATAAATGAGTCATTGTAATGTCACTTTCAGTGACATTTCAGGTGTATTCAGAAGCTTCCTGGGAATGACTGCTAATGAAAAGAATAGTAAAATTTGAAAATGCTCTTTTAGGACATCAATCACTTTTTCACTTTTAACTGACATTCATGAAACATGTATGCTAATGCCAGACTGATTTGTTAAATGGTGTCCTCTACTAATTGGCAGTGCCTACAAGATATTTTTTAAAACTATATTTTTTAGTCCTTGCTAATGAATGAAATCAGCCACTTTTGATTCCAAATACACATACATGTTATCTTCATTTTCTGATAGATTGCATGTTTTGTACTCAAAGGCTGATGACTCAGAAAGTTAGGTTACACTCTCTATGACTATCATAAGACAATACACTTTCAAAATGTTGATCTACACACTGCAGAATGACATGGAACAACTTTGCTGGAATTATATGCCACTCCAGACAGTAGGGAAGAGATTTTCATGTTTCAGTACTCCCCAACACAAGTTAACTAGCCATACAAAAGTGGAATATAAAAGAAAGTTTCTGCTGTTGCCATGAGTAGGCTTATATTATAACAATAATTTGTAATGTATGGTGTAATGCCCAAGCCTCCCTGAGGAGGGTCTGGGGTCTGAACAGGGAGTCACTCTGGCCACAAATCTACCACTTTTCACTGAGGCAAATTCTTAAGCCTCAGCAGTGCATAGCATCTGTGCCATGGACAAGTCTGACCATTAAAGAACACTTTACTTGGCTCTGTACCTTTAAAGTACTTAAACATGGGCTTTGTGTTTCCTGAGAACACACAACAGCTCAGTGAGGTAGGACTTCCCTATGGTAGCCAGTTAGTGACCTTTTCCACTCTTCTGGATTTAAGTATAACCCTGCTGTTCCAAGAGACTAGTCCTCAATGAGTTTTTACAATTATTTTTTATTAAGAAAATATAGATTCATAGAAACAATTTGTTCACCAAAGCAGTAGCATAAAACATGTCCAAAGATTCCAATACAGTAGATCCCTCGACTTACAGATGGCTCGACTTACAGACTTTTCGAGTTACAGACTTCTCTGGACGCAAAATTTAAGTTCAACTTACAGCCGGAGAATTGACTTACAGACCAGAAAAAAACCAAAATGGAACAAAAATGGCCGGTTACGGCATTAATCGGTTTTCAATGCATTGTAGGTCAATGGAGAATCAACCTACAGACTTTTCGACCTGCAGCCACTGTTCCAATACGGATTAATTCCGTAAGTAGAGGGTCCACTGTAGTTAAATAAAGCTGCTATTTCTTATTAAAATGAGAAATACTAAAATGTAAGCTATGGTGGGCTATTCCCATCCCCTCCTTCTTCTTACCATGCTACATTCTTTAAACATTCCTTGACATAGCACAATCTATTCAAAATCTCTCCAAGCTTAAGAAGCTAAGAGAAGCTCTCTAACACATCCTATCATCCATCTTTTCTTACATTCTGAACACCTCCTTCTTCTTGACACTCCATAGCTGTGAACCAATTACAGTGGGGTCTTGACTTGAGAACTTAATCCGTATTGGAAGACGGTTCTCAAGTCAATAAGTTCTCAGGTCAAATCTGCATTTCCCATAGGAATGCATTGAGAACCATTTGATCCGTATCTGCTCTTTTCCGTCCATAGAAACTAATGGGAAGCTGCTATTCTGCCTTCGACCACTAGAGAGGGATATTTATTTATTTATTTATTTATTTATTTATTTATTTATTTATTTATTTATTTATTTATTTATTTATTCATTCATTCATTCATTCATTCATTCATTCATTCATTCATTCATTTATTTATTTATTTATTTATTTATTTATTTATTTATTTATTTATTTATTTATTTATTTATTTATTTATTTGACTTATATACCGCCCCATAGCGCTACAAACACTCTCCGGGCAGTTTACAATTTTAATTATACAGGCTACACATTGCCCCCGCAGCAAGCTGGGTACTCATTTTACCGACCTTGGAAGGATGGAAGGCTGAGTCAACCTTGAGCCGGCTACCTGGGATTTGAACCCCAGGTCGTGAGCACAGTTTTTTGTTTTTTTTAGCTGCAGTACAGCGTTTTAACCACTGCGCCACGAGGCTCATTTTGTTTCTTTTTTTCTTAGGTGAAGAAAGGTTCAGGGAAGGCAGGGAAAATACAGTCCAGGCAGTACAGTACCAGGCAGTCTGAAGACTGTCTCCCAATCCACTCTCTAAACGCTGGGAGGAGTGAGGAAGCAGACAGGCACCCTTTTCACTGGCCAACAGTTAACCGAAAGTTCACATTTTGCACTTTCCCTGCCTCCCACGTGGTTTTTTTTTCCAGTTTTTAACTCAAATCTAAGTATGTAAGTCAAGTCAATATTTTCCTATGAGAGTGGTTCTTAAGTCAAAATGTTCTTAACTCGAGCCGTTCTTAAGTCAAGACCCCACTGTAACTTCAAAGAGGTGTAACACAACTCTCCACTCCAGAATTCTCATGAAGATCCAGGTGCATTATCTTCTCCCAATTAGGATGGTATGTGTTGAGTCTTCACTATGGGCCTCCCTCGTCCTTGCCTTCTTATCACAGTTCTCCCTGTACCAGACAAACTGGAAAACAGTTTCGTGGCCTATCACATTCAAATGCTTTAGAATCATTTCACTTTGAGCGTAACAGTCTCCATTTTCTGACTACAAATCCCACTCTCCTTCAGATAATCACATATGGGACCTTCTATGATCTTAGACCTGCCTCTGTTGAATTAAACAGCTAGCATGAACCTTCTCTGAGCCAGGAAATGGCCCAATATTGTTGCATAATATCATGCCGGCCTTGCCGCATGAAAAAGATACCAAGCTTTATATAGCAAAAGGCACCCTGAATGTTGACAACACCAATGGCAGCAGTCAAGATGGCCTGCAGCAGGTGTGGGCAACTAATTTCTATAGGGGGGCCACATGAAAAATCTGAACTGTGTTTAGGGGCCGAACCAACTTTACTTAAAAATAAAATGAAACAGTGATGTTATGATTGTTTTTATTTTAAACTTGTTAATCTTCACAAATACTAAAGAGTTTTTTTGTGATATGTTAAAGATAAGCAACTGACCAACTTTAGACAAAAAGCTATAAATAGTTTTGATGTTCAAAACTGTCCGTGGGCCGGACAGGGGCGGCTTGCGGGCCGTATGTGGCCCTCAGGCTGCACTTTGCCCAGTTCTGGTCTACAGGATACCCTCTTCTGCTCACTACTATTCACCCTTGTTGAAAAACAGCCCTGACAATTGCTTTGTGTTTCGATGAGAAATGGTTAACTGATGATAAAAGGAGTAGGCTTCTGGGATTTTCCCTTGTGTGGTGTCAGTTTAATGAATGGTAGTGGTGTTAGGGGACTCCGGTGTAAAGGTATATTTTATCGCTTTTAGATTTTATGGTGAACTTGGTGGGGGGGGTAGGGAACCACAGACTGGGGGCTGAAAGACTGAGAGATGAGCCTCCTGCAAGATCTTAAAAAGAAGATGGAATTGGATATCACCAGCACATTGGTGACTCCAGACCACAAAATTCTGGACAGCCTCTTTCAGGTTTTACAAGTATATGCGAAATAGTAAGGGGAATCAAGGAAACCTGAGACACTCCAAAGGGTAAGGATCAAGGTGGCCCATTTCCTGGAATCTTGAATCATGGTACAGAAGCTCAGTACTCCACATTCATAAAACAGAAGGGTTATTTTTTTAAAAAAAATTGAGTTTCCTGGCTTTTTAAAATGGGAGTTTAAATATACATATGCTAAACCCCAATCGGTGGAGGAAGGTCCTTGAAGCGGCACCCACGGATTCTTCCCCTCCGATACACACGGCACGCCCAGCTTCAGAAGCCGCCACACGAGAGAAATCCGGCCTGCGGGGAAGATGGCGAGCGTGGGGGACGGAATGGAAGGGATGAGCGGCGGCAGTGGCAAAAAGGGGCTTGAGTAACTCAGAGAAGCTATGGGCTATGCCGTGCAGGGGACACCCAAGACGGACAGGTCATAGTGGAGAGTTCCGACTAAACGCAATCTTCCTGGAGTAGGAACTGGCAATGCCACTCCAGTATCTTTGCCAAGAACGCCCCATGATCAGAAACAAAAGGCTGAAAGATATGACGCTGGAAGATGGGCCCCTCAGGTCGGAAGGCATCCAACATGCTACTGAGGAAGAGCGGAGGACAAGTACAAGTAGCTCCAGAGCTAATGAAGTGGTTGGGCCAAAGCTGAAAGGACGCTCAGCTGTGGACGTGCCTGGAAGTGAAAGGAAAGTCCAATGCTGCAAAGAAAAATACTGCATAGGAACCTGGAATGTAAGATCTATGAACCTTGGGAAGCTGGAGGTGGTCAAACAGGAGATGGCAAGAATAAACATCGATATCCTGGGCATCAGCGAACTAAAATGGACAGGAATGGGCGAATTCAGCTCAGATGATTATCATATCTACTATTGTGGGCAAGAATCCCGTAGAAGGAATGGAGTAGCCTTCATAGTCAACAAAAGAGTGGGAAAAGCTGTAATGGGATACAATCTCAAAAATGATAGAATGATGTCAATACGAATCCAAGGCAGACCTTTCAACATCACAATAATCCAAGTTTATGCACCAGCCATCATTGCTGAAGAGACTGAAACTGAACAATTTTATGAAGATTTACAACACCTTCTAGAACTGACACCAAAGAAAGATGTTCTTCTCATTCTAGGGGACTGTAATGCTAAATTAGGGAGCCAAGAGACAAAAGGAACAACAGGGAAGTTTGGCCTTGGAGTTCAGAATGAAGCAGGATAAAGGCTAATAGAGTTTTGTCAAGAGAATAAGCTGGTCATCACAAACACTCTTTTCCAACAACACAAGAGGCGACTCTATACATGGAAATCACCAGATGGGCAATATCGAAATCAGATTGATTATATTCTCTGCAGCCAAAGATGGAGAAGCTCTATACAGTCAGCAAAAACAAGACCTGGAGCTGACTGTGGCTCTGATCATCAGCTTCTCATAGCAAAATTCAAGGTTAGACTGAAGAAAAACCACTGGGCCACTCAGGTATAATCTAAACCAAATCCCTTATGAATACACAGTGGAAGTAAAGAACAGATTTAAGGAACTTGATTCGGTGGACAGAGTGCTTGAAGAACTTTGGATAGAGGCTTGTAACATTGTCCAGGAGGCAGCAACAAAAACCATCCCAAAGAAAAGGAAATGCAAGAAAGCAAAGTGGCTCTCCAATGAGGCCTTAGAAATAGCAGAGAGGAGAAGGGAAGCAAAATGCAAGGGAGATAGGGAAAGTTACAGAAAATTGAATGCAGACTTCCAAAGAATAGCAAGGAGAGACAAGTGGGCCTTCTTAAATGAACAATGCAAAGAAATAGAGGAAAATAACAGAAAAGGAAAAACCAGAGATCTGCAGGAAAATTGGTGATATTAGATATTTTGCGCAAAGATGAACATGATAAAGGACAAAAATGGGAGGGACCTAACAGAAGCAGAAGATGTTAAGAAGAGGTGGCAAGATTACACAGAGGTATTATATCAGAAAGATTTGGATATCCTGTACAACCCAGACAATGTAGTTGCTGACCTTGAGCCAGACATCCTGGAGAGTGAAGTCAAGTAGGCCTTAGAAAGCCTGGCTAACAACAAGGCCAGTGGAGGTGATGGCATTCCAGTTGAACTATTTAAAATCTTGAAAGATGATGCTGTTAAGGTGCTATATTCAATATGCCAGCAAGTTTGGAAAACCCAACAGTGGCCAGAGGATTGGAAAAGATCAGTCTACATCCCAATCCCAAAGAAAGGCAGTGCCTAAGAATGCTCCAGCTACCGCACAATTGCTCTCATTTCACACGCCAGCAAGGTTATGCTCAAAATCCTCCAAGGTAGGCTTCAGCAGTATGTGGACCGAGAACTCCCAGAAGTACAAGCTGGATTCCGAAGAGGCAGAGGAACTAGACACCAAATTGCTAACTTGCGCTGGATTATGGAGAAAGCCAGAGAGTTCCAGAAAGATATCTACTTCTGCTTCATTGACTATGCAAACACCTTTGACTGTGTGGACCATGACCACCTTATCCGTCTCCTGAGATACCTATATGTGGGACAGGAAGCAACAGTTAGAGCTGGACATGGAACAACAGATTGGTTCAAAATTGGCAAAGGAGTACGACAAGGCTGTATATTGTCCCCCAGCTTATTTAACTTGTATGCAGAATGCATCATGCAGAAGGCTGGAGTGGATGAATCCCAAGTCGGAATTAAGATTGCCGGAAGAAATATCAACAACCTCAGATATGCAGATGATACCACTCTGATGGCAGAAAGTGAGGAGGAATTAAAGAACCTTGTAATGAGAGTGAAAGAGGAGAGTGCAAAAAACGGTCTGAAACTCAACATCAAAAAAACTAAGATCATGGCCACTGGTCCCATCACCTCTTGGGAAATAGAAGGGGAAGACATGGAGGAAGTGACAGATTTTGTCTTCCTGGGCTCCATGATCACTGCAGATGGAGACAGCAGCCCCGAAATTAAAAGACGCCTGCTTCTTGGGAGGAAAGCGATGACAAATCTTGACAGCATGTTAAAAAGCAGAGACATCACCTTGCCAACAAAAGTCCGAATAGTCAAAGCTATGGTTTTTCCTGTAGTGATGTACGGAAGTGAGAGCTGGACCATAAAGAAAGCTGACCGCCGAAGAATTGATGCCTTTGAATTGTGGTGCTGGAGGAGGCTCTTGAGAATCCCCTGGACTGCAAGGAGAACAAACCTATCAGTTCCAAAGGAAATCAACCCTGAGTGCTCACTGGAAGGGCAGATCCTGAAGCTGAGGCTCCAGTACTTTGGCCACCTCATGAGAAGAAAAGACTCCTTGGAAAAAACCTTGATGTTAGGAAAGTGTGACGGCAAGAGGAGAAGGGGACGACCGAGGATGAGATGGCTGGACAACGTCTGCGAAGTAACCAACATGAATTTGACAGAACTCCGGGAGGCAGTGGAAGATAGGCGGGCCTGGCATGCTCTGGTCCATGGGGTCACGAAGAGTCAAACACGACTAAACGACTAAACGACGAAAACCCCAATCAGATATTTCCCTCATTTAAAATTACCCAGTTAGGTAGAGAATTCGAGGAGATGAGCATATATTCTGTATTATGGTTAACATGAGAAAACAGAAGTGAGAACTACTTGGATGTGGCTATAGTCCCTCTGTGCCAAAATATTTTAAGGGGCTGTTTTGGACTTCATGTAATGATGAAGCAAAGTTGTGAGTAGGTACAACGCATACAGTGGAGAAACAGACACACTCTTTAACCTCTCAGTTAAACTAATGTTACCACACTCACTCTGCCAAATAGAGACTGGAAAGGTATACAGTGGGGTCTCCACTTAAGAACTTAATCCGTATTGGAAGGTGGTTCTCAAGTTGAAAAGTTCTTATGTTGAATCTGCATTTCCCATTGGAATGCATTGAAAACCATTTAATCCGTATCTGCTCTTTTCCGTCCATAGAAACTACAGTGGAACCTCTACTTAAGAACTTAATCCGTTTTGGAATGGTGTTCTTAAGCTGAAACGTTCTTAAGTTGAAGCAAAATTTCCCATAGGAATGGACTGAAAACCAATTAATCCGTTCTGGCTGTTTTTTTGTTATGTAGAGGTGCGTTCGTACATTGAAGCATTAGTTGCCATAGGAACTAATGCAAAGCTGGCTAATATGTACTCTACCACTAGGGGGAGATTTTTTTTTTAACCTAAGATGACCTAAGGTTAAAAAAGGAGCGGGAAAGGTTTTTTTCCCTGTTCTTATCTTGGATTTCTGTTCTCAAGTAGAAGCAAAATTTAGCAAATGGAGCTGTTCTTAAGTTGGATTGTTCTTAAGTAGGGATGTTCTTAAGTAGAGACCCCACTGTATTCCAATTTTATATCCCTTTCTTTGAGTTAGGCAAGCTGAGGAAGAAAAGATTCCCCAGAAAAGCTATATTGGACCAAACATCTACGGATATATTGTGTGCATGTTTTCCAAAAGATGTTCCTTTGCTTTTTGAAATTAAAAAAAGGAAGACATTGAAGTTAGCAAAAAAAAAGTCACTGAAAAGTAAGGTCAAAATCATGCTTACTCTGTGAAAGGAAGATAGTGAAGAAAGACAGGGACATGAATCAAGTCATTTGAAATGTGGTGTTGGATACTAAAGACTGGCAGAAAAAGCAGAGAACTGAGTACTCAATCAAGTCAAGACTGAACTTTCACTCAAGCAAATAATGAATAAGAAGAAATCCTGCCAGATTAATCTGAGCTCATTTTTTTTGATCAGGTAACCTCCATGGTAGACAGAGGGAATGTTGTAGAAATAGTATATCATGACTTCAGGAAAGCTTTTGATAAAGTGTCCCATGGCCCTTATTAGCAAGCTAACTAAGTGTGGGCTAGATAGATCAAGAGTCAGGTGGATACAAAATTGCATACAGAATCAAACTCAGAGGGTGATGATTAACGGCTCCTTCTCCAACTGGGAGGAGGAAACAAGTGGAGTAGCCCAAAGCTCAGTCATGGTCTGGTGATCTTCATCATTTTTATTAATGACTTGGATGAGGGAGTGCAGAGAATGCTTGTCAACTTTGCAGATGACACAAAATAGGATGGAATAGCTACTACCCTGGAAGACAGGACCAAAATTCAAAATGATCATTTTAAAAATATATTTTATTTTTAAACCACTAGGAATAGGGTAGGGAATACAAAAGGTAAAAGGAAGTGGAAGGGAGGGGGAAAGGATTTTAAGGATAGGAGAACACAGTATATAATCATCCAATCTATTCATATTAAGTATACAAGCATCCAGTCTATTCATTTTTCAATACAAAATCAACTTTCTCCTTTTTTTAAAAAAACTATTTGATTACCCTCTAGCTATCAACTTACATTTATGTTTTAGTTTAAATCTAAGTTACTCCAACACTATCAGGAAACCGAGACCAATTATAAAATACATCCCCTCTTTCAATTTCCTTCTGTCTGAATCCAGGACAGTAATCCAATTTTTAACATCACATTTTCTGACTGTTGTAGCTAATTAGCTCACTGGGTAACTCTTTATCCCATCTATGTTACCTGGCATCGCACTCAATAAAAACGTTCTGGAGTTAGGCCATTTTCATTTAACTGTTATTTAACATCTGATGACTTCTCTTTCACCAAATCTTCAATCTGGCTGAGATGCTCATTAACCTACTGAAATCCTGTTATTATTATCATGTGCATGGTAACCTGCCATTCTTTATCTGACAAAGTCCCCAACAATTCATATTTAAATTTTTCTGAGGCCATTTCCATCTTTCCAATGAGTACGGTCTGTATAAATAATACTGTTTAGTTTCCACTATTTTATCAACAAACCAAACCCATCATCATAAACCTCCCCTAGGTACTTCCTCCCCTCTTTACCCAGATACTGTAGTATGTAGATCAACTTTTAGCCCAACAATTTAAATTACAACTGTGGCAGTATTATCAGAGTCCCACACAGTCCAGCTGAGAAAAAGTCCGGACAACAGCAGACACAGGAAGTCAGTCTCTCCAATAGATATCCTTATAATCCCTCAAACTCCAGTCCTGGTTTTCCTACCACCTCAGTCTATTCGGTTGTGTTTGTCTCGCAGTCTATTTATTGCTTCCAAAAGTTTATTCCTCCTTCTAAAACACAGCAAGGTTCTGTTATCAAAATCCCATTCATAAATCTCCGGTCCTGGGTTTCCTAGCTCCTCAATCTAGCCGATTGCGTCGTCTCACTGGTGATTCACAGTCTGTTTTCTTACTTCCAAAAGCTTATTCCTCCTTCTCCAAAAACCCAACAAGATTCTATTATCAGAGTCCCATACAGGGAGAAAGATCCAGACTAAACAGCATTCACAAAATTGCAGTCTCTTAAAGCCTGTCCAATGGTATTTTCCCTGGGATTTTTTCCAGAAACACAAGATTTTTCCGTCTCACTGTCTCTTACTTCGACCTTAAGCCAGCCAGTTTAAGAATCCGTTTCGTTTTGAAGAAGCAGGCTGGCAAGCAAAACTCGCTGCTCCTTATCTTCTTTCAGCCAAGTATTTTCACTCCAATTTCTTTTTCATCTTAATGAGGTTATTTATGTTAGCCCGTTTTAACATTTTTCCTTCGGCCACCCATGTCGCTCGATTTCTCAATGTGTGTGTGTGTTTAGTCGTTTAGTCGTGTCCGACTCTTCGTGACCCCATGGACCAGAGCACGCCAGGCCCTCCTATCTTCTACTGCCTCCCGGAGTTGTGTCAGGTTCATGTTGGTTGCTTCGCAGACACTGTCCAGCCATCTCATCCTCGGTCGTCCCCTTCTCCTCTTGCCATCACACCTTCCTAACATCAAGGTTTTTTCCAAGGACTCTTTTCTTCTCATGAGATGGCCAAAGTACTGGAGCCTCAGCTTCAGGATCTGTCTCAATATCCCTCATGAAAAAAGACTTTTTTTTTTTTTTTGCTTATAGACGCCTGACACCCTGGTTCATATACTGTTTCAATGCCCTGCTCATTCCCACCTCCGAAATTTTTTTCTTGAACCTTGGATCTCTTATTTTTCCAATTCTTCTGTGTCAATTCTTTCTATTTTCATGAGCGATGAATGTAATGCCCTGACCACTGCTGTTGCAGGTTTCTTATCTGCAATTTTGAAATTGTCCCCTGCTTCTCGCTCCTAATTTGTGAAATCTGTGTAATTTTACTTTTCCTATTTTGCTTGTGTTTTTGTAACTTGTAAATGCCATTAAAGGTTTCAGAACAGAACAGGTTATTCATAAATCAAAGGCTTTGACTCACTATGTTATTGTATATTTTTAACCGTATTTCTTGTTCTCCTCTCCTTGGGGGGAGGGGGTAGAGTTGCTCACAGCTATTCTGCCAAGATGGCTCCCATCTCCAATCTGTGATCAGGTGAATTTTCAGAGGGAAGAAATATCAGGTTGCCACCCAATCTTCTTCCTTCTGATGCTCACCAACTGGTTTAGAGAGACTTCTCCTGGTCTCCCCTTCGATTCCCCATTTCTAGAGGGACCCCAGTCCAGGAGTTTCCAGCTTTTCCCGGGAGCTATTCCAGGAGGCTGCTGGCAGCACCGCAACAAAGCTCCACCTCTAAACACACCAGAAATTATTGATAAGAAAATAACATATAGTCTACTGTATATATTCACAGCAGCTAGGTTACTCTGGGCCCAAAAATGGAAGAATGAAGAGATACCAACAATGAATGAACTTTTAAAAAAGCTATTGGGTATTGCAGAAGTAGATACGCTCTCAGAGGCACTATGGGATCAACCAAGAGTCTTTGTAAAGCAAAGTTGGAAGATGATACATAATCAGGCCCATAAAAAGACAGGAGCTTAGGGGGGAACTTAGTATATAGTAAACTCAGTGACCACCGGAATTCTCTTGAAGACATTCAAGGTCCAGACTATGATGAAATCTCTGATCCATAGTGGAAGGAAGGATGTTTAGTTAGTAGTTTTTCTTTTTGTATTATTGTCTTCTCAATTACATGTTAGATTGTTAATGTTTTTGAGTTTGTATATTATAATAAATTTTTTAATTTAAAAAAAATGTAAAAAGGAGACTGGAAGAAGACAACACTGTCTCCACCAGAAGCAGCCTCAACCCAAACCAGATATGCCTGCTCCTGACTTTTACAGATAGAAACATTGCTGTGCCAGGGGTTTCCTGGTGTCACCCATTATTGCCAATTTATACATGGAAAAAGTGGAAAAGAAGGTACTAAACATCTTCCAGGGAATGACTTAGACCCATTGGTCCAGGTATGTGGTCGACACCTAAGTGAAGATCAAGATTCAGGAAGTACAGGTCTTCACAGGCCACATAAATGCAGTGGACCCTGGTATCAAGTTCACCAGAGGAGACACACCAGGGGAGACACAAAAGACAACTGGCTGGCTTTCCTGGATGGTGTAGTCATCACAGGATCAAATGGCACCTTAAGAATAGAAATCTACAGAAAACCTACACACACTGATCAATATCTGCAGGAAGTACAGGCCTTCACAGACCGCATAAATGCAGTGGACTCAAATGTCAAGTTTACCAGGTAAAACACCATCCTGGATTGTGCAGTCATCATAGGACCCACCAGCAGTTTAGGAATAGAAATCTACAGAAAACCTACACACACTGATCCATACCTGTGGTTTGACTCTCATCACCCATTACAACACAAACTAGGGATCATCAGGACATTAAACCACAGAACAAGGAACATCCTTATGTCCACAGAAGCCAAGAAGAAGGAAGACAGACATTTGAAGACAGCCCTTACGGCCTGTGAATATCCAAAATGGGTTTTAACAAGGTCATGTCCCAACCCAGCAGGACAATGGAACAGTCTGAGACCCAAAGCCAACAGAAGAACCTGGTCATTTCTCACATGGCAGGTGTTTCAGAAAAGCTGAAACGGATTTTTGGTAAACACCACATACTCATGCACTTCAAACCCACAAACACATTAAGGCAGAGACACGTCCATCCAAAAGACTAAAACACAACAGGAGCAATACAGTGGGGTCTTGACTTGAGAACTTAATCCGTATTGGAAGGCGGTTCTCAAGTCAAAAAGTTCTCAGGTCAAATCTGCATTTCCCATAGGAATGCATTGAAAACCATTTGATCCGTATCTGCTCTTTTCCGTCCATAGAAACTAATGGGAAGCTGCTATTCTGCCTTCAACCACTAGAGGGGGATATTTTGTTTCTTTTTTTTCTTTGGTCAAGAAAGGTTCAGGGAAGGCAGGGAAAATACAGTGCAGGCAGTACAGTACCAGGCAGTCTGAAGACTGTCTCCCAATCCACTCTCTAAACGCTGGGAGGAGTGAGGAAGCAGACAGGCACCCTTTTCACTGGCCAAAAGTTAACTGAAAGTTCAAATTTTGCACTTTCCCTGCCTCCCACGTGGGTTTTTTCAGTTCTTAACTCAAATCTAAGTATGTAAGTCAAGTCAATATTTTCCTATGAGAGTGGTTCTTAAGTCAAAATGTTCTTAACTCGAGCCGTTCTTAAGTCAAGACCCCACTGTATAGTATATGAGGTCCAATGCAAAGAGGAGTGTTCGGAGCTCTACACTAGAGAAACCAAACAGCCACTAAACAGGCTGGTCCAGCACAGGAAGGGCAACAGCTCAGGGCCGCAATCAGCTGTGGTTCCTTCATTTGAAGGACAAAGGACACTCATTTGAAGGACAAAGGACACTCATTTGATGACTAATTTTGGACCGAGAAGATAGGTGGTTTGAGAGAGGGGTCAGGGAGGCATGTGCATATAGAAAACCCCAAACTGAACAGGGGTGGAGGCCTTAGATATAATCTGTCTCCTGTTTATCATGCTACCCTTTCATCCATCCCCAGAAAGATTAGGACCACATGCACCAGAAAGACCACCATTAAGGACCGTTAACCATCCATGACAATGAGTGGAGAAGTACTGCAGAGGTGGGGTTTTCACTCATCCCCAATCCTTTGCTCTTCTTTGAGCCTATTCAGACCAAGGGAAAGTGAAACCAAGATGAGGATATATCAGAGACTTCCTACCAACTTCTCAGATTGAAGAAGCTACTTGGATGAGTAACGAAACATTTCAATTTAGTAAGAAAGAAGTCCAATTACCATGACTCAATTTCCAGATAACCTCACCTGGACGACTGAGAATCTTCACAGATATGATTAAAATGTCTTTCATTAATGGGATAAAAGCTATATTGCAGCAGAAGCAATAACATTAAATATAAGATATAGGCCTGTCATTCCTATGCAAAATATTTTCTGTTACTCCTCCTTATAAGTACTAATGAAAAGTGGAAGATACAAAAATGTGTGTGTGTGTGCACGCGCGCGCACACACACACACGAAAGTCACTCTTGCCTTCTTATTGATAATGTATCTTGTCAACAGATTGTTTCTACTTTTTATTCATAGCAGATTAAGGATTTGAGCTTTCATTGATTAATCTGAAAACAGAATGTTGTTCTGCTTTAATTGTTTTAGTACGAAGCTGTCAGCTAGGGTTGCAATTTAAAATCCTAATTCACTGTTGCAGTTCTTTGTTGTAGTTTTGTTTAATTTATTTTCAGTTAAAGTAATAGATGATTAAATTTTCCACAAAGTACTGGGTTATGTCAGAGCAGGATGAATTAAACAATTTGTATTACATTGCTTGTTGATAAGGGGGGAAAGCCATATAAACCTTGCCATTATGTTGAAAATGTTATTACGCTTAACACCACTACACTGTAAACATTTGAGCCACTTTACACATTAATGTGTGAACATTTTATTATGAATATGAGACACTGGTTTACCCATGAATTTTGAACCATTGTTTGTTTGTTTGTTTGTTCATTGATGTAGCTGTATGCCCTCACGCTGCCTCTGACTTATGATGACACTATGCCTCCAAAACATTCTTTCCAGAACAACCTTGTTCAGCTTTTCTGAAATCAAGGCCATTGCTTACTTTATCAAGTCAATCCATCTCCAATATTGTCTTCCTCTTTTCCTCAATTTTGTCACAAGTTTTCGATTGGATTTCTGACCCTCGCCCCCTTCCCCTCATGGTCCATAGCAAGATCTCCTCCGGCATAACATTTCAAATGAATCTCTCTCTTCTTTTTAACCCTTTGGCTTCACTGTTCAGCTTTCATGTCCATACACAGTAATTAGGAATATTTGTGGATGGTCATGGCCTTGGCATCCAATGATACATTCTTGCACTTGATAATTTTTTCTAGTTCCTTCATATGATCTCAAGTGCCTCTTCCTTTTTCAAAGCCAGCTTGAGCATCAGGCATTTTTCACTCTGCATAAGATCTTTGTTTCAACACCTTTTTTATTTTATAAATTCACTTAAAAAACTGCTACCATAGAAAAGTTAACAAATGAGAAAAACAAATCAAAATATTGACATGCAACTATTAAAAGGCAACAAATGTAACTTTTGAACTCTAAAACCTCACATCACAAATGCAATAATTTTAAAAAAAAGTTTAAAGTGCCTACTTGCTTAGAATCTAATATCAGATTTCATTTCACTAACTATAACCTTGCAAACTATTCAGATGTGTTGCAGATGGTTTTACCCTTGGGTGAGCATTCTTGTTTATAAACTGAATGAAGGAACAAGAAGTATGAATAAACTTGTCAGTATATGTTTGGCTCATACTTACTCTTACTTCATACTTGTTTTTTTATGTGAGCTAATTTTGTTGTGGGTGTTAATTACTACTTATATAAAAGTTTCTCTGGGATTTTCGAGGACAGAGTAATAAGTAGTAAGTTAAATTACTAGATATAGATACCTGAAGGTCACCAGACCGTATGAATTTCATTTCTGTAAGAAACTGATGTGTTTATAAAAATGCTTTAAGCATGCTTTGCTCAGAACAAATTCATTACCCACTTTGGTCTTAATTTCTAGCAGAAGCTACTTAACAGCTAATATAGCAGGTGGGGACTAGATTGTGAAATCACACCTCCCCTGCTGAAGGGAACAGTTTTGCAAGTATTTGTGGAAGTAGTGACAAAAGAGAAAAGCACCCAGTGTTCTGAAGTTTGGGCAATATGGACTGGTAGGATGGTATGTTGTTTATTTTGCGCAGACCAGTGCTACTTGAAAAACTTGGGCCAGGATCCTACCGATCACTAGCAAAAACAAACATTTTCAACATGCCATATTTGTATTTCTGTCAGCAAAGTCTGCCTCTGGAACTTTCTACTACTTGGGGAAGGGAAAGGGCATGAAACAGTCATGCAGGTCCAAAGTAGCTGTGCCTTCCAACTTTAGAATAGGATCATCATCATCATCATCATCATCATCATCATCATCATCATCATCATCATCATTATTATTATTATTATTATTATTATTATTATTATTATTATTATTATTATTATTATTATTATTATTATTATTATTATTATTATTATTATTATTATTATTATTATTATTATTGTCATTGTAAGTATATACACAGTATACCCATACAATGAAATTTACAGACACCCAGAGACCAGACACATGCACACACATAAAATTCCCCAAACACTCCCCACCACTAAAAAAATCCCCCAACACTCCCCACCCACTAAAAATCCTCACTAAAAATACAAACATCTACACCGCAGGCCAAGTAACACAGTCCAACTAACTATTCACTACTGGTGGTCTTTAAGCTCATTATTAAGTGCAATTATAGCTCTGGGATAAAAACTATTCAGAAAGCGTGTGGTCTGAGTCTTAATTGTTCTATATCTTCTGCCAGACGGCAACAGTTCAAAAAAAGTTATAAGCAGGATGGGAAGAGTCTCTCAGGATGCTGTGTGACTTCCTCAGACAGCGGGATGTGAAGATGTCATCCAGGGTTGGTAGCTGGAGCCCGATGATATTCTGGGCAATTTTAATGGTTCTCTGTAGAGCTTTTTTGTCCGCTACAGAGCTACTCCCAAACCATGCCAGAATGCCATAGGTTAGGACACTCTCAATGATGCTACGATAGTATGTCAGAAGTAAATGCTGAGATAAATTTAACTTGCCGAGCATTCTCAGGAAATACAGCCTCTTCTGTGCCTTCTTCACAAGCATGTTGGCATTTATATTCCATGAGAGGTCCTCTGAGATGTAAGTGCCCAGAAATTTAAAACTACCAACTCTCTCCACTTCCTCGTCATTTATGTACAGTGGTAAATGTACATTCCTCTTCCTCCTAAAATCAATTATGAGTTCTATCATGACTGAACCATACAAATTTGTATGCAGACTAATGGCAATACAGTGTGCAATGGCACACATTGCAGAATTAGCAAGTCATAGGGCACCACAACAATAAATGAACCACGCGGCGGCGGGAATTTACAATGTGAATAACTAATAATTTTCTTAAAAGCTTTGTCCTTGAATATCAGTGCACTCCTGTGGAAAAGTATGTCTCTACTGCTAAAAATGATTGTTATTCTTTCTGTAATTAATCCACAATGTCAGCCTCTTGGTTTTCATTGCTATTAAACAAGTGGCACTCTTAAAAAAAAAAAGGAATATAACCTTGATCTGGATTCCTGCATGGAGCAGGAGGTTGGACTCAATGGCCTTATAGGCTTCTTCTAACTCCGTTATTCTATCATCCTAAAACCTCAACTTACAGGTGGAAAGGGCAGGGCAGGACATATATGCGAGTACAGAAACATATTGGAAACCTCATGAGAACAAGATATGTGAGTCCCTTTCTACATTCAGTGCCAAGGTATGTGAATAAGCAGAGAAGCCATTGTAAAACCCTTATTGCAAATTGGTAATTGGGCAATGGGTGGCTCACCTGATATTTCTCAGCAAGTCATATCTGGATCACTTGGTTGTGCAGCTTAAAGCTGTTCGGAGCATTTACTAAGAAAAGACTAGTGTAAGCCATTATCAGAGGCAGAGCTTCAGACAGAGTGAAACTTAATGCAGAGCACTATTGGCACCTCCGAAACAGGTTTGCAGGGCCACCTAGAGATCTAAGAGGATCTTGGCTGGGTGTGATATTGGGGGTTCTGCTGCTGTTCCCTACAAGGACTCATGCATGTTTAGAGTGACTCACATGTGAGAATTACTACATGAATAGATTACATGAAAAAATTCTTGTTTGCAGCTCCTCATTGCCTTTCAGATCAAGCAAAATGATAAATATGCTTCATCATTATTTTTTTCTTACATTGTAATAAGACAACATGAATCAGATTGTGCTTCTAATTTTCCCATTCAAATTCTAAACTCCTTCTGGCAGAGTTTCCTCCTGCTTGCTAGACATCAGCCTCATAGATGTTCTAACTGTCGCACACTGGTGGTTTTCTTTGCTAGTCAATCAAGAATAATTGCTTGTGTAAGGCCTGGCCTTGCAGTATTCCTACACATTTCCTACACAAGAAATCAGTGGTACCTTGCCAGGTGTTTCTTAGGTGGTGTTCCCTCACTTACTCACATATTCAAAAGGTTGCCAGGTCTCAAATTAACTGCTATGCTTCTCCATATCTTCAGACAAGGAGACAAATTTCAGGGACACATATAAGATCTGCCATGACATCTTGTCAGTTAGCAGCAGCAATTTACACAACTCATATGAAAACATGATTCCAGCCATGATGTTTTTGCGCCAGAATTTGGGCAGGAACATGTAAAAAATAAGAGGCAGCAACTGGATTGCAACCTTGTGGCTATCTCCCTTCACCTTGGTAACATATGGTAATACTCACTATACTTAAAGATATCAGTGTAGATGTCCCCAACTTCAATATGCAATGTTTATCTCACCAACACCGATATGTATCCCCAAATAACCAGCATATCCAGTAACACTGAGTAGTAGCAATAGTAGTTTTTGTTGTCAACAAACCTAGCTACAGTTTACTGTTCAGTCTATCCTTCGATTCTGTTACAATACAGATAACCACTATATCCCAGTGGCTTTACAGGTTTTTAAGTCCCAAATTAACTCACAAATTCTGTATGGTATTCCAGTCTTGTTAAATGTCGTGGACTGGTCAATTGAACAGTTATGATCTTATGTTTTTCATAATGTATTAGGATTACCCAGATGTGCTCCCTACATGGTGATTTGTCTTGAGACCAGATTGTCCTTATTGGAATTTTTTTACAACCAAGATGTGGACAGCTTATCATACCAATTTTTTGCTGAATTCTGATGCTCCTTTTGGATCAACTGTCCTTCTCAAAAACTGAAACTAATTGGCTTAGATTCGTTTAATGTTATCAGTTGAGATCATCAATATCATGGAAAAGTTGCAGTTTGTTTGTTTGTTTGTTTGGATCAAAGTTAAGAGGCAATGCTCTGCTCCTTATTGAATGCTTTATGCCTTTTTGCTTTTTAGATTCCGTAAATATGGCTTCTTAACAAAGTACTTTGATTATGTCTTTCTGCTTTCTATGCCAATAAAGATTTTATTATTATTATCAGAAGAATAGATACTGGGTCTAGAAAGATCAGCAATGAAGGAATTAGAAAAGATCACCAAGTGTAAGGAAACATTACTGGAAATCAAGACCAAGATCATCCACACTTCTGTATTTCTGTATGAGTGTGAAAGCTGGACAGTAAAGAAAGCCAACAGGGAAAAAAAGACAATAGTGCTGGGCAAAGTGGAAGGCAGCAGGAAAATATGACATGGTCTGATTCCCTAAAGAAACCACAGGCTTGAGTTTCAAAAGCTGAGCAGGGTAGTTGAGGACAGGACATTTTGGAGATTGCTCAATCACAAGTCAGAGGCGACATGAAAGCACACCACCAACACCACCAACACCACCAACAACACCACTACCACTACTACTACTACTACTACTACTACTACTACTACTACTACTACTACTGGAGTTGAGAAATGCCATATCTAGCAGATATTAAAGGTAAGGAGGAACTGAGAAAGGCATGTATTCTTCTGCTTCCACTAGCATGCGAGATCTTCTAAAAGAGATGCTTACAACAGTAATTTTTTTGTGGGTGAACATAATCCATTCAGGCAAATGGCTGGTTGAAAGATGTGATTCACCCCAGAATATTAACACATTTTCTGTGAATATACAAAGTGAGTTTTTTAATGTGATGTGAGGTTTCCAAAACTATTGTTGAAATGATCCTGTGTATGTTTTAACAAAGAATTTCCAATGCTATTATAATCTGTCATCATCCCCATGCCCACCCTGTTAACAATTCTCTTTTATTGCATAAGCACCTGTCTCTACCTCTTACATTGCTGGTGTCATCTGTTGATTGGTGTTTACATATTATTAGCTATCATTTCAGACTAAGTGAATTACTTTTTTCCAATGTGAGTGCAGCAACTAGTGTATTGCCCGAAAAACAATGAATGCATATGCAGAATGTTTATATTCTTCCTTGCATAACAAAGTTTTTGTAACAAGGAAGCAGTTCCTAATTATATCACCTTTCTCCTCCCTTTCATCTAATAAGATTATACGCATATTAGACATGGGGATAAATAAAAATACAAATTGGGATATTTGTCCCTTGACATTCATCATGCCCAGAGACCCTAACAAATACGAAGGGACAAATATTTATTTGTTTTTATTTGTCCTTTCATGCAGGCTGGCTGTGGAACAGATTAGCTGATCAGCTGGACATTGACAAGCAAGGGTGGCTGTGGGAAGGGAAACCCCAGTTTTCCTTCTACAACCAGCCTGCTTGTCAATATCTCACCTATAAGCTGATTGTTGGGGCATTGACAAGCAGGCTGGCTGCAGGAACTGAATCTGGGGTTTGCCTTCTGGCAGCCAGCCTGCTTGTCAATGACCCGGCCATCAGCTGATTGTTCGGTCATTGACAAGCCAGCTGACTGTAGGAAAGCAAACCCCTGGTTCAGTTGTGCAGCCAGCCTGTTTGTCAATATCCCAGCCATCAGCTGATTGTCAGGTCATTGACAATCAGGCTGGCTGCCAGAACTGAACACAGGGTTTGTCTTCCTGCAGCCAGCCTTCTTGTCAATGTCCAACCGATCAGCTGTTTGGTGGGACATTATGTTTTAATGATGAATTGATGAATATTCATCGATTTGTCACTAAAATTTTGTACTTTTCCACTTCATCTATTTGTCCACTTTGACTAATGGTGAATCCTCATGAAGCACCATTTTTAAAAAAATCTGTCCCCAATGCTAATCCATATAGTATTTATACAATCACAAGAACAAGAGCAGGAACAAGAGCAATAAGGTGCTACTCTGATTTACTGTTCATGCAGATGCATGCATAGAGTTATGCCTGTATAGTTATACAGCCTCCTGCACAAACAATCTAACAGGCAGAGTCTCTGTCTGAATGAGCACAGATCAGGGGCTAATATATTCCCTTTTTCACTCATACACATATTTATTATGCAGATATAACAAGATCTGAAACAAGTGTTTCCATGTTCCATTTTTTAAAAAAACATTCACACAAATTTATATATTTTAAAGCTTTCTTTCTTGAATTGGAAGGGACTTGACAACCAGATAGGCCAGAATCCTGTTTGACTTTGCACATGCACCATACTCCAGTGCATGGAAAATGTGGTTGTGTCTTCTGCACTGTTTGCATAAATGAGCATTTACTATCTCAGGTTTTTGCCCTGAAGTCTTAGGGAAACTTAAGCTGCTAACCTGGCACCACTAGATTAGATTACTATTGAATATAGACTCAGGCACAGGTACATGGATTATCTCAGTCGCTTCCAGTTGTAAGAAGCTGAAAGAGCTAGCTTTGGCTGTGGCTTTGTCAGTAGATATTATTTTGTCCCTACTGGTTAAGTCTGGGCATTCTTGCAAAATTAAGCCCTATTGTGGTTTAAGTAACATGCTTGCAGATGTACAATATTTGCTGGTTTGTTGAACTTGATTAAGATCATTTGAATGTACAGTACCTGATGGAACATCCATAGTGGGTTGTTTGGTAGTTGTGTTGGACTGGCAGTTCTTAAAAGGTGAATGGTTGTAGTCTAAACTATTTCCTTTATTTAAAAGGGGGCAGACCTTTTCCTTGTTCTCCTTCTCTGCTATTCCTTGGATGTTTCTACCTTGCAAAAGTCCATCCGTCATTGCCATGTCATTATCAGAACCTTGGAGGTGAATAAGGGTATCTTTCAGGACCGATATTCTGTTGATTATTATATCCTGAATCTGATAAGATAGTGCCGTAAAGGATTTTAGCAATTCCTTCTCTTCTGGTACTTGAAAGATATCTGTATCTTTTGATGGATATGCTGATTGCTGTTTCCCGCGTTGATACATGCCATGTTCAGTGAACTGACCATCTTCAAAATTAATATGATTGCAGAGACCAATGCATTTTGATTGAATGTTTGAATCTTTTTGTAATAGGCATGTCTGTGTGATGTTCTCGAAGAATCTTGTGACAACCAAACCTGCCCTCAGGAGTTCATTCTTATGACCATATACAGCCCCCGTGATCTGCCAGTTCCTAAATGTCACCACTGCACGTCTGCTGAAATAGTATGCAGAGAAATATTCTATGTGTATTATATCCTTTATGGTGATCTCTGGAACGACTGAAGATAGCTGCTGCAAAAGATGGATTTTACTTTCAAGCTGGGAGAGTCTACCTTTGGGCTTTGAAAGAGTTAGAAAAGCCAGCTTTTCCTGATTTAGAATCAATTCCCATTGTGGTGGTGGTGCTAGTTTGCTTCTCTCTTGGTTAGAATTGGACCTCTCAGCTGCTAAACCCGGTTCCTCATGGGGGATTTGCTGCCATGAGTCTTGCGCAACTTCTTCCTTGTTTACTGATTTACTTGACACATTTGTGGACACAACTGTTCCTGGATTATTGGATGATCAGGCTGATGTATGTCATGCATGGGGTCTCCCTGTGGAGATGATTTGAGTGAGTTTTGTGTAGAATTGTCCAGGAGTCTAAAATGTCTTTGGAAGTTCATTTTCTTGGAATTCCCCAGATGCTGGGTCTATTCTTTCCTTTTTCCATTTTTAGAAATATTTTTACTCTTCTTGCCAGTTTGCTGTTGATGCTTCTTGAAACTCTTTCCCTTACTACAGTTGATGTTTTTGTGACTCTCTTTGTCGTGATTCTCATGTTCCACGGTTTCACTCTTGTTTGTGCAGTGTAGACCTCCATCCCTCAAGCATATCTCAGCCATTATGCTTAGCAGCCCATGGCACCCTGACAGGAATTGTTTTATTGCTTCCAATTCTTTGGATATTAAACTAATACTTTTCATAAACAATTTTTCTCTTGGGGCTTCCAATCCCTCTGCAGCAGCCTCTGCTCCCTTTTCTGAGATGGGGCTGCAGGCAGCCTTTGTTCTCTCATTAATTTCATCTCTCACCATCCTAGAGTTATACCGTGCATCTTGGTTCTTCCATGTTTCTGGCAGTTCAATATCAGCATCCTGGGGGGATTCTAATTCTGCCTCCTGTCCTATCTCCCCTATTACAGAGGTCA
This sequence comes from Pogona vitticeps, assembly GCF_051106095.1. Lineage (NCBI taxonomy): Eukaryota > Metazoa > Chordata > Lepidosauria > Squamata > Agamidae > Pogona > Pogona vitticeps. The sequence continues at coordinate 73,832,986 of NC_135788.1, read as the reverse complement.
TCAACCCCTGGGCTATGGCTTGAGCCTGACCGAACTGTAAAGACAGACCTCCCGCCCCCCCGCATGCACTCCCCTCCCCACAGCTGCTTTGCGCGCCCGCATGTCAGCACCATGTGAGCGCTCCCTCACCCCTTCATGCAAGCCCCCGCATGCACAAAGCAGCTATTGGAAGGGGAGTGGGGGGATGGTGGGTCTGCCTTTGCGGCCCAGCGGCAGCGGTGACTGGGGTGGGGGAGAGCCAGAAGGCAGGGCAAGAGCCGGCTGCTCTCCTCCCGGCAGTGGCTGCAGCGACGGGGTGGGGGGGGGAGAAAGGCCGGGAGGAAGAGGAAGGCCCGGACGCTCATCTCCCGGCAGCGGCTGCGGCGACGGGTGTATGGGGGTGGGCAAGAGCCAGGTGAAATAAAATAAAAATTAAAAAGACTCCCAGGCTTCCGCCGCCGCTGTGGGTGGGCAGGTTCTCCTGTGCATGCGCGTGTGTTGGAGAGGGCAAGCACAAAGGGCCTCCCCACCTCCCTCAGAGACTCCACCAGTCTGCACTAGGAAAAAGGTTGGGGAACACTGCCCTACTATATTTACAGAAGTATGTCTTGTATCATTTCCAAGAGTTGTATATTTCAGGCTTTCAGCTTGAGCAATTTCCATTGCCAAGTTTAATGCTCTCTCATTGGTTTGCATTTCCAGTTTGCCCCAAGAGTAATCTACTGACCAGTCCAGATTGCTGGTATAACTGGTAGGTACATCAGGGTTATCTAAGGAACCAGTATCCGCAGTGGGTTTTCCCTTTTCCCTTTTTGTTCTTATAGGGAAGAAGGCTGAGATTTTTGTTCGTCTTTTCCTCTGTGGTGAGGTCCCCAGCAACTTGCAACCCTGCCTTGTGAGAACCATAATAGTTGTTTTAAATTCCCTAATCTGAAAATTCAAAGTGTCCTGAGTGCTTCTCAGAAAGAAAAGAAAAAAAAAATTCTGGCCGTCTGTTCAATAACTTAACAAGTAAAGGTAACTTGTCTTGTCCTCCTTCTTGTGTTAGGGATCTTCTTCCAACAGCCCCTCTGAAAAAGCTCCAAGGTTCCAAGTTAAAATAGATGATAAATGTAAAAACTCCAAAGTTCAGTTCCGATTTAGATGAAAGTGAATAAATATGTCTTCCAGCTCTATGTTATGGCTGAATGCAGCTGTTATTGTTGTTGAGGGTGAGATAGGGCTGGAGCTAATCTCTGCGTCCTTCTCCTTCGGCCGCTTGGGAGCCAAACTCCCTAGGATCTTATCGCAACTTCAAAAAAAAATTAAAAATTTAAAAAGACTTGCCAAAACCAAGATTAAAAACTGAAGTTTGGAGCACTTAAAACTTAAAAAACATAAACTGTTTAAACTATTTAAAACTGTTCAAAACTGATTTAAACTACTAAAAAACAGGAGCAAGGAGACATAAACGCTGCTCTCCCCTACAGCCGGAACTGGAACCCTCAGCAGTTGTGTCGGCACCACTAGTTGTTTCTATCCTATCTCTAGACTATCACAAGACTACTTACTTATGAGTAAGTACTTCTCTCAAGTGACTTTCTCTTCAGGGCAAAATCTACATAGCTTACCCTTGCTTGAATTGAAAGCTTCATTCTTGAGGTACATTTAAGGGAAAATTAATTTAGTTTGAATCAAATTTAATCAAGCTCTTCAAAACAGCTACAAGCAAAGAGAAGCTAGCGGAGGGAGAAAACAGTAAGAATAATTTAATATTTTAGTACAATAAGCAACTGGTCACAAGAGGTCACAAAAACATATTTGAGTGTTTTCAAGGTAAATGTTAATGGTCAATTTATTTATTTTAAAATCAAATAGTTATAATATTCACACATACTCTCCACTTGATACGTTACAATTAAGTATAAGATGGAAATGGGTTTTAGGATTGTGATACTGTATAATGGAAGCTTCTTTGATGTTTCATCTATAAATTTACAGTTATATCTGTAAACCATCACAGTGTTTCTGTTATCAAGTAAAGAACATGTGTAGACAGAACACTAATCTAAATCTTAGCAGCATCCACAACCAGCTCTGACATCTGTTCCTCTGTGTATTCTTTAAGTTTCATTAATTTTAATTATGTTTATCATGCTCAGCAAATGGTTCAAATAACTGCTAGGAAATGAATATAACAAATTATTAGTGGCACTGTCATTATTCAGAGACAGATGCAAGCTTGTTCTTTTAATTCTCAAGCCCTATTATCAAGATTTAGGTTGTGTTAAGTGCTCTCTTGAGAATTACTAATTATTTGACAGAATTCAACCATTCATGTAAAATAACTGCAGAAGGTGCTTATTGCTAGTTATGATTGAATACTGAAATCTGAATGGAACATTTAACAATAAGGGGTATATAAAATGTTTTGCCCTACTGCAAGGGGGGATAGTTTAAGCCCCTACCCCTGTTGAGTGGTGACCTGAGTCCACATTAAGTTCAGCAGTTGGCTCCAAACCATAATTAACCTGTCTGCAGGTAAACATTGGTTTCATTTTTAAGAAACCAGCAATTGTTTGGGTGTGTCTCAGAGAGGCTTCCCTGCTTCCTTAAGGTAGTGCTTAATTTCCTTAGCATTTATGTGGACTGCAAATTGAAGGAGTATGTGAGCTGCTTCAGCAGTTAAGTGTAGCTTTATAATGCCGCCTTATAAAGATTAAATTAAATTACATTAAAAAGGAGTGGGCATAAGAAAGGCAAACAGTCCATTAAGTGTAAGGCACCTGGCAGGTCCCACTAGTTTATTTTCCATCTTCCAGCAAAGCCGATTAGCAAATTTGGGCTGTGGGACATGGTGGCGTTGTGGGCTAAACCACAGAAGCCTGTGCTGCAGGGTCAGAAGACCAGCAGTCATAAGATCGAATCCACGTGACGGAGTGAGCTCCCGTCGCTTTGTCCCAGCTCCTCGCTAACCTAGAAGTTCGAAAGCATGTAAATGCGAGTAGATAAATAGGTACCACTTCGTTGGGAAGGTAAAACGGCATTCCCTAGTCACACTGGCCACATGACAATGGAAACTGTCTTCGGACAAGCACTGGCTCTGCGGCTTGAAAACGGGATGAGCACCGCCCCCTAAAGTCAGACATGACTGGACTAAAAATGTCAAGGGGAACCTTTACCTTTACCTATAACTGAGATTAAGGCATTGGGGAAGAAAGGGAAAATGGCCCTGGTGCCTCAGTTTAGCCAAGATGCTCAGGCAGAGAAATGGAGGCATAGACAATAATTCATTGAAAACACTTGGTGGCTGACTTAATAGAGCATGCTTTTGTTTTGAAGCAGAACATAGTGGCACCTCCTTCCATTCATCCCAAATTGAAACTGTCTCAACAGTGTCAATGGTGGGATATGCACATCTACTCCCGAGTTCAAAGCGCATACACCTGTTCTACAGTGAAGGACACCCCAGTTATTTTCTTTTGATTTCCTGCAGGTTCAGATCTGCAGGGTCTTGAGGTTCCAAAACCTGCTTGCAGGACACAGTTTTGTTTTGGACCTTTTGTGAGGCAGTCAAGTCCACCAGGAGTGCAGTCTAGGTTCATGTGCATGCCTCAGTACTTGGAAGAAGAAGCACATGTTATGAGTGCCGCTCTTGCTGCTGGTTGTTTTGAGGTGGAGCACAGGTTCATCCAGATATTTAGCTATGGAGCTAAAAGGGACCAGTGGAAATTTGGCCAGTTCAGTCATTGCTGATGATCTAGATCTATGGATCCTACAGTAAAGTGCTAGGAATTTGGATTTATGGCTGGCCCTCATTCCTAGGTGGTTTGGAGGGCTGGCTGTAATCCAGGAGCATGGACTGTGCATGTGGGGTGATACACAAGGAAATACTTACAGAATTGACATGGGACTGTGAATTACTGTGGAACATCTGGATTAACATACTTAAATTGTCTAATATATAATCTTAAGCCTATGTTGATCTTATATTCAAGCCATTCTTAGTTGCATAGAGCAACTATAGTTCACAAGTTACTTAGTATCTTCATGTTTCTAACTTCTCATCAATACCTTCTAAACAGTTGTGATCTGAATATGTAATCTAATTTAAGCATTACCTATATTTATCAACCATTTAAGACATTCAGCAAGTAACTTCCCCATTTTTATTATATTTATTTGCTCCATGTATAATCCAGGGATTTTTAATTATTTATAGCCTTGTGAATCTAGGAATTCATTTATTTCATTCTTTTTACTGGCTTTTAAAGTGCTATCCATAAAGTCTCTATATATTCTTTCACCTGCACACACCTCTAACCAGTACTAATCATAAGCAATTCTAATTTCATCATAAAGGTGGCTTAGCCATACACACCTCCCCACGTAGAAGCTCTAGGCCCGCTCAAAACATTTCTGAAAGATCCCCACTTTTACAGGTAAAAAGACATTGTAAGTCTTATCTTGTCTATATAATCAATATAGTGATTCACTCATATTTAAGCTCAATATATAAACCATAAGAACCCAAGCATCTAATATTATTATTCTTCATTGACCTTTATGAAATTTCTAGCTACATATATTTATCTACCTTTTAGCTTCCCACCTAGCCAAAATTGCTCATAATGTAATTAGTCATATTGCTTTCTGTGTGAATATATATATCTCAGGACCAAGAAATTTTATCATTAAATTTGCAGGTTACTTTCCCCCCTTTTCACTTTTGCTTCTCGACTCTAGTATCACACTTCCAAGATTAATTTCTTACTCCCCTTTTACCAGTTTTAAAATGCCATCTATAAAATTTCATTAAGACATCTTCTATGCAATTTACTAATTTCCTCTCAATATAATCCATATCTTGATTTCCAAGCAACACAGATCTAGTCGACCTCTGATCATAAATTTCTGCCTCTAAATTCACCCATGTCTTCCCTTCAACATTATTTTCCATCAGGATAAAATCCATGTACTCTCCCACCTTGTCCCCACCCCTCCTTTCCTCATTTTTAAGTATTTAATTTTGCTTTAAAAAAAAAGTCTCTCTCTGCCTCTCCAGAGGCCGTTGCTCAATTAGTTCAGAGCAGTCAATCATTTCATCTCCTGTCTCCTCCTCAGGAACAGTGGTCTCTCCCTCTCTCTCTGGCAATGATTCAGCTGATTCAAAAGATGCTGTCTGTTTGTCTCCTGTCTCTATAATAGTGTCCAAGCCAAGAAGTATTGCTTTAATATCTGTCTTCAGTTCTGAAATTTGAGCCTTAAGATGATTGATGAGATTAGATTGAAATTCCTGAAGACAGACTGTCAGATCGGTTTCCATTTTAAAATCCCAAAGATGAGTCTCACCCTTAAATTTTCATCCAAAAACCATTAGAGTCAGACAGACGAAGTTGCTCCGCTTTCCCTCCTCCTCCTTGTCCAAAACTGATTCAGAGACTTGCGGAAAACATTCTGGTCATAAAAGTGACTATTTGATATATAATCCTCCTTTATGTCTCAAAGTAAAGTTCCATAGATTTAAGCTGTTCATAGTCATTCAAGATTCTCAAGCTTCTAATTTATAAAAAGCCAAACCTTAGGAGGGGGGATTAGGGTGGAAAGGAAAGTTAAGTTTCATTTTCTCAGTTCTAACCAAGTTATGGTGTAGTAAGAAAAACCTCCAAAGTTTGCCAAGATGCTCTGCCGCTTAAGAGATCGTCTTCACAATCAAACTTCCCAGAGAGAAACAAAACATCTGGTCTGTTACTTGCCATAAAAATAGCCAATCAACTTCAGTTCATGCAGTCAGATCATAAATCTTCCTTTCTCCCCCTTCTCCGAGCAGCTATGCACCAATTCATCATGGTGATTTCACGAGTCAGTTGCAATTGAGGAAAGGAAACCCCTCCGAAAAAGCAGATTGCAGTCTGGCTTCTTCAGCATCTCCAGCTCCCCTGCTACGGTCCCACTTCTCCTGTGCAAACTCCCCCCCCCTTTCTTGGGGGGTCCGCTGACTCAGAATAAACCCAGGGGTTCTCAGAGCCCTGAGAATTCCCCTGTTCTTACTGCCCGTTGCTCCACCCCCTGATCCAGTCCAATTTTTTGATGTTTTTACAGAACATGCTACAAGTAAGACATTAACATTAATAGCATGGTCTGCATACAAGTCTGTTTTTAAAAAATTAGGCACAGAGCCCTGATTTATTCTGGGACCAAAATGTGAGGTGTGGGTTGCTGGGTTAGCCATTCCTTCCTCAGACAAAAACTGGAGCCTTTTTTCTTTCTATTACAAATGATATTGTATGGGAAGATATTTTCAGTTGGAATTTTGGGACACATTTAAGCCTCTTCTACCTGTATATTTTCATACTGGTTGAAATATGTGCCTAAAATTTTAAAAAAATCATGTGTGCTTCCAGGTCACACAGGTATCCCCTTGCATTGCCCCATGGCTGGCATATGTTCCTCCAAAGGTAGGGATCCAAAGTCTTCCCAATTCACATATCCAATGCCCTGATCTTTTTCAATTTCACTTGTCCCAAATTTGACTATAAGTAGTGTCATGCCTACGTTTATAAACCTATCATTACTGTGTGTGTGGGTCTATAAAAGAGAAGAAAATAACTCAGGCAGCAGATCAATTTGAACATTTTACATACAATTGCATAGGAAAAAAGTATGTCATTAGATGTGTAAGCTATATGTTGTGGCACTGATAAACCTCTGAAGTATTTTGTACTTCATTTCCACCCAGATCTTCCATTTTCCTAGTAGTCATCTGCATTGAACTCAGTGGAACTGACAACTGAGTAGACATATATAGCTGTTTAAGATGGAGCTATCTCTAATATGTTTTATTTTACTTGGCTTAAGTTTGAATTAAGTATTTCAGTACCTGCAAAAATCAGTTCTTAATCTTTACAAGACAAGACATTCCTAAAATTGCATTCCTGTTTGTGTTGTAACAGATATCATTCTGCTGCAATGAATAAACTGCTTTAAGTTTCCATGTATGAAAAATAATATTCCAGCAGATAGAAAGGGGTTGTCACATTCTTGTGTGCAGCAATGAAAATCAGTCAGGCTCTGTTCTGATTAGTTTATTTGAAAAATGATTTTGAAAACCTTCACGTTGACAAGCTCATTTTTCAATTTGACTGCCCTTATAACACCCTTCTCCTCTAGTAGGCCTCATCTTATCTTTCAAGCCTTCCTTGAAATCCTGCCGATTCCTGATTGAGATTCACTATATTACAGTATTAAGACCTGGCCCGACTAGATTGAGACATCCGGAAAAAGAACATGTGCAGGAATGATACATATTTAATGGGAGATAAATATTAAAACTGTTTTAAAGGACTATAAAAAGAGCAATAAAAGATAAGAAAGAAAGAAATGGAAAGCAAGGCTTTGATAAGACATTAAATAATTTAATTGAATCAATTTAAAAGGCATCTCTAAATTTTTTCTTTGCCTTTTCTTCTAATGCCAAGAAAAAAGGTCTTTGGTCATTTAAATAATCTTAGATCAATCAATTTACTGTGCCCACCACTCAACCCAAAATTGTTTGTTTGTTTGTTCAGTTTTTATCCCACTCCCATTAGTGTTATAGCACTACTCTGGGAGGTTACAACATAAATAATTGGGGGGGGGGACCAGAAAACATTGAAAACAGCAACAATAATCCTTAAAAAAAAGAGAAGACCTACAAATCATATAATTAGAATTAAGCCCCCACCTTCAGTTTTAGTCCTGTTCCTTAAATTTAAATTTTTTTGCATACTACTCAAAACTCAATTTTGTTATCAGATACAAGTTCTCATAAATCAAGTAAGAGAATTAGCAAACTGTGAAAGTTACTTCTGATGAAGGAAAAGCCATCTCCAGTCTTTTTCTTTCAATTCTTTTTTAACATTGGGGCAAAAATAGCAAATTTATACATAAATTTGCCTTTGATTCATTCATGCCAATTAAAATGGGCCCCTATGAATTACTTATCAAAAGCATTAGTTGACTGACTTTCCAATTAGGTAAACTGATGTTTGCATCCTTGACTGAAGAGACCATGGTTCCTTATGGGAGTTCCAAGGCTATTATCCCACATGAATGGCAACTCTCTCGTCTCATATAAATGCTAAAACATGCACACATACAAATAAAATACTTTCTCAAACCACTCACCCTGTTTTCATTAGAACAGGATCTCATGTGCCTCATATTTGATTTATATATTGTACATAAACAAAATGATACACCCAAAGACAATAGGATGCAAGCCATACATCTCTTGAAAAAGTGGCTATAGAAAGATTCATTTGACAGATTTCTTACTGTCAGTCAAGATAATGAGCAGGCTAACTTTCCCCAGTTTCTGCAGCATGCTTCAGTATACGTAAACCACTTAACACACATTCAGAAAGGGCTTTGAGCCTCTTAACACCCATTCTTTAGGATAATAAGAAAGAAGATAGAGAAACAGAAACAACTCCATGGGCAGGCCTTGTTGAGGCAGAGGGGCTTGCATGCTTCAGTGAGGTTGAGAGTTCTGCTGAATGGTCTCCCAAGCCAGACAGGCCTCAGCTAAGAAGCCTGATCACATGTGTCCACCAACCATCAAAGGAAATAAAGACCATGTCAGATGCTATATAACCCCTGGGCATCTGGTGACAAATGGGCTAGCAGGCTCAGCAGACCCTGTTTAGGAACCAGGACAGGCTGCTGCAAAACTATTGGAACAATGTAAGCTCAAAACTTGGACTGTGGTTTTCAAAAAAGAATTATGGATTTTTTTTATTTTTTTTATATTTTTTTTCTTTTCCTTATAAAGGTAGGCTAAGTGAGGGGCAGCTGGGATAGGGGTACCCTCGGGGTGTGTGGATTTGAATGGATACATTACAAATCAATATTTTTCATAGTAATGCTATACATTCTCTTCTGGTAATAGTTCCACATATCATAAAGAAATACGTAGATAGTGAGCAAGAGGGGAAAAAATCAAATTCAGACAGATATATTGTTATTCTAATTATTGATTATGTAGCTGATAGTCTTTATCCATCATTTATTCTGTCTCTTCTGCAGCCGTACAGATAACTATGTATCAGTCCACTATATGTACCTTGTAACTATGTATATAATTGTGACCAAATTTTCCAATGTTTTTTTTTCTTTTTTGCATCTAGCCAGTCTGATAGTATGTCCATTTCTGCAGTTTCAAGTATTTTATCTATCACTTCATCTATTTGCAGTGTTCTGGGTTCCTTCCAGTGTTTCGCAAAAACTGTTCTTGCTGCTGTTATAATATGAATAGTTAAATATGATTTTTCAGAGTCTAGTATATCTGGCGAGATATTTAATAGGAATAGTTCTGGTACCATCAGTATTTAAGTTTCTAATATCTCTTGTAGCATCTGATTCATTTTACTCCAGTATCTTTGGGAGTCTTTGCACATCCACCACATGTGATAAAATGTTCCTTCTTTTTGTTTACATTTCCAACATATATTTGAAATCTGGGTGCTTATTTCAGCCAGTGTTGTGGGGGTCATGTACCATCTGTAGAACATTTTGTATATATTCTCTTTAAATACAACGGATTTAGTTAATTTTATATTTGTTTTCCAAATTCATTCCCATTGATCCAGTTCAATATCATGTCCTACATTCTGTGCCCATTTAATCATACATGCCTTTATCACTTCATCTTGTGTTTCAAATTCTAACAGAAAATTATATAATAACTTAATATATTTTCCCTCTGAATCTAGAAGAATTCTGTCAAAAGGGGTATTTTCTAAGTAAAAGCCCTATTGATTATCTTTAGCAAACCTTGATAATAATTGTGATCACACCCACCAATCCATTTCAGTGCCTTGATCTACAAACTCTTGTTGAGTTTTGATAGAACCATCAAGATTTAAAACCTCACTACATCTTACTATTTTCTTGTTTTCTTCCAGATATGGTAGAGCACATGCTTCAATTGCTGTCACCCAGTGTGGTATTTTGATATACGTTTGGTTTTTCACTTTATTACACATCAATAGAAGTACTTCCTTAATATATGGTTGCTAATATGTTTAGAATTCTCAAACCTGTTATACCATAAGAATGCATGCCAGCCCCATTTCAAATCATATCCTTCTGATTTCAAGAGCCTTGTATTTTCCAGTGTTATTCACTCCTTAATCCATACCAATGCACATGCACTATAGTAGAGAAGCCAATTCAGGAGCCCCATTCCTCCTCTTATTTTTAGGTCTTAAAAGTGCTTGATTTTAATTCTGAGTTTTTTCCCCTGCCAGATGACTTTGGAAATGCATTTTTCAAGCTCCTTGAATATAGTTTGTTTTAAAATAATTGGAATTGTTTGAAAAAGAAATATGAGTTTTGGTAGAATATTCATTTTGATTGTAGTAATTCTGCCCATCATTGACAACTGTAAATTTGTCCAGCTAGAAATGTCCTTCTTAATTTCCCCTATCAATTTCAAATAATTATCTTTCAGGAGAGTACTTGTTTTCTTTGTAAAAAATATGCCTATTTTACTTTCCTTCCTTTCTGGAAGTTTGTAATTTGTAATAGTTCATCAATCTCCTGTTTTTGAATGTTTTTAGTCATAATTTTTGTTTTATTCTGGTTTATTTTTAACCCTGCCATTTCACCAAATTCTTTTAATTCCACCACTAGAGCTTCTATTGATTACTTGGGGTTTTCAACTACAGTGGTGCCTCGCTTAATGATGTTAAATCATTCCAGCAAAATTACTGTAGAGCGAAAACGTTGTAAAGCAAAAATAAAAAACCCATTGAAATGCATTAAAACCCAGTTCATGCGTTCCAATGGGCTAAAAACTCACCGTCCAGCGAAGATCCTCCATATGGCGGCCATTTTCGGTGTCTGTATAGTGAGGAATCCGTCCCTAAGCACAGCGGGCAGCCATTTTGAGCACCCGGTGGCCATTTTGAAAACCCGACAATCAGCTGTTTTGATCGTCGTAATGCAAAGAATCGTTTCCCGAACCAGGGAACCGATCTTGGCAAAGCGAAAAAACCCCATTTAAAACATTGTTTTGCAATCGCAATTATGATTGCAAAAACATCGTCGTGAAGTGGATTTGTCATAATGCAGGGTAATCGTTAAGCGGGGCACAACTGTACTATAAGCAAATCATTTGAAAGGCCTGAACCTTGAATATTTCCCTTATATTTTGAGACCTTTAATTGTATCTGATATTTGTATCTGCTGCATTAGTACTTCAATTACCATTAAAAAAAGTAATGGTGATAATGGGCAGCCTTGTCATGTTCCTTTCTGTATTTCTATTTCTTGTATACATTCTCCATTGATACTTATCTTTGCTGTCTGTTTGGAATAGATAATCTTTATTATTTCATTAAAATTCTGACATCTCCCCATTTCTTCTAATTGTGATATCATGACGTTCCAATTTACATTATTGAATACTTTCTCTGCATCAATGAAGAGAACTGCTGTCTGTTTAGCTGTGTGTGTTTCATAATATTTCAAAAAGTTAATGAGGTTCCTCACATTGGATCTTAAATACCTCTTTGGGAGGAATCCTGTTTGATCTTGATGGATAACTTCTACTAATATTCTCTTTAATCTTGTTGCTAATCTTGTTGCAAATATCTTACGGTCTACATTCAAGAGATATATTGGCCTGTAGTTCAATATTTCCTCCGCTTCTGCGTCTTCTTTATGTATAATCATAATGACCGCCTCCTTCCATGTTTTGAGTATTTTTCACTCTTGATAGATTGGATTAATCATTTTATAAAAATAAAAAGAAACTTACAAAGGGAAAAACCCAAGTAGTGACATAAATGAAAAACAATTAATACACAAGTGAAGGTTTATCATCCAGAGTAAAGTGTTTTCAGAACTGGAATTGCAAGAACTAGAAAAGGTGGCAAAATCAACACAGGACAATGACCATAATATGGAAGACAAATGGAGGGTAAAGATAGACACAACAGTAGAATAAAACATATCAGTAGAGGAGCAACTTATGGAACAATCCAGAAATTATGAGTTGACAGAATGGCAAACGTCACTGAGGCAAAAAAAAATGGTAACCCATATTAGCCAGAATACAGAAAAACAAAGGCTCCCCAATTTACACCAATTACAAAGTAAACCAGTAGAATATCTACTGAATGTCGCAGATGTTGTCAACAGAACAAACCCAACTGACATGCTAAAGGAAACAAATCAGCTAATGTATAACCATGGAACTTGGATATGAGCTGCAAAACAAACAAACAAACAAACAAACAAACAAACAGAAAACTCCTGGCACTCCAAAATGGAAAAATCAGCTGGAAAGAAAAATAAACAAATTACATACAGACATTAGCAACTTAAAACACTTGAAAAACTCAAAACTTAAAAATGAAAAAGTAGAAGCCAAACTATGCAAAATATCCAACCTCCAAAGTAAAACAATTGTTGAAATTGTGGAAGAATAAAGAGTGGGTAATAGCTACAGCAACAAAAATTGAAAGATATGATGGATGCTTAAAACAATACAGAGAAAACAAGCAATTTCAAAATAACCAACGATTATTCTATACATCACTAGGAGAAAATGCAAAGCAAAAGAAATTAGGCCCATGTAAAAATGTTGCTCTAAAATTTTGGAAAGAAATGTGGGAAAACCCAAATAGACATAACAAAAATTCTTCTTGGATTAAAGACATTTGTAAAGAAACTCAAGGAAAACAAATAGATGATAAGAAGAGGCAAGTAAAGGCTGTGAAAAGCTGGAGTGTACCTTGTCCAGAGGAGCTGCACAGATTTTGGTTAAAGCATCTAACAAATTTCCATCAACGTATAGCAGTGCAATTTGACCATTTACTTCAATATTCTACAACTGAGGACTGGATCACAACAGGTGATTTATTTTTATTTATTATTTATTATTAGATTTTTATCCCACCCTTCTAGACAAGAGTCTACTCAGGGCAGCTCACAATATATTACAAACAGCAAAAACAACAATTAAAATCTACAATAATACCAGAATCAAGATGGGAGGAACTTCAAAAACCAAGAAAAGTAAAATCAAGTATTTGCAGGAGGGAAGGCTTGCCTAAGGAGCCAAGTTTTTAACTGGCTCTTGAAAACACCCATTGAGCGTGCCAGGCAGATCTCTGGCGGCAAGCTGTTCCAAAGTCGAGGGGCCACTGCTGAGAAGGCCTGGTTTCTTGTTCTTTCTTTTTGGGCCTTTCTTGACGTCAGGCCCTTCAGCCATCTTTGCTGGCTATGACGAGTGACTCAAGTAGATCTAGGTGGGAGAAGGCGTTCTGCCACGTATCAAGGTTCTAATCCCTTTAGGGCATCATTAGCACTTTGAAATCAATGTGGAAAAGAATGGGCAGCCAATGCAAAGCAGCCAGAATGGGAGAGATATGCTGGAATTTTCTCGTTAAACTAAGTAATCTGGCTGTTGCATTCTGCACCATTTGAAGCTTACGCATCAATCTCAAAGGTAGCCTCAAGTAGAGTGCATTACAGTGGTCTAATCTTGAGATTACATGGACCAGAGTGGTGAGAGCCCCACCATCAAGATAGGGATGCAGCTAGGCAATCTGCCACAGATGGTAATTGGCGGAGAGAACCACTCTGGTAATTGGCAGAGAGAATCTGGACCCAGCGCTCACCTGGGTTTCCATGGTGAGTGCTGGGTCCAGATGTACTCCCAAGATGCGAACCTCACTCTTCGTGGTGAGAGTCACCCCCCCAAAGAGAGGGAGTTTCCCAAGCCACCAATGGAGGGGCCACCCACCCTCAGGACCTCCGTCTTGTTTGGGTTCAGCCTCAACCCATTCAGCTGCATCCATTGCAGTATGGTCTCCAGGCAATGCTGAAGGGACAGAACGGCATGCACTGAAGAAGGTGAAAAGGAGATGTAGAACTGCGTGTCATCAGCATACTGATGGCATGAGGCTCCATACCCCCCTGATGACTCCACCCAACAGCCTCATATAGATGGTAAATGGCATTGGGGAGATGATTGAGCCCTGCAGAACCCCACAATTGATACTCCACGGGGCCGAGGCCCTCTCCCCAAGCTGAACTCTCTGAGGATGGTCCTCCAAGTAGGATCGGAGCCAGGCAAGCACCAGGCCACTTATTCCCAACTTGGAGAGCCTCCCAAGGAGGATAGCGTTGTTGACAGTATCAAAGGTGGCTGAGATATCAAGGAGGACCAACAAGGACAATTTGCCCCTGTCAGCCTCCCTCAACAGGTCATCCAACAGTGCGACCAGTGCTGTTTCTGCTCCATGGTGCGGCCTGAAGCCCGACTAGAATGGATTCAGGGCATTGGTTTCATCCAAAAGAGCCTGAAGCTCATCAGCCACCACCCTCTCGACTACTAAGGAAAGAAACATTGGCAACAGGCCTATAATTGCCAATATTGTCCACTGCCAAATTTGGTTTCTTTCTTATGGGCCTAATGAGTGTCTCCTTGAGGGCAAGAGGGACCTTGGCCTCCTGGAGAGACCCATTAATTATTGCAGTAGCCCATTCTGTTGTTACAGGCCTGGCTTCTTTGATTAGCCAGGTCAGGCAAGGGTCAAGAGAAGAAATGGTAGCCTAACAGCGATCAAGCACTTGTCCACCATATCTGGCATCACAGGCTGAAAAAATTCAAGACTGACCGGGCAAGGCAAAGCGCTGGGCATCTCTGCTCGATCCACTGTATTTAAAAAAGGAGAGAGATCCTGGCAGCAGGCCTCCACTTTAGATTTTTAAAATGCTGCAAATTGGTCAGGTGAGATACTAGGCCCATCACCTAGACCAAGTGTGATCGTCTAGCAGCCTTCACTTTGGCAAGGTAATGGTTAGTTGCAATCCTGACAGCTTTCTTATTATAATCCGTCAATTTCTGTCTCCAACTGCACTCTAGCCGTCTCCTATTTCGCTTCATAGCTTGCAGCTCCTGGTTAAATTAGGACCCTGGCTGAGCTCTGCGCCAGATGGGGCATTTAGGAGCGATTGTGTCTACGGCCCTAGTGGCAACAGCAAACCAGCTGTCTACCAGAGCCTCGACAGGAGCACCAGAGAGATAACCTGGGATCCCTCTCATGGTATCTGGAATCATGATTGATTGAGTAACCTTCGAGTTCAGACCATTAAAATAGGTCCATGTTCCCTGCAGAGAAGGAGAGCCACTGAGAGGTTACATTTTATTAGGTAATGATCTGACCATGACAAGGGGACTGAATCAAGTTCCATCACCATCAGACCACACTCGCTCCACTCCGTGGAGAATACCTGGTCTAGCGTATGAACGCCCACATGTGAGGGGCCGTTAGCATGGGACATGTCCAAGGAAGCCATGGTTTCCAAGAACTCAAGACCTGGACTGAAAATCTCTGCTTCTGCATGGATGTTGAAGTCACCCAGGAACAAAAGTCTTGGGGACTCCAACAGTACTCCGGAGACAAAATCCGCCAGCTCCGGTAAGGAGGTGGCTTGGTCGCGGGGAGCACGGTAACCCAGCAAGAACCCAAAATCATCCCTGGCACCAATCAACACGTGGAGGGCCTCCAGACCCAGCTTTACCACTGAAGAGCGCCTAGTAACCTCAATGGTATTTCTGTAAACAATGGCTACTCCTCCCACCCCTCCAGTCTACCCTGATTCTGGACTGCATAACCAGGAGGACAGGCAAGGATCAAGGGAAACACCCCCTTACCGCCTATCCAAGTTTCGGTTATGCATGCCAGGTCTGCATCTTCCTCCAGAATAAGATCTTGAATAATCTGGGATTTATTGGACAGAGACCTGGCATTCAACAGCACCAGTTTTAGAGTGGAGGGCCGGCTGATCTGACTACCTTGAGACTGGCAGGTGGTCACAGTGCCAGAACAGTGAACAGCCTTCAAACATCTGTTCACCATTCTTCTGAAATGTGTAGGCACTGTTCCAGTGCCATATCTCCCTCTACCCGTAAATCACTCAGATGTTAGAACCCACCCTGGGGTGGCAAGCCTTCCTCTCCATACCAGAAAAAAGAGAAATTAAAGAAATTAAGGATAAACAAAATAATAACAAAATTAATAAATTTAATACAATAATAATACAGACTAAACAATTATCCATACCAGATTAAACAAATTATCAATTAGCAAATTATCAATTTAACAAATTCAATAAAATTTAAATCAAAAAATTTAAATATAATTTAATTTAAGCAATTTAGATAAATATAATTAAATGTATATGTACTTCAAATAATATGATAGAAGTAGCAGAATAGAACAAACTAAAAAATAACTAAATAGCATGTAACATATAACAGATAACCAATGATGTAACATTAGAGGAAGGGGAGTAGAAAGCAAACCATAAGGGGCGTAGCACTTGTACTGTTACTCTTCGTAACATGGGGATGAGTAAAAAGTTCCCCATTAAACATGCCGAGGCCCGCGGCTGTAAAAGGGGCTTCCCTGGCTATGGATGTCAGCGTGTTCTTCCAAGTTCTAAACGGGGCATTTTAAAGAAATGCTGGATTTGAACAATGGGACAATTTTGGAACCAGGAAAATCTACAAATTATTAATATGTATGGACTTTCCCAGGATCTTTTGCATGCTTTAAATAAGCAGCACACTTTTAAATTTTGAAATGGCAGCAAGCTACGTGAAGTCCCATATTTTTAAATAATATTTTCAAGCTGGCCGTTCTTTTGCTTGTTTGTCAAAATGTTTTCCTGTTATGCCAAGTTACCCATTCAAATACCTTGCCCACAGTATTTAACTAATATAATACTTTTGAAATGTAAAAATGCTTTTATAGCTTTGCATTGCCAGTTTATGATTTCTGCAGTGGTTGAGGGAAGTTATCAATGGATTCCTTTGTAGGATAGAGTTTGTCCATGTGGAACTAATACAGTTGAATACCTAACCTATTCAAAGAGTTTAATAGATCTGATGCATATCTGATACTTTTTCTACTGGGGGATAGATTAGATGAGATTAGGCATCCTTCAGTCTTGAGAGACTGTAATGCGCCATATATTTCTGAAATGGCAGCCAGCTTCACTTTTAGATCAACAGTTTTAAGGAAGAAGATTTGTAGTGATGATGATCAGGTTTTATTTGTTGAATGAATGGTGTCCATGAGAATGTTTATTTCAGATGGTTTTAGTTGAGTAGTGTATTTAATTATTTTTATTATTTGAATTCCTTTTGTAATTGCTATGGCTACACACAAACTTATCTGTCTGTCATATATATATACAACATTTAAATTATAAGATTTTAAAGCAACTTATTTAAATGTGCTCTTCAAACATGTTCTATAAACTTGCTTATTACAGCTACTTATCTATGTTGCCTTTTCCATGTAGTTATGTTTTTATAAATATTGTTAATTTGTGTAGGTTGCCAATGAACCGTGTGTTTAAAAAAGAGTGGCTTCGTTTCTGCTGAATACGGGAACAAACATATACTGTGACAACTGTGAAAGACTGTAGCAATGAAGCAGTATACAAACTCTATCATGCATTCTGCTGTAAATTAAAACCAATCTATTATGCAAGAAAGCAAAGTGCCTGTCCAACGAGGCCTTACAAATAGCAGAGAAGAGAAGGGAAGGGAAACAAAATGAAAGGGAGAAAGGAAAGTTATGGAAAATTGAATGCAGGCTTCCAAAGAATAGCAAGGAGAGACAAGAGGGGCTTCTTAAACAAACAGTGCAAAGAAACAGAGGAAAATAACAGAAAGGGAAAAACCAGAGATCTGTTCAAGAAAAATGGAGATATTAAAGGAACATTTTGTGCAAAGATGGACATGATAAAGGACAGAAAATGGTAGGGACCATACAGAAGCAGAAGGCATCAAGAAGAGGTGACAAGAACACACAGAGGAATTATACCAGAAAGATCTGGACATTCCGGACAACCCAGATCATGTGGTTGCTGACCTTGAGCCAGACATCCTGGAGAGTTAAGTCAAGTGGGCCTTAGAAAGCATTGCTAACAACAAGGCCAGTGGAAGTGATGGCATTCCAGTTCAACTATTTAAAATCTTAAAAGATGATGCTGTTAAGCTGCTACACTCATATGCCAGCGAGTTTGTAATACTCAGCAGTGGCCAGAGGATTCGAAAAGATCAGTCTACATCCCAATCCCAAAGAAAGGCAGTGCCAAAGAATGCTCCAACTACTGTAGAATTGCACTCATTTCACACACTAGCAAGGTTATGCTCAAACCTACAAGGTAGGCTTCAGCAGTATGTGGACTGAGAACTCCCAGAAGTACAAGCTAGATTTTGAAGGGGCAGAGGACCTCGAGGCCAAATTGCTAACATGCGCTGGATTATGGAGAATGCCAGAGAGTTCCAGAAAAACATCTACTTCTGCTTCATTGACTACACAAAAACTTTTGACTGTGTTGACCATAACAAACTATAGCAAGTCCTTAAAGAAATGGGAGTGCCTGACCACCTTATCTATCTCCTGAGAAATCTATATGTGGGACAGGAAGCAACAGTTAGAACTGGATATGGAACAACCGATTGGTTCAAAATTGGGAAAGGAGTACAACATGGCTGTATATTGTCTCCCTGCTTATTTAACTTATATGCAGAATACATCATGCGAAAGGCAGGACTGGATGAATCCCAAGCCAGAATAAAGATTGTCGGAAGAAATATCAACAACCTCCAATATGCAGATGATACCACTCTGATGGCAGAAAGTGAGGAGGAATTAAAGAACCTCTTAATGAGGGTGAAAGAGGAGAGTGCAAGAAAATGATCTGAAGCTCAACATCAAAAAACCTAAGATAATAGCCACTGGTAGCATCACTTTCTGGCAAATAGAAGGGGAAGATATGGAGGCAGTGACAGATTTTACCTTCTTGGTCTCCATGATCACTGCAGATGGTGACAGCAGCCGCAAAATTAAAAGACGCCTGCTTCTTGGGAGGTAAGCGATGACAAACCTAGACAGCAACTTAAAAAGCAGAGACATCACCTTGCCAACAAAGGTCCACATAGTCAAAGCTGTGGTTTTCCCAGTAGCGAAGTATGGAAATGAGAGCTGGACCATAAAGAAAGCTGACCACTGAAGAATTGATGCTTTTGAATTGTGGTGCTGGAGGAGACTCTTGAGAGGCTCCTGGACTGCAAAGTGATTCATTTTGAAGGGGGAAAAGGATCCATTTTGAAGGAAATCAACCCTGAGTGCTCCCTGGAAGGACAGATCCTGAAGCTGAGGCTCCAATACTCTGGCCATCTCATGAGAAGAGAAGACTCCCTGGAAAAGATCCTGATGTTAGGAAAGTGTGAAGGAAAGAGCAGAAGGGGACGACAGAGGATTAGATGGTTGGACAGTGTCACCGAAGCTACCAACACGAATTTTACCAAACTCTGGGAGGCAGTGGAAGACAGGAGGGCCTGGCATGCTCTGGTCCATAGGGTTGCGAAGAGTCAGACATGACTTAACAACTAAACAACAACAACAACATTTTGCCATTTCTGGAGGCAATGGTATAACTTTGTCACCACAGAAAACAGAACATGGAAACTCAAATCTAAGTAAGATTCTAAGCTAAATCTATGTTAGTCAGAAGTAGAGAAGATTCATTGCAATGAATTAGTCTTGTTAAGCCATGAGTAAATGTGCTTGTGTAAAATCCGTTGACCTCAATGAATTTACTGTACTTGAGACTAATTTGAATCTAGCCCTGTAATTTTTTTTATAAGAGAAAATGTGGAATGTAGCCATGCCCTATGTTGTGCCCCAAATTTCAGCTTGTTACTACTGAAAGTAAGCACTCTTGAAAGCAGTGAGTAATAGAAAAACAAAGCATACTTTCTGTTATTGAAGGAAACCCATTTAGGTCAGTGCATTAGGAAAGATCTCCAGAACTTACTTTTAGAGGCCTGTAGGATTATTTGACCTGCCCACAGTTATCATGGAGAAGCCTTGTGCTCTGCTTCTCTCTCTTTGTCCAAGAAAATAGGAGAGCAGTGAAGAAGCAGAAGGGAACAGTGCATCAAGGAAGGATTTGTTTTATTTATAGACAGTTTGTTTTCTCAAAGCAGACTGCTGCTAATTTTTAGCCATGGAAAACAAGAATGACCCTAGGCATTGCTTTTTCACTGAACCATGGAAACCCATAGGGCTAGCAGCTGTCAAGTAAGATGATCATCTACTTCTTTAGTACTCTGGGTTTGTTTGTTTGTTTTTTAATTATTGTACTTTAGAAATGATAATAAGAACATAGACATGGATTTCTGAAACAAAACATATGACAGTTATGAATAAACAAATGATAGGTAATAATAAAGCATTATGAACCAACTGCATACAGTATATAAATCAATTTTATTACGATCCTGAATTTGTTAGGAATATGTAATCTAAATAGCTTCAGTGAGATTTAACTAAGTTCAACATGTGTGCATGTGTTGTTGTTTTGTGCTATCAGATTGGAAACAACTTACAGTATGTGAAAAAGAAAGTACACACTCTATGAATTCTATGCTTTTACATATCAGGACATAATAAAAATCATCTGATCCTTAACAGGTCTGAACATTAGTTACTGTAAATGCAACCTCAGATGAACAACAGCACATGACATATTACAACATGTCATGATTTATTTAACAAAAATAAAGCCTAAATGAATAAATCATGTGTGAAAAAACAAGTATACCTTATGATTCAACAGCTTGTACAATGAACTTTAGCAGCAATAACGTGAAGTAATTGATTTCTGTATGACTTTATCAGTCTCTCACATCATTGTGGAGTAATTTTGGTCCACTCTTCTTTACAATGTTGCTTTAGTTCATTGATGTTTATGGGCTTATATTTATGCACAGCTCTCTTAAGATCCCACCACAGCACTGCAATCGTGTTGAAGACTTTGACTGGGTCATTGCAACACCTGGTTTCTTTTCTTTTTTTTTCAACCATTTCGTTGTACCTTTGCTGATATGCTTGAGATCATTGTCCTATTACATGACCCAATTTTGACCAAGCTTTAGCTGTTGGACAGATGGCCTCACATTTAACTCTAGAATATGGCTCAATGACTGCAAGGTGCCCAAGTCCTGTGGCTGCAAAACAAGTCCAAATCATCACCCTTCCACCACCGTGCTTTACAGTTGGTATGAGGTTTTTGTGTTGATATCTGTATTTAGATTTCACCAAATGTGCTGTTGTGCATCATGGCCAAACATCTCTACTTTGGTCTCATCTGTCCAAAGAACATTATTCCAAAAATCTTATGGTTTGTCCAGATGCAACTTTGCAAACCTAAGCCATGCTGTCATGTTCTTTTTAGAGAGAAGAGGCTTTCTCCTGGCAACCCTTCCAAAGAAACCAGACTTGTTCAGTCTTTTTCTAATTGTACTGTCATGAACTTTAAAATTTAACATGCTGAGGCCTGTAGAGTCTGAGATTTATCATTCATTCATTCATTCATTCATTCATTCATTCATTCATTCATTCATTCATTCATTCATTCATTTATTTAACTTATATGCCGCCCACACTACCTAAACGTCTCTGGGTGGCTTATAACAATTAAAATACAGTAAAAAAGACAAAACAATTAAAATATATACTCTAAAAATGCCATCAGTTGATATTATTTCAATTAAAAGCCTTATGGAACAGGAAAGTTTTGACCTGGCACTGAAATGTCATCAACATTGGTGCCATATGAACCTCAGTTGAGATAATGTTCCATAGTCTGGCAGCAGCTGCCAAAAAGGCCCTTTATCTATAAGCCAACTCTCTTATCTCCTTGAGGGACAGCACTTTCAAAAGTGCCCCCTGGCTAGATCTTAACTGCCAGATAGGTTCATATGGAAGGAGGTGGTCCTTCAGGTATCCAGGGTCCAAGCCTTTATATGTCAAAACAAGCACTTTGAATGGGGCCGGGCAGCAACTGGTAGCCAATGTAATTTAAACAGAATTGGCTTGATGTGTCCCTTAGCGGCCCCACCACTCACCACCCCCGCAGCTTGATTCTGGACTAGTTGTAGTCGTCGGACCATCTTCAAAGGCAGCCTCACATAGAGTGCTAGAGTGCATTGCAGTAATCTATATGAGATGTTACAAGTGCATGTGTAACTGTCATGAGACTCCGCTCATCCAGGTAGGGCCATAACTGGTATAATTTCAGCAGCTGAAAGAAGGCGCCTCTGGCCACTGAGTCACCTGGGGTTCCAGAGTTAGACTGGGATCCAGGATCACACCTAGTCTGCAGACCCTGCCCCTTAGGGAGAGTGCAACCCCATTCAGGGCAGGGAAATGGCCCTCCAGCCTGTCTGGCGAAGCACCCACTAACAGCGCTTCCGTCTTGTCTGGATTGAGTTTCAGTTTATTAACCCTCATCCAGTCCATTATCAGGCCCAGACACGAGTTCAGCACAGAAACCACCTCACCTGGATTGGTGGAAAATGAGAGGTAGAGCTGAATGTCATCAGCATATTGCTGACTCCTCAGCCCAAACCTCCTGATGACCTCTCCCAGCAGTTCCATGTAGATGTTAAACAGCATGGGGGACAGTATCAAGCCCTGAGGAACTCTATGACATAAACGCCATGGGACAGAGCAACTGTCCCCCAGCACCACCCTGTGGACATGGTCAGCCAGGAAGGAGTGGAGCCACTGTAAAGTGGTGCCCCCAACTCCCAACCCAGCCAGCCTATCCAGAAGGACACCATGGTCAATGGTATCAAAAGCTGCTGAGAGGTCCAGGAGTATCAACAGGGTTACGCTCCCCCTGTCTCTCTCCAAGGGAAGGTCATTGTACAGGGCGACCAAGGCAACGTTAAGAAGAAAAACCTCAAGAACACAAAGGCTGGACAGCCCAAAAAACCCACAACAACCAAACTGCTCAAACTTTGGCTTTTATAGAGGTGGTCACACTTGCTGATGGTCAATTACTCAAGGGCGTTTGGTTAGCAGCACCTGGCTGCTATTCAGCCTCTGAATTCCTAAGGAAGTAGTAAGGGTATACTTAATTTTTCACACATGGCTTCTCAATTTTTGCTTTTTTTAATTAAATAAACCATGGCATGGTATAATATGTCATGTGTGTTGTTCATCTGAGGTTATATTTAGAAATTTAAATAGATACACATGCATGCATGCATACAGGCATATGTGAGCACACACACGCACACTCCTATGGGAACCTAGTGTGGTGTAGTGGATAGAGCAGTGGTGGCAAACGTTTTTGGGCTCACATGCCCAAAATGGGGGGGGGTGGAAGTGGGTGGCGTGCCACCGCTGCGATAGTGGTGGTGACAGACCCGGAAGACCGGAAGCGGAAGTGGTGGTTTAGGGGGAATCATGCCGACAGACCCAGAGGACCTGGAAGTAGCGGCGAAAGGGGGAATCCCAGCTGCAGCCACCTCATGAGGTTTGGCTGCGCAGGGGGGAGTAGCGACCTATGGCTTGTGTGCCAGAAGAAAGGGCTCCGTGTGCCAGCTGTGGCACATGTGCCATCACTGGGATAGAGTAATGGACAAGGACTTAAGATACCTGGGTTCAATTCCCCAGCTCTGCCATGGAAACTTGCTGTGTGTATCTGTTTGTGTGGGACTGGTAAAATCATCCCATAAGTACCTCACTTATCTTGAAAACCTGATTAGGGCTTCTGTGAGACAGTGCTAATTAGACAGTAAATAACAATACACATATATGCATATATTAATGTGTAAATGTTTTAGCCCTGCCTGCTTGAGAAAGCACAATTTGTAACAATTCCAAATCAAAGGATCTTCAGTTTGAATAATGCAGTTATTATTTATTCGTTGTCTCAGAATACTTTATCAGATTGGCAGCTCCTTGGCATTGCCGGATATAGAGAGGAAGTGGTTGTTAGGATTTAAAAGTTTTCTTCTTATTTTTTGATACATAGCTTTGGGTGTTTTCTATTTTCATGCAGTCTTTGCAAGAGAGAGAGAGAGAGAGAGAGAGTAAGGAAACTGAAGATGGGAATGATAAGCTATGGCTATATCTTTCCTCTGCTCAGCTATGTAGAAGGTATGTATTCAGGTGCAAACAATGAAAAAGCTGCAGAGTGCATGTTTTCAACCACACCCTTATCATTATCAGCAGAATAAGTTTGTCAGATTTTAGTAATAAATTGCTATTTAAAAATCCCTTGGCAGGCCCTGAAAATTGCTCTATCATTTGCTCAAGAGTGCCCAGAACTAAATGAATGTCTATTGAACATTAAGCAGTAATTCGTTAATGATTAATGTAGTCATGAGCTTATGAACTTCTATTTATTTATGAATGTAGCAAGCAGTATGCCATCAGAGAGTTTCTTTCAGAAAATTTCAGCTGCCACTTTTATTATTCAATTTTTTTTAGATATTTGAAGAAGAATAGTGTGCTTCCCCTTTTTAACTTATTTTATCAGGAAGAGAACCACATGCTATATTATATAGCAACCCCATATAATATTGGCTCAATTACTTCTTTTCTATTGCCAGGTGCCCTAGGGAAGACTGGCATTGCAATGGAGAATGAATGAGCAGTAGAGGAGCTTCATTCTTTCTCTGACATTGTTGACTCAATTTTATCAATGGACCCAGTTTCTGCATGGGGCCAGCTTTTCTTCATTACTACACTTCCCCTTCCTTTAAAGAGGGATTGTTTATTACTTTGGAGAAGTTTACTATAGTCCTTCTTCCTTTTGGGCAAGCAATGTGCAAGGGCTGTTGAAGTTTCTTGCTGTTTCCTTCACTGTTCTCAGATATTAGAGAAGACAATAGGACTCTTAGTTTGTCATCTGTCCTAACAAACAGGGGACAGTCGTGTATTTGAATGTCTACATATGAAAGCTTCATTTATATGCAGTTACTTAAATGTACCTAATTCAGATTTGTCAAGATTTGGGATGTGAGAGATGGCTTCGAGACAAGTCAATCTTCCAGGCTGACAGCCAAGAGACTCACGGAAACAGTAGGTTCCTTCACCAACAGTGTATTTACAGACTATGTACAATGTAAATGTATATCAGTCAATAGACTCAATAATACACTTTCAGCAAATGAACAGACAGCACTTCATGCAGCAACTCTCCAACACAACACTCCACACATCACTGTAGTGTGTAGCACTTATATAGTTTGAACAATCAATCACTGGGCACATCACCTGATGTCCTCTCCCAGACATTACCTCACATCCAATACACATTTCATGTGTCACCCCATGGATTGCATCTGCTTCATGTGCTGATTCTGTGGCTGCACACCTGTTTTAAGATGGATGCCTGTTAGCAAACTTTGGCTCATGTAAAAAAAGAGTAAATTATATATTGTGGGTCATAATATCTTGACAAGATTTTCAAATGAGAGAGGGGAGAGTGATGTAAAGAGGAGTGTGATGAGAATGTATATTCTTAGTACTGCTTTTCAATCTGTACTCCCAGAACATCTGCAGAGATGCACTTGCTAGTTCAAATGCCAGTTTCACTGTCAGTGGAGAAGTTACCAACAACATCCAATGTGCAGATAATATAGTGTAAGCAGATGACATTTTATATGGTCTGCAAATGTTGCTCAAACAAGTCAATGAAGCAAGTAATGAAGGTAGTCTTGAAAATGAATCTCAAGAAAATCTAGTTTGTGATAACTGGTTAAAAAAAAGGTAGTGCAGGAAATGCAGTAGATCATCCAAAATGAAAATGTGGAACATGTTGGTAAACACAGGAATTTGATTGAATGAACAGTGCAATAAAAATTGCAATGAACTGGAGAATGTTAATTGCACAGGGGTATATATTCTTGGTACTGCTCCATAATTGTGGACTTCAACATAAACAAGCATAAAACATCTTGAAGTACTTGAAATGTGGGTTTCTCACAGGATGCAGGGAATTTCTTCGGCTGAGAGAGTGACAATTGCAGACACACTAAGATGAATAATCAAAGACCAAAAAATCAATACTTTAAGAAAACTAGACTAGATCAGTTATATGAGAACAAAAAGGAGAAAATCTGTGTGCCTATGAGTGAGACAAAGAAAGAAATCACGGATCTCTTGCAAAATATGTCTTCCATGAAATTTAAAGCTTTGGCTTCTCTTTAAATTCTCCAGATGTTTTGCCTGCTGAGGACCCATTCAAAGAACCCACTTTCTCTAAATTTTCTTTCATCAAAATATTATTATCAGTTGTAGTTTTGGTTTTTATTTATTAAACCACAGCAGGAACCCAGTTGGCCAGCAGCATTTCACACCTTATTCAAGGATGTGAGAGGATGGACCATGATCCAAGGCTAGTGTCAACTCAAGTCATTCCACAACTCATTAGGAAACTTGTCAGAAAGACAGAGCTCTGCCCAATGAGAGCTGAGCTCTCAGCTGTGTTTATTTCTGTGACAACATGGGAATCAGAAGTGCCCAGAAGCAGGAAAATGGAGAAACTTTAGAAGGGAGAGGAAGCTATAAAGGGAGAGGAGTCAAGAGCACAGCAGAAGGAGAGCAGCAAAGAAGAGAAAGAAGAGGAAATGTGGAGCAATGCCCTGGAATGGATGGAAGGCCTGTGGCACGTAGAGGTCCTCTCCTATGACTGCTATACTGATCTTGCCGAAGAATGCCCTGCCCCTGGACCCAGTGACAGATGAGACATGGATAGACATGAAGCC
Source organism: Pogona vitticeps (assembly GCF_051106095.1). NCBI lineage: Eukaryota > Metazoa > Chordata > Lepidosauria > Squamata > Agamidae > Pogona > Pogona vitticeps. The sequence continues at coordinate 73,806,378 of NC_135788.1, read as the reverse complement.
CACTCTATCCATACCAACCCTAATTCCCTCTGTATTGACTACCATGCCAACTCAGCTGCATTGCTGGTGATGTGAACAGCAATTTAAGAGATTGCACTAGCCAGAGAAAAATGCCCATGCTGAAGGATAGCAGGAGAAAGGACTATGACAGTAAAAGACTTTGAGGTATTGGAAATCAATTAGTGCAGTGGTTCTTAACCTTTGTTATTCAGATGCTTTTGAACTGCAACTCCCAGAAATCCCAGCCAGCAGAGCTGGTGGTGAAGGCTTCTGGGAGTTGCAGTCCAAAACTCCTGCGTAACCCAAGGTTAAGAACCAGTGAATTAGTGGACTTTGGAAAGGACTAGCAGGGATTAAAGCTGAACCACCCTGCTCAAGGAGAGAGGACTGTGGGAGGGAGAGAGTGCTGAGAGGAAAAATCCCATTAAGGCCAATGAGCCTCTCTATATATTCCAGAATAAAGGTCTTGTTAATAGCACCAGCTGCTCTCCAGTGCGCTGATGACAAACTCCAGGTCTTTTGCCTACAGAGGGCTTGGGGACTCACACGATGTCCTCTATAATTTTTTTTTGTTCGAATCTGATTTGACAAATATCTTGGCATCTTCTTTGAACTGAAGAGAGTGTTGGGCCTAAACTAAAAGACATCTTTATTTGTCATCTGTAATTTGAGGAGGTGATCTGGCAACAGGTTTATTATTGTGCTCTATCTGCCAAGTCTGTGTACCTCAGTGTGGCAGATGGCTGCCTTTTTTCTGGTTCAGTCAGTTCCAAGCAAGAGCGCAGGGCCCCTGTGCTCTGAACCAGAGATTTTAAGTCCTGTTTGGTTTTTCATTGTAAACATCTGCAACACATAATATTTCTGACTATTCCTGTCTCTTTTCCTTAAGTAGATTGTGTGAAACTACTACTGCTTCATAGATTCAAATGGAACCGCCCCCCCCACACACACACCTGAACTTAAACTATTTAAAAATGGTGTGCTTCTCCCAGTTACTTGGCTGTGTGTGTACTAAATTTTTCAGGTGAATATATTTCCTAAGGGGAACAGAATAAGACAATATGACGAGAAATAGTCTTTCTGCTTCTGGAATGCTAATGCCAGGAGGGAGCCCGAAGGGATCTCCCAGGAGGCGTTGCCTTTGCCAGCCTCCCGGAGGCCACGTGAGGCTACAAGGCTTGCCTGAGAACAGACGCGGGGCGTGGCCTGAGCAGGGCATATTTAAGTGGGTGGCCACATTGGTTGCCCCTCTTTCTTTGTTGTGAGCAGTATAGGCTGACTATTAAATGGTCACATGATAGTCAAGAGCTAACCTGAATCCTCACTACAGCAGGACCCCCCTTTTGCCAAAGGAGTGGCAATGTTTATGCAAATGGAATGGACTTCAATAAAGCGTGGCCCATGTTTTACCCACATACCTGGTCTCGCATGGTTATTCCGGGTAGGCGAGCAAGGAACAGCTGCTTTAGAAAGAGTTCACACCTCACGTTGTGTTTATTCTGCTCTGTGAAAATCACTGTGAAACACAAGAAATCAGAGTGAATACAAAATGTCTCCTCCTCCCACAACCCTTCTCTCCTTTTCACTCAGATTTCTTGCAGGGCTGTATAAAACACAGAGACACATATAGAAAGAGACTGACACACAATTGTGAAAGTTCAAATGAAGCGTATGTAGCATAAAAGTAATGCATCTATAGCTGCTCATCATAATAGATTTCTGGCTGGCACTTGTAACATCCATCTCATCTTTCAGGTATTTAAAATATTCTGTACAGAACAGATTGATAGATCAGGGGGAAGCAAATACAAGGAGCTTTCACTCTTCTTGTTGTTGTTTAGTCGTTAAGCCATGTCTAACTCTTTGTGACCCCATGGACCAGCGCACGCCAGGCCTTACTGTCTTCCACTGCCTCCCGAAGATGGGTCAAATTCATATTGGTAGCTTCAGTGACATTGTCCATCCATCTCATCCTCTGTCGTCCCCTTCTCCTCTTGCCATCACACTTTCCCAACATTAGGGTCTTTTTCAGGGAGTGTTCTCTTCTCATCAGATGGCCAAACTATTGGAGTCTCAGCTTCAGGATCTGTCCTTCCAGTGAGCACTTAGGGTTGATTTCTTTCAAAATGGATAGGTTTGTTCTCTTTGTCATACTCCTTTCCCAATTTTGAACCAATCAGTTATTCCACATCCAGTTTGAACTGTTGCTTCCTGTCCCACGTATAGATTTCTCAGGAGATAGATAAATTGGTCAGGCACTCCCATTTCTTTAAGGATTTGACATAGTTTGTTATGGTCAACACAGTCAAAGAATTTTGTGTAGTCATTGAAGCAGAAGTAGATGTTTTTCTGGAACTCTCTGGCATTCTCCATAATCCAGCGCATGTTAGCAATTTGGCCTCGAGGTCCTCTGCCCCTTCAAAATCTAGCTTGTACTTCTGGGAGTTCTCAGTCCACATACTGCTGAAGCCTACCTTGTAGGTTTGAGCATAACCTTGCTAGTGTGTGAAATGAGTGCAACTCTACAGTAGTTGGAGCATTCTTTGGCACTGCCCTTCTTTGGGATTGGGATGTAGACTGATCTTTTACAATCCTCTGGCCACTGCTGAGTTTTCCAAACTTGCTGGCATATTGAGTGTAGCACCTTAACAGCACGATCTTTTAAGATTTTAAATAGTTCAACTGGAATGGCATCACTTCCACTGGCCTTGTTGTTAGCCATGCTTTCTAATTTTATTTATTTATTTATTTATTTATTTATTTATTTATTTATTTATTTATTTATTTATTTATTTATTTATTTATTTATTTATTTATTGTATTTATACCCCGCCTATCTAGTCATTTCTAAGGCCCACCTGACTTCACTCTCCAGGATGTCTGGCTCAAGCTCAACAACCACACTGTCTGGGTTGTCCAGGACATACAGATCTTTCTGGTATAATTCCTCTGTGCATTCTTGCCACCTCTTCTTGATGTGTTCTGCTTCTGTTAGGTTCCTGCCATTTTTATCCTTTATCACGTCCATCTTTGCACAAAAGGTTCCTTTAATATATCCAATTTTCTTGAACAGATCTCTGGTTTTTCCCTTTCTATTCTTTTCCTGTATTTCTTTGCACTGTTCATTTAAGAAGGACCTCTTGTCTCTCCTTTGTATTCTTTGGAAGTCTGCATTCCATTTTCTGTAACTTTCCCTATCTCCCTTGCATTTTGTTTCCCTTCTCTCCTCTGCTATTTGTAAGGCCTTGATGGACAGCCACTTTGCTTTCCTGCATTCCCTTTTATTTGGGATGGTTTTTGTTGCTGCCTCCTGTACAATGTTACGGGCCTCCATCCATAGTGCTTCAGGTACTCTGTCCACCAAGTCTAGTTCCTTAAATCGGTTTTTCATTTCCACTGTGTATTCATAAGGGATTTGGTTTAGATTATACCTGACTAGCCCAGTGGTTTTTCTTACTTTCTTCAGTTTGAGCTTGATTTTTGCTTTAAGAAGCTGATGATCAAAGCCCCAATCAGCTCCAGGTCTTGTTTTTGCTGACTGTATAGCCCCTTCGCCACAACAAGGCAGCAATCTATGAAGGAGAGCTTTCACTCAGCAACACTTAAAATAAAAGATCTGGAGTGGACTGCTCCCCTAAATCAAAAACAAGAACAAATAAACCCTAAAGCAAAAACTCTTTTGTAGCAAAATATATGGTGTGCAAAACAAATCAAATTTCAGAGAGGTATAAACTCCTTGCAAAAGGGCAAGGAGCTATTGACTTCAGGAAAAAGTCACTTAACATTTCCTATTATATTTGAAAATTTCCCCCCTGTTGTATTTCTGCTGTTACTGTGGTCTGCTTGTTTGATTACATGTGTCAGTTTACTGCCATTCAAATGATTCAAAATCCATTCTGGGAACCATCAAAGCGAAATCAGGATTACCTGTTACTTGTTGTCAGGCTGTCTGGGGAAATTTCTGGTCTGCATTTTAGCTTTCTTATTAAAGAACTGTTTTATGGAAGAAACAGCCACCCACAGATACTGTATTAGATACTTCAATTTAATTCACAAATAAACACTGAATACCCAGATGACAAAAGAAAATGAATTCCTGTTACCTACAGATAGCAATCCCTAGCTGAAGTTCCAGTAGTGTGTCAATGTGAGTTTGGTCCTATCCATCTGTAGCAAATTCCTTCAAAATGCCATGAAACTCCTTATGCTTTTATCAGCAGAGCTGTAACTAAGGTAGGGGATTAGGGTTTTGATCCATAGTACCACAATTTAGGCAGTACAAAAAATTGCTGCTGCAAGGCTGAATATTGTCTATTTGTCTTTGCTGCTGGAAGGGCATGAACCTGTCCACTCCTGAGTGCATAGAACACGTCCAGCCAGTCCTCCCCAGTATAGAAGGAAACTCAAAAGCACTGGTTTTAGTGTGGAAAAGTAAAGATATTACATGCTCAGGCCCAAGTGCATGAGTTCTCCCCATTTCTCTGCCTTCCCTTTATCTATACAGATTTCATGTGACCCAAGCTTAACCAACCTAGGCATTAGAATTGCTGGTTCTGGCTCTGTTCACATGTGGGGTGTTTTGAACTGGGCCATGTGAAATGTGGCATTGTCTTCTGGCTTTCTGTATGTCATCCAACTTATGATCATGATGATTTTTCATTTGTATGCTGGAAATACATCTAATGGGGGCAACTCAGAGACGAGAAATTGAAACACATAGAAATCAGTTTCAGAATGTTCCAAGTTCCCAGGGCACACCATTGCTGCCAGTAGTTAATTTGGAATAAAGGAATTACAGTGAAAAAAGAAAAAGAAGAGCAGCCGACATTGTTTTAGGACACATTTGGGTTGGCCATATTCTGTACATCAAATCTAGGTAGTCTAATTTTCATATTAGGTAGACTTATAGGCATATTATATAAATATGTACATTATACAAACTGAATACATTAGTTGTTGCATTGTTTTTTCCACCAATATGTTTCAGCCCTGGTACCCTATATATAATAATCACTGATCTGAGTTCTGTAATGGAAAGAGTTTTCTACTCGTAATAGGAAGACCCATGTTTAGTCACAAACACTGGGAGTGAAAATACTTCATTAGATTTATTTTTGTATGAAAAAAATGCTTGCAAAAGAGAGACCTAGTGGATGGAGCTCACTCTCCTGTCATGGGGAAGAAGTCATTGAAAGGGCTTCAAGGTAAATTGTTTTCTATACATGAGATAGTTAAACAAAAAAGAATAACTGTGGCAAGAAAAGGTTGTTACTAGTAATCCTGTTCAAAACAAAGGTTAATGTTCTGCTGGAGAACTATTAGGAATTGGTGTTGTTGTTTAGTCGTTCAGTCGTGTACGACTCTTCATGACCCCATGGACCAGAGCACGCCAGGCTCTCCTGTCTTCCACTGCCTCCCTGAGATGGGTCAAATTCATGTTGGTAGCTTCAATGACACTGTCCAACCATCTCGTCCTCTGTCGTCCCCTTCTCCTCTTGCCTTCACACTATCCCAACATCAGGGTCTTTTCCAGGGAGTCTTCTCATGAGATGGTCAAAGTATTAGAGCACGAGAAGGCAGCAATCCATGAAGGGGATTAGGAAAAACAAATACTATTCATCAAGCCTTGGATTTGGGATTGAGCACCAACAGTCTTTAAAAATTTTGACAGGCTGCATGGCAGATCTGCAGCTCAAACTCGATTCCTTGAAAACAAAGACCCTAATTTGATTGAAATAAAAGGTGATTGGGATGGAAGATCAGGCCTTCACTGTGGGAGACAAGGCATAGAAGAGTTGGTTGACTAACGCAGGCATAGCAACTCTGGAGGAGAGTCTCAAACCAGGCCTGCCAAGGCCACCAAGGGGTGATCAGGATGACATTGGTCCTGTCTCAACACAACCTGACAAACACCCTGTTAAGCAAGGGTAGTGGAGGAAAATGTAGAAAAACTACCTCTTCCACAGTAGAGTGGAGGCATCCTGAGGGAGTTGCATCTGCTGCTGACCCTGGAACAGAAGAGAGTGCATTTGGTGTTGCAAAGAGGTTCACCTCTGGAAGGCCCCATTGGGGAGCGATAGAGTGGAAGACAGTGGCATTCGGGCCCCACCCATGGATTTGAGCCCAAGTGTGATAGAGAGTCATCCAGTGCATTGTCCACATCTGGTAAGTAGAAGGCTAGAAGGAAGATGTGGTGGCTCAAATTTCCCAGAGGAGGATGGCTATGTACAGGAAATGCAGGGAAGCGGAACTCATAGTTTGTTGGTGTAGTACATGGTGGTAGTATTGTTTGTGACCACCAATACTGCAATGTCCCTGGGGAAGGGGAGGAAGCCTTTGAGAACATAAAAGATGAAAAAGGGGAGGAGTGCCAGTAGTGAGAGCATGGGGAATCCCAGGGCTCTGGAAAAAGCTCTGTAATCTCCAGTTTATCAGATCCCCAGCAACGGAACGGGGGGAGAGAATTTACAGAATAGTAAGGCTTGCTGTGAAGGGAAGCAGGAGAATTCCAAATCTCAGAAAGCAATCTGGCTTCATGAGAAATCTCTTTTCCCAAGCATCGGATGGAGAGATGCCATGTTGGTGAATCAGCTGCAAACTTTGCCATGATGGAAAGTAGAGGAAAATGTATAGATTGGCCTTCTTGACTATGAGTAACCAGTTTCTTATCTTGCATGTGCAAATAGCTCTGATTGATTTAGCTGAGATTGATTTACTGGGAACGGAAAGTAAAATAGGCGTGCTTGTTAAGAAGCAGCCTGTTGCTGAAGAGAAACAGCTGAGAGCCAGGCCCAAGAGCGGCAGAGAAGCTTCAAAATAAACTGATGAGTGCTAGTAATAAAACAATAAAGAGAGCAGAAAATCAAAGAGCGGCCAAATATGGCAATTGAATCATTCAACAAGCCTATTACAGTTTCACTCACTAAATGACCAGAGACATTCTGTATCTAAAGTACTAGCTGGTTTTTAAGCTGCATCACACTGTAAAGAAATGACACTTAGAAAATGAAATAATCTCATCACCCTATCCTCCCTGTGACTGTGTAAATAAAACTTTAAATCCTTAAGAATGCTAGCGATTGAATAGGAATATTTTGGGAGAAACTAGGTGGAGAGTGACCTCTTATATATAAAGAAGATCCCCTCACCAGGCTGTCCTGTGGTGATCCGTGTGGTTTTGGCTGTGTGCTGTGCACAAATTATACACCAGAGAAAGAGAAAGAAGGCAGAAGTGGAGATACAAATCTGCTGTGCTAAGTGAGAGTTTGGCTTTGTGGATATACAAATTTGCTGTGTTAAGTGGGAGTTTGAGTTGACTAGCCTACTTGAAATGAAGATTGGTTGAACTGGGAGTTGGCAGCTACATGGTCCTTGGTGGAATCTGGAATAGATGGGCTTGGATGACAAGGACTGATTAAGAGGAGAGATACAGAGGTGGACTAGCTGGTTTTGTCAAAGCTGCAGTTATATATCCAAACTATGAAAATCTGAATTATTGGGATAGGGTTATGCTATAAGAGTATACGTATATAACCAGGTCCTTTTTGAAGTGAGAATTATAAGGGCAAATTTAAGAGACATGGTTATATAGAGTCTTGCTTTCAGTGGAGATTGCTATTGCAAACTAAGGCCATTCCCAAGAGAGAGAAATGGCAGCTAAGAGTAGAAAAGAAGACTCCCCGGGTCAAACTACAAATTTATAGAAATTAATAACCCAATATCCTTTTAAGAATTAAATGCAGTAGATGCAAGTAAACCTCATCAAACAACTTACAGATCAGATGAAAGCTCAAACTTTAGAAATTAAGGCAGAAACTTTAGGTCTTAAAACAGAAATGGAAATAAACAGAAGATAAATGATTTCACCCAAGCAGTGGGAGCAACAGAAAAATGTATTCTGGAATTGGAACAAGAAATGTAAGAGACAAAGATGGAGAGAGTCTCAGATCAGAAACACCTGATGTATCTGGAAATGGAATGAGCATCATATTACTTAAAATTTCAAAATATTCCAGAGGAAGAAACCGAAGACCTAGAGCAGCTATTAAGTGAGGAATTAGCCCCACAAATAGAAATGAAATCCAATGAATTCCAAGAATCAATAGAAAAAGTCTACAGAATGAACATTAGATATACCGGGAAGAATAAGCTGCCAAGGGAGGTGAATATCAAATTTTTGAAAACAACAATAAAAGATAAATTATTGAAAATGAGTAGAGAAACAAATTAAAAATCAAAGGAGCAGAGATTAGAGTGCTAAAACAAGTCCCCTGGGCTATTTGACAAAAAATACAAGAATATGCATTTCTGACGAAGGTACTGGAACGAAGGTTCATACTCTTTACATGGCTTATTCTGGAGAATGTCTATATAAATTGGGATTCTAAAAGATAAACCTTAAACAGCATAATGAAGGCTAAAGCATTCCTGAAAGAAATGAGATATAAACCTCAGCTGAATGATGAAGAATTACAAGTTTTAGAAGAAGACACAGAGGGAGAAGAAGGCGAGGAGGAGGAAACAGGACAAGCACATTGGAAGAAACAAACTTCTCCAATTACAACAAAACGTAAACAGAAAGCAAGAGAAAAAAAACTGGTAGTAAGCCCCCACAAGATTTCTAAACAAACCAGTATCATATCAGTGAATGTGAAAGGACTGAATTCCTCCAGAAACAAAAACTGATATTTAGTAAACTGAATAAGGCCAACACAGGAATAACTTGCATTCAAGAGACACATATTAAAGATAGATAGGCATTTGGTAGAAAATTCCAAATTAGGTACAGTTTTTATAGCAGCTGATCAACAAAAGACAAGAGGGGTAGCCACTTATATAAAACAGGAACTTGACCCTAAATTGATATATGCATCTAAAGATGGACAAATTCTTATGGTCAGAGTGCAAAAAGTTGGGGGGGGGAGAGAAATGTTCTGATAAATATTTACACCTCAAATGAAAATCAAAGAAAATTTTATGAAGAACTCGAAAAGGAACTAATTCTAGGAATAGAAGAAAAATACATATAATTGGAGATTTTAACATGGTAATTGATAAACAAAAAGATTCTTCAAGGATGGATGGAGGAAAAGGGGGGGGGGAGAAGAAATCTAATCCCTAAGAACTTCTTGGAAATGGTGGAAGAACTAAAACTAATTGACCTATGGATAACTAGATTCCCCCCCCCCCCAAAAAAAGGACTTTACCTTCTATTCAAATAGACATAAATCTTGGTCCAGAATAGATAATTGTTGGTTATCTGAAAACTTAAGTCAACAAGTGGAAGATATTGAGATTCTCCCAAATACATATGCAGATCATAATCCAGTCTGGATGACTTTGGGCTATCCACAAAGAAGAGGAATTTGGAAATTAAACACTTCTCTATTGAAGGATGACGAGTGCTTAAAAAAAATAAAAACAAGAATGAGAATTCTTCTTCAAAATAAATAAACCTCAGAATACTGGAATTGCCAATGTTTGGAACACGGGAAAGCTTACTTCCAAGGGCTAGCAATTGACATAACAATGCTAAAGAAAAAAGAAAGAAGCAATTAAAGTCTATTAAAGGCACTTTAAAGAAGAAGAAAAAAGCTTTTAAGATAAGTTCAACAGCACAGCAAATTAAAAATAAGATCAGTATATTACAGCATAAAATTCATTTGCTTGAACAAGAAGAGATGGCAAAGAAAGTAAAATTTGCAAGACAAAACTTTTTTGAAAATGTAAATAAACCAGGAAGTTTGCTGCCATATAGGATTAAAAAAGAAAAAGAAAACTCAATGATTAACTCATTTCTGGGTAAGGAAGTGAAGGAAACCTTTAAACAGGAAAAAAAATAAAGAAATAGCAAAGAAATCTTATGATCATTTGTATAAGAAAAAAGAAATATCTTTGCAGCAACAAGAAAGATTCTTTGAAGGAACCCTCCCTTGGAAATTCTCGGAACAACAGTAAAAAAAATAATAATCCAATAGGAATGAATGAAATAATGGAATGAAATAATGGAAGCTTGGAAAAAACAAAAAAAAAATAGTAAGACTCCTGGACCAGATGGATTACCGGCAGAATATTATAAAGCCTTACAGGAAGAATTGATACCACATTTCAAAAAATTAATAGAAGCTTTTGAGATAGGTGGAAAAATTGGGATGGAATTGGCCATGTTGTGAGAATGGCTGACGGTCAGATTCCAAAAGATCTCCTGTATGGAGAATTAGTGCAAGGAAATCGCCCCACAGGAAAACCACAGCTGCGATACAAGGATATCTGCAAGCGGGATCTGAAGGCCTTAGGAATGGACCTCAACAGAGCGGAAACCTTGACATCTGAGCACTCAGCCTGCAGGCAGGCAGTGCAGCATGGCCTCTAGCAATTTGAAGAAACACTTGTTAAGTCGGCTGACGCAAAGAGGCAGTCCAAAACCCAACAAAATCAGGGAGCTGGACAGGGGAAAGATTGTAGTTGTCTTCAGTGTGGAAGGGATTGTCACTCTTGAATTGGCCTTCTCAGCCATACTAGACACTGTTCCAAGACCTCTATTCAGAGCACGTTACCATAGTCTCTCGGGACTGAAGGATGCCTATCATTATTATTATTATTATTATTATTATTATTATTATTATTATTATTATTATTATTATTATTATTATTATTATTATTACAAAACACCAGGCAAGATATTTTGATTGCCAGGTCTCTGTACTTTATTAGTATTTCCAATTCTTTATTTTCATCTTTGGCATCCCCTGGAATTTCAGTGGCAATGATCCAGACATTTCTTTGTTCTATTACTATGTCCGGTGTGTTATGTTCAAGGTGTCTATCAGTTTCGATCCAGAAATCCCACAAGATCTTGAATTCTTCATTCTTCTGTACCTGATGTTCCCACAGGTTTTTGGAGATTGGCAGGTAATATTTTTGCATAATGACCAGTGCACTAACTTTGCCACTCTATCATGTCTAATTTTATAATCTGTTTGTGCAATCTTTAGACACCCGCAGATAAGGTGTGACATCTTTTTCTTGGCACCGTCAACATTTGCATGATGCATGTTCATTAGCTTCCATGTTTTTCGATCCAATTCATTTTGAGTCCAATTTATTATTCCAGTTGGGTATCTCATTACTGGAACTGCCCATGTGTTCATGGTTTTGATTGTGTTTCCCTCATTTAATTTTGATTCTAAGATTTTCCGCAGTCTTCTGTTATATTCCCTTTCTCTGAATTCTTTAACTTTAACCCATTCATTGTTACTGGCCTTGTTGAGGTGGATGGGTTTGAGTGCTTCAGTGAGGTTGAGAGCTATGCTGAAGGGTCTCCCAAGCCAGACAGGTCTCAGCTGAGAAGCCAGATCAACTGTGTCCACCACCATTGATGAGAGGAAATAAATATAAATAAATACTGTATTGGTAGTTGTCCGGGTTAACAAGGACAGCGTGAGATGCTATAGCCACTGGGCATCTGGTGACAAATGGGCTACAGGGCTCAGCAGAGTATCTTGAGGAACCAGAACAGGCTACTGTAAAGCTACTGGAAGAACGTAAACACAAAATGTGGATTCTCAGAGAAATTAGAGAAATTCTGAAATGTTGTTGTTGTTGTTGTTAATCTCCAGTGAAAGGTTTCAGACTGATAGGATAGCATGCAAATCTCATTATGATGAGATCTTCCATTCTATCAGACACCCAGGTTCCTATTTTGCAGTCCTGGAAAAGTCTGTGCTTGAGATTGTTATTTGCTATAATTTCAGTACACATATGCTCTTTCATATTTTTTTATTCCAAGCCCCAGAATTGTCCAAGAATTCCCCTGGCTGAAATTCTGGGAGTTACAGCCCCAAAAGACAAATTTATGAACTTCTAGATTTTGGGGGGGGGGGGGGGGCAGAAAAAAGCTTTGGAGTTATCTTTCTCCCTTTTAAAAGAAAGTTGCTGTGGTGCTTTCTGGGAGTTGTAGTTCAGGAGGTGCCCTCTATGACTAATGAGTAGTATGACTATGACTCCCAGCATCTTCTGCACCACAGAGGGTCTGGCCCCTGCTGGTCACTCACTGGACCTCAAAGGTGGTTGAGCGTGATGACAAGTAACTGACAATCGTAACAGAAGCTTTTCCATATTGCAAGTGTTAGGGCTTTGGAGTTTATGGATCAAATATGCTCCATAAATCTTTAAATCATTACATTTAAAGATTTAAATGTAATGATTACAGACATTAAATATAATGTCTGTAATCATGTTGTATAGTTCACTTATTTTGTTTGCTTTCCATGAATCTCACTTTTCAAATATTAAACTTGGAGGTGGGAGGAAAACTCCTGAAGACATAGAACTATAGATAGTAGGAGCCATCAACAATCATTGTGACTGACTCATGTCAAATGTGCCCTCAGTTTAGTGTCTTAGGCTGTGTTCCCTCTCAGCTTAACTTTACACGAAGTCATCATCATAGGCATCCTTCAGTCTCGAGAGACTATGGTAACATGCTCTAAATCAAGGAGTGTTCTCTCCAGAGCATGAAGCCTGGGTAAAGTAATACGGAGGATAGGCTGTTACCCAAGCAGCAGATCCCCCCTCTCCACGTTGCTGAAATGGTCCAATGGAAAGGCAAGAGCCAATACAACTGGTTGCAGCAACGTCGCAGGAGTTGGCAGAATGACACGAACTGTCTTCAGGACTCCCTCTCTGGATTTTGCCTCTAGGTTAACTCCTGAAGCCTTTTCCATGAGTGGATATAGCCGCAAGGCAGCAGATGTTTACACGAAGTATTAATTTAAAAATGTCATTAACAAAACAAGTATATTTTCTTTTCCTCCCAAAGCATGGAAGCAACTTTCACCTCACCTCACAGCAAAGACTTTGCAGTGAGTTAAAACCTGATCATATGAGCTAAAAGAACCCCAGTTTTATTGATTCTTTTCATATCTCTGTTGCACTGAATCATGGTCATGTGGTATATACAACGGTGGAAACATTCCCATTTGTTTTAATATTAACAATTCATTTCTTCCTATTTGAACTATCATAGCTACACTGCTCTTAATTTTCTATTGATTCATTTTCTCTATTGTTCCCTGGAGCAATCAGGCCCCCCTTGTCCTTCTTTAAAAAAAAACAAAAGTGACACATAGACAATACAACAAGAGAGGTCTGAGACTTCTCTCTTCCTCTTTTCCAAGAGAGGAGATGCAGAAAGTGCCTCTGCTCAAAGGGAGGGAGAAGGCTGTCTCCATCAAGCTATCTCCTGCTGTTTTTGCTAGGAGCAGTTACCTGGCTAATTGTTAGGAGCCGATTTGTCAATATACCTTAAAAAGAAAAATATTTTTTTAAAAGGTACAAGCACAGTGGCCATGAAGTGGCCATATTGCTCAGAAATGCAACCTTTTGTAAAGGAAATAAGTTGACAGCAATGTTCACACAAGCTGAAACTATAAGGAATGAAGTGATTGGTACAAAATAAAACAACCCTCTTGGGAAGAGGGAAATAAATCAGAAATAAACTGCTGGCTGAGAAAATGAGTCAGTCATGGCCATGCATTGTGTGATCAGAAATTTATGAAAATATCTAACTAGAGTATAACTGGGGTTCACTTGGCACATATGATCAGGCCCTTAGCTCACAGGTCCAGGATAGTGACATTTGGCATAGACAGAGACATCAATGATATGTGCACGTGTGGACCATTCTCACATTTTTGTTTAGAAAACTTTCTCTTCAGCATGTCTTTGATAGTACTTCTTTTGTCACTCCTCATGTGTGAACAACACTAGTCAGAGCAAAAAAGGGTCAGAGGATTTTTTCTGTAATGCAGAAACATCAAGGTAGCAATTTCTGAACAGCAAAGAGTTGTCCTGCTGTGAACCAGAAAACATAAACGACAGGTGGTGATGGAAGAAATAGGAAGATATAAGAGAAAAATTTGGTCCTCAAACACAAATTAGAATATAAACATCTGTTCCAAACATGAAAGCTGTGGGGAAACTAGAGAGTGAATTGCAGAAGCTGAGAAGTTGGTAGCACATATGTTTTCCCATTGATGTTTAGAAATGGAAATGAAAATAATTATTTGGGATAGTTAGAAAGGAAAACATTGTTTTTAAAGCCCTGCACACACTGCAGTAGTCCTGTTTTCTAAGCTGCAAGCTTTCTTAAAAATAAAAAAATTTATAAAATAAAAGTCAGATCTATGGTCGCTTCTTCCCATGCATGATGAGAAATGAAACTCAGGAGCAGCCCACATTGTTACCAAGAAACAACACAAAGAAGATCCCTGCTGGATCCACTCAAAGGCATGTGAATTCTGTTCACTGAAGACTCCTATTGATTAATGGCCATGGAACAGCAGTGTCCAAGCACTGAAGTCTGGAAGGAGAAGCCAAATAGGACCAGAGCCACAGAAAAATACTACACTTGATGTTATTGAATGCCACTGAGACATGTAGCTGACTTGTATTTCTCCTATTTTGTTCTAAGCGTAGGTCACCCACCAGGAGGAAGCCAGAGAAAAACTGACAGCCATCATTTATGAGACCATCTTTAGCTGCTGCACATGTCAACAGCAAAACCCTTGCATTAATGTTTTGCTGTTGGTAGGTGCAGAAGCTAAAGATGGGAGAAATATGTTCTCCCAGGAAAAAAAAAACTCCCTCTTTTACAGTCGGCTTTCTTAACATGATTTTAATGTACTATATCAAAATCCAAGGAAGCTATTTCAGTACCAAATCAGTATCTGATATCAGTAATGGACTGGATGAGGATGAACAAATTGAAACTTAATCCAGATGTGCTCCTAGTCAGTCGAAAGGTAGATTAAGGAATAGGCAACCAGCCTCTACTGGTTGGGGTCACACTCCCTCTGATTTGGGCCACTGTACAGTTTCTATAACCTTTGTTGGTTTTGGTTCTCTAGAATTGTCTCCATGGAACTTCGCCTTTCTGTTTGCACTAGCCACCAGTTCGTTTTCAGCACAGTTCAAAATGCTGGTTATGACTTATGAAGTCCTACATGGATGGGGTCCTTCACTCTGTTTGAAGGACCACATTTCTCTACCAGAGCTCCTCATCTTACATATGTGGGGATGCCCGTTTCTCTGTACCACCACACTCATAGGCACACCCAGCAAGGACACAGAGGGGATGTGTTCAGTAGCTGCTCCCAGACTGTGGAATTCCCTTCTCTGTGAGGCTAGGTTGCCCCTTTCTCTGCTGCCCTTCTGCTGGCAAGCTAAGGTCATTCTTTCACTTTAGGCACGCTTTGGGGGAAATGACTGAGCTAATTAAGAAGACAGCTTTAATGGATGATGCTGTGTTTATTTTACTTCCACTTTTTATAAATTTATTTGAAAGCTCTTTGCCAAGCAGAAATTTGAAAAAGCCATTTTTGGTATACTCGGCTACTACAGAACCAGGGGAGGATGTTGGATTCCCCCCATTTGTGAAATTTGCGAAACAAAATTACTACCTTGGATACTGTATGGAGTTGAAATCTGGGGATTTGGGAATTTAGAAGTCACTCAAAATAAATTTCCCTGGCTATTGCTGGCAGCCCCCCCATCAACACCTACAGCTCTAGTCAGATGCAATTTATCACTAACACTAATAAAAACCTTAGCTCATAAAGAAGTCATTAATTATTGTCTGAAAAATTTGTTCTGCACCCTCTCAGATTTTCTAACATTATTTGTTTGTTTTATTTTATTTATGAGCCGCATTTCCCCCAATCGTCATCATCATTTAGTCATTTAGTCATGTCTGACTCCTTGTGACCCCATGGACCAGAGCACACCAGGCCCTCCTGTCTTCCACTGCCTCCCGGAGTTTGGTCAAATTCATGTTGGTCGCTTCGATGACACTGTCCAACCATCTCATCCTCTGTCGTCCTCTTCTCCTCTTGCCTTCACTCTTTCCCAACATCAGGGGCTTTTCCAGGGAGATTTCTCTTCTCATGAGATGGCCAAAGTATTGGAGCCTCAGCTTCAGGATCTCTTTCTCCCAATAAGGAGGCCCATATTATCATACAGGAATCTTATCATGTGAGGAAAGGAAATCTGGGTCTTGGAAAACTTTTTTAATGAATCTTGCTACAAAACTGGGTTTACTGTAGAGAGATGTGAGACATCTCTCTACAGTAAAATTTTCATTAAAACTGAAAATATTAGACCGCTGTGCCCAAACTGGGCACCTCAAGAACTGCACTCCTCTACAAAGTGATCTTCCTGCCCTTTTCAACCCTTCCATTCTAGCTTGCAATGTTATGAGTATTGGTTATAGAAAAGCCTGTACTAAGGCTCATCCAGATATGCTGCCACTTGCTGTCCTAAAATGCCAATACAAAGTAATTTCATATGATGAAAGAGTTTGTTCCTGTGACCAAAAACCACTTGAGAACTTGGCACATGTCACTCCTCATTGTTCCCTATTTGTAGCAGAGTGAATAAGACTTCAGAGGTCTATTTTAGAACAGTGACCAAGAAGATCTGATCAAGACAAACTTAAGGTATTACTTTCAGATAGGGTATTATATTCAGATGCAGCCATTATTCAGAAGAGATATTTCAGATACAGAGTAGACCTTTGGTCTAGATGGGCGGGATAGAAATTCAATAAATAAATAAAATAAATAAATTATATTTTGAATGGCACAATTCATTTCCATTCTTATAAAAACCAAGTCTTTACCCTCAACTACTAAGCAACTTGACAGATTATTGCCACTCGGGATCCTTTGTTATTATTTCTGTTAACAATTCATTGTTTTAAAGTTAAGCCTACTAATTGGATTATTGTTTATGCTTAGATATGTAGATTTGCTTTTAATTTTAGAACTTGCAAGTTTGGTTAGAAGTTTAATTTCATTTTTTTCCTATTGTATTGTACTGTGTTGATTTTATATTGTGTATTCTGCAAAGGCCTATGTGCTATGCAATATACTGAATTTGTTCATTTGTTCGTTTAAAAACTCTTTCAAGGTATTTTAATTCAATGGTTGTCTTAATATGATGATACGTTTGCTTAATACTGGCCAACATCCTATTAGGATTTTACATGCGGACAAGAGGAATCATAAACTGCTGGTGCTAATGTAAATTCCAAAGCAAGTCATGAATGAGGGGTTTAAGTGAGGCCGTAGGTTTATTAACTATTTAACTTCCATCTTGCAAGGGGGCCTTAACATAGTGAAGATCCTGGATCAGGAGCAAGGATTCCTTCCAACTCCCTGTCCTGTCTTCTAAGGAGAGTCCAGGAACCCAGGGCACTGATTCATGACTGCAGCCTATCATCAGCTGGTCCACCTGGAAGAACTTCCAGGGTGGGTTTCCTCCCTCATGCCTTCTGATTTGAAGTGGTTGTTGCCTGGGTCAGTCTCGAACAGTGCTACCCAACCCATGCCCTTGAATCCCAAGATATGAAGGGACAAATCAGTTTGTTAGTTTATTTACTGTTTTCATTTATATGTTGTTCTCTCTGAAGAGACCGAGAATGGCACACAACACAAAAAGAATAAAATACTCCACATAAATTATATAACACAATAACCCTAGCAATGTCATAAAGTTTAAAAAGTGCTTGCCACATAAGTGGTGGAATAGCAATTCCTGCCCTCCAAACACCCACCCAAAAAACTCTGCTTGACATCACTTTTGAAGCCTTCGAAATATGTGATACTTTTCAAAGCATGGGGGGAGCAACAACATGGAAGGACATTTTTTTTTTGAATGCTCATACTGAACTGTTTTGGCAGTCGACACCTTTAGAAGGACAATTCCAGATGACCTTAGTTGGCATGGGAGCTCAAATGTTGCTTGACCTGAGCTGTTA
Source organism: Pogona vitticeps (assembly GCF_051106095.1). Taxonomy (NCBI): domain Eukaryota; kingdom Metazoa; phylum Chordata; class Lepidosauria; order Squamata; family Agamidae; genus Pogona; species Pogona vitticeps. Next base: position 73,788,560 of record NC_135788.1, on the reverse strand, counting down.
CTTCTGAAAATTCTGATCAGCCACATCCAGGCTTCTTCAGGTTACCTACCTTCTGGAGGCAGATTCCAGGCTTCTCCTTCTCCTAATTCCATCACAAGAAAATGAGAAGCTGTAAAGTGTGTGATATGGGATCCATCTTCAGTCAGATCTGAATTTGTACGGACATTGTTCTTTGCAGCAGCAGTTAGAATTTTGTCCAGCAATAAGATCATGTGTCTTGTATCATGAGATGAGCCATCCTATGCACAGCTTAGTACAGAGCTAATTAGAGAACTTGTTTCAGCTAGGTTATTGGGAGAGCGAGAAATGCCATCTACTTACCAAACTCTTTGAAGAAAGATGAGGCCTGTTTGGTTTGAAAGCACAGGAGAATCTGGAAATTGTGTTTAATATATAAAAGGTGTTTAGAAGTTATATTAGTTATCTAAGTTACTTCTTAAGAGGATGCTATTCTCATTTGCTATTTTGTAATGTTGTTCTACTGTGATACAATTGATGTATGCCCTGAAGCTATGCAGTAGTCTATGTAAGCATGGAAATAAAATTGTACTAAACTTTTTGTTTCTGAAAAGTAAAAAATGATGAAATGCAAAAGAGAAGATGCTCGTAAAAACAAGAATTTAGCTAACAGTGATAAACACTAGCTAGGAAAGTTTGTCCTTTGTTGGATGAGACCCTACCTGTGTAAGAGAGGAAGTGTCAGCGCCTGCTGTTGGACCAGTGCCTTAAGGCAATACAATTCTAATAAGACATAGTTTTCACCTTTTGAAAAGTGGGTGGGGGATATATGGGGATAGTTGCAGCAATAATAGCAATTTGAAGCATGTTTCCCACTTTTCTTTCTTACCTTTATGGGACACTTTGCCCTCCCCACCAAACCCTTATCAGAATGGGGTTTGATGTAGATTTTGCAGTCCCGTGAGGCCATTAATATAGAGTACTAGGCAGAGGGATATTAATGTGCCCACATATTTTCTGGAAATATTTGTGCAAAGTATTTTCATTTTCTGCAAAGGGCCCTTTCCCCCTCTTTTCCCCTCACTAGATTTCCCTACTGAGTTCTGATACACATCGATGTTTTGATTAGATCAACGTTTACTACTATAACTGCCAAAAACATGCAAATAGTCTTGTGAGGTTATTCCTATCTGTGTAGCCTGGCATCTTGTTTCCAGCAGCAATGTTTGGGAAGCTTAAAGGGATAATCTTCCCTTCTCATCCTTACATCTGGCAATAACACATATGCAACATTTCTATATATCGGCTCTGATTTAGTACATGTTATATACGGATTGAGGTCTATGCCTGGAAAGTCAAAGTGAGAGCAAAAACTGCATCACTGATGACTATTGACACTGGAAATATCAGTTGTCTAATTTTGCTTCTGTGTAACCAAGGACTGCTTCTTCTTTATGCTGCATACACAGAATTTTGAATTATCATCTACCACTTATCAAATATAAAGACATACGCTTGTTTAGGTTGTTCAACATCTGGTAAATAAGAAGACCAAGGTGTAAGAAATCCTTGGTTAAATACAGAAGCAAAAGTAATTGATATTTCCAGTCATAACCATCAGTAATGAAGTTTTTGCTTTAACTTCCTTGTGCCACTGTGCTAAAAGAAGCAGCCTGGGGAATAGCAGGCTCTCAGAAAGACAGCATGCTGCATATTATGCCTCATCCAAGCAAATATGGTTTGGAACAGAAGAATCATAGAATAGAGTTGGAAGGGGCCTTTAAGGCCATCAAACCCAAACCCCTGCTCAGTGCAGGAATCCAAATCAAAGCAGATCTGACAGATGGTTGTCTAATTTTCTTTTGAATGCCTCCAGTGTTGGAGCACTCACCACCTCCCCCCCCAAACCCCCCCCCCACTTTGTACTGTGATGTAGACTTTTTTCATCCCTTGATGGTCATCTGTGCTGCATAACATTAGATAGGATATGAGAGACTTTCATCTTTTGCCTTCAGCTAAACTTCCTTTCTTGGGTAACCAAGAAAAAGAAAGAGAGAAGAAAGAGTGTGGTCTTTTTTAAAAACAAATAATAATTGCATGTTAAGCATTTTGGTCCTTTTTAGCAAATCTGAAAACATAGAAGCCATTTAAAAAAATGCCAGGGTTTTATAGCCTGCCCCCCCAGCAATTCTGAGAAGCAATGAAATATGTGAACTATTTCTTTTCTAATCAGGCAAAAACTTAACTTTACTATTCTAAGAACAGGGAATGTGTTATGAATCAAGTCACATAAATGTTTCCTTTGCCCACCCAGCCCGGAATATCGAGACAGACACAGGTATATGGGATAACTAGGGCCACAACTTTATTAACCCAATTTATAACCCAATTTATTTATAACTCAAACTTTCCCTTTCCAAAAGGGGGCCTACCGTAGTTCAAAAGATGTGGTCTATAACTGGAGTCAACCTTTTCCAGACCACCCATCAATTTCCTATAACAAAAGTGTGATACCCCAAGTTTGCCCCATCTGGGTCTCAAAACCCTTGCTGCTTCCCCTCCTCTCAGCGAAACCTCTGCAGTTACCCTTCTGAGAGGAGGGGTGCTTAGCACTCTCTATGTACTTTCTTAGGAAGTGATCTAACCCTTATTCTTCTGCACTACCCGCCATGGCATAGTGACTACTTAGTATGTCCCATGCTCCCACCAAGCTGAAACAATTCAGCTCCAAGAGCTCCTTGTAGATCCTTCAAAAATATGCTCAGACCCACATGAGCCTCGTGGCGCAGTGGTTAAAACGCTGTACTGCAGCTAAAACTGTGCTCACAACCTGGGGTTCAAATCCCAGGTAGCCGGCTCAAGGTTGACTCAGCCTTCCATCCTTCCGAGGTCGGTAAAATGAGTACCCAGCTTGCTGGGGGGGGGCAATGTGTAGCTTGTATAATTAAACTGTAAACCGCCCAGAGAGTGCTTGTAGCGCTATGGGGCGGTATATAAGTCCAATAAATAAATAAATAAATAAAAATGAAACTCTAATGAGAGGATGTGCAACCACCATCCCCAAGCCTCGCTGTACTGCTCTGCCAACTTCTCTGTTTATGCCCTTTCGAGTCCGATCAATTCATCTGGGGTCACATGTGTCTCACCACACCATACATGGAATAATCTCTGACCATATTATGAGTGTCTTGGGGCAGCGTGCCACAAACACTCTGAGGTACACTGTAACCTAAAGGACCTTCGGGACAAGTCGTTGCCTCCCAAATGCATCACCAGAAGGTCAGGGGACATATCCACAAGCACCCTGGGATACCAGTTCCATGAACCTGTCCCAGTGCATACCTCTCCTTCCCATCCATTCCAAAGCTGCCACCTCACCAAGGCCCAGATTGCAACCCCAACTGGTCTGACTGGCATATCAGGCTGTCCAAAAATGTAACCATGCCCATAAAACAGAACTTGAACTCGGGACAAGGGCTTCCCCGGATCTTCAATGACAAAACAGAATAATAACACAGCAGAACCTAACACTGTGGCAGAGAGTGAACATAAGGCTGGTATTTTTGAGATGACCATCTACCCACCTTCTTAATATCTTCCACTGCAAAACCAGGGGTGGCTGCTGTAGATGTAGCACCTATTCTAAAAGAATGCGTCCCGAAATGCCAGCCTTGTATCCCGGCCTTGCATAAGGCTTAGGAGGTATTCTTCCAAAACTGGTATTTCATTAGCCTTTTAGTCAGTCTTTATTGTTTTGACCACTTTGGTCATCCAACATCCACAGATTTAAAACATAGGTATAAATCTAAATATATACACTTGCTTGGAGCCAACTGAACATCCACAGAGCTAGCAAGTTAGAAAGTACAAATACAAATGCATACTTTCTACAAAATGCTGGATTAAAAACATAATACAAGAAGATTAAAATGTACACATATTTCAATTCTAAAAACCAAATCATTTCAGGTGAGTCCTCAGATGGGGTATGAGGTATTACCACAGCATAAAAAATTATTATATCCACTGACCTTTAAAACCACGAACATATACATATACATTAAAATGCACAACAAAATGACACAACAACAGTAAGGTTGTACATCTGATAACCATATAGACTCTAATCAGCTCCATATTCTATACCAAATCTCCAGTACTTCCTACTCTATCATTATCATTCATCCAGCTATCCCTTAATTTTATCGCTAGCCATCCAAACTTGGCCACTCTATTTGTTACCTCCTTATTCCTATCTTCCAAAAGCTTCTGAAGGCATTCCTTTCTATCTCTGCCATCCAAGGGAGGTATACAAGGTTTTATGAGCCATTCCCGGATCTGCTCACAAATTTTACACTCTAGAATGACATGACTCAGTGTCTCTATAGTCTCCTCACCACATACACATAACTGACTTTCGTAGGGGGTATTATTGTACCTTCCCAGCAACACCACAGATGGCAACAAGTCCATGCGCAATGACATAAAGGCCCTTCTAGTTTCAGGATACTCTAAATCATTAAAGTATGGCATTGGCAGCAATCTATTCGGGGAGTTTATTTTAATAAATCATTTGGCCTTGTTTATATCATGTTGTCTTTCCATATCTAAGATCCTTTCTTAATCAAAAATTTTGCTTGGATCATATTCATTGACAATAGGTAGTGTTGTGAAAATCCATAATACCCCAGCTTACGTACCAGCGTTTTCTGCCATGTTGGGACAAAGCAATCTTGCAATGCCAAATGGACTAGTCCTGAGATATTATGATTCAATTGTAGCCAATATGTTACAGCAGCTATCCATAGCCTGGCCTCAACAGTTACTAGCCCAGCTTCCAGCCTTATGACTGTGTTTGATGCACTTGTAGGAAGCTGTAATATAGCTCTCAGAAATTTTGATTGCTATCTTTCCGAAACAGTCAAGTTAGCTGGTATACTATATGGGGCTCCATAGATCATCTGTGCTAACAATTTCATCATATAAAGTTGAATAGTAGCTGTCACATTTCTTCCCCCCCCATGTCCAGAATTTTTTTTTTTTTATAGCTCCCATGCTTTTTTTGGCATTTGGTATTGCATGTTTTATATGCACATTTCTCTTACCATTTGCTTGGATTATCAGACCCAAATATTTGTAGTATTGTACTTGCTTGATATGTACCTCATTTAATTTCCATACATACTTTTTAGGTCTTTCAGCAAATACCATTACCTTGGTTTTATCATGGTTTACTTCTAATTGATTGTGATGACAAAATTCAGCCAGAGCCCGCAACATTCTTTTTAATCCATTCGGGGTTCTTGAGAGAAGTACTGCATCGTCAGCATATAGTAAAATGGAAATATGTTTATCTGCCAACTTAGGGGGATAAAGGTCCATATTGTTTAGATTTATTACTAAATGATTTATATAGAGATTAAATAACAAGGGTACCAAAATGTAGCCCTGTTTAACCCCTTTTCCAGTTTTAACTGGTGCTGTAAGGTGTCCTTGGAGATTAACTCTAATTCTTACTGATGTATTATTATGTAAAGCTTGACTCAAGAATAATAAATGCTTGTCAATATTGATATTAGTTAATTTTTGCCATAGTATGTTTCTAGAAATAAAGTCAAAGGCAACTCTAAAATCAATAAAAGCTGCATACGGAGACACCGAATTTTTAGAGGAATATTTCATAATTAAGTGTTCGAGGATCATACTTTGGTCCAATGTTGAATGGGCCTCTCTAAACCCAGCCTGTTCCTTAGCCATAAGGGACTCTTGGTCTATCCAATCTTTCAGTTTCCACTGAAGGTGTCTAGCATATAGTTTACTTATCACATTAAGTAAACTTATAGGTCTGTAGTTAGAGGGTAGATCTTTGTTACCTCTTTTATATATAGGGATTATGATGGCAGTACTCCAATCTTCAGGACTTTTCCTGGTTTTATCAATAGCTGTAAATAAGGCTGCAATTACCGGAACCCACCATTCAAGATTGTTTAAATTAATTCAGGTATAATCAAATCAGTGCCAGGCGCTTTACCAATCTTCAGGGTTTGAATCAGGTGTTTCACTTCTGTGGTGCTCACTGGTGGCCATTGCGGCAGCTCTCCTATCTCTGCACCAACTTTTTCTTCCATATCTGACTTAGTATATTCAGTTTTGAAAAAAGATTCCCATGTTTCTGGCAATATATGTGCATTCAGTACTAAATGGGAGCTATTAGGACAATCAGCGACAAGTCGCCAAAACAAGGAGGAATTTTTTTAACCTAACTGCTTCACTTAATTGTCTCCATGCCACTCGAAAATGTCTACGTATTTTCCTCTTCAAATTTTTTCCACTGTAGCAGGCAGAAGGTGATCACCAAGCGGCAGAGACTGATCACCTTCAGGCAATGCACGTCATGCCACTGAGTTGTATCCTGTATCAGCTGCCTGAACTACTGGTCCAGCTGCTCCCACTGCCCTAGCTTATGCTTGCACAAGGTATAACATTCCCCCTGCTCTCAGTCTCTACCTGCATCCCCAACAGTGGTGCTTGCAAACACAAAGCCAAAATACTGGCACCATCTGGTTTCTAGTACCCCACAGCCAAGCACTCACTGTTTGTGTCATGCCCAGTACATCAATACTTTCACCTGTTTGCGTTCCAGCTGATGCCACCAAAGATGCACTGGTAGGGCCTCCTTCCCTCCTCACTGGTTGATTTATGCCACTTCCTCTCACAGCCTCAGCCTTAAGGGTCTGTGTGCATATTGAGACCATTTGTGGCCACCTTCGCTGTTGCCCTGCCACTGGACCTCCACTTCTCGTCTTGCAGGGGTGATAGTTGCTGGACTGCTCCCCTTCTAAAATAGAAATCTGAGAAAACATAACATCCCCCATCCTTTTAAGTTCAGCTAACCTTTGACTCTTAGATTCTCTACTGGATGGCCACACTGTGGAAGAGCCATCAACTCCCCTGGCTTGAGCCCTTTCCCTTTCAAGGGTACTAAACATCTCCCACAAAGACCTATAGTCTGGCCAGTCCTCATCAACCCCAGCTGGTGAGGAATGCAGGGGGTGTATACACCATATTTTTTCCATGTATAAGACTATAGTTTTGTCTAAAATCTTTAAACTAAAAATTGAGGGTTTTCTTATACACAGAAGTAAGCTGAGGAGAAAAAAAAGTGGAGGGGAAAGCAGGAATCAAAGTGATCCTGCAGGGCTTTGATCCCTGCTTTCCCCTCTGCTTGATAAGTCCCATGGGGCTTAGCAAAAGGAGGGGGGAAAGGATCAAAGCAATCCCATGGCTGTATAAGGGGGAAGGATCAAAATGATTGTGCAGTCATGGAATTGCTTTTATCCCTTTCCCCATCCTTTTGCTAAGCCATGTAGGGCTTAGCACAAAGGGAGAAAGCAGGGATCAAAGCCATCCTGCAGCCATCCCACTTAGATTCTTAATTTTGGGTTAGAAAAGTGGGGGATGTCATACGTACGTACGTACGTACATACATACATACATACCTACATACATACATACCTACATATGTGCGTGCCTTCGTGCGTGTGTGAGTGCGTATGTAAGTAGGTACATACATAAACTCGTGTGTGTGTGTGTGTGTGTGTGTGTGTGTGTGTGTGTGTGTGTGTGTGTGTGTGTGTGTGTGTGTGTGTGTGTGTGTGTGTGTGTCTGTTTAAAAAACAATCTACTGATTAGCTGCATCCTTACAGCCCCACAATCTAGGCAGCAAGCTGTAGTAGCACTTTTTTTTCTTTCCTAAAATGCACATCACAGCCTGCACAGGCTCTCCCTGAAAAGGTCCCCCCCCCCACTTCTCCAAACCCTGTGTCACAGCCACCAAAGAGCCGCAGGTCCCTGCAAAAGTGAAACCACTGGGACCGCTTCTCCAATGCTCCTCTTCACCCAATGAAAGGTAAAGAAGGGTGAGACAAGGCTGGGCAGACCCTCACCCAATATGATGCAGCTCCTGCTGAGTCTGTCTCTTACAGCCGGGCAGGCAAAGGAGCTCCACCTCAGCAACTGTGTGCCTTATGGAAAGGCACATTTTAAAAATGTATTACTATATAACCCTTTGACCAAACTCCGGGAGGCAGTGGAAGACAGGAGGGCCTGGCGTGCTCTGGTCCATGGAGTCACGAAGAGTCGGACATGACTTAACAACTAAACAACATTATATAACACAGAAAATGAATGAAATGTACTGTGATATTAGAGTTTATACAGCACTTCTTGTAATATTTGCTAGTAAGTGGTAAGCAGAAAAGTCCTATTAGTGCCATTATATATCATTGTTGCACTGCAACTGAGGCATAACTCTGGCATTACTCTGGCCAAAATCATCAGCGCTGCATTATTTTAAAGGATGTGCTTCCAAAATAATGAGGGGAGCCAAAGAATGAAGTATCTGTATTCATACAATAATATAGATTCTTGTATTCATACTCACAATAAACATGTCTATGACTCTCTGCTTGTCCTCTACCCCCCAACTCACCCTGCCACGTATCACTTCTTAACTTTCCTAGTTTGTGTGTACATTTCTTAGAAAGGACTATAGACTAGACTCAGGGCTTGTCTACAAAGTGTCAAAGTAATGGGCTGGATCAGGCTAAATAGGCATCCAAATGGCATACAGACCTTAACCAACCCTCTTTGGTCCACAGCTTTTGCAAATATTGTGAAATGGATTAAATCCACTTCAGAATATTGACAAATTAATCACTTATTTGGCTTGGTGGAGGGTTGAGGAAGTGAAAAAATAGTGTGTATTAGGGCAGCAAACATTCACTGCACCACTTTAAAAAGAAAAAGAAAAAAAATGAATTGAAAGCTTCCTCCCAGAAGTTTTTGTTTGCTTTTTACTGTTTTGCTTTAAAAGCTTTTCATTTTTCTTTGCATCACCTGATCATCATATGTAGGACTGACCCAGCCCATCTCTGTAGTGCTCCAAACACCAGGCTAAACACCAGTGTAGTCAGTCTCTCAGTCTCATTATCAAATCTGATAATATTTAGAAGCATTTGGCCTCTTTCATAGGTGCTTCTGTTAGCATTATAACTGTCAGGTTGTGTGGAGCAGTGGTTCCTTATCACCTGCTAAAACAGATAGCAATAGCAACAATCCACACTGATTAATATCAGGCAAAAACCAAAAGAAAAATGAAAACTAAAGACATGAATGTGGTGCCTTAAAGACTATCTGCTATATTTTAATGTGAACTTCCATGGACTAGTCCACTTCTTCAGAAATAAAAGGCAAAAATGACCTCATTGCCAAAATGCTAAAGAGAATGAAAGGGGCAGAAATCCAGTCTTGTCCATAAAAGCTCACATTAAAACACAGCAGTTAATCTTTAAGGTGCCACAATGTTTTATCTTCTTGTTCTTTATTATTTTTCTTTCAATATTGCCTACTCTTCTTACCATGTTATTTTTGTTTACACTGTCCTTTCTGGTGAAACAGGCCTTGTAGATTTTTTAAGCTAGGAAAGCCCGTTTTACCAGACTTGATAACCCGGGGGGAGGGGGAAATGCAGCAAACAAGTCTCCTTCCTGCCTCTCAAACGAAGAATGTACATGTCTCCGCCCTAACATATTTTGTGTGAATGAGGTCATTGACATTGCAGCGAATGACTAAGATATTTAGGATGTCAAAAAAGTTGCAATGGTTCATTTTATTGACAGAAGGAGAATAGCTGCCTTTGGGGGTCTGTGGAAAAATATGAATGTGTCTAATCAAGTGTGTTCGGACCTTTGGAGGAACCCCTAGAAGGAATGTCTGCCTCATTGCTTTTAAGCCGCTCTTGAGCTTCAGAGTCTGCCCCAGGTTACTATCTCTGACACAAGTTCAAATCATCACGAGCATCTGTCCCTCTCATTCCCTTTAGCTTTTTGGAAATGAGGTCATTTTCTTCTTTCACTTTTTAAGAGGACACAATCCAAATGTTTCCAGACTCCTTTTGAAAATGGGTTCACTGAGCCTTTTTAATCTTTCTGGCTGCATCTTTTTTTTTTAACTTTGTGGGTTTTATAGACCAATCTTTAGCAGGTGGGCAGCTGAAGAATTTCACTGAGCTTACTGGAGTATCCGAAAGGACCCCATTCCTTATAATGTCATTCCTGTTTCTCAGTTCAGGTTTTCCCAATTTGTTCTCTTATCATTTGCATTTGAAAGAGAGAATCACCATCCAAATAAAATAACATTTTAAATGATCAGTATTACATTTTTCTCTCTCTCCAGATTTGTCAAAGTAAAATCATGAAACTACAAGAAAGAGTAGCGATGAGAAAGAGTAGCAGGAAAGAGTAGAGATGCATCAGTTTCATACCTTGGAATCTTTACCTTTCAAATGATTCCATGTTTTCACATGCAGATCTTTTTGTCTGGATCAGGGTGATAATCAACTGCTGTTATTGTTACTGTTGTTATCATTGCTAGTATTAATATTATTTGTTTGTTTTATTTATTTATTTATAGGCCACCTTTCTCTCAGTGAGAAGACACGGGGCTTCTCACAATATGAGAAAGAACAGAATAAGCTCTTGAGAATGAGTGACATAATGGATAACCATTATCCTTTTTTTCTCAAAAGGCTGTTTTGGTTTAAGACCTTCATGAGAGGCAGAATGCCAAGAGATTATGTAGTTTAGTTCTTCAGGATGGAAAAGCTTTACATACTACTTTTCTCCCTCTCCTGAGGCTCTTAAGAGCCCTGGAGGCATGCCACAAAGAAGTAGCCAACTTAATGACTACCATCTTCTAGATAGTTAGCTTATGGAGACTGAGGAACTGTACCCTCTGAATACTCTGAGGATAGGATGGTGACAGCAGCCACAAAATTAAAAGATGTTGGCTTCTTGGGAGGAAAGCAATGACAAACCTAGACAGCATCTTAAAAAGCAGAGACATCACCATGCCAACAAAGGTCCACATAGTCAAAGCTATGGTTTTTCCAGTAGCGATGTATGGACGGGAGAGCTGGACCATATAGAAGGCTAACCGCTGAAGAATTGATGCTTTTGAATTGTGGTGCTGGAGGAGACTCTTGAGAGTCACTTGGACTGCAAGGAGAACAAATCTATCCATTCTGAAGGAAATCAATCCTGAGTGTTCACTGGAAGGACAGATCCTGAAGCTGAGACTCCAATACTTTGGCCATCTCATGAGAAGAGAAGACTCCCTGGAAAAGACCCTGATGCTGGGAAAATGTGAAGGCAAGAGGAGAAGGGGATGACAGAGGATGAAATGATTGGACAGCGTCATCGAAGCTACCTACATGAATGTGACCAAACTCCGGGAGGCAATGGAAGACAGGAGGTCCTGGCGTGCTCTGGTCCATGGGGCCATGAAGAGTCGGACATGACTTAATGACTAAACAACAACAAGGTTGGTTCACTGTAGCAATTATGTCATCTGATCATCAGAAAAAGGAGTGAATTTATTATATTTGTTTCTCCTCGGGAATATTAACAATCTCAGTTTTTGACATTGTTTTTTTATCCTGATTTTTCTTTCACTCTGTATACCACTCCTAAGGGCTGTTAAATGCAATTTATGGCCACTACTGAATGCTACCAAAAGGAAAAGAAAGGAAAGGAAAGATTTTTTTAGCCTTCTGCTAAAAATTATAGCTATCCTGCTCACCTGAAAGCATTGGGACTTCATCCACGCATTCACAGGGGAATGATAACTCTGAGAAAAGTGGCAAAAAGACCTGGGCCCGACTCCAGGTTTTGCTTTCCACTCACTATCCTCATTGCTTGAGAGAAGCCCCTGTGTGAATAATTGTAGTGTTAAGTCTCCTGAGTTCTAATGTGACACTCTATCCATTGCACCACACCTGCTCTCTTTAGAAAGGCCTTATCAGTTGCTCGGCACCTACTATGTTCTTCTTTAATATCTTGCTCTAGTGGAGCTGGTTTCTTGGAAAGTAATAAGCATGATACAGTTTGTTGAGACTAGGGTAGCACTGGAAAAAGCTACTCTGTATTATACCACATTTGATTATTCCTCAAGAGAAGTTATATATGCCTTGCCAGCTCAGCTACACACTCAATAGCCATTCTGGAAATTAATGGGCTTAGGCTTAGTTACAATTTTATCTTTGCTTCCCAAATGCTTTATTTATACAAGCAGGTTGCAAGAGAGAAGAGGAAATACTTAAGCATATGAGACATAAAGAACTTGAAGAAACACCGTAACAAGCAAGAAAATTGCTTAATTTAAAACATTTGCATGAGCTGTTTGTATTTATTTTTAAATTATAAATTGAAACTTTGAAAAAAGGGGATTAGATAGTGGTTAAAAAAAAAGAAAGATCGGAGGCATGAGGGTTTCTCATGCCCACACACAAGCATGACACCTCCCCACGAGTCCGGTCCACGGTTCCAAAAAGGTTAGGAACTGCTGTTATAAACAACCTAGAACATACTTTTGCCAAGGATCTCATCCTGTAAGTTTGTCTAGACTCCCAACAGATTTAAAAATAGCCTTGTGGTCCTTTTCAGAGTTTAGATATGAAGCAGATATCTCAGGGGAGGGGAATGGGACAAACAAATGTTTCTCTAACTACCCTCCCTCTGGTCTTTTGAAATTGTTTCTTAGCTTTTGAGAAGTGGATAACTGGCTTTCTACCTTTGGAAGAGTAAGGGGAGCCCCACATGTTAAACTCCCACCATCAGCTCCTTGATTCAGGCCTAACCTAACATGATTACCCAATCCAGCCAGGTCCTTCCAGGCTGCTGAGGTTCTTCTAGGTTGGGTGGTGCCACAGGACCATAATGAATAAATAAGAAATGTATATAGACTGTAAGGGCAGCAACACCCCTTGCAAGTTTCCTGTGCACATTTCCTTCAGATGTTATTTCTTTGTGTCACCGGCTAACAATGATGGAAGCAAAACATTCAGCTGACTCTGGGGCATCCTTGTAAAACATAGCTTCTCTCAACCCAAATTTGTGTTGCAGAATTTTGAATTTCTGTTTAAAATTCCTTTATTTTCTTACACAGTAGAAGTACAGTGACTCATAGAGGAGAATGGCTTCAAGTTTTCCAGATAGTCCATCCTTTTCTCATTAACTGGCACTTACTGTCTCAGTAACTCACTCTGAGAAGTTAGTAGTAGAAAGGATAAACTTATTTCATTAATTACAGTTGTGAACAGTTCAACAGCAAACTAGCAAACGAATTACTTTCAGCAGACTAAAGAGAGAGGAAAGGAACACTCAGCAAAGAGCCAGGGCTCTCCTTTCACTTCATAGACAGGAAGGAAAAAAATGGTTAGTGCTGGATAGATTGACAGTTATGGCAGCTCAGGAAAGTCCCTCCCAGTCAAACTACAGAGAGTATGTGAGGTTGTAAAAATGGCAACACATAGCTTACAACAATTAGATTGTAGAAGGTGGAAAGCTGGATAAAAGTAATAATGAAAAACTCATTATGTTGGAGGAAGCTCTGGATAACATCTACATATGTGTCTATTTTCTCCTTTCAATATTCTTCAGTTATTAAAATGCCATGACCATATAAATAAGAAGCATTACATTTAGGTATTAGCTTCAATGAAAATTAAGGTGAATTTCCCAAATGCCAAGATTCAAAAACCGGAAGTAAATCTGTCTGCTGCTACTGAATTGATTTAGAGGGAAGAAATATTATGATCTAATAGAGCAGTTGCTGTCCTCAAGGAGGACACTAGGAATTAGTGGTATCACCACTATTATTTATGGCTTTTAGCAGAGGTTTTAATGAAAGTAGTTCAAGGATCATGTGCTGCTAATTTTTATTCTGTTTCATGTGCTTGAAAATGGGATTTAAGACACTCATCGTTCATTATCCAGCAGTCTGGGACTTCCCGGAAGTCCTAAAAAAGAAGAAAAAACTAGCCACCTGAGAGAAAGGCACCTGCCAAAGAAAACATGGGTTTTTTCGTGAAGTGCCTTTTGCAGGATATGCCAATTTATGTAACCTTAGATGCCACATGATCACTGTTCCCCATTTTTCTCAACCAACATGCCATTAAAGTGTGCTGAAGTGTGCACACAATGAATTTAGTTGGCATATGTAACTAGGCTTATGCCTAGGATTTTTTTTAAAAAATTTGAAAGTAAGGCTGCGGTCACATCAGCAAAATGTTTCCAAGTTACTCCTCCTGAATTTCAACCTTTTGTGTGTGGGGGTCGGTGTGTTTCAGATGACCTACAGTCAGTATACTTTTGTTTCTCCCTCCATGCTGTCTCCACATCAAGTCCCACCCACCGGGATGCTTCTACATTTTTGTTGATACATTGCACAATAATTACAGTGGTGTCCTGTGTGAATGCCTGTACTAATACTTTTCCTGACAAGTCGTCTTGTGTTGCTTCCACCAGTGATATAATTTGCCTGCATGTCCCTTTATTTATTTATTTTTAAATAGTGAGTGGAGTGTTAGGACATTGGAAAACTTATGTCATCAGCCTCTGCACTTCACTTATTTGTGGATCCTTCCATCAGATGGTGCTCCTTCCCCTGAGCCCTTTCATGTTATCCTTTGTTTTCATGTTGCAATGAAAACAAAGCCTCCTACTATGGGTTTCTCTGCTGCAAGAAGCACAAACACATCAGAGAAACTCATCCTCATCAAGGAAATGTTGCCAAGGCATTGATATAATGAAATTTATTGGGGGGGGGGTTAAGGAGTGGGGGGAAAAAGAGCCCTGGAGATGTAAACAATCCAGAGGGAAATATTCCAGTACCAAAGTGTAGCCAGTTATATCCTATCAAATTTAGGGAAATGTGGTGATTCAAAAATTTGTTAGAACGCACATCCCAAGATATAGATCATGTGACTGCAATCTGCAACTGCCAGGAAGTAAAAGAAGTGAGAAAATAGAGGGCCATTTTGCTGGTGTGACCACAGCCTAAGTATGGGAAACCTACTGAGAGCGGTAGGTTAATGTGGATGGTACAGCCACTTAAACTCTAATTGAAATACTCCCTCCAAAAAAGTCTGAACGTGGAATATATTGCTTCTGTATCCATTGATCAAAATGACAGGGAACGGACCAACTTTGCTGTGCAATACCATACCCACATTACCAGCAGGAAAAAACATGGGTGGGTGGGAGTGTGTGGGTGTGGGTGTGCTGGTGGGCAGGCGGCAGTGTGCATATGTATGTACATACATGTTCCTTCGGCCCTCAAAAATATTGCAAATATATTATGTGGCCCTCCATGTCAAATGTTTGGCAGACCCTGTTACAGGACACTAGTGAAAGTCAAGGCAGCCTGAATGTCTAGCAGTGGCCTATGAATGAGGTCTGTAGAGATGTAGATTCTCCTTCTTCCGTACTGGATTGCTTTATGTATTGGATGATGTTATCAGGTGGATAAAGTTGTGCCCTTACTGCAACAGTCAGACATGTCCAGTTCCCAAGTCTCAGTGTAACTTGTACAGTGGGACCATAAGGAATTCCCTCCGAATTTTGTTTCATCCATTAAGGCTAAGCTACTGACAACCAAAGGCTATTGTTTCACCTTCACTGCTTCATGGATCTCTTTAAAAAAATTGTGGGGTGGTTTTTGATCCAAAATGAAATGATAATGTAATGAAAACAAAGAATACGTTTGTTGGGACATTATTTCATTCCAGGTATTTTGAAAAAATAAAATAGGGGCAAACTGCACATAACAAGCAACTGAAATTTGAGGACATTCGTTACTAGTGTAACAAGGATGGACTGGTACAGTCGCAGAGAGGGATGAGACTTTCAGGTGAACTGAAATGGGAAAAACATGGAAAGGGTCTTCTCTTTTGGTTTCAAGTATTTTCAGTGGCTCCTGATACCAAGCCACTGAAATCCAATGATGCCAGCTTACTGAAAGAGTCTCAAAAATATCAGGTTTTTATGGGTTCCCTCTATCAGGTTACTTCTCTTTGACCCATGCATGGGTCAGAAGTATGCAGAAGTCTTTCCCCATCTTCTGTTGCCTCACTTTAGCCATTTTGCAAGCCCCATTCTTAGCCTTCCCATCCCTATCATTACTTTGCTGCCAGATGCTCAGCCTTTCCTCGTCTTCTCATGGCTTGCCACTGCTATTCTGCCAGCCTTGCTCATTATTTCCCCCCCTCTTTCCTTTGCCCTTGCTGCCAGTGCTGTCCTCCTTGCCCTGTCAAGTTCTACTGGCATTGCTGTTTCTTGCCCCTCCTTCTGTGAGGCCCACCAATGTTGCTGCTTGCTTCCTTGCCTCCATCAATGATGCCAGTCCCACTTTCACCCCCCCCCCCCGCTTTACTCACTCCTGCTACTATTGCTTGCCTCCTTGCCCCTTCGCTCTGCCAGGCCTTCTTTTCCTCATGCACCTTCTCCACTCACTACCACCACTTTATTCTGCTCTGTTAACTGAATAATTGATTGGTCTGTCATTGTGCTGAGAATCATGGCTGAAGGATGATAAACTGCTGTAAACCCAGTGTGCTTTCAGAGGCTCACTGAAGGCATGTTTTGGCAGACAAGTCAAAAGAAGGAAGAGATCATCATTCAAAGATCACATATGGGAAAATTAATAAATCTGGAGCTGAAGAGTACCTAAAAGTAGCACAATAGTTGCATCTTTTTAAACTCAGGTGGGCAGCTTTTGTCTTTCTCAAGGTTGTTGGCTGCATCTCTCAGCAGCTTTAACTGGTGAGAATGAGGGGAACTGCTGTGTGACATGGTGTGATGGGTTGCATTTTCCTTTAGATGTCTTAAATGATAATAAACTGCTGAATAACTCAGTAGTTTAGGTATCTGGTTGTGGAGCCAGAGGTTGGGAGTTCGATTCCTCACTGTGCCCCCTTGGCAGGGGTTGAACTCCGATGTCCATAGGATCATTTCGAGCTCTGCATTTCAAAAAAGATGATGGCAATGATTATGATAAAATCCCACCCAGAAGTATTCAAAGGTATTAAAATTAGATTAGATAGGCCTGCAGAATATGACAAAGGGTAAAGTATGAAGCTATATATAAAATGTTCCGTTAGTATTATTACAGTAGGCCATGTTTGACCCTCAAGCTAATTCTTAACTATTGAGATCTAAAACCTCTCAGATTAAGAGTTTCAAAGCATAGACAAAGCCTTAACTTTCAAGTGCTTAAGGGAAACTATTGCTATGATAAAAGGAAAATCTCCAGAGCTCTTTGTAGTTTGATTCTTAACAAATTTTGCTTTGATCATTGATCATGATCCCAAGATGAAGTGGCCCTTTTATACATTTGTTTGGCCTCAAGGTTTGCAGTAAAAAGTCTCCATATCCTATTTCAATTCTGTCTTCTACATTAACTAAAAAGGAATTCAGATTATCTTTTATCCTGTTTCCTTCAGTTAAAACTGGAATACTGAAGCATTTCAGTGACATTGCAATGACATGAAATACAGAAGTATGCACTCTCATGAGGTAAAAACAGGAGGAATAAATTTGCTGACATCCATTGCACAGGCTTCTTTTACCCACGCAGCCTTTATTCCTTTCTTTTTTCTCTTCCTCATGTGGCTTGAATTCACAATATCAATCTGCTGGAACTTGGCTATATGTCAGATCTGTACCAACTTGCTATTCCCTGCACTAGTGCTGCAGTAGCAAAGCACTGTCATGGCAAGCAAGGATACATATTCTTCGAAAACTCTTCATTCTATGTATGTTGTTGTCACATACAGCACTGATGGTACCTGTCTGTCATGGGTTTGGAGGGAAAGTTCCATCCTATGGGGAGTGGAAGGCGGGACATCAGGGGGGAGGAGCTGTACTGTATATATGTTTGGAGCTGGTGTGGAGAGTTAGGAGTTGGAGTCGGTGTGTCAGACTGAGTACAACTGTGTGTCAGTTAGTACCTACCTGATAGGTTCAGGTTTCTATATAGGTAGCCAGAACTGATAGGTTCAGGGTCTGTGTTTTACTTTAAAGGGTTCTGTGGGAACTAAACTGTTGTATGTATATGGTTGGGACTATGCCACGTTACATTATCCTATTTACCTGATCTTTTTGTTTTCCCTGTTTGTTATTTCAATAAACCTTGTTCTTTTGTTTGTTAAAATCCATTCCTGGTCTGTGTGACTCCTTATAGGGAATGGTTGGTGGCAGCTTAATTATAGGGTGGTATACTCCAGTAGGTCTGGGGTTGTCACAGTTGTATATTGTACAACATACTGTACATAGAATGTATGTATATGTATATTGTACTTCTGCATCCATGATTCAAAATGCCAGGAAACGCCCCAATATTGTTGCACAATATGGTGCCTGCATTGCCAGCAAGAAAAAAATACCAAGCATTCCATAGCAAAGGACAACCTAGATGTTGACAACACCTTTGCTGCTCACTACTATTCCCAAAGTGACACCAAACAAGGGGAAATCAGAGAAGCTGGCTCCTTTTTTCATTGTTTAACCACTTCTCACCCAAATACATACCAGTGGGTACCAGACCACCACATTCTGGACAGCCTCTTTCAGGGTTTTATTTTTTATTATATATATATATATATATATATATATATATATATATATATATATATATATATATATATATATATATATATATATATATATATATATATATATATATATATATATATATATATATATATATATATGTGTGTGTGTGTGTGTGTGTGTGTGTGTGTGTGTGTGTGTGTATTTTATTCATTTTCAATGGGAATAGGAATTGGAGTAGGGAGCATAGAGGGTAAGGGGGGGATAGGTATGGATACAGAAAGGGGTAAAAAAACAGTCAAAGAGCAAAAGAGTATTCCTACATCCACCTATACAATTATGCTAAAGAGGAAAATCACAAAAAGAATCAATTTAGTAATTTGTGCCAGAGTTTCTATAGTTATTAATTTCTCCATTCCCTTCGACCTTTACATCCTCCTTTTATCTATACATTCCAATCCATATTTTGAGTCCAATTATTAAATAGTTCCCAGTTCTTGAGTCCTTTTTGAGATGACTTTTCATTTAATGCTTCTGTTAGTATATCCATCTCCACAATTTCCAATATCTTTTCTATCAATTCCTCTAGGGACGGTACTTCTACTTTCTTCCAGTGTTTCCCATATATTATCCTCACAGAGAGGAGGCCAAGCCGATGCCTTAACTTATGAACATAAATAATACCATAAGGAGGTTGATGTGGGAGGGAATAAGCATGAAGATGGTGGACACATAATAAAGAAGCATTGAGAAAGAGCTAACACTTTCCCTTACTGAAATATTGCCTCTGGACTGAGGGAGTACAAGTTTTTGGAGGCCCAGGAACAGTTCTCTAAAATGTTTTGATTCTCAGGAATGAGAGTATGCTGGTTCACAATATTACCACTGATCAAGAGTGCAGTGATGTTATTGTGCTGGCAGAGCAAAACAACACATGTTGAAAAACAGCCTGAAGCCTCAGACACTCCAAAGGATAATGGTCAAGGTATTGAACAGAAGTCTACAATTCACAAAGTTTCACCATGCAAGGGAAAATCACAGAAGCTGCCTCCTTTTTTCATCTGTTAATCACTTCTCACCCAAACACAAAACAATTGTCAGGGCTGTTTTTCAACCAGTGTGAATAATAGTGAGCAGAAGTAGGTATCCTGTAGACCATCTTGACTGCTGCCATTGGTGTTGCCAAGTAAAGCTTGGGATCCTTTTTCCTGCTAGCAATGCAGGCACAATATTGATGCACAATATTGGGCCATTTCCTGGTTTTTTGAATCGTGGGTACAGACGTACATTCATAAAACAGAAGTCAACAATTGAATATCCTGGCTTTTTAAAATGATATTGTAAATATATATGCTACCCATAAATTCAATCAGAAATTTCCCACATATAGAATTTTCTGGTGTTAGAGAATTCCAGAAGATGAGTTTATACTGGGAGAAGACAGAAATGAGAACTGCTTGGATGTGGCTATAGTCCCTCTGTGCCAAAATAATTTGAAGGGCTGTTTTGGACTTAATGAAATGGTGAAGCAAAAGTGTCAATCGATAGTACATATACACACCCTTTAACCTCTTGGTTAAACTAATGTTGCCATGCACACTCTGCCAAGTGCAGACTGGAAAGCTATGTTCCAATTTCATATCCCTTTCTTTGAGTTAGGTCAGGGGAGGAAGAAAAGCTGTATTAGACCAAAACCTCTATGGATAAGTCATGTACATGGTTTCCAAAATATGTTCCTTTGCTTTTTGAATTTTTTTTAAAGGGGAGAGGTTGGAGTTAGCAAAGACTGTCACTGGAAAACAAGGTCTAAGTCATGCATACTATGTGAAAGGAAGATAGTGAAGAAAGATACGGAGCAACTTCAAGTCATTTGAAATGTAGTGTTGGTAGAAACACTAAAGACAGACAAAAAAAGCAGGAAAACGGGTGCTCAATCAAGTCAAGCCTGAACTCTCACTTGAGCAAAAATGATTAAACTGTCTATAGCACTGGTTCTTAACCTTGGGTTACTCAGTTTTGGACTGCAACTCCCAGAAGCCTTCACCACCAACTGTGCTGGCTGGGGTTTCTGGGAGTTGCAGTTCAAAAGCATCTGAGTAACAATGGTTAAGAACCACTGGTCTACAGTATCCTACCATGCACATATAATGGAAATGCAAACATTCTAAATTATTGAACTATTTGCATAGCTTAGCATTCTGGCCAATCAGAATTTGTCTGGAGGCATGATTTCTGTGCTGCATTCTATGAGCCCAAATTGGGGTTCATGACTGGACAATGGGTTGGTCATCATCCTATATAAAAATCATATCCATGTTTTTGCACCACTGAAAAACCATGCACTGGGGGACCCATAATTTCTTTGGTGTAGTCTGTGGGCACAGATAGGCTGTATGACTGGATAGTGGTTTCTAGATGATCCTATGTAAAAATCATGTGGATCCAAGAACTTCAGGATATCTTAGTAGTTTAGGTCTCTGGCTGTGAAGTCAGAGGTTGGGAGTTTGATACTCCACTGTGCCTTCTTGACAGCAGTTGGACTTGATAATCCATAGGGTCCCTTCCAGCTCTGCAGCTCTAAGGTGGTGGTGGTGGTTGTTGTTGTTGTTGTTGTTGTTGTTGTTGTTGTCGTCGTCATCATCATCATCATCATCATCATCATCATCATCATCATCATCATCATCTGTGCCTCAGATCATGATTTTTGTGGTGTAATCTATGGGCACTGATGATCCGTTTGATTGGACAGTGGTTCGGTGGTGACCCCTCAGAAAAATCATGTCAGTCTATGAAGATATGTTATATGGATCCATGTTTCTGTGCCACTGCAAAGCCATTTGCTCGGGGATGCACAATTTCTATGTTTTTGTGTGTGGGCAGAGATGAGGTCTATAATTGAACAGTGGTTTTGGGATGATCCTACAGAAAAATAATGGGGACCCAACCAGATCCATTCATCATCTCCATGTTTTTGCACTACAGCAAAACTATGCATTGAAGGTTTTTGGAGGCTGGCAAGTTATATATATATATATTTTGCATAATGACCAGTGCACAAATTTTGCCACTCTATCATGTTTACTTTTATAATCTGTGCAATCTTTGGACATCCGCAGATGACGTGTGACACAGTTTCATCTTTTTCTTGGCAGAGTCAACAATTGCTGTTAGCACTAAGTCCTCCAATTTTAGCTTTCATCACATTGGTTTGGAGTGCTTTATTCTTCTGCAGCAAAAATCAAGCCTTTGGTTTCTTTCTTTATGGTCCCCAGGTTTAACCATGCCCAGATTGAATTATTGTCATGTCTTCCATCAATATTTCTCAGATGTTGTCCATGTAGTGGTATATTTTTCCAACTATTTACTTTATTTTCTAATTGTTGTTTCTTATATTGATCCTTTGTTTCTGTTGTTTTCAAAATATTATCCATTTTCTCTGACTTAAGTAGTTTTTCACTATTTCTACATATATAATAATTTAGGTTTCTTTTTTCCTCCTCTACTACCTGCTGTATTTGCAGTAATCTGCAGCCTTCAATTTTTCGTGGTAAATATAATCTGTTTACATCAAATTTTGGATGTCATGTCTGATGCACGTTCATGTGTTTTTTTAATCAAATTCTTCTAATTCATTTTAGGTGCAATCTATTATTCCAACTGGGTATCTAATTTATGAAACTACCCACATGTTTATAGCTTTAATTGTATTTCCACAATTTAGTTTTTGTACCACTGCAAAGCTATGCATTGAAGGACCCATGATTTTTTTTCTCCCTTTGGTCTATGGGTGCAAATGAGGTCTATTGATCTGACAGTGGTTTAGGAAGGATTACATCTAAAAGACATATGAAATTGTGTGGATCCATAAACTTGAGTAAACTGAGTAAACATACTCCCAAGTAAAGCAGATAAAACATGCTTTCATATCATTCCCCAGCCACGAAGGGAAAAACCAGTAATTTCACAGTATATATACTGCTTTCTTTCACAATGAAGGACAGGGCAGGGTTAAAAGTGAGAGGCTTACACTTGCCTTCTATTAGCTACTCCACTAACTCCAAACACATTCTGATTTGTCAGAATGTTATGCTATGCAAATAGCTCAGTCGTGTAAGATCTTTCCAAGTTATAGAAAAAAACAGTGGATGTTTTCAGGTATGCACATTTTGTCTTATAGTCATATTTCCATTTTTTTTTCAACGGGCTGTAGCTGAAAGTTGCTTGTGTCTGCAACTTTCAGCTACAGCCCATTTCCACTACTTGGAAAACGTTTTCCCAAATGTCCCCACATTTGCACAAAGTAAGTGCAGACTTTCTGCTACATCAGTGCCAAATTTGGTCCTGGTTGAAGGTCTAGTTTTGTAATTATAATTCTTTGTTTGGGGCTTCCCCATTTTATGATTTAGCTTCTGAAGTGCTTTCTGCTCCACTTACCATGTTCCTTTTGTTCTTTTCTTTTTTGCCCTAACTAGATTGATCCAGATGCTCTCAATGGGACAGCCAATCTCCTCCTCCTGTATTTCTGTGCAAGAATGTGTATTTTTAGAATGTACTGCAGCTCCACCTCCCTTTCTATTCTTTCTGTTCTTCTTGAACAATTTATATCCTTCAATTGATGTATTCAAAGGACTCATCCCACCAAGTTTCAGTTCTTCCTATCAAGTCATATTCGCCCTCCAGAACTAAAATTTTCAGTTCTTCTTGTTTGTTTCCTATACTCCTGACATTCATATATAGGCACCAGAGACTGTGTGATTTGTGGCCTGTTTGTCTTTGTACACTTTTATGAATATTACTATTAATGTTAATGTTGTTATTGACCACCATCTGAACAGTCTGATCTGTTCCTCTTATTGTGACTAAGGCTTCATCTCTTTAACTCTGTGCCTGAGTCTCCTTCCCCCTTCCAATTCAGTTTAAAGCCCTGTTGGTGAAGTTCTTCATGCTGTGGCCAAACACATTCTTCCCAGTCCTTGTTAGGTGGAAGCCATCTCTTGCTAGCATTGTTGGAAGGCACAAAATTGGTCAATAATTACTGGGTTCATTTCCCTTTTGAAAATCTATTATTATCAGAAATGTGCTACCTGTTGTTATCTAGTCTTTAGTTGTAGAATTTTGAAGAAAGCAATTAAATTGCACTGGAATACATTGATGGAGACTTGTTAAGTTCTCTAACTAAAAACCATGCAGCTCATCTGGACCAAGCACACTCCAGCCTTTCACATCCTTTACTTGCCTCTTAATAATTTCATTTGTTATTAAAATATCAGTCATTTTTTTGAGTTTCTTTCCAAATATCTTTAATCCATTAGCCATTTTTGTTATGTCTGGTTGGGCTTTCCTAAATTTCTTCCCAAACTTTCAGACCATCATCTTTACAGAAGTCTAATTTCTTTTGGTCTGCATTTTCTCCTAGCGATGTGTAGAATAATCATGGGTTATTTCGAAACTGTGTGTTTTCTGTATATTGTTTTAAGCATCCATCATAACTTTCAGTTTTCTTTCTAGTGGCTGTTACCCGCTTTTTTCAAAA
Source organism: Pogona vitticeps (assembly GCF_051106095.1). NCBI lineage: Eukaryota > Metazoa > Chordata > Lepidosauria > Squamata > Agamidae > Pogona > Pogona vitticeps. The sequence goes on along the minus strand of NC_135788.1, from coordinate 73,764,620 downwards.
ATTGTTTTCCTTTCTAGGTAATATGTTTTGGACAGGCTGGATTTTTCTTTTTAAGTTTTTATTCTCTCAGGTGTTTTAAATTGCTAATGTCTGCATGCTATTTATTTATTTATTTATTTATTTATTTATTTATTTATTTATTTATTCATTCATTCATTCATTCATTCATTCATTCATTCATTCATTCATTCATTCAAGCTGCATTTTCCATTTGCAGTGCCAGGAGTTTCCATGGACTGCTGGGTTTGCCTCGGAATAACATTTTATAATTTCTCAATTTTTGGTGAGAGTCCAAGTTTTGAGTTTACATTGCTCCAGCAGCTTTGCAGCAGCCTGCCCTGGTCACTCAACAGGGTCTGTCGAGCCCTTTAACAGATTTGTTACCAGATGCGCAGGGGCTACAGTATCTGATGCGGTCCTTGTTCACCCAGGCAATGACTGATCTGCTATGGGCTTCTATTTATTTTCCCTCATCACAATTGATAGTTGGTGGACATAGTTGGTCTGGCTTCTCAGCTGAGACCTCTCTGGTTTCAGAGACCCTTCAGCATAGCTTCCAACCTCATGGAAGCACACAAGCCCCTCCGCCTCCACAAGGCCTATGCCCATGGAGGAGACTTCTTGTTGTTGTTGCTGTTGTTGTTGTTGTTGTTGTTGTTGTTGTTGTTGTTGTTGTTGTTGTTGTTGTTGTTGTTGTTGTTGTTGTTGTTGCTGCTGCTGCTGTTGTTGCTGTTGCTGTTGCTGTTGTCCTGTACAGCTTCAAGAAAGAGATTTTTTATTTGCTGTCACTATCTGGCACATTGTAAAACCTCTAAACTATTCTCTTTCCAGTACAGTGGTGCCTCGCATAGCAATCGCTCCATTTAGCGATGAAATCGCTTTGCGATGCATTTTTTGCGATGTTCCCTATGGGGGAATTTCGCTTTGCGATGACCGATCATTGCAAAGCGACGATTTCCCAACAGCTGATCATGGTTTCAAAATGGCCACCGGGTAAACAAAATGGCCGCCCACTGTTTTCTGGGATGGATTCATCACTTAAGAGGCACCGAAAATGGCCGCACTATGGAGGATCTCTGCTGAACGGTGAGTTTTAGGCCCATAGGAACGCATTAAACAGGTTTTTATGCGTTTCTATGAGCTTTTTAATTTCGCATTGCAAAGTTTTCATTCTGCAGCGATTTTTGTGGAACGAATTAACGTCACAATGCGAGGCACCACTGTACTTGGCATTTAAAAGCAAGATTAGGGAAGACCTCTTGCCCTGTCCTTGCCTGTTTCTTTTTCCATGGTGTGAAGAACTGTCTGAAGAGGAGAGACTTGGAAACTTCCATGGGATTGGAAACCCTGATTTTTCAGGATCCTCAATAATGTGGAGAGACTCCCTATACAGCAAAAGGTTACCTCTTCAAACAAACAAACATTCTTCTCTTGGGATCAGCCACAGGAACAAAATGGGGCTAGAACGTTTCCCTGCTCACATTTTCAAATTAACCTTTTTAAGGAACACCTTAATAGGACATCAGTTTGGTTCTACTACAGTCTCTTCTGTTCTCTTTTCATATTAGTATAGCCGCTCAAAACAAAACAACAAAATGAAGCAATAAAGGGGAAAAATAAAGAAAACAAAAATATTTAATTTTATAATTAAATACACATTTTTATTTTCTTTTCTAAAATATTCTTGGAAGCATCTAGCTGACCACTGCAATCATATGTACAATTTTCAGTATAATATAGTGGGCTTCTGTTGAAGCAGTATGTTGCTTTTGTTTCCTGTTAATAACAGAAAATGTCTTTTTTCAAAATTGTAGGCATACCTCTCCATAATGGTTTATCCTAGAAAGCTTTTCTAAGTCTCTTTCGAATCATCTCCACTTCCTCCTCCAATGTCTCAATTATTTTTGTTTGAAATTACAAACATTAAAACTTCCTGGAAAATTGAATTGCCCCTCTAAGGAACCTTTTTATGAGAAGAGCTTGAAAAAGGAAAATACCATGCTTTAAAAAGAAATATGAGAATGGGACATTTAATAATTTCTGATAACAAAGATCTTTCTCTGTTATATATTCCAGTGTTGCTCTTTTAGCTGTTCTTTCATTATTATCAAGGTTTTATTTACTGTATTGATTTTCAGATATACCACAATATAGTTGTTGTTTTTAAACCAACTGGGTGGATATGGGGGGTTGAATATGTTAGGCTTCAGATGGCACAGAAATTTTAGAAAGGCCCCTCAGGTTTTATAAAATAAGCATAGTATAGTAACTCAGATATTAAAGTCACATTATAAGCTCTGGAAAGATGTCAACGTCTGGTGCTTGGACAAAGGGACTATATTATCAAGACATGCACTTGTTCTACAAAAGATAAGAGATCCACAATCTGGAAGAAATATACATCACCGTGAATAGTGATGTATATTTCTATGATGTGTGATAGTGAATGTGAAACAGCTGTCATAAATTAAAGACTAAATGGTTCCTTTACATAGGCAGCAGATTGCATGATAATTCTTCCAGAGCTATACAAAGTATGATGGCAGATGAGTGAATTCTTCAGTTGAATGGGAGAGGGTGGAAGGCCACAAACTCACCTTGTGCATGAATAAGTGGCATACAGATTGTGGCTAACCAACTGTGTACTCTTTAGGAAATACTTCAGTCATCTCTGTCCTCTGTTAAATAAGCCTCTAGAAGGAAGAGGGAGCAGACACCAATAGGTAAGATATGGGAGAAGGCTACTCTGCATCCTAATTTGTGTGATTTAGTAGATTGAAGCCCATAAACCAGTCATCCTAATTTAGTGGATCAAGACCCATAAAACAGATGGGATCCTGGCAGAATTCTATAAACTTTTTGAGGATATACTACTTAAAGCATATACGAAACTAATAGAAGTTATAGATCAAGAAGGGATAATGCCACCAACATGGACAGATTATTTATTTATTTATTTATTTATTTATTTATTTATTTATTTATTTATTTATTTATTTATTTATTTATTTATTTATTTGATTTATATCCCGGCCATCTGGTCTATTCAACCACTCTTACTGTTGATAAAGAAGAAGAAAAAAGAAGAAACTGATTCTATGGAAATTAAAAATTACAACCTGTATCACTCTTAAATGTGGATTATAAATTCTATGATAGAATATTAACAACTATACCGAAAAAGGCCCTTTCACAAGTAATCCATGAGGACCAATCTGGCTTCCTTCCAAAAACCCAAATTAGAAATAGTCTTAGAAGGATTTTACTTCTAAGTAAATACTATGAAGTGCATCTGGAAAAATCAATTGATGTTGAAAAGGTGTTTGAGAACCTGAATTGGAATTTTATGATACAGTAACTAGAAGTGATGAAAATGAGGGAAAGATTTATTAGGTCAATAAAGACTATATATACTAAACAAAAACCTAAAATCAAAATGAATGGAGTCTTCACCAAATATATTCAAATGCCCATTATCCCCATTATTATCCCCATTATTATTATTTATACTTTCATTGGGAGTCTTCAATGAGCAAATTAGGGATAACAAAAACATAAGAGGTTTAAAAATAAGAGAAGAATATAAATTGCATTTCCTGAAGATTTATTTATTTTGGAAGAACTCAGTAAATCTATTGATTAAACTGATGGAAACACTAATAAACTGTGTGGAAATGGTGGGAATGAAAGTGAATTGACAGAAAACAAAAAAAAATTAGGCAAGAATATCTGAAGAGAGGAGGTTCACAAATTAACAAACATGACAGGCTTCCAAGAGGAAAAAGAATCAAATATTTGGGAATTCAAATAACAAATAAAACAAGTACATTGATAGAAGATAATTATATGATACTTTTTAAGGAGATACTGAGAGACTTGGAAAATGGGATAAGCTACAATGTTCATTGATGGGAAGAATAGCGATAATTAAAATGAATGTGTTACCTAAACTGATTGTTCTCTTTCAGACAATATTGAAACAAAGAAGAGGTACTGTCTCTGGAGGAACTAATAGAAAAGATACTGGAAGTGACAGAGATGGATGTACTAAACGAAAGCACTAAATGAAAGATTACCTCAAAAAGAATTAAAAAATGGAAATGGTTTTAAAGCTGGATCCAAATTATTGATTGAAATGGAAAGTATAGATTAGAAAGAAGGTCCAAAGGAATGGAGAAAGTAGTAACAATAGATATTCTGGAAAAATTGTTATATTGTTTACTTATGTGATTTCCCTTTTTAGCATAACTCAGTAAATGGATTTAAGAAAACTCTTGCCCTTTCCCCATCCTTACTCATCCCTTCCTTATTCTCCTGTATCCACACCCCAATCCCTACTCCTATTGAAAATGAATAAAAACTTGTAAAACTTGTAACCAAAAATAAAACAGTCACCCTTCCACACTCACACACATATTCAGTCCAAATCATGTAATAATATGTCAATAAATTTAGTAAACTAACCTAAATGAGAGACCCAAGAAAAAGCCATGTATTTCAGAATGCTAAAAGTGTAAGGCAATTTTTTTCTCTTCACCTAACAGCTCCGCAAACTAGTAGAACATCTGCAGAGGAGTATATGTAATAAGTAATGAATGGACTGTTCTGGAGAAATATTCGGCTTTCTTGTGTGTTGGGTAGAGGGGAGTTAACTGCCATTTGCCTTCTCCTTTGGTTGCAACAGCTCAGTCTGCTGCATTTTGTTTGATTTGGAGTGTTTTTGGGGCCAAATAATGAGCCCTTCATAGCTTTAGATTTAAAACTGATCTCAGTACCTTGTACTGTCTAGTACTGCCTTACTGACTTGCTTTGTGTTTGAGTGAGAAGTGCTGAACTGATGAAAAAATGAGCCTGATTCTGGGATTTTCCCTTGTGTGGTGTCCCTTTATGAACGGTAGTAGTGTTGGAGAACTCCTGTTCAGTTTTTAGGGCTGTTTTTAAACAAGTGTGAACGGCAGTAAGCAAAAGAGAGTATCATGTAGACCAGCGGTCCCCAACCTTTATAGCCCCACAGACTGGCTGGGGAAGGTGTGGCACCCCGCTGCGTGCACACACATGCACAAAGGAGTCAGCACACTTGTGCGCATGTGCAAAGGAGTGGGGCGCTCATGCCTGTGCATGCATGCTCATGTGCAGATGCAAATGGACTGTGTGGGGAGAGTGCGGGGGCAGGGGGGAGGTCTCTCTCCATGGCCTGGCCTGGCTCAGGCCGCAGACCGGGGGTTGGGGATCTCTTTTGTAGACCATCTTGACTGCTGCCATCGGTCATCATTCAGGATACCTTGTGAAGGTGTGACTAGGTACAACATATACAGTGGAGAAACACACACAGCTTTTAACCTCTTGGTTAAACGAATGCTAAACTAAAGCAGACTGGAAAGCTATGTTCCAATTTTCAGTCTTTGAGTTAGGCAATAGTTTCTACTTGAATGCTCAGCATAACATTAGTATATATATGAAGAGGAAGAAATGTAGTTGATTTGATCTTCTTGTGTAGACGCTTGAAGCATGAATTTCAGGGATAATTAAACACTGCCATGTGGAGAACAACTATAAAGTTGACCAGGATAAACAGCCATGTTGCAATATACAAAACATCATGTCAACTCAAGACAACCTCCTGTGTGAATGCTTAATGTGTGACCTTCTTCCACTAACTTTACCACATCTGCTTTTCTCCTCACAGTTCACCAAGAATTGAGAATGAATGCTGAGCCATGGAAACATACTTTCTTTTAATAAGATGCACAGCACACATAAACCTTTAGTGTGGGTTTTTAAAGATTATTACAGTTACATTAATTGTTTTCATTGAGGATATAGATACACAAAGAAGGCAATGGCTATAGAGACCAAGTGTTCAGCTTAAGAGCCATGTGCTTGGCTTAACAGGAAGGTGTGTGTCCTTAACAGGAAGAGTGATGTGCTCAGCAGAACAGGAGGGGGGGATGTCCTTGTGACAAACCCAGACCTACTGGGATATGCCACAGTTTCACTAAGCTGCCACCAACCATTCCCTATAAGAAGTCACACAGACCAGGGATGGATTTTTAACAAATAAAAGAACAAGGTTTATTTAAACAACACACAGGGAAAAATAAAAGGATCAAGTGAATAAGATACAGTAACGTGGCTTAGTCTCAATCATACATACACACAGTTTGGTTCACACAGAACACTTAACTTGAAGCACAGACCCTGAACCTATCAGTTCTGGCTAACCATACAGACACCTGAACCTATCAGGTTGGTACTGACTGACACACAGTAGTACCCTGTCTGACACACAGACTCCCACTCAAGCTTCTCCTCTCAGCTCTTCCTCCAGCTTCTCCATATATATACAGTACAGCCCCTCCTCCTGATGTCCCGCCTTCCACTCCCCATAGGATGGAACTTTCCCTCCAAACCCATGACAGACAGGTAACATCAGTGCTGTATGTAACACCTCCCCTCTTTATAAGTTGTTTTGTAGGGGGAAAGCTAACGTGCTTTTCTCCAAAAAACAACCTGGTTAAAACACACAAAAACAGTTATACATACAATATCATACTTACTTATACTTACACTCTATTAGGCATTTAAACATTTACCATTAACAATACATCAAGTTACCTTTATTCATACAAACCAAGTTAAAAAAAAAACAGGTACATTTAACCTTTGGTCATCAAAATATATGCATAGTCCATGTTTCTTTCGCCGTCTTCATTCTTCAGGTCTTCTTGACAAGGCGTCAGCAACACAGTTCACGGACCCTCTGACCACCTTCACTTCAAAGTCATAGTCTTGCAGGTTTAAAGCCCACCTCATAAGTTTACTATTGTGGGTTTTCATTGTCTTTAACCATTGCAGTGGTGAATGGTCAGTGCACAGAATAAAATGTCTTCCCCATATGTAAGGCTTGGCCTTCTGGATCGCGTAGACTATGGCCAGGCACTCCTTCTCCACGGTTGCCAAATGTCTCTCACCTTTCTGGAGTTTCCTACTCAGGTAGGACACTGGATGCTGGTCACCATTCTCATCCTCCTGGCAAAGAACTGCTCCTACCCCGCTGTTAGACGCATCGGTGTAGATGATGAACTCCCGGTCGAAGTCTGGAGCACGCAGCACTGGATAGTTGATGAGCACCTGCTTCAACCTCTGGAACGCCTCCTCACAGTTGCTGGTCCACGGGATGCGGTCATCAGTCTTCTTCCTCGTCAGATCGGTCAGCGGAGCCGCAATCTCGCTAAACCTCGGGATGAACTTTCTGTAGTAGCCCACCAACCCAAGAAATGATTTGACTTTTTTCTTGGTGTTGGGCCTGGGCCAATCACGAACGGCTTCTATTTTGGCCTCTAGGGGTTTTATCACTCCTCCCCCTACCATGTGACCCAAGTATTTGATTTCTGGGCTACCCAGCTGACACTTGCTCGCCTTTACCGTTAGCCCTGCTGCACTTAACCTCTGCAGCACTAACTCCAGGTGTTTCAGGTGATCTTCCCAGGTATTACTGAAGATCCCTATGTCGTCAATGTAGGCCACAGTAAAGTCACTGAGCCCTGCTAAGGTCTGGTCCATCAGCCTTTGGAATGTGGCTGGTGCATTTCTGAGACCAAAGCTCAGGACTCGAAACTCATAGAGACCAAAAGGGCTGCAAAAGGCAGTCTTTTCTTGATCCCTGGGATCAATTCTTAATTGCCAATATCCCTTTACCAGGTCCAATGATGAGATGAACCGACAACCCCCTATGGTTTCAATCAGGTTGTCTAGCCTGGGCATTGGGTAGGCATCAGGAGTGGTTACGCGGTTTAATTTCCTGTAATCTACACAAAACCTAATGCTCCCATCAGACTTGTCCACTAGGACTATCGGAGAGGACCAAGGACTAGAAGAGGGGACGATTATGTTCTCCCTAAGCATCTCGTCCAGCTCCTTCCGCACCTTGTCCCTATAGGGTCCCGTTACTCGGTATGGGGATACTGCCTGCGGGGGTGCATCCCCTGTGTGGATCCGATGCATCACTCCCTTCACTATCCCCGGCTTGTTGGAAAACACCTGTTGATATTTAATGAGCAGCATTTTTAGTTCTTGCTGCTGGTCTTGGGTGAGTGCAGGACTGATCTTTACCTCCTCTGGGTTGTATTTTACTTCCCCTCTACCCTCCCAGAAGGGTAATTCAGCTTCCTCACTCTCAGCTGCTTTTATCGCAAATAAAACCCTCTGTTCCCCTCTGTAGTAGGGTTTTAGGGCATTCACATGAACCACCCTCCTTGCTTGGTTCTCCTCCTGCTCTATAAGGTAGTTCAGGTCTGACATCTTGGAAATGACCCTATATGGTCCTGCCCATTTGAGCTGCAGTTTGTTCTCTCTGCAGGGCCTAAGCCAAAGCACTTCCTCCCCTGGGTCAAAGTGCCTCTCTCTAGCTTTGTGGTCATACCATGTTTTCTGTCTGACCTTCTGAGCTTGCAGGTTTTCTGCTGCCAGCTCTAGGTTTCTCTTTAGGTCATTCATCAAGGTGTCTATGTATGTCACAACGTCTTGTGGGTCATCCTGGGTGATCTGCTCCCAATTTTGTTTGATCAAATCAAGGGGCCCTTTCACCCTTCTCCCAAATAAAAGTTCAAACGGACTGAACCCGGTACTGGCTTGTGGCACTGATCGATAAGCAAACAAAAGGGATTGCAGCTTCTGGTCCCAATTGTTTGGATTCTCTGCCAAGTAAGCCCTAATCATGCACATTAGAGTCCCATTGAACTTCTCAGTTAACCCATTATTTTCAGGGTGATAGGCAGTGGTTTCCTTGTGCTTAATTCCACAGATTTGCCATAACCGTTTCATGAACTTCGATGTGAACGATGCGCCCAAATCTGTGATTATTTCTGAGGCAAATCCCATCCTGGACATATACCCCACCAAGGCATCTGCCACTGTGTTAGTTTCAATGTTAGTCAAGGGAATGGCTTCAGGGTACCTCGTGGCATGGTCCACAATGGTGAGAATGAACCTGTTCCCCCTCTTTGTGGCCTTGGGCAAAGGTCCCACAATATCCACCCCTATACATTTGAACGGAGTGTCAATCACAGGCAAAGGGCACAACTTTGCTTTGGTCCTGTCGCGGCTATTCCCCTGCCTTTGACACACATCACATTGTTTACAGAACTCCCTGATCTGCTTCCCTATGTCAGGCCAGTAAAAATTCTGTGTGATTCTCTGCTGTGTTTTGTTCACCCCTAAGTGCACAGCAAACATGTCAGAGTGCCCCCTTTGTAAGATCATGGGGCGATACTTTTCAGGTACCACTAGCTGACTTCGGATCCCATCTCCCCCTTTTGAGATATTCCTCAGGGTCTCTCTATACAAAATCCCCTTTTTCTCTAGAAATCTCACTGGGGTTTCAGGTGTTAGCTGGGCGTCAGTCACCTGTTCAAAACACTTTTGGAGAGTGGCGTCTGCCTTTTGCTCTTGGCCAAATCGGCTGTCTGTGGTTAAGGTTTCCACCACAGCTTCTGAACTCCCCCCACCTGCTTCCGTCTCGGGCTCATCATTACCCCCCTGAACTGTCCCCGTGGTGGCTTGTGAACGTGTAATCACTAGCACCCGTTTCACATGTTCAGCCAGGTCATTTCCCACGAGCACGGCTGCTGGCAGAGTCGATGAAATCGCTAGCCGCCAAACTCCCCTCCAGCCTTGAAAGTTCACAGGTACCTCCGCTACTGGCAGTGAGATCACCTGCCCCTCAATCCCTGCCACCTTCATGCTCTCATTTGGGATTATATATTCCCTAGGAATAATATCTGGATGGCACAGGGTCACCTGGGAACAAGTGTCCCTCAGCCCCCGATACTGATGGTCAAGTATTCCTACGTCCACCCCTGCGGTTTCAAACAACTGAGAATCTGTTCTCACGAGCAAGCAGCGCTTGACCTCCACAAGAGGACCATTTTCCTCAGCCTGATCAGCACATGTAACTGTTCCAGATTGAGCAGCCATGGCAACAGGCTCCCTCAGTGACAAGGGGCTTTGCTCTTTCTGGACACAGAACACAGCTTTTGGCTTGGTTCCACTCGAATCCTGAGGCACAATTCCTTTTAGCTGCTTTAATTTCTCACACTCTGAGATTAGATGGCCCTTTCCCTGACAGAAATAACATTTTCTGCTATATTTTGAGTCTTTCTCATCTTGTTTTGGTTTTCCCTCCAAAATCTGGTTCCTGGACTGGCTCTGCCCAGAGGTTTTATCAACAAAATGGCCGCCCATTTTTGGCGGGCTCTGAACTAACCCTTTGGAGTACTTAGGGTCCCATGTTTCCCTCATGTTTTCTTCAGAATAATTCAGGTTTTGATGTTGTGCCTTAACCTGTGTGCCTTCTTTTGGTTTCTTTTCTAGCTCCTTTTGCTTAGCCTCAAACTCAGCCCTGATCTGTAAAATTTCTTCCTCAGCCCTAGCTTTTATCTCTTTTACTTTTTCTTCAGTCTTATCTCTGATTTCTTTTAATTTAATGTCTTTTTGCTGATTATATTTTTCAAGATCTTGCTCACTTTGTCTGGCCTGAGCCTCATACTTTTCTTTCTGTGACATTTCTTCCCCTGATAAATTGTTAATAAACTTATTTAGGAAATCCAATTCTAATTGTACCATTCTAATTTGATGTTTCAGTTCCATCACTTTCATCCTCATGGCTATTTCCCTTTTCCTGGCATCTGCCTCTGCCTGTTTGATTTCATCTCTTTCTTTTCTTCTGATTTCCATTTCCCTCACCCTCAGTTCATGCTGTTGGGCTAGGAGCATTTTCCTGAGTTCTGGGTTCTGTTCCCCAGTGCTGTCATCCTGCACTGAGCCAAATTCATCCTCAGAACCTTGGTCTACCTGGGGTTCCCTCACTTCACCCATTTCTGCCATTTGGCTTCGAGTCAAGGGCATAATCCCCCCCAGAACAGGCTGCTTTCAAAAGTCAAGCCTCAAAATAAAGCGACCACTTTTTTTTTTCTTTTGCCTCAGAACCAGCTTTCTATAGATTACTGCTGTTCTTCAGCACTAACTTGCAACAGTTGCGAGCCAGAGTCTACCCCCCTATGCTAGGCCTCTCAGCAGACAGGCTAGATCACTGTTACTTTACAGTTTTGCCTCAGCTTTTTTCCCGCCAAAACAGGCTGCCTCAGAGCTCCCTAATCTAGTCCCCAATCTGAGGTTACACATTCTTCTACTAGCGCACCTCCCCGTGAGGTACACCTAGAAGAGTACCTACGTGCTCTCAGATTGTCCCTGACTAGACCCCCCTTGCTCTGGGCACTCTTGCCAAGGCTTTGCTGGACCACTGGACAACTGGACCAGTCGTATCCCACACGCTGGACACCAATCAATGTGACAAACCCAGACCTACTGGGATATGCCACAGTTTCACTAAGCTGCCACCAACCATTCCCTATAAGAAGTCACACAGACCAGGGATGGATTTTTAACAAATAAAAGAACAAGGTTTATTTAAACAACACACAGGGAAAAATAAAAGGATCAAGTGAATAAGATACAGTAACGTGGCTTAGTCTCAATCATACATACACACAGTTTGGTTCACACAGAACACAACTTGAAGCACAGACCCTGAACCTATCAGTTCTGGCTAACCATACAGACACCTGAACCTATCAGGTTGGTACTGACTGACACACAGTAGTACCCTGTCTGACACACAGACTCCCACTCAAGCTTCTCCTCTCAGCTCTTCCTCCAGCTTCTCCATATATATACAGTACAGCCCCTCCTCCTGATGTCCCGCCTTCCACTCCCCATAGGATGGAACTTTCCCTCCAAACCCATGACAGACAGGTAACATCAGTGCTGTATGTAACAGTCCTTAACAGGATGAGCAATGTGATTGACCTAACAGAAAGGGAAGTGTCCTGATTACTGCTGAGAGCTATAAGTAGCAGCTGTGAGTTCTGAGAGGGCTCTTTGATTCTTGACTCTAAAGAGAGCACAGCTGAGGAATAAAGCTGATGCAGACCCAAGGAGTGAGGAAACAGCAGTTTCCTGGGGGAGTTCAATGGTAGAGGCCAAGGGGGAGGCCCCTGACAAAATTGGTTGGTTCTTTTGGATATAGTTATATATTTGTAAGCACTCCCAGCTACATTCAAGGTAATAAATTAAAAGGTGCAGGCATTCATCAACAATCAGTTCAAACCAAAAAGCTAGCAGGAATTATGGAAGTTGGAAGTAGTAGAGGGGGGTAGCCTTCATCAAACTGATTTTTGACAAGTCCCCTTCCTCTTTGAGGCGGGACTAAGGGATCAAGAATTGACCCAGGCCCCTCCCCCTGATTGGGGAGGCTTTAGGGGTTGTTGAGGTCACCATGGACTTATAGGAGGGGTTGATAGATGCGGGGGGGGCGTGATCAGAAAGCGGCCTCAGAATTGACCCCTGAAGTAACTTATCACCCGACAGTGCTGTAGGCCAATGGGAGGAGGTTGGAGGGGTTTGACTAGAAAAGGGTTGGCCGTAGGCCTCCTAAATCTGAAACTCCACAGCAATGTTTTTTGGGCCTTCTGTGCGTGCTTGCCGCTCTTTGCAGAGGCCGGGGCAGTTTGGAGATGGTGGTGGACAAGGAAAACCTGCAATAAGTTGGACAGTACAAAAAACAAAAATAAAAACCCACATTTTAGTAAAACTGCTTTAAGACTATTCAAAGTAAAAAAAATTCCACATTTTTATACTCATGACCTTTTCCTAGAATCTCTCTGTGTGTTAAAATCTATTTTGATTTCCCAGGAAGTAACCCATAGAGTTTTAAGCAACAGTGCTTTTAGAGATTGTTAAATTGTATTTCCACCCTGATGGTCACTTGAAGATTTACCAAGTAATATTTCTACACATCATCACCTTAACCAACGGTCAACCTCTGTGGATCATTCTGCAAAATACAAAAATAAAACTTCTGCTCATCAGTATACATTTATAATAGGTTTAAACAAGTATTGAAAGTTTTCAGCACAGAATGGCTGGAAGGTGAAAAAGAAAAATAAGGCATCTCTGTTTCCCAGTGAAAATTGAGAATTCAGATGTTTGAACCCCCCACATTTTAGTAAAACTGCTTTAAGACTATTCAAAGTAATAAAAAAAATCCACATTTTTAGACCCATGGCCTTTTCCTAGAATCTGTGTGTTAAAAACTGATGTTAATTTTCTAGGAATCACCCCATAGTCTGCAGAGAGAGGTTGACCAGACCTTAATAAGAATCAACAAAGTAGACAACTCTCATAAAGCCTATAAACTTTTGGGAAAAGCTTGCAACTTAAAGACAATGTGTAACTATCAAAAAGTTAGGTAGCCCTGTAGGCCAATGGGTAGAGCTTGGAGGGGTGTGGTTAGAAAAGGAGTGGCTGTAGAGCTAGCCTCGGCATGCCCTTAGGCCACCTGGGGTTCAAAGGCCACAGCGGTTCCTGAAATGCCACAGCAGTGATTTCGGGGATTTCTGCAAGTGTTTGCCACTCTTTTCAGAGACTAGGGTGTCTTAGAGAAGATGGAGGACAAGGAAAACCAGATCCCCAGGACAAGCCAAAAGGCCCCAATGAAAGCCAAAAGGCATTTACGACCCCAAGGTTACTACTATGGGTCTGTGGGTTTTTCCAACTCCCTGTGACCCTCAGGTCCCCCTACAAAGCTCAGGGAGATACTGCCTGAAGACCCAGAAAATCTAAGAAAATGCAGGTCTGTAGAAGACATATTTACCGCAAAGCCAAAACAGGAGCCAAAAAGCACAAGAAAGCTGACCTGCACCCTGACGTGTGGTGATGATGAAGATGATGAGCTTCAGTGTGATTGTGAACAATGGTTAAAAAGAGATTTACAGAAGTCAACTGGAGATGCCCTGAAATCAGCAGAGGCCATGGATGGTTGTGTGTTAGTGACACTGGGCTTTGAGGGGGTCTGCTCCTGAGGAGCAGATGGTGGAAGAGGCTCCAGATGAAGACTCTGAGAGTGCTACAGAGCATCAAGTCAGCCAGGTAAGAGCAGTTTTCTAAAAGGCATAGTTATGGGGCATGTTAAGGGGTTTAAGGTCTTTTAAAACTTACTAAAGGGTTGTTTCATTCTTAACCACAGGAGAAGGCTTGGCATGATGAGGAGGAGGATGGGCTTGAGTGCGATTGTGGACATGGGCCAAGCAGAACTGTCCTGAAAGCAGCAGACAACTTTGTTTCGAACTCACCCTACCGGAGAAGGCTTGGGCTGCTAAGGACGAGAAACGGCACTGTATGAATATACAGCCTGTAAATATAGAATGTATTGCATGCGGTTCTACCTATGCAGCATGTAAAGCTAATCTGCATGTCATGTGTTTCTACTACCCCTGAAGCTTAGATGTTTGCTTTACAATGTCCTTTTGTCTTTTAATAAAAGGGCCTTAATTGTACCATACCTTGTTCATATTTGTATATATTTATAATAGGTTAAAACAATTATTTATTTATTTATTTATTTATTTATTCATTCATTCATTCATTCATTCATTCATTCATTCATTCAATTTATACCCCACCCCCCTAGACAGCGTCTACTTGGGGCGGCTTACAAAATCATAAAATCATTACATAACAATAAAAATATCACAATAAAAAATAAACAACATTCATAATCATAAAAAACATTTGAACAATAATATAGCATGATAAAGATGGGGAATCCAAGAACAGAAAGATAGAATTCAGGAACTGACATGAGGGGAAGCTTGCCTGAAGAGCCAAGTTTTTAAATGGCTCTTATTGCAAAGATTCATAGTTAGTCCACTTTCCTGCAACACAGAAAGGGAAAAGAAGGGAGTTTATTTCTTTGCAGATGCACATCTAGTATAAGTGAAACTCCAACCATGGCACATGTAAAGCAAAAGGATACATAGGCTAGCTTTAACCTAGGGGTACTCATAAAAGTAAGAGCCAGCCCTCGCTTATCTAAAGCTATGGCAGCTCACGAATTCCAGAAGCTAAAAGGGCTGTAGTGATGAAAAGTTTTGAAAAAATGATTCAGAGTTATACTACACCATCTCTCCCTCAGAGTTTTGATACCCACCAGCTTGCTTATAGAGCAAATAGATCAATGAGGGTGCTGTAGCTTTTTTATTTTTATTACACCTTCATACTGCCTTGTCACATGTGGAGCAGTAGGGGAACTATGTACAGCTCAGTTCAATTTTTCATACCTGCCGCCCTCAGAGACTGATGGTTTAACTAAGGGGCAGTGCATGCCATATTCCACTTTTATATGGATACAGTTTTTTTGTCTGAACACAGTCAGAGGTCTAGAGCACTGGTTCTTAACCTTGGGTTACTCAGGAGTTTTGGACTTCAACTCCCAGAAGCATTCACCACCAGCTGTACTGACTGGGGTTTCTGGGAGTTGCAGTTCAAAAACATCCAAGTAACAAAGGTTAAGAACCACTGGTCTAGAGTATATCAATAGTCATCTATTATACACCCTCAGCAGGGGGGAGTTTTGGTGGTCTGAACCCTCTTTTTAGGGAGGCCAAAAAGCAGATCAAAACATCAAAGGTAGGGGTTGTTTCTCAATGGCTTTCTGATCAGGACGCCTATACATTGCATAGAGAACAATACAAACCCCCCACATTTTAGTAAAATTGATTTAAGACTATTCAAAATTTTAAAAAATCCACCTTTTTATACCCAAGGAAGATTCCTAGAATCTCTGTCTGCATGTTAAAATCCCTTTTGATTTTCCAGGAAGTACCCCATAGAGTTTTAAGGAACAAGTAACAAGTGGGGTACCCCAACGTTCAGTCCTGGGTCTAGTGCTCTTCAACATTTTTATTAATGACTTGGATAAGGGAGTGCAGGGAATGCTTGTCAGATTTCTGGATGACAATAAGTGGAATAGCTAATACCATGGAAGACAAAAACAAAATTCAAAATGATCTTGATAGACTGGAGCACTGGACTGAACACAACAGAATGAAATTGAACAGGGACAAGGGCAAAGTATTGCACCTCGGAAAAAGAAACCAAAAGCACAGTTACAAGATGGGGGATACTTGGCTCAGCAATCTGGTAAGTGAGAAGTTGCCTTATTTCAGTTAAGAATATCCACTTGCAGAAATGGGTTATAAAGTACATGTCTCCTGTTGGATTTGCAATTGCTGGGATAAATTCGATACCATCGGATGTGTGCCATATCTTCCTGAATAAGGTGAAAATTCATGACACACTGTGTTGAATAAGAAGCACAGATGTGTTTAATTCCTCCTCTTTCCATCTCTGAACATGTGTTTGTTGTTTTATGCTACCAAGTTGCTTGTGACTTATGGTAACCCTAATAGGGTTTTCAAAGTATGCAAGATGTTCAAGATATGGTTGTCAAAAAGAGAGAGAGAGAGACAAATCTCTGACATCATTTTGATTTCCTGTATAAATGATAGTAACGTGAATTGTGTTTATTTTCCCATGAGAAAGGGAAAAGGAGAACTGAAAGCTAAGGATCAAAGAAATCCCAGGCTTGCAACCCTAATGGATAATTCTTTGTGATATGGTAATCCGGTCAAATAGGGGGGTGAGAACAGAAGTGAAGGAGAAAAGGAGGAGAAACATGAGAGAGAACATTTTAGTCCCAGTGAAATAACTATGCCCCAGGGATAGGGACTCGAGTAACGGGGCTGTCAAGTCGGACTTAAGTTGCACGTTACTCGACCTGGATTCAGCTCAGGCTTTTTAAAAATGACTTGTACTCAACTCACAACTCGGAAGCCACCCACCCCTCCCTTTTTTCTGGGGGGGAGTCTTGTTTTAATACAGATTCCAGCTTGGGCCTTGGGCCTCAGGACTTGATACCAAATATGCAGACTCAGATTTGGGACTCAGACCCAAATACCTTCCAGCATCCCTGCCACACCTAGCAAGGAATGATCTGAAGGGTAATGTAAGGATTAGGCCGCCATGAGGATTCTCTCATGGCAGAATAGTTTATTATTTTCTGTGCACCATTTTAACAATGTAAACCATCTTGGTTCCTTTTTGAGAAGAAAGGCTGGATACAAATATTTTAAATAAAATAAATACATAAAATTGGTCTTACAGTACCTGATGTTCACTGACTGAAGCTTGTTTCTATAACTTGTCTTGTTATTTTGAACCAAACTATCTCTGACTTTGCCAGAAGTAACTTTCTGTTGATTTTTTTTACTTTTCTTACCTTTTTTAAAAAATAATGCTTTTAGTTAGAACTTTTGGTCTGAAGACTGTTTTTTCTGAGAACCTAAATCCCATAAATTTTGGCAAATCTCAGTCATTAACTGCCTGGATGCCTCTGAGCATGTTATGTTCTGATTAATTGGGGAATGGTGGCAGCACCTACTGGAAAGAGGTAAATCCCATCTGAAGCCTCAATTGATTATGTCCACAGACTAGGATGCCTTTTAAGGATTTTTCTGCCTTAAAGGTAAAGGTGCTAGTCTTTGGCAGTCCCACTGGAAAGGGCTCAAAGGGGGTATCTCTCCACACTAGTTTACCATTCTCATTCCCTGTGAATAACCATGGTTAAATGGGGATTTGAATCCAAATCTTCTTACTCCATCCCTCTGTCCACAACACCATGCTGGCTCTCATCTTCTCATGCAACCTTAATGAAGATCATTATTGTTCATCTCTCTATAACCACAAGATGAAAACATTTGTTTGTGCCAACATAAAGCATACCTTGACCCTATGCAACTACTTTCAACATACAGTGGTGCCTCGCAAGATGAAAGTAATTCATTCTGTGAGTAGCCCTGTCTTGTGAAATTTTTGTCTTGTGAAATTTTTGTCTTGTGATTGCAAAAACCACTCGTCTTGCGGGTTTTTCGTTCTGTGAGGCATTTGTCTTGTGAGGCACCACTGTGCTATCAAATAGGAGGATTTGTATGGTTTCAACAAATGTCCTTCAGAGCTGAACTGAATTTATAGCATTATGTGATGTGATTTAAGGCAATGCATATATAGTGAGCCCAATTCCTATGGTTTCTTGTAGTGTGTTACATTTTCTCTAACTTCCTTCTCAGTCTGGCCTTTGGCCAAACTAATAAGAAATTACGATCATGTGAAGAATTGCACCCTCTTTGAATTCTATGGTTTTACATATCAGGACTAGAGATGGGGGTAGTCATATATGAATACAAATACCCCTGCACAGCTGGACTTAACAAATGTCCGGCCCCTGGGGCTGGACTGTCCACTCACATGTCCAGCAGCAGCAACAGCCCCGTTCATCCTTCCAATTGCTCCCAGAGCACTGCCTCTCCACAAGTTTTCTATGAGATTCAGATCTGGACTCATTGCTGGCCATTTCAGAACTTTCCAGCGCTTTATTAGTAACCATTTCTGTGTGCTTTTTCAAATGTGTTTCAGGTATTGTCCTGCTGGAAGACCCATGGCCTCTGGTGGAGATGTGGGTTTCTGACACTGGCCACAATGCTGCATCCCAAAATTCTTTGGTAATTGTCGGGATCTGCAGATGAAGCCTTGTTGTAGGGATCTGCAGATGAAGTCTAGTTGTAGGGATCTGCAGATGAAGCCTTTTCCCCCTCTTGACCAGCAAGGAGAAAGAAAGAGGCGAGCACGCGAGTGTGTGTTTCAGGACGGGGATCCGGATGAACAAAACAGCATGCTGTGCAACATGCTGTTCAGTGGAAATTTTTTTTATCTGTCGCCGCACCCCCCTTTTATTGTTCTCTACTACCTTTGCACTAGTTAACCAGTGATCATTCTAAACACAGGCAGGTAATATCCTGAATACACAAGTATGGTAAACAGAGGGGCCGGTAAACAGAGGCACGTAAATCCTAAATACACAAGCAGGGTAAACATTCCTGAATAAAGAGCAGGGTAAACACAGACAGATAACACCTTAATACACAAGTAAGCTAATACAATTTATCCAGAGACAGGTAATTATCCTAGATACCAAAGCAGGTTAATGAATCATCCTTTAGGAAAGCTAGTAGCTGTGTACGTGATTTGCGCGCTTAGCACAATGTCTGCTATTGCCACAGATATATACATTGTAAAAGCATACAATTTCCCCACAGGTAATCATCAGATTTCATGATACCATTCACACAGTCAAGGCATCCAGTGCCAGAAGCAGCAAAGCAACCCCAAAACCTCCACCGTGTTTGACTGTAGGGACTGTGTTCTTTTCTTTGAATGCCTCATTTCTTTTTCTGTAAACAGTGCCATGATGTCCTTGACCAAAAAGCTCTACTTTTGTCTCATCTGTCCGCAGTATGTTCTCCCAGAAGGATTGTGGTTTTGTCACATAGGTTTTGGCACACTTCAGTCTTCCTTTTGTATACCTTTGTGTCAGCAATGGTGTCCTCCTGGGTCTTCTACCATAGTGTCCCTTTTCATTTAGATGACAACCGACAGTGCAAGCTGACACTTTTGTACCCTGTTTCTACAGATCAGCTTTAATTTGTTTAGAAGTTAAGCTGAGTTCTGTATCCACTATTCAAACTACAGTTTGTTGTAATTTTTCAGTAATTTTGCTCTTCCATCCACATCCAGGGAGGTTAGCTACACTGTCGTGGACTGTAAACCTCTTGATGATATTGCGCACAGTGGACACAGGAATATTAAGATCTCTGGAGATGGACTTGTAGCCTTGAGATTGTCAATGTTTTTCCACAATTTTTCCTCTCAAATCCACAGAAAACTTCATTCTTTTCTCCATATTCAGTGTCACACACAACACAAAGGTTGAGTCAACTTTTTACCATTCTTTTTGCCATTCTCTCCATCACTCTTTATATCACCTTTATTGCCATCTGTATTAATTTCCCTCATCATGTATTAATGTATTTTAATTGTGTTTTTAATATTATAATCTTTGTTGTTAGCCGCCCAGAGTGGCCTGGTTGCCAGATGATGTGGAATATAAATTAAGATAATAAAAACAAACAAACAAACAAACAAACAAACAAACAAACAAACAAACAAACAAACAAATAAATAAATAAATAAATAAATAAATAAATAAATAAATAAAATGTTTTTTTGCTGTTTCTCAGAAGTTCAAGCTGGGGTTGGAACTAGCCTGATTTCCCTTGGGAGGGAATCCTAAAGTTGAGGTGCTGTTATATAGGAAGACCAAAAAGAAAAGAAAAGAGTCATACAATCCTTGTATACAATCAGATTCATGGGTGAGTTATAGAGGAAACCTTGCCTCCCAGCCATCTAGCTGGTGGGATATACAACGGTGCTCTCAAATTCTGAGGGAAGCAAAAAAAAATGTGTATGTTTGCACTTTTATAGTATTACGGATCACAAATTAGATAAAATTATTTTAAATTTTTGATTGCTACAAAAGCCTTTACTGTCCTTATTCAAGATGTGGATGCAAATACGAAAGGCTAGAACAATCCTAAGATTGTGGCTGAAGAAGGTGCCATAACGGAGATACCATCCTTCCTAAGCTGTCACCTTGGCCAACCAAAGCAAAATGTTGGGGGCAGATTTCAGAAACTGAACACTCTTCTTAGGTTTCTGATTCTCTTATCTTCTATAACATTTCAGATCAAGACAAGTTAAAGGAAATCAGACAATCTTTAAATCTACTATCCACATGAGAATGCTCATTCTATTTCTGTCATCCAAAGACAGATTGATACCATTGCAATTTGTTTTATTATATTTGAGAGAAAGATAACACCTGCTGCTCAGGATGTTAAGGGAACGTGGCTCAGGAATGTGTGCCTGGGAACTAAAAAGTAACAGTTGATGGCTTAATTCATTGCTTTCCATCTGAAACAGAAGGAATCCCACAATGTTCTTCATTTTTGATTTTCCATAGCACAATTGTGAGAAAAACCATTAGTGAACAGATTGTAGGATATCTGCTTTACAAATAGGAAGTAACTAATTAATGTGTCACTTGTGGTCAGAAGTAGGGCCACTACGGAATGGGAGATACTTCTTTATAAATAGCTATTAGGATCTCAGCAATTTGGGTGGGCATTATGGGATTGTTATGGGGAGTATTATCAGGACATTATGATCCACAATATAGAAGTTACTCTTTTGTACATGAACCAAAGTTTGCCAACAGGCATCCATCTCAAAACTGGTGTGCAGACACAGAGTCAGCACATGAAGCGGATGCTATCCACGGGATGACACATGAAATGTGTATTGGATGTGAGGTAATGTCTGGGAGAAGCCATCAGGTGATGTGCCCAGTGATTGATTGTTCAAATTACAGTGGTGCCTTGGCTTATGAACTTAATCTGTATTGAAATAGTGTTCTTAAGTCAAAACATTCTTAAGTCAAAGCAGCATTTCCCATAGGAATGCATTAAAACCCGATTAATTCATTCTGGCTGTTTTTTGTTCTTCTGGCAAGGCACGGTTTGTAAGTCAAAGCATTTGTTCCCATAGGAACGAATGCAAAACTGGTTAATCTGTCCTCTACCACTAGGGGAAAATGTTTCTTTTTTAACCTAAGATGACTTAGGTTTTTAAAAAGGGCAAGGAAGGAGAGAGACACAGAGAGAAAAGACAATGAGGGAGAGAGGGAGCTTGGAGTCTAAAACACACGCTAAACCAACACATTTTAAACTCACACATTTTACACCAACACATTTTAAACCAAGCCAGCACAGACCCTTGCAAAAACTTTTCTGATTTGCAAGGGAAGCATGCAGGAACCATTGCAAAAGCACAGAAAACAAATGGAGCAGATTAGAAATGCAAAGAGAACAAAGCAAAAAAGCAAGGGAAGCATGCATGAACCATTGCAAAAACAAACGGAGCAGATCAGAAATGCAAAGAGAACAAAGCAAAAAAGCAAGGGAAGCATGCACGGAACATTGCAAAAACAAATGGAGCAGATCAGAAATGCAAAGAGAACAAAGCAAAAAGCATGCAAGACACATTGAAAATGGGAGACCCCCCCAAAAAAGCAACCAAATCCCCTCAAGACCCATCGGAAATGGGTGGGGGGGACAAAAAAAACAACACCAATTTCCCAAGACCCATCAGAAATGGGAAAAAACACTCCAAAAAGGAAGCAACCCCCACCATCGGAAATGGGGGGGAGCAAAAAACAAACACCCCACAAGACCCATCACAGCATGGAAACATAACCCCCCAAGTCGAAAACCACACTGCAAAAATACTCAGAACAGTTTTTTAAAGTATAAAGCAGCACGTTACCTTATCAGGCAGCCTCCTCGGATCGCACACTCCCTAACTGCACAGGTGAAAGAGCTACAAAGAAGCAGCCTCATTGCCACCTACAGTTAGCTATTTGAATTTCCCTCCCTTTTCCCCACCTTTTTTTCTGTTCGTAAGTGAAAGCTCTGTTCGCAAGTCAAAGCAAGATTTTGTGAACGAAGCTGTTCGTAACTCAAAACGTTCGTAGGTCAAGACGTTCGTAAGTCAAGGCACCAATGAATATAAGTGCTACACACTACGGTGATGTGTGGAGTGTTGTGTTGGAGAGTTGCTGCCAAAAGTGCTGTCCATTTATTTGCTGAAAGTGCATTATTGAGTCTGTTGACTGATGTACATAGTTCTATTGTACATAGTCTGTAAATACACTGTTGGTGAAGGAACGTACTTTTTCTGTGAGTCTCTTGGCTTTCAACCTGGAAGACCAACTTGTCTCAGAGCCATCTTTCACATCCCAAATCTTGACAAGTATGTCTTATAGCAGGTGTGGGCAATTAATTTCTATGGGGGGGGCACATGAAAAATCTGAACTGTGTTTGGGGGCCAAACCAACTTTATTTAAAAATAAAATGAAACAGTGATGTTGTGATTATTTTTATTTTAAACTTGTTAACCTTCACAAATACTAAATATGTTTTTTTTGCAGTATGTTAAAGATAAGCAACTGATCAACTTTAGACAAAAAGCTATAAATGGTTTTGATGTTTAAAACTGTCCACGGAATGGACGGGAGCAGCTCGCGGGCCGCATGTGGCCCTCAGGCCGCACTTTGCCCAGGTCTGTCTTATAGAAGCACATACAGTATCTAAGTTAACTTCCTGATGGATGCAGAAGGGCAGGGCTCTAGAATACCAGATTTTATGCATTTGAAAGGAATGTTGAATTTACCATTGAAGCAAATCCTTCTGAGAAGGGGTGTCTAAAATGAGCTTTTTTCATTTCACTATAATCTTCACTTCCCCAACAAGCCAAAAGTCTCCTTTCTGGGTGATTTCACCCATTGCTGCTCCTAAAGAATGGGATTTGGCTACCTTTCTTCAGAAAGCATTAAATAAAAAATGAGGTTGATAGCTTAAAATATTAGCAGTTTTAAAATTTCATCTCATGGTTTACCCTATCTATTGGTTTAGAAGAAACTTTTAGTTTAATGTCATATCACTGTATAATATGGTCAAGCATTTATGACAATATTTGCCAATCCCGTTAGCAGTAATTTCTCTCCATTCTCATGACTGAAAATTAAAGCATACAATACTTGCAGCTGGGGCTTTTAAAAATACATTTTTCTGCACAATTATCAGTATGGACACAGAGCAACCAATGCACCTTGGATGTACTATGTATATATTAAGCCTTTTCAAAGTTATAGCCTCCTGTTCCTTACAAAAATGCAGGAAGTTAGTAAAATTGATTAGAGTAAAAATTTCTTTTCTATAATAACTTGCTAGAGCAGTATTTCCCATGATATAAAAACGACTAATTGTAAAAGTGCCACATAAAATCCTTGCCAAAATGACAAACCAAGTTTTTATATTAAGTTTCAGAGGATCAAAACAAGTCATGGAATACAGTTTTTAGCATCACCTTTTTTTGCCTGTGACATCTAGTTCTAATCTTCCAGACACATTTTAACAGGATAGTTCTGATCAACAGCTTTGAACTGAACAGCAAAAATTCTTATTTTATAAAAAGACTTCTTCAGAGGCTGACTGTCATAGCTTGTCTCTGCAAATATTAAATCATGCAGAAAAATCTCTGGATCTCACTTTTAATAATGTTACATAAGGAGGAACAAAGCTCAGATGAATGGGAGAATGGAAACTGTTCCATCACTTATGGGTCTGAATAAGAAAAGCTTTAGTTAGTGTTTAGAACCATGACATTCTCTTGCTCATTTTTAACTGTTCAATATTTATTTTCAGTTTTGTACAAACCTTGAGCCAACCCATGAATTCATCACATCATAGTGGCATCATCATCACACAAAGACAGAATTCCATTCTCATATTCATGTTTGCTGTTGTAAAGTCATAACCAGCTGGTTTAAAGTGCAGCCCTACTCATCACTATTCTGAAGTCTCATTCAGTTCAGTGCACTCATTCCCAATTGTAAAAGTAGATGTTAAGTCCCAGAAAAAATAAGGACTCCCCTCTTTCCCCAACTATAAAAACTGTGTGTGTGTGTGTGGGTGAAGAACACTGCGCTACATTCCATAAAACTGCATGCTGCAATAAATTTGCAATAAATAGTAGATCTTTATATTGCCAGAGGATTCATTTTGTTTTGGAAAAGATGGTATACAATTCATTTCCCCTTGAAATTCAGTTTTTCCCCACAGAAAACTGATGGAAGGTATGTTTCTTCTGCCAAAACAATTTCTGAAAATGTTATATCTCTTAATGTGGGTAAAGTTTTATCCTTAATTGGTGATATAGTGCTATTTTATGTCTTGCATAGTAGCAAAATGCCTGATATAAAATTATAGAATTGTAATTCTTTCTAGGGTGCTACTCAAGAACAATACAAATAAATAAAGTATGTGCTTCTACACTTACAGAAGTGGGTCTGGGATTTCTTTCGTGCCTTTCCCCCTTTCAGATGCATGTTTAATGTATCTGAAAGTCTTCAGCAGAAGACTGAAAATAGTTGTGTTACTTCTTCAGACTGGACACATTTTTTCTAGCAATGCTTCCTACAAAACAGTTGTTAGCATTGTCATTTGCCTTTCCAAGGAGTTGAAAATCTCTTTAATATTTAATCATCTCCACAATTACGATGTGATTGTACACCAGAGACACTGTTATGTAACTCTTTAAAATATATCCAGTGAAGCTGCTGACAATTATTTGATTTTATTTCTATAAAGGAAAATAAAAATTGCCAGGTACAGTATATATTTTTCATCAGACTGGTTTGCTAACAGAAATGACTTTTCATCTCCCTATTTAAATGAAAATGTCACTGTCTTTTAAATCACAGGGCACATAATTCATGCAAGGCTTCTGTGTTCTCTGCGGTCCATGTGCCCCATCTCATTTTTGCTAGGCAGATCAGAAGAGTTTGCACTTTATGATGTCCTTGCAGATGTGTTGTCACAGTGCATTTTCATTCCAAAGATGTCATGTTTCCAAAGCAGTCTTTTCATGATCCTGAACTGTGCTGTAACCAGCATGCTCCAGTCAATCTACCCTATAAAGACAAACACATTGCTGTGTTGGCAGCTAAGTAAAGCACCTAGTTCAAGTAAGCACCTTAGGCATGCTAGATGTACCTGAAAAGTCATTCTTGATCTGATATGTCTCTTGAAAATAGGTATCTTCCACCTAGCTCTACTGCTATGTATATGGATTCTGTTAAAATGTTTCTCAGTAGGGCATCCCAGAAGAGATTCAGAGAGCTGACAGAGAAATGTTTGCTCCATTGTAGCACCAGAAAATAAGGATTACTTCCTTAAGGCTACAAATGTTTAAATGTTTCCATGTATTAGAACTTCTCTTTTATATAAAGAAAAAGTATCTTTAATAGACAATGCACACAAGAATGTCTCTTCAATCTCATAGCTTGGATTGTAGATGTAATATATAAAATGGATGCAATTTGGATGCTCTGCTAAAATCATTGATCCATAAGCACAGAGCCTAAAAAGATATGTTGTTTTTAAGAGTTGCAGGTAGAATGGTTTTGTAGATTGTTTTTCATTTCAAGCCAGGATTTGGAGTAGAGACAGAGAAAATGTGACCCTGTTGGCTCTCTTTGACTTCTCAGTGGTTTTTTATGCTATAAGCAAATATATTTTTCCATATAGACTGTCTGGACTTCCATGTAGACTGCCATCATGGCAATTATGCTCAGGGTGCTAGTCTGTCCCTCAATTTGTAGAAGACCCCTTACTTGAACAAGATCATGGGCTGAAATTGAGCCAAGAAGAACTGTGAAACTGAGACTGATTGCAGACAAAAGGGATGTTCTCACTGTGGAATGGTTCAACTGTCAACCTCATCACGTTGCTCCCCAGTATAAGCTTTAAAGTTCTTGACACAGGAGGCATAGTTAGTAGTCTGGAGTGTCTTTCATCAACTTAGGTGGATAGCACCGACAATTACCACACTTGGACAGAGATAGCATAGCAAAAGTTATTCATATTCTTCTCTGGATGACTGCAATTCATTATACAGAACTATAGAGTTGTTGGGACACCTACTGTTGAAATTCATTTTATTTTGGCCTACAATCATGTGAAAAAGAAAGTAAACCCTCACTGAATTTTATGATTTTGGTTAGCAGCACCTGGCTGCTACTTAGCCTCTTAATTCCCCTGGAAGCAGGAAGGGTGCACTTAGTTTTTCACACATGGCTTCTCCATTTTGGCTTTATTTTTGTTAAATAAATCATGACATGGTGTAATATGCCATGTGTTGCTGTTCATCTGAAGCTGTGTTTACCTGATTTCCAGACCTGCTAAGCATCAGGTGATTTTTATTGTTTCCTGATACATAAAACCATAGAAATCAAAGAGGGTATACTTTCTTTTTTACATGGGTATATGTCTCCACTCCATTAAACTCATTGTGAATTCTGATTTTGTCTTCTGAAATATTCTTTGCCCATTCCAGTTTGATGTCATCTACAAACCTGATAAGCACCTACCTCCACACACTCATTTCCAAAAAAATGTTGAAAGACAATGAGTTCAACCAGCAGTGAACTATTTGGCAGCCCATCTTTCACTTATTTTCAGCGTGACAAAAAAGCACTGGTGAGCATTCTTTGGGTATGATCCTTTATTAAACAAAGTAGAAAAACCACTTCACCTTAGCAGTGTGGACAATCTACAAGAACAAGAACCTTGCTGAAAATCTTGCCAAAGTCAAAGAATCATAGAATAATGGAGTTGTGTCACATTCCCAGGGGGTTTCAACAGGCAAAGGTCCAATAAGCCAGTCCAATATCAGAAGTCCAGAAAATGCAAAGCAGATACCAAAATGCCAAAGCCAAAACACAAACCATAGTCAAAGTCCAAAGCCAAGGGTCCAGAAAACAAGGTCCAAGATAAGCAGGAGCATGGATGCGAGCCAGAGTGTTGACTTCTTGCTTCCATAAGCTTCCAAACTTTTTAGGTGCATATTATATAGAAAAACAGTCATCAAACTCCTAGAAGCCTTCCATCCTGTTAAAACTCAGGACTGGTTGACCTGATGTTCCTGTGGGAAGCATTCATGTGATCCTCTGACCTTCGTGTCATGAGTCTGCTGAAGTTTAACCCTCACTCTGGCTACTGGGGGAGGAGAATCTGGTGGTGATTCAGCTGTCTGTGCTTCTATTTGCCCAGCATTTTCCCCAGCTCTAATTAACTCCTTGGATTCCAGATCTTCTTCGGCTGAACTCATGACAAGTTGGAAGGGACCTATAAGGCCAATGAGTCAAACTCCCTTTTCATGGCAAGAATCCAAATCAAAGCAGACCTTACAGATGGCTTTCCTATTTTCTCTTGAATGCTTCCGTGGTTGGAGTACTTGCCACCTCCAAAAGTAATTGGTTCCATTCCAATACTGCTCTAATAGTTAGGAGGTTTTTCATGATTTTCAGCCTAAATATGGCTTCCTGTAGCTTGAGCCCCTTATTATGTGTCCTCCACTCTGAGAAAATTGGAAAGAAATCCTGCTGCCACCCTGGATGACAGTCTTTCAAGTATTAGAAAAGTGTTGTCATATCTCTACTTAGCCTTCTTTTCTCAAGGCTAAACATGCCCAGTTCTTCCAGTCTTTCCTCATAGGGCTTGGTTTCCAATTCCCTAGTCATCCCTGTTGCCTTCCTCTGAAGTTGTTCCAGTCTGTCATCATTCTTCTTTAGGTTCAGTGTCCATAACTAGCCACAGCACTCAAGATGGGTTTAGCCAGTGCCAAAGAGAAGATAACTCATCTCCATCAGCTGGTGCAAACAAATTATGTCTTGCGAAGATTGGAAACAATGAGAAGGTCAGAATGAACCAGTTTTTCCACTGCAGCCATATTTGTTTGTTTAAAATTCCTGCTTGCAAAATTCTACATTTGAAAAAAAATCCTTTCATCTGTGGAGGAGTACAAAGTATCAGAAATTCACAATGATTTATGTGAAAAACATTCAGAAAAGAATGTCATTTAGGAAAGAATGTCTCAGTTCAAACCAGGAGTATTTGCATAAAAATGATGCACTGGAGGAAAGTAAATGGTATGTCTAGAAAACAACCTACAAGAGGTGACTATGCATGTAAGACAGCTGATTATGGAGACCCAATAGTTGTTTTTTCCGTTCACTTTTTCATGTTTGTTTGAGAGAACTGGGCAAAAACAACTGAAATCCTATCACTTGCTTGTATAGTCAGAATCCTACTCCTGATGTATTGCCTGTGCAAGGGAAATGGTGGAAGTCTTTGTGGCAAATTGTCAGTCATTATAGCTGTAGCAGAGCTATAATGTGCTGTAGAATAAATCAACATAGTACAAGGGAATACTAAAAATGGAGACTGTCTAAACAATTATTGGGCTTTAGAACAAAACCAAGTTTGGTGCACATACAGCAGAAATTCTGCTCTTGCCCTGAGCCGAATATGGGGAAGTTTGGGCATTTTCAAGTTATGATTTTTTAAAAAACTAAAGTTGTTTTCCCCATTCAGAAATAGGTGACCCCGAATGACCTCAGATTTAAAACAGAGCACATAAATTGAAAATAACAATCTTATTTATCTTGAAAGAACATGGTTGGCCCCACCTGATTTTTTTTTAAATGGAAATATTCTAGACTACAGGGACTGAAATATCAATCCAAAAAAGCCTTTTAAATTGGGAAAAAAGAGAATTGTTACTACAAGACTGATCATGTGTAGTACAGATTTGCCAGCAGGAGCTTTGCAAAATGAAACATTGCATGTATTTGCGGGCAGGTAGAGGGCACTGGAGACAGGAGACAAGAGGGCAGTGGGTGCAGCTTTCGAAGCCCCGCAAACCAAAAGTGGGCACACGAGCACAGAGGTCGGGGTGGCTTTTGGCTTGCCAGGAGCCTGGCAAACCGAAAGTCGCTCTATGCCAACTGCTGGCTTTTGGCTTGCGGGGCTTCGAAAGCTGCACCCATTGCCCTCTGTCTCCTATCCCCAATGTCCTCTGCCTCCTGTCCCCATGGGGACAGGAGGCAGAGGGCAGCAGGGACAAAAAGCAGTGGGCAGCAGGCAGCAGGTGCAGCTTTGTTAGCCAGGATTTTTTTCTTTGGCTGGAACGGGTTAAATAGTTTTCAATCCATTCCTATGGGAATTGGACCCTCGACCTACGGACATTTCGACCTGCAGCCACAGTTCCAATGCAGATGAATTCTGTAAGTCGAGGGTCCACTGTATTAGTTATTACACCCAATTTTGTATCATCTGCGAATCTGACAAAAATTCCCTGCACTCCCTCATTGAAGTCCTTAATCAAAATATTGAAGAGCACCGGCCCCAGGACTGAGCCTTAGGGTACCCACTTCTTACCTCCTCCAAGTTAGATAAGGACCCATTAATCATCATCCTCTGAGTACAATTTTGTAGCCAATTGTGTATCCACCTGACACTTGATCTATCTAGCCCACACCTAGTTAGCTTGCTAATCAGGATATCATGGGACACTTTGTCAAAAGCTTTGCTGAAGTAAAGCTATACTATGTCTACAGCTTTCCCTCTGTCTATCCGGTAGGTTACCTGGTCAAAAAATGAAATCAAATTAGTTTGGCAGGATTTGTTCTTCACAAATATGTGTAGGCTTCTAGATATTACTGCAATGTTTTCTAGGTGCTTGCACAATGACCGCATTATGATCTGTTCCAAAAATTTTCCTGGGATTGATGTCAGGCTGACTGGCCTGTAGTTCCCAGGTTCCTATTTTTTGTCCTTTTTGAAGATAGGGACAATATTAGCCCTCCTCCAATCCTCTGCCACCTCCCCCGTTTCCCATGATTTCAAGAAAATAATGGATTGCAGTTCTGAAAGTTCTTCAGCCAATTCTTTCAGTACTCTCGGATGCAGTTCATCCAGCCCTGGAGATTTGAAATTGTTTCTGGTGGCAAGGTATTCTCTGACTATTTGTTTATCAATCCCCAGCTGCAATCCTGCCCCCCCCTTGCACTTCCAATTTGTTTGAAAGTTCATAATCTATCTTATGGGAAAAGACACAACTAAAATACGAATTGAGCACCTCTGCCTCTCCTTTCTCCTCTGTTATCATTTTTCCATCTCCATTGCAGAGCTGTGCCACTATGTCTTTTGTCTGCCTTTTGCTACTCACTTAGCTGAAGAATGCATTTTTAATTGCTTATAGTGCCTCTAGCTAACCTCAGCTCATTCTCAGTTTATGCCCTCCTAAAGCCATCCCTGCATTTCCTTGCTACTTGTCTGTACTCCTTCTTGGTGGCCTGGCCTTCTTTCCATATCCTGTATATGTCTCTTTTTTTGTTTTTTGTTTTTAGGTCTTCCCTGAGCTTTTTGTGAAGCTGCACTGGCCTTTTTTGCCACCTCCCTCCTTTTTTCTTGTTGGAATTGTTTGTAGTTGTGCCTTTAGAATCTCCTTTTTTAAGAAGCTCCCACCCTTCCTGGACTCCTTTTCGTGTTAGGACCTCCTGCCATAGGAGTATTACTTATCCTTGTTCTAAGATTATTAAAATTGGCTTTTTTAAAATCCAGAAGAAGTTTACAGCTACACTCTGCTTTGGTTCCTTTGAAATTAAGAAATCCAGAAGGTCATGGTCACTCTTACCTAGATATCCCTGTACTGTCATTTCCCCCACCAAGTCATCTCTGTTGGTCAGAATCAAGTCAAGGCTAACAAATGCTTTAGTTTCTTTCTCCATTTTTTGTAGGAGAAAATTATTCCCTTCCCAACATATATCTGGATATTTGAAATCTCCCATCACTACCAAGTTGTGTCTCTTTGAAAACCCTGCAGTTTGTTTTTCAAAAGTTTTCTCTGCTTCCTCTCTTTGATTGGGCGGTCAGTAGTAGACTCCAACTACCAAGGTCCTTTTGTTTTTTGCTCCCACTCGACTTATCCATAATCCTTTTTTAATGCTTTCTATGGGATAGTCAATCTCCTCCTCTGTATTTCTGTGCGGTAATGTGTATTTTTGACATATATTGCAACTCCACTTCTCTTTTTATTCTCTGTTCTTTTTGTTCAGTTTATATCCCTCAGTTGCT
This sequence comes from Pogona vitticeps, assembly GCF_051106095.1. Lineage (NCBI taxonomy): Eukaryota > Metazoa > Chordata > Lepidosauria > Squamata > Agamidae > Pogona > Pogona vitticeps. The sequence continues at coordinate 73,733,232 of NC_135788.1, read as the reverse complement.
GTATTCGTCATTGGGAGTAATCTCACCAACTTTCAGCTAGTCCTATCAAGTCATACTTACCCTCCTGAATTAAGATATTCAATACTTCTTTTTTGTTTCTCATACTCCTGGCATTTGTATACAGACACTGGAGGTTGTGTGATTTGTTATCTGTTTGTCTTTGTATATTTTATAAGTATGATTGTGACTATTATTATGAATATTGTTATGACTATTATTGTGATTATTATTGTTAATATTATTATTGTTGCCCTTTTGCTTAGTTTGGTTCATTCTTCTAATTGTGTGTAGGTCTTCATCTCTCCTTATCTCTGTGCTTGTGTCTCCCTCCCCCAATTCAGTTTAAACAACTCCTGATGAAGTTCTTCGTGCTGTGGGCAAACACATTCTTCCCATTGATTGTTAGATGCAAGCTGTCTCTTGCTAGCTGTCCTTCTTCCAGGAAGCTTAGCCCGTAGTACCAAAAATCAAATCTCTCTCATCGACATCACCTTCATAGCCGGTCATTCACCATCCTAAAGGATCTTCCTTTCTCTTTCGATTCCTCTTCCGAGCACTGATAGGATGGATGAAAAAAAAATCTGGGCCCCAAAGTCCTTGATTTTCCTTCCCCGAGCTTCAAAGTCAAATGTGATTTCTCCAGACAGATATGCGTATCTGTAGGTTTAATGAGTATCACATAAGATAAGATTTTTTGTAGCATTTCATGTATTAATCTCCAATAACTTTTTGCTTCCCTACATGTCCACCAGATATGATAAAATAAACTCTCCTTTATTTTACATTTCCAACATTTGTTGGAAGCATTTTTGTACATTTTAGACAATTTAGTTGGAGACTCGTGCCATCTATAAAACATCTTATATATTTTTTTCTTTAAAATTTACTGATTTTGTAAGTTTAATATTATTCTGCCAAATATGTGCCCACTATTTTAAGTCAATATTATGACAAAACATTTTGTACCCATTTTATCATAGTCTTTTGCCACTTCAACTTTCATTTTCATATTTAAGAGATATTAATATATTCTTTTAATTATTTTATCATTTGTCTCTAACATTAGTTTATCAAATGTCATTTGTTCTTCATAGAAACCCATTATTTTATCTTTTGCATGCCTGGAGTCTAATTGTAATCTCGCCCACCATTCTAAAAAGATCTTTTTTCTCCTGAAATTCCTCTCTAGTCTTTAACGGCTCTTCATCCTTAAGCAGATTTCTGTACCTCACCAGTCTTTTGAGTCCATTAAAAAAGGATTATGTGAATGTTTCTAATGGTGACACCCAGCCCAGAATTTTATTATATATTTGTTTTTGTATTTTATTCCAAATCAGTAACAAAGATTTTCTTATCACATGATTATTGAACCCTTTATACTCTTTAGCTTTTTGATATAATATAAAGGCATGCCATCTTTGGTTAATGTCATGCCGCTCCAATTTAAGCAGTCTCTCATTGTCCAGAGTAATCCATTCCTTAATCCATACGAGTACACAAGCCCTATAATAATTTTCCCAGTATGAAGACCAAAACCCACCATTTTTTTAGAGTCTTGTAATGCCTTCATTTTGATCCTTGGTTTTTTTCCCCTGCCAAACAAATTTAATTATTTTTCTATTGAACTCCTGGAGAAGTGTTTGCTTTAACAACATTGGTATTGTCTAAAAGAGAAAGCTCAGTTTAGGTAACACATTCATTTTAATTACCACTATTCTTCCCATCAATGAATGTTGTAGCTTATCCCATTTTCCAAGTCTTTCAGTATCTCCTTAAAAAGTTTCATATAATTATCTCTTATCAATGTACTTCTTTTATTTGTTATTTGAATTCCCAAGTATTTTATTCTTTTTTCCTCTTGGAAACCCATTATGTTTATCAATTTGTGGACCTTCTCTGTTCAGATATCCTTAATTTTTGTTTTCTGTTGATTCACCTTCATTTCCACCATTTTCCCAAAATTTGTTAATGTATCCAATGGTTCATCAATAGATTTACTGGGTTCTTCCAAAATGAAAACGAAATCATCAGCAAATGCCTGTAATTTATATTCTTCTCCTCTTATTTTTAAACCTCTTATATTTTTGTTAGCCCTAATTTGCTCATTAAGGACTTCCAATGCAAGTATAATTCATAATGGGGATAATGGGCAGGACTGTATTTGAATATTTTTTATAAAGTCTCCGTTAATTTTGATTTTAGGTTTTTGTTTAGTATATATAGTCTTCACTGACCTAATAAATATTTCCTTCATTTCTCTAATATCTAATTGCTGTATCATAAAACTCCAATTCAGTTTGTCAAATGCCTTTTCCGCATCCAGAAAAATCACAGCCATTGATTTTTCATAGTATTTCAATATGCTTAAAATATCATTTCTCATTTTTCTTTTTGGAAGGAAATCAGATTGATCCTCTTGGATTACTTGTGAACATCCTTTTCCAGTCTAGTTGCCAATATTGTAGCATATCTTTTATAATCCACATTTAAGAGTGATATTGGTCTATAATTTTTTAATTTCCATAGGATTGGTTTCTTCTTTATGAATAGTAGTAATTAATGCTGCCGGTATTGTGCCTTCATGATCTTTCAATTCTGTTACTTTGTTATATAGTTTAAGTAATATATCCTAAAAAGTTTTATAATACTCTGCCGGGATCCCATCTCCTCCTGGGGATTATCCATTTTTTTGCTTCCTAAAGGCTTCTACTATTTCATTAAATGAAAATAGTTCATTCAACATCTGTTTCTGTTCACTTGTTAATTTTATGTTACTATATTTCCCTTGACATTCTCTCTGTTTCTCTTTGGAAATCTCTTTTTCCCAGTACAGGTTTTTGACAGAATTTCTCTACAATCTAGTTTATTTCTTCTTGTCTGTATTTTATCACTCCTTTCTCATCTTTCAAATTTTGGATTATAGATTTTCCTTTGTTGTTGTAATTTATATGCCAAGCACCTTCCTGGTTTGTTTGCATTTAAAAAAATGCTTTGCAAATTTTATCCTTTTTGCCATTTCTTCTGTCATCAAGACATTCAGTTGATGTTATGCTAATTTCTTTCTTTACATTTTTGTGGTGAATTTAGGCCATTTAAATTAACAAAAAATGTAATAGGTTTTTACTCATTTGATCCATCTTTATTACGTTTTCCCTTCCTCCTCTTGGCTCCTCTTGTTTCCATAGTAGGTTTTCCTTTCTGTACTTTCTCCTGAGTTTGGTCCTGATGGATCACTTCATTGTTCTTCCTGCTTCTTGTGTGTCTTTCCCTCTCCTTTCCTTTTCAGCCATTTCCACTGCTTTCCCATAAAATATTCTGCCTTCATTATTGAATTAATGTTGTATGTCTGAAATTGAAATTGAAAAAAGATGTCTTCCGTTATCAGCCATTTATAAGTAATGCCATTTGCTCTCAGGAGTTTTGTCAACTCCATATATTGCCTTCTTTTCTGTCTTAGTTGCCACAGGATATGTTTCAGAATCTTAATTCCTTGCCCTTTTATAGTAAAATCTTCATCTTGCATGCTCTTTAAAACCTTTTCTTGAAATATTCTCTTGAATAACATGAATTTCTCTGGGGAGTTTATTGTTCCTAGTATATGCTGTGTTGATTCTTCTTACTGTATCTGTATTTTGCTGCACTTCTTCTGATAGTATCTCTATAAGTGAGGCTAAAAAATTAGCTATCAGTTGCACTGTATCTTCACCTTTTTCTTCTGAAACATTCTAGAATCTAAGAGTAAGGTTAGCTCCCTCCATTTGTAGCTTTAATAGGTTGGCTTCATCTTGTTTTCTCCCCTTTGTGTTTCTTGCAGTTCTGCCTTGATATCTTCCACTTTTTTCTCTGTCTTCATTGAATGTTCAGCTATTTTAGATATTTCCCCTTCATTTTTTGTAATTTGATTTTTAATCTCCATCATTTGCATTCTCAGGTCTTTGGTTTATTCAGATAGTTGCTCCATCCCTCCTTGTATCTGTTGTAACTCAGTAGATAACATGTCTTGGATACTCTTTTTTCAATCTTTGAGGGTCTCTTGTCACATTACCTTGCCGAGGTACTGTTTCTGTGCAGGGCAGCCTCTAGGTTTTCTTCCTCCTCTTTTCACTGCCATGGTTCAGGTTCTCTTCTTATTTTCTTGTCCTTTTAGAAGTGATATCTGAGTCTCTCTCCAGAATGTGGCATGGCTGCCTCACTTTTCCCACTCTGCAGCTTACACTGGGGTTTTTCTCTGTTTGTATCAATGCAGAACTCAAAACAATTGGTGTTTGGAAGAAGAGCCCATGCCTTGAGGCAAGTAACTTTTACAGTTCAGTCTCTCTCTCCAGCCTTTGCGATTAGCTGTAGTTAACAGAGGAGGGCTTTGCCTTCTTTTATGCTGTTTTCTTTCTCTTAATGTCCTTCTTTTTCCTTCCTTCTCTCCACTCCAAATTGCTCCAGGCTGTGACAAAGGGATCACCTACGCCACTGAATCAGTGTAACCAAAGTGCCTCCCCTCTGATATTACTGCAGATTTGAAAAATCACTTCCTGGGTTTCAAAGTAGTCATCTCTAGTTCTGGCTATATCCAGCTTTGTAATTCAATGGTTTATAATTTGTAGGAGCAAGTCTTATTATAGTTCAGTCACAAAGTAATGTCCCCGCTTCTTTTTCTTCCTCCTTTCTCTTTCTCTCAATCAAGTCTTTAGGCAGGGGGTGGGGGGAGGCTCACTCTACCGCATCTCACCAGGTATAGATCTAATCACTTTCACTTTCTCTGATGGATTACCTCCACTCTCTTCTGTATCATTACTTAGGTCATTAAAAATTCCAACACAAAACAAAGATCTTGACTTACTTAGGGTTGTGGTCAGCAATGTTTTCCAAAATCCTTGTGTGCTCTACCACTCTCTGCTGGGCGTTCCCAGCTCTTTGTCCAAAATGGCTCTCTCCTCAGTCCATGCATTCAGATGAGACTTCAAGGTGAAGAAAAACAGGTTTCCACCAGTTTCTTTTCCCCTTTGGTCACTTCTGCTACATCAGACAACACTTTTCTTAGTGACATTTTTTTGGGGGGGGGGTCCTGAACCAAGGGGTCTCAGACATTTTCAGGAGCTTTCCTATAACTTGACTGTTCTCACCATGGTGAAGCCTCACCTCCCCACCAGCCATCTTTTGAATATATTTGGTGATTGATTTTTTAATTTGTGTCCATCTCTACTCTCCTCCAAAACCATATTTCAAATGTCTTTATTTCACATAGTGTGGATGATTTTGAGCTTGGCTTCCAGTGACAATGGGTTGGTAAAAATAAAAAGCGGCCTCACAAGGTAAATTGCAAAGATCTTTTGCAGACAGGCTGTTTGTTCCTCTAATCACTACTATTTTCAGTTTCTCACATATCAGTCATTGCTGGGATTTGCAACCTGACCAGGTTAGTTTGCACTTGAGCGCCTCCTTTTTCCAACTGCTTTCCTCCCTGGTACTGCATGCATGCAGGCAGGGCATTCCTGGTGTCCCTGTTCCCTTGTTCTGCTTCTAACTTACTTTCCCCTCTCCCACCCCTTCGTCTAGAAGAGAGTCCCTGTGTTGCCCCCCCCACCCCTAATACCCTGTTTATTCCCATTACAAAAATTATTTCATGCTGAGGTGGGGAAGCATTGTAGCACAAAATCAACACACATTCATATCCCACACACTATGGAACGTGCAAGCTGGATTTTCTAAAGGGAAAAAAGGTATATTTCAGACTGGGAAAGGAAGCATGATGAGAGGGGGAAAGAACCAAAAGGTAGGGGAAGGAAAAGGAATTAAGGGATCATGTCATTTGGATGGGATGCGAGGAGGGGGGAATGGGAACTTGGCAGACTAATCAGATATATTTCATGAAACAAATGCACCATCTGGATAACTGAAGGAGGAAGTAGCTGCAGAGCAACATCTCCTCTCCTTGAATGGCAATCTGTTAAAACACAACAATTATGAACACTTCACCCAAGCAAAAAGAATGCTAAGCACCTGTTCTAAATTTGCTTGGCTGATGAAGTAATGTTTAATGTGCAAGACAAATTTATTCCCCTCTAAAGCTTTGAAAAGATCTGCTAGGCAGCCCCATCTTTGTGACACAGGGTACTCCAATCGATTAAGGTACTGGCCCTGAAAGCAAAAAGAAAAAAAGTGAATGGTCTGTGCTTTCTACTAACATATAAATAACATGATCTTGAAAAACACTGAAATTTTAAGAGTGCTTTTAAATTTCAGGAACTCATTGAAATCTACATTATAGTTTTTCTTCCCCTTCCTTTTGTATTGTAACATTTCTAAACACACTTGTGGCTGAATGAGTTTTTAAGCATTTAAATTTTTATAGAGTTTCAGAGTTACACAGCATCATAAGCAGAGATCTTGTTTCTAGCCGAAAACATGTTTTTAAAATTCTAGAACGACAAATCTGCTCAAGCTTTTTATTCTGTTTTCTTTGTATAAATGAGAGTTGTGTGTATGCTAAAAAAAGGGACAGCAAAATGCAATCCACAGTTTATATAAATTATACAAAATAAGCAAATGTACATAATTTATTCAACCATTTACATTATCTTGCCTTATTTATTTTGGTGTTGGTAATCATGTGAGATGCTATGCCCCTGAAGCCCTGGCCCAGAAAACTGCAGCTACTTTGGCTTCTGAAATTTCTCCAGGTGATATCTACAGAGTCTGAAGCAGGTTTACGAAACCACAGGGGCTGGAATGTACCTTTTAAAAAAGATATGTAACTTGAGGTTCTCAGTTCTGCAAGCAATGTTTTATTCAGAGAGTCTTCTACACTTCTGTAGAATTTTCTGTTTCAGTGTTCTGTGTTCTTAACCTAAACCTAACTGTTGAAGTCTGAAAACTGAAATCTTTCTTGCTCATTTTCTAAATTTCATCCTTCATCACTTTCATATTTTCAGCTATTTAAACAAACACACACACCATCCTCTGAATATTTCTGTATAGTATCCTCCAGTAAGGGATCAATTACTTGGTGGTAACACTGCTTTGGGTGTGATCAGGTGGACATTTAGCCTGTTGTTTTGTTCACTATGGTGATGGGCTAGTTTGTTACATTTGTCAGTGATCACATAAATTAATTGCTGGAGCAAACCAATCTATCCCCAGAATATTCCTATCTACACCTTTCTGGGTCCATATCAGGGGCGTCTACTTTTTTGGTGCAGGTAGAATGATTCCATTTTGGTTTGTTTCCAGCACATGAGATCACTGGATGCAAACCAAAGTAAGCCTTCAGTTATCAAGGCTCCTTCTGCTGTCAGTTTTTCATATCTTGAAGTGACTTAAAAGGGCAACCACTTAACAATATTGTTAAATTCTTCTGCACTGTACTGCAATGGAATTTGCCCTACTGTACTAGAGAAATAATTATGTGTTGCATCACTTAATTTTTTAAAAATTGGAAGTAGGGCAAGACCAGAGGGGCAATGAGAGGGTTTTTCTCTTTTTCTTTGAGATTTGTCTTAAAGGTTGGGCCAGCAGTGGATTTGAATGTGGTCAAGTTCTCAACTTGACTTTTAAGAGGTATATCAAAGAAAAGGAAAAAAGTTTCCCTCTTTGCTCCTTCTTGTCTTGTCCCACTTCTAAGAAAAATTTTTATTTATTTTTCAATCTAAATTTTAAATTTTAAACAAAAATGATATGTGATGCAGAGTCATCAAAAAAGGTAGTTAAACCTTGCTTGCTACTCTGCTAATGTTGTGTCCCCAATGTGAACAAATGCTGTACAGTCAGTAATATCAAATGTCAGCAGCCTGGGCCCACAGTATGATAAAACTGAATGTCTCAAAGTCTCAAGACGCTGCTCAGTGCTTCGCAGCCTTTTGTTTAAAGGGTTGGCTGATAAATTCCAAACTACTGTCTCAGGAGGAGTTTGAAACAACACCCTCCCCTACACAAACTTTTTGCAGGCTGATCTATATCCATTTTTTCTTTTTAAAAAAATTATTTTATTTACACAGAAAAACAGCAAGACAAATAAGAGACAAGGGGGAAAGAAAGGAAAAGAAGGAAAAGAAAAAAAAAACTAACCTCTCAAATTAAACTAACCCCTCCCCCCTTTGGAGTCAGAGACTCCAGCCTCGTTAACCCATCTGCTCCCCCAATTTCATTTCCAGTACATACCGAGTAGATAGACATGCATCATAAACTTTGCCCTACAATCCTGTTTTCTTCTGGGCCCAAGAATATATTAGTTCCCAACTTTGTTTTACATAGTCTCTTGGTTGTTCCCGTAGTGCTTCTGATAGAGTGTCCAGTTCTGCTATGTCCCATAGCTTCTTTAACAGCTCTTCTGTTTTCCATTTTTGGGCCCAGAGTAATCTAGCTGCTGTGAGTATATATATAAGACAATGCTTCAATTTATTATCATTAGTACCTGATATGACATTCAATAATGCCATTTCAGGTTTTATATCTAATTTCTGCTGGGTAATTTCTTTTGCTACATCCCATACCTGTGTCCAATAATTTTTGACCTTTTCGCATGTCCACCACATATGATAATAAGTTCCTGCATTCTTTTTACACTTCCAACATATCCATTTAAGGCTGTGATCACACCAGCAAAATGTTTTCGAATTACTCCTTGTGAATTTTGACCCTCCTTTTTGGGGGGAAGAGTTCAGTGGCACAAGACCACTATTGATTCTTTTGTTCCCTCTCCGTGTTACCTCTACATCACATCCCACCCACTGGAGGGCTACTACTCTATTTGTCCCACATTTCATTTTGCAGTACAACTGACATCCCGTTGAGTGTGTACTCAAAAACTGATTTGTTTCCTGTGCACGTGATGTGTGGTCCCTCAGCCACTGTCATTCAGCTCTCTTAATTTTTTTTAATTAAGAAGAGACACAGATATTGGGTAAAACTGGGGCCACAACTTTATTAACTATTTAACACTGAATTACCCCTTCATAAGGAGGCCTACTGTAGTGCAGAATCTGATCTAGGTCTGGTGTACCTTTGACCTGGGTGAGTTCCTGGGCTCTTCTCTGCACAGCACATCTTCAGTTGCCCAACTATAGGAGTACTCCTGATGCCTCAGCCCACCTGACCCTCCTGACCCTAGATGCACTGATGCTGTGGAGATCTCTGTTGTGATTTACTTCACTAAAGGCAGAGTCTGATAACCCAGTCCAAGGTCAGAAGCCAGAGAATCAGTCAGAACCAGCAGTAATAATGCTGGAGTCAAGGAATCACAAAGATAAGTCCAAGGGTCAAGATAGCTCCAGGAAATACCAAGGCAAGTTGCAGGTAAAGATACCAGTTTTTTCCTGCACTGATGCATCATGGGAGCCTGCATTATATGAGGAGTCCATGACTTTACATTGCTCTCAGCTGAAGTCTTTAGCTAGGATCCTTCAGTAATTACACATTGGTCTCAGCTGAGCCCTTAACTGAAACTCTACAATCCCCTTAAATCCCTCCCTCTCTGCATTGCAACTTCTGGCTCAACAAATCAGGGAGATGGGATGCCTGACCCCCTCATCAGGTATCCTCATGGAACTCACTTATAGCTCTTATCTTCGCACTACATGCCATGGCATAAGGACTACTCTGTACTCCATACTCCCCACCCCCACCAAAAATTTCAGTCCTAATGCCCCCTTGCAAATCATGCAGGAAAATACTGAGGTCAAAATCTGACAAATGAACACCATCAACTCTGTATAACTCAGGTTGCTCAACATGTATATCTGGATGTTTCACCAGCGATCCCAGGCCAACCTTCGTAGTCCTACCAATTTTATGGTTCACTCCCCATCTAACACAGTCAATACATCTGTGGTCACACTCAGCCTGCCATACCAATGTGGGTATAATATTCAACCACACTATATGTGTGTCTGGAAACCTAACCTTAATGCCCCACAAATTGCTAATCACCTGTATAGTAAGTGACTTGCCTATCTTCCAAGCTAAATCATTTCCACCTAGATGAACTACAACAATGGCAGGGGGCACATCTGGAGTACTCTGGGACACCAGTTCAAGCAACCCATCCCAAAGCATACCTCTCCATCCCCTCCATTCAAGTGTGGCCCAGACACCTAGGCCTGTTATGAGCCTAACTGGTCCATGAAGCATATGGGCCAGCAGCAACTATGAACTTGAAAGAGAAAAACAGAACTTCAGCACTTACTGCAGTAGAGAGCAAACACAAGCCAGATATCTAGGGGAGGACTACCTGCCCACTTTCTTAATCTGTTCCTCCCCTAACCCTGGACTGGTGCTGTGGCATCGAAGTGGAATAAGTGGGTACCAGATTTCCAAGCCACAATGCCCACCATCTGCAATGTATGGGAGGTAATGCTCCAGAATTGATTGTCAAGGGGGATGCATCCTTGCAACAAATTAACCTGCCTGCTGCTTCTTCCCACACCCACAGGTAATCCTGGGTAGCCCTTACAGAGCACATGTCTGACACCGAACCCTGCCATTGATCTTTTCCCATTTGATCAGTCTTAGATTTTCACAGGTAAATAATGACTCAATCTTCGGAGACCACTGGAGCTTCCATCTATAAGGCTGATTGAGACAAGTCTGCCCTGGATGCACTAACTATCTCACTTATTCTAATTGGGCCCAAAAATGCAAGTAATGAAGCTGCCTTAAATAATGAAACCTCATGGGGTCCTTGCAAACTGTCTCTTTCCTAACTGAACTAAAACATTCACATAAATTGGTGTATGCCTATGCTCCTGTCTACTCCACTCCTTGCTCCATCACTCTATTATTTTCTGAATGCAGAGATCATTTGTAGGGTCTGGGAACCCTTGCACTTTAGCATAGAATGCTAGGGCAGACATCCTGCCTTGAATAAATTGTGGGGCCAGTCCCTTGTGGTGCAGGTATACCCCAAATCAATGAAGGTGATCCACTGAAATAGGCCATGGCCAGCATAAACTTTCTTTACCACAAATTCCAAAAAAATAAAAATAAAAAAATGCTCACAGGACACTGCATAGCTGCACTTAGTGCTGGGTGCTACAGCTAAATTAATGGCCCTGTTGGCTTCAGCCCTCCAAAGCTCCATACCTCCTCTGGTGAAACATCCAGCCATGCCCAAGCCCCCAATGCCAACACCCTGAACTGGTTGATCTGTTGATGGGATGGGGCATCAGCCAGGACATTTTCTATACCAAGCACCTGGCACACCTGACAAATTATATTATAATCTAAATGTTGTAAGCCGCCCAGAGACCTTTGGGTAGTGTGGGTGGCATATAAATTAAATAAATAATAATAAATTAAATTAATAATAATAATAATAAATAAATAACTCTGTATTAAAAACCATACTAATTGCATCACCCTCCTAGATCTAGATGACAGAAAAATAACCACATGTACAACCCTCAGGTTGTCACACCGAAATATGATGGTGAAATTCAACCAGATATCTGCCCACAGTTATACTGCCCTTACTATGGGTGGGGGATTCAAAAAGGAAAGATCTGGGTTATTTTGGAGTCACATCAGTCAGCTGGCCATGTTTCAGCACACCATGTTCCCCTAAAGTAAATCCCATAACCTGGCCACACAGCTGCATCTAATGAAACTGTAATTTAACCCCCAAGCATACTTTCTTCCTCTAGAAATATGTCTCCATTGACGTCATCAAGAAATGGCAACCTTAAGGTCTTCCTTCATCTTGGTAGAAAGCCTCCGCTAATGATGTTGCTTGGACAAGCCCTTCATGGCTCCACAAAGCCATGAAAAGCTTTGACTGGTGTAACTACCTTACATACAAAATTGAGGTTCCCAAATACCTCCTGAAGCTCCCTCAAGGTGAACTTGACCAGGAGTAACATGCTCTGAATTCACTGCCTAGGGTCAGTCAATTTATCCTCAGGCAATATACTGGATTGCTGGACAGTCCAACTCAACTCCTAAATAGATAAGGACTGTGCATGGTCCATTGTTTTTCCTCCTGCCAGGGGGAAAAAAGAACCAATCTCCCCCCCCCCCGCCAGCTCCTGAGTCAGCTCCTGAAAAAACCACATGATGTATTTGCATCTCTGCCTTCTGCAAAAAAAAAAAGTCATCCGAATAATGTACCACATGGGGGAGCCCCACCCTGTGCTTCACTGCCCACTCCAAAAGGAAACTGAAACACTCAAATGTCATGCAAGAGATGGCGCACCCGATAGGGAATGCCCTATCTATGTAGTAGAAACCATCAAAAACAAAACCTAGTAACTCAAAATCCCTTGGATGCCTAGGATGCACTAATAGTAGATGAAATGTAGACTTAATGTCACATTTAGCCAACTCAGCACCATATCCACAGACCCTAACCATGCACTTTGCCACACTGAATGGTATGTACTGGATTTATAATTAACTGAATCCTCTACTGGATAAGACAAATGGTGAATCAACCAAAATTCACCAGGCACCTAATGGCGCTTGGGACTCGCAGTTCAACAAAAAGGCCAAACACCCTCCCCTTGGAAACTTCCTCGTTAATCTTTTTCTGTACCATATCCTCAAGCCCTTGAACTGATTTTAGATTCCCTGTAATGGTGACAATCCTATCACCTTGTACATGGATCTTAAAAACAAATTTAAAACTCTCCCTAAAATATCTGACAGTTTCTAAGACTCCAGCCACTTTTCCAGGACTGGAAGCCTAATTGGACTGGGGCCCTTTTGAAGGATTAGTCAGCCCTGGGGGGTGACTTCTTGAGTCCTCTGAAATCCATGCTTTCCTCTGCTGTTGGACATTCCCTGAAACAAGTGGCTGATTTGTGTGGTGCTCCGCAAACGGAGCACTGATGCCAGAATTTGCATGGCCATTGACTCCATCACCCTCAGGTGTTAACTCCCAACAGACCAGGCAGGGTTGAACCATTTGGCCTGCCAGTGCTGGGGAAGTGATGGACACAGCCACCCGCTGAATGACATGACCACTATCAAATCAATCTCCCAGGTTGGGATGTGAAGGTGTTAATAGCAGTCCGCTTATGAAATCCCTCATAGAATAGCCACACATGCTCCAGGAAATCCACATACACTCTGTAGACCGGATCCATATACTGAATCAGTGAAAAGGCTCCTGAGGGCTGTGTCTTCACTATGGTCCCAGCATAGATGAAAACCCCAGGTAGCCAATTAGCCCAGTACCTCTCAGGTTTCTTCCTTCTAAACCTATCTCCCCTTCTATCTTCATCTTTGTCTCCCTTTTTCTCCTCCAACTCTCTGCTTAGGAGCTCAAAAATATCTACAAAATTTCATTTCCAAATATGTAGAAACTGTCTTGTAAATGTCCATAGTTTTCAGCTTTGTGTGCAGGCAATGAAGGAACAACGATCCAAACTATGTAGATTCCATTGCCCAACAACAGCTTCCTAACCCATAACTGAATCCTAATTAAATCTTTTAAATGCATAACACCATCCCTGTAGAAGTGCATGTGATGATAAAAGTTGATTCTGGAACGATTGATAGTGCTAACAAGAGTATTGAATTTAAATTAGAATGTAGAGAAGGTGGGTTTTACAGGCTATCACTAATTCTTATCAGTTTTTATTTTTGCACATACAGACACAGACAGTCCTTTGCTAGATTTCAATTTGCAAAACTGTTGGTTTACATGAAGCTGTTCAGCAATCTCCTAAAAGAAAATGATTTTATTCAGTGGTCTTTCCAAGGCAAATGAATCAAAATCATGATCAGCAGAAGACAAGAGATGTATCTGACTTTTGAAATGACTCTTGGTTTTATGGAAAACTCATTCCAACAGCAAAATAACTAAAACCTTTCAGACAGAGATTTTTTTTCTTAACCACATTTCACCTTCATGTCACATTTAATGTACTGTTCCCTCCCCCCCCCCCGTGCAAAAAAATTTCATATGAAGCAGGCTACATTTCCCTCTTTTAGGGTTTTTTTCCTAATTATTCCAGGCAATCAAGGATATTATATTGACCATATTTCCTCATTTACCTAGTTTTCCTCTTGAACTCAGCTGAGATATTTACTGAAAAGAGTCAAAGAGAATTACAGCAAAGTATGTTCTGGCTTCATCTGAACAGCTGGAATACAGTCTTCAAATATCTCACAGGCTAAAGTTGAACAAAGGAGTAGGGCATTTTCGTTAAAGAAGCAGCAGAAGCAGAACTGAAATACATTTTCAACATCCATTTGTTGCAAACAAAATATGATTGTGGAAAACCAGGACAGAATTTAACTCTTGAGATTCCCCCTAGTTTGGGGTAACAAATCAAAAAGCACATACATTAACAAAATAACAACATGCATGTTGTTGGGAGAATTGTACTGAATATCTCAAAAGTATAAGTCAAAGCTCATATCCTGAACAAATAACAAATCACTAAGAGTTCAGTCCTAAAGATTTAAATGTCATGAAGGGTATGCAGAAACTTTTACTGATAGAAATCACCTTATGCCAGTGAAAATACCTTTTTACAAACAGGAAGAGAGCAGCACTATGGAGTGATTGGAAGGAGGACTGGGGCTGCCGCTGCCAGAAACGTGAGTCAACGGTCTGGCCCCTGAAGAGCCCTAGCAAACTACTCCCCCAGGAAAAATCACTATCGAAGCTGGCTCTCCCAACACTTCTTATGTACTGGATGTGAGGAAATCTGATGGGGTATGTTGTACCTCTCTGATCCGTTACAGGTGGTGCTTCATCAGCATGAGGAAGAAGATTTATTTGCTCTGCTTCAGACTGCTTCAAGGATGTACCAGGCAGAACCTAAACACTACATTTCATTCTGATTGATTGATTGGTTGGTTGATTGGTTGGTTGGTTGATTGGTTGGTTGGTTGATTGATTGATTGAGACTCATATACCACTCACCTAGAACATGTCTACTCTGGGCAGTTTAGCAGAATGGCTCCTTAGCAGAAACTCTAATGAGAACTGAAGGGGGGGGTTGAAAGAGGTTGCCTTTTGTGGGTGAAGTTAATGGACAAAGTACCTGATTGGATAACATCATGTTGGGAGGACATCGATTTAAGATCTAGCGAGGAGTTAGAGGCTGCTGCTGCTGTTTTTGGTCAAGCTAGCCATCTTTTCATCTGTCTGCCTCCAGATGATGGATTAGGTCTAGAGACACTGTAGTAGAGACTCAGTCATGATTACTTAGCTGGAAAATAGTTTTTGGCAGAAGTAGCTAGCTTTTATTATTTTATGGGGACTGCTTTCACATAAGCTCAAATAATTATTTGAAAATGAATTGCTTGATGCTTTTTCATTACTTTAAAGCTGTATAACTGCTTTTTTGAATTATTTTACTTTTTTATAATTTTTAATAAACTTGTTAATATTTTTCCAAGGTGTGATTATTGGGGGAGGAGGAAGTGGGTTTGAATGTCTAAGGAAGTTGCCTAGCCAAATTACTATGTTCGCTAAATTTAAGTACAGTGGGGTCTCGACTTACGAACTTAATCCGTATTGGAAGGCAGTTCTCAGGTCGAAAAGTTTGTAAGTTGAATCTGCATTTCCCATAGGAATGCATTGAAAACCATTTAATCCGTATCTGCTCTTTTCGTCCATAGAAACTAATGGGAAGCTGCTATTCTGCCTTCTGCCACTAGAGGGGGATATTTTTTCTTTTTTCCTTTTAACCTAAGGTGACTTAGCTTTAAAAAAAGGAAAAAAAAAGAGTTCGTAACTCGAATCTAAGTTCGTAAGTCGAGTCCATATATTCATATGAGAGCGGTTCGTAAGTTGAAACGTTCGTATGTTGAGCCGTTCATAAGTCGAGACCCCACTGTACTGTATTTTGGGTGGACTACCTTGTCTGGTCAGTGTACTAAATGCAAAGTGCACCATCTGCAGAATAGGATGTGGAGGCTTGTTTGTTTGTTTGTTTGTTTGTTTAATCCTGTGTAAACCAGAGCTTGAGTGGCAAGCCAATTTGGTGCTATGTCACTTACATAAAACTTTTAAAAATCAGTTTTACCTTCGTTCTCCACAGACAGATTACGGTATCCCTTTAAAGGGAGGAATAGGCTAAATAGAATTACTTGAGGTGCAGTATGGGTTTCTGCTCTGAAACCACTTTATGTGGTTGCAAAGATCACTCCAAATGGCATACCACACCTGAAAGCAACCCTGTTTAGTCTGATCCAGCTCCTGACTGCATTTTGACTGCTGCCAAATTGCATCCCCAATTTTTGACTCAAATTGGTCAAATCTGTCTTTCTCACATGTGGAGCCTGAGAGAGTGAGTCAGTCAAGAATCAAGAGTGAGTCAGAGTGAGAGTTAGTTAGTCAGAGGCAGAAGAGATAGAGATTGAGTTAGAGACTGGTTAAGATAAATAGCTAAAGAAGATAATAATTAATTATATGGCAAGAAGAAAGAATGTATAGAGAGACCTGTGAATGATTTGCTTGTGTACAATGAACATCTGAAGAACATCTGTGATTATTATTAACTTTGCTACACTTCAATAAATAAGTTTTATTTACATTTACCAGACAAGTGTTTGGACAAACGTCTTTTATCTTGTGCATAGAGGTAATCCACTGATGGCAGTGAGGGAAACAAAGACTGGAACCTTTGTGAGGGCACAAAATGTAGGTGCTTCATAGAGGTGAACGTCACACTTGGGCCTCCAGATATTATTGGACCTCAACTCCCATAAATCCTGGCCAGCAGAGGTGGTGGTGAAGGCTTCTGGGTGTTGTTGAGTCCTCATCCTCACAGAATAACTCCTCCAGCAAACCATGGTAGGCTTTCCCTGAGGGTGGGGAGATAAGCCCGAATGTTTTCGGGCAAACAGCCTTCCCCAGCTTTACAGTCCCCAGACATGATGGACTTCTTCTCCTGTTGGCAATTGTATTATACAGTGGTGCCTTGCTTAGTGATGTTAATTCGTGCAGAAAAATCACTGCTAAGCGATAACATCGCTAAGCGAAAATAAAAAGCCCACAGAAATGCATTAAAACGCGATTAATGCATTCCTATGGGCTTAAAACTCACCTTTAAGTGAAGATCCTCCATAGCACCGCCATTTTCGGTGCCTCTAAAGTGAGGAATCCGTGCCTGAAAACAGTGGGCGGCTATTTTGTTTACCCGGCGGCCATTTTGAAACCACTGATCAGCTGGCCGAAAATGGGGGCTTTGCGATGATCACTTCCCTGTGATCATCGCAAAGCAAAATTTCCCCATAGGGAAGATCGCAAAGCAGTGTCGCTAAGCGATTTCATCGCTATACAGAGTGATCGCTATGCGAGGCACCACTGAACTTCATGTAATCTATCTAGAAAAGTGGGGACAAGTTTGGGAAAGGCAATTTTAGAGCAGGAAAAAGAGCACTTTTAAAAGAGACCATTACATTTTTTTGACAGAGTTAGTGATAAAGCACTCCTGCAAATCCCATTGCTTATTTTACAATTAATGTTTTAATTAGCAAATTAACAATGCTAATTCAAGGAATTAAACATTTTCAGTTTTAAATATTCACCACAATGACTCAATCTTCCAACTTTTAGCACTAACAAATTAATTTTGAAACTTAATCATCTGAACTCTAGCAATAACTATCATTTCCTGAAAAAAGTTTATGAGGATTTACTGAAAATGTTTCCCCCCCCCCCAAATGCCCATGCTTTATTTGTGGATGTCTTTTAGCTGGATCTTCCTTTGTAGAGGCATATAAGACAAAGCTTTACTATGCTGTGCTCGAGTAATCCCTGTCACTTTCAGTTCTAGCCTATTCTACCTAGCTTCCCAGTTTCTCTGCAAGAATACATTTGGTACACTGTGTTACTGCTTGCCTAGCTTAGTTACTTTTGGTTAGTAAAAAAGAATTTTTCTGACTTGTTCAAATCAAGTCCTGGAGTGTGTGAGAGAGATTCTATGTAAATGATATATTTTGCCAATTTTTATTTCATAGAATATTTTTAACTTATGAAAGTATTAAAATGTATTCCATGTGATAGATATTAGCATTTTTGAATGGATTAACCATGCTCAGAGAACAGGTTTTAAATCCTGTGTTAGCTGATCGTCTGGTTGGAGAAATGGGGTCTGTGCACAGGGGTGGAGTGTGCTCGCGAGTGGGTGGGGTGCATGCTTGCACATGCGCAGGGGGCAGGGCGTGCCCACAGGTGGGTGGGGTACACATATGGATGGGCAGGGCATCCATGTGTGCATGCGTACATGCGGGGTGGCAGGAGATGTGTCTCCGTGGCCTAGTCCTACCAAGGCCACGGCCCAGTACCGCGCCGTGTACCCGGGGGTTGGGAACCCAAGGTCTATAATAGCTCTACACAACTGAATTCAGTTTGTTAAATTTCTAATTGTTCAGGGATGCACTACCAGGGAACTATTAATTACAAACTCAACAGAACAAAGCCCAAACATTTTTTGATTCATGAATCTATATAATGTCCACTAACTATGAAAAAAGTCTGGCCAGAGCTATAATAAACGGCTTATATTTCCTATTTTCCCAACACTGCGAGGCTGCCATGCAATTGCAGGCCTTAATATACCGCTCTGGGACTGAGTTTAACTTGATGTGTTGTAGCTTCTGTAGGCCTGGCTTGGAATCAGTGCTTGATGCTACTGTTACATCTTAATGTATCTCTGAACAAGTGAGGACCCAGGAAGCCAAATGCAAACCAGCAGCAAGCCTGGCTTGCCAGCTGCTTAACATGTGTTAGCTGACTGTCCCGTGTTTCCCTGAAAATAAGACAGGGTCTTGTATTAATTTTTGCTCCAAAAACGCATTAGGGCTTATTTTCAGGGGATATTTTATTTTACAATCATGTCATCTTCTCCTGGTTGCTGCACAATGGTGGAGGGTGGGGTTTCACTTAACTGAGGCTTATTTTTGGGGTAGGGCTTATAGTACCAGCATCCTGAAAAATCATACTAGGGCTTATTTTCAGGTTATGTCTTATTTTGGGGAAAACAGGGTAGCAGACATAGGATTTATCAAGTTCCTGATGCCTAAAGTCAACATATCAACCCATTTGCAGGGGTACCCATATGCTAACTATGCTACCCAGTGCCCACTTACATCATTAGCAGTTTTTATTTTTGCAAATGCAAGTTTCTAGATGTTGTGGAACTAGAAATAAGGGGGCAAAGTGTGTAATCATTATTTACTATGTAGAAAACATAGCCTTTCGGTGGTATCATCCAATAATTGAAGTCACAGGTGAGATTGCCATTGCCAATAAGATGAGTATAGATTAGGGATGGGTATCATACACCCAATGGCCATTTTTGCGACACCTACAGTACAACACCTCCAGAAAAAGAGGGGGAATTGAAGCATTTGAAAATCAGCAGAGTCGTTTTCATGCTCCTTTCTTGGCTTTGCAGTGGTTCACTTTGTCCTATTTTAAAATAGCAGTTCTGGGATTTAACAGAATATGTAAGTCTTCAATCAGAATAATGATTTCCTGGAATGCAATTTCCCTCTGTGTTGATTGGTACCTGTTTAGAATTTCCTATTATATTTCTTAATGTTCAGACACCAGAAAACCAAGAACTATGATTCCCCAATGCCTGAACAGTTCCTAAACATCAAGACATGTGATAAGATATAACAATAAAAATAATACCCATGTGCCATCAGATCAGTTCTGACTTATGGCAACCCTTTTCGGGGTTTCCTGGATAGAGAGTACTCAGAAGTAGTTTAACAATCCCTTCCTCTGAGGACGCCCTAGGATTGTGCAGCATAACGAAGGTCACACACGCTGCTTCCTCTGGGATGCTCATTAGGGAACTGAATGCCCAGTCATCAATTAAGAAGAAAGGAAGCCAAGAAATAAATAGTTTGATTGAGGGCTTCCTCATAAAATCAAGATATGGAGTTGCAATTTTGAACAAAAAGAAAAGCAGTAAAATATATGTACTTACTAAGCAAATTATAACAAACTTTAAATACCTGGCATGAAATCAGAAAAGCAGGTGAGAGCAGTTCCACTGTGTTTTGTTCATAGATTGTGCTATGGATTTGGGGTGGCTTTTTTTGCAAGGAGCGCAGAGGCTGCTGGTCTAACTGGGGAAAATTCATTCTTGAACCTCTCAAGATCATTTGCCTCAATGCAGAGAGACAAGTCCATCTAAGAAAGGGATTACTGAAGAATACTGAAACTTGGAGCAGGGAATATTGCCAAGTGAAGGGGATATTGCTGCCTACAGAGAACAGTCTAGAATCTATAATTTAGTGTAGCAGTGATTGGGCCAAAGAATCTTTAGCCCCAAACAAAATAAAATAGCTAAAGACAGAAAGTAATACTCTTTCTACCTAGGGCTTTACACTGCACTTTTGCACCAGCAAAGGATTATATAATAATATCACCATGAACACTATCACCTGATATTAAAAATGAATTTATTGACAATATTTCACCCTACCTTTACCCTTAGAAAGGGCCCAAGGCAGCTTACATTATTAAAGGACAGTATGAATATTCACATTCATTAGCAACACTGGGCAAATCCCACATTTGTGGTCAGAAGCAATAGTGATACCACTTTATAAGAAGGGGGACAAGAACGAACCCTCAGATTATAGACCAATTAGCCTTCTCTCTGTAAGCTTTATGCCAGATACTTAAGCTTTATGCCAGATACTTAAATGGCAGACTAAGCTCATGGATTGAGTTGGAAAACATTTTAGGGCACGAACAGGCTGGCTTCTGAAAGACTTGCTCCACCTTTGACCATTGCATAGTTTTAAATCACCTTGCACAGAAGTATATGGGCCCTTATGGAAACGGCCTTTTGTAGACTTAAAGTCTGCCTTTCTTAGAGGAAATTTATGGAAAAAACTTTATTTTTCCTTGATTAACAAAAGGCTTTTATACATTATCAGAAGCCTCTATCAACAGTCCACAATTAGGGTAAGATGTGGAGTGGATAGAAATTTGTCAAGCCCCATTCAGTGTGCTAAGGTTTCATATTGGCACCCACACTATTCAACTTGTATCTCAATGACCTCTCTAAAAGTTGCTTAGCACCTGAATATCACCCCCTGAAACTGGCTAAAATCAATGTACCTCTGCTACTATATGCAGATGATGCAGTTCTCATGTCACTCTTGGAAATTAGTCTTAAACAAATCATATGTGCCTTTATGAGCTATTGCAGAAATAACTCACTAACAATCAATTTTGAGAAAACCAAAATAACGGTCTTCTCTAGATACAGTAAAACCAAAGATTGAGTTATTGAGAGTCAGCAGATAGAACAGGTTAAACAATCCAAATATCTGAGAATTACTTTTTCATGCTCCCTCTCCTGGTCCTACCACAGACAATCAGCAGCACAGGTGGCCAATAACACAAGCAAACTACTTAAATGATTTCACTATGTCCAGGGTGGGGAGCTGATTCCTGCAGCCCTAGAGACTCAAGCATAAAATCCTTGCGCAGCTTTGTATGGTATCGCTGTTTGGATTTGGGGTTTTAACCTCTCTGTTGAAAGTGTTTTATCAAATATATTGTGATCCTTATTTGCCATGCCAAGATGCATCTCTTCAGCCAGTCTGTGACTTGAAGCTGATATGCTGTCAGTAGAATGCCAAGCATGGCTACATGCATTTCATTATTATTTAAATAGTAATGCCCCAATAACCAAGTAGCTACCTATACTATTTTCAAAAAGATATCTTTGCTAGTGTAGAACTTTGCAAATATCCCTGTTATATTTCATCCTGTTGTTTTCAGCCCAATGCTCAAGCCTATCAAGATCTTTTTAAATTTTCTTCCCTGTCTTCCAAGGTATTAGCTATTCCACCCTGTGAC
The DNA here is from genome assembly GCF_051106095.1 of Pogona vitticeps. Lineage (NCBI taxonomy): Eukaryota > Metazoa > Chordata > Lepidosauria > Squamata > Agamidae > Pogona > Pogona vitticeps. The sequence continues at coordinate 73,711,451 of NC_135788.1, read as the reverse complement.
AGAAGTCTAACCAATTTTGCCTAGTAACAGCAGAAATAAGGTGATTGGCTGGGAGAATGCAGGAGATGAGCCAGTCCAGGAGAGCCTGCAGAAGGTGGAGTCAAAGAAAGCAGAGGAGAGTGAGAGTTACAGTGGTGCCTCAATTTATGAACTTAATTGGTTCCGGAACTCCAGTCATAACTCAAAACGGTTGTAAGTCAAAGCACCATTTCCCACAGGAATGCATTGAAATTCAATTAATCTGTTCTGGCCAGAGGAAAAAAAACACCAAAAAAAATCACTGCAAGACCCATCAGAAACACGATTAATCCTTTCCAGCCGATGGGGGGGAAGAAAAGCAAGTGAAATGGGCAAGGCCCATTGGAAATGCAAAAAAAAAAAAAAAAGCAAAGCAGAAAGCAAGCAGTGTGTGCAATACCCACTGGAAATGCAAAGAAAACAAAGCAAAAATCAAGCAGAACATGCAAGATCCTTCGGAAATGGAAGGGAAAAAACCAAAAAACTGAACCCCCCAAGACCCATCACAGCACAGAAACATAGCCCCCCAGCCCAAAACCATGCTGCAAAACCCACCCAGAACAGTTTTTAGAAAGCAGCATCTTACCTTACCAGGCAGTCCGAAGCTTCCTCCGATCACTCACTCTAACCATTGGGGCGAAAGAGCTACAAAGAAACAACCTCTTTGCCTACCAACGGTTAGCAATTTGAATTTCCTGCCTTTTCCCCCTGCCTTTTTATGTTCGTAACTGGAAGCTTCAGCCACAGCTGGAGCTGGTCATAACTCGAAATAGTCGTAAGTCGAGGCACCACTGTACTTTGTATCTGGGAGAGGGAGGTTGTATGTTTGAGAGCTGGCATGTTTGCGAGGTGGCATGTAACTCAATATAAATTTAAGTTGAACTCTGTTTATGTTACTAGTTGTTATGTTATCATAAAGAACATCTCATATGTTTCATTCTAAAACTGCTTGGGCTCGTATGTTTATGGTTGAACACAAGCCTTTTGAAGTTAGGGTATTTTAAATACGTTTATTCTGGCTGAAGGTAGTCATTGGTGGTGATACCGAAGCACAATCAAACTAGATTTTAGTATAACCCTTAGCAGAGAAACATTCACAGATAGTATAGGATTTTCCTTTAGTTACTCTTCCCTGCACCCCCCTTCAACTTTGATCTAGCAGATGGCTATATAAAGAATGTGGCCAAGAAGGAACCAGGCAATAATAGTCCGAACACCACCAGCAGGGGAGCCGGAGAGTGAAGACCACATATCAGGGCCCAGGAAAGAAACACATAGACAAACCTAAAGATAAGACAGCTGAATTAACTGACAGAGTAGTAACACTGAGGGAGATTGGGCAACCTCAGTACAGTGAAAAAATGTTTGAAGTAGCCAAGTGGCAGAAATAAAGAATTTGAAGGATGGAAAAGAGAGCATTCTCCTCAGCAGGTGTGACCATGGAAAAACAGTTTACCAAGATAAGAAAAAAAAATATGTTTTCAATGTGGTAAAGAAGGACATTTCAGGGGGAACTGCACAGAAAATGTTGTTAGGGGAAAGTGTGCCCTGTGAAGACAGTATATTATGTTTCAAAACTTGATAATTCAGATCAAACCACTCACTAAATGAAGAGACAAACAGGCAATTTGCTATGAAGACAGGACTGTCAGACGGGAATGAGACCAGGTTGAGGCAAGAAGTGAAACATTGTTTGTTACAACAAATACAAAGTTAATGGAAGAAGATGGAGAGAGGTTTCAGATTCAGGACAAAGTAATGTGGGGTGTGAGATACATGCTAAAAAGTGTGTTTGAGTCACCCTAATGTGATGACTCAAACACAGTACTTTGGCCATCTCATGAGAAGAAAAGAGTCCTTGGAAAAAACCTTGATGTTAGGAAGGTGTGATGGCAAGAGGAGAAGGGGACGACTGAGGATGAGATGGCTGGACAGTGTCTGCGAAGCAACCAACATGAACCTGACACAACTCCGGGAGGCAGTAGAAGACAGGAGGGCCTGGCGTGCTCTGGTCCATGGGGTCACGAAGAGTCGGACACGACTAAACGACTAAACACACACAATGTGATGATATCCAAGGAAAATATGTTACCTCACAAAAGTGTTCTATCAAAAGGATTAGTAGCATCACCATTTTCTGTCCCTACAGCCAATGTACATATTCAATATAAGGACTGGGCAGGACCTTGGAAGTTAGTTGTCACTGATGATATTCCAGCCCCATGTCTAATAGGAAATGATCTGACCAGACACATAAAAGTGTGTGTGTAATAACCCAATCTCAGAGCCTAATTCAACCCTTGATGCAACCTGAGAAAGGAACTGAGGGAGAACAATCTGATAAAAATGCTCCTCTTCCAAATAAGTATCAAAACCTTGATGAGTCACCCAATTAGGCACAGGAAGAAAGTAATCTGTATGTTTTTAAAGAACAAACTGCCTCAGAGCTGGCAACGGAAGAAAACACAGATGAAAATCTGAAATCTTTATTAGACTTGGTGAAGTCTAATAATGAAATGAAACTAGTTACCTTGCCCATGATAGTTATAAGAAAGGTAGAAAACAAAATAAGTTGAAGAGTTAAATATTATTGGTTGTGGCATGGACATGACAATGTCTTACTCCTGGTAAGTCTCCTTTGTAAGATGTTCCCCACACCAGCTAGAGAGATTGCTGTGAAAATAAGATGCCAGTCTACTCCCCCCTTCTTCCCCATCTGCTGTTTTGAGTAGTCCTGCACAGTTTGATGCCATTTTCCTTGCCCAGGAAAAATGAAATTATGTGCAGAAATCATAATAAAAATACACACACTGGCATTCTTCCTTTAAAAAATATTTTTAAATGACCATGAAATCTCAAGAAAAATTCCATGAGATTTGCAACAAGGTTTCTCAGAGAGAGAAAAAATACTGCATAGAGAAATCTTGTTGCAAGAGAAAAGATAAATGTTTCAACAGAGGGCGAAGCAGCTGAATCAAACACTATTAAGGAGGCAGATTGGAGTCCTTTGGTGTATTGAGCCAATGTGGTGGCCATAACTGCTTGACTGAGCAGCAGGGTCTTGCAGAGTTTGAGCAAAGTTGATAATCAAGCATGCATCCACATCAAAGACTCTCTTCAATCATACATCTGCTACCAGATACTCACCAAACTCTCCCTATCCAAATTCATCCTCCTATTCCATTATCACCAATAACCTAATATTTATTAAAGAGAGCAGCACAAACAGGCCAGTACATGCAAGAAAGCTTATTGATACTATCATGGATCATACTGGGGTATATTTTTACACTGTGATTTAACTAGTAAGCATATAAACTAATGTGTACGAGTAACCTGTACTGTAGCAGGAGGAATGTAATTTCACAATTAGAACTGGGCATGAACCAAACTACAAATCAGAAGAGGGAGAAAAAAAACTAAAACAAAATTTGGTCTGGTTTATGGTTCAGTTCATGATCTGGTTTGAGGATCCTGTTTCACTGAAGCAAACCAAAGGACCTAGCTTTTTCCCTCGCAGTGCTTTATTTTGCTTTCGCAAAATGGATGCCCGCCTGCCCCTTCCCACTCTTCCATCACCTCCCTACCTGCTGCTACCATTGCCACTGCCTCCGCTGTTGCAGAGCACATGTGCAGAGGCAGTGGGCCCACCTCCTGGAAGGGAAGCCAGCCCATTGTCTGTGAAGATGGAGGAGGTAACAGTGTTGGCAGGACTAAGTAGGGGGGTGATGGAGGCAGTGTTAAGGAGGTGAGCAGGCAGGCAGTCTCCCCCCCCCCGCCATGAAAAAAACAAACCACAAACTGGTTTGTTTTCTGGTGGTTTTGTGATGGTTCATGGTTCATGCATAGCCACAAACCACCACAAAACACCAGTTCTCCAGTTTGTGCCCATCTCTACTCACAACTGCATCAAACTATATATGCATCACTTTCTAAGTTTAATTTTAGAAATTGTCCAAGCTAAATGAGAAGACAAAGCAGAGGCTAGAGCCAACCAAGCCATTGGAGAAATAATTTAATAGTACAGGAGAAATCCACTCACCCCTAGTTCCTTCTTAGCTGTATCACAGTTCACAGATACTCAATATCTGCTCATCAACACAGCTCCAGCAGAGGTACAGAGAGCACAAGTGCAGATGAAGCAAGCATATGGGCTAGCGCATTGGCAACAGCCGAAGTATGTCACAAAGGACAGCAAGTCAACTGACATAGCCCTTTATTTGCCAGTCCTTTAGTATGAAATGCAAGTGAAGTAAGCCAATACGTATCTTTCATCTTCCTGACTACCTTCACTGATCTAGGGTCTTTGTAACTTTGTGCCTCTTTTGGAATTCTTTATTGAACCAGAGTGTGTTGAGGACAATAAAAAGGTGTGGTATGAAAATGAAGGTATCAGACAAAGATTAGTCCACCAACAAATTTAGCTTTTATTATATGTTTTGAAGAAAAAACAGTTAGCAGCTGTGATATTTCTTTAAAAACCTTTTAACCTTCAAACATTTAATTGTTTAACTGTAAAAGCCATTAGATGAGCAAAAGACTGTTTCCCTACACATGTCAAAATCTATAGTTAAACAACTTCTTTCATGTCATCTTAGTCCTTTAGCAATGCAGTTCACAATTTTGTTTTCATATAAGTTTCCTTTTGTTCCTAGGTCCTCTGTCACCCTCTTTCTGGACAAGGCAAGTATTGCACCACCTGAAGGTCATGTTGGGAAGTGGGAGGAAGGGGACTCAGTCCCTCCCCACACCGTCCCCTCCTTGTGGCTGACCTGCTTTGTCAGGGAGGGAGGCTAGGCTGCTCTGGGCCACTGTCTCCAAGGAGGAGGGTCCATTTGGCTGTCACCAAATTCTGCCACCGCCACCTGCCCAGAGGAGTGAATGAAATGAGCAAGGCAGCCACAGCCAGAAGAGGGGAAGCGAGGTGTGGAGAGGTGATAGGAGGCAAGACTCCCACACTTCCTCACCCGCTGTGCACTACACCTCACCCAATGGCTCCATGGCAGGTCTGAAATTTTGCTCCCCTTAGAATTTTGCACCCAGGGCAACTGGCCCTGTGCCCCACCCAATGCTCTGGCCAACAGAGCAAAAGTTGCTTCAAGAACCCAGGAAGAACAGAAATGTTTCTCTGAAACTATAGAAGAACGAAGTCCCACATATATTGATCCACCAAGGTGGGAGATCCACAACATAAAGGAAACAGCTCCAAGCATATAGTCTTTAAAGCCAAAAAAATAAAATACAAACAGAAATGCAAAGATCACTATGTGGATTAATCCATCCAGGGCACCCTCCTGCACAAACCCATTGAGAGTCTACTGCTTAAAGCAGGATGAAAACAGCCTCAACACCTTTCAGGTGAACAGCAACTGCTGCCTCTCAGGGCTCTCTCTCACTCTTTCTCAATTCAAATAATGAATCACAGCCTCTTCCTAAGACTTCATCAGCCACTGGGATGAACTAAAAAGTCCATAGCAGATCAATACCTTCTCAGTCTAGCTTGAATTTTGGACATTTCTTGTTTTGTTGCTGCAAAATATGTTACTGTATAGCAACTGTATAGCCCATGGCCACCATGAAGACTGTCCTTTCACTGACCCAGTGGGCTAAAAGGGATGTCCAGAAAAGCCCACAATGCCCCGAGAGTGCCATCACGAGGCACAGGGCAGCCAGGAGTGGAGCCGAAAGCAGCTCCTGACTGGGCACCTCATTGGGTCCCAGAAGCATCTGCTCACCCTCCCTTCTACATGCTAGGCCTCTGCAGCCTTTCTCAGGGAGGGAGCTGGGGGCAGCCACCAGGCACTCAGGATCATGGGTGAATTAGACAAGGCCCATACCCCCCCAAGGAAAGGAGGGAAGGCATGCTGGTTTCCTCCCCCCCCCAGCTGACAAGCTGGGTTTCGCTTGCCACCACATCTCACCCTTGAAGCATTCCCAGAGCTTGCTCAAGGCTCCTGGGGAGTGTCAGCGCTCTCGTCCTGCATAGGGGTTTGTTCCAGCAGCCTCCTGTTCAGTGGGCTTCCTTCTGTCTCTACAGCCCCACGGAAGGGCAGGAATCTGCCATCGCCTCCTTTTATGTGAGGCAGAGCCAAGGCAGATGATCACACAACCAGTCTGGGCATCTGCCTCCCTCGACCTGGGTCCTCTTTGGGTTCTCTAAGAATGTTGTGCCTGGGGCATCTACCCCGGCCACTGATCCTCACACTCCCACATTAATCTCAAAAATGCCAAGTTTTTGTTAAGCTTCTAGTTCCCATAGTTAAGTAGATGGTGTTCCATGTCCTCCAAGTGTCAATTTCCTGAGCTGACTGGAAGAAATTTCTATGATCTGTTGAACCCCTCTGATAAGAACATCTCTAAACTCCAAATAACTTAATGATCTATATTTTGAGCAGAGGATTGGATACAATTATTTCATAGGCCCCTTCGATGTCCATTATTCCATGATTGTATGATTCTGTGATAATGTATAAGCAGAAGAGAACTATTCTGGAAGTAAGAAAAAAAATACTAAATGGCTTTGGTTGCTGCATGTGTGGAACATTCTACTATGCCTCTAGGAAATTAGCAGGACAAGAACCAAGGACTTTTGGATCCATTCTGCAGGTTGACGTGTGAAGCAATACACAGCTCCAAATGGAAATTTTCCCATGATTTCAAAATTATCTAAAGCTCCCATGTATAGGCATCCTGTTAAATGGTGTTCCTTTACTGACAGAGGTACAAAAGCTTACTGATCAACTTCTGCCATCAGTTGAGAGGACACAGTTTTAGTGTCTGCTGCATTTTCTTCTTTCTTACATACAGTAGGTTCTTGCTCCCCTTTCACAGGCTTCAGGTCTTCAGACTCTGGGCTTTGGGGCCCAACTTTGCTTCTTTAGTTTTCCTGTGGTTAAATCCCATGACAGAAACTGACCTCTGCTCTGAGCTGCCTCCAGTTTTAAAGTTATGTGGAGAAAAGACTTTCCTTTGCATATCAAGATTCTTGCATATTCTTTAGCACGGTTTTATTGCTATATAGAGTTTCTTTAAATAGAATGCATTGCAAAGAAGCAGTCTTGATTGCAATGGTGGGTCATTACACATAATGACAGTAAATGCATCCTATTTATTCCCTCTGCCTAATCCAGCTCTTCGATTTTGAGAAAAGCTCAGCTCTAGCATTCTTCAAATCAATGAACTATATATAAAGACTTCTGTGATTGGAGAGAAAACAGCCCTCACATTATGTACCAATGCTCTTATTTTCTTCACTAACATTTGTGCATTATCACGTCATCATCAATAAGGTTTTATTTAGCCTGGAAAATTGTGGCAACATTTCTCTCATCTTCTGATAAATTGTTGAGAATGAAGGTGACCTATATTCCAGGAAAGGGCAGGGACAAAGGCAAAAACTTAGGTCCAAAAATACTAGCATGTTTTAGTTTAAAGGTCTTACAGGTAATAACTAATGTTTAGAGGAAAATATTCAATCTTTTGATGGAATCTGTAGAATGGAAAGAAAATGGAAACAAAATCACCAAACCATGACATTGTGGGAAACAGGATGTATCTGAGGAAATCTAGAGGATCAGACCAGCGGGCAAAGCCTAAAGTTCCTCATCCCAATACACTGCCGAAGTTGCTTTGTAACCTTTTTGCTAAGCACTTTAAGGATAAAATTGCTCACTTCATCATTGACTTCGATGTTATCAGGACAGGGTCAAGCAAGTTATTTACTGCTCCCTGTAGCTCAGTTGTTTGGACCAGTTTCAGCTGATGCATTATGAGAACAGATACAGAAAAGGCAACTGACAAGATGTTCTCCTGATCCTTGCCCCTCATGGCTGATTAAAGCTAGGCATGTGAATAGTGCTTGCTACCCATGAGAAGATGCTGAGAATCCCTGTATACTATGGTTCTTGCCAGTTTTGAAAACACTTCTGTTGGAGGGGGGATTGTATGCACTTGGCAGTTTAGGCATTTAACAATCACTTTGCAATCTTTGACCCCCAACAGTAATACAAGAGAACAGCATGGATTTTTGGGTATGAGACGTGGATCTCACACCCTCTTGCTTTCTGAAAGAGGAGAAAAATGTTTCTTTTCTTCTCATGGTGAACATTTCTTCCCCCAGAGAAATCTCATCAGAATTCTCAAAGAATTTCTCAAATGTTTTGTCATAATTTCTTTTTCTGAAATAAATGCTAAGCTGCACAAGATTTTTACAATCCCTGTGCAGAATGCCATGCTTCCTATGCAAGAATCACCACAAAAGGCATTATGTTTTACAGTATTTGGTAATTTCCTGGTGAGTACATATCACATCCCTACTTCTAGACCCATTTCCATCTCTGGTTTAGGTCTGGATTCAGAACTGAATTGCTCTTAGTCGTCATGATGACTATTATCGAAAGAGAGACAGTGAGAATGCAACCATGTTGTGCTTGCTTAAGCAATCAAGAGCTTTTTACCATGGAATCCTTCTGTGTTTGCTCAGTGGGTTGGGAACTGGGGACACTGTACTTCAGTCGTTTTTACCTCCAGAAGAGCTTCCAGAAATTGGAGAAATTGTTTTCTAAACCTCATAGCAACTGTGCTATGGTTGAACTCCTATGTCTAAAGCTACTTGGGATTATAGGAAATTGTTAGGAGTGGTCTTCAGAAAAGCCAAATTAGTATGCTGATGACACCCAATTCAACTTCACTGACTCAATATGAATCAGGTGAAGTCATTAGGGAGGTTTCATTCTTTTCTTTTTTTTAAGTCCAAACCCCAGAATTCTACATTCTGAACATTCCACCTTCCAGGCACACACAAAAATTGTGTTCAGTGGGAGGAAGCCTAGACCGGACAGCTTGATGGCTTCGGATAGGCCAAGCTCTGACCTAACTGCCTATAAGAAAAGGAAGTTGCACGAACAGAACTAAAAATGTAGGTTGTGATGACCCTCATTTTGCAGGTGCAAATCTGTGCAGGGTATTACATTAAATCACACAGCAGTTGTAAGTTTGTGCAGGGATAGCACAACCATAGGAAACTGACAAATATGAAAGCCTGAAATTGAGCTGTGTAATAAAGACATACAAAAATGCTACAGAGAATTCTAGGCACAAGCAGTGCTGTCAAACTTAATCTTGTGCAACAAATCATGGAGAAGAGAAAAACAAAGAAGAAATAAGCAAAGACTGTGCTCAGCATTTCTCCCCAGTGTTATTCTCATTCATCTCAGGGGTCCTGGAGAGATTCCCCACTGGGACAAAATGTCAAAAATCAGTAGCACCCAAAACACTGCTGAATACTCATTAAGTCCCTGCTTTGGCAAGTGTCAAACAAAAACATTCCTTTTCTCCCATGAAAACTGCTGAAAAAAGCCACGGCTCATTTATCGTTTCTCATGCATTTGGTGAGGCATTTTGAGGAGCAAAACCTGCAGCCTTTCACATCTTAATTTTGATTTCTATTTTCCTTCTGTCTGAATCACTTCTACAATAACAGAATTGGGTTCTGGGTGTTGAAATGGCAATGTAATGACTTTTTCTCACACTCTGTATACATTTTCAGTAGTTTGAGGAGCTGGCAGAATGGATGATGTTTCAGACTAAGACTTCTGGGCCAATCGAGAGAAGGTGAGCAGCAGAGAAATTCAATATCATTTGGCAAAACACACGGTCAAGTAGAGGTGGTGGTGGTGGGCAATGACCTTGGTTTCCAATATCCTAACCATTGTCAGGATGTGCTCAGGAGAGATCCTCAGAGAGAGATAAAAAAGGAATGACATCCCCAATGAGATGGTCTGGAGAAGAAATAAGTACTGATGGAGAGAGAAGAGAGGAAGAATCAACATCTGCGCCCTCATCCAAGGTTGACATTCCAGGAGAAGCAGGCCCTATAGCCATTAGGGAAGTCTGGCTGAAATGGAACATTGAGAATTCATCACAGGAATCAAGTATAAAGCCTAAATAGCCAACTGAGTGACAGGCAGGCACTGCTTTAATACATCTATGTCAAAAACATTTGCCTGTTGGAAAATAGTTGCCTTCATTTTGAATTAATTTCTCTTCCTTTCAGAGTCATTTAGCCAACTCTAACTACGTAGCATTGTGGCATCATCTTGCTTTCTGTCATCTACAACTATCCAATATTACCCTTGGGTCCAAGTTAGGAAGAACTGTTGTTTTTTTATTTGATTTGTTTCTTCAGTTGTTATATAACTGAATCTGATTGGATATATAGCATTACTATATCTTGCTCACGAGATAATTCCTCACTGGTTGAGACAGACCATTTGAACAATGTGGCACAAAAATATTAAAAATGACCTTGAAGAAGCAATAAGGGAAACAACAGCAACTAACAAGAATGCAAATGAACATTCTTTCAATCCCTCCAGCCTCACATTAAAAACTGAAAACAGGAAAACATTTGGCACAGCTCTAATTAGGTTCTATAGTCTTGTAAAAAAGAGAGTACACCCTCTATGAATGCTGTGCTTTTACATATCAGGATACAATAAAAATCATCTGGTCCTTAGCAAGTCTAATATTGGGCAAATACAACCTCAGATGAACAACAACAAATGACACATTGTGCCATAATTTACTTCACAAAAATAAAGCCAAAATGGAGAAGCCATGTGTGAAAAACTTAATACATCTTATAATTCAATAGCTTGTAGAATCATTTTTAGTATCAATAACTTGAAGTAATCATTTTCTGTAGAACTTTATCAGTTTCTCAAATCATTGTGGAGGTATTTTGGGCCATTCTTCTTTATAATATTGTTTCACTTCATTGAGGTTTGTGGGCATTTATTCATGCACAGCTCTCTTAAGGTCCCAACACAGCATTTCAATTAGGTTGAGGTCTGGACTTTGACTGGGTCATTGCAACACCTGAATTCTTTTCTTTTTCAGCCATTCTGCTGTAGATTTGCTGATATACTTAGGATCATTGTCCTGTTGCAGGACCCAATTTTGACCAAGCTTTATCTGTCAGACAGGTGGCCTTACAATTTACTCTAGAATACTTTGGCATACAGAGGAGTTCATGGTTGACTCAATGACTGCAAGGTGCTTAAGTCCTGCGGCTGCAAAATAAGCAGAATAAAGCAGAATAAATCATCCCTCCTCCACCACCATGCTTGACAGTTGAGATGAGGTGTTTGTGATGATATGCCATGGTTGGTTTTCACCAAATGTGGCATTGTGCAGTACTGCCAAACATTTCCTTTTGGTTTTGTCTCTCCAAATAATGTTGTTCCAGAAGTCTCGTCATCTGCCCAGATGCAACTTTGCAAACCTAAGCCCTGCTGTCATGTTCTTTGGCAACCATCCAAACAAACCAGCCTTCTTCAGTTTTTTTTCCGAACTGCACTGTCATGAATTTTAACATTTCACATGCTAATTGAGACCTTTAGAGTCTGAGATGTAACTCTTCAGGTGTTTGCAGTTCTCTTACCTTGAGGTGAATTTGCTTTGATGTTTACTCCTGGGGAGATGTTGGTGTTGTGTTAAAACACACCTGAATGCTCCAGACCAGCAAACTGCTAAAGCCCTGACTTTTATAGAGGTGGTCACACTTGCTAATGATCAATTACTCAAGGGCATTTGGTTAGCACCACCTGGCTGCTACTTAGCACCTTAATTCTTGGGTTCTCTATTTTGGCATTATTTTTGTAAAATAAATCATGGCGTGGTGTAATATTTCATGTGTTGTTGTTCATTTGAAGTTGTATTCACTTTATTTTCAGACTTGCTAAGGATCAGGTGATTTTTATTATGTACTTATATGTTAAACTATAGAATTCAAAGAGAATTTCTTTTTCACATGCCATCAATCGCAGGGAAAATCCTGGAACAGATTATAAAGTGGTCACTATGCAAACACCTAGAAAACAAAGCCAGAACAAACTAGAAGCCAATATGGATTTGTCAAGAACAAATCCTGCCAGACTAACCTGATCTTATTTTTTGACAGGGAAACCTCCCTGAGAAACAGAGGGAATGGTGTAGACATAGTATATCTGGACTTAAGTAAAGCTTTTAACAAAGTGCCCCATGATATTCTGATTAACAAATTAATTAGATGTGGGCTGGACATAACAACTGTCATGTGGATGCAAATTTGGCTACAGAAACATACTCATAAGGTGATGATTAAATCCTCCTTCTCAGACTGGGAAGATGTAACAAGTGAGACACCACAGGGCTCAGTCCTGGGCCCAGTGTTATTCAGGGAATGCTAATCAAATTTTACACAAATTTGGGTGGACTAGCTAACACTCTGGAAGACTGAAACAAAATTCAAAATTATCTGGATAGGCTGGAGCAATGAGCTGAACACAATGGAATGAAACTTAACAGGGACAAATGCAAAGTACTTCATCTAGGAAAAAGAAATCAAACACACAGTTACAAGATGGAGGATACCTGGTTCAGCTATACTACAAGCAAGAAGGATCTTGAAGTCATTGTAGATCACAAACTGAATCTGAGCGAACAGTGTCATGTGGCTACAAAAAAGGCAAATGCTATTTTAGGTTGCATTAACAAAAGTATAATCTCCAAAACCCCTTAAGGTACTTGTTCCCCTGTATTCAGCACTGGTTAGGCCTCATCTTGAGTCCTGTGTCTAGTTATGCACGCCACGTTTCAAGAAGGATGACAACAAATTGAAACAAGTTCAGAACACTTTTCAAATACTTGAAAGACTGTCATTCAGAAGAGGGGCGGGATCTATTCTGAATCACTGCAGAGTGCAAGACTTGCAGGTTACAGGAAACCAGATTTTGATTGAATATCTGGAAAAAAATTCTTCAGTGTTAGAGCAGTAAGACAGTGGAGCCAATTACCTTGAGATGTGGTGAGTGTTCCAACATTGGGGACATTCAAGAGAAACTTAGACAACCTCCTGGCAGATATTGTTTGATTTGTATTACTGCATTGAGCAGGGGGTTGGACTTGATGGCCTTATAGGCCCCTTCAAACTTCATGATTCTATAATTCTAAACACAACACTTAGTCAAGTAGATTTGAACTTTCTATGCCAAATCCTGCAGATTATGTTTTACTGTGTGCCTGCTTTTTATTTGCTTGCCTTTAACTCATCTTTTACGTCTACAAATAACTTTTCTTAAACTTCTGATTTTCCTGATACAAGGGAGCCTTCTGAGCTCACACAGACTCCCCTGGAGGGCAACTTGTACTGCACATCTGATTAGAAGAACAGAAACTTTTCCACGATCCAGTGAACCTGCATGCTGGGGTTTTAACCTTGGAAATCTGCCCTATTTTTTTTTCTTTTTTTAGCCTTGGAAATCTGACTTCAGTTTGGTAGCCACCATATAAGCATACTCAGACCACTTCTATCAACATCTCTCCTAAAGCTGCATTACCAAAAACATATATTTGTGCAAACTAAATGACCTCCCCATAGAAATATACAGCAAATACCTAGCCATCGGATTCTCCACTGGGACTCTTATTTGTTAAAGATCATTTTCAGCTCTATTCCTTCATTTTCTTTTTAAAGTAAAAAGAACAAATTTCCTCCCAATGTACCTAGACACATGAGCTATTTTCTGGATTTCTCCACTGCCAAGCTCTGAGGTCAGCGTTTTACTGAACTTACTTAGAAACTCATTTTACACATCTGCACTAAATGTGCGAAAGTCTGAAGAGAAGCACGTTCACACAGAGGTGCCAGAATGTACATCCCTGTCACTGCTTTAAGTCATGCAAGTTCAGGCAACTGTCTCAACAGGTTTGATGAGAATTTAACAGAACTGCACAAAAATAATATCCTTGCTCTTTTGCCCCATGAGAGTTGTATTTGGTCCCATCACTCTCTTAACTTTTGTACATAACACAACTAGAAACAACAGAGGAAACCAAACTTCTTAATATGTTGAGTTAAACTGTACCTTCCAATCTGAACTATACCTTCCAATCTGAATTATTTCCTGTTGCAACTTCACGATAAGGCTACAACTTAAAATATTTATTCTTTCTGAAGTCAAGAGTCATAGAAACTCTAAAATGTTTGGTAGCATTATAAATAATATCAGGAAAAATCCAAAGAAACGAAACTAAATTTAAAACAAAAACATGTGGCACCTTGAAAACTATTATATTCTAATGTGAACTTTCATGAGCACGTCCACTTTGTCAGACGTATGGAAACAGAATAAAATGTTGAATTAAATATTGGTTTAATACTAATATTCATTGGCTCTTGGATGTACATATGTTACATTTAAATGCACTAATTTATGGCTCATGCTCTTTTAGGGCTCTGTTGTAAAAAATCATCAGGAGACAGAAAACAGACACCAGGCAAAGATGAGGGATAAGAGAGAGGAGGCATGGGGTTTGAATGTTGGGAATTCACTTAAAACTCATGAGGGAGAGAAAAAGAGAATATTAAATATAAGAAATTAGTATAAACTTTGTTACATTGAAGGCCAACTAATATTCTACTGTTTTTCTATACTTTGGTTCTTACAGCAAAATGAGCAATCTAAACACAACTACAGTTGTGCACATGTCTGTAGCTTGTAGGTTGAATGGGTGAAGCACAATATTGTGAATGGTTAGAAAAGCAGGTTTCTAGGTAAGATATAACGGCATCTTAAATAGAAAGAACATGCTGAACCTGTATGACATGTTCTAAAACTGCTAAAAATTATTAGGCTATCATGCTGGTCATGTCGAAATAAATACCCTGTATTTTGAAGTACAGTGGCACCTCGCTTAACAAGGATAATCCATTCCAGCAAAATCGCTGTAGAATGAAATCCTCGTTAAGCAAAATAAAAAAGCCCATTGAAATACATTGAAAACCCTTCAATGCATTCCAATGGGCTGAAAACTCACCGTCCAGCGAAGATCCTCCATAGGGGCGGCCATTTTTGCTGCCTGTAAAGCAAGGAATCCATCCTAGAAAACAGTGGGGGGCCATTTTCTACACCCGGTGGCCATTTTGAAACAGAACAATCAGCTGTTTTTAGATCGTTGTAATGTGAAAATCGGCTCCCGAAGCAGGGAACCAATCGTCGGGAAGCGAAAAAAGCCCATTTAAAACATTGTTTTGCGATCACTTTTGTGATCGCAAAACCTAATCGTCAAGCAATTTCCTCATTAAGCGAGGCAATCGTTAAGCGAGGCACCACTGTAACAGCATTGCACCATAACTAATCACTATGTAGTCCGACACCAGTTTCATTCCAGGCAAACACACACACGAGTGTGCACACACACCATACATTCACAGGGTTGAATAATTTCTAAGATTTCTTACAGGTTTTTTGTTTAACCTTCTGAACTTGACAGGACAATGTGGGGTTTGGGAAACCTTCCAAAATGGTCTTGAGACCTCCTAAAGATTATTGAGACTAGGGATGGGATTTTCAGATCACTTCAAATAGGAAAACTATGAAGGAAGTGCATGGGGGTGGGTGGGATTCCTAACATTTTATAAGAGAGTCCTTTAAGTCTATAAAATATGGGATTACAAAAGAAAGGATTAAGAAATCTTCCATTTTTTCTTACATATTTCATATTGCCTTCAGTTGACCCTCATTGATATTCTAGTGAATAATGTTGTGGTCCTTACTAGGAGGGCTTTTAACAGCCAATAAGGAGTAGGGGAACATCTTGGAAGGTCGAAGAGAGAAACTCTAAGTCTTCAAACAAGCTGGAAAAATAACAATGGGTGATCTATTCCTTGGTGAATGACTTGTTTGATCATTGTGCAGCGAGAGCTTCAGCATCCATTTGGGGAATTTGAATTTCCTCACTACTGCTGCTGCTGTTCTTTCTTAATATCATTTTGGAATTGTATTTTTAAATTATAAGTTATTTCAATGGTCCTTCGTACTGTTTTTTTTTTCTTTTTGGCAAGTTTCTGGATTATTCCTTCCTTTCGATTCCTTTCAAAGGCCTTTTTACATTATTAATATTTGAGAGTAAAACCATCCCCGCTTAAAAGAAAAAAAATTACCTGAAGACTGAGACTGAGACTCTCTGAACTGCTACCCTGCCCTGTAGAGATGGCTGCTGCACTCAAAGCTTCAAAGTGATAGGAGGAGCAAACATGCACAAGCCAGCTGTGGTACAACACAATTTTATTAAGAGAAATATGCCAATACAGACAGCTGATCTCTTCTCAAAAAGAGAAAGTCCCAAAAATATGAAAACTAGATGCATATATACTGTTTACAGTCAGAGAGTCATAAACCCCCAAACCATGATTGGACCTGATCTACAAGAAGTTTGGATCCTTGCCCTAATTGCTGTCAGTGACCTATTGGTTCCTGACAGGGGAAGAGGGATGATGGAGAACCACCACCCTCCTTGTTGTCCTTTGGGTTTCCAGACATCCTGGCACCCCAGATTTGTATTCCTAGTCTGTGTTATCTTTATGTTGATGTTGCTCTTCCTGAAGACTAGGGATATATGCTGTAAATGAGCCATTTCACACCTCCCCTGTAATATCCTGCAACATTCCAATGTACCTGGAAGTCACCTATGCCTTATCATGCTTCTAGGAGTTGAGGTCAGCTAAAGTTTGCTAGATTTGGTGTGAAAGGTCTATCTATATGTGTGCCTGTGTACTTATATTCTAATGTTACTAAATGTGCCATTCCTTTTACTAATTCTAAATATTCAATATTTACTTGCTATCACTCCCCTCTTTTTAAATTCTTCCAAGTCAAACATTTAAGCTAGTAAAAGAATAGGGGTGGGGTGGGGGCATGATATGACAGCTAGACGCCAGGGTGGGACATAGGCTAAGGTACAAGGGCAAGAGTCGAGCACAAATGCATAAAACTAAGATAAGAATATCCAAGACAATAGCAGACATCAGTACATAATGAATCCAGGAGAGGTCTGGCATCCATGAAGTAAGCCATTACCAATCCCAAGTGTGTGAATTTAAATCTGCAATGGTATGTTCTCGATCCACCCTGAGATCAGCCAGTTCTTCATGATCCAGGACTAAGCTCTTGGATGAGTCATGAGAAATGCAGCAGGTTTAGTTGATATAGGGATGTGGTGGTGCTGCGGGCTAAGCCTTTGTGTGCTGCAGGGTCAGAAGACCAGCAGTTGTAAGATTGAATTCACGTGACAGAGTGAGCTCCCGGCACTTTGTCCGAGCTCCTCGCCAACCTAGCAATTCGAAAGCATGTAAATGCGAGTAGATAAATAGGTACCACCTTGGTGGGAAGGTAAAATGGCGTTCCGTGTATAGCCATGTGACAACGGAAACTGTCTCCGGACAAACGCTAGCTCTACGGCTTGGAAACGGGGATGAGCACCGCCCCCTAGAGTCGAATACGACTTACTAAAATGTCAAGGGGAACCTTTACCTTTACCTTTGTCGGTTCACAGGGCAACTTCGTGCTTTGTGAGTCATCAACGTTTGATGATTCACTAAGCAGGATGACTCGCCAAAATGGTGAGTCGTCCCCTTCTCTATTGTGCAGTAAACAAATGAATGTGTCTAGTTACAAAGTGTGTACATGTAGTGGGGTCAGACATTGTGAGGGTCTGTTGCTGTTGTTGAGAGTGATACTGTGTGGGATGAATGGCCAGGCTGAATAGTGGGGGCAACCCACTTGCAAGGACCCAGCCGAGCCCAAAAGAGAAAGAGAGGAAAGAAAGAGATGCTTGCCAAGCTCCCTGACTCCTTCCTACCCTCTTCTGAAACGAGTCTGCTGCTTCATTCCTTCTGCCCAAAAGGTTACTTCACTTGATACTTTGATATATAGATGATGATTATGATGATCAGCTGATGATTTAATAAAATAAAGTAGTGCAGCCATTATATTTCTAGTGAACAGAGATGATGAGTGATGATGTCATCAGCCTCAGCAGTCATCTTCTCTGATGAATCATCTCAATCTCATGAATCTGCCTAATGTTTCTGTATCTCATCTGTCCATTCTTTCTTGCTGGTAATGATGAAAGTGAATGATATTTGTTTAATTTATATAATGCTGCTGATGAGGATGTGATGTGATGTTGCTGAGCTGATGATTATATATGCTGATTAAAAATACCTACTGCATAGGTTGATGATGCTTTTTGTTTGTCAGGCACTGTGATTGTGTTGTGTGTGGTTTTTAAAAAATGTTTTTGTGTCTCTGTTTGTACAACTTGACACAGAATCTCCCTGCAAGCATGATTCTGATATTTCTGTTTGGCCAGGAACGAGTTAAAAAGTTAGTTAAGAGTCAGCTAATTGGGTCCCAATTGACAGGGTCAAAAGTTCAGATTGCCCCAGAGATGCAGCTAAGGTCCCCTTTGAAAACTTGTTTGAGGAGATTGTCTCATCTCAGAAAACCTGATAGAATATTTACAGAAGGTTGTAGAACAAAAAGCAACTGGTATCTGTTTTTCTAAGGTAAAGGGAAATATTTTGAATATGTCTTACAAATTTGTATGCAAATTGCCTGAACATACATGGCAAAATATCCTCTTTTCTAAAGGACTGTCCCTCCAATACTTTCTTTAAAGCAAATCTGTTTTTTTTTTTACTCTTTAAAGAAATCTGTCTTTTAGTCTCTTTCTGTGATCATTAGTTGCCCTACAGCTCTCCAAATATTTCACTCCCCTGCCTATGAATGTATAGAATCTTTCATTTGAAATCTGTATCACACAATGTCAGTGTTAGGTTTCACAACTCTTTCCAAATGAAAAAATGAGTGGGGCTAACCATTCTTTTCAAGGTAATCAATATTAATCTTTTCCATTTATGTAATATTTTTCAAATCTGGGGTAGATTGCGGTTGCTTGTTTCTGAACCTTCAAAATTCACTTTTCATAAATCATAACTTGAAATCTCTGTGCCTAAATTTGACACAGAGCAAGAAGGCTGATCTGAACCTCAGTTTCAAATTTATACTTTTTTGTTTGGCCTCCCTCATTTTTAGAATTGCCTTGTAGAATATTGATTTGCTGTATTGCACAATAATATAGCTACATTCTTGTGCAACTATAAGAAATACGAAATTTCTGACTCGAGAGTTTCCTATCCTTCTAACTTGCATTCTGTTCATACAGAATTAGGCAAATCTGAATTAGGAACTAATTTGTGATAGCAAGATTAGGAAATTATATTTTCATTAACTTGAAAAGTTGCCTATGTTATCTACAGATGATCTTTCATCTATAACTAAAGCTTTCATCTTCCATCTTCAGTCAGATATAGATGAGGTTTCTAGATAAAAAAATTGCACTGCAAACAGCAGGCCTATTATAAGATGATGAGCTTGCAGGGAAGCAGGGCTATACTGCAACATAGTGACAGGCTTCAAATATGCAAAACTATACTGTATAATGAAATCAGTAATATAACATTCTACAGGGAAATAAGAGGCAAAGCTACCAGAGACTGAGGTTAGAAAGTAGGGGACACAAGTCCTATATCTAGGTGCCAAGCAAGACACCAGGGCAGAATTTGTTAATATTTGAGCACAACAAATGAAAAATTATTATCTTCCTTTTTCTTTGCTTCCTTCCTTCTTTCTTTGGTGACGGTTTTGTCCTCCCCATCTGGTCCATCACAAATTATGGATTTCAGAAAAAAAAATTCATTGCCATTAATCTTGTTCAAGAAGCTTTTGAAGTGATATTGATTTAACTGTTTGTGACACCACCAATATAAGACTTTACATATGAAAATATCCATATTTCTCTGCAATTATCACTGCACAAACTCGCCCTTTATTAACTGGACAATAGGAATAAATAATGCACACGTCTACTAATTTAACTTTTAAATCTTTTTTCACCATTGTGATAATAATAATGCAGTTTGCAACTTGATGTATGAAATCAGGCTGTTCCTTGCTTGGGTTTAATTATTAGTTTGGTGAAGCAACAGTACTTTCATCAAATTTTCTGTTTATTTCCTTTGTAGGAGCCCAGATACCTGCATTTCCTGCTGTTGGAGTCACGTCTCCAGTCAATGCAGTGCTTTTACCTGTTCCATTCACTTTGAGGGCAAAGTACTAGGAAGAACTAAGAAATTTATTTAACCATGATTGGTGTAGAGCAGCACATCTCTCAGTATAAATTCACATAAAGGTTATTCCCAGTCTTGTGGCAGTTTTAAAGAGAGCACCGGGAAGTCTTGTCAGGGAAATCCACTTCAATAGAGCCTTTCCTCAGCAAACTAAATCCTGAAGGAGTTATTATAATACTTTTTTCCCTCAAATGAGTTTTACACATTGATATTTCCTGACAGAGTGCTGCAAAATGCAGAGCTCAGCAGATTTTAGATTTCCACTCCATATGTACAGGGCATGGTTTCGAATTTCATGACATGGATTGTGGCAGACTAGAAAAGGTCAGGAAACAGCAAGATGGACATGTTTGTGAGTGCATGGAGACTGAAGTGTTAGTCCAGGAGATGTGACCCACTGATTTTGTACCACATCTCTAGCCTTCTTTGGTATCCCAGAACTGACCCACCAATCTGCCAGATGGTTTTAATGTCAAGATGTGGATGCAACATATGGATTAGTGTGCTTGTATGAATTTCTTGTCAGAAATATTCGGAATGTTAGAAATTTTCTACCATGAATTACTGACTTCTGACTTCAGGCCACCTCAAAAGGCACAGAGAAATATATAAATAAAGAGAGAGGGAAAGATTGAGAGACAGGAGAGAGCAGGAAAAAAAGCAAGAGAAATATAAAGCAGAGAATATAAAAAGAACAAAATGAAGACCAAAGGAAGTGACTTTCCTTTCTGTATCCCCAAACGAATATATTTAACAGCAATGTTCCTCTTGCTGAAACTCTAGTAACTCTATATAAGATTGTACAGCAAAAGGATATCATTATCAGTTTCTCTCGCCACCCCGCACACCTTTTTCACTCCAGCTCTGTATCAGTGTCTTCTGAAGGGATGACTGTGGTGCCTGTGATATAATCTCTAAAAATGGGAAGAAACCAAAAGTGAATGCCCAGATGGGTTGGTAGGGCATTGTCACATTTTGCAAACCCTTTCCTCCCCAGACAGAGAGTTAGCAAAAGCACCATGCAATTCAGAATAGTAAAAGCAAGAATGCAAGAGTCAAACTACATGGCACAGATAGACAGCTGCTACAAATCCTTTAGTGTTTCAGATATATCATTCAGGCAGGCCTTTGTGAGTAAACAATTATACCAGCAAATGGACCATCATACTGGCCAATGAAGTGATCTGACTACCAAACGCTTACCTAACACTTGTTTTAATTACTAAGTAAATAAAAACAGTAGTGAGTGTGTATTATATAGTACCGGGCTTCACTTGGGCTACTCCATTCCCTTAATTGCTGTTAATTTGATGTAACTGAGATTCATATGGTTTGATTTGCCTAGTTTCATCAGCTTTGCTGGATTTTAAAATGCTCCACTTAACCCTGTGTCTGTTACCCCAATCTGATGTCTATGCTTACTACTGGGTTAGCACACACTGCAGTGAGTTGCAATTTTTGTGGCTTATATCTGAGCAGGCATACAGTGTACAGAGATTTGGTCTCAACTACAGGATATAGCATTAGAAGAGTAGCCATAACTGGCAAGCTAGCACAGAGTAGTTAGTCTCTGCTAGCTTGTCAGGCCAAAACAAAACAAAAAATTAAAAACTAAAGAAGACAAAAACGTTGTGGCACCTTAAAGACTGTTATCTTTTAATGTGAGCCTTTGTAGACAAATCCACTTCTTCAGACTGATTCATTCTTGTAAAGACAGGATCATATCTGTGGGTGGTATTTTAGTGACATAGGCAGTTGTTGGGGCATGAGATTCAGGACACAGGAACATCTGCCCTCATGTTCTTTCCTCCAGATCATCCTCCAAATTTAAATATTAATTACATGTATGAGATTAGTGCTAGATTACCTTATCACCTCACTAGTATTGATATATTAGTTTAGTGCAAGCTCACTCTAGATGAGAAAAAAATGATTAACAGAACAGAAACAATCCAGATGAAATAAAAGATGGTCCTGTTATGTGTGGTATTTCTGTACACATTAAGTACAACTTTGGAACACTGTCACTTTTCTAAAGCACTTGTACAAGCCTTTCAAAACAAAACGGCTTGATAATGAACCATAAGAGGATTGGCAGAGGTAAGACCAGAGGAAAGAAGGAAAGAAGGGGGTGTTGTGGTCTGAAATGCAAACCACATTATAACAAGTGTGAAAACTGAGCTCCTGAATCAATCTGCAATCCTTCAGCTATAATACAGGCTGTGAATCAGGTTGTAGCAAAGCTGAATTGAAGCAATTTAGTTTGCCAGGGTAGTTATAACCATAGTGGTTCATCTGCTCGATGCGTAACAAAGAAAAGGCAGAAATAATAACTAGAAGCCAAAAACAACCCAATGAGAACTGAGCATGCTTGATGGGCACAGGATGCTAATTCACTGTTGTTGACCTAAAGGAGGGCATTGCTGAATTCAGTCCTAGACAACACTGCAAACTGCAAAATGTTGCTGCTGGTCCCAGACTTTATTTATAGATACAACCACAATCATGAAGAAAAACCAAATCAGTTTCTCTGTTATAGTGTAATATTGTAATTGTCTTAATTTCTTACCTCAGAAAAAAAAATGAGATTGATAATACACCCTGGTAATTCTGCCTCTCCACACAGTCTCATCTCTCCAAAGAACCATGTAACATCTTCCCTAGAACAACAGCAATCATTGAGGAAAGCCCAGGACTATAGCAGATGAATAGCACCCTCATGCATGAACTGGTTACTTGGTGACCTTCAGTCTCTTTCCAGTACACAGCCTAAAGGTTTGACTAAAACCCTTGATCCTATATGCCATGTTTTGTTTCAAGGTAGGGTACAATAACATTAGAATTATGGACTGGAACTGTTATCTGGATTGCTCATCAGTATAAAGGAGAATCAATAACACTGAAAATCTTCTCAGGTTTAAAAAATATGTTATATCAGGAGTGTACAAATTTCAGCCTCTGAAATGCAACAGCAGCCACAAATGACATTCTGTATGAGGTATGATAAAACTCCTCTCTTCACTGTCTGCCTGAGAGATCACAACTGGAGGAACATAAGAAGATCCCTGTTGGATCAGGTCAAGGGCCCATGTAGTCCAGCTTCCTGTATCTCAAAGTGGCCCCACCAGATGCCTCTGGGAGCACACAACTAGATACGTGTCTCCTGATACCTCTCCCCTGCATCTGGCATTTTGAGGTACCTTCTTTTTAAGCCTGGAGATTATACATCCCCATCATGGTTTGTAGCATGCGACAGACTTTTCCTCCAAGAATCTGTCCAATCCCCTTTTAAAGGCATCAAGGCCAAATGCCATCACCACATCCTGTGGCAAGGAATTCCACAGACTAGGAACATGCTGTGTAAAGAAATATTTTCTTTAGTTTGTTCTCACTCTCCAAACAATCAATCGAGTTGGGGCAAAAAACAAAAGGAACTTGGAAGTTGGAGTCTACTACTGACTGCCCAATCAATGAGAGGAAGCAGACAAAACTTTTGAAAAACAAATAGACACAACTTACTTAGTAGTGATGGGAGATTTCAATCATCAAAATATATGTTGAGAGCTAAACTCTGCCAAATATGGCCATTCCAAGAAATTCCTATCTTGTGTGGCTGATAATATTCTCGTACAAAAAGTGGTGAAAGAAACTAGAGTATTTGTTATCCGTAACTTGATTCTGACCAACAGAGATGACTTGGTGGGGGAGTGACAATAAGGGAAACTCTAAGTGAGAGTGATCATGTTGTTCTAGAATTCTTGATTTCAAAGGAAACAAAAGCAAAGCGTAGCCACACACTTCTGCTGAATTTTTAAAAAGCCAGTTTTAATAATCTCAGAACAAAAATAAGTAAGGTTCCATGGCAGGAGATCCTAACAAGAAAAGGAATCCAAGAAGGGTGGGAGCTTCAAAAAAAATTTTAAATTCTAAATGCACAAATACAAACAATTCCAACAAGAAAAGGGGGGGGAGGCAGCAAAAAAAGGCCAATTCGGCTTCACAAAAATATCAGGGAGGACCCCAAATCCAAAAATGACATACAGGAAGTGAAAAGGCCAAGCCACCAAGGATGGGTACAGACAAGTAGCAAGGAAATGCAGGGATGGCATTAGGAGGGCAAAAGCTGAGAATGAGCTGAGGTTTGCTAGAGACACTAAAAGCAATAAAAAAACATTCTTCAGGTATACGAGTAGCAAAAGAGAAACAAAAGACATAGTGACACAGCTCTGCAATGGAGATGGAAAAATGATAACAGATCACAAAGAAAAGGCAGAGGTGCTCAATTCCTATTTTAGTTCCATCTTTTCCCATAAGACAGACTATGAACTTCCAAAGAAACTGGAAGTGCAAGTGGGATGGAAAGGATTGCAGCTGGAGATTGATAAACAAATAGTCAAGGAATACCTTACCACCTTGAATGAGTTCAAATTTCCAGGGCCGGATGAACTGCATCTGAGTGTACTGAAGAAACTGGCTGAAGAACTCTCAGAACCGCTATCCATTATTTTCTTGAAATCATGGGAAATGGGGGGGGGGGAGCAAAAAAAGAGGAACCTGGGAACTACAGTCCATTCAGCCTGACATCAATCCCAGGCAAAATTCTGGAACAGACCGTAAAGTGGTCATTGTGCAAACACCTAGAAAACAATGCAGAAATAACTAGAAGCCAACATAGATTTGTGAAGAACAAATCCTGCCAGACTAATCTGATCTCATTTTTTGATCCGGTAACGTCCATGATGGACAGGGGGAATGCTGTAGACATATTATATTTTGACTTCAGCAAAGCTTCTGATGGAAGTGCCACATGATATCCTGATCAGCAAGCTAACTAGATGTGGGCTGGATAGATCAAGTGTCAGGTGGATACACAGTTGGCTACAGAAACATTTTAAGAGGGTGATGATTAATGGATCCTTTGGCAGTAACAAGTGGGGTACCCCAAGGCTCAGTCCAGGGCCCAGTGCTCTTCAATAATTTTATTAATGACTTGGATGAGGGCGTGCAGGGAATGCTTGTCAAATTTGCAGATGATACAAAATTGGGCAGAATAGCTCATACCCTAGAAGATAGAAACAAAATTCAAAATGACATTGATAGGAGCACTGAGCCAAAAGCAACAGAATGAAATTCAACAGGGATAAGTACAAAGTACTGCACTTTGGAAAAAGAAACCAATTGCACAGTTAGAAGATGGGGGATACCTGGCTCAGGAAAACTACGAGTGAGAAGGATCTTGGAATTGTCACAGATCACAAGCTAAATATGAGCCAACAGTGTGATGTGGCTACAAAAACGGAAATGCTATTTTAGGCTGCATTCATAGAAGTATAATTTCCAAATCTTGCAAAATGCTAGTCCCTCTCTATTCAGCACTGGTTAGGCCTCACCTTCAGTATTGTGTCCAGTTCTGGACACCACACTTCAAGAAGGATCCTAACAAATTAGAACATTCAGAGGAGGGCAACAAGGATGATCAGGGGCTGGAAACCAAGCCTTATGAGGAAAGGCTGAAAGAATTGGGCATGTTTAGCCTTGAGAAAAGAAGACTGAGGGGGTGATATGATAGCACTTTTCAAATACTTGAAAGGCCGTCATACAGAGGAGCGGGATCTGTTTTCAGTCATCCCAGAGTGTAGGACATGCAACAATGGGCTAAAGTTACAAGATACCAGATTTTGGTTGAATGTCAGGAAAAAAAAACTCCTAACAGAGCAGTATGGCAATGGAATCAATTACCTCAGGAGATGGTGAGTGCTCCAACACTGGAGGCATTATGAGGAAAGGCTGAAAGAATTGGGCATGTTTAGCCTTGAGAAAAGAAGACTGAGGGGTGATATGATAACACTTTTCAACATATTTGAAAGGCTGTCATACAGAGGAGGGGCAAGATCTGTTCTCGATCATCTCAGAATGCAGGACACGCAACAATGGGCTCAAGTTAAAGGAAGACAGATTTGGTTGAATATCAGGAAAAACGTCCTCACTGTTAGAGCAGTATGACGGTGGAACCAGTTACCTCGGGAGTTGGTGAGTGCTCCAACACTGGAGGCATTCAAGAAAAACTTGGATAATCACCTGGCGAATGTGCTTTGATTGTATTGCATCATAATAGCCTTTCATAATTTTTCAATTTTCAGTGGGAGTCCAAGTGTTGCATTTACATTGTTCCAGTAGCTTTGAAGCAGCCTGTACTGGTTCCTCAATAAGGTATGCTGAGCCCTGTCGCTCATTTGTCACCAGATGTTCAGGGGCTATAGCATCTGATGTGGTCCTTGTTGACATGGGTAACAAGTGTTCTGTATTGATTTCTGTTTATTTCCTCTCATCATAATTGATAGTTGGTGGACACAGTTGATCTGGCTTCTCATATGAGATCTGTCTGGCTTGGGAGACTTTAGATATCATCTACTGCCAGCATAACTCTAAATCTCAGTGAAGCACACAAGTCCCTCCATCTCAACAAGGCCTGTGTCCATGGAGGGGTGGTTCTGATAATGATGTGACGCTTGGAACAGAATAAGTGAAGAAACCATGAAAGCTTTGGACCCTTGGGAATGGAGGACTGGAAGATCAATCAACTTTGTGAAACAAACCTTGGAAGAGGTGTGACGTTCACCTCTATGAAGCACCTACTTTTTGTGACCTTACAAAGGTTCCAGGCTTTGTTTCCTTCACTGCCACCAGTGGATTACCTCTGTCCACAAGATAAAAAATGTTTGTTCAAACACTTGTCTGGTAAATGCAAACAGAACTTATTTATTGAAGTGTAGCAAAGTTAATAATAATCACAGATGTTCTTCAGATGTTCATTGTACACAAGCAAATCATTCACAGGTCTCTCTATACAATACTTTCTTCTTGCCATATAATTAATTACCACCTCCTCTACCTATTTATCTTACCCAGCTTACCTCTATCAATATCTGTTCCTTCTCTCTCTGATTCTAACTAACTCTCACTGACTCACTCCTGACTGACTCTTGATTTCTCTTGACTTCTCAGGCTCCACCTCTCAACAGCATTAGCATACAACATGAATAATACATGGTTTATTTTGCATAACAAGGGGTGAACACTACAAGAGGCAATTCAGCATTTGAAAATGTTTCATTTTTAGTTCTCACCTGCAAAATGCTCGGCTGCAAGAGGAGTCCACCTGCCAAATGTTTACAGCAGAGCTCTCTGGATGGAGCCCTGGCAACTAACCAGCGCAAGTCTCAACCTTGGGACTTTAAGGTTGTTTCTCCCAAGCTCTCGATTCTGCCTATTGTTGCTTCTATACCATGTTTCTTGTCATGACTGATCTACTGCTACTAGACTTTGGACTGTGTTTTTTATTTGACCACATGGAACCTCCCTCTTTGCTGTTTAGATCTGGAATTACTAGACCCTCAATGGTTATTGACTTTTGGCTTTTTATCCTCCTCAGCTGGCGTACATTACTCTTTGGTAGGACTTGACCCCAGGTCTGTTCATTCTATTGGATTTTACTTGTTGGACTTGGCTATCTGACGGAATGGGAGAAGTTCACTACATTCAGCATTCCGTTCCTGTACTGACCAGGTAGGCATTGATAAAGTTTTCTCAAGTAAGTCTATGGTTTGTCCCCAACATCTCTCCCATAAGTTTGGAGGCAGTAAAATTTTAAGAAGCCTCTACTACTTCTTTTCAGTGTCAGTTCTCTGAATGATGATAATATGCATGCTAATTTGGTGGACACTAAAGTGAAACATGATACATCCCTTTTTACAGGGGATATCCCCTTTAACAGGGGATAAACATTCTGTACTGGATGAGAACACTAATCTTCCATTCTTAGTGGGCAACACATTTACAACAAGATATTCAAAATGTATTTCATTGATTGATTATTTCCTCCCTAGAACTGTCAGAGAGAGACCTTGCACAATCAAGAGTCCTTTACCAAATGTTATGCTCCATCAATTCGGAACCAAATTACTGAAACCCCAATAAAGCTTTCATAGTAAGTAAAACATTTAAGGAGTGGTTTTACCAGTTTCACACACCCCAGTGAGTTTCCATGTGTGAGTAGGAAGTCAACTCCTGATCTCCAGTGTCCTAGGCCATCACTCTATCCACTACACCACGCTGGGGATCATAGTAAAGATTGCATACAACCAATTGTTAACAGTGAAAGAGTGCTATTTGAGTAACTGAATATTTTATTCTAATGAGTGGGGAATATATTCCCCAACCATTTTTTGCATTAGGTATCAATCCTCAGGTTGTAACTTGCTCTGAAAGAGTAATCATCTGCAAAGCAAAATTGTCATGCTCCTAAGCAGTGGGAACACAGCATTGCTTCAAGCACATCAGTTGTCATTTTGGAACAGCATTTCCAATCACCTACCTAAAGAGAATCAGCAGGTGGGCAGTAGCTGCCAAATTCTCACTAAAAAAGAAGGTTGATAGCTAGAAGAAAGTAATAATGCCAAGGCACAAGCTGACTGAACCAGATACAGTAGCTACAAAAAGAAAGGAAGAAAGTGTGTGTGTGGGTGGGGTGTAAGGAGGAAAGCAAAGCAAATTAAAGCAAAGCAAAAGAAAGGAAAAACGAAAGTATTAATGCTGATGCTTTTTACCCAAATATTAATAGTTAGACTAGGTATAAAATGATTTGCTGCATAAAATTCTCTCCTACCTTGTGACTATGCCCCTTACTTGTAAATACTTCTTGCATTCATCATTGGAGATGGGGAATTGATAACAGAAAACAAAGAAAAGATAGAATTGCTCAATTCCTACTTTAGCTTTGTCTTTCCCCAAAAGACAATATTTTGACCTTCCTGACAAGTGTGAAGTAAAAGTAGAGGGGACAGGATTGAAGCTTCAAATCAATGAACAAATAGCCAAAGAATCTCTTATTACTGTATTCTCGAAGGCTTTCACGGCCGGGATCTGATAGTTGTTGTGGTTTTTTTGGGCTCTTTGGCCATGTTCTTGGTTTGATGGCTCTTTTGATTTCATCCTTGGAATAGCCATTCGCTCTTTTGATTTCATCCTTGGAATAGCCATTCGCCTGTAGGGC
Source organism: Pogona vitticeps (assembly GCF_051106095.1). Taxonomy (NCBI): domain Eukaryota; kingdom Metazoa; phylum Chordata; class Lepidosauria; order Squamata; family Agamidae; genus Pogona; species Pogona vitticeps. Next base: position 73,682,367 of record NC_135788.1, on the reverse strand, counting down.
CCAATTCAGATGGTTGAGTTCGGTGTTGAGAAATTGAGCTTCACAGTTCCGATTTGCACCCAAAAAGAGGCATAATCAAAACACTGGTAGACCATGCAAATCAGTACTGTGAAGCTCAATTTCTCAGCACCAAACTCACCCAGCTGAATTGGGCCCTCAAACATCTGAATTTGAAATGAATTTATTTTTGTTCCCGGCTTTCTTCCACATAGGTAAAGATAGAAGTTCTCCTTGACATTTAGTCCAGTTGTGACCGACTCTAGGGCACGGTGCTCATTCCCATCTCCAAAATGTAGAGCCAATGTTTGTCCGTAGACAGTTTCCATGGTCACGTGACCAGCGCGACTAGACACGGAACACTGTTACCTTCCCACCATGGTCGTATCTATTTATCTACTCACTATTACATGCTTTCAAACTGCTAGGTTGGCAGGAGCTGGGACAAGCGATGGGAGCTCACTCCATCAATCTTACGATGGCTTGTCTTCTGACCTTGCAGCACAGAGGCTTCTGCGGTTTAACCTACAGCGCCACCACATCCCATTTTTCTTCCACATAGTATTGGTTAAACATGGTATTGACGTATTTGTATCCTGGGGGATATGAATATGGAGCTCACCACCACAGGTGCCATGGGGGTCCATTCCTACCCTCCAGAACGAGTCCAGTTTATTCACTGGGCTCCTCACAGCACGTGCATCTAATGGCTGTGACATCATGCCAATAATGGAAGTAGTTCAGGCAGAGATGCCCTGCCTCTCCCTACAGCTGAGCACTCCAGCAAGGAGCCAGGAAGATGAGTCTCCCCATCCAACTGCTGAACAGTCAGCTGAGGGAAGAGGTGGGGCAGTGGTGGCAGGACTATGCCTGTTATTGGTGCAGTGTTGCCACTGTTGGACACACATACTGGGGGAGCCTGGGGAGTGGACCAGGCTGGGTCTGGGAGTCAGGAATGGACTGCCATGGCACCTGTGGTGTTGAGTTTTGTATTCATATCTCCTGGGATATAAATATGAAGCTCCCATGTCTAATATGGGTGATTTTGACCTTAGTTTCCAGTGACAATCTTTGCTAACTTTCAGCTTTCCCTTTTTATTATTATTTAAAAAGTTGAAAGGATATATTTTGGAAGACATGTACAAAACATGATTGTACAACTTTTGGTCTGGTATAGTTTTTCTTCCTCAACTTGCCTATCCCAAGGAGAGGGTTTGGAAATTAAGAGATAGTTTTCTAGGTGGCCTTCTTGAGAGCAGGCATGGCAACATTAGTTTATCTGAGAAGTTTAAGGGTGCATATATATTTCCATTGTATTTGCCATACTTACACCTTTGCTTTACCATTTCGTTAAATTCAAAAGCATTCCTTTAAGATATTTCGGCAGAGAGACAACAGTCACATCCCATCTGCTCTTGCTTGTCTCCAGCAACCCCAGGACAGATTTTATGTTCATCCTCTAGCGCTGGTTAAATCTACATGAGGGAATTTTTTGATTGAATTTGTGTGTAGCGTATGTATATTTAAACTCCACCTTTAAAAAACAGGAAATTCAATTACTAAAATTACTCAATTATGAATGTGGAATATTTTGCTTCTATATCCACAATTCAAAATGCCAAGAAATGGCCTGATGTTGCTGCATAATACTGTGTCCATGCTGCCAGCAGGAAAAGGATCACAAGCTTTACATAGCAAATGTCAACACCAATGGCAGCACTCAAGATGGTCTACAAGATAACCTCTATGTTCACTGCCAGTCACACGTGTTGAAAAACAGCCATGAAAATTGCTTTGTTTTGGTGTGAGGAGTGGTTAACTAATGATAAAAAGAGTCAGCTTTGGGGATTTTCCCTTGCTTGGCCCCTTTTTGAATAGTAGTGAGCACAAGAGGTATCATGTACGTCATTTGACCATTGCCATTGGTATTGTCAATATTCAAGCTGTACTTTGGTATTTAGAGTTTGGAATCCTTTTTCTTGCTAGCAGTGTGGACACAATATATATGACTCTTCATGTTTTGAATCATATCTACAAAAGCACAATACCCCACATTGATAAACTGGAACAGTTTTTGGGTTGTTGTTGTTGTTTTAAAGAATTAAGCCATGCTTACTACATCCTTACTGGTTTTACATCTTGGTTGCCATGGCAATCTAAATTGATGATTAGGTTTTCAAAGCACACCTCTGAATTTTCAGTAGAACTGAATGATTACATAGTGTGGAAAATGTTCTTGGATGGAAATACTACCTGTTCAAACACATGTACAAATATAAATATAATATAATATATTTTTCTATATACCACCTCATTAGTGAGTGGAGTGCTTTACAGCTTAAAAACCTAAGCCCCACAAAACCCCACATAACACAATACATTCAACAATATGGTGATCTCGCAGTATATGTCTAAAATTTGTACAAAAATAAAATTAATAGCATTCTGGAGAATCAGTTGTTGAAGATATCTCTGAATCATTCTGTTTGCACTAATAATCTGAACATAAGGAGGGAAGGAGGCTGGCATCTCAGTTGGTGACTTATTCTCAAACACTGTTCCACCAAGAGTTTTAAAGCAGAAATATTTTATGGGAAAAGGCAGGAGCCTTCCTTTGATTAATGATAATATACCATTATGTTGATTCCAGATTACACTAACTCTTTGGTTTTCTATGTACAAAACACTCAGAAGGAGAGCGCCCATCTTCTGTTGGCATCTTTGACTATGCAGCTTGTCCAGTATCTATGAAATACAGGTAAAATTTATCAACAAATTAAAATGTTAGAAATTATCAGCAAGTTTGCAGTGCAACACATCTGGAAGTGGAGGATTGGCTGACTGTATGCTGTTGCCCAAGGATGCCCTAGTGTACTCACAATGCTTTTATACTCTATAAAGAAGCTCCTTCTATAACCTCTTCCATATGAAATGAAAGAATAAACTATTTACAATGCCAGTTTAACTCCTGAGAGAATCTTTTGGGAATCATGCTGCTAAAGGTAGACAAATCTCCTCCTCCTCCTTCATCATCATCATCATCATCATCATCATCATCATCATCATCATCATCATCATCATCATCATCATCATCATAATTTCTAGCCCATCACTCTATACACTTCACCACACTGGATATCCCTACTAGGAAAATATACTTCATATGTTGTATATATTCCCCTTGGACCCCCCCCCCCAAGTTTCCCCAAAGAGACAGTACGAAGAGAAGAACTAGTGACATAGTTACATGATGAGAGAAATGAGAAAAACCTACCAAATCACTGCAGTTACTTATGAAACTTAAAATATCTATCAAAATAAGCAACTTACAATCGGTTCTTCCTCAAAATTTGTATGGACCATACCTCCTTTTCTATAATGCCAGGTTTCAAGATAATCCATTCAACAATTTTCTAAGTGCAAGCCATAACGTCCTGTAGATTTCTTGCTGTGATGACAGAATGTAATTTTTCTACCCTTAATATAGGACAGCAGGTATGACCCTATAATAAATACACTGAGTTATGTATAATACAACAAAAAGAGCTTTTACATTTTATATATATATATATATGGCAGCATAGGTGAAACAACACAAGTGCCAGAAATGAACAGTTGTATTCTTTGTTGTACATCAATTACACGACAAGTCACATGGCACAGACTATAAGCAGCAACTCAATTAGCAGCAACTATTGTGATTTATGCTATCAGAGCAAACCTATCAATTCTGAAGGAAATCAACCCTGAGTACTCACTGGAAGAACAGATCCTGAAGCTGAGGCTCCAATACTTTGGCCATCTCATGAGAAGAGAAGACTCCCTGGAAAAGACCCTGATGTTGGGAAAGAGTGTAGGCAAAAGGGGACGACAGAGGATGAGATGGTTGGACAGTGTAGTCAAAGCTACCAACATGAATTTAACCCAACTCTGGGAGGCAGTGGAAGACAAGAGGGCCTGGTGTTCTCTGGTCCATGGAGTCACGAAGAGTCGGACACATCTTAACGACTAAACAACAACGTATTACAAAAAATGGATTGGATTAAGAATACCAAAAAAAAAAAGAATTTCTGACAAATGCATTAATATTCAGACTGAACATATTTTACTTCCATATTTTACATCCATATAGTAGCTGAACAGCATGTGGTACAAGACAGATCACGGAGATTTTTCACTCTTTAATTTAAAAAAATGGCATTCCCAAGCTCTGGTTGTTTGTGTGGTAGGAACTGTATACTTCATATTAGCACCAAAGACTCTGTTTGAGAAACTCTCCATACTGTGAGCAAACTATGAAAAACACAAATCTAAATTAGTCTTGAATTTCACATGTCAAAACAGAAAGCCTTTTTCAGGTGAATGATCTGAGGAATTTGGAGGGATCAACAAAACAGCTGAACTCAAGAGTGAGGAGACTGCTCAACAGATAATGTTGATTCCTAATTCCAACCTGGCTCATGGATCCCAGATCAGAGATCTGTCTCTTCTCATTTCATCTTTCCAATTATATGAGAACTAAACAAAAATGAAACAAGGCCACAGAAATGAATAATTTAACAAGAACATACTTCTTTCACAAATACAAAGTGAGGCCACTTAAATAACCTCACCAAAACCGTTGACATTGTGTAAATATAAAGAACAGGTCATCTTTCATGTTATAATGTGATGTTTCCATTAGCAGTGTGACTGTCACTTCACTATAGAATATGATCTGCATTCATACACATGTCTATGTGTGTATACGAATGCTTATTTTTTGCATGAAATGATCAAATGGGCAAGGCCCACTTATAATATCATGAAAACAATCTGACAAATAGTTGGAAATATGTCAAGAACCTTATGAATGTATTATTAAATCATGCAAGGAGAAGAGTGTGCTAGCCCTGTCCCTCTATCCCCACTTTCACAACCCTCTATATGTGAAGTCTGAGGAGGCTGAAAGGGAGAGACTCCTGCATCTGTGGGAGCTATCCATGCATACTACAACCTTGTTCTGAAAGGAAGAAAAGATAAGTTGAGAAAGTTGTTACAGTATATTAGCAATAATGACAACAATTTGTTTTTCAGGACAGCCTCTGTGTTAATGTGGAGAAGATGGGGAATATCAGGTCCTACAGAAGTGTCTACAAGTCTAGTGTGTGAGCAACTTGCAAACCTTTTCCATTGTATACATAGTTTTTACTTTTATGACATGAGAGGTCAATATTTGCATGGTCCAAAATGTCTGGCATGAGATGTGCAGCTGAGAGATCTCATAGACACTATGGAAGCAATACATTCATCAAGTCTCATTCCCAAAAATTATCTACTTTTGTTTTAGAACAGAATGATAGAGAGACAATAAAGTCGAGTAATTGCAGAAGCTTAATAATTAGAAATATTTGTCTGTTTCCAGAGGCTTACAACCAGTTCATCAAGATAATGAAGAAATCATCCTGACTGTCTAATACTTTGAAAATGTAGAACCAACTACATCCTAGGTTCAAGTTTTGAAATAGTCACCCAAACAATTTTTTATTTTTCACTATCAGAACAAAATCCCTTGAGTGAACAAATCATGTTGGCTGGACAGCAATAGGTACTTCAGTTGTAGAAACTAAAAGATATTTGGAGAAACCTCATGAGAAAAATAATGTGGAGATCATTAAAGCAGCTTAACAATGACCCAGCTAAATGGCATACTCATGCAAACATTTCAGCAAAACAAATAGTCCATCAAGTTCTCATTAATGGCAAATCTGAACATCTCCACAGGAAATCAGAACTTAAACTTGAAAGAAACAAGTAATTGAAGACCTTTGACCTTACAAGTCAATTTAGCTTTAGCAAATTCAGAAAAGTTATTTATAGCTGCAAAAATGGTAAGGCAGAAGGATGATATCTATGTTATATACATACATATAACATTTTGACACAATAACAAAAAAGTGGCTCCTTTATTTAATAATTCTCTTGACTCTATCCGGATTCCAAAAATCTGGAGAAAAGTACAAGTGATCACTATTTTGAAACCCAGTAAACAGCCCACAAATGCAAAAAAACTAAGCTAATCTCACTACTTTGCCATCTTTGTGAAGTCCTGGAAATGATGATTCTTAACTATCCAATGGGAGTAGTGCAACCCCTCCTCATCCCACAAGAGGTTGTGGGATGAGGAGAAGAACTGTACCACAGAAGTCCTGGATTTAACAGATCAGGGTCAGAATTGTGATGAAACTAAGAAAATCGTGACGGAAGCTTGGCCGCCCTTGCTACTATAATAAGGTACTAGTGTAAAAACTTTATAATTTAAACAAACTAAGTAAAGCTAACTGAAGTAATAGCAACTCATTTAAAATAGATTTTTTTTTGTTAGTTTTCAAGAATAATACAGTCGATGGAACACTCAAAAGAATTGTGTGCTGGCTCCTGTTTTATTTAACAGATATGCCAATTATAAAATGTTTCCCCTCAGACCCAGAAGTTTTATTTATGCTGATGATTTCACACTTGCTGCTCAGTCAGACACATTTCAGACAGTAGAACATATCTTAATAGATACATTAGAAAAACTTGTTTCATATTACAGTGGTGCCCCGCTTAACGATTACCCCGCTCCACGATGAATCTGCTTAATAATGAGGGTTTTGCGATCGTAAAACAATGTTTAAATGGGGAAAATCCGCTTTACGACAATCGGTTCCCTGCTTCGGGAACTGATTCTTTGCATTACGATGGTTTTAAAACAGCTGATTGCTGCCCGCTGTGCAAAATGGCTCCCCACTGTGTTTCAGGACTGATTGCTCGCTTTACAGGCACCAGAAAATGGCCACCCTATGGAGGATCTTCGCTGGACGGTGAGGTGTTTCACCCATTGGAACACATTGAATGGTTTTCAGTGCATTTCAATGGGATTTTTACTTTCGCTTGACAACAATTTCATTCTACAGCGATTTTGCTGGAATGGATTATCGTCGTCAAGCGAGGCACCACTGTATTAGAGAAAACAACTTAAACCCAACCGTGCTAAGACTAAATATGTGTCTTTCACCTGAGAAACAAGCAGCATCTCAGAATAGTTAGGTTACCTGGAAGGGTATCCAATTATAACATATTGCCCCCAAAATTAGGTGTAACCTTTAACTATGTAAGAGACACTCCCAACATTTTAAAAACAAAAGGTTTTTGCAAGGAACAATATTAAGGAGGGATTTATAGATTTTCTGAACTACAAATAGTTCTCCATTTTGTGAGATCTACCCAGTTTAAAGGCACCTTGCAAATAACTTTAAAAAGCCTAAATTGGAAAGCTGTGAGGCTTAGCTAGGCCAAGCACTGCTAAAGTGCCCTGCCCCTCCTCTGGTGCTAGCTGAGGTGTGTGTGTTTTTTTGTTTTTTTGTTTGTTTTTTGTGGTTTTTCCCCCTTCTGAGCAGGAAACTGTTTCAGAGTTTTGTACACTGTTCAAGCAATAAGAAGCAAGGGTGAAAAATAAAAAAGGAAAATAGCCTGAGCCTCTTAAAATGAATTGTCACTGAAATCTCTGGTTGGCTATGACTCAAACCAACTTTAGTAGCATGCCAAAATTAGTGCTTTGCTGCGAAAGAAAGACATCACCAATTTCTTTTTCAGCTGGATCTCTTCATGTTACATGGCAGCTTGTTCTGGAAGGACCATCTCCAGGAGGATCAAATTTTATAGAGGGATTCTAGGAGCCAAAGATGTCTAGGAAGCAAACTTCACAGACTTGGTTCCTTCTGGGTTATCAGTCCAGTCCGCAGCAGCCACAGTGAAATCATCTAAAAGGAGATCCTTCCTTAAAATATATCTTGTTTTCCATTTATTGCATTTGGAAATCTGGAAAATCCATCCATTAAAGGTTTCTGTCTGGAGATGGTCACATTATTTTCCGTGAGGCAATCCAGTGAATCAATCTTCATTCCCTTTTTTTTTTTTTTTTTTGGACTGGCTTGAGATGGAGAAGGAAAAAGCTCAGCAATATGGTTTATAGAACTCAGACGTCAGTCATGGCATTAGCCAAATTGATTAAGTGCCATTGTTGTTTTAGGAAAGATTGAGAATGGAATTGTATGGAAGTTTGTGTACTTAGGATGTCTAGTGGAATGGACTCTCTTAGAGGGTGGGGGTTCTTCTTTGGAAATTTTTAAATAGATGTTAGAAGCCCACCTGTCAGCGATGGTTTAGATGTGGATTTCCTGTTTTGGCATGTAATTGATGACCCTTGGGGCCCCTTCCAGCTTTACAGTTCTATGAGGCTAAGTCAGAAATAAGTTGACTGCACATAACAACAACAACGTCAGTGAAATATCTATTAGAACGGCAACTGCTGAAATTTTTGTGTAAGAAGCATTTCCTGTGTATGCTCTGGGCTGAGATCATTAAAACTAAATGTGGAATGTGCTTTTGTGTAAGCTAGCTATGGAGTATTGATAGAGTGCAAACTCAAAGCCTCAAACTGAAAACAATACAGAAAAAATCCTTCATAATTTGTGGGTTGAAATCAATTTTTTCACACTGATAGAACCCAATAAATCAGCCCTTATTATGCCATCTCGCATTGGCTCATGCTACACAAAGCTGGATGTTGGAAGTCAGCAACTACATAGCTTGTAATTTGAAATATATTGTACAAATTGTGCTTGTTTTGAAATTACCCTCCATTTATCCATACATTTCCTTGGACATTCAGGTGCAAAACAAGATGGGTGGTATGTCAGTGAGGAGGAAAAAAATACCTTATGTGCTCCTGGTCTTGTAAAGCATTTGTATAGCTTGAATAACTTCTCCTAACTTAATACCTTTTAGATGTTTTCACTGAGATTCACATGAGCTAAGATGGCTAATGGTAAAGGAGCATAACTGTTATAGTCTGAAAGATCTAGAGGGTGTCAGGCTGGAGAAAGTAGTCTCAATTCTATCCAGTAGCTTTTGATAATAACATTTAAAGCCCTAAATGGTTTAGGACCTAGGTACCTATCAGAATGCCTGCTCCCAGCCAGATCTGTCCACAATACCCCTTCCTCACAGACAGGGCGGTTGAAGGCCTTGACCTTGAAGGAGGACCAGAGGGAAAGGACTAGAAACAGGGCCTTCTTGGTGGTTGCCCCCCACCTATGGAATAACCTGCCAACTGAGATTCGTCTGGCACCCTCACTGGGCAGATTCAAAAGAGCACTGAAGACCTGACTCTTCTGCCAGGCTTTCCTGGAGCACTAGGACGTTGCCCTCCCTTTTACCATTCTCTTTGCTGTCCTCTCCATCACCCTTTCCACCACCTTACTGCCATCTGTTTTAATTTCTGATTTGTTATGTATTAACTTATTTTTATCGTGTTTTTAATTTTTTCTCTCTCCTTATATTGTTGTTAGCCGCCCAGAGTGGCCTGGTTGCCAGATGATGTGGGATATAAATTCAAATAATAAATAAATAAAGACCCATGGCTCTTTGCTACTTATATCAGCTGCTAGCAAGATGGAGTAAACAGTGGGAAGAGACCTTCCTAGTACTCCTTACTATCTCAATAGTTGACCATCACAGAGGATTGTGGGGGACATTCACATTTTTCATTTTGGAACTGGAGCTGAACTTAATGACAGAGATTTTTTTAAAAAAATTCATTTACTAGCACATTGATCTTTCCTCCAGCTAATATGCTACAGGACATCGGGGCTGTTTGGGAACCGGAGATGCTCAGTAGAGCCAAAACAGGATGGGTGGTATAGTGTTGCAATTGTAAAGTACAGTGGTGCCTCGCTTAACGACGTTAATTCATTCCAGCGAAATCACTATAGAGCAAGAACGTCGTGAAGCGAAATAAAAAAGCTCATTGAAACGCATTGAAAACCCCTCAGTGCATTCCAGTGGGCTGAATACTCACCGTCCAGCGAAGATCCTCCACAGGGGTGGCCATTTTCGCTGCCTGTAAAGTGAGGAATCCATCCAAAAACACAGCGGAGAGCCATTTTGAAACCCGACGATCAGCTGTTTTTGATTGTCGTAAAACAAAAATCAGTTCCCGAAGCAGGGAACCGATCATTGTTAAACAAAAAAAAAAAAATTAAAACATCTTTTTAAAAATGTAATTGTCAAGCGATTTTGTCATAGTGGGGGGCAATCATTAAGCGAGGCACCACTGTATTGTTTAGTGGAAAGGTGAGGGATGCTGTTTCAGTACAGAATTCCCATGCCTCACATTACTTCCTACCAGCACCACTTCACAAGTTAATTTTCTCTTTTATATGTATCAGAATTTAATATTATGGACATATATGAAATATAGATAAAATTTAAAAAACAAATTAACATGTTAAGATAATTAGACTATGTTTAACCAGAAGCAGGCTACTTCAATAGCATTACCTCAATTGTTTGTCAAATCTTCTTTTGTACATGTGGTGGGGCATAAATTGCATGTACACAACTGCTGCACTGATTGAATTTCTCAACAGTCAAATAAATTTGTCCTAATCCAAGTAGCCCCATTTTACTTTATTATTCTTTCATCTTCCTACTTCACTTCAAAGTCTGTTAAGTGACTTCCTGATGGTCCAGCTAGAGTCTTTTCCTGCTGGGAGGCACTTTTCAGCATTAATCCATTTGGCAAGGTGTGTTGTTTTTGTTCTCCATAGGTTTAGCCTGGCTTCTTCTATTTAGAGCATGAGAGGTGTGCAGAGAACTCTTCCTTGATTTCAGCTGTCATCTAGGGGGTTAGTGTCCATGAAGTGGATGGGGGTGTTACCCATCCACTTGGCTGGATGAATGAAATAAGTATTACCTTATTTCATTCATTATTTGCTCGAACCTCTTGACATACTTCCGGAAGGGCAATGCCAGTCAAATAATAGACTTTTTCAATGGGAATGGACTTCATGCAGTCTACATTCACTTTTTTGGCATGTGCTGATTTACACCATATGACACTAGCATACTGTGCTGTGGAGTAGCACCAGGACAAAGCTGTTGTCCTTATTGTTTGTGGGTGTGCACCTCAATTCTGATGTAGCCAGTTTCCCAAATGAACTCAATTGGCATAACTTGAGATTCTGTGTTACCTCCCACTAGAGTGGATTTGATTTAAATGATAAGTTAAATAAAAAAATGTTGATGATTTAAATAATGTTTTTTTTAAATTGTGATTTAAATGGATTCTTTTTTTAAAAAAGATTTTTATCCACCCTGGTAAGTACCTATTACAGGGGATTTGACATTGAAATACCTGCACTGAAATGAGACTAATTAAGCACTTCTTAATCTCAAAGTCTCATACCCCATGCTGCCAAGATATTCTATTGAATTAGTGCCCTTCTTAAACATTTGTAAAATGAATAGATTATTTTCCAGACTTGTTTTAATTCCTCATTATGGCAGCATCATCAATTCAAAAGTGCTAAGTAACACAACTACACTATCTCTAGCTATAATACCAGTCCTACCCCCACTGATCTTACATTATTTAACCCATCCTGCAAGGAAAACACACACACAAAATAGGCATGCATTAACTCAAAGGAGGATTCATCTAGCAATATAGTAAGGTTATGCTTCCTTTGGCAAAATAAGACCAGACAACTGATGGTTTTCTTCCAAGAACTCCATCTTCCTCATCTTGGTTTTAGCCTGAAATACCAAGGAATGAGGAGGGACATGGTGGCGCTGTGGGCTAAACCGCAGAAGCCTGTGCTGCAGGGTCAGAAGACCAGCAGTCGTAAGATCGGATCCACATGACAGAGTGAGCTCCCGTCGCTTTGTCCCAGCTCCTCGCCAACCTAGCAGTCCGAAAGCATGTAAATGCAAGTAGATAAATAGGTACCACCTCGGTGGGAAGGTAAAATGGCGTTCCCTAGCCACGCTGGCCACGTGACAATGGAAACTGTCTTCGGACAAGCGCTGGCTCTATGGCTTGAAAAACAGGATGAGCACCGGACACGGCTGGACTAAAAAATGTCAAGGGGAACCTTTTACCAAGGAATGAGTGCATGGATAATAAGTTGTAAGCAAGCACAATTTGTTACACAGCGTTAATGGTCATTGGACATGCTATCAAACCTAGCTTCTAGTTTCCTGGCTTTTTGAAGTTTGAAGTATGGTAACCTTTACTTGTCCTAAACTGACAGATTCTTCATCAGTGAATTAGTTTATTGAGTGACTCAGTTTGCAATAGAAGGAAATAATCTGTAACACTTCGGTCAAAGGTATTCTGGTTTGTAATGAATCATGAAGCAGCTCTCTCATATCCTAATTCCTCATTTTTCTTCATGAAAGTCTGCACAAATGGTACATTCATGGTCACAACAGCAGGTCCTAAAGGTCAAGCCAGAAGTTTGGTCATTAATTATTGAAAGGTCAGTGCAACAATTTGATACTGCATCAGTCAGAAGTCACTTCCAGGCAGTACTTTTCACCATACCATATCCTTTTACCTCTAATACATAATTGTGTTCTGTTCAGGGGAAAAAAAGAGGAAACTTTCCTATAATTTATACTTGTGTTGCATAGGTTCTGTAACAATGTTCTTAAAATACAAACAAAAAATAACCTGAAGGTCATAACAAAACAAGTCAAAATTATTTTTATATATTTTATATCTGTATTTAAAAGATATCTGTTCCATTACCCTGGAGAAGTACACTTAAGCTGATATGATCTTCCATGACCTGATGTTGGGTTCTTGCCTATAATTAAGGATGTATGATACTGCCAAAATTAGGATTTGGAATTCAGATTCTGAATTTTAAAAATTCAGAATTTCTGTATATCCAGAACTCCTGTACAGTCAATATATTTCTCCTTTTACACAAAGAGCCAAAACATTTTTAAAGGATTTCCCTGTGTCCTCTAACATCTTCCCAGTGATTGTGCCAAACAGAAAGAGTACACGCCAGTAGCCAGCAGTGCCTAGCCATTAGGAAATGCCTGCAATGGGCATACTGAGTGAACCCCAACATTAGGAATGCCAGCAAGAAATGCCAGAAGCTGAGGACAAGATTCACACTGTGGAGTGGGTAAATACCCTGGGCAGCACTGACAGGTAGATTAGAGCAGCAGATAGCCTGTGGTGGATGAGAATTGGGCCAACAGTATAGGACACAGCATAATTGAGTGAGTGAGCACAACCTTGGGGTAACAGTAGGAAGAATAAAAGAGGTAGAAAACAGGCAGCAGACTGAACCATGGCATGCCTAGTGACCGGCGTACGCCATTCTCTCTTACTTCAAGGGGACTTCTGGGAAGTGTAGCAACGGTAAGTTGGCTTTAAGGAAAATAAGTTTTCCTACAGATCCAAGTTCCAGGCTCGAGAGGTGTGCACTGCCAATGTCCCTTGCTTGAGAGAACACTCTCTCACTGGATACTCTAGTTGGTGAGCAAGATAGCAGCCCCACTGCTGCCTTGATCAGACCTCACCAGACAGATTCCTTCTCAAGTCAGTAAGACAAGGGATTTGTCTCTTTTGACTTACAGGGCTCCTGCATGTATGTCTCTACTTCTGCCAGGTCCTTCCTCTGGGATGATGTCTCTTGAGGACAGACCTCTGCCATGCTTGCCAAAACAGTGTCCAGAAAGCTTACCCTGTTATTACAGAGGTGAGGAACTCAAACTCTAGAATACAACTGCTAATACTGCTGTTTGGGATGTTATGAACGTGTATAGGTTCTTCCTGCTCTGTGTTATCCCTCAGTGCTAGCTGGAATGGTTTCATTTGCTGCTGTTGCATGTGATGGAAAGTTGGCTGGCACTGCACCCCTGACTGCTGCTTAATATCCATTGTCTATTGTGTAATTTGTGGGTCCAACATGTTTATTAGAACGTATTCCTCCTCCTCCCATTATACAACAGGTCCTTTAACTGCCCGGCCAGGGCCTCTGCTTCAGAACAGAAACAAAATACTGTTCTTCTTCTATGGAATTCCCCATTGAACCAGACTGTCCCTTCATTATTCCCTCCATCATGCCAAACAAGCCCTGGAAATTTGGGATCACCTGGCTACGGATTGCTTTCTCCCAACTAAGGGCCTGTGTCACACTCTCTAAACTTTGGAAGATACAGACCACTTTACTCATTAACACTCCAGTCCTGTCTACCTTGAGAAGCAGCCACATCAATGGAAGTCTCCAGTGCTAAATCATGGTGTGTCCTCTGCTCCTCTAAAGCAAGTAGAAAGTACGGTTCTGATGAAGAAAGAAAAGACCAACCTACCATGAGCATTTTTGTTGTTTAGTTGTTAAGTTATGTCCGACTCTTCTATTAGCCTTTTCCCTGCTTCGTTTTGAACTCCTTTTATCTCTTGACTCCTTACTTTAGCATTCCAGTCCCCTAGAATGAAAAGAGCATCTTTGTTTGGTGTCAGTTCTAGAAGGTGTTGTAAGTCTTCATAGAATTGGTCAGTTTCAGCATGAGCATACACACACACAAAGTGATGCTTTGGCAAAGAACCTTACCCCTTGCCTCTTGCCTTATGAAGGAGGACAAGGAGAACATACACACAGAGCTATGAATGAATACACATACAACAGCACCAGGACTCACATCTCTCTGCAAAACATCTCTCCCAAGACACTTTTTTTCTTTACTTCTTTTTTTAACAGCTCCTCCTGCTTTTTTGTCTTTTTTTTTTTTTTACAAATTAATGATCTCTACCAGCTGGCAAGGTAAGATGACAAAATGAGTGACTGAGGAAGGAAAGCCTTCTTAAGGCAGTTCCTTTTAACTGAACCACCTACAGGCATTTCAAATAGAATTACAACTAGAAGAGTTTTCCCCCTATGATTGTGTGGCCACTTGTATCAAAGAGAACCAAATGTCCCAGTGCAACTTCACAGTAAGAGAATGTGGGTTAATTTGTGTTTCTCTCACTGTGTAGTTGCACCTTTAGTCTGAATCCAACCCATATAAAAATGTTAATTCCATTACAAATTAACATCTAAATTTAAGTATGATGCATAAAAAAGTAATATTTAATATGCCTTAATTATGAATGATCTATTATTTATTATGCAGTATAATTTAACTATACTGTAATGTCTTTCTCATGCCTTTGAGCTTTGAATCCAATTTGTTTTTCTGTGTGAAAATTAATTTCATTTTTAAAGTGAGTTTCTGTTCTAAATTTCATTGTTGCTGCATGCAGAGGCTTTGTTGGTAGGAGTGTTTTGGAATTACAATCGTGCCCTATTTCTGAAGAGTTTATGGTGCAGTATTTTTCCCTTTAAAGAAGATACAGGGTTTTTTTTAAAGCTAAAACACGTTTTATCAATCAACATATTTTTTAAAAAAATACCAAAGAGAACAAGATGTGAGATAAAGCAAGAAATATTGACAGACATACATTTGATCCAACATATAAATTTAGGAGATGTAAAATTAACATATGTTCCTTTTACATTTATATTTTCCAAATAATCTATGAACCAGCTCTTGACAAGCAATAAAGCATGGATTTAAGTAGCCACCAAGTTGCTAATGGCAATTTGATTAATTATTAATAATTAGCATACCAACATAAAATGTTGTGAAGCATAAAATGCAAATTGTAATTACTGTTTGCCTCTCCAACTGTAATAATTCATTATTCTCTATTTAAAACAATATTATAAGAAAATTCAAGCCCTTCTGGAGTAAATACATATTCCACAGTTCATACTTACATGTTATATCTTAAAGTCATGTGTATATCATCCTACTCCATAGCAGTACATAACAGACAGGAATGTCATAATTAGAGATGGGGGTATTTGTATTTTAATACAAATACAAATACCCCTATAGGGATGTGGTGGCACTGCGGGTTAAACTGCAGAAGCCTCTGTGCTGTAAGGTCTGTAGATCTTCAGCTGTAAGATCAAATCCATGCGATGGAGTGAGCTCCCGTCGCTTGTCCCAGCTCCCACCAACCTAGCGGTTCGAAAACATGCAAATGTGAGTAGATAAATAGGGACCACCTCGGTGGGAAGGTAACAGCGTTCCGTGTCTAAGTTGCACTGGCCATGTGAACACGGAAGATTGTCTTCGGACAAACGCTGGCTCTATGGCTTGGAAACGGGGATGAGCACCGCCCCCTAGAGTCGAACATGACTGGACAAGAATTGTCAAGGGGAACCTTTACCTTTACTTTACAAATACCCAGCACAGCTGGACATAATGAGGGTCTGGCCCCTTGGGGCAGGACCATCCACTCATGCATCCACTGCTGCTGCCAGCTCTGCTCTCCCTTCCAATCAGCTATCCACTCCTGGCAGAAGGAGAGAGGATGAGTCTCCCTGCCAGGATGATGAGTGGATAGCTGACCAGGAGTTCAGGAGCAATTGGAAGGGAGTGCAGAGCCAGTGGCGGCAGGAGATGTATGAGTGGCTGATCAGGCCCCAAGGGGATGGACCCTCGTTACATCCAGCTGTGCCATGTCTAATCATAATCTTGACCCCTGTTGAGAAATATAAAAGCTACAAGATGGGTAGAATCATAAAATCATAGATACTTCAGTTGGAAGCAACCTATAAGGCAATTATGTCCAACCAGCTGTTCAATGCAGGAATCTATGTCAAAGGGGATGTGACAGATAGCTGTCCAATTTTCTCTTGAATGCCTCCAGTGTTAGAAACTGAAGCAGTGTGCAGAGTGCTTATCTCCCCTCAAGGTAGTTGCTTCTATTGTTGTACTGCTCTAACAGTTATGATGTTTTCCTGATTTTCAGCCTAAATATGGCTTCCTGTAGCTTGAGCACATTGTTATGCATTCGGCTATCTGGGATGATCAAGAACAGATCCTGCTCTTCCTCTGCGTGATTACCTTTCAAGTATTTGAGAAGTGCTGTAATATCTCCTCTTAGTCTCCTTTTCTCAAGGCTAAATACACCTAGTTCTTTCCGTCTTTCCTTATGGTGTTTGATTTTGAGTCCCCTGATAATCCTTATTGCCCTCCTCTGAACTTGCTCCAGTTTGTTGGCATCCTTCTTAAAGTGTGGTGTCCAGAACTGCATACACTACTCTGGACGAGGCCTAACCAGTGCTGAATAGAAGAGAACTAGTACCTCACAAGATTTGGAGACTGTATATCTTTAATGCATACTTTTTTTTTTTTGCTGCCACCTTGCACTGTTGGCTTGTATTCAGCTTTTGATCTACAACAATTCCAACATCCTTCTCACCCATACTATTAGTGAGTCAAGTATCCCCCATCTTGTAACTGCATTTCGGTTCCCCCCACCCGCCAGTGTAGAACTTTGCACTTTAACTTGTTAAATTTCATTCTCAGTGCTCAAGCCTATCAAGATTTTTTTCAATTTTGTTCCTGTCTTCCAAGGTATTAGCTATTCCATCCAATGGTGTGTCATTTGCAAATTTGGTAAGTATTTCTTGTGCTCCCTCATTCAGTATTGTGGAGCACAAAGCACAGGACTAAGCCTTGGGGCACCCCCACTTTTCAGAAAACCATGTGGCAAGGGAAGTCTCTGGTGGTCCATCTTACAGGAACAACCTTCTCCAATTAGTACTCCAGAAAACTAGTTGTTCACAAGAGATTTAGGAATGTTATTAAACAGCAAGAATATTAGAGGGTAAAGATTGCTGGGATGTTAATTTGAATTCAACTACTATTCTATTGAAGGTGCTTTTTTGAAATAAAAACTGAAGCAGTGTGCAGAGCATGATTTTATTCTGTTTGATCTGCTGCTTTTTGAGATTGTTCCCAGAGATAAAGTCTTAATTTAGATTGTCTTAAGACGCTGCTTAGTGAAGCCATTGCAAGTATGAAAGGATGGTGAAAGATAAGTTTCACCAAGAGAAAAATGGCAACAGGAATGCTAGTCAGTACTATACTCCCACAACAAGTAGCACATTTTTTAAACATGGTCTTAAAAGTCATACAATTGGGCAAGGCCCAATTTGTGGTAAAAAAAACAATACTATAAGGAGACTAAAAAAGAACAGAGTAAGCTGAACACTATAAAGAGGATTAAGTATAAAACTATAAGTATAAAGTATAAAGTATAAAACTATAAAGAGGATAATAAAGTAAGATAATAAGCAGTGATGTATGGATTCACTGGAGAAAATGCTCAACAGAAGTTCCTAGATGTTATTGCTTTGGTGGATGAAAAAGAAGTGAGAGGTTTCTGCCTAGGTGCACTTTCACATGCATGATGGCGAGTATGAGTAAAATTCACCAAAAATTGACTCAGCTCTAGAACATTCTAAGATAGGCTCTATGCAAGTGCAAAATCCCAGTTGTGTGAATAACAAAGACACTGTTGAAAATACTTTGAAATGAAAGGCATTTCTGTGTGTATACGTTTGCATAGAAATGTAACATTTCTTAAGAATTTGCAACTATTGGAGGGCTTTCATTTTTTGCAAGGAAAATATACATTTTTGCAGAAAAATTGAAAAATATGCAACATTTATTTTTGTTAATGTTCTTTACATATCTAATGGTCTTCTGATACTTATGGGTTATAAAATATGAGGGACACAGATGACTTCCTAAGGAAACTACACTCCATTCTCAACCTCCCAGATGACACCAACTTGGAAAAGAAGATAAGAGAAGAAATAGGCAATCTTCTGGAGCTCCAAGTAAGATTCTTCACACATATCTCTGTGGGTGTTAGTTGAATGAATGCTTACAGACGATCTCCAACTTAAAGAACGACAGACACAACATGGATACAGAGCCAGATTGAAAACCCTGCCACAAACCCAGCCACTAGCTATGTCCCCAGATCTATCCTATCACCCATAACATCAGGGCATGATTTATGCACTTATTTGCTAGGCTAGTCTGTGTCATCCCTTGCCAGCAATGACCTCAGCATTCTACACAGGACAAATAGGGAAGCATTCATTCATAAGAAAATGAATGGAGATGAATCTGACAGAAATGGCAACACATAGCACATTTCAACCTACTAGGACATACTGCAACTGATCTCAAAGTGGCTGAGAGGAGCGGGAAGAGGAGGGGGAGAATTGTAAAGAGAAATTTGAGAAATAACTTAAATAGCATACATCCATCAGTTTCAGTGTGCTTAGATATAGGCTTGAATAAATACCAAGACATTTAAACTCACTATATATATATATATATATATATACCGACTAGGCTATATATATATATATCGGCAATATCGCTATATTGGCAAGCTATATCGCTATATCGGCAAGCTAATTTTGTTCACTATCTTATATATAGACATGGACAAAACTCCAGCTTCGAAATCAGAATTCAGCAAGAACTAGGCATTGATGAAACAAAATTATTTACACCTCAAAGACTGTAGTTTGCTACTTTTGACAGCTATTCCCTCTGCCTACTGGAACTAGAAAGCTTATTTAAAATCTCAGTGTTGTTATGGGCCATGTACCTTCCACCTGAGAGTAATTCAGTGCATTAACATTCCAAAATGTCATTAGAAGCTCTCTTCATGTCTTCCACACATACACCAAAAAAGTTTTGCTTAGTTCCTGAATCAACCTACAGCGATGCCTCGCAAGACAAATTTAATTCATTCCGTGGTTAATGTTGTCTTGTGAAAAATTCATCTTGCGAAACGCATTTTCCCATAGGAATGCATTGAAATCTAATTAATACGTTCCTATGAGCAAAAAAGTCAGACAAAGTCAAATTTGGTTTACAAAGGGTTTATTAAGTGCTCTTTAATGCCATACATATTGTGCAGATGATTTCAAAATTTTCAATCAAAAAACTTTAACTTTTTAAACATCATAGAAAAACATTTAAAAATCAGCAAACATGAGGCAGGAACAAAAATGGGAAGCATTCGTCTTGCAAAGCACGGCCATAGGAACATTTTCCTTGCGAGTCATCAACCCCATTGCCAAAACCATTCGTCTTGTGAGTTTTTTGTCCTGCAAGGCATTCATCTTGCGAGGCACCACTGTATCTCATTTGAGATCTTTCTCTTTTCCTCTTTTTCCCCCTAGAACAGTCCATTTAGCTTGAGTTAAAGAGTTCACTATCTGTATTAATAATGCTCTTGCCACTTTGAAAGTTCATTATCTTTGTCCTTAATCCATGTTTATCCCACCATCATTACTGTAGCCATTGTGTACCAAAGTCGGTATTCAAAGAACATTGCTGCACCTCCTGACTGAAAAAGTTCAGCATCATGCAACAGTTCTTCCCTGCCAATATCACATCCTAAGTATTCCTTCGAAATAATTTTGGAAGAGTAAATAGGAATAGCAACATGCAAGTAGTTGAAGCATTTTATTCATAATTCTATTACTTCAAAAGTTGCCCCCTCAGTTTTCCAAAATGGAGAGACGTAAAAATTGAAACCAAAAGAAAAACAAAACAAAACCCTTAGGGAGATACCGGTAAATCTTTTCCCCAGTCTTTTTCCTTTCCCCACCACAGACCTTTATGTTTCCAGGGGAAGCACTCAGATTAAAGTGTTGAAAATAATCAGAACAATGACACACTACAGATTAATTGAAAGTCTAACAACATGCATACAGTATATATTAAGCAAAATTCATGACGGCTAATAAAGAAACAATAAGCTTTCACACTGTTTATTTAAATAGAAATGCTAGAAGCATTCAAATGTAATTAAATGTGGTTGCTGTCAAGTTAAAGGAACTCTTTTCACATTTGTTGAAAGACATCTCTGATAATTGCTTTGTGTTTGGAGGCCCTTCTCTCTCTCAGTCACTCAGGCCCCACCATGCCCCAACACCCCCTGCCAATTTCACCCTAGAATCTACAAGGGATTAAATATGCCAGTTATATGTAATTTTGCCTTCGGGCCTCATTTAATCCAGAGGTAGCCTTTTTTAGAAACTAGAAATGACCAGTCTATGACTAGTCAAGGTGCATGTGTTGCATTTAAATGCCAAATTGTTCTTCTAAGGTTACTGGGAGAGGGGAAAATTTGAGAGGCTGTGGTGGGAGTCTGGGGGAACCACACACTGGAGCATGTGAAACAGGCCTTCTGGAAGATCTTAAAAAGCAGATGGAGTTGGGTGTCATCAGCAGCACACTGGTGATACCAGACCACCAAATTCTGGACAGCCTCTTTCAGGTTTTACTGGTATGTGTGAAATAGTACAGTGGTGTCTCACTTGACGAGGATAATTCGTTCCGTTGAAATCACTGTTAAGCAAAATCCTTGTCAAGCGAAATGAAAAAGCCCATTGAAATGCATTGAAAACCGGTTCAATGCGTTCCAATGGGCTAAATACCTCAGTGTCCAGCGAAGATCCTCCATAGGGGCGGCCATTTTCGGTGCCTGTAAAGCGAGGAATCCATCCTACATCACAGTGAGGAGCCATTTTGCACACCAGGTGGCCATTTTAGCGCCGCCGATCAGCTGATTTAAAACTGTTGTCTAGCAAAAAATTGGTTCCCGGAGAAAGGGAACCGATCATCGTTAAGCGATTTTTCCCTATTAGAACATAGTTTGCGATCGCAAAAGCGATTGCAAAAACTTCATTGTCAAGTGGTTTCATCGTTTAACGAGGTAATCATTAAGCGAGGCACCACCGTATAGGGATATGGTGGTGCTGTGGGTTAAACCGCAGAAGCCTCTGTGCTTCTGTGAAGACCAGCTGTCATAAGATCGAATCCATGCAATGGAGTTAGCTCCCATCGCTTGTGCCAGCTCCTGCCAACCTAGCAGTTTGAAAGCATGCAAATGCAAGTAGATAAATAGGTACCACCTCGGTGGGAAGGTAACAGTGTTCCATGTCTAGTCATGCTGGCCACATGATAATGGAAACTACAGACAAACGCAGGCTCTACGGCTTGGAAATGGAGATGACCATCGTGCCCTAGAGTTGGACACAACTGGGCTAAATGTCAAGGGGAACCTTTACCTTTGCCTGTGAAATAGTATGGGGAAGCATGGAACCCTGAGACACTCTACAGGCTAATGGTCAAGGTTGTTGAACAGGAGTCCCCCACACCACTACCATTCACAAAGTGACACCACGCAAGGGAAAATCCTTTTTTCACCAGTTAGGCACTTCTCATCCAAACACAAAGCAATCGTCAGAGATGTTTTTCAACAAGTGTGAATGGGAGTGAGCAAGAGGGTATCCTGTAGACCAGTGGTCCCCAACCTTGGGCCTCCAGATGTTCTTGGACTTCAGCTCCCAGAAATTCTGGCCAGCAGAGGTGGTGGTGAAGGCTTCTGGGAGTTGTAGTCCAACAACATCTGGAGGCCCAAGGTTGGGGACCACTGCTGTAGACCATCTTGACTGCTACCATTGGTGTTGTCAACATTCATACTATGCAAAGCTTGACATCCTTTTTCCTGCTGGCAAGACAGACACAATATTGTGAAGCACAATATGCCACATTCTTAAACTGGTTTTTTGAAGAATTGAATATAATGGTAACAGCACAGCAACAGATGTCTACACTTTTAAAGAAATATTAAAAGTAATTGCATGTAGTATAAATAACATTAGAAAAAGACTCAAACAAATTTGTAAGCTCATTATCAATTACTTCAATCTCAGCAGAGCATAAACATCCATCCAATTCCCCAGTAACTTGATGACCATTAAAAAGCTTTTTAAAAATAAAAGACACCAGGGTGTGACAGCTTTACAGCTGATTTTTAAAAGATATGAGAAGATTATGTTGCCACACATCTTTTTAAAATGTACAATTTAACATCTGCTAGAAAGTACCTGAATCTTGAAAGTTAGTTGGAATAATTGCCATCCCAAAATAAGAAAGAGATCCTACCCTCCCCTGTGCATATACACCAACTACTTTGCAAAATCAAGATCAATTTTTCCCCTTCTATCTTGGCCCAGAGATGAAATAGTTTATTACAAATTATAGCTATACAGATCAATATAGCTTTATAAGGACATGTCTGGTACAATTCTTAGAGAACAGAATATTCTACATATGGCTATATTAAAGATGCAAAAAGTGGCAATACTTTCACTTGATGCATTTAAAGCATTTAATTACATGGAATGGATGCATATGTTTGACCTTATGGAGGGGAGAAATATTTTCTACAGCTCTAAAAAATCTGTATGAAGGGGTAAATGCTGTAATAATGCTTAATGGAATAGAATCTAAGCATTTTGGCTTACACAGGGGGAAAAGACAAGGGAATCTTTTATTCCCTATAATATTCACTTTAGTCATTGAACCACTTGCTACTTGTATCAGAGAAAATGTTGATATTATTTTATAAAGATAAAAAAATAGACAACATAAAATTAATTTGAATGCTGATGACATGCTTTTGTTTCTTGAGACTCCATTACAAAATATAATAATAACCGTGTGCCATCAAGTCAATTCTGACTTACGAGTTTTCCAGGTAGAGAATACTTAGAAGTTGTTTACCATTCCCTTCTTCTGGAGGTACTCTGGGACTGTTTAGCTTGCTCGAGGTCGCAGATTGATTCTTCTTGTAGGAGGAACAACGGAGAATTAAACTCCCAAGCTCTGGTTCGGCAGCTGGATACCTAAACCACTGAGTTATCCAATCAGCTTTTAAAAGCATAGAACCATTAAAACAAATATTGGAAAATTCAAAGTACCACATGGGATTAAAACTTACTGAAAATTGAAACTGCTCTGTATGAATATCCCTTTATTAGAAAAAGAAAAGAAATTAAGGCAATGTCAAGCCTAGTTCTAGTTTTAAATGCCCAAGAATCTGGCTAAGCTAACAAACGTATAAATCAAAATCAATTAACATCTAGAAAATATTCATACCCATAGAGGAGAAAATTAAGAAAAGCTAAATTAAAATTGTCTTTATCTGGTAGACTTGTGATAGTAAAATCTCATATTTTACCAAATATTGTTTGTTGGTTAGTTTCATATATGAACTGGCTTTCATCGTTTTGGCCTTAGAACAGTTTTGCATCATGTTATTTATTATTACAGTATTTTTTTTGGAGGGCGGTTATTGTTATTTTTGTTATCTCTGTGTCATATTGCTTTGGGCTGGGTGGGAAGGATGTTTCGTTCTAATTGTTTAGTGGAGTTGCTTTGTTATGTCCAGATAGGGGCTTAGCCTTATTGTTTGTTCTTTTCCCCTTTCCTTTCCCTTTTAATTTTAATTCTTATTTGCTAGAAACCATGAGCATTTGGATGGCAACTTCTTCTGGGTGGGTTATTTTCTTTTCTTTTTTTTCTCTTTCATGAGCAAGGTCTGGTTATGGAAAGCTGTCATGCCTCTAATGGATCATTGTTCCATTCAGGTGGAGGTGTTGAGGTCTGCCACGTTACTGATAGCCAGGGATGTCAACATCCATGCTGAGTTGGGACTGTCAGGTCCAACCCTGGAGTTAATGGATTCCATGACAGACATGAACTTTTCCCAGCATGTCATTGATCCTACCCCTCTACGTGGGCAGAAGGGACCTGTGAAATTTATCTGCCCTTGCAGGCTTCTCAACCCAGAGAGGTTTCAGGAAGTCTTGGGAGGGTATCCAGCTGACCTGGTAGATAATCCTGTTGAAGCCCAGGTGATCTGATGGTATTCGTGGACAATCAGGCAGCTGACACAATCACCTCCAAATGCCCTCTCCACTTCAGAGCTCACTCTATCCCTTAGTAAACCAAAACACTGTAAAGTATGAAGTCTGTTAGGAGATGACTATATAGCAGATGGGGGAGGGATCAGTCAGCACTAAATTTGGCTGCTGTTAAGAACATGACCAGTAGGTATGGCAATACCTTAAAGGTGGCAAAAAAGACCTTTAACATCAGGATTATTGGTGAGGCTATAAACTGACAAACGGCACTCTTCCAGGGGGTTCACAGCCTCACCAACTCTGGTCTGTCACAGCCTCACTTTGACTTCTCTAGTGACCAGTTTGCAGAATTTTTTAGATCTAAAATTGAGGCCATTCATGCTGATCTCAACTCCACCAGCAGTTTGGTTGACTGGGGAGAACCACTGCTTCACCCTCCTGCCCAGCTGCTTGGCTCAGTTTAACCCTGTACCACCAGAGGAACTGTCCAGGGTGCTGGTTAGCTATAGACCTACCACCTCTGTACTCAGCCCTTGCCCAGCTTGGCTAATAAAAGCTGCCGGTGTGCCATGATGGATTGGCAACAGATGATCTTAATAACTTTATTCAGATTATCAGATAGCAACCTTGTCCAGATCAGCTTTTAAGCTTAGACTTATCACCCAACTCCATGCCTACCTAGATGAGGGTTCCCTCAGGACATTGGTGCAACACTAGTCATCTCCCGGATTGACTACAGCAATGCTCTCTACTTTCCCAGCTACATTGAGGCTAACAAAATAAAGCAAAGGGCATTCATAGACAAACGGATTGAAGCAAAAAGGTAACAAGGATTATAGGGGAAAGAGACACTTCATTTATAGTGACCTGCAAAGTTTGTGCAATGTTTGTCTTTGTGCCTGAGTGTAACAAGGTGTACACATGCAAAAAGTGTAAACTAAGGGCACTATTAGAAGAAAAATGAGAGAAATGGAAGAGTGACTTGCCACACTTAAGGCTATAAGGGAAGATGAAGCACACACTGACATACATTTTGAGCAGCAATCAATGGAGCAACTGGAGGTGAAAGAGCAACAAGGGAAGGCAGAGGAGGACGATGCTGAGGAGAGAGCAAACATAGTGGAGAAAGAAGCGTGGAAAAGTCACAGTTAGGAGCAAAAGAAGAAGACTGAAAACTGCTTTCAGGTTCTTGATGAGGAGTTTGGGAGACAGCAAGCAGACAAAGTCAAAGAGAAGGCCTCTCAAGAGTACATGAGAGGAACTGAAATTCAGCTAAGCAGAAGCACTGACCCCATACCCTGCAAAAAGAGGAAGAGAAGAGTAGTTGTAGCAGGACACTCGCACCATAAGATGCACTTTTTTCCCACAAAACAGGGGGGTGGAAAGTCTGTGCATCTTATGGAGCGAAGAAAACAGATTATATTTTCCTGTTTTCTTCTCCTAAAAAATTGGTGCATCTTATGGAAAGGTGTGTCTTATGGAGCGAAAAATACGGTATATGATGGTGTCTTTAGGTATGTGTCTGTAGGCAGGAAGTCCTAGAATTTTTGGAGAAATCTGGGAGTTGAAGTAGCATATCCCTACTATATTTTCCTGCTTACCTGCTACCATCTCCTGGAATCTTTTTACAGATATCACTTTCTCACACGGCCAAACTGAAGACAATGTCACTGTGGCAGAAGCAAAAAGAGTGTGAAAAGACCATATTGTGGTCTGTTCAGGAGTCGATCCCATTTGGGGAATGGGAGGTTATTCATAAGAAACTCAGTCAGCTTCCCGTTTTCTTAGCTGTCATTAACATCTCTAGCCTACAGGCCTCAATAGATGCCAAATTCTGCTGATTACCAACCTTGACCCTGCTGGTTTGTGATATTTAAAGTAGGGATGATCAAGGATTCTCTTTGTTATCTTTTGACACCTTATTTTGCTTTGAAAACTTTCATAACCTCATGAGGATAACACCATTAAATCTCCTTCATCAAGTCAGAGATCTATTGTCTGCAGGCAAAAAAAAACCTAATTAAAGAATTTAGTTCCCATGGCAATCTTACCTAGCCATGGACATATTTCTTAATTGCTGGAGGACAGAGAAATTAGTTCAGCTTTTGAGAAAGGAAAGTGTTTCCATTACCAAAGGATTTGAGCTGAGATGGAATTAAAACTAAAAACTTTAGATTTATTAATTTCCGCAATACAACTCAAGGATGTGTAATTTCTGGTGATTTTTAATGAGGAATAGATATGTGGGACAACATAAGCTTTCTGCTCTTAATTAATAACTGCATAGTGTCCATCTGATTCCAACTTATGGCCACCCTATTCACAGTTTTCTAGGTATAAAGTAATCAGAAGCAGTTTCCCAGTTCCTTCTTTTGGTAGTTCTCAGGAACTACATAGATTCTCCAAAACCCACAGCTTGGCTCCTTGCTGGAAAGCACAGTCAGGAATCAAATTCCCAACCATGCTCAAGCTCACTAAGCTATCCAGCCAGTTAAGTTTGCTTCCTATACAACACCTCAAAGATGATGTTTCTGACACACTCAAATAGCCAGGGAAGAGTCAGTTTTTATTCTGAAATTTAAAAAAATCTGTTTCATTTCTGCAGGAGCTGTAAAAGATACAGGGAGATTGATTTTAATGTAAAAGATCTGTGGTTCAGTTCATGTTTAGAATTCATTCCTGACCTAAAGTATTACAGTGGTGCCTCACATTACAACGTTAATTCGTTCCAGCAAAATCGCTGTAGAACGAAAACGTCGTAAAGCGAAAATAAAAAAGCCATTGAAATGCATTAAAACCTGGTTAATGCGTTCCAATCGGCTAAGAACTCACCATCCAGCGAAGATCCTCCATAGGGGCGGCCATTTTTGGGTGCCTGTGCAGCGAAAAATGGCTCCTAAACACAGCGGGGAGCCATTTTGAGCACCTGGTGGCCTTTTTGAAAACCCGACGATCAGCTGTTTTGATCGTCAGGAAGCAAAAATCGGTTCGGTTCCCAAAACAGGGAACCGATCATCGCACAGCAAAATTCCCCCATTCAAAACGTCGTTTTGTGATCGCTTTTGCGATTGCAAAAACCTCATCGTAATGTGGATTCATCGTTAAACGGAGCGTCCATCTTGCGAGGCACCACTGTATTCCATTTATTGAGGAAGCGGTTTCAGTGCAGAGAAAGAAACATAGAGCATTTGCATTTGTTTTCATTATTCAGGTGCTATGATAACAATGAGAGGTCACTATTATTTATTTATTTATTTATTTATTTATGTATGTATTTATTTATTTATTTATTTATTTATTTATTTATTTATTTATTTATTTAGCTATTTATTTAGCTATTTAGCTGTTTAGCTGTTTAGCTGTTTAGCTATTTAGCTTTTTATTTATATACTGCCCATTTAGAACATGTCTACTTTGGGCAGTTATCACAATTATCACCTCCATATTGCATATGATAAGGAACCAATGAACCAATCAAATATATCCATTGATTTGTATTCCTGAATTGAGCAGAGATTTGGACTCAATGGCTTCATAAACCCCTTCCAACTTCATTATTCTTTTTTAATTTTTTTATTTACTATAACATTAACATAAAATACACAAACCAAAATACAAATTAACAGTGTTCCCCACCATCATAGATGGGACCTCTTGCAATAATCTTCTTCCTCCATCTATATTCTTATTCTTTTATTGTCCTCTTCTCCAGAACTGCATTGATTCATGATTTGAAGCTTTCCCTTTTCCTCTTATTAATACACATTCCAAAAATCTGCCCCATATATCACAAAAATTATTATTTTTCAACTCTCCTTTCTTAACTTTTAAATTACTAGTTAGCTTATTATTTATAGCTATATTCCATATTTCATTGTACCATTCATCCATTCGAAATTCAGATTTTGATTTCCATTGCCTAGCTATTGTTAGTCTAGCTGCTGTTAATAAGTTAGGTATCAGTTCTTATCTTATCATATTCCATATTCTCAAATATTGATAACAAAGCAATCTCAGGATTATGTTCTATATCTTTTTCACATACGTGATTTAATTCTTTAAAAATTAGTTTCCAAAATCTTTGTACTTTTTCACATTCCCACCACATATGAAAGTATGTACCAATTTCCTTATCACATTTCCAACAGACATTCAGATAACTAACATTAATTTTATTTAATTTTGTCTGTGTTGAATACCATCTTAGACCCAGTTTTTTTAAAATAAATTCTCTTATTCTCACTGACAAAAATCTTAAAACCCTCACTTTCCACATCTTCCTCCATTCTTCCTCATTTATTCTTTTTCCAAAGTCTTGCTCCCACACTAACTTCAATCCTTCTTTCTCACTTTCCTCTTCTGTTGAACAGGAATCCATAAATTTTACTCACTGTATCCTTCATTGAATCAGTCATCTGAATATCTTCATATGATAATAAAAACTGTTCATACTTCATGTATTCTCTGCCTTTGTTATATTTCTTTACCCATTCATTAGTCCATCTAATTGTATATAATTCAACCATGAGATATTCTTATTTTGAAGGATTTGTTTGATTTGATCTTTCAATCTCATTTTGTACAATGAATCTTTTAATCTAATCACTTTTTTCTTTAAACAATTCTACATAAACTTTCTATATTATATATAATATTCAAAATCCTCCTGGTTAGATTTTCCATTTTTCTTCCCTTTAAAAACCCATTCTGATCCTCTTTAATATATTTTGTAATAAACTTATTCATCCTATTCGTGAATATTGCAGTGAATATCTTTGCATCTTGATTTAATAATGAAATAGGTCTATAAGAACTTGGGTCTGTTAAATCTTTATTGGGCTTTGGAATAAGAGTTATTAATGAATGTTTTCAAGAGTCTGGTATTTTCTCTCCTTCCAATATCTCATTATAAAGTATTTTTAACGTAGGGATCAATATTGATTTAAAAGTTTTATAATATTCTGATCCCATTCCATCAAAACCTGGAGTTTTACCATTTTTTAGTTTATTAATAATCTCTATAATCTCTTAATCCTTTATCTCTTTTTCTAATTCTCTTTTATCATCCTCTAATAGTTTCCTCTTAACATTTTCTTTAATATAATTTTCTATATCTTCTTTTGATGCACTGTTCCCTTTATATAAATGTTGATGGAATTCCTGTAGTATCTTTAATTTTTCCTTCGTTAGGCTGCAGTTCTTTCCTGTTTAATCTCCAATTGTATTTTTTGTATTTTTGTATTTTTTGTATTTTTTTGATCTTTTAGTTTGAGCTTTTCTTGCTAAAAGCTTTGAATTTTTATTCCTATATTCAAAAAAATCAAAAAAACCCAACGATCAGCTGTTTTTGATCGTCGTAAAGCGAAAATCGGTTCCTGAAGCAGGGAACCGATAATCGCTAATCGAAATTCCCCCATTTAGACCATCATTTTGCGATCGCAATTGCGATCGCAAAAACATTGTCGTAAAGCGGATTCTCCGTAATGCGGGGTAATCATTAAGCGGGGCACGACTGTAGCTCCCTACATTATACATTACTTCCAGTTTTGAAAAAGAGCAGTATTGGGGGTGATGGTGCTAATATGCATGGTGTTTATTTTTTTTAAAATTGGGGTTAAGCGTATGACATTCCCTTAAGTTTTGGCAAAAGCCATTTTGTCTGGTATATTTGCTCCAACACGAACACTTTTTGAGAGAGGTGTCACAATAGATAGCACTCATGTAACTCTAAGGACATCAAATTTCAAAAGATTAACTGTTCCAAAACAAAGACCACTTTTTTTTAATGATTGAGAAATGTTATTTGTGGCATGAGAAACTAAATCATATATCCTTACCAGCATCCTTTATGCAAACTGCTCATTTTTTCCCCATTTTTGCTTGGTTGTATAGGTGATTCTGTCATTCTGCTCGTCACTGGGGTAGGAAAATTTAGTTCCCCGGTCCCTAGAAATCATATTTTAGACACAATTTTCCCCCTGCAATTTACTAGGCATTTTACAAGTGCACACTTAGTCCTGCATTGGATGTATCATGGAATAGATGCCTGCTTTTAGAAGAAATGAAACAAAACAAAATTGCTGAGTTGGTCCGAAATTCTGCCATTAGAACCATGCCTTGCTTTTCTCTGCAGTTCTACAAAATCGCTGAATATGCATATTCCTAAGGGCCTACCTAATCTTGGCATTTAAACAGATCTTTGAAAAGCAGTTTAAAAGGCACTGATCATTTTCCCTTTTAAAGGAAAGGTAGCTGACTGGGTGAGAAGAAACCACCACAAGCCTAAATCCAATTGCTACTCACAACTAGAATGACATTTTGTCAATACACAACTGGTGACTTGTTAGTCAACAAATGAGTCCATGGGTCTCAGTTGGAACAAGCTATTTGATTTAGATTTGGGATTGAAGTGGCTGTTTTCCTATTATCAGTCTCCAGTGCTGCACTGTGTGTGTGTGTTTAGTCGTTTAGTCGTGTCCGACTCTTCGTGACCCCATGGACCAGAGCACGCCAGGCCCTCCTATCTTCCACTGCCTCCCGGAGTTGCGTCAAATTCATGTTGGTTGCTTCGCAGACACTGTCCAGCCATCTCATCCTCGGTCGTCCCCTTCTCCTCTTGCCGTCACACCTTCCTAACATCAAGGTTTTTTCCAAGGACTCTTTTCTTTTCATGAGATGGAGTGCTGCACTACCCAAAGACAATAAGCAAGTGAACAGCATGTGTGCACCGCTCCTTCCTAGGCATCATTGTGAGTCAGCCTAATCCTCCTTTACTGTTTCAGAGGAAATCAGGCAGGGTAGTAGTAGCCACTGCCTCTACTTGCTTGCATATTTTTAAACCATTTTTTAAAAAGTAGTAAAGCTCAGAAGAGGCACTGCCATAGGGCAGAAAGACCTGTGAGGTCTCTGGCTTTGAAGTCCCTCTTCCTATTCTTTTCCAGCCTCTGCTTGGTGGGGATGGGTAGGGGTAAAGGAAAGATTTACTGCTATTTACTGTTCACTATATGAAAAGAAAAGAGGGCTGTGATTTCATCCAACCATTAAACACATTCAAGACAATCATATGTAGCTGAGCTTTGATGCTTGTTTTTAAGGTGAAAAGCTGCTTCAGGAAAGGGCAATTTACAGAAAGGGAAGAGACACTCTTTCCGCAGTCATTGGCTCCTCACTGCAAGTCACTCAAAATTATGTTTGCTTGGAAAAGGTTCTGTCTGAAATCTTGTGAGAGATAGAGCTGTTGAAAGAGATGATTCATAATAGGGGGATGGTAGGTTGAAAAGACGAGTGTGTTCCCTTAACGGTCCTTTCTGAATTCTCTTTTGAAGTTCCTCCTGACTTAAAAAAAAAGTATGAATGATAGCCCTGAATTTTCAGTGAGTTTTCCTAGAATATTTTAGATCTAAAGGTCTAGAAATACCATTTTAACTAAAAGAAAGAATTAGGTTAGTGCCAAAGATAAATGGACCTGACCTTAGAAACTAATAGAGGAACAAAAACTTGGAAGATATCGTGGGAACTATCAGACCCCTAGATAGGGTGCTTGTCTCCCCTAGGAGTTCTACAAAGATATCTAGGCCCACTAGGAAAAGGTCAGAAGCCTGTGTTCATCACAGCTGGTATTTAGACCAGTTAAGAGTTAATCCCAGAATGAAATCAAACAATCGTAGACAATCTATATTAATGTGCATCTGAATATCAAAGTACCGGTCTTTTCATTGTTGCAATAATTCCAGGCAACATCAGCTTGTCTATCTATGCTCTATTTTGTTTTGTTTTTTAGATGTTATATTTATATAGTGTTTAAACATTTCTTTGGGTAAGCAACAACAATTCAATATCTCATTTACTCTGCTTCTTTCCATTTTCCTGGAATTGAAGCTTAACTCTTATAATATGTTACTGTTTTGACTAAGTACTATCGATATCATAAATCCTGAAAAATGCAATTCTGACTAATGTTTTCTGAAATCAGGAGTACCTATAGTTGAAATATTTTCTATTTCCAAAAGATGGCACTATAAAGATTATACAGTCTTTCATTATACATTACATCATTTACCTGTTGTTTATGATAATCTTATTTGTGTTTACAAATTTTAACCACGAAAGCAAAATAGTCAGTCACTTAGCAAAGTGCTTAGGAATTCAGTGATCTCATAGCTGGTTCATTGTTTTGGAACACTTTTTTAATACTGCAGATTTAAAAGATCTTTCAGATATACTTTCATTGGATTCCTGCACTGAGCAATGGGTGATGGCCTTATAGGTCCCTTCCAACTCAATTATTATGTGCTTCTATAAACAGTTACTTCATTCTGCTGGTTGATTGTTTTGGAACACTTATAGTAACCAATGCCACACATTTAAAAGTACAGTGATTTTAGAACAACTTTAGGGCAATTAGCTGCATCTCCACCAAATAGCCATTTTATAAATTTTTCTAACTTTCTTAAATATACAAGGTATCAAACCTTGATAGAATAATATTGTAACTTCCCTGAGGACAAACAGATTGCGTAACAGTAACTCTCACACATTAATCATCTGCGAAGCAGAATCACAATTACTAATACTGGAGCAGTCACAGGTGGAGATTGCACAGAGCATTGCAACTGTAGTTGAGGTCATGAGGCCTAATAAGTAGCGAATAACATGGCCAGTCAATGAACATTCAATAGCTACTAAAATAAACATTACAACAAGAAAGGAGAAAGCTCTGCTTTGAGTCAAATCCATGTGAACTCCAATATACAGTGTATTGTTTTAAGGTCAATGACAAAACTCCACAGTCCAAGACTGTGAAAATGGTGCAGAATGAAGCAAATATCATATTGGAGCACTCGTCTGGAGTCTGTCATCAAGAGCAATACAGTGGTGCCTCGCTTATCGAGCGCACAGTTTAACGACGAATCCGCATAGCGACGCGTTTTTTGTGATCGCAAAAGCGATCACATTGCGATGTTTTATATGGCAAAACATTGCTTTGCGATGATCGGTAAGCGTTTTGCTTACCGATTATCGCATAACGATGTTTTAAAAACAGCTGATCGGCGGTTCCAAAATGGCCACCGGGGAAAAAAGGCTGCCCGCAGGGTTTTCGCGCCCTTTCCTCGCTTACCGGGCAGCAAAAATGGCAGCCAGATGGAGGATTTCCGCATAGCGGTCAGTTTTTTCCCCATAGGAATGCATTAAACGTGTTTTAATGTGTTCCTATGGGTTTTTTCCCCCGCATAGTGACGAATCCGGATAGCGACGATTTTTTCAGCACGGATTATCGTCGCTATGCGGGGCACCACTGTAATCATAAAAGGGAACACATAAATCCATCTTGTGTGGAGAAGGCCAATTATTGAAACCATACATTCCATGAACATATGAGGAGCCATTGCTAGATCAAATAGCAAAAGTTGAAGTAACAAAGAGAACAACCAAGGGCAAAACAGGTACTAGTAACTGGAGGGACAAATGGAACTATGAAAGTAAACATCCTACAAATGCAAACCAACTGTGCATCCAAAGAAAAAGGAAGATTGTCAGCAGCATGTCCATGTGGAGCCATCTGCTCCAGATGATCTTGTTAATGCCTTCAAAATTTGAAATCAGCTATAGGCCTCCATCACACTTTCGTACTGTAAAGTAGGGATATACATTCAGATTCAGAAATATTTGGAATTCATTGAATTATGCCATAATTGTATGGTTCCGAGTTTAAAATATTTGGAGTCCCATTTATTCCTATACATTAGAAAGCAAAAAGCTATGTTTCTGCTTGTTAGAGTAAAAATTAAAAGTGATACCTATTTCTTACACATCCTGGAATGATTACTTGAGAAATGAGACTTAAAGACACTCTAACACCAAGCGTATTGGGGCAGATACATCAGTGTGTCCTGATTGCCATGGATTTTCCAAAGCGGGGGCTGGGGTGAGATCAAAACCTGGAAACAATGCCTGTATGCACCTAACGCCGAGGGAGGCCTGGAAAGAAAAGACAAGAAATCGGGCCTTCTCGGTGGTGGCTCCTCACCTCTGGAATAACCTACCACCTGATATCCGCGCAGCTCCCTCACTGGGTATTTTAAAAAACCAACTAAAAACACTGATGTTTCGGTAGGCCTTCCCCTCAGCCAATTCCTGACTTTCCCTTTCTCACCTTTTCTAGTGTCTGTCCCATTTGTCCAAAGTTTTCCCCTTATTTAAAACTGTTTTTATTCACATAGTTATATTATTGTTGTAAGCCACCTAGAGTGGTCTTAATCGACTAGATAGGCGGGATATAAAATAAATAAATAAATAAATAAATAAAATAATAAATAATGAGATATAGAAACAGGCACAGAGACCATGAGGTTTTTTTTCCACATTGATTCTTTTCAATTGAAAGTCGGGCATAGCTGCTATAAATTCTTGCTGTTAGAATATGCTCTGATGAAAGCCTGCACTGCACCAGTTTTCTCTGTGTCCTTTTTTACATTCTTTACATCTCATTGTATAGTTAGGAAGAAGATTTAGGATTAGTAGATTCATAGATTAATATACATTATAAATTAACAGGGAAATATTATATTAGATTTAGACCATTTGGGGTATATGAGGCAGGGAAATAAGATTTTGTTATATAGAGACTGATACATTATTAAATTTTATGTCTCTCTGTGTGTGCTTGCGTGATTTTCATTGGAAGAGTTTGTATTCTGCTGTAGCAGCAATCAGATACTATTCTCTTCTGGTAAAGTCTACAGAGAGTATTTTTTAAAAGTGTGGTAAAAGAAGTAGGCACTTGGGGAAGGCTGCAGAAATACTGCCTGCACCCACTGCAGCAGCTTCTACTGAGAGAAGTGGGAGTTGGAGATGAAAAATGCAGCCCACAGCTGCTATTTTTTACAATGAAAAAAGTCCCACATGCATTTCAGCTGGACTTTGGTCTTCGCTCTCAATCTAGAGAGATTAAAGAGCTTTCCATCTGATCTAGTCTGGAGACAGACACCTTCTGTTGCAGTTCCAAGGATGTGCTTCAGCAAAAAAGAGTCCAAAAAGGATTGGCGCGAGGACACAGCCCTGTTTCACTCCACTTCGGATGTCAAAGGGGTCTGATGTTGAACCATTAAAAACTAAAGTACCCTTCATTTCCTCATGAAAGCACCTGCTCATGTTAAGGAGTCGAAGTGGACATCCAATCTTGGGAAATATTTTAAAAAGGCTATCCCTACTAACCAAATCAAAGGCCTTCATGAGATCTATGAAGGCCACAAAGAGTGGCTGTTGTTGTTCCCTGCATTTCTCCTGCAACTGTCTGAGGGAGAATACTATGTCAGTGGTGGATCTATTAGCTCGAAATCCACACTGTGATTCTGGATAGACTCTGTCTGCAAGCACCTGGAGTCTCTTCAGCACAACACGGGAAAGCAGCTTCCATACAATGCTGAGAAGAGAGATGCCACAGTAGTTATTGCAGTCGCCCCTGTCTCCTTTGTTCTTATACAATGTGATGATGTTTGCATCCTTCTTGTCCTGTGATATTCCACCTTCGCTCCAGCAAAGATGAAAGACTTCATAGAGTTCGGTGGTGATGATCTCTTTACAGCACTTCAGCACTTCAACAGGAATGTTATCCTTTCCAGGTGCCTTGCCGGAAGTGAGTGAATCCAAGGCCGCTTTTATTTCTGCTAAAGTTGGCTCACTGTCCAACTCTTCCAAGATAGAAAGGCACTCAATATTATTTAATGCTTCTTGGTTACTACATTCTCTCTGGAATATAGCTCAGAGTAGTGCTGCACCCAGCGGTCCATCTGCTGTGCTCAGTCCTGGATGATCACGCCTGTAGCAGACTTCAGATTTCTTCTGTATTGGACCTAAAGCCTGCTTGATACCATAATACATTCCTTTGACATTACCTGTGTCCGCTGCTATCTGTATCTGAGAGCACAGCTGAAGCCAATAATCATTTGGAACATCTCCTGGCAGCCTGTTAGACTTGGCTACGAGCAGCTCAAAGACCTTGCAAGTTGTACTTGCTAGGACAGGCTATGTATGCTGCTAGAGTAGACGCTGTCTGGGGGGCGGGGTAGAAATCTAATAAATAAATAAATAAATAAATAAATAGATAGATAGATAGATAGATAGATAGATAGATAGATAGATAGATAGATAGATAGATAGATAGATAAATAAATAAATAAATAAATAAATAAATAAATAAATAAATAAATAAATAAATAAATAAATAAATAAATAAATAAATAGAGCTCTCCTCTTATCCTCGATGGCTGGCATCAACTCCTCTGAATGGGCTTCGAACCAGTCAGCCATCTTTTTGGTCTTCTTGCCAAAAGTTGACAAGGTGGTGTTATGCACAGCTTTCTTGAAATGTTCCTATTGTTCAGATGCATTTGCTTCAGCCGGGCCTGGAATTCTTTGAATAATTCCTAACTAAAAGTTCCCCACAGGATTATCCATAGCTGTCTACCTGTGCTCACCAGTACAACATATGCAAGATGTTCCCAATGAATAGTGCCACTGAATTTTTTGAAGAAAATTGTATGGTTCATTACGTTGGTTTGAAAAAAAATAACATTTTTCATATTTATGAATGTAAGCTTCCCATTTTGGCACAGATCATACTTTTTTTTAATGGCAAGGTTCCTGGCATCCCATGCAATACCTCCTTGCATTCATAAAATACATTGTCCCTGTTGAATTCCACCTTTGAACATAATCTATTTTTTCTATTTTTCTGTCTTTTGATAAAGCACGAGCCTCTGTTAGGTTTTCAAGAGAAATAAATACTTGTTGCTTAGCACCGACACACTTTGTCCAGTTCTCAGTATTCATCTCTCCTCTATGCTTGTCCCTTGTGGGAAAATAAATTTATGCCACATGTTCTTCTAGTTACTAGACTTATAGAGCTATAGAGTGTGATGTGATTAACATTCCTGTCAATAACATGAATATTGCTTATGCAATTGGTTGATTTAACCAGGTAGTCATTTGGGTAGTGATATTTCTTTAAAAAAAAACACCTCTTTTTTTAAACAGGTAATCATGATTGTGAATTAACTGGGATTGACAATGTTTAATTGTTATTTCTTCCAGAGTTGAAGATATAATCATTATTTGTTTTCAGAATATGTTATAATGGTGTCGATTAAGACATTTATTTTCCTTCCTTGTTGTGCATTCTTTCTACAATCGCTTTTGGGCAAAGAGAAGTGCATCGTTTTACACCTAGGCAAACAAATAAAGGCACAGTTACAAGATGTAGGATGTTTGTATTAAAAATCAGTTCATGGTATGCAGGAATGTTGCATTAAAAATGAAAAGTGCTTTTTAAAGTATGTCTCACAGAGACGGATTAAAATGAAAGTACAATTAGAGAATTATTTTGTGAAGATAGTTTTTATGTTACAAAACCAAAACAACCACATGTTTTGGTACAAAAGCTCCTGAAAAGATAACAAGGCATAAGAAGCTCATTCAGTTTGTGCCATTTTCGCAAAAGAAAGTAAACAGCTGAGCACTGATGTGAAACAGAATAACAGAAAAAAATGGAAATGCATTTTAAGATGTTAGAATGTTATGCTTGATTTTATGTTAATAGACAAAGAGATCACAAAATAGCTGTAGAAATCTATGTTAAATGAGAATAACAATATATTGTACAGCAGAAGCTTATACAGAATAGTGTAAAAGAAGAGATAGATGAAGGTTATTTTAAGCTTTTTAAAAAATAATAAGCAAATAAAGAAGGAAAACTAAGGTATCATTTCTTTTATAAGGCTTTATTCTAATGGTTAATAATAATTAAGTGCTTGAAAAGCTGTAAACAAATATATATTCTTTATTATTAATGGATGTAATATGCACATGTTTTGTGCTTCTGGTCAGTCGAAAGGCAGATCAAGGAACAGGGATTTAGTCTGTACTGGATGGGGTTACACTCCTGTTGAAAAAACAGGTGCACAGCTTAAGGATACTCCTGGATTCATGTTTGAGCCTGTATGCCCAGGTTGCGGCAGTGGCCAGGAGTGCAGTTGCACACTGAAAACTAGTGTGCCAGATTTAAGAATAAAACGGGAGAGAATTGTACAAATTTAAAAGACAAAAAAAATAGTGAAAAATGTTTATACAACACTCTACACAAAGGAGGGACTGCCATCCCAAGATCAAAAAAGATATCTGGGGGGGGGGGGCAGGACATTTGAAATTATCCAAACATCAACAGGAAATTTTAAATCAACCTTACTCCATGAATGAAATATCAACTGCTTTCTTTAAACAAAAACTTATTAAATCTCCAGGAAGTGATGGGATTAGTGCAGAGTAATACAGAAAGTTAAAGGAAATATTGATTTTACCCTTTAAGAAATCACTTGATGAATTTCAACAGGAGAAAAGGATACCGAATACATGGAAAATGCTATAATCACAATAATCCATAAAGAAGATCCTGATCCTGAAGAGATTCAAAACTACAGACCAATATCTCTTCTTAATGTGGACTATAAAATATATACAACTATTCTGGCTACAAGATTGAAGAAAGTATTGATTAATGTAATTCATGAAGACCAAGCAGGATTTTTACCAAAAAGATGTTTAAGACAAAATCCAAAGAACCTTATAAACTCCCTGGAATAATATGATGCACATGCAGAAAAACCAACAGCATTATTTTTTATTGATGCAGAGAAAGCTTTTGATAACATAAACTGGAAGTTTTTGATACTCCAAGTAGAAGAAATGGAGGTGGGCCAATCTTTTATCAACAATATAAAGTGACTATTCCCATTGAAAAGCAAAAATAAGAATTAATGGAGAATTATCAGAAGAAATTGAAATACAAAAAGGTATGAGACAAGGTTGCCTATTATAACTCCTACTTTTTTTGATAGTAATTGAAATTCTAATGCATCAGTTAAGAATTTCTAATAAAATTAAAGGGTTCAAAATTAGAGGTGAGTCATTTAAAGTACAGGCCTTTGTGGATGATTTACTTGTAGTGGTGGAAGTTCCACAAGAATCAACTAAAGCACTCATAAAAGAATTAATAGAGTTTGGAGAAATGGTGGGCCCGAAAATAAATCATAGAAAAAGAAAAAAATTATCTAAAAATATGCAGCATAAAGAAATAGATCTCTTGAATATTACAAATTTTAAGGAGGGAAAGAAAGTAAAATATCTTGGAATAAACTTTACAAAAAATGTACCTTAATGAAAGATAATTATCTGAAATACATGGAAGAAATAAAGAAAGACTTGACCAGATAGGGAAATCTACAATTAACAATGATGGGCAGAATTGCAACAGTCAAAATGAATAATTTACCAAAGCTGATCTTTTTATTCCAAAACATCCCAGTGATTCTGAAACAATTAATATTTAAAGAACTTGATCAGATTATATCTCAGTTCCTCTGGCAAGGGAAGAAACCAAGGGTAAAATTGAAGTCACTTCACTCTGAAGTGTTCTAAAGATGCTGGATAGCTCAATGGTTTGGGCATCTGGCTATGGAACCAGAGGTTGAGAGTTCAATTCTACACTGTGCCTCTTTGACAGGAGCAGCACTTGATGATCCATAGGGTCCTTTCCAGCTCTGCAGTTGAGATGATGATGATGAATTCTCTGCCTTTTTAGGCTATAAGCCCTTACTGTTCACTTTTACTGTTGACAGAGTTTGTAGTCTTGCTAGAAATGTTACTGTATTTCATAATGCAACTTAAAACATTCTTTTTTTATTTTTTATACTTATGCTCTTATATGTTTGACTCTGTTATTTCAACACTCCCATGTTTTCTATTCAAGTACAAGTTCAGTTTACTTGTCATATTTTTAAGTATTTGTACCTACAGCTTTGTTCACAGCTTTAAGGATGATTTTTTTCAAGATAAAGCAACATACTTTAAACTTCTCAAGTTACATGGTTTTAATACTTTTAGATTTTGTATCTTTCATGTGGAACCTAGAAAAAAAATGTAAATAAATAGAACTTGATCAGAATTAACACGTTTTGGTGTTGCCTGGAATTATTGCAACAAAAGAATATCTTACAATGAAATACTTAGATGACTTTGGAAAAGCTTGTCACTGATTGTCTGGTTTCATTCTGTGATTATCCCTTTACTAGGATAATCTCATCTATAACAAATCATAGGGTCTGTTCTTTGCCTGGAAGATCTATCTCTGTAGGACTGTTGGGGGAGTCAGGTGTCCTTATCAGATTCTGACATTTAGCTCAGTAATGCTAAATGTGAGAAAGATCTTGGAATTGTTGTAGATCGCAAGCTGAATACAAGCCAACAATGCAATGTAGCTTCAAAAACAACAAATACTATTTTAGTCTGTACTGAGAAATGTGTAGTTTCCAAATCACATGAAGTTCAAGTTCTCCTCTTCAGCACTGGTTAGGCCTCACCTTCAGTATTGTGCACAGTTCTGGACACCATGCTTTGAGAAGGACGCAGACAAACTGGAATGAGTTTAGAGGAGGGCCACAAGGATGATCAGGGGACTAGAAGCCAAGGCCTATGAAGAAAGTTTGAAAAACTGGGCATGCTTACTCTTGACAGGGGAAGACTGGAGGGAGATACAATAGCACTCTTCAAAGAGTTGAACAATTGTCATCTAGAGGAGGGACAGGATCTGACCCTGATCATCCCAAAATGCAGGACATGTAATAATGACCTGAAGTTCCAGGAAGCCAGATTTCACTTGAATATCAGGGGGGAAAAACATCTTGACTATTAAGAAGTATAACAATGGCACCAATTTCCTCTGGAGGTAATGAGCAGTACAACATTTGAGGCATTCAAGAGAAAGTTAGACAACCAATTGTCAAATATACTTTGAGTTGGATTCTTGAACTGAGCCGGGTGCTCAACTCTATGGCCTTATAGGCACTTCCGGTGCCATTGTTGTATGACTCTGTGATTCTGTATCTTAATATTTTGTTAACCATGCAAAAGGTGAAAATAGTTTGGAAAAATTTCTAAAAATGCCTAACTGATTAAAGTTTTAATGCAGCCTGTAATTCCGCAAGATCACTCATGTTCCTTCTGAGGTTTATCAGAGTGCTTCCCTGTTCCCTGATGATGTTGTCACCTACTGAAATGCTTTTTAAGAGATATTTATTTTAAAGTTATTGCAAAAACATGTGGAAATTGGAATGTCTTTTTTACTTGCTCCCCATCTCCAATGATCTCAAGAGGCATGCTATCTCAGAGTATGAGGGTTCCATAGAACAATGGTTTCATTTAAGGAATGCTGTCCAGATTCCTTTGTTCCCTAGGAACACTTCAGTGTTGTAAAGGATCCTATGGCAAGCATATCTGGGTTCTCTACAGGCTAATAGAAGCTCACTGTCTCACACTTGATCTAAGAATATAGTCTAGCACTAACCCCTCCACACACATACACACAATACTTTCCAACAGCTGATCATTGTAGGGGATGTTAAGTAGTGGTGGAGAAAATAACTGTCAGTGGAAACTCAGCCACCATTCTTCATCTTTTTTTTCAGAAAATATTTTCTAGGGAATCCTCTAAAATATGGTTGGACCATCAGAGCTTGAAATATAAGAAATCAATATTTAATTGAACTAAAATTCATGCAGTATTTGAAGGGAGAAAATCTCTAAATACTACCAACATTGTTCTGCCTTTTAGTTTGTCCCCAAAGATCTCTGAATGGTAAAAACTAAAAACACAAAAGTTTCCATGGATACAACTGACTTCCTACTTAAATAATTGGGTTGATTCTATTTTGAAATTTGTGCCCTCAGAGCCCAATGCAGACCACCGATAATTAGCTTTTAGTGTTGCCATAGCTTACATATTTGTGGACTGTCCTGTTAAGTGTTTCAGGACAGTCCACAAATATGTAAGCTCAGGCTAAGAATTAAGTAGTCCATCTGTTGTCCACTAGACTTCTTTCAGTGCTTGCTTTGTTGGTCTACTACTAAGATGGCCCCAATCCCTTAAATAACAGATTGTTGTTGTTGTTTAGTTGTTAAGTCGTGTCTGGCTCTTCGTGACTCCATGGACCAGAGCACACTAGGTCCTCCTGTATTCCGCTGCCTCCCGGAGTTTGGTCAAATTCATGTTGGTAGCTTTGATGACACTGTCCAACCATCTCGTCCTCTGTCATCCCCTTCTCCTCTTGCCTTCACACTTTCCCAACATCAGATGCATCACCATTAATAAAATGAAAAGGCCACAACTTTGTCAATCTCAGGGGCAGTTAACCTGGCACAGCATTGGGTTGGATCCTGCTCATCAGGAGACCCAAATGCCTCTTGATGTAATACACCATCTTAATAGACCTTCCTGTGTGACAACCTGGAATGGCAGCTGACCTGGAGACCACACAGACATATGCCACTCCATGGCTCCCTGCCATCCGGGACAAGGCCACTTTGTCCCACCCCAGCTGGGATAGCACCTATATCCCACCCATGGTTCCTGTGTAGGGATTCCATACCAACCAGGATATGCAGGTCCCCACCTGCCACCCTATGACCACTTCGATCCATCTCAATGCACCAAACTGCCACTAGAGCTGAGGCAAGCTCAGTTCCCACCAGACAACTACAGCTGTAACCAATTTCCAAAGGCCTTCCTAATATCATTTCACCATACTTCTTGTCCCAGGTCCAATATGTGTAGTCAGACCTGAATAACAGGTCCCTTTTATGTGAGATGTCATTGCGCCTGATCCAGCTTCTGCCCCAAACTGTCACCAATTTCTCTACTGCCCTGGTCACTTTTTGGTGGGCAATGTCCATCTCCTGGGATCCTGAGCTTCCCTCCAGACCTGTCTCTTGAGGAGATCAGACTGCATAATGTGAATGCCAGGATAGCAATTGTGGAGCAATTGTGGAGCAATTGTGGAGCAATTGGAGGGTCCAGGTCCAAAATCCTTACAGATCATTATTGCCCAGCTGGATCAGCAGCACTTCTGGTAGTCCTTGTGCTTTTAGTCATCATCATCATAAAGATGGTATTAGCTCATCCCACCACAACTGTCCCCATGCTGAGCTAGTTGCATGTTGACTGGCCCAGTGAATGATACTGTGCCCCGTCTTCCAGAATTGCTCCTGGCAACCTGTGCTGAAAAGGGAAAAACAGATTTAGAATCCTGCATGTGGTGTGCATATCTACACTTTTACAGGCCTTCAACTGCCAATGCTCAATTCCTTGGATCTGTTCTGGAGGCAAGCACTTCAACCTGGGATGCAGACAACAAAACCTCACCCCGACAAGTCTACACCTGCATTCTACTGTAAGAAGCCAATGGGAGAACAAGATCCTTCAGAAGGCACAAGAACAGCTGCTTAATGAAAGGATCAGACAGGTCAACTTCATCATAGGCAGTTAAACCTCCTTCACCAACACCGACTTTCCACACTACCCAAACCAACATTGGATGCAATCCTAGATTTTGTCTGCAAAGCACAACTAGCCCAGCACTTCAAGGGCAAAGAGAGGCAAACCAAGAAATTCGATACTCTTATCTCCCAAAAACAGTCAGCAGGGGAACTCAGTAAGAAAAAGGATGATGAGGGGACTGCAGCAGACAGCACAAAGGACAAATGGGTGAAGAATCTCTCAGACAGGGAACTCACTCAGTCAAAGACCTAAATTTTGCCATCACAAACAGATTCCAGTTGTGAACCTCCATATAGGCACAGAATTGGCTGTCCAGAACAACAATGTACCAGTGGCAGAAGCTGAACAGCTCTGGATAAAAGTTTACGCAGCACTTTCCAGTGCTCAATTGCCACCATCCAACCTCACTAGACACAGATGTCAGAAGTGCTCTGACATCCCTCAGCAAGGAGGGAGACTATCACCATATTGCCTGTGGACAAAGGAAGATGAACTGTTGTCCTCAACACTATGGATTACCACAGAAAAGAAAGTTTGCCTTTGGAAAAACAACACACATATGAGAAACTGAAAAGGGACCCCCAGCATTTACAGGAAAAAAAATAGAATGCTTGAAACACTTGGAAAAGGACCACGCCACCTACAGGGCAACCTACCACCAGTTGTATCCTGAAGAGCCCCGCCCCCTTGCTTTTATAGACTTCTCAAGATATACAAGGAAAGAGCCCCAATCAGACCCATTGTCAGCAACAT
This sequence comes from Pogona vitticeps, assembly GCF_051106095.1. Taxonomy (NCBI): domain Eukaryota; kingdom Metazoa; phylum Chordata; class Lepidosauria; order Squamata; family Agamidae; genus Pogona; species Pogona vitticeps. Next base: position 73,637,757 of record NC_135788.1, on the reverse strand, counting down.
AAACTTGGTAACATACAACATTGCTAAATATCTGGCCACCATTTTAGCACCATTGGTTGGACACTCGGACTACCACATTCACAACTCAGAGGAGTTTGTGTCCAAGGTCAGGAAATTGAAACTAAATACTGATGAAACCATTGTATCCTATGATGCCACATCCTTCTTCACCAGCATCCCCCCCCCGATGCCCTAACAACTGGAAGGAGACTGGAAGAAGGCAACACCCTCTCCACCAGAAGCAACCTCAACCTGGACCAGATATGCCTGCTCCTGGACCTGTGTCTGACCACCACTTACTTCACCTACAGATGTGACTTTTACAGACAGAAACATGGCTGAGCCATGGGTTCCCCATTGTCGCCTTTGGTTGCCATTGTATACATGGAAGAAGTGGAAAAGAAGGCACTAAACACCTTCCAGGAGAAGGCTCTGACCCATTGGTTCAGGTATGTTGATGACACCTGGGTGAAGATCAAGATTCATGAAGTACAGGCCTTCACAGGCCACATACCGTATTTTTCCATGTGAACAACCCCCCAATGTATAAAACAACCCCCTAATTTTGACCTTTGATGGAGGCGGAGGAGCAGTTAATGGGCAACCCCTCCTCCTCCGTCTCCTGCTGCTGCTGTCTCCACTGCCTGCCCGATGACCTTCTCCAGTGAAACTGCTGGGGCTCACCTCCAGCTCACGTTGCTGCCTTGTCTCCTGGAGGAGGTGATCCAGCGGCGGCGGCAGGAAGAGGTGCCCGAGTTGAGTGCTTGTTTGCCTCCACCTCTGCCTCCTGCTGCCTCCACCACTGGAGGGGACAAGGTGCTGACGTGAGCTGAGCCCATCAGTCCCACTGCAGATGGTGATTGGGCAGGGAGGGGAGGCAGCAGCAAGAGGCCATGTGAATGGTCCTTTGCCTCCATCTCTGCCTGCTGCTGCTGCCTCAGGCACCGGAGGGGACAAGCTGTGAGGCGGCAGCAGCAAGAGGTGGCCGAGCGCGCGTGTGACTGCCGTATATAAAATGACTCTCAAAATTTCCTCAATTTTAGGAAAAAGTGTCATTTTATACACGGAAAAATACGGTAAACACAGTGGACTCAAATATCAAGTTCATTAGGGAAGACACCAAAGACAACTGGCTGGCTTTCCTGGACTGTGTAGTCAGCACATAACGGCAGCTTAGGAATACAGAAGACTTACACACACCAATCAATACCTGTGGTTTGACTCTCATCACCCACTGCAATATAAACTTTTTCCTTTTTCATCTTTCTAAGTAACTCCTTCTCTTATTTGTATTTTCCCAATTTTTGTTTCTATTTCTCTAAACATTTTGCTATGTGTTATGCCACCTGAGAACATTTTATACATTTGATCTATCTCCAGTAAATCTTCCAGGCTCTTTTTAATTAGATCTGCTGATTCTCTCCCCTTATTTTCCCTTAGCACACCTAAAACTCTCCTTGGCTCCAGGGTTAGAATTAGATCTCCCGGATTTTCTCCTCTAATTTCCTCCAGCCCCTCTTTTGATTGGCATGCATCACCCACCACCCTCTCATTTCCTTGTTCATTATTCCCTGTCTCCTGTTGACTGTAGTTCTTCTTCAACTGCTCCTTGAATAATTTCACCTCTTTGTTGTGGGATCTCACTATTTCTAAGATTGCTTGAAGGGTAGATTTTGTTTCATCCCCAAATTGCTCTTGTTGTGGCATTATGTCTCAGGTGTCAAATAATTGTATTCCAAGTGAAAGTTGTCCAGATGCTTGAAATAATCAGTCCAAATCCGTTAATACTTGCTCCCATGGGTCCACTTTAATAGATTGATCATATTGAATCCAGTCTCAGATGTAGAGAGTTTTCTCCACCTAAAGGCTCAAAGTCCAGTCAAGTTCAGAACCCAGGATACCGTTTAAAAGTTCCACTTTGGCTGGATTAGGTTTTCTAGGGTTAATTTATCTGTAGTTCTGTTCTGTCCTCAAAAAGAAAGGGAATTCCAAACAGCCACAAAGTGTTCGAGGTCATTGATTCTAGGCTTTCTGCCGGCACCTTAGATAGCTCTTACATGTAACATAAACAAGTTTAGTTTCCCAGAGTTGTTGCCAGTGATGTTTTCAAGAGAAAGACTCTTAACAATCTATTTTTAAAAGGTATCAATCAAACAAAGAAACAAACAAGCAAGCAAGCAAGCAAACAAACAAAAAGAATAGCTTTTACTGGACTGTCGCCAACTCAGATTCTCTCAATGTAATTTCTTTTTAAAATGTGTGTGGTATGAAATTTCTTCTCTCTTTTATTGTAAAATTGCTTATCCTTCCTTATTTTCTTTTCCAGAACCACATTTAATAACATATATTTGCAACATTTTCTGTGCTGCTACTTCTAAACCTAATGTTTTGTCTCCTTCTTCTTTTGTTATGTAGCTGGGCTTGTCTGTTCTTTACATTTTTTTGTGTTTGAAATTAAATTTTCTCTGTTCCTCACTACACACTATAACATGGCTTTCTTATATATACATTTTCATTAAACGTTTGTAGACAAAGAAAGACATGTTGCCCACCTCCATTTCTGTGAAAGACATGCTGCCCATCTTCATTTACAGTCCCCTGTAATAAGATGAAACTCAATTTCCCTTGAAATGGCTTACTTATTTTTGGAAGGGGTCAAGGATTCAAGTGATCTATCCAAGAGCCTTTTATGTTGTTGTTGGTGACTGTCTGCAAAACAAACTTCAAAAGCTGCAGGATATCCTCTGCCTGCCTATAAAAATATTTGTTAAATAATATATTGGCCAGTATATTCAGTCACTGATTTTAAAGAATATTACTTCCTAAAAGAAGGTGGATGCCCTCCTACATTTTCAGCTTTGATTCATTGGATGCGATACAATCCCCCAACTCTCTAAAGGTGTCTTTGGGAAGAAAGCATAATTTATAAATGTTAAAAATAAAACTCATAGTCTTGTTCAAGAGAAGATTTAATGACAGTAGAATCAGAAGCTTGGGCCTGTTCCATACTTAGAAGAGGCCCTTTGGGCATGAGTGGAACTGCTTTCCTAACAATAGTTTCGCTTAGCATTTTTATTAATTATTATTTTTATATTAGTTCATTTAATAGTTCTTTTGTACAATCTGTAATAGCGATCTCTTTTTTAAAATGATGCATTGCAAAATTCTAAAGAAATGTAGAGAAGCTGGGTGGCAATAAAATTAACACCTTTACTTATCAGTGTCCCAGCTTTGCCATTTTGAAAATAACTTGGACAGTGGTAGTTTTGAGAAAGATCACCATTACAGATATGCAAAGAGACAGCTGTTTTTCTCGTTTCCTCACAAACATGAAGAAATGTTGTTTCCCAAAGCACAGACTTTGTGTATGAGGGATTTTATAGTGGGAGCAGTGAGTAGCTGTAACAAAAATGAAAATCTTTTTTAACCATATTCTAAAGAGGCAATTTTATTAATAAGTTAATATATTTTCTGATTTTTTTTATACTGCTAAAGTATTTTTAAAAGTTCTGCTTCTCCCAAGTGCATAAATTATTAAGAACAATGAGCCTGATGCTAGCTCTACTTTTCCGGCTTAACAGTATTTCTTGCTGCAGGAACATAACTCTCTAATGGCACATTGATCCAGCTAACGCTTTAAACTAAAGTATGGAGACTCTTTGGCTATAGAAAATATTGCACAGTGAACATTTTTAAATTTTACCTGGAAAACTGGGCCATTCCTTAAGATGCTATAGTGTACTAGAAATATGTTCATACATTTACTAATTTAAGACAAAGTGTTGTATGGATAAATGTATCTGAAATGTTTAGAACTCTGGCTCCCTCTGCAATTGATGCTAACTTCAAGGGCTCCAATCTGGCATATGGAAATTTTTCACGTAGTCATCATGCAGCCTATTGTGGCATTTGAAGAAGGAAGTCTTTGCCTGCAACCAGGGCTGGTGCCAGGCCTTTTTGTGCCCTAGGCAAGACTAACTACTTGCGACCCACCCACCCCCGCCCCCCGCAAACAATTTTCAAACCAGACAAACTGTAGGAAAAACAGAAAGTACAAAAGTTGAAGTTGTGAAAATGTTATTTAAAAAAACTGAGAGAACAAGCAATAGAACAGTCTTCAAATTTCTTTCTCAAATACAAAACAGTTTTAGCACACAAATCATTTTGAATAATCCTATGAACTGTAATGTCTTTTAAATGTTTCTATTTTTGCCATATCAAAATCTCATTTTGTGTGCCTTTTCTTTTGCAAATGTTGTCACTAATTCCTTCAGGTCGATGGCTGATGCTTCAGCATGTTCAATTGATATACTTATCAAACCAACTAGTCTACTTTGCAGCATTGTTGAGCATAAATTGTTAAGCTTGAGTTTTGAGAAACTGCATTCACCACTAGCCACTGACACTGGAAGTGTGAGAAGGATCATTAGAGCAACAGAAACATTAGGCAGATTCTCCAGGAGTTTTTGTTGCACTGTGAAGAGAAGTACTCTTTGTGGTGGCATAGACTTTGGAAGTCTTCGAGCTATTGCTATAAGTTCACAGCACAGATCTTCAGGATCAATATCTTTGTTTCCATTGTGCATCAATGATTTTTCCAGATTCTTGCAGCCCTTAAGTACATCTTCAGTACGTTTTTTGTTGATCTTGTATATGTCACACAGGAAGCCAAACAAGGAATTATATTGTTGTAGCTGTTTGGAATCTCTCTTCAACAGATTGCATGGCCATGTCTAAGACAGCATAATAGAAACTTATTTTGAATTTCTGCTTTGGATCTAGTGGTGCCTCCTTTTGCGCTTCATATTCAAACTGCTTTTTTCTTTTTCTTTTTCTAACTTGTTCTGTCTTAAAGTTTAGTAGTATTTCTAGCTCCTTTGTAATCTCAGTAGTATTCATCAAAACCTGTTGAAAATCCACATCACACCTACAGCTCACAAGGTGATTTTTAGTCACTTGCAATAGGCTTGTAGCTGAATATAAATCATTTTTTCTTATTTTGTAACAGCTTGCTTGTAAGATTAATTTCAAAAAGAATGTTGTACCTTGTAACAAGGGATATCACAAATGTGAACTTACAAATTGCATCAGCAAGGGCCTTAGGTTCAATTCAACAAGTATTTCTTTAGCCTTGTGTCATGAAAGATCTCTATTAAAGCATCATATATACTACCAAGATGATATCTCAGGGGTTTTAAAGCATCGATCTGACTCTCCCATCTTGTTTGACTCAGTGGCTTAACAGTTATGTCTGATACATGGCTAGTTAGAATTTGCCAACACTGAGTCGATGCAGAGAAATAATTATAGATCTGTTGAATCAAACTGAAGAAACTTGTTGCTTCCAGACAATATTTAGCGGCATCATTGACTATCAAGTTTAAAGAGTGTGTATTGCAGGGCACAAAAAAGGCATGTGGATTTATGTCTAGAACTCTCTTTTGTACGCCATTTTCTTTGCCTTTCATGTTACTCCCATTATCATAACCTTGACCACGCAGATCCTCAATTGATAATCCCATTTAGTCAAGCTGTCCAAGAAGAGTTTCTGTCATAAAGACACCTGCAGCATCCTTCAGTGAAACAAATCCCAAGAAATGTTCTTTTATCATAACCTCAGGTTTGGACATCTCAGCATCTGTTGGTTTGATCACATTGACAAAATGTACAATCGTCATCTGTTCAGTATGACTAACATCAGGTGTGCAATCCAGAATAACTGAATAGTATTTGGCTGACTTTATATCTGCTAAACTTTTCTGCTTTATAGCACCTGCTAGAAATTACATAAGTTCATTTTGGATATATTTTCCTAAGTAGTGAACCATTGTTTCTTCATTTTTAACTCTGTACAAATGTTCATCCATGAAAGGATCAAAAAGGGCTAAATATTCTACAAATTTTAAAAAAAATTCCATTGTTCGCACTATACAACTTTTCAGTCGCACCACGGAATGCCAAGTTTTGCCTCCCAAGAAGTTTGAACAAAGCAATCAAGCATTCCAAGATTTATTTCCAATATTGTTCTTCTTTCCTGATTTTCTGCTGATTAATATCATCAACTGCTTTTCTTTTATATAAAGCAAAGCAAAGCAAAGCATGCTGCTTATATACCGCCCCATGGCATTTCAAGCATTCTCTGGGCGGTTTACAAATTAATTATGCAGGCTACACTCCCCTCCCCCGTGAGCTGGGTGCTGATTTTACCGACCTCGGAAGAATAGAAGGCTGAGTCAACTTTGAGCTGGCTACCTGGGATTGAACCCCAGGTTGTGAGCACAGTTTTGGCTGCAGAACAGCAATTTAACCACTGCGCGACGAGTGCAGTTCAAGTTCCCTCCAGGTCTGATAGTTTTCTTAGTGGAGAGGATTTCTCTCATGTGAAGACAGAATTGTTCCAATGTTGTTCCAGTCTTTTGAACCTTGTCCTTGTAACACTGATGCACTATTTGTTGAACAGCTTACAACAAAAACAAAAAAAAAACCCACATCTTTTGAGGTGAAATATATCAGCCATTGACGGCACATCACCATTTGCTAGTCTCCTCTTGTAGTGTCTAGGAGAAAATCGTCTTGTTTTTGACTCTTTTGGAAGAGTTAAATAGCCTGCTGTGGTCCATATTGTACTATAAGCTGTCACAAATTATCACTGCAATAGTTAAGCCACTTAGCAGTATCAGTGTAATCCAAGCTGGGCACAACATTATCTTCTTTTGCAATCATTGCAGTGCTCTCACTTTCCTTAAAATCCTCTTTTTCTTCTGTATGTTTTACTGAAAGGCCTACAAATTGTGAAAGATCATTCTTAGAGTTAGGGTATGGAACTGAGGACATTAAGAAAATAGGCAGGTGATCATCACACAAGTATCTGGCCTATGTGTGTCCTCTGCCACAATGTTAGGCACTGCTGTGTTTTTTCTGGTTTTGTTGATGCAGATCCAAAGAAGCCATTGTCCCAGGTTCGAGTTCTGATATGCAGACACAGTTATGCATTTTGGATCGCCAAATACACCAGTCAGACCAGTTGGGGTTGGAATTTGGGACTAGGTGCTGTGGCCACACAAGAATGGAGGGGACAGAGAGGCATGCTCTGGGATGGGTTTCTCAAACTAGCGTCCCAGGGTACTCCGGATTAGATCCCTGATATTGTGGTGATTCATTTGGGAGGCAACAACCTGGTTTGTAGATTGAGCAATGTGACATTCACCCTCATGGCCCCTGTTTGTCTCCCCAAACACAGAGCTCACAAAGGCAAAGCAAAACCTTTTGACACACTGCCACCAGTTGATCTCCTTATCAACATACTTTACTTAGAAAAGATGAAGGTCCATTCAGTACTGACTTTTTAATAGAACAGGTTTATTGATTACAGATGGTTTCTAGGATAATTCATAAGCATATTCTTTCAGTTTCACCAAGCATCAATATTAATCTTCTATATTAAATATCACATGTTACTAATCACTCCTCAGACTAATCACTCCTCAGATCCCCAAACTATCTCTCTCTCTCTCGGATTCCAAATCCTGACTCAGCCCCTCTGATTCCTAACCCCGACTCTGACTGACTTAACTGACTCTCCTCCTCCTCTCAGGCTCCACCTTTTAACATCTCTCTCGGCCCCACCTCTTAACCACGTTAACATATACCACAAATAATTCATAACTTACAATGCATATCTTAGGGTGTTCACCACAGGCAAGTTTTTGAAACTATAGATCATAGGTAACCTAATGGCCTTTGTGGCACACTGCCCAACAACCCAAATTATTTGGTCTGCAATTGTTCCACAGTTGATGTGGAATGCTGGATGTGTTCCTAGATGTATTGATCAGGCCCAGAAAGGAGTGAACATAGAAGTTGGCAGGGCCATGAGGCGAGGTTTGGGGTCAGTTATTGCACACCCCAATGTTAATTTTTTTCTCAGCTTGAGTTATACAGGGCTGGGGGCATTCGCCTATCGGACATGGGGTTAGACATTTTCTTTAAAAACCTACAGGGGGGCCTTAGGGCTGAAATAGTCAGCTTGGTGGGGGCCATGGGGCACAAGTTGTAGGCTCATGCTGTGGCGGGTTGTGCAAAAGGAACAGGTTCAAGTTAATTCCAAAGAGGAACCCTGGAGGGTGCAAAGCACCTCTCCTCTCAGGATGACATTAACAGAGTTTAGCTGAGGGGAGGGGAAGCAGGGTACTCCAGCTATTGGAGGACCGAAGGTGCTGTATAGTAGGACACCGAGCTTTCAGAACAGGAATTCACTAGGACAAGGTCTGGATCAGAAGGCCAATGTAGATTCTGGTTACAAACCATTTTACACTACAGCAGGCCCCCTTGTGAAAGGGGAATTTTAAGTTAAAATAAGTTAATAAAGTTGTAGCCCAGTTTTCCCCCATGTTACTGTGCCTCATCTCCTTATTCTGGGCTGGGCGGACAAGGTCACTTAATCCCCCATTTGGTCTGTTGCAGGGATGGGCTGCTTCACTGCTAAAGATGGTGATCAGATGACATCCTTCTCTCTCTGGCCAGTTCCAAAAAAAAAAAAAAAAAAAAAAAAGCTGGAAGGAAGATTGAGTCCATCACTTTTCGCAGCATGCTGCCATCTCTTCCTTCATGTTTCCCCACCCCCCTTTTGGCATACCTTTGCAATGTTACCTCCTATAGGCAGTCAGCAAGGAATTTGACTAGGTAGTCAGTTATAATGTTTAAGCAGATAATTTTATTTCCCCCCCCTTTTATTTCAGTATATATGTCAACATAGATGAGATTTTATTGCCCCTTAAGAATTCTTTGAATGCACAAAAGGCACACTTGCTGAAGATAAAGGGGTCTGATCCTTAGCATAGCCTTGAAAATTACATATATACTATTCAGAACTTCCAGAATGAAGAGCGCCATATAGATAGAAAGTATTAAGTTGACTGCATTAAAAGTTGAAAAAGGCTCCTGCACCTTTAATGGTTGTATGGAAGCAGGAATTTAAAGCAAACATAGCTTGCATACATTCTGCATCATGTTACTCCCTTTGGAAAATTCCTCTTCTCCACACAACTCTTGTCCCTTTCATGTGGCCATTCTAGAACAAATGCATATATAACATGAATGCTATCGCATGTATTATGGAGTGGATAGCTGCAAGAGAAAGGGGACTGGGAGAAAGAAGGAAGGAGTGAGGACGAAGCAGCCTTTCTTTCTTTCTTTCTTTCTTTCTTTCTTTCTTTCTATGCTTGGCTGTGTCCAGGAACTGGTTTTGTGATTCTACCTATTCCTTGTCATGTAAATAATGTAAGGACAGGCACTCCTTGCCCCAAAGTTGTTCTAGAAAGAATTAACTGCAAGCAAGGTTCCCTCCAAGCTGGGCTCATGCACATGCATGCACATCTCTGCATCCCTGCACACAGCTGTCTTCCTCCTCTGCAGAGTGATCACATTAGGTTCTGGTCGCAACAGAACACAGTGCGGGAGTGTGGAGTGGCGCACATGTGCAGGGGCAAAGGGGGGAGAGAGAGAGAGAGAGAGAGAGAGAGAAGATAAGTTGACTGCAAGGAAGGAAAATAAATGTCTTAATTAGCATACTCTGAAAAAAAAAGAATGGTTCTACTTAAATTACGGAAAAACATTGTCAATCCCAGTTAATTTTCAATTGTCATTACATGTTTAAAACAGAAAAAATAAGCTTTTCCCCCATAAATATCACTACCCAAATGATTACCTGGTTGAGCTAACCAACTACATAAACAATATTCGTGTTATTGAGAGGAATGTTAAGCGTATCACATTCTATAGCTCTGTAAGTCATAATACTAGTGAAATGTGTGGCATAAATTTATTTTATAACAAGGGGCAAGCATAGAGGAGAGATGAATACTGAGAACTGGACAAAGTGTGTCGGTGCTAAGCAACAAGTATTTATTTCTCTTGAAAACCTAACAGAGGCTCGTGCTTTATCACAAGACAGAAAAATAAAGAAATAGAGGATGTTCAATGGTGGAATTTAACAGGGACAACATATTTTATGAATGCAAGGAGTCATTGCCTGGGTTACCATTAAAAAAGTATGATCTGTGCCAAATGGGAAGCTTACATTCATAAATATGAAAAATGTTATTTTTTTCAAACCAACATATAAGCCATACAATTTTCTTCAGAAATTAATTCAGTGGATACTATTCATTGGGAACATCTTGCATATGTTGTACTGGTGAGCACAGGTAGACTTTTGCACAGCTATGGATCATTCTGTGGGGAACTTTTAGTCAGGCATTATTAAATTTATTCTCTGTAATTTTGTATGCTACGTGGTTGTTGTATGTTTTCTGGGCTGTTGAGCCATGTTCCGAAGGCTTTTCTTCCTAACGTTTTGCCAGTCTTTGGGGCCGGCATCTTCAGAGGAGAGGAGTTAAAACTAATTCCTGTCCTCAGAAGATGCTGGCCACAGAGACTGGCAAAACTTTAGGAAGAAAAACTTTAAGAGCAAGGCCAAACAGCCTGGAAAACCTACAACAACCATTGGATCCTGGCCATGAAAGCCTTTGAGAATACTTCGTATGCTACAGTTTTTCTAATGCATCACATTCCTATTTGGGAAAAGAAACGTTATATGTTCCAAAACAATACATGTTTCTTCCTTCTCTACTCATAGCATCTTCAAAACAATTGTCTCTTTTAAAATATTATTGCAGCCTATTCATAATGAAAGTTTCATTTTCTTTATTATATTTTTCATTATGTATCTGCCCACAAAACAGAGTAGACTCCAGTGGTGGGATTGAGCCGGTTCGCACCAGTTCCACAGATCCGGTACCTAATTTACTATGAGTTCTGCAGAACCGTTTGTTGGCCTGCTTAATCCCACCACTGCCTCCTACCAAATTTTGGCTTACTCTTCCTTCCCCGCTCCATGAGTTGTAGGACTGGCCGGCCAGGCAGACGGCTGCAACTCCCGCACGTGAAGCCTTCCCGTGTGGCTCTTTGTGTCCCCACAGTTCCCACCCTTTTATTTTGTTCTCTGGGCTCAGGAAGTGGATGACTCGGTGTTTGTTTATTTATTTATTGATAATGGGAGGAGAGCTCCCCTTTTGTTTTGGGGAGGGGAGCCGGAAGCCAAACAAAAGCTTTCTGTTTTTCCTCTTCCTTCCTCAATCCTCTTCCTTCCTTTCCTCCCACCCACCAATTCACCGTCCCCCCTTCCCGGTGTGTATATGTGGGGTTGTATGATAGTTGGAGCATTCTTTGGCACTGTCCTTCTTTAGGATTGGGATGTAGACTGATCTTTTCCAGTCCTTATGCCACTGTTGGGTTTTCCAAACTTGCTGGCATATTTAGTGTAGCACCCTAACAGCGTCATCTTTTAAGATATTAAATAGTTCAACTGGAATGCCATCACCTGGAATGCCTTGTTGTTAGCCAGGCTTCCTAAGGCCCACTTGACTTCACTCTCCAGGATGTCTGGTTCAAGGTCAGCAACCACACTATCTGGGTTGTCCGGAATATCCAAATCTTCCTGGTATAATTCCTCTGTGTATTCTTGCTACCTCTTCTTGATGTCTTCAGTTTCTGTGAGGTCCCTACCAGTTTTGTCCTTTATCATGTTCATCTTTGCACAAAATTTTCCTTTAATATCTCCAATTTTCTTGAACTGATCTCTGGTTTTTCCTTTTCTATTACTTTCCTCTATTTCTTTGCATTGTTCATTTAAGAAGGCCCTCTTGTCTCTCCTTGCTATTCTTTGGAATTCTGCTTTCAGTTTTCTGTAAATTTCCCTATCTCCCTTGCATTTTGTTTCCCTTCTCCTCTCTGCTATTTCTAAGGCCTCATTGGACAGCCACTTTGCTTTCTTGCATTTCCTTTTCTTTGAGATGTTTTTTGTTGCTGCCTCCTGTACAATGTTACGAGCCTCTTTCCAGGTTCTTCAGACACTCTGTCCAGCAAATCTAGTTCCTTAAATCTGTTCTTCACTTCCACTGTGTATTCATAAGGGATTTGGTTTAGATTATACCTGAGTAGCCCAGTGGTTTTTCCTACTCTCTTCAGTTTAAGCTTGAATTTCCTTCTTTCCTTCTTGCTCCTTCTCTGTCTCTCTATGTGTGTGTCACTGTTAAATCTACTCTTCAAATATCTTATTATTTTGAAAATGTTACCATGGTTTGACATGCACAATATACTGACAAGATAGGGCATTTGTTCTCTGTAGTATGCATAGTATGTGTAGTATAGTGATATAGTATGTATAGTATAGTGATTTATCACGGATGCACCTGCCATTCCCTGTGAAGTTTGGTTCATCTCACTTATTCCACTTACAAAATTCATGTTTTTTTTTAATTCCTCCTTTCACCATGGTTTACTTCTTAACTGTCTTACAGGGACGGGATTAGCACTGCAATGTTTCCAGTACAGCTTCATTACCTGGTCAGAAACTTTCAAAATAATAAGATATTTGAAGAGTAGATTTAACAGTGACAACACATGGAGAGACATAGAAGGAGCAAGAAGGAAAGTCTTGAACCCAGGTCTCCTGAGTCCTATGCCATCCCCCAAGCTGCTACACCACACTAGCCATTATGCATGGCTCCCCAAAATAACAAATATGCATACAATTAAAATAGTCATGATTTGTGTCCTTGCATCCTTCACTCCCCTGCTTCCACTGCTGTTCCACTGAGTCCATTTGGTATTGTTAACAATCTGCCATCTCTATTCTTTGTGAAGGGTTATGTACTTTGATTATACTGTATAAATGTCTACCCATATATTCTGATACACAGATTAAGTATTTTAAAACTTATTTACATTCATGTAAGGCACAGAAAACACATTGCCCAGGAATAATCAGTTTTCAATATGCTCCTTTAGTGACCCGCCAAAAAAATGAGCTGACAGTATGATGTGGCTACAAAAAAGGCAAATGCTATTTTAGGCTGCTTTAATAGAAGTATAGTTTCCAAATCCCATGAGGTGCTAGTCCCCCTTTATTCAGCACTGGCTAGGCCTCACCTTCAGTATTGTGTCCAGTTCTGGACACCACACTTCAAGAAGGATCCTAACAATTGGAACAAGTTTAGAGGAGGGCAACAAGGATGATCGGGGGGCTGGAAACCAAGCCTTATGAGGAACGGCTGAAAGAACTGGGCATGTTTAGCCTTGAGAAAAGAAGACTGAGGGGTGATATGATAACACTTTTCAAATATTTGAAAGGCGGTCATACAGAGGAGTGCAGGACACACAACAATGGGCTCAAGTTAAAGAAAGCCAGATTTCAGTTGAATACCAGGAAAAACTTTCTGTTAAAGCAGTACAACAATGGAACCAGTTACCTTGGGAGTTGGTGAGTGCTCCAATACCAGAGGCATTCAAGAAAAACGTAGATATTCACCTGGCAGATATTCTTTTATTGTATTTGTGTGTAGAGCAGGGGGTTGGATGTGATCACCTTGTAGGCCCTTTCCAACTTCACTTTTATATGATTCTATTATTCTCAAGCCACCCTTCAGTGAAACATGAAAAGTTGCTAACACATGGTAAAATCAAAACCTTTCACCCCTCCTCTGTCACTTTGTCCATTTGCAAAGATCTCCCTAGATCCCAACAATTATATCTAGTGGAAATGAAAGTGAAGAGAGAAGGACACTCAGCTTACAGCAATACTATCTACTGTAAATTATGTGAGGAATTGTCCTCTTCTCATCCATTTCTCCCAGAACCTAGGGCCATGCTTCACATTGTCTGCTGAAGGAAAAACAGAAATGGGAACATTTTCAAGGGGAATTGGAACAAGAAAAAAATGAGACCCCCAGCCTTCTTCCTGCTGTTTCTACAAAATTGCCTCATGATCCCTATGTCTATGTTCCCCATTTTTTTGTTCATAATTTTGTGTTTCAATTAAAATCTGAAGTAAACTTGCAGAAGATCACAGTGGCTACTACAGTAATGTACAAATTGGCATCGTGCCATTTTTCAAATCACAGAAATTTTTCAAAATCTGCTGAAATGTCATATGTGCCTCTCTCTCTCTCTCTCTCTCTCTCTCTCTCTCTCTGTGTGTGTGTGTGTGTGTGTGTGTGTGTGTTGAGCAGATGGGAAAAGAAAGAAAGAAAATATTCCTCCTGATAGACGGATCCCCTCTGTTTCTAATTTATTTGGGCCTTGTCCAGTCTTGGAACACTTCCCCAGTTTCATCTACTTCTGAAACATTTGTACTATTTTCCCAGTAAATGGAACTATCTCCATATCCATTTTAAACAACTTTCAAAACCAAGAAAGTGTCAGAGCAGTGCTTACATTTGTTTTTCCCAATTAACTTCCCACTAACTCCTTCACTAAGAACAAAGCAAACATTTGCAAATTGCTATACAAAATATTGACAAAGGATGCTGTGCCTAATTATGTGCAATATATTAGTCCTTACCTGATACCCATCAAATGTTTTCAGCTAATTCCTTGTTTGAACACAGTTTTTGTGAGATTTGTCATAGTAGAGACAAAAGCAAGTCGGCAAAAGAATAACAAAAGAAAAATTAATAATAACATAATGGAGTTGGAAGGGGTCTATGAGGCCCTCAAGTCCAACCCCCTGCTCAATGTAGGAATCCAAATCAAACTTTATCTGATTGTTTAAATTTCTCATGAATGCCTCCAGCACTTAACACCTCCTGTAAATATCTCAGTTGGTTCCACAGTTGTACTTCTGTAACAGTTATGACACTTTGCTGATATTCTTGCTTCCTGTAACTTGAGCCCATTATTATGTGTCCTTCACCTTTGGATGACTGAGAACAGATCCTGCCTCCGCTTTGTATGATAACCTTTGAAATATTTGAAGAGTGCTATTATGTCTCCTTCTAGTCTTCTTTTCTCAAGACGAAGTATGCCCAGTTCCTTCAGCCTTTCTGCATAGGGCTTGGTTTCTAGTCCCTTGAACATTTTTGTTGCCCTCTTGTGAACCTCTTCCAGTTTGTCTGCAACTTTCTTATACTGCAGTGTCCAGAAATGGACACATTACTCAATATGAGGTCTACCCAGTGCCAAATAGAGGGGAAGTAGTACTTCATGGATTTGCAGACTACAGTTCTGTTAATGCACCCTAAAACAGCATTTGCTTTTTTGTAAGCTGCATTGCACTGTTGGCTCATATTCAACATGTGATCAATGAAAATTCAACAATCCTTCTTGCATGTAGTATTACCAAGCCAAATATCCCCATCTTCCCCAGGATTTATGTCAGCTGGAGTGGTCTATAGTTTCTAAGTTTTTTTCAAAATAAAACTCTTTTATACTCACACCCATTCAGAAACAGGAGACCATAAATATTCCCAGATTTAGTTCATATAAATTGAAAAGACCAGACTTGCTTATCTTGAACAATAATGCTTGGCCCCAAATGCTAGTTGTTGCTGTTGTTGTTCAAACAATTGAGCCTATAGGGGCTGAAATATTGGTCCTCGGAAAATATTTTTCAAAAGGGTGAAACTGATTTTGTAGCACACTGAACATATATGGAACATTCTTGCCAGTAAGAACTTTGCAAATTAGATACATTGTTACAACTTCATGCTTGAGAAAAGGAGATATTTGGAGAGCTTATGCAATTAATAGCCGCAGAAACAGAGTAAAATGACAGATTTTAATTGAAAAGGATATCCTTTTGTGCTCCCCATTATTCATATTTGTAAAAACACAGACACACACACACAGAGACAGACACACAAACACACACAACCATGATAATGTTTGTGTTTGGGTGAGAAGTGGTTAATTGATGAAAAAAAGGAGCCAGGTTATGAGGTGTTCCTTTGCTTGTTGTCTCTTTGTGAAGGGTAGGACACATAAGAAGGGAACCTATACATCATTTTGACTGCTGCCATTGGTGTCATCAACATTCAGGCTGCACTTTTTCCGGCTGGCAATGTGGACATGATATTCTACAGCAGTGGTTCTTAACCTTTTTGAAAGAAACGCCCCCTTGAGCCATTGAGGAAGTTATCATCGCTCCCCTCCCTGCGGTGATATCTTTTATTTATTTATTTATTTATTTATTTATTTATTTATTTATTTATTTATTTATTTATTTATTTATTTATTTATTTATTTAGTTATTTAGTTATTTAGTTATTTAGTTTGTTTGTTTGTTTGTTTGTTTGTTTGTTCATTCGTTTGTTTGTTTGTTTGTTTGTTTGTTTGTTTGTTTGTTTGTTTGTTTAAGACACTTAAATCCAATGACCCCTGAAAACAAAATTCAATTCCAAGAAAAAGAAATGCCCCCCAAAAGTAACATTTAATGATTTAGTTGCAAGCGAATTTTAAGACTCAAAAAGAAATATGAAAAGGGCATAAAAACAAACCACAATGCAGGAACTAAAAATTTCAAGACGAAAACTCTGAAACTAAATTAAGATTGGAGGAAAATATATATTCATGCACATTGTAAAAAGGCTGCAGCCATCTTCACAGGTTTGGCTTGCTCCAGCGCCCCCTACCGCCCCCTTCTGCTCCAGCGCCCCCATGCCGCCCCTTTTCGTTCTACCGCCCCCCTGAAAAATGAAATCGCCCCCTGGGGGGCATTATCGCCCACGTTAAGAACCACTGTTCTACAGCAATGCTGGGTATTTTCCCGAATTATGGATACAGAAGCACAACATCCCACATTCATAAAATAGAGGGTTTTTTTAAAAGAACTGATTATAATAATGTCCAATATGTTATAAAAGTTAAGCTTACTAGCTTCTCTGGACTGCCAAATTGCAGCAGGCTGCCTCACAATTAATAGGATTGCTTTAGGTCAGTTAAAATTGGTTAGAGGTGCATGCTGTGTTCCTTGCATCACATTATTTCAGATCAGGAAACCGCACTGTACTTCAAGCAATCCTGTTTAACATGATTGAGATCTTTCCCAAAGGACCACATGCTCCCACCTCTTATCTATGTACATGTCTTTTGCATCTGGTCCAGAATTCCAATTAAAAACAATGTAAATCTACAAGCCTTCCCACTTCTGCACTGCAGCCAAGAGAAACTTCAAACAAAACGAAGACATTTGTGGCTTTAGCACATAGGCCCACCAACTAAAACACCCGCCAAATTAAGCTTACAAATTACAAATTAAGCTTAGCATTTCAAATTCAAGATTTGATTTATTTTAATAAGTTTGTTTAAATAGGGCCATAGCCATGGACCAAAGTGCACACTCTGACAGATGTGTCTGGTCTTTTCACCACCATATTTCAGGCTATGGGCCTATGTGCAGAGCAAGTTGCTGGGTGATTGTACTGCAAGCTTATAATTGCATATTGATCAAGTACTTGCACAGAGCAGGTATGAGAAAAGACCAAAAGTACATAAGCAGGAGACCTAAATCCTGTTCTCTTGTTTTGATAAATCAAAGTTGAATTCTAAGCAGCTATGTAAGAATTCAAGCCATGCTTCAGCTCCTTTAAATCAACCCATTTTAATCCAAAACTCAAATCCAGCCAAATGTCAGGGCAGTACTCTGAAAGTGACATAAAGTCCTCAGATAGGTAGCAAAAGCAGAGAATGCCAATTGTCTGAATCACCAGTCTTGACTGACAGGATGTATTATAGGCCATCCATTTAATCTCTTATACTGAGCAGCAGAGAGAGATTGTGTATGATCATCTACTAGAAATTTCCTACTGGCTATCAGTAGATTAAATCCCAGCAGCAAGGACAAAAGAGGAAAATGGAAAGCATTTTTAAAAAGAAAAATGTATCAATGTCCAACAACTATTTATGTCATTTAAAATGAAACATTATACAAATACTTTATTGCTTTGTAGCCAATCAGGTTTACACCGATTAAACCTGACTAAAACAGTATTTGGCATCTCACGCAAGTACATGCAAACAAGCATAATATGTTAAAATAATATCAATAAAATCGAATCGCATTCTCAAAAAATAATTTTAAAAAAGAATCAAGATGTGAGAGTAACTTGAAGAACTTATGAAGCAGGCAATATGTTCAGCCTTTCCATGCTTCTTTTAACAAATTTAGCA
Organism: Pogona vitticeps; assembly: GCF_051106095.1. Lineage (NCBI taxonomy): Eukaryota > Metazoa > Chordata > Lepidosauria > Squamata > Agamidae > Pogona > Pogona vitticeps. The sequence goes on along the minus strand of NC_135788.1, from coordinate 73,619,751 downwards.
GTCCTGTACGGTATACAGTAGTTTGTGCCAGCTAACAGAAATAGGACTGTGCATAGCGGGGAAGTGCTCTTGATCCCAGCTGTTAAGGGCCTTAGATATTGGTCCCTCAGATCTGAAACAAATTTTCCACAAGCTTCTGGGCAGGAAAATATAGATTATCATACAAATGAGCAAGTGATCAAAGTGCAAAATTTCAGTTATCGAAACCAGGACTTGGAGCCGATTCATTGGCATTTACAGAATACAAATAATGAGACAGCAGGATCATGCCTTCTCCATTCCTCCAGGTAAGCCTATTCATATTAGAAGTCCCCTGATTTGTGCCCTGAATTTTTGCCAGGAGGCAATCCAGAATAAAGATGCCATAGTTCAATTGGGGAAAAGAACTAAATCAAGTTACTAAGTTATTTTGGGGACTTGATGTTGTCAACCACAGCAAATTTGTAGAGAAGATAGTGACATTTTAAGGTCCCTAACTTGGTTGATGCTGTGACCTCCCTGACATTGATTGATTGATTGACTGACTGACTGATTGACTGAATTCAATTTCTATATCACCTCATAAGTATTACCATTCTCTGGGAGGACATGCAACTTCCCATTACACATGTCCTTTTCATTCTTAGAGTTTGTATCTAGAGATTATCATATGCCAGTTCTCTCTTTTCCACCAAGGTTTTATTACACCCAATCTAATTATGTTTCTCCTCAAAACCAAGTACCCCAATTCCATTTAATTAATTTGTTTTTTATACCACCCATCTGGCTACCAAGGCCACTCTGAGCAGTTTACAAATTAAACTACATCATAAACAACAATACAGAACAAATAATCCAATGTCAAAATTAGAAGCAAAGATACACCACCAACAACAAATAAAATAATTAAAGTAATAAAAGGACATGGTAGGGGAGTTGAAGATATAATTGTTAAAAGCACCACTGTATTAAGACATGCTAAAGTCTGGAAAGGCCTGTCTGAACAAACATTTTTTAGTAGTCTTTTAAAATTTCCCAGTGAAGGGGTCAGGCAAATTTCAGATGGGAGACTATTCTGAAGTTGTGGAGCAACTGCCAAGAAGGCCTGGCTTCTAGCTGTCACTTTCTGGGCCTCTCTTGGGGTCAAAACTCTCAACTGCCCAGCCTGGGACGATCGTACAGGACAGGCAGATCTAGTGAGGTAAAGGTAAAGGTTCCCCTTGACAATTTTTGTCCAGTCGTGTTCAACTCTAGGGGGCGGTGCTCATCCCCGTTTCCAAGCCATAGAGCCAGTGTTTTGTCCGAAGACAATTTTCCGTGGTCACATGGCCAGTGTGACTTAGACACGGAACGCTGTTATCTTCCCACCGAGGTGGTCCCTATTTATCTACTTGCATTTGCATGCTTTCGAACCACTAGGTTGGTGGGAGCTGGGACAAGCGACGGGCGCTCACTCCGTCGCGTGGATTCGATCTTACGACTGCTTGGTCTTCTGACCCTGCAGCACAGGTTTCTGCGGTTTAGCCCACAGCGCCACCACATCCCTCAGATCTAGTTAGTAGGAGGCATTTAGACCATTTAGGACCTTACAGGTTAACACTATCACCTTGAAGCTCGCATGGAAATGGACAGGTAACCAGTGTAGGGTGGCCAGAGTAGGGAAAATGTGTTGATATCTCTTTATGCCGCTCAGTAATCTGGCTGCTGTGTTCTGAACCTGCTGAAGTTTTCATAACAGCCCCATGGGCAGGCCCACATAGAGGTCTATCATTTTGACTTAGAGGGTTCCTGACATTAAGCACAGAAGCAACTACATAATGTCCATCTTCAGATGTCTCTGGCATATGCATTTCATATTTTAACCATTTGCTTCTTTGATTGGCTATCATGTTTTACTAAAGGATCATGACCTGTTTTGCCTACCCCTGAAGCCTTTGCATTTTCAACTCTTTCGGATTTTGCTTAAAAGCTACTGCACCATCTTTTTAACATACCACACTCTGGGCCCATCCTGATTGGAGAGGATTGGATCACTTTTGTACGGGCCTTCCTCATCCACAATATTCCTCATAACAAAACAAAACAAAACAAAACAAAGAAAATAAAAAACCTACAATGTACAGCTTTGTCTCCTCAACTTCACCTGTCTAGCTGGCCCTGTGAATGGAACAGGTAGAATTTCATATAGGAAGCTACCTTGGAGATTCTGGCATTCACCCTCCTTTCTAAGAACCTGCATTTGGCTTCTGTGGTGACCAAGCTACATTTTGAATAGCTGGTTGTAGGACCAAAAAGAGAGCAGAATTACTATGCATTTACCTTTCAGTGCTACTGCCAAGAAGTTAGTGTGAGGTGTGTCCCTGAACAAATTGGAAGTAGCAGAAATGGGCATAATGTTACGAAATATAACTTATATGTAACTAGGAAGGAACTAAATACATCTTTGGTACAGTTGTTATTTTGTAGGCTTGGCTTGCTTCTCTCAGTTGCTGCAGCTGCCTGTCAGATTGGAGAGACAAGGGAAAAGGCTAGGCTCTCCCTTTGGGCTGCAATCTATCCTTGAACTTTAGTTTCTGAGCTGCATTTTTAAGACTGGGCCTACTGAAAATGAGATTTATATAATACTGTTTATAAGCAGACAGTTTACCTATATATCTGTATGAATTAAATTTAAACAATAGCTAGCTTTTGCCTTCTTTCTTGCATGAGTGCTTTCACCCAACGCGATCATTGGCGCAATTTATTCCTCAATCCCTTTTGCACTCTGACGCTTTCATATGCCTGTACATACAAGTGACCCATAGATGCTGGCATTTTTATTTGCTGAGCCTAATCAGGACCAGGTTTATTGCCAGAGAAAAACATTATTTCCATGTGCCACAATCCCAAAATGGATGCCTCCATATGTCATAATCCTGAATTAGGTTTTCCCATCCACATTCCCACTCCATGTAGCTCCCAAACACAGAAGGAGCAGCCACTTTCTTGTCAAGTCCTATTCAAGACTTGGAGAAATCACTTCTTTGGACTATAGCACAAGTCATACTGGTTGGGGGATACAAAGAGATTTGCCTATAAAAGTAATTTTCCCACATTCTTATTTAGTTTAGCTTTGAGATAGCATTTTAGAACAGGAGAGTGTGGCAGAGGAATAGTTCCTAATAAAATCAGCTCTCTGAGCTGTTGTGCTCAAACAATTGAACCTTTAATCCCTTTTCTTTGTTCCAGTCTCATAATAAGAATTAGAAAATGATGATTACAAAACATTTTGCTACCAAAAGAAAACAGCCAACTGGTTTGGTCCCACTACCACTGTTCCATGTTTAGAAGTCAACCAGAATGTTTACTGAATCAGCATTGGCAACATGAAAGTACTCCCTCTGAGGTAATAAACTAGTTTGAAGGAAAAGGGAATGGCAAATAGCTCTGGACCCAAGCTTCTAATCTCTCCACCTGTCACCTGTTGTCTGAAGTAGACTACCTAATGGTAGGGTTGTCCAGGATTAGAAGTAGATTAAGGCAAATTAATTTATAATAATACATGAAGAAACAAAAAAGTCAATTGTGGAGATTAAAGTGCTGATGAGCAGAATGCACGGATAATTAATCTAGAAAATATAATTACTGAATTGCTAAATCAATGAAAATTTTCACAGAGGAAATACGGTGACAGGAATGAGCATCAAGCATAAAGAGGAAAACATAGCACAAAACAAAAGGAATAGGATAATAATTACACTAAGCAACATTACATATAAATCTTCTAAAGCATCCAAGCTGGCCAGTGCTAGAAATGAGGCAGAAGAACTACAGGTTGAACATCTAAGCTAATGCTGTTAATTTATTTTCTAAAGTTTATCTGTTACTGAGATATGATGACATTATTAATTACTTCTGTCTGTAAAATCCAGTTTTGAAAAGGTTACTTGAATTTAAAAGTTAATTTCCTAAATAGCAAAATCTGAAGGCAAGTTATTTTGCATACAGTTGACAGCTGGTACCTTGGCTGAATTTGGAGCAAAGCCTTTTCCCTGATATGCTAGAGCACTGGTTCTTAACCTTGGTTACTCAGATGTTTTTGGACTGCAACTCCCAGAAGCCTTCACCATCAGCTATGCTGGCTGGGGTTTCTGGGAGTTGCAGTTCAAAAACACCTGAGTAACAGAGGTTAAGAATCACTGTGCTAGACTTTCTTTTCAATATCCTCCAGTAGTCCAGATGACGCAATATGATTTCTTAACAAATTTGTTCTTTGTCACTTACTTGAAACTCAGCTGTAAAAATATCTGTGACCAGCCTCTGCCTAGGCTTGCCACTTTTTATAATAATTTGCCTTAAAAGGGCTTCACAGAAACACACTAGACAAGACCAAGCGGTTAAAGGATGAAGAAATATCTTCTTTAGCACAAAGCAACACCTGGTGAGCATAAGGTTTTCTTGAGTTATAGCCCAACTGCCAATGTGCACAACCTCCCTCTTCGGATACGAATTAACTTCTCTTCTCTCCAGCTCTTCTTGGCTCCTTCTCCTTCAGGTTCTCCTGGATACACTTACCTCCTGCATTCCCCCCAGTCAGTCACCTTATTTCTTCTGTTACCAGACAAAATTTGCTAGGGTTCTGTCACAATATAACAGTTGAAAAGAAGAAAAAATATCATTTAGTCATTTAGTCATGTCCGACACTTCATGACCCCATGGACCAGAGCACGCCAGGCCCTCCTGTCTTCCACTGCCTCCTGGAGTTGGGTTAAATTCATGTTTGTAGCTTCGATGACACTGTCCAACCATCTCATCCTCTGTCGTCCCCTTCTCCTCTTGCCTTCACACTTCCCCAACATCAGGGTCTTTACCAGGGAGTCTTCTCATGAGATTGCCAAAGTATTGGAGCCTCAGCTTCAGGATCTGCCCTTCCAGTGAGCACTCAGGGTTGATTTCCTTTAGAATGGATAGGTTTGTTCTCCTTGCAGTCCAGGGAATCCAGTGCATGTTAGCAATTTGGTCTCTAGTTCCTCTGCCCCTTCGAAATCCAGCTTGTACTTCTGGGAGTTCTCGGTCCACATACTGCTGAAGCCTGCCTTGGAGGATTTTGAGCATAACCTTGCTAGTCTGTGAAATGAGTGCAATTGTATGGTAGTTGGAGCATTCTTTGGCACTGCCCTTCTTTGGGATTGGGATGTAGACTGATCTTTTCCAATCCATTGGCCACTGCTGAGTTTTCTAAACTTGCTGGCATATTGAATGTGGCACCTTTACAGCGTCATCTTTTAAGATTTTAAATAGTTCAGCTGGAATGCCATCACCTCCACTGGCCTTGTTGTTAGCCATGCTTTCTATGGCCCACTTGACTTCACTCTCCAGGATGTCTGGCTTAAGGTCAGCAACCACACTATCTGGGTTGTCCAGGATATCCAAATATTTCTGGCATCATTCCTCTGTGTATTCTTGCCACAGAGTGCTGTCCTCTGAAGATGCCAGCCACAGAGACTGGCGAAACGTTAGGAAGAACAACCTTCAGAACATGGCCAAAGAGCCCGAAAAACCCACAGCAACCATTCTCTGAGTTACTCAAGCCCCTTCACCACGACAAGGCAGCAATCCATGAAAGGGAAAAGTATCAAATACAGATAAGCTTCTAAATGTTTGAGGGGATGCTGGAAGATTTTCAAAGACTCCATGAATTTTATTCAAAAGGGAGCTCATGCTGGATATAACATCCAATAGTGTGTTGAGTCAATTGTCTACTTCTGAATATATTTTGATCAGAAAGAAAATATATTTTTAAAATAAAGACATGATTTTAATAACAGATGATTTATGGTTTTTCAACAAGCCTACAAACTTCCCTCCCCTGTTAATTGCCAGTGCTCTCTTTCCATCCAATCGTCGTTTCAACTTTCTCCATGTAGAGAGTGGCATGGAGTTCAATGGTTGTCTTTCATCCTAAAAAAGGACACTGTTGAAGCTCAGGGGAACCCATTCCAGCACTTTCCAAATACCTTTGCAAACTGATTTTGCAGATTTAAGTGGGAGAGTGAAGACTGTGCAAAAGAGATTTACCTGTTAATTTTGATTAGTGACCCACTGACTGAAGATAACAGGTAAGTTTCCTCTTAATCTGACTTTCATTGCTATCCACTTTCAAGAAGAATCAGAAAACAATCACTGTTTTTGTTCATCTTATAAAGGATGCTGTGTTGGTTTATATCCTACACAAGAAGTACAGTTGTGGTGTTTAATTCCTATGGAGGCAGGAAGCAGAGTTGATGGCAACTTGAGTCAAAATGTTTGTAAATGCCTCAATATGTCCACATCACATCTTTCCACTAAAACAGCTGCAAGGATGCTAGAGGGAAACCGTTGCAGTGAAAGTAACTTCACAGTTTTCTTAAGTGGTGCAATTGTACAAACAAAATCTCCCTAAAAGCAACAGTGAGAAAGTTCAGGTGCCCTGCTACCAACATACTTGGTTACAGTTTCTCATCTGTATCACTGAATTAAAAATTAGCTTTTCCTTGGCTTTATCCAGGTAGAGGGGAAGGGAGAAGAACAGAAACATCCACAAATTTGCAGAAGATACATAATTTCAAAAATCAGGATACAAACAACACCTGCAGCATTCAATAACCAGCAACCAATTTACCTTCCTGTTCAATATACAGTGGTGCCTCGCATAACGAGCGCACCGTTTAACGATGAATCCACATAGCGATGCAGATTTTGCGATCGCTAATGCGATTGCATACCGATGTTTCCAATGGACAAAAATTGCTTTGCAACAATTGGTAAGCATTTCACTTACCGATTTTCGCATAGCGATTTTTTTAAACAGCTGTTCGGTGGTTACAAAATGGCCGCCGGATGCCCAAAATGGCCGTGTGCAGTGTTTTCGTGCCCTGCCCTCGCTCACCGAGGGTGCAAAAATGGCGGCGCTATGGAGAAACTTCGCTGAACGGTGAGTTTGGGCCCCATTGGAACACATTAAACGGTTTAATGCGTTCCAATGGGTTTTTACGTTCCATTTAGCGATGTTTCCTCATAGCGATGGTTAATCCGGAACGGATTAACCTCGCTATGCGGGGCACCACTGTATTTGCCTTGGGATTGGTATTAGATATTTCAAAGTGCAGAATCCCGTTGGGGTCATTTTGTGTTCCAACTCTATTAGAGGCAGGCCATGTTAATTAAGCAGTCTTCCCTCCCCCAGCAAAAGAGAAACTCTTTGAGTTTCAAAAAGGCAGAATGGGAGAAGGAGGGCTCCCCCAGATTGCCTGTGACTGTCCTCTGTTTTAAGAGACGGGCCATACATTCCAAATTGCTAGCTGAAGAAGAGTTTGAAAACAACATGCATGCTGCAGCCATTTCCACCACTACACCTTCAGCCATGTGAATTTGGGACGTTAAAAACAGCACGTAAGTTTGGAACTGCCCATAAGAACTTAATTCACAACCTTGAAGATGATGATTTTTTTAATCAAAAGCTCCCTGCTTGGTTTTTTTTTTATATATATATATATTCTTAATACTCAATTAAAAATATCACCTGCTCCTGCATTTGTATTATTTCCATGACCATGGGGCCTTTTCCTGATTTTTTGTGCATGTCACAAACATTCAGTTTAAAATAATTAGAAGCTCTTGTCTCCCTCGTTTTATGTCTCCCTTTTTTGTTCCCTTTTTAGTTTCTTAAGGCTTCCTTTTGCCCTGGGGAAACCTTTGGATGCCTCAGGACAGGGGTTAGGAGAAGACAACAACAACAACAACAACAACAACAACAACAACAACAACAACAACAACAACAACAACAACAACAACAACAACCACAACCACAACAACCACCACCACCACCACTGGATCATTGCTGGTGATTCTGATCCTGCTGGTGGTGTTCTGGCAACATCTTTTTACTAGTAAAGACTCCCCCACATCCTGAGGCTCCCAAATATGTCCCCAGAGCAAAAGGGAGCCCTAGGGAACCTCAGAGCCTAAAAAGAGAGAGAGTAGGAAATGTTAAAATTACTTTAAATTAAGTGTTTTCAGTGCTTGAACTGGCTTATGCTGGTTCCAGTTAAAATGAATGCTGGGCTTCTTCTATTAACTCACATTTCTCTCTGTCCACTGATGAAGTATCTTTATAGTCATAATATGGCAATTTACATTAATTCCAGTGCCATTTCATTGTCTCTAGACAACACAAGTCATCGTGTAAGGGAAATAAAAAAGATCATCAGGTAGTCTTGAAGATAAATACTAACTCTCATGTCCCAAGAAGCAATTCCTTCACTCATTTCTTCCTGTCTCTGCTTTGTTATATGAATTTTGTTTATTCATTTATCACTCCACAAGAATAAGCTATTTCCCAAGAAATGCAGAAGTAACCCAGTTACTTCTCCTTTTTAATAGCCCATAATGTCACCTTACTACCTAAGTCTGTCCTATACATTTCTTTTCCCACCCATTTTCCTTTGATAGTGCTCTGGCCAAAACATACGGTATTATTCAAAAGAATAGAAATTTCTCTCTTGCAGGTTCTTTTGACAACTAATTGTTGTGATGTGCTATTAAATCACCTCTGTCCTATGGCGACCATATGAGTGAGTGATCTCCAAAATGCCCTATCCTCAATAGCCCTCATGTCTGTGTCTTTCTCTGTATAGCTAGTCCATCTCGTATGTTGTCTCCCTTTATTCCTACTGTCTTCAACTTCTCCCAGCGTTACTGTCTTTTCCAGAAAATCTTACCTTCTCATGATGTGCTCAAAGTAGGACAGCTTTAATTTAATCATTTTTGCCTCCAGAGATAGTTCAGGCTTGATTTGGTCTATGGTGCACTTGCTCAACTTTCTAGCAGTCCAAGGTGTCTGCAAAGTTCTCCTCCAGCACAATATTTCAAACTATTTTTTTTCTTGTTAGCCTTCTTCACTGCCCAGCTTTCACACTCATACATAGTAATTGGGAAGACAATAGTGTGGATTATCTTGGGCATGGTCTCCAGTGACAAATCCTTACATTTGATTGTCTTTTCTAGTTCCTTCATTGCTGCCCTTCCAAGTCTGTCTAACTTCTTGGCTGCAGTCTCCCTTTGGACTGATGACTGAACTAAGATTTACAAAATCTCTAACTATTCCAATTTCTTCATTGTCAACATTAAAGTTGTGTATTTCTTGTGTAGTTGTGATTTTGGTCTTCTTAATGTCCAACTGCAGTCTTGCTTTGGTGCTTTCTTCTTTCACTTTCACTAAAAGTCATTTCAAGTTATTGCTACTTTCTGCCAGTAAGATGGCATTATCTACATATCTTAAATTACAGTTTGTGGGCCATTGTTTTGTTTTCCATATTTGTTAGCATATTCTTGTTAGGATTTTGACAGATTCCATCTTGTGGCTTGAAATAGTTCTATTGATATTCCAACTACTACTGGTCAATTATTTCTTCTCAAGTGCTTTCAGAGCAGCTTTCAGTTCACTTTTGTAGAAGTCCAGGTTCTTTGTCACAGGATTCCTCTTCAAGGGAATCTATTATCCTTTTATCTTCAGTATGCTTTTTCTACCTTCCTTTTATTTTCTCCTGGTCAGTTAGCGCGCTTCCCAGTTGGTTTTCAGCATTCATTTAAGCTTACATTTCCCTTTGATTTCTCTGAACCTGTGAAGGAGATCTCTTGGTAGGAAACTAAATTAATAAGTCATAATGCAAGTTACATAACCAAAGAAAAAGTAGAACAAATAAACTAAAATCAGAATTAGATCTGCTTTAGAAGAGAATTCTGAATTCGAAGTGCATTTTAAATAATGAAATTTTTTACTGGAACAAAAGAGATTGTATGCCTGCCTTTATATGTGGAACACCAGCGACATCCAGTGGCCATGATTTGCCTAGTTAGCCTCATTCCCTTCATTGCCAGTTATCTCTAGAAGAGGAACAAGCATGTATAAATCTGTGCAAAGAAACTGAACTCTTGAGCTTTTTATGCGGCCCAGAATATGTGACAATAATGCAGAGCTGGAAGGAACCCTATGGATCATCAAATACAGCCCCTGTCAAGGAGGTACGATGAGGAATCAAACTCCTAACTGCTGACTCTGCAGCCAGATACCTAAACCACTGAGCTATAATGGAGTCAGTCCATCAGAGAGGAACTAAACTTGTAGAAGTCTCCCTTCTGGTCAGGAAAGCAAGAACAATAATTCCTTTAAAAGGTCATGGCATTTGACAGTACTAGCAAACTCCTATTACAATAGCTGGATTTCTCCTCTCTGAAGCAATGACTGATGATGTCTCTAGGCCTCTGGTTTTCAAACTTGTCTCTTTGGGTCATCCCTTTGACACTGACCCACCATGGGACTCTTGGCCATCTGCCATGGAACCCCAGTATCCTTCCTGCAATGCTTCTAAAGCATACTCAACTACACATGCTCAGAGGGTACTATTCAAGCCTAATTTAGACCAGAGATAGGAAAAGTCACTTTGACTGTGCTCTTTGGAATATTCTGGCAGGTGCAGTCCAAGAAAAGTACTTTTCCTGTCTCTCAATCTAGATATACTGTTGCCTCCAAATATGCAACCTAGAACTCAGCCAATACACTTGTGATGGTACATTGAAGAGAAACAGTTGTCTGGTAGTTGGAGCATTCTTTGCCACTGCCCTTCTTTGGGATTTGGATGTAGGCTGATCTTTTCCAATCCTCTGGCCACTGCTGGGTTTTCCAAACTTATTGGCATACTGGGTGTAGCACCTTAACAGCATAATCTTTTAAGATTTTAAATAGTTCAACTAGAATGCCATCAGCTCCACTGGCCTTGTTGTTAGCCAGGCTTTCTAAGGCCCACTTGACTTCACTCTTCAAGATGTCTGGCTCAAGGTCAGCAGCCACACTATCTGGGTTGTCCGGGACATCCAGATCGTTCTGGTATCTTCTGTGTATTCTTGCCACCTCTTCTTGATATCTTCTGCTTCTGGTACAATTCCTCTGTGTATTCTTGCTGCCTCTTCGTGATGTCTTCTGCTTCTGTAAGGTCCCTACCATTTTTGTCTTTTATCATGTCTGTCTTTGTACAAAAAATGTTTCTTTAGTATCTCCAATTTTCTTGAACAGATCTCTGGTTTTTCCCTATAGAAATAGGGAGATATAACCAGGAAACAATACCAATAATACATGTTGCTTTTGCAGTTTATTAATATATGTCCCAGAGAAGGGATTAAGCAATGAAACTCTCCCCAGCATGTGTATATGTGTGTGTGTACACGTACGCGTACATATGGAGGGAGGGAGGGAGGGGGAGAGAGAGAGAATTTTAAAATGCTCACTCATTTAATATGTTAACCTGGGAAGTGTACCTGTATAGCTGTAGGCTGATAACAGGCTTACATATATTCATAATTGGTAAGGATCAGATGTTGTAAAGCAGTGGGCTCCCAACCCTGGGTAAGCCAAGTCTTCTTGGACTGCAGCTTACAGAAAGCCCAGCCAATACAGCTGGTGATGAAGGCTTTTCAGAAGTGCAGTCGAAGAACATTTGGCTTACCAAAGGTTGGGAACCACTGCTGTAAGTTATCTGTGTCACACAACAAAAAGGAATTGGGAGGGGAATATCTCTTGTCTCATTGCTGCCCAAGTGGATATGTGTTTGAATGCCATGGTTTAGATTCTTGTACTAAGCAATTCTAGGTTCAATGCTTAGTGAGCTCTTCTCTCCCCATTTCACAGCTAGTTAGTGGACTCTTTTTTCTTTTTCCTTTTCAATACTGTTCTTTAACTCATTATTCCAACTCAAGGCACTGATCTTTGAACAAGGACACCGTTTACTTAAATGTTTTATAAGTAAAAATAAATAAATCACACACACACACACACACACACACACACACACACACAAGAAAAAGCCTCGAAAGACACTGAACACATGGGGGAGCATCCTTTTAAGGGTAGCTGATGCGAATATCACATCTCGCATTATCCCAGGGGAAGGGCAAAGAAGCTCCACACAGCGACAAATGCCAGAGGACCTTACTGTATATTGATACACTTAAATATTACTGTGGCGTGGCCCTATTACTGGGATGTCATACAAACCATTCATGATTGATGAGTAGCAAGTGCTCATGATTTCATCAGATTGTTCTAAAACATAAGGGGAAAATCTGCCTTCACAACATAATTACATCAAACAGTATCTGACTGCCATCATATTCCAGTGAAGCAAGTCCTATTATAGTGACATACTAGAATAACAACTACAGTGGTGCCTCGCATAGCAATCACTCCGTTTAGCAACAAAATCGCTTTGGGACACATTTTTTGCTATCACAAAAGTGATCGCTTTGCAATGTTCCCTATGGGGGAATTTCGCTTTGCAATGACCGATCATCGCAAAGCGACCATTTTCGGCCAGCGGATCGGTGGTTTCAAAATGGCCACCAGGAAAAAAACATGGTTGCCCGTTGTTTTCTGGGATGGAATCCTCGCTTAAGAGGCACCAGAAATGGCCCTGCTATGGAGGATCTTCGCTGAACTGTGAGTTTTAAGACCATAGGAATGCATTAATCACGTTTTAATGCGTTTCTATGGGCTTTTTTATTTCACATTGCGACGTTTTCGTTCAACAGCGATTTTTGCGGAATAAATTAATGTTGCAATGCGAGGCACCACTGTACCTCCAAAATATAAAGCAGAGGTGGGGCTTACCCAATGGTAAGTGATGATGGGAACTACAGTTCAACATCTAGAGGGCCATGTGTCCCCTCATCCCTGATACAGTGGACCCTTGACTTACAGACTTTTTGAATTACAGACTTCTCTGGCCGCAAAATTTAGGTTTGACTTGCAGACTGAGATTTGACTTACAGACCAGAAAAAAACCAAAATGGAACAAAAACGGCCTGTTACGGGATTAATCGGTTTTCAATGCACTGTAGGTCAATGGAGACTTGACTTACAGACTTTTTGACTTGAGAACCGCCTTCCAATACGGATTAAGTTCTCAAGTCAAGACCCCACTGTATAAACACATTAACTTTTAATAATATATTAGACACACTTACTAGTCTAAATCTATTGTAACCATTTTGTTTGTTAATCTGTTGGTTAGACTGATTAACTTCTGCAGCCCCCGATCAAAACAAGACAGGCGTAGTATGAAGGCAGCTAGGGAAGCCCATGCACAGCTGCAATGTTTTTACCTTCTGAACAGAAATACTGCTTTGCCATTTGAAGCCTGCTCAGTTTTGCAGTCATGGGGTTGCCATCTTCCACTGATTGGCTTGGCCTGCATATTATTGTGCATATTGAGCAGATAAAAGTTTTTTTAAAAAATTATTTCTGTTCCACCTCTTTCCAAAAAATAGCAGACAGTGACCTGAACACAGAACTTTAAAAAAGGAATTAAAACAATTATTATTTAACCCATGTATTAGCCATGCTTCAGTTCATAACATTGACCATAAAATAGAAAAAAACCACACACAATAAAATATATAATGCAATGAACATGAGCATAAAACGCCTGTGCAGATGAAAAGGTTTTCACCTAACAAAAAGAAAAGAATGTCTAGCAAAAGGCTCTGAGAAGGGTGTTTTCATAAAACCTTGATGCTTCCTGAAATTTGGGTGAGCTGGCCTGCACTCGGTAATACAGTAAAGCAGTAAACCTTTGGAGTAGCAACAATGGAGCATGGAGTTCCTGCTCCAGTCCTCTGAAGATGCCGGCCACAGAGACTGGCAAAACGTCAGGAAGAACAACCTTCAGAACACGGCCAAAGAGCCCGAAAAACCCACAACAACCAACGGTGGCCTTTGTCCCTCTCTCCAGCCAGTAATGAAACCAAAGGGCAACTTCTGTTGTAATCATATGGAATTTTATTCCTTTGTAAATATATTTACATTAAGCCAGTAACCCACACAGAATTATCCTTGCAGTAAATAGTTATAAGACTGTTTCATAAATGGAGTGGCAAAATAAGACTGCTGGAAGAAAGAATACAACGTTCAGGTTCTTTCTGAATATGTAAGAGGGTTTTATTGCCAGACAATCAGCCCGTTTGATCTAAGACGTGAGATGTTGGAACAGAGCACTTAAGCATGTGGAAAATCGTCTCCGTCAATGTAAGAATGATAAACAAATAAATAGCCCAGATGTTTTTGTTTCTTTTTACTAAATCTGCATGCAGATTGGAACTCTCATGATTTTTCCTTCTTTCTTTCCCTTGTAAGGGCAGCGTCTGCTTCTTCCAGAGACATGGTTTCCAGAAGATCCTTCAGAATCAGAAACAGCTCTAGAAGGTTTTTCCTGCTTATACTACCTTTAAATGGATTTCTTGAATAATAAACAGGAAATTTGTCTCCCCCCCCCCCCCCCGCCATTTCCAGTTCTCAGAATAGCTACTCCAGTATTCAGGAGCAAATCACTCTATCAATACAAGTACTGTACTGAACAATTTGAACACGTGGATCTATAGTAAGGACAAGGGATTCCTTCCTACAGTGTTTCACTGGTCATGGTCTTGACATTATTGTGTCTAGACATGGGGATGAATAAAAAAACAAATCACGATATTCGTCAAAAATTGCTGATTCATTAAATATTCATCCATTCATATTCGTCAGTTCCAGAGACCCCGACAAATATGATGAATACGAATACGAATATTGCCCCATTTTTATTTATCCCCCTATTCCAATGGCCTTCCCATTCTGCCTATGGGACTGCTGATCAACTGTTTGGCAGGCCACTAAGCAACCAGGCAGCCCCATATCCACCCACCCCCACAGCCTATCCCCCATCCCCTTCCTCTCCCTACTTTAATCGCTGCTACCATCCAGCGCCACCGTCATCCATCACTGCCTGCTGAGGTGGCCTCCGCAGCCACAGCCTGCAGTAAGGGACACTGGCTGCCCTTTGCAAAGATGGTGAGGCAGCTTCCTTTAGGGTGGGGAAGCTGCAGCGTCCATCTTTGCAAAGGGCAGCCTGGATTCCCTTAACCCGCCTTAAGGGAATCCAGGCTGCCCTTTGCAAAGATCAACGCTGCAGCTTTCCTAGCCTAAATGAAACCACAGCCTCCATCTTTGCAAAGGGCAGCCAGTGTCCTTTACTGCAAGCCACAGCAGTGGAGGCCAGCTGGACACTGCGGCAGCACGGTGGTGGTGCTGCGGCAGTGGTGGCATGGCAGCAGTCACTGCCGCCTCTGGCTGTCTAAAAAACCCCGATGAACTAACGAATAAATTTGTGCTTGGGAGGAGTTTCATACTTCGTGCTTCTCTCCTCTTCCCTCAGATAGAGGAGGAACACATTCTCAACCAGAAATTGTAGTACCCAATTGAGTTCTGAGCTCAGAGTCTCACACTCTCCTGTCAATGACGTATCTACATAGCTCATTTCATTTACCCTTCCCCTTCTCCTCATGGTAAAGAAATGAGACATTAGCAGGGTCAAACTAGATATTGGCTGAAATCCTGTTGAGGAGACTGAACTAAAGACCCTTTGTGTGTAAAGTATGTGGTTTATGTCTCAAGCAGAAATAACACAGGTGAAGCAAAATTATAGAGATTTATTTAATGTGCATATTATATTTAGGCTGTAGATCTCAGGTTTTCTAGACATAAAATTGTGGTATGGTTATGTGAATAGTTTATACAGGAACAGGCTTAAGTGCACAGATCACAATTAAGTACATCCTTCATGGTTATCAGGACATATACAGTCCATTACATATAAATCTTAAGAGCTCACTCTCAGGAACATATGCATAGGATCATCACAGCCTAAGTGTGGTAACAATCACCAAAAATTTGTATATATAATTTTATTAATTTGTTGAATATCTGAATAATTCAATGGTTTTAGCTTTAATATTGTGTTTCAATGATGCAAGCCACCTTAGGAGAAAGGTGGGGTAATTTTTTTTAAAATAAAATAAATTACAGTGTTATCATTACAGTAGGATCCCATAACCATGGGATCAGTATTCAGTTTTATTCACCTGCAGTCTCACAATACAGTGGTGCCCCGCTTGACCACGATAATGTGTTCCAGCAAAGTCGCTGTACAGCGAAATCATTGTCAAGTGAAAAAAAACCATTGGAATGCATTGAAAACTGGTCAATGCATTCCAATGGGTGAAATACCTCATTGTCCAGCAAAGATCCTCCATAGGGTGGCCATTTTCGATCCCTGTCTTGCAAAGAATTGGTCCGGAAAACAGCAAGGAGCCATTTTGCGAACTGCCGATCAGCTGTTTTTAATCGTCGTCAAGCGAAAAAACAGTTCCCGAAGCAGGGACCAAATAATCGTTAAACAAAAATTGCACATTGGAACCATCAGCAAAAAACGGCATCGTAAAGCAATTTCATTGTCAAGCGGGGTCATTGTCACGCGGGGCAACACTGTATTAAAGATGTTAAAAGAAAACCCCCAGAAATACATATTTCCATGATGTAATGATCAGAACAAATTCAGTACAAATGATAAGGTGCTTAAACACACAGTACAAAGAATTAAGAAAAGAGTGGTCACTGTTTCCCCAAGTATTTCTTAATCAAATGTCCCACCAATTTCTGAGGTCTTGTCTGATACTCCTTCAGTATATCGTGAGGTGTGGTGATCTGATCCCCTTCAAGTCGGTTCAGAAGTGTTACGCATACCACAGCACCTTGAAAGAAAGAATCACAAAAGCCATTCCTCAAGTTAAATTAAAGTATCCTTATGAATACTGAGGGGGTTAAAAGGGTTTCATGTTTACACAGATAAGAGTGGTTAAAACTAGCAAGGGAAAATAACAGCAAGTTCACAAAGAGGATAAAACTATAGAAAGACATTTCGCATGAATGAACTGGCCCAAAGTTTATTTCCCCTTTGCTTTCAAACAGAACAGGGAGAAGATCATCAGGTAGTGTGATTTCTGCAATGTCAGCATCCCATCTTTTTGCTCAAAACCAAGCATTGTGAAGCCATGGCTAAGACTAGAACTTCTGTTGCTGAAGACTTAAAATACTTACGATAGGAGGGGGCAGCGTCTTCCAGATGTTGCTGGACTGCAGTTGCCATGATCCCTCACAGTTACCTCTGCTGCCTACAGCTGATGGGAGTTACAATTCAATATGATCTGGAGGGCTACAAGTGCCCCAACTCTTAAGGACTCCTCTCTTGTCTGGTTTGGAAAACTGGGTCAGGCTTCCATTCTAAATATATTCCTGGCAAAACCCACCATGGCTTATTAGCTTTGATGCTCTATACTGAACTTCTACAGATGTCAAAATAAGGGTTTCAAATGCTTTCAGATAAGACCCACTGATTCTTTAGAACTGAAAAGGACCAAATCCTAAATTACATCTTGGGGTAAGAGGAAAAAGCAATATATATCTTCCAGCAACAGACCAATTTGAAGCATTGCACATAGAAATTGAATTGTGATGCATGTTTGGCTGAGGAAAGAAACATGGCAACAGTGGGGGAAAAATTAATGAACAGAATCCTATTGGCAATTCTTAGGCACCCTTCAGTCTCAAAAGACTGTGATAACACGTTCTGTATGAGTGTCCTCTCCAGAGCACGAAGCCTGGGTAAAATAATATGGAGGATAGGCTGTTACCCAACCAGCAAATCCCCCCTCTCCACGTGGCTGAAATAGTCCAGTGGAAAGGCAAGAGCCAATACAACTGGTTCCAGCAACGTCGCAGGAGTTGCCAGAATGACACGAACTGCCTCTGGGACTCTGGCTCCGGATTTTGCCTCAAGGTTAACTCCTGAAGCCTTTTCCATCAGTGGATATAGCCACAAGGCAGCGGAGGTTTGAAATCAGAGTTTTCCTTCTCCTAGATGGGCTGCCTTCCAAGGCTGACAAGCCCCACCTACCCATGGGGGGAGATAGCAGACCATATTGGCAATATATGTTTGCATAAAGGAGACTGTCAAATCATGTACAAAATGTTGGATTCCCAAATGCTTGCCTGATCAGATGTATATCCAGAAATTCAACCAGTACCTCATTAGTGACTTAATGAAATTTCCCTTCCACAAGTAGAAGAGTTCCGCCAATATGTTCATGTACTTTTATTCATTTGACTGACCGACTAAATGAATGAATGAATGACAGACTGTCTGCTTGTCATTTCCACCTTTCTCTCAGAACCAAGAGTCAATGTTATTATGGCACTGAGTATATGTATATCAACTCTGGAATATAGTGTGAGATAGTGGTTTTCAGGTACTCTGTGAGTAGAATCTGGCATAATTTCCTTGGTATAAATTTCAGCAGCAAATTATTGCAAATTAAGAAGTCAGTGTAGGCCTGTGCTACCACATACCATGTCTGTGACTTGGTGGACTTATGCACATGTACCTATGTATTAGGATACTGACCTATATTTTTACAAGATTGTATCTCCAACGACAAAAAACCTATGTTTTAACATCTATGACAACACCAAATATTCCCAGTACAATTCAGCTAAAATTCTCAGCATGTATACAACGTGAAGTAGTATTATAACAATCCTGTTGCTGCTTCTTGCAGGACACTTTGTTTACTGTTTTATATTTGAAACATAAATTTTAGTTACCTGAGAGGCCACTAAGATTGCACATAGCTGCAAAAACTGATGATTCCATCTCAATATTTCTGACCCCAGCCTTGTAAGCTTCCTGTAAATATTGCAGTTTGTCTTTTTCAGTGTATGAGCAGATTGCACCATCAAGGCGAGCTTGGCCTGCAAGTGGATGAAATGTATCCATATGTATTCAGTGATCATGGACAAGACTCTAGAAACATGCTTGATTGGGTGAGAATTGGATGGAAGAGTTATGAACAATTCAGCTGTATCAACAGCTTTGTTTAGATCTCAAAAGCACCCTCTATAGCCTGACCCAAGATTTCCATGAAATATCACAAATGCATCTTCCAGTCACAATTTCTGTTCTGATGCTGAGGCTTCTGTCTTCAAAGCATCAGGATCTCCAGTGCTGTTCACACAGAAGATGGTTGTAATGTATTAAGCTCCTGTACAAAGCTGTGAAGAAAGCAAAAGGCTGGATGCCCATTGCTACACTCATAAGCCTGCTTGCAAGCTATCCTTCTCCCCCCCCCCATTTCTCCCTCCTATGCCTTTGTCTATGCTTTCCTATTCCTTTGACTTAGTGCTGTCAGAGGGGTAACCAAGGCCATATTATTCAAAAGGCTGATTTGGCCCCACAGAGATTAAGGGCCCATCAATTTTATTTTATTTTTATTTTTTTGCTGAGGCACCCTAGGGCTCCAATGGTTAACGGCACTTTGCATTCTGTGCCATAGCAATCCTGTACAAGCACTCCTCACTTAACAATCTACCTGTTTAATGAACTTTCAGATTTGTGACCCTCATAGATCCGTGCTTGAGTTTTCACCATGCCCCTTCTCAATGGCATGGGATTTATTACTCCTTAATACAATATTAAGGAGTATGGGACATGGTGGTGCTGTGGGTTAAACCGCAGAAGCCTCTGTGCTGCAAGGTCAGAAGACCTGCAGTCGTAAGATCGAATCCACGTGACGGAGTGAGCTCCCGTCGCTTGTCCCAGGTCCTGCCAACCTAGCAGTTCAAAAGCATGTAAAAATGCTAGTAGATAAATAGGTAGCACTTTGATGGGAAGGTAACAGCGTTCTGTGTCTAGTCGTGCTGGCCACGTGACCATGGAAACTGTCTTCAGACAAGCACTGGCTCTATGGCTTGGAAACGGGGATGAGCACCACCCCCTAGAGTCGGACATGACTGGACATTTGTCAAGGGGAACCTTTACCTTAATACAGTATTATTGCTCTTTGCTTATCGACCAGGTTGCTTAATGACCTAGTCATAAGAACAGAACTTGGTCATTAAGGGAGGAGTACATACATACATGCATACATACATACATACATACATACATACATACATACATACATACATACACACACACACACACACACACACACACACACACACACACACTTTAATGCCATACTGCTTACTGGTTCATTTTTAGTCCATATCTCTATTCCAATATTCAGGTGAGAGTAATAAGAGGCAGGAGATGCTTCATTTCAGTTCACATATACCCTCCCATCTATTTTAGTCAATTTCTATGAAATGTGTATTGTTCTAAAGTTCTCCACTTACATGTGGAATGTTATAAACTCCCTTCGATCCCTTTTCGTACAGCCATATGCTGAACAAGCAGTCATTATGTAAAAAACTTGAGAAGTTGCAAGGCACACTTGTAGTCTTCAGGAGACCCTCAAAATGGGTATAGGGCTATGTACTGTGATGTAGTACCTACTGTACCAGGGTCAGGCTGTCAGCTGTAGTGGGATGAAAGACTGAAGTGCCGGAGGTGGGCAGAAATATCTGAAAGCTTAGGGGCCCAGCCATAGGTTAATATTGTCCTGGATAACAATGCTTATCTCCAGTGGCAGAATGGAACTGAGCAAGTTTCTGCTGCTGTGCTCCATGGACGAGGATGCTGGCCTCATTGGCTGAGTAACACAATATATTCACTCAATAGCCTGATCCATGATATCCACCAAATATCTCAAATAAATATAGTAAATTAGAGATATTATGTCCCCAAACATACCCATGGTGAACTCACTGTGACTACTTTTGGTATGAATGTTCAGGTCTCTGGGATAATTCATAAAAAATAAATTCACCATTAAAAAAAGGGGGGGGCTTAATTCACAATGGGTTTTAATTCAACACATTTGCCTCTTATATCTCCCCTCACCCTCAACCCTAGATCAGTGGGACCACTCATTTGTTATAACTCAGGTGTATGCCACGTGTGTGACATGCCATTTTTATCTTATATAAATTTAATTAAAATTGACAGGTTACAGTCCAAGCCTCAGTTCACATAAACAGTAACTAAAAACATAAGCCTGCTTTTAGACCATAATATTTGAGAATACTGTTTGGGAAAATTACATCATTGAATGGACTTCCATAGTTTGAGACACAGAGAGATCGAGTGATTGAGGGAAAGAAATCTTTAAAAATACATAACTAGACTTCCACTGGGGGTGTTGTTTTGCATGTGCAAGGTTTTGTCTGTACAAAGATTATTCTTCATGGGAAAGCATTCATAAGGTATCCCATCCTTGTTACTATATGCCATCAAGTTAGAACCAACTTATAACAAGTCTAACAGGGCTTTCAAGTTAAAGTGAGACATTTAGTTCCATACTCCTAGATAGTGTGGGATTCAAACTTAGGCCTCCTGAATCCTTGTCCGTCATTCTATCCAATACACCTTGCTGAGTATCCCACCTTCCCTCTGATGAATTATCCAAATGTACTGATTGTGCTAGCTTTGATATTCATATCAATACTGTATGGTTGTACATCACTAGTCTTACCTTCATAGAAGTCCAGAGTGCACATAGTATTCCCAATAACTGTGTTGAATTGATCCAATTCTTTGGCACACTCCATCAGATCTTCAGCCAGCTTCTCATTTAAGTTTGTGTTGCGAAATACAGACTTCCCCAGAATAATCTGTTCAAACTGAGGTTTAAACATGGCATCAACAGATTGCTTGGTGATCACAACAGATCCTGGTGGCAAACCTGCATTTCAAGCATACTATGTTATCTGTTTCCTGATTACATCTAGACAATGCAAATGAATAACTGTGAATATTTAAACCATTTTTACTTTAATAAAATAAAAATTGTAGAGTTACCTATTCCACCAGATGTGCCAATACGAAAAATTGTTACATTGGAACATTTGGAATGATACAGCAGCTTGATAAGCTCATGCAACATGATAGCAATTGAAGGGATCCCCATTCCATGCTGAAATGAAAAGGGAAGAGAAGTACAAAGATTATTAACCTATTTGTATAATAAATTTTCTCTTTGTAGCACAGTGTGTTCTGGATTATGTATATGTGCATGACAAAGAATAGAGAGATTGTATGTGGGATCATTTCTCATCCTCTCTGCACTAAAGTGGGAGCAGGAAAAATACAAATCCTGTACTACATACTTCCACTAATAACATACTGTATCCAAAACAGTAACTAATGGGGAATTATCTGTAAGTACAGTTATCACTTCATAATTACACTTTGTATCTGAAGTGTCTTTGCAATGTCTAGGAACACAAGCCTGCTTATATATTCAGACTTTTCTTAGAAACCCATCTCTTAATCCCACTGCTGTCAAGGGTGAGGCCAGCAGTGACCACAGAGTGGGTCATTTTAGTTATAATGCCCCAATTTCAGAATATCCCTCCCCAGCTGTTGTACTCTTTTTAACATGCCTTTGCTTTTTTACTTCTGTACTCTGCTCTTTAAATGGCATACACATTATTTTCATATTTGCTTTTCTGTTTTCACTGTTTTATTTTATATATATTCCCCTAGAAATGTTAGCATTAAAAATGGCAGGTTCAATCTTCCAAAAAAGAAGTAAATACAAAGAAAGACGTTAAGTGGCAAATACAGATGAGAACAGCTGAAATTAAAGGAACAGCTCTTCAGCAGTATTGCTTGCAGTAAATGACTCCTATGACTTGCACATGCCGAACTCATAGTAGTTTTTTCTATTACATGGTGAAATCAAGCCCACTTCCACACTTAGGCCCTGCTCACATGAGGGAAATGTTATGTAGTTATCCACTGGTTATGTCAGTATTTTTTTCCTGGTCACATGACACAGTCAAGACTGAGACATTTTCCTGGCTAGCAGTGTAATTATGGAACATTACCCCATTGCCAGGAAGGTTGTGTTATTTTATACCGTTGTTGTATTGGTGCATTCCTTACTAGGATTGTCTGTGTGCTCTACTTGCTCTGCTTCTATTTAGAATCAAAGTCAGGAAGGTGGCACTGCGGATATTTTTTTTAAAAAATCATGCCTGATACATCAATATGTTGGTAAAAGTATGTCACTGGGGTGTGGTGGTGGCTGCCATTACATTACAGGCAAATAATCTTTTTTTCTCTCCTGTGGGAATATACACTGAAACATTGGTATGCCAATGTCACAGGGAAGGGTGACTGCCAGCACTGTTGCGTGGATATCCCAAGTCCATTGTGTGCAATGAATTTCAGCAGGAGCAGCCAGTGCCACAGAGGGACACTTTCCTAAACAGCACCCACACATGTGGAATTCCATTGCAACAAGAATAAAAGGGGCTGGAAACAAAAGTTGTGGGTGCACGGGGGAAGAGGAAAGCTGCGCGGATGGGATGCAGAGTCAAGTGCATTCATGCAGTCACCCACCTTAGAGGGAGACTTATTTCTGATATATTGACGTAACAATAAATATTATTTTTAAAATACACACACACAACTCTCTCTCTCTCTCTCTCTCTCTCTCTCTCTCTCTGTGTGTGTGTGTGTGTGTGTGTGTGTGTGTCTATATCAAGGGGCTAAACTGCCCCTTGAACCAACACAGAATATAAACTGATACCATAGTGTAGTTGGCCATAACAATCCAAATAGGAGGAAATAAATCGATACAGTGCTGCTAAATGTTTTGTGATGTTCATCCTGGGATATAAACCACATGAACATGATTCAATACAACAGAGGTATGGAAAGTATCAGAACAAGAAAACATGTTCCTTGTGTGACCAGGATCTTAGTGAAACCTACACAGATAGATAGGTACATAACAAAAATTTCATGCCCTCCCCCATTTGATGGTCTATTGCAGCGGTCCCCAACCTTTTTAGACACGCAGACTAAAAAGGAGTGCACTCGCACGCATGTGTAAAAGGGTGGTGCAGTGCTCGTGCAGGCACATACGCTCATGCACAGGTGTAAACAAGCTATGCAGGGGGGAGTGCGTGCGGGGGTGGGGGCGGTCTCTCTCCACAGCCCGGTCCAGCACAGGCCACAGACCGGCACCAGGCCATGGACCAGGGTTTGAGGACCTCTGGTCTATTGAACCTGTGTATAATAACATGAAAATGACTGTAGGCCACAGACACAAAAGTGAAAGTTGTCAAAAAGTGACCAAAGTGAGAGTTTTCCATTTATAGACATAATACAATGTGAAAGAATAAAGCCTCTGCCAGTCAAAGAGTAAATGTAGAAATATGGCTGAGGTGGGAACGATACTGATATGTTATCTAAGTATAAGCAAAAGACATTACCAAAATATTAGAGCATTTTAATGTCTACATTGGTCGCCTTTTGCTTCACTCAAGGTCCTAAAATACAATTGTTCTATCTACTATTGAATTAATTTCCCATAATAAAATTCAAAAGTGTTCTTTTGAATATCTGGAAAATAAACAGATATCTCATGGGCACATTAACCTTCACTGATAGTTTGCTTGAAGTATACTCAAGAGTGCTAGGAAAAAAATTGTATAAATGATTTATGCACATTTTTTGTAACATGCATGTTCCAGACAGTCCTCAGACATGGTTTGAATTACCATGTTGTGCTCTATCCCAACCTAATCTCTGCAAATTGAGTGAACTATCAATGTTTTAATTTTCACAGCTTTCCCCACCATTCACCAGAATGAAATGCCAAGTGCATAAGATTCAAGGGCAGGGGTGGATTAAGTGGTACCTCCCATGTGATTTAGTACTGCAATACCCACTAGCCCTGGCAAGTGTCAGTCAGACCTCAAATCTCAGTTTAAATCACAAGTGGTTCCATTTTAATTTTAATGGTAGATTTAAAACCAAACTATTCTGAAATCTTTATCAGCATAGAATTAAAAATATGTCTGGAATTCAAGGATTTATTTTCTTCATTCCCGATGGCTTTTAAATTCTCAGGGGGAAAAATGACTTTTTGTCTTGCAAAAGCTGATTCTGGTCCCCCATTCCAAACAAAATAATTTTCAAAAGCTGTTTGTTGTGAGGATGGTAGCCTGCGGCTTGGGAAAGAAAGACTCTAGGCTCCTAGACTATATGGAAAATACTCCTTGATCATATGGGAAATCATGTTCCTTTTGAAATACAGTAATTTTAAATTGTACAATTCAGGTGCATTTATAAGACTTTAAGTAACACACATATGTTTTAATACCCTGATCCCAAGGTGTTTTTTTAATGGACATTGATATCCACACCTCAGATGCATAAGTATTTAGACTACTTACACTGACTGACAGCACAGGACCTGCTTTGTACATGGCATACCGATCTGTTCCCGCACATATATTGGGATAGTCACTACCAGGGTCACCAATTCCTAGCTCTTCAGCCATGTAGGTAATAAAAGCTTTCATCCGTGAAGGGCTTCCGCCAACACATACAAACTAAGCAGATTAAAGAGAGAAAGAAGACTGTCAGAATTATTATACATCCTTCTGAGATGCACTAACACTAAGTTAGCAATAGATTTTAAGAAAAATTTTAAAACTCGAGTAGGGACTGGGTGCAGAAAGGATGAGAGTATGGAGAAAAGGTGCAAAATTAAAAGGTAAGGTGGTGAAGGAGAGAGATCACATTTGCCAGCAGCTGGGTGCATTTAAGGAAAAAAAATGGGTCTTCTATTGCCTTCCACTTTCTTTTATTCCCCAAATGTATTAGTATTGTTGCTATTGATAATGTGATCATGGAAAGCGCTCTAATCCCACTGCTAGACGAACAAATAGGCTATAATAACATCAATTCTGATCATCGCATTTGGATCTCTGTCTGTATTCTCTAGGTTTCTCTTCCCCACATTATGCACATCAGGCATCCCACTTTATTGCTTCAGAATGGTTAACCCTCATCTCAATATTCATTATCTGATTGACCTTCTAGAGAATAATTCATGGCTTTGAAAATGTTGAAAAATTGGAAGAGCACAGCACTTCACTACTCTTGGCAGGAAAGGTTAAATTCTACATTGCTACTCTTGCAAGCCAAGCCTGCTTGGGCTTTACACATATATTACACTGCTATTATGCCTAGCGCCAAGCTTCCTTAAGCTACAGCATTAGTTGTTTCCACATAAATGTGTTCCCTTCACCATCCCACCCTACTTTCACCTGCCCAACCCAACTTTCCACATCGTTTCCTCACTTACCATACCTACCCAACATGACCATTTCCCACACCTTTCCCTATAATCTTACCTCTTCACCCTTTCCCTACTGTTCTTACCCACCCTAACACTTTCACCTACTCCAGTTCCAACCAGCCAAACAGGCTCATTCCATCAGGTTCTCCACCCTCTTACCTATTTGAACCTCTCTACCAATCCTGTTTTCATCCTCCCACTGTCAAAGCTTTTGCCACCCACAATTGAGTGCCCAGCAACAAAAGACTGGATTAAGCAGGAACAAGAACTGGATCACTTAGGAATATGCAAATCCTTCTGTTCTACACCTACAAGCAACAACTTCAGGGAAGGCAGGTGGCAAGTACTTATTTTCATACCATCTGATGGTGTCATTTTTTCCAGTTTGTGAGGGCATGCTTTCTGAGCCTTAAATATAGAGGAGGGAGCAAGAGTGATTCTTCCTGACACCCTCTTTGCCTTGACACCTCTGATAGTCAAGACACAAACCACTCATGGTGCACATTAGAGATGGGGGTATTCGTATTCCTATACGAATACGAATACCCCCATCTCTAATGTGCACCATTCCTATACAAATACGAATATACCCGCATAGGTGGTGACAATGAGGATCCAGCCCCATGGGGCAGTCCAGTCCAGTCACCAATCCGCCATCGCGATTCTTCCAATAGCTCTGCGGATCGTGATTGGTGAGCCAGTCTTCAACCTTGCAGCAAGTTTTGTCCTCCCGCCTCCTGCCAGGAGTGGCTAGCCGATTGCAGTCTGTGGAGCCATTGGAAGAATCACGGTGTCCACGGCAGCGGCAGATCGGTGAGTGGACCGCCTGGCCCCATGGGGCTGGACCCTCATTATCACCACCTGTGTGGGGTTATTCATATTCGTATGTGAATACCCCCATCAGTAGTGCACATATATGTCAAGTGGCAGTGCACTCCCACAGCTGCTTGGCTGTGGAGCCCCCTAATTCTGCCCAGACAAGTATACCATTCAACCTCCCACACCGTGTGCCTCCCCACCCTCTTTACTTTTCAGAATCTGACTCCAGGTGGAATAACTTGGACTTTGAGAGCGAAAGCAAGCCTTAAACCTGTCTATGCCTGGTGTAGTGCTTGATGCCAGAGAAATCTCATAGAAGAGAGTTGTTCAGGGGGAAGGGGAAAACAAGTCCTACTTTATTGCAAAGTCAGTGTATTTTTTTAACCTTTACATCTCCAAATAAGGCAGGAAAATCATGAGTACCAGTCCCAAGGGCAAAATGATATAGGATGTCACTTTTCATCTTCTCAAGGTGTGGGTTGGGAACATGAACGAAGGTTTCCCTGTTAAAGGAGAGAGTAAGCTAGTATGAATTCATAGATTGGATACAATTAATTATCTTTAAACAAGTCAATCACTGATGACTGAAGAAATAGGATTAGAACACTGACAATACTTTAAAAAAAATTAAAAAATTATTTTAGACAATCAATCCCATTACAGATAATATAATTAACTATTCATTTTACTTACTATTTTAACATTCTAAACACGCTATTCACATCATTTAACAAAATTACACTTAATTTCAAAGTGTAATTTCCCAGTTCTATTCTAGAAAGTTACTGACCAACAAAATGAGCAATTTATATTATTCCCTAAATCATGTGACTTCTCATTTCGTTCATGGGCGTATTTTAATAAAGGTTTCCAAGTTTCGAAAAAGTGACTGTGTTTTATTTGTTTTCTGTATATTCTGATCTTATTGGTCAATTTCTCCATCAAGAGCATTTGCCGTATCCTATTAAAATGTCTGTAATGAAAGCTCTTGGGTGTTTTTCCAGCTTTTAGCAATCTCACACCTTGCCATCCCTATAATATTTGCAATTAAGTCTTTATTAAACAGCTTCTCATTTCCCCCTGTAAATGCTGAAAATAATACTAATGTTTTATTCACAGTTTTTTTGATTAGTCAGCATTTCCATCCAATTGATTATGCCATGCCAAAATGCTTCTATTTTGTGGCAAAAAATCCACTGACAATACTGACGTGTCAGATATACTGTTACTCTGGATAGCTACCTTGTGTGCTTTCTTGGGCAAACAAACTCGTAATTTGCTGGGATATGGAAATCAGGTCTGAACAATTCCTAGAGCATAATATTAAACTGTTGTTTAGTCATTAAGTCATGTCTGACTCTTCATGAGCCCATGGACCAGAGCACGCCAGGTCCTCCTGTCTTCCACTGACTCCCGGAGTTTGTTCAAATTCATGTTGGTTGCTTCAATGACACTGTCCAACTATCTCATCCTCTGTCGTTCCCTTCTCCTCTTGCCCTCACACTTTCCCAGCATCAGGGTCTTTTCCAAGGAGTCTTCTCTTCTCATCAGATGGCCAAAGTATTGGAGCCTCAGCTTCAGGATCTGTCCTTCCAGTGAGCACTCAGGGTTGATTTCCTTTAGAATGGATAGGTTTGTTCTCCTTGCAGTCCAGGGGACCCTCAAGAGTCTCCTCCAGCACCACAATTCAAAAGCATCAATTCTTCATTTATCTATTGTTCACAGAATTCAAAGAATTGCTGTAGGCCTGACTGTTACCACAAAAATGAACAAATCATATTTTGGAAAATACAATTTTGTTGCAATCGTTCTATTCTGGTCAGATGCCTAAGACTTAAATAATATCAGAATAGCAGTAGGAATTAGAAGAAACACAAGGGTAGCCAAAGATACGTATAGCCTCATATCCAGTCTTTTATGGCACTACTTCTAAGATAGCAATGGTAAAGAGGTTCTGCACTCTTGTTTCCATTTTAAGGCATTCTGCACTTTCAGTTTATACTTAATCCTAATAAATGGCAGCAGATCCTGTTCTTACTCTGAATGTTGCTCATCCACCATATTCTTCTGGAAAGCCATTGTAATCGTCAGAGCCTGAGGAAGAAGAGAAAATAAATATAAAATACAAATCAAACAAATAAATGAGATAAAGATTAGAGATTGCAGTATTGCTTTTAAAAAGGAATCCAGTAAAATAAACAACTTTGCACAAGTAAGTCTGGCATTTACTGTGTATTTACTGCAAGCACCAAATAAATACTGTCAGCCTTCTTTATGGTCCAGCTCTAACTTCCTTACATTGCTACTGGAAAAACCATAGCTTTGACTATGCAAACCGTTGTCAGTAAGGTGATGTCTCTTCTTCTTAAGATGCTGTCTAGGTTTGTCATCGCTTACCTCCCAAGAAGAAGGTATCTTTTAATTTCGTGGCTGCTGTCACCATCTGCAGTGATCATGGAGCCCAAGAAAGTGAAACATGTCACTGCCTCCATCTCTTCCCCTTCTGTTTGCCATGAGGTGACGGGACCAGTGGCCATGATCCTAGTTATTTTGATATTGAGCTTCAGACCATTTTTTGTACTCTCCTCTTTCACCCTCATTAAGAGGTTCTTTAAGTCAGCAGCCACACTATCTGGGTTACCCGGGACATCCAGATCTTTCCGGTATAATTCCTCTGTGTATTCTTGCTGCCTCTTCTTGATGTATTCTGCTTCTGTTAGGTCCCTACCTTTTTTTCCTTTATCATGTCCATCTTTGCACAAAAGGTTCCTTTAATATCTCCAGTTTTCTTGAACAGATCTCTGGTTTTTCCCTTTTTATTATTATCCTCTATTTCTTTGCACTGTTCATTTAAGAAGGCCCTCTTGTCTCTCCTTGCTATTCTTTGGAAGTCTGCATTCCATTTTCTGTAACTTTCCCTATCTCCCTTGCATTTTCCCCCCTTCTCTTCTCTGCTATTTGTAAGGCCTCCTTGGACAGCCACTTTGCCTTCTTGCATTTCCTTTTCTTTGGGATGGTTTTTGTTGCTGCCTCCTGTACAATGTTAGCAGCCTCTATCAAAAATTCTTCAGGCACTCTGTCCACCGAATCAAGTTCCTTAAATCTGTTCTTCACTTCCACTGTGTATTCATAAGGGATTTGGTTTAGATTACAGTGTATTAAATTATTGAAAGTAAGTAGAGAGTGTTAAAGACTGATTACACAGGAAAATATACGGGAAATACTGCAGGTCTGAATCACATTCTTCCCAAAGATCACATGATGTCATGGGAAATGCACATCACCCAAAATTCCCACGCCCACAATCTGTATTTTTTCCTTCCTCACCAGAGATCTTTCTACTTTTGAAAAGATGAAATCCTTTGGCTCGGCTGCAAAGCATGTGATCCGGTGCAAAAAGATCCACAGAGCGAACCCACACATACAGAAAGCCGTGCTTGGGCAAAGCGCCTTCCCCTCTTCTCCTGCCCCAAGAAGAAAGAATGAAGCAAGTGCCGGCAAGGATCATTCTTTGCCTTCTTTTTTTTTTCCCCTTCCACAACAGGAAAAAAGGGAGAAAAGGAGTTTTCTAGAAGCCTCAAAAAACCATGACAGCAACGATTCGTGATGCAGCAGTAAAGCTCTTCCTGGAACCTAACCCGTCTGGTGAGGAATTATTTCCTGAATGCTCCCATACAAGGAACTGTGTGGGAAAGATGGAGAAATAAGCATGCCAGCCACAGAACAACGCAGAACCCTGCTTCTCCGTGCGGGCTAGGTCTCTAGCCATCATTATTTCGCGGGGTGGGAGACGCCGGTGCAGCCTGAAACACTAAATAAAGGCAGAGAGAAGTGGCCGTCACTACTGCCCTTGAAGCGGGCAACAAGGTCCCCGTGTGGTTTCGCTTCCCCAAGCCGATCGCCGCCGCCGCCGCAGCTCCGGGTCAAGCGGGCACCGGCGAGGGGCGACGCCACAAGGCGCCGAGGCGACAAAGGCGCGAAGCAAAACCCCGCGCAGGGGGCGCCCTCCTTCCGGCTCTCCGCGACGGCGACGCTGGACCACCACTTTCTCTCCTGAAGGAAGACATGGAAGCATCCAGACCTCGAGAAGAAGGGACGCCGCCTAGCCAGCCAGCGCCGCGCCCCCCCCCTTTGCACACAACAGGGGTCCACACAGACCCTGCCCTCCTTCCCGGGGCCCCCCGCCATGTCTGCTTACCTTAACGAACAAAGCAGCAGGTGGAAAGAACGAGGTGCCAGAGAGCAGACAGGTAAGAGGTGCCCCCGCTCGCTCGCTCTCAGAGTCCCTGCAGTGCAAACACTGCAGCCGCCTAGAGAGCGAGGAGGTCCGGCGCTTTGGGTTGCCCTGCCTGCCCCAACAGTGGGTTTCCTGTTATTCAGGCTCCTCCAAGCCGATGTCGCTTAAGCAACAGAACACTGCAATAAAAAAAAAAGGTGACTCGGAGCCGGTCTCCTTCCTCCTCCTGATCGCCTTCGTTTCCGGTCGGCATTTGTCATCATTATTCAGATCTACCAGGTCTAGAGAAAGGGCCCGATCTTTGCCGGTTTCTTTTCCGCCACTTCGCATGCAAAGCTCTTATGGCTGGGGAGGCGCTTGACTTGGTGAACTCTTGCCTATCACAAACCTGTAAAAAAAAAACATTTATTTTTACATTTGATGGCAAGTAGTCTGGTGCTTTGCCGGCTCCTCCTCCCCCCCCCCCGGTAATGTGTGGTATAGCCTGGCTGAAATCCAGTAACAAATTCCTAAATATGAAAAGTCCGTTGGATCACTGGGGAGTTAAGTCAATCACTCACCTGCTCCGCAAGTTCCATTGATGCAGTGAGCTTACCCTATTTGCAACTAGACACTACCTATAGTACTGTACTTTAAAAGTTCACGTGTGTGTGCATGCATTCATTTCTGGTGACACACCAACTCTCCTTATAATGTACTACTCTGGACAAGTTCAGAGGACCACTAGGCGTATTGTAGTCCACAGAGCAACTGGGGCTTTCTCCCAGGCCGCCCAAATTTAGATGAGAAACTAACGGTGAATGTTGAGAAAATAAACACCAACACTTCTTGGCCTTATTCAGTTTTCTTCTCTTGAAAGCATAAACTTTATTTTGGTAGGCTATCACATTCTTCTTCCTTTTCATGGGGGCTTGTGCCTATGCCTCACAGTGGAGTAGGTGAGAGATGGGGCTGCTTGCCCCTGGTGCCAAAATGGCTAGCTATGGCTCTGGCAGCCAGCAACCTGAAATCTCCAACTGATAGCCATCTACTCCTGTTCCCCCTTTCGAAATAGTGTTGTTGTTGTTTTAGAAAAGATTTTAATTTTCAAAGCATGTGAATCTGCTATTCAGAGGAAAGAAACAGGAAGTCTTTCAGTACTGCAGAGAAGTCTTTTTGTATACAGTACTTAACAGATCCCTCTGGCTTGTGAGTCACTGTGTCGGTTTCAGATATTTGTAACACTTTGCTGCATGCACCATGCAAGTGCCCCTGTATTTTCCTATGGGTGCATGATCCGGTAAGAAAGAGGCCTCCCTTTAAAAACCTCTCTTCTATATTTGCAGCTTCAAAGATGGGAAACATGGTTTCAGGGTGTGTCAAGTGTGTACTTCAAGAAACTCTGCTTGAGAAATCAACTTGACACAGTGATGCAGCACTAAAGGAAATACCTGCAGGAAATCCTGAATTACCACACAGAACATAAAATAACCCTAAAAATCAGTGCAACTCTTCTAGCGTACAAATGCTCTTTAAAGATATAGCATTTCCATAATTTTCTTCAGTCATCACAGTTAACTATATCACCAAGGGATTGTATATGGAATATAATTAAACAGAAACTGGGCAAAGACAGGTCACCAGTGAGGAAGAAAAAACTTAAGGTTCCTTTATTCAGGAAATGACTGGACATATATTTTACATAAAATTTGTGCAGCACTGCTGTGTAAATGATGTTGATCATCCCAGAGTGCAGGACACACAACAATGGGCTCAAGTTAAAGGAAGCCAGATTTTGGTTGACTATCAGGAAAAACCTCCTAACTGTTAGAGCAGTACAACAATGGAACCAGTTACCTTTGGTGTTGGTGAGTACTCCAACACTGGAGGCATTCAAGAAAAATGACAGGTTACCTACCTGTAATTGTAGTTCTTTGAGTGGACCTGTGATTCACACTATGGGTGGTCCACACATGTGCGGAGCCTCGTTGGAATATTCTAGCGCTTCTGTGGTGCAAAAAGATACATTAGTGCAGGCCCCTCCCCCCAGTATATGTACCTTGGCACCAAGGCTCTCCCTTCAGTTAAGTCAACTGCTGTGTAAAAAGAAGGGTGTGACAGTGGGGAGGCCGGGTTGAGATGTATGAATCACAGAAGTCCATTGAATCCTATAACTAAAGAACTGGAATTACAGGTAGGTAACCCGTCATTCTTCTTCCTGGCCTCTGTGAATCACACTCTGGGTGACTTAACAAGTTACCTTACCCGGAGGAGGGTGTCATGCCAAGGTAGATTATAGTACAGCACAGTAGTAATATTACTACTCAGCACAACCAAAAGCAGCATCAGACTTCTGATGAATGTCCAATCAATAGCGATTGATAAATGTGGACAGCTGTGACCATGCAGCAGAGTCACAAATGTCAGTGAGGGGTATCCCTCGGAGAAATGTCATGGATGTCACAAATGCCCTGGTGGAATGAGGGTGGATAGTTTGTGGCACTGGAATGCGAGCAAGCTGGTAAGCAAGCTGGATAGCAGATGCTACCCACCTAGATATTCACTGTGCAGTGGTGCCTCGCATTATATTAATTCGTTCCAGCGAAATCGCTGTAGAATGAAAACATCATAAAGCGAAATTTAAAAGCCCATAGAAACGCATTAAAACCCGATTAATGCGTTCCTATGGGCTTGAAACTCACCGTCCAGCGAAGATCCTCCATAGCACGGCCATTTTCGCTGCCCATGCAGTGAGGAATCCGTCCCGGTGGCCATTTTGAAACCGCCAATCAGCTGTAGGAAAATCGTCGTTTTGCAAGAATCGGTTCCCGAAGCAGGGAACCGATCATCACAAAGTGAAATTCCCCCATAGGAAACATTGTTTTGTGATCGCAAAAACTTCATCGTTATGCGATTTCAATGTAAAATGGAGCGCTCGTCTTGCGAGGCACCACTGTAACTTGGAGGTCTTTGTAAGACTGACAAAGAATCAGCTGACAAAGAATCTGAGCGCCTGAAAGATTGGGTGCAGGCTATATAGAAAGCCAGAACCCATCTAACATCTAAGGTATGGAGAATCCATTCTTGAGGATTAGATGGAGATGGGAAGAAGAATGGAAGAACCAGGGGTCGGGATAGGTGAAACTGGGAGACAACCTTGGGCAGGAAAGAAATATCTACAGAGTTTGACCTTATCTGGGTAAAACCGGAGATAAGGGTAGTCAGATCTTAAGGCTGCTAGGTTATTTTTATTTTTTTATTTATTTATTTTCCAACATTTACCCCGCCCTTCAAACTAAAATAATGGGAAATGAGTTCTAATCTGTTAGTTATTAATGTGATTAGGATATGCAATACTGTAACATGGTATATGCAATACTGTAACATGGTATTCCAGAAAAACAAATGAAACACAATGTAGAAGACAATAATTTTGTTAATTTATTTTATATATGTGGAACAGCAATTAACAGAATAAAAATGGCTTCTGCACTACAACAGAAGGAAAGTCAACTGCAAAACTTTAAAAAACCCAAAGTTTTGAACCTCTGTTTATGAGACATAACCTGAATCTTGCATTTGCATCAAACCAAAATGCTTTTAAAAGCTATGCTCTTTTTCTGTCACAACTGAAGAAATGAGTGATCTTCATAAAGAATCACAATGAGACAGAACTCTGCATTTTGAAGTTTCTCTGTTCATGTCAAAAGTGTCAAACTTTGAAGTAATAGGTTTATTGGCTAAAATCTTGTTGCACAGCTCTGTCTGGGCAAAATGATGCCATTGTAAACAATAAATTGCTACTGATTTAAAGACTTCCTTTTTTGATGCACGCAATGAGATGAAGTTGTGAGCATCTCAGCATCAAAAAGGAAGTCTTCAAGTCTTCAATCAGTATCAATCTGTCACTGATTATAAGGTAAGTCCTGTTGCACAAGAGAAAGCTGACTGACAGAATTTCAACCAATATATTAATATTAAAATAGTTACCTTTGCATTAAACAGGACAATTAGTAACTGATACATATAATCTTTTACAAATAATGTTTTGAAAGTAACATTAAAATATTCCTTTCTGAATATTATTTTTAAAAGGTGTCCCAGCTTGTTCTCCTGTTTACTGGTAAAAATAAGTTTTACCATTCATTTTTCAAGAATAGATTACTTCCAAACTTTGGAAAGAAAGGTGTAGTTCTCTAAGGACTAAGAGATGGTGGAGCTGTCCTTCAGTTAAAGTGAACAGGACAGTTTAGCAAAGCGCAGAACTAGATCAAGTACTGATCATGTAAGAAGGAAGAAATGTTTTTTGAAACACAGTTGTGAAGTTCTTCTTCTGCCTTCAATCTGCTTTACCTAATGAAATTTGAAGTGAGCCATATTTGTTCCAGATGGGTTTCTAAACAGTTGTTCCCAAGGGTAGTCTTTGATAATTTTTTTAAAAATACAACAGCTTGGTGTGGTCAGATCAGAGGAGAGATCCATTTGATATACAGTCCTTAAGCACTAAACAAAGTATGTAACAGTCAGAACTGTTGCCAAGTTGGCCCCTAAAGTAGCAATAAGAAATGTTACATAATACATTAAACTTGTTTTCATATCCTGCATGTTTTAAATGAAATGCAAATTGAGAAAAGAAATTGTATTTTTGATAATTTTATCCATTCCTGTTTTAATATAAATTACAATCTCAAGGTTTATTATTAAAAATAATCTTTTTTATTAAAAATAATCACTGAGGGACAATTCTCCCGTTTTCTAGTGGTATTTATTCAAATAAAATCCAAGTATTTATGGAAGTTGATATGATGTGAGGTACAAATCAGAAAAAAATAAGAGTGATGTTGAAAACTCTCAGTGTAATCCAACTTTCAAAATAATCATTTCAAGGCTAATGTATGCATGAAATTCAGCATAAATAACATCACAGGATATGACCTTTATTCCACTCAACACCTGGAAGATAGAAACATGAAGACTAAAGGTTCAGCACTGCAAAACTAATGTTGCTAAAACAGTTCTAACAGCAATGCTCTGCTACACTCTCTCTGGCAATACAACTCCATATCACATCATAGACTGACCAGATTTTGTGGGTCCAGGGCTGCTATTGCTTACCACATCTAAGACAACTGGTATAACTTTAGAAGGCTAGGCTCCAGCTGAACCATAGCACCAGGCTTCAGAAGCAGTACCATGTTGAGACACAGACTAAGGCATTCAACAACTTAATCAAGCACACAGACTTCAAGTGCTGGATTGAAATTGATTACTGGATCAAGTTCATAACCTTTGTAAGCTTACTTAAACAGAGGAACTAGTAGGAATGAAATGGCCCGTTCCTTAAATATCTTGGTTGGAGTCACATAATCTAAAGCAACATTTAATTACTGAAGCCTGCTTCTTAAACTTGTATTGTAATTTTCTGCACCTAGTGTTCTTCTGAAATAGTGGTAGAATTTTGTGGTAATTCTATGGGGAATCAGCTTTTACTCATTTTCTGTTTGTGTTGATTCTGTCTGGGACATCTCTGAATCTGCAAGATAAAAGAAGAGAAATAGAAAATACTTGCTAAAATACTGTGAAAAAACAGTTTTTCATTTTTAAAATCTCCAGCTCTTTAACTATAAAAATGTAAAACATTTAAGTACCTTGGATTCTTGCAACATGGTATATAAACTGTAAAGTATTATGATCAATAATACTACATACTGTAAGAGCTGCATCCAGCCTACAATCACAATTGTGATTTTGAATTGATGTAGTATGGTAGCTAAGTGGGCAATCCACGATGTATTGCACAGGCCACAGATTCACTAGGCAACCACTGTTCTTTCAGCCTCAGCCTGCATCTGCAATACAGGGGTAACACTCCTGATTTATCTTAAAGGCTTAACATATAGTATATTAAAAAAGAATCTAAAGCGCTTTTAGCACTTGAAAGCACATGTTATTTAAAATGCACTGTGGCTTATAGTCTGCTTTAGCAGTAGCCCCAGGGACCATCTGAAAATAAAGGAAAATACAACACCAAACTCTTCAGAAGGTTAAAGTAAACAAAAGACATTGCTAGCTTTGTGTATGCTTTCCCAGTTATCCTAGTTTTTACAATTTATATTTGTTTTTAAAATATGAATATATAGCATGCTTGTCACTCATCTGATTAAGTTATTCAGTCTACCCTGAACTGCATTTTCATGATAGATGCATCAGTGACACACTGCATGTATAACCAACCATACCCACTATATACATAGCCCGTGCCAATTATGCATCTATCTATCTATCTATCTATCTATCTATCTATCTATCTATCTATCTATCTATCTATCTATCTATCTATCTATCTATCTATCTATCTATCTATCTATCTATCTATCTATCTATCTATCTATCTATCTAGATTTAGATATCTAATGATAGATAGATAGATAGATAGATAGATAGATAGATAGATAGATAGATAGATAGATGATAGATAGATAGATAGATAGATAGATAGATAGATAGATAGATAGATAGATAGATAGATAGATAGATAGATAGATAGATAGATAGATAGATAGATAGATAGATAGATAGATATACAGTGGACCCTCGACGTACTTTCTGAGGTCCGGACTTCTCTGGCCGCAAGATTTCCAATCGACTTGCGGCCGGAGAATCGACTTACGGACTGGAAGGGTCTGTAAGTCGATCCTTCCAATCTATAGGCTGCCGATCGTGCTTCCAGATCCTTTCCAGGGCTTCTCTGTCGCCATGGGAGGCATCTCGGAGGTCCCCCGCCGCCACCGAACATGCTTCGGAGGCATGATCGGCATCAGGGAGGGACCTCCGAAATGCCTCCCATGGTGGCGGAGACGCCCTGGAAGGCATCTGGAGGTCCCCCGCCGCCGCTTCCGCTGCTGGGAGCTGTGCCTGGCAATCCCAGCCATGCTTGGACTCCTGGACTGCCGCTGCCACTGCTGGGAGATGAGCCACACTTGGACAGCAGCGGTGGCGGGGGAAGTCCAGGAGTCCGAGCATGGCCGGGATCGCCCGGCATGGCTTGGCTCCCAGCAGCGGCGGCAGGGGACCTCCAGAGACCTTCCCTGCTGCCATCTGAGGCCTCTTGGAGGTCGTCCCCCACCATGCTTTGGAGGTACTATTGGCGGCGGGGGACCTCCGAGAGGCCTCAGATGGCGGCGGGGAAGGCCTCTGGTGGTTCCCCCCTGCCAACGCAGGCTTTCCCAGGGTGGACTGGGCCTACTAGGGGAAGCCCTCCCCTGGTAGGCCCAGTCTACCAGGCTTTCCTGGGCAGTAAACGGCCTACTGGGGGAAGCCCTCCCCTGGTAGTCCCGTCCACCCTGGGAAAGCCTGCATCGGCGGGGGCAGGGGACCTCCGAGAGTCCTCCGGCAGCGGTGACAGTGGCAGCGAGGGACCTTCAAAAGGCCTCCGGCAGCGGCGGAGAAGCCCTTGGAGGCCTCGGGCAGTGGCGGTGGCAGCGGCGGGAGACCCCTGGAAGGCTTCAGAAAAGTAAATTTTTATTTATTTTAATTTGTGTGTGTGTGTGTGTGGGGGTCTTGGGCCGGTTACGGATTAAATAGTTTTCAGTGCATTTCTATGGGAAATGCATTTTCGACCTACAGACTTTTCAACCTACGAAAACCGTTCCAATACGGATTAATTCCGTAGGTCGAAGGTCCACTGTAGGCATAATTGGCATGGGCTATGTATATAGTGCGTATAGTTGGTTATACATGCAGGGTGTCACTGATATATATGCCAGATGCATCAGCAGCTACAGCAGAAAACAGAAGAATGAGAGTTTTATTTGAAAACCTTTTGAATAGCTTTTCAACTGGTTGACATTAAAAACTTGACAGAGGTTTCTGGACTGGACTGAAGTTGCAGGTTTTAAATAACAGGTTTTTAAATCACAGCACTTCAACACAACATTGGTGCGCAAAGATAAATACAGCAAGTCAAGCAGTGGGGCATTTTATCCCTTGTGTTCTTCTCACAGTAAACTTTTAAGAACATGTGTAATACCATGGGGAATTAGAGATCACTCATTCCAAGTAAATTCAGTCATTAGTTGTGGGAATTCAAATGTAAAGGCCACCCTAAACGGGGCAGCTAAAGGACCACTACAAGGAGCATCCTCCTTCCTTGGTATAGAGATGCCTCGCATGACGACGTCAATTCATTCAGCGAAAATCGCTGTAAAATGAAAACGTCATGCAATTTTAAAAAGCCCACAGAAACGCATTAAAACCTGATTAATGCATTCCTAGGGGCTTCAAACTCACCGTCCAGTGAAGATCCTCCACAGCGCAGCCATTTTCGCTGCCTGTGCAGTGAGGAATCCATGCCAGAAAATAGCGGGCGGCTATTTTTTTACCCGGCGGCCATTTTGAAACCGCTAATCAGCTGTGCAAAAATCATCGCTTTGCAATGATCGGTTACCGAAACAGGGGACCGATCATTGCAAAGCGAAATTCCCCCATAGGGAACATCGTTTTGCGATCGCTTTTGCGATCGCAAAAACATCAATGTCAAGCGATTTCATCATCAAACGGAGCGCTTGTAATGCGAGGCACCACTGTACTTGGAATTCAGTCAGACATTACTAAATTGCCACTGACCGATGCACATTTGTGCAAAACAGACTATCAGTTATTCAGTAAGGGCTACTCCAATGGGCCCATTGCCAACAGCAAAGGGCTCAGTCAGTACCTTCACAGTATTTCTAGGATTTACTTCCAGACTAAAAACTCATAGCTCTAGAGTGTTCTTTGACTGCAACTTCACTTGGACTTCCAGACTGCAGTGGTGATCAGGGGGAATGCTTTTCAACAACTCTGTCTTGTTAGAAGGCCGTAGTTGTTGAAATCCGATCAAGATTAAGCATTTATGCATTTGTAACTTTGACAAATGTTGGGGATCCCCCGCTGCTGCAAAGGCAAAAAGGCAGGGGAAAAGGATGGGAGATTCGAAATATTTAAGAAGAACTATACAAATATTATATTAAAAATGGTAAATAAAATAAATATTAAAACATAATTAAAACAAAGACATGTAGGAAGCACACATTTTGGGGAATCAATTACTGCTTCCTGAAATATTGTCTCCATTGCTGCACTGTGAAAATTCACCAACACAGCACTAGAAGGGGTCCTGTTGTGTCGATGCAGGCCCTTGGACATGAAAACTATATGCCGATGCTTTAGAGTGAGCACAAATATTTCCCTTTTAGAATAATATATTTGAAGGAAAACAAAATCAGGGAAAACAGACTGGAGTCTAGTTTCAAGAATTTTGCAGAATCTAAAAGAATCTGCAGAGTTTGAAGGGATGTGGTGGCGTTGCAGGTTAAACCACAGAAGCCTCTGTGCTGCAAGGTCAGAAGACCTGCAGTTGTAAGATCAAATCCACGTGTCGGAGTGAGCCCCCATCGCTTGTCCCAGCTCCCGCCAACGTAGCGGTTCGAAAGCATGCAAAATGCGAGTGAGCTTCACTGCTTATTTCAAAAACTACCACAGTTTAAAAAGGAATTGTAATACATTACCATTAGGCTGGGCAGTCTTTTTCTCCCACTCATCTCGTTGCTGAAGCCACTCGTCCCCATAACCATTGCTGATTAGTTTGCTGAAGTTAACTGGTTGATTTTTTGTGTGAACAGGCCTACACACAGAAATGTCCAACAAAGAATTAAGGCTTAATCCTATTTATATCTGGTTTAGTTCCAAAGAGTAGACCCACTGACATGAATGGAATGTGTTAATCAACACTTATAGAAGTTCTATTGATTTCAGTGGGTTTAAACTAATTTACATTACAATTGGATTTAGCCCTATATTTATTTTTCATATAAGTTTTTCAGTAGAGGCAAAACCCAGTGATGTATTTTCATATTGACCAGCAGGGTTTTCCCTTCCTTTGCTCTTCTGATGCACTCTTCTTTGGTGACCAAAAACTATTCCAGAGGATTTCAATTTTGTATGTGCGTACTGTGGCAACAGTGCCTTCACGAGAGGCAGGAGATAGCTGATTCTAGCAGAATCAGCAGGCTCATTGGAAAAATCCCAATAGATCCTGATCTATTTGTGTATTATTTTTTAAATTAATGAATTAATTTTGCAGTATCCTGGATTTATATGGGATAAAACTAGTCCTTATACAGGATGACATATGGCATAGTTTATGTCTGCAGAAGGGTGATGTTGTCACCTACAGGGGTGGGGGCAATTTTCAGTAATTCAAGACTTCTTCCTTTTCTCTTGTGACTTGACTCCCAAGTCATCTGCTCCATTGTCTGCAAGCTGCTGGAGCCACAAAACAGAAAAAAAAAATTAATTGCTAAAAATGGCGGCTGCTGGATGATGTCATCACTAGAGGGAGATCTTTCGTAATTAAAGACTTCCTTCTTCCCTCCATGAAATGAAA
Organism: Pogona vitticeps; assembly: GCF_051106095.1. Classification (NCBI taxonomy): domain Eukaryota; kingdom Metazoa; phylum Chordata; class Lepidosauria; order Squamata; family Agamidae; genus Pogona; species Pogona vitticeps. The sequence continues at coordinate 73,578,325 of NC_135788.1, read as the reverse complement.
TGGATTATTCTGAGAATCAGAGAAGCTGGAGAAAAGGGGCAATTATTTAATTCCCAAAAAATCTCCCACTGCTGCTGACATCATCACTCTTCTGCTGGCATAACTTATGCAAGAGTTCTGCCATTGTACAAAAGTGTTGTATAATTAGCTGATATTACAAAACATGCTGGTTATTTTGTTTAACAAAATTTGTATTTTGATATACTTAAATTTCTAGGCCAAAATCCTACTCATGACAATGATGTATATAATTGTACTCAGAGAGCAGTTTTTCCCCTCTAACAAGGCCCTGTTGTGCAATTGATCTCACAGCCAACAGAGAGCCTGATGGTGAAACAGAGTGCCTATGTAATTTTCGTTCTCATTTGCAATCCTGCAACAGGTCTCTAGTCATAACTTTCACTGATATGCTTAAGATTAACAGGAACTAAATATATCACAATAAAATGTATTGTACTCACTAAAATGGCATGGAGTCTGAAGGTAACATAACATTATGCCACCCTTTAATTTAAGCACTCTTTGTAGCCACAGGAGGCAAGCAAATGCATGTATGCAAGAGAGTGAGATGATTAAGGGACTGTTCATTTCATTCTTCCTCTCCACACAAGCACCAAAAGAACTGGAGAGGGACTCCTTTTCTGAGTTCAGCATCCCAATGCAGCAAGACTGCTAGAGGAAGGGTGCACTGCCCAGGCCCCCTATTGTCAACCTCCAGCAATTCTGCAACTTGTGTGGACTTATTTACAAGGCTTATTTATACCAGTGCACAAAGTGCCTTCATAAGTACATGCCGTAGAACAAACCGGATTTAAAAGACAAACATTGCATATTACTAACATTGGAGGGAAATAAAGCCTGTTTCCTCCATGGAATTCTTTAGTTGCAGCAGGTTGTGGTGTTCTGTATGGGTATCTTGGTGTTATAGCAGGAAGCTTTATCTGTGTAAAAAGAAGAACCTGGTCAGTAGCTAACATAAATACTCAGATGGTTAAAAGTAACTGAGGAAATGGGGAGGGGAGGCTTCTAGGATATTGCAGCATATTCTGTAAGATGGCTGAATAACCTATTTGCTCCCTAGTGACAGCCACATTCTCTTGGCAATAAATTATCAGGACAATAGAGGCTGGGGATACAGGCAGTTCTTGCAGCCAACACTGGCTATTGGCAAGACCCAGCTGGTACTAAATATTTCCAGAAATTATTTCTGTGCCCACTTCTTTTCTCTGCATATCATTTGTCTCTGCCACCATGCTTCCCTCCCTCCTCCTCCCAAGCTCTCCCACTCTGCTGGCTCCTTTTTCTTTCTGCTTATTCCATTTTCCCGTTCTGCCCTACAATGTTCAGTGGTTGTCAGCTGTCTGAAAGTTCTTAAAGAATAAACTTGTCAACATTCATTAAACATTTCTTAAAATTTTTAAAAGCTTACTATTATTAGACATTTGCTGGCTGGATAGCTTGATGAGCTAGGTATCTGGCTGCACAGCCAGAGGTTGGGAGTTTGATTCCCTACTGTGCCTCCTGGGAGAATAGTTTGCCTCTGGAAAAGGGAATGGTAAACTACTTCTGAGTATTCTCTACTTAGAAAAGCCTGAAAAGGATTGTCATTAATGGTTGTTGCAGGTTTTTCAGGCTGTTTGGCCGTGTTCTGGAGGGTTTTCTTCCTAACATTTCACCAGAACTCTGTCTGTGCTCTAACTCCTGTCCTATGAAGATGGCAGCCACAGAGACTGGTAAAACGTTAGGAAGAAAAACCTCCAGAACACGGCCAAACAGCCCAAAAAACCTACAACAACCATTGAATCCCAGCTGTGAAAGCCTTCAAGAATAGATTGCCATTAAGTCAGAATTGACTTGATGGCACATGATAATTATGGTAATGATAATTATATATATATTTATTATTTATCTATGCATGAATGTTAAAAATAACAGATCTGAAGATTTAAAAAAAAACATACACAATAATAAAAAATAGAAAGTAAACAATATATAAGATTTAAAAATAATAATAGAATCCCCACAATGGTCACAGGTCTTGTTGAGGTGGAGGGGCTTGTGTGCTTTAGCGAAGTTGAGAGCTATGCTGGAGGTAGTGTCTCTACCAGAAGGATCTCCCAAACCAGACAGATCTCAAACTGAGAAGCCTGACCAGCTGTGTCCACCACCCATCAATTATGATGAAAATAAATAAACAGAAATTCATACCAGATCAGTTGTCACCTGTGTCAACAAGGACCACATCAGATGCTATAGCACCCTGGACAGCTGGTGTCAAAAGGGCTACAGGGTTCAGCAGACCCTGTTGAAGAACCAGGACAGGCTACTGCAAAGCTACTAGAATAACTTAAATGCAAAACTTGGACTTCTGCCAAGAATCAAGAAATTAGGAAATGTTATGACAAGGCAAACCCAACAGCCTGTGGTTTCCAAAAAGAATTATGGAAATCTGGAAAAGGAAACACCCAAATAGTGACATAACTGAACAACAGTTAATGGGCCAGAGAAGGTTTATCATCCAGAATAAAATATTTTCAGAATGGAACTGCAACAACTAGAAAAGCTAGCAAAAGAAAAGTCAACATAGAACAATGACCATAGTATGGAAGACAAATGGAGGGTAGAGGCAGGCACAATAGTGGAAGATACTGTTATCAGCAGAGGAACATTTAAGGAACTAACCAGAAATTATGAGTTGACAGAATGGCAGACTTCACTGAGAGAAAAAGTAGTAACCCGTATTAGCCAAGGCACAGAAAGACAAAGGCTCCCCATTTTGCACCAATTACAAAGTAAATCAGTAAAAGATCTACTGATAGATACAAATATAGTAATCAAAACAATCCTAACCAACACACTAAAGGAATTGAAACAGCTCATGTATAGCACAACTACTGTACCATAATAACCATGGAACTTGGCTAGAAGCTTCAGAACACTCCTGACACTCCAAAACAGAAAAAAATTGACTAGAAAAAATTACCAGGGCTTGAAAAAAATTAGAATGTCTCACCAGTCAGTCAAAGTTTTCACCAGTCAGCATGACTGGACTATATATAGCCTTGCAATTTATTGGGACTGGGAATCACTGATTCTCCACCATGGGACTATTCTACATTCTCCTGCAGAGCAATATCTCTATCTGCCGCCCGAACTCTCTTCTCACGAGAAGAGGGCAGTTTTCCTTTTGCCATGGGATTAGAGAGACTGCAGGATTAGAGAGAGACCGTCAAAGGGGCAGGCAGGGAGGGAGCGGTGACTCACCCAGCAGCATTTTTCACTCATCAGAGATGAGTGCATTTTTCAAGCTCTACAAATTACATTAGCAACTTAAAAGATTTAAAACTTCAGACTGAAAAAGTAAATACTAGATTATGCAAAAGATATGACCTAGAAAGGAAAAGAATTGTTGAAATTATGGAAGAATTAAAACAATGGGTAACAGCTACAGCAAATAAAATTGAAAGACATGATGGGTGCTGGAAATTATGATGAAAATAAACAAACAGAAATCCATACCAGATCAGTTGTCACCTGTGTTAACAAGGACCACGTCAGACACTATAGCCCCCTGGACATATGGGCTACAGGGCTCAGCAGACCCTGTTGAAGAACTAGGACAGGCTGCCACAAAGCTACTAGAATAACTTAAATGCAAAACTTGGACTCCTGCCAAGAATCAAGAAATTAGGAAATGTTATGACAAAGCAAACCCAACAGCCTGTGGTTTCCAAAAAAAGAATTATGGAAATTTGGAAAAGGAAGCACCCAAATAGGGAATATGGGGGAAACACACAATTTCAAAATAACCAACTATTATTCTATCAATCACTGGGGAAAATGCAGAGCATAAGAAATTAGGCCCATGTAAAGATGGTGCTCTAAAACTTTGGAAAGAAATTTAGGAGAGCCCAATGGACATAAAAAAGTGCCTCATGGATTAAATACATTTCTAAACAAAATCAAGGAAAACATGGATGATGTAATAAGAACTGAAATGATTAAGAAGCAAGTAACAATGTTCAAGCTCCTCACGGAAGCACAGTACTTGCAAGATCAATATATAATTACTTAACTTTAAAAAGTTAAGAGGTATGAAAGGTCAGATGCTCATTAATAAAATGAAATTAAAGAATGAAAAAAGTCAAAAGACACATTTTAACATGGACTGGATAGACTATAAAAAGGTATTTGACTCATTCCCACACAGTTGAATTAACACTTGTCAAAAAACAATTTGGGATTAATAAAAATATTCAAAGTTCCTCAAGAAAAACATGGAAAACGGTGAAGAAACTGAGGAAGGTAACAACAAAAGAAGAATATTTCAAGAGGATTCTCTATCACAACTGCTATTTAACATCTCACTAATCTCCATGTTCATTTAACTGATATGCATCCCAGAATACATCACGCGAAAGGCTGGACTGGAGGAATCCCAAACCGGAATTAAGATTGCTGGAAGAAATAACAACCTCAGATATGCAGACGATAACACTCTGATGGCAGAAAGTGAGGAGGAATTAAAGAACCTCTTAATGAGGGTGAAAGAGAGCGCAAAAATGGTCTGAAGCTCAACATTAAAACAACTAAGATCATGGCCACTGGTCCCATCACCTCCTGGGAAGTAGAAAGGGAAGATATGGAAGCAGTGAAAGATGTTACTTTCTGGGGCTCCATGATCACCGCAGATGGTGCCAGCAGCCACAAAATTAAAAGATGTCTGCTTCTTGGGAGGAAATCAACGAAACCTAGACAGCACCTTAAAAACCAGAGACATTACCTTGCCGACAAAGGTCCGCATAGTCAAAGCTATGGTTTTTCCAGTAGTGATGTATGGAAGTGAGAGATGGACCATAAAGAATGCTGACCGCTGAAGAATTGATGCTTTTGAATTGTGGTGCTGGAGGAGACTCTTGAGAGTCCCCTGGACTGCAAGGAGAACAAACCTATCCATTTAGAGGGAAATCAACCCTGAGTGCTCACTGGAAGGACAGATCCTGAAGCTGAGGCTCCAATATTTTGACCATCTCATGAGAAGAGAAGACTCCCTGGAAAAGCCCCTGATGCTGGGAAAGTGTGAAGGCAAGAGGAGAAGGGGACAACAGAGGACAAGATGGTTGGCCAGTGTCATTGAAGCTACCAACAGGAATGTGACCCAAATCCGGTAGGCAGCGGAAGACAGGAGGGCCTGCCATGCTCTGGTTCATGGGGTCATGAAGAGTCGGACACGACTTAATGACAGAACAACAACAAATCCCCATGTCAATAATTTGAAATAAAACTGGATTAGGCTACCTTATTTCAGAAGAAGCAGGAAAAATTAATCATATGTTACCCATGGATGACCTAGAGTTATATGCAAAAATTCCACAGACATAGAATCACTGTTAAACACAGTGTGAATACTCAATGAAGACACTGAAGCGAAATTTAGAATTGACAAATATTCAGCTCTGCCTATACACCATGGCAAGACCCAAAAACTAGATTGAATACAACAAAAAATTGTGATATTATAACATTCTATCAAGTGACGAAAATTATAATATATTGGAATATTTGAAGCAGATAACATCCTTCATACAAAAATTTAATGATCTAACAAAAAGGGAATACATCAAAAAGACTGCAGAAAATCTTAAATCAAAATTAAATTGTGTAAAACAAAGCCATAAACAAGCAGGCAGTTCCTACAATGGGATACCCAAAATGAATTAGAAGAGCTGGATCAAGAAACATGCAAGCAAGTGAAGATGCATCATGCAATACATCTAAAGCGTGATGGGGACAGATTATATTTTCCACAAATAATTGGAGGCCATGGATTACTGTAAATACAGCAGGTAGTAGAGGAAAAAAAGAAGCCTAAATTATCATGTTAGTTCAAATAGAGAAAAATTACTTGAGGATGTGAAAATGGAGAATATTTTGGAAACAACAGAAACAAAGGCTCAATATAAGAAACAACAATTTGAAAATAAACTGAACTGTTGAAAAATATACTACTACATGGACAACACCTGAGAAATATTGATGGAAAGCATGATAATAATTCAACATGGGCATGGCTAAAATTGGGGACCATTAAGAAAGAAACTGAAGGCTTAATTTTTGCTGCATAAGAACAAGCACTTCAAACTAATTCAGGGTTGCTACTGAAATGTTATTTTTCATTTCCCTGACAAACATTTGTCAATTGCCCTGACCACTATTCTAATATAACCACAAGTTAAAAATGAACAGTCCGTGTTGCATTAATGCAAGTCTTAATGAAATGTTCCACTCTAAAACTACACAAGTCTCAACTGCAAAAATATTTGTCAAAGTAAAAGATTTAATATCCGTTTCTTTCAACATTAACTGCAGCAACATCTGTTTTGGAATTTCACCAAAAAATTACACCAAGATACAAACTTCAATTCAAGTAAACTCTGAATGCTAACAAATGACATAACATTTTTGGTATTGTTTTAAAGGTACACTAAAAATTATATAACTATTCTATCTAAAATGGCTTCTCTGAAGCCACATTACAAACCTTATAGTTTTGAAACTGCAGTAATAATCAAGTTAGAAATTAGAATACAAGTAATCTGTTTTGAAAGAACATTTAATACAGTGGGGTCTCTACTTAAGAACGTCTCTACTTAAGAACAATCCAACTTAAGAACAGCTCCATTTGCTAAATTTTGCTTCTACTTGAGAACAGAAATCCAAGATAAGAACAGGAAAAAAAACCTTTCCTGCACTTTTTTTAACCTTAGGTCATCTTAGGTTAAAAAAAAAATTCTCCCCCTAGTGGTAGAGTACATATTAACCAGCTTTGCATTAGTTCCTATGGGAACTAATGCTTCAATGTACGAACACACCTCTACATAACAAAAAAACAGCCAGAACGGATTAATTGGTTTTCAGTCCATTCCTATGGGAAATTTTGCTTCAACTTAAGAACACCATTCCAAAATGGATTAAGTTCTTAAGTAGAGGTTCCACTGTAGTTTCTATGGACGGAAAAGAGCAAATACGGATTAAATGGTTTTCAATGCATTCCTATGGGAAAAGCAGATTCAACATAAGAACTTTTCAACTTGAGAACCACCTTCCAATACGGATTAAGTTCTTAAGTAGAGACCCCACTGTATATAAAATGATCACTTCTACAGTTTTCTCTTTTTGCAACTCTTTTAGTTTCTCATTAATTATTTCCTCTTCTATTTTGGCTTCTTCCCTCAGTCTTTCTCTCTTTTTTTAGCATTTTCAAGATGTTTGTCACTCACGTTTCTTCTTTTCCTCTTTCTTCTGAATGTCTTCTTGTTGCTTATGGTGTTTAGCCTCCAACTGATGTGTGTTGCGTGCATGAACATGGTTGTTGTGGGTTTTTTGGGCTCTTTGGCTGTGTTCTGAAGGTTGTTCTTCCTAACGTTTCACCAGTCTCTGTGGCCGGCATCTTCAGAGGACAGCACTCAGTGCTCTGGTGTAGTTTGCTTGGGAGTGGAGTATTTATGGCTGTGAGATAGGCTTTTGTCCAATTCAGGAGATGGGTGATTAGTGTGTCTTGTTGTGGGTATATTGTTGTGATAAGGAGGAGAGATTATCTGTCACCTGTGATTGATGGGTGTCATTAGCTGGTCTTCTGTGTGTATTGACCCCCGGTCCTTGTGGCTGGATAGAGGTCGTTGACCTTTTGCACGCTGTAAGCCAAGTTCTGTTGAGTTTAAAACCTTCCTCTTTTTTGTTGAAGTTCTGCTGGTGCTTGTGGATTTCAGTGGCTTCCATGTGCAGTCTGATGTAATGATTGCTGGTGTTGTCCAGTATTTCAGCATTTTGAAATAGAATTTCATGTCCAGCTTGTTTTAGGGCATGTTCAGGTAGTGCAGATTTTTCTGGTTGTTTTAGTCTGCAGTGTCTCTCATGTTCTTTGATTCTGGTGTGGATGCTTCGTTTTGTGTTTTTTGTCAAACTGTCCTCTGAAGATGCCGGCCACAGAGACTAGCGAAATGTTAGGAAGAACAACCTTCAGAATACGGCTAAAAGAGCCCGAAAAACCCACAACAACCATTAGATCCCGGCCATGAAAACCTTCGCGAATATACATTTCTTTTGTTTTTCCAAGATGAAATTGTGGAGCTATCTGGCTGAGAACATTCACTTGAATAATTCACTGATGTTGTTACACGAGTTAAATGACATCTTCAATACGTTGCAAAAAATTGAGGCACTCTGCTGTCCTAACACAATCCTTGAATACATAGGCAGCCATACTAGTTTGTGTGGTGGGTAATTCTTTGCCATTTTCATCACTCTGATCATGTTTTCCAGTTTCACAAGGGCTGTCTCTTCACCCTCTTTGGTTTTACTATCTGAACTTGTATTTGGCTTTGAACCTAAACATACTGCAATGGACTTGATTTAATTTTCAGGTTCTTCTAAAGTAATGATCCTTGTCATTGAGACTCCACAGCTCTAATTCCCATATCACTTCGTTCAAAGGTTTTGTAGCACACATTACAATAACCTTTGCATTTGTCCCCAGCAACCGGTGAGAGCCATGGGATGATGTCAGGGAAGAGGATGAGAGAGCTGCTATTCTCTAAACTCCAGAAGGAATAAGCAATTACAGTGGTGCTTTGCTAGAAGATTGCCTCGTGGGATGAAAAACCCACAAGACGATTGGTTTTTGCGATCACTGTGGTGCCTCGCAAGACTTTTTTTCTATGACCATGCTTCGCAAGACTTTTTTTGAGACTGATGCTTCGCAAGACTTTTTTTTGAGACCAATGCATAGGGAACCTCGCAAGACGATTTATTCACAACGATTTTCGCGGAACGAATTAAAATCGTCTTGCGAGTCACCATTGTACATTAAATAATTTACTTTGCATGGTGCTAATTGACTGTGAAATCCAACAGCAGCAAAACTCTGTGATGGATTTAGTAGGAGACAAAACATCCATTCCATACACAAGCATGACCCAAAAACATGCTTATCTTTATATGTAAGTTAAATGCAGTACTAGCAGGTAGGGATGAAAACAGTTAGATGTTTAAGGTCTGTATCTTGCTAAACATTTAAACTAGCCTTGCTTTGCAAATAGAGAACTTTATCATATTATTTACTTGCTTAGCATAAAACAGGACATTGTTTACAAGTATTGTTTGATGGTTTGATATCAGTTGGTGATACATTTTATTGATCCTTTTGAATATATTAATGTTCTAATTTTTGCCCAGCTACAATACGGAGTTTCCTGTGTTGGTTTATCTTGAAAATGCTACAAGCAGACCTTGGAAATCATGCAGGGACAGAGCTCAACAAACACATGAGGCTGGTTGCTGGTGGTGGAGCTGAGAAAAAGGTGGAGCTGGGAAAGCCATCATTAAGTTTTACTTGAACAGCAGTGCCTCGACTTACAAACTTAATCCATTCCAGAAGATGGTCATAACTTGAAATGGTCGTAAGTCGAAGCACCATTTCCCATAGGAATGCACTGAAATGCAATTAATCCGTTCCGGCCGAAGGAAAAAAAATCACCCCCCAAAAAAACCCAACAAAAAAAACACAAAACACTGCAAGACCAATTGGAAACGTGATTAATCCGTTCCGGCCAAAGAGGGGGGCAGGGGGGAAGAAAAGCAAGCAAACCATGCAAGACCCATCAGAAATGCAAAAAGAGCAAAGCAAAACGCAAACAAAGCATGCAAGGCCCATCAGAAATGCAAAAAAGCAAAGCAGAAAGCAAGCAAAGCGTGCAAAACCCATCAGAAATGCAAAAAAGCGAAGCAAAAAGCAACCAAAGCGTGCAAGACTCATCGGAAATGCAAAAAAAGCAAAGCAGAAAGCAAGCAAAGCGTGCAAGACCCATCGGAAATGCAAAAAAGCAGAGCAGAAAGCAACCAAACCCTGCAAGACCCATCGGAAATGGGGGGAAATACCCCCCAAAGCAAACAAACCCCCCAAGACCCATCAGAAATGGGGAAAAACCAACAAACAAAACCCCCAAGACACATCACAGCATAGAAACATAATCCCACCACCCAGTTCAAAACCATGCTGCAAAACCCACCCAGAACAGTTTTTAAAAAGCAGAAAGCAGCACCTTACCTTACCAGGCAGTCCCAAGTCTCCTCCGATCGCACTCACTCTAACTGCTGGGGTAAAAGAGCTACAAAGGAGCAGCCTCTTCGCCCACCAACCATTAGCAATTTGAATTACCCGCCTTTTTCCCCTGCCTTTTTCTGATTGTAACTGGAAGCTCTGGCTGCAAGTCAATTTTGCAGCCGGAGCTGGTTATAACTCAAAATGGTCGTAAGTCAGAATGTTCGTAAGTTTGGACCCTGAGAGTCCTGATGCAGCTAATGGGTCACATGCCTCTGACTTAAGGAAAGCTAGAGACCATTATGGTGCACTAAGGGGAAGAATCTGCCATGATCTATAGATATGGCTGTCAGCCTACGTCAAAAACTTATTCCTTAAGATAAAGTATATCTAAAATAATTTTTAACATCCTTACTCTGCTTTTGTCAAAATTTGAGTTTTAGGGAAACTCACCTCTTCTTTTGTGTTGTTTGGAGAGCCCTCAACTTGTACTCCATTTTCCTGTTAGACAATTTTTTACATGATGTAAGTAAGAATTAAAGCACCTGGATTATCAAAATTTTGGTTTAGAATATTAATATGACTATAAAATTAGGTATAATGAAGATAATACTCAGATACCTTACAGATCATTCCAATGAAATATTTTCTACTACAGTGGACCCTCGACTTACAGAATTAATCCGTATTGGAACAGTGGCTGCAGGTCGAAAAGTCCGTAGGTCGAGGATCCATTTCCCATAGGAATGCATTGAAAACCCATTAATCTGTAACTGGCCTAAGAAAAAAATACCCCTCCACCCACCCACACGGAATAAATACAGCTTACCAGTCCGAAGCCTTCCAGGGGTCCCCCATCACCGCCATCGCCACTGCCCAAGGCCTCCGAGGGCTTCCCCGCCGCTACCGGAGGCCTCATGGGGGTCCCTCACTGCCACCATCACTGCTGCCTGAGGCTTCTGAGGGTTTTCCCGCCACTGCCGGAGGCCTCTCGGAGGTCCCCCACCCCTGCTGACTTTCCCAGGGTGGACCGGGCCTATCAGGAGAGGGCTTCCCCTGGTAGGCCCGGTCTCCTCCCCAGGAAAGCCTGGTAGGCCCAGTCTACCAGGCTTCCCGGGAAGTAGACTGGGCCTACCGGAGGAAGTCCTCCCCCGGTAGACCCAGTGTACCCTGGGAAAGCCGGTGGCAGTGGACGGCCTCCAAAAGGCCTTCCATGGCAGCGGAGAAGCCCTGGAAGGCATCCGGAGGCATGATCGGCGCTTTCCCCACCTCCCCCTTCTGATCCATAGGTCAATTCTCCGGCTGCAAGGCAGTGAAATTTTGCAGCCGGAGAAGTCTGTAACTTGAAAAGTCCGCAGGAGGATCCCTGCGTAAGTCAAGGGTCCACTGTATTAAACTACTGATTCTTGGAATAATTAAAAAACCTGAGTTATAAATGTACCAATGGCAGAAAGTCTTTACTGACATAACCTGAAACTGTAACAAGAGTCTTGCAGCCTTTTAAAGAGTAATAACTTTATTATATTATTTGCAAAAGTCAACATATATGATTAGTACAATCCCAACCACACCTGTTGCTTAGTGTAAGAAAAATAGTGACTTTCAGTCCATTCCCACCCAGCAAATGAAACTCTTCACTGGAGCATGCATGCACGCAAGCCAGGCAACTCTATTTGCCAGGCAGGAACTGACTGAAAGTTACAATTTTACTTATGCTAAGCTACAGGATTTCAGGCATTTACACAGATTTTCAAATAAGTATATATAGGAACACATTAGAAAACTTGTTCTTAAAAGTACAGGAATAACTAAGGAAAATCTAAATCATACCTCTTTTTTCTCTTTGTTTTCTTTGTCGTCAGCATCTCTCTGCCAAACACTTTTCACATCAAAGTCAAAAGGCCCTCTTTTAGGTTCATAGTTGGCAGGCTGATCAGTCTTAAATTCTTCATGAATCATGTAGTCTGGCATGGCTTGAATTCGAGGTCTGCATACAAAATTTAACGTCTATGATTTGTTTTGTCTCTCACAAGTGATGAAATATTCTTTTTATCTTAGCAATTTACTTCCTCCCCACCAGCTACTGCAAAGAAATTACAAAATACTCACTTAGACTCATCAGATGTGGCTGTCTTGCTATGATGGGAGTACCACTCGGGTGCACCGTAAGATCCCAGGCACACTTTTCGTGGAGTAGGTGTAAAGTGCCTCAACAAATCTTAAGCCAAAGACATTTACAGAGAAAAAGATATTTAAAATGTTGTACATTTAAAAATAGTAAGTAAACAATAAAGTTTTGTGCAGACTACTGAAAAAAGGAAGCAATATTAGAAACACACTAATATACAGTGGTGCCCCGCATAACGAGCGCTTCATTTAACGATGAATCCGCATAGCGATGGCTTTTTTGCAATCGCAATGCGATGTTTTAAATGGTAAAACATTGCTTTGTGACGATCGGTAAGCTGTTTCGCAATATCAGTACTAACCACAGGACAAAAACAAAGAATGTCTGGGGGGCTTCATTATGAGAAATTTCACGTGATCTTAGCAGCTGCAACCAGCCACAGCAACAAGATGTGGATGGCATTGGAAAACCCTTATGTTATATTGCCCAAGTACATCAAAAATGTACTTCTAGACAAAAATGTGAAGGGCTCTCAGCCCTGGGCAGGCTTTAGTCAGTCACAAGGTACTAAGAACCTTCAAGCTGAGAGTTACAGTAGGAACCTGGAACATGCAAAATATGTATGTGACAAGAAATTATATTCTTAAAGATAATACCAACTGATATATGCTATATAGTAAGAGCCAAAGTGTTGTAGTGGATAGAAGTTTGGATGAGGTCCCAGGAAACCTGCACGGGACATATGCATGCATAGAACAAAAGATATCTTAGATTAAAATTATATCCCCTACTTAATTTCAAGAGGCTCTCCTTCTATTTCATAGTTCACTATTTTCCTCCTTGCTAGTTCTCAACTTACTGAGTGAAACTTCAAAGTTAGGGGTGGGGTGAAACTCCTGGCAAACCAAGATAGCTAAGACACGCTGTATCTGTAATCATTAAGATATTATGTAGTGTAATCACAACAGTTTGGCTGGGGGGGGTTCATATATTTGGCGGGGGCACTTTGATCCTTCCCATTTCCCAAAATGTCTTATCATAGTCTATCAACTTTCTTTGTATAAATCTTGTGAGCCCCCTGAAATATCCATGATGTCCATATGAATTTAATCACCAGGTCGGCCTCCTTGTTTTGCCAACTTTACATATTCTGAGTCGGTGTCCTTGATCCACTTCCTCCGCCCGCCAAATGTAACCTCAGTGTGAGAATCTCCAAAATCACCAAGACCCGGAATCTGAGAGGCTGGTTGTTGTGGAGTCTCTGAATTAGGAAGGTCCTCTGACCGCTTCAATGGTACATGATAGTACCAATCTGTATTGACAAGAAAGAGATAGCAATGATAAATAGCACACAGTTACTATTTGTATAATTAGAATGCTCCCTCACCCACAAACCAATGTCATGCAGCACCTCTAAAATTAACACTTTTATTTCAGTTTGGGCATCTGCAGATTAAAATCTACTTGTTCGGGTTTACATAGATAGTATAAATGTGTGGCAATGGAAACCAAGTGAATTGGAATGCACAAGATATTTACAGCATTTTTAATGCTGGTAATGAACTTTTAAGTGTTCATTATATAAATATCAGCGTTCCATGTCTAAGTCGCACTGGCCATGTGACCACAGAAGACTGTCTTCAGACAAACACTGGCTCTATGGCTTGGAAATGGGGATGAGCACCACCTCCTAGAGTCGGACATGAATGGACAAAAATTGTCAAGGGGAACCTTTACCTTTACCTTATATAAATATCTGGGCAATAGGTAAAAGTTAATAGCTAACATGTCTTGTTGGCTAATACAACATTATTACACTTATGTCTCTAAAGTGTTAGAATGAGAATTTTGTTCTCAAGAATGAGCTGGTCGCACTGAGGTCAGTTTTGCAACAGAAAACAACTGTTAGGCTGTACACAAGATCATAGTGAAAACCAGCTTATGTATACAATGGCTGAAATCCTGTTGTGCTGTTATGCAAAAAGCATTAACTTTCAGAAGCAAATTGCCATAAGTTAAAAAATCTCCACAGTCCTTCCTTATCTGTTGCACATCAAATTGTATGATTCAGCATGCAACAGATAATGCCATGGAGATTTATGGCAATTTGCTTCAAAAGGTTACACTATTTGCATAGTTGCATAATCCATTTTCAGCCAGTGTTAAGAACCCCACTCCCCCTTTTTAACCACCTTAAGATCAGTGACAGAGAAAAGAATCCAACTGGTGTTTGCACAAGGTTCAAATAAGTTGCAGCTAGCTAATCAACAAATTGTTGAGAGACGTTGTTCAGTCACTTGTGGAACTGGGCACATGACCATACATGTAACATCAGGAATGGCAGCACATAAAACCCTGTTTCAGAACATTTCAATCCAGCTGGACACTCCAAAGACTTGCAGGTGACCTTTTTTTGGGTGGGGGTGGGGACACACTACAGAACCAGACTTGAAAGAGAAACAGCGAAAACAAGGGAGCTAGCTATATGGATCTAAAAGAACAAAACTAAATCTCAAATCTAAAAGTGAGCAACACTGTCTCTAAAACCAACTGTAATTCTACAAGAGATCCTAGCTTTTAAGTTCTTCAGAACCTTTCATCTGACTATATAGTTCTTAGGAGAGAAAGAAGTAAAATGAAATTCTAAACATCTGACTAATCATTCCACATGATGATATCTGTAATTAAACTCAGTCCTAAATCTGATAATGTGGGACTGAGTTTTTTCATAAACCTTTTGGCTTAAAATACCTAGTCAATTTCTGGACACTGCTGCATACTATTGTAACTATAAGGTAAAAGGTAAATGTGTCATCCCCTTGACAAATGTCCAGTCATGTCAGACTCTACCATGTTTCCTTGAAAATAAGAAAGGGTCTTATATTAATTTTTGCTCCAAAAACACATTAGGGCTCATTTTCAGGGGATGTTTTATTTTTTTTCATGTACAACCACCTACATTTATTCAAATACAGTCATATCTTCTTCTGCTTGCTGCACAATGGTGGAAGGCGGGGTTTCATTAACTGGGGCTTATTTTTGGGGTAGGGCTTATATTACGAGCATCCTGAAAAATCATACTAGGGCTTATTTTCAAGTTAGGTCTTATTTTTGGAGAAACAGGGTAGGGGGCAGTGCTCAGCCTCGTTTCCAAGCCACAGAGCCAGCATCTGTCCACAAACAGCTTCCGTGGTCATGTGGTCAGCACGACTAGACACATAACGCCATTACCTCCTCACCGTGGTGGTACCTATTTATCTACTTGCATTTTACACGCTTTTGAACTGCTAGGTTAGCAGGAGCTGGGACAAGTGATGGGAGTTCTCTCCGTTACAGGGATTCGAACTGCTGATATTTTGACCTTGCAGCCCAGAGGCTTTGCGGTTTAACCCACAGCGCCACCACCCCTGTAACTGTAGCTGGTCCTAATAAAGGTACTGCCTGTCTATAGATTTTGAATTTTGTTTCGGTTTTATGAATCAACATACTTTCATTTTTTTCCAGCACTTCGGCAAATACCAAGTTTAAATAATTTACTATCATTTTCTTCTTTGGCTTCTATTTCAGCAAATGAGCAGATTTGCAATTAAGTCTTCCATTAATGGCCTGTGTGCTCATCTACTTTTCTGCACAGTGCATTTCTTATGACTATGCTGCCAATCTGCTACAAACCAAGTTATTCTCAGCAAGGTATCATTTTGATACTCTATATCTATAAATGTCACATAAGTATGATTATAAACTGTATACTTGCCACATGGTGCATATCTGTTAGGGGGTCCACGGGTGTCTTTATTTGTGTTCCTCATACCTGTACAGTGGAAAGGAAGTACTGTATGTTTTTAAAAAATAGAGATGTCCACATATCTTCCTAGTCTACATAAAATTAATGCCAAAACTGAGAGTCCTATGCATTTCATTTCATTTGTTCTATCTTTCTTTTTTTTTATTCCTTTCTTTTTGTACCCTGCCTTTCTCCTTTAAAAAGATACAATGCAGCTTATACCACTGAATGACAAAATGTAAAGCTGAAAACAATGAGCATACAATGGTGGTTTATATCATTAAAAAGACAATATTTAAAGCTAAGAACAAGGAGTATAAAGAGCCAGCTTACTTCATTAAAATGCCATATTAAAGCTAAAACAATAAGTATGCAAATACTATACTCTGAGAGAAGGTAAAAACAAGTAATCCTAAAGAGCCAGTCAGAACAGTAATGCATAACAATCTGAAAGTCACTCATGTAACCAGCCATATAGCCAGTCACTGAGAACAATCTTGCCTGAAGAGAAAGATCTTTGCCTGCCTGTAGAAGGATAGCAAAGATGGGAGAGAGTTCCAGAGTCTGGGAGCTACAACAGAAAAAGCCCTCTCCTGGGTCCCCATCAGACACACCCGTGAAAGCGGCAGGACCGAAAGGCCTCTCCTGATGATC
The DNA here is from genome assembly GCF_051106095.1 of Pogona vitticeps. NCBI lineage: Eukaryota > Metazoa > Chordata > Lepidosauria > Squamata > Agamidae > Pogona > Pogona vitticeps. The sequence goes on along the minus strand of NC_135788.1, from coordinate 73,561,660 downwards.
TTAACACACAAGCTGGCTCATAGAGGGAGGCAAGGTCTTTTGAGATAGCTTCGACCCAGGCCATTTTGAGCTTCATAGGTTAAAACCAGTACGTACTTTGAATTGTGTCTGGAAACTGATAGACAGTCAATGGAGCTGCTGTAATGGGAGAGTTATGTAATCCCTGTAACCAGCCCCAGTCAGCAATCTGGCTGCTGCATTTTGGACCTGCGGAAGCTTCCTGACACTTTCCATCGGCAGCTCTACAGTAATCCAACCGGCCTTCTAACCACAGCTGTTTAAATTCTAATCAGAATCATTTGCAGTAGATAAAAATTAAACAGAAGCAGAAGGCAAACTAAATAAAAAGGCCTTTTATGTCCAAAAAAAGGATCAAGCTATGTAATATAATTTCATAACATCCTTACCAAAAAGGAACTGCCAGTGAACTCAGTAGGTTTTATTGCTAAGTAAACTGGCACAGGAGTTGCCTATGGACATACTGTATCTCCAAGAGAAAAACAGCTCCCCAGTTTGAGGGCAGCCGCCAAGGAAGTTACTAATTCTACGCCAAACACGTCTCTTAAACTTACTTCATGTTTCCTTTATAGTTAAGGCAGATTCACCAAGAAAGCAATGGTTGTATTTCCCTCCTAAAACACACACAATTTTAAGGAGCAAGCCTGTTCTCGGAAGGATTACAAGCCACCTTTTGCCCATAACTGTTTATTATGATGCTGATGATTTAATCTCACAACACTCTTCTGCTCCATGTAAGAAAAATATCAGGATATAGAAAAATCGGAAATAAACAGCATCAATATGTTTTCAATAGCTGCATGGCAGGCAGGTATTTAGCAGGTGTCAGGACTACTTTTCTATTCCACCTAAAGTTTACCTTCAGCTATGCACACATACTCGTTTTTATTTCTTGCCTGTTTTAAGTGTATGTGTGTGTGTTTTTGGGAGGGGGAGAACTTACAGAGCTAAAACATTCCCTCACCTCCTAGCTCCCCTTTTCCTCGTAGGAACCCACGGGAAAACACTCTTTTCTCCCTGTATCTGTCATTTATTTCCCCAGAACACAGTCAACATGGCATACACACAATGGATCCAGATCCTACATCAGTCACCAAACTAGCTCTCTTTGGGCCCATGTTCCTTCTCAGAAATCTAACCTACCTTGCAAGGATGTTGTGAAAATAAAATGGGAGTCGCGCCCCCCCCCCCCCCCGATATATAATTTAGAGAGAAAGAGAAACACGGCGAGAGACACATTAAAAACCCACCGCCGCCACCGACTGTTAGGCTCCCCCGCGCCGCCTGGGACCAGACAAGGGGCGACGCCGCCGCTCGCCGTTGGCAGCTTCCCGCCGGCCGGAGCGTTCGAACAGACACGAACCGTACAGAGGAAGGAGGGGGAAGGGGGGGGAAGGCCCCACCAGAGCGGCCGCGGCGACCGTAAACAATCTCCGTCACCACAGCAACCGGAAAGTCGCACTCTGACCGTGCGGGAGCCTTTTCCCTGCTTAGTGCGCGGCGCCGAAGCAAGAAAAGGGGCGAGGCTTCGGGCGGCGAGGGAGGTAGCGGTCCTGCTCCCGCGTATGAGAGGGCGGTAGTCCCATGCCCGCGAGGAGCAGCGGGACCGTTGGGCTGCTTCCGCCTCTCACTGAGGCGGTTTACTCAAGCCGTAGAGGTGAACCCGCTGTTTACCGTTTTTGCTCATCCCCTGGTAGAAAATACCCAAGAGTTTCCCTTCTGACATAACAAGTTTTAGCATTCGTTCTCCTGCCTAGACTCCAAAACTTCAACCGAGGAAACTTGAACCGAGGAAGTCAGGGGTCAAATGTCCTCTCCTCTGGGAAGCCTCCGGAAATCGTCCGGCGGCCATTTTCAATCATTGTATTTATACCCCGATTTTCTCATGCAGCTTTTATAGAGACACTTTCCTCCTTCGTTAGATCTGTGACATAAAGTATTATTGTATTTTAGGAAGAGATTATTCAGAAATGGTTTGCTGTTCCTCTCTTCTGGGAATACTCTGGGACCCTGCAGTTCTTTTCCTCCCCAACATCCTTTTTTGTCCCACATAGTAGAAAGTATGAACTAAAACTCGGGTTTGTTCCAACACGTTTTCAAGAAAACCATGAAAGATTCAATTTTAAATACTCTTGAAAGCTGACACACCCATGGGAATTGAAATTGGGGTACTTTGTTGTATCACTATTCTGCTTTGAAAGTTCAAAAACGAAGGGGGCAGAAACAATGGGAAACAGAATCTGAGCGACTATTTAACTTAAAAAGGAGAATAATTATGACATAATTCCCTATCTAAATTAAAACATCTCCTTTTTAACCCTCTCCACCCCAATGCATTGCATTCAGAACATTGAGATTCAGCTATTGGAGTAGAAGTTTTTATGCATGTTCAGGAGAAAAGCCTGAATTTCATAACACTTCTGCTTACCCTTATGCAGCTGCTCCAAAAGGGAGAAGCTGATGCCTCTCAAATCCTGAGCTTGACTTCTGGATTGTGCAATTTTTTCGTCTTCAACTTCATCTTTGGCTTTATGATACTAGGCAGTTTTAGCAGTTAACAAGCGTGCATATTAGGAAATAGAACAGGTATACTGTGAGTTCCTGCACTTGATGGAAAATAATGGCTATTACACTTTGTAAAACAAGTTTTTTTAATGTTTTCCAATATAGGTAAAGGTTCCCCTTGACATTTAGTCCAGTCGTGTCCAACTATAGGGGGTGGTGCTCATCCCCGTTTCCAAGCCATAGAGCCAGCATTTGTCCGAAGACAATTTATGTGGTCACGTGGCCAGCGTGACTAGACACTGGACGCTGTTACCTTCCCACCATGGTGGTCCCTATTTATCTACTCGCATTTGCATGCTTTCTAACTGCTAGGTTGGCGGGAGCTGGGACAAGCGACGGGAGTTCACTCTGTCACGTAGATTCAATCTTACGACTGCTGGTCTTCTGACCTTGCAGCACAGAGGCTTCTGCGGTTTAACCTGCAGCGCCACCACATCCCTTCGTTTTACCAGTATAGCAAAACCTAACTCAGCATCTTTTGAGGAATGGTATGTTTTCATACCTATGTAATGCTTGTAGCACAATGCACAGCAATTTAACAGATATCCTCAAAATTCTTCATTTGCTAGATGATTGTGCTTTGTGAGTGAGGAATGCAAGATACACCTGGGTTTCTAGGGAAAGATGCTGGTTGTACCTAGCAGTGCAGTCTGCCTGGGTATCTAGCTACTTTCCCATACTTACCTTTTTCACACAGTGCACAACTGAGTTAGTTATAAATTAGCAAACGTTACAAAATCCCCCCCAAAATCTGGTACTTTTTTCCTTTTAAAAGGAAACAGGGAAAGCGATCTGACAGCTGCAAAAGCACATGCCTTATCTCACCAGAAAAGGTCATTTTAAAAGGAGCAGTCTCCCTTTATGTGACCATTCCATCTACTGGGGAATTGGTACCAACCTAACTCTTCAAAATAGTAGCCATAAATGAACAATTGTGTAAGTAAGTACAGCATTATACAGCTTACTATTGTTTCATCTTGTCTTCTCCACCAAGATGTGGAAAGGCACCAGCGTAAACTTTTTACACACTTTAGAGTGTGATCACATAGGGAAATTGATTACAATTTAGACCACTTGTAGAATAGTCAGGTGCAGTCTGTTTCCCAGCGGTCACACAGTTTATGCAGAAATTTACTCGCGTCCAAACCCAATCTGTGTCCAAACTGAATGCATGGGCACAGATTGGGGGCAGGCCAGAGTACACAATTATTCATTTACATATATGCTACTTCTGGCTTCCCCCTTTTTAAAAAATAAAACTGGATAAAAAGATGGCTATTGTGAAAGTGATATACACTTCAATAATACTCTTGATACATATTTGACTATTTCACCTGGCTAAACATACTATAGATTTGCTGCCTTTAACAATATTGTATCAAGAAAAAGATACAAAGACTTTCACATTAGGAAAAATGGATTTACAAGTAGATTTTTTCTTATGTCTTCTATTGTTGAAAAATAGTTGTTGCACTTCAGATTATCTTTGAAAGAGCCTAAACAAGTGCAAGGTCTGACATTTTAATTTACACCCCCTGCATTTAATATTGCACATAATTAATTGTGGCAAGGAACTGAATGCAATGATTAATTTTATGTTGTTTCATGTGTCCTTTCTTATTCATTGTTTCAGCCTAAAGTGTTAAGCACATAAAATATGTACAGCAGCCAAAGAACCTCAAGGAGTATCTACTCAGCAGAAGAATCTAATGAAGCAGGCAATGATTTAGACTCTGACACTCAACATCTTTTAGAGAAGTATGCATAATTTTCAACATAACCAAATAATTTTAGTATTGAAGAAGTACACATTTAAATAGAATGGAATGCTTTCTCTTTATTCTTACAAATATGCTTGTTTGACCTTTCAAAGGAGGGGGATATTTTCAGTCAAATGACTAGGGGAACTAAATTTTGTTTTACTCTGGTAAGCTTTCACAGGAATATAAATTTATTTTCTTGCTGATGTTCCTACCATCATTTAGGACAGATCCCAGTGCTCTGTTATGGAAATCCTGAATCTCTCTCAGATTCAGTTCCTGACTGAATTAGCACTTATTTTTCAGCTAAACCAGTCCTAAGGCAAGTTACAGGAAGAGTTTTAATGGACTGTATGATTGCTCTATGCATGTGTAGCTGCACACATAGTGTTATTAAGCAAATTCTATTTTCTATTTATGAAAATTATGCAAGAATATAGCAAGGTCATTTTAGGACTAGAAAAAAAGATGAAGGTACTTATAAGGGGGAGAACATTATCAAATTATGAATAATGTGAGACAGGATCACAGGTCTTTGGAGACTCAAGAGTAAAATTTAGTAGCTAAAATGTGGTAATTGCTTGTGCCTGATGAGTACAGAGGCTATCACCAGGGTATTAGGGGAACAATCTATTTGCACCTGCTGGGTCAGCAGTAAAGCTCAATAGACAAAGGGAGTGAATCAAATAACAAAATTTTTCTGAGATTTTCTTTTGAAAAAAAGTAAAAAAGCAGATACCTAAACCTTCATTTAAGGTTTTTAAGGACTACTAATCTTAGAAATGTTTGATTTTTAAAAGCCAGTGTTTAAAGTGCTGGACTGGGACCTGCTAGATCCAAAACCACAGTTGTGACCTTGAGTGACATCTCTTTGGGTTGTTGTGAGGTTAAACTGTGAGGACAGCATATATGACATTTTGAGCTTATTGGAGGAAATGTGGCATATAAATATAATAAATGAATAAAAACATAATAATTCCATTTTTTAATTATTATATTAAATTGTTGACATTTATATCCTGCCTTATGTTAGAATTCAAAGCAACAATGCAAGACTATATAGAATCAATATAATATCAAAATAAAAACACTGCAAAGCTATTCATATAACAGAAGCACAAATAAAATCAGTCCAGCAACATAGAATCTACTTTTACAATGTGGAACTAATGTAGTTAGCAGTCCCAGTCCACAACAGAGAATAAAATACTTTTTCATACTGTGCACAGTTAAGGTAAACAATGATTCACAGAGGAGTATCTTGTTAGTCTGTTATCAAAAACAACATATATAACAACATATTTGGGGTAAACCTACTGAAACCAATGAACTTAGTGTAGCAATAACTTTTCAAAAGAAAGTCATACTCAGGTGTATATATGCTGTATGGTTCATGAAGCTTTATGAATTGTTTAAAAAGAAACAGATTTTCCAAAACATTTGCTTGCCCTGAAGTATAACCTGATATAGAAGTGTTGCCAGTAAACAAAAGTGTCAGACAAGGGTATATTTTATACCACCTTATCTTTTCAGACCATATGCAGAACATATTATATGAAAAATTTGATTAGATTTAGTTTAAGGAGGGGTGAAAACTGGTGGAAGGAACATCAATAATATAACATATGCAGATGATACCGTATTATACTTGCAAAAATGGTGATGACTTGAAATGGCAGTTAAGAAAAGCTAAAGAAGAAAGTGCAAACATGGGATTACAGTTGAACATCAAAAGTCATAGTACAGAAAAATTGCATTACTTCAATGCAGAGAACAAAGAAATCAACATTGTTGAAGATATTTTTATACTTTAGTTCAGTCATCAATCCAAATTGATTACAGCCAAGAAGAAGGCTGAGACTTGGAAGGGCAGCTATGAAAGCAACTAGAAAATATATTTAAGGGTAAGCATGTGTCGCTAGAGATGAAGGCCAAGATCATCCATATTATTGTATTATTAATTAGTCCATATGGATATGAAACCAAAACAGTGAAAAAAGCTGACAGAAAAATAATAATTCATTTGAAGTGTGGTGTTAGAGGAGAGCTTTACAGGCATCATGGGACTGCCAGAAAGACAAATAGTTGGAGCTTGATAAAATGAAGCCTGAAGTTTCTCTAGAACTAAAATAACAAAACTGTGGCTATTCTACTTTGGGCATATCATGAGAAGAGAAGATTTACTGGAAAAGACAGTAATAATAGGAAAATTTGAAGGCAGTAATATAAGAAGAAGACTTAATGTGAGATGGGCTGACTTTGTAAAGGAAGCCATGTCATTTAGTTTGCAAGATATAAGCAGAGCTTTAATGATAGGGCCTTTTGGAGGTCAATAAATTATAGGGTCATTATAAGTTGGTAATGACTTGACAATACATAACAACAAGCACTAGTTCCATTTAATTTAATGGGCTTGCTCCAAGTTTGGAGACATCCCAATTAGAGAAACCCATAACCAGTGGGTATTTACTATGATAGCTAAATGAATGTCTTGATGCTGACTAAAACATTAAATGTTCTGCTTAGTTACTTCAAGAAGCACATGAATGTAAATGCAGCTGTAGGTGGACTTTTGATGTGAGCCACCTATTCTTATGCATCATTTGAAGCAAAGCATTTCCCCCCATTTTATAGAGTGTCTCAAGGACAAAGAGCATCTTGCACCTGTACAGACAATCACCCTCTCTTCCTTCATGAACGGGAAAATCCACAGTTTCCGTGCCCACCAAAAAGTAAGTTGAACTGTTGGCATAATTGATTGATTGATTTGAGATTCAGGCACACTTAGAATGAATCTAATGAATGAAATATATTTTGCAGCAGCACTGTAAAATGGATTCTACCAGCAAAATCAAAAGAAGGGGGCCCTCAAACAAAATATCATAGTTATGGAACTCAACCTCAAATCAGCACCAGATTTGGCGCAGATATAGTAGAATGTCTGCTCTTGCACTGTGCCAAATTTGGTGATATTTGAGCAAAGAGTTTTCAAGTTGTGCATTTTTAAAAAAAACTAACACTGTTTTACCCCCATGCGTATATGACTTTTCTCTACAGCTCTTAGGAAAGAGTTGAAAAATGTAGACAAGACAAAAATTGCATACCTTGGGAATAAAACCTCCATTTTAACCTCTCTTTTTTCATCCACAGGAATTGGGCTATTGATGACTCTAACTTAGCCCCTTTAATTACTGCTTTTTAGCTCCTAAAACAGCAGTCCCCAACTTTTTTCGGACCGCAGACCAGTTGGGGGGGGCGGGCGGGCTCCGTGCGCGGACTGGTTGGGGGGTGTCACGCAGGTGGGTGTGTTGCACTTGCGGAGGGGCATGTCAAGCTTGTGGGTGGGCGTGTCACGCTTGCATGGAAGGCGAGGAATCCAGGCTCGTGACCACCGCCACCTCCACCGGATCTCTTTGAAGGGCGCACCCCAGAACAGCCGCGCCGCTTGCCCCCACATGGAGGACCGGAGGCGCCAGCTTAGTTGGTCGGGCTTCATCCCCTGCCAGCAGGGCAGTGGCATCCTCCTGTGGTTCTTGGGAGGAAGCAAGGTCATCGCTCTCTGCTCCAGCTTGCTCCTGGCCGCTGGTGAAGGCTTCCAGCCCGGGCTTTGCCAGGACCAGCAGGACGACCACCAGCTGCCCCTTCCACCTTGTGGAAGGTGGCCTGGCCGCCATCCTTGTCCACCGGGTAGGGGAGGCGCAGGCGGCTGGGTGGGGTGAGTTGAGCTGCAGCTCCCGCCTGTGGATCTCCAGCTGGGCCTGGGTGGTGGAACTCAGCAAAGGCAACTCAGTGGTCACCACCAGCTCATGGGGCACTCGGCGGGCGCCAAGTCGCAGTGGTAGTCCTGCAGGTCCATGTAGGAGCGCTACCTGAGGGTCTGGCGCAGGGTGGTGGCAGGGGGGGTCAGTCCAGGCCTGGCAAGAAGTGCTTCTCAACTGCTTCTAGGGCAGTGTCCTGGACAAGGCGGTGAAAGCAGACCGAGTGGGCAGCCAAGTGGAGGGTGACCAGGTGGTGGGGGCCCCAGTGTCGGCGTTAGCTCAGCTCCTCACAGCCGGGGGCCAGGCAGTGTGGTAGGGATGAGTGGCTGCTGCCCGGCGTCGAACAACACTCAGACCACCCCACCAGCCAGAGGGTGCAGAGGTTGAGGTAGCAGGGGTGGAGGGGTATGCTGTAGGCCAGTGATGGTGAACCTATGGCACACGTGCCACAGCTGGCACGCGGAGCCCTTTCTTTTGGCACGTGAGCCATAGGTTGCTACTCTCCTGTCCCCCCTGCGCAGCCAAACCTCGTGAGGCAGCTGCAGCCAAGATTCCCCCTTCTACCACCACTTCCAGGTCCTCCGGGTCTGTCGCCATGATTCCCCCTTAAACTGCCACTTCCAGTCACGCCACCTGCTATTCCCACCCCCCATTTTGGGCACGCGAGCCCAAAAAGGTTCGCCACCACTGCTGTAGGCCATCTCGACTGCTACCTTTGGTGTTGTCAACATCTGGGTTGTCCTTTGCTACATAAATCTTGGCATCCGTTTTTCTGCTAGCAATGCAGGCACAATATTTTGCAGCAAAATTGGGCCATTTTCTGGCGTTTTGACACATTACAAAAGCATGATATCCCACCTTCATAAACTGGAGGTTTTTTTGAAGAATTGACCAACTTAAGTGCTTTTCATTTGAATGTTTAGGATTTCATTTTTAAAAACATTCTGAGATGTATTTCAGTAACTTTCATAAGTATATCAATAACATATAGTAATCATCCAGCCAAAACTAAGTGCATTCAACTTCCACTGATTTCAGTACCTCATTTCTAATTTTCTGGGGACAATTTTGCCAATATTATGGTGCAGTAAATTAACTTTATTTCTGAAGTAAATGTGACCATGTCATTGTGCTGTACAGCATGAGGTTTGTAATGTCATGTAAGCACATTTTGTATTATTTAATTGTACTTTTATATATTTTCCAGAAAGTATCATCAGACTCATCTTTAATTTGATAGTGCTCAGCCTAATAACCCCATTTTGCTTAGTGAAAAAACACTGCAGCACTTTATCAAGGTAAACGTGAACAGTAATCTTTTCTAAATAATGACACAGAAAACAAGCTGCATTTTGAAACAGGACTCACCCATAAATGTGTCATGCACTCTTTTCCCTTCTGAAGTTAGAAATGCAAGAATGTTACTTCAGTAGTTAGCATTGAAGTGTATGTTTCACTTTTTAATTTTTCATGTACATGAGAGAGAGAGAGAGAGAGAGAGAATCAGTGTTTGTGTGTACAAGCAATTACAAAAATCCAGCTGCAGAAAAACTGCACGTTTAAGGGCAATTGAATAATATACAGCTTGCCCTGTTCCTGCTTTTACAGCCAATTCAAAAATTGGACTTGCCAAGATGAGTATGCAGAAGGGGAGGGAAATGTTTATGCTCTCACTGTTATACAGTTTATTGGATTCTGGCTAGTATGTACCATATATGCCGGCGTACAAGACGACTTTTGGGACTCCCAAAACATGCCTCCAAGTGGGGGCCCCGTCTTGTACGCCGGGTGCCAGGAAGGAGCTGCCACCGCCGGTCGCTGCGAGAGTGATGCGGGGCCGCGCTGGCCGGGTAGGAACGCAGGCAGGCAGGCAGGCAGATGGAGGGAGGGAAACGGCGCTCGCTTGCTCGCCTGCCATTCCCGCTTTCCCTCTTCCTCCTCCTCCTCGTCCTTTTCCGCTTTCCCTCTTCCTCCACCTCCTCCTCCCTCTCCTGCCGCTGGCGGGGAGGAACACAGGCGGGCAGGCAGGCAGATGGAGGGAGGGAAGTGCCGCGCGCTCGCTCACCCGCCCCTCCCCGCTTTCCCTCCTCGTCCTCCTGCTGCTGCCCCCCCAAGCCTCTTCCTGGCGCCACATTTTGGGGGGGTCGTCTAATACGGCCCGTCACCTAGTACGGCGGCATATAAGGTATTAGAGGAAAAGTTTAGAACTGAATGAAATACAGTAGAGAAAATTATCTCTTACAACAGCCTTACAAAAGTGCTGGGTATACTGTGGTTCTAGTGAAGGAATCTCTCTCTCTCTCTCTCTCTCTCTCTCTCTCACACACACACACACACACACACACACACACACACACACAGACACACACACACACACACATACATTATCTAATATCAGTAAACAGCACATCAAGACCATAGCAGAAACACCAGTGTGAATGTTTTATCTAATGCTGTAAGATGGTTTAATCCTGACATTATATTCTGTTTCTTTGTTGTTTCACAGTGGGAGCTGTGCTCAGAAAATTGTCTTTTGGATGACCTTGTTCCTGTTATTTTTGGGTGAGCTTCTTCCCATTGGGCTAAGAATTTTTTTAAAAAATCAATTAAAGTTTCACTGGTACTACTGCATATTAGAACCTGCCTTATGAGAAACTGGTTATATGGACATGTCTCAATAATTAAAAAAACATATGTTCCTTATACATGTTCCCAAGGCAAAATGGGTGACACATTTATAAGACTACTTTAAAACTGTCAGTACAAACTAGCTAGTATAGTTCATCCTCAGGCTGTATGGGTGCCACAGAGCTGTGGTGTTCAGAAAAAACATACATAAAAGTTCCAAAAATTATGGTCAGATGTACATCCCATTTCTTTTTTGTTAGACTATGGAAAATAACTAGCAATGGTAATACTAATGGCAGTTCTGTTAATTTGGCTGCAGTTGGCTCACCTAGTGTGTAACTCAAATTTTAACCTAGCTTCCTTGATGTACGGTTGCCACATTTCTCTATACCTCTGTTCCCAACCAAAAGGAATCTTATGTTTCAGTATAAGGCGATGGGAGGAATGCTGAATGACTTGCAGCCCTTCATCTTGTCAGAGTATTGATCTAAATGCTGGAGAATATTGTCTCTTTAAGAAAAGGTATGACATGATGGATTTATGCAGTGAATCTCTGCCGGGTCACTGTGTATCTGATGCAATCCCGGTAGCAAGATTGCATCGGTTTTGTGGATATAAAAGTAACCAAGTCAGTACCATTCTCCAGTGGGTGGAGCTTGAAGTTTTGAGCGTTATGCTGTCCATTTGCTGTCTGGAATGCTGTATATAGCTACTGTAAATATTTTCCTGAAACTATGAGATAAAAAGCCTTTGTTGGAGAAAAACAACAATTTCTCTGTGAGTTATATTGTTCGAATCCTCAGAGTGAAGGTTTTGTTGTGTCTTATTTTTCACTGCTGTCCAGAGAAGAGGAAGCGTAAATTTTCTTTCCTGGACTCCGCTAACTACCAAAGAGTGATTTATTTCACTCACATCCCGACACATCTAACAAGATGAAGAGAGATATTCCAATCTATACCACCAGAGGCAGAATATGAAGCCTCCATTTCTGTCTTAAGTCTGCAGCCCCCATTTTGAAACTTACTTATTAACAAAGGACCTGAAATGGATCACTGGCCATGATATTTAGAACCTTTATGTTTTATCTGATCTAATAAAGTATCATCCACTCTTGCTTTTGGATATGTCTAACAATTCAGTGGAATTTAGAGCATCACTCTTTGTCTGTCTACTCAGAAGGAAGTCTCGCTTGTGTCTTGGCTTACTGAAAAGTCTGTTTCAGACTGCATTTTTAATTCCTTGCAAGTATGTTGAGGATGGTATCTTCAAAATATTTTGGGTTCAAGGAGTATTTGTACTATCTGACATTTAAAAACATGTTTTGTGGCACAGTGAAAAGATGTTTAATGAGACCTTGGAGTTTCTACTCTAGCCAAAGTAATTTAGTAAATCATTGATATGAAAGAACACAGATAGGTAAGAAACTACTGGCATTAAAAACAATTAAAGTGACCATAATATTAACCATTGGTAACTATTTAAACAAGATATGAAACTATGGTTTGATGGTAGAAACTCCAATAGACTATAATTGAGGTTATCAGTAGTGCTAAGTGAACAATTTAGCTGTGGTTCAGGCAGAAAGCTGAATTCATTGAAACCCAAGCTCCAAGGAAAATGCATATGTTCTTCCTCGGCTTCTCATTTTATTTAAAATACTCTAACTGCTTTTTGTAGGAGCCTCAGCTATGTAACCATGTCAACTTTGAAGTATTTGGCCTGATACCTTCATTATGAGATGAAGTTTCAAGCAATATATATTTGTAGAATAAGAAAAATAGATAATGTAATATGAAGAAGCAGAGAGCAACACTTATTCTGTATATGATGCTGAAACTTGCTGATTTAGAGATGTCTGAGAGGCTAAAGCAGGTGATAATCTGCTGACATGAAAGAACTCAAGAAATGGTTTAAATACAAGGTTTTAAAAATTGCTGATAGGTGCTACCTACATGGGACTGTTTGATGGAAGTAAACAGCTATTTGGGGAAGAATGGGAAGACTTCTCCATTTGTGATCTCATCCAGGTGATTTTTTAATATCTAATTTAGTTCACCAACTTCTCTTGTATATGATTAATATGCTGATATAATGACACACAGTAATGGGCTCAAGTTACAGAAAGACAGATTTCAGTTGAATATCAGGAAAAATCTATTGACTGTTAGAGCAGTAAGGCAACGGAACCAATTATCTCACAAGGTGGTGATTGCTTTGACACTGGAAGCATCCAAGAGAAATTTAGACCACTGGTTCTTAACCTTGGGTCACTCAGGGGTTTTGGACTGCAACTCCCAGAAGCTTTCACCACCAACTGTGCTGGCTGGGGTTTCTGGGAGTTGCAGTTCAAAAACATCCGAGTAACAAAGGTTAAGAACCACTGATTTAGACAACCACTTGGCAGATTTTTTAATTTTTATTCCTGCACTGAGCAGGGGGTTAGACTTGACGGCCTTATAGGCCTCTTCCAACTTCACTATTCTATGATTCCATGCATTGTTTCCATTCATTCTGCATCCAAAATCAATGCAGTACTTGTACATATCAGGTAAAATGCTAAATATCTTGTATTCGACCTAGATTTGCCATTTTTTTAAAAATAGCTGCCTCGCATGCAAAAGTTAAGTCAGTGAAGCTCTTCTGATCACTTTGTGTCAAGGTGGAGAATCTGGGGCCCTTCAGATACTGTTGGATAACAGCTAGCATCATTCCTGACCATTAGCCATAATGGCTGTAGTCTGGAGTCCAACAACATTCATAGGAGCACAGGTTCTTCTCTCTTGCTTTGTATCAATCTTAATTTCTATATGCCAGTGGTGGCGAACCTTTTTGGGGTTGTGTGACCAACTGAAAAGAAAAAGAAAAAACAGTGGGTGGTGTGGCGGTGTTGGAACCGGAAGTGGCGGTGGTGGAACCAGAAGTGGCAGCGGAAGGGGGAATCCTGGGCATGGAGGTTCCTCGAGACCCCATTCTGGATCTGCTGCCAGTGCCAGCTGCTCCGGATCTGCCTGCTGAAGCACCAGCACCGCAGCTGCAGCCACCTTCTCAGGTTTGGCTGCTTGGGGGGAGTAGCGATCTGGCGACTTATGGCTCGCATGCCGGCAGAAAGGGCTCCAGCTGTAGCACGCGTGCCATAGGTTCACCATCGCTGCTATATGCCAACCTGTTTAAAGACATAGAAATATAACAATTTTTAAAGTGGTAGAGTGAATTCAGAGGCAAAACTGGAAGTAATAATTTCTAACTTATGAGAAGAGGTTTCATTCTTAAAGGATCTTACCTATGTAAACCTTCCATGACATTTGCACTAGTCTTTTTCTTATTAGGTGTTCTGTAGTAGAGACAGGAGCCACATAAACCACATAGCTGCCTAATTTCCTATTTCATTCTCAGCTTCAGAAAATGTCTTATTATAGCCTTTCCAAGCCTGCCCTCCCTCCATTTGTTGGATTATGCTTGTTGAGAATGATGAAGGTTATAGCTGAACACATCTGGAGTGCACCAGATTGGGGAAGGCATTCTGGTAATTGTAATTAATGGGATACTAACTAACCCCGATCAAACTGGATTAGATCCTATTCACATGGCTGTTTATGAAATTTAGACACCAGATGCATAGATCCCAAGGCAGCCATAATTTTGAAAAGTTCATGCAACAAATCACCATCCTGTCCTGGTAGCCCTTGGTTTTCATCCTGCACAGACATATTCCAACATAAGATACATAGTTCTTCTTTGCACCCTCTGTAAATCACACCCTGGGTGATTCACACCTGCGCTGAGCTTTATCAGAAGATTCTAGAGCTTCTGCAGTAGCAATTAACATATTATAATATGCCCCTCCCCACCCATATAAGTACCTTGATGCCAAGCATTCTCTTTCAGTTTCTTTCAACCGCTGCATTGAGAGCCTCATAATTCTTCCTGTTATTAATCTTTTTTTTCTTTTAAACTACGTATTATCATCAAAGATGTTTTCTTTTCCCCTCACTCGGCCTCCAGCCGCAGCACACACACCCCTTTTCAATCATCAGTTCTTCTTCGTGGCCTCTGAATTCACACAATAGGGTTCAATCTGCGCCTGCTCAGGAATTCTCAGAAGTTTCTAGAGCTTTTAGAAAAAAATTCATAGTTGAGAGTTATCCCTACAGTGCATGATCTGTCCACCTCAACCCTCAGTTCCATTTTACCACCCTGGTATTTGGAACTTCTTGGTTAGAGCTCATTCTATTTTTGAATTTTTATGATCGACCACGGACTGACTGGCTACGTTTACTCTTTCTGGCTTTGTTACCCCAGCGCTAGTTCCCTTGCTTTCTTTTTCCCCCTTCAGACTGATTTTTCTTGTGGCAAGACCCAGATCGTTACATTCCCAAGCTCTTTTCATGGACTGTTTTTTGCTGCCTCACACAAACTGTTTTTTTTTAACCATGCTATTCGCTTACCCCTTTGGACTCTACTCTTATGGTTTCTGACCTGGACTGTTTCACTTTGGCTCGTACTTTGTGAGTTTTATCTTGCCCTGCACTTTAGGTTTAGGGCCTCGATATTTGGCGGAACGCTTACTCCCACCCAGTTCTACCCGTGTCACCCGAGCGAGTCAGGAGGTGAGGCTGAGGAGCCTGACGCCGAGGGAGGCCCGGAAGGAAAAGACAAGAAACCGGGCCTTCTCGGCGGTGGCTCCTCGCCTCTGGAACAACTTACCTCCTGACATTCGCGCAGCTCCCTCGCTGGGTATTTTCAAGAAACAACTGAAAACATGGATGTTTAGGCAGGCCTTCCCCCTTTCTACCTAACACTTTCTTTTTCTGTTATAATATATCCCGTTTCTCGCCATCTTTGGGGGAAAAAATTTTTTTTTTATTCTATCTTAATTTATGTAATTATTATTTGTGATGTGGTTTGTTATATGTTTCTTTTTTAAATGCATGTTGTAAGCCGCCTAGAGTGGTCATAATTGACTAGATAGGCGGGGTATAAATGAAATAAATAAATAAATAAATACATAAAAATAAATTTATGTCCCCATCAGGTCCCTTTAGGTGGTGCATGACCTGTACTTGTAAGTTCTCATTATCGGGTGGTCATGAGCGGTGTCTATTCTGTTTAGGGGAAGCTCACCACCCGCAATCTTGTAGACACTGTACAAATCTGACCAAGCCTGCTCTCAGGGTGAGACAACAATGCCTAAAGTTGTTTCTGTGGGATAAGACTTTGTCGGCAACAAAACCTACCAACATGGAGACAGCCTCTACATCCTCTACCACTCCCCACCCAGAGGTTGCGGGGCAGTCACTGACCAACTTACCAGCGCCGAAAACCTCACAAAAACCACCCAAAAACACCTCTGTGTTGGGATCGAAACGACAACTTCCCTCAGCGTTGACATCGACAGATTGCTCCGTGGCGCCATCCAAGGACAATCTAAAAAAGAAAAAGGGTGCATTAAAAGATAAAGTCAAGCAGGGACATAAGAAAGATCAACAAGGCAATATCCCTCCGATCTCCCCTTCTTCCCGGGACCGGGAGTCATTGTCAGAAGCCGCTCCATCGCTTCCCCCTCGACAAGTACAGGCTCCACCTCAACTGTCAAGCCACTCGCCTAATCCCAGTCAGTTAGAGGATAATGCCCTATCTAGCTCGGCTTCTGCCCATCAAAGCCCTGTTTACACCGGGCGGGCATTGATGGCACATCGATCTCCATCCATTTCTTCGGGGTCGCAGTCTCCACCTCGTAAAAGACTGTCAAAAAAGAAACACCTTTCCCCGGATCGATGCAGATCATCCCATCGTGAAGTTGCCATCGTACCTAGTTGACGTTGAACTAAATCCAAATATGACAACCCACTTGTCATACATCTCGGCCGGAAACAGTCCCAACATTGTCATCGAGATGAAGATTCCAACTCCAATTCATCTTCTGATAGGCACTACAGGAAAAGCAAGAAGATCAGATATGTATATGCTTCGACGTTGTCTTCTTCTTTTCCTTCTCCACCTAGACATCGAGAGCCGCAGATATTACGACGTCTACAAACATGCCTTAAAGGAATCAAAGCATTGTGATGTGCCAAAAGGTGCAGACCTTCCACCATCACCCCCGAACCTTCACAATCTAGAGTCAAAACACAGCATTCTACTCACAAAACAAGGACAAAAATGGCAACACCTACACTTCTGCCTTCAGTGCATGAGGACTTTATCACATCTGCTGACTCTGACCAAGATCAGGAACTTCTATCTGAAGTATCAGAGGAAACTCAAGTGGATAGAAGGATGCCCGATTCAGATGCTGGTGACCCTCATCCATCCTCCCCCTCTGAGGATTTTTCCTCTTATGCCAATATGATTTCTCGAATGGCAAAAACCTTAAAGTTGGATGTGGAACAGCCCCCACCTCCTCAAGATGACTTAGTTTTCGGGGGCATTAATCAGGAATGTTCCCCACCTCTGAGTCTCGCCTTTATCCCAACTTTAATGGACCTAGTTAAGGAATCTTGGAACTTACCTTCATCCTTCAAACAGGTCACTAGACGAGTGGAAAATCACTATTGTACACATGGAGATGAGTCAAATTTTCTTAGTAAACATCCTGCACCTAACTCTACCATAGTGCAATCAAACATTTCCAAAACCAGAGGGAAAGCTAAAGTCACTCCAACCAATAGAGAGGGTAGGAAGTTGGACGTACTAGGTCATTGGATGTACTCCTTCGCTACATTCTTACTGCGTGTGTCCAACTATCAAGCAGCAATGGGGGCATACCAGCGCCAACTGTGGGCTAAGGTACTTCCTACGTTGGAGTCCGCCCCAGAAGAGGTTAGGAAGTCCCTGTTTAACACTTATACCAAAGCCATGTCAGTAGCCAAACATCAAAGGCTCGCGTCTCGTCATGCAGCCGACGTGACTTCCAAGTCAATGACATCAGCAATTGCCTTATGAAGACACGCCTGGTTAAGATCCTCTGGCATAAAAGAAGATGCAAAAACATGCATTGAAGGACTTCCCTTCGATGCCAAGTGTCTATTTAACAAAAAGACAGATGACACCATGGAGAACTTGCATAAGATAAAGAAAACAGCTAAATCTTATACTATTCAACAACAACTGAAATTCCAGAGGTACCAATGGCAAAAATCTTATACTCAACAACAATATCAGCCAACATCACAACCTTACTGTTCGTTTAAGCAGCAAAACCAAGGCAGATCTTCTCAGGGCTGTTCCACATCTACTCCATTTAGGTCCCAGACGTCTTCACAGTGGTGACAATCCTTCCGTCCTTCTCAAAAAAAAAAAAAAAAAGACAAATCAGAAAACCTCTTCTAACCACTCGTCTATCCCCTTTCATTCAAAACTGGTTACAAATCACAAAGGACACTTGGGTGCTAAGCATAATTCAATTTGGTTATTGGCTAGAGTTCGCAAACCTTCCCCAATTAGGGCTTCTAAAATTCACACCATTTCTCCAGCTCTAGACGAGATCACAATGTTACTTCAAAAACATGCTATCCAACAGGTGCCAAAACAAAACATCATGGATGGCTTCTACTCCCGATACTTTGCAGTGCCGAAAAAAGACGGGGGAATCAGACCCATCCTAGACCTTCAAGAACTAAATACTTACCTACTCCCCCGTTGGTTCCGCATGTTCACATTAGAATCCATCATACACCTGTTGAAACAAAACAATTGGTTCGTTGTCATAGATTGCAAGATGCATATTTTCATATATCCATTCATCCACATCATCAAAAATACCTACGTTTTATCTTCACAAATACCGCTTATCAATTTTCTGCACTTCCCTTCGGTCTCTCCACCGCTCCCCGTACATTTACAAAATGCATGGCACCCATAGCAGCATATCTCCATCTCAACAAAATCACAATTTATCCTTACATAGACGATTGGTTAGAAGTAGCGGACTCTTATCAAGACCCAGAATTCATTCTGCACACTCTACAATGACTCTGTCTGAAAGTCAACACAAAGAAATCCCATCTCAAGCCTTCTCAAACTGTACATTACATCAGCGCGAGAATTGATTCCAAAAACGCCTGAATTTTTCTTCCACCAGAACACATTCAGAAAATTTTCGCAGCGAACAGTTTCGTCCTCACTCAAGTGTCTCAGCACATCACACTCAACACCTGTTAGGTCTACTGGCTTCAACAACATCTGCCCTGCCACATGCATGACTCAAAATGTGTTCACTCCAAGCTTGGTTCTTAGCACAATTCGATCCCATGTCAGACAGCCAACACACATGACTTCTTGTCACTCCAGAACTCACAAAGCAGCTCGAATGGTGGACTTTCATCCCACACCTGACGACGGGTCGCCCATTCCATCCACTTCAACTATCCATTCAAGTCATAATGGATGCCAGCCTCGCAGGCTGGGGAGCGCATTGTGCTCATCACAAAATTTATGCACTGTGGACCAGACGAGAAAGGTGTCTGCACATAAACCATCTGGAACTATTGGCACTAATAAAGAACTTCCGTGCCTTTCTCCTTCTTCTTACCGGTCATGCAGTGCAAGTGGTGTCCGACAATACCACAATGGTATTTTACATCAACAAGCAAGGAGGCACGAAATCGATGTCCCTACTTTATCTCACAGTCAACCTTTGGGAGTAGTATCTCAACCATCATGTATTCTCAGTGGCAATTCATGTATCTACAACAGACAATGAGATGGTGGACACATTAAGCCGTATGACAGCACAAAACCACAAGTGGGAGCTCGACACACACACGTTCCACACGATTTGCTAGAGGTGGGGTTATCCACTGATCAACATATTTGCAACCCATCGGAACAAGAAATGCACCATGTTCCGTTCTTGTGCAGCCAGGACTCACAACTCGCTTGGAGATGCTTTCATGACTCCATGGGGCAAGGACTTACTATACCTATTTCCGCCTTTCCCTCTTATACAAAAGACCCTCATCAGAATTCATCAGACAAGAGCCAATATAATCCTAATAGCTCCATGCTGGCCACGTCAGCCATGGTTTACAGCACTACTACAAATGACATCAGATTCAATGACATTGCCTCCATTGCCGCGTCTACTCACTCAGAATGCGTGCAACATTTACCACCCAGATGTCCAGTCTCTACATCTGACAGTCTGGAGGATTCTCCCCTGATTCAGGAAGTCTTGGATAATGCGCGAAAACCATCAACCAAATTGTTGTATTCATATAAATGGAAAAGCTTCCTGAAGTTTGCACAATCTAAAAATCAGTGCTTGGGAAATCAGTTCCTGTTTCTCTTTCTACTTTTCTCACTTATTTATGCCACTTATTTGACCTTGGTTTGGCTATTTCAACTCTAAAGGTCTGTGCTTCAGCAGTTGTCTCTTTCCAGCCGCATCAATTGGAATCAGCACATCTTTTTTCCCGTCCTACCCTCAAAGCATTTCTAAATAACCTGCGCCCACCTGTTCGTCCTCCGGTACCGCAATGGTCTCTAAAGCTAATTTGCGCTGTCTTACACGGCAACCTTTCGAGCCCATAGCAACCTCCAATCTTAAGCTGCTTTCACTTAAAACTCTATTTTTAGTGGCGATAACATCAGCAAGAAGGGCTAGTGAGCTTGTGGCCCTAAGGGCAGAAACTCCTTATTTACAATTCTTCCGTGACAAGGTGCTCCTCTATCCAGATGTGTCGTTCCTTCCTAAGGTGGTCTCCGATTTCCATATAAATCAACCACTAATCCTGCCCACGTTATTTCTTTCTCCTTCTTCAGACACAGAAAGGATGCTCCACTCTTTGGACGTGCATAGAGCTCTAGCATTCTACACATCATGGACCAAGGACTTTCGATCTTTTCCCAGACTTTTCCTATGCTTTTATGGTCCACACAAGGGATCTCCAGCATCGTCCTCCACAATATTGAGATTGCTCGTGTCTACTGTCACTCTAGCTTATGAACTTACAGGCTGTACCCCTCCAGACAGCCTAAGAGCCCACTTGGCTAGGGCTATTGCTACCTCTATAGCACTCCTGTGAGGTGTAGATATTCCTGACATATGGAGAGCAGCTACTTGGTCAACAGCGTCCACATTTGCAATGCACTATAGACTAGACCTACAAGCCAAAAAGGAGGCAAAGTTTGGGAGAGCAGTATTGACATCTATCCTGGAGTGACGTCCCTCCTCCTGGTAATTGTGCTTGCTAATCACCCTATTGTGTGCATTCACAGAGGCCATGATGAAGAAAGAGAGGTTACTTACCTGTAACCATTGTTCTTCAAGCGGACTTCTGTGTATTCACACATCCTGCCCTACCTCCCCTCTGCCCGTCACTCCTTGAGCCACACCTTCAGTTTAATTGTGGCAGATAAAACGGAACTGAGGGTTGAGGTGGGCAGAGCACACGCTGTAGGGGTAACTCTCAACTATGATTTTTTTCTAAAAGCTCTAGAAACTTCCGAGAATTCCTGTGCAAGTGCAGATTGAACCCTATTGTGTGAATTCACAGAGGTCCACTTGAAGAACAATGGTTACAGGTAAGTAACCTCTCTTTTTCCTCCTCTATTATTTTCTCCTATTCATGTCCCCTTTGGGCCCGTGTAAGCACTGTGTTGTATGTGATAATAAGATCCCACTTTCCGATGGACATGCTAAGTGCCTTTTCTGTTTGGGAGAACAACATCAAACCTCCTCCTGTACCCATCGCAAAAATTTTAAGCTTGGAATCCTTCAATCTTATCTCTCAAGGCTAAAACTCTGACTTTGGGAACAATCCTTACAACCAGTTCAAATGGCCCAACCTCCCTGTAAGGTCACTTCCCAAACCAAAGCAATGGAAAAGGCCATTACTGAATTATCTGAAAATAATGTCCATCGGCTACACCAGCTCATTCCAATTCAGCCATTACTGAAATAAATGTCCATCGGCTACACCAGCTCATTTCGATTCTCCATCTGCAACGTCTAAGACCTCAAAGACGCACAAATCGAAACCCTTGATACCGAAGTCCTTGACTTCAAAAACAACTTCTAAACGTCAGAGACCTACTGAAGCTGCTCCAGCTCCGGAGCTTGTTCCTCCTAAACGAGCTAAACAGTCTGAGCCTACAGACATCCCACCAGAACCACAACAACTTTCAGAATCAATTTTGGTCGGATCTCCCTCAGATGATGACACACTTCTGTCCCATCAACCCTCTTCTCAGTCTCCAGAATAGGATGATAGAGTCGACCAACTAACATCCTCTCCTCCCTGTCCACAACCTTCTATTCCTTCCAGCAATCCTTCAGTTATTCCATCACCTGAGAATTCCCATCCCAAACAGCTCGACACTATTTCATACTCGATGCCCTCGGATTGCCCTCCAATCCCTAACCAGAACCGTCAACATCAAGAATCTCGATAGCTCGCTTCATCGCATGTGGTTCAAACCCACACTCAGCACATGCATCGAGTTGCCATTTGCCCAGACCAGTGCTCTGCTTGACAGACTGCACTGACTAGTCGACCAGGTGTTTTACCTGGTTCAATAATACCATCTAGTAGTCAGCCTACCTCTCGACAACCATCAGTGTCGAAGTGGCCACATCACAGAGAGGTGACTATACCTCAACCTGCACCCCACTTGGTATTGAAAAAACCTCGGACGATCGAAGATTTCATCCTCAGCCTCCCAATACTTCCCTACTATAACAGATGACGGAAATCACTCTTCATGCTTGGCATTGCCAGCGTCCTTTTATTGTACTGCTATGCCATTGCATCAGCAACCTCTGTTTCAACATCACATAGACACAGGCTCTGATATCGACGATCCTCGATATTCATCCTGGTCCATGGACACACACTCCACTCTGTTACATCAACACAGTTCCCGTCCTCTGGTAAATCCAAGGCATCAAACCCGGCACCGTTATGACACCAAGTTTGACACTGAAGTCCTGATATCGACGATCCTCGATATTCATCCTGGTCCATGGACACACACTCCATTCTGTTACATCAACACAGTTCCCGTCCTCTGGTAAATCCAAGTCATCAAACCCAGCACCATTACGACACCAAGTTCAACATCGAAGTCCATCCCTACCAATCGAGGTCCGTCGATGCTCAACCACCATCTTTCGATGTTGACAATCTTCAACATCGACAGATGTCCATGGACATGCCACCTCCATCTTTTTTTACTCTTAACTGGCAATACTACAAAACTCAGCCTCTTGACACCGAAGTCGATCTACAGTCCATCAACTCCAAACGCGACCTCGATGGCTCTGACCATGAATCTCAGCCACAGATTCCATCAGTATTACTTTCCTCTCCAGAGTCAGACATTGTTGATACTGACCTGCCATCACCGGCAGAGGATTTCCAGACCTATGCCCAACTTATGATTCGCATGGCTAAATCCCTTGATCTGCAGATCCATCAACCATTGACAGAACCAGCTGATCATCTATATGATCCAATCTCTAAAAATACAACCACTCCGGTACACATATTGATGTTGCCATCTCTCCTTAGTACTGCACAGAGATCCTGGACAAAACTAGCTTCCTCCCATTCCATGTCTAAGCGGATTGATAACCTCTATAGAATCCATGACCCAGGAGCCATTTTCCTCCAAAAACAACCAGTTCCAAATTCTGTATTTGTCGAAGCCTCTCAGTTGAGATCTCGACACCGACAAATTCTCATACCACCAAATAAAGACAGCCGACAAATAGACTCCATGGGTAGATGGCTTTACTCTTCTGCAGCCTGTACCATGCAAGTCACTAATTACCAAGGAGCCCTGGGAGCTTCCCAATGCTTCCTCTGGGACAACATGTCCACCTTTATTGAATCCCTGCTAGAGGATAAAAAGATACTAGCTCAAACCTTCCAACAAGAAGGTCTCTCTGTTGCTAAATAACAGATGCTTTCTGCCCACCATGGAAACTACAGCCAAGTCCATGGCCACTTCAGTAGCCCCATGCCATTTTTACTGGCTAAGAACGTCCAACTTAGCCGAAGATGCTCGGGCATGTATTGAAGACTTCCCCTTCGATTGAGCAGGTCTTTTTCATGCTGAGACTGATGATATACTAGAGAACATACAAAAGAAACATTCAGCAGCCAGACCCTGGGGAGTTTACTCTTTCTACCAGCAATGTCCTCAGCAAAATCAATGGAAACGGCCCTATAACTTGTAACAGAGGTTCCAACGAGACCCTCCACAACAAACCTCTTACAATCCATACTTCAAAAACCAAAGAGCCAAAACCCGGCAACAGCCTGCCAGTAGGCAGAATGACCGGAAACCCAAACACCATGTTTGACATTCCTCTGACCGAGATCACCACCCACCCCATCAACCCTGCCCTCTGGAAACACCTGCATGGGAATCCATCAGCACACATTCCTGGGTACTCTCCATCATCAAAAATGGCTGCCGCATCCACTTCTTCAAACTTCCTCCGACAACACATGTCGTTACTCCTCCATCACAACCCCTGCAAGAAGAAATAACAAATTTATTTCTCAAAGATGCCATACAACCAATATATCAAAACAACACCGGGGGTTTCTCTCGCTATTTCACCGTCCCCAAAAAACACGGGGGGCTTCGGCCTATTCTAGATTTAAGATTATTTAATAACTACATCATCACCACAAAGTTCTGCATGGTTACTCTAGGATCAGTTCTTTACTTACTTAGGAAAAACAACTGGTTCGCCGTCATAGACCTATACGAGGCTTACTTTCATATTGCAATACATCCCACACACAGAGAATTCCTCTGTTTCCAACTTGGATCACAAGCATACCAATTCAAAAAACTCCCATTTGGCCTTGCAACAGCTCAGAGAGTGTTTACCAAGTGCATGGTGCTGGTAGCCGCCTACCTCAGACTTCAAAACATTCTCATATTTCCATATATTGATGACTAGCTCCTTGTAGCAATCTCCAGTCGCAAAGCTCGATGAGACACCCGTTTCACCCTTGCCATTCTTTGTGATCTCAGTCAATGAACAGAAATCAAAATTAAAACCTACAAGGACTATACATTACATAGGCATGCTCATAGACTCCACACGAGCTCGCACATTCCTCTCTGCAGAAAAGAGACAAAATCTCTTCCCCTTACTTCATGGCTTCACGGTATTGCTCCCGAGCAGGAATAGGTAAGCATTCCCAGGGAGATGCATTTGTCAGCTGTTGGCCCAAGACTCTTACCTACCTTTTTCTGCCGTTCCCTCTCCTCCACAAAGTTGTCATCCATCTACAACAAGACAAAACCAATGACATCGTTATAGCTCCTTGGTGGCTGAGAGAGACTTGGTTCCTAGTTCTCCGCAGTCAGACATCCGCCATTTCCCCCGCCTGTCACACCTTCTCACACAGAACAACTCCCAAGTCCTACACCAGGGCTTACCTGTTCTGTACCTGCCAGCATGGAGGATTCTCCCTTGTTAATGAATGTTCTTCACCATGCCAAAAAGCCATCCACAAGGAAAGCCTACTTGTAGAAATGGAAGAAATTTCAATGTTTTACCAAATCTTCCTCATCATTCTCCATCAGTTCATCACTTTCCACTGTGCTCCGCTTCCTCCTACATCTCAAATCCAAGGGCCTCTCCATCTCACCCTTGAGAGTCTACTTTTTGGCAGTAATATCATACCAACCTCCAAATTCTCCAGCAGCAAACATCCAAAAACGAAACATTTTCTGAAAAGTCTCTTTCATATCTACCCCGATACTTGACCTCCCTCTCCACAATGGTTGCTAACTCTTGTTTTGAAGCAGCTTACCAAAGCTCCTTTTGAGCCATTAGCTACAACTGATTTAAGATTCTTCACCTTTAAAACAGCTTTTCTTGTAGCCATCACCTCAGCTCAACGAGCTAGTGAATTGGCAGCTTTATGCTATGACTACCCTTATCTACATTTTTCCCCGGTAAGGCAGTGGTCAGGGAACAGGGGTAAATTACCCCAAATGGGGTAAAAATGAAAATCCTGGGGGTAATGAGGATGAGCAGAGCCCCAATACTGATGCTCTCATATCCAACATAAAGCAACATCATTTCTTCAAAATCTGAAGTTTTCAAGTAAGTTGAAGCTTTCAAAGTAATTTTGAATAGATTCAATAAGATTTTGAATTCAAATAATGTATGATTTCCTTCCTTTCAAATCAAGGGGGTAATGTTGGCGTATATACATTTTTTGGGGGAGGTAAAAGGTTAAAAAGTTCTCTGATCCCTGCGGTAAGGTGAAGTTATTCATGGACATTTCCTTCCTCCCCAAAATTGTCCCTCAATTTCATCTTTCCCAGCCAATTGTCCTTCCTTCATTTTTCCGTCACCTTCTTCAAACCAAGAAAAAATACTCCAATACATTGGATGTCAGAAGAGCTCTTGCTTTTTACCTCCAACGTACCCAACCTTTTAGACAGTTATCTCATCTCTTCATAAGCCATCAGCTACCTACAAAAGGCTGTCAGGTGACTTCCCAGTCTATCTCCAGATGGGTCACCTCTACCATTCATTTGGCTTACCAACTTGCTTGACAACCAGCCCCTAGAGTGGTTCGCTCTCACTCCACCAGGGCAGTGGCCGCCTCTAAAGCCTTTCTCCGTGTCGTAACTCTTCTGGACATCTGCGCCTCTGCCACTTGGGCACGGCCATCCACATTTAACTGTCATTATAGACTTAACCTTCGGCAGAAGCCTGATGTGGCATTTGGACATGTTGTTCTAGCCTCTACCTTGGTGTGACACCTTGCCTTTGGGTAAGACAGCTTATTAGTCACCAGGGTGTGATTCACAGAGGCCATGAAGAAAAACGACAGGTTACCCACCTGTAAGTGTAGTTCTTTGAGTGGACCTCTGTGATTCACACATCCCACCCGTCCTTCCCTCTGTCACACCATTGTTTGCTTACTATTAAGCAGTGGGTGACACAACAGAAAAAGGACGCTTGGTGCCAAGGTACTTATATGGGTGGGGAGGGGCATATTCTAATGTTTATTGCTACCTCAGAAGCTCTAGAATCTTCCAATGAGGCACCGCGCATGCGTGAATCACCTAGGTTGTGAATCACAGAGGTCCACTTGAAGAACTACAATTACAGGTGGGTAACCTGTCGATCTGATTCTAGATTGGAAAGTCTCTTAATGCCTTGCCTTTCACATCAGTGTCTATGGGATCTTTGATGTAAATTGCTCAGAAATAACATGGTATGGGGGATGAGATTCATTTGCACTTCACTCAGCAGTATTGCAGCACTGGTTGATCCCAGGTTGTTCATTGTAATTCAAATGTGTATAGCATTTGCAGTAATGAAGAATATGAGAGCTTATTGATGTTTCCTGCCTGCTTTTTCATAATAATCTTATGGTGTCTTGAAATTGTAATTCACCTTTTTTCCTTTCCATTTGCATAGAATGAAGCCAAAGATCTGAGGTCCCTAAAGTAAGAATGAGTTTCATATATTTTATGCAAGTATTTAGCAAATAGATCTATACTGTTTCTTTTTGTGAGGTGTAATTTTGAAACATTGACCATGTTTGGATAAGATGTAAGCCATAGTTTAAGTTGATTGTGATTTGTGTGTATGTCAAAACCCAAGCCAGCCAACTACTATGGTTTCTGATTCCCCCCCCCCCTGCATTTCTTGTTCTAGTTTGTTGCATTGTTCCACCTTCTGCCTGGCTGTAGAGGATTTGAGGCAAAAGCATCTAGAAAATGAAGCTGTTCTCATGAATGAGACAATTGCTAATATTTTCTCAGACCTTGGCATTATTCTGACAAGCTCTCCCTCTATCCTAGTGGAAAGAAAAGAAAAGGGTCCATGGATGATATTAGTTATTTTTCTTGCTGTAGAGGAAGTAGGTTGCTCCCCCTACATGCTGCAAGAGACACTGTTTATGCAGAACTGAGAGCTTGGTCACACTTGCAATAAGAATTTCAGTTGAATTGGTGTTAGCATTATTAAAATTGATTTTAAAATTCCTGGCTACATGTCACTCGGGGGTGCCTAATTTCTTCTGGTCACCAAGCAAGTCATTTTGAAAAGCTTTGCGAAGGCTTTTAATTTTAACATCAATACAAAAGCAATTTGTTTTAAATTGTTTCAGCATATGTGAATGCCTCTGCTGGAGTAAATACTGTCTTTTGAAGTATTTCCACTATTGAAGACAAGAGGCGGAGCAACAAGTATATGGAAGCCTGAGGAGTGTGCAAGCACAATAAAGAAAATATATGGCCATGCATGTTTCAGGGGGCCCATTGCTTAAATGATATAGTGCTAATTTCCATATAAAAAGAAATAAAAATATGTACTTCAGACTGCTGGCCCCCAGCAGTCCAAAATTCACAACCCACCTCTTTGCTCTCTCTCTCTCTATAAAATTCTGTTTTTATTTATGCCCTTAAACTGGAACCACATGCATTCCTTCCTTTGCATCTTTCTGACCTCTCTTTCAAGTCTCCCTCCTTTCCTGGCACCACCATGATGCTGGTGCCCCCATTTTGCTGGTGGCTTCCTGGAAAGACAGCAGCCAGAAGTTCACCCCCACACTCTTTCCTGTCACATGAAAGAGGGGCCACCTGTCATGCACTGCACCTCCTCTCTATCCCTCTGCCAGGCTTCCAAGCATTGGCATAACTCTACCATACCTTATTTTTTTAGTGTGTTCATTTTTCTCTGAATTATCACAGAAACCCTAAGCAAGATGGGGAAAAATACCAGTTTTCACTTTAAAAAAGTCAAAAATAGAGAAAGAAAATATAAGAGAGGCTGAGAATATTTAAAGCAGAATATGGATGTCACCTCAGCTGAAGAGAGGAGAACCGTACAATATACTGGTCTCTTTGGAAGATGTCTTTATTTATTTATTTATTTATTTATTTATTTATTTATTTATTTATTTATTTATTTATTTATTTATTTATTTATTTATTTATTTATTTATTTATTGTGTTTATACCCCGCCTATCTAGTCATTTTGACCACTCTAGGTGGCTTACAACATAAAGCATAACAAGTTCATGAGAAATTTATAACAATTAATTAATTAAATGATTCTGCAAGATGGGGAAAATACAAAATAAATAAAATAAAGAGAAAAAAAGGAAAGAGGACAGGAATTAACTGGAAGGGAAGGCCTGCCTATACATCCACATTTTTAGTTGGTTCTTAAAAGTACCCAGCGAGGGTGCAACACGAATCTTCGGAGGAAGGTTATTCCAGAGGCGAGGAGCCACCGCCGAGAAGGCCCGGTTTCTAGTTCTTTCCGTCCGGGCCTCCCTCGGCGTCAGGCTCCTCAGCCTCACCTCCTGGCTCGCGTGGGTGACACGGGTAGAACTAGTTGGGAGTAAGTGTTCCGCCAAGTATCAAGGTCCTAAACCGTTTAGGGCTTTATATGTAAGCATTAACACTTTGAAGTCAATGCGGAAACGGATGGGCAGCCAGTGCAGCATGGCCAGAGTAGGAGAGATATGTTGGTATTTTCTCACTCCAGTAAGGAGTCTGGCCGCCGCATTCTGCACCACTTGAAGTTTCCGCATCAGTTTCAAAGGAAGCCCCACGTAGAGCACGTAACAGTAGTCTAATCTAGAAATTACGAGCGCATGTACTAAGGTAGTGAGCGCTCCCTTTTCCCAAGGGAGGCAAGTTGGCAAGCTGAGTTGTACTCCCCAGAACCCAGCTTGGCTCCAGGGAGCAAAATCCACCTATGTCTATGTGACTGTATCCTCATTAACTGATAGCAGGCCAAGTCCCAGAAGATATCCCTGTGATACATTTGAGCCATAATGTAATTTTCCCATTTATAAAGGAAGGAGCATTAGAAGCTCTACTTCCAAGAGTAGAGGTATCCAAGGGTCAGCTCCATCTTCCCATCATTATTGTAAAAGCCCCCCCAATTAGCTCTCTTGTTGTTGCTGCTGCTGCTAGATATGCCAGTTGCATTTGCTCTTATTGCATATGCTAGTTTATGACCACTGATTTGCTAAGCGTGTTTGAACAGAAGACTAGAGTGTTTGAGGAAAATGATTTCTCCTACTCTTGGCCCATCCTCTCCATCTGATCCATCAGCCTAAAGCAGAGGTCCCCAACCCCCAGTCCACAGCCCAGTGCCGGTCCGTGGCCTGAGCCAGACTGGGCCGCGGAGACAGATCTCCCCAGGCATATACTCCCCCCGCACAGCCCCTTTGTGCATGCACATGTGGGCCTGCGCCCACACAAGCGCTCCCCCACCCCTTCACGCATGTGCACAAGTGCCTCAAGCGTCTCCGAGCACCACGCTGTCCATGCATCCACATGAGCACGCGTGCACCCGTGTGAGCGTCACACCGCCCTTCACACATGCACCCGCATGCCCGCACATGCACCTTGGGTTTTGCCACCGAGTTCAGTGATACTCTGATTTAAAGGAGCCAATCTTCATTAAGCACAAACCATTAGAAGCACTTTAGAAGAACTGATCACAGGCCATTACCAAGGTCCCCGGAATTGTTCTGATAAATCTATATTGACAGCAACCTCATACTGGATCACTTCCTCCATCCTACTGTTGGGGCCACCAGGACACTTAATTAAAATGACATGAGACTCTGGGCAGAGGACTTCCTGTGAAACCTTATCTAGGAAATTTGGAGTTAAGAGTGATACTTAGCAAGCCTTTGAGGATTATGTCTAAGAACAGGTGAAAGGGTAGAACTTTAGCAATATGTTTGGAGCCCAGAATATTTCTAAAATAAAATTCATTCTATCCCTTCTACAGTATAAAAGGAACATTCATTATTATTTTTCTCGGTGAGGGAGAAAGTAATGTGCAGCATCCTCATTACATTACTTGTTATATCAATTGGCCAAAATCTTTTTTCATAAATATATGCCTGCAAAAGCTGATAACTTCATTAGGCATGGGCTTTTATGGCTCATAAAAACTTTCATATTCCTCCTCCCCTCCCGCAGGGTTTCCAGGCTTCCAAAAATATATTTGTCTCAGAGCATGCCAAAAGCTGCTGAAGAACTCTGAAAGGATTCTTGTTCTTTATTTACCGTTTTCCCCCGGAAATAAGACAGGGTCTTACACTAATTTTTACTTCAAAAACACATTAGGGCTTATTTTCAGGGGATTTTTTTTCATGTACAACTGTCTACATTTATTCAAATATAGTCATGTCATCTTCTTCTGGTTGCTGCAAAATGGTAGAGGGCAGGATTTCACTTAATTTGGGCTTATTTTTGGGGTAGGGCTTATATTATGATGATCCTGAAAAATCATACCAGAGCTTATTTTCAGGTTAGGTCTGCTTTTTGGGAAACCAGGGTAGAATCATAGTGTCATAGAATAGTGAAGTTGGAGGGGGCCCATAAGGCGATAAAATCCAACTCCCTGCTTGATGCAAAAATATAGATCAAAGGACATCTGCCAAGTGGTTGTCTTAGTTTCTCTTAAATGCCTCCGGTGTTGGAGCACTCACCAACTCCCAAGATAACTGGTTCCACTGTCTTACTGCTTTAACGGTTAGGAGGTTTTTCCTAACATTCAATCAACATCAGACTTCCTGTAACTTGAGCCCATTGTTGCATGTACTGCACTCTGAGATGATTGAGAACATATTCTGCCCCTCCTTAGTATGATAGCCTTTCAAGTGTTTGAAAAGTGCTATCATATCACCCCTCTGCCTTCTTTTCTCAAGGCTAAACATGGCCAGTTCTTTCAGTCTTTCCTCATAGGGCTTGGTTTCCAACCCCTTGATAATCCTCCTTTGAATTTGTTCCAATTTGTCAGCATCCTTCTTGAAGTGTGGTGTCCAAAACTGGGCCCAATACTCAAGTTGAGGCTTAACCAGTGCTGAATAGAGGGGAACTAGCACCTCACAGGATTTGGAAACTATACTGTTAATGCAGACTAAAATAGCATTTTCTTATTTTGTAGCCACATCACACTGTTGGCTCATATTCAGCTTGTAATCTACGACAATTCCAAGATCCTTATCACTTGTAGTACTGCTGAGACAGCTATCCCCCATATTGTAACTGTGCATTTGGTTTCTTTTTCCAAGGTGCAGTACTTTGCATTTATCCCTGTTGAATTTCATTCTGTTGTTTTCAGCCCAGAGCTCCAGCCTATCAAGGTAATTTTGAATTCTCTTTCTGTTCTCCAGCTATTCCACCCAATTTTGTGTCATCCACAAATCTGACATGCATTCCCTGCACTTCCTTATCCAAGTCATTAATAAAAATGTTGAAGAGCACCAGGGCCAGGACTGAGCCTTGGAGTATCCCACTTGTTGCATCCTCCTAGTTGGAGAAGGAGCCGTTAATCATCACCCTCTGAGTAAAATTCTGTAGCCAATTGTGTATCCACCTGACAGTTACAGTGGTGCCCCGCATAGCGACATTAATCCGTTCCGGATTAATCATCGATATCCGGAAACATCGCAATGCGGGGGAGAAAACCCCATAGAAACACATTAAACTTCGTTTAATGCGTTCCTATGGGGTGAAAACTCACCGTTATGCGAAGATCCTCCATAGTGCCTGTGAGCAAAGCCAGTTTCCTAAGAAACTGTTCTGCTACGGGACAGAGAGGATTCTGAGTGAATGACTCCTTAAACAGGCAAAACCGGGTCCAACAATTTTACCCTAGGGCAGCACCTTCACTCATGCACCAAGTCTGACCCGATTTCTTTGAGAACCAAGATATAACGTGAGTTCTAGGGAATCTAATTCTCCTAGTACTCAGGAATATTCTGGACCCAAGGTAGCGTTACTTTTCCGTGGCCTTGTAAAGAATAACCATTTAGGTAAACCAAATAACCAATTGTAGCATTTGTTCTATTCAAGAAGCCAAACTCCAGATCTTAAGCATATTTTGCTTTATTAGAAAAATAAAGTTCTGAAAGAATAAAGTTTATGCAAAGCAAGGCATCTATGTACATTTCCATCTCATCCAGTTAGACAAGAAACTGGACTCCTCTAGAAGAAACAAACATAACAAACTTACTAACTAATGAAATTGGGAAACGCAAGCTTCCCCTCTAACTTAAACAAAAATCTACATCTTAAAATATTACTGTAAATCCCATTGTCCATAGTCCAATCAAGAACATACCAGTCTTCTGGAAAATCCACAATCCATCAGTCCATTAGGAAAAATCCTCTGCTAAAATTCATCAAACAGAAATAAGTCCCTTCTGTGTCTTTCAACCGTCCTCCATGTTCACTTTCTCTCTCCTTCTTTCATAACCAGCTTTCATAACCAAATTCATCACAGTGCCGCCATTTTCGCCGCCTTGGTAAGTGAGGAAATTGTGCGAAAATGGTTGCGGCGGCCATTTTGTGCACCCGGCGTCCATTTTGGAACTGCCGATCAGCTGTTCCACAAACGTCGCAATGCGAAGATCGGTAAGCGAAACACTTACCGATCATCGCAATGCGATGTTTTGCCTATTAAAACATCGCAATGCGATCGCATTAGCGATCCCAAAAAATAGATCGATATACGGATTCATCGTTAAACGGTGTGCTCGTTATGCGAGGCACCACTGTATGTCCAGCCCACACCTAGTTAGCTTGCTAATCAGGATATCATGGGGCACTTGGTCAAAAGCTTTGCTGAAGTCAAAATATACTATGTCTACAGCATCCCCCCTGTTTTTCAGGGAGATTGCCCGATCATAAAATGAGATTGATTAGTTTGGCAGGATTTGTTCTTTACAAATCCATGTTGGGTTCTAGTTATTACTGTGTTGTTTTCTAGGTGCTTGCATAGTGACAGTTTTATAATTTGCGCCAGAATTTTCCCTGGGATTTCATCCGGTTGACTGGCCTGTAGTTTCCAGGTTCCTATTTTTTGCCCTTTTTGAAGATAGGATCAACATTCTCAATGGTTCTTAACCAAGATGCAGAAGGAGTCTAAGTGGGATGGAGGTTTTTCATCATTATCAAGAATTCATTCTCGCTCAACATAAGTGTCTTCCTGCCAGTATGACATACCATCCTCAGATTATCCATCTGTTTCCTTCTGATGTGCTAGTAATAGCTTTGGACACTTTGTGTTTCTCTTAATCACCTAGCTGTCATGCCCAACAACTTACTGCAAACATGATAACAGAGGGTCTGCAAATATTTAAGTGTCCCAAAGAAAAATATGCCTTTTTTCCTATCATGGTGGGACTCAGGTTCTTTCACAGAGTGTTTGGGATTCAGGATACCAAAGGGTGAGAGCCATTGCACTGCCTTCTCTGTGTGATAGCTGATGGTCAGAGAACTGGTGATGCAGTGAAGCAATCACATTTCTTAACTGCTCGAAGGCAATTTGATATGGTACTTGGATATTCGCAGAAGGACATCAAAACAGCATCAGGCAAAACAAACCATAGTTCCATTACTATTCTGCAGACTGGGTCCTGGTTTTTAAACCAACTGTGGTTAAATCAAACTGCAATTTACATTACGGTGCCACTATTACTCCTCACTTCAGTATTATTTGATAGGAATATTGAGTGGCCAGAATCCTGTTCTGCCTGTACAGTGGAAATGACATAATCAGTGGTAGACTGCAGCTGTTTAAAGATTTTTTTTCCAAATTAGAGTGCATTGTTCACAAGCTGTGAGACCAAGTTGCTTTCACCCTAAAACTGAAAAAGGAAGTCTTTAATCAACAGCAATCTCCTGCTGACAACCAGTCATTTCTGTAGTACAGATGGACTTCACCCAACAGGACTTCAGCTAATATGGGCTGCTTTTGAAGAAACTTTTTCTAGACTTTGGTGTTCTAATAATCAACCCCCAAGCCCTTCAGAAGTAAATAAGATCTCTTAGGATAAATTGGTTCCTTAGAATTATCTCCATAGTAAGAGGGGTCAACAGAACCAAAGAAGCAGTACTCTGCATCACTTTCCTCCATGATTTTTCTCTAGACATGCTTATCACATTTTGGAAAGAAAAGGACTTGAAATTCCACCTCTGAAAGAGCAAGTGGAGAACCTAAAATCCCAGCTTGATGTTCTGAGCTCAAACAGGAAGGACATTGCTCTTCAAGCTGTCAGGGAAGTACTGG
This sequence comes from Pogona vitticeps, assembly GCF_051106095.1. NCBI lineage: Eukaryota > Metazoa > Chordata > Lepidosauria > Squamata > Agamidae > Pogona > Pogona vitticeps. Next base: position 73,526,884 of record NC_135788.1, on the reverse strand, counting down.
AGCGATATACCAGCAAAGGCATTACAACATGGGTAAGAGGAAATAATGAGATTTTATAGACAGATGTCATAGTTTTTGTGGGCTACTTTAAACTAAAGGTGATAAATCTTTAACAGTACTACAAAAATACAATAAATCAAATCCTGACAAAATCCTGCTGTTAACACACACTTCAGTAGTCATGCTGCACTATGTGATGACTGCTGCTTCATGCAACTTCGGATGGCTTTGCTGAGCAGCTTAGTAGAGAAATAGACAACGGCAGAGGAGAGGTTGGCAGGTATAACAAAATGGAAGCAGGGATGGGATGGGAAAAACCTCTTTTTACTCTCCCTGATTTCCAAAATATTGGGTAGGAGAGAAAGTGTCCCTCTCTAGTGTTCGCCTCCCCCCTTTTTTGGCCCTTCAAATCACTAGTCAGGAACATAGGCCTGAGTCCCTGTCACAGTGAGACGCGTGGGCCAATCTGCTCCATATCTCCAAGTACTTCTGCCACTTGGTGCACATAAGGTGCAGATTCACTATTTCTGCCCTAACTGAGTTAATACAATGCAGGAGAATTACAACCATGACTTATTATTGCTTTACAGCAGTGCCTTATATCTTTCTGCTTTCTACACAGTTGTAAATTCTTATGATGATGACTGATTTTTAAATTATCTGTTGTTCACTGACAGAGCGTTGAAAAGATGCTCAAAAAAATTATGGAAAAGCTGGATGAAGATTACGTTCAAATGCCCGATTATGCACTCAAGTCAGCAGGTATTAGTGGTTCAGGTATTATCAGACTCCATGTGCAAATTCTATGTGCAAGTATTATCAAACTTGCACATAGAATTTGGGTATGTTTGCTATTCCAATACTGTAAACACTTTCAACCTTAGTACGAAGACTGTACTGTAACACTTTAGGAAGCCACTTCAGTGCACCTGCTAGCCAGTAAGTATCATGGTGTATGTGGTCAGATTTGGTACCAGATGCAACCTCTAACTGCATTCAAAAGCAGCTCATTGTTTGAAGGCTGCTGTAGTCATGCCTTAAGACAGGAATAACTAAAATGTTTTGCCATTGTCGAACTGCCTCCCCATCTGCATCCCTTGCTCTTTGGAGGCAGCACTTTCTGCCACCTCATGATGTCAATGGCACACTAGCCTCAGTCTCCTCTGCCTGCTGTGCCTGGCATATATATGCCTGTAGTGTCAACATATGCCAGAATTGGTCAGGTGGATCAGATCCTCCCCCTGCTCACTCAGTGAGGACTAAAGTGAGGACTAACTGGATGGGTCAGATAGGCCTCACCCAGGCCTATCTGACCCATCCAGCTAGTCCTCACTTTAGACAAAATCTCAGACCAAAATCTCCACCCCATGAAACAAAAACAGAGAAAGCCTGTGCCCCTCCCCCAGACCAAAAAAATAAGGAATCCAAAAAGATAAAGGAAAGAAGGATCAAACAACAACAACAAACAACAACAAAACAACAAAACAACAACAACAACAACAACAACAACAACAACAACAACAATAATAATAATAATAATAATAATAATAATAATAATAATAATAATAATAATAATAATAATAATAATAATAATAGAGGAATAACAGTACGAGGTAACCCCCCCTCCCAAAATAATTATGATAACCTGCAGTGATGTAATGGTACCAGCCAAAAGCAAAGTCAATGAGGATCGAAATGCAAAAAGGAAGTCAGCAGAGGTGCTCTAGCACCAATAGGAAAACAAGTTGCCAAGCAGTAAAAGAATAGCCATTCCAGTTTTCCACATCATTTTGAAGATTCAAACTCTCTCCTCCCATTTCCAGGATGTTCTTTGCATTCTAATTAGCCGTTGACAGCCCTTCTCATGAGACTCACACTGCCATTTGTTGGAATATCAGTGAGGTGCTTTTACAAGCATGGGTGAAATAGAGGTAATAATCCAAATGAAGAAATCCAAACTGAGGTAATCTGAGTGAGGAAATCCAATAGAAATTTGATATTTTTGTGATCCTCTTTTTTGGACATGCAAGAATAGGCCACTAATAGCTTTATAGGCCACTAATAAGAAATAAAAAAAACATACACTATGGAAGCTTTCATGGCTAAATCACACTTCTTCAAACCAAGTACCAAAAGTCCAAACATTCATGGCAAGATAGGATTAGTCAGGAGGTTATTCTTAGATATAAAGTTCTTGGCAAGGTAAATTTCACCAGGCACCTCTTAGATGAGACAGGAAGTTGTTTTAAAGTTACCGCTGAAGAAGCTGTGGGTCATTCCCAACCCATGATAACCAAGGTGTTCTTGGACTGCAATTCCTAGAAGCCTTCACCACCAGTTGTGCTGGCTGGGGTGTCCGGGAGCTGCAGTCCAAGAACACCTAGGTCACCCAAGGTTGGGAACCACTATTCTAGATAGTAATTTTTGACAAACAGTGCTGCTATTCTGGGCCTAGATTTGTTTTTACACAGTATCACGTTCGAGAAAAGTATGAAAAGTCTTATTATACAGCTATTCAATTTTAGGTGCCAGTATTGTTGAGTCGAAAACTACCAGGAGCTACCGCCATGATGGAGGGAAATATCTGTGGATGTCATTCATTGTGCTGCCTTATGTCAAGCCTCCAGATGTGATTCTTGAGGTAGAAGTAAACCTGATGAAAACTTTCACATTTTCTTCTTAATTTTTCCCCAAGCATTTTATTCTTATTTTGGATGGGGGGGGGGTCTTTGCCATCCCAAGTCTTAGTCATTGCTTGTGGCTACCAAGACACAAGTACTATAAATCCTAGGGAGTGGTTCCTATTTATTTCATTACATTTCATTTTTAAATTTGGGAATGATTGTTAAGAGAGTTTACCTTGCATGTGTGGTCACAATTTCTGCAGGACTCCAATTGCAGTGTGTTCTCAATTTGATTGAAAGACCTAATTGACAATGGAGTAACTGCCTCTCTTATCCATGAACTCAGAGCTCATTTGAGCTTGGATTTTTCTGTCTGGATCTGAAGATGCTAAATTCTGCCTCATTCCTCTCTCTACCTTTGCCTAAAAATGGAGCTCTGCTAGGTAGTTCCTATTTTCTCATGTTTTAACCTGTATCTTAGCTGTGTGCTCACATGTACCTTCTCCTGTTTCATATTACCTCTAAAAATATTTACACTTCCTTTATGTTCTTTTTAAAGAAAGGTCTCTGTTTCCCTTTATTGTTGTTGTTTCTTCCTTTGTGCATGACACTGAAAGGAAAATGAGCTGTTTATCGATCTAAGTAAAGAAGCAGTATATCAGGAAATAAAACTCAAAACAAAAAGCAAACTGCTACAGCCACTAAAAAGACTCCAGATGTACCCACCATGTTTTTTATTTGTGCAGTGAAGACCTAATCTGGACTGGAGAAGAACCCTTCCAGGGCTGACTACATGCCAGTTTTGGATTCTCCATGGGTTTTTCAGGCACTGAATCGTCAAGAGAGGCTTTCCAGATCCTCTGTATGCCTGATTACCACCAACACTCAATGCTCCTGCTCAGTTCTGGAGAGGAAGATATATACCTCCATTAGAGGCATTGTATTTCCACAATCTTCCCTTTATACTGCTTCTAAAAGACGAGACAGTGGCAGTCAATGTGACAACCAGCTCTAGCTAGAGTTGATTTTGGTTTTTAATGATTTCAGGTGATTTTTCAGGTGGTTTTCTAGCATTAGAACTATTTTAAAAGTAACTATTCTGTTCGCAACAGTGACCTTGTTGTTTACAATTTGGGTGGTACATATGACACTTTGCAGACTTTCTGTTTCCTCTTTTTACAGCCTAATGTACACCCCGGAAACTGCTGGTCATTCCCTGGGAAGCAAGGTGAAACTGTTGTAAGGCTAGCCAAGAAAATTATTCCAAGAGCAGTTACAATTGAGCATATTTCTAAGAAAGTCTCGCCCACAGGAGAGATCTCTAGTGCACCCAAAGACTTTGTCATTTATGTGAGCATCATGTTTCAGTCTTCATACAAGATTTATTTGTTCATGAGAAGCAGATTACGAATTATCATCCACAAATTGCTTTTGTTTAAAGAAAAGTGGATAATTACTAAAACCGAACCCAACAACTTTAATTTCATTGGTGGTGACAGAAATAATTTCCAAACACTTGGTTATAATTATATGTTGCTTACAATATAGCATGGTTGTCTTGTGGCTTCTTAGTGGTGGTTCCCCTTGGTCCATTCATAAACTGCTAAACAACAAAAGAGGTTTGCATAAGGCTGCTGTTCAGGGATTCTGAATCTAACTGTTCACCTCATTAAATGGTGGATGACAGGATCAAAACAGTCAACATAACTAGAGGCAATGAGAACTGTTGTCCAAACAACATATGAAAGGCCACAGGTTCACCCCTCCTTGTTTATGGCACTGAAGTAATTAAAGGTACCATTAACCAATTTATTTGTTAAATATTAGGAATGTAATATGTTTGCTAGTTAAGACAAATGCTGCTAACAATTTCATTCACATACTTGACAGCTATGATTCAATCATAACATTCATTGATATTTTGGGGACAATGTGGGTAGGTAGTATTTAGAAAAAAAATTCTTATAATATGAACTCTTTAAAAATATTTTACTTTTATTTAACCAGATATTTTGTGTATTCAGATCTGCACTTCTGAAGAGATAAAATCTTTGTTTTTATTCTGCTGTCATTATTATCATGGGAAAATCTGTGCAATACTGTGTTTTTTAATCTATTTCTTCACTAATGATAATATGCCCTTTCTCTTCCCACCCTTCTGGCTGTCAAGGGACTAAACAAAGAAGAAGAGGAAGAGGGATCATTTTTGGGCCAGTTTGTTTATGACACTGAAGGAGAAATAATTCAAACATTCAGACTGAGGGTACGTTGAACATGATGGGATATTTCTAATAAATGTTCTTTTTGGACAAAAAGATAATCCAAAATTATTTGACCAAAGCAATGTGTATGTCCTGTTTTCTCAGGATATATATAGAAGAAACCTGCTACTGGAACGCTGGATATGCAATGATCTTTTGTCTAGGAAAATATGACTGAAGAACAAATCATTTAGTTTTCTAACTAAATAGCAGTAAGAATTAAAATATGTGCTTTCTCTTACAGAATGAATCTTCTGAATTTATGAGCCATGTGAAACTGAAAGTTCTAGACAACTGGGGCCATCCCAACTATACTTGCATTTATCGCTTTAGGGTCCACGGAGATTTAGAATACAGTTAGGTATTCTGTGAATGGTGTACGCATAAGGTCACAACAACACAATGCAAGGCTAATGTGAGTTTGCTGTGCATCTGCTTGTATTAAAAACTGGAAGAACAACAGTGGAAAGTGTGTGGGACATTATTTAATCCTTCATTTTTATTACCAAATAAAAAGTAGCATTGTTGTCATCCACAAAATGGTGAACTATTTGCAACTACTGACTTACAGAACAGTATCTGGGAAAGAAAAACTATGCATTGAATGGGAAGACTGCTTTCAAAGCAAGGGTGGGAAACAGTTTTGTTCCCAAAGGTCAGAGTTGGGGGAGTAAAATTGATCAGCTCTCAGAAACCCCCAGGTCATGGTGACTGAAATATGGGATTTGTAACTTTTCCAAGTTCTGCCTGTGGGTTGAGGAAGGTTGCATGGCGGGGTGGGGGGTGGAGTCAGTATCCCCCCCCCATCTACACAGTCATGGAAAGGAATGGCATGTGGGGCAGGAAAGGTTATGTTTTCCCTCATGCCCTTCTCATGTTAATTGCACTGCCCCAAGCCACCCAAATAACTATCTGGAAGATTCCTACAGTGTGTGGATAATGCATTCAATGCATCATCTTCCCCAATGTAAGTAGTATTCACCTCGGGGCATGGAAGGTGCTACCCCCCCCCCCAAAAAAATCAGTGGCAGCACTTGGGCATTCATGTAAGTCCCACACCAAGCATCTGAGGGCCTATGTAGTCATATAATTTGAAGATGAATTCCTTGAAGGAAAATATGCTTGCAGTTTTGTGAACTAAGTGCAGGTAACTTGAAGTAAGATCTACAGAACCTGATGGAGCACACTTCTGATTACATATGCATAGTGAATGCAATAATTATTGCTCCAAGCCTTAATTCTGTACAAATAGCTACAGAATATTGCTACAGAATAGCCTTTCATAGTTCTGTATATTTTGCTAAAATTGTTGTATGAAGGCTACATTTAAGGTCTGGACATTTTAACAGCTTAATGGTGATCTCCTGTACACATTAGCTATGCATTGTTTAAGAAAAAACTCTCATAATATTGGAGATCAACAGGTATGTTATTACAGGGGATAGTTCTCTACTTGAAAGGCTGTCAGAGAACAGTCCTCTTCTCGAAATACATGTCATGAAGTTGATTCTGGTGACCTTTTTCATCATTTCCTAGGTATAGAATATTCTGAAATAGCTTAACAGTTCTTTCTTCTGGGGGCACTCTGTAACTGTGTAGTTTGCCCATAACCACACAGGTTGGCTCTTCTCTTACAGGGCACGGGGGGGGGGGGTAGAACAACCAGCTTGTGGGTGGGGTGTTTTGACTCACTGAGCTGTCTAGACAGGTGATCTTCCATTTGACGGTGTCCATTGTCGTAAAAGCCAGCTTCCTGAGAAACTGCTTATACACGGGACAGAGAGGATTCAGAATGATTAGCTACTTTAGCAGGCAAAACTGGGTCCACTAATTTTACCTTAGGGCAGCTGAATCACTCTTTGACCAGGTCTGACCCGATTTCATTGAGAACCAAGGTTCACACGTGAGTACTAGGGAAATATAGCCTTCTAGCACTCAGGAATATGTTGGACCCAAATGGTAGCGTTAAGTAAACGTGGCCTTATTAATTATATCAGTTTAGATAAGCCAATTAGTTATTGTAGCTTATGGTCTATCCAAGAAGTCAACGTCCAGACATTAAGCATATTTTGTTTTATTAGAAAAATAAAGTTCAGAAAGAAATAAGTTTAAGCAAAGCAAGGCATATTTACATATTTAATTATTTCCAACCCCATCCAATCAACAAAAGACAGAATTCCTCTACAAAAAAAAAATAACAAACAGCTAACTATTATAATTAGAGGAAGGCTGACCTTCTCTCCAACTTCAGAAAAACTACATCTTCAAACTGTAATTTCTATTAAGTAAAGTTCATTCTTACGGTCCTTTCAAAAACAAAGCCCATTCTGTGCCTTTCTTCTGACGTCCATCTTCTCTTTCTCCCCGTGCTGGAATTCTTCTTCTCTTCTCCTTCCCATGAGTCTTAAGTAAAATGTTGTGTCCTTGTTCCTTCTATACTAGGATAGTTGCTAAGTTACGAGATGAAGGTCACCTTGAGCTGCACAGAGTTGCAAACTGCAAAAAGAAACATCCTTGGAATTTTCACCTCTCCAACGCACACACAGAATCAAATGGATTTTTTCCAGGCTAACTTTGTAACTATAAAGTAAATCACTATTTAGCTTTCATAACCAAGTTCATCACATCCATGATGAGCAGTCAGTGCTCACCCTGTCATTAGCTGCACTGAGGTGATTGCCTCAAGCAGTGGAACACTTGGAGTAGCAGCTGACTCCCTGAACTGGAAGGCAGATTGAGTAAAAATGGAATAAAATAAATGCAAAGGCTCCCTCTTCCTGCTATCACCACTGCCTTGGGTACACTTACGGTAGCATGCCTGCTGTGCCTCCAGTCCAAGTGTTAAGTATAGATGGGCTATCTCAGGATCCTTAAGTTGCTCTACTTTGTCACTATGTTCCAAAGATGGTGGTATCCAGCCTCTCTTCCTTCTATAAAATGTTGCTTGTACATGCCACTCTGTACACATGCTGCAAGAGAGGGAAGATGCATACAGTGCTTCACAGACCAGCTCTTCTTAAAGTTGGCTCTACTTGTTCTTCTTGATCTGTCTCCTAAGAGTCCTCTTTGAGTCAAAGAAGGCAGGAGTATGGAATATCTAGGAGAACTGCCCGTGCTACAAATTCAGATGATTTTTCTCGACTGCTTGCCCTTTTTCTACAAGATTTCCAAGAGAACCCCAGGGAGCCAGGCGAAAACATTTTTTTAAAGCCAGCTCAAATGATGGCTGCTTGCTGTGCCACTACCTGCCTCTTCCTTTTCTGGCAGCATGCATATAAAGAAGTGTGTGGTGCCGCTGCTTCATGAGAACACTTTCCTGTCCAAGGCTGTTTAGCTTAAGCTTTTCCTTCACCATCAGGAAAAGCCTCCAAAGTGCTCTAAAGTGGGCTCGGGTGGTTTCAGGGCACCCCCGCCAGGGTTCTCCTGCAGGGGGTCCTGCAGGCCTACCTTGCACCATGGGACTCGCCCGGGTCCCTATGCGCAGCGATCGGCATCTGCAGAGGCTTGTCCAAAACCCTTTTTAAAGTTCCCGCCTCTTCCTCGAGCCTTCGGCAAGCCTCGGAAGGGAAAGGGGGGGGAAGAGCATTTTTCATGCACTGAAGATGGGATATGTAGTTGGGAACAATGTAAAATGGATTCCATATTGGTTCTATCTATGAATGATTTTATATGATGGGAATTTATTTCCAGAGCGCTGTGGGAATGTTTTTCCTTTAGGGCAGTACAGTGGAACCTCGATTTACGAAGGTCCCTACTTATGAAAATTTTGAGGTATGAAAAGCTGATGCCGCAAAATGTTTTTCCATTAACAGCTGGACCTTCAACCTACGAAAGGCAGGGGTGCTGGGAAGGAAATTCAAAGCCGCCCCTGCTGCCCTCTGCCTACCATCCCCAGTGCCCTCAGGGACAGAAGGCAGAGGGCAGTGGGGATGGGAGACAGGAACAGCAAAGTGGTTTTTGAAGCTCGTAAAGCCGAAAGCTGCTCCGCATCTACTGCCTGGTTTCTGAGCCACTCCGCCCCCGCTGCCGGCTTTCCACTTTCCAAGATTCACAACTCCTTTCGCTGTCCTTGTCTCCCATCCCTGGTGCTCTCTGAAAGCCAGCAGCGGGGGCGGAGCAGCTTTCCGCTTTCCGAGCTTCAAAAACCCCTTCGCTGTCCCTGTCTCCCATCCCTGGAGAGGGACAGCAAAGGGAGTTGTGAAGCTTGGAAAGCCAAAAGCCAGCAGCAGGGGCAGAGCGGCTTCTGGCTTCCCAGGCTTCCAAACCTGGAAACGCTGCCCTCTGTCTCCCATCCCGGTGCCCTCTGCCTTCTGTCCACACAGGGACAGAAGGCAGAGGGCACCAGGGACGGGAGACAGAGAGCAGCAGGTGCAGCTTTGGAATGCCCGGAATTTTTTTTTCCTTTGGCTGAAACGGATTAAATGGTTTTCAATGCATTCCTATGGGAAATGGACTCTCTACCTATGGACTTTTCGACCTGCGGCCACCATTCCAATATGGATTAATTCCGTAAGTCCAGGGTCCACTGTACAAGCCAATACAAGATAAGAAGACCAGACACTTGTTATGGCGGAGAAGACGATGGACTGAGAAAAACAACACCTGTTTCACATGAGAAGAGAAGGAGGGGACTGCTTCTGTCACCTTATGCTGTGATCGTATGACAGCGTGGGAAGACCAGGGCAACAGGAGGAGCCAAGAAGATAGCCAAGAACTTTTGCCATGTGCAGTGTTCCATCTTGTTCCTATTTTTCCTTTTTGGATGGAACCATAGATTTTTCTAGGTCTTTTTGCCTGCTGTTTCCGTGCAGGAAAAGGACTGGGGAAGATGTAGGGAGTCAAGGAAGAAGAGAAAGGGGACTTTAGGCCTTTTGCCTACCCTAAGGAAGCTTTTAGAGATTTTTAGAGCTATTGTAATTAAAAGAGGATTTTTTTTTGCCTTAATTGTAATTTGTAACAAGCCTTCAAAACACTTATTTGCTATGCTTTTGCATCAAACTGACTTTACTCTGTAAATCTATATATATTTTTTTCAGTAAAAAGATCAGTTATAAAATCTTTTGGCTTCTTGAACAGTGAAGCTGTCTTAGCTATACCCTGAGAAAGAAGCAAGGCCACATGAAGCTACTGAGTCTTACCTAATTGAGCCAAGTAGATCTTAGGATTACAAAGCTCATGTGTAACCTCCTGCTGAGCTTTCTTAAGGGTCAGCAGGTATCTTTTTAGGGCAGACTTATAAGTAGTAGTCTGTTGTACGCCCTGGCTGTGGTCACCAGAACTCACCCAGCTGCATAGGGGTACTCAGATTTCCAATTATTCTCTGTCCAACCAACCAAGTTCTCCCTCACAGGAAACTGGGTCATGACAATAAGAGACTCCTATATCTCATTAAATGTCTTTACCAGAGTACCACACTTCATGTTAGATGTGGTACAGAAGATCTGACAAAGCCTATTCAGGCTAATAAGGGGGTTCGACGGCTGTATATTAGCCCCCACATTATTTAACCTGTATTTAAATTATCTGCTTGGGTGGTGTCTTGGAACAGACTTCCATCCTCCTAGATTGGCAGAGATCAAATGCCCCCTATTGCTTTATGCAGATGACGCTGTTCTTCTGTCACTATCAAAAATAAGCCTTAAACGGCCTATTCATATAGTGTGGTGCCCCGCATAGCGAGGTTAATCCGTTCCAGATTAACCATTGCTATGGCAAAACATCGCTATACGGAAAGCAAAAATCCAAACTCAACGTTCAGTGAAGTTTCTCCATAGCGCTGCCATTTTCGCGCCCTCAGTAAGCGAGGGCAGGGCGCGAAAATGCTGCACATGGCCATTTTGGGCATCCGGCGGCCATTTTGGAACCGCCGATCAGCTGTTCTAGGGACATCGCAATGCGAAGATCAGTAAGCGACACATTCCAATTGTCACAAAGCGATTTTCGCCCTATTTAAACATCAGTATGCAATCGCATTAGCGATTGCAAAATCCGCATCGGTATGCGGATTCATCGTTAAACGGTGCGCTCGTTATGCAAGGCACCACTGTATGTATAACCTACAGTAAGAACAACCAATTGGTTACAAATTTTGTCAAAACCAAAATTATGGTTTTTGCTCAGTCTGTAACAATAAGAAAATAGACAATTAATGGCACATGCATTGAACAAGTAAAATGGCTGAAGTATCTAGGTATTATATTCCACCATAAACTTTCCTGGGCCGCCCACAGACAGTCCATAAACCAAGCAGCCGAGCACATGCAGAAAGTTATCTTGAATTTTTTCTTTATGGGGGGGGCAATTTATACCAGCCTTTATCCAAGTTTCTAAGCTCAAGATTCTGCCCAAACTGCTATATGGAATACTAACTTTAATTCTAGTATTTCACACAAGTATAGTGAGTGTTCTTTCAATTTTTCTAAGACCCATCCTTGGAATGCCAAGATGTGTCCCTGCAGATGCATTACGATTAGAGACTGGTCTCATATCACTAGAATTTAGTGCTTGGCTCTTTGCTTTCAGATATTGGAATAAGGCAATACATACTGATTCCGCCATGAGATATCTTAACCTTTTACAGAAAGAGGTACATAAGAGCTCATGGCTTAAAGATTTTCCAGCCTAACTGCATCTCTTAGGGCTCTCTATGGACATTCTTTGTGCCCAGGAACCCAAGGCAGCCAACTCTACCCTAGAAAAGCAGATTAGGGACATAGAATACTGAAAATCAATTTCAATGGCTCACAAAACATGATTCATCTTGCATTTTGGCCTAAACTTTAATATTTCTCAAAGGGCTAAGTATTTGGAGAATTAGATTATCCCAAAATACAGACACGGTTTTTCAAAAGCCCTATTTGACTGTCTCCAATTCGCAATTTTAGATGGGCGTTATTCCGGCATCTCTTATGAAAAAAGATTGTGTCCCTGTAATGATAGCAAAATTGAAACTTTGAAACACGTCCTCTTTGAGTGTAATCTTTACAGGAATAAGCCTATCAAATTTCTCAAGCCTATAATGAATGTCTTCCCAGGTTGGGCTCCAATTTGTTATATAAAGTATTAATTAACACAAACAAGATAACTACTGAATTAGTGGCCTAATTCCTGTTCTCTGCCAAAAGAATACAAAACACAATTCTTGACTTCTAACTCCCATCGTAAAAAAATGTCTGGGTAATCTATTTTTTTAACTTACGCTGTTTTAGCTATCTTGAAAAGTTTCAATTACTTCTATTTATTTTAAATATTACATGCATGTATTCTACTGAATCAGAGACCAAAAATATTGATTGATTGAGGCAGACCCTAGCCAGGCTACTGAGAAGAAGACCACACACCAGTAATTTTGGGTTAAGCACTATTCATGTAACATTTATTGATGAGACAGGAGACAGGATATGAGACAAAAGGTACCAAGAGCAGTCTCTCATACTTCCCACTCATGAGACACTCATTGATCCAAAACACCCTTCTGTGGCAGCTGTAGAGTCCTGAGGAAGGATGATGGGAGCAATCCCTGAAGCACTGTCAAAGCCCACCTGTCTCTTCCTGGCTCATTCTTCTTTTAGGCATAGAGCTCCCTTGTGGGCAAGCAGGGGACAGACTCTGGTTTCCTCGGCAGATACAATGTGTTGATATGCAGGAATGCTTCCTTTCATTTGTAAAGTTTGAACCATCTGCCACAGACATAGTTTTAGCTAGCCTTGATAAACTACCTTCTTCAACAATTAGGGAAATGTAAAACAAAAGTTGTTTTATTTTCACCTCTCCAACATTATTCTGGAAATGCGGATAAAACATCTTTCCTTTGTATGTCCTGTTGACTGCCCGAAAGCTAACAGTCAGGATTTAGACTACCACATCACAGAAAAGCAAAAAAATATATAATAACATCCATCAGGGGAAGAAAAGCATTATCTCTCTTCAAGAAAGCCCATGAAACTCTTTGAACAGAAGAAAAATCACGACTTCGGTTCAGGAAAGTCTGTACAAGGGATTTCCTTGGCAACCAATCACACAAGAAGGGTAGAGGAAATGTGTTGTCTAATCCAACATGAAAGGTGCCCAAGGACGCACCATTCCCAAAAATGCGGCGATGCAAAGACTGATAGTTTCCTTCTATAGAAGAGAATTGACTATTTCTCTTCAAGAATGCCCATGAAAGTCATTTCCTGGAAACCCAATCATACAGGACGGGTAAAGGAAACCCTTCTCCATAATAAAAGGCGCACTTTGAACCCCCCCTCCCAAAATGACGACGAAGCCAAACCTAATATTGTCTTTGAACAGAAGAGAAATCACCACTTCTGTTCAGGAAAGCCCACGGAAGGCATTTCTTTGACAACCAATCACACAAGACGGGTAGAGGAAATACTTCACCTAATCCAAGATCAAAGGCGCCTAAGGACGCACCACTCCCCCAAAATGCGACAATACAAAGACTGATAGATTCCTTCTATAGAAGAGAATTGACTATTTCTCTTCAAGAAAGCCTATGAAAGACATTTCCTTGAAACCCAATCACACAGGATGGGTTAAGGACATCCTTCTCCATAATAAAAGGCGCACTATTACTCCCCCCCCCCAAATGACGACGATGCCAAGCCTAATGTTGTCTTTGAACAGAAGAGAAATCACCACTTCTGTTCAGGAAAGCCCACGGAAGGGATTTCCTTGACAACCGATCACAGAAGACGGGTAGAGGAAATACTTTACCTAATCCAAGATCAAAGGCGCCTAAGGACGCACCACTCCCCCGAAATGCGAGGATGCAAAGACTGATAGTTTCCTTCAATAGAAGAGAATTTACGATTTCTCTTCAAGAATGGCCATGAAAGTCATTTCCTGGAAACCCAATCATACAGGATGGGTAAAGGAAATCCTTCTCCATAATAAAAGGCGCACTTTCAAACCCCCCCCCCTCCCAAAATGACGACGAAGCCAAACCTAATGTTGTCTTTGAACAGAAGAGAAATCACCACTTCTGTTCAGGAAAGCCCACGGAAGGCATTTCCTTGACAACCAATCACACAAGACGGGTATAGGAAATACTTCACCTAATCCAAGATCAAAGGCTCCTAAGGACGCACCACTCCCCCAAAATGCGATGATACAAAGACTGATAGATTCCTTCTATAGAAGAGAATTGACTATTTCTCTTCAAGAAAGCCTATGAAAGACATTTCCTTGAAACCCAATCACACAGGACGTGTTAAGGACATCCTTCTTCATAATAAAAGGCGCACTATTACTCCCCCCCCCAAATGACGACGATACCAAGCCTAATGTTGTCTTTGAACAGAAGAGAAATCACCACTTCTGTTCAGGAAAGCCCACGGAAGGGATTTCCTTGACAACCGATCACAGAAGACGGGTAGAGGAAATACTTCACCTAATCCAAGATCAAAGGCGCATAAGGACGCACCACTCCCCCAAAATGCGATGATACAAAGACTGATAGATTCCTTCTATAGAAGAGAATTGACTATTTCTCTTCAAGAAAGCCTATGAAAGACATTTCCTGGAAACCCAATCACACAGGACGGGTTAAGGACATCCTTCTCCATAATAAAAGGCGCACTATTACTCCCCCCCCCAAATGACAACGATGCCAAGCCTAATGTTGTCTTTGAACAGAAGACAAATCACCACTTCTGTTCAGGAAAGCCCACGGAAGGGATTTCCTTGACAACCGATCACAGAAGACGGGTAGAGGAAATACTTCACCTAATCCAAGATCAAAGGCACCCAAGGACGCACCACTCCCCCAAAATGCGACGATGCAAAGACTGATAGATTCCTTCAATGGAAGAGAATTTACGATTTCTCTTCAAGAATGGCCATGAAAGTCATTTCCTGGAAACCCAATCATACAGGATAGGTAAAGGAAATCCTTCTCCATAATAAAAGGCGCACTTTGAACCCCCCCCTCCCAAAATGACGACGAAGCCAAACCTAATGTTGTCTTTGAACAGAAGAGAAATCACCACTTCTGTTCAGGAAAGCCCACGGAAGGGATTTCCTTGACAACCGATCACAGAAGACGGGTAGAGGAAATACTTCACCTAATCCAAGATCAAAGGCACCCAAGGACGCACCACTCCCCCAAAATGCGACGATGCAAAGACTGATAGTTTCCTTCAATAGAAGAGAATTTACGATTTCTCTTCAAGAATGCCCATGAAAGTCATTTCCTGGAAATCCAATCATACAGGACGGGTAAAGGAAATCCTTCTCCATAATAAAAGGCGCACTTTGAACCCCCCCTCCCAAAATGACGACGAAGCCAAACCTAATGTTGTCTTTGAACAGAAGAGAAATCACCACTTCTGTTCAGGAAAGCCCACGGAAGGCATTTCCTTGACAACCAATCACACAAGACGGGTATAGGAAATACTTCACCTAATCCAAGATCAAAGGCGCCTAAGGACACACCACTCCCCCAAAATGCGACGATACAAAGACTGATAGATTCCTTCTATAGAAGAGAATTGACTATTTCTCTTCAAGAAAGCCTATGAAAGACATTTCCTTGAAACCCAATCACACAGGACGGGTTAAGGACATCCTTCTCCATAATAAAAGGCGCACTATTACTCCCCCCCCCCCAAATGACGACGATGCCAAACCTAATGTTGTCTTTGAACAGAAGAGAAATCACCACTTCTGTTCAGGAAAGCCCACGGAAGGCATTTCCTTGACAACCAATCACACAAGACGGGTATAGGAAATACTTCACCTAATCCAAGATCAAAGGCGCCTAAGGACGCACCACTCCCCCAAAATGCGATGATACAAAGACTGATAGATTCCTTCTATAGAAGAGAATTGACTATTTCTCTTCAAGAAAGCCTATGAAAGACATTTCCTTGAAACCCAATCACACAGGACGTGTTAAGGACATCCTTCTTCATAATAAAAGGTGCACTATTACTCCCCCCCCCCCAAATGACGACGATACCAAGCCTAATGTTGTCTTTGAACAGAAGAGAAATCACCACTTCTGTTCAGGAAAGCCCACGGAAGGGATTTCCTTGACAACCGATCACAGAAGACGGGTAGAGGAAATACTTCACCTAATCCAAGATCAAAGGCGCATAAGGACGCACCACTCCCCCAAAATGCGATGATACAAAGACTGATAGATTCCTTCTATAGAAGAGAATTGACTATTTCTCTTCAAGAAAGCCTATGAAAGACATTTCCTTGAAACCCAATCACACAGGACGGGTTAAGGACATCCTTCTCCATAATAAAAGGCGCACTATTACTCCCCTCCCCCCCAAATGACGACGATGCCAAGCCTAATGTTGTCTTTGAACAGAAGAGAAATCACCACTTCTGTTCAGGAAAGCCCACGGAAGGCATTTCCTTGACAACCAATCACACAAGACGGGTAGAGGAAATACTTCACCTAATCCAAGATCAAAGGCACCTAAGGATGCACCACTCCCCCAAAATGCGACGATGCAAAGACTGATAGATTCCTTCAATAGAAGAGAATTTACGATTTCTCTTCAAGAATGGCCATGAAAGTCATTTCCTGGAAACCCAATCATACAGGATGGGTAAAGGAAATCCTTCTCCATAATAAAAGGCGCACTTTGAACCCCCCCCTCCCAAAATGACGACGAAGCCAAACCTAATGTTGTCTTTGAACAGAAGAGAAATCACCACTTCTGTTCAGGAAAGCCCACGGAAGGGATTTCCTTGACAACGGATCACAGAAGACGGGTAGAGGAAATACTTCACCTAATCCAAGATCAAAGGCACCCAAGGACTCACCACTCCCCCAAAATGCGACGATGCAAAGTCTGATAGTTTCCTTCAATAGAAGAGAATTTACGATTTCTCTTCAAGAATGCCCATGAAAGTCATTCCCTGGAAATCCAATCATACAGGACGGGTAAAGGAAATCCTTCTCCATAATAAAAGGCGCACTTTGAACCCCCCCTCCCAAAATGACGACGAAGCCAAACCTAATGTTGTCTTTGAACAGAAGAGAAATCACCACTTCTGTTCAGGAAAGCCCACGGAAGGCATTTCCTTGACAATCAATCACACAAGACGGGTATAGGAAATACTTCACCTAATCCAAGATCAAAGGCGCCTAAGGACACACCACTCCCCCAAAATGCGACGATACAAAGACTGATAGATTCCTTCTATAGAAGAGAATTGACTATTTCTCTTCAAGAAAGCCTATGAAAGACATTTCCTTGAAACCCAATCACACAGGACGGGTTAAGGACATCCTTCTCCATAATAAAAGGCGCACTATTACTCCCCCCCCCCAAATGACGACGATGCCAAGCCTAATGTTGTCTTTGAACAGAAGAGAAATCACCACTTCTGTTCAGGAAAGCCCACGGAAAGGATTTCCTTGACAACCGATAACGCAAGACGGGTAGAGGAAATACTTCACCTAATCCAAGATCAAAGGCGCCTAAGGATGCACCACTCCCCCAAAATGCGACAATACAAAGACTGATAGATTCCTTCTTTAGAAGAGAATT
Source organism: Pogona vitticeps (assembly GCF_051106095.1). Lineage (NCBI taxonomy): Eukaryota > Metazoa > Chordata > Lepidosauria > Squamata > Agamidae > Pogona > Pogona vitticeps. Next base: position 73,509,481 of record NC_135788.1, on the reverse strand, counting down.
GACTATTTCTCTTCAAGAAAGCCTATGAAAGACATTTCCTTGAAACCCAATCACACAGGATGGGTTAAGGACATCCTTCTCCATAATACAAGGCGCACTATTACTCCCCCCCCCAAATGACGACGATGCCAAGCCTAATGTTGTCTTTGAACAGAAGACAAATCACCACTTCTGTTCAGGAAAGCCCACGGAAGGGATTTCCTTGACAACCGATCACAGAAGACGGGTAGAGGAAATACTTCACCTAATCCAAGATCAAAGGCACCCAAGGACGCACCACTCCCCCAAAATGCGATGATGCAAAGACTGATAGATTCCTTCAATAGAAGAGAATTTACGATTTCTCTTCAAGAATGGCCATGAAAGTCATTTCCTGGAAACCCAATCATACAGGATGGGTAAAGGAAATCCTTCTCCATAATAAAAGGCGCACTTTGAACCCCCCCCCTCCCGAAATGACGACGAAGCCAAACCTAATGTTGTCTTTGAACAGAAGAGAAATCACCACTTCTGTTCAGGAAAGCCCACGGAAGGGATTTCCTTGACAACGGATCACAGAAGACGGGTAGAGGAAATACTTCACCTAATCCAAGATCAAAGGCACCCAAGGACTCACCACTCCCCCAAAATGCGACGATGCAAAGACTGATAGTTTCCTTCAATAGAAGAGAATTTACGATTTCTCTTCAAGAATGCCCATGAAAGTCATTCCCTGGAAATCCAATCATACAGGACGGGTAAAGGAAATCCTTCTCCATAATAAAAGGCGCACTTTGAACCCCCCCTCCCAAAATGACGACGAAGCCAAGCCTAATGTTGTCTTTGAACAGAAGAGAAATCACCACTTCTGTTCAGGAAAGCCCATGGAAGGCATTTCCTTGACAATCAATCACACAAGACGGGTATAGGAAATACTTCACCTAATCCAAGATCAAAGGCGCCTAAGGACACACCACTCCCCCAAAATGCGACGATACAAAGACTGATAGATTCCTTCTATAGAAGAGAATTGACTATTTCTCTTCAAGAAAGCCTATGAAAGACATTTCCTTGAAACCCAATCACACAGGACGGGTTAAGGACATCCTTCTCCATAATAAAAGGCGCACTATTACTCCCCCCCCCCAAATGACGACGATGCCAAGCCTAATGTTGTCTTTGAACAGAAGAGAAATCACCACTTCTGTTCAGGAAAGCCCACGGAAAGGATTTCCTTGACAACCGATCACAGAAGACGGGTAGAGGAAATACTTCACCTAATCCAAGATCAAAGGCACCCAAGGACGCACCACTCCCCCAAAATGCGACGATGCAAAGACTGATAGTTTCCTTCAATAGAAGAGAATTTACGATTTCTCTTCAAGAATGCCCATGAAAGTCATTTCCTGGAAACCCAATCATACAGGACGGGTAAAGGAAATCCTTCTCCATAATAAAAGGTGCACTTTGAACCCCCCCTCCCAAAATGACGACGAAGCCAAACCTAATGTTGTCTTTGAACAGAAGAGAAATCACCACTTCTGCTCAGGAAAGCCCACGGAAGACATTTCCTAGAACTCCAATCACACAGGACGGGTAAAGGAAATCCTCTTCGTAATGAAAATCGCACTACGAACCCAGCCCCCCCAATTACGACGAAGCCAAGCCTGATGTTGTCTTTGAACAGAAGAGAAATCACCCCTTCTGTTCAGGAAAGCCCACGGAAGGGATTTCCTTGACAACCGATCACAGAAGACGGGTAGAGGAAATACTTCACCTAATCCAAGATCAAAGGGGCCTAAGGACGCACCACTCCCCCAAAATGCGACGATGCAAAGTTTTCTTCATTAGAAGAGAATTTACGATTTCTCTTCAAGAATGACCATGAAAGACATTTCCTGGAAACCCAATCATACAGGACGGGTAAAGGAAATCCTTCTCCATATTAAAAGCCGCACTATGAAACCCCCCCTCCCGAAATGACGGCGAAGCCAAGCCTAATGTTTTCTTTGAACAGAAGAGAAATCACCACTTCTGTTCAGGAAAGCCCACAGAAGACATTTCCTTGACAACCAATCACACAAGACGGGTAGAGGAAATACTTCACCTAATCCAAGATCAAAGGCGCCTAAGGACGCACCACTCCCCCGAAATGCGTCGATGCCAAACCTGCCTATTTCCCCTCTAAGGGGAGAGAAGCCAATGCTTCCCTTCGTGAAAAAATTCAATACAAGGATTTTCTTCATAACAACCCACATGAGATGGGTACGTGAAGTATTTCTCCTGTCTCAAATTTAAAACAGCACCCCTCTCTAAAAGGCTACGACGAAAGCCTGTTGAATTCACAATAACACGGGAGAACCTATTGCTTCCCATCAGCCAAGGAAATAAGCAGCCTTTGCATTGTCTCATTTCAGGAAGTGCCACTTATTGCGCAATTTTAATTTTGGGATGGGGGACATATTTCTCAGGCCCTACCAGGGTGGATGCCAAGGAAATGTTTTCCATGGGCTTCCCTGAAGAGGATTCAGTCAGTTATTCAGACTTTCTCTTGAGGTAGAGAGAAGAAAACAACTCTGGTAGACTGGGTAGTTTGTAGCTTCTAGGAATAACCGATTTGGAGTTTGGGATACAGCACACTATTTTAGGCAGAAGCGTGCATTAAATGGGTAGAAACACAGCCATAGAATGATTGTTTCACTTTCCCCTTACATACCCAAGAAAATAACTTTCCTTTTTTTCTCATTCACCTCTATTATGCAAATAACCCCCTCTTGTCCCTCCCTCTCCATTCCCAGCCCCACCCCTCCCCTTTCACAATCCCTCCCGCAATGCCCCCTCTGATCCCAATTGCATGCCCTGCCTAACACAAATCCCCCTTCATCCCTAACCCTTTCATCTCTCCTCCCCTCAAGCCCCCTCTATTCCCCCACCCTGCATTTTCTGGCCCAACACAAGCATGGTCCCTCCCGCCCACCCCGCTTTCTTGTCGGTCCCTCCTCGACGCATCTCCTCTAATGCCCATAGCCTTTTCCTGCCCACCACGACTGCGGTTCCCTCCTCGACGCGAGCCCTGTCTATCCCCCCCGTATTTTTCCAGCCAGCACAAGCGTGGTTCACCCCAACCCGTTCTGTAGTCATTCCCTCCATGACCGAAGTCCTGTCCATTTCCTCCCCCTGCCCCACAATTGCGACCACCCACAAGCCTGCACAAGTGTGGCAACTGAAGTCTCTCATTAGGAGGCATTTTTCTCTTTTTGCCAATGGTCATCAGCCACAGGTTGAAAGAAAAAAGAATTGCTGGATTATGTTTGAAGATGAGGAAATCTGTAAGTTTGTTAAGGTTAATAAAAGGGAGTTCTCCGGGCGTCGCCCTAGGAATTCCAGCGGACGTCTACTGTCTACTGACTTCTTGCTTCTCTCTAAAGTTAATTGCTTTCTCTTTGTTCTGTGATCACCTAAAGCGTTAGCCTTTTCCTTTGGTGATCACTACAGTCTAGGATGTCTCTCAGGCCTGAGATGTTTCAGGAGATGCAGAAGCTATTTGGCATATAAAACAGTCACTCCAGTTCTTTCAACCAAGAGTTCACGTGCTTGCACTTGATGGCTCACTGAGCTTTCGAATGCAAAGTGCACATCTCCGACGTTCTGCAGGGAGAAAAGACGACAAAATTGCAATGGTGAGAACGTTGATTTTCCCCCCCAGGAATAAGTACTTTTGCACTGAAATACTTCTGCTGTATGTTCACAGAAGCATTAAAGGCAACAACCCTGCATTGAGTTTGCATTTGGCAAGACAGCTCTAAGCAGAAAAACACACTGAAGGCACTAGAACCCTGACATTTCCATCCACAAAAAATTCGTCAAGAATATTAGAATGAGATATGTAGAATAGCTATTTAACATCTGGCACACAAGACTGTGAAGACAGTCCAATTCCAACCACCCTTTAATGATGTCCTGTGCAAGAACAGATTTATCTCTGCCACTTCTTTAATGATGCTTTGCTCACCAATGATTTTGTTTTATTTGATTGCTTTCCCTGATATATTTATAGGCTGCTAATTTGATATGTTGAAGAGATGGCTCTGCACTCCTCCATTGTTGTCTCAAAGGATGAATAAAACAAGGCCAAAATTTTTTTTTTTAAATGCTGTACATTTGTTTATTTTACATGCCTTAAATAAGCTTCTTTAAAATGAAGAACAAAAGAAATACTTCCTTCTAAGGTTTACCTGACTTATTCAACAGTTTCCAGTCAAAGAGTTTTCATTTCTAGAAGACAATCATAGCAATTGGCATGCTGTTTCTGCCATGTTTCTTCCTCGCTACTGATGATGCTCATTCAACAATCAGCACACAGACGTAGTTCAAAAGTCTGAAAACACAATGCACACCAAATAAACCAAAATGACAATGCAGAAGCTGGCAAGACATAACATGCAAAAGAATGTACGCTGTTAACATATATATCTTCATGTATTGCTTCATATGGAAAATATTAAATGGAGGAAAATATCTACCTCTCAAAGCATAAAACTCAAAAGGAAAGTAATCGAAAACTGTGCAATCTTTTCCTTATCATACCTTAGATCAGTGGTTCTTAACCTTGGTTTATTCAGGTTTTTTTTGAACTGCAACTCCCAGAAACCCCAGCCAGCACAGCTGGTGGTGAAGGCTTCTGGGAGTTGCAGTCCAAAAACACCTGAGTAACCCAAGGTTAAGAACCACTGCCTTAGAAGAAGGGGTTTTATCCCCTCCAGACACTTAAAACAATTAAACTCTCAGTGCTTGGTCTAAGTTCAAAAGCCCTGTGGAAATGATCAGTTTGGACTCTACAAGTGTGACTCCCCCCCCCCCCTGCAAGCTGGGACCTTTGAAAGGAAAAAGAGATAGAAAGAGGTGGCAGGCAACAAGGCAGACACTGGGCTGGCATTTTCTTCCACCCCATCTCTACTACTTATATTTGGCAAACTGTGGACTGCTCCAATGCTGGGGTAAAAAAAAGCAAAGTGTGCTGCTTATATACCGCCCCAAAGCAACTCTTCTGCCTAGTCAATACTCAAACACTAACAGCGAAATCAACACCGTTCTGGGGAAATGTATTCCTCTGAGTAACCAAGCAAAGCTAAACCAGTTGAAAGGAACTGCTGACCCAGGTTAAATCTTTTTTAAGACTCTTCCAGGTTCAATATTAATCAAGTGTGAAGCCTCTTACAGAGAGGATACACTGACCACTAAGTCATACTTTGAGCCAAGGTGATGCAAAAGCACATGCAGGCTCAAAAGCAGCCTTAAGGACAAACCCTATCCTGAGATTTAGGCAGCTAAGAGTTGTTCCCACCAAAAACAGTAACAGCTTCCTACCTCTCAGCTCTCCCCACAGAGTAACAGAGTTTCAGCGCTCAAGCAGACTTCCTCATAATAGCAGGCTGGATGACATGTTCCAGCCAGAATAAAACTGCTGCCCAGAACTGCTAAGCTCAGCCATTTCTCTGAGCTGGCCTTATATCCCATCACCTTTCATCAGAACCTGCAACCTTTCCAACCAATCAGGTGCAGACCTTTCTGAAGCAAGCTAATTGGTAACTTCTGGAAGAGTAGCTCCTGAGGTCACCAGGTGTGCCTAATTAGCACACCAAGGGAAGCAAAAAAAAAAAAATCCTCTCCAGTTTCAAGGCCTATAGATAGCATTCTTCACAGCCAAGATGGCTCTGTCATTGCTGGAGCCTTCTTTCTCTCTTCTCCATTCTTTTTGTAGCTGTGACATGAATAAGACATCCCAAATATATAAACAGGTAGCTATTACCTATAAGTGAGCTAAACGTGTAGGTACACTTGAATTCACACAAAATGCATTTGTGACTCTTTGTGATTTTTGAGCTCAAAATAAACTGCTTTTTTGCTCCAAGAAACTCTCTGGTCTTCCTCTGCTCTGTTTTCTGAAAGATGGTTAGAGTGGCAGCTTTCCTGGTGCCAAAACCCAGGAATCTCTGTGTCAGGGAGAGGGACTGAGTTTTAAACTCTTTTCAATTCCCCCACGGCTGTCACCAGGGAGGCAAGGGTCTCTCTGAAGACAGTGTGGTGATGCGCTTGATAAGCCCTCTGGCTGTACGCAGTCTTTTTGACTGATGGGTTTCGCGACGCTTCTCCAGCAGATCCCTGGTTCTAGCCCCTTTCGGGAGACTCTTCCTGAAGGGAAAAGCATTTGGTGCCCATCGGTGGAGGGGGTTTGGGGAGTCCAGCCCCGCCTGCTGCCACCTTGGAAGGTATACTGGGAAATGCCTGCTGAGGGAGGGACCTGGCTGTAAAAAGGTGAAAGGGGAAGTGAGAAATCCCTCGTAAATGCCATTAATATGATAGCCTCTGGTAATGCCCAGGGAACTTTCACCTATGTGAATGGCACTATGCCTGGATCGGTTCATGATGCACAGGTGCTGGAGGCCTCCAGTCTGCTTCCTTTGCTGGAGAGGTGGCCTGCCAGCCGAGGCTGGTGGCTGGGTAAGTTTAGTGCGTGGCAAATGGGAGGGAACCGGGAGGATTCATACAGATGCTGATGGCCATGTTTCCCCCACTCCAGCTGATTGGGGCTATCCTCTGTGGCCATTCCTGCAGACACTGTACCCCGAGGACCTCCCTGGATGCATCAGCCACTATAATGAATCACACAGGAAAACCAGAATGGTGGCAGAGTGATTCTTTGGGATGGTGAAAACGTGTTTCCGCTGTTTGCAGCAAGCAGGTTAAAACTTGTATCTGTTATATAATACATCAATGTTTCTATAATTTTGACTGTGGCTGGTATTTAACAACAACAACGATAATAATGATAATAATAAAATTTATATGGAATCATTCCAAAAAATATTATAATAGTATATGTGCTAACAGATTAACTTCTCTCCAAATTGGAAGACCCTTCATGAGAATGGTTAAATAAATATCTGACGCACTGTAGGGTGTTACATCTTGAGTTAAGTCTTTGTGGATCATGGCAACAAAACATATTTAAACAGGGTTCGTGGGTTAAGAACCGCTGATGTAGCCTAAATAAAATTTTCTTCCTCCAGCAGGCAAGCGAATCTAACCTCCCTCCGACTTCCGCACTGCGACCCCTCGCGGCGCTGCCGCTAAACGGCAACTTCCCGGGATCTGCAACAAGCCGACCTGAGACACCCCGCCCATCGCTGTTACGTCATAGTGAAGGGGGGGTTGGAGAGCTCCCTGCGAGCAGCGCGATTGGTCAGGATCGCCGTCGTTTCTAGATACAGTAACTTCAAGGAAGAGCTGCAAAGACGAGTCGGTTGCGTGGCTGCTGAGGGCCTTTACTGTGGAGCGAACAGGCGGTAGGAGTGCTGGGCTCCGAGGCCGCGCTGAAGCGGGACGCCTCCTTTTGAGGAATGCGCCGGACTCGCACAGGGAGGCGTTCCCATCGATTCTGGAAGGGACACCAGGCTTGAGGGGACGGGGGGGGGGCAACTCTTCTCCGTTTCCTGCCTCTCGGGTTGGCGGGTCTTTTGGAGCGAGCGAGGGCGAGCGGGCGCCGTGGTTTTTGGCGCCGGAGCAACGTCCGTCATGCGGTTCAGAGCCAAGATCGTGGATATCGGGTGCCTCAACCAGTTCACTCGTGAGTCTGGGAGAGACTCCAGAGGGGGCGGGACGGGGAGCAAATGGTGCACAGCAGGCCGTTAACGTCCCCCACCTTAGCGGCAGCCTCGGGGGGTCTGCAAACACTTAAAAGACCGGCAGTCCTCGTTGCTCCCGGTGGAGGGAAGGGAAGGCTTTCGTGTTGAATCGCTACTTTGGGGGGCGAGCGGGCGGGCAACGCCTGAAGAGGAGCAGAGAAGGCACTCGTTCTGGCTCCCCCGGAAAGGCAAGAGTGATTTGTGAAAGGCAGGTGGCCGCTTTTCCTTGGTTTGCCTTGTCCATGGGAAGAGCCTTCACAGATGGCGGGCTCTTCCTCGCCCGCCACGCCCCGTCTCACGGGATGGCAATTGTCCGCTCTGCCACCTCAGGAGCCTGCCCGTGTGGACTGAATCTGGTCCTTGAGGGACGTTTCTGGTTCTTGCAAAAGGCAAATGAGTTATATGGGTCTCCTCTCCAGGCTGAGTGTGCAGGAGGAGGGTCTCTTAGCATTAAATGAATAACAACTGTTCCACAGTGGTGGTGGTGAATTTGCCCCAAACTAATACAGTATTAACAGAGAGAAAGTGGGAATGTCCATAGCACTGTTAGTGGGGTAATTTCATACCAACATGAATTTCACCAAACTCTAGGAGGCAGTGGAAGACACGATGGCCTGGCGTGCTCTGGTCCATGAGGTCAGGAATAGTTGGACATGACTTAACAACAACAATTTCATACTACTTGCTCTTCAAACAAAATGTTCCTGGCTTTACCAGTGGATACATAAACATTTGATAATCGAATTCTGGGTTGTTGTTGTTTCAATCTGTTTGACTGTACATAAAAGTTTACTTTTTTTCTGAGATAGTACTGTAGGAGGTACCAATGTAAAATTCTGTCTCTGCAGGTGTGATAAACACAGTTGCCAAACTAGCCAAGACCTGTATTCTGCGCCTCACAGTTGACAAACTTTATTTCATACTCAGTGACAAAGTGGCAAATGGAGGTGTCAGCATGTGGTGTGAACTCAAGCAGGTGAGAACAAGTAGGAAAAGAGAGAATTCTGCTGTTCCCTATTCCTGCTCTCCCACATTTTGCAGTGTTAAGTCCAAGGCAGAATTCTGAAAGACTTTTAAGCATAATTGTCTCCCTTTCTTTTTAAAAAATATTTTGGTGGCCTCATAAAGATATTACCTAACTTTTCTCTTTCATTTTGCTCATGGACTACAAAGGTTAGCTTCTTTTTTGTTATTTCAGGAAAACTTCTTTGATGAGTTTCAGATGGAAGGAGTAGCTGCAGAAAACAATGAAATTTACCTTGAGGTAACACCTGAAAACCTTTCTAGAGCTTTAAAAACGGCACAGAATGCCAAGGCTGTGAAAATCAAGTTGACTAATAAACAATGTCCCTGCCTCACTGTAGCTGTGGAACTGGTGAGTAGAAATATATCCTAAGTAGGATAAGTAACAGCTTCTAAATCTTTTCTAAATGTAAAACTTTTATGTCCAACAGCTTAATTAGATTTAAACTGAGTTCCAACAGCAAGTGAAAATTTTTAAGATGAGCTGGCACACAACCAGTCTACTAGAATCACTTAGTTCTTTGATCCTCTCAAGTCAATCTTGTCAGAAAGTTCTGTTCTGTTTTAGTGGAAAATACCCTTTTTTAGGTGATAATAAACTATTTCTCTAAAGTTGTTTTGCTGCCCAGTACAACATCTGGAACATTTACAGTAAAATGAAGCCCACTTTTCCCTCTCCTGGCATTCCTAAATATCTCATCTTTGAGAATGGGTCTCTATATTTACTGAACCATTTTCTAGGACAAGTTGGGTAGAGTGGGATGTACTATCCAGTCCATAAAGCACTGTTTGTACAAATTTTTCAGCCTTTGTCTTGCCTTTGTGATCTTGGTAACAGTTGTTAGAAAATGACTTAAGCCTAAACGGTCTGTTTCTAAGATGGAAGCTTTGCATCACAGTTCAAATGTGTGCTTCTCAGCTAGTTCCATGTTACCTAGAATTTTATGGGTTCTGTAAGCGGAATGATATTTAAGGTGCTTTCCAGAACAACATGTGACAAACACCATAGAGCTGAATTCTTAGAGTGTTCATCTGAATGAAGAACCTATGTGAAAAGGGGATAATACTTTTCTAATGTGGAATGTTCAGTGACATCCGCTTTTCAAACCTGGAATCTGTCCTTGTTAGTTTTACTGGATGGGTGGAGGAGACAGTCTTGTACACACCTTCTGTTAGGCATGAATAAAACCTACACCAGACAGATGGCCAAATTTATTAGTTTATTAATGCAGCGGCATACCCTGTCTCCCAAAAAATAAGACCTAACCTGAAAATAAGCCGTAGTACAATTTTTCAGGATGCTCGTAATATAAGCCCTTTACCCCAAAAAGTAAGCCCCATTTAAGTGAAACCGCACCTTCTACCATTGTGCAGCAACCAGAAGAAGATGGCATGACTGTATTTGAATAAATGTAGATTGTTATACATGAAAACAAATTAAAACATTCTCTGAAAATAAGCCCTAATACATTTATGGAGCAAAAATTAATAAAAGACCCTGTCTTATTTTCAGGAAAATATGGTAGAACTCAGTTTTTAACAAACCCACCTCTCTATAGGTGATACAATTATTCCTTTCTGTATAGGTTACAGGTTAGGGACAATGGCTAGGTGTTACCTTGAAACTAAACTATGTACTGCTATATTTTGCTTGCATTGAGGCTTTTTGATCTGTTTCATACGGGGTATATATCCCCTATCTATCTGAGGACTGCTGTTTGCTGTATGTTTTTATGCCTATAAAGATGATGATAATGACTGTATTCGCGAAGGCTTTCACGGTCGGAATCTAATGGTTGTTGTGGGTTTTTTGAGCTCTTTGGCCGTGTTCTTCAGAACACGGCCAAAGAGCCCAAAAAACCCACAACAACCATGATGATGACTCTTTGGTCTCATTTGGTGGAAGTATGTCCTTACCCAGCCATTCTACCACTAACATTATTTTCAAGCACATACTTTTTACATTCTCCTAACTAGTTACTTGCAAAGGGATTTCCACCAATCTCTTCATATTTGCTTTCCCCAGAGTATCCCAGAGATAATTCTTTTTAAAGCACCAGCAGAAGAACATTGTACTTGCTGTGCACTCTCTGAAATTGGCCTGTATGAACAATTCTCACCTTCCCAAACAGTGCATCCATCCCAAGAATCCTGGGTAAACCCAGCTAGACCCATTTTACAGAGCTATAGGATTGCTATAGAGTCATTGCCCATCCTTGTCTCTATTGGGTTAAGCAGCTAGTCAGTTAAGAAAATCTGTTTTTACTCTTAAGTGGCTGGAGTGCCATCTCACTGTTGTCCTATTCTCCTTGGTATACAAAACATCATTTGGTTTAGAGAAATATTCTATCACTCTAATTGCATCCCCTTTAAGAAAATCATTAATGGCTCTGCACTCAGTATATGCTGTCAGCCATTTTGGTGGGGAGATACAATGTCCCATTTCACCAGAGATTCTGTATTTGTGAATCGGGATAGATCAAAGACGTTTTTCATTTTTTATTAAGTTGCCCTTCATATGGACATCCTAGAAGCCAATTTCCTGCTGGTATTCTTGGATCTATACGATACACCACCCTTGTCTCAATCATGTATCCTGCTTATGGGTGGTGATGTAACCGCTACTTATTAAATTACAAAATGTGCTTAGGCAGCAAAGAAGGTGCATGTTGTTGTTTAGTCATTAAGTCGTGTCTGACTCTTTTGTGACCCCATGGACCAGAGTATGCCAGGCCCTCCTGTCTTCCACTGCATCCCAGAGTTTGGTCAAAGAAGATGCATACCACATATTGAAATTCTTAAGGAAGGACTGTGTTACTTTATACACACATATAATCCTGATTGTATTTATATGTGAACATGTGATGTCAGTGCCTTGTATCTTTTATGTTGTCCTGATCTATTGTGATGACTTGTGGTTTTAAGCAATAAAGCTTGTTCACTATTTCCTTTTTTTAAAAAAGTGTGCTTAGGATCACTCCACACAATGCCAGCATGTATGATCACTAGAACTGAACTAAAGTGAATTGTTTTCCTTTCATTTCGCTTTCAATCTAACATGCATGTTGAAAGGATCCCACTTATCAACAAATTTAAAGTTCTCCCATTCCCTCATGGAGGAGAAGACAAGAGGTTTTCAGGGTTTTTTTAGGTCCCTTGTAATCCAGCACTGAATTAATTGAATGGCAAAACAATTTAGCACTATGCCACTTAAAAGTCTCATAAGTCTCACTGATTTAAGTGAGTCTGTTCTAATTGGGAGTAACATAAGGTTTAGCTCCTGGAATCTTGAATGGTGCCCTGACAAACTGGAGCCAGTGATAAAGGAAGGTCAGAACATCTAGACAAAAATAGTGGCATAAGGGGCTGAAACAACAGTTTTTTGTACATGACATATACATTGGGATGATCTGCATGTACAAGCACTGTTATTACACTGAAAATCAGGATTTTTTTCGTTCTTACAAGGCAGCCCTACATATACCTAACTAGAAGCAAGTATTACTGGCCTCATGCCAAGGTAAATGCATATAGAGTTGCAGTGTTAATCTTATAATAATAATAATAATAATAATAATAATAATAATAATAATAATAATAATAATAATAATATATTTCTCTCATATATGTTTATGTACTCTTTCTTCACCTCTAGCCTTCTTTATCTAGCAGTAGTCGCATTGTAACTCATGACATTCCTGTAGGTGTTATCCCAAGAAAGCTTTGGAATGACTTCATAGAGCCTAATGTGCCAGAGTTTGATGTAAGACACTTTTAAATTTGACAAGATTAAAATGCTTTAAGTTGTTTTAGGTTAAATGTCTTTGGGCAACAGAAGCAAATAGTACTCTATGCTTATATTACAATCTAGCTTGTACTGTAGGTTTCACCTGCAACTTTTTTTCTTGTTTTTATAATAATAGTGATGGTGACTTTAGAGTTACCCTTATTAATTTACCATTTTTGTAACAATGATGGTTGTTAGAACAACATGATTGTTTTTACACTTTGGATTTTGAAAACTGCAGTGCAAATTTGCAGATTTGTTCTTCATTTACTATATTTTACCTTGTGCACATCTGCCCATTTATAGTCTCCCTCCAAAAATAAAAAACAACAACAGCAGCAACATCCAGAAACAAAGAAAGCCATGTGGGCGTTACGTCTTTACACAATGCAAATGCAGGAGTAGGTGATACCTTTATTAAAAAATTAAACAATCAGCAAGCTTTTGTGGGTCAAGTCCACTTTTCCAGACCATGTACTGATATAATGCAGAAAATTATAAATGAGAGTCCCAAAAATTGTGGTGGGTGGTTGTGCTTCTTAGAGGTAAGTTTTTTTAAAAACAGCAAAAAAACAGGCTGCATTGGAGGTGTGTTTTTCAAACTACACCCTAGACAGCTGTTGGTTGGATGTCACTCCCAAACTACTCAAACAAAGAATTCCCGGGTAGTTTTCATGCCCCCCCCGTCACCCGCATATAGCTTTCTTTTGAAACATCAATGCTTCTGTTTGATTAGGTCTCTCATTTATAATTTTTCTGCATTATCCACAGCATATCAGTGCATGGCTTGAAGAAATGGACTTGATCCAGAAAAGCCTGCTGGTTATTTGATTTTTTTAGTAGTTTAGTCAATGTGTCACCTACACATGCCCATTTATAGTATTCAGAAGCCTGATGAGATAACTTCCTATTTTTTACATTTTTAAAGTTATATTTAAAAACCAACTACTATTCACTCCCTTGTCGTATCTACATTTTCAGTAGTTCAATTTGCTATCTCCTTTTTCTAAGCACAACCATACCTTTGTCCTAACAATAAGCAAGACAAAGGGCAGAATCCAATTGTCAGTTTATATTTTCATAAGAGACATTGCATATATTTTCCTGCAAATTGCTTCTCATTAGTCACACATACACCCAGAGATGCAGCAGGCACCTCATTATTGAGCAGTAATTTGCTGTCAAGACTTTTGTGGTTTCTCTTATGCAGATATAAATCTGCAATAGGATTCTGGACAGAGATGTCTTTTATTAGTTAATATTCAATAAAATACATATTTAGAAATTACTCTATTCATTTTATCAACATACTGCAAATATGTTATACAAAATGTATAATGCTTTTAACTATATTGAGTTTATTACATTAGGGCTGTTCAACATCACTGATTCTGTTGGAGAAAATAACATTCTTGCATGCAACCTAACTCTGGGTTTCAGTGGGAGGAGGGAGCTTTCACAAACTAAGGTGACTATCTGCCATTAACCAATTAGCAAAGCTCTTTTTCTTGCCTAAAGCTTGCTTCTCCTCTCTCCTTGTTTGCTTTGCTTCTGTTTGTTTGCTCTCTTTTCTTTTCTGATTTCCAACCAAAGCTGATATGTAATTCTCTGTTCATGACCTCCAACCATGTAGCTGCATGGTGGACTGAGTCTCCCACTGCAGTTCCCCCCTCCCGTTTATATTTTTGACTGTATTTAAAGATCATAACTGTAAGTAAAGATAATTTTTCTACTTAAGATTATTGTTATTATGTACAATGTTAGTTACTGTGAAGGGTTTGCATGCTGAGAATTTAAGTTGCTTATCACTCACACATTTTTTCTGCTGCCATTGCTTTGTTTTTGCATTCTACTTCCCATAATATTTCCCAAAATAAATTTCTGAGCAGGTTATTTTAATATAGTCAAACACTTCATTCACTGTATTGATCTTTTAAAATTAGCATATTGCCATCTGTTGGAATTTATTTACCCTTTACTAAATCAAAGGTACAGTGGTGCCTCACTTAACGAGCGCACCGTTTGACGAATCTGCATAGCGACGCGTTTTTTGCGATCGCTAATGCGATCGCATTGCGATGTTTTAGGTGGCAAAACATCGCATTGCGATGATCGGTAAGTGTTTCGCTTACCGATCTTCGCATTGCGATGTTTAGAAAATAGCTGATCGGCGGTTCCAAAATGGCCGCCGGGTGCAGAAAATGGCCGCCCGCAGCGTTTTCGCACCCTGCCCTCGCTTATCGGGCAGCGAAAATGGCAGCCGGATGGAGGATTCTCCGCATAGCAGTGAGTTTTTCCCCTATAGGAACACATTAAACGGAGTTTAATGCGTTCCTATGGGTCCCCCCCCCCCACATAGCGGCGAATCCGGATATCGACAATTTATCCGGAACAGATTATCATTGCTATGCGGGGCACCACTGTAAATCTTTTGAACTCCATATGGATACATGGAGCTATTAATAAACTAAATTTGAACTTGGCCTATTTTGGTTCCAGCAATTTGCTTATATAACAGGACTAAACCTGTGGAAGTTATATTTATTATGAAAAATTATATCTGTCACTAAGATGAATAACTTAATTTTTAAAAATATATACTGTAGATAAAACTGCAATATGGAAAAAACAACTTGCTTTCATGAACAGAAGGTTCTACTCTACATGGATTTCTCAGTGGACTAGGCGTAATAGGCAGTTACAGCAAAAACCTGCAAGGAGGTCTTTAGGCACCTTAAAGACTAACAAATTTTATTTGGCATAAACTTTAATGGCCTGCAGTCCAGTTATCTGCAAGGGCAACACAATAATGGAACAGAATACTCCTTTGGGCAACAGTGGTGAGCTTATAGGCCAAATACTGCCCAGGACATTCCAGGGGGCGTACAGATCACCAAAAATGCGGTAAATGAAAGAAGCAGTGCCTAAACATCTATTTCCCGTTCTGAAAAAAAATGCATTTGAAGGTGTTGGTGCAGGAAAACCCTGTGACATATTTAAAAGGTGAATCACTATTCCTGAAGGCTTCCAAGAGCTTGAATTTGCTTTTCTATGCTTTAAAAGGGGTGCCAGAAGAAAAAGCCTGAGAGATGTTAGGAAGATATGATTCATAGACACATTTTTCAGTGCAGCCAATCCTCTGTTTTTAGGTCAGCATTTTTTTACCTGTAATGAAGACCATGAAGAGTGTTGTGGAGAGAATGAAAAACCTCAGCAATTCTATAGTAAGTTGCTATACCCATAATTTAGTTTTATGGATGGGCAAAAAATTATCTGTATCTCTTGGGGTTAGTTTTTGCTTGCTTATTCTGTATCTCTGGGCTAAAGTAGATAAAATTTCCATTATTTAATTTTTAAAAAGTCATTCCATACAGTTCAGAATCATAGAGTTGGAAGATATCTTGAAGGTCATCTAGTCCAGTGGTTCTTAACCTTTGTTACTCGGATGCTTTTGAACTGCAACTCCCAGAAGCCCCAGTCAGGACAGCAGGTGGTGAAGGCTTCTGGGAGTTGCAGTCCAAAACTCCTGAGTAACCCAAGGTTAAGAACCAGTGATCTAGTCCACCTCTCTTCTTCAGTGCAGGATGCAATTACATGGTCCCTGAGAGATAACGATCCAGCCTCTGTTTATATATCTCTAACAAAGAACATCCTACTGTCTCATGAGGCAGCCCCTTTGATTGTTAAACAGAACTATTTTCCATGACTTAAAAACACTCTTCTTCTGTTAATATAGCCAAACACTCCATAGCTTTTGTAGCAGTTATGGGCTCATATTAGGATTGCATCCTAGGCACCTTGTTCCTTTTTACATGTTCTACTGTCAAATCAGTTCTCCCTCTTCTTAAACTTTGTTATTATTGCTCTGTGTTATATTTTTCTCAATTGAATCTCAGTGTGTAGGTTTTGGTTGTGTTCCAGCCTGTCCAGTTTGAATCCCAGTTCTGTCTTCCTTTTTCCTTAAAATACATATTTCAGTGATGCAGATTAGTCTGCATGCAGCAGAGTTAAAGCTGCCAAGAACTTTCTCAGCTCCTGTCCCTTTATTCATCGGATTGCACCAATAACCATCCCAGTAATAGGATTATCAAATTTGCAGACGATACTACACTAGTAGGACTTATCTCTGGGGATGATGAGTCTGCGTATCGGGATGAGGTATTACAGCTATCCCGCTGGTGCAAAAAAAACAATCTTTTATTTAACATCCAAAAAACCAAGGAATTCATAGTGGACTATAGGAAAAAAAGAGCAGACATTCAGCCACTGTATATAGATGGAGTTTGTGTGGAACAGGTGGTTGAATGTAAGTTTCTTGGGACTATCATAACAAATGACCTGACTTGGAGTGCAAACACCGCTACGTTAATCAGGAAGGCACAACAACGGTTGTATTTTCTAAGGATTCTTAGAAAGCAACAATTGACTGAGAGTTTGTTAATCACCTTCTATCGGAGTTCGATTGAGAGCATATTATCCTACTGTCTCTGTGTATGGTTCACGAGCTGCACAGTGGCAGAGAAAAGGGCAATTCAAAGGGTGATTAAGACGGCCCAAAACATCATTGGCTGTTCACTCCTCTCTTTGGAAGAATTGTATAAGAACAGATGTAAGAGGAAGATATCTAACATACTGAAAGACTCCTCTCATCTGGGATATCAGCTCTTTAAACTATTACCATCAGGAAGGAGATTCAGGGTATTGAAAGCAAGGACAAGCAGATTCAAGAACAGTTTTTACCCAAGTGCAGTATTGAGTTTAAATGCGGGGCCATAGGTTTTTGGTGGAATTTTAATTGCTGAGAGAAAACGGGGTATCTATATTTGGATGGTGAAAGTTGTGCATATTTTAACTTTTTTTTGTAGTGTTGTCCAGTTTTACCTTGGGGAAGAGCACCTCATTTCGTTGCACCCACTTGTGAGCGCAATGACAAATAAATTTCTTATGTCTTATGTCTTATGTCTTAATAGGGCTTATTTAGTGATCATACTTATGTCTAAGCTTCACTTCCTAATTAATGTGTGCTAATCAGTTTTCTCTGAAAAGGTCAAGCTGATTTGTTTTTCCTGAAACTCTGTTCCATTTGTCCATATACTGTAGGCTCTCCTGATGAATAATTTTTAAAGGATTTATTCCCATTTATTGTACCTTGTGGCCCAAATGATTAATTGTATTATCTGTTCTACTGCATCTGTCTTTATATATCTATAGTTCTGTCTCTAGACATTTTTTCAGAGACAGACTTCTAACTTTTATGCCTGTTGATATTCTCCTCTGACAGATTTGAATTGCTGAATACCTTTAGGAGTTCAGAAATCAAGTGTCTAATTTGCATTTGTTATAGGTAATAGAAGCAAATAAAAATGGAGAAATGAACTTGAAAATAGAAACGGACTTAGTGTGTGTTACGACTCACTTTAAAGAGCTTGGGAATCCTCCATGGGGTAAGCATTTTTAGTTCTCTCATGATATATGCAAAGGGAGTAGTAGTATAATATTAAGGCTACAGTCCTCTCCTCACTGACCTGAGTAAATGGGAAAGTTTAACTGATCAGAGTAGAACCTCTGAGTTCTGTGCATAGGTACTGCCCTTTAAACAAATACAAATGAAATAATGGCAACTAATAGGATTTTGTCCTAGAGGTTTTAATAATAGTTTTGAAAGAAAGTTAGGTCAAGTATGCATTTAATAGTTTTTCTTTCTCTCCCAGAACCATAGATGGAAGAACTGTCATTATAACTTCCAATAAAAGAATAGGAAAAGTGATATATAGCTTGTTGCTGGGAATTTCATGAGAGAAATGTTGCAGAAAAGAAAGGGAAGGGAAGGGATGTTATGATGGAACAGGGGTGGAGCAGCCCTATAATTTTGCCATGCGTACAAGGGATTTACAGTTGGTAGTCAACCAGAAATTTGGACCACCATGATTTTACTACTCCAAGGAAGGTTCCTGGCCTCACACTTCATTACAGCACATAGTTAGATTGTGGATTACTTCCAGTCTTTGTCTACCCTTGGACACCATGGAAGGATAGTAATCACCCCTGTACTTGGCATGCATTTGGGAGAACCTCGGAGGCCTTTTTAAGAGGCTCCTCTGCAGCTCTTAAGATGGATAACAAGGCTGGGATGTTAAGCAGAGGGACTTCAAAACATGCCCCAGCTCTGACTGCCTCAGAATCACAACAGCAATACATGCTGTTGTCTTTCTAAGATACTTGGAGCACAGTGTAAAGCTGGCCACAAGTTCTTATTCCAGTCTTGGGAAATGGGAAGGGGCTCATCTCTCTTGTGCTGCTTTACTGAGTTCTTTTGAAGTGCCTGAGGGGATAAATCCCCAGCCCGATAGACTCACTGCAACTCCAAGGCTGCAAAGAAGGTGGGGGTCTTCCAGAAGATAATAGCCCTCCCCATTGTGAAAGTAATGAACAAAAGTGTGGCTTCCTATTGATGTTGCTTATTACTTGAATGTTCTGCATATATCATTTTGGGATAGCATCCAAGGACGATTTTTCTTTCTACGAACATGTGATTAGTAGGATCAGTTTCTACAAGACACTGCAAACAAACCCCTGTGCATACCAATGCCTTTTGGTTACTTATTCAGCTCTGGGCTGTGAAGGTTGCTGGCAACATCTAATTGTCTTCTTGTTGCCGCTGCAGCCACTGCTTCTCAGCTGAATTTTCTCAGCAGCTTATGACTGTAGAGTACCTGAGAAGAGGAGGAAGTAGATAAGAGTCTAGGGGCTGCTATAGAGGGAGGTTTCTGTGTAAATCATCTCTGAGAATTTTGGATCTCTCCACTGGAACACCAACTATTGGAACTGGAGGTGTATTCTGCTAGTATTGTGGGTTAAGTCACCACCTTTCAGCTGTAATTCCTGTACATTAAATGGGAGCACACATTTATTGTGATCCTAAAGAATATAACATATTTGTGTACGCTATCTGATCATAACTTGTTTCCTAGAGAATGATTTGCACCAATTTTAGTTTAAGAGTATTATAGATATAATATATACTAGAACTATTGATTTGCTGAAAGAACTGTCTTTATCAGTTTTAGTATCAGAGGAAGGTTCTCAAAATTCAACCCAAGACAGAGACACCGAGAGCATGGTGGAGGCACGCATTGACATAAAGAGACTTCTTCAGTTGCTTGCAGGTCAACAAGTGAATCCAACGAAAGCGCTGTGCAGTAAGTGTTCCTTTTAGCTTTTTTTCAGTGAGCCATTGACTGCTGGATAGGGTAGTGTGTAAAGAGCTCATAAAGTAGAACTCTTGGAAAGAAATGGCAAATCTTATCTGTAAAAGCAATACAGTGCTGCCTCGCAAGACGATTGCCTTGCAAGATGAAAAGCCCGCAGACAATTGGTTTTTGCAATCTCTATGGTGCCTCGCAAGACTTTTTTTCTATGACCATGCTTTGCAAGACGTTTCTCCCCCTCCCTCCTGGAGCCGATGCCTCGCAAGACGAATACATTTCGCAAGACATCGCTTCTCGCGGAATGAATTATATTTATTTATTTATTTATTTTATACCCCGCCTATCTGGTCAAAATGACTACTCTAGGTGGCTTCCAAACATGCAAAAATATAACGTATACATATAGTAAATAAAAATATCAACAATATACAATAAGCAATGAACAACAGACATAAACAATAAGCGATTCTTCAAGATGGCAATATATCAGAAATAGTTAAAGAAAAAAGGTTAAGTGTTATCTGGAGGGAAAGCCTGCTTAAACATCCATGTTTTTAGATGGGTCTTAAAGATACCCAGCGTCGGGGCCTCGCGAATCTCTGGGGGCAGGTTGTTCCAGAGGCGAGGAGCCACCGCCGAGAAGGCCCGATTTCTTGTTTTTTCCTTTCAGGCCTCCCTCGGCATCAGGCTCCTCAGCCTCACCCCCTGACTTGATCGAGTGATACAGGTAGATCTTGGTGGGAGTAGGCGTTCCGTCAAGTATCGAGGCCCTAAACCTCGATATTCGTCTTGTGAGGCACCACTGTATTTAAATTTATTTGGGCCAGCATTTTTAGGGTCGGGCAAGTCACTTCAATGTGAAGGACCACGTGTGTTGCCAAGCAGTGTCAGATGGACATGTGGCAGCAGTTTAAAATGCAGCATGTTTGAGAAGGGGGATCTCAGTTTTTCCACTGGCCCACTTGCCCCAGGAACAGCTTTAGTTTCATTGATTTTTTTTCCTCTGGTGGGGAACAGAAGTTGGTAGTGCTGTGCCGGGACCAGAGTGTCTTGAGCAGATTGGTTTGCGTATCTTGCATCTCACATTGCCATTTCTAAACCTGACATGTTAGGCTTTGTGCCACCCTTTAAAATATGGGCTTTTTTTCTTGCAGATATTGTAAGCAAAAAGATGATTTGCCTCATCTTGCTCCATGAGGATTTTTCCCTTCAGTATTTCATTCCAGCTCTTGCCTGAACTGACTTAAGCAAAGAAAAAGGGGAGACTGCTATTTTGTAAGTCCATATCATAGCCGACGTCTGTATAGAAAAGTATATATTTTGCATCTTATTTTATGTCATATTTATATTTTTGTATCTGTATTGGACTAAATATGTTATTAAAAAATAATCCTTTAAGCCTTTATTGTTCTGGTGTTACTTACAAAGAAACAGCAGATTTTCTTTTCTCCATTTGGGGCATATTGAAATTGCTCTTCAAATCTGTATCAGAAAACAGAACACTCAGTGTTAACACATTCTGGTACTGCTGTGACAGTTTTGGAGGAGTAATACCCTGCTATGGAAACCGACTAGACAGTTATGATAGCATTGTGATAGTCATTTAGCTATTGCTTAGCAGTACATAATCTACTGTTACTGAACACGGTAGATGCTGATTTTATCAGGTTGTATGTGAGACAGAAGCTTGCCCAAAGTCACCAAATATCTTCCAGTTCAGATGGAGCATTTGTAGTTAAGTTTCCTCCATCCAGATAGTCTACGCCCCTAAACTACACTAGACCTAGGAATGTTGGTCTCTGTCCAGATGTTATAAGGAATTCTTAAGAATTCCCAGAAAGCTTTGTGATTTAATTATTTACAATATATTTCTGAGCAACTAGTTGTAATAGTTGTAAATGCTTATTCTCTGTTTCAGGTATGATGAATGATTAGTAGTATGGTTTTAGACTGGCAGACATTATTATGACATCAGAAGGTAAATGACATGGCTAGAAGAGAATGACACATCTATCAAGGAAACGATTGATCTACTTTAGTTACAGAGGGGCAATTGTAGTCTCAGTTTTTTATGACACTGACTTGGGGACCAGACAGACAAGAATACAAAAGTGAAGCTATTTTTATGTCAGGAATCTCTAATACATATCTATAGACAGAAAGGATAGCAAAATGCTTTTATTTGCAAAGTCATATTGCCTTATCTAGGCTGACTGTGAGGAGACTCGCCCAGAAGTAATGTGCAAATAAGGATAGGGGTAATGCTAGTTATCTCTAAAATATCTTAAGATAATTTTTGACCACTTTGGTTTTTTTATTGACAGGTAAGATGCTACTGTTTGGTATTAGAATGTGCATATTCTGATAACTGAAATACTCTCCGTTCTTATCTTCCATTGCAATGAAGTAAAGGGTGCACATGCCTTCTACAGAAAATAATGGGTTGAACTATCTTTCCATAGTCATGAATACAGCCATTTAAAAATGTATGCTGTGGTTTGTACTGTCTACCTATATATGAAGACTGCCAACATGGAGTGGTTACACTGCACCAGACATATTTTTTTTCTTCATGATCTCTGTGCAGAGACTAATTTGGAACAGTCTAGATTCTGAGAGATATAGTGATGAAGCTGTAGCGGAACCCAAAAGATGACGTCATTCCTGCATGTCAATCAGAGGATAGAGCAGGAGGGGCGGAGTCAGAATGACAGACAGTTGGAAGAGACAGTTAAGGACAGTTGGAATCAGGTAGGGATAGGGAGAATTGGGGACAAGAAGATGTGGAGAGAGTGCTAGGGTTTAGGAATAGCTAGAAGGGTTAAGAAAGGAAATTGAAAGAGTAAAATATATTGAACAAGCAGGAATTAACACATAAGCATAATATGAGAAATAGCAGTGATTGAATACATGATCTAATATATGCGCACCTGACGGAGTTATATATTTGATTCTCCTTATGATTTTTGTTCATTAATAAAAGAATATTTGATCAAACCCTTGATTCCAAAGTTATATGAGCAGCTCCTGTGTGTGGGAATTGTAGTGGTATTAGGAGAAATACCTGCTGGCAGCGAAAAGAAGGAAAAAGGTGTGTTTACCTTTTGTGGAGCCCAAAGGAAAGGGGGAACAAGGGGGATCGCCACAGAAGCCTTGCCCCAGCACCTCTCAGTACACATGCCCTGGATGGGACTCCTGCCTCTCCTACCCAGTTCAACTCCCCACAGTAGTTTCATTAAGGGTTGTTGTCCATCTTATGGCAGAGATGGAGCTCAGTTTTTCATTTTATTGGCTTTTTTGTCGATTCTTGCTGCCTTATGGTTTCATTTTTGTAACCTCCACTTTTGGCTTTTCTTTATATTAGCATCTATGGGCACTTCTTTATAACTTCTGGTGATAGATAGGGGATTCTGATATAACATATACTGTACGAAGTACTGGCTTTACAATTTAAGATAACACATGCTATTTGATTCATATGTACTTACACTAGTAATCATACCCTGTACCTGTAATTGAAATATGATTTCACTATTTCCTTGCTATAATGACATTCTATATGCATTTTTGTATCTGTACTTTATGTGAATAGTACTCCTGACCCCCCATCCCGCACAGAAACATTCTTACATTATCACACGCTGTTAAACTGACACAGCTTTGTGTGAACCAAGCTTTGTGTGAACCAAGGCCAACTCAGAATAACAAATTCACACTGCTCCAGGCAAGGTTGTAACTTCCTAACACCATGCACTAACACCCCAGAAGAACAATCTGTCATTAACATATTTAGAGATAAACTACACAATGGTTCACACATTTATTTATTTATTTATTTATTTATTTTATTTATTTCATTTATACCCCGCCTATCTAGTCAATTGTGACCACTCTAGGCGGCTTACAACATGCATTTAAAAAAGAAACATATAACAAACCACATCACAAATAATAATTTACATAAATTAAGATAGAATAAAAAAAAAATTTTTTTCCCAAAGATGGCGAGAAACGGGATATATTATAACAGAAAAAGAAAGTGTTAGGTAGAAAGGGGGAAGGCCTGCCTAAACATCCATGTTTTCAGTTGTTTCTTGAAAATACCCAGCGAGGGAGCTGCGCGAATGTCAGGAGGTAAGTTGTTCCAGAGGCGAGGAGCCACCGCCGAGAAGGCCCGGTTTCTTGTCTTTTCCTTCCGGGCCTCCCTCGGCGTCAGGCTCCTCAGCCTCACCTCCTGACTTGCTCGGGTGACACGGGTAGAACTGGGTGGGAGTAAGCGTTCCGCCAAGTATCGAGGCCCTAAACCGTTTAGGGCTTTAAACGTAAGCGTCAGAACTTTGAAGTCAACGCGGAACCGAATGGGCAGCCAATGCAGCGCGGCCAGAATAGGAGAAATGTGATGGTATCTTCGAGCTCCACTTAGGAGTCTGGCCGCCGCATTCTGCACCACTTGGAGTTTCCGCGTCAGCCTCAAAGGTAGCCCCACGTAGAGCGCGTTACAGTGGTCTAATCTTGAGATTACGAGCGCATGGACCAGGGTGGTGAGCGCCCCCACATCGAGATAGGGTCGCAGCCGGGCTATCCGCCAAAGATGAAAAAAGGCGGTGCGGACCACGGACGCCACCTGAGTCTCCATGGAGAGCGCCGGGTCCAGGTGGATCCCCAGACTGCGAACCCCATTCTTTGCGGCAAGAGTCACCCCCCCAAACGAGAGGGAGTCACCCAAGCCGCCAACAGTGGGGGCACCCACCCTCAAGACCTCCGTCTTGTCCGGGTTCAGCCTCAGCCCGTTCTCCTGCATCCATTCCAGTACGGTCCCCAGGCAGCGCTGGAGGGACAGGACGGCATCACCTGCAGTTGGAGTAAAGGAGATGTAGAGCTGGGTGTCATCCGCATACTGATGACACGACGCTCCACATCCCCTGATGACCCCACCCAGCGGCCTCATAAAGATATTAAACAGCATTGGGGAGATAATCGACCCCTGTGGAACCCCCACATTCACAAACCTGGCAGCCACTAACCCTGGGATGCAATTTGGTTATTTTTTCTCACGTCTACCATGGCCAGTGGGATGGCCCAGCAGGCACACATGGGGTTCAGGAGGCCAATAAGGGGATGCTGTGCTTTATTGTCCTTTGCATAAAATGCTTTACCAATGTATGATGAGGACCCCCGATCTGCCTTTAAGACGGAAGTCCAGCTATATATTTAATAAAAATAACAATTGACTATCATATAGTCTGATTTATGCACTATTTTATCTGTTTTTCCTTCCGGAGAATTGAAACCTAAAATTGGGTGGTAACACTGGGACTTCTAGCCTTGAAGGCTGTAGTCTCATTATAGGAGTAAGCTTCAGCTTTTGGGTGGACACATTCTGTGTTTGCTGTGTCTCTAGTCACAGGGTTCACTGTTTTCACATTGACTGGCCATTTGTCTATGAAAAGCACTCTACATGTAGCTTAAGCAGAAAAAGAAAAACATACAGTGGTACCTCGCTTAACGAGCGCACCGTATAATGACGAAATTGCATAGCGATGCGGTTTCCGCGATTGCTAATGCGATCGCTTACCAATGGCCCCAATGGGCGAAACTCACATAGCGAAGGTGTTTCGCTTACTGACCTTTGCTTTGCGACCCGCGGATCAGCTGTTCGGCGGGTCCAAAATGGCCGCTGGAACAGCCGAAATGGCCGTGTGCAGCGTTTTCACGTCCTCGGTAAGCGAGGGGAGGGCGCGGAAATGGCTGCCGGCTATGAGAAGACTTTGCTAAACGGTGAGTTTTCAGCCGATTGGGCTTTTTACTTTCCGTTTAACAAAGTTTTCACATAGCAAAGGTTAATCCGGAACGGATTAACCTCGCTATGCGATGCACCACTGTACAGTTGTGCATCTGAAATCCACCATGATGACCTCATGGTCAAGGACGAGGTCAGGTAGAAAAACTTTCAACCTGAACAGACATGTAAAAAGTCAGAAAAGAAGAGAAGGCAAACAAAAGCAATGAAGCAAACAAACAGGAAGAGGGGGCAGGGGTTTGCCTCATGCGTGAGAAAAAGGACTTTGCATTAGTGACAAGGCATATTTATATTAGGCCATGAAGCCCCCTTCCCATTGAAATCCTTTGTTAGGTTTATTTCCTCCAACAGCAACAGCTTCAGAGTTAAAAGACATATTTCCCCTTGCTACTCCCTCTTCTGGTACATTCCAAACTAAGTACTGTCTTTTGGGAATCTTGCTTGCAGTAGTCCTTTCCAAGCACTGAAACATTATACAGTAGATCTGCATGATCAAAACACTGGTTAAGCAGGCAGTTACACTTTCAGAATGATGGAATGTGAATCTTAATTCGAACAGTATAAAGGGCATTCAGAACTTTATGAATTAAAACATCCATCTAGTCCAGTATTCTATCTCCAGCAGTGGACTTTGAAATGCCTTTGGAAACTCACTTGATATGATGACCCTTTTTCTCCAAATGTTTTATATCCTTGGATACATTGCCTCTAAACATGGAGGGTCCATTTATTCTCTAGTTGCCTGTGCTTCTGTAGCATGTATTTTTGAAAGCATTAATAATCTTCTGTGGAAATAAAAATGATCATCAAAATAATTTTGGGATAATTCCAGTAGATGGTGCTGAAGGGAAGAAAACATCTTTCAGTTCCCCAAGTACATAGAAGAAAGCAAAGCAAATTAGAGTTTTCTTGTTTTCTGCTGAGTGCATTCTTCGATAACATTTAATAAACTGATGATACAGTTAGAATTCCTCCAGTGTCGGGGGGGGGAGCCCTTTGAGAGCTAAGGCTCCCAGCAGCAGCGTGGGGGGGGGACACCTCCAGATGCCTTCCAGGGCTTCTCTGTCTGAAAAGCATCCGGAGGTCCGCCACCACTGCTGCTGGGAGCCGAGCTGGGCCAGGCGATCCTGGCCATGCTCGGACTCCTGGATGGCCAGAATCACCCAGCGCAGCGCGGCTCCCAGCAGGAAAATGCTGTTTTAGGCTGCCATTAAGAGAAGTACAGTTTCCAAATCCTGTGAGGGTCTAGTTCCGCTCAATTTGGCACTCGTTAAGCCTCAACTTGAGTATTGGGCCCAGTTTTGGACACCACACTTCAAGAAGGATGCTGACAAATTGCAACAAGTTCAGAGGAGGGCAACGAGGATGACCGGGACTAGAAAATATGAGGAAAGTTTCAAATAATTGACCATGTTCAGCCTTGAGAAAAGAAGGCAGAGGGGTGATATGATAGCAAAGATATCAAAGACTTTAAAAGCTGTCATACGAAGGAGGGGCAGGATCTGTTCTCAATCATCCTGGAATACAGGACATGCAACAATGGACTCAAGTTACAGGAAGCCAAATTTAAGTTCGTTGTCGTTTAGTCGTGTCTTACTCTTCGTGACCCCATTGACCAGGGCACGCCAGGCCCTCCTATCTTCCACTGCCTCCCGGAGTTGTGTCAAATTCATGTTGGTTGCTTCGCAGACACTGTCCAGCCATCTCATCCTCAGTCGTCCCCTTCTCCTCTTGCTGTCACACTTTCCTAACATCAAGGTTTTTTCCAAGGAGTCTTTTCTTCTCATGAGATGGCCAAAGTACTGGAGCCTCAGCTTCAGGATCTGTCCTTCCAGTGAGCACTCAGGGTTGATTTCCTTTAGAATGGAAAGGGTTGTTCTCCTTGCAGTCCAGGGGATTTTCAAGAGTCTCCTCCAGCACCACAATTCAAAGGCATCAATTCTTCGGCGGTCTGCTTTCTTTATGGTCCAGCTCTCACTTCCATACATCACAACAGGAAAAACCATAGCTTTCACTATTCGGACTTTTGTTGGCAAGGTGATGTCTCTGCTTTTTAAGATGCTGTCAAGATTTGTCATTGCTTTCCTCCCAAGAAGCAGGCGTCTTTTAATTTCGTGGCTGCTGTCTCCATCTGCAGTGATCATGGAGCCTAGGAAAATAAAATCTGTCACTGCCTCCATGTCTTCCCCTTCTATTTCCCAGGAGGTGATGGGACCAGTGGCCATGATCTTAGTTTTTTTGATGTTGAGTTTCAGACCGTTTTTTGCACTCTCCTCTTTCACCCTCATTACAAGGTTCTTTAATTCCTCCTCACTTTCTGCCATCAGAGTGGTATCATCTGCATATTGGAGGTTGTTGATATTTCTTCCGGCAATCTTAATTCTTAATTTAAGTTGAATATCAGCATAAACTGTACAGCAATGAAACCAGTTACCTTGAGAGATGGTGAGTCCTCCAACACTGGAGGCATTCCAGAGAAATTTAAACAACCTACTGGCAGATATCCTTTGATTTGTATTCCAGCACTGAGCAAGGGGTTGGACTCAGTCTTATAGGCCCTTTCCAACTTCATGATTCTATGATGTTATGAAATAAAATAGATTACTCTGAAGATAAGAACCTTTTAAGTGCTAAACAGACCACTCCAAATTTCCCTATGTGAACAGACATTGAGCTAGGTGCTGGGACATTTACCTTTCATTTTATCCATGAAGTCCATGAGTGGCAATAAAAGAAAGTCACTATTACTCATAACACTTGTACAATATGGTTATAATACTGGCCTTCTTTTGCAACATTTCCATGGTGATTGCTGTGATCAGGTGTGTGAAATACTTTGTCATTAAAAAAAAACCATAGTATTATTTTGCAAAGTACTAGGTGTGTGTTTATTTACATCCTTGTTACATCTACTAAGCTAACAAATTCATCTCTCTCTTAACTCTTGGGACTTCCTGTCCCAACGTGCATCTGTCTGCCTCAATTTCTAATTTAGTTAGACCCTAATCTCTGTTCTTTATATATTGCATATTTTTGAAGTGTTGTACTGTCAGGTGTGGTTTTGCTATAAATCAGATTATTTGCTCACTGCTAAATTTCTGTGCTAGTGTTATAAGAATATCCCCAATGACTCTCACTTGTCTAAAATAGTATTCTGCCATTCCATGACCTAAAATATTTAAAGCGTTTTTACAAGCTTTTGATTCCAACTATAATTTCAGAAAATAATCTTGTACAGT
The DNA here is from genome assembly GCF_051106095.1 of Pogona vitticeps. Taxonomy (NCBI): domain Eukaryota; kingdom Metazoa; phylum Chordata; class Lepidosauria; order Squamata; family Agamidae; genus Pogona; species Pogona vitticeps. The sequence continues at coordinate 73,480,760 of NC_135788.1, read as the reverse complement.
GGGGGAGATAAAAGGATTAAAGAGGTTACATATTCATATATGGAATGCAGAATGGCTTCTATGACATGAAATTCTTTCCAGATAAATAACTGTAATGAAATTATTAAAGCATGGCTCAGGCCCTCATTCTAAAACTGTGGTCTCATTAACAGGAATTCCAATTTCAAAGTGGGCTATATTTTGAAAAATGTTTCAGTTAAGTACTCAATAACTACATTGGCCAAAAAACAATTGTGGGGTGGGGACTTTATCCTGGATAAAATCTTCATGTTTCAGGAGACTTACATTTGATGAAGGCAACTACATAATGTGTAACTATATAAATATATTAATCTGTGTTATGCCATCAAACAATTGTTCTGTCTGTCTCACATCCAGCCACATGGAAAATCCCTGGTAGAAAAAGAAAGATGGAATAAGGTGAATATCTACAGTAATTGTAATTTATCAGCCTAATAATTCTCCAAACTCAACCTGGACCAGTTTTATAAAGTTAGGCTAATTTCCTGCCAGGGCAGAACTCTCATCTAAGGGAGTGACATCAAAAAAAGTTATCCAAGTGTGAGGAGGAACTAGTGAGAACGGCTGAACCAAAAAGTGAGCCATCCCCCCACTTCTCTAAAGCTGAGGGATCCTGCACCATCTTTGCTGCTTTACCTGTGATAGTTAATATCTTGACTATAGGTGAAGGCGTGAAGTCAGAGAGAGAGGAAGATGGAACCACCTCAGTGTGAAAGGAACAGCCAATACTAGAAGGTTTTCTGATAATGGGGGAGGCTAAAGATGTGAGGGAGATAGGAGGGATGAAGAGGAGTTGGGGTTCAGAGAAGTGGGAGAGTCCTGAGGTAGAGAAAGAAGGAGGAGAGGAACTGCCATTGAGGCAGGGCAGAAGGACCTATGGGAGACAAAATTCCTTCATTTCCAACTTGGATCACAAGCATACCAATTCAAAAGACTCTCATTTGGCCTTGCACCAGCTCCGAGAGTGTTTACCAAGTGCATGGTGCACTTCCCATACCAACTTTACTATAGAGCGACAGTTCCAGCAACCTCATCCGTGAATACAAGTCACTACTGATGCCAGTCACACCGGCTTGGGGGCTCATTGTAAATCCCTTACAGTCTACGCCAAATGGTCTCACAGAGAAAAACTGCTCCACATAAACAAGATGGAGCTATTAGCCATTATAGAGTCCTGCAAGGCTTTCAGAAACTTTCTTGTAGGAAAAAATGGTACAGATCGCCACCGACAACACCATGGCGATGTACTACATTCTAAATCAAGGTGGCACCCACTTCCCAGGTCTCCTCTACCTAGCGGTCGACCTCTGGGAGTGATGTCTGCAATATCACATCTGTCTCACAGCCTTACACATTGCTGGTCAAGACAACGACCTAGCAGACTCGCTCAGCCATACAGATGCCCACGCTCACGAGTGGGAACTAGATCAATCAGTATTCTGCCAACTATGCAAAAAATGGGGCACACTGACTCTCGATCTCTTTGCCTCCTGAGCGAATTGCAAATGGCAACTATATTGCTCCAGAGCAGGAATAGGAAAATATTCCCAAGGAGATACGTTTGTCGGCCATTGGCCCAAGACTCTTACCTACCTTTTTCCGCAGTTCCCTTTCCTCCACAAAGTTGTCATCCGTCTACAACAGTGATCAGGGAACAGGGGTAAATCACCCCAAATGGGGTAAAAGTGAAAATCTTGTGGGTAATGAGCAGAGCGCTACCCCCCATCCTCCCACCCCACCCCCTGCAGCCAAACCTCAAATTGTAAGGCACCTCTCCCTGTTACTTCCTTGGGTGTGGCAGGTGTCTTTTAATTTCGTAGCTGTTGTCACCACCTGCAGTGATAACTGAGCCCAAGAAAGTAAAATCTTTCACTGCCTTCATATCTTCCCTTTCTATTTGCCAGATGGTGATGGGGCCAGTGGCCATGATCTTGGTTTTTTTAATGTTCGGCTTCAGACCATTTTTTGCACTCTTCTCTTTCACCCTCATTAAGAGGTTAATTCCTCCTCACTTTCTGCCATGTTTTTGCATAGTCAATGAAGCAGAAGTAGATGTTTTTCTGGAACTCTCTGGCTTTCTCCATAATCCAGTGCATGTTAGCAATTTGGTCTCTAGTTCCTCTGCCCCTTCGAAATCCAGCTTGGACTTCTGGGAGTCCTCAGTCCACATACTGCTGAAGACTGCCTTGGATGATTTTGAGCATAACCTTGCTAGTGTGTGAAATGAGTGCAATTGTACAGTAGTTGGAGCAATCTTTTGCACTTCCCTTCTTTGGGATTGGGATGTAGACTGATCTTTTCGAATCTTCTGGCCACTGCTGAGTTTTCAATTGGTGATGATAAAAAAAATAGTGCACTGGTCCTTTGATATTGGGCTGTGGCACCAGGGTGGGTGACATGACCTTTAACCTGGTTTGTTCCTTTTTGCACACCACACACAGAATGATTAAAGTGGTAAGGAAATCCTCCTCCCCAACTCTGCATGGGCTGTCTCTAGCAAGCATGCCATTGCTAGCACCACTCTGGTAGCCATTGATGATGATTAAATGCGAGCTAGCAAAAATTTAATGCAACTTGCTAGGCACGTTGGACACCTTACTACTTCCGATACCACCCCATGGCTGGAGTGCAATGTGTTCCAGAAAATATAGCGCACATCTTTATTAAATTTGATGCATCCTGCTAGTTTGGTACACAACCTGTGTAGATTCAATAATACAGTATTTTGAATTCAAATAACATATGATTTCCTTCCTTTCAAATCAAGGGGGGTAATGTCAGTGTATATAATTTTTTTTGGAGGGGAAGGTAAAAATGTTCCCTGACCCCTGGTCTACAACAAGACAAAACCAATGCCATCATTATAGCCCCTTGGTGGTCGAGACAGACTTGGTTCCCAGTTCTCCGCAATCTCTCATCAGACATCCACCATTTCCCCTGCCTGCCACACCTCCTCACATAGAACAACTCCCAAGTCCTGCACCCGGAATTACCTGTTCTGCACCTGCCAGCATGGAGGATTCTCCGTCGTTCTTCATAATGCCAAAAAACCGTCCACAAGGAAAGCCTACCTGTACAAATGGAAGAAATTTCAATCCTTTACCAAATCTTTATCATCCTCTTCCATCAATCCATCACTTTCCACTGTTCTCCGCTTCCTCCTACATCTCAAACCAAAGGCCTCTCCATCTCATCCTTGAGAGTCTACCTTTCGGCAATAATATCCTACCAACCTCCAAATTCTCTAGCAGCAAACATCTTCAAACATCCAAAAACGAGACATTTTCTGGAAAGTCTCTTTCATATCTACCCCGATACTTTACCTCCCTCTCCACAATGGTTGCTAACTCTTCTTTTGAAACAGCTTGCCAGAGCTCCTTTTGAGCCATTAGCTACAACTGACTTAAGACTCCTCACCTTTAAAACAGCTTTTCTTGTAGCCATCACCTTAGCTCAATGAGCTAGTGAATTGGCAGCTTTATGCTACGATTATCCTTATCTACAATTTTTCCCAATAAGATGAAGTTATTCATGAACATTTCCTTCCTCCCCAAAATTGTCCCTCAATTTCATCTTACCTAGCTTATTGTCCTTTCTTCATTTTTTCCATCACCTTCTTCAAACCAAGAAAAAAAATACTTCATACGTTGGATGTCAAAAGTGCTCTTGCTTTTTATCTCCAAAGTACCCAACCTTTTAGAACAGGGGTCTCAAACATGAGGCCCGGGGGCCATTTGTGGCCCGCCGGATGATAGTTTGTGGCCCCCACCTTGCCTGCCCCTCGAAGCACCCACGCATCCTCTGCTGTCAAGAGTTTAAAAAAGCCTCACCTCGTCTCGCTCACTGGCTCTCCCCCAAGACAGTGCCTCTTGCACCACCACCCCCAATCTGGAACTGCAGCCTGCCAGCCAGCTCGCCTGTCTGCCAGCTGGCAGGCTGCAGTTCTGGATGGAGGGTGCAAGAGGCACTGTCTTAGGGGAGAGCTGGCAAGCGAGGCACACTGTTGGCCTTTTTTCCCAAGCGCCCGAGCCACCGCCAAGTGATGCCTGAGAGCGGAGCTTGGTCCCATCCTCAAAGAAGAGTGCTTCCAAGCTGCCAACAGCAGCTGCCACCGCTCCCACCTCTTCCAGGGAAGCGGCTCTCTGGCTCTCTTTCTCGCCACCCCCAGCACCAGCCTGACCAACGGCTGCCTCAGCGCCTGGCACTGCTTCCTCCTCCTCCTCCTCCAGCTGCCTCAGCTCTGGAGGCTGCCTGGGCTCGCCTCACAAAGTCTGCTCCTCAGTCATGGTGGGGGTAGCTGCTGCTGCTGAGTGTGCCTTTTTTTGAGGGGGGCCCTCGGAGTAAGGTTGCCAGACCTCTCTCTCTCTGTGTGTGTGTATGCGCGCGAGTGTGTGCGTGCACGTATGCATGCGCGCACCTGTGGGGAGGCCCATGCTGTTCTGTTTAATTTCGCAGGTACTGATGGGGGCTTTTCTCCTTTGGCAAGGCGATTCTGTGATGGTCTTTTAAAAAATTTGTATGTCATGTCCTCTCTCCCCCCCCCCCCGTAGCTAGGCAGTCGCCGGCACTCTCTCCCTTCTCCCCTTCTTCATCCTGCTGCTGGTGGTGGTGGTAGTGAAGAAGGAGCCAAAGGGGATCGTGGCTAGCGACGACCAGATGAAGGCTCAGCCTGACTGTTAACTGCCTCTCAGTTTGCAGAGATACAGACCAGATTGTGACCTCATTCTGACATCAGAGGATTCTGACCTATGGCTAGACTGGTTAGGAAAACTGTGGGAATTACAGTCAAAGAAAGCAACTTTATCAAGCCCTGATTGGAATGTGATGAGCTTGCCCAAAGGGACACAGGCCAGCTCTTCTTTCCTAAAGGTACAGTGGGAAATCCAGCTCCCAACCTCTGGCATCACAACCACTCTTCGCAACAATACCCAAAGAAACCTATAGTGTGAACCAAAAGCCTTTTTCCAAGAGAAAAGCAAAAATACAGATCCGAAACCCTGGGGATCACTCGTTACCTGATGTGTGTCATCCTAAATTACAGGACATATTTTCCCTATCAATAGCTTAATTGAAAATAAAGAATTAATAATTCCAAGAGCATCTTTAAAGAAAAAGGGTAGTTATCTATTAGTACAAGGGGGTCTCTCCTTCATGGATTGCTGCCTTGTCGTGGCGAAGGGGCTTGAGTAACTCAGAGAAGCTATGGGCTATGCCGTGCAGGGACACCCAAGACGGACAGGACATAGTGGAGAGTTCTGACTAAATGCAATCCACCTGGAGTAGGAAATGGCAAGCCACTCCAGTATCTTTGCCAAGAACGCCCCATGATCAGAAACAAAAGGCTAAAAGATATGACGCTGGAAGATGGGCCCCTCAGGTCGGAAGGCGTCCAACATGCTACTGAGGAAGAGTGGAGGACAAGTACAAGTAGCTCCAGAGCTAATGAAGTGGTTGGGCCAAAGCCGAAAGGACGCTCAGCTGTGGACGTGCCTGGGCAATATCGAAATCAGATTGATTATATTCTCTGCAGGCAAAGATGGAGAAGCTCTATACAGTCAGCAAAAACAAGACCTGGAGCTGACTGCGGTTCTGATCATCAGCTTCTCATAGCAAAATTCAAGTTTAGACTGAAGAGATTAGGAAAAACCACTGGGCCACTCAGGTATAATCTAAACCAAATCCCTTATGAATACACAGTGGAAGTAAAGAACAGATTTAAGGAACTAGATTTGGTGGACAGAGTGCCTGAAGAACTTTGGATAGAGGCTCGTAACATTGTCCAGGAGGCAGCAACGAAAACCATCCCAAAGAAAAGGAAATGCAAGAAAGCAAAGTGGCTGTCCAACGAGGCCTTAGAAATAGCAGAGAGGAGAAGGGAAGCAAAATGCAAGGGAGATAGGGAAAGTTACAGAAACTTGAATGCAGACTTCCAAAGAATAGCAAGGAGAGACAAGAGGGGCTTCTTAAATGAACAATGCAAAGAAATAGAGGAAGATAACAGAAAAGGAAAGACCAGAGATCTGTTCAGGAAAATTGGACATATTAGAGGAACATTTTGCGCAAAGATGAACATGATAAAAGACAAAAATGGGAGGGACCTAACAGAAGCAGAAGACGTCAAGAAGAGGTGGCAAGAATACACAGAGGAATTATATCAGAAAGATTTGGATATCCCGGACAACCCAGACAATGTAGTTGCTGACCTTGAGCCAGACATCCTGGAGAGCGAAGTCAAGTGGGCCTTAGAAAGCCTGGCTAACAACAAGGCCAGTGGAGGTGATGGCATTCCAGTTGAACTATTTAAAATCTTGAAAGATGATGCTGTTAAGGTGCTACATTCAATATGCCAGCAAGTTTGGAAAACTCAACAGTGGCCAGAGGATTGGAAAAGATCAGTCTACATCCCAATCCCAAAGAAAGGCAGTGCCAAAGAATGCTCCAACTACCGTACAGTTGCACTCATTTCACACGCTAGCAAGGTTATGCTCAAAATCCTGCAAGGTAGGCTTCAGCAGTATGTGGACCGAGAACTCCCAGAAGTACAAGCTGGATTCCGAAGAGGCAGAGGAACTCGAGACCAAATTGCTAACTTGCGCTGGATTATGGAGAAAGCCAGAGAGTTCCAGAAAAATATCTACTTCTGCTTCATTGACTATGCGAAAGCCTTTGACTGTGTGGACCACAGCAAACTATGGCAAGTTCTTAAAGAAATAGGAGTGCCTGACCACCTTATCCATCTCCTGAGAAACCTATATGTGGGACAGGAAGCAACAGTTAGAACTGGTCATGGAACAACTGAGTGGTTCAAAATTGGGAAAGGAGTACGGCAAGGCTGTATACTGTCCCCCAGCTTATTTAACTTATATGCAGAATACATCATGCGGAAGGCTGGACTGGAAGAAACCCAAGCCGGAATTAAGATTGCCGGAAGAAATATCAACAACCTCCGATATGCAGATGATACCACTCTGATGGCAGAAAGTGAGGAGGAATTAAAGAACCTTGTAATGAGAGTGAAAGAGGAGAGTGCAAAAAACGGTCTGAAACTCAACATCAAAAAAACTAAGATCATGGCCACTGGTCCCATCACCTCCTGGGAAATAGAAGGGGAAGATAGGGAGGCAGTGTCAAATTTTATCTTCCTGGGCTCCATGATCACTGCAGATGGAGACAGCAGCCCTGAAATTAAAAGGCGCCTTCTTCTTGGGAGGAAAGCGATGACAAATCTTGACAGCATCTTGAAAAGCAGAGACATCACCTTGCCAACAAAAGTCCGAATAGTCAAAGCTATGGTTTTTCCTGTCATGATGTATGGAAGTGAGAGCTGGACCATAAAGAAAGCAGACCGCCGAAGAATTGATGCCTTTGAATTGTGGTGCTGGAGGAGGCTCTTGAGAATCCCCTGGACTGCAAGGAGAACAAACCTATCAGTTCTAAAGGAAATCAACCCTGAATGCTCACTTGAAGGACAGATCCTGAAGCTGAGGCTCCAGTACTTTGGCCATCTCATGAGAAGAAAAGAGTCCTTGGAAAAAACCTTGATGTTAGGAAGGTGTGATGGCAAGAGGAGAAGGGGACGACCGAGGATGAGATGGCTGGACAGTGTCTGCGAAGCAACCAACATGAACCTGACACAACTCCGGGAGGCAGTAGAAGACAGGAGGGCCTGGCGTGCTCTGGTCCATGGGGTCACGAAGAGTCGGACACGACTAAACGACTAAACACAAACACAAGGGGGTCTGAAAGCTTTTCAGAACAAAGTTATTTTTAAGGTCCTCCTCACTCCTCTAGGTCCCTCACTCAGGGCCTCCTGAATTCCTGCCTAACTCTCTATCCACTAAGACACCATATCTGTAAACAGGTCATAAAGCCCACCTTCAACCCTCAACTTGACCTTACAGGAAGATCCATCCTGACCAGATGAAGGCTCTGCCTGATTGTTAACTGCCTCTCAATTTGCAGAGGTACAGACCAGGTTGTGACCTCATTCTGACACTGGAGGATTCTGACCTATGGCTAGGCTGGTTAGGAAAATTGTGGGAATTACAGTCAAAGAAAGCAACTTCATCAAGCCCTGATTGGCACGTGATGAGCTTGCCCAAAGTGGCACAGGCCAGCTCTTCCTCCCTAAAGGTACAGTGGAAAATCCATTTCCCAACCTCTGGCTCCACAACCATTCTTCGCAACAATACCCAAAGAAACCAATAGCGCAGGGGTTTCAAACATGCGGCCTGGAGGTAATTTGCGTCCTGCTGGATGATAATTTGTGGCCTCCGCCTTGCCTGCCCCCCCAAAGCACCCACACGTCCTCTGCTGTCAAGAGTAAAAAAAAAGCTTCACCTCGCTCGCTGGCTCTCTCCCAAGACAGCGCCTCTTGCACCCTCCATCCAGAACTGTAGCCTGCCAGCCAGCCTGCCTGTCTGCCAGCTGGCAGGCTGCCGTTCCAGGTGGAGGGTGCAAGGGAGCTGTCTTGGGGGAGAGCCGCGAGTGAGGCATGCTGCCGGCCCTTTTCCCCAAGCTGCTGCCGCACAATACCGGTGGGGGCTTTTCTCCTTTGGCAAGGTGAATTCTGTGAGGGTTTTTAAAAATTTTATGTCATTCCCTCCTCCCCCCCAGCTAGGCGGCTGCCGGCACTCCCTCCCTTCTTCACTTCTTCATCCTGCTGCTGCTGCTGGTGGTGGTGGTAGAGAAGGACCTGGAGGGGGCAGTGGCCGGCGACGAGGGTTTGCAAGCCCCTCCTCCTCTTCAGAGCCCCAGACGGGCTAAGGAAACTCCTGGGTGGCTTCCTCGGGCTCTTGCTCCAGCCTCACCCAGACTCTGCCTCCAGCGGCCCCCAAGTAAATTGAGTTTGAGACCCCTGTTTTAGACAGTCATCTTGTCTCTTTATAAGCCATCAGCTACCTACAAAAGGCTGTCCGGTGACTTCCCAATCTATCTCCAGATGGGTCGCCTTTACCATTCATTTGGCTTATCAGCTTGCTCGACAACCAGCCCCTAGAGTGGTTTGCCCTTACTCCACCAGGGCAGTGGTAGTCTCTACAGCCTTTCTCCATGGTGTACCTCTTCTGGACATCTGTGCCTCTGCCACTTGGGCACAGCCATCCATGTTTAACTGTCATTATAGACTTGACCTCTGGCAGAAGTCTGATGTGGCATTTGGACATGCTGTTCTAAACTCTACCTTGGCGTGTCACCCTGTCTCCAGCTAAGACAGCTTTTTAGTCACCCCTGGTGTGATTCACAGAGGCAACGAAGAAGAAGGATGGGTTACCCACCTGTAATTGTAGTTCTTTGAGTGGACCTCTGTGATTAGCACATCCAGCCCATCCAGACCTCTGTCACACCACTGTTTGCTTACTATTAAGCGGTGGTTAACACAACTGAAAGGAGACGCTTGGCACCAAGGTACTTATGTGGGTGGGGAGAGGCATATTCTAATATGTTTATTGCTACCGCAGAAGCTCTAGAATCTCCTGATGAGGCTCTGCACAGGTGTGGATCACCCAGGGTGTGAATCACAGAGGTCCACTTGAAGAACCATTACAGGTGAATGACCACTTGATTCGTTATTGTGCAGCTGCCTCCCTGATTTTGTCCATCCTCAGATGGTATTGCTACTTCCCTGTGAATGAATTTTTTATTCCTGACTCCGAAGAGAGCACAGCTGAGGAATAAAGCTGAGGCAGATGCAGGGAACTTACAACCAGAGGGAGCAAACAGGAGATTCCCAGGGGAGTCCAAGGGGGAGGCCCCTAACAATTTTTTTTTGTTCTTTGGATACAGTTATGTTACCTGAAGGATTAATATTCTTTATATCCTGGGGATAGGGGCCAAGAGAAGAGGGAGGGAGCTTGACAAGAATAATGACAGGAAGACAATACACAAAACTGTTAGGTTTATAACACTATTCATGTAACATTTATTGATAAGACATAAGACAGGAAATATCAAGAGGCCTCTTACATACTTCACATTTACACTATACTTACATATACATGGACTCTTCCCTGATAATTTATCAGTCTTTCAGTAAGAGCGATGGGAGCAACACTGCAGGGCTGATTGAAGCCCACAGTCTCTTCCTGGGTCATCCTTCTTGTAGGCATCTTCCTGGTGGGCGGTGTCTGTAGACTGAACCTGGGTGGGCGTAAGCATTCAGGAGGAAGATCCCAGTCTCCTGGGTAGGTTCAGTCTGCTCTTGCCAGACAGGAATATTCCTTGCACATGCCCTTTATCACATACCAGCCGGCTTCTCCCCTTTCCAGCCAGTCTTTTCCAGTTCACTTCCCCTTGTTGTATATCTGGACTTCTTGTTCCAATTCACTTCCCCCAATGTCTGGACAAACAACTTTAAACGTTCGCCCACACATACATACAGTTTCTTGTTAATATAGAAACTTTCATCCTTGCAACTCTTTGCAGATTTATATCAGATCACCATCCATCTCCATTTTAGGCCTCGGTGCTGGTCTGTCTGGAACCCACACAATCTCCCTATTACTCATAACAGTTATATATTTGTAGATGCTCCTAGCTACAGTCAAAGTAACAAAATAAAAGGGACAGGCGTTCATAAACAATCAGTTGAAAGAAAAAGCGAGCAGGGATTATGGAGGTTGGAGACAATTCAGTTGTAGTAACCTGCAGAGTTTGTGCTGTTCATCTTTGTCCCTGAGTGTAACACGGCATACACGTGCAACAAGTGTAATCTAGTGGCACTGTTAGAAGAAAAAGTGAGAGAACTGGAGCAGCAAGTGGCCACACTCAAGGCTGTAAGGGAAGATGAAGCATACATTGATAGCAGCTGTCACAGGGGGCATGGGACGTGGAAGAAAACCAAAGCAAAGCAGTGGAGGAGAGTGCTGAGAAGAGTACAAACATAGTGGAGGAACCACCATGGAAAAGAGTCACAGTTAGGAATAAAATAAGAAGAAACTCTTCACCAGTGGAACTGCAAAACCGCTTTCAGATGCTTGAAGAAGAGTCTGCTGGACAGCATGCAGAGGATACCCCACAGGAGGAGATCAGAAGGGCTGAAGCTCAGCAAAATACAGCCACCTTGCAAAAAGAAGAGTACTTGTAGTAGGTGACTCCCTACTGGGTGGAATTGAAACGAAAATATGCCGGGAAGATCCATGGACTCTCCACGTATGCTGTCTCCCTGGAGGTCAGATAAGGGATGTGACAGAAGGACTGCCATCACTCATAAAACCCACAGATACATATCCCTTTCTTCTTCTCCATGTGGGAACAAACGACACAGCTAAGAGGAGCTTTGAAGAAATCATGTCATATTTTGAAGCTCTGAGAAGGAAACTCAAGAGCTTTGGGGCCCAGATATTTTTTTAATGCCTCCTACAAGTACTCGAGGGGATGTGGTGGCGCTGTGGGCTAAACCGCAGAAGCCTGTGCTGCAGGGTCAGGAGACCAAGCAGTCGTAAGATCGAATCCACGCGACGGAGTGAGCGCCCGTCACTTTGTCCCAGCTCCCACCAACCTAGCAGTTCGAAAGCATGCAAATGCAAGTAGATAAATAGGGACCACCTCGGTGGGAAGGTAACAGCGTTCCGTGTCTAAGTCGCACTGGCCATGTGACCATGGAAGATTGTCTTCAGACAAAACGCTGGCTCTATGGCTTGGAAACAGGGATGAGCACTGCCCCCTAGAGTCGAACATGACTGGACAAAAATTGTCAAGGGGAACCTTTACCTTTACCTTACAAGTACTCGGAAGAGGAATAGAAAGGGAAAGGAAAATATTCCAAGTGAATGACTGGCTACAAAAGTGGTATCGACATGAGGAATTTGATTTTAGGGACCATGGGCTAAGCTTCCTGGAAAAAGAATTGCTAGCAAGAGATGGCTTGCACCTAACAAGGACTGGCAAGAGTATGTTTGGCCACAGCATGAAAAACTTCATCAGGAGGGCTTTAAACTGAATTGGAAGGGGGAGATGCAAGCACAGAGTTAAAGACAGCTGAAGCCTTAGTCACAATAAGAGGAACAGACCAGACTGTTCAAATAGGGGTCAATAGTAGCAATAACATTAATAGTAATATTCATAAAAATGTACAAAGAAAAACAGGCCAGAAATCACACAGTGTCTATATACGAATGCTGGAGTATGGGAAACAAGAAGTGGAAGTTTTAGTTCAGAGGGGCAAATATGACTTCAGGAATAACTGAAACTTGGTGGGACGACATCCACAACTAGAATACAGCAATTGAAGGATATAAATTGTTCAAAAAGAACAGAGAGAATATAAAGGGAGGTGGAGTTGCAGTATATATTAAAAATATGCATTTCTGCACAGAAATGTATGAGGAGATTGGATGTCCCATTGAGAACATCTGGATCAATCTAGCTGGGGCCAAAAACTTGGGAAGTACTGTTAGGATCTGGCCCACACTGCCCTGGCAGCTGCAGGATCAGGGCCAACCAGACCTAGGAATGGCTTGATGGTTGCAGGCTAGGGCCCTGACTTGTGTAGCAGCTGTTGGGCCAGTCATGAAGCTCACCTGGAAACTTGGAGGGAAGACCTATTTAAGGAGTGGTTCTTCCTCCCATATATTGCCTCAGCAACAAAGGTCTTCAGCTATGCTGTGTCTTGCTGCTACTGAGTTCTGGAGTCCCTGTGTTCCAGTGCTCCTGCCTCTCCTTGTCTCCAGCATCTCTGTGTCTGGACTCCAGTGTTCCTGTACCCAGGAGTCTAATTTGTTCCTCCATTGACAAATTAGGATAATAAAATATTGCTTTTGGCTTATTTGAGAATGGCAACCAGGGCTGCAATTTCCATTAAGGTCAAGATATTGACCAGACCTTTAGCGAAGTGACTTGTCATGTCTTGCTCATGTTGTACAAAGTCAGCTTCCTTTCTCGAGTAAATCCACCTCATAATCCTCATTTACTCCTGCTTTTAATTTTTTCCGATATGGTCTTTTTATCACTAGTATTTTCTTCTCATGATACATTAAAAATATTATTGCCTCAGATTGTACTGCAAAAGCTATATTAAAAATAAAAAGCTGACAGCAGGAACAGCTGATATCTCAAGAAACCTAAATAGCAGCAGCACTAAGATGTGAAAGTATGGAAGGTGACCAGCAGATACCTATAAAGGAACGTCACCTAATGACACCCACCCACAGAGCACAGTACTAGGATCCACATTTGCAGATCATGCACTGGAACAAACAAAAATGCAGAACAAAAATACACCACCACCCAGCAGTAGTATTAACAAAATGGAAAATAAGGATTTTTGTCCCACTTGATTCTCTTGACGCTAGTTTCAGCCCCACATGTATAATGACTAGGCCAGTACACCAGTCTTATGGGTGCAAAGAAAGTTGAACCAATGGTCTGCGTGGCAGACTCTCACTTGCCCTCTTCTTCTGGAATTCATCCACATAACTATCTAAAAGGAGATCACCAAGACATGAAGAACATTTCTGTCTCTTGTTCCTCTTACTGCTTGTTCAGAGAGGGCTGGTAGACAGGCAGTTATGCCAACAATGAAGTGCCTTGTGGGAATGTACATTTCCCATGGAGCATGAGAACCCACAACAGAGTTATTCTGGCATTTCTCCCTGGACTTCTAAGTATGAATGTTATTGGGTAATGTGGTAGAGCTAACTCTCAGGGTTTCCCATAATTAAACAGAGAATAATGCAGTCTCCATGTTAAACAAGTGAGAAAGTCTGGGCCCTTGGGAATTAATAGCAAGAGTAATTATTGTCAATTATTTTGAAAGACTGCTTCAACTCTTAGATGGAAACAGACAGCTGCCTTGATAAAAATAAAAAGCAACCCTAATGATACCAAGTCAAACAAAGAGGGATGGAAGTTGTCTTGTTGTTTACAGAGCCAATCAAACTTTATTTTAGCCCCCATTAAATAATATGCCAGATACCATGATAAAATGTGCTATCCTAGTAGTGCCTGGCTCTGCTGTATGTGACCTGGAAGGACTAGAGGCCTCAATGAATACTTTTGCCACCTCATGTCCCCAAAATAGATTTCTTTCATTATTTTTTATAGGATTGCAAACCTCCCCAGTTTTGTGATATTTTTTAAAAAGGTCTTGCCAAACATAAATAGATCTTGCATTGATATCATAGGTTGGAAGGAGCTGTGACTGGAAGAGAGAACTATCATATCCCTGAACTGTTGTTTGTTAACACTGCAGCTTAGAGCTCAGGATGAAGATGAAAAAAAAAAAAAGATTTGTAACTTTCGATGCTGGACTCTAGCGGGCTCACACCTCTGCTGGTGATTGAGAGGAGTCAACCAAGGAGAAATTTTGGAGGAATTCTCGTGGGTGAAATACAAGATTTTTGTGCTTATTTTACATATCAGTTGGATGAGGTGTTTGTGTGTCTTTCATAATATGATCATTCATGTCACAGTGGGCATTTCTCTCCTCCACCCCTAGGCTTCCCACACTTTGGTTGCAGTCCAGGAGAAGGTGCCACCAGGCAAATCTTTCACAGGGCTTTTTGAGATCTGCAAAGGTGGTACCCAGGCAAGCTGTACAGTGATGAAGAATGTGAGAGTCAGTGATACCTTTTATTGGACCACTGAAAAATCAAGCAAATCACTGGCTTTTGTGGGGGAAAAAAATCCACCTCATCAGGCTAAGCACTGCCACTTCATAGATAGCACAGAAAAACTGTAGATAAGAATCCCCCAAAAATTGATTGATGTTTGTGCCAAATTTGTTTGTCAAATATCATCTGAAGAATGTGGTCTCAAGCACTATCCCTTGCAGTAGGGGTCAGGGAACTGTTTTACTTTTTACCCCTTAGAAAATTTATATACACCGACATTACCCCCTTGATTTGAAAGGAAGGATCTCGGTCACACGTGGTCAGTTGAGTGCCGCCGACTGCACCGGGGCTGCCCAAGCCCAGGCTGCCTCCTCCTCCTCTGCCACCACCTGGCGGGGCCGCACTCAGTCCTTGGCCCTGCAAGGGCAGCTCCCTTTCCCCACCAGCAGGTGACTCCTGGGCGGCCGTCAAAGAGCAGCAGGTGGCTCACCCGCCGGGGACACCCAGCACCGCCTCATGCTCCAGCACCAACACTGGCTCTGGTGGCTGCTCGCCGGGGCGGCCACATCAGGCCTCGGCATCAGGGCTCCCATGGACCTCACCATCGAAGCGCCATGACAGCTGGCACATGGAGGGCAAGAGGCTCCACCAGGCCTGGCCGGCCATCGCGGAGGTGCCACCAAAGGAAGCCGCTGCCGCCCAATGGGCTCCTCTGGGAATGGGGATGGGGCATGGGGCGGTGGCGGCATCCCGGCACCGGGAGGCTGAGCCTGGTCCTGGATGCCATCATGGCTGTGCCTTCCCCTATCCGCTGCGATCCACCTCTCCAGGCACTGGAAGGAGAGGCTCCTCCTGACTGGGGTGCTCTGGCCACTCCCCACAGCCCCACCCTACGCCATGGCCTGCCCCACTGCCACCTCGGCTGCTGTACGCTGCTGGCTGGGATCCATCATCAGCCACCAGCCGCCGTGGCTCAGTTGCAGCCAGGCCAGAGAAGGGGGTGGGAAGGGGGCGATTGGGCAACCAGGGACCCCTCTGGGCAGAGGAGGAGGAGGAGGGAAGGGGGTTAGGGTTGCGTCCTCATTACCCCCAGGATTTTCATTTTTACCCCATTTGGGGTAATTTACCCCTGTTCTCTGACCACTGCCTTGCAGCATGGTTGAAATTTTCCACCCCTCTCTTAAGACAAAGAGTTACTCTGTGACTAACTGCCACCATGCACCCACATCACCTGCTTCCAAAACACAATGTTTCTTTTTGGCTGTGGGGCTGGGGAAAATAATTTTGTAGTAAAAATAACTGGGTAGTACATACCCACTACCACCTTACAATTTATGATTAGCTCAAAAATATAACCAAAGAAATGCTAAAGGCCCTGAGAATGAAGAAGGAAAATGGAAGCCTTTTTCATGGGGAAATAAAACTTTTGGGGAAATGGAGAACAAATTATTTCACAACATTTGCTTCAACTTTTCCCAGAACTGGGAGTAACACTGCCCTTCCTTATGCCTCCTAAAGGTTAGTGAGAAGGTGCTGTGATACAGAAACACTATATCTACAGTCACTCCTCCAAAATGTAACATTTTGTAGATTTGGAGAATGAGCTAAACCCTAAAGCATTTCTCTGAAGTCATTTTTCTGAGAAACATTCTGGTAATTTTCTTTTTTCTTACTGTTCCCAAAACAGAAGGAAAGTTTGATTGGCTGTTTACAAAATTTTTCCACTATTTTATTTTTATTTGGTGGAGGCCTCTCTGTCACCAACAACAGTGCCCTAGAATGACATAAAGTTCAGAGGATTATGGAGGAAGCAAAATGGTGGTCAGGTTGTCAACACAGTAGTCATTATTGCAATGGTAGTACTAAAAACACAAACTCCTAGGGTGGCAAGACAGAATAAAGCTCTGCTTAAACAACTGATAATGGCAAGCTTCATCTATGAGAAATTGTTTAATTTCTCTTTCTCCCAGCTCCTCTGTTTAGAAACAGGACAGAGAATTTCAAATGGCCATTTATGTGCAACTCTAGTTGAAGGTTGGGGTTAGAAAGGTCTCTACTGAACATTGCCTATTGCTTTCACTCCCTTACTGATGGCTCCAAGTTCTCCAACAGACAGACACAATAGCTTATGATAGCTCTTCATTGTATCCTATTGTAAATAGTACCTGTAACAGGTCAGCAATGAGGCTGAGGTTGGTATGGATTTTCTGCCAAAGATCAGTCACTGAAAATGTAGGTGAAGTTGCTGCAAAGTTAAAACTGTTTTAAACTCCTCTCCTCTCAGACTTAATCCTGCATTCAGGTTTGCCGAGAAGCCTCCCATTCTATTGAGAGTTTCTTAAAACTAGCAGTTAGATCTGCTGTCCTATTGAGCTTTCTTGCTTGCTTGCTTGCTTGCTTTCTCACTTGTTAATATTGAAAAACTCAAAAAGATTAAAATTTTCACATGAAGTAAGAGGTAGGTTAGAAAATTAAGTGTCTCCTCAATTCACTGGTACCTTGGCAGGATTAACAAGTGTCTGCCGCTCACTGCATAGGATGTGTCACATGGTGAAAGGTTTATGTCCTGTAACTTAGTCTTGAATCCTTTTTCCTGCTGTTGTTTCAAACCATGATGACCTGTATTTCATTGCTTTCTATGGACCACACCAGACTTTCTCTTTATTCTTCTTAGTCATGGCAACTGCATCTGCAATATGCACTACATACTTTGTCTTGTGGCTCTGCACAGCTGAGGTTCTCTCACTGCCCTAGTTTTACTCATTGGCCCATTGCAGCACATCTTCTACATCAGACGGCTCAGTTGGACGAGAGGGTGCCTGCTGGCAAACAACCTCCTCCCCCCCCCCCCCCAGTCCCTCAGTCAGACTGTGTCCTGCTGTGTGCATCTCTTCCTTCACCAGCTGGAATAATAAAGCACATCCATCCAGATGGCTTCCTGGGCTTTCCTCCTTTTGTTGTCCGTCAGCCAAAGCTGCATTGCAACCTGACAGTTTCTGGTCAGTAGTGCATCAGGTTCCTGTGGCCTTGAGTGCTAAACAAAAATGAAAGTGGATATTATCTGCTTTTGAAGAGAGAACAGCATAGTCACTTGTAGAAATGAACAGATGTTTCATTCCTATTCACTGTGAATTTCTTTTTCCAATTTATTTCATTGATATCTTACCTTTCTGACTTCAAATATTTCTCAGGGCGGCTATTAGCACTGAAATATAAGGTGAAATGTAACATAATAATTAAAATACACAAATAAATGAATTTAAAACACATCAACTGAAAAAGTTCACAGCACCCAGCTAAAGCCTACATTTATGTCAGCTTATGCCAAACGTACTCTTCATTTAACCTCTGTGAAACACTGATGGGCGTTTACTGCATCTTGCCTTAAATTAGTTAAATTCCTGGAAGCTTTCAGGAAAAACTTAGATAATCACCTGACAGATATGATTTGATTGTATTCCTGGTTGGACAGTATCATCAAAGCTACCAACATGATTTTGACCTAACTCCGGGAGGCAGTGGAAGACAGGAGGGCCTGGTGTGCTCTGGTCCATGGGGTAACAAAGAGTGGGACATGACTTAACAACTAAACAACAACAAAAGCCTGGGTCCCTTCTCCAGCTACCCCCAGATAGCCCTTGCTCAGTGGGTTGATGGTACTTGTCTCAGGTAACTCGCTCAAAGTCCACATTACCTTGAGTGTGCTCTGGGGTATATCACGGAGTAGCAGGAGTGCATGAAGGAGAGAACTCATCTGGGCAAAGCAGAGGACCACCCTTGAACTGCTTACAAGGTAGGAGAGAGTGCCGTTGGTGCTTCTTGTGACAACAGGTTCAGCATAACTTCTCTCAGTACTCGCCTAGTCTCATCCCACCGAACTTGAGTCACTTCCTCAGGAGGAATCAACAACTCCTCCCAGTTCCCAGTAGCTGGGTTCTGTTGGTGGATCGTCTCACATCCCTCTGTAGAGGGCTCCTGTAGCATCGTCTCCTCCTGTGTCTCAAATACATCCCAATCCTGTGGATCTTCCCAGGTGTCTTCCTCACTATCTCTGCAGTCCTCCAGGCTCATCCAGGTAGTTTATAGGGTGTCATCCATGGCACCTCTCCAATCTAAAGGTGAGCTGCAAGTTTGAAAGTGTGCCCTTTATCCCGAGAAAGGTGGAAAGTCCACTTCCCATGGATCAGGCTCACACCCTAGTAAGTAGGTAACACTAGAAACAATCAAATCACAGAATTACAAAGCAGGAAGATACCTCAGAGGTCACCAAATCCAACCCCCTTGCCAAAGCAGGAAAGTCACATAGTCCTTTCCTCTGAGCTAGTGGACTCTCCTTCAGCTCCTAACTTCTTTTTTAAAATCTCTACTGAAGGAGAGTTCACCGCCCTGAGAGGCAGTCCATCTCAATGGCAAACAGCTCTTCCTGTCAAATTCTTCCCAAAGTTTAGGCAAAAATCTCCATTCTTGTAATTGGAATCCATTACTCAAGGTCCTGCCCCAGGTCATTCTCCTGAAGTCACAAACAGACTTTCCTGAGAACTGTTCCAGGGTTTTGTTTGTTGTTCAGAATGAACTAATTCTCTCTCTAGCATACACAGCTCTACCCAAAATCAGTCAGAATATACTTAGATATGAATGCATCCCCTGTTTAATAAAAAACAGATGCTGCAGCAATGAAACAAGGAAAGGAATAGAAATAATTCCCCTTTTTTCTTCATTATTTGTTGATGGCTGCATTTTTCATTGGTTCCATATTTAATTATTTCTCAACATTTCCTTCTCCAGAAGCCAATTAGGTCATATATTATTGGCTATTTTTCTTAATATTAAGAATGCAACTTTCATAAATTAAATTATAGAGGAAATTGGGGTTATTTCTTTGACATTTATTTAAACTATTGATGTATGATGCCCAGGTGTTTTGATAATTCAAAGATTTTGGCAGCAGTTTGAATTGAACTTTGTATGATTAAAGCCCATCTATCCTTTCCTGAATTATGTTATCTCTCAATCAAATACCATTTTAAAGAGGAGTAGTAGCCTGTGTGTAACAACACTCCTTAGATGAATAGAGACCAATAAACAATATTTTTGCAGTCCTGAAGGTTATGAAGTCTTATTATGGAAAGCTTTCCTTTCAGTATAAAAGGCAGGCAAGGGAGAGGCACACACAAGTCTAATGATCAGTTTGGCTGTTCTTTGGCTAAAACTACCTGAAGTTACATACCCTCCAACCTTTAGTTCATCAAATAAAAGAGGGAACTGAACTAGTATGCTTAGTTAAAAAGAGGAGGAATTTTCTGAGAGGACCTTAAAGCACTTCTCACTTTGGATATGTACTTTGTTGGGGATACAGTATATGGAAATTTGAGCCAGTTCTTCATGAGGATGGTACTGATTACATGCATTTTTCTGCCACTCTGCCATAATACCAGTTCTAACTGTATATTTGTAAATTGTCAGATTATTCCAAAGGTACCACATGGCATCTATCACTCATTTCTCTCAAGGAAAATTAGCATCTGAAATCTCCTACTACTAAGGGTTAAATCAGACAGTAGCTAGAATCCTATTGGTGTTTGCATAAGATTTGCATAACTTGCC
The DNA here is from genome assembly GCF_051106095.1 of Pogona vitticeps. Taxonomy (NCBI): domain Eukaryota; kingdom Metazoa; phylum Chordata; class Lepidosauria; order Squamata; family Agamidae; genus Pogona; species Pogona vitticeps. The sequence continues at coordinate 73,460,586 of NC_135788.1, read as the reverse complement.
ACAGTTAATTGTAGCTAATAGATGAGATGGTTAGGGTGCATGAAGAAATACATGACCAGACTCACAAGCAATAGGTTTCTTGTCAATTAGTTGCAATTAGCCATGGTAAGTTATGCAGACCTTATATGAATAGCAATATGATTCTATATATGTTTAACACAGTTTTAGCTCAATTGAATGATGAAATATGTATGCTTACCATAGCATATAATTTTTCTCACCTTTTATCTCACATTTAATATGCTTTGCAAACATGGCAAGTCTTGTTGTGAAAACATTTATATCTAAGGACTCCTGTTATAGGAATTTAAAAAGACTGACTGATGGACATGCAAATTCCTATAAATGTCAAGTTTGACCACCAAGAGATTGGGGACATAAAATGAAATCTACCAGCAGTTAGTAACTAGGCAACTTTCAGGCAACTCCACTCACTTGAATGATACAATCTAGTGCATTGGATTATACAGTCGGGTGCACATTGTTACAGAAATAACTTTGTAGCACATGCTTTTATGAAAGTTCCAAGAAACGGTTCCATAAAAGTTCCCTGCTTCCTTCTGTGCACTGGGGTTAAAAGTAGCACATTGTTCTTGAAAGTAACACCCTTTTATTTCAGCTCAGCGGTCTCCCAAAATAATAAAGTATAGAATGACCCTGCTACAATTTTAGTCCTGATTTCTCTATGACCAGAAAAGTCTAAAATTACATATGTGTGATTACATGTGGCTTTTCCAGCCATGTATTCAACAGCTGACTATGGAAGGAGTCTCCATTGAAGAAGTGTGAAATGACACTAGTTTCTAAACATATTGAGATCCTGCATTTAAAAACCATAAATTGAGAGTAAAATTATAAATCAGAATAATTTGGAAGGAAGGAAGGAAGGAAGGAAGGAAGGAAGGAAGGAAGGAAGGAAGGAAGGAAGGAAGGAAGGAAGGAAGGAAGGAAGGAAGGAAGGAAGGAAGGATGTCAGTGTACCTAGGATTTTGCACATTGTGTAAATTCCTCATATTTTTATTTCAAGGTTCAAAGTGAATTTATTGATTTCCCAATACAGATTCGGATGTTCTTATCACATAGTTGTGGTTTTGCGAATGCATTGGCTTGGGGCATATTTTTAAATAGTCTGCTGGGTGTAGCTGATTGCAACTGGTAGAAAGCCTAAGACATACCTGGCTATGAAACGAGCCATTGTTAAGTTCCTGCTTCACATTCCTTCATATTAACAATATAAGCCACCAGGGAGGCCTATTTAAAACAGCCCAGCTGTTTCTTCAGAGATTTCCCACTGACAGATCTACTGCTTAGCTGAAATATTTTGAATGTGAAAATGTTTTATTGTTCCTTGTCCCCTGCTACGTTTTTGGTTTTAGAGACTCCATGTTTATAAAAGCTGGTCAAGAATTTGCAGAGGAGCTGTTATTTCAACTGTTCTTTGTTTTGTCTGAAATTTTCACACAGCCCTGCAAGTTTTGATTGCAGAAACAGGTATGAAAATAATAAGAGAGTTTTGAGTTTGGATGGACATGACATCATTGCCTAGCTATTCAATCAGTCTTCTTTAATATAATTTCTAGAGCATGAACTGGAGAGAGAATTAGCAAGCCAGACGGCTGCTCCACCTCTGAGTTTTTGTTAGTGACAGAATTGACACACTCCATTGACTCAGATTTTCTGTCACAAAATTCTTTAAAAAAAAAAAAAAGGCTCTTTTTGGCTTCTGAGTAATTGTTGAGTTTTTTTTCCCCAATGCAGTAAATTAAAGCTTTGTTGGCTATTCTAATGGAGACAAATTTACTTAGACTGGAGATCACAATAGGATTTCAATAAAATAAAATTGCTTAAAGCCTTTCCAATTAATAGAACAAAATCTGGCTGCTTTCATAGGTTTATACTTTTTTTGTATGCAAGACAAATAACTTTTGTTCAAGCTAGATGTCTTGCAGGAATCTTTTAAATTATTTCTAACTATACTAAAGCGTCCTGCAAAGATTAATAAATGAACACTTTTACTCATATTGCTGCATTTTGTTCTGAGTGATATTCCAGGTTACAAACTAGGTCAGTTCCATCCAAATTCTGGAGCAAACAAATTCTTCCATTAGCCATCCTTTTCACATGCATATTCATCAGGCAAGTTTGAATAACAGGATCACAAGTGATGACTACAGAAAAACTACACAACTTTACTGTTGACAATGAAGAAACTGAAATAGTTAGAAATTTTCTATACCTTGGTTCAATTATCAATTCAAATGGAGATTGCAGCCAAGAAATCAGAACATTGTGACTCAGAAAGGCAGCAATAAAGGAAATAGAAAAGATGTGTCACTGGAGACTATGACTAAGAACATCCACACTCTTATATTTCCAATCGCTTAGTACAGGTCGGAAAGCTGGACAATAAAGAAAACTGACAGAAAAAAATGATTCATTGAAATGTGGGGCTGGAGGTGAGCTTTCCAGATACCCTGGACTGACAAAAAGACAAATAAGTGAAGCTTAGATCAAATCAAGCCTGAAATATTTTGTGAGCAAAAACGTTGAAATTGAGGCTGTCCTAGTTTGGGCATAACATGAGAAGGCAGGATTCTCTGGAAAAGACAATGATGCTGAGAAAGGTGGATTGCAAGAAGGAAAGGAGGAAGACCAAATACGAGATAGACAGACTTTCTAAAGGAAGCCACAGGCTTCAGTTTACAAGAGATGAACAGGGCAGTTGAGGAAAGGACATTTTGGAGATCACTCATTCAGAGGTCAGAGACAACTTGATGACACATAACAGCAACAACAGAACTGGCATTTCTTGGGCTGCTTGTCTTTTGCTAAGTATTGTGAACTTCATTTTCTTAGTATCCATTTTGGATAGTGTCCGTTATTATATTAACTTTACTGTGCAACACTTGCATATCATCTAAATTGTTAGTTAGTAATACAGTATTATATAAATATCTAACAAAAATGAAAAAAAAAAGCTGTATGGTTCTTTGCAAAAAAAAAAAAAAAAGACTGGGTGATATTCTTATTGGATATGAAAACTTGCATTTTGTAATATTCCAGTGATCCAACAGAGGTATTCTCCACCTTTGATTTCAAAATGCACATCTGATGTTGTTGATACCCGCTCTTCTGAAAAAGCAGCAAGTGTTTTTGTGAAGTATTGAAAAGCAGCAGCAAGAGCACACATCCTATGGTATTCTTTTCATTTTGATGAGTTCAGTCATAGGATCTTGAACTTTCACTGCAACTTTTCGGTTGCCATTATATATTGCCAATTATACAAATATATCCCCATTATGAGCTTTGCTCACTAAGAACTCTATCAGCTCGCCATGTTGGACTTTGTTATACAATCATTTTAACCATGAATTGGTTTGATTTGCTTCTCTACCTTTCTTTTAGTAGTTCTTTCATTTTGTTCACTGGCTTCTATCTTAGAACTATATTTGGTAAGGTATTTGATGACATGTTTTTCTGTAACCCAACTGTTATTTGTACATGAGCCTTTGCTCATAACTCTTCACTGGTTACTTTTTACAGCAAGAGTGTCTTCATAATATTTCCCCAGACAGTTGTTTTGAAATGTCTCTAGTTCTGATAGAGAGCAGTCCCATAACTGTTTAAAACATCCACCACACTTTTATTTATACAGCAGTTATGTATCAGCGGTTGTTGAAAGGTCGTTTATAGCCCTTCCTGAAAGTCCAAAAGAAAGAAGTAAAACATGCAGGTCTGGTTTGTTAAATAAAAATAATAATAATGGCAGTTTGCATTCAACATGTTGTACTGAATTGTCTACCTACTTCTTACTTACTCTACACAAAAATTAGTGAAACAAAGAAATAATCAATCTCCAAAGGAGGACTGGATATTATTAGGAAATTATGTCCACATCAAAGTCAGTAGAGAGATGACATGAATCAAGCACAAGTGGAACTGATCTTACAAAATCCTTGAGGAAAACTTAATTATGGAATACTCTGCTAACAAGAAAATTGCTCCAATTGTTATACTGGGTTGTCTCCATATTTGTATGCATTCTAAACATTTTGATCTAATTATTAGTAAAATGAACTCAATTCTTGTCCTTGAAAATAGTAGGAATGCACTGTTTTTACATAGAATCCACATGAGTATTGTCTGAACATCACTTCCACCTGGAGAAAATACTGTCATGATTGTTGTTGTTGTTGTTTAGTTGTGACCCCATGGACCAGAGCACGCCAGGCCCGCCTATTTTCCACTGCCTCCCGGAGTTGTGTCAAATTCATGTTGGTTGCTTCGCAGACACTGTCCAGCCATCTCATCCTCGGTTGTCCCCTTCTCCTCTTGCCTTCACACTTTCCCAATATCAGGGTTTTTTCCAGGAAGTCTTCTCTTCTCATGAGATGGCCAAAGTATTGGAGCCTCAGCTGCAGGATCTGTCCTTCCAGTGAGCACTCAGGGTTGATTTCCTTCAAAATGGATAGGTTTGTTCTCTTTGCAGTCCAGGGGACTCTCAAGAGTCACCTCCAGCACCATAATTCAAAAGCATCAATTCTTTGGTGGTCAGCCTTAATTATGGTCCAGCTCTCACTTTCATACATGGCTAGTGGACGAACCACAGCTTTGACTATGCGGACCTTTATCGGCAAGATGATGTTTCTGCTTTTTAAGATGCTGTCTAGATAGATAGATAAAATTTTATTACAGTCAAAAGACCAGCCACAAATAAAACATCAAAATATATACTGTAAATATACAGAAGTATACAAATAATATTGGGATCAAATGCAAAACAATAATCGGTTCTGAGGTGAACAACAACAGCATCGAAGCATCTCCCCTAAAGCAATCCCAAAATGTCTAGCAAACCATGCTCTAACTACAGAGGCACATCCACTTTTAGGGTCCTTTTTCTAATGCCCATTGCAGCAGTAGGAAATTTGGCAACGCTATGTGTAAGCATGGGATTGGCGTCAGACAGCAGCACATGCATACATTGTTGCTCTGTACAACCAGGAAATCAGTCAATCAAAGGGGAAACAAGTTGTTCACGTACTTCCTTGTAATATGTGCAGCACAACAGGACATGTTCAGTTGTTTCTATCTGCTCCATTCCACATGGGTTAGGTTTGTCATCACTTTCCTCCCAAGAAGCAGGCGTCTTTTAATTTCGTGGCTGCTGTCACCATTTGCAGTGATCATGGAGCTCAAGAAAGTAAAATCTGTCACTGCCTCCATATCTTCTCTTTGCCATTGTCATGGCACTCATGACAGTGGCAAAGATGGGACCAGCGGCCATGATCTTAGTTTTTTTGATGTTGAGCTTCATACCATTTTTGCGCTCTCCTCTCACCCTCATCAAGAAGTTCTGAAAGCCATCATGTTGTCAGTTTGCTGTTTGATCTATTCAACTGTAAATAAATAAAATGTTTTTATTCTTTCTCTTAAAAAAAGAAGTTCTTTAATTCCTCCTCACTTTCTGCCATCAGAGTGGTATCATCTGCATATCTGAGGTTGTTGATATTTCTTCTGGCAATCTTAATTCCAGTTTGGGATTCATCCAGTCTTGCCTTTCACATGATGTATTCTGCAAATAAAAAGGGAGACAATATACAGCCTTGTCGTACTCCTTTCCCAATTTTGAACCAATCAGTTGTTCCATATCCAGTTTTCTAACTGTTGCTTCCTGTCCCACGTATAGGTTTCTCAGGAAATAGATAAGGCGGTCAGGCACTCCCATTTCTTTAAGAACGTGTCATAGTTTGCTGTGGTCCACACAGTCAAAGGCTTTTGCATAGTCAATGAAGCAGAAGTAGATGTTTTTCTGGAACTCTCTGGCTTTCTCCATAATCCAGTGCATGTTAGCAATTTGGTCTCTAGTTCCTCTGCCTCTTCAAAATCCAGCTTGTACTTCTGGGAATTCTTGGTCCACATATTGCTGAAGCTTACCTTGTAGGATTTTGAGCATAACCTTGCTAGCGTGTGAAATGAGTGCTAGAGTGTGAAATGAGTACTGTCATGATACTTGCTACCAAAGACAAAATCTGTAGTTAAGGAAAGCTGAAATTACTATTACAAGAAATCACTCTGGCAAAGAACCTAGTCATTTTCAAAGAGAGATTAGGTACCAATATAAAATTACATGAGTAAAGAACCTGTGAAACTTTGAACTGCAACAATGCTTACATCGCATTAGATTCCTTGGCATCCATTATTAAGAAAAATAAAGAACAAAACTCAAACTTACCTCTCCTCCAAAAAGAAAGACTCTTCCCACATATACCCACACTGTGCAGAAGATACACAGTATATCTGCAAGCAACAACAACAGCAAACCTACCTTGCACTTACACTGGATTGTAAATGCAGTTGTATATTGAGCTATCTGGAGTGAAGACAGGGAGGGTGGGATGATAGGATGATGACATGCCAATCCCATCGGCAGTGTGCTTTGCAGATGGACCAGGTGAGCCACCTTGTCTGCTGCTTTCTGTCTTTATTTTACAAGTTTCCTACAGCTGAATTTGTCAGGACTAACACCCTCACCAAAGTGCAGGTGATAGTGATGGCAAGAGAAGGCTCACACTGCCCCCCCGCGGGGCCAGAGGGGGCAAAATCACCACATTCTGGGACTCTTTTGAGGCTTGGGATGCTTCGGAAGAGTCCCTGAAGGTGGTGACTTCACCCCCTCTGGCCCCCAGGAGGGCAGGGTGAGCTTCCATAGGGTCCTGGAACACACCCTAGCCTCCCAAGGGTCCATGTCTGCCTTCCAGGACCCTTGGGAGGCTCCCCCACTCCCATAGGGCCAGCAGGGGCAAAATCACCATCTTCTTGGACTCTTTTGAGGCTTGGGAAGCTTCAAAAGATTCCCTGAAGGTGGAGATTTTGTCCCTCTGGCCCCCGGGGGGGTTGGGTGAGCCTCCAAAGGGTCCTAGGGTGTGTTCCATAAGACAGACCTCTCCATAAGGCTCATCAAATTAGGAGAAGAAAAAAGATTAATACAGTACCAGAAATCTCCCCCCTCTTATAATGTTCTGTGATGGTGTGACTTTTGGTAATTAAAGACTCTGATTGGTTAATATAGTTAACCAATTGATTAACAGTAGTAGTACTACCTCCAACAACAACTGCCTTGCTCATGATTTTGCAATTACCTGGCATGGTTCTAGCATCTAATATGAAAAACCAATGCCTTCTAATTGTAGTGCTGATGATGGCAAGGCTGAATACGCAAGGCAGCCCTATCCTCTATTAATGTTTATGATCCTGTTTTATAATGAGTCATAGCATTGATCCACCTAGCTTAGTACTACCCTGAACATCAGGGGCTCTTCTATGTCTTAGGACTTTGTTTTACTGAAAATAAGAACTGCTGTTGAACTGGGTTCTATTTTGTTTTATGTCAGGATTTTGTTCTTTTGGTAAACAGGGACTTAAATTTTAATATTGTAATGGAAGTGCAGAGTCACAAATGTAGAGTAAAAGCCAATGTAATGTCTAACAGCATACAGGTGAAACAAGCTGATATAATGCTTGATTATTAAGCAAGACCAGCTATAATGGTGAAATGTGATAGGTTGTTCTGGGTATAAATGTAACAGAGACAGAACAGACCTTTGCCACTCAGCAGTAAATCTGGTGGTCATTTGCTTCCATGCTATTATTGCTCTGAATGTTGTTATGCCAAATGTATATTGCCTTGTATATACAGTATGTGTAGCCATATCTAATACACTATATTATAATCACTAAGAACTCTCTCATGTCGTTTTCTCCCCACCTCTAAGTCTCTTACTTTGCTATATAAGTAGGAGGAATGGAAGCAATCTGATAAGAGGCTCTGTATAACTAGTGTCCTTAGCTCCAAGTCTTGTCTTTTGTAACAGAGTGTTCTTGCCAAGCTTCACATTCAACCAGACTCTAAGAAGTTTTCTTGAGGCCAGAGCCTCATCAAGCCTCTGGAGCTTTTGGCCCCACCCCAACATTTTAATGGTTAAGATAAGATATTTCTGTGATGCAAAAAGAAACATGGATTATTTTGCCAGGGAAGCATGTTTTATTTCTGGAAAGTGATGTAAAATGCTCTTACTCCAAAGGGTTATTTATTTTAGCATGCATTTGAAACCCAATTCATTTCAATTGCTTTTGCATATGTAAACCCCTCTTCAATCAGAAAAATGCTCCAACCCTGAGATCTGATTGCATTTAAAGTGGTGACAGGTGCTTCCGTCCTTCCTTCAGGCCCTTCATGTCCCTTCTTTTTAAAGGGATCTCTTCTAGTGTCTCTCACCACATCTTACCTAGATTTACTCCTCATCATTTTCACCAGGTGACCTCAAGTTCCAAGATACATAGTGGTGTAAAAATTCCCTTTAGCTGATTGTCAGACTAGTCAGACTGGAGATGAGTCACTGAAGGAAAAAGAGGAGGTCAAAAAAAAAAAAAAAACACACACGTTTGTGTAGCAAATTGCAAAGATGAGAAAATTCGCCTCAAGTTAGTGGTTTATGGAACTCTTTTGGTTCCCTGTATCATTTGACATCTTCTATGCTAGCAGTTACTTTACTGTCTTGGAGCAGCCACAGTGATATTGATGAAATGTAGTTCTGCATTTAAAGTCTCTGATTCAAAGTTTCTGGTACACTCAGTGTACCTTATTCCATTATCTCTCCACTAGTCATAACCACTGTTCTCATTGTTCACAAAAGTGTCAGCTTACAAAAGTCTGTTCTTGGTGAGTCCTTGACATGATTCTTTAACAATTCTATATGGCCATCTAACCCCCTTGTTCCACAGAGAGTGACCAAAGGCTGCTACAATTTGGAAACTACTATCTAATCTTAATCTCTTTTTAATAATGACTTAATTTTTAAAAAAATATATTTGCTTCTGCATAAATGTTTGGAAGGTGCAGGGCTGGCAGTTAAGTTTTGATGTGCCTTAGAGTCTGAGACAAGAGGTTTTTCAGATTGTAAGAACCATCACTGAACAGTAATCAGGAACTGCCCATCTTTGCAGACATCTGAAGTTTATTTTCCTATTTTTTTCCTGAAGTCAATTTAGTTTGACAGCTCCATGGGAAAAAAAGTCAGTAGAGAAATTCCTTTCTGCTTGAGAAGCAGGGGGTCTTGTTTAAATATATCCAGTGGGCTACAAAGGTTAAATAATAAACCACATGGCTACAGATTCTCCTACCTGGCTGAGGAAACCATGGAAACCAAATTTTCTGAGTGGAGAAATGAACATTGAGCATGGCTAGGTTGGCCACAGGGCAAAACCAGGGAAGATGGCTTGGCTGATCTTTTTGTAAATGCTGTAGCAAAAAAAAAAAAAAAAAGCATACTCTGCCTTATTCAAAGGGCAGTGAAGCAGCTTTGTACGCTCTTGCAAAATATCATGAGGTAAAAATCACACATGTCACACAGGAATGCTTCCCATTGGTAGAGGAATGGGGCTTTTCCTATAACACATGTAAATGAATTGAAATGGAAATATCCTTTCTCTTAAAAAAGAGGTGAATATGTAGTTTGTTTGTTTAACTTATATACTGCCCCACAGTGCAACCCACTATTAATCCTATTCAGTCTTTCTGAAATCCAGCATTGTTAACATAGATAGGGGGGCTGGCTCTCCAGCAGTGTGCCCTGAGAGGTTCTTGTGAGCAAAAACCTGGGGAAATCTAATCCTATTCAGCCATTCTTCTCTCTGGTGTTGTAAACTCACATGGTGGGGGACAGTGCCTAGCCCAGTCCCCTCCATCATTATGTTGTTCACAATATCACTACTGGGTCTGTAGAGATTCCTGCTCATACGTAGGCTCTAGAAGAGAGCAAAGATCCTGGAAAAACTAGGTTGATTTTCACCTGTAGAATTTACACACAATGAGGACCCTTGCCCTCTTCAGACCAGGCACTGAGCCCACAAACAATCCAATGACAGAACACCTGAAAGTGGTTACTGGATTTCTACTGTGAGCCTACACATAAGAAGCAACCTCTTCAGAAAAATTTGTGCTATTATGAGCAAAGCAACACAGAAGGGACCAAGGCTGGCTGCCATCCAGCCAGTGCTAAATTGACAGTGCTAAATTTCAGAATAGCTGAATAGGATTTAAATGAATTCAATACATACACAGACGTGTAGCACTCATATCAAACTTCAGCTCTCGCATATAGAAAGTAAGGGATATAGGTACTTTGCTGCTGCTGTGTCATTTCAAAAGCATCCTACCTTAGAATGGCTATTCAGCCATTCTGGAACCTAGTCTTGTCCGGGTCAGTGGCAGAGAGCAGACTGATGTTCTGGGAAGTGCTGATGGCCACCCTCCACAGCTAAACTCATAACTGCACTGTGTTTGGGAGCTGTGGTGCTTACTAGCAGCATAGATGGTTATCATATGGATGATAAACAGAGAAGCCGGGCAACATTTATCCATGTTACTAAGCTAAGAGGGCCTTTTCTGCTTCCTGTCTCCCTGTGGCAAGTTTACATCCTTTAGCATTAATCTTTCTTGTTTAATCTCATTGTTTCCAAAACAGCAATTTCCCAACATAGCACCAGGCCCTCTGGCATTCAGTTTGTATCTGCACTTACTGATTTATGGGCTGTTCACTTAACAGTATTTTCATGGAGCTGTGGATTTAGAAAAGGACAGGCATCCATTCCTCTTTAAAAGGATAAGATGGCAAGAGAAATGGAAAGAGTACTGTATTTTATTTTTCCCTTCAAACATTGCATTCACACTCTTAAAAAGGGGTTGGCTAAGGACTTTGTGTTTCCCAAGAAAATTTGGCAATGCCAAATTAATCAAGGTCAGTCTGTTCTTTTTGCCCTGTCTAGACAGCACCTGGAATTTCCAAAAGGAGAAGTATATAATCTCTGTGACAGAGCCAGGCAGCCACCTCTTTCTTTAGCACTGAATCTGACACAGCATGGAAAGTTCTTCTTTTAGATCCTGAACAGGGGCAATCGGCAATCAAGACTGAGTAGTTTGGAGTGGTTGGATTAAAGGGTTCTTATTTTCAGTGTGATCTATTTTATCTTTCACCTGAGTGATCCTCCTCCTGTTCACACTAATCCATTCACACATTTTTTTCTCTCATGGGAAAGATCCAGACACGTCATAAAATACTCCAATTTGTCACCATTCAATTAATAACACTTTCCTTCCCACCTCCTTCCTTGCCTCCCAGTTTGATTTCAACAACAGCAGCAATATTAGGAACAGCATACATACTATGACAATAGTTAACAGATAGGATTTGAGTTAAAACTTGTATCTGTTACATAATACCAGTCAATATTTTTATAATTTTGATCCACTGTACCTTGTGTTTTTCAATAATAATAGTCTTTAATTCTTGTGCTAGAATTAAATCCCTTTCATGCTCGCCAGGCTGAATATTTTTCCATCTGCAGCCCACTTCGGAAGATTCACAAGAACTCCTCGTCCCAATAGACTGTGCCATTTCTGTGCACTTGAACCTGACTCTCTGGACCACATTCTACTCCGGTGCCCATTTCACAATACCGCTCGCAAGCGACTACTAGGACCACTTCTCTCTTCCCTCTTCCCCTCTTCCCCTGACCCTTCCCCCATACTACTGAGCGATTTCTCGACTTCTATTACCAATCAAGTAGCCGAATTCCTCCTCATTGTTATAAAGGCCTCCCCCCTCCCCATATCCCCATAAACTTTCTCGAACCTTACCTACTATAACCCCTAGCCTGCTCCTCCCCCTACCTGGAACTGGAATGTAACTATGCTGTGCACTTACTTGTATTTTACAATGCCAATAAAGGTTTTATAGAGAGAGAGAGAGAATTAAATCATTAATATGATATGAAACGTGACATAAAAATGAAAGCTCAAAAGTGACATGAATATAATTTGTACAAAAATTGTATCTTAATAAAGACAAGTTAGGTGGGAAAAATGGAACATGTTATATTCATATAATTATAATGAATGAGAAGGCTGGTGGTGCATTTCACTTACAAGCCTTGTCATATCAGGCTTAATAGCTGAAACTTGTATTCTGAGTTCTGACTAGAGATGGGGACAAATATAAAAATGGATCAGTTTTTCTGACAAATATAGCCAATTTGTCATATATTCCATATTTGTAAAATTTTAAATCAGGACGAATATGGTTTGATGAATATTTCCTCGGTTTTATTCGTCCATCCGTTCATATTTGTCTTTATTTGTTACCCCTTTGGGGGGCCTCTGTGAACTTGCTGACGTCAATTCAAAGCTCTGGCGAATCAGGACAGAGATCTTAGATTGGCATGTCTGACAGCCAATAGTGATGCTGAAAGGTGTATCTACTTTTACAGACGCTTCATATAAACTCCTCCCAACTGGCCATTCCTCTCTTCTGTTCGTGCTCTCCGGAGTGAGAACAGTTGCTGCTTGCTGGTGCTCTTGCAGTTTCGCTTTTGCAGCAGCAAAGCAAAGACTTATATTTTTCTTTTTCATCATCATCATTCATCAATCATCATCAACTTTACTGGGAATTTGGGGAGGGATTTCAGGTAGCTTAGGCTACTTCTTCTTTGGAAGGGCTTAATTTTATTTCAAATTCAAATCAATCAACCCTTTTCCCCCCTGGAGGCTTGTGTGTGTGTGTGTGTGCGGGTATCATCTGGTGTGTGTGTGTGGGGGGCACTGTTTGACTGTGGAATCTCTTTTCCTTTATATTCAGTTTTCAAAGTTCATTTTAGAGAGGATTCTGTCTCTCAGGGAATTTGGTGGGTAGCTGGATCCATCCTTCCTTTTTCTTCCAAAAGAGTGAGTGAGTGAGTGAGTGAGTGAGTGTGTGTGTATGTGTATGTGTGTGTGTGTGTGTGTGTGTGTGTGTGTGTGTGAGAGAGAGAGAGAGAGAGAGAGAAGCCAAGTATGAACAAACTTGAGACTAGGCTTCTCTGCCACAGGGGGGAAATTTCCCTAATGACATTATACGGAGGGGTCACTTTGTTTAGGCAGGCAGGTCATATTTTAGTAAAAGAATTACACCACCATCATTCTAAAAATACAATTTATACACACTCACACACTCTCTGACCCTCTATTAATTTCCTTCCTCAATCGCCATTGCTTTATTTGTTTAGTTGGCTTGTTAGGCAGGCAGTAGAAAATGAAGGGATTTCTTCAGGGGCAATCTAAGGGGAAGAAGGCTGTGAAAGCTAGGTAGCAGCACCATCATCATGACCACCATGTGCACAACCACGTCAATGATAACCAGTGCCACTATCCCTCCTCCGGTGGCCTGGCAGGCAGGCAGGGAACCAAGCTTCCAGAGGAACCAAAAGAACTGCCTCTCCTCTTCCTAGAGGAATCTGAGGAGTTACTGGTTTCCAAAGATCCTCAGTCCAATTTGGAACCAGTAGCGGCAAGGCAGGCTTCACAGCCCCCACCCCTGTCCCCAGAGTCATCTGTTCCCTCCTCCCAGATCAGCAGCACCCTGGGGCACAGATTTCTTCCCAGGCCAGCAGTCAGGGGAAGGCAGTAGGTCCTCATTTGGGCAAACATGGCAAAGGGGCCATGTGGGATCATTTCACAGTGCTCAGTGATGACCCACAGCTGACATGCTGCAATACCTGCCTTGGGGTGCTCCAGAGGGGGTCAGACCCCAGGCATCTGTCCTCCACCAACATCTGGAGAGGCACCACCCAAGGCTCCTATCCAGGAAAGGCACTTCTCTGCTGTCTGGGAGAGGGAAAAGAGCAGCTCTAGTGGAGGCAGGGGGAGGCGCCTCCTTTCAAAAGGGCAGCCACAGGGGTTTCTGGGGCTGGGAGCATGACGCAGGCCATGCTCCACAAAGTGGCACCTGTTGGGTCCACCATGACCCTCAGCCAGCAGTCAAAGAGCAAGACCCAGCAGGCAGCCACTTGTCTCATCGCCGAGACAATCGCCCTGCTCAGATTTCCACTGTCTATCATGGAATCCCAAGCCTTCCACCGGTTGCTGCATTTCCCCCCCTGGTACGACCTCCCCCCATGGAGAACTCTTAGTTCAAGAGTGCTGCCCTCGTTCTATGACTCTGTGAGGGATGTGGTCCATGACCATCTTTCATGTCTACATGGGCGCAAGGTGCACTTCACAGTGGATCTGTGGAGAGGAGGTCAGCACAGCTACCTCTCACTCACAGCCCACTGGTGGCAGCCAGAGGACTTGAGTAGTGGCAGGGCATCGGTGACAGGGCCACAGGGGGAGGCTCTTGCCCTGCCCTCAGGCTACAGGTCTGTTCTGATGCAGGCACGGCACATGGAAGCTCAGGCAATGGGGAGAAACATTGCTGATGATTTCCTGTCCATGCTGCAGGAGTGGGCACCAGAGGGGGAGGTGACCTGTAACCACATGGTCACAGATGCTGGATGGAACATCTTGGTGGCATTAAACGTGGTGGACTTTGAGGGCATTGTATGCACGGCACACGAATTACACCTTGTGGTGCATGATGCCCTCAGCCTGGGCAGTCACATAAAGCCCAAGTGTGATGCAGGCACCCAGGTGACACAAACACTCCTGGAGCAATGCCACCAACTGGTGGGCCACTTCTTCCACAGCCTGAAAGCTGTCTGCCAGCTGCGTGAGAGGCAGGAGGAGTTGGGTCAGGAGACCCACGTTCTCCTGACAGACCTGCCGACCAGGTGGAACTCCACCTACGCCATGGTGTTCTGCCTGGTGGACCAGAAGGCCGTTTTGGAGGACATCATGCCCTCCATGCCCATTCTGCCTGGGGGGAGAGAGGTGGGCATCAGTGCCATGGATTGGCTGGCCCTCTCCCAGACAGTGGACTTGCTCAAGCCCTTCCTGGAAAGCACAAAATTTAATTTCTTTTTTATGGGCCTATGCTGTCTCTCAGCCACTCAGCAGCATCCTCTTGCATGTTCTCACCCTGTGCAGAAATATCAAACAGTTTTTTGCTATCAAACAGCTACAGTGGTGCCTCGCATTACGATGTTAATTCGTTCCAGCGAAATCGCTGTAGAATGAAAACATCGTAAAGCGATTTTTAAAAGCCCATAGGAACACATTAAAACCTGATTAATGCATTCCTATGGTCTTGAAACTCACCGTCCAGCGAAGATCCTCCATAGTGTGGCCATTTTTGCT
Organism: Pogona vitticeps; assembly: GCF_051106095.1. Taxonomy (NCBI): domain Eukaryota; kingdom Metazoa; phylum Chordata; class Lepidosauria; order Squamata; family Agamidae; genus Pogona; species Pogona vitticeps. Next base: position 73,445,477 of record NC_135788.1, on the reverse strand, counting down.
GCCCGTGCAGCGAGGAATCCATCCCAGAAAACAGCGAGCGGACATTTTTTTTACCCAGCGGCCATTTTGAAACCGCCGATTTCTTCGTTAAACGAAGCGCTCATCTTGCGAGGCACCACTGTATTTTCATCTGATTTTTACTTTTGCTTGTTTTTAATAGAGGTGGTAATTTAGAAAAGACAATTTCCCCCAAAAAGTGTGGGAAAATAAGACTTTTTTCCATGCTTCCTTTTTTTCTTGACTTCTTTCTTTCATTCTTTTTTCTATTTTAAGTAAAAAAAAAACACCTCATAACATTTCTTCAAGCCTTTGCAGCCCCCCCCCGGGGGGGTGGGTCTGCTGACCACAGGTTAAGAACTTATAATCAACACATTTGAGAGGGAACCAGATTAGGGAAAGCTGTTCTAAGCTATAGACAAATCTCTGAGCTGAAGATAGCAGCAACAGTTCAAGCATTTCCTACCACCACCAAAAGACCCTTCCCCACTCCTTAATTTCATTATTTTGTCTTTCAAGCTGTGTTTCCTGATCATCAGTGCAGCAGACTATCTCAAGATCTTACCTAAATTACTGTCTGTGTTTCTGAGATGTCAGCAGTCTTCTCCCCATTTCTACATCTGGTTGATGAAACCCAAGGGCATTACATTCTCTGCAACACTATCATTTTACCTGACCTTCAGTGTCACTGTGTCATAATTAATTAGACCATTTCTAGACTGTTACAGCTTTGAAGGCTAAAGCATACTTCAAGCTGCACTGATTAAATCCATTTTAAAAAACAGCAATAACTATAGCTTGTGGTCAGACTCTGAGCTAGTTTCCAGTTTACTTACTTAGGACAGCACTGTGGCACATGCCACAGTAGAACATTTCAACTTGTAACTTGTAATAAACAATTACAAAACTCACCGATTTTAAACTTGTAATAAACAATTACAAGTTATGTGTCCAGGTTTCTCATTTCATTCTAGTAATGTCTATTAGTCAATGGTCAGAAATCATTTCCTTTAGTTTGATCTTAGCACTACAAAAGCTGTTATAGTTATCACATTGCATAATGAGCTTCACTTAAGGACATATGAGAATCATTGTGATACTGTTCCATCCTACTATTCAGGACAACTACCTGTGCTCTATATAAAATTTGTCGTGCCTAAGAACTAAATTAATTAAGCAGAAGCAGGATTATATAACCCCTCTGTTACAGCAGCAACACTGGTTGCCAATCCATTTCCAGACTGAATTAAAAGTGCTGGTTCTAACGTATAAAGGCCTAAACAGCTTGGGCCCAAGCTATCTCAAGGATTGTGTCAAGTTCCAGATTTTGGAACTCCCTCTCACAGAGAGCCTAGCATAGCGCCAACTTTGCTATCCTTTTGCAAGCTGGCAAAGACCTTTCCCTTTCCCTGAGTAGCCCACTGCCTGAATGTGATTTTAAACGGATTGCTGTACCTTATTGCTTTGAATGTGTTTTGGTGTTGATAATGTTCTTTGTATGGTATTTGTTTGATCCTTTTGTATTTGTATATTCACCATTGTTAGTCTTAAATACTGTATTGTAATGGTGTATACTGCCCTGAGTCCTTTTAAAGGAGAAAGGTGTGGTAAAAGCAAGAAAGCAAGCAATGAAACAAATAAGTAAATAAATAAATAAATAGTATGCTCAATGTTTGGATCAATAGTAACTGAAAAAAAAAAAACTGAATTAGCCAACTGAATCAGCTTTTTTGTGCTGAGAAAGTAACTCAGGTCCTGGTCATGCAAGGGAAATGTTTTCTAACTATCCCCCAGTTAGATTGTTGCTTTTTTTCCTGGTCACACGATGTACAGTCATTGTCAAAACATTTTCCAAGCAAGCATGTAACTGCAATGTATTTTCCATTCCTTGGGACGGTTGTGTTATTTTGTACCTTTATTGTATTGGTGCATTTCTTACTGGAATTCCCTGTTCATACGAACTGCCTCACTTCTTTTCAGAATTGAAGCCAGGAAGGTGGGCACCATTACTGTGGCATGCTTTTTTTTCATGGCCAGTACATCAATATGTTGGTGAAAGTATGTCACAGAGCAATTGCAGTCATTGTTGTAGTACTGGCATTTCAACACACCCATTTTCACCAGTCATTGGAGGAGACAGTCACCCAGGGGAGGGGTTGGGGAGGAGGAAATGGCAGATTGAGCTGAAAGGCAGAGGAGATGGTGTGGGAAGTAAAGGAACCAATGCGATTCTTCAGGAGCAGCCAGCACAATAGAGGACTTATTTCCAAACAGAAACCTCTTCTCCATATATTGATGTATTAATATTGATCTATCTATCTATCAATCGATCGATAGAAATAGATATATAATATAGATATATATATCTCTCAAGGCAGTCACATGGTGTGTGTGTGTGTGTGTGTGTGTGTGTATACCACGAGACTGAGAATCAATACAACAGAGGTATGAAAAGTATTGGAAGAATATATATATATCAATACATCAGGGCAGTCACGTGGTGTATATATCCAGGATGAGCTGGTGCATGTAGACCATAGGTCGGGAAACAGAGGTAAATTACCCCAAATGGGATAAAGGTGAAAATCCTGGGGGTAATGAGCAGAGTGCTAACCCCCTCCCTCCCTCCCTCTCTCCCACTCCCACCCTCTGCAGCCAAACCTCAAATCTCCCTGTTACTTCCTGGTTGCAGCAGGCACTTGTAAATCCTCCGTTTGTTCAGAGATTGGACATAAGCTTCTTGATTGGTTGCAGCTCTGGATTAGCCCCAGGCAATCAATCAATCAATCAATCAATCAATCCGGGGCTTCTGAATGACTGCTGCCTCCGGAAATGACTGCAAAGAAGCAGCAGGAGGGAAAGGATCAAGGAGCAAGCAAGGGAAGGAGGGAAGAAAGGTGCGAGAGACCAAGCACTTCATCAAGCTTATTTAAATGTATGTAGAAAATGGAGGGAGGGAGGAAATGGAGGGAGGGTTGGGTGGATGGATGGATGTGTGTGTGTGTGTGTGTGTGTGTATGAGGGAGAGAGAGAGAGTGAGTGAGTGAGACTGACTCAAAACTATGAAAAAGAACAGGCAGGAAAAAGAGAAACCTTGAATTAAGGCGGGGGCAGGTGGCTTTTTAGGGTGCTGTCTAGGTTTATCATTGCTTTCCTTCCAAGAAGCAGGTGTCTTTGAATTTTGTGGCTGCTGTCACCACCTGCAGTGATCATGGAGCCCAAGAAAGTAAAATATGTCACTGTCTCCATATCTTCCCCTTCTATTTGCCAGGAGGTGATGGGACCAGTGGCCATGATCTTAGTTTTGTTGATGTTGAGCTTCAAACCATTTTTGCACTCTCCTCTTTCACCCTCATTAAGAGGTTCTTTAATTCCTCCTCACTTTCTGCCATGCTTTTGCAAAGTCAATGAAGCAGAAGTAGATGTTTTTATGGACCTCTCATGCTTTCTCCATAATCCAGTGCATGTTAGCAATTTGGTCTCTAGTTCCTCTGCCCCTTCGGAATCCAGCTTGTACTTCTGGGAGTTTTTGGTCCACATACTGCTGAAGCCTACCTTGGAGGATTTTGAGCACAATCTTGTTAAGAATGGTAAATGAGTGCAATTGTACAGTAGCTGGAGCATTCTTTGGCACTTCCCTTCTTTGGGATTGGGATGTAGACTGATCGTTTCCAATCCTCTGGCCACTGCTGAATTTTCCCATGATGATGATAAAAAAAAAAAAATAGTGCAATGCTCTTTGATTGTGGCTGTGGCACCAGGGTGGGTGACATGGCCTTTAGCCTGGCTTGTTCCTTTTGCACACCACACATAGAATGATTAAAGTGGTAGGGAAAGCCCCCTCCCCAACTCTGTGTTGGCTGTCTCTAGCAAGCAGGTCATTGCTAGCACCACTCTGGTAGCCACTGATGATGATTAAATCCTCTGCGATCTAGCAAAAATTTAATGCAACTTGCTAAGCACATTGGACACCTTACTACTCCCTGTACCACACCATGGCTGGAGTGCAATGTGTTCCAGCAAAAATAGTGCACATCTTTATCAAATTTGGTGCATCCTGCTAGTTTGGTACACAGCCTGTGTAGATTCAATAATATTTTAAATTCAAATAATGTATGATTTCCTTCCTTTCGAATCAAGGGGGTAATGTCAGCATATATAATTTTTTGGGGGCGGGGGTTAAAAGTTAAAAAAGTTCCCAGACCCCGATGTAGACAAACCCAATACGCTGCAAGAATTAATCACTCTATGCCTTCGCAATGATGGCTGCCTAGAGAGCCAACGCCTAACACAGGGCGGTTCCCATTCCTTGCAGCCACCCCCAATGCCCACCAAAACTAGACAAGAGAATTCTGAGCACATGCAGTTACGAGCTGCTCAGCCATGCCTCACCCCTGAGGAAAAAAACACGATGCCGCTCCCAGAATCTCTGCCTGTACTGTGGGGGAGCAGGACACTTCGCTTCCGGCTGCTTGGTTAAGTGGTGTAACCCTGGCTCCATGCTACCACTGTCAGTAAAAGATTTGCACCATGTCTGAGTGGACCCCCAGACTGGGGCACTTAGCTGGGTCCCCTGAACCCTACATTAACATCCCAGGTCCATTCCTGGTACCAGTGAAAGTTTGCTTGCCGGATGGATGCTGGCTGTTTATTTACGCTATGGTAAATTCTGGAGCCAACCGCTGTTTCATTGACACAGCCTTTGTGAAACAGCACCAGATCCTCGTACAGGATAAAGAGACCCCGACTCTAGTTGAGTCCATAGATGAGCATCTGCTCCATTCCGGCCCAGTGATCCAGGAAACCCATCTGGTCATTCTCCAGGTCCAACACCATCAGGAGCAACTACAATTCAAAGGTGCATGCATATCCTGTTTCCCGTTCATTCTGGGACTTTCCTGGCTCCGAACACATAACTCCCTAATGGACTGGTCACAAGGGGAGTTGCGTTTCAGGGACCCGTGTCCGCATCTGGTTCCACCGGCTACCTTGGCTTCAGAAGGGTCAACAGACAGTCCCATGACTGGTGCTACAACATTTTCATCTCCTCCATTCGGTTTTGCTTTTGTCTTATTTTCTTTCTTGTCTTATTTAAAATTGTTTCTGACATTAATTCCACCAATGATATAGATTCCAAAATTTATAAATAATAATATATTATAATCATGTGCCATCAAGTCAATTCTGACTTATGGTAACGTTTTCTGGGGGAGAGGGGTTCCATGTAGAGAATACTCAGGAGTGGTTTACAATTCCTTTCTTCTTGGGCTACCTTGGGACCCTGCAACTTGTTCAAGGCCACACAAGCTGGCTCTACTCACAGGAGGCACAGTGGGGAATGAAACTCCCAGCCTCTGGTTCCGTACCCAGACCCCCTAAACTACTGAGCTATCCAGCCAGCTCCAAAATTATACAATATTGAATTTATGCTGCACAATGACCCCCTTTCAGGTTCTGAGGCTCACTAAGATTCTCTTTTGCCCTAGAGAATCACTTTTTTCTATATTAACACCAATCTATCACTCCTTCCTGACCCATCGCTTTCTCTGACCCTTCAACTCAGACTGATTATCTTCATTTTCCCATGTTATAAACAAGTTGTCCTGTAGCAATTATGGTTTGTAACTGATTGTTTGTACCAACCATGTTTTTGAACTTCAAATAAAAACAACAACACACCGCTGGGAGATGGCATTAAAAAGCAGAGAAAACTGGTACTGTTGCCTTGTGTTTTCTGGATGGTGGGAAAAATAGTGGTACATCAGTGGATATAAACTGTAACGAATTCTATGTCTTCAAGAGCCCTTGCTTTCCCATCTCTGATTATGCAACTATTTCCTGTTTATTGTTTTACTGTAAGGCAGTCCTGAGACTAGGTCTGTCCAGTCAGGGGAATTTGGAGTGTTCTGGTTCACACCTAAAAAGTTCTTATCTTCATCATGATCTATTTTATCTCCCACTAGAGAAATCCTTCTGTTCATACTGGTGATGTTAATTTCTCCCATGAGAAGGGTTCACACAGGTCTATGGATCATCAATTTACTGAGAAGTAAGGTTTGCCTGGTTTACTTGTGAGTAAGAAGGTAGTAGCAACAGAAAAATGCTTCCTTCCCTCTTTTTTTTTGTTTGTTTGTTTATTAAATAAAGTGGCATATCAAGGCATCAACCTAGCATGGTATTAGAACTGTGCTATGTTTGTTAGGGTAATATTTAAAAAGATGAAAATAGACGAGAGGGTTTCTCCATCCTGCTTTTAAATGTCACGACCCCTCTAATACTATACGTCACAGGATTGTCACCTCAGACAACTCCCCCACAACTCCATTTAGGTGTGAAATAACCAAACAATGGTGTAATTCTGGTTACACTTGGTAGTAACCTCTTATACAATTACTGGGAGCACCTTCTGAATAAGGTGTGCAGAACTAGACTATTCATTCATTCAGTTGCTTTCAATGAAGTCAATGTATCTAATGTTTGTTGGACTGTACAGTGAAGCTAGAGACAAAGCCTAGTTCCACCTCAAAGTTGAAGATTAGAGCCATTGTTGTCTAAGTGGCCAAGCAAGTTTCCTCTTCCTTCGCCTCATGGATTTCGTCTGAGTCAGCTTCTGTAGTGGCACCAAAACATACAAAACATTTCATGGAAGAAATCAAATGAGTGTGCATGCCACAGATGATTCTAGTTTATGCTATCCTTTATTGCCTTGACTGAGATTCCCAGTGTGGTATAGTGGGCAGAGCTATGGAGTAGGACTCTGAGGAGAAGGGTTTGAATCCCCACTTGGCCATGGAAACTCACTGGGGGAGTGCAGCTGGTTAAATCCACTCCTTAAATATCTCATTTACCTTGAAAGCTCTATTAGGGTTACTATACATCCATTCCGATTTAACTGCACAAACACACACACACATTCATTGCCTTGATTGTCAGCAGTGGTTAATGAAAACTATGACAGATGGATAATTATATTATTTTATAATAAAGTTAAACCAGTAGTTTTGTTTTAGTAATCACTGGCCTCAACAACACTTTCCATATAGATTTTCTTTTAAAAAAACTGAAATAAAATAGAAATGTAAAAATAGAAATAAAATGTCTTTTACCCAGTGCAGTAAAATTCTATCCTGTCTTAAAATCTGGTTAAGGCAGCACCCTACATTTTTAAAATCATTTTTTGGCCCAGCTTTGCAGGCAAAGCAAGCTGAAAAGTTGTATGAGAAACTTCTAGTTATGGGGGGTTGCATTTTTTTGGGGGGGGTTGTTCATTTTTGTCCACCTTCTTCCTTCTTTGAATTACTTCAGAGCAAGGTGAGAGAGACTAAATTGTGTCAGGTGCATCTGTGACCTTTCCTCTAGGAAGAAGTCTACCCCCAAATGCCAACCTCCCGCACCACAGCAGGGTTAAGACACTCTGTGACAGCAGCAGTTCATTAATCAATCAACTATCTTCATTCTCCTCATTTCCATGTTTTAAACGTCTGATCCCTAAATGTTGCACAGAATGTCTATATTATATTTTTTCATATGTTCCAAGCATTTCATTTCATTAACAGTAACTAGAATATTAAATGGTGAAAGAAACACTGGGATTGTCTGTGATTTCAGTCCACCCACAGGCTCTTTTAATTTATATCCACACTTCATAAATTTCAATAGGCACTAATCAGCTACGGGATACAATGAGAAATTTTAATGAAAGATTGACACCAGCAAAAATCCAGTTCATCCAAGGAGAAGCAAGATCATGCTTTTACTCTACTTTCATGTGCCCATTTTCAACACAGGATCTGTAGCCTTTCTAATCCATCATCCTATGTCGACTTCATGTGGCAGTGAATGATCTCATCTAAGTCAAGAAAATTAAAAGAAGGCAAGCAAATGTGTTTCACTCCCCTGGGCTGCACACAGGGAAAAACAAAACTGTATGTTTTCACCTCTTATACTTAAAAGCTTTGGATGTTAATGAAACAGTATTGTGTTGAGTGCAGATTGGCCTGGAATAACATCCTTCCCTTTTCTTCCTGATGGGATGTTTCTCTAAAAAACAAACCACAAACAACCACCCAAAAACCCTTGCTGTTTGTTCTATGTCTCCAGAAAGGCTTTGCAAACTGCAGCGTCAAGTGGAAGTGAAAAAGCAGGATGTTTTCTTTGCAAGAAAGTCCCCAGTGCGCTTAGTTCTCCATCAGCATTTGGCTCTCAAAACAGGAGTGACATGGCGGGAAAGCAGCCAGGGAAAAGTCCAGCTACTACAACATAATCTTCTCCCCTATTCCTAACTAACCCCCAACTGATAAAGGAAAAGGAAAATAACATAACTTTATTTTGTTGATGGTTCTGATTAGCACATGGAATTATTTCCTTCTTCTGATCTGTCTGAATTTTGTCATAGATGTAAATACAGATTCTTGCCTAACAGTAAACTAACGTCTCATAGACTTGGGGTAGATGGAAAGATTTCTTTGTATCATTTCTACATAGAAGGGAATACATTTATTACCAAATTATTTGTGTGCAATGCCAATTAAGGCAACTCTCAGGATGTAACTTTTACAGATGTCAGGGAGAAAACATCAATTCTTTTTAAACAACTGAGTCACTATGAACATTGCTGCTATACCTTTTACTATCTGATTCTGTGATTTGCTAAGTTTCTACATAGAGTAAGTATTAAACATAAAACATGTTTTCAAAGTTATCAGGGCAGGACATGCACTGGAGCTGAAGTAATTTTAGAAACAAGCGGAGCTGATCATCAAACACTGCCAGCCAAAATTCAAGGAATAATGGACTATGTTCTTAGGAGCTGTGTGAACATTTGAACTGCTAATTAACTTGAGGGTTTGGCAGACAGAATATAGCAGTCATCAGCTAGAGCCTGTGAATTCTGTGGCAGCCTGCAGAACCCCAAAAGGGAGAAAATATACTTTTATCCTCTGTCAGAAATCATGATAAACAGACTGTATTCTCTGTCATTTCAGTGTGGACAGATGAAGGAGAACATCCTATAAATGTTCACAGTGAGTTCTGCACTGATTTTGTTGCATCTGATGAACAGGGATTCACGAATGACAATTTCAGCACTAGCCTATATTCTATCTATCAGCTATCTCTAATCTTGCACCCTCCAGATGCACTGGACTACAACTGCCATAGGCTCAATTGGTGATCATGCTCACTTAGAGGAAATGGGAGTTGTAATCCAACAGATACGGAGCATAGTAGTTTGGGGAAGACTGCTATGACCTGAGGGAGAAAAGAGAAAAAAACAGGAGTAGTAGGATATTAAGGACTTCACCATATTAGACCCAAATGTTCTTTGGCTGACAATTCTTTACTTTCTTTTTATGTCTTGATGTAGAATTGTACAAGACAGTGAAGATCCCAAGGATAGATGACAAACAATAATTAATTAACAATTATTGAGAGGTTTGCTGCTCTTTTTTGGAGCAGGAGACAATCCCACTAGGAACCACAGTCAAGAAAGGGATTGGTTTCCCCACAGCAACAAAGTCGTAATTCAGGAAATGCCAGTTCACATCTATTTGACAAATCTTGCAAGGCGGCAGAGAGTCCTCTTGGAAGGAAGGAACAATCCTGAGTAAAGAGAGGCCATTTCTGGGTGGCTGGGCCACCTGAAAACATGTTGCACATATCAGAATGAAAAACCAAGCCCATCCTGTAGGAAAAGAGAGATTTCTCTCAGGCTATTCTTATGCAGTTTGCACATCCCACCCTCTGGACCTGGTTTGAGAGGGCTAGGAACATGAAATGCCAGGAGATCTACTCTTGAATATCCTTTAGCTAATTTAGTCTGGACTTGAACTGAATAATGTTTACATGGAATCTACCCATAGTTATCATGTCAGTGCCTATGGATTGCCTGTGCAGGCATTCACCAAAACAGCCCTTTGAAAACTGATAATTTCACTTTTACTGTACTGGTTTTATTAACATTTAAATATACTTTTAAGATACATTATCCTTTCAAAAGAGTTTACAATAGTTGGTTCAACAAAATAATAAAATCACTGAAGAAAGCCAACATTCTGATATTTAACATATAATGGCCAACAAATCAGACTGAAAAATCAAAGAAAAGCCAATTAAAACAGCAACAGCAAACTAAATAATCATGTCATCAATATTTACATAGAATCTGACTGAAATAAAATGATCCAGTGACTACCAGGGAGGAGCAATGCATAGTTTCCTGGCTGGGATATTCCAGGAATGAGGGCCCACCAGAACAAAGGTCCTGTACCTTGGTGTTTGCCAGTCTAGCAGTTCTTCTGGATGGATCAGGGAGTAGGGCTTCCAATGCTAATTTTGATGCACACACAAGTGATTAAATGGGCTACTTTGTCCTGAACTCTTTAGGGTTTAATCCATAACAGAGTTTTAAGTCAGAAGTGAGTTGATGGAACATAAGAAATCCACTAAAAACAGATTCCTCTGTGCTGCATTTGCTGATGTCAGATTTGTGTCAATGCATTCTTTTGCACTGGGATTCTCTAGTTCACCCTATGTAGAAACTTTCCCCCTTCCATCAGTCTAAGTCTGGACAATTCTAGACAACTACTCTTTCTGGATATTTCAGAGACCTTTGGGTAGTGTGGGCGGCATATAAATTAAATAAATAAATAAATAAAATATTATGGTGCAACTGCACAAGGGATGTATCAGCACTGTTCTACCAGAAAACCACTGACCTTTACATACATGCCTCAAGTTTCTACCTAAACCTTATCACTGTCTATCATTGTATACAGTCAAGCTCAGAACCGCATGAGAGAGTCTCAAAACTCTGGAGTTAAAGGTAAAGGTTCCCCCTGACAATTGTCCACTTGTGTCCAACTCTAAGGGGTGGTGCTCATCCCCATTTCCAAGCCATAGAGCCAGCATTTGTCCGTAGACAGTTTCCGTGGTCACATGGCCAGCGCAACTAGACATGGGATGCCATTACCTTCCCACCATAGTGGTACCTATGTCTCTACTCGCATTTTACATGCTTTTGAACTGCTAGGTTGGCAGGAGCTGGGACAAGCAACAGGAGCTCACTCCATCATGTGAATTAAAACTGCTGATCTTTCTATCTTGCAGCCCAGAGTTTGTGGTTTAACCCACAGTGCCAATTACAATATTCATTCAACATGGCGGGGGCAGAAAGTAATTGACAGGGCCAGTCTGGTATTCAGGAACAACCTGCTATACGACAGACCCAGTAGAGAGAATGACAGAACACCATTGGTAGTTACTTACAGCTTCCATTTCATATCATTAAGACATATTATCAGTGACCTGCAGCCCATTTTGAACAACCCTACTTCCACGTCCAAGGCTTTGCAGGGGTGTGTATGTACAAATCCACAACCAACTCTCCAATGTTAAACTGCTACAGACACAAAACAGGTAACACAACATGGAGATACAGATAGGAACAAGACACTGTCACAGGCAGAGATACCAGCTATGCCCCATGTCTGCACTAGCAACACCATCAAGGGTCCTAACAATGTCAGCTATAACATTAGGGACTTGTTTACTTGTTCATCGTCTAATGCAGTTTATGCCATCTTCTGCACTCTATGTTATCTAATTGGACAAACAGGACAACAGTTATTTATTTGTTTATTTACAATCTTTCTCCTTTCTGCAATATCTTATTGGTATATAAGTGTAGTTATCCTTCAGTCTCGAGAGATTATTGTAACATGCTCTGAATAGAGATCTTGGAACAGCATCTAGTGTGGCTGAGAAGGCCAATTTGAGAGTGACAATCCCTTCCACACTGAAGGCAAATACAATCTGACCCCTCTCCAGCTCCCTGATTTTGCTTGTTTAGGGGCTGCCTCTTTGCCTCGGCCTGCTGAACAAGTGTCTCTTCAAATTGGGAGAAGCCATGCTGCACCGCCTGCCTCCAGGCTGAATGCTCAAATGTCAAAGTTTCCTATCTGTTGAGGTCCATTCCTAAGGCCTTCAGATCCCGCTTGCAGATATCCTTGTATCACAGCTGTTGTCTCCCTATGGGGCAATTTCCCTCCACTAATTCTCCATGTGTGTGTGTGTGTTTAGTCGTTTAGTCGTGTCCGACTCTTCGTGACCCCATGGACCAGAGCACGCCAGGCCCTCCTGTCTTCTACTGCCTCCCGGAGTTGTGTCAGGTTCATGTTGGTTGCTTCGCAGACACTGTCCAGCCATCTCATCCTCGGTCGTCCCCTTCTCCTCTTGCGATCACACTTTCCCAACATCAGGGTCTTTTCCAGGGAGTCTTTTCTTCTCATTAGATGGCCAAAGTACTGGAGCCTCAGCTTCAGGATCTGTCCTTCCAGTGAGCACTCAGGGTTGATTTCCTTTAGAACTGATAGGTTTGTTCTCCTTGCAGTCCAGGGGATTCTCAAGAGCCTCCTCCAGCACCACAATTCAAAGGCATCAATTCTTCAGCGGTCAGCTTTCTTTATGGTCCAGCTCTCACTTCCATACATCACGACAGGAAAAACCATAGCTTTGACTATTCGGACTTTTGTTGGCAAGGTGATGTCTCTGCTTTTCGAGATGCTGTCCAGATTTGTCATCGCTTTCCTCCCAAGAAGAAGGCGCCTTTTAATTTCAGGGCTGCTGTCTCCATCTGCAGTGATCATGGAGCCCAGGAAGATAAAATTTGACACTGCCTCCATATCTTCCCCTTCTATTTCCCAGGAGGTGATGGGACCAGTGGCCATGATCTTAGTTTTTTTGATGTTGAGTTTCAGACCGTTTTTTGCACTCTCCTCTTTCACTCTCATTACAAGGTTCTTTAATTCCTCCTCACTTTCTGCCATCAGAGTGGTATCATCTGCATATCGGAGGTTGTTGATATTTCTTCCGGCAATCTTAATTCCGGCTTGGGTTTCTTCCAGTCCAGCCTTCCGCATGATGTATTCTGCATATAAGTTAAATAAGCTGGGGGACAATATACAGCCTTGCCGTACTCCTTTCCCAATTTTGAATCACTCAGTTGTTCCATGACCAGTTCTAACTGTTGCTTCCTGTCCCACATATAGGTTTCTCAGGAGACAGATAAAGTGGTCAGGCACTCCCATTTCTTTAAGAACTTGCCATAGTTTGCTGTGGTCCACACAGTCAAAGGCTTTCGCATAGTCAATGAAGCAGAAGTAGATATTTTTCTGGAACTCTCTGGCTTTCTCCATAATCCAGCGCAAGTTAGCAATTTGGTCTCGAGTTCCTCTGCCTCTTCGGAATCCAGCTTGTACTTCTGGGAGTTCTCGGTCCACATACTGCTGAAGCCTACCTTGTAGGATTTTGAGCATAACCTTGCTAGCGTGTGAAATGAGTGCAATTGTACGGTAGTTGGAGCATTCTTTGGCACTGCCTTTCTTTGGGATTGGGATGTAGACTGATCTTTTCCAATCCTCTGGCCACTGTTGAGTTTTCCAAACTTGCTGGCATATTGAATGTAGCACCTTAACAGCATCATCTTTCAAGATTTTAAATAGTTCAACTGGAATGCCATCACCTCCACTGGCCTTGTTGTTAGCCAGGCTTTCTAAGGCCCACTTGACTTCGCTCTCCAGGATGTCTGGCTCAAGGTCAGCAACTACATTGTCTGGGTTGTCCGGGATATCCACATCTTTCTGATATAATTCCTCTGTGTATTCTTGCCACCTCTTCTTGACGTCTTCTGCTTCTGTTAGGTCCCTCCCATACAGGAGATCTTTTGGAATCCAACCATCAACCATTCTCATAACATGCCCGAGTCAATGTAGACGTTGTTGTTTCAGTACTGTATACATGCTAAAAATTCCAGCTCATTCTAGGACTACTCTATTTGGAATTTTGTCCTGCCAGATCATACAAAAATGCATCAGAGACAACACATATGGAACATGTTCAACTTCCTCTCCTGCCATGCACAAAGAGTCCAGGACTCACCGCAGTACAGGAGTGTACTCAGGACACAGGCTCTATAGACCTGGATCTTGGTATATGCCACCAGCTTCTTATTGAGTGAGTCTAGAGAACATGGTAGCTGCTTTGCCAATGTGTTTATCCAGCTTGACATCTAGAGAGTGTGTGTCAGAGATCATTCAGCCAAGGTACACAAAATCATGAACAACCTCCAATTCTTGTGTAGAGATTTTAATAGAGGGAGGTGAGTTCACACCCTGGCCCATGACTTGTGTTTTCTTGGCAGGCCTTACTAAAACAATTCATAAGTTGTTGGAGCTATTCAGCAGAATGGGCAACAACAGCTGCATCATTGGCGAAGAGGAAGTCCCGCATGCATTTCAGCTTTGGTCTTTGGTCTCAACCTAGAGAGATTAAAGAGCTTTCCATCTGATCTAGTCTGAACTAGACTTTGATCAATATCCCATGAACAAATCTTAGCTTTTCTGTGATGGCCAAGTCTGATTTGAAAACATATTTTCTTATATTGACTAGGGTCTGCTAATTAATGACTCTTACTAAGAGAATAAACACAGGAGACATATATTCACACTCCTTATGTTATAAGCACTGTATTTTGATCCACAAAAACTGAAATAAGAGGTGTGTAAGATATGTAGAATGGTCAATCAGGACACCAATGTGAGTTCCTGAACATCATGGACTCTTGACACTAGACAAGAAGTGCTGCATGCTGAAGAAAGCGTCCACCAGGTAAAACTACTGATTTGGCTTTAACTTGGCTGAAATTGGCTGTTCCTGGTGATTTTACTAAACTCTTAATCCCAGCTCTGATGGAGGCTTGCCATGCTTCTGCTTATCTTATTTTCCTTAACCAAATCTAAACTCTTTGAGTTTCAAAAGAAGGCAGAAAGGCGGGGGGGGGGAGAATGCTTGGCTGCCTTTTGCTTAGAGAGAGAAGGGTGATAAATTCCAGACCACAGGCTGCAGAAGGGACTGAAGGCACACCCTTCCCCCACATGCCTTTTGCAGACCACACACTACAGCTATCTCCATCTAAGAAGCTACATCTGGCCCTCAGCAGCAGCCATGAAACTTTGGGACTTTATTAAAAACATATAATTTTGGAGCTACCCATGAGAACTTGGTGAGCAGCCTAAAGAAAATGAATTATAATCAAATCTCATTGCTTGTTTCATTTTGTTACATATTTTTTAGCGGTCCAATTGTTAGTCTTTAAAATGCCACAATATTTTGTCTTCACATTCCTTTCCTTCCCCAACTCCCCTCTTTACTATTGTCAACTTGCTGAGAAATACTAATATGCCTAATTCTTCGGATATTTTTATAGCAATCCAGCCTGAGTTAATCAACATAACTGCTACCAAGGCAACATATATTTTCTATAGATAGGAATAGTAGGTTGATGCTGGAATCCGCAGCTACACTATCTTGAAGTGATGCCATCCAATCTCTTTTTCAAACCTCATACAAAGGAAAAAACCCCATCCAAGATACACGTTCAAGTTCCTTGCCATTTTTTTGAGATTACAATATGGAAGTATAGTATAAGATAGAACTTTATATTAACTGCCATCAGACTCCAGTTTATTTCAGCAGTCAGTTTCCCACAGATGTTAACAAATACAAAAACAAAGTGGAGCCCTGAGGAGTGGAGCAGAAGTCTCACAGGACACTCTCCTCATAGAACTGGAGAATTTACAAAATAGTACTCCTAAGTGCCCACCTGCAGACAATCAAGAAAGACACTATGATCAGTGGTATCTGCCAACAGATCCAGGGGAACCAAGAGAGTCATATTAATATGCAGATGATATACAGCTCTATCTCTCCTTTTTGTCATCTGCAGATGATGTAGTACTGGTCCCTGAGTGCTATCTGGTAGTGATAATGGATTGGACAAGGGCCACTAAACTGAAACACAATCCAGATAAGATGGAGATCTTATTGCTGGGAGAATTGTCAGACCAGTTAGAGGGAAATTTGCCTGATCTCAGTGGGGTCACACTCCTCCTGAATGATCAGGTTCGTTATTTGGGTATACTCCCAGTCCTCTCTATGGATGTGCAAATATTTGCTGTGGCCAAGAGTGCTTTTTAATCAGCTTTGGTTGATTACTCAGCTGTGCCTCTAACTGGAGAAGAAATGCCTAACAACAGTTGTTCACTCATTGCTAATCTCCAAAACAGACTACTGTAACACTCTCTATATATGACTGATCTTGAAGTCAGTACAGAACCTTCAGCAGATCCAAAATGTAGCAGTCAGACTTATCATGGGTACCAACAGATATGAATACGTATCTCCAGTCTTGGCACATTTCCATTGGCTTCCCATTAGTTTCTGAGCCTAATTCAAAGTGCTGGCCATCACCTAGGTTTAGGACCTTGATATCTGTCAGAACATCTCTCCTGGAAAATAACTACTGATCCCATGTATTCTTCATAGATGTTAAAAGAAGTGACACCTAAGGAGGCCAGAAGAGTGAATATCAGGGATCAGGTTTCTTTGGCTGTGGCCTCATACCTCTGGAATAAACTTCCGAAACAGGTTCACCAGGCATCTTTCCTCTCAGTTTTTAAGAAATTGATTAAAACAGAATTATTTAAAGCTGCTTTTTATTAGTTTTATTGTTACCTGCGATGTTCAAAGTTATTTTAATTTGTTCATCAATTTAAAGATAGGTCTAATTAGTTACAATGGTTTTATCAATTTTTTAATCAATCAGAGAAAGAGGAGGCAAGGAAGCAGGCTGGTGGGAGTGATTGGGCAGGAAGGGTGAATGAAGGGGCAAAGAGATGAGCAAGCAGGCTGGCAGGAGGGCAATTGGTCAGGGGTGATTGAGGGGGCTAAGAGCTGAGTGAGTGGGCTGACGGGGTGATGGGGCAGGGAGGACAAATGGAGGGGCAAAGAGGAAAGCAAGCGAGCTGGCAGGGCTGTCAATATGGTAGGGAAGGAGTGAAGGGACAGGGTGGTGAGAGAAGGTGCTGCCAGGAAGGCAATCCAGCAGAGGGAAGTGAAGGGGAAGGTGGTGAGCAAGCAGGCCGGCAGGGGAGCAGTTGGGCAGGGAGCACTTTATGGAGGGAGAAGAGGGCACACTGGGCAATTCAAGGCGTTGGACTATGACTCAGCACCAAGCTAAAATAAATGACCCCACAGGGAGGAGGTTAAATGACATGCTTCCAAACAATAACATGAGTCCTGGGAGAAAAATCCGAGATCCACTGTGTGTCCTGTAGTCAACTTTTTTTTAACATTGATGCAATTGCAGCCAAACATGATTCAAAAACCAGGTTTTTTTATCAGTATGTAATCAGGACCTTAGTCTGGAATGTTTGGGGTATGAATATTATCTGATCAACATATATAGGAAAAACTTTATCCTGACATCCTTGCAACAGAGGGACTACTGTTTCCTAATTTGGTCTCTGGCAAGGGATCAGGCAAGATGCAACCAGCTGAACCAAAGTCCAATTTTATTGAAAGCAATACAAAGTCAACTGGGGACTTCTCTTAAAAGCAGACAAGACCCCCAAAAATACAGTGTACAGATATTTTATAACAAACAAAGAGCCATAAAGTTCTACAATTACTATTGGTCAGCATTAACCTAAAGTTTGGATCCTAAATCTAATTGGGCAGCTGTGCCAAGGATTCCAACATTATTGGTCCCCTATGGATATATGTTGTTGTTGTTGTTTAGTCGTTAGTCGTGTCCGACTCTTCATGACCCCATGGATATACGTAAGACGCCTCAATTCCCCTTTGGTCTGCCAAAGGGATGCACCTCACTGACTGGAGAAATGTGTATTCCATCTTCCTTCTCTATTGATAGGATTACATTGCCTTCGTGGACCTAAATGTCAATCTCAGGCTTCCTGCTGGTTTTATGTTTGACTATCTTCACATTGTGTTCTGGCGACAGTCTTACGCCTGGTGGTTCAAAGGTGAGTGGCCTGAAAGTGAGAGGCAAGAAAAACCTTATACTTATATAGGTTACATTCTTCTAGTTAATTCTAAAAGTCTTTCTACTTCTAAAACTGTGTTTGTGCATATCCAGGTATAACCATCTCTGTCTTTTCCATTAGGAAGGTGACATCTAGGCATTAGCCCTTAGTAGGAAAGGTTTGTCTAAATAAGACAGTGTTACTCCAGAAGTGTGTCAGGAAGTAAGAGTGTCAGTCCTGCCTCTGTCAGTGACACTGGAATCCATGTAACAAAACAAAACAAATAGAGGCAACACTGGTTTCTATTTCTATAACAGAGAATGTACACAACTGGCTCCTCAGGCGAGAAAAGATGAAAAGGTTCAGGCCATGTAGTACTGTAAATGTTCCTCCTTAAGGAGTTAACATTAATGCTAGCAGCTTAGTCGCAGCTGTTTCCTCTTGTGCCTCTTTTCCTTATTTACTGCACTTTCACAGGCTGCCATATTGCAGGTGTTTCAAATCCACATCCATCCATTTTCAAGTATGACTGTTGGGGAAATCTCAGCAATGGACAGATGTGAAAGTTACTTGTGAGCAGACAGTATGTGCCAGGTGCAGATAGCGACTCTAATAAGGCCAGGGGCTACTACCCTGCATCCCCCCCCCGCTCAATATCCTCAGCTGCCTCTCTTGCTACACACAAGTATAAAAATTCCCATTTTTTATTTTTCTTGGCACAGAGATATGTGAACCTGTCAACAATAGTTTCAAAATAAGACACAGATAATGCAACAGTTTTCAAAATAGCTGATTTTATTTCCTAGGAAGTCCTTCATCTTTCGGTTGATTGCTTTATATTGTGACATGTTAGTAGTATGCACTCTACTTCAATTCTGGCAGTTGGCTAAGATAAAATTTATTTTTGGGAAACTAATGTTCCGATCGTATCCTGAGAAGTGCTAACAACAGATGGTTTATTTTCCTTTCTTTTCTTCACATACCCTACTTTCCTGAGCCATAGGAACATTCAGGAGGCTATCCTTCAGAAGTCACCCAACTCCCCCAAGCCCCCCCCCCATATGGTCCTTTACATCAGCCATTCTCAATAGGGCCCACATGCCCCCCTGGGGATCCCTGGCACATTTGAAGGTGACCACAGACTAGGAAAAAAATCCATTCTATTTTTCTATTCAGCTGTTTGTGTTTATCTGGAAATAGGCAAGGGGGGGGGGAGAGAAGTAAATTCAGGGACTGCCTCCTAGGCTGAGTGGAAAAGTCTAACCAACTGACACCAGGGGTGAAGTATTTTAAAGCACCTCCCTTTCCTAAACTGCTTGAAATCTGCTCTTAGCTCACCTCATGAAATATGCCTGGCAGACTTCTGGCATGACCATTTTGGAGCAATCATTCATCATTTTTCTAGCCTATGTCTGATGAAGTTAATTTTATTCATGAAAACTTGTGCTGAATGTTTGATTTTTAGTGGTATTCCAGAAGGTCAGTTTCTGTGAGAAAAATAAGTACTGAATGGGTAATTGGTTCAGCTTGAAAGAAACACATTCTACCAGTTATGCTAACAAGGGTGGCAGTCCAAACAAAATGGTCTAACATAAAAGCTGGGAGTCTGAGCAGCACCAAATTTGGAACAGAGGGAGAAGACAGTCTGTGCCAAATTTTGGATCACTAGGACAAAGGAGTTTCAAGTTATGATTTTTTAAAATATAACCTTTTTTAACCCTTTGCAGATATGTTCAATGATTAAAAACAAAACAAATATATTGATAGGAAAAAAATTGCATATCTGGAGAGAAAACAGCCCTTACAGCCTCTTTTTTAAATTAGTATTTCAAATATATTAAAACATTCTTGTCACTTATAGCCTTTTCATAATTATTGCTTTTCAAACCAGAAAAAAACCCAGTTTACCAGTTTGTCTCATAAGCTACCAGGGGTCTAAGTGAATGTTCGACCCTGCCAACTGAAAGAAAGCAGTTAACTCCTTCCTGGAGCAATTCAACAACATCTTACACTAGGTTCTACTCTCTTCCTGCTGTGTACAGATCTGCATGACTTCAAATGAATTTTAGATGTCCCTAAATCCAGCTCACTGGAAGGACAGATCCTGAAGCTGAGGCTCCAGTACTTTGGCCATCTCATGAGAAGAGAAGATTCCCTGCAAAAGACACTGGTGTTCGGAAAGTGTGAAGGCAAGAGGAGAAGGGGACGACAGAGGATGAGATGGCTGGACAGTGTCATCGAAGCTACCAACATGAATTTGACTAAACTCTGGGAGGCAGTGGAAGACAGGAGGGCCTGGCGTGCTCTGGTCCATGGGGTCACAAAGAGTCAGACACGACTAAATGACTAAACAACAACAAATCACTGTCAGTTCATACTATTTGTACTCACAGATGGCACCACAGAAATCATGGGTCCTTCAGTGCATGGCCTTACAATGGTGTTAAAACATGGAGCAGATGCATGGATCCTCATGATTATTAACTAGGATGATCCCCAAACCTATGTTGAGTCATATGCCCCATTTGTGCTTATAGATTAAAACACAGAAATCATGGGTCCCTGAGTGCATGGCTTGGAGAGGAGCAAACATATCTATTGAAAGGCATGGACCCCCATCCATCCAGTTGTTTCTTAGATTGGATAATTCCCAAACTACTTCCAGTCATAAGACTCATCTCTGCGCAGAGACTGCAAAACAGAAACAATAGTTCCCCCAGTGTATGGCTTTGCAGTGGCACAAAACACTTATGGTTCCACATAATTTTTATGCAGGATAATCCCCAAACAATTGAACAATCATGGGCCGCATTTGTGCTCATAGATTACAACATAGAAATCATGGGTCTCTGAGTGCATGGCTTTGCAGAGGTGCAAAAACACCAATCCAAGGCATGGGTCATCATCATCATCTTAGAAATGCAGAGATGGAAGGGATCCTATAGATCATCAAGTCCACCCCTGTCAAGGAGACACAGTTAAGAATCAAACTCCGAACCCTGGCTTTGAAGCCAGAAACCTAAACGATTGAGTTATCCAGCACTTCCTGGCTCCAGCAGTTCTTGAATTGTACATAGGATCATCCCCAAACCACTATCTTTTCATAAGGCCCATCTCAGTCCACAGACTACACCACAGAAATGTATATGTCCAGCAGCACATGGTTTTGCAGTGGTGCAAAACTTGGATCTGATACACAAATCCTCATGGATCCACATGATTTTTAACTAGAATAATGCCCAAACCACTGTCCAGTCATAGACTTCATTTGTGCTCAGAGATTACAACACTGAAATTATGACATTCTAATTTGTCAGAATACTATGCTATGCAAATAGTTCAGACGTTTAGAATGTTTGCATTTCTATTATATATGCATAGTGGGCTAGATGCAGGTTACTCATTTTTGCTTGAGTAAGAGTTCAGGCTTGACTTGACTGAGCACCCACTTCTGCTTTTCTGGCTGTCTTTAGTATCTCTATCAACACCACTTTTCAAATGACTCGAATGTTGTCCCCGTCTTTCTCCACTATCTTCCTTTCACATAGTACATTGGTACCTCGGTTTATGACTGCCTCGGTTAATATAATTTTCGGTTTATGAACAAAAACCCATTGAAAATAATGCCTTGATTTACAATTTTTTTCCGCAATATGAAGCAAGTTTGCATTGTGCCTGGGAGGTTTAATAGTGTAATCCCCTGCATGCATTCCTGTGGGAAACCGCATTTTGGTTTGCGAATTTTTCACATTAGAAAACATCTCGGAGAACGTATTAAACCAAAGTACACCTGTATGCATAATTTTGACCTTTCTTTCCAGTGACCTTCTTTGCTAACTCCAATCTCTTCCTATTTCTGTTTTTTAATTTCAAAAAACAAAGGGACATCTTTTGGAACACATGTACACAACAAATCCATACAAGTTTTGGTCCAAAGAGCTTTTCTTCCTCAGCTTGCCTAATTCAAAGAAAGGGATATGACATCAGAACATAGCTTTCCAGTCTGCATTTGGTGGAGCAGGCATGGCCCCATTAGTTTAACCAAGAGGTTAAAGGTTGTGTATGTTTCTCCATTCCATGTGTTGTTCCTACTCATTTCTTTGTTTCACCGTTTCATTAAGTCCAAAAAAGCCCTTTGGCACAGAGGGAGTGTCGCTACATCCAAGCAGCTCTCCTATTTTCTCCCAGTAACTATAGTACATATCGTATGCTCATCTTCTGTAATCCTGTATCAGTTTCCCTTATATAGAAGGGAAATTTCTGATTTGATTCATGGGTAACATATGTATATTTATGCTCCCATTTTAAAATGCCAGGAATTTCAGTCCTTCAAAAAACCTCCAGTTTATGCTTCTGGGATATTGAGTTTCTGTACCCATGATTCCAAAAGCTGGGAAATTGCCCAATATTGCTGCAAAATACTGTGCCCACATTGCCAGCAGGAAAAGGGATGCCAAGCTTTACATAGCAAAAGGCTGCGGTATCAAAATGGTTGGGGACCACGGGTCTACAGGATACTGTATTTTGCTCACTACCATGCACACTTGTTAACTGATGAAAAAAGGAGTCAGCTTCTGGGATTTCCCCTTACCTGGTGTCACTTTGTGAATGGTAGTGGTGCTGGGGGACTCCTGTTCAACACACCTGTGGAGTTTCTCAGGGCTCCATGATTCCCCATACTATTTCACATACATGAAAAACCTGAAAGAGGCTGTCCAGAATGTTGTGGTCCGGTACCATCGGTGTGCTGATGACACCCAACTCCATCTTCTTTTTAAGATCTTCCAGGAGGCTATTCTCTCAGTCCCCAGTGTATGGTCACACAACCCACCACCATTCCCTGCCAATTTCATCCCAGAATCTACAGTACACTCACTTAGACAGTTGAAATTCTACTCATAAAAATAACCGTACAGTCATTATTTGTTTTCTGTTTCATTAATTTAAACATTCAGTGTGAAAAACAATAATATTCTAGCATGAACACCAAATCAATTGACTCCTATATTTTGACTCCAGCTCCAAGAATCCCCACAAAGCAAAGCCAGTGGTAGAGAATTACAGGTATTATAACTCCAATACACATAGAGATCCAAAAGCCTCCCACTTTTAAACTAACTAATAAAGATAATATAAATCTTTTTGCCAATGATATGGCCATTAAGTGGGAAGTGGTGGCGCTGCGAGTTAAAACGCAGAAGCCTCTGTGCTGCAAGGTAAAAAAAACAAAACAAAACCAGCCGTTGTAAAATCAAATCCACGTGACGGAGTGAGCTTCCATCGCTTGTCCCAGCTACTGCCAACCTAGCAGTTTGAAAGCATGTAAATGTGAGTAGATACATAGGTACCACCACAGTGGGATGCTAACGGCATTCTGTGTCTAGTCGCGCTGGCCATGTGACCACGGAAACTCTCTACAGACAAAACACCTGGCTCTACAGCTTGGAGACGGGGATGAGCACTGCGCCCTAGAGTCAGACATGATGGACTAAATATCAAGGGGAACTGTTATCTTTACCTTTACCTTATGGCCATTAAATATCTCATAACTTTTTTTTTGCACACACCACTTCTAAGGATGTTTCAGATCACATGTTCACAGGGAAGAAGTAGTCGATAGATGAGTCAAAGAAAGATAAATGATATTTGCTTATGGGTATCCTTGAGAAACACAAAATGTCTGATTCTTTGAATGTGTTTTTTAACCTCTGGGGAGTTAAAGTCCTTGTTTCCCACTATCTATTCATAGGGCCCATCTCAGTCCACAGACTACACCCCCAAATTTTTGATGGGCTGCACCACAGCCTCTCAGTTTTTCATATCATTCAGAAACCTTGAAAGAAACATTTGCCATTTAAATGCAACACACAGACCTTGGCTAGTCAGATATAGGAAGTGACAGGCTGGTCACTTCCAGTTTCTAAAGCAGGCTAACTCTGGATTAAATGAGACCCGAACGCAAAACTATATTTAAATGGCATGTTTCATACCTTGTAGATTTTACTGTGAAATTTGGGTGTCATCAGCACACTGGTGATATCAGACCACCAAATTCTGGACAGCTTCTTTCAGGCTTTTCATGTATATGTGAAATAGTATGGGGAACCAAAAAAACCTGAGACACTTCACAGTGTTTCAGACCTCCAAGCCACCTTAGGCAGCAGTTTCTGCTGCAGAACTGTGGCTTTTGTTAAACTATACCTGATGGATTTGCTCAGGAGCTGGTACATAGTAGTCAGCAAGAGCCACTGAAGAAAGGTCTTCTAGTCTATTGTGCTACTCAGTGAGGAAGCCTTGTTAACTAAAAGGGGGGAGAACTCACTTAAGGGTTGCCAGAGTAGATATTTAAATGTAAAAGAGTAAATGCTTTGGTAAGCACCAAATTCCATTTCTCACAAATGTCAACAGAGAAAAACCAAGGCTGATTACCTCACTTCTTGTTTCCCTGGATGTAAGAGAAAATAAAAATAAATGCACATACATAAATTTTTCATTGTGAGCACATTCCCGTTGTTTTAATGACAAGGAAGTGAGAGTGAAGGTGAAGAAAATGGCACTAGAAAGCAGCAACAATTGGGAAACATCAAAATGACTTGTGTGTGAGTTACTGGACTAGTTTGGTCATTTTTTTCAGATAATTTGTTTAGCCATGACAAACATTTTACTTTTGAAGTGAATGTTGAGATTAGAGAATCTTCAGCTTGATGGATGGTGCCTTCATACAATTGGGACAATTGTTATGCTCTTCTTTTGATGATTTCACACTATATCTAACTGCAGAAAAGTATATTTTAGTAGGTTTTTTTAAAAAAATCCCTTTGGAGTAAGTAAAACCTGTCAGTTAAAATAAAATTTACCGGTTATAGTATAGAAACTCCTGTACATGTTTACTAAATTACTTACCTAGAACAAGGGGATTACAAGTGCAGCTATGTATTATTTTCTCTGGATGTTAATTGATTATGGAGTATGTTTGTAAATCTTATTCTTACAACGATTTTTTGCTTCAGAAGTTTGGCTATACATCTCAAGATATTCTGGTCTGTACTAAAGAAAGCTAGGTTTGTTCATACTTGGCTTCTCTCTCTCTCTCTCTCTCTCTCTGTGTGTGTGTGTTTGTATTCACATACACCCCATGTGTAGTGGTTTCTTAGTTGGCTGCTCAGCTATGTGTTGGAAACATATGTTGACATCCAAAATGCCCTGTGGAGTCTCTTGGGTCATGGAGCCAACCAATCCCTAAACAAGAAGGATTAAAAGGGTGGGGAGAGGGGGGGGCTTGACATCACATTGTTAGCTAGCACACATTGCAAGTAATGCTACACAGAATGGGTTAGGACACTTGCCTGAAGAGGCAGATTCTTCCTTTTCAGCACATCAAGCACCAGGGCAGCGTTGCTTGGAGTGCTTGTATGGGGGAACCTCCCCCAGGACAAAATGCGAAGTGTGAGTTTTCATTGCTGTAAGAAGACTAGCAACAAAAAGCAACTGGAGCGCTCACTTCCTCAACTACAGAAAGATTCTAAACAGGTACAATGTGAATGTCTTATCCGCATGAAGACTATTATACTGTGTTTTTTCTTTTACACAAATCAGTGGAGGTTGACTGAACTTTTCCTGCTGGATTTTAAGCAGTCTGTTTGCATGAATAGGGGATTCTTCTTCTACCCGACCAGAGTGTAGAAGAACCTCTCTCATGTTTCAGATCTTGCTCAGCTTTGGCAGAAAACACTGTAGGATGGGGCTGCTGTCTGGAATGGAAGATTTCATTCAGCTTGCTTCTCGTCAACTGGAAGCTATGATTCAAGGCAATGCAGACAGAGTGAGTCCATGTGAAATGGGGTAGAAGGACTGTCTTTCTTGCTAGCTGGCCAATGTTTTCTTAGGTTCACTGGAATTTCATTGTCAGAGCCAAGTTAATGCCATCCTTGGCTGGGAGTAAGAGTGTGCAAAGCAGGGATTTGTTGTGCACATTGGTTGCATCTACTTTTATGAATGAAACTAGACAAGGTAAGTGAGAATTCTAAGTGCTGTGCTTTGTGCTTTCTTACTTTCAGCATTCTTCCTTCGTTTCTGTTTGAAGAGATAGCTATAAATCATAGATCAATTAGACTTCACATAATTTTAGGCTGCCACAAAAAAAATATTGCTGTCTTTTTTCAGATTTTTTTTTTTGTTAAATACTGGAAATGAAGTTCATGATTTTGAAAAGGAAAAGACTTTTGCAGAACATGCAGTACACAGTTGTGTGTTTTGTACGCATTCCAAATATAATTTTTTATGTCTTCAGAGAGAAGCTGATGTCTGTGCTTATACAGACATCTGTGCAGTCACGTATGAACATAAACACACACATACACACAGAGAGTTTTATTTTAAGCTAATCAAACTGATGTCTGGGCTATATTGGTATATAACGTCTGAAAAAATGGAATTTGTAGTCCTCCATAAATAATGTAAATGGAACATTTTCTGGATTCTAAATTCAGCTGCCTTCATTTTTATTCAAAATTCTACACCAAAGATATAATTTTGCAAATTTGCATTTACCTTGGTAGTTTTCAGAATTTATTCTGTTTCTTCAAATTGTGGAATGAGCCACGCAGAGATGTAGCTTTCCAGATTCCAAGGCAAATTATGAACAAGCTGTTGATATCTCTTGGCTAAATGGGTTTATAAATGTGTGTGTGTGTGTGTGTGTGTGTGTGTGTGTGTGTGTGTGTCTGTCTGTCTGTGTGTGTGTGTGTGTGTGTGTGTGTGTGTGTGTGTGTGAGAGAGAGAGAGAGAGAGAGAGCGCACAAACTGTGTGTTTGTATTATGTGCTTTCAAGTTTATTTCAAAATATATGAATCCTACTAGGGTTTCCAAAGTATGGGGGATACCTAAGTGATTTTCCAGAGCGGGAAAGTGATTTTAACCCACAACTCCTAAGTCCCAGTCTGACATTCTGTCACTACACTACACCAGCTCTCTAAGAATAGGGATCAAATTCCGTCTGTTTCATTTATATTGCATTTCTAATCATTCCACCACCATTCTTAATTTATCCAAATTCTGTATGGCTATGCCACCTTTTTCTTTTCCTGTTCGGATGTGGAAATGTATGTGTAGTTTGATATCTACTTTTCCTAATCCACACATTTCTAAGCATTCTCTCTCTCTCTCTCTCTCTCTCTCTCTCTCTCTCTCTCTCTCTTTCTCTCTCTCTCTCTCTCTCTCTCTCTCTCTATCTATCTATCTATCTATCTATCTATCGAGATATGTAAACTATGTCCACATTTTCCCAAAGTACACTTTTTTTACTGGAGTGCATTTACGTGGATTTAATCAAAAAAAGAAAAGGGAAAAAAAGAATCTGATGTTCATTATATTCTCCTCAGGAAAAGAAATCAAAATATGTATGCCTTTTGTTAACAGTCTAAGAGACTATGCAAAGGATAAATCTGTTTAAAAGAAACCCTTGGCTGATACAAAACATCTTTTCCATTCTTAGGCAGAAAAGTTTCTTAGTTAGACTTTGCCTTTTCTTGGGCAACAAACATGCTTTAACTCTCCTTCCCCGGACACCCTACCTTGTTTCTGATGTCTTTCTGCCCGATTCTGCTTGAGCTTAGTGTTGAAGATTTTTGCTTTTTGCTTTCCCTCTTTGGGGCCATGACTACATGTACAGGAAGATTTGAAGGGAGACAGCAAAACAAACAAACAAACAAACAAACAAACAAACAAACAATGTGGTTTCACATAAAAATCAGAGAGGACCTGGAAACCAAAAAGGATATGTATAGGAAGGGAAGGAATGCCAGGCCACAAAGGAAGAGTACACACAAACAGCAAATAATTGCAGGGATGGCATTAGGAAGGCAAAAGCTGAGAATGAGCTGAGGTTAGCAGTAGATATTGAAAGCAACAAAAAAGTATTCTTCTGGTACATGCATAGCAAAAGACAGAGAGAAGAAATAGTAGCTTGACTACTAACTCTCCTCCTCCTCCAACTCCTGGGTAACTGGGTGTTGAGGGACTGATCAGAGGCTGCTGCAGCACGGGTGTCAAGACCAGCTCCCCCATCAGGCTCACTTCCTTCCTCCACCTGTTCCCTGTCTGGGCCTTCTTCCCTTCAATCTAGGGTACCAGTCAGCTCCTTCTTAAGACTTTACCCAGCTCTTGGGATCTCTGTTCTCTCTCCAAGCATAATCTTTTTCTCATCTCTCTTTCTCCCCAGAAGGAAGGTTTGCATTGAAATTGGTGATACCAATGCTTCTCTGCCTCTTCCTTCAGGACCATTAGCCTCACCCACTTGCTAGTCCAAGGGCCCTCCTTTGTGACTCACTCCCAGCCCTCTGGAAATTATCCAAGTTTTGGCTAAGACCTTTGCCTCATCACCTCCTCCTCCAGGAACTGGCTGTCCCTCAGGCTGAATGATACCCCTTGGCTCTTCACCTCTTTCTTGTTCCTTTCCTTTAGCTCTTTCTCTTTTCTCGGTGGATTCTGTTTCTACATTTCCCCTCTCTCCTTCCCACTCTTCCTCTTTATACCTATCTCCCTTTCTGGCTCCTTCCCTTCTGTTAGTTGTTCTCTCCAAGCATAATCTTTTTCTCATCTCTCTTTCTCCCCAGAAGGAAGGTTTGCATTGAAGTTGGTGATACCAATGCTTGAACTTGGGCTGTCCAGTCTGGCAGGAGAATCTAGTCCTGTTAGTTCTATTCTGGATTCTGTTGGTGAACTAGATGTCTCATACTCCTCTGTCTTTAAGGTGTGAGAGGATGACGCACTGATAGGGAGACCCGTTTCCCTCTCCTCCTCCTCACAGGCTGCATTAACAGAAGTATAGTCTCCAAATCCCATTAAGTACTAGTTCCCCTCTATTCAGCACTAGCTAGGCCTCATTGTGACTACTGTGTTCTGTTCTGGACATCACACTTGAAGAAGGATACTGGCAAACTGGAGCAAGTTCACAGGAAGACAACAAGGATGGTCAAAGAACTGTAAACCAAGCCTTATGAGGAAAGACTGATGGAACTGGGCATGTTTAGACTTGAGAAAAGAAAGCAGAGAGGAAATATGATAGCACTTTTCAAATACTTGAAAGACTGTCATACAGAGGAGGGGGAGGATCTGTTCTAAATCATCCCAGAGCATAGGACACATAATAATGGGCTCAAGTTATAGGAAGCAAGATTTTGACTGAATTTCAGGAAAAATTTCCTAGCTGTTAAAGAAGTACAATAATGGGACAAATTACCTTGGAAGGTGGTGAGAGTTCCTATGCTGGAGGCACTTTAAAAAAAATTAGACAACTATCTGTCAGATATACTTTGATTTGGATTCCTACATTGAGCCATGGTTTGTACTCAGTGGTTTTAAGGGCACTTCAAGCTCCATTAGTCTATGATTCTATAAATTTGCAGCAACTTCAGTCACTGCACAGGATGAAATTCTGGTGTGGCTTTTAAAGGTATGTTCCCCCCATCTCCACCATAAGCAATATCACTAACAAGCCAGTGCTGAAGGGGTTGGGAAGCCTCACTGGCTTTTTAAAAATGCACCAGGATTTCCATCAATGACCAGCCAATGCTGAGAGGCTTTCCAGATACCGACAGTGCTGGGGTTGGGGGCTGACATAAGGCAAAAATGGAGCTGCGACTCAGGAAGAACAACTTCACTGGGCAGTGCCAGTGAGGCTTCCCAGCCACTTCAAGATGGGTTGACTATTGACATTGCTTTTGGTGGAGAAGGGGGCAGCTCCAGTGGCTTCTTTTCCTTCCACATTGTGCTACCCAAATGGATTACTGTTCTTTATATCCTGGGGAGAGGGACCATGAGAGGAGAGAGAGAGAGCCCAGCCAGGCTACTGACAAGAAGACCATACACCAATCATTTTGTATTAAGCACTATTCATGTAATGGTTATTGATGAGCTATAAGGCATAGGATCTAAGACAAAAGGTACCAAGAGGCCCCTCTTTCATACTTCCCATTCACACAAGATACTCACTCATCCAAAAGACCCTTCTCTGGTGGGTGATCAGTCCTCAGCAAGGGTGATGGGAGCAATCATTGTAATGCTGTTGAAGCCCACCTGTTTCTTCCTGGGCCATCCTTCTTATAGGTATAGAACTTCCTTGTGGGCAAGCAGGAGTCAGACTCTGGTTTCCTGGGCAGATACAATCTGTTGCCATGCAGGAATGCTTCCTTTCACATGTGCAGTTTGACTCGGCTTCAGCTAGCCTGCTTCTTCTTTCTTGTCTGGACAAACAAGTCCACATTTAGAATGTTCTTTCCATGTCTGCAGTTTCTTACTTATATAGAAACTTGAACTCTTGCCATTTTTTTCCAGATTTGTATCAGACTCACCATTCCATCTTCCCTTGCAATTTCTCTTATTATTTCTTCTTCTCAGGTCTGGGGTGCTGGTCTTTCTGGCACCCAAGCACACTCTGTCACACTCTGTCACTCATAACAATTGCAGGTGGGTGAGGCTGCCCTAATTCAGGCATTGTCAATAGCAATGGGAAACCTCCCAGCACTGGCCAACATTGTTTTCAGATAACCCACAGGTTATCTAAAATGTGTAGTTCCTGCCTTGCTCTGCCTGCAGATTAGCATTACAAGATAGCGATAACTCCCCTCCCCACTGGATTGTCCTTTCAGTATCTTTTTGGCTTTGGGAATTTGATACTTCATTGTCTACAAAATATCTTTTCAGACAATAACAGTGGATGTAGGTGGTGGCGGGGGAGGTGTCAGTGTGGTAGAGTAGTGGCCTTATGCTGGCTATCCCACCATCATTTCTACACCATCACTTAATGAGACTATTTGTATAGTCTCGATGTCTGCAGGCATAGAGTTTGTACATTCATGTCATCCTGGAGAAAATTCTAGGGTTGGCTGACCAATCACCATTAGAAAAGTCAGGGCCTGGGAGAGAGTTGTGTCCAGGAATTGCGTTTAAAAGAGTAATGGCCCAGTGTAGCATACCTTAATGTGCCAGGACATTTGTTAGGCTGGCCCCATATCCAGTGTTTTGTAAATCAGATGGCACATGTAGTTAGTTCAGACTTATGGGGCCAGAATTCTTCTCAGCCAGGTTGCCAGTTCATTACTACTGTAAGGCAACTAAGGTAACATATAAGGCAATACCAATGAGTACAAGCCCATCTGACAGGCCCAAATATTTCTGTGTCACCAACAAAGTGGTGGTGAGTAAATGCCAGTACAGGGGCACTGAGAACAGCATTGCCAGAATCCCTGGGAGCACAATTGTACCTGGCATGGTCTGGATTAAGCTAAACTTGATCCTGCCAAGATGACATAGAGCTGAAAGAGAGAGAGAGTGAGGGAAGGATAATAAGCCACATAAGAATGGTAAGCCAGCTATAACCAACATTGAAGCTGAAGCTCCTACAGGCCCATGTTGTCATCTTTAACAGAGGTAAACCTTGCTGGAATTCAGTAAATGGCCAAATATATTCAGCCCCTGCATCATGACATTGAGAACAAAAACATCCATGAAAATACAGGTATTTGTCATTCTGAACTAACGTTTACTGTATATTGCTTGAGGGCAAACCATGCAAGTAACATGAGGTTTTTCAGAGTTTTTCTCCTACAAAAAGTGGAGAAAGAAACTAGACGACTAGCTATCCTTGACTTGATTCTAAGCAACAG
This sequence comes from Pogona vitticeps, assembly GCF_051106095.1. Classification (NCBI taxonomy): domain Eukaryota; kingdom Metazoa; phylum Chordata; class Lepidosauria; order Squamata; family Agamidae; genus Pogona; species Pogona vitticeps. Next base: position 73,413,937 of record NC_135788.1, on the reverse strand, counting down.
AGATGACTTGGTGGACGAAGTGGCAGTGAGGGGAATTCTAGGCTAGAGTGACCGCATTCTACTAGAATTATTGATTTCAAAGGAAACCAAAGCAGAATGTAGCCACACACATATATGCTGGATTTTTAAAAAGCCAGTTTTAATAATCTCAGAACAAGGATGAGTAAGGTTCCATGGGAGGAGATCCCAACAAGAAAAGGAGTCCAAGAAGGGTGGGAATTTCTTAAAAAAAGAAATTCTAAAAGCACGACTCCAAACAATTCCAACAAGAAAAGGGGGGGGGCAAAAAAGGCAGTGTGGCTTCACCAAAAAACTCAGTGAGGACCTAAAAACAAAAAAGACATGTATAAGACGTGGAAATAAGGCCAGGTCATCAAGGAAGAGTAGAAACAAGTAGCAAGGAGATGCAGGGATGGCATTAGGAGAGCAAAAACTGATCAGCTAGAGACACTAAAAGCAATAAAAAAAATCATTGTGAGAGCAAAACACAAAGAAAAGAGACAGTGGCACAGATACTGAGTGGAAATGGAAAAATGATAACAGATGATAGAAAAGGCAGAAGTACTCAATTCCTATTTTAGCTCAGTCTTTTTCCATAGCACAGACTATGAACCTCCAGACAAATGTAAAGTGCAAGTGGAGGGGACAGGACTGCAGCTGGAGATTGATAAAAAATAGTCAAGGAATACCTTACCACCTTGAATGAGTTCATATCTCCAGGGCCGGATGAACCACATCCGAGAGTACTGAAGGAACTGGCTGAAGAACTTTCAAAACTGCTATCCATTATTTTCTTGAAATCATGGGAAACAGGCAAAGTGCTAGATGATTGGAGGAGGGCCAATGTTGTGCCCAATCTTCAAAAAGGAACCTAGGAACTAGAGGCCAGTCAGCCTGACATCAATTCTAAGGAAAATTCTGGAATAAATTATAAAACAGTTACTATACAAACCTAGAAAACAATGCAGTAATAACTAGAAGACAACACAGATTTGTGAAGAAAGAATCCTGCCAGACTAATCTGATCTCATTTTTTGATCAAGTAACCTCACTGATAGGGGTAATGCTGCAGACATAGTATATCTTGACTTCAGCAAAGCTTTTGACCAAGTGTCCCATGATATTCTGCTTAGCAAGCTAACTAGGTGTGGGCTGGATAGATCAAGTGTCAGGTGGATACAACGTTGGCTACAGAATCGGACTCGGAGGGTGATGATTAATGGATCCTTCTTTAACTGGGAGGTGGTAACTAGTGGGGTACCCCAAGATTCAATCGTGGGTCTGGTGCTCTTTAGCATTTTTATTAATGACTTAAATGAGGAAGTGCATGGAATACTTGTCAAATCAGTGGGTGATACAAAATTGGATGGAATAGCTAATACCCCAGAAGACAAAAACAGAATTCAAACTGATCTTGACAGGCTGGAACACTGGGCTGAAAACAACAGAATTAAATTCATTAAGGATAAGTGCAAAGTACTGCACCTCAGGGAAAAAACACCAAAGAAACAGTTACAAAATGAGGGATATGTGGCTCAGGAATACTACAATCAAGAAGGATCTTGGAATTGTCGTAGATCACTTCTTTTTTTTCAAAGAAGAAGAAGAAGAAGTAGCTATCTTTTTAAAATCCTAGCCTTCTTCCAAGAAATTCAGGACAGGATACATGGCTCCTTTTTTCATAAAGCTGGAAGGACTGAGAAATAGCAACCAGTGCAAGTCCATTCAATTCACATACAGTTATATATTAATGTTTATTAATATGTTAACATATTATATTCAAATATGTTAATAATATAAGTTATTGTATTTATAGTCCCCCTTTATTCCAAGGCACTCAAAGAAGTTACATGGTTCCCCCCCCCCTTCATATTCATATCAATATTATGAGGCAAGCTAACCTGAGTTGCAGTCAATGACCCAATAGTTTTCCTTCATGGCTGAGTGGAGACTTGAACTTGTGTCTCCACAATCCTAATGCACCATTACATTTCACTGGGTCAGTTTCATGGATTTGAACTCAGGTATTTGTGGCTGAAGTCCACAGTCTACCTCCAACATAATACTGGATTAATTACTTAATAGGGTAGCAAATTCAGCTGTCAGTTTCAGATTCTTAGACGTCTCCAACATTGTCAGATGTTGAGTACTTTCCAATCATACCGGTCACAAAGGGCACCATGCAAGTTACCTTCTCTGCCATGATACACAGATATCATATATTTCTGTGCAGGCACATGCACATACTTCGAAGTATTATAGGTAAAGGTAAAGGTTCCCCTTGACAATTTTTGTCCAGTCATGTTAGACTCTAGGGGGCGGTGCTCATCCCCGTTTCCAAGCCATAGAGCCAGCGTTTGTCCGAAGACAATCTTCCGTGGTCACATGGCCAGTGCGACTTAGACAAGGAACACTGTTACCTTTCCACTGAAGGGGTCCCTATTTATCTACTTGCATTTGCATGCTTTCGAACGGCTAGGTTGGCGGGAGCTGGGACAAGCGACGGGCGCTCACTCCGTCGCGTGGATTCAATCTTACGACTGCTTGGTCTTCTGACCCTGCAGCACAGGCTTCTGCGGTTTAGCCCGCAGCGCCACCACGTCCCTCCCTCTAAGTATCATACACACAACATTAACTAACAAATAAACAAATATGGATTTATAGTATACCTATCAATATAATCTCCAAGACAGTTTACTAAACTGCATAACATAAGAGAAGAAATTAAAGACATACATAAATATATTACAGTCAGTAAACCTTACTGCATATTGCACAATTTGGGCAAATTTGCATAACTGACTTCATTTTCCACACTCTGTTCTACATAATTTATCCTGGTATTGGTTGTCAAGAAGAAGAGCAAGGTGCACAGAAGCTGTTCTATGCAAGCACTGAAATTTTGTTTTGTGGTGGGAGCCTGTGGTCATCCAGCTGTTGACTTACCGCAAGTCCCATTGTCCCATGTATGGGCCATGCTGGACAGGAGTCAAGAGTCCAACAACAGCTGGAGGATCACAGATTCCTTGTGGCTTTCAAGATTTCAGCAACTGATATTTACACATGTCCATCATTAGTCAGGTGCATTGTAAAAATTAACTTTGGATTCATTTTCATAACTGTTTAACAATAATTAAAGAATGAAAAAATGGAAGCATATTTGGGAAAGAATCATATACAACAAGAAGGCATAAGTACAAGAGAAACTGTTGACATATTTGTACAAAAAATCAGTACAATATTTGATGTTCTTCTAGGAATGTGTCTTAAGAGACAATGGATGCATTTGCTGCATTCTCAGGTGCTTGAGCTCCAAGATTTCCCTCACTGGGAGTGAGCTTGGCATTGCATTGCAAGGAAGATACAATAGCTCCCTCTTTGGGAATGACAAAGCAGGCACACAAGGAACTCGCATTTCAGCAGAATACCCACCCTTTGTTTTCTATATAATATATAATATGAATCATGGATTCTAAAGCATAATGTGATATGGTCTAGTGAGCAAACCTGTATGTGTATATTTTGAGAGGATGGGTGAAACGGAGACTGTGACAGAATATAGAGACCAAAGCTCAGTAGAGCTTTGGTGTCTATATTCTGTCACAGTCTCCATTTCACCCATCTTCTCACTGTACAATTGCTTGGTAATTAAACAACTCCAAAGATGTTACTGTATGTGCCCTCACACCGTGTGTGTGGTAACTACATGCATTAATAACCTTTCCTATTTTCCTGCTTCCCACCATTAATACTTTACCCAGCAATTTTTTTTTAGTACATAGTTCTGTATTCTCAACATATAATGTTATGTGCAATGTAGGATAGCTTCAATTGACTCATTTTTATGCTAGTGAAACTTTAGATTTGACTTGATTGGGCACTTGCATATTTGCCTTTCAGTTGGTCTGTGGTATGTGTAAGGCTCAACTTCAACACCACATTACAAATGAATTGATTTTTCCATGATTTCTTCGCTGTCCATCTTTTACACAGTATCGATGATGTTGCTTTAGTTTCAAGTGAAAATCTTTGATAACTTCCAAAAACCCCCACCTTTTAAATTTCAAAAGACAGGAAGACACATTTTGTAAAATATGCAGGAAACATGGTATTGTGAGGGTATAAGTATGGGTCTGGAAACTGGAAGATGTTGTTGTTTAGTCATTTAGTCATGTCCGACTCTTTGTGACCCCATGGACCAGAGCACGCCAGGCCCTCCTGTCTTCCACTACCTCCCGGAGTTCGGTCAAATTCCTGTTGGTAGCTTCATTGAGACTGTCCAACCATCTCATCCTCTGTTGTCCCATTCCCCTCCTGCCTTCACACTTTCCCACCATCAGGGTCTTTTCCTGGGAGTCTTCCCTTCTCACAAGATGGCCAAAGTATTGGAACCTCAGCTTCAGGATCTGTCCTTCTAGTGAGCACTCAGGGTTGATTTCCTTTAGAATTGATAGGTTTGTTCTCCTTGCAGTCCAGAGAAATCTCAAGTCTCCTCCAGCACCACAATTCAAAAGCATCAGTTTGGCAGTCAGCCTTCTTTTTGGTCCAGCTCTCCCTTCCATACATCACGACAGGAAAAACCATAGCTTTGACTATGCGGACCTTTGTTGGCAAGGTGATGTCTCTTGCTTTTTAAGATGCTGTCTAGGTTTGTCATTGCTTTCTTCCCAAGAAGTAGGCATCCTTTAATTTTGTGGCTGCTGTCACCATCTGCAGTGATCATGGAGGTAAAGTCTGTCACTGCCTCCATATCTTCCCCTTCTATTTGCCAGGAGATGATGGGACCAGTGGCCATGATCTTAGTTTGTTTTTTTTTTATGTTGAGCTTCAGACCATTTTTTGCACTCTCCTCTTTCACCCTCATTAAGAGGTTCTTTAATTCCTCCTCACTTTCTGCCATCAGAGCAGTATCATCTGCATATCGGAGGTTGTTGATATTTCTTCCAGCAATCTTAATGCCGGCTTGGGATTCCTCCAGTCCAGCCTTTCACATGATGTATTCTGCATATAAGTTAAATAAGCAGGAGGACAATATATAGCCTTGTCATACTCCTTTCCCAATTTTGAACCAATCAGTTGTTCCATATCCAGTTCTAAGTGTTGCTTCCTGTCCCATGTATAGATTTCTCAGGATATAGATAAGGTGGTCAGGCACTCCCATTTCTTTAAGAACTTGCCATAGTTTGCTGCGGTCCACACAGTCAAAGGCTTTTGCATAGTCAATGAAGCAGAAGTAGATGTTTTTCTGGAACTCTTTGGCTTTCTCCAGAATCCAGCACATGTTAGCAATTTGGTCTCTAGTTCCTCTGCCCCTTCGAAATCCATCTTGTACTTCTGGGAGTTCTCGGTCCATATACTGTTGAAGCCTTGTAGGATTTTGATCATAACCTTGCTAGCGTGTGAAATGAGTGCAAAACTTTCCCTGTCTCCCTTAGATTTTGTTTCCCTTCTCTTCTCTGCTATTTGTAAGTCTCGTTGGACAGCCACTTTGCTTTCTTGCATTTCTTTTTCTTTGGGGTGGTTCTTGTTGCTGCCACATGTACAATGTTACGAGCCTCCATCCATAGTACTTCAGGCACTCTGTCCACTAAATTGAGTTCCTTAAATCTGTTCTTCGCTTCCACTGTTTATTCATAAGGGATTTGGTTTAGATTATACCTGAAGTAGCCAAGTGGTTTTTCCTACTCTCTTCAGTTTAAGCTTGAATTTTGCTATGAGAAGCTGCTGATCAGAGCCACAATCAGCTCCAGGTCTTGTTTTTGCTCACTCTATAGAGCTTCTCCACCTTTGGCTGCAGAGAATATAATGAATCTGTTTTCAGTATTGCCCATCTGGTGATGTCCATGTACAGAGTCGCCTCTTATGTTATTGGAAAAAAGTATTTGTGTTGACCAGCCTGCTCTCCCTTCGCCACAACAAGGCAACAATCCATGAAGAGGCTATGAGGCCATAGCTTCTTTGAAAACAAAGGATGAGCTACTGTGCCTCTGGTAACACCTCAGCCAGCGGTGCCAACTAATGGAGTGGAAAAGAGGATGTAAACATATAGTTTAAATTTTCAGGAGCAGCAATATATTTATGTAATAATAGGCTGGGCTACTTTGGGTTATATTCAGAAATATTTCTGTTGTTTGGGGGTAAGCATTTTAATGCTTATATAAAGTCCGAAGTTACTGGCATAGAAATCCTTGACAAACCCTCTCCCCTATAAAGCATTACCAGTTCCTATAAAAAAATTAATACCCTCCATCTGCTTTCTTCATATTGCAATGAAAATTATTTTTCCTGTTATATTAAATTTCCTGTCAAACCTGAAGGTAGTAGAAATCAGAATTTATTTTGAAGTTTCCAGTTTTCAAAGATGTAACAGCGTGTTACAGTGGATAGAGGATGGACTAGGACTTAGGAGGCCTGGGTTCATATCCCCACCCAACCATGGGAACTCACAGGATTGTAGAACTGGTAAATCCATCCCTTAAATATTGGCTTGGCTTGAAAGCCCTATTAGGGTCATTATAAGTTTGGTTCTGACTTGACATGACAACAATTGCAACATGGATTTCTGTCAAAGTTTAGTTCAATGTTCTTCTTAGTACAGTGGTGCCTCGCTTAGTGAGGTTAATCCATTCCGGATTAACCCTCGCTCAGCGAATTCATCGTTAAGTGAAACAAAAAAGCCCATAGGAATGTATTAAAACTGATTTAATACGTTCCTATGGACTTAAAACTCACCGTTCTGTGAGTTTTCTCCGTTGCGGTGGCCATTTTGGATGCCTCGTTAGCGAGGCAAAACAGCGGTCGCCATTTTGTTTTAGTGGCGGCCATTTTGGAACCGCCGATCAGCTGTTCGCTATGCTTTGATCGCGTCCGCGCGATCATCGCATAGCGAAAAAAGCCCATAGGGGCCATCGCTGAGCGAACGCTCCAGCGATGGCCCGGGACCCATCGTTGTGTGGTTTCATCGCATAGCGAAGCGTTCGCTATGCGAGGCACCACTGTATATGACACAGGACATAGTCATACACGTTCTTCATAGATAACTGTTTAAGGATATCCAAATTGACTGGTTGAATGAAATCAGTCCAGATCCATCTGAGACCAATATTTATTCTTAGCATCCACGTGGTTTGGTGACAATTTTTGTTTTTTTCTGACTCAGAGGGAAACTGCCTTTATGGGGACAGATGGCAGAAATCTTTCATAGCAACCACTCACTACTCTATGTTCCACAAATTCTTACACTTTTAAAGAGAAGTCTGTGTGGAAAGAAAACAAGATTCAATTCCTAAAGGTGCTCTACCCAGCCTTGTCTTGGACACCACATAATTCAAGTTCTGTTGCATACATCAAAAGAAAATAAAGCAACCTGTACATTTCCCAGTGTATGAAAGGAGAGCTTTGGTTGCAAACAACATAAGAAAAGTGACTGCACTTCAAAGTCGCTCCCTTGTCCCCACTTAACTTTTTTTTTACTTTATTGAGAAAAAATCCCCATAAAAGACAGCAGGATGCCTGAAGTGATGGGCTAGCTTTCATTAGAGCCAATGAAGCCTTTGTCACTTTAAAAAGTACACAGGGTGCCCCTTAGCTATAAATCTTTAAAAAAAAAATAAAAATAAAAATCAGTTGAATGTAAGACCTAACACTGCTTTGATCTTGTTGATTATCCCCCAAATTAACTCTAATGCTCACAATCATTATTTCTTTAAACATACACACCAGATGCTTTTTCAGAAGTAAAACCAGCTTGGTGGTCATTCTTCCTTTTTAAGATGCAAAGGTGTTGAGAAATGCTGTCAAGACTCTATGCTAATCAGTCTTTCATGCTTTCCCATTAAGAAAGAGATTTGCAGGATGAAAGAAAAACTTAAGTTCTGAAAGAAAAATTCTCCTGAAACCTCATCACCATTGCATAACACTTCCTGAGCTCATCTTTTTCCAGAGATGGTTATATTAAATAGCATCATCTGAAGAAGAAGGAGGAGAATTCTAATGAAAAGTTCTACTATAATGGTAGTGGTTGCTAAAGGAACTCGTATGTACAAATTTAAATCCAAATGCGTATGTACATTTATTTATGCCATTGTTCAATTTACTCACAAAAAGCTCAGATTTGGAAATTTCTAAATAAAAGAACTGTAACAAAGAAAAATAGTCCATTTGCATGAAATTAAATATGACATTTGAACCTGTACCGCATATACTGAATGCACAAATCAGGATTTGAAACCCCATTACAGGGGCTCTACTTCCCCATTATACACTTCCTAAATAGAGATGGGCATGAATTTTTTTTTTTTTAAAAATGGCAATTTGTCACAATTCAAATCTACAATCTACAAATCACAAATCTACATTTTTTGACAAATTAATGAATCCATTCTTCAATTTGTCTTTAAAATGCTATAAAACAGTTGCCCAGGCACCTAGAAACACCAAAATTGCCTGGAAACCTCTCCTGACTCTCTTCTACAAGCTCTGTAGGTTTGGTGAAGTTTGGATTTCAGATGCCTGAGTTATACACCCACAAATTGAGTCCCCCTAGGAAATTGACAGACATAGTTTCTCCCCAGGCATAGAGCTGTTTGGAAGATATGTGAACTTGGGAGTGTTTGAGGGGCTTGAGACTGGCTGGTGGGCAGGTTTCTTCTTCTCCCCCCTGGGTAAGCAGAGTGGGCACTGAGGCAGCCAGGCTTCTTTCTTCCATTGGTGGCATACTGGCAGAAATCATCCACATGGAACCGAGATGTAGGAGAGAGTGGGAATCAGGCACCCAAAGTACTAGTGTGATTCTCCTGAATTGGTGGGGTGGGACACTGAGGCAGACAGGCTTCTTTTTTTCCCCAGGTTAGAAGAATGAATAGTGAGATCATTGAGTCAGGTTTGGTTCTGCACGGAGTTTCAAAGGCAGATGGCATACCGTATATAGGGGCCTCCCCTGCAACCCTGTACCAATGCCTGTCTACTCCTCAGGTCCTCCAGCTGCCATGAGTGGGCTCTGAGTGAGAAGTAATCATGGTGACCTACATGCCACAGAACCGCCTTGAAGTGCACCAAGTTGGCAGAGGGTGGTGGAAGACAGATGCCTGGGGTCTGACCCTCTCCGTGCCTTTGAAAGCTGGTCATGGACCACCTCCCACATGGAGTCATAGAGCAAGGGCAGGAGTCTAGAAATGATGGTTTTCCATTAGGTAAAGGTAAAGATAAAGGTTCCCCTTGACAATTTTTGTCCAGTTGTGTTCGACTTTAGGGAGTGGTGCTCATCCCCGTTTCCAAGCCGTAGAGCCAGCGTTTTGTCCAAAGACAATCTTCCGTGGCAATGGTCTGGATTAGAAGCTGCAAGAGATGCTGGATAAGCTTCTCAGATGCCTTTCACCCCTGACAAATTATATAAAAAAGGAGACTGAAGACACTTCTTGTCCATAAGAAGGTAGGCCTCATAAATCTTCCTACTAACTAGTTATTCCTTATACCTCCCTCTTCTTTGTTCCATACTGAACTGCCATGTGAGTAACTAGCAAACAATAATTTATTAGTATTTTTTCTTACTGTTACAGTATTTCTTTTTTCCTACCTTCAAATCCAGTCACTCTTTTCGCTTTGGTGCACTTCTACAGCATCATCCTATGTTTTCTTCAGCTGCGTTGGCTGAAGAAAGCGCAGAAACTGCCTCCTTCTCAGCACTTTCTCTCCTAAGCTTCTACCTTGGCTCAGAGGCACACATCATCTTCACCAGTGAGAGCCAGATCCATGGCATGCTCATGCTCAGGGTGGAGGAGGGGCATACATGCCTGTGCTCCCAAGCATGCACATGCATAATTCCTACCTAATCAGACATTTCCTCACAAGGCCTGAAAAGTACAGCTCAAAGCAATGTGTCTACTTATGAGTAAGCCCTACTGCAACAGCTTTCAGGCATCAGTTATTTGCATCTGAAGTTTAAATACTTTCAATCAATACCTTTAAATTTTTCAAATTCTGAATGGTTTTAAATCACCATGATCGCCTATCATTAAGAAGGCAAGCATCAGGATTCTTTGTTAGACTCTGAAGAACAGAGTCAGAACTATCTTCAGGACGAATGTGTCGAGAGGGGCAGCAGATTTGGAACATGATCCCCATCTCAGATGCCACCTTCCTGATAGCAGCATGTGTTGAACTGCTATTCGCAATAATGCCTTTATCATCCCTCTACGCTTGCCTACATGCCCATGGACCTTCATTTCTCTCCATTCCAAAATGCCTGATTAATCCATGAAAGCTTTCTTTGAAATTGAAAAGTTAATCTGTGGGGTTTTTTTTTCTTGGTTTTGGCTCGGTTTTGTCTGACCATGCTTACACTATGCTGGTTCAAACTACAGCAGCAAGACTGGTGACTGGGGGTAGTACAGAGAGCATATAATGCCTCTGCTAAAACGACTGCACTGTCTACCAGTCCATTTCCAGGCCCACTTCAAAGTGTTGGTCAATACCTATCCTGTTTCCCTGAAAATATGACCCAACCTGAAAATAAGCCCTAGTATGATTTTTCAGGATGCTCGTAATATAAGCCCTACCCCAAAAATAAGCCCTAGTTAAGTGAAACCCTGCCCTCCACCATAGCACAGCAACCAGAAGATAACATGACTGTAAAATAAAACATCCCCTGCAAATTAACACTAATGTTTTTGGAGCAAAAATTAATATAAGACCCTGTCTTATTTTCAGGGAAACACAGTATAAAGCCCTATATGCTTTGGGTCCAGGCTACCTAAAGGTCCATATATCTCCGCATGAGCCTTCTCAGTTCTTAAGATTATCAGAGAAAACTCTCTTGCTCCCATTCCACACAACTGCTCCGAGAAACTCACTCCATCCCCACTTACAGAGTCTTGGCACATTCTTAAGGTGGTGTGGAAAGCAAGCAGCCCTTTCTTGTAGTAGACTTTGGGCAACCATACTGTAGACTCCTTTAGGTTTTTTGCATATTGAATGAAGAACCAAAGAAGTACAGGCAATGTGCTTGTGCAAGTTTTCCATTAAGACAGGTCATATATAGGAACAGAACTCAGACACCTTTTGCCTTGCTCCAGCACTCTTACGGAGCATACACATAGTGGGGAGGGAGATAAATTGAAATGAATCACCCCAACAATGCAATCCTACCTGGTATGCCTTCCTGTTATATCAACTAATGCAACAGGTTGAATTGATTAGTCAGGGTGCTCAATCTCAAAAAGGCAGGTGGGGGGTAAGACTCACCCCTCATCCCACATTGGAGCAAAGTTAGAAAATTGGCTTTATTTGGACTGATTCTAATTGGTCCAATTAAGCATAGATTCCAACCCAAGAGCAATCTGGGACATATTGGTTTCCAGTAGGGGCAGGATGGAATGTACTAAGAAGAATATCATGTAGTCAACGGCTCTTAGAGCAATCCCAAACATTCTAGCAGGGGTCTACAGTATGGGATAAAACCCCATGTAGCCAGCTACTATTCTAGAAATTCTGGAAAGTGGGTAAGGTCACCTGTCAAACTTTCAACTCTTAAAAATAAGTATTACTTTAGTCTTTCTTCTAAAACACAGTATGAACCACTTTCAAATATACTTCTACCATGCCAAGTTTCAGATAAATATGTTAAGTCATTTTCCAAGTCAAATTCATAAAATGAATTGATCCTATTTCACCACAGAACATGTAAAAAAAAAAAATCTAAATCCATAGTTGAGCAATACCTGTGTAACGGTCATACAATATGTCATAAAAGATTGTGCAAGCTTCTGAGTCCTATTATTTTTTCTTTTAAAAATGCTAGGATTCATGGCACAAAAAGCAAGGGATGGGGGGGGGGGAAAGAAGACAAATATCTGAAAAAAAAATAGGCCAGTATAGTTATGTTGTTGCACAATGCTTCCTTATCGCACACTGCTAACTATAATCTGTTATCTACTACAGGAATTTGTTCAAGGACTAATTTATTCAAGGAGTATGGATGTTCTGTTCCTTTCCCCTTACCTTATTTTTATACTTTCTAGCCAGATGAAAAGTTGAAGATCTTGGAGACTTTTTGGTTAATTGTTGAACTGTGGATTCCCCTTGGTATTTGTTTGTTTGTTTACCCCTTTCATGGATAGATGTTTGCTTATGGATCACTGCAGCTAACTTTGTTTTTTATATAAATATATTACAAACCTAACATTCTTGCAGTGCTTGAATAAAATAGCTTGTTTTAAAAAATAACTTATTCTCCTCTTTCACCACATACATCTACCTGTCAAAAAACATTTATAATAATTTCAGCCCTCCATCACAGATACGCACAGCATGTATTTTCCTGGATCAGTAATGGCTGACTCCTTCCTAATGACCCTCAGTATTGCCTCAGGCGATTAGGTAACCTGACTGGCTGTTCCTCAGGAAGTAATCAAGGGCTAATTTTAATTAACTGGAAAGTAGGATATTGTTCATTGTTTCCTTATGTTCCTTGCTTATAACAGTTTCCTTCTAAATCTAAGCTTACTAGAACAATAAAAAAGAGCAAAGAAGAAATAGTGACTACTTAAGTGAATATATAGATGTTAAGAAACACAAATTTGGTTGCTGTGGGTTTTTCGGGCTCTTTGGCCATGTTCTTCCTGCTGTCCTCTGAAGATGCTGGCCACAGATACTGGCAAAACGTTAGGAAGAGCAGCCTTCAGAACACTGCCAAAGAGCCCGAAAAACCCACAACAACCATTAGATGCCGGCCGTGAAAGCCTTTGAGAAAAAAATAATTTTAGTTTATTTGATTAGAACCAATAACCTACCGAAGTGTGAATATTACAGAAATGTTATCTGTTATATAGTATAGAATAGACAATTGAGGTCAAATTATAAACAGCAAGTTTGTTATCCTCTTCTTCCTCTCTATATGCTCTAATAGAACCTATGTTTTTATATCATGACATTCTGTTTCCTATCCCGACCCCCTGCACTGGCCAATTATCTTATCAGGACATACAAAACATTATGACATCAACACTTGTGAAAATTCTGTATGTTGTGGAGGTTTGTTGTAGGTTATAATAGAATATTTTCATGGATGCCTGAACTCCTAGTAGCATGGGATAGGTAATTAATTTGTGATAAGCAAATAATTTGGATAACAATTAGCATCAGGATATGAGATAATATTTGCATACAGTGAAAATGCATATATTGCTACTAATCCTTCTGATCACTGGCAATAAACTCAACATAAAATGTTCAGGTCTGAAACCTCTCTTAGACTTTACTCCTATACATTCTTGCCTGGAAGTAACTAACACTGAACCAAGTGGGCTTTCTTCAAAGTAGACATATATAGGAATGTGCCTGAAATCACATTGACCAGAATCGTGTTTACTTATTCCAGTAAAGGTTCAATGGTATACATTTCAATAGTGAAATATTTAGTGAAATAGAGAATAGCCAAGCAGTTAAATGAAAGCTTGCATTTCTTGCTGTGTACCAAGCCATGCGATTGATATGCTACAAGAAATATGAACACTTAATTCGTAACTAGCAGCAATTCATCACTGGAATTTACACCTTTTGACATATGATGGCAGATGTAATAGAATTCTGACCATTAATGAGTTCAAAATAATGAGTTTTAGAAACAAACTAATTTTATAGCAGTCATTTTAATTCCTTTGTCATTTGGGCCCTCCAGCTGCTTTCAGGAAACACAAGAACTAAACCATTTATTAAATCAGATTTTAAAAAAAGAGAGAGAGAATCCTGCTGGGGGAAAGAGACAGATTGTCTTTGGCTTGTAGAAATATACCTTCCCAGCTTTTCATACTGTGAAAATAAAATAAGTCACATTTGAGAACCAAGGTACCTTTAGCTGGAATTTCTCCCCAAATTTAAACCACACATGTGCTGTGAAGTCATCCTTTTGGACCTCTCCTATAATATTGTAATACATATCTTCCTTTTCAAGTTTTTCATTCCATGAAAATTTAGTATCATTTTGCACAAAACAAATGTGGCAGAAAGCAAGCATGCAAGCAAGAAAAAGCAAGTTGGAGCAATTAGTCACACAAGCAGATTGGCTCCACAAAGGAGCACTCCAGCTTCAGTCCTTCAGGAAAACAAACAAAAACCTCCTCTACTTTGGAATCATGCTTATTATGTCAACTATAAATAACAATTATTTGTTCTGAGTTTACCTTGGCCTTATCAGTTTGCTTAGTGACAGATTGCTGGAGAGTGCTCTCTTCTTTCTCTCCAATAACAGAACACCCCCCCCCAACAAGAGTGTTTTTCAAGTTGTTAGTTTCCTTGTAATTTCATCCATACCAGTGATCCATCCAAAATCCCTCCCACCCAGATATTTCTCCCATCTGGAAGCACAGCTTTCAGACACTCAGTTATGTTCTCTGTGCATTTGGATAACATGAAGTTATTATCTTGCGTCATCCCGTTATGTCACAGAAATACATCATATTTGCACATCAGGCAAAGACAGCACCACAGTGGATAAAATCAATGATTTTTTTTTTAAAAAAAAGTTTGATCATCTTTGCCTCCAGAGATAGCCCAGGCTTGATTTGCTCTAGGAGCAACTTGTTTGTCTTTCTGGAGGCCCAAGGTATTCACAAAGTTCTCTTCTAGCACTGTATTTCAATTTTTTTCCCTGTCAGTTTTCTTTACTGTCCAGTTTTCACACCCCTGCATGGTGACCAGGAATGTTTCCAGTAACACATCCTTACTCTCGATTATCTTTTCTAATCCCTTCAAAACTGTCCCTCCAAGTCTCAGTTTTCTTCTGATTTCTTGGCTCCAGTCTCCATTTGGACTGATGATTAAACCAAGGTTTCAAAATTTGTCACTATTTCAGTTACTTTATTGTCAACGTTAGAGTTGTGTAGTTCTTCTCTAGTCATGATTTTGGTCTTCTTAATGTCTTAATGTTTAACATTAATGTCTTGCTTTGGCTCTTTCACTTTCAGTAAAAGTTAATTGAAGTCATTGCTGCTTTCTACCAGTAAGATTATTTTATCTGCATATCTTAAATTACTGATATTTCTTCCATGATTTTTCATTCCTCCTTCCTCTGAATCTAGTCTGGCATTCCATATGATATGTTCTGCATACAGGTAAGGTAAAGGTTAAGGTTCCCCTTGACAATTATTTTTGTCCAGTCGTGTCCGACTCTAGGGGGCGGTGCTCATCCCCGTTTCCAAGCCATAGAGCCAGCGTTTTGTCCAAAGACAATCTTCCGTGGTCACATGGCCAGTGCGACTTAGACACGGAACACTGTTACCTTCCCACCGGGGTGGTCCCTATTAATCTACTCGCATTTGCATGCTTTCAAACCGCTAGGTTGGCGGGAGCTGGGACAAGCGACGGGCGCTCACTCCGTCGCGTGGATTCAATCTTACGACTGCTTGGACTGAATAGATAATGCACACTAGTCTGACACCTTTGCCCAGAGGAAAGGTTTTGGCTACCCTCATTTCCCTCATTTGATCATGTACCTGAATGTGTGTGTGTGTGTTTAGTCGTTTAGTCGTGTCCGACTCTTCGTGACCCCATGGACCAGAGCACGCCAGGCCCTCCTGTCTTCTACTGCCTCCCGGAGTTGTGTCAGGTTCATGTTGGTTGCTTCGCAGACACTGTCCAGCCATCTCATCCTCGGTCGTCCCCTTCTCCTCTTGCCATCACACCTTCCTAACATCAAGGTTTTTTCCAAGGACTCTTTTCTTCTCATGAGATGGCCAAAATACTGGAGCCTCAGCTTCAGGATCTGTCCTTCAAGTGAGCATTCAGGGTTGATTTCCTTTAGAACTGATAGGTTTGTTCTCCTTGCAGTCCAGGGGATTCTCAAGAGCCTCCTCCAGCACCACAATTCAAAGGCATCAATTCTTCGGCGGTCTGCTTTCTTTATGGTCCAGCTCTCACTTCCATACATCATACATCAAATGCTCAACACAAATTGCATAAGTTAAAATGTCTCATCAGGATAATTTTTAATAGTTAATATGTTTGCTCCCAAGAGTGCATCTTGCTTATCTATGGTTAGTTTAATGTCTATTTGCTGCACATCCACCAGAGGGACCACTTGCCCTGAACATTTATGTGCCATATGTTAATCTACTAGAAATCAGTGCAAAGGTCTGATCAGGACAGGTATTTCTAGCTTAAGGCCAAAACTATGGTGGTGTCTCAAATGGATGTCAGCATTGTTTTGCTTAATATCTGGTGCCCTGACTATAAGGTGCTAGGAACTTTTACACACAATATTTGTCCTTGCATTTCACATGATCTGCAGTCAGAAAGATTATGAGTTGTACAGTTGCCTCAGCTGCAACCTGACTACAATTCCCACTCCTGTCAGCAGATCTTATGAGCATGGAGCCACAGTCAAACCCTCAAGTCTCTCTCTTCAACTCCACTGGTGTCTTAGTAGTGGGAACAGATTTGTTTCACTATCTGGAAACTTTTATGCAGTCCTACTGTACATGGGTTCTGTATGTCATTATACCAATTGTGATCATCTGGCTTTGTTTCAAATGTATATACCATATATTCTTGATTGTTCTCTAGGCAGCCTGTAGTGTTGATATTAACATTCCACAATGCTGTTCAGAAGCTCATTAAAAAAAACAGTCTTGAACTGATTTAAGACACATGGGGGACAGCAGGGGAGAAGACTACATGTTGCTGGATAAAGGATTTATGAGCAGAGGTAGCAAAAGGTGAACATTTATAGTTTAGTTTAAGGTAGTAGTCATGCAACATGTTTGGGATTAAGCCCCTGTGAACTCAGTGGGACTTTTAAAAGGTGTGAAATCCAAGTTTTAAGAATTTAAATATGCCTAGCTACCCCTCTCAGATTCTTATTTCTAATTGTTCCAAGCACAATAGTAAATTATTACATCAATTATTTTTTTAAAAAAAAATCAGAATAAAGAACAGCAAAAGTCTTATTCAGAAATTCCATCCCCCCCATGCATAGATATGTCAGAATGTGGAGATGAGCCCAGTGGGATCTCCTACATGTCCCTTATATATTCACTATCTGTCTCCATCACACTTAATGAACGGCTCTACTGGTGAGGCTGCTCTACTGATGGGCGTTCCTTGCTGCTTAGCAGCAGAATTGTGAACTGGGTGCCTGCATGAGGACTAGAGACTTCCTCTTGCAAAAAAATTCCACCCAAACACAGGGAAAATCTCAAGAGCAGATGACAATGAAGCAGGGAAGGCAATATACTGTGGTGCCTCGCAAGACGATGCTAATTTGTTCCATGATAAACGCTGTCTTGCGAAAACATCGTCTTGCGAAACATGGTTCCCCATTGGAATGCATTGAAATCCATTTAATGTGTTCCAATGGAAGATTGTCGTCTTGCGAAAATCGTCCATAGAAAACATCGTCTTGTGAAACGCGGTTCCCCATTGGAATGCATTGAAATCTATTTAATGCGTTCCAATGGGGAAAAATTGTCCTCTTGCAAAAATCGTCCATAGGAAACCATTGTCTTGCGAAACGTAACAGTGGTCGCAAAAACTAATCATCTTGCAGATTAATCATCCCACGAGGCAATCGTCTTGCGAGGCACCACTGTACTGTGGTCTTCTCTCACTCTCATGCATTTCAAATCATGAGAGGGGGAGACTTCTACGTATAATTGAACTAACCAAATCCAAGTAAAGGCAATTTCAGTCAACCACAAAAGATACCAGGCATCATGAAAACATCATGACAACAGCCGCCTTAATATAATAATTATTATAATTAATTACCAAATAATATTCTATGGTGCATGATTTCAGTTCTAGATGAATATTTTTGGAAGGTGCAATGTGTAAACCACAAACACTTTTAGCATCATCTATGAATTTCCAGCATATGCCACACAAAGTGAAAAAACCTGTGGTTCTGCGATTCTTCAGCATTGCTCAACCAAATGAGAAGTTCACCACTGCCTTCAATTTATTTAGGTTTTTTTATCTAATATTAGTGATCTCTATATGTTCATTGGTAACATATTTTTCTAAGAAATTGCACATAGGGTTAAATCAAAGCCTTTTATGCTGTGCACACCTGCTACACATGCAGATTTGTGTGCATATGTAACATCAGAAGCAAGCACCAGAAAGCTTGCTTGGTGGCTATAATGTCTTCTTTCCAGGGCAATCTTTCTTTCTTTTCTTCTTTATTCATGGTGGTACACCACAATACAATTAATAGTATGTAATTAAAAAATTAGCCAATAGGCTGCATATAAACATACATAAAATAAAACTGCTTTACAAAAATAAAACAGCAAAGCATCTATGATTCTATGAAAATGATTCTATGAAAATACAAACTGGTTTACAAAAATAAAACTGATCTGATAAAGGGAAACATCAAGAGTATTGAGGAGCTAACATCAATCTTCCATAATACATGCTGAGTGGCATAGAGTACACTGGCATGGGTGTAATGTTGCCTGTTCTTCTTCACAATCTCAGATAACTGTGTTGGTGTGAAAACCCCTATTTCTTAGTTTCACCTTAGTTTTGCCAAGTCCAGTCCATAACCTACTAAGGGACCTCCAGTTCCCTGTGTGGCTGGAGCAAGAACCTTCCTGAGTTCTTTTAAGAAGTAAAAGCAAAGCGTGCGCTTCAAGCACTCTCTGGGCGGTTTACAATTTTAATAATGCAGGCTACACATTGCCCCCCCAGCGAGCTGGGTACTCATTTTACCGATCTCGGAAGGATAGAAGGCTCAGTCAACCTTGAGCCGGCTACCTGGGATTTGAACCCCAGGTCGTGAGCACAGTTTTAGCTGCAGTACAGCGGTTTAACCACTGCGCCACTGTGCAATTCTATCCATATTATAATCCTGGCATTCTGTGCCGTTTCTACAAGATTCACATATGTTCTTTTTTTTAAAAAATCCTTGATTTTACCCTGGGTGGACGAGATGGTAACCACAGGATGTATGTGAATTTAATGTAGATGCTTCAAGTCTTTCACTAATAGTTGTTGCCTCTCTCCATATGTCACTGGGAGTCTTCCAGCATTACCTTCTGAGATCACCCACCATGAGCAACTGCAGCCAGTGTAAAACGGCATCTCCACATTCCATCCCAGAGAGATGGTCCAGAAAGATAATGTCAGAACCTGATAAGGATAACTGACTCCGCTAGGAATCCTACAAAGATTTATAGACCTCTCAGGCAAAGAGAACAGATTCTATGATTCATCATAGTTGATATTATTGCAGTAAAGGGTTAATTCCAGAATGAAACCAGTTAATCAGTAACAAGCTCTTGTAACTCATCTCAGTATAAGTGTCTTCATTGTTGCGGTAATTCCAGACCACTTCAGAACTTGTTAATTATTTACAAATTCTATTTATTTATATCACTTCTAGGTTCCATACTTAAAATTAGCAAATCCAAAAAATATCAAAGACAGTCTTACAATTGTGAGGGAAAAACTATAGGCACATATACTTAAGTTCAAAAGTCATACAGACATGCAAAAAATTGTAAGCTTAAAACACTATAATGTAAAGGTTCCCCTTGACATTCTTAGTCCAGTAGTGTCTGACTCTAAGGGGCAGTGCTCATCCCATTTTTTAGAGCCAGCGCTTGTCCAAAGACAGTTTCTGTTCTCACGTGGCCAGTGTGACTAGGGAATGCCATTTTACCTTCCCACCGAGGTGGTACCTATTTATCTACTCGTATTTGCATGCTTTTGAACTGCTGGGTTGGTGAGGAGCTGGGACAAAGCGACAGGAACTCACTCTGTCACGTGGATTCGATCTTATGACTGCTGGTCTTCTGACCCTGCAGCATAGAGGCTTCTGCGGTTTAGCCTGCAGCGCCACCACATCCCCTTTTAAAACACTATAAAAAGGTAAAGGTTTCCCTTGACATTCTTAGTCCAGTCGTGTCTGACTCTAGGGGGCGGTGATCATCCCATTTTCATGCTGTAGAGCCAGTGCTTGTCCAAAGACAGTTTCTGTTATCACATGGCCAGCGTGCTTTCGAACTGCTAGGTTGGTGAGGAGCTGGGACAAAGCGACGGGAGCTCACTCGGTCGCGTGGATTCGACCTTACCACTGCTGGTCTTCTGACCCTGCAGCACAGGCTTCTGCGGTTTTAGCACACTATAGGCCTACTTATAATATATCCTTGCAACTTGTAAGAAGGCTGCAGGTACTGAAACTTAGGTTACAGGCATAATTTAAGCCATGTATGAATTAAAATACAAGAGCATTAAACACAGGAGCTCCTAGCCTATAAAGGCAGAGAATACATCTCTAGAACACTTCAAAGTTCTAAAGAATAAGATTATAAAACGCAAAAGGCCTTCTAATTTTCAGTGAAAGACATGAGAAAGTTTTTAAACTTTTAAAAGTGAAAATATACAGAATAAAAAGCATTACTTAGCTCTAAGTTGCTTTAAGAACTACCAATAGCAGAAATAACTTGAAGTAATTGTTTTCTGCATGACATCAATTTTTCACATTGTTGTGGAGGAATCTTGGCCCACTCTTCTTTACAACGTTGCTTCAGTTCATTGAGGTTTGTGGGCATTTATTTATGCACAGCTCTCTTAAGGTACCAACACAGCATATTAATCAAGTTCTGGTCTGGACTTTGACTGAGCCATTGCAGCACCTGGATTCTTTTCTTTTTCAGCCATTCTGTTGTAGATTTGCTGGTATGCTTGGGATCATTGTCCCATTGCATGACCCAATTTCAGCCAAGCTTTAGTTGTTGGACAGATGGCCTCATATTTGACTCTAGAATATTTTGGTATACAGAGTTGTTCATGGTCAATTCAATGACTTCAAGGTGCCCAGGTCCTATGGCTGCAAAACAAGCCCAAATCATCACTCCTCCACCACCATGCTTGACAGTTGGTGTGAGGTGTTTATGCTGATATGCTGTGGTTGGTCTTCTCCAAACATGGCACTGTACATTATGGCCAAACATCTCCACTTGGGTTTCATCTGTCCAAAGGACATTGTTCCAGAAGTCTTGTGGTTTGTCCAGATGCAACTTTGGAAACCTAAGCTGTGCTGCTATGTTCTTTTTGGAGGGAAGAGGCTTTATCCTGGCAACCCTTCGATACAAACCAGACTTGTTCAGTCTTTTTCTAATTGTACTGCCATGAATTTTAACATTTAACATGCTAACTGAGGCCTGTAAAGTCTGAGGTGTAACTGTTCAGATTTTGGCAATTTCTCTGAGCATTGCACAGTCTGACTTTGGGGTCAATTTGCTTTGATGTCCATTCCTGGGAAGACTGGCAACAGTCTTGAATGTTTTTCACTTGTGAATAATCTTCCTCACTGTAGAATGATGGACTTTAAATTGTTTGGAAATGGCCTTCTAACCCTTCCCAGATTGATGGGCAGCAACAATTGATTCTCTACAATCATTGCTGATGTGTTTCCTCCCTAGTATTGTGTCAACACACACCTGAATGCTCCAAACCAGTAAAATGCTAAAACTTCAGCTTTTGTAGAGGTGGTCATACTTGCTGATGATCAGTTACTCAAAGGCATTTGGTTAGCAGCACCTGGCTGCTACTTAGTGTCCTAATTCCTATGAAAGCAGTAAGGGTGTACTTGGTTTTCATACATGGCTTCTCCATTTTGGCTTTAATTTTGTGAAATAAATCATGACATGGTGTAATATGTCATGTGTTGTTGTTCATCTGAGGTTGTATTTGTTACATACAGCACTGATGTTACCTGTCTGTCATGGGTTTGGAGGGAAAGTTCCATCCTATGGGGAGTGGAAGGCGGGACATCAGGAGGAGGGGCTGTACTGTATATATATGTGATGCGTGTGTGGAGAAGTTCAGACGCTGGGATGTGAAGAAGCAGCAGCTGGGAAGAAGAAGCTTGAGTGGGAGTCTGTGTGTCAGACAGGATACTACTGTGTGTCAGTCAGTACCAACCTGATAGGTTCAGGTGTCTGTAGGGTTAGCCAGAACTGATAGGTTCAGGGTCTGTGCTTTAGTTAAATGCGTTCTGTGTGAACCAAACTAGTGTATGTATGATTGAGACTAAGCCACGTTACTGTATCTTATTCATTTGATCATTTTATTTTCCCTGTGTGTTATGTAAATAAACCTTGTTCTTTTATTTGTTAAAAATCCATCCCTGGTCTGTGTGACTTCTTATAGGGAATGGTTGGTGGCAGCTTAGTGAAACTGTGGCATGTCCCAGTAGGTCTGGGTTTGTCACATTGATTGGTGTCCAGCGGGTGGGATACGACTGGTCCAGTTGTCCAGCGGTCCAGCAAAGCCTTGGCAAGTGTGCCCAGAGCAAGGGGGGTCTAGTCAGGGACAATCTGAGGCGCGTAGGTAATCTTCTAGGTGTACCTCACGGGGAGGTGCGCTAGTAGAAGAACGTGCCAACTGGGGAGACTAGATTAGGGTGCTCTGAGGCAGCCTGTTTTTGGCGGGAAAAAAGCTGAGGCAAAACTGTATAGTAACAGTGATTTAGCCTGCCTGCTGAGAGGCCCAGCAGAGGGGGGTAGACTCTAGCTTGCAACTGTTGCAAGTAGTGCTGAAGGACAGCAGCAATCTATAGGGAGAGCTGGTTCTGAGGCAAGAGAAAAAAAAAAGTGGTCGTTTTATTTTGAGGCTTGACTTTTTAAAGCAGCTTGTTCTGAGGGGGGATTATGCCCTTGACTCGAAGCCAGATGGCAGAAATGGGTGAAGTGAAAGACCCCCAGGTTGACCAAGGTTCTGAGGATGAATTTGGCTCAGTGCAAGGTGACAGCACGGGAGAACAGAACCCAGAACTCAGAAAATTGGTCATAGCCCAGCAGCATGAACTGAGGATGAGGCAATTTGAAATGGAGGAAAGATTAGAGAGAGAAAAAAGGGAGGAAAGGGAAAGGGAGAAACAAAGACAATTTGAAATGGAATTGCAGAGAGAGAAAATGGCGTTTGAATTAAGAAAATTGGAACTGATGAATCAGAACAATAATAACAATAGGGATTCTGAGGGAGGCCAATTGTCTAAGGCTGACCTGAAGAAATTCCCTGTGTACCACAAGGGAGATTGTCCTGAGGTGTTCTTTTCCTTAGTGGAAAGAGCGTTTGTGGACTTCTCAGTGAGGGAAACTGAGAAGATGACCATCATGCGGTCTTTAATCAGTGGTAGCCTGGCTGAGGTTTATTCAGAGATGCCACAGGAACTGATGAGAGATTTTGCAGAGTTTAAAAAACTGGTGTTTGCAAGACATGGGATAAATGCAGAACAGCTGAGGCAAAGATTCAGGTCCCTCACAAAGAAACCAGAGCAGACTTTTACCCAAGTGGGGGCTCAATTGGTGAGGCTGCTAGAGAAATGGCTATCTCAGGAGGGGACAGAGACCTTTCAGCAGCTCAAAGACTTGATAGCGCTGGAACAGTTCTATTCAGTCCTGCATGGGGAACTGAAATTCCAGGTGAGGGAAAGGAAACCAAAATCTGTGGCAGAAGCAGCCGAGATCGCAGATTTTATTTCCCAAATAAGAAAGCCCTTGGGTGAGGGGAAAGCAATGGGGAAACCTAAAGAAACCTACAGCAAGTACTCTCAGGGACCAGGGAAAAGCCAGCAAGGGGGAGGGGCCCATGGTGAAGGGAAGCCCTCAGACATGAAACCAAGACCTCAGATTTTGGAGGGAAAACCAAAACAAGATGAGAGAGACTCAAAATACACCAGAAAATGCTATTTCTGTCAGGGAAAGGGCCATTTAATCTCAGAGTGTGAGAAATTAAAGCAGCTAAAAGGAATTGTGCCTCAGGATTCGAGTGGGACCAAGCCAAAAGCTGTGTTCTGTGTCCAGAAAGAGCAAGGCTCATTGTCACTGAGGGAGCCTGTTGCCATGGCTACTCAATCTGGAACAGCTACATCTGCTGATCAGGCTGAGGAAAATGGTCCTCTTGTAGAGGTCAGGCGCTGCCTGCTGGTGAGAACAGATTCTCAGTTGTTTGAGACAGCAGGGGTGGACGTAGGAATACTTGATCGTCAGTATCGGGGGCTGCGGGACACTTGTTCCCAGGTGACCCTGTGCCATCCAGATATTATTCCTAGGGAGTATGTAATCCCAAATGAGAGCATGAAGGTGGCAGGGATTGAGGGGCAGGTGATTTCACTGCCAGTCGCGGAGGTACCTGTCAACTTTCAAGGCTGGAGGGGAGTTTGGCGGCTAGCGATTTCATCGACTCTGCCAGCAGCCGTGCTCGTGGGAAATGACCTGGCTGAACATGTGAAACGGGTGCTAGTGATTACACGTTCACAAGCCACCACGGGGACAGTTCAGGGGGGTAATGATGAGCCAGAGACGGAAGCAGAGGGGAGTTCAGAAGCTGTGGTGGAAACCTTAACTACAGACAGCAGATTTGGACAAGAGCAAAAGGCAGACGCCACTCTCCAAAAGTGTTTTGAACAGGTGACTGACGCCCAGCTAACACCTGAAACCCCAGTGAGATTTCTGGAGGAAAAGGGGATTTTATATAGAGAGACCCTGAGGAATATCTCAAAAGGTTGAGATGGGATCAGAAGTCAGCTAGTGGTGCCTGAAAAGTATCGCCCCATGATCTTACAAAGGGGGCACTCTGACATGTTTGCTGCACACTTAGGGGTGAACAAAACACAGCAGAGAATCACACAGAATTTTTACTGGCCTGACATAGGGAAGCAGATCAGGGAGTTCTGTAAACAATGTGATGTGTGTCAAAGGCAGGGGAATAGCCGCGACAGGACCAAAGCAAAGTTGTGCCCTTTGCCTGTGATTGACACTCCGTTCAAATGCATAGGGGTGGATATTGTGGGACCTTTGCCCAAGGCCACAAAGAGGGGGAACAGGTTCATTCTCACCATTGTGGACCATGCCACGAGGTACCCTGAAGCCATACCCTTGACTAACATTGAAACTAACACAGTGGCAGATGCCTTGGTGGGGTATATGTCCAGGATGGGATTTGCCTCAGAAATAATCACAGATTTGGGAGCATCGTTCACATCAAAGCTCATGAAACGCTTATGGCAAATCTGTGGAATTAAGCACAAGGAAACCACTGCCTATCATCCTGAAAGTAATGGGTTAACTGAGAAGTTCAATGGGACTCTAATGCGCATGATTAGGGCTTACTTGGCAGAGAATCCAAACAATTGGGACCAGAAGCTGCAATCCCTTTTGTTTGCTTATCGATCAGTGCCACAAGCCAGTACCGGGTTCAGTCCATTTGAACTTTTATTTGGGAGAAGGGTGAAAGGGCCCCTTGATTTGATCAAACAAAATTGGGAGCAGATCACCCAGGATGACCCACAAGACGTTGTGACATACATAGACACCTTGATGAATGACCTAAAGAGAAACCTAGAACTGGCAGCAGAAAACCTGCAAGCTCAGAAGGTCAGACAGAAAACATGGTATGACCACAAAGCTAGAGAGAGGCACTTTGACCCAGGGGAGGAAGTGCTTTGGCTTAGGCCCTGCAGAGAGAATAAACTGCAGCTCAAATGGGCAGGACCATATAGGGTCATTTCCAAGATGTCAGACCTGAACTACCTTATAGAGCAGGAGGAGAACCAAGCAAGGAGGGTGGTTCATGTGAATGCCCTAAAACCCTACTACAGAGGGGAACAGAGGGTTTTATTTGCGATAAAAGCAGCTGAGAGTGAGGAAGCGGAATTACCCTTCTGGGAGGGTAGAGGGGAAGTAAAATACAACCCAGAGGAGGTAAAGATCAGTCCTGCACTCACCCAAGACCAGCAGCAAGAACTAAAAATGCTGCTTAGTAAATATCAACAGGTGTTTTCCAACAAGCCGGGGATAGTGAAGGGAGTGATGCATCGGATCCACACAGGGGATGCACCCCCGCAGGCAGTATCCCCATACCGAGTAACGGGACCCTATAGGGACAAGGTGCGGAAGGAGCTGGACGAGATGCTTAGGGAGAACATAATCGTCCCCTCTTCTAGTCCTTGGTCCTCTCCGATAGTCCTTGTGGACAAGCCTGATGGGAGCATTAGGTTTTGTGTCGATTACAGGAAATTAAACCGTGTAACCACTCCTGATGCCTACCCAATGCCCAGGCTAGACAACCTGATTGAAACCATAGGGGGTTGTCGGTTCATCTCATCATTGGACCTGGTAAAGGGATATTGGCAATTAAGAATTGATCCCAGGGATCAAGAAAAGACTGCCTTTTGCAGCCCTTTTGGTCTCTATGAGTTTCGAGTCCTGAGCTTTGGTCTCAGAAATGCACCAGCCACATTCCAAAGGCTGATGGACCGGACCTTGGCAGGGCTCAGTGACTTTACAGTGGCCTACATTGACGACATAGGGATCTTCAGTAATACCTGGGAAGATCACCTGATACACCTGGAATTAGTGCTGCAGAGGTTAAGTGCAGCAGGGCTAACAGTAAAGGCCAGCAAGTGTCAGCTGGGTAGCCCAGAAATAAAATACTTGGGTCACATGGTAGGGGGAGGAGTGATAAAACCCCTGGAGGCCAAAATAGAAGCTGTTCGTGATTGGCCCCGACCCAACACCAAGAAAAAAGTCAAATCATTTCTTGGGTTGGTGGGCTACTACAGAAAGTTCATCCCGAGGTTTAGCGAGATTGCGGCTCCGCTGACCGATCTGACGAGGAAGAAGGCTGATGACTGCATCCCGTGGACCAGCGACTGTGAGGCGGCGTTCCAGAGGTTGAAGGAGGCGTTAATCAACTATCCAGTGCTGCGTGCTCCAGACTTCGACCGGGAGTTCATCATCTACACCGATGCGTCTAACAGCGGGGTAGGAGCAGTTCTTTGCCAAGAGGATGAGAATGGTGACCAGCATCCAGTGTCCTACCTGAGTAGGAAACTTCAAAAAGGTGAGAGACATTTGGCAACCGTGGAGAAGGAGTGTTTGGCCATAGTCTACGCGATCCAGAAGGCCAAGCCTTACATCTGGGGAAGACATTTTGTTCTGTGCACTGACCATTCACCACTGCAATGGTTAAAGACAATGAAAACCCACAATAGCAAACTTATGAGGTGGGCTTTAAATCTACAGGACTATGACTTTGAAGTGAAGGTGGTCAGAGGGTCAGTGAACTGTGTTGCTGACGCCTTGTCAAGAAGACCTGAAGAATGAAGACGGCGAAAGAAACATGGACTATGTATATATATTGATGACAAAAAGTTAAATGTACCTGTTTTTTGAATTTGGTTTGTATGAATAAAGGTAAATTGATGTAATGTATATGGTAAATGTTTAAATACCTAATTGCTATGGTTAACTTAGAATGTAAGTATAAGTAAGTATGATATGGTATGTATAACTGTTTTTGTGTGTTTTATCCAGGTTGTTTTTTGGGAAAAAGCACCTTAGCTTTCCCCCTACAAAACAACTTATAAAGAGGGGAGGTGTTACATACAGCACTGATGTTACCTGTCTGTCATGGGTTTGGAGGGAAAGTTCCATCCTATGGGGAGTGGAAGGCGGGACATCAGGAGGAGGGGCTGTACTGTATATATATGTGATGCGTGTGTGGAGAAGTTCAGACGCTGGGATGTGAAGAAGCAGCAGCTGGGAAGAAGAAGCTTGAGTGGGAGTCTGTGTGTCAGACAGGATACTACTGTGTGTCAGTCAGTACCAACCTGATAGGTTCAGGTGTCTGTAGGGTTAGCCAGAACTGATAGGTTCAGGGTCTGTGCTTTAGTTAAATGCGTTCTGTGTGAACCAAACTAGTGTATGTATGATTGAGACTAAGCCACGTTACTGTATCTTATTCATTTGATCATTTTATTTTCCCTGTGTGTTATGTAAATAAACCTTGTTCTTTTATTTGTTAAAAATCCATCCCTGGTCTGTGTGACTTCTTATAGGGAATGGTTGGTGGCAGCTTAGTGAAACTGTGGCATGTCCCAGTAGGTCTGGGTTTGTCACAGTATTTACCTAGTTTTCAGAAGGACCAGATGGTTTTATTATGTCCTGATACATAAAACCATAGAATTCAAAGAGAGTGTACTTTCTTTTTCACATGACTCTGTGTTAGGTCCATTTAATATCCTGAGTACTTCTGGTCATCCACAAGACAAGCTTGTCTTCCTTCCACTCCCTTCAGATAGAATGTTCCTCCATTATATGTCACTGCAAGTGTGGTCCTTATTTATAGTGTAGTGAGGCATCATTTATCAGAACAAACTGTGTGAGAATTTATACTTTTTAATCAATAAGTCTATATTTTTAAGGTCACGAGGCTTCTCATTTCATGGCTTTCAAAGCCTAGTTTCTTGCATCACCAAGGCTTGGCCTGTTAAGCTTCTTGAGAGCCCAGAGCATTCAAGGTTGAAGTAAAATTCCCCCTCCCTTTAGCATTATTGGTTAGACTGATGTGAAATGCACTGACAGTACAATACATTTGCATATCACATTCATAAGTACTACAGAATATATACTACTTTATACTCTTTTCAGAATTTAATTACTATTAATTATGAGGCAAAAGCCTTATGAAACAAGTGACACCTCTCTTTTTCTTCTCTATTTGTTTATTAAGAAATAAACTGCTTAAAATAACATTCATCCTTTTCTCCTTTTATATTATTCTGTAAAAGCTTCTACTATACAATATATTTTTATTCTCATTTGTTTAACATAGGTTTCCATATCTATTTTGTGATATGTCTTTGCTAATTAACATTATAGGTAAAACATAACTCAAGTGGAAATTTTAAATGCACTTCCATTTTTTCCCCGTTGTCTCTGATTCACATAATGTAAGTGCTCAACTGATTACTTTTTTCTATTGCAAAATCTGGCATGAAACTGAATGAGCTACTTCTGCCTTTTTATCTTGTTACTTTTATGTTCGGGAAACAACTGGCTGTGTTTCATAAACAATTTTCCTCAGCTGTAGTTTTTTCAATAATACTTTCACTTTTAATGCCCTTCTCTGAGTCACATTTTAGAAGAACTTTTCATTTTTAGGGCAACACCTCTATGCTACATAAAGTCAACCTTTTAAATATTAACAATGATATGGTCAATGGAAAGTTATTGAGAGGTCCAGCAGAACCAACAGAAATACATTCCCCTGCCCAGATCCTGGCATACGACATCCAACGAGGCCACCAAAGCTGTTTGTCCCATAATTTGGCCTACTCTTTTGGGCCGCACACTAGCAGGAACACCACTGGCACTATGTCTTCAGTGAGGGCAAGGAAAGTGTGGCCATCCAGCTATTGTTGGACGGTAATTTCCTTTAGCTCTAGCTGATGTACTGTAGCTGTTAGGGAAGGATGATGGGGATTACAAACTAACAGCTTGAGGGTCAAATGTTCCCCATCCTTGATCTCAGTCATAGAATCATAGAATAATGGAGTTTACAAGGGCCATCAAGTCCTCAAGAATCCAAGTCAAAGTATATCTGACAGATGGTTGTCCAATTTTTTTTCTAGCGTCTGCAGTGTTAAAGCACTCACCAGCTCCTGAGGTAATTAGTTCAGATGTCGTACTACTCTAACAGGAATATTTGCTGATATTCATCTGGAATCTGAGCCCATTATTATGTGTCCTGCACTCTGGATTGATTGAGAACAGATCCAAATATTCAAATATTTGAAGAGTTCTATCAGACCCCCCCTTGGTCTTCTTTTCTGAAGGCTAAACATGCCCATTTCCCTCAGTCTTTCCTCACAGGGTTTGGTTTCCATCTCACTGATCATCCCCTTGTTGCCTTCCTCTGAACTTATTCCAGTTTGTCTGTGTCCTTCTTAAAATGTGGTGTCTAGAATTGGACAGAGTAGTCAAGATTATACTTAACTAATGCTGAAAAGAGGGGAAAGAGTATTTCATGTGATTTGGAGACTCTACTTCTGTTAATGCAGCCTAAAATGTGATTTGCCTTTTCTGCAGTCACATCACCCTGTTGACTCATATTCAATTTGTGATCTACAACAATTCCAAGATCCTTCTTGCATGCATTATTACTGAGCCAAGTATTCTCCATCTTGTAACTGTGCATTTTGTTGCTTTTTCCTAGGCACAGAATTGTGTGTTGTGTTAAATTTCATTCCATTGTTTTTAGCCTCAGATGAAGCCTTTCAAGATCTTTTTGAATTTTGTTTCTCTCTTCCGTGGTATTAGCTATTCCATACAATTTTTCTGTCACCTGCAGCCCTGGTAAGCATTCCTTGCACCTCTTTGGCCAGGTCATTAATAAAAATGTTGAAGAACACTGGACCCAGAACTGAGCCTTGTGGTACTCTGCTTGTTATCCCTCCCGATTTGAGAAGAAGCCATTGATAAGCACTCTCAGTAATTGTAATCAACTGTAAACTCACCTTGTTCTATCTAGTCCACCCCTAGTTAGCATTCTAATTCAAATATCATGGTGCACTTTTTCAAAAGCTTTGCTGATGTCAAGATATATTGCCTCTACAGCATTCCTTCCATCTACTAGAGAGGTTACACAATCAAATAGATAGGATTTGTCTGGCACGTTTTATTCTTGACAAATTTGTATTGGCTTCTAGTTATTACTGTATTGTTTTCAAGGTGCTTGAAGACTGACCACTATTAATCTGCTCCAGAATTTTCCCTGGAATTGACTGGCCTATAATTTCCACCACCCCCCCTTTTGCCATTTTTGAAGACAGAGACAACATTAGTCCTCTTCCAGTCATCTGGCACCTCACCCATCTTCTATGATTTCAAGAAAATTATGGAAGTCCTTCATGGTGGAAGTATCACTGATAGACAGAGCTACTCTAAACAGTAGGATACTTCATTTGTGCCACTCAGGAGTGACAGAGCTGGCTTACAAAGAGCTTTAAGATTACTCTGCACTTCTATTAATTTTTCATTTATCAACTTGATTAACGTGGTGGGAGATTTTAGAATACTATTTTAAATGTAATACATCTGAATATAAAATCTGCAGATGACAAACACCATCTTTAAAGAAGCACTCCTCATTCTCCCAAACAGCACAGATAGTTATTCTAAGCTGAAGCCTGTAACTACAGTGGGGTCTCGACTTACGAACTTAATCCATATTGGAAGGTGGTTCTCAGGTCGAAAAGTTCGTAAGTCGAATCTGCATTTCTCATAGGAATGCATTGAAAACCATTTAATCCGTACAGTATATATGTAAATCACACACACACACAAATCTTAATTAAGACACTTTGCTTTTATTCATATAAACATTTATTCAAGTAAAAGATATAAATAATTGATTAGCAAAAACACATTTAAATATTAAAATGCATTTTATCAGGCTCTCAATTCTAGGTTTCCATGTAGTATGTACAAGAGTTGGATCATGATTTAATAACTGCCAAAACCAATGCAAATAAAGTTAAACACAGCTAACATAACCCCACTGATCTCATTGGGTTTACTCTGACTAAATCTGGATTCAGACAGCATTTGGCTAAAGATATTAAGCAGTTTTCTGAGAGGTAGTCCCATTGCCCACTGTGTGGTTTACTTCTGTTGCTGTAAATTTTGCTTTGGGAATTAAAAGAACTACCAGGACATTACCAGCTGAAGTCTCTCATGAGATATCAATGTGTTTTATGATTAGATTTTTCCACTAAATATACATGATTTCTTCATTTCCTTCCCTTCCTGCTGCTGTACCCACTCTCTGAGCTAGCACAGGATGAAACTTTCATAACAAGGTCATTTATCTGGAACTTGCTGCAAGGTAGTAGCTATTTCTGGTAGGAACTACAATCAGATGAGGCTGTTTTATCCCTCCAGCTGTGTCAAGTTGATGTAAACTCTCTTGGAAGAATCAGCCATTGGTAGAAGGAACTACACAGTGCACAGTTCCCAAGTGAAAATACAAAAGGGAGAGGGAGGCAAATCTCATGCTCTTGTAATTGATTCAGCATAAAAAACAGTTGTACTGTTTAGGGAAAATATATTTCATCGTTCTGCTGAGTAACTTAGACTATAATAATAGAGAGCAAGCTGCTGCATGCATCATTCTCAAATTTTCAGTAAGAGTTTTTCCCAGAAAACTCAAGACTGAGTGGCTCACATGGGAACACAACTAGGCATCTGCTGTGCTTCTCCTAGCTGTGCTGCAGTGGCTATAAGTAATATTTGCAGCAAACAGTTCTAGCACTTCTTGGCCAGTTGTCAAAGGAGCTTTTAGTCCTCAAAAATATCTATGACTAGTGGGGGAAGGTGTTCTTTGACCAAAATCCTGTGGCACAGTTTCAGGAATGACATCATAGTCAGGAGCAGATTGTCTCTGATTAAAAACTCCCCTCTTTGATTTTGGGGTGCATACGTTTCATGAGCGATAAAACAAAGTCATGTGCACCCCTAAACTGGAAAAGGAAGTCTTTAATCAGCAGCAATATATCTCTAAGATAATGTCATTCCCATTACATAGGTTGACCACACCCAACATGGTTTGGGCCTTTGTCAACCTTAACAACAATGTTGGGATAGACATGGCTGAGAGTCCTGTGTTCCTTCATGCTCTGGTAGTACTCTGTGCAAGAAATCTTTCAATTGCACATATTCTAGCACTCTGCATGATATTCCTTATATGGCCAGGATGGTTGGCCAGAATAAGCATATTTTACTGAGTTGTGTAAAGGCAGCCCTTTCCATTGTCTGAATCAGGTGCTCAAAACACACAGCATTCAGTCACTTGAAAGGCCAATGCATGAAAGTGATGGTTTAAAGAAACACACACACCCCTTTACTTTTGTCATAGCCCAAACTATATTCGGATTTGCTAGTGTTTATCACAGGATGTTGTAAAGAAGTTAATGATAACTGATGGTTGGTGTAGAACCAAAATTCAGAACTGAATGTATTACAACTTCTTTATAAAATTCAGAACTGAACTGTTCTCTATGACACTTAGAAATGAAGTGGTCGAGAAAGTGGCTGCTGTATTTTGGACTGTCCTGTTTATCTGAATAAATAGCTCTTTTTTGTGTGTCCCACTGGACGATTACCCCACTTGATGACAAATCCGTTTAACGTTGAAGTTTTTGCGATCACTTTTGGGATCGCAAAACGATGTTTAGATGGGAGAATTTCGCTTAATGTCGATCGGTTCCCTGTTTCGGGAACCGATTTTTCGCTTTATGATGATCAGCAAACAGATGATCGTCAGGTTTCAAAATGGCCACCAGCTGTAGAAAATGGCTCCCCGCTGTGTTAGGGACGGATTCCTCGCATTACAGGCACCAGAAAATGGCTGCCGTATGGAGGATCTTCACTGGATGAGCAGGTATTTTGCCCATTGGAACGCATTGAATGGTTTTCAATGCATTTCAATTGGTTTTTAATTTCACTTGATGACGTTTTCGCTCTACAGCGATTTAGCTGGAACGAATTAATGTCATCAAGCGAGGCACCACTGTACTCTATATCTGGGATGAACACTCTTTATCTACACTGGTTTGTTTTGAATGCTTTAATCTTGACATACCCACATTTGGACCTTGCTCTATCACTCCCCTCCCCCACATCCATTTGCACCTCTGGGGGCTCTAGAAGGAGAAATTACTGAACCATTTGTGTGTTGTTGGCAACAGCTCTCTAAAATTTAACATAAACTATAACAGTGCTATGGGTTGCTTCAAAAGTCATATAGACACTCACTAATAAATACAAGATTTGTGAGAAAGTCCTGTACAACCCTGGTTCCATCTGTGTTCAATTATTCTGGAATGCTTCGAAACACATTCTGTGATGTTCTTCTTAGGACTCCAGACTGAAGGTATGCAGTGTTCTGGCTTTAATCTAACAGTGCATTTTAAATGGAGGACTGTAGTATGTAAAGAGCAAGTTACCTTAATGGCATCAAATGTTTACAAGCATGACTGCAGCAACTTGTTATCAGCAAATCCAGTCATAGCCTACAAGCCTGGCATTGTGGCTCTGCCAGGTGTCTGACAGCTAGTAATAAAATTAGGTCTCCTACATGGGTATTGGGTTTTGCCTAATGAGTCTGAAGAACTTAATATACTTAAGATATAATACAAAAGCAAGGTCAGGTGATACTTTTATTAGACCCGTAAAAAGATTTTTTAAAAAAAAATAAATTATCCAATGCTCTGTTATCACTATATTGACTGTTTCATAACCCCTTGGGTTATGGAGGCTCTTGAGGCGAGTTCTGAATAGAGATGGGCATGAACTGAATTATGAACCAGGAAAAAAAATGATGTACCACACTGGTTCGTTGTTCTGTTCATGACCCCATTTGGGGATTCTGTTTTGCTGAAGAAAAATGAAATACCAAACTCCCCCCCCCTTGGCACTACATTTTGTTTGGCAAAAGGGGATGCCCACCCAGTCCCTTCCCACTGCCCCCATTGCCTCCCCACCTGTTCCTGCCACCTCCTCCGCCTCCACTGTCTCCGCTCTCCTCAGAAGAAGCAAGTCTGGCTTCCCTGCTAGGAGCTGGCTGCTGCCTCTCCACATGTGCCCACCTGTCAGCTGGGTGGCAGGCGCATGCTCAGAAGCAGAAGCCTGGCTTTCCAGGAGCAGGTAGCCAGGTGTCAGGAGCAGTAAGAAGGGGGTAGGTGGGAGGCAGCGGCAAAGGAGGCAGGAGCAGCAGGAGCAGATGGGTCTCGCCCCTCCCGGTGCAAACCAGAAAAATGAACTGCAAACCAGTTTGTCTTTCCAGGGGTTTGTGAAGCCAGGACTGCTGCCTTTGAGGCTTATCCACAAACAACGAACCATCACAAACCATAGTTTTTCCAGTTTGTGCCCACCTCTAGTTTCTGATATATAAATTATTAAGGCATAAAACGAGGAATGCTAGGTTCTGTGACTTGGTTATTCACCACAGTTGAGCTTACACCTTGCATTTTACTATTAGCCATTCAGAGTGGATTGAACCTTATAGTCCTCAATATTACGTCATAGCTGACCCTGCCAAAGAGGCAAACTAGATGTGCCAAAATATTAGAGGCATCTGTCTACACCAGAGAAAGTGCATATAGCAAAGCTGAGTTATACTTCAAACAGAGGCTGTGGTCACACCAACAAAATGTTTTCCAGTTCTCCCCTTGGATTTCACAATTTAAAATTGTGGTCACATGACACATGACCATTGCAAATCATTTACCTGTCAAGAATGCTAATTGTGGATCATTTCTCATTTGTCCAGAGGCTTCTACTTTTTTTGTTTAAGAAAACAAAACAAAAATGTTGTGGCGCTGTGTTACAATATATAGTGTGTGTGACACAGAAGTGACTGTACACGAGAGGATGCCTTAGCAGACAACAGCTGTATGTGCACTGAAGTCAAAACGCATCTGCCCATTTTCAGGAGAGTGTATAAACACACTCAGATTCAATTTGCAATTTAGAAACTTGAAGGAGGAAGCTAAACTCCTATGGATAAGAACTTTATCAAACATATGTACAGAACAACACTTTAAAAAAAAAAAAGTTCGCAAAAATGTCCTGAGAGGGCAAAGCAATTTACCTGGGGTACATTTGACCTGCCAGAAAACAGACTATTCTCACCAAACAGGAAAAGTTAATTTATGAATCCCCAACTATAAGAGGACAGCTGCGTTATAAAATCAGTGTAGAAAAGCAACTATGACCTTCTTGAAAGGAGGCCAGTTCTCACTGAAAGAGACCCTCTCCAGATGTGCTCTTTCTGAATTAGTGCAAACTTGGCGTCACTCCTAAATGCATTTCAGTAGGCTCATGGTGACAGATGCACTTTGTGATGGGCTGGAGATGGAATAATGTCATTACCAAGCTCTTTGAAGGTACTTGAAAGGGAGGGACTAGCTTAGCAGTTGTATACCCCCTAAGCCATCTGGGAACAAAATGACAATGAGAGCATTTATAACACAATGTCACTGTTAATTAACAATTATTTATTTATTCATCCATGTAAGTGTTTCTTTAGCTACATACATAAGGTTTTTTTTGTACTGCATTTGAAATATGGTTAAAAAAACAGCAGGTAGGAATGTCTTATGAATTAACAGAACAATCCTAGACATATTTAGTCAGAAGTAAGATTAACTATGTTTCATGGGACACATTCCCAAGTAAATCTGTATAGGCCTGCAGGCTTTCAAATTGGACACTCACTTAGAAGTAGATCTAATTGAAACTGGAGGGGTTACAACTAGGTAAACACATGCTGTTTGGATGAAGAGCAATCAAAGAAGTTGCCTTCTTCCCTGGGGCAGAAACAATAGGATCAATGCCTTGCTTGCCTGTGACATGCATATCTATTGTTCTTCTTCTGTCCACAAGCTGCTGTAGTACTTCACATCAGAATTTGTGTAACAAAAGAAGTCAGGGTATATACTCCTGGTAGTTAAGGCTGGCAGAGTAAGGTAACTAAGTTTTAGAGCAGATGTAAAGGAACCTGGTACCCTTGAAGTACTGATGGATTACAGCTCAGTTGTGGGCTACATTCCAATAACATTTTGAAGGGCCATACATTCTTTATTCTTCTAAAGAAAAACAATAGTGTAGGAGTCACAGGAAGTCTGATTTCACTTTTCATTCACACAGCTCATTTTTTAAAAAGGGATAGACCTGTGTGTTGGACCCAGGGAGGTGTAGTGATAGAGTGCATGACTTTACATCTCCACTTGACTACAGAAACTAACTAGGGAGTGGCAATGGTAAACCACTCCTTGAACATCTAACACACCTCAAAACACCTGGTATGATCACCATAACCCGGAAGCAACATGATAGCACGTAATAGCCCCAAAGCCATTCTAGTCTGTTGTAGTAAAAATAAAGAGTCCATGGAACTTGAAAATTAATAAGTTTTATTTGGCATAAGCTTTTGTGTACTGTGGGTTAAACTGCTGAAGCCTCTGTGCTGCAAGGTCAGAAGACCTGCAGTCGTAACATCAAATCCATGTGACGGAGTGAGCCCCTGTCGCTTGTCCCAGCTCCTGCCAACCTAGCGGTTTGAAAGCATGAAAAAAGCAAAAATGCAAGTAGATAAACAGGTACCACTTCGGTGTGAAGGTAAACGGCATTCTGCTGCCAAAGAGAGAGCTTCTTTATCAGAGAAATGAGCAAACAAAAACAAAATAAAAAAGAGACAAAAATGTTGTGGCATCTTAAATATTAACTTTTGTATTTTAATATGAGTTTTTGTGGATCAGGTCTATTTCCTAAGATATTAAGAGTAAGACTCTGTAATTGTCATGTTACTATAGAGCTTCTTTAACACGGGTCAAAATCCTGCTTTTCAATGTTATGCTGCATAAGCCAGATGATGTCATCATTTGTTGCTGGCAATATTTAATCTAAATACAGTGGACCCTCTACTTACGGAATTAATCCGTATTGGAATGGTGGCTGCAAGTCGAAAAGTCTGTAGGTCGAATCTCCATTGACCTACAATGCATTGAAAACCAATTAATCCCATAACTGGCAGTTTTTATTCTATTTTTGTTCCATTTTGGTTTTTTTCTGGTCTCTAAGTCGATTCTCCGGCTGCAAGTTGAATCTAAATTTTGTGGCCAGAGAAGTCTGTAACTCGAAAAGTCTGTAAGTCGAGCCGTCTGTAAGTCGAGGGTCCACTGTAAATAGAAAGCTTCATATCCCTCCATCAAGGCTCTCTTTTTGCTTTGGGCAAGCCTCATGAGCCTCGGAAGGGGGGGCTTTTAATAGTAAAAAAAAAATCACCACTGGATCACCATCAGCAGCCTCAATCCCTGTGGCATACACTAACAAGAATTCAGGCTACATGTCATGATGGCCTCATGTTTCTTTGATCAGAGGTACCATGCCTTCAAATACCGATCACTGTTACCCTTCTGTTTCCAGTGGCACATGTTTGGACCCTGAGGTAACACGGTGTGTTGGGCTATGACAGGACTCTGGCTTAATCCAGCCGGACTCTTCTCATGTTCTTGTATGTACAGTCTTGCAAGGATTTAAATGTGTGTCATTTACAGCCATGCTCAGGTCTCTGCCACTGCAGTGCATTGGCGTCAGCGGGGCTAACATTTTGGTTCCGTACTCCCTGTAGTTCGCAATACACTTCAGTAAACACTGGCTGAAATTGAAAAGAAAGAAAAAACAGAATCACTTAATGGCAAAATATGACTGACTTTTTGAATCCCATTTATTTTTGTTTGTATTGTTGGCAAAATTATCATTAAAAAGTGATGTGAAGAGGAAACAGCTGGGAAAGAACAAACCCACAAAGGGCTGACTCACTTGGCCTTCAAGTGTACATCTGCCTGGTGTAAGAGACACATTTTGAAAGAATAACAACTGAATGGGTGGAGGATGGAAACAGCTGTTACAGTGGCCACAAAGTATAGTGGAGACCTATGCCCTTTGTCAAGCTCATTCTGGTATTCTTAACCAAACAGGGAGAAAATGGGTATATAAATAAAACCAAACCAAATATGCAATAACAATAGTCCATTTACACACTAGAGTATTTCTAGAGATGATTTGATATTGATCAAGAAGGCTCATTCAGGCTAGGGTGATCTCATTCCAACCTATGAACCTGTGACCTCACCAGAAGCTGACTTGGCAGGTTATAGTGTTACTATAGAGGCTAAAAGGAACACGTTATTGGCCAAGCACTTACCTGTAATCAGTTGTAGTACAATGAAGTTGCACTTCAAAAGTCATGTGAAAACTGGGTATGATAGCAAAAAAGGGTGGGGGGCATAATGGGTAATGTTTTGCAGACCATTTTAAGGCATAAGTCAGCTTTAAAATGTTTTGTGCCATTATTCCCTCATCGATCATGGTTCTACTTTGGGTAGGGGCTGGTGGAGGAGATACTGCATTCCCATAGTAGATGGGGCTAACCTTTGTCAAGGAGCAAAATGAGATTCCTATGTTACTTCAGACATTAACTGCTTAACGTCTCACCTAATGTTCCTTTAGAGATTAGGGTCTTCTGTTTAAGGGGCTCACCTTTGACTTTGTAGTTAAGAAAGCAAGCAAGAAGGAAGGAAAAGAGCAATATATAATTTAAAGAAGTCAAATAGCTCATGACAGAATGAAGTTGATCCTGGCAGTACAAGACTTAAAATTACTTTGAGGCAAAGAGAAGGATGGATTTGATTAAATCACAGTGATTTAAATAATGACTGAAATAACAGTTTGAATCATTACCAGAAATACTTGCTTTAGTTATGCGCTTTCTCATGCTCTCAGTCCAGACTCGCTTGTTATAACCTTCATACAATTTTTTTGCAATATATATTTTTCACAATGTCCTTGTCTAATGCACACTTTCAGATACCATAGTTATTAGGGCAAAGAGATTGTGAAAAATATGTAATGTGAAATATATACAGTATATCACAGAAGTGAGTATACCACCTCACATTTCATAAATATTTTAGTATATCTTTTCATGTGACAACGCTGAAGAAAGACACTTGGCTATAATGTAAAGCAGTGAGTATACAGCTTGTATAACAGTATAAATGTGCTGTGCCCTCAAAATAATGTAACACAAGATAGAAACATTAACTCCACCTAAAACAAATTTGATACATAAACCTACATGTGTATTATGTGTTGCCATGTTGTAGCCAACATAGAGTGATCCCAACAGGACTTTCAGAAAAAAGGAGATATTTCAGAAGTAGTTTCATCAGTGTTACTTTCAAAGACCAAGGGTATTTGAACACAGGTCTCCCGAGTCCTACTCTGTCACTCTATCCATTACACCATATTTTGCACCCAGTGTAAAATAAAATTGAGGCTTCAGTCTAAAAACTGTTGGAACCATGTATCAATTTTGTTTTAGAAAAAAAGACTGACTCATAATATAGAATAGGGAATGGATTGCATATTTCATAATGAGATATTTGAGGTATAACACGTGAGCTGTAACACATTTTAAATTGGAGTTAAAAAGCACTTCAACAATCAAAAAAATCCCATGTACAGTTTTAGAATACAAGACTTAAAAAAAAATACCCCACACAGGCTATATTAGCCATTATTCCTCGGCCTCTTACCCTACCCCATCTGAAAGCTGGGTAGTAATATTGGACTACCATATATTATTACTGAGGATGGCTGAACAAGTGCAGCGGAGAAGTTAGAGCAATGGGTCAATGACCAGTATCTGAACACATAGGAAACCTGAGACTAGTTGTTTTATTCTATAGCCCTTTAAAATTCATACTCCCTTTTGATAAAACACAAAAACTCATTTCCCCTCCCACCAACCTACCTTCCTCTTGATTTTATTTTAAATTTAACTGGAAACATGGCACTGGATTGGAGTAGCTGGAGAATGGGTGTTGCTTTCCCTGAATTTAGTCTAGTACCAACACTGGACAAAATGTCCATTTATAGCCCTGGAGATGTGGTGGATTTTGTTGGTTGAATTTTAATTGTGGCACAATCCACACACAACAAATCCTATTTCTACCATCTACTTTAGAGATAAAGAAAGCTAAAGGGCAAATAAGTACAGTATAACAGATTGATAAAAGGGCCTCGCAGTGTAAAAGCAATAGGCATAGTCCACACACACCCCATTTCCTATTAAATAATAAAAATATTAAACATCATATGTTCCCTGTGGGGCATGCCCCACTTCTTGAGAGTTACTGATGTCTACCATACAGAGTGAGACTAAAATCTATGTAAATGTGCCTTTTTGGTCTCTCAGCAAATTGGTCTCTACCTTTTTACCTGCCTCATTTATCACCCTGAGAACATACTTAATTCTCCATTTTAAAACAAAGCATCACATCATTTCACACTATGGAAAAGAGGTGCTTAGTCTTCCTCATTGAACAGGGCAGAGGTCTCAATAACATCAGTGGAATTGCTACAATGGCAGTATATGTGAGGCTACCACCCAATCTAAAGCTGAGCAGAATTTGTGCTGGATTTTGATCTGCAGTGGCTGCCTTACACATGGTTTCTGTTCACTTCCAGAAAGGCATCCACAGCATCTAATTGTTTGCAGGGCTCATTTGGTTTTGATTAACAAATCTGGAGAAAATGCAACTGTATTTTCCTGAGAAGCTTCACCGTGGTGCAAGCTCAGCTCGCTTATTCATTTCCAGTAATATCCATACATATGCCCAAAGACATGTTCAAAGAACATGCAAAGAAGATCACAGGGTCATGTGGGAAAGCTGCTCTGCATTGCCTGCAGTGAAAATGTTTCTTCACGTACTGCTGTGTGGACATGGAATTTCACTGTCCACGGACTGTAGCCCAATCAGAGTTTGTTCTCCCATGGAGGAGCTTCCTAGTGCTAAACATGGGCAACCTCTTCCCACACCATTCAAACACATGAATGGCAGGAAAGCATTCCTACTACAAGTGCTGGTAGAGGGAATGTGCTTTCAGTTCACACCACTGGTGAAGTTAGACCAAGTGGCCTTCCCCATGGAGACCACCCCCAAATGCCTTTTCCCCAGTTTCCTCCATGTGAAAATGAAATCATGCCAGGGCTGCAGCTCAGTTATATGGCACATCCTGTGTTTGCAGAAGGTTCCTGACTGAAAATTCAGAGATGCTCTCTTGGACCATGGCATAAAGTAACTTCCAATGTCGCTTCATTATGTGTGCGAAGAGGGCACCAGGTGGTAACGATGATGAAGACTGACTGTAGTACTAGACAGCTTAGCCTGCAGTCCTGAGCGTGTTTACCTGGAAGGAAGCGCAACTGTCGTCTGTGGGGCTTCGAACGGCCACTTCTCTAGCTTGGCTCCTACACCTTTTACAAGAGACAAACACAGAGAAACCAACGCGTTCTCCTGGCGGAGAGAAAAAGGGTGGGAGTGGGCACCGTGGCCTCGCCAGGCTGGAGCAAAAGGCTCAGAACAACTCGCCTCCTCAAGTTGCCCTCCGCATCCTTCTAATCGGGGTCGCTCGGAGGCCGGCAAAGCCCCCCAAGTTCCCTCGACGAGCCGGGAAGGAAGGTTTTTGGGCCAGCTCGCCTGCTTGGCGACCTGCTCGTCCTGCCCGCTCGATCCGGAGGGGAGGGCGGGGGCAAGAGGCGAGCGGCCGGCGAGGCCTGGGCGGGGAGAGAGGCGCGCCGCGGTTCACCCGCGGAGCAGAAGCGGCTGCTGGAGGTGGGCGCGCGAAAGCCGGGCCGTCGCGCAAGGAGAAGCCGGGGGGAGCCGCCTGCTCGCTCGCTCGCTCGGCCCGAAAGGGAACTTGAGGACTGGCAAGGCGAGCTCCGAAGTTCTCCCTGGCCCGGCGCGACGGAGGCGGCGTCTCCCTTCCAACGGCGGAAGGGGGATTGGGTCCCGGGACTTTGGCACCAGCAGCGGCCGCGGGTGCCGCCCGTCGTTTCACCGGAGAGAGGCAGCGCGCCGGTGTGGGGCGCGGAGGCAGGAAGGTAAGGAAAGACCCACGCCGCCCCTCGGCCCCCCGCAACGTGGGGGCTGAGGGGCCCCTCCACGTGGCTGGCCCGCGAAAAACGGCTTTTGTTGTAGGCGTTACGATGACTTGCTTTCGGGAAAGGGAGGTCTGCCCCCCCTCCTCCCGATTGCCTACCGCAGCCCTCGCTTTGTGGAATGTGAGGGGTTTTGGCGCGGCTTCCGCCCGGGTTTGCTCCCCTGCCCGGTCAGTTGGTTTCCAGCGCTGTACTCATCCAAATAGTAACAATTGGCAGTGACTGCGAGCGGGTTATTTGTCGGCCAGGTGGAGTTGTTCTGCTCTTCAAGAAGGTCCCTTCTTTGTATTATAAGTTTGTGACTTGCTCCCCAACCCCCTTCCTTTTTTTCCCTTCCTTTCATCTATTGTATTGCTACGAAGCTCCGGTTGTTGAGTCAGTTGTACAGTTTGTTGGCGTGAATTTAACTTGAAATGCGGTAGATAGTGAAGACTGAAGAACTCATGGCACGATGCGATCCAGATTAAGTCCTTTTGCAAAGGTGAACTTGAGCCCATACCTAAGTCCCCTTTACGTCACTGAGAAGTTAATGAACCTAACTGGGGTTGCTTTGTGTTGCGATTTTTTATTTCAGTCCTTCCGATGGTTTGGTCACCTGAAATCCTTGCATTCCCCATCCCCTGTCTGCCGCGATAAAGAGAGTGGTTGTGATGGTTGTTGTGGGTTTTTCAGGCTCTTTGGCCGTGTTCTGAAGGTTGTTCTTCCTAACATTTCGCCAGTCTCTGTGGCCAACATCGTCAGAGGACTGGAGTCAGAACTCTGCCTGTGATGTAGAACAGAGGTCGTCAACCCCCGGTCTTTGGCCCTGCGCTGGTCCGTGGCCTGAGCTGGACCAGGACATGAAGACAGACCTCCCCCCCGCCTCACAGCTGCTTTGTGCACATGCACGAGTGCCAGCGCCGGCATGAGCGCTCCCCACCCCTTTGCATATGCGCCGGAGAGCGTGAGTGTGTCTCTCTCTGTGTGAGCGCTCCCCGCTTTCCTAAGAGGCTGATCCACTCCATGGTCCCAAAAAGGTTGGGGACTGCTGCTCTAGAGCACAGACAGAGTTCTGACTCTTATCCTCTGAAGATGCCAGCCACAGAGACTGGCAAAACATTAGGAAGGACAACTTTCAGAACACAGTCAAAGAGCCTGAAAAACCCACAACAACCATCAGATCCTAGCCATGAAAGCCTTTGAGAATACAGAGTGGTGTTAGATAAGGAAAGGTGATGTTGTGAGCCTGGGCCAGTTGAGTGGGCCCAAGGAGGTCCGCAGCTGGAGAGGGAGGGCAAGCATACAGAAGTGGTTTCCATGCAGCTGGCATTCCTGGGTTATGGTTTGCTTGCCTGGAAGATCAGTTTGTATTGTGAGATAGAAAACATGCGGCGACGTAATTAAGGGAGTTGGATTTTGTCTTGTTTTTGATTAAATCCTAAAGTGTACTTGTCTTGGAAACCTGGGAGAGAGCATTTAA
Source organism: Pogona vitticeps (assembly GCF_051106095.1). Lineage (NCBI taxonomy): Eukaryota > Metazoa > Chordata > Lepidosauria > Squamata > Agamidae > Pogona > Pogona vitticeps. The sequence goes on along the minus strand of NC_135788.1, from coordinate 73,370,118 downwards.
GACAAGGAGAGAATTCATTCTGCTGTGGTGGAACATAAATAGATCTTGTCTTTTTGTTTCACTTAGAACATTGTATTTCTGTGCATGTATTCAGAGGTAAGTCCGGCTGAATTCAGTGGATCTTCTTCCTGATGAAGTAGTACAGGATTGCAGCATAAAAATTTGAGAGCAGACAAAAATACAAGTGAAAAGAGGCGGAGCATGCTTGTTATATTACCTAGCTGTTTCTCCAGTTAATGGATTGATTTGCGGGTACAGTACAATATGTATTTTGCTCTAGCCTTGATACACTGTGCAACAGGAGTTGTTGTATTTGAAACATCAGTTGCCACAGCTTTGAGTTAGCTAAACATAACTGTGTTTATACCTATGTACTTAGTTTCTTAGCTAGTTCCTCACAGATAAAGAACCTGTTTATAGAAATCTGCAGTAATCTGGATATTTTAATGAGCTACCTAATTTATTTTTCTAAAAGGAGCCTTGTGGCGCAGTGGTTAAACTGCTGTACTGCAGCCAAAACTGCTCACATCCTGGGGTTCAAATCCCAGGTAGCTGGCTCAAGGTTGACTCAGCCTTCTATCCTCCTGAGGTCGGTAAAATGAGTACCCAGCTTGCTGGGGGGGGGGGCAATGTGTAGCCTGCATAATTAACTTGTAAACCACCCAGAGAGTGCTTGAAGCACTATGGGATGGTATATAAGTAGCACGCTTTTTTGCTTTTAAAAAAATCCACCTCTGAAAATATTTGGATAATGCATATCATTAATTATTTGATTTATATTTGTTTATGTTGTGTTAACTGTCTGGACAAGGAATACTAGATGTCAGAGAACTTTAACTCTTCCGGCATTTGTGAATTAAGACTTCCTATCAAATATCAGTAGGGAAACATCACCAAGAGTTACAATGTATCCCTAAACCCTGAATGGTACTTCATTCCAGGACTCTGTGGGTAGCCCAGAGTGATCTACTGGAATGTGTTATGGAGTAGGTCTCAGGAGATCTGGATTCAAATCCTTGCTCAGCCATGGAAAACTCACTAGGGTGGTGGTGAAACTGGTGGGACCACTCTGTATTACCTCATTTACCTTGAAAGCATTATTAGGGTTGCTGTACGTTGATTGTGACTTAACTGCACGTAACACACCAGAACTCCAGCCAGCCTGGAACAGGAGTCTTATATTGCTGCTTGTGACTTGCAGAGGAGGAGGAAATTTGGATATACAACTTTCTTTCTCAGTGTTCCATTGTTGTGATGCAAAATACTACATGGCTTAGGTGTGAGCCTGAGTGATTTATTGTATTGTAATGAAAACCGTGAGTTCGCTGACAGCATCACAACTAGATACTGCCAGATGTAGTATGGTATCCTAATAAACAACCAAAAAAGAAACATTGTCTTTTACTCAAAACATGAGGTAAAAAGTTTTGTTGTGTTTAAGAGAGCAAACCCTTGTAGCACAATCCACGACTGGCAACTGACACACACAAATGGGGGCTGTATTGAGCAAATTTCATGTGTAGTCCAGCTATACTGCATATGGGTGTTAGTTCCAGTATATGTTGAATTGTTTCTTGTCAGTGTTCTTTTTGAGTGAGTGTACATCTTATTCTACTTAAAGCATGCTTAGCATTTGTATGTTGAGCTTCTCAAACTGTTGTCTGTTTTTCTCTAGAAAAACAATGGATTGTATAGATTATTTTTTCTCCATTTTTTCAAATAGATTGTGATTTCTCACAGTTATTTGACTTGTATTTATTATACTACGGTTTTATATTTTGCAAAAAAACCCCACCCAAAACTTAAGTATTTCAGTGGAAATATTTGATATAGTGTAATCAAAACCAAGGAAACCTGAGTTCAGAGTTCAGCTTGACCATCAAATACAGTGTGCTGCCTTGGGCCAGACACTCTCTTAACCTTGGTTTTCTCAAGGAGAAACTGAGCATATATATCTGCATTGTTGCTTGTAAAGTTTGATTCCCCACTGTGCCTCCCTGATGGGGCTGGGCTCGAAGATCCACCAGGTCCCCTCCAGTTTAGCAGTTCTAAGATGACGACGACAACATTATTATTTGATTATGAAATCAAATTGGTGGAGCACAGAATTGTAACTGGAGAACCAATGTGGTGTGCTCTGTAGAGACTCACGGGGTTTTCCCATGCAATTTATAATCCTGCATAATCTGGATTTTGAATTACATGGAAGCTTGTACAGTGGACCCTCTACTTACGGAATTAATCCGTATTGGAACGGTGGCTGCAAGTCGAAAAGTCTGTAGGTCGAGTCTCCATTGACCTACAATACATTGAAAACCAATTAATCCCATAACTGGCAGTTTTTATTCTATTTTTGTTCCATTTTGGTTTTTTTCTGGTCTGTAAGTCGATTCTCCAGCTGCAAGTCGAATCTAAATTTTGCAGCCAGAGAAGTCTGTAAGTCGAGCCATCTGTAAGTCGAGGGTCCACTGTATTATGACAGCAGTATATTTGGGTGCTTCCCAGCAGTGGGCACCCATATATACTGGGTGGATGTGGATCAGAGATGGGGCTGCTTGATGTGGCCCAGTCCCTACTTGACTTCTCTGCTCTATATGAAACCAATAATACCTTATCCTGACTGTATCAGCGTTATTTCAGAGGGAGGTGGGATAGGGAGGACAGTGAAGGAAGTGATGGAACTGTGAAGAAAACCATTGGCTTGCCTGCTTGACTTATCTGCAGGACAACATTAATCAACTAACTATACAGTGGGCAGATATTGGTTCCACAACTTTGCATTGGTGTAACCCACATCTTGTGCAGCAATAGCCTTCTGCTTGCAGAGCAAATCAAAATTTTATATAAGGCAATTCTTAAAATAGGGGCAGCCCCCCAAAAAAGGTATAAACATTGAAACTGGGCTTCAGATTAACACTGAATTAGGGACAGTTGTAGCAGACTGTCTGCTCTTGTACTGTGACTAATTTGGGGAAGTTTGGGTAAAGAGCTGTTAAGTTACTATTTTTGAAAAATAAAACTGTTTTACCTCCATTCAGAAATAGGCAACTCTAAGCATCCCTAGATTTAAGGCAGATTAGATAAATTAGAAAAAACAATCTTGTGTATTTTGAAAGGTAATGGTTTTGACCCCACCCATTTTTGGGGGAAAAAATCCAGGCTGTGGGGGCTGAAATACTGATCCTCAAAAAAAGGCCTTTAAAAAAAGAAAGAAAAGGAACTATATTGTTAGTAGATGACCACATCCTATTGACCATATTGATTGCTGATATGGGTGTGTCAACATCCAGGCTGCCCTTTGCTATGCAAATTTTGGCATCCTTTCTCCTGCTGGCAATGCAGACATGAAACTGCAACAGTATCAGGCCATTTCTTAGTGCTTTGAATCATGGATACAGAAACACAGTATCCATTGCATAAACTGGAGGGTGTTTTGTTTTGTTTTGTTTTGTTTTGTTTTTTGAAGAATTTAATTTAAACTCATTAAAAGTTTCCTGTCCACCACTTTCAGGTTCTAAGGCTCCATAGGGTTCCATTTTTCCACAAGCCATGTTTTTCCTTTGGAAGCCTTAATTCCTAGATGTGAAAGGCTGCCAGAATCATATATCTTCAATACCAAGGCGATTTTGACTTCCATTATAGGTCATCTCTAATGCTTCCATTATAGGCCATTTCTAATGCTGCATTTAAGGCTGCCCATGCACACAACAAATATTGTTTGTTGTGACAAAGCTACTGTCACAGGGAACAGAATATATTTCTGTGGAATGTGAGGCTTACTAAGGGCCATAGCAAAATTGCAGAGCTGTGGTCAAACCAACAGTAATTTCCCCTTCCATCAAAGTGCCAGTAGTTGTCTTGGTGCTTGAATTATGATGATGATTCTGTAAGTGCTGTTCCTTAACAGTCAACATACCACAATATATACCAAAGAATTTGTTTCTCTTTCAGACACAGCTAGCTCTTCAAAATATTGGGAATTGAGACCATTTCATTTGTGCCACTACAATTGCCTTATCTGAGTGTGCCTCATTATATTGCCATCAGTGTGCAAGGCAGCTATAGGAATTGATGATTGATGGGGTGTTTGTCCCCCTTAGGAGGTATCCCTGGTGCTTCCATTCTACCTCCTAGTGGCAGTATGGGAAGCATAGTGTCCACACAGTATGACAGTACCAATGTGAAAATAATGGTACCAAACTATCAGGTCTGCTCAGACAGATGACCCTGCAGTCATTCTCTTGTGCCTCAGACCCAGTTGAATGTGGCGTGATCTGAGCAGGCCATTGGAGTTGCTTCTCCCCAGGTACACAGAGGCTAAACTTCTTCATGAGATTATTCATTAAACTTCTAACAAATCCTTTGTTGGTATTAAAAAGACAGCCTTTTGTTCTGATGCAGCTATCGCCAGCACAGTACAAAAGGTCAAAAAGTGAACCACGTGTACACTTCTGTAATGTTATACAAGACACATAGAAAATGTCACCTTATATTAAAATGTCACTCTTAAACTGAACTCAGTTGAGAATATATATTCTGGAGAAAATTTCAAAAAATACATGGAATACTTCATAGGCCTGTGTTGATGTATTGGTAAATGATTACCAGACTCTTGGAAAAGTTGAGATATTCAAGTCAGTGTGCTTCTCTCATCCCACAGCTGGTGGCATACTCTATTCAGTGCAACAGTTCCAATTCTCTTGTTAAAACCAAACCAAATGAATAAATAAATGAATTCCCATAATGTTATTATAAGGAAAAGGTTTTGATACAAAAATTATTTTCAACCCAAGGCTTGGAAACATTTGTATTAACATGTACGGTACTCTGTTGAGAGGTTCAGGGTGGTGAGTGCTTCCAGTTTGGAAGCCAGAGTATGTCTTGGTGTATTTTTATATAAATCTGTATAAATAGTAAGAAGCCTCGTGAGAAAATGAATGAGTGTGATACAGTGGTATATGCTTGCTTCTCAGTGCAATGAAGGGAAAAATATTTGAGGAACCAAGCTTGTTGCAGTGTTCATGAAATTGTACCAATTTAGGAAAATTAATGTGACTAGTCAGAACATTATGAGATTATCTCAGACTGTTCTCATCTACTCCTTTTGGAGAGTATTAATAGAAACCAGTATATATATCCCTCGTGCGTGTGTATGTGTGTGTGTGTGTATGTATATAAACCAGTGATGTAATGAAGCCAGGGCTCACAGAGTCAAAGCCTTGACATGTTTTGAGTAGGGTATGACATCATCTGCAACCCCGCCCCCTGGTTTTCCTGTTTTCTCTGAGTATAGTTGTTATCCTGCTTTCCCAGGAACAGTCCGTTGTTGCAAACTGTCCTGTTGTGCTGAAAAATATGTGAAGGTAGCTTGGTAGCTTGGTCTTAAATGGGCTATTAAGAGTCATTAATATTATAAAATGCCTGCTCCTTTTTTTTTACTGAAGAAGACTGATCCACTTGCTTGTATTTTGGACTCTGTTTGTTCATTCATTCATTCATTCATTCATTCATTCATTTATTTATTTATTTATTTATTTATTTATTTATTCCCCGCCTATCTGGACGACGCTGTTGCTATGGCTGGCTGGCTGTGAGGACTGCCATGACGAGCACCTGCACTTCTGAATTTATCTCTACACTGCTGTAAAGAGGTCTATCTGCAGCATGAAGAAATGTCACTATACAGCTTAATATTTGCCTTTTGAGACCTGCCAGACTCCTGTTAATAGGGAGGGTACCTGAAAATTTTAATGTTATAATGTCAAGCTGCTTTTCTGCATAGGTAACACAGACTTTGGATTGATGAATAGCCCTGTTCAGGTGTTCTCGAACTAGGGAAAATAACCATGCAGGGATGGAAGATTGTTGGAAAACATTACTTTCCTTAGGTGAAGAGTGACTTTGTGGAGGTTATCCACACAATTCAGAACCCTGTTTCTTAGTAATGGAGACTAATTATGGTGCTTTCTGTACATGTCCAAACATGAAGATGGATTCCTTAAGCGTTTTTGTTGTTTAGTCGTTAAGTCATGTCCAACTCTTCATGAGTATGCCAGGCCCTCCTGTTTTCCACCGCCTCCCGGAGTTTGGTCAAATTCATGTTGGTAGCTTCGATGACACTGTCCATCCATCTCGTCCTCTTCTCCTCTTTCCTTCACACTTTCTCAACATCAGGGTCTTTTCCAGGGAGTCTTCTCTTCTCATGAGATGGCCAAAGTACTGGAGCCTCAGCTTCAGGATCTGTCCTTCGAGGGAGCACTCAGGGTTGATTTCCTTCAAAATGGATAGGTTTGTTCTCCTTGCAGTCCAGGGGACTCTCAAGAGTCTCCTTCAGCACCACGATTCAAAAGCATCAGTTCTTCGGCGGTCAGCCTTCTTTATGGTCCAGCTTTCACTTCCATACATCGCTACTGGAAAAAACATAGCTTGGACTATGCGGACCTTTGTCAGCACGGTGACGTCTCTGCTTTTTAAGATGCTGTCTAGGTTTGTCATCGCTTTCTTCCCAAGAAGCAGTGGTCTTTCAATTTTGTGGCTGCTGTCACCATCTGTAGTGATCACGGAGCCCAAGAAAGTAAAATCTGTCACTGCCTCCATATCTTCCCCTTCTATTTGCCAGGAGGTGATAGGACCAGTGGCCATGATCTTAGTTTTTTTGATGTTGAGCTTCAGATCATGTTTTACGCTCTCTTCTCTCACCCTCATTAAGAGGTCCTTTAATTCCTCCTCACCTTCTGCCATCAGAGTGGTATCATCTGCATATCGGAGTTTGTTGATATTTCTTCTGGCAATCTTAATTCTGGCTTGGGATTCACTCCAGCCTTTCGCATGATGTATTCTGCATATAAGTTAAATAAGCAGGGAGACAGTATACAACCTTGTCATACTCCTTTCCCAATTTTGAACCAAAAAGGTGTTCCATATCCAGTTCTAACTGTTGCTTCCTGTCCCACATATAGATTTCTCAGGAGATGGATAAGGTGGTCAGGCACTCCCATTTATTTAAGAACTTGACATAGATTGCTGTGGTCAACACAATCACAGGCTTTTGCATACTCAATGAAGCAGAAGTAGATGTTTTTGTGGAACTCTCTAGCTTTCTCCATAATCCAGCGCATGTTAGCAATTTGGTCTCTAGTTCCTCTGCCCCTTCGTAATCCAGCTTGTACTTCTGGGAGTTCTCAGTCCACATACTGCTGAAGCCTACCTTGTAGGATTTTGAGCATAATCTTGCTAGCGAGTGAAATGAGTGCAATTGTACGGTAGTTGGAGCATTCTTTGGCACTGCCTTTCTTTGGGATTGGGATGTAGACTGATCTTTTCCAATCCTCTGGCCACTGCTGAGTTTTCAATCTGTGTTGATAAACTTTAGGTGCACCCAGAAACTTGGTATTGACTGTATTCTATGTTGGTTTAACAGGTATTTCAAAGGCCAATTTATGTTTCTTGTATGTTACAGTATCCCTATATTAGAGATTGGAGGTTGTAACAGATACGATTTGAAGCTTATTAGAGAGAAAATATGTGTGAAAGATCTATAAATTGCTGAGAGGAAAAGTTGCCACTGTACTTTAAGCAATTCAAGAATATTCCTAGACTAGAAGTGTGGTGTTTTTTTTTTGTTTTTTTTTGTTTTTGCTCCTAAATGTGATTATATAATACAAAATGTAATTAAGGGTTGGGTCTCTACCACTTTGAACTATAGGTACACCATTGGAGGCTTAGACAAGAATGAATTTTTTTGCACATGGATATAATGTGACATAATCTCACATGGAAGGGTTAGGCTTGATGTTCTTCCCTGATGAGGTAAGTACTATGACTTCTTTTACCATTGGTAGTCTGAGGCTAGTAGCAGTGCAGCTTCTGTAACATGATGCCTGCCTTCAGGCAGATAAACATTGGAAGGGGCTCTGAGAGAGGCAATGTAATTGTATTTCTTTAGTTCTAATGTCACACTTAGTAACACAGGTTTTTAAAGTAAAACATACTCCACAGACTTACATGCAAATGACTGTCAGTTCTTTGACAAGAAATTAATCTGTCCTCATATCATTTGTTGTATTACAGAGAAAATGTAAAAGAGACCAGCTAGCAATCACATCTTTTCCTAGCCTCTAAGATTCATGTATTTGATACAGGCAGTAGACTGATAGTAAGAGACTAAAATAGCTATACTGTACATTGTATTCATATTGTGTTGAGGAAGGTATAGCAACAAGTAGAATCAGAAATTGATTTAAGAATTAACTAAGATTGCTTTTGTCTAGTGATCTGCAATTTTAGCAACATGTCCAAGGCTGCTGAGTTCTGTGATTTTTATGCTCGGTTGCAGCTTTTGATCATACCTGAATTGATGCAATGTGGTGTTATTCTTGAGTTCTACAATGCAGTAAGGCAGAAATAATCCTTGTGCTCCTGAAGTTGTCTCTACAATCTCTCTTTATAGCAAAATTGCCTTTATCTTAACTTCATGGGGTACAGAGTCTATGACATTCCTTTCTAGACCTCTTTTATCTGATAAGCTCCAAGGTTCAGACTGGTGTGATAACAGGATTGAAGTAATGCATTGCTAGAGGCTGAAAGTGACAGGTTGATTTGCAATGACAACTGAATGGACAAGTGTTTTGGTGCTTCCAGTCTTCTTTGGGGAAAAAGATCTGAAACTAAACTCCATCAAAGGTGGGGAAAGAGTGTAACTGGAGACATGGAATAATGGTGTTAGGTTTAATGTGAACTGAATTTGGATACTATCTGAGATTTCTGCTTTTTAGATGAAAAAAAGAAAACTTTAATTTGTGTAGGAATGTACTCTGCTATCTTGAGTACTGGAAAAAATGTAGTACTTCTTTGGACATCTCAAGGTTTTGTATTTGATTTTTTTTATACTAGCATTTAATTCTTCAGCACATTCTTTTGCCCATCAGTAATGAAGTTTCATGTGTGTAGATACACATAGATAATCTGTTTGCTTTCTTTGTTGTCTTTCCTTTTTTGTCCATTTGTCTTCACTACTGTCAAATTTGGGCTTCTGTATTTTCTCCTTAAATCATTCTGTAAATCCGTTATAATGGAAGTAAGGATAAATTGATTCACTGATTTACAAGGGATGTGTTTTCTCCCAAAATTATAGGCATCAAAGGTGATTTTAACAAAGTTTTGCACTTACCAAAACATTTCAAAACCAATCATTCTTTTGGGGTGGGGGGAGTTGTTAAAGAGAGTGGTAACAACAGCTTCTTACATGTGCAGTAAACTAAAATAAACAAAAATGCAGCTTCTTGTATCTTTCACTGTTGGGAAATTTGCCCTGAAGATAAAACATCTAGGGATTTGGTGTGACAACAATTACTGAAAAACAACAGGAATGAACACAACTGTTGTTTAATGGCACATTGGATGCATTTTTGCTACAGGCTTAAAACTGGTTTCATGGTCATTATTCCCCATAGAGAGCTTTGAGAGGTGTATTTCTTTGAATGGGGAACATACATTTTCACCAGCTTTTTTTCTTTTCTTCTTTTTTGTATAATTGGTATAACAGTAGAGTAAGCTTACGTTGTTTATGTATGTTAAATCTAGTATTGCTGTTGCTATTATTGCAGCAGCAATTGCTTCTGAAATATATTTGTTTATAGGTCTATTCCCACCTTTCCTCCAGGGGACTCTTAAGTGTCTACAAGTGTTTCTATTCCTTCTCATTTTATTCTCACAACAGCCTTTTGAGGTTGATCAGGCAGAATGGGACTGGCCCAGCATCGCACTGTGTTGGTCTCTGTTGGTGCCTGAGTATCAACCAAAATGGATGAAGGAAATGATTCTGGATTTCATCTAAGTTTGCTGAATGCGTTGCTATGTTATTAAGAAAAAGAAGAAGTGTGTGGCCTTCAAGGCTGTTTGGTTTTATTTTACAAGTTAAAAGGCTAGGATTCTCTTATTTCATGAGGATGATTGCCATTTAGATAAATGGTGCTATGGGTGAAAAATATGGCTGTAATCCATGTAAATTGGCTTAGTACTCAGTTTCTGATTTAATCAAAATGTATACTAGGAGTACCTTTATGAGACTTTTATCTTTTCTGCAATTTGTTCTACTTCCCTATAGAAGCCTATAAAATCCATGGCTGTTGGTTGCTTCTCACACAACAAGTCTGATAAAACCATATATGTAAATCTTTTCCACTTCCCAATCTTAGGAATGAACATGAACCCTCCTTTCCTACTATTTCACCTGTCCTTGATGTTCTATGCTCCAGTTTGTGTATGACGTACAGTGGGGTCTTGACTTGAGAACTTAATCCGTATTGGAAGACAGTTCTCAAGTCAAAAAGTTCTCAGGTCAAATCTGCATTTCCCATAGGAATGCATTGAAAACCATTTGATCCGTATCTGCTCTTTTCCGTCCATAGAAATTAATGGGAAGCTGCTATTCCTCCTTCAACCACTAGAGGGGGGTATTTTGTTTCTTTTTTTCTTAGGTCAAGAAAGGTTCAGGGAAGGCAGGGAAAATACAGTCCAGGCAGTACAATGGACCCTTGACTTACAGAATTAATCCGTATTGGAACGGTGGCTGCAGGTCAAAAAGTCTGTAGGTCAAGTCTCCATTGAGCTACAGTGCATTGAAAACTGATTAATCCCATAACAGGCCGTTTTTGTTCCATTTTGGTTTTTTTCTGGTCTGTAAGTCAAATCTCAGTCTGCAAGTCAAATCTAAATTTTGCGGCCAGAGAAGTCTGTAACTCAAAAAGTCTGTAAGTCAAGCCATCTGTAAGTCAAGGGTCCACTGTATTTCACTTGGTGAGAACTCCTATTCAATGTCTGAGCTGCTTGCATTTCTGTTCCTAGCCCTATGTGAACCAAGGAGAATCTAAAGCTATGAATGTTGATCTTGTGATACACTTTGCCAGAGGAAAGGCCACTTTGTTGGGTTTTGTAAATTGCTTAAATTGTTCTAAGGTGTAGTCCTCCAGGCATGCAGTGTCCCAGGTGCCTTGGTGGCTGAAGGTTTTATCTTGAGTGATCAAAATTGTGATAGAGGTTTCAAAAAGTTAAGTTCCATTTGGTTATATATGGCTCCTGTGGCCAGGTAGTTTCTGAACCCTGTGTCTCTTTGAGAATGTCCCTGCTCATGCCCAACCTCAAGAAGTGCAACCTTCTGGAGATAAGTGTAACCTTCTGACATTTGATAGGTGGCTTCCAGACTCTGGGGCATTTCTTTAGAAAAAACACCCTATTTAATGCCCTTCCAAGAAAGGCTAGATTGATCATATTTTTAGAGAAATGTTGAGGACACTTTGGCATTTAGAGAAGAAGTGACAGAATATATTTATTATATAGTGGGACTGTAGTTAGGTTTGAGCAGTTACCCATTTGCAGAGCAGCTTATCACTAAGGAATGTTGAGTCTTCCTTGGAAAACACTGGATTATCTGCAGCAGTTTCTTCCTCCTTACAGGTTCAAACTCCTCCTTTCATATTTAATTACAGTCCTTTTTAATTCTCAGCATCTCACAGTGATCTCTGAGCATCAGGACTGGCTTTTTCTTTAGAGCTTCAGAACATCATTGTAAAGGCTAATTTATTAGTTTTTCTTTATATGTACCACACACTGAAGACAATGTGCTTACTCTTTAATAATACATTGTTAGTATTTTGATTATGCATTAATGAAAAAGCCATATAAACATTTGAAAAAAAAGGTAAAAAAATTCTCCCAAATTAATTCCCCGGTAATGTTTTGGATATATGATATGTGCTACTAAAAAAACAACAAATGGCAAAAATGTTGCAATTATAAGTAACCATGTAGGCCCTCATTGCTAAAAGAACTGCAAAATGTCAAAATAAAATGTAATTGTATTACTTTTGCCACGATCCTTTCACACTGTGCTTTTTCATATTTTTGTGATAGCAGCTGAAAACACAGTTATGTAAAAAGTGTAACTTATGGAAGCAAACTGATGTTAAGTTAACAACTTTTCATAGACATTATTGTACTGCCCCAAATTATGCAACATAATACCTGCATAGAGTTCTTAATTTACAACAATTCATTTCCAAAAGGTGTGCAATTTGTGTAACTGAGGAACAGGATTTTGGCCAGTGTTTGGTTGTGCTTTCCTCTGTGAGCTCATTTGCCTCTCACAATTTCTAGCCATGATAGTATATTAATTTTGATCTGAGATATTTGCAGTTGGCTCTCCTGAATCACAGAATAGGCTTAGTTTTAACAGGTGTTGCTGTCACGTGTTCCAAAATGATGTGAAATTCCCAAGTATCTGCTGCTTTGACATCATCCATTTCTCCCTTTTGGTCAGGATACAAGAATCTTTTGTTCCTTCTTTCACCTTCTGAGACATGAAGCTGTCAGCAAGGCAAGAATTGGTTACATCTTCCATTACAAGGAGATGCCAGGATAGTTGAAACACCTATTACCTCTATAACTGCTGTGAAACCTTCATAGTCTGAGGGGAAAACAAACAAACATTTGTCTTCTGTTTAGTTTGGTGTTTGGTAGCACACTGCCACATTATTACTTTTGTTTGTCTCTCTTTTCACACATGCAAATGCTTTCTTAACAAACCCTTAATTTTTTAAATCTATGGATTTTAGTGTAGGTTACCCAGTTGATTTCATTTCAGCACAAAGCAAGAACGTTTTGTTTTTTCACTCTGGAAAATCAGTGAACCTGCCTCTCTCCCACCTCTGCCACTCATGGGAAGAAACCACTCTCTCTTCCAGCCACTTCTGCCACTCAGGGAAATAAGTAATCCACTCTGACAGCCACTTCTGTAACCCAGGAGAAGAAATCTACCTGACTGCCAGCTACTACAGTGGTGACCCGCATGACGACTATAATCCGTCCCATTGAAATCACTGTTTAGCGACATCGTCATCATGCGAAAACCCTTTCCCCATTGGAATGCATTGAAACCCAGTTTAATGCACTCCAATGGGGAAAATACCTCGTCATCCAGCGAAGATCGCCCATAGGGAAGCCATTTTTGCAAGCGCTGATCAGCTGTAAAAATGACTGCCCTGCGAAGCATGGGTCCAGAAAACACAGGGCAGCCATTTTGCAATGCTGATGATCAGCGAAAAAATCGTCTTGCGAACAAACGGTTCACGAAGCATGGACCTAATCAACGTCCAGCAAAAATCCCCCATTGGGATGACTGTTTTGCGAATCGCTATAGCGATCGCAAAAAGTCATTGTTACGCGGATTTGTCATTTAGTGGGGTTGTTGTCTTGCAAGTACCACTGTACTACAACCCAGGGGAACAAACATACATTTCTGAAACCCAGGGGAACAAACCTACATCTCTTCAGCTTCTGCAACCCAGAGGAAGAAACCTGCCTCACTACCAGTCACCTCTGTAATCCAGGGGAAAAAACCTACATCTTTCCAACCTCTGAAAGGCAGGGGAAGAAATGTGTCTGACTGCCAGCTACCTCAGCAACCCAGAGGAACAAACCTACATCTTTGCAATCTCTGCAGCAAAGGGGAAGACATCTACCTGACTTCCAGCTACCTATGAAACTCAGGGGAACAAATGTACCTCTCTGTGACCTCTGAAAGCTAGGGAAGAAGACAACCTGCCAGCCAGCCACCTCTGTAACACAGGGGAAGTAATCTACCTGACTGTCAGCTACCTCTGCAACCTAGAGGAATAAACCTGCCTCTTTACCAGCCACCTCTGTAACCCAGGGGAACAAACCTACATCTCTGCAATCTTTGTAACTCAGGGGAGTAAAACAGTTTGCCTGCAAGTCACCTCTGCAACCCAGGGGAACAAGCCTACTTGGCCACCAGCTACCTCTGAAACAAACCTACCTCTCTGCAATCCAGGGGAACAAATCTGTATCTTTGCAACCTCTGCAACCCAGGGGAAGAAGACAACCTGCCTGCCAGCCAACTCTGTAAAACAGTGGAAGAAAATATACCTGACTACCAGCTACCTCTGAAACCCAGGGCAGCAAACATACATCTCTGCATCCTCTGTTGGTCATGCTTCTAGGCATGAATCAGTGCTGGAATTTCTCCCAAGCCAGCTTCTAAAGGGCATTTTCTTTGGGGGGGGGGAATTTGTGAGTGTTTAACTCAGACATCTGAAACCTAAACTTCACCAAACATGCAGGGATTGTAGAGGGGAGTCAGGGGGAGCTTCTTTGCCATTCTGGTGTGTCTTTAGGTGCATGGGGGTGTTTTATGGGTCTGATGAATTGAGATGAATTGCCATTTTGCCAATTTGTGCCCATCTCTAATGCACAAATGAAAAAGCAACATGTACTTTTCATTCTTGTCAATACCCATTCTGCTATTGTAACGTGAGGGTGGGCTTCATTTTCACACAAGGACATAATTGTATTAAGTACTCCTATCTACATCAGCTACAGTGCCAGTTAGCCCTAACTGTTTCAAATGAAGGACACATCCTTCAGTAGGAACCATTTATGTATCAACATAAGCAAATTTAATTAAATGCCAGTGTTTATGCTTCAATGACAAAGTTGAATTGGGAACTGGGTGAAGCTGAAATATAAGCTGTAACAGGAAAGCTGACCCTGATGGCGCTCTGTGTACAAGTTGTTTCGTGATTTTTGGGTGGTTTACAGAATAAACAAATTAAAATAGTAATGTATACAATAACAATTAACTGTTAATCTTTTTTTGCCATTCTTTCTTCTTATTCCCTCACACTTGGCCTGTCACTCTGGCCCTCTGTGAACTATTTCCTCCCCTTGTTTCTCCTCCTTTTCTTCTTTACAACTTCATATGCTACAGCCTTTCTCTGTGGTGAATTCTTGCTCCCACATATGACTGTGTATTGTGCATGTAGTGGGTTGTTGCTGTTTGGTGGTATTAATTGCACAAAAATATTGTGGTACAGCCATGCCACTGGGAGATAAAACAAACAGGTACTGAGTAGGGGGCAGTACTGACATTTACTTTGAGACACACAGTGCTAGGGAGTTGGTATACTAGTTAAGCATTTTGCTTTGCCGAATCAAATGGGTTTTATAAAAATCATTCTGCATAGTTGTTAGAAGAAATTGCTGACTGTTTACATTATATTGAAGAATCATATATTTCTAATTCTCCTTTAAAAAGAAGTGGCTAGGGAAAGTTGAGGCTTTGCAGAGAGATGTGAGTGTTGGCACTGCTTGTGTGTGTGTGTGTGTGTGTGTGCGTGTGTGTTTGTGCATGCATGCACACTTGAGCTCCTTGTCCTCCTTCAACAGGTGAAGGAAAAGGTACTTTGTCAAAGCACAGCTTTGTGTTTGTGTGTGCACACGTGCTTGGTTTTTCTATAGAAAGGTTTTCCAGAAATGTAGTAGTCTGAAAGCAAACCATAATCATGATAGTTTGTGATGTTCAGGGCCTGAACATCACATCCCAAATGCCTGCAGCACTGAAACACCACCTACAGATCCCCTCATCTTTACAAGAATATATCAGCTCTCTGTGTGTGGGGAAAAACAATCAAAGAAAGTCAAAGTCCTCCAGCAACAGAGGAAAAATCCACTTTGGAAGTAAAAATGATTGAACTACCACTTACTTACATACCCTTTTTTAATTCCTACCCATAAAGTAGTAACTGGGAACTGGCTGGTTTGGATTGAGTGGGTGTGTGTGTCTCAGTATGACAGCAAATGTTCCACTGTTACCAAAAGGGTGAGTCTACTCAGCAGAATCAGAATGAAAGTATGAGGTGCCCTGGTGCCAGTGCAGGGCTTTTAGTAGTCTGTCTATATTTTGCATGACCTGGACTTTGGTCTTTTCCAGATGGGACACATTTTCTTATAGGCAGTGTAGATAAAAATCAGTGATTTTTTTTTTTTTACAAAATCAAATTGATTTAAATCGCAATTTAAATTTAAAAATGAAATTTTGATTTAAATAATAAAGAAATCAATTTTTAAAATTTAAATTGTGATTTAAATCAATTTCATTTAAATTAAATCCATCCTGCGTATCGGTGGATCTCCAGTTTCTGCACTTTAATTGGGTGTGCTTCATAAAGGAATAATTGGTTTAGTGCTGTCCATTACAGTCTTATGTCATTAAAGTTTTCTTCACTGGACCTTATCTCTGAAGAGTGAAAGAGTTCGTACATTACTTTCCTAAAGGTTATCAGGATCCAGTCTCAATGGTACTGAACTTTCTTTTCCCCATTTACTTTTGCATGCCTTCTCAATCTGGGAAGATTAGGGCTGATTGTTTAAGACATTTTAAATTATATGAATGCAGAATTTCATTTGCATTGGCTTGTAATAGCAGTACTGTGCCACATTCTGTTCTCATAGTGGCTAAGTGCAATCAAGTTCAAAGTCAGTTTATGCTATGAAAGAAACTCAGTTATTGCAGATCCGACTCTTTCTATTATTTCTGTTGTTTTAACTTCGAGTAGCTAAAAGTGCCTCTGTATACATACGTCACTGTCTTTTTCTTTTATTTGTGATTTTTGTTGTGTTTCTGACTGATCTATGATTACAATAAACAAAGAATGAATAATGTATTATTGTGCTGATTTTCTTTGAAGGCCTTGTTCGTTAATGTGTTAAAGAAAATAGAATAATTTGATTAAATGCCAGTTGTATTTTTCTAATCCCAGAACAAATAATTAAAAAAGCATATAATGAGGTTCAAATGTTTTTCATCTCTTATCTGATGCTTATTTTGATGTTTGTAGCAAACCCTGAGATTTATATGGAATTCTCCTTGCAGCACACAGTTATAGTGAGGGCTTATAACACAATAATTGCCATCAAAATATCTCAGGCATCCACAATTCAAATTGTTATAAGGACAACTTGCATATTAATGGGAAGAGGGTCATATGAAATAATTAACTGAAGAAAAACTAGTTACAAAGCTAGTACAGTGTGTTTGCTTTTTCTTTACATCATTGCAGGTCTCCCGCTCCAGTAACCCCCTCTTCCTTTTTGCACCTCCTCTCCATCCTCTCTGTATTATATATTTGCATAGCAATCTTTCTTATTTCTCCCCTTTATTTAACCATCAGTCTGGGCAGAACCATTTTTACACCCTCTTCTTCTTTCTGTAACCCTTAATATCCTCCTACATCTCATCATTTCATTTCTGGGGTACAGACTGATCCCACAAGGTTATTGACACCTCATGGATGTTATTTTTTTTCTCCATTTCTGCTCTGTTTCTTACCCTCTCCCCACCACTGTTCTTTTGGGATTAATAAGAAATAGGCTGGAGTGGCCTTTTCCTGCACACTCTCAAGGCTGCGACTGGAACACACCTTGCTGTGGACATCCACAGGGAAGACTCACCATGCATTTTGGAGAAAGAAAACAGCTGTAAAATCACATGTACATTTACAAAATGTTCACAGTTAAAAAATTCAACAATGTGGAGAAACACACTTTGAACATCTCTGAATTAAAGTGCTCACGTGTGTGTGTTGAGCTCTCAAGAGTTCCTCACCATGGACTGTGTTGATTCAGGCTGATGGGAGTTGCAGTCCATCAATATCTGAAAGGCTGCATTTCGCAAACTCTCCTGCACTTAGTGGAAAAATGCATGAAATACATGTGTGCTACAGGAAGAAGGTGGTTTTTAAAAATACATATACATTGCTACAAAGAAAAAAAAGCATATCTGATGTGTGACATAGCTAGAGCAAAAATACTAGTCAGAAAATGAGAAGCTTGTTGAGAATGAGACTGGTAGATCTGCATATCACTAACTGCTCCTCCTGCTGAGATTACAGGAATATTATATATAAGGCTGTCATGCTCTCATCCGTTTCCAGAAAGGTAGTAATATTAGTCTCTTTCATCATGGTGGTGGCTAGTGACAAAGGATAAAATGTTGGGGCTATCAAGATACAGTACTAATTACTTAAAATTCTGTGATAAGCTACATGCTAGATAACTTTTGCTGTAATAGAAATGATAAGAATTGTTTCTAGGTGGAGATCGGAGTATTTCAAGAGGGACAACTGTTTTATACACATATGATATAACAGAAAATGAGTTAATATATGTAGTATGCATAAAACATTGATCTTTATTTGAGCCCATAGAAATACATTGGAACTTTTTTATGTAGCCAATTTCTGCAGGCTCTGTTTTGATTCTCCCTGTGTGATGCCCTTTCTGTACAGTAGCTATTGTGAAGTCCGTAAAATAGTGCTGTTGGAGTTTAAAGTCTTCTAAAACTAGCCTCCCTGTGTTGCCATTTCTGATGTCACATGAATGCTTGTAATTTTAAGTAATTATATGTGTTAAGAATGCATTGTCATTTCATCTATTTTCTGTATCCTCCCCTGGTTGTGACTCCTACGACTATGGGGGTATAAAATGCAGATGGCCAGGAATGAACATTCCATGTGTCTAAGGAGGTGAATTTTGATACATGAAAGCTCACACTGAAAGAAAGTAGTCTTTGAGGTGCCACAATACTTTGACCTTTGTCCACCTGTCTCTGTTTTTTTCTTTTCTTTTTGGGCCAACATTCTTGGAGGAATTAATACAATAAGTATTCAGTTGCTTTCCCATTGGTGCCACAGTATTAGCGCAGAGAGGCATTGGTTTATTTAAATTGGTTTGAAGTAGAAATAAAGTAGAGATTCTGTGCAGTATTTAACTTAGCACTTTATTACTGTATGCCTTTACTGTGAGATATCTAGGATCTTTTTTTTTTTTAAAGAAAACATTGTTGAACAAATAGTAGTAGCAGCAGCAGTAATTAGTGCCAGGGCTCCTGATTCCTTCAGCACCACTTCCCATCAGAGTGGATTTGATTTAAATAATGATTTAAACAACAATTTAAAATTTAAAAAATCTGCATCTAGCTCCTGTAAGCAGAATGTTAGGGGGTGCAGGGGACTGCATAGCCAGGCACCACTGGGAGAAAATTGCCTTACTTTCCTTCTAGGGCCAGCCTCCAAACTACTCTGCTTCTTTCCTGCCTTCCAAATCTTTAAAAATACTTTATCAGAGAGACCAAGTAGCTACTGGAAAAGCTGATGTGGCACTTGCATTTTTATTGTTAAAATATTGCTACAAAACATGTTTTGTGGAAAAACATGGAGGAAATCCACACAGTGATTTGGAGTGACACTGTTGGCTGTTGGCGAAAGACAGATGAAGAAGTGGTGGCAAAGCCAGAAAAAAATGGTTAATGGGTAGTTGCCCTCAGGCATAGGTGGTCTAGATGGTCTAACATGTTTGGCTACTAGAAGAATTTCCCTCCCCAACCCCCAGTGCCAGCTGCACTACTTAAGGCTGGAATGCAAGAGGAACAGGGCAACTGAAGATGTGGAAAATAGCTGCAAATAAAGAATATTTTGAATTTTGCATGGGTATATGCATGCACTTGCACACACATGCACACACAAACAGAGAGGGAAAGGCTCCGGGTGTCTTCCTGGACTGTGATAAATATCCAGGGATCTGCATGTAATAATTTCATGGCACTGATCTCCTTTCTGACAAACTGGTGATCCTCCTGGCTGCATCTCTATAAGATAAAGATTCTGATTGGAGCACCTGGCGCATGTTATTATAACTTTTGTCAGTGAAAAAGCTGCACATTTCTAGGTTAGGTTATCCCTGACCTGCCCAATGCATTTCCCTTGTAGAAGAATTTAAATCTATGACAAATAGGCCTCATTCAGTATGAACTTCCTAATATAAAGTCTAGATAGTTCTGTTTATGAGGGGAGCTGTTAGATGTCATTGAGGCAAGGCAAGATAATTGTAACAACTAGTGAATTTATTTCGATAGAAGAAGGGACACATTCTTTTTCCAGAGTGAATTCAGCATATCATTTTCCTGGCTAGGGCTTTAAGGAGATGAGATCCAGAGCATGTGGCAGGCCAAAGTTATTTAAAAAAAAAAGAAGAGGACAATTGCTATGTAAGTCTGTGTTCAAATCTTGCCCTCTCACTCTCTTCTCCCCTTGCAATGTGGCGAGGGTGGGGGATATGCTGGTTTAGACAGTTGCCCAGATAGGACAGTAACTCTAGAATGTCATAACATAATAGTTGACAAAAAGAATTATAAATTTATTTAAAAACATCAGCCTTCTTTTTTTAAAAAAAGACATCCAATAGATAAAAGAACAAAAGAAATAACTAACCACTGAAATACATCAGCAAGCAAAAACAGAAAGTGCACCAGAAATTATACAAGCAGTTCAGTGTACCCAACGTAGCATTTCTTGTAATACCAGTCAGCTCCTTTTTGCTTTTTAGAGTCCTTGTAATTTCAGTTTGTGATACGGTAGAAATCTTTTGTGAAAACCAGTTAAATCTGATGTCATGAACCTAATCAACAATGCTAATTTGTGGTGCGGATATTTTTAATGTACACCTTTAAAAATTATAGCAATTGTAAATGTCATGATTAATTAACCTGTAATTTTTCTGTGACAGGAAGATAGTATTTCATGGGGGGAAAGACTGTAAAATAGGTACTTTGTATGAACCTGCCAATGTAGGTATGCTGTGTATTTGGCTGAAATGGAAAAGGGAGTCAAAACAAATAAAAGGTGGAAGTCAGCATCTTGAGAAAATGTGAGAAGATACAATTTTTTTGCAATAGCCATTCTGCTGTCAGGTTGAAATGCACAGCAAGGAAAAACATTCCTGGAGGGGATTGATTTCGAGGTGACTCAAATAAGGCACTTTGATCCCATCCGTCTGCAGGTCAACTTGTTTTAACATGTTAAATATGGATAGCAAATTCCCTTTTTCCTTTTATGTTGAAATATACCTTATAGCCCACACATGTTTCTATAATTGGGAGAGATTGTTCATTATTGCCTCCAGGAAGGCATTTCTCTATCTGCTAAGCTCAGGTTCCAAAGGGGTGAAGAAAGGGATGTATTGTCTGCAGTGTCGGTAAATGAGACTACAGCACCACACTTGTCGGCAAGGTGATGTGTCTGCAATTATGATCTGGCTCAGGTGTTAAGATCATCAGGAGAGGCATTCTATCTTCACACGTGCGCCTTATGGGGGGACAGGAAAGAGCCTTCTCTGCTGCTGCTCCCAGACTCTGGAACTCCCTCACACAGGAAGCCAGGCTGGCTCCATCTTTCCTGTCCTTCTGCAAGCAGGCAAAGGCCTTTGTCTTCAGGCAAGCTGTCCCTCAGTACAGTGGACCTTAGACTTACGGAATTAATCTGTATTGGAACGGTGGCCACAGGTCGAAAGGTCCATAGGTTGAGGGTCCATTCCCCATAGGAATGCATTGAAACCATTTAATCCGTTCTAGGCAAAGAAAAAAAGAAATCCTGGGCTTCGAAAGCTGCACCCGCTGCCCTCTGTCTCCCATCCCTGGTGCCCTCTGCCTTCTGTCCCTGTGTGGACAGAAGGCAGAGGGCACTGGTGACAGGAGACAGCACAGCGGGTGCAGCTTTGGATGCCAAAAGCCGCTCTGTGCCCGCTGCTGGCTTTCGGCTTCCTGGGCTTCACAACCTCCTTCGCTGTCCCTGTCTCTCATCCCTGGTGCCCTCTGCCTTCTGTCCCTGTGCGGACGGTAAGCAGAGGGCAATGGGGGCAGCTTTGATGTTTCCAGCCTTTTACCCCTGCCTTTCGTAGGTCGAAGCTCCGGCTGAAAGTTGAACTAAAATTTTGCAGCCGGAGCTTTTCGTACCTCGAAATCTTTGTAAGTAGGGACCTTCGTAAGTCAAGGGTCCACTGTAGCTAAATACCTGAGTGTGATTTTAAGATGGATTGTTATGCATTCTTCAAGCATGTGTGTAGCAAATTACAAAGAAAAGAAAGAGTGGCTCAGCTACTCAATGAAGACGGAAAAACAATAACAGAAAAAAAAAGAAAAGGCAGAAGTGCTCAATTCCTATTTTAACTCAGCCTTTTCTCAAAGGACAGACTTGACTCTCAAGACAAATGTGAAGTGCAGGTAAAGGGGACAGGATTGCAGCTAGAGACTGATAAAGAACTACTCAAGGAATATTCTTATTACTGTGAATGAGTTCAAATCTCCAACGCAGGATGAACTGCATCCAAGAGTACTGAAGGAACTGGCTGAAGAACTCTCAGAATTACTTACCATTATTTTCTTGAAATCAGGAGGAATGGGTGAGGTGCCAGAGGATTGGAGGAGGGCCAGTGTTATGCCCTATCTTCAAAAAGGGCAAAAAAGAGGAACCTGGGAACTACAGGCCAGTCAGTGTGAAATCAATCCCTGATGCAGTAATCCCCTGATGCAGTAATCCCCTGATGCAGTAATAACTAGAGACCAACACAGATTTGCCAGTATCAGATGCTGCCAGACTAATCTGATCTCATTTTTGATCAGCTAACCTCCCTGACAGACAGATGGAATGCTGTAGGCATAGTATATCTTGACTTCAGCAAAGCTTTTGACAAAGTGATCATGTTATTCTCATTAGCAAGGTAACTAGGTTTGGGGTGGATAGGACAATACACAGAGTCATACTCAGAGGATGATGATTAGTGATTCATTCTCAGACTGGGAGGAGGTAACAAGTGGGGCACCCCAGAGCTCAGTTCTGGGCCCAGTACTCATGACACAAAATTGGGTTGTATAGTTAATAATAACCTGGAAGACAGAAATGAACTTTGAAACAGTCTTGATAGGCTGAATCACTGGACTGAAAGCAACAATAACATTCAAGAGGCATACAGTAAGTGCAAAGTACTGCACCTAGGAAAAAGAAACTAAACACACAGTTACAAGATGGGGGATACCTGGCTCAGCAATACTACAAACATCATAAACTGAATATGAGCCAACAGTGTGATGTGGCTACAAAAAAGGCAAATGGTATGTTAGGTTGCATTAACAGAAATATAGTATCCAAATCTATTTGGCACTGGTTAGGCCTCATCTTTCCATTCTGAAGGAAATCAATCCTGAGTGTTCACTGGAAGGACAGATCCTGAAGCTGAGGCTCCAATACTTTGGCCATTTCATGAGTGATAAGAGAAGGCTCCCTGGAAAAGACTCTGAAGTTGGGAAAGAGTGAAGGCAAGAGGAGAAGGGGGTGACAGAGGACGAGATGGTTAGACAGTGTCATTGAAGCTACCAACATGAATTTGACCCAACTCCAGGAGGCAGTGGAAGAGAGCCTGGCGTGCTCCAGTCCATGGGGTCACAAAGAGTCGGACAGGACTTAATGACTAACAACAAGGCCTCATCTGGAGTACTGTGGCAAGTTCTGAACTGTGCACTTCGAGACAGATGCAGGGGGCTGGGAACCAAGCTTTATGAGGAGAGAGTGAAAGAATTAGGTATGTATAGCCTTGAGAAAAGAAAACCGAGGGGATATATGATATCACTTTTCAAATACTTGGAAGGCTGTC
Source organism: Pogona vitticeps (assembly GCF_051106095.1). NCBI lineage: Eukaryota > Metazoa > Chordata > Lepidosauria > Squamata > Agamidae > Pogona > Pogona vitticeps. The sequence continues at coordinate 73,346,781 of NC_135788.1, read as the reverse complement.
ATACATAGGAGGGATAGGATCTGTTCTCAATCATCCCAATGTGCAGGCGAAGCAACAATGGGCTCAAGTTACAGGAAGCCAGATTTCAGTTGAATCTCAGGAAAAAAAAATCCTGTTAGAGTAGTACAGTAATGGAACCAATTACTTTGAGAGGCAGTGAGTGCTCCAACACTGGAGGCATTTAGACATTCACCTGACAGATATCCTTTAATTTTTATTCCTGCATTTAGCAGTGGTTTGGACTCAATGGCCTTATAGACCCCTTCCAATCTACTTATTCTACAATTCTATGATAGCAATCTGTAGAGTATGCTTTTGTGTAGATCTCTTGTTTTTTCAGGGGTTGGATTTGATGACAGTTTGTATTTTTAATTTTTTTAGGTCTATAAATCTGTGACTGTATGAAGTGGAAAATTCATTTTGTATTTTTCCTCTACATGCTACTCAAAATATTCTTGCTTCTCTGTCATGCAATGACACCTGAAACTGGCCAAGATCCACTAGGACATGAGTCACAATTTTAGAAGGGCTGTGGAGTCTGAATGTGAATTTAAAACAATGTTACTGTATGAAAAATAGTGAATTTATACTCTGGCCTGCCTGTGACTTGAAAGTTGTAAAGCTGGGGATGGAGGAAAGATCCCCCAGCAATCCCAGAACTGTTGCCCATATGAATGCAAAGAGAGTGGGGAGAAGCACATATTCCTGGCAACGCTCATAAATTCTTCAGATGGCTTTACTTAGATGCAGTGCTAAGCCATTCGACACTGACTTCCTGCTTTGTTCCATGTAAGTTGTGGCATTAACCTGACAAATGATTTTACAGGGGAAAAAAAAAGATTTCTACTTATAAAATATCAAAATCATTTTCTGCAAATAATGGAAAATAAATCTGTGGACCATTATTGTAATCTCAAAAAAAAGTTTTATTGGGCAGCAGAAAGCGAGCAAGCGAGTGAGCAAGAAGTGCAGCATGTGGATGGCATTAGGAGGGCATTTAAAGTCAGTCAAAACCCCTGGGGCCCCCAGAATCTTTCCATGTGGTTTGTGTTTAATGCTGCAAGAATTCCTCTGAAGTCGCAAACATCATGGAGGCAGTCCAAGTATTCATAAGTCTGGACTGCCTCCATATGTTCAAATATTTTGCTTAACTTTAATGGATGTGGTTCAGGCTGGCTGAGCCACCAAACCAAAGTAGTCAATTTACTGTGTTGTCTTGTCAGCCAGGTATGTAAAGACCCCTTCCTCCAGGCAGGCAGAAAAAACAGGAAGTATACTGTATCTCTTGTAAGCTATCATACCAGGGTCTGTGAGCTGCATTTGCCTTTTTATGTCACGAGATCTGCAGGTCTGAAATTAGCACTCTTTCATTTAGCTACCAGTTTAAAACATGGATTAGAAATTGTAGGGTCATCCATTGCTAATATAATCTCATACCTTCAATAGTATCACTTTTTCTCTGTTCATTTTGCTGCCAAGAAATGATTTAATAAATTAGATGTAGGGCTGCATCTGCATGTAAGCATTTCAGTCAGAGATTTAAAAAAGTAAGAAGCCCATACAGGCATCAGGAGCTAAAATTATGAGGCATTCTTCTCCTAGTCTTCAAGTTAGTGGCAGTAGGTATTTTCTTTATCTAATGAATCTGTCCCAATATGTGCAAAGTACATTTTTTCTAACCACTGGGTCCATCACAGCCTCTTTTCATACACTTGGAATTAAGGAACAAATTTTCCAAAGCAAATTGTGGAAAATTTGTTCCTTAATTCCCTAGGTATTGTGGTGTGGAATCAATCAATCAATCAATCAATCAATCAATCAATCAATCAATCAATCAATCAATCAATCAATCAATCAATCAATCAATCAATCGCTAAATAAGGGGCTGTTTGTACTCGTCCAAAGAGACACAGAAGCAGTAAGCGCTTACTTACTATGAAACTGCTCTGATAATGCATGTGATGTAATATAATCGCCAATTACATCTTTATTATCTGAAGTTTATTAGGGGCATCTATAATGCTTTTCCATTTTCTTTAAACGGGAATGCCCACAATATCTATAGAACTCAAAACATTTGATATATGTTTCCTCGAGACAGAGAATGGTTTTTGAAAAATTGTAACTTGTTGGGTACTGAAAGAAACATACTTTAAATATGTAAAATGAAGGAAAAGAGTCATAAACTGGTGGGGTACCAAGAAACTCAAATAGTTTAACAGGCCAGTCTTTGTATCATTTTGGTCTTGGTGTGTTATGATTGATCAAGAGCCAGGTCACCTCTCATCTTTGCTATGACTGTTTTAGGTAGTCTTAGGGAAGTCCAGTGTTTTGTTTGGTGAGCAATACATCTCAGTCTCTTGGTCATGGTTAAGATCATTCTTAGGAGTGCCCTTAAGGCTTATATGCTCCTTTTCTGCTTTCTTTTGCATTTGAAGGTCCCCTGACATCTTTCTTTCTGGAATCCTTGCCCCCTTCCACAGAATCATGGGTTCCTCAGTGCATGGCTTTGAAATGGAGCAAAAATATCAATCAAAAGACATAAGACATAAGACATAAGACATAAGAAATGTATTTGTCATTGCACTCACAAGTGGGTGCAACGAAATGAGGTGCTCTTCCCCAAGGTAAAACTGGACAACACCACTACAAAAAAAGAGTTAAAAATATACACAACACTCACCATACAAATATAAATACCCCGTTTCTCCCAGGAATTAAAATTCCACCAAAAACTTATGACCCCGCATTTAAACTCAATACTGCACTTGGGTAAAAGCTGTTCTTGAATCTGCTTGTCCTTGCTTTCAATACCCTGAATCTCCTTCCCGATGGTAATAATTTAAAGAGCTGATGTCCCGGATGAGAGGAGTCTTTCAGTATGTTAGATATCTTCCTCTTACATCTGTTCTTATACAATTCTTCCAAAGAGGGGAGTGAACAGCCAATGATGTTTTGGGCCGTCTTAATCACCCTTTGAATTGCCTTTTTCTCTGCCACTGTGCAGCTCGTGAACCATACACAGAGACAGTAGGATAATATGCTCTGAATCGAACTCCGATAGAAGGTAGTTAACAAACTCTCAGTCAATTGCTGCTTTCTAAGAGTCCTTAGGAAATACAACCGTTGTTGCGCCTTCCTGATTAACGCAGCGGTGTTTGCACTCCAAGTCAGGTCATTTGTTATGATGGTCCCAAGAAACTTACATTCAACCACCTGTTCCACACAAACTCCATCTATATACAGTGGCTGAATGTCTGCTCTTTTTTTCCTATAGTCCACTATAAATTCCTTGGTTTTTTGGATGTTAAATAGAAGATTGGTTTTTTTTGCACCAGCGGGATAGCTGTAATACCTCATCCCGATACGCAGACTCATCATCCCCAGAAATAAGTCCTACTAGTGTAGTGTCATCTGCAAATTTGATAATTCTATTACTGGGATGGTTATTGGTGCAATCCGATGAATAAATGGAGAACAGTAGTGGACTGAGGACACAACCTTGTGGAGTGCCAGTGCCGAGTATCTTGTCAGTAGAGATGTAATCATTCAAGACAGGGTTTCCATGAATCCACTTGATTCTTAGGTAGGATAATCCCCAAACAACATTCCAGTCACAAGACTCATCTCTGTCCACAGACTTTAAAGCAGAAATTATAGGTCCCCCAGTGCATGGCTTTTTGATGGTGCAAAACACGTACGGATCCACATGATTTTTATGCAGGCTCATCCCCAAACCACTGAACAATCATAGGCCCCATTTGAGCCCATAGATTACAACACAGAAATCATGGATCCCTGAATGCATGGCTTTGCACTGGTGCAAAACACCAGTCTAAGGTATGGATGATGGTGGTGATGATGATGATGATACCAATATGTAAAATGATTTATAGTGGAGAATCTGTGGTTGCTATGTTAAGCATTTCCCCTTAGGGCTCTGTGAATTAGAATGATAGTTTAATTTGGATGTCTTCCAGCTTTAAAATTCCCTTGACATGACTTTGATAAGCATGAAATAAAATTGTTTATTGTTGCAGCAGCTGCTTTTGGGGATTGCTGAAGTTAAATCAAAGTATCAGAAGGAGTTAAATTTTAAGGAAATAGTGGTGGAAGGTAAAGTTGTAACAAAACATTTTTGAATTTTTTTCCCTGTCAGTTGGTGATATTTCACTAATTGAAATACAGTGGTGCCCCGTATAACAAGGTTAATCTGTTCCGGATTAACCCTCGCTATACGGAATCATCGCTAAACGGGTAGGGGAAACGTATTGAAACGCATTAAACTTCGTTTAATGCGTTCCAATACCTTTGTTACTTACCCGTTCAGCGAGGATTCCAGGTGCTGGCAGCCATTTTCGCACCTTCGCTAAGCGAGGGCAGGGCGCGAAAACGGCTGCCGGCAGCCATTTCCGGGCTTCCGGCGGCCATTTTGGAACCGCCAATCAGCTGTTCGGCGGCTCCAAAATGGCCGCCGCAATACCCGATCTTCGCAATGCGGGTTTTCCCCATTGCGAAGATCGGGTATGTTTCCGTATAGCGATCCCGAAAAAGGGATCGCTATACGGAAACATCGCTATACGGTGCACTCGTTAAGCGAGGCACCACTGTAATAACTGTTTTGCATAGGCTGGTAAGGTTTCATCTGGAGTTTTGGCTGGTGGACTAATAGAGGTGTGTTAGTTCTTCAGCCTTTCTTGTGAACTGTACTTAGAATGGGGATGTAAATCCTCACTTGTCTTGTCCTCACTGAAATTAATTAGGAACTGCAGCATTATTTTTCTTGCTAGAAAGATCGTAAAACATTTGATAAAGTGCTCATTCTTGCAAGGGTTATGTTTTCTATAAGACTGTCCCATGTTTTCGTGCAAAATTTCCTTTGTGCAACTTAATCAATTGTGAATTGTTCCAAACAAGAGCGACTGCTACTTTGTTCCAGAATTTTAAAGCTCTAAATGGATTGTTTGGTTCTTTCTTAACAACTGCTCCTTCTGATCTGTCCTAGTGATGTGTATGCATTCTTTGCTTCTGAAAGAGAAAGAACAACAGAAATATTTCTTTACAAATTACGGAGACCTTGAGGGTGAAAAAGAGCTGTTTAACAATTGAACAGAATGAATATAATGGGGATCTAAAATTCCTTGTCAGTGTGCCTCAGTATGTAGACAAATTAAACTCACTAGAATAAGGTATTTGGCAGGTATTCTGTACAGCCCTATTTTTGACTTGTGAAGTTAAACAGAGACTGAGAAATAGGCATACGTATAAATTCTTGTGTTTTCTTTGTTGTTGTGTGCTGTATGCTGAAGAAACTTTATTTCCCCTTAGACTTAAATGATCTTATCCTGGATGTAAGAGGTTGCTTATAGGTTCTTCTTTTGTGATAGGAAGGAATGAGTTCATTTTGAAGACAAAGTCCAGAGTCAAACACATCTGATCCAGAAGCAGACATAATTGATTACAACTTATACACATGGTATCAAGGGAGAAAGGCAATATGACAAATAATCATTTTGCTTCCCCCACCTCTTTGATCATGTATTATATTGGTCTACTAATTTGGAGCATGGTCTATATTTCACATCTCTTTGGAAAAGCTGATAATACATCCTTATTCAGTTATTCCTGAAGTGTGTGTCCTTCACACAGCAAGATAAATGCACTGACCTTAAGCCCAAGTGGAGGTGAGCTCCAGCTGGGGTGCTGGAGGAGGTGATGAAGCAGCGGCAGCAGCAGGAGGTGGTGGCGGAAACGGAGGAGCAGCCACACTGGGCCACCCCTTGTAGCTGCCCATTGACTGCTGTCTCCAGCGCCACTGCCAGGGCTCACCTCCAGCTCACACTGCTGCTTTGTCCCCTGCCCGAAGGAAGCCCATGAGTGGCACTGGAGGAGGTGATCATGCAGCAGTGGCAGCAGCAGTCAATGGGCAGCTGTGAGGGGTGGCCCAGTGTGGCTGCTCCTCCGTTTCCGCCACCACCTCCTGCTGCTGCCGCTGCTTGATCACCTCCTCCAGCACTCCAGCTGGAGCTCACCTCCACTTGGGCTTAAGGTCAGTGCATTTATCTTGCTGTGTGAAGGACACACACTGTGAGAGGTGGCTTAGCGTGGCTGCTCCTTCGCCTCTGCCTCTGACAACGGTCAAAATGGAAAAATATGGTTCATACCGAGGACAGGCCAAGCAAGAGTGTATTCACTCTTACACAGAGTGGGGGAAGGGATGGGAAAGGGCTGAGGTGGAGCAGTACCACATTTAGGTTAGCAGATAAGCCATCTCTTATGTCTACTTACATGTTGGCTACTGTCATCTCACTTGTTGAGTCAGATGCCTCCATAAAAATACCGTCTGCCTAATTAGGGTCTGCCACCTAATGTGTTTATTTCTGTATTACTAACCACTTTCATAAATCCTAATTAAAAAGAGTGAATTATCACTTTAAAACTATCTGGAACTTTTAAATTTTTCAAAATGACAAACTTTGATCCTAAAAAGTAGGGCTAGCTTCTGAGAACAGTGTTTTATGCAAGGTTAACCTGAAGACCCAGAGGGTAAAAAAATACGAACAAGCATGTAAAAAGTATTTCGTGGGCTTGGTTTTTCTTTCTTTCTTTCTTTCTTTCTTTCTTTCTTTCTTTCTTTCTTTCTTTCTTTCTTTCTTTCTTTCTTTCTTTCTTTCTTTCTTTCTTTCTTTCTTTCAGTAAGGAAGATATGCTCAAATAATTTTGAAGATATAATTAGTTTTGAAATTGGCCAAAGATATGTAGAAACTTTTGAGACCATCTGGGGAAGAGAGTAAAAATTGTTTTAACAGCTATTTGTTCCTGATGTTAACTAAAAGTGGCTATAGACATGGCAGTATTTTGGGTTTAACATGAATTACAAGTACTTTATGTCTCCTGGTATTTCACACCACTTTGTCCAAAATATAATTCTGGAATCTTTTCACACCCAGTATACATACAGTGTTCCTTGCTTCCTGGGTGCAAAGGAGATGGAGGTACAAAGGTAGTATTTTGAATGAGGCTATTTTACTTCAAGTGCACCTCTTGGAAACTTATTACGGAACATGACAAAATAAAGAATGTGGACTCTTTACATAGTAACATATAGATGTATTTCCCTTATATCCCCTTTTGTATCCATATTGCTTAACTAATCTATATTATTTATATAATAATATTTTAACCCACTGTTAAATACCCATTGACTTTCTTACCAACCAACCAACCACAATTTCTTTATTTTGATGCTATGTATAAATATTTGCCATATTATCTCTCTTGTCTTATATTTGAGGAAATGGACTTGTCCATGAAACCTTACATTATAATAAAATAGTATTTAAGGTGCCACCATGTTCTTTTATTTTTCTTTTGTTTTCACCTATCTATATGTGAATCACTGAGGAGTGGAAAATCACATTACCTTCCGTCCTTATTCATATGTCATAGTATGAGATTTTGCTTTGTCCCATCTAAATGCCCATCAGGAAAATAAAAAGACTCTCAGTGTCATACCCATCATAAATGTGGAGGGGCTGAGGAAAAATATAGCACATTTTCCATTTCTATATTGTATTCTCCTGGCTCTCAGTTGCAACATTTGAAAATCAGGCATTTTGCCTGATCAACTGTGGTAGGTAAGATTTGCCTTTGAGTAACCAGAAAAGCTTTAGTAATTCTAATTCCTTCACTTTTTTTCTAGTACTAATACAGTCGCAGATAAGCTATGGGTTGGTATGAGAACCACAATGTTAGGGAGGGTGCTTTGTTTCTACCTGTTTTAAGAAATCTAGAAAGTAAGCTTCTTTTCAACCTCTGCTTGATGACCTGTGCAGAAGGAGGGACTGAAAGTCGCTGGTTCCATATCAATCTGCTTTTATTTAAAATTACTTTGTGTATCCATCAACTGGAATCCACCTTCTTGCAACTGGAGTCTCTTAAATCTAGCCCTGGTGCCCAGGAGCAGTAAAGTACACATCCTTGACATCCGTGACACACTGTGAGCCTGTCCCAGCAATGGCTGGCCAGTGTAGTAGCAGACCATCTTCTTGGGCACAGGAGGCCTGCTTTCTCCACAAGACACCTGGGTCCTGGGGTGAGGCAGGGGAGAATGCTGTTGCCCTTGCAAGTGCAGCTGTGGGGATGGATGACCTAGGAAAAAAAAGGCAAACCAGAAGACTTTGGAGAGTGAGGATCAGTGGGAGGACACAGAGGGCTGGTAGATGGCATTTGAATGAAAATAAATCTCTGCTGATCCACTCCAAGGAGAGCTGACAGCATCACCTGAAGAAGCTGCCAGGGTAAGGTGGGGCAGGATGAGGCTTCAAGAACCAAGGCATCTGGAAAACTAAAGAAACACAGAGTGCTGCTGGAGACAATAAGGACAAGTGGCTGACACCCCCCTCCCCCTGTCTTGAGCCCCGGGTTCTCCAATCAGCCCACTCGGCCTGATCTCTCCCTCCATGCCCAGCCATCTCATGCAGCAGTTTCTGCCCGAACTCTGGTTGTGACACCCAAGGTGTGTGTGCATACATGCATGTTCCCTCTGGCAGAACCCCAAGACTAAGTAGTGTGGCCACAGAAGGGCAGTGTGCCTCCTGCCTGTAAAGCCTCTGGTGGTTTTCCTCAAGAGACCAACTGTACTTATGAACTTTGGGAAGTGAAGTAACTCCCCGGCACCCATAAAACTATGTTGACCCATTTGACTAGGGTTGTGGCTCATTGCAGGAGCTGGACCTTGTTTCGGACTTGACTGTTACCAATGCACAAGAGCCTGTGCCCACAAGGATTTCTTATGTTTCTGGCTCAGCAGAATCTGGGTCTGAGAAGAACTGTGTTGTGCCTGTCCTGGAGTGGCCCAGTTTTGCTAAGGACTTTCAGTTTTCAGTCCAGAAAGCCCTGGGTCTGTCTCCCCAGCCTGTTGGGGCCTGAGTCTGCAAAATCCTATTTCTGTTTAGGGTCAAACAAGACCCAACTCTGTAAAAAGACTTTTGGTGCAAGTTGCTTTCTCCCTTTAATAAAACTCAATCTTCTGCAAAGACTCACCCTTACATCATGGAAGGGGTGGCAGGGAGGGGGCAGCTCATACACACCTTCAGATATTTGAAAGGTGCTTCAAATCATGTTCCCTCTTCCCCGTGTTTTGTTCTTTCCAGAGTAAGCACATCCAGCTTCTTCATCCTTTCTTCATAAAACCTGGTTTTGATTCAACTAGTTAATTGGTTCCCAGCCTTGAGTCTCCAGAAGTTTTTGAACTACAACTCACAGAAATCCTGGCCAGCACAGCTAGTGATTAAGGCTTCTGAGAGTTTTTGTCCAAGAATATCTGAGGACCAAAGGTTTGGGAACCACTGTGTTATTTATTCTTTTCTGGACATGCCTCCTCTGGCATTAGGTATCCCTTCCAGTTTTTTGTCATCCACAAATTTGATAAGTAGTCTCACCATGCAGTCATTCAATTTACTGATAAATATGCTGGAGACTATTGGATGTAGAAAAGATCTCTGTGGAATTTCACTGAAAACCTTCCAGTTTAATGAGGCATCCATGATTAGATGATTTGACTAGTTTTAGATGCACCTGACAGCATAATCATCTAGCTCACATTTAACAGAAAATGCTTTGCTGAAATCAAGATAATTTGACTGCCAAACACACTATTAAACTGATAACTCTATTTTTAAGAAGGTGAGATTGTCTGACAGAATGGTCTGGTTTCCTTACATCCTCTTTCCCTGCTTCTTCCAAGTATTTCTTTTATGCTAATCCTGTGATACTCCCCTCCATTCTCCAGGATTTCTGAAGACAGGCAAGATTCTTAGATTGCACCAACAAACTATTTTAAATGTTGTGGTGAATTGGAACCATACATTGTCCCCTCATTGATGTCAGGCTGACCGGCCTGTAGTTCCCAGGTTCCTCTTTTTTGCCCTTTTTGAAGATAGGGACATTAGCCCTCCTCCAATCCTCTGGCACTTCCCCCATTTCCCATAATTTCAAGAAAATAATGGATAGCGGTTCTGAGAGTTCTTCAGCCAGTTCCTTCAGTACGCTTGGTGGCAGTTCATCCGGCCCTGGAGATTTCAAGGTGGTAAGGTATTCCTTGACTATTTGTTTATCAATCTCCAGCTGCAATCCTGTCCTCCCCACTTGCACAGTCAAGTGCTCTGAGTCTGCTAGTCCCCTCTGAGGTAAACTTTTGCCTGTGGTGGTAATGAGGAAGATGACTGAACCTGTCTAGATCAACAGCAAAATGTAGCCGGCCAAGAAGATTAGTATGGAAAGTAGGCTTTTTGATTCTGAACACCCAGAAGTTTGATGTGTTCCTCCCCATGGAAGCGGTTGGGCCACTGACAGTGGCATATTGGATTCTGAATATAAAACAATATACTAAAAATTTGTGACAGGTTTTTTTAAAAAAACCATCCATTTCAGTCTTTACAAATAAGCAGTGTGAATCAGAGAAATACACCAGTCCTTTGTAGCTTACAGTGTAAAAGTGTCAGTGTGTATGAAAGGAGAAGAGAAAAAGAAGGAAAGAAAATGAGCAATGGTCACTGGGAGAGTAATCTCCATTTGGACAGCACACTGAACGTTATGTGCCCATAGCATATCTTTTTTTTTCCTTAATAGGAAACCTAGCTTGAGAACAGAGGTGTGAGACAGATGTAAAGAGTAGAGTGCTGGAAAGTCTTCATCTTTAGGTCTTTACTTGTCTCTACTTGTGTGTGTGTAATATTGTCATAAATGTGTGAACTGAATTGAAAGTGCTTGGAAGTTCCTCACCATTCTTGCTAGGAGAAAAGTGTTTCAGTTCCTTGTTCTTCTCCGCAAGCATGAGACAAGTGTGTACAGCTCTAAGCTAGAGCTGGTTTTGGGCAGAACAGTAGTTCTGTGGCCTGTTGGTCTGTTTTCATATGCAACTGAAAGTGTTGGTTATGATCCATTAAATCCTATATCGCCTGTACATTCCCATATGAGCTTGTCTGAGCTTTGAGAACTTCAAGGTAAACCAGTCTTCCAGTCATGCCACTCTCACAGGTTCATATGGTTGAGGGCACAGGTGAAGGAGCCTTGTCAGTGACTGCTCCCGGGTGGGTGGAACTCTTTTCTGAAGGAAGGAAGCTAGCCTGGCCACCTTCCTGCTTTTTCCACCATAGTCAGGCAGATACATTTTTATTTAGAAGGGGCCTCGGCCACTAACTGGTTAATGATTTTTTTTTAATGGTAGGCCTTCCTTCCTTCCTATTTTCTATTTTCATGGTATTTAGATATTTGAATTCAGTGCTTACATTTGACAGCTAATATATATAATTGTGTTTTTACTTGCATAAATTACTGCTTTTCTGCTGTTGTTTGTTGCCTTGAGTCTTGCACTGGGAGGAGTGAATGAAATGAAATAAAATGAATGCACAAATAATTTAATTTACCAACTATGATTTGAGAATATTTTTTCATATTTGCTCTTCTTTCTTTTTAGCCAGAAGAGCAAGCTTCAAATTCTCATACTTTCAAGAGTAAGAACTTTAAGAAACCCAAAGTGTGTAACATTTGCAAACAAGTCATTGACCCACAAGGCATTTCATGCAGAGGTGAGTCCTGATGGGTTTTGTGTATGTTTTACTTTAAATAGCTTTGCCTTTAAAAAATAAGTGCTTGGATGTGTAGGAGTTCTTAGAAACATAGGGACACCTGAGATGGATGGGAGGCCCTTCCCTCCAGATGATGTTTGTCTTGCCAGCCTGCCTTTTAAAAACTTGGCCTGCTTTTGCATTAGTCCAAGTGTCCCTGTTTTCCTTCCTCTGAGGATGATATTGTGGGTGAGGTGGCCCTGGAGAGTGGCTGCTCTGCTGGCATTTTGCTTAAAATGGTTGCAAATGTTGCCAATTCTAAGTCTATTTTAGACACTTGAGTTTAAACAGTATCAACAACTACTGAGGCAAAGCAATGATGGTGCAGACATTCGTCAGGCTGTTGCGCATGATTATTTTGCATCATATGAAGCAGCAGGGAACAGATTTGACAGTTGCTCGCAAAAGCTGCAACAGCAAAAGAGGAAGTGACACTCCATGGTGGGACATCAGCATCTTACTCATTGTCCATGGGAGCAAAACAGTAGCAGTGTGAACTAAGAATTCCTGCAAGCACTTCTGTTTGGAAGCACAGTTTTGATTCACCCTAGGTAGTGGGGTGCATGAGCTGTGTTCCCTAAAACACTGTGTAGACATCCTCCACAGTGTTACTTATCTGCCAGGGAATGTCAAAAGTGTTCCCCAAAAGGTGTTTGAAAATTACTAGTATAGATTATATCTCAAAACTTTAAAAAGTTGTACTTTTTAAAGTATCAAGCCCTGGATATTCAGTATACACTTTGTGAAATAGATGCAATAAAATACCAATGGTAAGTTTTACAAGTTATAATGTACTTTGGTAGTGGTGGTATGGGAAGAGCACACTATAATTGTTGTTTTGTTAAGAATATTCTAAAATTGTAAACAAATACTAGAGTGGCTTTAAATGACCCCTCTTTTGAATGGGAACTATAATCAGTAATGATATGATAGCATGCTAAGAAATAATTAGACGACACTCATGGGGTGGTATTGCCTTGAGTGGTGAATTTAGCTTTTCAGCAGAAAATCCTCAAGGAATTTGGGCTTTCTGTGCATTTTTGCTAATGAGAATCCTTTTGCCAATGTTGTAGTTCCCCAGATGTACACACTGGAATGTCCTTAAACTATGGCATGGGCCCAAGCATTGTTTTCTGCAAGAACTTTAGGAATTTTTGCAAGTCCTGACCATTTAGGCAAGCCTGTTTTTGCCCAAACTTGTTTCATTGGCGCATTCTCAAGTAGGCAATCATTGTTTTCCCTCCCCAACAATGACTTTGGAAGAGTGTTATCACCTGATGTAACATTCCTCCCCAGAGGCATTGTGTGTTTGTGTATATGTGTGTGTGCATGCTTGGGAGGAGTGAACTCAGAATGGCTTACCAGTACTTCAGTACTAGGGGTGGCCCCGGAGTGACTTACTGGTACTTTTGCTACAGCTGCTAAAAATATTAGAAAGATAGGGAGATAAGACTTTTAGTCTTGCATTCCAAATTTTCAGATGCCTTCCAGCATCCTGCTGATTATGACTTGTATCCAGTTACTAAACACAGTGCAAAAGAGATCTCATTGGCTTTCTCCCAGATTTGGCAGGCTCCCTCTCTCATGCCCCTTCTTGTGCTGGTTGCAAGATAGTAATGCAATTGATCATACAGTGGGTGGCCTCCTGGTGTGCAGAAGAATGGGGGGAAACTTTATGTTATCTATATGTTGCCTCTCTTCCCATGGGTAGCTCATGATCAAGTTAAAAATACTGTAAGAAATGTACTAAAAACAGCAAAACTTTTATTAATATTTAAACCACATTTGAAAACATTTTAAAAACATTTAAAAATCTTTAAAGTCAATAAATAAAGCACTCCTGAGACCCCTAATTATTTCTTTTAAAATGTCAGGTCTTTGCCTGATGGTAGAAGGACAAAAGGGAGGGGGCCAGCCCTGCTTGTCGGGGCAGTTATTTCCCCCACATCTGTTTTAACTTACTAAAACACTAGAGATAATGCAGGAGATTTATGAAAACAGACTAGCACAAATGTCTTGTGAGCCAAGAGTGGATTTATCTGGATGGTTGGTGCAAATTCCAAATTAATAATCACATGCTTGTTGTTACTCACCTCATTGTCAGTAATGGAGCTGGAAGGCTGAACAATGGAGCAAAACATAAAAATGAATGACTCATCTGAATGACTTGGTATAGATAGCTGGTTTAGCTGGTTCAAGAGCCACATTGAAACCACTGGAAAAGTAGTTGGACCCATGGCTACTCTTCATACTTAGGGAAACAGAACTGGTAGCATTCTCTCTTATGGTCATGATTCTGCTTCATGGTCTTTGTGATCACATACTAGTGGGCTTTTTTTTTTTTGCAAATATGCAGATTGGGTCACAACATTCTAGAACTGAGTTGAACAATTTGGACAAGATTGGATGCTGAGGGTGACTTTGCCCCCCCCCAACCCAAATGTGTTGCCTCATTTGGCAAGTGTGGATATGGCATAGCTGGGTAGGCCTGGGATATGTGCAGCCTCAAGATTCTGCAAAACTGAAAAAAGAAATAGAAGTAGTAGTTACAACTTTTTTTTTTCCTGAGTGTTCCTATTGAAGCACCTGTTTATGTGACTATGAGAAATGGGTAAAAAGAGAATATTCTGACAGCTTTGTAAGGACAAGAACAAACTTGCTGCACGCTGTATGAGTGTGGTTGTGCTTGTGTCCTGCTTGTTGGCTTCCCGTAGACAGCTGGTTGGTAACTGTGTCAAGACTATAGTAGACTGAAGGGCTTTCAGTTTCATCCAGCATGACTCTCAATACTCTTTCTATGGACGAGAGGTTGTCGTTTCAGTTTTGGGCCAGTTTAGCCTAGAATTTGTGCTCTATCATAAGGGAGCCTTTTTAGATAATGCATTGTGAAAAGGGTGCAGTGTAGACCAAATAACTCATCAATTATTTTGAAAAGCCTTTAAAAAAATCATATGATGCTGTTTACCAGAAGATGACCCTTTAACCCATCTGATAATGAAATACTTGTTAATAATTGTGACGTGTGCCATGACATCACCTGCCTGTCTTGGCTAAGGCTGGAGTTTCCTGGCCTATGGCAGGGCAGGAGGTGGGTCTTAAAGGGGTGGAGCTTGTGTATATAAGGGGGGTGTACAAGGAGGGAGAAGGTTGTTGTTGGGGAATTAGAGAGTGAGAGGGTTAGATATAGGTTAGGTAACTGAGTGTCTAGTAATAAAGAACTGTGCAGGGTGAAGGTCTGATAAATATAGTATTACAAGTGATTCTTTTTCTCAGTGATTTACATTTTATTTTTGTAATTAATAAAACATCATTTTTATTTTTAAATCCACAATAAGTCTGAAGTGTCAGGTTTATGTGTGGTTGGTGGCAGCGAAGTACTGTGTGTGTGTGTGAGAAGGATCGTGGCCTGTCATCTCTTGTGGTGACGTAGGAGGAGGTGGCAGTCGCGACAAAACTGGTGCCAGCGGGTGGGATACGAGTTGTCCAGTTGCCCAGTTGCCCAGAAAAGCCTTGGCTAGTGTGACCAGAGCAAAAGGATTTCAGTTAGGTGCACCTGAAGTGGGGTGTGGGTAACTCTCTAGGATTTGTCTCCAGGGGGGAGCAGATCTAGTAGAGAGGCACCTAAACTTCAGAGTGAGGGAACTGACTTATGAGCTCTAGAAGGTCCATTTTGTGAGGGAGATTGACCCAAAGTAGGAGGCTGTTGGGACTTGGTCTGAGAGTCCAGAGTTAGGAGAACTCGGAAGGGACAGACAGACCAAGGGCAGTAAAGATTTGGGATCTCTCTAGTGAACTGCAGAACCTGAGAGAGGGTGAAGCTGTGGTGGATTTTGAAGTAGAGCCAAGGGCAGAAAATTAAAGTAGCTCTAAATCTGGCAAGAGGCCCAGTGAAGGGGCAGAAGCCATTAGGGACTACAGTAACAAGCCTAGCCATATCTGTTTGTGTACCCTGTTAGAGAGTGTCAGACCTTAGCACAGGAAAGGAAAAAGTGACGTTTTAAACAGAGGCTTGAAAATAGAAAAGAGCCTTCTGTGTGATTAAAATGCCTCTCACGCGCAGTCAAATGGCAGAAGTGAGTGAACAAAGAGACCAAGCAATGTCAGACTGGTCTGGGGATGAGTCAAATGGTGAGGGAAGACTTGCCTCAGTGCAGGAAGAAGCTCATGGTGAACAGTTATCAGAACTGAGGAAAATTCAATTAGCCCAGGCACATGAATTTCAAATGAAACAGCTAGAAAAGGAGGAAAGAATAGAAAGGGAGAAAATTGCTCTGGAAAAGGAGCGTATGGCTTTTGAACTTAGGAAAATGGAATTACTGAACCAAAACAACAACAACAACAGAGAGTCTGGTACTGAACCAAGTCAGTTATCAAAGTCAGATTTGAAGAAATTTCCTACATATAAACAGGGGGATTGTCCTGAAAACTTCCTTAAAATCTTTGAACGAAGTTGTGCTGATTTTTCTGTGAGGGAAACAGAGAAAATGATAATTTTGAGGTCTCTCCTGAGTGGAAAAATGGCTGATGTGTATGCTGATATGCCAGTTGAGCTCAGTAAAGATTATTCAGAGTACAAAAAAATGGTTTACAATCGTTTTGGCATTAATTCAGAACATTTTAGGCTGAAGTTCAGAAAACTTACTAAAAGATCAGATGAATCTTATACCCAACTTGGTTTTAACTTAGAAAAGTGTTTAGATCAGTGGCTTGAACAAGAGAATGTAAAAACCTTTCAGGAATTGAAAAATGTTGTGGGCCTGGAGCAGTTGTATTCCTTACTCCATGGGGAACTTAAATATTTAGTTCAAGAATGGAAACCAACTGATGTTAGAAACGCTGCACAAATAGCTGATTTTATTTCTCAAATAAGGGGTCCTAGTTGTTATGAGGGGAGAGGTGTGAGGAAAACATGGGACCCAAAGTTCTCTAAGGAACAAGCACAGAGACAGACTAAAGTGGGCGGCCATTTTAGTGAAAAGCCCTCAGAACAGGGCCAGCACAGTAAACAAGTTTTGGAGGGAAAAGAGAAACTTGAAAGATTTGATGGGAAAAGCTCATGGGGGGAGAGAATCTGCTTCATTTGCAAAAAGAAAGGTCACATTGCTGCACAATGTTTTAATACAAGGCAGTATAAAGAAATTCCACCTCAGAAAGTTAATGTAAAAGAAGCAAAGGCTGTATTTTGTGTTCAGAGTAAACCTCAAGCTTCTTCTAGTGATAGCTCTGTTGTCATGGAAACCCAGGCAGAGGCAGTTAGGAGCTCTGAATTGGATACATTGAAGGAGCTACCTCTCGCTGAAGTTGTCCACTGTTATTACATACAGACCAATTGTGCTTTATTGGAATCTGCTGGGGACAGGATAAAAGTTTTTGAAAATGACTATTCAGCTTTGAGAGACACCTGTTCTGAAATTTCCATATGCCACTCAGACATAGTACCACAAAGTTGTATGATTGCTGACCAAACTCTATCTGTGAAAGGGATTGGGTCAGAACTAGTTTCACTACCTGTAGCTGATTTGAAAATTGAATATCAAGGTTGGAAGGGATTGTGGAGAGTGGGGGTGTCTTCTGAGATCCCTACCCCTTTTCTTATTGGTAATGACTTAACAAAGCATGTCAAGAGTGCCCTGGTAGTAACACGTTCACAATCAGTACAAAGTGAAGCCAGTAGTGAGACTGACTCTCAAGAGCCAGAGAAATTTGTACCACAACCTGAGGCATTCTCAGTTGAAATACCTCAGAAAAGCCTCTTTGTCAAGGAACAAACAGCAGACCCCACCTTAAAAGACTGTTTTGCAAAGGTGACTGATAAAGATTTATCACCTGAGTGCCCTGAACGTTTTATTAGTAAGAGTGGTTTACTGTATAGGGAAAAACTGAATAATATTTCAAAATTGGGGCCTGAAGTTAAGAGACAGCTGGTGGTGCCTGAGAAATATCGCCCTATGATTCTGGAAAAGGGACATGCAGACATTTTCTCAGCTCATATGGGGATAAACAAGACCAAACAAAGAATAGCCCAAAACTTTTACTGGCCTGATATGGGTAAACATATTAAGAGTTTCTGTCAAAGATGCCATATTTGTCAGAGACAGGGCTCTAACTGTGATAAAACTAGAGCAAAGCTATGCCCATTACCAGTGATTTCAACTCCTTTTACACGTCTAGGGGTGGATATCATAGGTCCATTGCCCAACGCCACTAAGCGGGGGAACAGATTTATTTTAACTATAGAGACCCAGACTGTGGCAGAAGCCTTAGTGAATTACAGGAGTAGGATGGGTTTTCCTTCTGAGATAATCACAGACTTAGGAACCTCTCATACATCCAAGCTTATGAAAAGGTTAGGCAGGGGGGTCATTCACACAAATGCCCTGAAGCCTTATTACAGAGAGACCATCCATGTGCAGTTTGCAATAAAAGAGGCTGATAAGGAGGAACATGGGTTGCCCTTCGGGGAAGGGAGGGGCCCACAGAAGTTCAATCCACAAGAGGTGCAGATCAGCCCTACTCTATCCAGAGAACAGCAGAATAGTTGTAGAGCGCTGGTTACAAAACCTCAAGAAGTGTTCTCAAACAAACCTGGTGTTGACAAGGGAGTGCTACCCAGGACTGACATAGGGGATGCTTCTCAGTCTGTAACACCATATGGAGTAAGAGGTTCTTACTTTGACAATATTCGCAGAACACTAGACGAAAGGCTAAACGATCAAATTATTGTACACTCATCTAGCGCTTGGTTAGCCCTTGTAGTTTTAATAGACAAGCCGGATGGCAGTGTCAGGTTCTGTGTGTACTACAGTAAGCTATATTCAGTAACCAAACCTGATGCTTATCCTAGGCCTAAGCTTGATGACCTAAGTAAGATGATTGGAGGTTGCAGAGTCGTACCCTTTTTAGGTCTAACCAAAGAGTGTTTGCAAGGAAGAAGTGATCCTTAAGGCCCAAGAGAAAACCGCATTTTGCAGTCCATTTGGCCTGTTTGAGTTCCGGGTCCTCAGTTTTGGCCTGAGAAACTCACCAGCAATGTTTCAAAGGCTCATGGACCATACTCTGAAAGGGCTTAGTGACTTCACAGTAGCTTATATCGATGACATAGGGGTCTTTAGCAACACCTGGCAAGATCACCTACATCATCTAGAGTTAGTGCTACAAAGATTGAAAGATGCTGGCTTAACCGTTAAAGCTAGTAAGTGTCAGCTAGGTAACTCAGAGATGAAGTACCTAGGTCACATAGTGGGAGGAGGCCTAATCAAACCTTTAGAAGCCAAGGTAGAAGCAATCCTGAATTGGCCCAGACCTACCACTAAAAAGAAAGTGAGGTCCTTTCTAGGTCTGGCAGGGTATTACAGAAGGTTTATACCCGGTTTCAGTGAGATTGCTGCACCTTTATCAGACCTGACAAAGAAGCAGAGCAGCAACAGCGTTTCCTGGTCGGAAGAGTGCGAGATGGCGTTTGGACGGCTGAAAGATGCTCTAACCAACCATCCAGTGCTGCATGCTCCTGACTTCAACAGAGAGTTCATCATCTACACAGATGCGTCTAATGCCGGTGTGGGAGCGGTAATGTGCCAACAGGATGACAGCGGAGACCAACATCCAGTGGCGTACCTGAGCAAGAAGTTGCTTCCCAGGGAGAAGAATCTTTCTACCATCGAGAAAGAGTGTTTGGCGATCATCTTTGCGATCCGGAAGCTGAAGGCTTACATCTGGGGTCGACATTTTACCTTGTGCACTGATCACTCACCTCTATCGTGGTTGCGGACTATGAAATCACAGAACAGTAAACTGATGAGGTGGGCGCTTCTTTTGCAGGACTATGATTTCGAGGTTAAGGTGGTCAGAGGGACTATAAACTGTGTGGCTGACGCCTTATCCAGAAGACCGGAAGACGACATGTAAAGGACTTATGGACTCTGTGTATGGTATATTGCAATGTAAAGTGTTTGGAAAGTTATGTATTGTGTTATGATAATTGTTTTGCATTGCATGTTTTTATTTACCTGTATGGAGGATGTGTAAGTATATTTGTAGTTGTGTTAAACTGTGTAATAAATGTTTGTTGCAGTTGTTTTGGGGAAAAAGCACCTTAGCTTTCCCCCACAAAACAACTTATTTAAGGGGGAAGGTATGTGACGTGTGCCATGACGTCACCTGCCTGTCTTGGCTAAGGCTGGAGTTTCCTGGCCTATGGCAGGGCAGGAGGTGGGTCTTAAAGGGGTGGAGCTTGTGTATATAAGGGGGGTGTACAAGGAGGGAGAAGGTTGTTGTTGGGGAATTAGAGAGTGAGAGGGTTAGATATAGGTTAGGTAACTGAGTGTCTAGTAATAAAGAACTGTGCAGGGTGAAGGTCTGATAAATATAGTATTACAAGTGATTCTTTTTCTCAGTGATTTACATTTTATTTTTGTAATTAATAAAACATTTTTATTTTTAAATCCACAATAAGTCTGAAGTGTCAGGTTTATGTGTGGTTGGTGGCAGCGAAGTACTGTGTGTGTGTGTGAGAAGGATCGTGGCCTGTCATCTCTTGTGGTGACGTAGGAGGAGGTGGCAGTCGCGACAATAATTCTTTACCCTTAGTTTTCTTATGCCACTCTCTGGCCAAACTAAATGCTACAGTAGAGGTGTGAAGCCTATGGCTCTCCAGATGTTATTGGATCAGAATTCCCCTATACCCTTGTCATTTGCTATGCAGGTTAAAACTGATGATATCAGATGCTGAACAAGATTGAAGGGTGACAGTTTCCTAACTCCTGTGTCACATAAAACAGCTGGCTAGATGTCAGTGATGCCAGTTGCTTGTTTAGTAAATCTGAGCAAGCTGTTTTGGTTCTAGCTCATTGTCTGCTGACAGTAATGGTGTGGATGAGGGTGCATAAACTGAAACTTAATCCAGACAAGACAGAGGTGCTCCTGATCGGATGAAAGGCAATTCAGGGATCAGGGATTTGGGATTCAGTTTATGATACTCCCTCTGAAAACACAGGTATGTACCTTGCAGCCGTTCCTGGATTCATCTCTCAGTCTTGGATGCCCAGGTTTTGGCAGTGATCAGGAGTGTCTTTGCACAGTTAAAACTAGTGTGGCAGCTGCACCCATTGCTTGAGATGTCTGATCTGACTACGATGACACATACCCTAGTTATGCTTTGGCTGGATTACTGTAACATGCTCTACATGGGACTGCCTTTGGAAAGTGTTCAGAAACTCTGGCATGCCTAAAATGCCACAGACAGAATGCTAAATGGGGCTGGTTACAGGGAACATATAGCTCCCCTTTTACAGCAGCTCCACTGGTTGTTCATCTGTTTCCAAGCAAAATTCAAAGTGCTGGTTTTAACTTATAAAAGCTTTAATAGCTTGGATCTCATAGGCATCCTTCAGTCTCGAGAGACTATGATAACGTGCTCTGTATGGAGGACTTGGAACAGCGTCTAGTGTTTTTGACGCTGTACGCAAAGCTGGAGTGTCCTCTCCAGGGCACGAAGCCTGGGTAAAATAATACAGAGGATAGGCTGTTACCCAATCAGAAAATCCCCCCTCTCCACGTCACTGAAATAACCCAATGGAAAGGCAAGAGCCAATACAGCTGGTTTCAGCGATGTCGCAGGAGTTGACAGAATGATACGAACTGCCTCTGGAACTCCAGCTCCAGATTTTGCCTTGAGGTTAACTCCTGAAGCCTTTTCCATCAGTGGATATATCCACAAGGCAGTGGAGGTTTGGAATCGGAGTTTTCTTTCTCCTAGATGGTCTGCCTTCCTAGGCTAATGAGTCCCACCTACCCAGCCTACTCGCTCATGGCATGGAGGCTGATGGCAGCGCATCAGTGGGGGTTTCAAGTCAGAGTTTTCCTTCTCCTAGATGGGCTGCCTTCCAGGGCTGAATGAGTCCCACCTACCGGGCCTGTTCCCTCACGGCATGGAGGATGATGGCGGCGCTTCAGTGGGGGTTTGAAGTCAGAGTTTTCCTTTCCTAAGCACAAGCTGCTGAGAAAGTGCTGGATGAAGCTGCCTTTCATCTTCCATTTCTGATTATGGTGTCATGCCTCCAATTTCATATCTTCTTCGGAGTTGTAACTTGTGGTCACTGGTGATCCTTCCCCGCCGCCGATTTCAGTCTCCAGACTGTTAGAATACTTCAACTGATGTTTTGATGGAGGAAAACTCTTCTGCTTTTTGCACTTTTTGGTTTTCAGAAGTTACCACTTCATTGCAGAAGTTTTTGGTACTTCTGCAATGAAATCAGGCTGTTAAAGCAGCCCTTCAGGATCCAAAAAACAAAGGTATATTTTAGGATGCCCAATAAGATGTTTCGGGAAACTTACAAGCAGATTTTTAAAAGGAGTACCTGGAAGAAAACTTTCTTCAACCACCTCTATGTCGGAAGCATCCTGCTCAGTCCAGTGAAATAGAATTGACTTCCTCAACCCAGTTGTTTTGTTGGAGGAAAGGTCTTCTGTCTTTTCCACTTTTTGGTTTTCAGTTGTTGTTGCCAAGCTGCTTTCCTCTGTTGAGGACATGATGACTCTACCTAACGTCTCTGCTGGAGACTTTATAAAGTTGATGAAAAGTGACATCACAAAGTGTGGTGACATCACAAGGTATTGTTACCCGGTGTGGGGGTGCCATTCCCAAGGTTGCTAAGCCACATGGGTGTTGTAGAGTATCTGCGCAAACATCTGTCCCGTTCATGGGAGGCAATAGGGCTGCAGCTTTAATAAGAAACTGGGGAAAAAACCTTTTCAAGGGACCCATTGGCGTAACTGGGCATCTGATCTTCCATGTGTTGCCTAGTGCTGGTAATACTGCATAAGGCTCTATGGCACAGATAAGAAACTTGATGCCTCTTTCATTTTTGAGGCTACAGTTAGAACAGGTCTGAAGCAGTTTAGGGGAACTATGGGAGACTTAATGCAAACCTCTGTAGAGCACTATGTTGGGAACTAAGCCAGCTGGAATTCTGGAAGCTTTAGTCAAAAAATCTAAACAGAGTTTAGTACATCTGCTCCTCAGTAAGCTGACAAGGTCTGCAGCAATAGACATTAATAGTTAGGTAACCCCCACTGATTGGAACTTTTTAAGCTCCATCTGAACCTGTAAAGCATCATGAGATAGTAGCTTGCCTAAGGCTAAATAGCCTAACTCTTCCACAAGGCATAGTAGGACTCCTGGCTCCTCAGGGAATTGACACTAATTTCTTTGGTTCGTGCTATTAAAGGGCAGTGTTCTCTTTATAGCGAATTTGTAGCTGAGTTATAATAGAAATAGAAAAGAGTGATTTATTCTGATACCTTTCCTGTTATTTTACTGTTTGGCAGTTGCCATGTGCTTTTTACCTCCATTTCGAACATGAGAGTAGTATTTGTCAGGTTTCAGGGATCTCCTATCCACCAAGAACAATTCATTTATGTAAATTGTGGACTTACATTACCTTTAGTTTGATATGCAGAAGTTTAATGAATGCTTTCCTGGCAACAAAATATATTAGTACTCTTATGACCACAGTCAATAGAGGCAACTATTCTAATTCCCCTGTGGCTGAAAAGGTTCTTGAACTTTTCACCCTACAAATGTTGTGGATTCATTCTGATTTAATTGTAATCTCTGTCACTCCCAATGAAAGATGGGAGGAAGGATATATATTTGAAGAGAATGAAATATATCACTGTGGCTGTGGGAGAGTAACTGGGCATCTGACCTTCCAGTTCTATGATCAGATTTTGGCTCCACCTGTCATCCTCAGTGGTTTTCAGGGACGTCCTCAGAAACAGCAGAAGCTTCTGTTACAGCATCATGATAAGAAACCAGATGGCAGGTTTCTGTATAATCATTGGCAACTGGACAGTCCAGCACAGCAGCTTTGAAGGTTTTAATTCATAAAGCCCTAAACAGCTTGGGTCCAAGTTATCTCAAAAACTTCATTTCCCTTTATGAGCCTGTCCAGGTGTTAAGATCATTGGGGGAGGCCTTTCTCCTGTTCCTACCATAGATGCGTTTGGTGGGGGACACAAGAGATGGCCTTATTTATTGCTGCCCCCAGACTTTGGAACTCTCATCCACAGGAGGCCAGGTTTGTTGTCCTTTTGCAAGGAGGCAAAGACCTTTCTCTTAGGACAAGCTTTTCCTTAGCAACTCTCTGGGATGGTTTGTAGTTTGTTGCTTCTAAATCTGTCTTAGTAATGCTCTTACCTAACATTTTTATTATAAAGTTATTAATTCTTTTTATTGAATAATTTACCATTTTTAGCTTTTAAAATTGCATTTTAATGATGCAAGCTACTTTGGGTCCTTTTTAGGAGAAAGGTGGGATAAAATATTTTAAATTAATAATTAGACATGATGACTGATGCTGAGAGTAAGCATGGGTCAGGAAGAACACAGGTTCTCCACCTCAATCTAAATGTTATTTCCTTGCACCAATCTAATGTCTAACCAAATTCATTTGTATCCCTTGTGCAGTTCTCGGCTGTACAAGCACTTGTACATTTTTCCATGTTTGTGCTAGCCTGCTCCAAATCCACTCAAAGAAAGAGGCTAAGAGGTGCAGAAGACTGACTTAAATACTGGTCTGGCACCTGGACCCAGCATGCCTCCCCCCCCAATGCCCAGTCAGTCACTAGGGTACCTGACATAGGGTACTAGATGCTCCCAGACAGCATCTATGTGGTGGCCACAGCAGATGCCTGAACTAACTGTTTTATTACCATAAAGACTGACACCTCCTTCTCCTCCGTTCCAGCCCCATGTAAGAACAGAGATCCCTGATAAGCAGGGATCCACAGTCCACTCTTCCTTGGTAGTTGCACAGCACTACATACACAATCCTGCATAACTATGCTGGTGGTTTTTTGTTTGATTGATTGTTTTTTGCTCCACTAGCTTTACACTGTATTATAGCCATTTTACTTTTACTCTTGACATGAATAAATGAAAATTTTATGACCAGGTTGCAGATAAAAATGCTAGAAACCCTACGTCATCATTTCAATGTTGTCATCTTCCTCCAGTTTTATATTTTACTTTAGATTCCCATTCTTAAGCAGACATGGGGTCCTTTTGCTGCAACAGTGCCAAAATCCCTTTTTCATTTTCCTACATCTGTTTGGCAGATAGCCTAATCTGCTCAGCAACACAAGTTCGGGGCTGTGTGGATGCATGTATATGTATGTTATTTTCACTCTAAATTTTTTCATCCATAAATTGTACTTCCAAGTCACAAACTAACTTAAAAATAGTATTTCAAAAACATTCAATATAAAAACATTTACTCTTGCTGTCCTGCACCACAAACAGGCAAAAAATAGGTTGCTATGTACCGTTTGCTATGTGGTGCTGGAGGAGACTCTTGAGAGTCCCCTAGACTGGAAAGAGAACAAACCTATCCATTTTGAAGGAAATCAACCCTGAGTGCTCCCTGGAAGGACAGATCCTGAAGCTGAGGCTCCAGTACTTTGGCCATCTCATGAGAAGAGAAGACTCCCTGAAAAAGACCCTGATGTTGGGAAAGTGTAAAGGCAAGAGGCGAAGGGGATGACACAGGACGAGATGGTTGGACAGTGTCATCAAAGCTACCAACATGAATTTGACCCAATTCCGGGAGGCAGTGGAAGACAGGAGGGCCTGGTGTTCTCTGGTCCATGGGGCCATGAAGAGTCGGACATGACTTAACAACTAAACAACATGTACTGGCCAGATTCCAGTTTTATAGCATATGAAAACATACATGGGGTGTGGAGGACTAGGTAGATGTGCCCTGATTTAGGGCACTTATGCCCTTAAACAAGAGTGAATACTCAGGATCTCTTACAACACAGAAGGTTTATATTTTCATTTTTAAGAAAGGTTCTATGGGTGGTATATAAATGAATGGAAAAATGTATTGGTGGTTGATAGACTCAAGTCACTCCTCCCCAAAAAAGTAGACAATGTAAGAAGTCAAACGACATCCTAATTTATACCAGTATAATTCCACTTAAGTCAACAGCATTACCTATGTTAGTGGTAAGTGGATTGCCCCCTTAATATAGCACTCACAGGAGGAAAAAAAAACACAAGGACTTACACATTAGCCTATGCCATTGGAGGATTAAACTGGATCAGATATTTTGCTTGATGATACTTAGATGCGAGCTAAGATTTTCAAAAAGACTACCTCTTAATAGCATTTGAAGGGGGTAAATGGTATGCCCTCGATTTTTACAGTAAGGTGCATTCTAATCATTTGCAGAAAAAAGTACCTATGAACTTCTCAACCATCTTAGATTCAAAATGCTGTGATGCTTGAAGATTCCACGAAAATAGAAAGGTTACTTACCTGTAAACATGGTTCTTCGAGTGGGCCTCTGTGAATTCACACAAATGGCCCCTGTCTGCGCCTGCGCCAGAGCCAAAAGCAACAACCTCATGGGCTGCTCCCCCATGAGGCACACACTTCCCCCACCCAAGATTCCACTTAATTCCTAAAGCTTGGATCTAAGCTATTTAAAAGACCACATCTCTCTCTGTGAACCTGCCCTGGCATTAAATCATCAGGAGAGTCATTTCTCTCGGTCCCTCCAACTTAACAGGAGTGCTTGGTAGGGACACTGGAAAGGGTCTTCTCTGTTGCTTCTCTCAGACAGTGGAACTCCTTCCCATGGGAAGCTAGGTCTGTCCCAACTGTTTATCCTTCTGTAAGCAGGCCAAGGCCTTTCTCTTGAGGCAAGGTTTTTTTTAATGGATTGTTACGCTCTGTTGTTTTTAAATGTATTTTTAGTATTGATTTTATTTACCATTTTAAATACAATACTTGTTTAATTCTTTTAAAATAATTCAATAATTAAACCTCAAGGCAAAATCCGGAGTCGGAGTCCCGTAGGCAGTTCGTGTCATTCTGCCAACTCCTGTGACGTCGCTGGAACCAGTTGTATTGGCTCGTGCCTTTCCATTGGACCATTTCAGTGACGTGGAGAGGGGGGATTTGCTGCTTGAGTTACAGCCTATCCGCCATATTATTCTACCCATTATTCTACAGAGCACGTTACCATAGTCTCTCGAGACTGAAGGATGCCTATACTACTATATATACTGCTTTTAGCTTTTAAATATTGTCTTTTTAATTATTTAAGCTGCCTTGCATCATTTTAAGGAGAAAGGTGGGCTATATAAAAATAAATAAATAAATAAATAAATAAATAAATAAATAAATAAATAAATAAATAAATAAATAAATAAATAAATACATACATACATACATACATACATACATACATACATACATACATACATACATACATACATACATACATACATACATACATATCCCCTGAGAGTACTATCAAGTCATAAAGTCTGATGCATGAACAACTTCTTAGGAGTTGTTAATCGGCCTTTATAGACTTCTAGAAAAAATCAGAACCTTGTATATGCACAGCTGGCATTTATCACTTAAAAGTGTCAATTCCACTGCAAACTGGACAGTTATTCTTTATCATATCAAAATTCATCTGGGAATAAAGGTAAAATAAATTGCAACATCATCTTGTCTATTTAAGCTTTATTCATCTACATTGCTTCTATGCTCCATGTGCACAAAATACTTCAGAGCTGTTGAAGACATGTAACACAAAGGGGCAACACTGGCTAAGGATGGCTCAACCCTGCTCAGCTCTTACAAACTCAAACCTGTAGAAGTCTTTCCGTAGACTTCTAAAATAATCTTTTGTTACAATTACTCATTTTACCTGGTAACCTTATCTGTCTTGCAAAACACTCATAAAGTGTCTGCTAGACATTAGTAATTACTCGATAGAGATGAAGGACGTCTAATTAATTGCTTTTTGAGGTTTCTTCTTTCTTCCTTTCTTTTTTCCCTGCTTTTTTTAGAACATTTTTAAAGGTAAGTTGATTAAATATGGTCTTTCCTATACTGTTCTGTCAGCAGGCGAGCCACAATTGTTTTTGGAACTCCTGCCAGAATTCTTGAAACATGAATTTGGCAAGACTTTGAGATTACTTGACAAAAGACTGGATGTGTGGAATGTAGCCCCTCAGCTGTTGAGGCCTGAAGGAGCATTGCTGGAGTATGATGCTGATTAAAAGTGCTGGACTATTTCAAACAGACTTACCTCTGTTAGAGGGGTAGTAGATGTGATTTTTAGTACTCTAATATTAGGAGACATGCTCTATTTTGGGCTGGCTAGGGAAGAAATGAATGGTGCATTGTCAGTAATTTGTTCTGAAGAATGTCAAAGCTCAGTAAAGAATATTATTGATGTCTTAAGATTGTAAGTTGTGTGCTCTTTTTCTGTAATTATATGTTCTGTTGTACAGTAAATATTATTGAAGTTGATGTGTTCCAAAAATGCTCTCATTGTCACTTATGTTTTATTTCATCTTTGTGTTGCGATATTCAAGATTTATTGAACAGTTTTTAAGCCAGTGTTGACCTTCCTGAAAAAGTCACGTGTAGAATTAAATACTAAACTGTGTAGACTCCTGGAAGGTGATGGAGTCTGATCAGATATCTTAGTTATTTGTTCCCTGAGAATACTACACATTCCGACTGGAGGTCTGTCTAGGCTTCCAGTAAACAGATCTTGAAGAAAACAAATAAAATATGAACTTCATTTGAGAAAAAGTGTAGATACATGAAACTGCTCATGTTTTTTAAAGTTCATCGTCTGTTATATTGGATACCCTGTTTCCCCAAAAATAAGACCAGGTCTTATATTAAACTTTTGCTCCAAAAACATATTAGGGCTTATATTTAGGAGATGTTTTAATTTTTTCATGTACAACAATCTATATTTATTTAAATACAGTTGTGTCATCTTCTTCTGAAACATTGTCGTAACTCTCCCGAATTCTGGCCTGAATTTCTTGTGATTCTCTCCAGGGAGCGGGGAGTGGTGGTGGTGGTGGTGATTCTAGCATTTGGGACCCCAACACAAACTGGCCTCAAACCCCTTCCGTCGCAGGACTGGACGGTTTCTGTCTCATTTCGGGAACACGTTTGCTTGTTGGGGTGGTGGTGGTGGTAGGAGGAAGTAATGGATCGTCCTGGCTTGCATAGATGAGACAGAATCAATTCTAGTTGCTGCACAAGGAGTTCCTGGTGGAGGGTGGGGTTTCACTTAACTGGGGCTTATTTTGGGAGTAGGGCTTATATTATGAGAATCCTGAAAAATCATACTAGGGCTTATTTTCAAATTAGGTCTTATTTTCGGGGAAACAGGGTAGCTAGTCTTAGTCCAGCACTTACTGCAAATAAAGGTTTCCTTTACTAAACTAAGTAATTGAGCTTGATAGACTAACAGTATTTCACTAGCAGAGAAATATCCCTGACATCATCAGAAATTACCCATACTGTGTGGCTCGATACCATGACATACGCTAACATCCATGGGATGGCATTTCCACACATTATTAATTCTTACGCAGATTTTAGTATAGTGTGTTACATGCTGTCAAGTTGCATCCAACCTATAGAGACCCTAATAGGATTTTCACACTATGTGAGATATTTAAAAAGTGTTTTTTCCACTGATATCCCCCTTGAAAAGTAACCACTTTATAAAAACATTAGCTTCTTAATGTACATATTTTGCAGGTTTAACATATTTCTGGTCACATTTTGGAATGCTTTTGCCTTGTTCACAGTTTGTATTTGAACAATGTATCCTATAAGACAACAGTAACAACAATTGTAGGTTTTATTTCTGCTATTTGTTAACATCTGTATTTTATAATCCTAAAATGCTTGTTCTCAATTCTTAACTTCTGTATTCTGCTTGCAGAATTCTCAGAACTTCTTGTGCCTGTACCAAGGAGTTTCAGGAATAGAGGTTATATCTAAGTAGCAGAGCCAACCTTGGCAATATCGCATATTCATGGATGGATTTGTGGCAGTGTCTTAATCACTGAGATGCCCAGTGTAGTGTAGTGGATAGAATTATGAACTAGGACTCAGGAAGCCTGGGTTCAAATTCCCCAACCAACTATGGAAACTCACTGGGGGTGTAGAACTCTGAAAACTACAGTGCTCCTTAAATATCTCACTTACCTTGAAAACTCTACTAGGTTCATTATAAGTTGGTTGTAACTTAATGGGATATAACAACAACTTAATCATATCAGCTAAATGAGAACGTGCATAAACAGAATCAATGTTGTATTTTTCCATGTCTAAGACAATACTCTTCTCTAAAACATTTAGATTAAAAATTGAGGGTCGTCTTATACATGGAAGTAAGGAGGGGGAAGAATCAAAGCACTTTGATCCTTGCATTCCCCCTCCACTTTCTTCCAAAGAAAAGTGCTTTGATTCCTGCTTTCCCCCTCCACTTTTTATGAAGAAAGTGGAGGGGGAAAGCAGGAATCATCAAAGCGCATTGATTCCTGCTTTCCTTCTCCACGTTTTGTGAAGAAAGTGGAGAGGGAAAGCACTTTCCTCGCAAGAAAGTGGAGGGGAAAGCAGGAATCATCAAAGTGTTGAGTCCTGCTTCCCCCTCCACTTTCTTATGAAGAAAGACATTTTGGGTTAGAAAAGTGATGGTGGCATCTTATACATGGGGGCATCTTATACGTGGAAAAATATGGCATATCTCTGAAAACAAATGCTGATGACAAACAGTGTCTGAGTTCAAAATTATATGGTAATGCATCAATCTGGTAACATTTCCAGTATTAAAGTATGGTTGTCTTTTGGGACATCATGATGATGATGATGATTCAGAAACACCAGGCACAGTCAATCCAAATTATAAAAATATTGACTTGTATTATAAAACAGATAAAAGTTTTAACTAAAAACCTAAGTATCAAATATTGGCACAGTATGTATGCTGTTCCTAATACTGCCGTTTTTGTAGCTCTGATGGTGTGATTTCTGAGCTCTGCAACTGCTTATAGTAGAAATTTCTTGATATTGTTCCCAAAGCCCCAATGACTACAGGAACCCACTGAAGTGTGTTTCATCCACATGCAATATGTTTTGATTGCCAGGTCTCTGTACTTTTTCTAATAGTTTATTTTCAACTCTAGCACCCCCTGGAATTGCAATGTCAATGATCTGGGCATTTCTTTGTTCTATTACTACTATGGCTAGTGTGTTATATTCAAGGTGTCTATCACTTTGGATCTGGAAAGCCAAGATTTTGACACCTTCTCTGCCTGATGTTCCCACGTGTTTTTGGAGGCTGGCAAGTAATATATTTTGCTTAATGACCAGTGCACTAACTTTGCCACTCTATCATGTCTAACTTTGTAATCCGTGCAATCTTTGGACATTCACAGATGATACGTGGCACAGTTTCATCTTTTTCTCAGCGGAGTCACCATTTGCTGTTAGCACTAATTCCTTGGGTCTTAGCTTTCATCACATTGGTTTGGAGTGCTTGTTGTTGTCCAGCAAAAATCAAGGCTCCCCCTGAAATATTCTTCTTTTTATGCCTATCCACAATTTCTTCACTGTGGGCCATTAAGACAGTTTCCCATTTTTCCATGTTTTTCTTGTGGAACTTCTGAATATGTTTACTAATCTGAAACATTTTTAGGCAGGTGTTAATCCAGCTGTGTGGCAATGAGTCAAATGCCTTTTTATAGTCTATTCAGGCCATGTTAAAGTTTGTTTTTTGTCTTTGCATTCTTCAGTATCATCTTATTAATAAGCAGCTGATCTTTCGTGCCTTCTGACTTTTTAAAGTTCCCTTTTTGTTCAGCTCTTCAGGGAGACAAGGTGCACTGCAAGTTTTTCACAGCCTTTCCTTGCCTCTTAATCATTTGAGTTGTTATTACAATATCATCCATTTGTTTTCCTTGAGTTTCTTTACAAATGTCTTTTATCTATGAGGTCTTTTCGTTATGTCCAGTTGGGCTTTCCCACATTTTCCCCCAAAGCTTTAGAGCATCATCTTTGCACGGGACTAATTTCTTTTGCTCTGCATTGTCTCCTAGTGATGTATAGAATAATCATTGGTTATTTCAAACTTGTGTGTTTTCTCTATATTGTTTCAAGCGTCCATCATATCTTTCAATTTTCTTTGCTGTAGCTGTTGGCTGCTGTTTTAATTCTTCCATAGTTTCACAATTGTTTTCCTTTCTAGCTCATATATTTTGCATAGTCTGGCTTTTACTTTTTCATTTTTCATTTTTGAATCTTTCAAGTGTTTTAGGTTGCTAATGTCTGCATCCAATTTGTTTACTTTTCTTTCCAGCTGAATTTTTCACTTTTGTTGCTAGCTGTTTAGACATTAATGGCTGTGTGTTGCGATATTTTGGGGGGACAGCACATTTACAGTGTTATACAAACTGCATACTCACTGCTTTACATTGTAGCCAAGTGTCATTTCTTCAGTGTTGTCACATGAAAAGATATACTAAAATATTTATGAAATGTGAGGGGGTGTACTCACTTTTGTGATACACTGTAGCTCTCAGCCTCACTGATGCATGCAAGCCTCTCTGTATCAACAAGGCTTGTGCCCATGGAGGGGATGATGATGATGTTGTTGTTGTTGATGATGATGATGACGACGATGACAACGATTGGAACTCCAGCGTTTGAATTTTATTATCTGAATACATTCTGCTATCTGGAATAAGAGTTGTGATAGGTTTACATTTTAACTGTGACAGTGTTCTGAGTATTGTGAGAGCAATTCTGGCTTTGGATTATTTAAGACATATGATTGTACTAGTCATGGTCACTTCAGACCGAGGGAAAATTTATGACTCATTTTGATCTTCTGAAAAACTGAAAGCCGCAAGACTGGTTGATTTTAAAAGCTTCATTAGAAAATGCTATAATATTTCAGGTCAGTGTGTTTTAGGATTTTTCTCAAAAACACCAGCTTGTAGAATAGGAGCCAACTATAAAGTCAGCTTACTTTTCTGAAATACAGTTCAAATGCTACTTGTGAGAAAAAGACTAGAGAAGGTTTGAGAAGATTTCTGAATAAAGCATTTCAGAACACTACAATGAGTGAAAATGCAGAAGAAAATGGCAATAATTTAATGTGCTGTATTGCAAAACCTGTTTTTGATTCAAAATATTGAACAGGGTTATATCTAAAAATGGTGTGTTTTCTCTTCTTTTTTCCCCCTTTAGTTTGCAAATATGCTTGCCATAAGAAATGTGAAGCAAAGGTAAGTTCTTGATTTTCTGAAATATTGAAGCGGTTGGGCTGGATCCTAATGAAATTTGCAGCATATATATTTCCTCAAGGGTATATTTTGACAGTGTTTTTCAGTATAGTATTAATATCTCTAGAACAGAAAACCTAGCGCAGCGTAGCTCAACAGTGTAGAGCTATGTGCCTGTACATAAGGACAGTCTGCATATCTTTCTGAACTTGAATTGATAAGGGCATCAGATTAGTAAATAAAATTTCAGAACTTCTTCAAACATAATAAAAATAATTTTTTAAAACAACTGTTAATTTGAAAATTGCCTTGATTCTTTAGAAGCTTCCCAGATAACTTGTGAAATGCCAGTGTATTGATTAAATGGATGGATGAATGGATGGATGAAAACAGTTCTGTCAGCAGATTCAGGGGCCAATCAGCAAGCACATTGAAGAGGGCCTTCTCCTGTGTGGCTTCCATTTTCATGGAATTTACTTCTGAGTTGTCATCTGTTTCCACCCTGGATGATTTTAAGAAGGGAGTTAAAACACATCTTTTTGGATTGGCATATGATGCCTATACCTGTCTCATGTGTTCTTTGTTGATTTTAATTGTTTTCAGTGCAGTTACTAAATTTAATTTAAATGATTTTACTGTGGTGTTGATTTTAGGATTTTATGATCTACTGTATGTCTAAATGTGGTTTCATCTGTTTTTCTTCTTTAAGAAAATTGTAAGCCACGTGAGTGGTATCTTTTAATATACTGTAACTGGTGGTGGTGATGATAACAAGTAAAAAACAATAAAGGACTAACAATATTACAACTAGCAAGTGAGAACCAACCTACAATAATGATAAACCCACAGTGCAAGGAATCATACACAAGTCCTTTTTCCTGGCCCCTTCCCTGGTTCCTGATAATTCTTTGCCTTGTTCTGTGGTTAGGCTCGCTGAGCCCAAGTTCTTGTTAGTCCACATAATTGTTACAGTGAATTGAAGGCATTAGTCCCAGCTGTTGGGCCTTCCTCAAGGATGGATGGTAGGCTTGAATAAATGTTCGCCCTTCAACAGCTGCAGCTGTTCCTCTCCTGAGCTAGCTGCATCAACCTCTGGTGTTGGCGTTTGCATTTAGAGCATCTTCTCTTTGTGAGAGTGAGATGCCCTTGCTGAACTGGCTGGCAGCAGCGGGCTCCTGGCTGTCTCTCAGCCAGTCCCACTATGATGAGGTGTGATGCTCTGCTCACTAGCTCTTGGCCCTGAGTGAAAGTTGTCTAGGCTCATATCAAGGTGGACTGGAGCACAAAGGAGTCATCCGCTTCTTCGTCTTCCAGAGTGCAGAAACACCCGCACCTGCTTCTCCAGTGTCTCCTCCTCCTCTTTCTCCTCCTTTATTCCCCCCTCACAACTGGCCTTGACTTTTCTCTCCTATCTGTGGGTAGCTGAGGAAC
Source organism: Pogona vitticeps (assembly GCF_051106095.1). Taxonomy (NCBI): domain Eukaryota; kingdom Metazoa; phylum Chordata; class Lepidosauria; order Squamata; family Agamidae; genus Pogona; species Pogona vitticeps. The sequence continues at coordinate 73,312,590 of NC_135788.1, read as the reverse complement.
CTACCTCCTGGGCTCAAGGTTCATCTTTCCACTCCTCGTCCCCACTTGGCTATCCAGTGTCCCAATCTTTGGTCTGCCTTGAATTCAGCATCTGGGAAGACATCTCTGGCAGGCTTGTTGGACTCTCTGAGAATGGACTCTCTGAAGAATCATCTATAACAATGTGCATGTTGCATTTCTTATTACATGACGGAAATATTCTAACTTTCTGCATTCTGTGTTTTTATGGCTTTTAAAATCTTCATTCATTTGCTGTAGTACTTCTTTATTGGTCACCCTCTCAAGCTAAGAAAATTTTAGTATCCTACCATAAATCTACATTTCAAATACTTTTACCTTTTTTTTTTTTTTTTTATAAAACTCCCATATTTCCATGCCATTCATACCAAGAAGACATGACATGTACAGTGGGAATTGTAACCTAGGGATGTGTGTTATCACCAAAATTCAGAATTCAGTTTTATAATTTGTAATCATAGCCCTTTGGATTCAGAATTCAGGATTTTTTTAAAATTGTAATTTCTAGATATCCAGAACTTTGTTACAGTCAGAATGAACTAGTTGTAAGTTTTATCGTGTATTGAGATTTGACACTTTAAGAAAGCTGCTCCGGCCCATTCTGACTTCTGTTATGCAGCTATGATCACACCGTTCATTCAGCTAAATTTAAAATAACTTGTAATTGTAAGATGTTCCACATTTTGTTCTGGATCCTCAACTGGATTTCTTTGGCTCCCTGCTTTTTTACTGCATACCATGATCTTAGTTTATTTCATTTACTTTATTATCATTTATGATTATTTAATGCTTTTAAAATATTGTAATACTTTATTATAATTATTTTAATTGTTTCTTTTAATACTTGAAGTGCCCTTGGATCTTCCTTTAAAAGAAAGTTGGCATATAAATATTTTAAATAATAATAGGCCATCTTCAGTGAAGACTGGCTTTAATGAGATATAAATATACAATTGCTCCATGAACTATATGTGTACTTTACTTCTGTTGTATGTGGTCGCGTGGTTTATATCCTGGGATGAACTCCCCAAGAACTTTTAGCAGTGCCAATTTATTTCTTCCTATTTGTATTGTTATGGCTGGCTACACCACGGTGCCATTTTATTTTCTCTTTTGCTTCAAGTGGCAATTTAGCCCCTTGATTTATAAATGTATTTTAAAAAATAATATTTAGTATCAGAAAGATGGCTCCTTCTAAGGTGCATGGCTGTGCAAGTGCACTTGACTCCACACCCCCTCTGGACAGCTTTCCTCCTTCCTTGTACACCCACAGTGGTCGTTTCCAGCCCCTTTCGTTCTGGTTGCAATGGAACCTCATACGGGTATGTGCATGTGGAAATTAGAGGGAACATTAATTGGGAAGAAAAAGTGTCTTCTGTTGCACTGGCTGCTCCTGCAGAAATGCATTGCATGCAATAGACTTGGGATGTCCGCGCAGCAGTATTGGCAATCACATACACACTCCGGTGACATTGGCATACTAATTTTTCAATGTGTCTTCCCATAAAATAATAATAATAAAAATTACTTGCCAGTTATGCAATGGCGGATGCCCCCGGTGACATTCTTTTACTAACGCATCAATGTATTGGGCATGAAAAAATATTTTAAAAATAATGTGTGTGCTGCTGTAATGGCAACCATTCTCCTCGCTTCAATTCTGGAAAGAAGTGAGGCAGGGTATGCACACAGGCAATCCTGGTGAGGAATGATCCTGTACAACAAAGGTACAAAATAACACAACCTTCCTGGCAATAGGGAAATGTTCTGCTAGATGGGAAAATGTCTCGATCTTGACTCAGCGTTGTGTGACCAGAAAAAAAAAAGCAATGATTTAACTGGGGGATAACTAGAGAACATTTCCCTCATGTGACCAGGGCCTAAGTCCCTTTTGCTTCAGGGGCTGGGGGAGTGTGGGAGAAGTCAATTCCCACTGCATGAAGGAGAGATGGGGAAGAATAGCAATTTAGTAAAACCTATCCATAGTTGTTTTGTATTTCTATTGATATAACTTGGAAATGCAGTGAAATTAAACACTGTATTTTACAGACGACTCTGGAATGACTGTGTCAGGGATTCTGAGACTGAGCACTGGACTGGTGAAGATAGGTCAGTGGATATGAAAGCAAGAAAATGATTAACTGTATGGAAAATGTACTTCCATGGGACACTGCAGCTTTCAGATGACACGCTCTACTATGGGTCCCAATAATTAAACCGCATATTATTGGGGAAAAATATCCCAATGAAATGTCAAGCCACCCTACAAACATTTCATTGGGATATTTTTCCCCCAAGAATATGCTGTTTGATTATTGGGACCCATGTCCAATGATATTATTAACATTAAGTCTTCCTGCTACTAAATGACAACAGCTCTTAAAATTTAATGTTTATTTCCTATTTTTTATTTATAAGTTTTTGTTGTCTTGAATAGGAAAGAGGAGTAATAATATTTTTAAGACACCGGAACACTTTCATGATTCCTTTTTGTGGGGTGTTGAGAGAAAGGAGAGTGGAGAACTAATTAAAGCAAATGATCAACCTCATATAAAATGTATTTTTGGGTTTTGTTATTGTGGAAATAATGTTTGGAACTACAAACCCTTCTGCAGATATGGGGCATTTCATGATCCACACTGTCAAAGGCTTTCTTGTAATCATATGGCAGATTGTAAAGTTAGGGTTAGGGTTACAGTAATATCCTGTACTGCATTTTCAGTTTAATCCTTATCCATCCAGTTTGAAGAGCTCAACACGGGACTCCTTTCAATCTTTTTTTGTTGTTAACAACGTGATACTGTTAACAAACACCTGACCCATGTGCTCAGCCCGAACTCTTGATTATTTATGAACAAGCTAAAACAGAGTTTACAGAGCTTAACATCACAGATGGAATTTTCATGTTGTTTCTGAATGCAATTATCTTTTATGGAGTTAGTCTGAATATTCTACTGTGAGCCATTAATTTTTATTTGCTTATTGCAGTGACAGGAAGTCAAATAAACCCATCAGAATGCATAGGTTTTCATGAAATCATTTAGAATTTGGACAGGTATGAAACACTTACTTACTTTGGTTGGCTGAATCTAAATGTCCAGATTATTGCCGCTTGCCTTTAATAGTACTCTTTAAAATGCCAGCATTTGGCTGGAACTCTTGACTACTCATGCATGCAGTCTCACTGTGAAGAACCTTCTTTTCCTGGATTGACTTAATGTGCCCAGACTGTCCATTGGCCCCTGTTGGGCCAGAAGGTGTTAAGAGGGATTTCCGTTTTAAAAATCATGTCCAACCTAAGATTTTTCCAGTTTTTTGTTTTCTATTGTAAGTGAATTATGTTTTTAAAATGAAGATTCAGAGTTTATTCATTTTGTGGCCTTCTTGCTTGTTGCAAAACTAAGGTTTTGAGTTCTGCTATGAGAGAAAGATGTTGCAGAAATGATATACATCCATGTGTACTTAAGGCCCATTCAGGGTGAAATTGAAGACTGGATAGCTCCTGCTGCTACATCTGCAACTTCTTCTCTATGACATCTTTAGACTGCCCTAGACCCATCAAAATGCATATCCTTGAGCACTGCTCCCACATTAGAAACAAAATTCAGGAGGCTCCTCTAGTGCAACATTTCCTTACCAAAAATCACTCTGACAAGGATCTCAGATTTTGTGTGATTTACAAACATATTAAACATCAGTTTTCCCACACTGACATCCACAGAAATTTATTTCAAAAAGAGGCTTTTTTGATACATACAGTAGATTGCACTAGCTTAGTCCAGCAGGACTAAACACCAACTTAGACCTTTCAGCATTTTTATAAATTTAGGGGATTACACAATACAATAGAGAAGAAAGTCCCTTTAAGAAATTCTGGAAGCCACCAGGGAGTATAAATTACCTTGATTTCTGGGAATGATTTACAACAGAGAACTAACATACAGATAAGAGGACGCATGTGGAACTGAATTATATTGTAAGTTAGGTATTGTTCGTATTATCTAATAGTGGGGAGAGTATGACTACCAAAATGAGGTCTATTATTATTGTGTTTGAAAAGCACTTTAGGTTAATGAATGTTCCTGTTTCCAGCATCTTGGAGGTCAAAGGGATATCTTCCGAAGAAGTTAAAAAAAAAAAGAAAAAAAACACAAAACAAGCTTAGTGGACAATTATTTATGCTTGGAGCTCGTCAACCATCTCTACGATCCAAGACCTTGACCACATATGTGAATGGACTTTATACTTAACACTTTCAGACTCTAGACTTTGATTTTCTATGAGTAGAGACACTAGAATGCACATATTTGCATGGGAGAACTTTGTTATATAATTTACTTCCTTAGTATTAGACAGAACATTGTTAATATGTATTGTTTGATGGTTTGATATAGTTGTTGATGTTGATACTTTTGTATATCACATACTAATGCTCTAAGTTTTTGTTCAGCTGCAATACGGAGTTTCCCGTGTTTGTTTATCTTCTATTCCGTACTCCCTAAATTGTGATAAATCTTTAGACCACATGCAGATTATGTTCTAACACTTAGCTTCCTCCATTTCCTGGCTTTTGTAACATCATGCCCAATGACAATATTCTTTTTCAGTGTTGAAAACTAGCACAGAGAATTTTCTGCCTTTTTAGTTGACACAAAATTAATATATCACCAAAAGTTGTTATGTGCAATCAAGTTGTCCTTTATTAATGGCAACCCTGTGAATGAGCTATCTCCAACATGTCCTGTCCTCAACAGCCTTGCCCAGCTGTTGCAAGCGTATGGCTTCCTTTAGGCGCACTGGTTCTTAACCTTGGGTTACTCAGGAGTTTTGGACTGCAACTCAGGAGCTCCGAGCGATGAAGCGACATAGGAGAAGGCTAGAGCGTAGGTGGAGGAAGAACCCGACGGATTACAATTGGACAGCTGTCAGGGTCGCAACTAACCTTTACCTGACTAAGGTAAAGGCTGCATGTAGATCATTCTTCGCTAACCGGATAAGCGAAGCGTCCAACCATCAGGCGGAGTTATTCCGTATAGTGCGCGACCTATCTGGAACTGGTTCAGGTGATAGGCCTCCCCCTAGTTTTTCCCCTGACCAGTTTGCAGCCTTTTAAAAATCTAAAGTGGAGGCCATCCGCCGGGAGCTCTCTCCGTTTTTAAAAACAGTGAGTCGAGCAGAGATGTCCAGCGCTCCGTCTTACCCAGTGACTTTCGATTCTTTTCAGCCTGTAACGCCTGATTCCGTCTCCAGGGTGCTTGACCGCTGCCGAGCCACCACCTCCTCCTTGGACCCTTGCCCGGCCTGGTTAATCAAAGCAGCCAGGCCGATAACAACAGAATGGGCCACAGTAATAATAAATGAGTCTTTCCTTGAGGGTAGATTTCCATCCGCCCTCAAGGAGACACTCATTAGGCCCATAAGAAAGAAACCTAGTTTGGCGGCGGACGAAATTGGCAATTATAGGCCCGTCGCCAATGTTTCTTTCATGAGCAAAGTGGTTGAGAGGGTGGTGGCCGATCAGCTCCAGGCTCACCTGGACGAAATGGATGCCCTGGATCCATTTCAGTCGGGCTTCAGGCCGCGCCATGATACTGAGACGGCATTGGTCGCCCTGTACGATGACCTGTTGAGGGAGGCCGACAGGGGCAAAATCTCCCTGCTGGTCCTCCTCGACATCTCGGCGGCCTTTGATACCGTCGACCACGGTATCCTCCTGGGGAGGCTCTCTGAGTTGGGAATTGGTGGCTCGGCACTTGCCTGGCTCCGTTCCTTCTTGGGGGACCGTCCCCAGAGAGTTCAGCTTGAGGAGAGCGTCTCGGCCCCGTGGAGTCTCAATTGTGGGGTTCCACAGGGGTCGATTATCTCCCCAATGCTGTTTAACATCTATATGAGGCCACTGGGTGGGGTCATTAGGGGATGTGGGGCTTCGTGTCATCAATATGCCAATGACACCCAGCTCTACATCTCCTTTTCACCAACTGCAGGTGATGCTGTCCTTTCCCTTCAGCGTTGCCTGGGGGCCGTACTGCAATGGATGCAGGAGAACGGACTGAGGCTGAATCCGGATAAGACGGAAGTTCTGAGGGTGGGTGCCCCCGTGGTAGGTGGCTTGGGTGGCTCTCTCACATTTGGGGGGACCACCTTGGCCGCGAAGAGTGGGGTCCGCAGCCTCGGCATATATTTGGACCCGACGCTCACCATGGAAACTCAGGTGGCGTCGGTAGTCCGCACCGCATTTTTCCATCTTTGGCGGATTGCCCGGCTGCGACCCTATCTCGACATGGGGGCACTCACTACCTTGGTGCATGCGCTCGTAATCTCAAGATTAGATCACTGTAATGCGCTCTACGTGGGGCTGCCTTTGAGGCTGATGCGGAAACTTCAGGTGGTGCAGAATGCGGCAGCCAGGCTCCTTACAGGAGTGAGAAAATATCAACACATCTCTCCAACGCTGGCCGCATTGCATTGGCTGCCCATCTGTTTCCGTGTCAACTTCAAAGTTTTAATGCTTACTTATAAGGCCCTAAACGGTTTAGGACCTCGATATTTGGCGGAACGCCTCCTCCCACCAAGGTCTACCCGGATCACCCGCGTGAGTCAGGAGGTGAGGCTGAGGAGCCTGATGCCGAGAGAGGCCCGGAAGGAGAAGACACGAAACCGGGCCTTCTCGGCGGTGGCTCTTCGCCTCTGGAACAATCTCCCTCCGGCGATTCACGCGGCCCCCACGCTGGGCACCTTTAAAACCCAATTAAAAACATGGCTGTTTATTCAGGCCTTCCCTCCAGCCAACTCTTGATTTTTTCTTACTTTTCCTTTTTATCTTTACTGCTGTTGTTGTTTGATTATTATGTATTTGTCTATGTTTTATTATTTGATTTTATATTTGGAAGCCGCCTAGAGTGGTCCGGTGGGCCAGATAGGCGGGGTATGTATAAATAAACAAATAAACAAACAAACAAACAAACAAACAAACAAACAAACAAACTCCCAGAAGCCTTCACCACCAGCTGTCCTGACTGGGGTTTCTGGAAGTTGCAGTTCAAAAGCATCCGAGTAACAAAGGTTAAGAACCACTGCTTTAGGGAGTCAATCCATCTAGTATCTGGTATTCCTCTTTTTCTGCTGCCTTCCACCTTTCCAACTATTATTGCCCAGAGAATCCCAACTATCCAAACTAGGACAACCTCAGTTTCAACATCTTTGCTTCCAAGTTCAGGCTTGATTTGATCTTGGTGGAAATGTATGCTTTTATGTTTCCTAATAACTGCAGTAGTTTTCTTCTTCTATGAGTCTTTGGAATTTTTCTAGTCTCCAAGCATTTCGTGGGGGTTCCCCAAAGTTTTATAGTCTCCCACTCAGCCTCTTAATTTTGTGGTTTTGCATGGATGGGTTCCCTGTTTTTTCAACTCATTAATTTCAGCCTATATAAATTTTTAGCCTTTTGTTTCTGTTTATGGGGTACTCTTGGCAAAGATACTGGCGTGGCTTGCTAATTCCTACTCCAGGTGGATTGCGTTTCATCCACTATGATCTGTCTGTCTTGGATGTCCCTGCACGGCATAGCCCATAGCTTCTCTGAGTTACTCAAGTCCCTTCGCCATGACGAGGCAGCAATTCATGAAGGGGATTATGGAGACGTCTGCTTCTTGGGAGGAATGCGATGCATCTTGACAGCATCTTGAAAAGCAGAGATATCACCTTGCCGACAAAGGTCCGCATTGTCAAAGCTATGGCTTTTCCTGCAGTGATGTATGGAAGTGAGAGCTGGACCATAAAGAAGGCTGACTGCTGAAGAATTGATGCTTTTGAATTGTGGTGCTGGAGGAGGCTCTTGAGAGTCCCCCGAACTGCAAGGAGAACAAACCTATCCATTCTAAAGGAAATCAAGCCTGAGTGCTCACTGGAAGGACAGATCCTGAAGCTGAGGCTCCAATACTTTGGCCATCTCATGAGAAGAGAAGACTCCCTGGAAAAGACCCTGATGTTAGGAAAGTGTGAAGGCAAGAGGAGAAGGGGATGACAGAGGATGAGATGGTTGGACAGTGTCACCGAAGCAACCAACATGAATTTGACCCAACTCTAGGAGGCAGTGGAAGACAGGAGGGCCTGGCGTGCTCTGGTCCATGGGGTCATGAAGAGTCGGACATGACTAAATGACTAAACAACAAAAATATATAAATGTTATTGCAGGAGGAGAAGGTTAAAATTATAACTAACTATATTATTTTAGAGATAAAAGTGAGACTAACATAAGAAACAATATTCAAAAACTGAAGTGTTTATCTTGATATAAAGTGGTTTATTTCATTCCCATCAGTCAGGCCGGTGAAGACAGCAAGATGAGACAGAATGTGTCACCTCAGGTGAGAAAGAAAAGTTACAATACCCACAATTAAAAGTCTTCCTCATTAGCCAGTCAGGGGTGAAGTCATTCTGCTGGAAAAATGGCATTAAAGATCCAAAATTTTAATTAAATTATCTTTTAATTCACCTCTAATGCAAGTTTAATGCAAGTAGTCAATTCTTCTGTCAGTGCTACTACCCATATCTTATCTAAATATTTTTGAAATTCCTTGAGCATTTTTCCAAGCCTGGGCAATTTCAGTTCTCACAGCATCTATAAAGATCATGAGCAACTTTTTATCAGATATTCTCATTTTCCCCAATGAGCTATTACCTCTCTCTATCTGTCTGTGGATGCAATACCTGCTAGATTACTGATTTTATGAGTAGGGGTTGGCTTTAGGTGTCCAGTAATGACTCTAGAGTAGAGATGGAGGTATTAATATACTGTACGAATATCCCTGTGCAGTTGGACTTAATGAGGATTCAGCTGCCTCGCTCATCGTTCCAATCCCCCCTGAAACATCGCTCTCTTCCTGCTCAGCTAGCCACTCTGCAGCCATGCAGGGAGACTCGTCTTTCCTCCCCCCTGCATGGAGTGGTTAGCTGATTGGGAAGAGAGTGGCACTCTCGGAGTGATTGGAAGGATAAATGAGGTTGCCGCTGGACACATGAGTGGATGGTTTGGCCCCAGGGTTGGGACCCTCATTAAGTCCAGCTGCACGAGGATATTCATATTTGCATATGAATACGAATACCCTCATCTCTGTTCTAGAGCTTTCATTGAGTCCTACATCTACCAGTCTTACATGGGCTGAAATATACCATAAAAGTATTCACCCCTGGAGTAGTATAGGACCACAACTATAGTTCTTAACGTTTGTGGTTGTGTATCCCAGCTGGTTCCAGATAGCTTTCAAAGAATGTTGTTCCTTCTAGATATCTTTTGCTTTGATTTTTGTGGTGTTTCTTATAGGTCAATGTATGATCCAAATACCTAGGTAACTGGGGGCAATAATAATCTAGTTGGAACTGAGATTATATGCTTTTATTCTTTTGATTACGCACTAAGTGGCAGATCAAAGTCTGGTGCTGCATAATGTGTGAAATTGTCACCTTTGTTATGACATCTATAATTCTATGGAAACCACTTTGTTAGAGGTTTTCAAAGTTGTGACTGTGTTAGTCTGTGCAAGAAACAAAAACCAAACAAAAAAAACCCATTAATGAATAATGGCTATATTTCCGTGTAAGCTTTTGTGGGACATGTCGATTTTATCAGATATGAGAGTCAGAATACAGAGACTACATTCCAAAACATTCATGCAAGGCTCTAAGATAAAGGGATAGTGGTGTTTGGTAGCATTTCACAGGTAGTAATAATTCAAGACCTGTTTGATATTCAGTTTTTTAAAGCCTGGTTCTGTAAACAGCAACAATGATTAAAGGAAACAACAGCAAGAATGGCATATGGTAATGTACAGAATGACAGAATTTGTCTCTTATCTGAAAAAATGGGTCTGATTAGTTGGGAAGGAAAATATTAGTAGATAACATAATCATCACATTTGGTAATGGCTTAAGAAAACTTGGCTAGTACAGTGGTGCCTCGCTTAACGAGTGCCCCGTTTAACGAAAAAATCGCATAGCGATGGCTTTGTTGCCATCGCTTTTGCGATCGCACAACGATCTTGCCTATGGGGAAAAATCGCTTTGCGATTTTTCCCCATAGGCACCATTTTCCCCCAGCTGAGCGGCGGGAGCTTTGAAGCCCCGCTGCTCAGCTGGGGGAAAATGTCGGCAGTGGGCTGCGGCCTCGGAAGGACACCGAAGCCACCGTCCCCTGCCGACAATTCCCTTCCGAGCTCCGGGGACAGGCTGGGAGGTGAATCGGGAAGCTTGAAGCCTCTCCGCGCTGCTTACCCAGGCCGTTCCTGGACTTCCAGAAGTGTCCGGGAACTTCCAGAACCTAGGTGTCCGAGAACAGCCTGGGTAGGCGGCGCGGGGAGGCTACCGGCATCGGAGACAGGCTGGGGGGTGGACCGGGGAGCTTGAAGCGCGGGGAGGCTTCAAGCTTCCCGATTCACCCCCCAGCCTGTCCCCGCCGCTTAAAGCCTCCTTGCGCCACCTACCCAGCCCGTTCTCGGACACCTAGGTGTCCGAGAACAGCCTGGGTAGGCGGCGCGGGGAGGCTACCGGCATCGGAGACAGGCTGGGGGGTGGACCGGGGAGCTTGAAGCCTCTCCGCGCTGCTTACCCAGGCTGTTCCCGGACTTCTGGAAGTCCGGGAATGGCCGGGGTAGGTGGCGCGGGGAGGCTTCAAGCTCCCCAGTCCACCCCCTAGCCTGTCCCCGCTGCTTAAAGCCTCCTTGCGCCGCCTACCCAGCCCGTTCTCGGACACCTAGGTGTCCGAGAACAGCCTGGGTAGGCGGCGCGGGGAGGCTACCGGCATCGGAGACAGGCTGGGGGGTGGACCGGGGAGCTTGAAGCCTCTCCACGCCGCCTACCCTGGCCGTTCCCGGACTTCTGGAAGTCCGGGAACAGCCTGGGTAGGCGGCGCGGAGAGGCTTCAAGCATCGGGGACAGGCTGGGGGGTGGACCGGGGAGCTTGAAGCCTCTCCGCGCCGCCTACCCCGGCCGTTCCCGGACTTCCAGAAGTCCGGGAACAGCCAGGGTAGGCGACGCGGAGAGGCTTCAAGCTTCCCGATTCACCCCCCAGCCTGTCCCCGGAGCTCTGAAGGGAATTGTCGGCAGGGGACGGTGGCTTCGGGGTCCTTCCGAGGCCGCAGCCCACTGCCAACATTTTCCCCCAGCTGAGCAGCGGGGCTTGGATCCGAGCCGCGGCGGCTACCCCAGCCATGGCCAGACTCTAGGGAGTCCAGCCATGGCTGAGGTAGCCGCCGTGGGTCAGATCCAAGCCGCGGGGGGAGAGAGAAAACCGGATAATCCGTTCCAATTGGAACGGATTAACCGGTTTTCAATGCATTCCTATGGGAAATGGTGCTTCACATAACGATGTTTTCACATAACTTTTTTTTTCTGGAACCAATTAACATCGTTATGCGAGGCACCACTGTATTAATCTGTTGAAATGGGGGTCCAGCATTGTATATATTTTATATCAGCTGTTTCCCTCTGACTTCTTGTTTTGTAATTTTTTTCTTTTCCAGAATAGCTGCTTTCATATTTTGTAAAGGATGTCCTGGTATATTGGAATTATGTGAGACAGAATTCTAGTATTGTGATTTCTAATATCCAATTTTTGCTTATTAATTCTTTTGCGCAGGGATTGTCCTCTTTCCCCTACATAGAATACAGAGGGGCCTTGTTGGCAAATAATGCCATAGAACACATTAGTAGAGGAATAAGTGAAAGTGTATTTGATGTTGTATCATGTGCTTGTGTTATCAGAGTTAATGTGGGGGCAGAGCTGGCATTTGGCTTTGTTGCAACACTTTGTTATATCAGTGTTGTATAACTTGCTGAATGTCTGTAGTTGCTTAAGATTTTGGGGTTTTCTTTAAGCAAATATGAGCCTGCCATCAAGTGCTTTGGATAGTAACTTTTCCCTTCAACAATGCTGTGGTTAGAGGTGACTGATCCCCGTGTAGTTCAAAATCTATGTGTAACACTTATGCCACTCCAAATGTAACTACAAAGCATACACAGTTGATTAACACACACCTCCTCCAACCCATATCAGCCTCCCAGCATGCCCCGGCCACCATGTGGAATCATGCCAACCAAGCCTCCACCATCAGGATGGGGGAATCGCTGCACTGCTGACAACAGGGGCCTCAGGAAGTCCAAGACCCATGTTTCTTAGGCTATTTCCTGGAAATGAATAAGCAGCATAGTATTTATTGGACATTTATTTATTGAAATATTTCTTTCTTTACCGTGTACAAAGCAAATATTTCAGTTTCACTTATTACTTTAGTGGCATCTTGTGGTAGACAAAACTAGATAGTGACACATTATCTCCATGCATTAAGCAAAAGTATTTGTTCTCTCCATAGGCAGCGATTGCTTGATAATTGCACCCTTTTTTTGTTACACTGGTATAAAGAAAAGATACTTGTGTATCTTGACAATGATTTTGGCAGCCAGAATGCTCACACAATGGTCTCTTTTTCAGTTTGGAGCCTAATTTCAAGTGCATGCTTCATCACTATGCACTTTCTTTTGCAACTGATAAGAGGAAAAGTTTTTCTTTTTTCTTTTGAAAGGACAAGAGGGGCAATAGTATGTTCCTTTTTTTAAGGAATAATGCTGAGAGTTTCCTGCATTTCTGTTGTGCCAATGACAGAAATCATATGACTCTCCAGGTTGCTTCTGATTCAAGTGCTTTGTGGCATGTGGAAAAGAGAGAAGGGTGAGGCTTGAGGGTTCTTGCTTAACAACACAGCTCTGTTTACAAAGAAAAGGTGGAGGAGGTGGCAGTGGTGGAAAAGCTAGAGATAAGGAAGTGTATTGATTAAGAGAAGTAAGAGGAGGAAAAGGACAAGAAGAAAATAAGCTTCAGAGGCTCAGGTTTACTTTTATGTGAATATTTGCCAAGCCCTGAACCATGGCCTCAGAGAGAGAGAGAGTGGGACCTGGGGGTTGGCAGTGCCTACATGCATCCCCAATGGACCAATGGGGTCCAATGAATTAGGCAAGGAAGAAGGTGCCACTAAATAGGCAAGGAAGGAGGATGAGGGAGAATTACAGGCAAAGAGAGAAGAAGTGACATGGGGCTTGTGCAAAGTCTAGTAGGCTTTATTCTGGTCCCAAGTGGAGAAAAAGAGAGAGTTTAAATATGTGATACGGGCCTAATGTAGGCAGCTTGTTTATGTTGCCCTGGGAGGGAGAGCAGAGGGAGGAAGAATGGTTGTTCCTGCAGGCTCCAGTCCAGTCCTGGGTGGGAGAGAAGGAGGAGAAAGAGAACTGTACATGCACGTGGAATGGGGCTCACACAAGCACTGTACACAAATAGCTGCAAGGGGAAGGGGAAAAATAATCATCGGCCCATTCCCATTGGGGAGGGGAGAAGAGGGAAGGCATGAGAGAAAGAAAGGAAGGGGGGAGTGAGGTACAGGGTAAGTGTTGTCTGTGCACACTTGATCTGGATAGAATGGGGAGGACAACTGGTGCTAGCCCTGCAAGCCTCAAACCTCCTTGGGATGTAAGGATAAAATGGAAGTAAGATTCCTGTGTGTGATGCCTTGCTTTCATTGGGGAAAAGAAGAGAGATGAACATAACAAATAAACTCTCTCTCCATCCATGCCTTGCAGCGTTGTACCCATCCTATTCCTGTCACCTTTTCCTGTATCTAGTAGATTCAATAAAATGCAAGTTTTCCAGTAAAGGAAATAATGATCCAGTTGTAGTTGTGGGGAGGATGTTAACTTCCACCCTGTGTCTGTAGTAAAATTTTCCCCACTTTACAACCTTTTGTTTGTTATGTGCCTTTAAGTCAGAACTGACCTTAACAGGGCTTTGAAGGTAAGTGAGATACTTAAGTAGTGTTTTTATCAGTTCCACACCCCTAGTGAGCTTCCATGGCTGAGCAGGGATTCAGACCCAGGCTTGCTGAATCCTAGTCCATCACTGCAGGTGCTACCCCACACTAGGTATCTCAGCATAGAACTGTAAATGACTTCAAAAGGGGCAGGGAGAAAATTGAGCTCAACCTCCTGCCAAAGCAGGAAATGCATAGCTGACAGTTGGCCATCAAACCTGTGTTAAAACCTCTGAATAAATATGTGAAATACTGTATAACCCAGTACCTTCCAAGGCAATCTGTTCCTCTGCTGAATCCTTTTTATCATCTGGAAGTGAAGAATGTGCATAGAAATATAGTTTAAGAAATACACCAGGTGTTTCTTAAATCACAGTACCCATTCGTTGAGGTGGAAAAAAAAAGCAAATTGACAGGGCAAAACAAGTACAGTGGTACCTTGACTTACGAAATTAACCCATGTTGGAACGGCGTTCGTAAGTCGAAAAGTTCGTAAGTCGAAGCACCATTTCCCATTGAAATGCATGTGAATGGGATTAATCCATTCCAGCATTTCAAAAAAATACCAAAAATAAAAATATACAGAGCAAGTCCCATGCTGGGACTGCAAAGAAACAACAACAACAAAAAAGCACAAATCCAAAAACAAAACAACAGAACACAGCATACTTCTGTTTTCGGGCAAACCAATCACACATGTTCTAATATTCCTTTATGGCCATACTTTCTCCAAAGCAATTGTAGTATCTCCCTACTAATTTTATGTAGTTTGGTAGGACATAGGTGCCACCTATGGACTACTTTTAACATCATTTTTTAAAATTTTGCTGAAACTGTTTTGTATTACATTTTCCCCCCAAAAAGTTTTCTGGTATGTTAATGCTTAAATTTGTTTCTCAGTTTATCTTTGATCCTGTGCTACTACCATATTGCTTTTCCAGAATGCTTTTATAAATTAATGAAATTAGTCTTTTTCTCTTTTTATTATTCCTATCGATACAGTAATTTTCTATCTCTGTTAATGGTCTATTAGGTCCTGATTTCTTATACAGTTGAATTGCGACATTTCTTATCCAGATGAGTTGGTATTTCTGTGGTTTTTTCTTGTAACTGCCTAATTGTAATTGATTTGTTTGTTTGTTTGTTTGTTTATTTATTTATTTATTTATTTAATTTGATTTATACCCCGCCTATCTGGCCTATAAGGCCACTCTAGGCGGCTTGTATGTTTCCCTTGTACGTACATATCTTTTATTCTATAAATTCCTGTTTCCTCACAAAGATTGAACTGAAGATTTTTATCCTTAGATTTAAACTGTGGGTGTTCAGAACAAGGGCATAAGGGGAAAGAATTTTCATATTTCTTCTCCATATTCTCAGTGATTCTATAGTAAAAGGGTTTTGTAACTGAGTCCCATTTCTCGGCAACCTACATGTATATAAATGTAGCTTAATTGGAGTTGCTTTACCTTCCTCTTCCATTTGAACCCATTCAGGAGTTCCCTTTTCCTTTAAAAAGTTAATTACGTGTACTATTTGAAAAGCTCCATAGTATTTTATTAAATGTGGTATTGCTAATCCTCCTTTTATACTTGGTTGATATTTTACGAATTTTATGAATCTTATTGTTCTTCCTTCTCCTGCAATATATTTTTCATTTTTTATTTTTATTATTTGCCATAGTTTTACCTTTTTCATTGCTGGTTATAAGAGTATGTTTTGAAACAAAAATAATAATTTTGGTAAAATATAGGCTTTTATTGTCACTATTCTACCTAATAGTGATAAATTTAGTTTTTTTGGCTTCTTTATTTTCCCCTTATAGTTGCAAATATTGCCTCAATTCCTATACAATACTGTAGTTGATTTATGCTTTGTGTTAACCAGATCCTTAAATATCTCTTAAATATCTAAAACTAGAATAACATTGTTACAGCCAGCTATGATGTCTCCTGTCCTTCAAGGTTTTGGAGGGAGTTTAACATCCAATAGTGGGAGGAAGGCGGGACATCAGTGGGTGGAGCTGGGATGGATATATATTGGGGAAAGTGTGTCATGAAGGGGTTCTGTTTTAAGTTCTGCTGGAGCAGTTCTGTATCGAGTTCTGTGTGAGCTCTGTGTTCTGTAGGAACAAACATTTAGAGTCTGTTTATGCTAGTGCCTTGATTTAAATAGTCTCTTGTTTTATTTGTTTACCAATCCAAGTGTGTACCAATCAATAAATTTTAGTTCTTTTGTTTTTGAAATCCATTCCTGTCTGTGTGACTCATTATAGGGAATGGTTGGTGGCAGTCTACCTGAAGTGTGAGAGAGTGTTGATGTAGTGTAACAGGCCTCCTTGGTGAAATAGAGAAGGAGGTTGTTATATGATAAAGTGGTGCCAGCGTTGTGGGATTCGAAAAGATCCAGTGAAGCCTTGGCTGTGTTGTGCCCAGAGCAGGGGTTTTAGTCAGGGAAGTCTGAGTGAAGGTGTGGGTTACCTTCTAGGACGTGTCTCACGGGGAGAACGTCTAGTAGAGGCGCGCTGAAACTCAGACTGGGGACTAAAGATAGGGAAGCTCTGAGGAGACCTTTTGGCAGGAAAAGCGTCCCAAAAGGGCAGAGGCTGTGGTGTGGCTGGCCTGTCCTGAGTTTGTGTAACTCTGAGGGGGCAGAGCAGAAGCCAGGAGACAGCTACGCTGAGGGAACTTTCCATTTTGGACAGCAAGCCTAAAAAAGAGAGGCAGAGCTGTATATTTTACGATTGGTACCACAGACAGAGAAAAAGAGATTTTACTCTGTTTATTAAGAGGCCTAGCTGGAGGCTGAAGCCTGGCAACAGTAGCTAGCTTGCCAGTGCTGGTAGAGCAGTAACTGTAGAACAGACCCACTGACAGGAAAAAAAGTGTACCTTTTAAAATCAAGGCCTGTAAGTTGGAACAGAAGCCTGAGGGAAAATTATGCCTCTAACCCGCAGTCAGGTTGTGGAAATGGGGGACCAGGAAGACCCAACACTAGTGGATAATGGGTCTGAGGATGATTTTGGCTCTGTGCAAGGGGATATTGGTGGTGAACAGACAGCAGAATATAGGAAAATGCACTTAGCGTATCAACATGAACTTAGGATGAGGGAATTAGACTTAAGGGAAAGAGAGAGTCAGAGACAAGTGGAGGAGAGAGAGAGAGAGAGAGAGAAAGGCAAAGACAAATAGAGAGTGAGAAAATTGCTCTGGAAAAAGAAAAGATGGCATATGAGATCAGAAAACTTGAGTTGTTGAATCGAAATAACAATAATAACTTGAGTCCAGATGGTTCTGAGGGACGCCTGTCAAAGGCTGACCTGAAGAAATTCCCAGTCTATAAAAAGGGAGATTATCCTGAGGTTTTCTTTTCTCTGCTGGATAGAACATTTATAGATTTCTCCGTGGAAGAGTCGGAAAAAATGACCATTGTGAGGTCACTAATTAGTGGTAGCCTGGTGGAAGTCTATGCTGAGATGCCAGTCGAATTATTAAAAAATTACCCAGAATTTAAAAAGCTTGTGTTTGCCCGTCATGGCATCAACTCTGAACAGCTGAGACAGAAGTTCAGATCTCTCACCAGGAAACTTGATGAAACCTTTACACAGTTGGGTGCCAACTTGGTTAGATATTTGGATAAATGGTTGCCTCAGGAGGGGGTAGAGACATACCAGCAATTGAAGGATCTTTTAGCTTTAGAACAGTTTTATTCTATCCTACATGGGGACTTAAAATTTCACGTTAAAGAAAAGAGGCCTAAAACACTGAAGGAAGCCTCAGAAATTGCTGATTTTATAACCCAGATCAGAAAGCCCATATATTCTGAGGGAAAATATGGGAAGAAGGCAGGGGAAAGTTATGGTAGATTCTCTCAGGGACAGGTTAAGCGCCAGCAGGGTGGAGGTGGCCATGTTGAAGGGAAGTCCTCTGAACAAAAGCAGCAGAGATCTCAAGTTTTGGAGGGAAAAGTAAAATTTGATGATAAATATGCTGTGAATAACCGAAAATGTTATTTTTGCCAAGAAAAGGGGCATGTAATCTCAAACTGTGATAAACTAAAATACATAAAGGGAAATTTGCCTCAAAATTTGAGTGGAAATAAGCCAAAAGCTGTGTATTGTGTACAAAGGGATAAGGGAGCTTCTCCTCTGAAAGAGACTGTTGCCATAGCATCCCCAGCAAAACTTGATACATCCGCTGAGGGCTGCTCTGAGGAAGATGGCCCCCTAGCTGAAATCAAACATTGTCTTCTGGTTAGGACTAATTCCCAACTTTTTGAGACAGCTGGAGATCAGATTGGGATTTTAGATCATGAATATCTGGCCTTAAGGGACACCTGTTCTCACGTGACTTTGTGTCATCCGGATATTATTCCTACGGAGTGTATACTCCCCCATGGAACCCTGAAGATTAAAGGTATAGGAGAAGAGTTGATTACCCTGCCAATGGCTGAAATATTAGTGCGTTATAAAGGCTGGACGGGTAATTGGCGGGTCAGAATTTCATCGGAGGTGCCGGCAGCCGTGCTCGTGGGGACTGACCTGGCTGAACATGTTAAGAGGGTGTTAGTTCTTACACGTTCCCAAGACACCACAGAGACAGACAGGGGAGTTGCTGAGGTGAATGAGGAGAAAGCAAATGAGGGTAGACAAGGGGCAGCAGCAGTTACAATTGATTTGCCCAAGAGCAGTACCTTTTCAAATGAACAGAAAGAAGATATTACACTTAAAAATTGCTTTGAGAAGGTGACAGAAGCACAGTTATCACCTGAAACTCCAGAGAGGTTCCACATCAAACAGGGAATATTGTACATGGAGACACTGATGAATATCTCAAAAGGGGGAGATGGGATTAGAAGACAGATAGTGGTGCCAGCAAAATATCACCAGATGATCTTGGAGAGGGGACACGCTGACATATTTGCTGCACACTTAGGAGTAAACAAGACTAAGCATAGGATCATACAGAATTTTTATTGGCCTGAAATAGGGAAGCAAATTAAAGAGTTCTGCAGAAGATGCGATGTTTGTCAGAGACAGGGAAATAACCGCGACAGAACCAAAGCAAAGTTATGCCCTTTACCCGTGATCTCAACTCCATTTAAGTGCATAGGTGTGGACATTGTAGGGCCATTGCCCAAGGCCACAAAGAGGGGGAACAGATTTATTCTCACTATTGTGGACCATGCCACGAGGTATCCAGAAGCTATTCCCTTGAGTAACATAGAGACCAACACAGTAGCTGATGCCCTAGTAAATTATATGTCAAGGATGGGATTTGCTTCAGAAATAATTACAGATTTAGGAACAACGTTTACCTCAAAGCTCATGAAACGTCTATGGCAAATCTGTGGGGTCAGGCATACAGAAACCACCGCCTATCATCCGCAAAGTAATGGGTTAACTGAAAAGTTTAATGGGACCCTGATGAGAATGATCAGGGCTTACTTAGCAGAGAATCCAAACAATTGGGATCAGAAATTGCAGTCACTGTTATTCGCGTACAGATCTGTACCCCAAGCCAGTACTGGTTTTAGCCCATTTGAACTTCTGTTTGGGAGGAAAGTGAAGGGACCACTTGAGTTAATCAAACAGAATTGGGAACAGATCATAGAGGATGATTCCCAGGATGTAGTTATCTACATAGACACGCTGATGAAAGACCTGGTTAAAGGGTTTTGGCAGGTGAAGATTGATCCTAGGGATCAAGAGAAGACCGCTTTTTGCAGCCCTTTTGGTTTGTTTGAGTTCCGTGTCCTTAGTTTTGGCCTCAGGAATTCACCAGCTACATTCCAAAGGCTGATGGACCAAACCTTAGAAGGGCTTAGCGAGTTTACAGTAGCCTATATCGATGACATAGGGGTCTTCAGCAACACCTGGGAAGATCACCTAAGACACCTAGAAGTAGTACTGCAGAGGTTAGGTGCAGTAGGGCTGACAGTGAAAGCAAACAAGTGCCAGCTGGGTAGCCCAGAGATCAAGTATTTGGGTCATGTTGTAGGGGGAGGAGTAATCAAGCCCCTAGAAGCAAAGGTAGAGGCTATACGTGATTGGCCTAGACCCAATACAAAGAAAAGAGTCAGATCATTCCTTGGTCTGATAGGCTACTATAGGAAATTTATTCCTAGGTTCAGCGAGATGGCGGCACCGCTGACTGAGCTGACGAGGAAGAAAACCGATGACCGCATCCCGTGGACCAGCGACTGTGAGGAGGTGTTCCAGAAGTTGAAGGAGGCGCTAATCAACCATCCAGTGCTGCGTGCTCCAGACTTCGACCGGGAGTTCATCGTGTACACCGACGCATCCAGTGCCGGGGTAGGAGCTGTCTTGTGCCAAGCAGATGACATCGGAGACCATCATCCAGTGTCCTACCTTAGCAAAAGGCTGCAGAAAGGAGAGAGACACTTGGCGTGGAAAAGGAGTGTCTTGCGATTGTTTTTGCAGTTCGGAAATTATCGCCTTACATCTGGGGAAGACATTTTGTTCTTTGCACTGATCACTCCCCACTGAGTTGGTTAAAGACAATGAAAACCCACAACAGCAAACTGATGAGGTGGGCTCTGATGTTGCAGGAGTTCGACTTTGAGGTTAAGGTCGTCAAAGGGACAGCGAACTGTGTGGCTGACGCCTTATCCCGAAGACCAGAAGAATGAAGACACCGGATGGACAATGGACTGTGCAACTTGGCAAAAATGGTTGAAATGTTTCTAAACATGTGTTGTTTAAAATGTTGTTATGTGTTTGCATATGAAATGAATAACTTAAATATAGGTTGCATAGTCTAGGTAAGTGAATTGAAATAGAGGTAAGCTGGTAATGTGTTTTTTATGTTTTGTAATAATAAGTGATTTATGGAAGTAAGTATGTTTGTATTGCAATGTTAACCTGTTGATTTTGCTCCTGGTTGTTTTTGGGAGAAAAGCAATTTAGCTTTCCCCTGCAAAAACAACATATAAGGGGGGAGGTGTTACAGCCAGCTATGATGTCTCCTGTCCTTCAAGGTTTTGGAGGGAGTTTAACATCCAATAGTGGGAGGAAGGCGGGACATCAGTGGGTGGAGCTGGGATGGATATATATTGGGGAAAGTGTGTCATGAAGGGGTTCTGTTTTAAGTTCTGCTGGAGCAGTTCTGTATCGAGTTCTGTATCGAGTTCTGTGTGAGCTCTGTGTTCTGTAGGAACAAACATTTAGAGTCTGTTTATGCTAGTGCCTTGATTTAAATAGTCTCTTGTTTTATTTGTTTACCAATCCAAGTGTGTACCAATCAATAAATTTTAGTTCTTTTGTTTTTGAAATCCATTCCTGTCTGTGTGACTCATTATAGGCAATGGTTGGTGGCAGTCTACCTGAAGTGTGAGAGAGTGTTGATGTAGTGTAACAGGCCTCCTTGGTGAAATAGAGAAGGAGGTTGTTATAAACATAAATCTAAATTTGACATTATGTTAATTTTCTTTTGTTCTACTATAGGAATGTTTATACATAATTAATTTTTAGTCCTGTGTGCTGATTAACATATTTTTCTTTGTATAAAACAACACTTTTTCTTAAATAATTACACAAAAAATTGAGGATTGTTTTATATACGGAAGGCAGCTGCTTTTCCCTGCCATTTGCAAAGCTACGGGGCTTAGCAAAAAAGAAGGGAAGTCTCCCTTCTCATAAAGCAGCCGTGAAAGGACTGCATGATCACAGCCCTTTGATCCTGAAGCCCTTTCATGGCTGCTTTGAAACCCTCTATGAGGGTTTGTTTTAGGGATGTGATTAGACACTTCATATTATTTTGTAAGTCTCTTCTTAATTGTTTAATAAGCAGCTTCATCTCATCATTAGTTTCTTTCTATCCCTTTCACTTTTTCTTACCAGACTCCTCCAGTGTCCCAGTGGTGACTTCCAGTGTATTTACTTTTCGAAACTTCTTTGGTTTCCCCATATCTATCCAGGTCAAAATGTTTCCCTTTTCTATTTACTATAATCACACTTATCTCAATCTTCTTTTCTCAAGGCTAAATATGCCCAGTTCTTTCAGTCTTTCTTCATAGGGTTTAGTTTCCAGCCCCCTGATCTTCCTTATTGCCCTCCTCTGAAGTTGTTCCGGTTTGTCACCGTCCTTCTCGAAGTGTGGTATCTAGAATTGGTCACAGGATACAAATTGAGGTCTGACCAGTGCCAAATAGAAGGGAACCAGTACCTCAAAGGATTTTGAGACTATACTTTTGTTAATCTAGCCTAAAATAACATAGGCCTTTGGAATCTGAATATTTGTTTGTGCTGTTGTCTGTATTCTGAATGCTTGAAATTTCTTAGATGCTGTCAGAATCAAACTTGCCAAAATAATCTGCATTTTAATTTTCCCTTTTGTTGTCTCAGGTAGTGAAACCCTGCTTCCTTCCAGTCAACCATCCATTAGTAAGTATGTTTCAAAATAATACTCCTTCCACTGTATGATATCATATGTGGATTAAGGCACAAATATGCAGAACCTCTCAACCCAGCAGCCACTATGAAGATACACACATAGCTCTGCCAATGCTCATTAGAGTTCAGTCAAGAATCTCTAGATCTTGTTGTTTGCAGCAGTGTCCATTAGTGTAGCTGAAACCACCGTTAGCTCAGTAAGACACTTTCCATAGTGTAGACCTTTCATGTGGCTGCCTGGCAATCTGTACTGGCCCTTGGATCAAATGGGACAAGACCGCTGGAAAATCTCTTTGTTACTTTTCCCAAGTTAGCTCAGTCTTGGAGCACATGAAATGACTCGATAAGCTTCCATGTAATGTGTTGCACAGATGATCCTCTGATTAGATATCCAGGTCCATAAAGTATGCTCTATGCATACATAATTTTAGAAGAAAATTGTAGAGTTTGGGTTAACCCCCTTCCATGCCACTAAAATGTGGCAATGCACTAATTTGGCTCTAGGCCCTGCCCCCCCCCCCGCCAAAAAAAGGTCTTGAAGGCCACTTTTGTGTTATGTGCTTAACACACCTTTGTTACTGCTGGCAAGTAAATAGTCCCTGGCAGACTGTAACAGAGGGAAAAAGTCATGGTCTTTCACAGACATTCACAGATGTACAGTCATTAAGCAGATACTGTAATCTTCAACTAATCTGTATGATGAATCCATAACTGCATTGAAGGGTGCCAGACCTAATTCCTGGCCATTAACCTGTCTCTAATGTATTAGTCAGTTAACCAGAGACAATGAGATCCAATATATGTTTGTTTATCTGATAGCCCAGAAATCAAAAACCAATAGGATGAGACGTTTATTGTTTATTGGGATGGAAGGGAAGTTCCAGTGAGTCCCGCTGCTTGCTTCTAGGCTGCAGAGATTTTTTAATCTTCAGGTTTCCCAAAATCATGCTCCCCCTGAGTGAACATTATCAAGGGCGTTCCTCTAACACAAGGAACCACAGCCACGGCCAAAACCGCATCCAGTGTGGGGGCATTTTCAGCAGTATTCTGTCATTTTCAGCTGTCTCGTCAGCTAATCTATTCCATTCCCTGATACTAGGATCTTCCTCCTTTCCGTGTCTTAATCCCTCTGTTTTGTCAGAGCCCTCCAAAGGTATAGAGCACTTCAAATGCACAACAGGAGTCTGTATATATGTGAACTCTCTGGCCCTTAGCCAAACACAGGGCATGGGTCAAAGCTACCAATTCAGCTTGTTGGGCTGAGGTATAGGGTGCCAAAGGCAAAACCTTTACCGGGGCTAGGATAGTTACCAGTTACCACAGCATAGGCAGCCTTTTGCAAAATTACATGGGGAGTAGGGAGTAGGGTTGCTGGATTAAGACGCGTGCTTGTAACTAGCCAGAGTTCCAGGCTGTCTAAAAGCAATGCTTGAGATCTACTCAGCAAAGTATTTGAAAACCAGAGCCTTCCCTTTTGCTCCAACACAGTGGCCGCCACTGCTTGCAAATGCAAAGGCTTGCCTTTTGTCACTGTGTCCAGCAACTTCGACAGATAGGCAACTGACCTTTACCAGCTGCCAGTCCTCTGAGCCAGAACCCCAGCCTAGTGCCATTCCATCCTGCTCGTGCACAAACAGCTCAAATGGCTGTTCAGGATCTGGCCACCCCAGTGTTGGAGCATAGAGCAGCTGTTGTTTCATCAGTGTGAAAACCTTTTTTTATGCTCGGGGTGTTCTCCACCCTCTCTTTCCTGAACCCTTTAACACCTCATATAGAGGGCAAGCCAGAACAGAGAAATTTGTTATCCATATGATACAGAATCCCGCTATGCCTAAGAAGGTACACCATCCCCTTTTGTTATCTGGCAGGGGGACCTTACAAATGGTATTCTTGCTATCGTGTGTTAGGTGTCTCTGCCCTATAGAAATCAAGAACTCCAGGTGGCTTACCTCTGCCTTTGCAACTTGAGCCTTCTCCTTGGAGACCCTGAATCCCTCATACCCCAAGAAATTGAGGCATCTACATCCTGTATGATCCTGCATGGTTCTGTGGGATTCCATATGAAAAAAAATTCCTAGCACCTCCCCAAATGAGGTCAGTGAAATTTTTTTTTCCAGCCCTGTGGCAAGACCTGCCAGGAATACCTGCCCAAGGGGACATCCCTGTTGCCAGGGAACTCCTCTCAAACAAAAATGTGCCAAGAGTTATAAGCCAAGGGAATGGTGAAAAATGCGTCCTTTAAAGCTAAACTGCTAAAATATGCATGAGTGCCAGGGATCAGGGTGACCAAGGTATAGGGCAGTGATGGCAAACCTTTTTGAGCCTGAGTGCCCAAACTACAACACAAAACTGACTTATTGCATTCATAATGCCAACACCGAAATAAATCCTGAATACTGAGGCACTATCACTACTTCTGAGGTGAAAATGATGGAGCTGAGGTTGTCTTATTTGGGCACATCATGAGAAGACAGGATTCCCTGGGGGAAAAAACATTAATGCTGGGAAAGGTGGAAGGCAGCAGGAAAAGAGGAAAAACAAACACGAGATGTCCAGACTCCCTAAACTCCTTGAGTTTACAAGACCTGAGCAGGGCAGTTGAGGACAGATTGTTTTGGAGATTGGTCATTCATAGGGTTGCTATAAGTCAGAGGCAACCTGACAACACACAACAATAACAAAAAGATTCTTGCAGTACTTTTACAGTTTTCTTTAGGACACCAACACCTCAGTTTTTTGGGTAATCTGAAGCTGGAAATTAGAGTGTAAGTTTCTCTAAGTAAGTCTACACTCTAAAAGACTTTTTGTTTAAAACACCCAATAACTGAAGCTTCTGGGCAGCTTGCAAGAGTGAAAAAAATACACACACACACACCACACCCCCCCCCCACACACAAGTGCTTAGGGCTCAGCGGTGGGGGAGAAACTGAGGCGGGGTCCTCTCCCTTTTCATTTAGGCTGCCCATTTAGCAATGGATCATAGCAATTTCTGAGGGGAGAAAAGAGGAGCAACTCTTAGTTGCTCAAAAAGGCTTCATTTTCAAAAGCTTTCCCTTGACACCACAGAAGCTCCTGACTTTCCAGAGTCTTGCAGGTGTGTGTGCTGCCAGAAAAGAGAAACAGCTGTCCCTGTGTATGTTATTCATTTCCCTTCTCTCAGCCGCTTTTACTGAACAATAGGGAGGGAGTGGTTTCAAAATAAGATTCTTTTCAGAATCAGTTACAGCAAAACCTGTGAAAATAAGTAGTTTTCTTGCACCCCAATGGATTGCGTGGGTACGTCCTGGGTTGGGACAGAGTTTTCCAACTGCCTCAGGGGAAAAAGCAGGTGCAGTATGCTATAAGTGGCCCCTGTGTCCACACAAAATAATGAATATGGTTATCCCCCAATATTCATTCCCCAAAGAGGCTCGGGGTTGGAAAAAGGGGTTTGCCTCCAGGAATTAGTCAGTCCTCACGTTCTCTATTTCTTTCTGTCTCTATGTAAATCCAGCAAATATAATCCGTCCCTTCTTCCCTGCTCCCTCGGTCTCTACCTGTAGGTGTTGTTTCTTGTGTCCCATCCTCTTTCTCTTTCTTCCCATTCCTTCCAGAACTGGCCATGTGCATCCTAACTAAGACCTCTTTCTCCACTTCACTGCATAAATTCAGTATCAAAATTCTCCTTCCTCTTTCCTAATCTCTCTGTCTCCCTTGGGTACTGGTTTATCAATTCTCCCTCTACCCACTGTAGCTCTTCAGGCTCTCTGTGTCTTCTATCTCCTTCCACTGTTTCTCTCCTTCTCTTGCACTGATCTTTTCCTCCTCTGCTTGTTCCAACAATACCTCTACTGCCTGTCATCCTCCCATCTTGCTACACTTTCCTTGCTCCATTTCTCTGCCTCCTCCTGCTGCTGCAGCATGATGCTACGCCCCACATCAGGCCAGCATGGGCAGAGGCATCAGCATGGCTCGCATGCCCGCAGCGAGAGCTCTGCGTGCCACTTGTGGTACGTGTGCCATAGGTTCATCATTGCTGGTTTAGACAATAGTCAGGGAAGTGATTGATCTCTTCCTGAAAAAAATTGCAAGCCACCATTCTGGCCATCTGAGAAGGTGAATCAATGATTTCTTCCCCTTTGACTCATATGGTGGAGATGCTTCCTTCTATATAGAAATAGGGAGTGCAGGGGTTCTCTTTGGGGTTAGGAAACTCGCAGTGAGAGGCGGCAGTACTGCCTCCTCCTGAGGTTGCTGAATAGGGGAGAGAGGAAAGTCATCTCCCTCGACAATCTTGGCTTTTTCACAGATTACTGGGTAAATGGCTAAAGATGGAGAGATTGGACGGAGGGGGGAACTAGAGGGGATGATTGCTGATTGTCTTTTACCTGGGAACTCCAGGCTTTTGGGCAAGCTGGTCTTGTTGCAGGCAGCCACCAAATCTCATTGTTTAGAGAGATTCAGGAAGAGGGAGGCAAAAAACAATTCTTCAGTTTTGGAATTAGATTCTAGGTATTTCATTGTGTAAAAAATAGTCACAAACCTCTGCAGAAGGCTAGTGAGGTAAAAATGTTTTTTTTTAATTAACAACTTGGGATAAGGTAAGGGATACAGAAGGTAAAGGGGGTTATGGGGGGAGAAAAAAGGAGGGGGAAAACACAAAATGTACTGACATAAGTATCTGTAAATAATATCAAGGGATTCAGTTTGTTTCTAATCTGATATGATTGATCAGTCTTTTGTTTTTAACAGAAGAAAAATTATGGTTGGAAAGCTGCATGTTATGTTTCTTTCAAATTACTAATTATAATATTTGGAATGTGAACTGTTTTTTTTCTGTGTGGATAATAAAAACCACAAGAAAATTCCATACATAACTGCCTACACTGAGTATTTCAGCATTTTAAAAAATGTGAGCAATTACTTTAAAAAGACTTTTTTTAAAAGTGGATTTTATAAAAGCTCATGTGGCCTCAGTGATCTGTTTGTGGGTGTGAGAGAAATCCACATATTTGCAGGATAATTGGTATACGTTATTGGTATAGCTTCTGAGCCCCAGTGGCTGAACCAACACTTGCTGGTGTTTCTTTTCCAGAACCACCTTCATTGTGTAGGATTTTACCCCGCATAAGTTGGACTAAATCAAGATTATGATTTAGGGTATAAAACCTATTCAGTCTCAAAGGGATCCACTGACAATTTGGGGATCAGGGACCGCACATGTAGACACACCATTGTGTGTTTGTACATGTCTGTTTGTATACATAACATTCATGGCTATACATTAAAATCCCCTCTCCTGTCTCAGTGGAAATCCATCTCTTCCTCTACTGACAAAAAAGCAATCAATACTAGGATCCCTTGGGAATGAATATACAGCTCCCATTCCTTCCCAGTTATTCTGAAACAGATTCTGCTTTTTTTTTTTTTTTTTGCTGCTTGCAATAGCAGGGAAAGAATATTCTATATGAATTTCAGAAATTACTGAGGAGAGAACATTGATAGCAGTGGGTGGGGGGGTGCTCATGGAGGCACACTTCAAGGGCTATACATTGTGTAGCCTGCTGCAAAATTCTGTTAAGCTTTATCCTGCATGTTGGTCTGTTGCCTTGGGGTTGATACATATGAGTGTCTCTCATATGAGTGTCTCTCATATGGATTTTAAGGGATTTCATTTGGTCACCGCTTCCAGTCCCCTGCATGGGAGCAATTTTAATGTTATGCAGGTAATTTAGCTTATGCAGTCATCAAATGAACTTTTTACATGACTATATCAGTTGTAAATCAGATGAAATGCAGACATGGTTTCATACTGTGGAAATAATTTGCAGTTCCTGTTCAGTGCTTAGTTTTGTTTGAGGCATGCTGTGTGGTAGACTTTTGCGGGTGAACTTTTGCAAAAGTAATGCATAGAGCAGAGATTTCCCCACTAGTAATTGGAGCTCCCCCACCCCTGTGACTTAAAATAGAAGACACACAGTGTTATGCCTCAAAAGATACAAGTCATTTTTGGTTTTGTTTTGTTAAATAGTGTGTTTTTTTACTGCCCATTGTGGTGACTTCCTCCCAACCAAACTCTACTGAATTTCTTATGGTTCATCAGTGTATTTTGGCACACAGTTTGGAAGAAGGGTTGTATTTGACCTCCGAGTAGGTGGGTTGTATTTGATCTCTAGGTAGGTGGGACTCGTCAGCCTTGGAAGGAAGCCCATCTAGGAGAAGGAAAACTCCGACTTCAAGCCTCCACTGCCTTGTGGCTATAGCCACCAATGGAAAAGGCTTCAGGAGTTAACCTTGAGGCAAATCCGGAGCTGGAGTCCCAGAGGCAGTTCATGTCATTATGGCAACTCCTGTGATGTCGCTGGAACAAATTGTATTGGCTCTTGCCTTTCCATTGGACTATTTCAGCTATTTGGAGAGGGTGGATTTGCTGCTTGAGTAACAGCGTATCCTCTATATTATTTTATCCAGGTTTGGAGAGGGCACTCTCCAAATCCTCCATACAGAGCACATTACCATAGTCTCTCGAGACTGAAGGATGCCATTCCATGCATTTGACCTTCTGCCTCTTCCCAAACTTATGATGCTGTGCAGCCTTATGGTGATGTCACTTCCCAGCTTTTGTTATTTTTTGAATATGGGCATAAGTCACAATAGACTTATATAAAGGACTTAAATGTATCTTGTGATATGGGAATGTAGGTAACATTTAAATAGACAGGTGTTTCTACGTTCAATGCAGATATAGGGATTGACAAGGAAATGGTTTTGCTTTTGTAGATTATAGGGTTATTTAAACATCATTCACTGTTGTCTATGATATGGGAGGTTTTTATCATTTAAACTCTATGTTGAACTTAAGTTTTTAACAGTATGAATTTTCTTTGATAGATGAGATGTTGACCCTTTGATTGAATGACCTTTGATTGAATGAGCTGAAATGACTGCTTCTTTTATTTTGAAAGTTTTTGACATTTGACTGCTTTTGAATGGAACCTGCATTTGGTCTCTTACTTAAAAACATTACCTGGCTATTCAATTATGTTGAAGTAGTTCTACCCTGTCTTGGGCAAAGGCTGGCACTCCTAACCTTAGGCAAACATTGTATTAGTGTGTCATGCACGCACCTATAATTTACAAGCTTGTACTCAAAGCTTTGAAGTTCTCAGTGTCATTTCTTCTAGACTGCCAGAATGTTAGAAGAAAACAATTCATTTCTGATTTCTTTTTAAAGTTATGATGAACTGATTTGGTTGCTTACTGCTCTAATTAATCAACTTGGAACTGCTCCCCCCCCCCCAGAAGAATTATCAAGTAAGTTTCCAGGCTAGTTTTTTATTTTGCAGTATCAGATGAAGTTAATTTGGAGATGTGAAATAGATAATAGAAGCTTGTTTGGTGATTTCTGTATATATGTGTGCTTCCTGTAGTTTTGTATTGACAGCATTTTGAAGATGGCCAGGTCATTCATTTTATAGATTTCATTTTTATACTCTTGTTTTAGAAAAACAGTAATTTCAGTGGCTAGTTAGCACTATTCGTAGTGAAAAGGCAGAACAGAAATTTATAAATAAACAGAATTTATTGTGCAGTTTATAGATTGCAATATACATGGACAATGTTTGTCGTAGACATAGATTGTATATAAATTAATGGCTGTAATAATACAGTGTTGAATTTAAGAGTGGGAAGATCTGGATTTGAATTTATACCGAACCATGAAGCTATGTGAGTGAATTTGCACTTTTTCAGTGTGACTCCATCTCACCAAGTTGTCTCTGAAAATAAAATTGAGTTATCTTATCTTCAATCTCCTTGAGCTCTTGGGAAGGCATGTGGGAGACCAACATGAAAAATGAAAAAAAAAAAATCTATGCCTATGTTCTGTTGAAATGTGATTCAGGTGATTATCATTGTTCAACCAAAAGTCATTACAAACATGAAAGGCAAAAGTTTCAATGAATTGTGTCTTTGATTAGTTTTTAATCAAATTTGCACACTCCATTTAAAATCAAATCAACAGATCACTATGATATTTACAGATTACTGTGGCATTTGCTTTTTTACTTAGAGATAGGCACACTTTATTTTTGGCACAATTGTGGTTATAGTTACTTTGTGGCTAATGAATTTATCAAGACAGCTTTGAAGACATTGTAATTTCACTTAATCAGTTACATACATTAGGGTTCTCAGTTTTGTTGATGCCTAAGTATTTGCAAAAGATCAGGCATTATAGAAGTGAATGGTAAACAACATAGTTTTTACAGCCCACTTACACACAGATGGCTTGCCTAGTTTCTTAAGCTGCTGTTCTGAACACTTACCATACACTTCTTATGACTAAAAGCGTGCTACGTAGACTAAGAAGGACTTCTACATATATGCGCCTAGCAATGTAGTGTTAAAATATTCCCGACATTTAGAAAGCATGGTTTGAAAGGGCAGGGCTGTGTAATGAACTTATATTTCAAACTTACCCTTTTAAAATAAATCAGTGGCATGGCAAATGTGCTGAAAGCTGGAGCTGTTTCGTGTCTTTCCGTAGAATAAGTATGGTTTTTAAAAAATAGTTTTTAATCAAAATATATACATAAGTCATGTTACACAGTATTTTAGTATGGAGCCCAACATGCCAGCCAGTCAGCCATGCCTTTTTCTGGTATATTTAACTTAATTTTGGTCTCCCAATATTCAGTTCTTCGCGGCCTCTTATATATTCACACAGTGGCTGTTCTGCGCCTGTGCAGATGATCCTTTGGAATGTTCCAGAGTCTTAAGCCTCATGTTTACAGACTGTATAAAGTGAGCCCTGCCTCTGCACCCTAGTGCCTTTCTTTCCCCTGTGAGAGAAAGGTGTCCTCAGTTTGCTCCGGAGCCTTTCTACTCTCTCATAGTAGATTCTTGGGGGTTTTCTCCCCTTCCTCTTGTTCCTTTCTCTTGATAGTTTTTAGAGAAGTGGGAAAGGGAGAAAGAGGGAAGCTTGCTCTTAGATTTTTTGCTTTCACACACTTTCCTTCCCACTCCCCCCTCGCTCCCCACCCTCCCCTATTTTCCTCTGCCCTCCGAGGTTATTTTCATTTTTATGGCCTCCTTGGCTTTGATGAAGCTTTGCTCTGGCTGTGGCTCTAAAATTCTGCAGTCAGTGTTTATTATTTGGGTGAAGAGTATCTCATCCAGTCCTGCTAGATTTGCAGAGGCTTTACCAAATGGACCTAAAATACATACAATCCAAGCTGTGATCTCACCTTTGGGAGTGATCCTCAGCTTTTCTGCCTCATTATCTGCCATTCCACAAAAACTCTTATGGCAGGGTTGGAAAAGCAGCATCTTCATCTGAGGCAAGTATTCAATCTTCAAAGTCCAAAGCTCCCTTGAAATCAAAACCTCTGGAATTGAAGACTGTTCTGCCAAGTAAGAAACAGGAAACTCCCTGAAATCGATTGTGACAAGCCTCTTGCCCCTGCCCCCCAAAGTGATGAAAATGCCCACTCCTGCATTCCATACTGTGGACTTTCTTTCTTGAACAGTTTGACCTCATCACTGTGGGCTCTGTGCTGGAGGGAGAACTGTCTAGCTCCTCAATACACAGCATGCTGTTATCATCCCCTAGGCTGCTGACTCAGAGATCATCACCACATCATGGATGCTCCTCCCACTCCCCTGATGCTGGGGAGGATGCACAGGGGCTTCGTTGGGCTTGCCCCCTCAATCTCAAAGGTGATCCACAATCTGATGGATCTCCTGACCCAGTGTGAAATTGATGTGGTTTCTGTCCAGCCTTTGCAATCAGGAGACATACCTCCCTTTCAGCATGGGCCCTTAGTCTCCCTATGTTGAGATCACGGTGTTCCTCAAAACACAGGGCATTGTGGCCTCAGACAGTCAGTTTCGAGATCTTTCCATTCTTGCTCATGGTCCCCTTGATAACAGTCCCAGTATCACTCTCCATAACCGGACCTTAGTCACAGGATGGGCTACCTCTGTACTCAGTTCCTTTGCTCTCCTGACTACTTCTATAGAAATAGGGACTGGTGTTCACCCCCTTAAAGATATAGACAATATCACTGGCCTGCACTCTGTTCCCGATATTGAGACTATGCAAGCCCACCTTCACAACCTTGCTACTAGAGATGAGGGTAAGGTAAAGGTAAAAGTTCCCCTTGACATTTCACCCAGTCATGTCCGACTCTAGAGGGAGCCAGCGTTTGTCTGTAGACAGTTTCTGTGGTCACATGGCCAGCGCGACTAGACAAGGAATGGCGTTACCTTCCCACCATGGTGGTACCTATTTATCTACTTGCAATTATACATGCTTTCAAACTGCTAGGTTGGCAGGAGCTGGGACAAGCGATGGGAGCTCACTCCGTCGTGTGGATTTGATCTTATGACTGCTGGTCTTCCGACCTTGCAGCACAGATGCTTCAGTGGTTTAACCCGCAGCGCCACCACGTCCCATCAGAGATGGAGGTATTCGTATACAAATATGAATATCCCAGCACAGCTGGATTTAATGAGAGACTGGCTCCTGCGGCTGGCCTGTCCACTCATGTGTCTGGCGGCGGCAGCAGCCTCGTTCATCCTTCCAATTGCTCCTGGAATTCCGCTCTCTTCCTGCTCAACTGGCTACTCCAGGCAGTGGGAGGGAGGACTGGTCTTGCTGCATGGCTGCTGATTCACTAGCAGAGCAAGAAGAGTGCGGAGCTCTGGGAGCGATTAGAAGGATGAGCGAGGCTGCCGCCACCAGTCGATGCATGTGTGGACATGGCAGCAGCAGGGGCTGACCCCTCGTTAAGTCCAGCTGCATGGGGATATTTCTATATGAATACGAATACCTCCCTCTCTACTTGATACCATCAAGCTGCAGCACCACAATTGCCCCACCTCCAAATGAACATGAAGCTCCATTCACACCTGTAACAGAAGATCACAATCATTCCCCTGATTCCAACAGCGACATGACACACGACTCTGAGGCACTTCCTTTATCCATCCCCGACTCTGAGGTTCAGTACAGGTCTTTTCTCTCTCCGACAGAGGACTTTGCATCATATAACAACCTCATGGACAGTAGGATTCTGTATTTGCTAGAGTTCAGAGGGATCCCAGTCTCCCAACAAAACTTACTGTGCTGCAGACACTAACCGATCTCATTAATCACTTTCTGAAAAAAATATCTACCATTCCACTGACTCTATCATAGTGAAAACCACTCAGCCAAAACACTGGCAAACCACAAATGACACCTGTCAACAAGGAAGGGAGGAAACTGGACCTCCTGAGATGAAAGATTTATTCCACATGAGAATTTCCAATTATCAGGCCATGATGGGAACATATCATTAATTCATCTGGGGATGTTTTTGCCCCCTCATAGCACACTTTTCTGAGGATAAAGAGACTTTAACCCTTTCCTTCCAACAGGAGGCTTATACATTGGCTGGCCACCAGATTTATTCCACCCATCATGTTGTAGATTGTGTGGCCAGGAGCATAGCAGCAGCTATAAATCTTTGTCACAATGTGTGGCTGAGATCAGCAGACACGTCTGAAGACTCCAGGTCTTCATTGAGGACCTGCCTTTTGATGGACATGGTCTCTTCCACACTACCACAAGTGATTTCATATGGGACCCCCATAAGAAAAAGACTACAGCTAAATGGCTAGGCATCAGCTTACCACAACCTTCACATCAATATATGCCCTACTGGAAAGGAACCTACCACACTCATTGTGATGGACAGGAGTTACCACCCTCCTTGGAAAGTTTGTGTCATGGGGTAACACTTACAGTGGGTTACCCTTTTGCACAACGAATGCAATTACTTATTGATCTTTTCTTTACAAACCTTTTCCAGTTTACCATTTGCAATATATACTTATTCTATGACACATTTTGAATCATTTTAATGTTCTTACTTTATGTTTAAATTACATTTATCATCATATATAAAATAATTTTTTTTCATACAATGCAAACCTACTTTACTTACCATTTATTTCTATGCAACTTACATTTTAAATCATTTCTCATGTTACTACACTTTTATAACATTTAATTTGAACAGTTTTTATACCATTAAAGTTACATTTTAATATAGTCTTTTCTTTTTCATTCTTCAATCTTCTTGTCAAGTCTTTGGTTACTACATTTTGAGTCCCTTTGACACTTCTGATTTCAAAGTCAAAATCTTGCAACAGTAGTGCCCGCCTCATCAGTTTATTCTTGTTTGTTTTGATAGTCCTTAACCCCAGCAGTGTCCTCAACAGTCTCCGCAATGATCAATCAATGTCCATGCACTCCCATTCATTACTAGATGGATGCCGTTTTCTCCCCTGCAGTTTCTCATAGAGTACCATCCCCGGACAATTATTTGTCATTTGCTTGGCTCCGCCCGACGTTGAACATCTTTGTGTAGAGGGTGATCATTGTCAGGTGCGCTCACCAGTCACAAGGCCACTCCTCGTCATGTCTTTTCATGGACCTGACTCTGAAAAAGTCCCTGAAGGGGTTGAGTAACACTTTTCCAGAAGTCCAACACTCGCAGCCTCCCTGCTCTCTTTGTTTGTTTCTTACCCAGCTCACATTGCTTATGTTTGAACCTCTGGCAACCACTGATTTGTGGCTTCTCATGTTCAAGATGGCTTTTCTACTATACATTATGTGTGCCTAGTGAGCACGTGAACTCACAGCCCTCTGGTGTGATCCTCCATACATTCAATTACATGAGGATAAAGTACACTGATGTTTCTTTCCTCCCCAGAGTTGTCTCCTCCTTCCACAGGTCTAAGCCATTTGTCCTTCCTACTTTCTATCTCCAACATCAAACCTGGAAAAGACATTGCATACCTTAAATGTCGGAAGAGCATTGACATTCTATCTTTCTTGTACTTCAGAACAACACAGAGACTGTGTGGTGCCAGGGTCTGACCAAACGTCAACCAGTCTCCTCCCAATGTTTTTTCTTGCTGGGTTGTGGATTCTGTTACACTTGCTTATGCCACAGCCAATGTGGACCTTTCTTCACATATACGAGACCACTCTGCATGATCTATCACATCTTTTACAACCTTTGCACATGATGTTGACATCCAGACAACCTGCAAGGCAGCCACTTGGTCACAGCTTCTCACCTTTGCACTCCATTATGGATTGAATTTATGGGCACAAAATGATGCCTTTTTTGGCAGATCTGTCCTGTTTGCGATACTGGCACGACTCCCTCCACTGACATAAAGCTTTCTAGTCACCTGTTGTGTGAATACATAGAGTTCATGAAGAGGAATGGCAGGTTACTCACCTGAAACTTAAGTTCTTTGAGTGGACCTCTATGAATTCACATATCCCACCCTCCTCCCCGCTGCTGTCCCACCAATCTCTTTATTTCTCTGTGGCAAACACAGCAGGGACAAAGGTGAAGAGGCAGCGCTAAACTTTGTTGATTGTCTCTGGGGATGCCATTTTGGCTACATAAAGATTGTTATCTTCATCAGCTTGGGGTATGCATTGTCTTTGGACAGATGTGGGAAAATTCTTGGCAGCAGATGGGAAGATAATTGAAAGCTTTCTCACCCCCATGCATGCACACTCATGCACATGCTCCAGTGAAGGACAAGAGCTGCCCTGGGAAGTCCAGCCCCGGTGGAGTAAGAGAGGACTGAGAGATCACTTTTAATATTTGTATATTGCCTGACAATCAATGCTGGCAGCAATTTTGGAAAGCTGCAGGAGTGAGGGAGTTGCATTGTTGATTAAGTGGACTTTCATGAGTTTTTAAACAGTCTGTTATTTCTTTACTACTGTTTTAAAAACTGGTAGTGATCCTCAAATATTCCATTTGACCAATAGTGCCAGGCTATTTTACAGAGCTGTGAAGCAAACTGACTTGTGTCACTGCTTAGACTGCATTCTGGAATAGTCTGCTGTTTGTTTGTCTCATCATTCAGCTTAGTTTCTTAAACTTTTTTGAAAAAAGGTATTTTAGTGTTACACTATTAGGATTGAATACGTAAGTGGTTATGGTGATTGCTGTACTGTATGAACTTTGATCTCCTTCATGGATTGCTGCCTTGTTGTGGCAAAGGGGCTTGAGTAACTCAGAGAAGCTATGGGCTATGCCGTGCAGGGACACCCAAGACGGACAGGACATAGTGGAGAGTTCCGACTAAACGTAATCCACCTGGAGTAGGAAATGGCAAGCCACTCCAGTATCTTTGCCAAGAACGCCCCATGATCAGAAACAAAAGGCTAAAAGATATGACGCTGGAAGATGGGACCCTCAGGTCGGAAGGCGTCCAACATGCTACTGAGGAAGAGTGGAGGACAAGTACAAGTAGCTCCAGAGCTAATGAAGTGGTTGGGCCAAAGCCGAAAGGACGCTCAGCTGTGGACGTGCCTGGAAGTGAAAGGAAAGTCCAATGCTGTAAAAAAAAATACTGCATAGGAACCTGGAATGTAAGATCTATGAACCTTGGGAAGCTGGAGGTGGTCAAACAGGAGATGGCAAGAATAAACATCGACATCCTGGGCATCAGTGAACTAAAATGGACAGGAATGGGCGAATTCAGCTCAGATGATTATCATATCTACTATTGTGGGCAAGAATCCCATAGAAGGAATGGAGTAGCCCTCATAGTCAACAAAAGAGTGGGAAAAGCTGTAATGGGATACAATCTCAAAAATGATAGAATGATGTCAATACGAATCCAAGGCAGACCATTCAACATCACAATAATCCAAGTTTATGCACCAACCAGCATTGCTGAGGAGACTGAAATTAAACAATTCCATGAAGATTTACAACACCTTCTAGAACTGACACCAAAGAAAGACGTTCTTCTCATTCTAGGGGACTGGAATGCTAAAGTAGGGAGCCAAGAGATAAAAGGAACAACAGGGAAGTTTGGCCTTGGAGTTCAGAACGAAGCAGGACAAAGGCTAATAGAGTTTTGTCAAGAGAATAAGCTGGTCATCACAAACACTCTTTTCCAACAACACAAGAGGCGACTCTATACATGGAAATCACCAGATGGGCAATATCGAAATCAGATTGATTATATTCTCTGCAGCCAAAGATGGAGAAGCTCTATAGAGTCAGCAAAAACAAGACCTGGAGCTGTTTGTGACTCTGATCAGCAGCTTCTCATAGCAAAATTCAAGCTTAAACTGAAGAGAGTAGGAAAAACCACTGGGCCACTCAGGTATAATCTAAACCAAATCCCTTATGAATACACAGTGGAAGTAAAGAACAGATTTAAGGAACTAGATTTGGTGGACAGAGTGCCTGAAGAACTTTGGATAGAGGCTCGTAACATTGTCCAGGAGGCAGCAACGAAAACCATCCCAAAGAAAAGGAAATGCAAGAAAGCAAAGTGGCTGTCCAACGAGGCCTTAGAAATAGCAGAGAGGAGAAGGGAAGCAAAATGCAAGGGAGATAGGGAAAGTTACAGAAAATTGAATGCAGACTTCCAAAGAATAGCAAGGAGAGACAAGAGGGCCTTCTTAAATGAACAATGCAAAGAAATAGAGGAAGATAACAGAAAAGGAAAGACCAGAGATCTGTTCAGGAAAATTGGAGATATTAGAGGAATATTTTGCGCAAAGATGAACATGATAAAAGACAAAAATGGGAGGGACCTCACAGAAGCAGAAGACGTCAAGAAGAGGTGGCAAGAATACGCAGAGGAATTATATCAGAAAGATTTGGATATCCCGGACAACCCAGACAATGTAGTTGCTGACCTTGAGCCAGACATCTTGGAGAGCGAAGTCAAGTGGGCCTTAGAAAGCCTGGCTAACAACAAGGCCAGTGGAGGTGATGGCATTCCAGTTGAACTATTTAAAATCTTGAAAGATGATGCTGTTAAGGTGCTACATTCAATATGCCAGCAAGTTTGGAAAATTCAACAGTGGCCAGAGGATTGGAAAAGATCAGTCTACATCCCAATCCCAAAGAAAGGCAGTGCCAAAGAATGCTCCAACTACCGTACAATTGCACTCATATCGCACGCTAGCAAGGTTATGCTCAAAATCCTGCAAGGTAGGCTTCAGCAGTATGTGGACCGAGAACTCCCAGAAGTACAAGCTGGATTCCGAAGAGGCAGAGGAACTCGAGACCAAATTGCTAACTTCCGCTGGATTATGGAGAAAGCCAGAGAGTTCCAGAAAAATATCTACTTCTGCTTCATTGACTATGCGAAAGCCTTTGACTGTGTGGACCACAGCAAACTATGGCAAGTTCTTAAAGAAATGGGAGTGCCTGACCACTTTATCTGTCTCCTGAGAAACCTATATGTGGGACAGGAAGCAACAGTTAGAACTGGTCATGGAACAACTGAGTGGTTCAAAATTGGGAAAGGAGTATGGCAAGGCTGTATATTGTCCCCCAGCTTATTTAACTTATATGCAGAATACATAATGCAGAAGGCTGGACTGGAAGAAACCCAAGCCGGAATTAAGATTGCCGGAAGAAATATCAACAACCTCCGATATGCAGATGATACCACTCTGATGGCAGAAAGTGAGGAGGAATTAAAGAACCTTGTAATGAGAGTGAAAGAGGAGAGTGCAAAAAACGGTCTGAAACTCAACATCAAAAAAACTACGATCATGGCCACTGGTCCCATCACCTCCTGGGAAATAGAAGGGGAAGATATGGAGGCAGTGTCAAATTTCATCTTCCTGGGCTCCATAATCACTGCAGATGGAGACAGCAGCCCTGAAATTAAAAGACGCCTTCTTCTTGGGAGGAAAGCGATGACAAATCTTGACAGCATCTTGAAAAGCAGAGACATCACCCTGCCAACAAAAGTCCGAATAGTCAAAGCTATGGTTTTTCCTGTCGTGATGTATGGAAGTGAGAGCTGGACCATAAAGAAAGCAGACCGCCGAAGAATTGATGCCTTTGAATTGTGGTGCTGGAGGAGGCTCTTGAGAATCCCCTGGACTGCAAGGAGAACAAACCTATCAGTTCTAAAGGAAATCAACGCCGAGTGCTCACTGGAAGGACAGATCCTGAAGCTGAGGCTCCAGTACTTTGGCCATCTCATGAGAAGAAAAGAGTTCTTGGAAAAAACCTTGATGTTAGGAAGGTGTGATGGCAAGAGGAGAAGGGGACGACCGAGGATGAGATGGCTGGACAGTGTCTGCGAAGCAACCAACATGAACCTGACACAACTCCGGGAGGCAGTAGAAGACAGGAGGGCCTGGCGTGCTCTGGTCCATGGGGTCACGAAGAGTCGGACACGACTAAACGACTAAACACACACACACATGAACTTTGATGGTGTAGGTTACACAATTAAGGCAATAAGATATTTTTTCCTAGTGTTTGGTGTGGTGATGTACAATAACCCAGTCACAGATGGCTGACCTTGGTGCCATAGGAACCAATTCTTTTGCATTCATTGGGACACCTCCTACCTCCCAGTCAATTTCTCTTTCTGCAGTTTGTGAAGCAGTGGTGGAATGCCAGCCAACCAACTTCTGGTGGCCTTAGTGCTCCATCACACATGTGGAAAGAACCCAAGTTATGCTGATTCTTTCTCTCTTGTACTGATACATTTTTAGTGATCACATGGCATATATATCAGCAGGAGCATTTGCATTGTTTTGAACTGCATCACTACATTTCTTTCTATTTGAAATATTATAGCAGGGGGTACTGTTTTTGTTCCCTCACCGAATCGCTGCCAGAAGAGAGACATGCTAAGACATCCATGGCTACCGAGTTCCAAAGTATGGAACAAGGTCCGACATGAGCAGCCTGCCACCAGATAATAATTGAACACCATTTAACAACTAAAAAGAGCAAAGTGATCAATGACCTAAGGGGTGGGAGGATACCTTCGTCTGGATGAATTCTCATGGGAGGCCCAGGTTGCTTCCCTGCCCACCTTGATTTGACCCACCAATGCTGATAATGTTGTTAATGTTGGCATGGCGATTTAAATCTAACACTATCATTTTGCAATGAGTCTGGTCAATTACTACCTGCCACTTACATTGCACCTGGACAGATCTAGCCCATCAGGCATGGACTATGACAGATTGCAGTCTAAGAGCTACCACCTTGGACTGTTGTGTCAGATCACTCTCTTTTTTTTTCTGTCCGTCCATTTGTAATGGCACCGGTATTAGTCCAGCAAGCCAACATTTTCCCATTGGCTGTCAGTGCTGGTGCTGGCCCCTAGATGTGGGACTTTAATGTTGGGACTTTAATGAATGGATTTGATGGAGTGTGGCTGGACTCAGATATTAGATAGATTACTGCATTGGAAGAGAGAGAGCAGTTGCTTCAAAGATGGTGACAAGCGGAAACCCTGAGGAGTTCAAGATGGAACTGTATACATTCGATTGAAGAACAAAGTTGAGTCATCATTGTACATAGATAGGTTAATGAAAATCTAGCCTGAAATGATGGATGACTGAAATGATATAATATCTATTAGGGAAATTTAATGAACTGTAAGAAAGGACAGTTAATGAAAGTGATGAGATGGTAGGTGGAATGTAGAGCATGATGTATAAATTAAGAACACTGTAATCTAATCAGCAGTACACATAGTGAGTTAGGACAACAACTTGGTGGATTTCCTCAGCTGCAAGAAGTAATAGGAGTATGAGTGGGAGCTCAATCCACAAGTCTTCCACATTATCTGTGTCCAATGAAGGACACCCAAAGTTGATCTGTTTGTCTCTCAGGTGAATCAGAAGTGTCATCTCTACCACTCACAAAAAGGAGTTGGAAGAGGGCCCAGAGCTGATGCCTTTGTCAGGCAATGGCCTTGATCCCTCATTTAACTGTTCCCACCATTCCCCCTGCTGCACAAGGTAGTCAGACTCTTTTCAGGACAAAGCCAACACCATCCTGGTGGTGCCATAGTTAACTCAAATGGACCTTTTCTAGGTTATTACTTTAGCATAATGTCACAACTGAAGTAGGCCCAATTGAATCAGTGAAAGATATGGAGAAGTTGACTCACCAAATCTCCATTGGTGAAAGTGGGAATTCCCAAATGTTACTCATTACACTAATGCACATGATTTCATCCATGTAAAATGAGAGTAGCAAAAGGAACAGAAAAGCATGATTTATGGGAACCTGGCCTGCTTTCGTTCCAATCATTCATGAAAATTCTACTTCCACTGGACTGCTTCCATTTAAATTCTGGAAAAATGTGTTGTGAATCACCATGAAAATATTTTTTCCTTTATATAACCGCAGATTATGTTATAATCATCAGTAGAATCTGTGCTGACAAAACTTCGCAAAAATGTACAATGCAAGGCATGTCTGGATAGTAAAAACAGCAGCAAGCACAACAACCATTAGTAGTGCTTATAACTATTTTCCACTATCTCGTTCCATTTTAATCCAGTGGAGAATGCTTGTAGTGGTGCTCAAGTTAAAGGAAAGGAGTGTGGCCTGATAACTGCTAAGGGCAATAAGTAGCAGCTGGGAGTAATAGGCAGACCTCTCTGTTTGCTTACTCCTAACAAAGTACAGCAGAGGGATGAAACAGACCCGAGGGAATGAACAAACGGGGGAAGCAAAACAGAGTTTGACAGAGGAGACCCCCTAAGAATATTTTAAAATAATCTTTACATGGTTTCTGTATATAATTATGTATAAGTGGACAATGTGCCCTCTAAGATGCGTGTGGGCATTGGTGCATGGGCCTTCATTGGTACAGCACAGTGGCAGCCAGGATCAACGCCTGTTTACTTCTGTGTTTTGGATGAAACGCCAGCCCTGTGTGCAGACAGGTGAGACTCTCACACAATAGGGATGAAAATTAGAGGGAACATTGTTAGTGGAGTTTCCCAGCACCCTTCAAGAGACAAGGCAAACAGAAGAAAGCCAAAAGGTAGCAGAATTTATGGAGGGAAGAGACAC
The DNA here is from genome assembly GCF_051106095.1 of Pogona vitticeps. Lineage (NCBI taxonomy): Eukaryota > Metazoa > Chordata > Lepidosauria > Squamata > Agamidae > Pogona > Pogona vitticeps. Next base: position 73,270,435 of record NC_135788.1, on the reverse strand, counting down.
TTTCGTGGTGGTGACCTGCAAGGTGTGTGCAGTGTTTTTCTTCATGCCAGAGAATAACACAGCATACACCTGCAGCCAGTACAGACTGATAGCACTGTCAGAAGAAAAAGTGAAAGAACTGGAGGAGAGAGTGGCCAGACTTAAGGCTAAAAGAGAAGATGAAGAATACATAGACAGAATTCTTCAGCAGCAGCACTGTTTTTGCCCCAATTATATTAATCCTGATGCTCTCGATGGGACAACCAAGCTCATCCTCCTGTATTTTTATGCAGGAATATGCATTTTTTTTACATATATTGCTAATCCACAGCATATAGACATAAGTAATGAACGTTCATAAAATTTATAGCATTACTAACATAGAAGAACTTCTAAGGTGCTGCTCATATCCTGGCAAGAGGTGGGGGTAATTAGTTAATATTAGTAGTCTGTCTTCTAACTCACAGTGCTTAGCTATAGTCTTTTGAATTACTGGAGCAATTACTTTAGTTTTCAGGAAAGGCTTGGTTGTGGTGAGGCCAGCTTTTTGTCAGGGAGGACAATATCTTGGCTATACACGAGATGGTTGACAAAACTGGCTTATTTACATGTGTAGTGTTCTAAAAAGCTGTAATCTCTAAACCTCTAGATCCCTACTGCAATTTATGGGCATAACCCAGTTCAGCTTCTCCTTCTCAATTTTTCCTTTGTAGCCCTCTCCCCTCTTCCCCTAGCGCATAATGGCCACTTTGAGATCTGGGAGTCTGAAATGTTCTGACACTGTTTTGTACATTGCCTTTTCTGGTATCAGGTTTGTGCCCCTTTTTTATTTCACACAGATTGTCTTACCTGGCATATGTAGAATGCAGGGAGGCTCTGCTTACTTAGGTTGACATAATATCACATTAGGTGATGAAAAAGGAAACGAGAACCTGATGTTGTGGATAGCAATGTAATAGTGCTGCCAGAGTAGATGTGGGGATATATTTGACCTCTGATTTTGTAGCAATGTCTTGTTCCTGTTTTTAATTCCATGTTGTGTGGCAAGTTCCATACCAGTGGTTATTTAAGGTCAGGGAGCTTTCTGCGAGTCAGCACAAACGTGTCATCCAAACACTGAGAAATGGAAGCATAATCGTCCAGAATGGTTCCATAACACATGTGTAATTGTTTCCTTTCGTTTTTCTTCAAAACCTGATTGATATTGAAAATGTGTTTGATATTATTGTACATGTTCATTTTGATTTTTTTTTAATGCACAGTTTTTTGAACTCACAGAGAGACTATGTTTGGTGAATGTTCATCTTGAACACCCAGAAAGTATATTTCATTTTCTGTCTGTTTAATTCTAGCTGGTTGTAGGCTATGAAGACATTATTCTATGTAACTAGTGATGTTTAGCAGTATTTCTGTGATCATACCTGATTGATAAAACTGACCTTATGCCCCTTCTTCTTTACAGCCTGACTGCTCTGATTCTTTTATAAGCCATGTAACCAGAACAGTAAGTTTCCAACTGTTTGTTCTTTGCCAGATTCTTAATTTAAATAACAGCTTATGTATTTTATTTCCTTTTAATAAAAATGATAGCTGCTCTCAGTTTCAAAGGTATACAGAAAATGATAACTACAAGACTGACCTGCAATCTAATTGGTGGGTGGGTGTGGATAAGATTCAGAAGGAAAAAATAGGAAAATACTGGGTGGCAAAGACTTGGGTAAACTGATCCAGAAAGTTGTTTCCTGTGGTTCCGAAATGATATGATTGGATGTGATGAGGAGCATAGTCCATATTTCAGGAAAATGTATGATACCACATTTATAAGGAGTGGAATGATTCATTATAATTCTTTCAGAACCATATATTAGAGCCATGTGGGTTCCATCACTGGGCAAAATCCTGTTGTAAAGTGTACTAAATTGCACTAGAGTACGCCTATTGAATCAATGGTAATTTAGTGAGTCAATTCCACCATAGAATCTATTGATCTAAACAGGTCTATACTAACTGTAACGTATTATACTAAAGTGCATCACTACTAGATTCGGTCCATTTGAATTGATGGAACTTACAAAGAAGTTGATTCACCCCCTTGATTCAATAGCCCTATTTCAGTGCTATTTATTACACTAAGGAACAGGATCTGGGGCATTGTCTGCCTCATCAGTGTACTTACAGTCACTGGAAGATAGACAAATAGCTGCAGCATTTTGCAAGTCTATTACAGGTATCTGGTCCCTACTTCCATTTCAGAGAGCCAAGTACAAAATCCATACAAATCCTTATTGTAGTAGCTTAGCATTTATTTCAAGAAATGCTACTAGGCTATAGAAGAGCGAACAATTCTTCTCTTAGAAATTGCTGCAGAAAAAGATTGGAACAGAGTAATTGTAGTGACAACTATTTGGGATGCCCATTTCACATTCCATTTGTCAGATTGCTTTAAGACCTGACTTGCACTAATTGTTCTACTGAGTAGTATTGCGTTTGAGATCTTCTGAGGTGGTATTTTAAGTTTTTGTTGCTGCCTCCAATTCAAAGAGTAATTGTGGAATCATGAAATACACTTCCCCTCCTGCACCCAAGTAAATGCAAAAGCAATAGATGGGATAATTAGACTGCAATCAGGTAGAGGCAGAATGAGAATCAAGGTCTTTCCAGGCAGCCCTGGGGGATCGAAAATAGCACCATAGGATTTGTTTGTAGCCTTTTTAGCAGCAACTAAATGAAGCCACAAATACTGTACATGAGTAGTTCAGTTTTTGGGAACTTGACAGAAGAGCCTCCCATATAGCAATGGGTCAAACATTTCTTGCATATCATTTTTGTGTGGGTGTCCTTTTCAGTACTATTTTCCATTATTCTTTTCCCTATTCCTGAAATACCTGCAGCAAAGGACTAACTACCAAAAGAATACCCTCCAAACTGCAGCAACAAAATCATAACAATTGGGAAGGGATCATAATTTAGTAGCAAAACATATTCTAGCATTAAGAATGTCACTGTTTAATCTCCGGTATCTCTGCTTGATCTGGGGAAGAACTCTGCTAGAAGTTCGGAAGAGACAGTTCTGAGCTGTATGTACCAATACACTGACTGTGCACAAAGATGGCATATTCATAAGAAAGCCTACCACATTTTTCCCCACTTCCTAAAAACGCATCTGCAAATATTTTTGTCTGTACTGTGGAGCATCCAAAAAAGTAAGAGAATAAAGTATCTGTAAGAAAATTGTTGATTGCTATGTCTTCTTGCTGTTTATGTTGCCTTTTTAGGGGTCCCTAAAATTGAAGCCTTGTTAGGGTACCTTCTTTAGAGAGCCCCCAGAACTGGAGCTGGTGCTCTCTGTGAGAGTATATTGCAAGGGATCTGATATATAATTGCTGTTCTTCGAACTTTCCTATATATGCCTGCTCTGCCATGTGTACTTAGAGCTGGGAAATTACATTTGACCTTGGCTTGTTTAAAAAGCAACTAAAGCAAACACAAAACCTCCAAAGTTTTCAAACATGGTATAATGAAGCAGCCAGCTCCCAGCTAACCGTGGAAAACAGTCGGTAGTTATATTACAGAGATTATTTGCTGAATTATTTCATTATTGTTGTTACATTCAGTGGCAACCTTTGTAACTGTTCATTCAGCTGGAGAAGCTTAGGAGGAAATATTTGTTTCTGTGTAGCTAAATATGTGTAATTTGGGTCAAGGGAATGGATGAAGAGGAAACAAAAGGGCATTGCATGTTTAATTGACTGGAAACTTGTTGACCTCACCATTGAGAGAATATTTCAACCCTGTTTATTCCCAGGGTTGAAATATCAGGAAAATCCAAAATATTTGTCAGTGAACTTTAAGAAATATGACATAGAAAACTCCCACCCAAGTCATGTATGAAAAGTATGCTAGACTTATTAAGCATGAAAACTGCAGGTGGAAAAAGTATTACAGTAATGTAAGTACCAATACTTTCTCAAAACTTAAAGGATTTTACCCAGTCAGACTCTTTGGTAATAAGAGCACAAAGTTTCCTTTTGGTTCTGGAAAATTGACCACATCTGCTCTTTCTATTCATCCTCTCAGAACATCTCTTAGTAGCTCTCCTTTGCATCTAACCTATTTATCCTTAACTGCTGTAGGAATTGAAGCTAGATACATGTAATGCCATTCATCTCCAGTTACAGTGGGGTCTCGACTTACGAACGACCCGACTTGCGAACAATTCGAGTTACAAACCTGCCCTATAGGGAAAGTAAGGACTCAACATGCGAACTTCCCTCAAGTTACGAACAGGGAAAAAAGTCCCCCCTCCCTCCCCTTAGATGCTTCTGGAGGGGGGGAAAGGGTCAGAAACTTAAAAATAAATACTGTACTGTTAAATAAAGTCACTTACCAGGCCTTGGTAGCCCCCAAACCACAGGAAAAAGAGCAGGAAAGAGCTAAAAGCCGACACCCAGAAAGAGCCTGGCAGCCATTTTGTGGTTTTCCCCGCTCCTCTCCCTGCCTAACAGCTGATCGGCTGGCTCTGAGCAGGCTTCCCCAGGCTTGCTCAGCACCTAAAAAGCCTGCCTGAGTGCCTTTGTGCTGAAAAAATCAGCACAACATGCTTTAAAACATTATTTAAAATTGGCTTCGTTTTAAAAAAAAAGAGTTCTAAAGTGCTGCCTTTAGTGTTCCCTGTCTTCCCTGAACCTAAGGGGAAAAAAGAAAGAAAATATCCCCCTCTAGTGGCAGAAGGCAGAATAGCAGCTTCCCATTAGTTTCTATGGACAGAAAAGAGCAGATACGGATTAAATGGTTTTCAATGCATTCCTATGGGAAATGCAGATTCGACTTAAGAACTTTTCGACTTGAGAACCACCTTCCAATACGGATTAAGTTCTTAAGTCGAGACCCCACTGTACACTTGACTCACCTTTCCTTCCCTCCCATCTGCCCTCTTGATTTAGTTACAGAAATCTGTTGCTCTGCTTATGTTGCCCTTTGACATAACTCTGTAATGTACTCTGTATTCCAGGGTCTGATGGTTCGGAAAAGTTTCCTTGTTTGTTTGTTTGTTTGTTTGTTTGTTTGTTTGTTTGTTTATTTATTTATTTATTTATTTATTTATTTATTTATATTAACAACTTGGGATAGGGTGAGGGGTACAAAAGGTAATGGGGGATATGGGGGGGGAAGAGGGGAAGGAGAACACAAAATGTACTGTCATCCTATCTGTTCATGTTGCAATATCAAATCAACTTTCTGCTTTTCTACAACTTAATTGCCATCCAGGTTTTAACTTACAGTTACATCTTAGTTTAAATCTATGTTATTCAAGCACTATCTGGTGACTCAAACCATTTATATAATAAATCCCATCATTCAGTTGCCTTTTGTATTGGACAGTCTTTCAACATAAAATATCCATGTCTGCTGCTTCAAGTATCTTCTCAATGAGTTCCTCTCATTTCAGTATCTCTGATTTCTTCCAATTCTTAGCATAAAGAATTCTGGCTGCAGTGACTATACATATATATATAACTAGGTAGTTCGTTGTCTTATCTGTATTGTCTGGTATAATGCTCAATAAAAACAGTTCTGGGATTAATGTAACAATACAAAGCAGTATTTTTTGTAACAGAGTATGTACTGCTACCCAATACTGTTTCGCTACTGTACAAGTCCACCACATATGGTAAAAGCTTCCCTCATGTGCTTCACACTTCCAACAAAGATTTGACACCTTTGTATAAATCTTTGACAATGTTTCCGGAGTCATATGCCACCTATAAAACATCTTGTATATGTTCTCCTTGAAATTTACCGATTTCGTGAGCTTAATGTTATTTTTCCATATTTGCAGCCATTGATCAATATCAATATTATGTCCTATATTTTGTGCCCAGCTAATAATACATTCTTTGACCATCTCATCTTGCATTTAAAATTCAAGCAAGTAATCATACATTTTCTTAATTACTTTATCATTTGAGCCCAGCAGACGTCTATCGAATATTGTTTGTTCTATATAAAAACCCTCTATTTTATCTTTTCTGTACCTAGATTCCACTTGTGCTAGATGATCCTTTTCCAAGTCCCTAGTAGGGCTCTTATCATATTCAAATTAAAACTTTTCTGTTCTTTATCTTTTTTGTACCCCAGAAAAGCATGCCAACCTAACTGTGAATCATGTCCTTCCAGCTTGAGTAGTCTGTCATTATCTAAAGTTATCCATTCCTTTATCTAGACTAATACATAGGATCTATAATACAATACCCAATCTGGAGGACCAAAACCTGCTCGTTGTTTGGCATCTTGCATTGCTTTAATTTTAATTCTTGGTTTTTTGCTATGTTCCACAAATCTCATGATTATCTTTTTAAGTTCTTGAAAAAATGACTCTTGTAATATTATGGGAATTGTCTGAAAAAACAATATTTAGTTTCCTGATATTCTTGGTGAATTCTGTGCTATCACTGCTGGTGATTTTCTTGAAGCCCTTCAGTTAATCTTTGGTGGGAAAATGATCTGGATGGTTGACAAAATTGCTCTTGAGCATTCTCTTCCTGCTGATGGAGCCAGACAACTTCTTATTTTCTGGACAGCTTGATGTATTGAAGCATTGGGGAGAATGGCTACTAGGGACACACTTTTTCACCTCCAAATTCCAGAATTCTGGTGGATCCACACTTAAATTGTGTTCACCCACAGAAAAGCTAGACTAGAAAGCTTCATGACCTAGGATAGGTTAAGCTGTTAAGCCTAGATGTTTGTTAGAAAAGGAAGTTGTTCTGGTGCTTGCTGGGACCTACAGTGATGATTTTAGATTTTTTTGCTAGATTTTTTAAATAAGATTCCTCATATCACATGGTCCAGATGCTATGGGTACAGCACTCTAAGCAGTCTCAAGAGGCTATGGTAACGTGGTCTGAATAGAGGTCTTGGAACAGCATCTAGTGTGGCTGAGAAGGCCAATTCAAGAGTGACAATCCCTTCCACACTGAAGACAAATACAACCTGTCCCCTGTCCAGCTCCCTGATTTTGCTGGGTTTGGGACTGCCTCTTTGCCTCAGCCTGCTGAACAAGTGTCTCTTCAAATTAGGAGAATCCATGCTGCACTGCCTGCCTCCAGGCTGAACACCCAGATGTTAAAGTTTCCCATCTGTCGAAGTCCATTCCTAAGGCCTTCAGATCCCGCTTGCAGATATCCTTCTATTGCAGCTGTGGTCTCCCTCTGGGGCGCTTTCTCTGCACTAATTCTCCATACAGGAGATCTTTTGGAATCTGACCATCAGCCATTCTCATGACATGCCCAAGCCAACATAGACATCACTGTTTCATTAATGTTTACATTACTGAAAATTCCAGCTCATTCTAGGACTACTCAATTTGGAACTTTGTCCTTCCAGGTGATACCAAAAATGTGTCAGAGACAACGCATATGGAATGTGTTCAGCTTCCTCTCCTGCCATGCACAAATACAGGAGTACACGCCTGTACTGCAGGACTTGCTGCAGTACAGGGGTGTATTCAGGACACAGGCTCTATAGCCCTAGATCTTGATATATGCCGTCAGCTTCTTATTAAGCCGTACTCTCTTTGTGAGTCTAGAGAACATGGTAGCTACTTTGCCAATGCTTTTATTTAGCTTAACATCTAGGGAGAGAGTGTCAGAGATCATTGAGCCAAGGTACATCGTGAACAACAACCACTTCTTGTGTAGAGATGGTAATAGAGGAAGGTGCGTCCACACCCTGGCCCATGACTTGTGTTTACTTCAGGCTATTGTTAATCCAAAGTCTTGGCAGGCCTTACTAAAATGATTCATAAGTTGTTGGAGATCTGCAGCAGAATGGGCAATAATAGCTGCATCATTGGCAAAGAGGAAGTCCTGAATGTATTTCAATGTCTTATTTGTGGCTGGTCTTTGATTGTAATAAAGTTTTATCTATCTTTCACTCTGGATATCAAAGGGATCTGATATTGAGCTATCAAAAACTACAGTGCCCTTCATTCCCTCATGAAAGGACCTGATGATGCTAAGGAGTCGAGGTGGACATCAAATCTTGGGAAGATCTATGAAGGCCACAAAGAGTGGCTGTTGTTGTTCCCTACATTTCACCTGCAAACTGTCTGAAGGAAAATATATCAGTGGTGGATCTATTAGCTCAAAATCCACACTGTGATTCTGGATAGACTCTGTGTGCAAGGACCTGGAGCCTCTTCAGCACAGCACGTGCAAGCAGCTTCCCTACAACGCTGAGAAGAGAGATGCTACAGTAGTTATTGCTGTCGCTCCTGTCACCTTTGTTCTTGTACAATGTGATGTTTGCATCCTTCATGTCCTGTGGTACTCCACCTTCCATCCAGCAAAGACAAAAGACAAAAGTTGAATTATTCAATTGTTTAACTAGTTAAGTAATATTTTCCAGTAAGTTTCCTCTGATGGATTATTATACTTTATGAGTCTTGTGGTGCAGTAGTTGAACTGCCATACTTCAGTGAAGCCTCTGTTCATGACCTGAATTCCATCCTGGGCTTAGGTAGCTAAGTCAAGGTTGACTCAATCTTCCATCTTTTCAGAGTTGATAAAATAGAGTACCAGCTTGCTGTGGTGAGGAGGCAATGTGTAGTCTGCAAAATTAAATTGTAAACCGCCCAGAGAGAGGTTTAAGCACTATGCGGTGGTATATAAGCAGCACACTTTGCTTGGCTTTCTTTGTATGTATGTAGTTGTAACTAGGAAATTCTGGCAAGGGTAGCAATTATTTATTATTATGCCATTAAATGGAAGCGGTACATTCTGTTTTGCATTCATTTAGTGCTTAACGTCTGTGACATATTGTGGATTTTCTCTTGTTTAAATCAAGTTAGTGAGTTAGGCAGCACTGACAGCTCTCAATGAGAACACCGTAACTCAGCTGAAAGAGTAATATATGAAAGCATATGTGAAAAATCAAGGAACTCATGTGCGTTTCATTTCCTATAGGCTGGGAGATTGGGGGAATGCATTTTTGTAGCTGCTTAATGTTTTGGAATTAATGGAAGATGTTAATTATTTGCAGAGAAGATGCTTCCCTCTTCTGGCTTTAGATAGAATTGTTACATAACTCTTCCAAATCTTTGGGAGTTTCCAGTGGGGATTGTCCTTGAATTTTTGCCTTTTCTTGGGGTAAATGTAGTACTTGTTTAGCTCTTCTATAACTTATATATGACAGGTTGGCATAACAGTAGGAGTTGATGGTGCTTCTAGGCAGGGACAAGAGATCCCATGGGCAGAGAGACAGATTTCTGTTCTTGCCTGATTGTCCAGTGCTTTGATGGGTTTTTTTTAAAAAAATATTTTTTTTCCCCTAAAGCCAGACCCCTTCCCAAGCCCCTGAGTCAGCCTAAGATGCTGTAAATTTTCATTTCTCAGAGGTGGTTCTGTCTCTGAAGAATGCTTCAAGGAGATTTGTCAAGCTCTCTCCCTCATGGAGTTTTAGTGTGCTTTGTAGATTTCTTTGTTTCACTGTACTCTGATTGTTAATTCCCTTCGCATTATTGTTATATTGATTTTTAAAATTGGTTTAAATGCATTCATGTCAGTTAGTAAATGCAATTTTCACTATTAAAAATGAGGTATGAAAACATGTCAGTAATCAACCCTACATTGAGGTGGGACAAAATACAAAGTTTTGCCATGGTAAATGAAGAGGCATTGTGTAGAAACATAAATCCATATAGGAGATGCCCCTCTCCAGCACCTTACTAATAGAGTGAAGGCTGTTCTCCTTCCTCTGTGATTCTTGCAGGCTTTCTGTCCTTTTAAAGCATCATAGATTCATTCAGTCAAATATATGCTCACAACACTTTTTTAATGTTGAAAAACTGCTTCAAAGAAGAGGTGGGCTAATAGTTGCATTCAGTGAACAGTCACTTCTGCTGCAAATAAGAAAGAATAAGTTACAGCCATAAATTTCAGTCAAATGAAGAAGACTATACTCATTTCAGATGTATATGTTTCAGCTTATTAAGCCGAAACATACATAAGCTTTGTACTTATACAGTGGTGCCTCGCATAACGATGTTCATTGGTTCCAAAAAACCATCGCTATGGGAAACATCGTTATGCGAAACGCCATTTCCCATAGGAATGCATTGAAAAACAGTTAATCCGTTCCAATAGGAATGGATTGCCATCCTAAAGCAAAAAAACCCATAGGAAACATCATTAAGCAATACAATGTTTCCTCCATTGGAAGCCTATTCAATGCATTTCAATGGTTTAGCGAAGTCAATTTTTGCAAATTTAAGTGTGTCATAAAAGGGTCAAAAACGGTTTTAAATGCTTGGAATAGTTTCTGCACCTTCTAAAACAGGTGCAAACTTAATTTGGCTTTGATCTGACTTTTCGTTAATTTTTGCTGAATTTTTTTCTCCCCCACCAACTTTTGACAGCTGTCAAAATTTGACAGCTCCATTATTTCCTATGGGGGAGAAAAAAATTCAGCAAAAATTAACGAAAAGTCAGATCAAAGCCAAATTAAGTTTGCACCCATTTTAGAAGGTGCTCTGCTGCGTCCAAGCATTTAGAACCATTTTGACCATTTTAAGACACTTTTTAAAATGAAAAAACAAACATCGTTATGTGAAGCAGGGGACCTAAAAATGCATTCGCTATGTGAAGCATGGTCCCAAACTTCGCTAAGCAAAAATCACCCATAGGAAACATCGTTAAATGGTGCATATTATTTTCTAAAAAACCCCATCATTATGCGAATTCATCGCTAAACGAGGCAATCGTTAAGCGAGGTACCACTGTATGTTCCATATGTTTGATGCCCCATTTCCACTTCATCTCAGTGACTTAAGATTTCTTATATTAACCAGTCTGCCATTATGTCCAAGCTAGACTATTGTTACTAATGCTGCTAAATACAGGTTGGACGTTTAAGATTCTAATTTGTTTTGATTTATGGTTTGGACATAATGGGAGGGCGTCATTAATGTTACATAGCTTTGGGAAGTAATGGTGTGAAGATGCAGAGTCCTGTCCATATGTTGGCTAAAACACTGGAATATTTATGTCTCCCTGAGCTCTTATTTTGGACCCTAATGAGTATAGTTCCACAGCCGCCTCACTGCTGAAATAATGATAAGTAATGTCTGTGATGTGTTATTAGTAAAGCAACTGTCCTTCACCTGTACTTGCCAGCAGCACAAAGTCCTAATGAACAGCTGCTGGGAGAACAATGAAAGCAAGAGGCAAGGCCTCTGTCCCATAAAAGGGAGAGAAGGTAAACTTTGTTGAGTTGATATTGGCAGAGACTTAAAAGCTATCTCAGCCTGCACCTTTTCTTAAGCTCCTTTTTCATTCAGTTGTGGGGTTTTCTGTTCATTTATCTGCCTTGATACTTTAGAAATGTTTTGCTTAGAGGACAATATTCTCAGGAAATCTTGTTGCATTAATAGATCCTTTGATGGTAGACAGAATCATAATGGCAAAAAAATTGGAAGGAAACCTGAATTCTGGTTTAAAATGTCTAGCTAAATAAATAATTGGTAGTTCTTGAAATGAATAAAATGACAAATTATAAATGGTTAAAAAGGTGCTACTTAAAAACATTATTTTTTTAAAGGATTTGCAGCTTTTCTGAAATGAGAAGTATATTAATTGAGAGGCAGGAAACTTATTCTTTTCTGTCTCAAAATATGAGTAGCACGTTGTATTATCTAAATAACAGAACTGTTAGCATTACAATGTTTTTCAGTCTTTGTCTTATGGCCTTTGCCACCATTGTGCACCGACTGTAGCACATGCAGGGCCATTTGTGGAACATGCCTCCCATATTCTTATCCAGCCTTCTCTCTTTCCTGGGTGCCAGAATTTCCAAAAACAATCACCCTGAGATAGTACTGTACTTTTATTCCCAGCAAAGTGCTTAGCTAAATTTTTGTGCTGTAATGGAGAGCTGAACTAAATAAAAAAGAAAAGGGGGGAAAAGAAGGAAAATAGAGAGACAGAGCATGCCAGTGGTGTACTGCTGGATTCATACCTATCTTGAAGCAAATGGGACTGGTTTGAGGGGAGAGGAGTTGTCTGAACCAAAAAGAACTTAATGAGTTTGATCCAGAGGGACACAGAGTCAAACTATTTTTGCAGATGTGTTAGTCTATTGCATCGAGAACAACAAATAATTTTATGGTACTTTTAAGATTTGGCATAAGCTTTCATAAATTCTTCTTCTGAGACCTGGAGTCTAGCCTTCTTCCTCATACTATAGATGGCCAATCAACAGCCATTAAGGGTCATTAACTGTGCTTGGGGAAGACAGACAGAAATTTAAAGGGGGCGCAGTGGTTAAAACGCTGTACTGCAGCTAAAACTGTGCTTACGACCTGGGGTTCAAATCCCAGGTAGCCGACTCAAGGTTGACTCAGCCTTCCATCCTTCCGAGGTCGGTAAAATGAGTACCCAGCTTGCTGGGGGGGGGGGGCAATGTGTAGCCTGTATAATTAAAAAATTGTAAACGGCCCGGAGAGTGCTTGTAGCGCTATGGGGCGGTATATAAGTCCAATAAATAAATATAAATAAAATAAATAATACATTCAAGCATACACAAGCAGATGGCACACTCAAAGTGACAAAAAAATTCTTGATGTAAGTCCAGTATAATGGAAGAGTATGATTCTATAAGAGTAACAGGCTGATAACTTTATAAGGGTGCTGCAGTCCCACATTCCAACTTTATAAAAAAAAGTCATATGCTCCTTTACAGAAAACAAAATTAATGGATGTAATAAGGAGATACAAAACATTACAGTTTTATACATTCATTTATCTTCCAATAAATGTGCTATTTTTTCTTGCAATGCCGCACAACATTTTATATTGGACAAATGGGTCAGTCTCTGTGCAAAAGAATTCATTATTGTTATATGCTGTCAAATAGCCTCCAACAAGTAGTGATCCTTAATGGCCACTCATGGACCATTTGTGTGCTGGATCTCTTGCATTTCCATTACAGTTAAACTTCTGTCTGCCAGCTTTGGGTCCTTTAGGATAAACAGATTTATTTTGGTGTAATTTGTCATGGATTATTATCCAGTTCATCTGCCAAAATGCTTTTGTTTTTCTTTGTTTCTATTTTCCTGTTATGGATGCGGAAACAAACTAAGATGATTTGGTTGTTGTGGGTTTTTCGGGCTTCTTGGCCGTGTTCTGAAGGTGGTTCTTCCTAACGTTTCGCCAGTCTCTGTGGCCGGCATCTTCAGAGGACAGCAAACTGTTTGTTTGATGGTTTGTTTGAAAATAACTAGGGCAAGGGAAGATTATGAAGAAGAGCTTTTGAGGAGTTGTTTTAAAGGTTATTGGAGGATTTAGGGACAATGGCCTAATTAACCAGCTTCAAAACTTTAATTCAGGCCATCAGTTTTAATCAGTGCATGATTTGGTCTTCCACATAGTATGGTAAAGATCTGTAGGGCGTCAGGATTTTGCAAGTAGTTCATGTCCCCCTTCTCCCCTGAATACACCTTCAGTATAGACCTTGAAAGCCAGATACAGTGGGGTCTTGACTTGAGAACTTAATCCGTATTGGAAGGCGGTTCTCAAGTCAAAAAGTTTGCAGGTCAAATCTGCATTTCCCATAGGAATGCATAGAAAACCATTTGATCCGTATCTGCTCTTTTCCGTCCATAGAAACTAATGGGAAGCTGCTATTCCGCTTTCGACCACTAGGGGGGATATTTTGTTTCTTTTTTTTTCTTAGGTCAAGAAAGGTTCAGGGAAGGCAGGGAAAATACAGTCCAGGCAGTACAGTACCAGGCAGTCTGAAGACTGTCTCCCAATCCACTCTCTAAACGCTGGGAGGAGCGAGGAAGCAGACAGACACCCTTTTCACTGGCCAACAGTTAACTGAAAGTTCAATTTTTGCACTTTCCCTGCCTCCCACGTGGTTCTTTTCAGTTCTTAACTAAAATCTAAGTATGTAAGTCAAGTCAATATTTTCCTATGAGAGTGGTTCTTAAGTCAAAATGTTCTTAACTCAAGCCGTTCTTAAGTCAAGACCCCACTGTACTGGATAATGTCTGCACAATGGCACACTGGCACTCAGTGAGGTCCCAGTAAAAAAATAAATACATTGTTAAGTACCTGTATGTTTTGCGGTATAGTTGCAACATTGCTCATTGCCTCTTTGTTTTTGTTGCAGAATTCTGGTAGTTTTTTGAAAAGGCTATCTAACTGTCGTGACAAGCCATTTAAGTAAGTTTTTTTAAAACAAAGAATTTCACCTAATTGCCGCACAAAGTTCCTGGGAAAGTGATACTGTACTTTGGTTCTCATTGAAGGTCAGGTTCAGAAGAATCCTAACTGCCAGTAAAGGTCAAAATATATTAATTCTGAGTGCTAGGGTAAAATGATAAAAAAAAATTCATTGATTGTGCTATACTTTCCCTGCCCCCAAATCCCTTTGTGGGCAAGTTGGCACAAACCCTCTGCCAACTGGTTATCTTTCTGTTTAATCTTTGTGCTCTTTTTAGTATATTAAACATTTTTAATGGCAGAGGAAGAAAACCTATAATTTCCTCACTTAATTATGCTTACTGGGTCTTGCTGATTTGTGTATGGAAAAGAATGGTGAAATTCTGTTGAGTGACTGCCAAGGTAGCTGAATATATTTTCTTTTATTTATGAACAAAATGGGCTGGTGAACTGGTATTTGGATGAGTCTGGAATGGTAAAAATTCCCTGATCTGTTTTAGTTAGTTAAGGATGACTATTTCTGATCTTCTTGCTATTTTGAAATGGCAATTCCTGCTCATTAGTTTTCTTTTTCCCTTCTTCCTTTCAAATCTATCATGTCTGGTCTTCTACAGAAGTGTAGACTTGGATCACATTATGGAGGAAGGTTATGAACTGGACCTGATTTACATCACTGAGCGAATCATTGCTGTGTCCTTCCCAGCCAGCTGTTCAGAGGAAGCCTATCTGCGTAACCTTCAGGATGTAACTCAAATGCTTAAATCCAAGCATGGTGACAATTACCTGGTAAGGATTCATGCAGTCTGTGCTGCTCCATGCAAAAGTCTACATGTTTAGATTGAATATACTTATATTTGTAAGTGTGATTTTAGAGCCAGTGTGGTATAGTGAATACAAGGTGAGCTTAGGACTTTGGAGACCAAGGTTCAAATTTCTGCTTGGCTATGGAAACCCACTGATGGGTGACAGTGCTAAGTTACTCCTTGAATATAATCCTAAGGCAAAATTGGTTAATAACTTTGTTAGATCACAAAAAAAATCACAAAACTAAAGCTAGCTTTTCATACTGGGCATCACAGAGCTGTAAATGGTGTGGTAAAAACAGGAAGGTTTACAAAATCACATTGAAATCTGCATGCCAGCCTGCGTGAGGCACAGTGGCTCTATAACATCTGTCTGCCAGCTCATGTGCCCACCTGCCTGCCCACCTGCCAGTCCTTCTGAAAAAATGCTTGCCTACTTGTCTGCCAGTCTGTAAACATGCCTCTTAGTCTTCTCAAGCTAACGTCAGAGGTCCAGCCACTGATTCCAGCCTCCTTGGGCCAGGTTCTGACCAAGTCCTGCGGCCAATTCCAGCCTCTTCAGGTCAGGTTCAGAAACAAGTCCTGCTGCTGATCCTAGCCTCCTTGGGCCAAGTGCTCAAGCCCAGCAGCCAATTCCAGCCTCCTCGGGCCAAGTTTTGCCTCAGTGGCAGGGCTGTATCCTACCTGGAAGCATTGAATGCCAACATGGCAGGGGTGTACCTGACCTGGGAGCCCAAAACACAACATTTTAGATACATAATTAGTTCTTTTTGTATTCATATCCCATCTTGATGGCAAATGCCTCCCGCTATCACTTATCCATGTGGCAAATTTCTGCCACTACACCACCAATGTGAAAAGGAAGCCTGCCTCCGCTAATGTCTCTCCCCACGCTATATCGTGAGAATCATATTGGTACTGAGATGCCCGAAGCTGACATCTTGGGGGATCCTGCCTGCCAGGCAGAAACCATGAGCCACTCAAACACCCCCAAGACCTCATCTTGGTCATGATGTCAACTGCCTAGAGAAGACCTCTGCCAAAATGACTGTGATGCTGTTGAATATATTTACTTATTTACTTATTTACTTATTTACTTATTTACTTATTTATTTACTTACTTACTTACTTACTTACTTACTTACTTACTTACTTACTTATTTATTTATTTATTTATTTATCTATTTATCTATTTATCTATCTATCTATCTATCTATTTATTTATTTATTTATTTATTTATTTATTTATTTATTTATTTATTTATTTATTTATTTATTTATATGCCTCCCATCTAGACATAGTCTACTCTGGGCGGCTCACAACATACAAGATAAAAACAATTTAAAATATAACAGTTTTACATTAAAAAACAAAACAATATAAAATATAATATCGTAAATTTACATTTTTAACAATTAATTTAAAGCAAACAGTCCCAAGATGGCAAGAATCAAAAGAAGATAAATAAGAAATAAGAATGACTTAATTGACTGAAGGGAAGGCCTGCTTGAATAGCCAAGTTTTCAGCTGGCTTTTGAAAATGCCCAGCGAGGGTGCCAGCCGAATTTCGGTAGGGTAGGTGTTCCACAGCCGAGGGGCCACCGTTGAGAAGGCCCGATTTCCTGTTTCTTCCTTCCGTGCCTCCCTCCACGTCAGGCCCCTCAGCCATTCCTGCTGGCTGTGACGGGTGATTCGGGTAGATATGGGCAGGAGAAGATGATCTGCCAGGTATTGAGGTCCCAAACTGTATAGGGCTTTATATGTAATCATTAACACTTTGAAGTCAACGCGGAAATGGACGGGCAACCAGTGCAAAGCAGCCAGAGAGGGGGGAGATATGTTGGTGTTTTCTCACCCCACTAAGAAGCCTGGCTGCTGCATTCTGGACCATCTGAAGTTTCTGCGTCAGCCTCAAAGGTAGCCCCATGTAGAGTGCATTACAATGGTCTAATCTTGAGATTACGAGTGCGTGGACTAGAGTAGTGAGGGCCCCCCAATCAAGATAGGGTCACAGCTGGGCAATCCGCCATAGATGGAAATAGGCGGAGCAGACCACGGATGCCACCTGGGTTTCCATGATAAGCGCTGGGTCCAGATGTACCCCCAAGCTGCGGACCTCACTCTTTGCGGCAAGGGTTGTCACCCCAAAAGAAAGGGAGTTGCCTATACCGCTGGTGGAAGGACCGCCCACCCTCAAGACTTCCATCTTGTCCAGGTTCAGCCTCAACCCATTCGACTGCATCCATTCCAATACAGTCTCCAGGCAGCATTGAAGGGACAGTACGGCATCCACTGAGGTGAAGACAAACTCTAGTTCGCTGCCCCACGCCTTATTACCCACTGAGGGCAAACTCTGCTTTGCTGCCATATGCCTCATTGCCTGCTGGGGACAAACTGTACTTCGCTGCCATATGGCTCAATGCCTGCTGAGGGCAAACTCTTAGCTGTTAGAACAGTATAACAATGGAACCAACTAACTTGGGGAGGTGATAAGAGCTCCAGTGCTGGAGGCATTCAAAGAAAATTGAACATCCATCTGTCAGATCTACTTTGACTTGGTTTCCTGCACTGAGCAGGAGGTAGGCCTCAGTGCCCTTGTAGGTCCCTTCCAACTCAATTATTCTGTTATTCTATTGTAATTTTCTTATTTGTTAAATTTTGAGGTTTCCAAATGTGATAAGGAGATAGTCCAGAGCAGTACATTGCACTGTCTGTAATACTCCATGGCCATTTGGGGAATATATTGCTCAAAATCTTGCTGCTTGCCATAGTAAATTGCCCTATTGAATCATTGGGGGTTTGAGTTAACATCTCTGTAAGTTCCATTGATTCAAATAGGCATATCCTGACTGTGACTTACTATGTTAACCTTAAAACTAAAGTAAGCCTAGTTGAATGAAAGGAATGTTTGGAGAAGTTGACTCACCAAATTCCTGTTGATACAGTGGGCTACTTTAGTGCCATTTACTATGCTGAGCAATAGGATTTTGCCCATTGAAAGCATCCAAGCATATAGAATGCATTTGCTTTATCCCAATACAAAAATATTCAAGAGGAATTGGAATGTTTTTCTGACAGTTGAAGTGAAAAGCCCCTATCTCTATAAAGCCCCATTTACTTCTTAGGTGACTCTCTTCCAATGCTTTCTGTGTTCTCCAGAACTATAACTATCTTGGCACTTCCTTTCCTGAAACTAAATAGCTGGCTGCTGATAGAGGCTACAGTTTGCTGCTGGCACTGCCTATACCACTGACTTCAACACTGTCAGTAGCACCTTTTTTTCAGCAACGTAGACATTTTTTTCCACTACGTAGTGGAAAAACAGCAATAAGCTTGTTATGTTCCTCTTCGGTAACTCTTCAGTAACTATATATTTTTGTTCCCCTCCTCTTTGCTAAACCTGTCAATGGTCTCTTGTCTAGTTAAACCTGTTGATGTGACCAGAGATTCTTGTGGCTGTTAAAATCACCAATTATAAGGTAGTGGTGAATGCCAGGATTGCCACAAGGCACTCAGACTGCTCTTGCATGGCTACTTATTCTGGAAGTACATATTTTAAAGAAAATTTCCTATATGGGGCCCTGCAAAGTTTTGTTTCCCTCATATCTCGTTTTATTAAAGAGCAAGACATTGTCAGAATGGCAGGGCTCATAAATGACAGTATGCTAGGATTCCTGACTTATCCTGATGTTACTGTGAAGAAGCAAAGCATTGTTTCATGTAACACATTTGCTCCTGCTTCATTTCCTCCTACTTGCATCTGCACTGCCCAGTTAAAACATTCTTTTTTTAAAGGAAAAATCTTTGATTCTCAAGACTGTACAGGATGGACTTTCGGGATTTATACTTTGCTGAGGAGACCAATAACAAGATCATCCACACCTACTGTATTCACGATGAATATGTACAGTGGTGCCTCGCTTAGCGATCGCTCCATTGAGCAATGAATTCGCATAGCGAGGGGGTCCAGGCCATCGCTGGAGCATTCGCTCAGCGATGGCCCCTATGGGGTTTTTTCGCTGTGCGATGATCGTTAAGCGGTTCGCTTAACGATTTTCACATAGCGAAGCTGTGCAGAACAGCTGATCGGCGATTCCAAAATGGCCGCCGGAACTTTTCGCGTCATGCCCTCGCTTACCGAGGGCGCGAAAATGGCCCCCCCATGGAGGAGCTTCGCCCAACGGTGAGTTTTGGGGCCCATTGGAATGCATTAAACCAAGTTTAATGTGTTTCATTGGGTTTTTTTGTTCCGTTGTTTCCCATAGCGAGGGAACTGTACAGGTGTAAAAGCTGGACAGTAAAGCAAGGTGACAGGGAAAAATTCATTTGTTTGGAATATAGTGCTGGAGAAGAGCTTTACTGATACCTTGGACTGCCAGATAGATGCAGAAGTGACTTATAGAGCAAGTCAAGTCTGAACTCTCTCTGGAGGCAAAAATGATAAAACTAAGAGTGTCATATTTTGGGCACATTTGGGATTCTCTGGAAAAGACAATAATGCTAGGAAAAATTGAAGGCAGAAGGAAAAGAGGAAGAACCATTGTAAGATGGATTGACAGGCTTGAGTTTAGAAAAGCTGAGCAGGGCTGTTGTGGGCAAGACATTTTGGCAATTGCTCATTCATAAAGTCACCACAAGATGAAGGTGACTTGGTAGCATGTAACAACAAGAAAAAAATGTATGATTTGCTGTTGGGAAGCTAAGTGCATTTCCTGAACATTAGTGGATTCTAAGAACCTTGTCAAACTTCACTTGCCAGAATAATAAATCAAGAAATACATAACTCTATAATTCAGTTTATGTTTTTGACACGTCACCTGCAGTCACCTTGCAATACAGTATTTAATAAATGAAATCTTTAGTAATTTGGTTTCTTATCTTGTGGTACTTTGTACAACAAGGAAAGCTGTGTGCCAAAGACTCAAGGAAAGGAAAAAAAATGTACTCACTGGATACATTTATTTACTGCCCTGTCAAAGAGAAGCACTTGCAAGTCCATGAGTTTTAAAACAAGAGAAAGTGAAGCATTTTTATACTTCTGTCATTAAAATTAGTTGGTCTTTTCAAAAGAGCTTGGTTTCTCTTGGATCATGCCTGGATATCTTTTGTAAAGGCAGATCTAGCAGTACCCATACTTTTTTTTGCACTTTGTCTTTGTGAAATATATTGAAATTCTTCCATCTTGTTCAGTATTTACACTAATGCTTTGTTATGAAGTGTATTGAATGTAGTGATTAAAACACATGTGATACTTAAAATGCTATTTTCCTTTCGAACAGGTATTGAACCTCTCCGAGAAAAGATATGACCTTACAAAGCTTAATCCAAAGGTATTTATTATATTTCATATTAAAAATACATTACAGCTAGAATTTTTTAAAGTAATTTGAATGCATGCAGACTGAGATTGCTCCTCAGTTCTGAAATGCTTAGCCAAAGTATATTTACTTGTCATTATATTTATGTGGCCTAGGTCACGTATTTGCCTGGGCTGTAGATTCCATTCAGCTGTTTTCCTCTCTGTACAAATATATAAAGCCCATGTGTAAAGAACAGTTCTTAGTGGTCTCTGTGAATACACACAATAGGGTTGTTCTGGTCTTGCATAGAGGTTTTCCGAATCTTCTAGAGCTTTAGCTCACATTCGCCAGGACCACCCCCTTAGTACACGCGGCCAACCCATACTGGCAAGTGCCTCCATTTCTTTTTGCTGCTGCTGAGGTCTCATCTCTCAATGAACAGTTTCATTTGCCATTCTTTTTCTTTGAGTTTATTCTCCATCTGCAATCTTCCTTGTGAGTTCTAAAGAGAAAGAGGGAAAGAATAGAGAAGGAGTTAGTTTGGAAATGGCACTGGATTGATAAATCCTCCCCTTCCCTCGCCCCTCCCCCATTTTATGGCCCCTACATGCCTCCTGAAGAGGTACAACTCTTGCCTCAACAAGATTCCTCTCTCCAATGGTCACGAACAGTGTCTTTTCTGTTTTGGAGACATGCACTAACCTTCCTTTTGCCAGGCTTGCAAAAACCTCACCAAGCTGAAACTCCAACAAAAGTGATTTTTTTTAAATGCTCACTTGAGCTCCCTCAGCCATTAATGATGGACTTTAAACCAATGCCTCAACCTCATGACTCTACTAGTTGAACTACCCTCTGCTTCGCTACTGTCAAGGCTGCCTCAGACAAAAGCAAAGTCCAAATCGGCCTCCTAAACTTAAATCCTCAGCATCAGCTTCGAAACTGGGATTGACTTCAAAATCAGCCTCAACTTCTGCCTATTCTCCTAAAACAGCTAAGAAGAAGTTATCCTCGGATGTGCTCGGTTACAAGTCTAAACATGCCCCAACACCCTCGGCTGACTAACCTGCCACCACCGATTATGGAGCAGGAGATGGTCTGTTTGGATTCCCCATTGGGATGATGAAACTCCTCTTCCATTATCAAGCCATGCGCCGTCCCCTGCATTCAGACAGTTGCCTGAATGGGGAACTACCTGGGCTGAGGACACAGTGATTATCCAATCAGTGTACTTGAGCCCCAGGTCCTTGGGATGTTCGTTCTCTACTCAGAACTCTTGACATCTTCTATCATAGTTGAACTCTGCCACCTCACAAGAGTACCCCATACTGTGGGTATTGGCCAGTATGATGCCAACCCACCTCAGGCTGTCCTGAGACAGGAGCTACCAGCATCGCAGTATAACCAGTCTTGATATCACTACCCAAAGCATGTCACGCTCTACAATCATCTGTAAGGACAACAGCATCATCTCTTGTGCCGATCCCTATTAGATAAGGATGTAATCGACCTATCACTCTAACAGATGACCACCCGGGATTCTACTCCCTTTACTTCACCATACCCAAAAGGGATGGCAGTCTTTGATCTACCTTGGATCTCCATTCACATTTGGAGACTCCACCTGCAAGTTCAAGATCCTGCCCCTTGGCTTCTCCACTACCCTGAGGGTCTTCATGAAATATATGGTACCTGTAGCTGCACATCTGTGTCTTCACAATCACCATATTCTCATACATTGGTTACTCGTTGCTTACTCTCATACAAAGGCTCTACACAATGTCCAGCTTACCCTGTCTCTCTTGGTGGATCTGGGACTCACAGTCAGTGTATCCAAATCCATCCTGGCCCCTCCTAGATTGTTTTCTACTTAGGAGTGCCCTGGACTCATGGCATGCCTGTTCGTCCAGAGGAGAGGGCAAAGAAAGTTCACACACTCCTGAACCATTTCCGACTCTGGGCCGTTGTCACAGTCTACTGAGCCCAACATGCTTAGACTTATGGCCTCCATGACCTTGGTCATCCAACACACCCAACTGAAAATGGAGTCACTGCAAGCATGGTATCTGACTCTGTTCAACCCATTTGTTGACTACGTTGCCAAACCCTTCAGAGTAATAGAGAAACTGGCAGCGCAACTTGCCTGATGGAACACCACACACAATTTGCTCATTGGCAGGCCCTTCAGAGCCCTTCAACCCTCTATACAGATCACTACAGATGCCAGCCTTACTGTCTGGGGGGCACACTGCAACAGCCTCACAATCTATGGCCTCTGGTCTCTTATGGAATGCCAGCTCTGTATCAACTATCTAGAGCTGCTTGCTATCATCAAGGCTTTCTGGGTGTTCAAAACCCTACTGGTGGGATGAGGCATACAGGTCACCAACAACAACACAGTCCTATTCTGCATCAACAAGCATGGAGGCATTCACTCCTTCTCCTTCCTTTATCTTGCGATCCACCTGTGAGAGTGGTGCTATGAACTCCATATATATCTAATGGTCATCCATGTCTCCACAGAGGACAACACCTTGAGCAAGCTCCACACCCGAAACCACGAGTGGTCCCTTGATAGCTCAGTGTTTCTCCACCTCTGCCAACACTGGAGCGCTCCAGTTTTTGCCACTGCCAGCAATACAAAATGTGGCAAATACTGCTCCAGAGCAGGCTTTGGCCCCAGGTCTCTAGGAGACACCTTCCTGGCCATCTTGTTGCCCAGCCTGTTGTATCTCTTTCCCCTGATGCTGCTCCTTCAGTGGACCATTGTCAAAGTCTGACAAGATGCAATCCTGATAGCCCCCTGGTGGCCCAGGTAACTGTAGTTCACCACCCTGATGCCCTGGCAAGCAACTTCCTCCACCTTCCATCACTGCCAAATCTCTTGACACAAA
The DNA here is from genome assembly GCF_051106095.1 of Pogona vitticeps. Taxonomy (NCBI): domain Eukaryota; kingdom Metazoa; phylum Chordata; class Lepidosauria; order Squamata; family Agamidae; genus Pogona; species Pogona vitticeps. The sequence continues at coordinate 73,247,236 of NC_135788.1, read as the reverse complement.
ATCAAAGGAGGATATCCCACCCAGAGCTGCAGACATGATACCTCACAGCATGGAGGATTTTCCCTCCATAGCCCAAGTTTTGGTGCAGGCTTGGAAAGCATCAATGAACCAGCTGTACTCTTATAAGTGGACTACCTTCTCTAAATTAGTGCAGTTGCATGACTTTCCTACCATTCCAACGACACTAGATACTGTCTTGGCATTCCTATTCCACTTACTCAAGTGAGAAATCTCTAGTCTCAAAGTATACACTATAACAGCATACCAACCTCCAGACTCTGCCAGCTCCTCACTCTTCCACACTTAAACAATTTCTCAAGGGAATCCTGAATATCTGATCATCACTTCAGCCACCACCACCCCTCAGTGGTTTTACATCACCTCATTCTCTCCCCCCCCTTTCAGTCTCTAGCTACAACATCTGAAAGACTCTTGTCTCTCAAGACTGTATTCCTGGTTGCCATGACTTCAGTTCATCAAGCAAGTGAATTGGCTCGGCTGAACATAGATCCTCATTTCCTCCAGTTTCATCCTCATAAGGTCACTCTCTATGCAGATGTCTCATTCCTCCCCAACATGGCATCCAACTTCCACATCAGGCAGCCCATTGTTTTACCTACTTTTTTCCTGTTGCCCTCCAGCGGCCTCGAGCGCTCCCTGCACTCCTTTGATGTCTGTCAGTACAGGTATGAAGGTGATCTCCTGGGTTATACAACGGAAATCCAGAAACCTGTTGTTTTCTCCCTGGCAGCAGTCACCAGTTCCTTTGTTCTCACAGAAACAAGGAGGAGTCCCATGTTCCACACACCCACCCTCACTTGCACAGAGGTGACAGCCTCCCCCTGCAGACTCTTACCCCTTACAGAACTGTTTGACGCGAGTCCCATGATTCCAGTCCCCGATCACACTGCACGGCTGCTCTCTGTTAATTAAGGAAAAGACATGGGAGGTGGGGGGGGAAAGAAAGCCCAAGAAGAGAACTGTGCTTGCCTATGACAACTTTCAATATGGTGCTACGGGGCTGCCCTTGGCCTTTAAAGAGGAAATGCAAAGACTATTCAGGACCCTGCTTGGAAGAAAGAGTGGACACGATCCCCAGACTCCTCAGGAATGTTAATAAGATGTAGACCAGGGGTCTTCAACTTTTCAGAGGGAGGTCCACATAATATATGTTCCATATCTTTGAATGATGAAGAAAGACACATGTGCCCTGCACTCTTCCCCCCCCCATGTACCTGCTAGCCGGCCCGCCCACCCACACACTGGGCCAGATACAAAGGCAAGGCAGGCCAGATGTGGCTCGCAGGCTGTAGTTTGGGGACCCCTATCCTAAAGTATCCAAGGTGGCTTACAGCATTAAAAGAAATGAAGTGGATTTCACATGGAACTTTAAAATGCTTTGAAATTTTATTTAAGTAAAATTCAGCAGTATAAAAACAATTAAACTAACTTTTCTTTGCAAAGGCCATGTGCAGGGCTGATTTAAGGCTCTGGTGGACCCTGAGCAAAGATGCTACCATTTCCTCCTCCCTTACCTCCCACCTAAATAGGTCACATATCATGAACAATATAATATAACATACCCGTATTTTTCGCTCCATAAGACGCACCTTTCCATAAGACGCACCAATTTTTTAGGAGAAGAAAACAGGAAAATATAATCTGTTTTCTTCGCTCTATAAGACGCACAGACTTTCCACCCCCGTTTTGTGGGGGAAAAGTGCGTCTTATGGTGCGAAAAATAAGACTGACTCGCTAAGGTAATCTTGGTAACAGTAAAAAAGTGAACAATGTTTAGGAAAACAAATGAACAACATAGCAAGGAAAAGCTTATGACCAGGAGTAAGCCTTCAGTACTAGAAAACAAAAAGTGTATCCAAAGAAAAACCTGCAATAGAAATGAGTGTTGGTGCCAAAGGACTAAAGTGCTACCTCCCATTACAGTGCTAAAATAAACACTTCGTACATGTCAGTTTGCTGCTCAAAATGCAATTGGGAATCCAACAGGGATACAATATTATGTTGAATCCAGGCAATCTGGAGAAATCAAGCAGAGAAGTGCACTGCACAAGGTGCAAGGAAGATTGTTTTTAGTAGGACTGCCCTTACCACAAATAGATTAAATGCAATATTATAAGTTTTCAAATAGAAAATAACATGTTCATTTTTTCTTGCTTTCTGTTTTGTAAATTCACTAATTATGTCTTCAAAATCAAGTTTCTTCAAAAAGTCACTCTCAATTGATATTTTTGTTAATCTTTTAAGCCGTTCTTGCATTGAAGAGTATAACACTGATTTTATAAGCTTCTGTTTTGAAAAGAAAAGGAAAGTGTGTTGCTTATATACTGCCCCATAGTGCTTCAAGGAACACTCTCCTTCAGCCACAGAAATTTGTAATGTCAGGTAGAGATGAAAGGCAATATTGACATTTGGATAGACTGAGATGATGTTTCTTTATTGCAAGAATTTGCTATAGTATGCACTGTTTTGATGCTCTTTGTCCTCTTTGCTGTTGCTGCTGGGAAGACAGCATTGTAGTAAACTTTAGAAAGCAACAACTTCATCTGTAAATGTGTTTTCCAAATCCTCCTCATAAGCTTGTTGTAGAGTAAATGCATGTTTTCTTAATTGTTCAACTGATAGAAAGCCAAGTCATCCCAAAAGCCAAACTTGCTGTTTATTGAAGAATTTTGTTCCCCTCTTTCATGCTGACAGTTGACAAGTGTGTCAATAATTATATTATAAGTTTAAATTTGAAAACTTCTGCTTCTTTCTAGAAAAATATCTTCAATCTGGTTTTTTTAAAAAATGTGCTTTCTGTTATAGCTTTCATACTCATTATCAGGCAGGATAGTCTTAGCTGTTTTTCCCACAGCTTGAAATTCATTTCTGAAACTTTAAAGATATTTCACAAGTGAATCAAGCATGGTGGTTGTAGTGCCCAAGTGCAAGCTTCCTTGATTGCAAACAGACACTTGTTTTATTAAACCGATTTAAAATTCTGCTCCATATGATGTAGATGAAGATTTTTTTCCAATTTATTCATTTTTTAAGAAAGTGAAATCAGTAGATATGTGTCATAATTTTCATCTGGATCATTTCCTACATGTATTTTGAAGACATCCAGTAATGTTGCAGCACTTGACTTTTAAAGCTTCATCAGCATTAGCATGGCTAGGCCAGTGAGGGTCTTCTAGCTGCTTCAAGAAAAGAACCTGTCCTTTTTCATTTGGTTTCAGATGTTCTAGAAGCAAAGACCAACAATGAGGCAAAGAAGAGAAAAAATTGAAGTTGTGAACCATAGAATTGTTTTTAACAGCACATGGACAGACATTAACAGCTTGTTGTCCAACCAGATTCAAAGAATGAGCAGTACTTGGTGTATATTCTGCTGGTGGATTGATATTCTGAATGCATGTCTCCACTCCTTTATATTTTCCAGACATATTACTAGCATTGTCATATGCCTGACTGCAACAGTCTTTAATATCTATATTGTGGTCTTATTGTACCAGCTAACGACAGATTGCAGAAATCTTTCTAGTGGTTCACCACTGTATCAGTGTAAAGATTAACTGGTCAAAGTGACTCACATCAGGAGTGGAATCCATATATATTGAACAATACGTGGCCAATTTGACCTCCTTCACAACTGATTTTGAATTTTCATGCCCATCAAATTAATAAATTATTCACAGACATACGATAGGTAAGAAGGATGGCCTTTGCCTTTCCTACCACACCTGTCAATACATGTATATAAAAAAGGGTCCCAGATACTTTACATTGTTTGGGGATCAGAAGTTCAGAAGATTGGGGTGTATGAATGCTTCTATAGGTGAAATCCATCCTGGTATTTTTGTGTACATTTTCATTTTTATTTCTTCCCAGACTATGTACAATGAATTTCTAATATAATGGTTTTGAGAGTACCTGTGAGTTTTGGCTTTCTGGTACCATAAAAAGGCATGCCAACCCAACTGTAAGTCATGCCCCTCTAAATATAGGAGTCTTTTGTTTGTCATGTTTGAGACAGGAAATGTGGGGGCTTGCATAATCTTTTGGAGTTGTATAGAATGTGAAATGTATCCCTCATGACACACCTCACTTACGCCATACCATAGTGTTAGTGGTGCAAAACATAAATAAACCATCTAACTTTTCAGGAATTTTTTTGTATTGATTGAAGTATTTTATTTGGATTATTTTAAAGATAGTCCAACCAAGTTCTGTACAAACAAAAGAGCAATTGGCAGATGTTCCCTTTTGGCACCAACTTCTTGAAAAAAGCATGCATTGTGGTTTAGAAGGAGGAGCTTTTAGGGTAGCCAGACGGGACTCTCTGGAACATTGACAAGCCATCATGTGAAGACCTTTGGAAACCCACTCCCTGAAAAGCCTACTTTTCTAAACCTGTATACAACTCCCCTTGCTCCAGATTTTCGACGTCGGCTGGCCTGACCTTCATGCCCCACCACTTAATAAGATATGCACCATTTGCAAGGCTATGGAATCCTGGCTGAACTGCAACTCTCAGCATGTGGTGGTGATTCATTGTCGAGTGAGTGAACAGATATTTCCATTTTACTCACCACATTATAATCAGAAATCCTCTGGTATCTATTGTGGGTTGATTCTCAGATTGTAGGTATTACTTAAAATACGCCTTCAGCTCCAATGAGTGGATGAGGAAATAAATATTTTACTAAACCCACTCTTTGCCCACCTATATTACTGGAGAAAAGGACATTGCAACTGTTCAAGCCATTTGCAGTTGCTTGCATAGTCTCTGTGTGGAGTCAATGCATTATATAGCTGATAGATTATTATGATCTCAGCTGGGTTATGGGCCTGTTTATATATAATGGATTACAATCTTAATTAGGCGAAACTCAGCATAGGATGAAACCCTGTCATTCTGCATGTGATCATGAGCTCCACAATTGAGTTCTACCTTTAGATTTTTTTTAAAAAAAACACATAGTTTGAAGAAAATATTTCTTTAAAAAACCTTCTGAACAAGTTTTGTAATGGCCAAGGAGCTTATGTTTGGTATGGGAAGTTATATTTTAAATAGCTCTTTAACGCCATCATTTTGGGTTTTTAGCCATTTTAAAAATTCATTTTCAAGCAGCTGCAGGCGTCCCACCCCATTCTTGTCAGATACATTTTCTGAGTAATTCTGCAACAATCTATGTCTAGTGCAGGGGTCTCAAACTCAGTTTACCTGGGGGCCGCTGGAGGCAGAATCTGGGTGAGGCTGGGCCACATCAGATTTTCCGCCAAGCGGAGCAAGAGCCCGAGGAAACCACCCAGGATTTTCCTTAGCCCGGCTGGGACTCTGAGGAGGAGGAGGGGCGTGTGAACCCTCGTTGCCAGCCACGAAACCCTCCAGCTCCTTCTTCACTACCAGCAGCTGCAGCAGCAGCAGGACGAAGTGGAGAAAGGAGGGAGCACTGGCAACCGCCTAGCGGGGTGGGGAGGAGGGCAAGACATATTTTTTTAAAAAACCCTCACAGAATTCTCCTTGCCAAAGGAGAAAAGCCCCCACCGGTACCTGCAAAATTAAACAGAATGGGGCGGGGGCCCCACAGGTGTTCTTGACAGCAGAGGACGCGTGGGCACTTTGGGGGGGCAGGCAAGTCAGGGGCCATAAACTATCATCCAGCGGGCCGCAAATGGCCCCCAGGCCATATGCTTGAGACCCCTGGTCTAGTGGGAGTTACTTATCAGTATTTTGTATTGTGGTGTACATATGGATACAGTAATGGACTAGAATTTAAGAGACTTGGTTTGAATCTCCACTCAGCCATGAAAACCTGTTGGGGGCTGTGGAACTAGTGAAACTACTTAAATACCTCATTTACTTTAAAAGACCTGTTAGGGTCACTATTTGTTGGTTCTGACTTGATGGCACATAACAATAACACACAAAACTATTAACAAAGAAAATCAAACACAGTTTCAGTAGCACTGTGTCAGAATGTTTCTTCATTTCTTTTCTCCTTTATTCTAAGAAAAGACTAGATGTCTGCCATTTCTGTCATGGTGTACTAAATATATATGTGTGCTTTGAAAAAGAGATGTATTCCAACAAGTATCACTACTTAGTTCCTTCTAATAACTACACTTCTTAGCAGCAATGACTGCATTTAATCAGTGTTTTCTGTGATTCAAAATGTTATTAAATATATAACATGAGGTCTGGATAACTCAATGGTATAGATACCTGGCTGCAGAACCAGAGATTGGGGGCTCAATTCCCCGCTCTGCCTCCTTGATAGGGACTGGACTTGATAATTCACAGCGTACCTTCCAGCTCTGAAGTTCTAAAATTAAGATTTTAGGATTTGCAAACCTAATAGGGCTTTCAAGGTGAGATATTTAAGGAATGGCTTTACCAGTTCTATACTCTCAGTGAGTTTTCATGGCTGAGTGGAGTTATCAACCTAGATCTCCTGAGTCCTAGTCTGCCTCTCTATCCACTACACCACACTGGGTATTTATAGTTTTGTGTAGATATTTAAAAATAATTTGTAATGAAAACCATGCAGTTCTAAGAAGTGGTTACAAGTGAATCTCAGAGGTGTCTTAACTTATCATTATAGGAGTAAACGGAGAAAATAAAATGCAGTTTGCTTTTCTCTTTACAGGGTGGGAAAGGAAGAATGGGAGTAGTGATATCATCATATATGCACTTCACAAATGCATCTGCAAGGTAAGATGAACCATGTATACTTCTTCCATATATTTTAAGGACAAAGTGATGAGATAGGATGATTAATGGGGTTTTTTTGACAACTTCTTAGGCTGCCTTCAATCAGGTTGTGTCTTGATGACTTAGAAATCATTTATAGTAGCCACATAAACATAAAATGCATTTTTAAAGCAGTTAATATTTAGATCAATAAAGCCTCCTGGGGCAATACAGTGGAGGAGCAGGAGAAGGCCCCTATAGGTCCTGGCCCACCACCCTGACCCCACTTGGGAACAATGGGATGAACAACTGCTCATCTTATACACAAGACCCCTTTGTCTCCCAGCCAAGAGGACTGATTCAGTCCACACCTCTTTTGATTAAACATTGCTTCCGTAGGTATTCACAGGCAATTCACTATCCCCTTAATTTTTATTTGCCCTGAAAAGCACCCTAAAATTGGCTCAAAATATGCTCCTGTGACTTTCATATTTCCATGAGAGAATAGAAGATCGGCAGATAAAGCTCAATTTGTTTCATGCAGTGGTATTACAGGGAAGAGTATGCATTTGCTAATCTGTTTTGACCATACACCTGTTAAAAATCAAGAGGGTAAGGTGTAAGAATATGACGAGCCTACATAGAATACTGTGCTATGATTTTAATTTTAGTTCATTCCAGAACCAATGTCAGAAGGATGGCTCATATCAGAGGTGGGGTGGATTTTTCTTATGCTCAAGAAAATTTTTTTACATGAATATCATTAAGTTTTAAAAAGGTCAGATTACATATGTAGCAAGATGTTTTTAATTTTTAAATGCAGCAAGTAACTGCTCTTTCAAAGGCAAAATTCATATGTTATCAGACTCATAATCTGTATGAAAGGGACAGAATTATAATGATGGGATGAGTAAAAAAAAAAGTTGTGGTGTCTTAATTTGTTTATCAGTCGTTTTCCCAATTAAAATGTTCCCCAAGGCAACTATTGCAAATATGTCCATGTTAGAATATTCATGTCCCATCAGATTTGGAACTCAATGCATTTGCCAATTACCACAGAACATTTTTGTTGTTGTTGTTTGGCAGAGTTCACAGTATTATAAACTCTGTTTGCAAGGTTACTCCGCACAATGTTTTGTATTTTCTTTTTCTCACACAACAGTGCAGATCAAGCCCTAGACAGATTCGCTATGAAGAAATTCTTTGATGATAAAGTTTCTGCTTTAATGCAACCATCCCAGAAAAGGTATTTTAATCTGTTTTTTTAAAATTTTTATTGTTGTGTAGACAAATACCATACCTGGTTCCCCTTCACTGCAAACAGAGCTATTTCCTGAGTTCTCTATTCTTTCAACACTTCTTCCACCATCCTTCTTTTATTGATAGTGTTTCTTTTTCTTTAGATTCACATAAAGCAAGCACATGTGTATTGTGAATAAGAGCTTTTAAAAGATAAAGGTATGGTTGTATTTCTCACTAGAATTTGGGGGTGTTTGGCAACAGAATCATATCAGCTTAGTTTATTATCATTTACATATATCTGAGGGCATGATTACACAGTGGAATTTTTTCCCTACTTATGCCCAGGTTAGATCATAGCAGAAATTTCCAGTCACATGACACACAGTGATTAGCAATTCATTTTACTGGCTAGCAGTGTAACTATGGTTCAATTCTTGTTTTTTGTTCTGGTGACAATTTGATATATTTCTTAGCAGTGTGGCATGTGTGTATGATCCTGTTGATAATTTTTTTTGAAGTAAATTCATTAACATGGTGTAACTGACCATAACAATTCAAATGGAAGAAAATGAATCAGTAACATTAAAAGACATTGGAATGCTCATCGAAGTATATATACCACATGACCACGATGCATTACGAGAAAGGTATGGAAAATGTTGTTAGAAGTGGGTAACATTTCCTTGGTGTAACTGTGGCCTAATGCGGGAAATGTAATATGTATTTCATTTTTAAAGCAACTGTCTTTCTCCTCTTCTGAAGAAGTGGCCCTAGGCAGTTGAGCACACTAGAAGAAATTATTAAATTGTGCTATTTTTCCTGCCCTTCAACATGTTCTAAAACATCAGATCCTTGCCGACTTCCAGAGCTAATTCTTCATATTCATAAGACTGTGCCAGTCTGATAGTCTTTCCATTAGCTCTGAGTTTTCTAGTTCACTTTTTGCTCAGTGTGCTTCTTAAAGAACTCTGATCTTTGATTTTCTGATTCTGTTCACTGATCCATCTTCACCCTCGATTGGTCCAACTGACTTTCTTATCAGTCTATGCATTATCACAACATTCCCTCCTTTTGTCTCCTTTTGTTCCTCCTAAATAAGTCTGTAATGCTAGGGATTCATAACCATTGCCTTGTGGTAAATCTCAGTTTAAAATGACTTTTAAATAAAGTTCAACAGATGGTTAATGTCTTTTGGGTTTATATTTGGTCAAATTCTTGCTGCTCAGGCAAATACATGTCTACTATGTCAGATTGCATGCAGAGACACATAGTGAAGAAAAAAAAGAAATTCTATGCAAAATTGACATGTTGCTGAGGAGAATTTCAATCTAGCCTTTTAGCCTTTAGTACTGAACTTAGCACTTCAGATAACTATAGGAAACATGAACTTCATAGAGGTAGTTGCCATGGGTTATCAGAAAGCTAACAGGCCTTGAGGGGCTATAACTTGAAAAGGATTAAATTAGTGTGCCTTTGAATAACAGATTAGAAGAAGAAGCATCTTTGGACAACTGACTTGCAGTTTTATACCCACACTAAATGATGGGAAAAAGAGAAAGAGATCAGCCCAACAGCTTGATTTTGAAACCTAGTTACCTATCGCTTTTAAGAAAAAGCATACAGCAATTTCAGGACTTGTTTAAAGAATGAAGGCCCTGCCAGCAATTGAGAAAACAGGTGTTTTTTTTTTTTTTTTGCACAAAGCCAGGTCAGGCATACATGTTTGTCTCTTGCTGGATAAAAATTTTTCCCAGTAAGCTGCTTTGTTTCTCTGGAGACCTTTGCAGCTGCTATTGACAAGGAAAAAAAACAACTCATTCTCCTGAGGCTTTACAATCTGATAAATATTTAGCTCGGGAGAACAACTTTCCCATTCAGCTCTAAGTCTGCAAATAAGGATAGCATTATTAAAAGTTTCTCGTTGTGTGTGATGTTTGTAAATTTCATTTCAAAGAGCACAGATGAGTGGCACTGGGTGACTGAACAGATGAAAATGTTCTTAATGGCTGTTTTCGTATAGTTTCTACAGTCTAAGCTATTTCTAACAGCCTTTCTGATTCACAAACAAACTTCCGTGAGAACCAGAAGACCTTGGAATTGAATTTGCCTCCACTGCATTTATTGTAGTCATGGAGACCAGATGTGGCAAAATGTTTCACACTACATGTTCTGACACTGCCATTCACTTACATTTCTTTGAGTGAACTGGGAGAAAATCTCTGTGAGTGCTAAATATATAAAATTTTAGGGTCATCATTGTTGTTTTTAAGGATACAGCACCTACAGATGTTTATATTTGTATCCAGCATGTTGCATTCAGTCCCACATTATATGGTCTAATGTCTGGTCTTTCTGACCCAGTAATAAGGGCCCTTATTACATGGGAGTGGACCTTGAATTCAACCATGCCATATGACTGCATTGTTCATTCCATCAATGTGGGATTGCTCTGGAAAGACACATTCCCATTTTTTCCTGCATATATGAAGGCGGCCTTAATGTATCCTGCTACTTTCCATAAGATAGTTATGTAGCAATCTGTCCCCCCCTTTTTTTTCAAAACTGATGGTCTTTGTGGCTCCTTATCACTTATGATCCACATGACCATCCCTTGACAGATTTTTAAATAGCATAATATAGATTATTCACTCATAATAGAGTGTTATGGGTGAAACTGTCACCATTCTTTTTTGCTTTCCTCAAAATAAACTATAAGAAGAACTTTCCTCATAGTTTGTGTTTGTGTTAATTAACTTGTTTTTCCTTTTAGGTATGTGCAATTTCTGAGTGGCCTTCTGTCTGGATCTGTCAAAATGAACACAAATCCTCTTTTCTTGCATTATGTTATCCTACATGAAATTCCAAATTTTGATGTTGACGGAGGTGCGTTTATTATTCTGTCTGCAGTCACATTTACACCTAGTTATTTATTTCAACAAGACACACACACACACACACACACACACACACACACACACACACAAAGGGGGGATAGATGTGGTGATACTGGGTAAATGTATGTTAAATCATCAATTTATTAAGTCCAGTGGATAAGATTAAAGCTAAAAAGCTGGAAGATCACCTATTTATCATTGTTAGGCAAGATAGGACTCATGAAAAAGTTAATTGAAGCAAAAGCATCATCATCAATCTTTATTATGGTCACAGAGCAGCAAGATTATTAAAAAAAACATACAGAACATACAGAGAAAAACTCCTATATGTAGTATATAAAATGTTATTTCAGGGTAATTTCAACATTTCCTCTTGAGTTCTCATAGCAATCAACAAAAATTTAGACACCTTGTCAGTAATATAAGTGAAACTTTTGGGAACCCTCTATTTTCTCCTTTTCTGTGATTCTGGCTCATCCAGACTTATACTTTCTGGATAAAATACTGCAGTTTCAAGAATGGAAGGAGAGTTTTTTCTGATCAGATCAGAATTAATAAACCAGCCTAGTAGGTTAAACCCTACTTGGTTTCAGAAAATCCAAATCCTCTCTTTTGCTCAACACTTACAATCACAAATTATTTGTGTATTTGAGAATCTTTGTGTAATACAAACAAACAGCATTCAATGCTGGTATCACAGATAACTGAGGCAACTTATAACTCTTCAGATTGTGCTGGATTGATTTGGGAAGCCAACTGACAAATGGAATGTCCTGTTCCAAACAGAGATTGAATTTGGTCCTCCTTGACTTTAAGACTCAGATTGGTATCGTTAAAAGAAAACATATTAAATGGAACACACAAATGTTGTCAGTGTTCTGTAAAGTTTTTCAAGTTACGTAAGCTATGGTAACTCACAGAGGCTGGGTTAACCATGGTAAACTCCTCGTTGAATATCTTGAGTATTTTCAAAACCTAGTGGGGTCACTGTAAGTTGGAAGCAGCTTGATAGCACATAACAGAAATAACATTAAATTATTTTTAAAAATACCTAATAAATGAATTATTAATTAATAAACTACTTAATAAATAATTATGAAAAAATAATTAATGTATAATTTTAGAAAAGATTATTCCTCCCCATATGTCAGACTGCCATTTTACAATATGGGATATTGTATAAAGTCACACACATATATACTAGAAATATGTAGTTTGTGTGGAATTCAGTTATAAAATGATGTTCTTTGTTTCCACTGATCTCAATTAGTACCTTAGTTTGTCATGTAACTTTTTCCCTCCCTCCCTCCCTTCCTTCCTTTTCTGGATAGATCCCCTTCATAATAGGAATTTATGGTGACTGTTTTAGCAGTTGTATGTCTTGAGCATATGTTTTGATTGTGAGCTTCCTATAGACCTTTGGTTGGCCATTCTAAGAACAGAATGCTAGACTGGCTCAAACTTTGTTCTAATTAAACAAGGCTTGTTTTGTGTTCCTATAGTAAATGCAATTCCACTGTTGAGAATAACCATAGCTTGCATACAATTCTCCTAGTATTATTTTGAATGTTTCATTTCTTAAAACATCCATTATTGTATTTTTCTCAGGTTGTCAGCCCTTTCTAAAGTTATACCAGGCCATGCAACCAGTTTATACATCAGGAGTATAGTAAGTACACTCCAGTCCCAAATGTGTCTTTATTGTGGAAACCTAGCCATTCATAGATGCTGTATGTCATAACTCTTACAAACATTGCACTGTTTTAGAGTGTATATTATATCAACCACTTCTTTGAATCTTCTTATACCAAAACATACGGTGTATGTTGAAAACTGCTGTATGAAGGAGGTAAATAAATTATAAATTTTCTCTTTAAGGAGTTCGTTTTCTCTGTGCATAGAGGGCTTTTTAATTGTTGGTGGTAAAGCATTTTAAATATTTCATTTCCGCACCTACTATTGCAAGGGATCTGTACTATGTAACTCTTTTTTAAAAATATAGTTTGGCTCTGAACTCTTTTCATTTATTGGATACGAATGCTATCTCTGTCGATCTTCTGAAACAGTTCTGCTCATCTGATTTTTCTTTTCTTTCTTCATCCTGAAGTAGCATGGGGCCAAAAAATCAAAGCAGAGTTTGCATTGCAGTTGAACCACCTCAGCTACTAAAGGGAGATATTATGGTGAGTGTTCCCCTAATTGCTGATGTTCCTTAGCATCTCTATTCAGATGGATTTTCCACACACCCTTATCTTTCTAAAGAAACTATCCATAATGTACCTTGGGTTCTTTGTAGGACTTTCTGGTGTGTGTGGTCCTAATCTTTCTGGGGACTAATGTCCTTGTAGATATTACACTGGATGAAATTTGTCATGGGAATTATTCAATAATAAAAGTAGCTTAGACAAAGAAGATATGCATTGGTGCTCAAGTAATTTCATTGTTTAAACCAGAAACCCTTCAATGGAAGACAGTGTCCACTCCCTAAATGTTGTTTACTCTAATCAGAGCAAAGATTCTTGGGCTATTGAGAATGATCACTATCCTTTTCCTTAAATGCCCCACTGTTGGGGAAACAACTGTGCAATTGCCTTTGTACAGGAATTTGCCTTGTAAGAAAGATAGAACTGCTGCTATTTCTTCCCTTGCCATAAAGTTAATGCCTCAATCCTAACTTCATGCGTATATGGTTGAATACTGAGTTTTGTGATGATGAACTGTCCATTGTATTAAACTAATACAGTGATAAGCCCTGTCCAGAGACTTTGGAGTACTGTTCTCATCAGCTTCAGCCAGTATGGTAAGAAATTGAGGATTGTGAGAATTGTAGTCCAGAACATCTAGAGGGTTTCAGCTTGCCTACTCATGAATTATTGCATTGTGTTTATAATGGAGATCCTAACAATATAAAAACAATCTGTGTTAACTTACTAAGCACAATACTGGGAAGCCTAGAAAATTGTTCATAAGAAATGCTAAATATATTCACAGAGGTCCTTACTTCATATACTCCATACTTGTTGTGCTTAAAGTTTCCTTGAGTTTTATTGAAATTCTCACCACTTTTCTTCAGAAGCAAGTTTTGCCTTGGCAACAAACTGTCCATTGCTGCTGACCAAGATGCTTGTATATAAACTTGGTTTCCATTTTCTTTATCTAGGCACTAGTACACAGTAGTACCAACAAGGAATCTGAAGTATAGAAAATTTGCATTCCATGCACCTTCAATGGAATACTTAATTCAAATCATTGCTATTTTTATTATATACTCACAAACTTCAGTCCAAGTAAGCTTCCCAGGGAAAAAAACTCTCTCCGGTAACAAGTTTGCACCTGTCTTTAAATGTTTTCAAAGCACAGACAATGCAGCTCTTAAACTTTTTTTCACAGTGACTCCTAAAGTAATAGTAGCCGACTAGTATGGAATACAGGCAAGCCCCCGTAATTCATAAAAAACATGTAAAATCTATGTTAGCATTTAGGTTATTAGTCGTAAGTGATTTTAACCAAAAAAATCCTACCAATTCCTTCTGTAGGAGATCTCTAGCCCTCAATTTTTCAATTTTTTTTTCACTTATATATAAACCAAAAATAATAAAACTATTTATTTTTACCCCCACCCCCCACTCTGGAAGAGGCAAGATTCAAGAGATGGAATGAAACAGGGCCAAACTTTATTGATGGTAGAACTTCCTGAATATGTAACCCAATTCAAAACTTAAAAGGGGGCCTGCTGTAGTGCAGAATGCTGCTGGCAGCGGAAGTCTCCTGGGACCCCTTTTTATGACAATGGGCAAGTGTCCTGCCCTAAGGCCACGCAGTCCCAACAACAGCACAGCCTTGGCGGGCCATGAACTGATAACCCCTGGGCCTCTAGTCCCCCATCTATTGGTGGCCTTTTGCCCAGAAGTGTCCCCAGTACATCTTCCCCCCCCAAACCGTAATCTCGCAATCCGTGGACACGCTGTACCTCACCTGTAATCCACAGGGAACTCACCAATCAATCTTCATTCCACACTACCCACGAGTGTGACCTGAAGCAACCACCCAGTAAAGTGCCCCAAACCCTATAGCAGTGTGGGATAGGTTAAAAATCCCCGCTCACAACTGCCAGTCAGCAAGCGAGTCAAAAATTTCTTTCCAGGCCCAGAAGTGACCAGCAAAGCTCACACTAGCTATAAGGGCGGTCGGGTGGTTTGCAAGCCTTGAAAGAGGCTGATTGGAGGGAAGAGTGCCTGTTAAATAAGGCACTCCTGCCCCCTCCCATCTGCATAGCCAGGATGTGGGAAACCACATTTCGTGCAATTCTGAAAGGGGGAGGCAAAGAGGCTCCCCTGCCTGCAGAGTGTGCCATATGATCCATTTCTGTAAAGTTGCTAACTAATGACACTTCACTTGTTTTATTCCTTATTTATGACATGACTGATGTTCTTGCATTCTAATTTTTACTGGCCTTGTGATAGTGCCCACATATATTTTTAAACTATCACAGATTATTAAGTAGAACACACTTGTAGTTCGCAGGTACTTCTTTTTTGCCCTTTTTGAAAATTGGGCAGACTATTAGCCTTCCTCCAACCATTTGGCACCTCACCCGTTTCCCATGATTTCAAGAAAATAATGGACAGTGGCTCTTGAGAGTTCTTCAACCAATTCCTTCAGTATTCTCCAATGCAATTCATCCAGCCCTGGAGATTTGAACTCATTCAAGGTGGTAAAATAATCCTTGACTATTTGTTTGTCAATCTGCAGCTGCAATCCCGCCCCCTCGACTTGCACTTCACATTTGTCTGAAAGTTTATAGTCTGTCCTATGGGGACAGATTGAACTAAAATAGAAATTGAGCACCTCTGCCTTTTCTTTGTCATCTGTTATCATTTTTCCATCTTCATTGTGGAGCTGTGCCACTATTTGTATTTTGCTTCTCACATACCTGAAGGTTGCTTTTTTTATTGCTTTTAGTGTCTCTAGCTAACCACAGCTCAGCCTCAGCTTTTACCCTCCTGATGCCATCCCTGCATTTCCTTGATATTTGTCAGTGCTCATCCTTGGTGGCCTGGCCTTCTTTCCACTTCCTGTGCATGTCTTTTTTGGTTTTTAGGTCCTCCCTGAGCTTTTAGTGAAGCTACACCGGCCTTTTTTGCCACTTCCCTTTTTTTCTTGTTGGAATTGTTTGTAGATCTGCCTTAAGAATTTTTTTAGAAGCTCCCACCCTTCTTGGACTCTTTTTCTTGTTAGGAAGGATCTCCTGCCATGCAACCTTACTTATCCTTGTTCTGATAAAATTGGCTTTTTAAAAATCCAGCAGAAGTGTACAGCTACACTCTGCTTTCATTTCCTTTGAAATGAAGAATTCTAGAAGGACATGGTCACTCTCACCTAGAGTTCCCCTTACTGCCACTTCCCTCACCAAGTCATCTCTTTTGGTCAGAATCAAGTCAAGGATAGCAAATCCCCTAGTTTCTTTCTCCACTTTTTGTAGGAGAAAATTATCAGCCACACAAACCAGGAATTTCTTGGAAGGGCCATACTTGGCAGAATTTGCCTCCCAACATATATCTGGATACTTGACATCTCCCATCACTACTACATCGTATATCTTTGAAAACCCTGCAATGTTTTCGAATGTTTCGTCGCTTCTTCTCTTTGATTGAGTGGTTGGTAGTAGACTCCAACTACCAAGTTCCTTTTGTTTTTCCCCACACCTAGATTGATCCAGATTCTTTTGATGGGACAGCCAGTCTCTCCCCCCCCCCCATATTTCTGTTCAGGAATGCATATTTTTGACAGATACTACAACTCCACCTCCCTTTTTATTCTCTCTGTTGTCTTTGAACAGTTTATATCCCTCAATTGCTGTTTTCCAGTCATGGGAGTCATCCCACCAAGTTTAAGTTATTCCTATCAAGTCATAGTTGCCAGCGGTTTAAATATTAATGGCTGTGTGTTACGTTATTTTGAGGGGACAGCACATTTACACCGTTATACAAGCCGTATACTCACTGCTTTACATTGTAGCCAAGTGTCCTTTCTAAAGCTCTTCCTTTAAGGACATCTGCCTCTCTTCCTGAGCACAGGAGTGAGTATCCTGGGACGAATTTTGATTTTAGATCTAAAGTGTTTTCAATGTGCTCAGCACCCAATGTTGTCTACTTAATAATCTGTGACGGTTTAAAAATATATGTGGGCAATACCACAAGGTCAGTAAAAATTAGAATACAAGAGCATCAGTCACACATTAGGAGTCACTGTGAAATAAGTTTATGAGCTGCATTTTTGTGCTTTGAAAACATTTAAAGACAGGTGCAAAGGAGAATCAACCTCCTGCCCCCTTGCTGGGGTGGCTGGGCAAGTAGGGAGGCAGGGCTGTGGCAGCTGGGCTTCTGCCGCGATTGCAGCACTGAAGATGATGCTGGCCATGCATGCTGCATGCCACATGGTAAGTGTCTAGCAGGATTGGGGAGTAATCAGACCAGCCACCTGTGCCAACGGGCTTCATATTGATATACAAATATGAAGACCCCATCTCTAGTCAGCAGCAATGGACCGTTTGTTAGCAAGAAACAAGGGCAGTTTGCCTCAAAGCAAAACTAGATTCTGAAGAAAAGTGGTGAGAATTTCAACAACACTCTCAAGGAAACTTCAAGCACAACAAGATACGAGCTATATGAAGTAAGCATCTCTCTGAATGTATTAAGCATTTCTCATGAACAATTTTTTAGGCTTCCTAGCAGATATGTATTTATAAATATAAGAATTGTATTTGTCAATATAGGAATTGTATGCATTATATATATGTATTATCCTTGAGAAATTTCCCTGGCTTCCCTGTGGCTGTATATATCGCAATGTGGTTTGGATATTATAAACTTCCATACTGTATACATGACTGTTATTTTTATAACATGCAAGAATAGATTACAAGAGCATATAGGTAAACTCTTGTATGATATTGTGCTTAGTAAGTTAACACAGTTTAGTTTATATTGTTAGGCTTTCAGTACACTGTCTTTCCCTTGCTTTGGGGGATTTATAATGAAGATATCTGGAGCTGTAGCCACACCAATTCTTAGTCCTTCTGTAATATCAAAAACCTTTGGAAGGAAAGTGACTGCATATAATCTTTTCATATTTGTTATACATTCTTTGAGAATAAAAAAGCTTATCAAACACATGAATGGCATAACTGAGAGTGCAAACTGTCTTTTGATGACTCCTCAGGCTATTACTGAAAACATACATACCACAGCAACATGAACAAGAAGGAAAAAATGTGGTGTTAAGATAAATAATTATTCAGGGACTCCTATCTTGATTTTTCATCTCAACATATATGTGCTTTGAAGCCAGAGGAATACTTGAATGCTTGAATTGCACCAGATGTTGAAATATGTATCTAGAAATACAAGGACAGGGTGTTTTAACATTTCATTGTCTGCTTTCCTTCTCATAACTTATATGTAAAGCCAGGTGCATCTCATGTACAGCAGGTGAGAGCTAGTAAGATTACCAATAACAAGAATGAACAACAACAACAACAACAACAACAACAACAACAACAAAGAGCTGCTGTGTGAATTTAGGCTCTGCTGTCATCTTGCTGTTTCTAGAGTCTCTTCCTGAATAGTTTCTTAACTAGAAATCGGTCTTTTTCCATTACTACTAATCCTAGTATTGACAAAACAAAGTAAGTTTGTTCACCTCAGACTTCACATATGTACAAGACAAGGCTATACCAATGTCCAACTGATATTACTAAGATCCCATTATACCAGTCCAGGTACCCTGGATTCTGCTTTGCAGAATGGAAAAGATCCTAAACATACCAATCAAGTTCAAAGGGCTCATTGGAGGATAGCACTTATAAGTAGCGAACTGGGGTTTTTGAAGACGTAGTTAGAAAGGAGTTAGACTGAGTAGTCAAAAATATCTCAGAATCAGTGGTGATGAACTGAGTGTGTCCTTAACTCAAATGGTTAGAGCTATATTCCTTGCATGGACTGAAATTATGTCCCTAAATTAATGTAATATATTCAGAAGGGCATTTCATTAATCTGGTTATGCCAGGAGTTGCTCAAAGTGTAGCATCTTGGGGGCCCTTCAGTTGTATAGCTTGAAGCAGCTATCTAATTTAATGTGTATGATAGAACACTTTCTTATAGAAGAACCAGGCAAATACAGGTTTTTCCCCCACAATCTGTGCAGCTTCAGTCAATCCCTGCTTTCATCTGTGGGCTGAGATACAGATACGTTGCATAATCATGTTCTGTCAATTCAATTCTGATTTATGGCAACCCTTTTCAAAGTTTTCCAGGTAGAGAATACTCAGAAGTTCTTTACCATTCCCTTCTTCTGGGGGCACCCTAGGCCTGTATAACTTGCCCATGGCCACACAGGCTGGCTTTCTTCCAAGGAGGCACAATGTGGAATTGAACTGCCAACCTCAGGCTCTGAAGCCAGATACCTAAACTATTGAGCTATTGCTTTTGCAGGAGGAACTCATATGATTGACTGGGCAGGTTTGCAACATGTTTTGCTTTATGTATGAGAGCAGGACTTTGTACTGCATAGTTCAAGTGCAGCAGACCAAGAACCAGTGCGAACCTGAACTGATTTGGGGGCAAAGGCATCATTTTTGCAACACATTACTGATCAGTGATTTAAAGCATTATGATCTTTGTTGATTTAATTTTCAGGGTTGCCACTTTCTGGAAAATCAGTGGAGATGTATGTGATTGCACCATTCATCTGAGAAACAGAATTTATTTTTGAAATATTACTAAAATATTACTTTCTTTTACCTACTTTAAAGTTTATGGTCGTCTTTTGTTCATCTGCTCATGAATCTTAAATTCAGTAAATAAATCAGTGCAGAATGAATTGTTATGCCTTGTTTATATGAGCCATTTTAGTACCTTTGTTTTCTATCTCTTCTCATTTGTCTATTAATATTACAGTGTAAGCTTTACACTAATTTGCAGATTAGTTTGCATGATCTAAAACAGAATAGTGTATATTGCAGAGCCCCCTTATATGTTGGTTTGCTTGTTTGTTTCAGTTTGTTTCTTAGGGTTAAATTTCTTTACCGTTGAAAAGTGTTCTTATTTGAACTGTTTGCTTTGACATGCCTTTGACTGATTTATTGTTTAAATAAAAAGCAGGAAAATTAAACAAAATATATTTCACAACTAGTGAATGAAAAGTAATTTTATTGACATTTCTTGGATTTTGAATTTATGGAGGGATAGGTACAAAGTCTCTTCTCTTTCTTTCAAAGTACACAGGGAAGGGACCCCCAAGTGCGTTATGTTCTTGTACCTGTCTTGTGAGGCAGGGCATTTTGATGAAAAGTGAATTACATAGTGATATTCAGCAAACTTTGTTGACTGAGCAGCGTTTTGTAACTTGGGTGTCCTATATTTTTGCCAGCACTCTATTGTTTGCACCATTTATCTGTCCATCATACACAAGTGTTTTGTTACATACTTAGACACCTTGAGTCTGCTGGAATGCTAAAAGTTATATTGTCTGTTCATTCCTTTCTTTCAGCTGAAGTGCTACCATAAAAAATATCGATCTGCCATTCGTGATATCATTTTCCTCCTGCAGTTCCACACAGGCGCAGTTCAGGGTTATGGTCTGGTGTTTGGCAAAGAGGATCTGGATAATGCAAACAAAGGCAAGCTTCTTTCTGCTATTGGAAGTGGGAAAGGAGTAAAGTTCAGGGATGTCTAGCTTCTGAATTCTTGGCATCACTTTATTCTTTAGAAGGTAGACCAGCACAAGAGCTAAGAAATAATCTTAGAACTGTAGAGCTGAATCATTGAGTCCAGCCCTTATCATGGAGGCACAGTAAGCAACTGAACTCCCATTCTCAGACTGTGATAGCTCAGTGATTTAGTTATTTGGCTGTGACCTAAACCACTGAGCAGCATGTATTGTGTTCATTATCTTGGGGGGTGGGACCAGTATTAGCTAATACTGTCAAAATTCAGTCTGTAAAAAATAGTGTTTCATCAGTAATTTTACCTTCAATTTTACTCATTAAAAACATAAGTTTGGATATGCCATTCCCAAGAGTAAATTTGAATCCATATTCTTTGTCCCCTAAGAGAAAGGACTCTATACCCCATTTTCAAAGCTAGATTTATAATATGTAGTCCATCCTCACTCTATAAATGCATTTGGATTATAATGCCCTGAAGCTATATTTGGCTGTGTTGTCTAGGGCTTGTGGGTGTTAGGGTCCAAATGCACTTATAGAGCCATGTATAGGCTGTCTACCTATCCAGATGTATATACGCCTCATTTCCTTTAAGGAGGAGGATTATGGGGTAATATATATCTCCTGCAGAGAGAATGAAGTTAACGTTTTAATTGACATGTTAATATGTTAAGGGAGTGTGCGTCTGTGACTTTATCTTGTCTCTCGCAGAGTAAAGCGCAGATAAACGCACACAACAGCTTCTTCTTTTCAGCAGTGTATTTACAAAATATATACAGGATATACATACATACAGCACTTCAGTGGCTCAGTATTCAAACCAGCAGCATGACATGCAGACATCAATATACAGGAGAAGAGAAAGACTGTACAGTGTTCATTTCTTAAATACAATTCTGGTATCAGTCTGGTCCAATCCCGTCTGAGGTGACTTCATGCACACAGGTGTGGCAATCTTCATATTGCAGAGGATTGCATCAGCCAGGGATGAAGGAATGACGTCATCTTATTCTTGTTCTGCACACACACATACTATGTTCAGGCTATATAAAAATTATATACCTTAACACTCCTCCTAATTTTTAAATTGCCTGAACCCATTACACATTCCCAATGCATCTATACACATTTCATGCTTCTGAGCACACAACGGTTTAGTTAATATATCTGCAATATTTTCTTCAGTCTTGCAATATTCTAATTCAATTAGTTTTCCTTTTACAGCTTCCCTTACGTTATGATATTTAATATCAACATGTTTGCTCCTGTTTTTTACTCTATCTGTTTTGGCCATTTGTATACAAGTGGTATTATCTTCCATTACTTTTATTGCATTATCTGTTTTACACTTTAAATCTTTTGTTGTGTAAAATCTTGTGCAACCAAACTCGCTTTATATCTGTAGTTTCCATCATTTTGCAATTTTCTTTTGAACACCCACTTACTACCTATTACCTTATGCTCTGCTGGTAGTTTGGTTTCAGTGAACACTTGATGTTCCTCCATGGAATTCATCTCCTCCTCCATGGCCCCTAACCACTTATTCTTCTCATAATCAGGAAGCTTCAAAACATCTTTATAGTTTCTGGGGTCAATATAAACATTACACACTGTAATACCACTCACTCCATATCTACTGGGTGGCACACCTTTATTTGCCCTCTGGGACCTCCTGGGACCATGTGAATTTGTGTGTGTTTGTATCTGACTACTTGTGTGTGCTTCCCCCTCTTTGTGTCCTTCCTCATCACTACCTTCTTTTTCTTCTTCTTCTTCTTCTTCATCATCTGTAGTAGCTCCTCCTTCTTCATCATCAGCACAGGACTTCACGCCTTGCTTATGTGTTCCTGTCTGTCTTAATTGACCTTTTCTTTCGTGTAGAGGGATGTATAACTGTGAGTTTGCGTGTACTTGGTCCCAGTTTTCCCCTTCATTAAAACTGGCTGACCTAGAGATTATCACACTTCTATCCCCATCAAAAAACCGGTATGCCTTTGAATTGGGTTCATACCCTACAAATGTCATTTTTCTTGTTTTATTTTTACCTTTTCTTCTGAGTTGTTTCGGGATATGCACCCAAGCCGTGCATCCAAACACCCTCAAATATTTTAAACATGGTTTCTTACCGTATAACATGAAATATGGTGTGTCATCTATTGAGGAAGAATAAATTCTGTTAACCAAAAAGTTAGAGGTTAGTATCGCTTCACTCCACAGACCGTGACGCAACCCAGAGTCTGCCAACAATGCATTTTTCATTTCTTGTAACACTCTGTTGCGTCTCTCAGCAACACCATTCTGAAATGGGCTATATGGGGTTGTTTTTCTATGTCTGATTCCCAGACTTTCTAACCATCTTCGGAACTTAGTGTTTGTAAACTCCGTACCTCGATCCGTTTGCAACTGCGCCACCTTGTGGCCAAATCTCCTCTCTACTGAAAACAACCATTTTCTAAATGTTTCAAACACTTCTGTTTTAGATTTTAGTGTATAACAATAAGAAAACCTTGTAAAATCATCCACTAGAGCCATTGCATATTTCGCTCCTCCTAATGATGGAGGAAATGGTCCCATTAAATCTGCATGAACTAATTCAAATGGCCTGGTTGTGACTCTGTCACTTTTCCTCCCTTTTGGGGCCACATTTGTCTTGCTTCTTTTACAGACATCACAGTCCAAGTAATTTTTGCATTCCTTTATGTTTATATCCCTGGCAAAATGTTCCATTTTCTGTAATGATCTGAAATTTACATGACCCAGCCTCCTATGCAGTAAATGTATACAGTTATCATGTTGTGGTTTGTTTGTATGTATCATATGTGCACTTTCATGTGTCTGGCTCTTTAACATGTACAAATTATTTTCTTGCTTCACTTTTGCAACTATTTTACCATTTTTCTTAATTATACACTCCTGTTTCTCAAAAGTGACAGTGAACCCTTGCTCAGCCAACGCTGATACACTTATTATATTAAACGACAATTCAGGAGCGTAAAATACCCCACTTATCTCAGTATTCAACGAAGGAATGTAAACAGTTCCTTGTCCTTCGACGGCCGTCTCTTGTGAATTCGCCATCATCACACTTCTGAGGCTGGTTTCATCTAAAAGACAAAACAGATCTCTATTATTAGTCAAGTGCCCTACAGCCCCCGAGTCAATCAGCCACTCCACTGTGTGGCTGCCGGGAACCTTGTCCCTCGTTCCTCTGGTAACCAAGGAGACCGGCCTCATGTCGTTTCTTTGTTGAAACCTTTTGGAGACCTTCTTTCTGCCGTCTCTGTTGCTTGGAGGACTTCCGCTTTTGTCACAGTTCCGTTGCAGGTGATTGGTGGATCTGCAGAGGAAACAGGCTTTCGTCATCATCACTCTTCCTCTTTGTTCTCCGTCCGCCCGCCTCCTGGGCACGCTGCCATCAGAGTATCTCTGTCTCTCGTGGTCAGCACGCACGTGGCTTGCCTTTTTGTTCAGCATTCTTTGTTTTAAATGCTGTTCCTCCTGCAGAATTCTGTTTGTCACATATTCTTCTGAAAGCTCTGTTTCTGGCATGCTTTCCAAACTTGTTACTAGCATGGAGTAATCATCATTCAGAGAACTTAGCAAAATATACACGCGCTGTTCCTGAGGGAAGACAACATTCATTAATTGCAGTTGATTAAACATGTCCTTCATATTTTTTAAGTGTTCCGAAGCACACTCATCCAGTTTCATCCTGCATTGGAACAACCTCCTGGTAAGAGAAATCTTTGTGCCTGTCGTCTCCCTCTGATAAATGCCTTTTAGTTTATCCCAAACTGCTTTTGCTGTTGTCAGTCCTTGAATGTGGGTCAGAAGCGAATCTTCAATGGCCAAAATGATCGTGGCTAGAGCTCTCTCATGCTCTGCCTCTTCCTCCTCACTGGGCTGCGCTGGGGGGGCTCTAACATAGCGCCACAGAGATTCCTTTCTCAACAACATCTCGGCTTTAACTGCCCACGTTCTATAATTATTTTCATTCAGTCTATTTATGGCCAGGCCACCTATATTTCCTCCCGTGCTGTATGCCATCCTTGCAGCTCTCTGTATCCTTCCCTTCCCCGGGTTTACAGACGAACTGGTTTCTGACTCACTATCACTGCTGCTTAGGCTCTCCTCCTCTTTCATTTACTCACCACCTCCCGTTTGCAGCGCAGCGGAACGTTGCTGGGCGCATAACCTCTGTTAAGGGAGTGTGCGTCTGTGACTTTATCTTGTCTCTCGCAGAGTAAAGCGCAGATAAACGCACACAACAGCTTCTTCTTTTCAGCAGTGTATTTACAAAATATATACAGGATATACATACATACAGCACTTCAGTGGCTCAGTATTCAAACCAGCAGCATGACATGCAGACATCAATATACAGGAGAAGAGAAAGACTGTACAGTGTTCATTTCTTAAATACAATTCTGGTATCAGTCTGGTCCAATCCCGTCTGAGGTGACTTCATGCACACAGGTGTGGCAATCTTCATATTGCAGAGGATTGCATCAGCCAGGGATGAAGGAATGACGTCATCTTATTCTTGTTCTGCACACACACATATTATGTTCAGGCTATATAAAAATTATATACCTTAACATAATAACAGTGATAACAGGTCAAACGTACTCAATTTTCAAGTTAAAGCAGCAATCTAATTTCCCATATTCCAAAACTGAACTTTAATTAATTTCTAAACCTAAAATTCCAGTGTTATGATAAAACATGGCACTTTCTTATGCTGTTTAGTTAAGACAATGTATACAATAAAGAAACCTTGACCAGAATCCTATTAGTGTTCATTTAAAGTTTGCTCTGGCCAATTATGGTTAATGGATGAGGTCTCATATGCATGCCTGGTCACACACCTGATTGTAGAACTGAGATGCACTTAAGCATATTATGAGTTTGCTGTAATTAGTGATGACAAATTAGGCAAACCTTACACAAACCATAATAGGATTCCTGCCATAACTTTGTGTGAATAAATGTCCAGAATCTTATCCCTTATGTAAACCACCATAAATCGATTTAAATCTGAGTGGTGAACTTTGCTAGTTAAGGACTCCACATTTGTGTTCCTCATTGCACACCAAGGAAGCTTTGTCTCCTTAACTAGTGGGAAATCACTAGTTGTTTGTTCTGCACTCCAACATGTGTAAGT
Organism: Pogona vitticeps; assembly: GCF_051106095.1. Lineage (NCBI taxonomy): Eukaryota > Metazoa > Chordata > Lepidosauria > Squamata > Agamidae > Pogona > Pogona vitticeps. The sequence goes on along the minus strand of NC_135788.1, from coordinate 73,221,515 downwards.
ACAGTAACAAGATTCTGGCCCATATGTATAATTACATATTACAAGGAACTCTAAGAGACTCTAGTATAATGTCAGTATTCTTTTCAGATTGAAAACAACTTGATTGGGCCTCTGGATGTCAATTATAATGCCTCCAGTGACCACTTACTGCTGGAGCATCATCCATGGGCTGGAAGCAGGCAATAATTTTTATGCATTGAATGACCATATTTGCTTGTGGTTTTATATAATTCCTTTTGTTCCACTGCATCTCTGGGCAAACAGATGTGTTGAGTCCTTGATCCAAATTTGCATGTGCAGAGCCCTAAAATTTGTTCCTTCAGATATTCAGGAAGATCTTGGAACTGTTGAAAATTGGGGGATGGTATTACTTCGTGTAGACCACTATTCCTCAACCTGGTCCCTGGCAAATATATTGGACAACAGCTCCCACTGTGCCTGAAAAAGCCATGCAAGCTGAAATTTTGTAATCTAACACATTTAGAGCATTCTATTTTAGGAAAAACTGCGGAGTTAGGGGGACTGACTAGACTGACTCAACATATGACAAGTGCCTGTGTTATACTTGCCATTCAGACATTTTGAGAATAATTGCCTCCTTCAAAGGGAAAAGGTAACCACAAGCTTCTGCAGATAATGTGTGTGGGTTTTTTTTTAATGTTTTGTGGTGTTGGTTGGGTGTTGCTGCTGCTCTTTGTTTTAAGAAAAATTATTATAGCCATTTTTCAACTTTTAAAACCTTCTGCATTTGGGTATAAATAGTGGGGATTTTTGTAAGGCTGCAGGGCAAATTGGAATTTGAAAGGAGATAAGATATTGCAGTCACCCCATCCTGCAATCTTGATTTCTTTTTGTGATCTTGTGATCCCTGGGAACTAAATTTTCCTTTTCAGATGACAGATTCCCTGTCTGTGGAAAGGTTGAACTGGTTTTTTCAGGATCCCCAGGAAAAATCCAAGGTGAGTATTCTGTATAAAAATGTATTTTATACATTTGATCATATATATGTTTACTTCAAAGTTAACTCCATCTCAGTGGGCTTACTTGGCCTCAGTGCACTGTGGTGAGATATTATACTCCATGGAACTTAGTATTCTCACCCATAATCCTTCTCTGCCTGCAGAGACTCTCCCCTTGCATTGTCCTTCAGGAGCAAATTTTTGGAGGGTGAAGATTTTCAGTAAGAAGAGGAGGTGAAAAATTCTTTTATGCATGACTGGAAGCAGAGACGTGGGGAAGTGACCTATTTGGATTATGTAGCTGAGAAACGTCCAGGCATCAGGGCCAGTGGCTGGGTTATTCTGGGAGTTAGAATCTCCAAAGTTTCATGATCTCTAAGTAGAAGTACATACTTGGCCCTGTGGACCTTAGATTTAGTGTGCAGTATTCTGATTTAACTTAGAAATTACAACTCCTTTTAAAAATCACACATACAAACAGCATTTGTAATCAGCATGAGCTCCCCATTTACTCCTTGGACTTGGATTTTATTAAGAAAGACTAAACAGAAGGCTGTTTATTTGTGCTCCTGTTATATTTCAAAGTGACATGAGATTTTTTTTTCTACTCTGAGGGGGTGAAATCCTAAGCTTACATCACAGCTATGTGAAGGTAAATCATTTAAGAAATCTGGAAGCATCCAGGTGACAAATTTTGGGGAAACAGAATCACCAGAAAATGCCAGCTCTTCATGAGCCAGTACTAGAAAACTATAAATACAAAATTGAGGATTTTCATGTCTATTTCATTTCTGTCATCTATTTAACTAATTATTTCTGTGCTTTCCCTTTTCTGTGCCCTTTTCTCATACTGAGTCCACTGGCTCTGGTAGTATAGAGGCTTTTGCTTAGTTGTCAAGTTTAAAGTGAGTCGGAGGGATTTAGTTTTGAGAGAGAATTTTTAAAAAGAGCTTTGGAGAGAGAATTCGTTTTAGACAAATGATTATCCAATTCTCAAAAAAAAGTGCCCACATCCTGTGAATATTCTTGATGAACTCTAACAATTATTTCTAATTTTCTGGCTTACCAGTTCTCAGCCTACTCTAAGGGAGATTCTCAAACTTACTGATGCACAGCTTTGAACTCTCTCTCAAGCTAACTCTAAATCTCTGTCAGTTTTCTGACTGTCTAAATAACATTCTTTTGAACTACCGTAACTCTCAAACCAAGGGCTAAAACAAACATTTCAAAGAAATGTGTGTTTCCTTCTCTTTCAAGCTCTTCTCTCCAATGACAAATCTCCCATTATACATGTTTCTGCAAATAGATTTGCAAAGGAAGTTCATGTTTACATTCTAATGAACAGTTGCACTTCTGCTTTTAATTTGCTTTTACAATCATCTTTTACAATCTTCTAGGGTATGGATTCCAGGTGTCTCATCTAGTGAGGCCCTAGCTCCCCAAAACTGTCTGAAATTCAGGCTAATGCTGTCCCAAAGTTAGTTAATGTTTGTCAAGAGAACTAGCGTACAACTAGTGAATATAAAAAACAATCTGTGTGATCTATTTTTAGAAACAAGGTTCAGGGTTAGGCAGTATGCAGAAGTGATATGTCTCTGTATAAGCGTTACTCAGGAATGCCACATGGGAGGGTGCAGTTGCACTCTGGTCTTACTGGTGAACTTCCCTTGAGCAGCTCGGTGCCCACTGTGTGGACAGGATGTGGGGGTAGCCAAGCCTTTGGTCTGGTCTGTCATGGTTCTTCTGGTGTTCTTACTTAAAAGGTGGGCATGTAGAGTTGGAGGGTTGTTTAGAGACTTAAAGAGGGAAGGAGATCAAAAAATAATATGAAGTGATACTATTTGAATGTGGTATCTCCCTCCAGCATACTCTCTAATTTTCATCCCCGCTGGGTGGGGCTCCGTCTCTCTCACACACAACTTTGCCCCTGCATGCACACAAGACTCCGAGCCCCCACGGGGTTCCATCATGACTGGGACCTCACACAATCACTGTGTAGAAGATGAAGAGAGCTGTGCACAGGGAGGCAGAGATGCACAAGCACGTCCATGTCTCCCTCACTACCCTATTTGTTCCTATGAAAGGTGGGGGTGTTAAATTAAAAGCAGAAGACCCACAGTTTACTACGAATTACTACTTCTTTAGTTTCTCATTCCAGTGAGTTGATAAGAGAGTTGATAAGTCATAGAAGCTGCTTTATACTGTGTACAGCCATTGGTCTATCCAGATGGGAGTTATGTATACCAGGGCTGGGGCAAAATGCAGTTACTAATTCAGTTCCCATCTGCCCTATCCAATAGGGCCATCATGCAATAATGATGAGAGATGCAGTCCTACAACTTCCAGAATTTTGCAGGTTTTTTTCCAGAATTTTGCAGTCAGGCCATGACTGATCTACTTGGATTATCAATGGCTGTCTAAAGTTCTGGGAAAGAATATTTCTGCGCCACTAACTGGAACTGCTGTAGATTGAGCCTAGACTTTTCTGTATGCAAGGCATGGCATCTGCTACTGAATTGTTGCCTTTGTCCAAGTTTTTACGAGACTCCTTTTCAGTTTTATCATAGCAGAGAGAGGGCTGTGGACTCTGTGGAACCCTCAGCTTGGATGAGGGTTCTCTTTAAAATGAAATACCAACTCCTCTGGTGCTTGCCCAGTGAACTGGTATGGAGATTTTGCCATAGATACTTGTGTAACACAGATTGGAGAAAGAACAGAAGGGAGGTTAGTATTTGCCAACACACACAGTCCTAATGGCCATTTGCCATTTTGAGAACTAATCCAAATGTGTGAAAAATGTGTAGCGGGGAGGAGGATTATAATCAAATGCTTCCCCACACCAAATGTGCTTACTTGTATAAAATAAACTGTCTGGGAGAAGGATCTGAGCCTTTCCACTGAAGGGCTAGTTTTTCCATATTCAGAGAGCTGTTTGAAGCAGCACAATTCTGAACAATCACATAGATCTTACTCTTGCTGAATAGGAAAGGAGAAGAAACTCAGGAAAGTATTTTATCCAAACAATTTTAGTGAATCCATGATACTGTAATATTTCAGGATGTGAAAATCTACGGAATGACCATGGTGTGATAGTGGATTACAACACTTCAGATCCATTGATCCGCTGGGATTCGTATGAAAACATGAATTCTGATGGGGAAGGTGAGTGTTGCTGGGATATAAAGGTGATGAGTTTGTTTCACAGGAAGTGTGGCTGTGATTCATACTAAATTTCATGCAAATACCTTTAGTGTCTAATATTGTCCTTTAGATGCTGAAGGCAGACACATACATTGTGTATGACTTGTGTCATGTTTAAGCAGCAGAAGACTTAACACACCTTGTTTTCATCCTCCCAAAAGCCAAATATTCAAATGTGTGTGCTCCTCTTTTCCTAGAGGAAAGGACATTCAGGGCAATTTCATAGAATCATAGAAAAGTGAAGCTGGAAGGGGCCTACAAGGCCATCAAGTCCAACCCGTGCTCAATGCAGGAATATTATCAAAGCATATCTGCCAAGTGATTAAGTTTTTCCTTAATGCCTCCAGTGTTGGGGAACTCACCCAACACACAAGGTAACTGTTTCCACTGCCGTACTGTTTTTACAGTTAGGAGGTTTTTCCTGGTATTCAAGTGAAATCTGGCTTCCTTTAACTTGAGCCCATTCTTGTGTGTCCTGCACTCTGGGATAATTGAGAACAGATCTTGCCCCTCCTCTGTATGACAGCCTTTCAAATATTTGAAAAGTGCTATTATATCACACATACACACCCAGTCTTTTCTCAAGGCTAAACATGCCCAGTTCCTTCAGTCTTTCCACATAAGGCTTGGTTTCCAGCCCCCTGATCATCCTTGTTGCCCTCCTCTGAACTTGTTCCAGTTTGTTAGCATCGTTCTTGAAGTGTGGTGTCCAGAAAGGGACACAATATTCAAGGTGAGGCCTAATCAGTGCTTAATAGAGGGAGACTATTACCTTGTGGGATTTGGAAACTACACTTCTTTTAATGGAGCCTAAAATGGCATTTGCCTTTTTTGTAGCCACATCACACGGCTGGCTCATATTTAGCTTGTGATCTATGACAATTCGAAGATCCTTCTTGTTTTTAGTTTTGCTGAGCCAGGTATCCCCCATCTTGTAACTGTGCAATTGGTTTCTTTTCCTGAGGTGCAATGCTTTGTGCTTATCCCTGTTGAATTTCATTCTGTTGTCTTCAACCCAGTGCTCCATCCTATCAAGGTCATTTTGAATTTTGTCTTCTGGGGTATCAGCTATTCTGCCCAATTCTGTATCATCTGCAAATTTGACAAGCATTCCCTGCAGTCCCTCGTCCAAGATATTAACAAAAATATGGAAGAGCACCAGGCCCAGGACTGAGCCTTGGGGTACCCACTTGTTACCTCCTCCCATTTAGAGAAGGATCCATTAATCATCATCCTCTGAGTACGATTCTGTAGCCAATTGTGTATCCACCTGACACTTCATCTATCCAGCCCACACCTGGTTAGCTTGCTAATCAGGATATCATGGGACACTAGATCTGCCTTGAGCTTTATTTGTCAGCTGTGCTTTGCCCGAAGTCAAGAATCAAATTTCCCCCAGCCCACTGAAAACATCCTGAACCTTGGTGTCAATGGCTCTAGAAAAGAACCAGGAGGATATGCATAATGCCTCTTCCATTAGACTAATGGTCATTTGCCCTTCAAAATTGATCAGCAAGAAGATCTGACCCTCCCACTAGGCTGCTAATTCTCAAATTTTGGTTCCTAACTTGTATTGCAACTCTGTAGTGGAAAGCAAAACAAACAAAAAATCCTAGGTGTGTTTCCATTTATTTTGGACATCTTAGGGATATATTCCTTGTTTTTAGAGGTTAATACAAGCTAGTCTTTTAGCTTAACTTTAGCTTAACTTTTAAGTTATTTTGTGATAAGAATATTTCTTTACATGTTGAGCTTCTTTCCCAGTTGCAATGATAAGAGTATTTGTATTGGCTTCTTATGAGAGGAGACTTTCCTCCATGCCTTCCTGCTGAAGGGAGTTACTTGCCCGTTCTGCTTCCCCCCCTCTCTTCAGCTTCTAGTATATTCTGGAATGCAGGAAGATCTAGCCTATAAAATTCATAGTTAGCCTGCTCAGCCTTGGCCTTCATGCTTGAGTAAGGAACCAGCAAAGTGCCTAGGTACCGGCACTTTGTAAACCACTGCATTTAGGCAATGTGGAATGGCCACCTCAAGAGTCAGAGCTCCAGGGGGCTGACCAATCACAGCCTCTGTCATTATGGCTTCCACTACCTTGTTGACTCCTCTTTGCAATGGTGAGTGCTGCTATCAAGAAGGAGTCAGATGGGCCATCAGGAACTGTAGTGGTTCTGTCTTTGCTTCTTCCCTCATTCCAGACAGACCTTTCACCTACGAGTTGTGAGAAAGGCTATAGTTGGGAAGTGGTTGGGTGGACTTTCCAGAGCCTCATGGAGTCCAAATGTCTTGCTGTGATAGGATTCTCTGGAGAAGGCAATGGGGGCAGAAGCCTTGGAGACTTATCTGTGACATAGTGTCACAGGCAGTCTAAATGACCTGGTCTGATATGCTTGCTTGTTAGAGATGTGATTATTTTCCATGCCAACTGTGCCATCCTCTGAGAAAGAACCTTTCACAGTGAATCATTTGGAATTGGGGAGGGAGGAGCCTGGGGAAAGTTGGGAGGGAAAAGAGACAATAGTGATGTGGCAACAGCAATGGAGGCAATGCATGTTCTCTAATCTCTGACAGTAGGACACCATCTTCTGCTATTCCTACATAAAGAGACTACTTCAGTATGATAGTTATTTTGTTCTCAGAACATTTTACTGTCTTGACATTGGTCCAAATCCTCTTACATATGCTGGTGTAGCACAAAAGCATAACTCTTTGAGACAAACTGTCCCAAATTAAGAAATGATCACAGACATTATCAGTTGCATACTGAGTTGTATGACCCAGTTTTCAACTGATAATGTCTACGGTGATTTTTAAAACTGAGACAATTTACCTCAAAAAGTCATACCATTTGTGTGGTGACATAAGAGGTTTTTGGCTGTCATTTTAACAACCACCAATGCTATGAAATAGGAAGGATGGGATGAAGTGTGGGGAGAGAATCAGCAGAAATTCTTGGAGGCAGTGGGAGCTGCTTTTGTACAAGTGGAAGTGCTTTTTCACCTGTTCTAGATATCTTTTTTTTTTAAAAAATTATTTTTTAACATAAGGGATGACAGAAAGGAAAAGGGGAATTGGAATTTATGAGGAAGAGGGGAGACAATAATATACTTCCATCCATTCTATACCTATTGCCATATCAAGATTTTAAGTTATTCTATTTACTCTTTTCTGCCTTCTAGATTGAGTACTCATTTCATTATATGCTATTCACAAGCTGTCTGTTGATTCAATCCACTTGTTAAATAGATCCCATCTTTCTGTTGCCTTTTGCAAGGGATATCTTTTGAGTGTAACCCACTGTGCACAAAAATACGAGAAAATGAATCTTGTTTAGCTGGCTAAACTCTTCATGTTGCTCATTTTGCCCTGATTAAAGCATTCCATTTTAACAAATTGTTTATAAATTGAGGAGAAAATATTATGAACCTAAACTTATAGAAGGGAAGAAACTGAACACGAGTGTACTATATTAATGCATGGAGAACCCTCTGGACTTCAAAATAGAAATAAAAATAAAAGTAATAAAATTCTGTACTAAACACAAATCTTGAGTAAAAATTTTGCAGTGAGTATCATTGTAATTAAAAATGTTGCAACCAGTATAAACTGCAGAGTTTTAAGCTGCCTTGCATAATTTGTTTTGTTTCTGTCAGTAGTGGGGAGTGGCAAAGAATGTATAATTATAAGTTTATTACTTCATTTTAAAAGGAGGCTGGAATTGTTTAGAAAACGAAGTTGAATACTGTGTTGTGTTTAAATCTTGAGCAGAATTGTAGTACATCTGTGATCTTGGTCAAATATTTTTCAGTGGTGCTTGAAAATTCAGCAGCAACTCATGAAAAAAAATGTGCAGGTGAAATAATGTTTGCACTTAAAATGGAAGCTCCATTCTAGCATAAGCAGTGAGAAAGTGGTATAGTTGGCCCAGGTGGGTCAGAAAACATTTGGTGCAGCTAAAAGTATTCTGAATTTATATGCCAATAATCAAAGCTTTAGAAATTGTACCTTATGCTCATTTGAATTTTTGGAAGTATAGCCAGGTGAGCATTGGCTGTCTTTAAGGAATTTACTCTTGAGAAAATAATTTCATTTTTTTTTTCTGGGATGTTTTTCTGCCTTACTTTTCCTTAACTAAAAGCTGTTGAATAGGGAGGTGCCCTCTTGCATAGTTAAATACTTGTTTTCCCAGAGGGCTGCTCAAGTATTACAAAACTCTTGGTTTGAAACAAAACTCTTGTGGCTCTGGTGCCTCAGAAGGAATGCAAATGCTTACCAACAAAAACAGCCAGTTCAGTACCGTTTCTGGTAAGTGAAGCTGAAGTATACATCGGGAATGACCAAATTAACTTGAGGTTTCGATCCTTAAACTATATGTTCTTTAGAAAGAACATGTCTGAGAGGGGAGAGGGAGACAGAAATTTGGAAGAAAAAATAAAAGTCTATTTTTAAATCCCAAATACTGTGTACCACTGCATCTTCCCCTCTGCTTTTATTTGGCCACCAAAGCAAAAACACTTAATTGTGGAATTTTACATTGTCACTTTGGAAGGAAGCCTTCTGTCTTTTCTCTCGGTCGTACTATCTTGCATGGAAAGATTTTAATTTGTATCCCTTTTTAATCTGCATCCTTTCAGCTGTAACAAAGATTAAAATAATTGCCCTTGACTTCTTGCTTTGTATTATTTTTATAGGATATATATTCATCCTATAACAATAATACAAAGCAAGAAGTCAAGGGCAGTTATTTTAGTCTTTGTTACAGCTGAAGGGATACAGATAAAATGAAATCTGCCTGACTTCTACATGCATGCTTTTTGTTAAGTTTTTTCACAGTGTTTTAAAAATGGTTGTTGTGGGTTTTTCGGGCTTCTTGGCCGTGTTCTGAAAGTGGTTCTTCCTAACGTTTCGCCAGTCTCTGTGGCCGGCATCTTCAGAGGACAGTAAACTGTCCTGTGTTTTAAAAATATTTGCTACATTTTTGTCACTAGAGAAATGTATGGCCTTAAGTCTTTGTTTAGATGCTGTAGACAATCTACTAGTTTAGGATTTCTGGTCTATGTTTGGTTGTGCAGTGTGTTGATATTTCTCTAAACCATAGTAGATTTATGTTTATGTTTGAGTCCCCCTGCTTTAGAAAGCAAAAGAGTGTTTTCATTGGTAAGGCAAGTGGGTTTCTTCCCAAGAGATTTGAATTTTTTGAGATTATCTGAAATTTGGCAAAAATGCGAACATTGCCCAAATGTGAAAGTGGCGATATAGATTTGGAATTTCGGTTCAAAGAAGTTATTTCCACAAATTTCACATGTCCTAGCTTGCTGATACACCTTCATTTGGTTTTGAGAGGTGTCAAATATGAAATATCATGAGCTTGTCAATTCTCTTGGTTTCGTATTTTATTGTAAGACCTCTATCAAAATAAATTTCCACCTCAGGTTTGGAGTTTGATTCCCCACTGTCCCTCCCTGTCAAGGGCTGGATTCAATAATTCATAGGGTTTTCTGGTTCTGCAGTTCTAAGATGATGATGATTAAATATAAAACAGCACTAAAATCAATTACTTCTGGATGTCAGGCACCTGTATCAAGGATTTTTGGAGAAACTCAGAGAGAAATTCAGTTAGTATTTTAATGTCCAAATCTTCTAAGATTCTTCTGTCATTTTTAGATTAATGTTCAGTACTTGAATACAGCATCAGTTAAATAAATGTTTGGGTTTGTGAGAGGGCAAGGGATCTACCAGTTTTGATTTTGCGTTTTATATTAACATTCCAAGAAGAGGAATATTTTCCAGGAAATGATCTCCGTAAACTCAAGTTGGAGGAAAGTTTTAGTTAGAAGCCAGGTTGACACATTTAAATACAGTATAATAAGTATTAAAAGTGTTAAAGCTTGCCTCCATTGCTTCCTCTGTCCATTGCATTTCTGTGCTATTTTTCCAGGCTTCAGGCTCATATACAAAATTACCTCAAAGTCCCATAAATTTAGTATGTCATAATTCTGAGTAGACGTGCATTGGATTGCAGTCTACTTTGATGTTAGCATGACATTATGTACCCAATCAGAATTGTTATAGTAAACAAAGCTGATTTGGAAGGAGGGCTGCAATACCACAGCTAAGCATAGCAATGATCCTAGCCTGTGAGGGATTACATGGTGAAGGTAATGACATCTTGTCAAATCAAGCCTGTTAATTGATGTAGTGATTTTCAGATAGGTGTATGTTTTGATGGTAAAGAAAATATTCCTTTTTCATCCTAGAACTAATAAGAACATCTACAGATACTTAGGTTGCTGATGTTTTACAAACAGCAGTATTATTCTCAGCTGTACAAACATCAGTCTTGTTTATCAGAGGTTTCTCTGCTTATGTGCTGCCTGTTGCTTTCATATGTATTGACTGGGGCAAATTGAAAAAGATTGCTGTAGGAAGCAATTGTAATAACACTTTCCCTATACAGTGGGGTCTCTACTTAAGAACTTAATCCGTATTGGAAGGTGGTTCTCAAGTTGAAAAGTTCTTATGTTGAATCTGCATTTCCCATAGGAATGCATTGAAAACCATTTAATCCGTATCTGCTCTTTTCCATCCATAGAAACTACAGTGGAACCTCTACTTAAGAACTTAATCCGTTTTGGAATGGTGTTCTTAAGTTGAAACGTTCTTAAGTTGAAGCAAAATTTCCCATAGGAATGGACTAAAAACCAATTAATCCGTTCTGGCTGTTTTTTTGTTATGTAGAGGTGCGTTCGTACATTGAAGCCTTAGTTCCCATAGGAACTAATGCAAAGCTGGTTAATACGTACTCTACCACTAGGGGGAGAATTTTTTTTAACCTAAGATGACCTAAGGTTAAAAAAAGAGCAGGAAGGGTTTTTTTTCCTGTTCTTATCTTGGATTTCTGTTCTTAAGTAGAAGCAAAATTTAGCAAATGGAGCTGTTCTTAAGTTGGATTGTTCTTAAGTAGGGACGTTCTTAAGTAGAGACCCCACTGTACTGCACAAAGCAGATTTGCTGAAAGAAGTAGAAAACTAGCATGTCATTCTCTTTAAAAAGAGAAATAAATTGTGTGTGTACTTTGTCTTCTAACACATTGACCAAAGAACTTAGCAATTAATTATATGGACATGCTTATGGATTTTCCTTGAAAGATTCCCTGTGTCACGAAGCCTGTCCACACTGCAAAATCTGGTACAATCCAGCTAGTGTTTAAAAAGTCCTTATCTTAAGTGCAATCTGTTTTAACTCTTGGTATCTGTCTGCAAAGGCAGAGCAAAGAGCTATTTTTGCATCTCAATGAATCATCCCAAAAAGATTGCATGCCCTAGCCCTCTACCAGAAAGATACGGGCCAGCTCTTGAAGGGGAAGGATGAATCATATTGAAATCAAAGTGGACAAGATATTTGAGTCTCTTTTCTTCACTGTTTTTGAGCTCCTTCAGATCTTTGAATGGGGCAGCAAAAGAATAATCCCAATTTTTCTCCTCATTCCTCACAGGAAGCTATAGATGTGAGAGATGTACATTTTATCCCCACATTGGATGGGTCTGTATCATCTCAGTTCAGTGGACAATAGAGACACAAATAATTTATTCTCTTGTTTATTTTTCTGACTGCTGATAGTCCTCTTTTAAAGATGTGTAGAAAGGCACAGGTTTTCTCACCTTCAGTTGAATGTGTTTACTAAAGTGCTGTTAATACTTGCATAACTACATGCTTATAGGCATGCTCCCATTCAGTACCTTTACCTCATGAGTGACTGGAATGCATTAATAACACTCTGGAGCCCCACTTAAGCCTATTTAATACAATGGATCTATGTGTGTGAAATAGCAGTACTTCTTATTCTAAAAGTAAACATGAGGAGTTGGCACACATCTCTAAATGGAGGTCCAGTTTCCTTGTCACCTCCATGTACATTTAGGATTACATTTTTATAGTGCATTCCTGTGCAAAACTACATGCATTGAAGGCCAGAGAATTCAGCAGTGTGAGGTTTTTCAGTACCTTCCCCCTCAGATTTTTGTATGCCAGCCATAGATACCTCCCTCACCTCTTCTTTAACATTATTATTTAACATATTTAATGGGTCCAACTCAACAAACAATTCACGTTTTTCTTCAACTGTTTTCCCACCAGCACTTTCTTATTTCATATTTAACAGTTCACTTAGTAAAAGACGAGGATCAGAATCAACATCTTGGTCAGGACTCTTGCTCACCACTTTTTGTCTCAGAACTTCTACTTCTGTATTCAAGATGGATCAGGGTTAATCCATGAGGTGCTGAGGTGCATCACAGCTGCACAGCTGGGTGAGTGCCCAGGCACTCAAAAATGATACACCCCAGCACCTTGTCAGTTTGACACAATTAGTAATTGCAAACCTTATGTGAATGCCGGTAGGATTTTGGCTGGTGGCTACATTTTATTACATCACACACACACACACACCCTTCTGATTAAGGATTGAGAATATAGGGGAAAAGGAAAAAAGAAACAGCCAAAGAGATTGTTTGGTCAGAGAGGCCACAATTCAGCAATTTGGCACTTCCTTATTTTTGGAGTAGAGTGAGAGAGAAATGTAAGTAACTACTACCAGTAGCTGCTGCAAAAGAGAAAAATCTGAGTGTAAGACTGAACGCTGCTGCACAGAGAGTGCAAAGAGAAGGAGCTGAATGAAGGTGTAGGCATTCAGAACAAAACATTCTGTCACTTACTGGTGCATAGTTGTAGTTTTTGAAGTGGTAGATGTGTTAGTCTGTGTAAGCATATCAAGCAAACAAACAAAAAATCTTATGTCTGAAGTAGTGGACATGATCCAAGAAAGCTCACATTAAAATATAGCAGTTAATCTGTAAGCTGCCAGAATGATTTTGTCTTTATTTTTGTTTTCGCATTTGTTTTGTTTTACTTCTTGTCTGAGGCTTTGGTCGAACGAGGGAAATGTTTTCTAGTTCTTCCTATACTTTCTGTACCTCTATTGTACTGAATCGTGGTCATGTGGTTGATTTCCCAGGACAAATGTCCCAACAACTTTCAGCAGTACTGATTTATTTCCTCTTATTTGTATTGTTATGGCTGGCTACACCATGGTACCAGTTTATTTCCTCTCTTGCTTCAAGGGACAATTTAGCCCCTTGATTTATATATATAGCAATATATTGATACAGTGGTGCCTCGCTAGATGAACGTCTCGCGGCATGAAAAACTCGCTAGATGAATGGGTCTGGCTAGGGTTTTTGTGCTTTGCAAGACAATCATTCCTATGGCCGTTTTCTGCAAGACGAATGTTGCGATTTTATTTTATTTTATTTTATTTTATTTTATTTTATTTTAGTCCAGCACCATTTTTGAAGATCGCACCCTTTCCCCCTGCTTTGGTAAGGCTCTGAACAGAATAGGGGGAGGGGAGAAAGCCTTTTTCCATTTGGAGCCTTACTGAAGGCAAGGGGAAAGGGCCTGATCTTCAAAAATGGTGCTGGGCTAGCCTCTGCAAGCGCCACTCACCAGCTTTGGGGGTCCCCCAGGGCTTACCTTCCACCATCCCAGGACTTGTGGGGGTCCCTCCGTGTGGCGATGGGTGTTTGCAGAGGTTTGCCCAGCACCATTTTTGAAGTTCCCACCCTTTCCACCTGCCTTCAGCAAGCCTCCGAAGCCCCCGAGGCTTGCCAAAGGCAGGGGTAAAGGGCGGGAACTTCAAAAATGGTGCTGAGCAAACCTCTGCAAATGGCCATCGCCACATGAAGGGACCCCCGTGAGTCCTGGGATGGTGCAAGGTAAGCCCCGGGGAACCCCCAAAACTGGCAAGCGGCGCTTGCAGAGGCTAGCCCAGCACCCCCACAAGTCCTCAGATGGTGCAGGAAAAGTCTCCAAAGTGCTCTGAAGCCAGCGCGCATGGTTGTGGGGCACGCCTGCCAGTGTTCCGATGGTGCAGAGAAAGCAATCGGAACACTGGCAGGGGCGCCCCACAATCGCGCGCACCAGCTTCAGAGCACTTCAGAGGCTTTTCCTGCACCATCAGAGGACTGGCGGGGGACCTCCAGAGCCAGCGATCGCAGCGAGGGGCCCCCCGCCAGCCCTCCAATGGTGCTTCCCCAGCTCCCTATCTGGTAAGTGACTTTTTTAAAAAAAATTCCCATAAGAATGCATTAATTAGATTTCAGTGCATTCCTGTGGGAAATCATGCCTCGCAAGATGAATTTTTTGCAAGACGGCATTGACCGCGGAACCAATTAAATTCGTCTTGCGAGGCACCACTATATATCAGAAACAAGTCTCCCTCAAAGGTACACAACTGCTCAAGCACTCTTGACTCTGCCCCCCAGACAGCTTTCCTCCTTCCCTGTGCACCCACAGCGATCATTTCCAGCCCCCTTTGTTTCAGCTGCAACAGAACTCCACACGAGGGGGGGGGTTGGATTTGCACATGGGAGGGTAGACATTAGAGGGAATTCAAGAAGGGAGTTCTGTTTAGGAAAGTGTCCTCTGTTGGCACTGGCTGGTCCTGCAAGAATGCATTGTACACAAGACTTGGGATATCCGTGCAGCAGTGCTGGCAATCACCCCCTCCCGTGGTAACATTGACATACCAACATTTAAATGTATCTTCCCATAGAATAGAGAAAAATATTACACGCCAGTAATGTGATGCTTGAGACCCCCCCTCCAGTGATTACAAATGTATCAATATATCAGGCACACACAAAAAAGTGTGTGCTGTAGTAATGGTGGTCACCTTCTGGCTTTGATTCTGAAAAGAAGTGAGGCAGGGCGTGCAACAGAGGTATAAAATAACACAATCCTCCTGGCGATGGGGAAATATTCTGCAGTTATGCTGCTGGCTAGGAAAATGTCTTGATCTTGACTCAGCCTTGTGAACACACACAAAAAAAGCAACTAACTGGAGGATAACTTGAGACCATTTCTCTCATGTGACCAGAGCCTGATATGACTGATGTATATGAATCAAGCATAGGCTCATGATGGGCTATAGATTAGCTGTGTAAACCATAAGGGTGAGAAGAGAGAGAGAGAGAGAGAATAGAAGGGACCATGTATGTGATACATAGTTTGCAGTTTAAAGTACCTTCTTAAGCAAGACAGTTTCATTATTCTTTAGCTGTAAGGAAGGGTTCAAATTTCATTCCTTATTGCACCCACAGACTCCTCCCTTGTGTTTACATTTTCACTGCCTTTTCTCACTGAATCCAAAGTTTCATGCTTGTCCTGGAAGAGAAGAGTTACCTTTGGCAGCTGCTTGCAGTAGGAACTGAGAAATAGCTAAAATTGTTGCTGTTTTTCAAATCCAGCTTCTTTTATCTTTTTGTGTATTGTATTTCTTGGAAAATGTTGATTTTAAAATAAGCCAATGATTTTGCTGTCTAGAAAGGTTGGGAAATTTCAAAAAATAGAAAGGTAAGATACTCTTTATTTTTTTACATTCTCTCTTTCTCTATGTAATAGTATATGTTAGAGCATTTTGTGAATGACAGTTTGCATTTGGAAAAAAAACAGGAATCAAGACATACAACACACACAAAAAACAGATTTTACTTTGCAAAGAATGCAGTTTTGGACTTGTACAGCTTTGCCTAAAGGTAGACATTTATTTCTCGGGGATGTGTGTGTGTGTGTGTGTGTGGTGTGTGTGTGTGTGTGTGTGTGTGTGTGTGTGTTGGAGGGGAGCATTGGAGGGAGGCAATCTATTAGACTCTTTTTCTGTTTCAAAACCATATGTATTACTCTTCTAAGGTGTTCTACCATCCTCTGTCTCTATGGTGAAACTAGGACAGAATCTACATTGCTAAGCTCTGTAAAGCATGAATATCCCAAGCTGGGTTGCCTTTCTAAGGTGTGCTTTCTCAACTCCTGAATAGTTTGAAAAGAAGATAGTTGTGGGAGCGGTCAGAAAACCTGAGAGACTGTATGCCTTCACTCAGTTGTAATATGAAGTTTATGAAAGGAAACTCAAGAACTGTCCCACAGTGGAGTTGAATCAGTATGTCTTCACTACTTTTTTTCTTCGGAATTGCCTTTGTTAACTGGGTTATATTTTTATACATTATGGCACATACATAAAACTATTCATGCAGCCTCTACGTTGAATGCATATGCATCTGTATGTCTGATTACTGCCTGTAGTTCATGTAGAAAAAACAATTTTACCTTTTCTTTTTTTTTTCTTTTTTGGCTATGAGGGAGTCAAAGGTATTCCCACATTCCACCGGCATGGTGAGTTGAGCCTGAGGGAAACAAAGTCAGTACCAGTTTCAAGGGTTTACTGTGCATAGCATTTTGACAGGGTTAGGTGTGGGAGAACAGCTATGTTTTTGTACTGTTTTTGCAGGCAGCTAGCTTCCTTGGAAAAAATGAGAGCATCGAGCTTTCAAGTAGAATGAGGTATTTCTATCGTTAAGAGTGCCATGTAGTTATTAAGGTGATCACAGTCAAGCATTGCTCTGTTAGCATGTTTCTGCCAATTGTACTTTGTGAAAGAAAGAAAGAAAAAGAAAGAAAGATTTTTTTCCTTTCTCTCTGTGTCTGCTGCATCTATTAGTTTTGTTGCTTTTGATTTTGGCCAAACGGGGTGGCTGCTTAGGCTTTTAATGGATAAAGATGGCAAAGCCCAATGTCTGAAATAACTTCATAACTTTTCAAGAGTGAGACATAAGAAAGGACACGTTGCTAACCCCTAGGCCAGAACTCAATCATTCCTAGTTTTGTTCTTAAGTATGGATACGTATACATTGTTTTAAGTATGAATGTTTACAGTGGGGTCTCTACTTAAGAGCGTCTCTACTTAAGAACAATCCAACTTAAGAACAACTCCATTTGCTAAATTTTGCTTCTACTTGAGAACAAAAATCCAAGATAAGAACAGGGAAAAAAAACCTTTCCTGCTCTTTTTTTAAGGTCATCTTAGGTTAAAAAAAATTTCTCCCCCTAGTGGTAGAGTACGTATTAACCAGCTTTGCATTAGTTCCTATGGGAACTAATGCTTCAATGTACGAACGCACCTCTACATAACAAAAAAACACAGCCAGAACGGATTAATTGGTTTTCAGTCCATTCCTATGGGAAATTTTGCTTCAACTTAAGAACGTTTCAACTTAAGAACACCATTCCAAAACGGATTAAGTTCTTAAGTAGAGGTTCCACTGTAGTTTCTATGGACGGAAAAGAGCAGATACGGATTAAATGGTTTTCAATGCATTCCTATGGGAAATTTTGCTTCAACATAAGAGCTTTTCAACTTGAGAACCACCTTCCAATATGGATTAAGTTCTTAAGTAGAGACCCCACTGTATGTATTTTGGGGATATTACTAAATTTTGTGTAGAACAGGTCCTTGTGTATACATTATAGTAGAAGAGGGGTATTGATTTCTATGTAATCTTCATTTGGTTCAGTATAAATAATTAGAGTGACTCAGTCTATAAAAGTCAGGTAGTTATTGCCTGCTGTGTATACTTGGTAAATATTGTGGCACACATGGCATATAACGTTTACACTATCTTGTTAAGCTTTTTTGCTTATTTGTTGTGGACAAGCAACCCACACACAAGTTTTAAATTGGACAGAGGATTTCTGAGCCTCTACTGGAAAGAACATAGAAGACAGACTGAACACTGTTTCGATACATACCTGGCCTGGTCGAGCTAGGATCTTGTCTATCCAAAAGTCTCCAGTTCAGCAAGGAGGTGATGTCAAAACTGTCCTTTCAGATGATTGTGGAATTCACTTCAGAATGGATGAAGAACAGAATAAATCTGTACTGCATACCACCAAAATGTTCAAATCAGGCAAGACTCTTCATGTTAGCATTAGTGCATATTTCGTAGTAGAATCCTGCAAGCAGAAATGGCTGGTGAGAATTTCTTTGCTTCTAGTGACAGTGCAAACCAGGAGAGTATTGAAGCTTAAGAGTTTCTTACTGGTTGCTTGGATCTCCATTGTTTCTAGTAATTCATTGTCAGTGTTGCTGCTGTCCAGGACATGTGGGTCTGGTTTCTAGCTACTTTTTATGCTTGGGCCTGTGCATGTACTAAGAATCTTTGAAAAGTCATAACACCACCATGAACAAGAATATGCCTCCACAGTGAGTGAACTAGCCCAGGATAGTTTTATACTTTTAAAAAAGCATGGTTCACAAGAAGAAGTTTGTGGCTTTGAGCCAGTTGCACATCTTCTACCTAATCTATGTTACAGGCAGTGTAGTATTATATAATTACCATGTGTACTGTCCTTTCTTCCTTAGAAGAAAACCAGGATGCAGATTTAATAAGCATACAGTACTGTTGGTAGATTCTGTATCATCATATGTCTGTAATAAGGTGGCATGCATCCTCTATCATACATGCATTTCTGCAAAAATGAATATGTTCTTTATTATATTTGATTTATGCCCCAATTGTATTGATAATGTGTTTTGTTATTCTGTTGTTTGCTTATCTATTATAAACTTCCTAGAGTGGCCCAGGGTGCCAGATAGGCGGTATATACACATACATAGGCATCCTTCAGTCTCGAGAGACTATGGTAGCGTGCTCTGTATGGAGGACTTGAAACAGTGTCTAGTGTTTTGATGCTGTATGTGAAGCTGGAGTGCCCTCTCCAGGGCACGAAGTCTGGGTAAAATAATATGGAGGATAGGCTGTTACCCAAGCAGCAAATCCCCCCTCTCCATGTCACTGAAATAGTCCAATGGAAAGGCAAGAGTCAATACAACTGGTTCCAGCAACGTTGCAGGAGTTGACAGAATGACACGAACTGCCTCCGGGACTCTGGCTCCGGATTTTGCCTCGAAGTTAACCCTTGAAGCCTTTTCCATCAGTGGATACAGCCAAAAGTCAGTGAAGGTTTGAAATCGGAGTTTTCCTTCTCCTTCTCCGGGTAGGTGGGTCTCATCAGCCTTGGATGGCAGCCCATCTAGGAGAAGGGCTATATATAAATTAAATAAATAAAACTAATAAATATTTAAGGTAGCACAAATATTTCTTTTACTTTTCCTTAGAGGCCTGCTTCTCTTCTCTGGTACCATGTAAGCTTCTATCTTTTCTCTCACACACCTGTTATTCCTACCTCAGTTCTTCTGTGGCTTTCTCTGTGTTTGTGCTTATGTTTGTGTTTGTTTTAATGACTGGTACACCCTAAAACCAGTTCCATCTCAAAATTAATTCAACTGACAACTTTTTTCTGTACATTCATGAGTTCTGTAATACTTACTATAGCTAATTTTTAAAATAAATTTTGTGTTTGTTAGTTAAACTCACTTTCTCACTTGGTCACAATTCCTCAGAATAATTGAAATCTGTTTTGATCTTTTATTATTTAAAAAATTGTGAGTTTTCATAAATCTCCTCTTCTGAATCTGTGGGGAGTATGAATAGGAGCAGCAGGAGTGATCCCATGATAGGTTTCTCATTAAAATGTCCCTTCTGAACTGAATGGAGCAACTCTGTGCGAAGGATGGTTTTCACAAGAAAAACAGCTCAGGTGCAAAGGGTTAAAATTCTTTCTCTCGTGCAGTAGTACATAAATGTGGAAGCCAACTGAAATGTAATGCTTGACCAAAGGAAAATAATTACATTTTAGCTGGCATTTCCCTTTAAATGGAATGTCTTTAACTGTTTATTCTAAGCAGTATAATATTTACGTGCCACTATGGTTACTGTAGTAAACAAATTCATAAAACAGATTGTGGTGCCCAAGCCTCCCTAAGGAGCTCTTAGCACTCGGTCAGAGAGTTCCACAGGCCACTTACCTACCACCTGTGCACTGAGGCAAGTCCCAAGACCTCAGCAGTGAGTAGCGTAAGCCCCTTGAACAAGTCTGACCTTAAAAGAACACTTTACTTTTACCCAGCACTTTGCAAGTACAGACACATAGGCTTTGTGATTCCACAACAGCTTAGTTAGGTAGGACTCTTAAAAGATAGCTAGTTTGTGACCCTCTCCACTCCCTGGATTTAGCCAGACCCTGCTGTTCAAGAGACCAGTCCTTTGTAAGAATTTTTATAATTATTTTTATTAGAAAAATAGTTCCATAAAATCAGTTTACAGTGGTGCCTCAACTTACAACCATTTCGAGTTATGCAACAGCTCCAGCCGCAAAATTTAGCTTCGACTTGCAGCTGGAGCTTTGAGTTACAAACAGAAAAATGCAGGGAAAAATGCAGGGAATTCAAATTGCTAACCGTTGGTAGGAGAAGAGGCTGCTTCTTTGTAGTGCTTTCGCCACAACGGCTGGAGTCAGTACAATCGGAGGAGGCTTCAGACTGCCTCGTAAGGTAAGGTGCTGCTTTCTGCTTTTTAAAAACTGTTCTGGGTGGGTTTCGCAGTGTGGTTTTGGGCTGGGTGGTGGGATTATGTTTCTATGCTGTGATGGATCTTGCAGGTTTTGTTTGTTTTTGTTGTTGTTTTTTCCCCCATTTCCGATGGGTCTTGCAGGCTTTGGTTGCTTTTTGGATTCTCCCCCATTTCTGATGGGTCTTGCAGGCTTTGGCCGTTTTTTGCTTTGCTTTTTTTGCATTTCCGATGGGTCTTGCACGCTTTGCTTGCTTTTTGTTTTGCTTTTTCCCCATTTCCGATGGGTCTTGCACACTTTGCTTACTTTCTGCTTTGCTTTTTGCATTTCCAATGAGTCTTGCATGCTTTGCTTGCGTTTTGCTTTGCTTTTTTGCATTTCCGATTAGTCTTGCATGGTTTGCTTGCTTTTTTCTTTTCTTCCCCCCATTTCAAATGGTTCTTGCATGCTTTACTTGCTTTCTGCTTTCCTTTTTTTGAATTTCCAATGGGTCTTGCATGGTTTGCTTGCTTTTCTCCCCCCCGCCCTTCAGCCAGAACAGATGAATTGCATTTCCAATGGGTCTTGCAGTGTCTGGGGGTTTTTGGTGGGGGTTTTTTGGTGATTTTTTTTCTTCGGCCGGAACGGATTAATTGCATTTCAGTGCATTCCTATGGGAAATGGTGCTTCGACTTATGACCATTTCGAGTTATGGCTGGAGTTACGGAACCAATTAAGTTTGTAAGTCGAGGCACCATTGTATATTGCTCAAGCTTTAGCGTAAAGAACATATTCAAAGATTGTTACAGTTAAATAAAATAACTAATCCCCATTAAAATAAAAAACACTACTAAGCTGGGCTAAGGTGGGCTAGCCCAACCTCCTTCTTTCTCTTCACTTACATTCTTTCCCCTTCAAGCCACATGCTCAAACCATCAAGTTCTTTTTCTCTCCCATCATCATGGAATTGAACTTCTCCCACATAACCCATCATCCATTTTCTACATTCTCTAACTCCTCCCTTCTTCTTGACACTTCATGGCTGTTAACCAGTTAGCCTCAAGAGGCTGTAACACCTTCCTCCACCCTCAATTCCCATGAAGATCCAGGTGTTTTATCTCTTCTCCAATTAGCTCGGAATGTTGAGTCTTTCACGGGCCTCTTTGTCCAACCTTCAGCTTTCTCTTGCTGGTTTTCAGAAAAATACTCTCATAGTACTTAGAAAAACAGATTCCAATGTCTCTCAAATCATCTCCACACAGAACCTGTCTGACTCCATCTTACATTTCTCTGACTACATATCCCACGCTACTTCAACTCCATCACACAGATTTTCCATCCTTTGATCAAGAAAAATAATCATGAGCTTTAGCAGCATCAATAGATAACACATTTAAACTCTCTGCTTTGGACTCTAGCATGGAGTAATCAGCACTGTGTTGGAATACACTGTGGAAAGAACAGATATGCATTCATTCATTTTGCCAGTGAGTGAAATTTTTTCACAAAAGGCTGCTGTAGTTTTCAGTATAAGGTTCTGGTGTGTAACACTTAGTCCTACAGAAATGAGCTGATTGTTATTCCTTGTATGCCCCTGTAATGCCACTTCTTTCTCTTCCCTCATAGCCAAATTTGAAACATTGGGGTTTTTTGAAAAGATTCTTGATAGGAAGATTACCTTGATGGGAACAAGCTAACAGAGTGCTAGTAGAGACAGTTACTGTAAATACATCTTTGAACTTAATTTTCTGTCTTGCTTTGAAGTCTAAAATGCCAAATGGAGGAAAGAAAGCAGGATCAGTACCAAAGCAGCCTTGAGGGGCTGGGATTTTCTTTTCGTTGTCAATCTCATCAGTTCCACCATCACCATCCCATCAGCTTCCATAATGCAAATAGCAATGTAGGATGCTTGGGAGATCTGTGTACATCACAACCATGGCAAGGTGAAAATGACTATCCTTCACTGCTCCACTTTGCAGCCCTGATTCTTCTTAGTGGGAGGAGGCACACTAATTATTTGCACCTCAGAATAAAGCCTGTGTATGAAATACAGACTGAAGAATTGCTGCTCCCCCCAATAAGCACAATGAATAAGTCCCTAATATTTTCAAGAAAATATTTTCAAGAAAGCCTATCAGACTGTTTCATTTTTTTCAGCTATGTATATTTGAGAGTATGAATATACTTCATTTAAAAGTGACCTGCTCAGTCTAATGTTCTGCATATAAGCTAACTACTGTCTGCTGTCTTAAGAAAACATTTAGCTAGTCCTAAGGCTTACTGTACTTAGTTCCTTTAGAGCAAGACAAGCTTGAACTGTTGCTTAGGAAGGCTGGTTCTTCAAGAATGCCTGATTAATATAACATTTCTGTTCAATGAACCGTGTATCCTTCTGAGGCAAAAATCACATACTTGAACTGAATGGAAAAACATATCTGGCTGTGCTTAGTAGAATATATGTGTGTGGTTTGTTTGTGTTTGTGTAAGTAATAAGGCACAATCCTGCCAAAATCAAGCATTTCAAAGCCATGCTGATTGCGAGAGAAGAGTTAAGCTTTTTTTACCTATTTATAAAATATAATCTCTCTAACTGAAATAAATAGAAACTTTAAAATATTTAACTGCTGCTGGACTATGTACAGTATTTAAGCAATTGAAATACATGTTGAGTGATTCAGGAGTACACCTAGAGCAAATTAATTAGTTACATATGAAACTAATTAGTTTGCTGTCTAGAGTTTTCTATTTTCTCTCTCAGCCACTCCACTTATATTTTCCAAACTTTAACTTAGAGCTAGGCAGTATGAACCACTAAAGTGACAGCCCAATTAAAAGATCCATAAACTAAATACAGTACTGTACTTTTTTCCTATATTGTATATTTTTGCATGATTACATATAAGAGATACAATACAATGTTCTAAAAATATTGCAGAAAGGCTCTCCAATCCTACCTCCTTTTTGTTTGTTAAGAGAAATATTCCCAGTATTATTTCAGGACATAACATTTTGCATCAAAGGGATATTGATCCAAGTGACACTTTGTGAATTGTGAATTGGTTATATCACAACCTTGTTCAAGCTTCATATTGTTAGCCAGATCCAAGATTCATAGAGTCAGTTACTTTGGGCAAACTATGTGGACCAAAATTGCTACCAAAAAAGCACATTCATGTGTATGTATTTGAAGAGTTATTTCAGGAGGCACAGCATCTGGACAGAAGATTAAGTTTATGAGTAGAAAGAGCACAAGTATATGACTGGTTTCATATCAATGTAGGAATACTTATTATCTCTGTGTTATTGTTTCCCTGTTCACTATCTTAGGTTCCCCGCACACCTTTTAGTCTGTTTGTTTTTCCTTATATAAACTCCAATGATATGTCTTTACAGTGTTGCACACCCAAGGCCCTGTAGATGGCAGCCTCTATGCTAAAGTGAGGAAGAAAAGCTCTTCTGATACCAGCATTCTGAGTGGACCTCAAGGTGTTATAACCAGCAGTCCTGACCACAGTGACCACACCTTGTCTGTTAGCAGTGATTCAGGACACTCTACAGCTTCTATAAGAACAGACAAGACTGAAGAGCACCCTCCTCCAGGAGCAAAGAGGATTTTGAGCCCCCAAGAGAAGGAGGAGCTGGATCAGTTGCTGAGTGGCTTTGGCCTGAAGAATTCTGCCAGTCCTCTCAAGGATATGACTGATGCCCAAAGCAAGTATGGTGGAGCTCACCATGTAGTCCCAGTTCAAGTCCATGTAAATGGAGACATCAAGCATGGGGATAGAGAAACAGATATTCTAGATGACGAGATACCCAGCCATGACCTTCATAGTGTGGACAGCATTGGAACTTTGTCATCCTCTGAAGGGCAGCATTCCAACCCTCTTGGGAACTTCAGCTGCCATAAGAGCAGTCAAAACTCTCTCCTGTCTGATGGTTTTGGGAGCAATACTGGGGAGGAACACCATAACACTTTGGTCCCGGATCTGGGAATTAGTGTAGACCCAATGTATGAGAGGCCCTTTGGAAGTGTTGAGTCAAGGCAGTCACAGCAACTGTTGAGGAATCCAGCTGTTGTCTCCACCCAGCCACACGCCTACAGCCCCAGTACCTATTCAACCCAGACATGGGTGCAACAACAACAAATGGTCATCGCTCACCAGTATGCCTACTCTCCAGAGAATGAAGTTCAGCTTGGTGTTCATGGTACAGTTGAGGACGTGGGCAACTTGCAGAGCCCAGCCACAGTTCCAGATACTCCAGCAAGGGGATCTAGCAGCAGAGATGCTGTTCAGAGAGGCCTTGGGAATATGCCATCTTGCAGCAAAGTAACAGACAACTCTATATCTGAAGAGTTTAAATCAAGATTAGTCTGTGAAAAGAGTATAAATGATCTTGACCTGCAGGTGAATACAGGAAACAAGGCAAGATGCTTACCATCATCACCTACCCTGGATATTGATCAGTCAATTGAGCAGCTGAACAGACTGATTTTGGAACTGGACCCAACGTTTGAGCCTATCCCCACTCGTATCAGCAGAGATACAAGCCAGCTGAATGGCTTTACTGGTGCAGAAATACACGTAGGAGGATTGGAGAAGAACTCTGGATTTCATGGGAAAACAGAGGTCATTGACAGGAGTCTGTTCCAGCAGGGTGAGTTATTTTTTAATAATAAATGAATTAAATATGCTTCCACCGAAAGCTTGAAGTTTTCATTTGATATTTAACGGTATGAATCTGTTAAATGATCTTTACTGAAAAATGGAGTATATGTGACTTCACTGAGCTATGGAATGTTGGGGTGGAACAAAAAATCATACATCTTTCTAACATTTTCTCCACCAGTCCTATAAAATAATTTCAGTTTACCAGACTGTTTTGTGTGTTTTGTTATATTATGTACAGACTTGCAGAGATAATGAATTCCAAAGTCAGTTCACTGTCTCACTTCATTTCTTTCACTGCTAGGAAAATGGTACTGGGAAAGGGCAAAAGGATATAGAAGATCTGTCAAGCAATGTTGTTTTTCAAGGAAAGGAGAAATGTATATGATGGCTGTGATGTATGTTTGAGGTTCAGATTTGAGAGATGTGTTCAGGAAGGTTCACTTACTCAGTCTGAGTAAAGGTTGGATGTGGTTATGCATGAAAACCTTCCAGAATTGTACCCATATTAGAATTGTAAGCAACCTTGTTTTAATGGTAGTTGCATTACAATGGCACTTAGAATTAAATGGGCAACTCTTCTGATACTCATCTGACTGGACAACTCTCTTGATGATGTGGAGGTAAGCTGTGTGATTCAACCAGTCTGTTCTATAGAAATCAAATCTTTATCTGTTTGCCTCCTCAAACAAGGAATGAAGGTGATCCAAATAGCCACACATTCTGCTATGTAGTGGAGGTGTGACCCTTCTGCATCTTCACTCCGCCATGACAAGAGAAGTACACAGCTAAGTACACATATGTGTGTACTTAGTCTTGTGAAGTTTGGCATTGCTTAGAATAAATCTTAACTGTTGGTAATATTTCAAGAATTTTGCATTATAGCACCAAATTGATGTTGAGTGTCCTTGTTTTGAAGGGAAATCCATGTTCTCTAAATTATAGGGTGGGGTGGCTTGCAGTAACTTCATGATTTTACTCCCTTACCTCATTTAAAACAGAACAGATACAGGATGGTATGCAGTGTGTTTGGTGTGCAGTGTCCTAGAAAAATACTTGCTGAGCTTTGAAAATCAAAATTTAAGGGCTTATAAAATCTGAAAACAAGTGAGTTTAAATTATTTGAGGAAGATACCAAGGTATGGAGATTAAAAAGGCAAGAGGTGTATTTCACTGTGAATTCTCCAGAGTACTACACATTGTAGCCAGCTATTACAAGAGAAGACCCTTCCATGAAACTGAAACAGTGTTTTACTTTAAAAATAATTTTTAAAAAGAGACATGACAGTGTGGTCCAAGTGCAGAATCCAAAAATGGGATGAGGAATGTCTTTATCAGATCTCCAAGATTATGATTTTTGGATCTTTTTATTTCTCTTCCACACACCCCCAATGTTCTTCAAAGCTCAGTATTATGCAGAGTCCAGCCCCCAAGCTTACCTGTTCATAATATTTCAGTGGTTCAATAAAGGCACTATGTAAGTGGATGTTTTCTTTGCTAAAATGTGCCAAGGGAAGATGGCAGAGAAGTAAAATATCTTCAAGCATGTGTACCTCTGATTATCCTCATCCTCCTTTGTTTCTTTTCTTTCTCCAAACCTTTATTGGCATAAATACAGCTGGGATTACTAACAATAAACACAACGGGTTATAACTTGGAAGTTAATTTGAGAATCTCAAGCAGAAAAATAGCAACAGCTTCAGTGATACGGGAGGAAGAATCATTCAGAAAAATCTCAGGGTTGTTCGACAGGGAAGATAACCAGGGTTCTAGTAGTGCCTTACGAATGGAGAAATGAACTGGGCAGGAAAACAGTATATGATCAAGTGTATCCAGAACCAAATGGCAGAACAGGCATAATCGGTCCTCTTTAGGAATATTTGCAAATCGACCGGCATGGTTCGCTGAGGGAAAAATGTTAAATCGGGCTAACATAAATGCTCTTCTTGACCTGGGGTTGATAAGTGAAGAAAAATAATTTGGATGACAACCAAGTGAAGGGAAAAGACCAAAAGAGAGCGGGGAACAGGTAGGATTCAGTTTGGCTGCAAGAACCTCAAACTCATGCTGCCAGAGTTTAGATTTAATAAGGGCATGAGCCTGTTGAATTCCTAAATCATTTAGGGATTCTAGATTCAAATCAAGGGATTGAAGTTTAATCTCAATCAACTTCAGCCACTTGGAAAGAAAATTGTCTCTGAGTAGATCGTATAGTAAGGAATTGGGCTTGGAGTTTAAATGTAAACGAAGCCAATATTTAAATGTGGTGGACCAAGCAAGGGTAGAAGGGAGATGGGTACCTAATTCCAAAACTAAAGTTGAAAGACGAATCATGTTGGGGACTCCTAAGATTTTCCTGAAAAAGGCAGCTGCCAAAGTGTCAACATCATGATCTATGGCCTCGATCCAAATAGGAGCTCCATATAGTAAGTGGGAAAGCAATTTAGTCCGAAAAATAAGCAACGCTGCAGGCACAAATTGATTGCCAGATGAGTAGTGAAATTTTGAGATGGCATTAAGATGGAGACTAGAGGAAGATAGAACCAATTTTTTGTGGGGGCGCCAACTGAGTTTATGATGCAGAGTGATACCTAAATATTTAAAGGTTAAAACCTGCTGAAAGGTTTGTGCTCCGATTGTCCAGGGAGATAGTGATACGGAGTTGGAAAAGTTAATTATTTTAGTCTTGTCAGCATTTATAACCAGATCATTAGCTGAACAAAAAGTTTGAAATTTAGATAGGGTACGACGGAGACCAGCTTTTGTTAAAGATAATAGGACTGCGTCGTCCGCGTACAAAAGCACAGAAATTGGGGAACCATTAAGAGAGGGTGCAGCATTAGTAGAAGCAGAAAGAGAGGAAGGCAGGTCCGCTAAAAATAAATTAAAAAGTAATGGGGCTAAGACACATCCCTGCCGAACTCCTTTGTTAATCTTTTTTAAGTGTTCCAGTTTTTATACTCTTATTCTGCTTTAGGCATTTAGGAAACAATGGCTGAACTCCTGTTCATAGCATAAGCAAAACTGCATAAGCAAAACTGTATTTTTCTGTCCACTCATTCCTTATAAATAAATTCCATTTCAGCCAATGCGGTTCAGTAGCTGATCCAGTCACCATCTCTTAGCCTAGTCTACACTCAGTGTTGTTGTGAGAGTAAGAACAGAATAATTTAAATCTATTTTCCGTAGGCTCTTAACATAACAGTTGACATACACATTAAGGGAAAAGAAGCTGTGTTAAAATATCAGGTTAAAAAAATGTGAGGCTCCTGTGAAGGAAATGAAGATTACATCTAAAGGTTTTTATTCATTTAGCTCTCATAATAAAGTTTCTTCGCCTGTCAGCTTTTTCTGCATCATTAGAATCTTAGATTATCTCCTGATGTCACTCCAAGGGTTCAAATTTAAAGTATAAGACTGTGATGTCAATAGGACTCAGGCACATCCACTTTTGCTTAACTATAGTTTTCTGTGTCGTCCTAACTGACAAATGGTGAACAGTTTTTACTGTA
Source organism: Pogona vitticeps (assembly GCF_051106095.1). NCBI lineage: Eukaryota > Metazoa > Chordata > Lepidosauria > Squamata > Agamidae > Pogona > Pogona vitticeps. The sequence goes on along the minus strand of NC_135788.1, from coordinate 73,192,898 downwards.
GATTGATGCAAACCCCAGAAAACCAGATTGCCATTTTGGCTTGCTTCCTCTCCCCCCCCACCATTTGAATTGCTCCCCTCCCCCCCCCCGTTATTGATTTGAGGGGAGAATATTTCCAATATTTTTGCTGCTTTGTGGAGTAACTACTCTCTGGAGAGTGTGCCTGAACTGCTGGACTGAGCAAGAAAGCATCATAACAGTAAGATGTAAGGGGAGTTTGGGGAGTTGTATATCCCTGCCCTTCTTTGCTTCTTTTCTCATTTTTTGGGAAAGAGTAATAGGTGTGTGTTTTATTGTGATTCCCCCTGCCCTGTGTGTGGAGGGTGTATTACTTTTTTACCTTGCTGTTTTATTAATTCAAAAGGGACGTGGTGGCACTGCGGGTTAAACCGCAGAAGCCTCTGTGCTGTAAGGTCTGTAGATCTTCAGCTGCAAGATTGAATCCACGTGACGGAGTGAGCTTCCGTCGCTTGTCCCAGCTCCCGCCAACCTAGTGGTTCGAAAGCATGCAAATGCAAGTAGATAAATAGGGACCACCTCGGTGGGAAGGTAACAGCATTCCGTGTCTAAGTCGCACTGGCCATGTGACCACGGAAGATTGTCTTCGGACAAATGCTGGCTCTATGGCTTGGAAATGGGGATGAGCCTTTGTGACCCCATGGACCTCCAATGGGGAACCTTTACCTTTATTAGTTTACTGTGTGTGCTATTTATTCAGTTTAAATTTCAATATTTGGGTGGTGGGCTTTGTAGTGTTCTGTTTGCTAAATTCTTTTCTTAATACAATGTTTTTTCCTGTTGAACATTATATTTGGTTTATTTTACTATATGCTTTAATTTTTGTTCCTTTTAAAGCTGAATGTTGAGGACTGTTGTTCTGTTTGCTAAGTTGATTCTGGGAGGGAATTCTTCTTTCTAGATTTTTTTCTAGGCAGTTTGGCTGGAATTTCCAGTGTATTTAACTTATTCTGTTAAAGGTGCACACATAATATATTTTAGTGGGTTTGGGAGCAACCGGCTGTTTGCTTCTTTGTGGTTATGTCAGCCAGGAGAGTGTGAACTGCATCTACTGCATTCTTCTTTGTTTTCCTACTATGATGCTCAGGCCTAAAGAAGGTTTCTCTGTTGTGATGGGGTAGGGATAAAACTGAAGTTTCACTGTGAAATGGAGCTGAAGTTGCATGACTTTTCTTTTTCTTTTTTTCCCAAATTGCTAGGTGCTTTTGCTTGCTTCTTTTTGAATTGGTTGTTCGGTGAATGGGAAAGGTGTTTTTTTCTCTCTCTGTGTGTGTATAGGAGTGACAGTAGTGATGGTGGTGAGTATCTTTTTGGCTAGAGAAACACCTTTGTCTGTCTTCTGTGCACAGAGGGTTGTGCAGAGGCTTTCCCTGCTTTTGTGTCATGGAAACTTTACTTTATTTGACCTACAGAAATCTAGCTACATAGGAGTTAGGCTGTCATCATAAAATCATAGAATAATGGATTTGGAAGGGGCCTAGGAAACCATTGAGTTCAGCCCCTCCTTAATGCAGGAATCCAAATCAAAGTAAATTTGACAGATGGTTTTCCAGCTTCCTATTGATTGCCTCTAACACTGGAGCACTCACTACCTCACGAAATAATTGGTTCAATTGTTGTATTGCTCTAACAGTTAAGACATTTTTTTCTTGATATTCAGCCTAAATCTGGCTTCCTGTAACTTGAGTCCATTATTATGTGACCTGCACATTGGAAAGAAAGAAAGAACTGGATATGGAACAACTGATTGGTTCAAAATTGGTAAAGGAGTACCAATAAGGAGTCTCCCTCCTTATTTAACCATCATGCAAAATGCTGGACTGGATGAATCCCAAGCTGTCATTAAGATTGCTGGAAGATGTATGGAAGTGAGATCTGGGCCATAAAGAAGGCTGATCACCGAAGAACTGATGCTTTTGAATTGTGGTGCTGGAGGAGACTCTTGAGAGTCCCCTGGACTGCAAGGAGAACAAAACTATCAATTCTGAAGGAAACCAACCCTGAGTGCTCACTGGAAGGACAGTTCCTGAAGCTGAGGCTCCAATACTTTGGCCATCTCATGAGAAAAGAAGACTCCTTGGAAAAGACCCTGATACTGGGAAAGTGTGAAGGCAAGAGGAGAAGGGGATGACAGAGGACAAGATGGTTGGACAGTGTCATCAAAGCTATCAACCTGAATTTGACCCAACTCCGGGAGGCAGTGGAAGACAGGAGGGCTTGGCATGCTCTGGTCCATGGGGTCACAAAGAGTCGGACACGACTTAATGACTAAACAGCAAGCATGCTGGAATGCTCAAAAAAAGATCCTGCCACTTCTGTATATGACTACCTATCAAGAATTTGAAAAGTGCTATCATGTCTCCCCCTCAGTCTTCTTTTCTCAAGGCTAAACATTTCCAGTTCTTTCAATCTTTCCTCACAGGTTTGGTTTCCAGTCCCCTGATCATCCTTGTTACCCTCTTCTGCACCTCTTCCAGTTTGTCTGTATCCGTCTCCAAGTGTGGTGTCCAAAACTGGGCACAATACTTAACATAAGGCCTAACCAATACTGAATAGATTGGAAACTCATACTTTATAGGATTTGGAGACTATTTCTGTTAATGCAGCCTAAAATAGCATTTTCCTTTTTTGCAGTCTCATCAAACTGGATATTAGTGTCTGCATAGGTCAGACGATAATTGATTTTACTTTCTCAGATACTGTGGCATGCTTTTGGAGGGAGTAGGTGGATAGCTTTGCCCCCATTTTTTTGGAGTAGCTTTTCAGGTTCTATGGGGGTTTAGGACAAGTGCCTGATACAACATAAATGGAGGGAAATGAAATCAAAGAACCCAAAACAACCAGTCTCTCTGGTGTTTAATGGAAGTTGAGAAGGGCTGGTATACCAGTATTACCTTCAATTGAAGAATTGGTAAATGAAGGTCTTGAATGAGGCATCCTCCTTACTATCCCATCAGAATGACCAGTGTTTAAAAATGCTGTGATAGTCCAAAACATTGTGAGGACAACATGTTGTGCCAAGCTAGATTAAAATAGCATAAAATATTTCTTTCATATTATTGACAGATGTTTTGGAAACACTATACACATTGTAACTGTGCACCTAAGTATATATAAATGCATTTACATTTTCCAAGGAGCTTAGTAGCAAAGAGTAGTTTTATTCACAGCAGTCTTGTGAAGCAGATTAGGTTCAAGAATAGTGATTGGCTCAACATAATCTATTTCTATCTAAGTCTCTTTCCATCAGAAGTCAAACACCGTAACACCATGGTTCAAATCAGAGAGAGATAAGAAATGGGTTTCAAACTAAGGCCCCCAACGTTATTAACTATTTAAATCCCTTAACCAGCAGTGGGACTTAAGGTAGTACATGAACCTGGGAACAGTAGCCAATATCAGCCTTGCCCCAGCTGGCTTTGGTGGGGACGCATACTTAGGCACTAGAAGAGTGTAGTGCAAACAACCCAACATGAACTCCCTAACTAGCCTCACAATCCTGGATGACCTGAAGGACAGCCTATTTTTCACATGTACAGCCACTATGTTGTTCCACCAAAAATGTCTATTTGAATTGGCCGATATTGGTGTCCACAACCTAATTACCATGGCTAATGGCAAAAATTCCAAAAATGGCATGGCGTCATAATATCCTGTTATAACCACTCCAGTAGCCATTGCTCTGTGCACCGTGTACTTCTAAAGTGAACTCTAAGTGGCACCAGCAACATCTGTCTGAACCTGGAATTGTGCCCCCGGACGCATCTCATCTGTCCAGAAAGATATACCCTTAAACCTATCTAAAAACAATTTTCACACCGTAGCACCTTCTCTCATCTCTGCTGTCATGCAGTGCCTGTTATGTGGCCTGGGTCGGCCAGAAATTACATCACAGAATCCGGAGCCACAACCTTGCATGCAACATTCATCTGGCCTTCCACTTCCTCCATTCAGTTCCGCTAGTTACATCTTCCCGCTGCCAAGAAAGGTGTCAAGCCTGCACCTGAGATTTGCCAACTTTTCATAGGTACCCTATATAGGCCTGGGCTATGATATTAATTTCTATGCCTAGAAAAATAACTCTGGTACTGGGGTCTTCTGTCTTTTCTGCTGCTAAGGGAAACCCAAGATGCATCATCAGCCTATAGAATCTAAGTGATCTTGTCAGTGATTGGATCCTGCTGCCCTAGCAAATAAATAACAAATAAATAGTCATCTAAATAATGGGCTATGTGGCCCAAACATGCCAGAGAGCACACAGCTCCCTCCAAAAATGTACTATTCCTCTCAAAGGTCACACAAGATACTGAACAATCCATGAGGAATGTCCTGTCCATATAGTGGCCACCCTCAAAACAAAGCCCCAACAACCCCAAGTTTACCAGCAGCAGACAAAATGTCACACTTCTCTTTCATCCCTACCAGGCAAGAGAAGGCTTGAAGTCAATATAGGGCCTCCCCTTATGGCCTCTGTGTCTTCCTTGGTCCTATCCTTCAGGGAAGAAGCTTCCAGCAAGCCACGTGCCTTGTCCTCTGGCCCCTACTGGACTACAACACCCTGCCTCAATGTACCATTGTGCTGCTGCCAAATCTGACCCATCCAGCAGCAGTAGTTCAAAGAAATTGATGTCAGCACTGGACCAGTCATTAAAGCTTCCTACCCTACCCCCAAATATGGTTGTGGCTCATTCTGCCCTATCTCTTACTCTCCAATAGTAATTTTTACTGGAGAAGTATGGAGGCAGCATTCTCAAGCACAGGAATCTAGCATGACCAGGAGAAGGGCTCTAGTTTCCATCTCCCTTGACATGCTACTTCCTTTACATGTTGTATGCAAGAAAAATCAATTAACTATGTGTTCTCCAGCCTGATGTCTGAAATGGATGTAGATTGTAAACCACAAAATCTATGTGTGAAGGTCAGGAGGCAGCGAGTGTGCCATCTCCTCTAAGTGAAACAAATATCATAATGGAGGTAGCTATGAAAAATGAAGTAGAAGAAGGAAGCAAACTTGAAAGGGTTAAGACGGAGGTCTGCTTGTTGGAGGAGGGAAAGAATAAGGGGGAGGAGCAAGGGACTGACGTGTGGGAAGAGGGTATAAAGGAAGGGGTGAGCGCGAGGGATTTTCAAGTGGAAACAGGCGTAAAGAGTGACTCAAAGGAGGAGTCCAAGGTGAAGGAAGTAAGGAACCTATTGGAGGACATTCCAAACCTTAGGTTTGGTGGACTACTACCAGACCCTACACCAAAACAGGGAGGGATCACCATCCAAGAGACCACAGAATGGACGGTGGTGGTTTTCCCACAGGGGCACGGTCCTTGGAGGACGGTTGTACGCCCCGATGCAACATTCAGCAAGCCGTCGGCCGAGGGGGATTGGGCCTGACACCCCTGTTGTGGGATTATATGCACCGTAAGAAGTGCCCCCTTACAGAAACCAATGGACAAGGAGTGTTTTGGGCCGGCTCCCCAGTTTTGAAGCGGGACTATATAGTTAACCAACATGGACAAGTTAAGAGAAAGTTGTGTGATTGGGACACTTTGGTACCCACAGAAGTTCTAGTTGGCACCCCTTTGTCATAAGTTAATAAAACCATTCTGTTTTGGAAGTTCAGACTCCTCTCATTCCTGCTTATGTCGATGAACTGTCTAAGACTCCATTCAAACCTTTTGACACTATGTCTCTTAGTGTCTCAATAACTTTTGTTTTTTATTTTATTTTGGGGGTTTTTTGTACAGTCCAAAAAGAGCTTTCTCATATTATATGAACTAGGCCTTTATTCAGAACTATAGCTTATAATGAAGGCTATGAACTGTTCTTTAGAGACACTCTGTGCTTCCACAGAAGCCTACAAGTGTGTTTTGTTGCACATACTGACTCCTTTGTGATGAGGCAATCATTTTACCAGCAATTTTATATGTCTCCATGTGGATAACTGGCAAAGATACTGCAGCCCCATCATTCACAAGTATAATTTTGTACTTTTTTCTCTGTAAGTAGCAGTGGTATAATTTGGAATTTACTGGGAGTGGAAGACATGCTGTTCAAATCACCATGACAACACACTGTCTTAGCTCCAGTACCTCACGAAGAAAAGCTTGAAATAAAGCTGCTATTCCCTATGAATAAAGGAGGAAAATCCAAAAGAATTGGCAGCAGAGAAATACAGTGGTGCCTCGCATAACGTTTTTAATTGGTTCCAAAAAAAAAACCTTATGCGAAAAAAACTTTATGCGAAACACCATTTCCCATAGAGATGCATTGGAAACCGGTTAATCCGTTCCAATAGGCACAGATTGCCGTCCTTAAGCGAAAAAACCCATAGGAAACATCGTTAAACGATACAATGTATCCTCCATTGGAATGTATTGTAGCTGACTCAATAGGTTTCAATGGCTTTGCGAAGTCAATTTTTGCAAAATTAAGTGTGTCATAAAAGGGTCAAAAATGGTTTTAAATGCTTGGATTAGCTTCTGCACCCTCTAAAACGGATGCAAAAGTTAATTTGGCTTTGATCTGACTTTTCGTTAATTAATGGTGAATTTTTTTCCCCCAACTTTTGACAGCTGTCAAAATCTGACAGCTCCATTATTTCCTATGGGGGAAGAAAAAATTCACAAAAAATTAATGAAGACTCAGCAACTGTTCTAAATGCTTGGGTTCGTTAGAGGACCCCCTAGGTTGTGTGCAAACCTGATTTGGCTTTGATCTGAACTTTCGTTAATTTTTTGTAAATTGTTTTCTCCCCCATAGGAAAGCATGGAGCTGTCAGATTTTGACAGGTCCATTGGTTCCTATGGGCCAAAAAACAAAAATTCACAAAAAATTAACGAAACGTCAGATCAAAGCCAAATCAGGTTTGCACATGACTTAAGGGGTCCTCTAACGAATCCAAGCATTTAGAACCGTTTTGGACCATTCTAAGACACTTTTAAAATTGAAAACAAAAAAAACGTTAAGCGAAGCAGGGGACCTAAAACCAAAAACGTTAAGCGAAGCATGGTCCCAAAAACGCTATGCGAAAATCGCCCATAGGGAAAAACGTTATACGAAGCACAATCTGCCTCTGAAAAAATAAACGTTAAGCGAAAAAAAGTTAAACGAAGCAAACGTTAAGCGAGGCACCACTGTATGAGCAAACTATCTGCTAAGAAAAGGCAGAACTATTTTTAAACTGCTGATATGCTTTGGCTGTTGTTTTTCAAGATAAAAATGCCACTATACACCAAACATACTCATGTTAGATGATTGAACTTTGATAAACATCTGAGAAAACAGAGCCTATACAAGTTGCTCAAGCTAGAAAGGTACCAAGGTTAAAGTATCTGATGGGAAATTCACTTCCCACCAAACAGCAGCTGTTGTTCCATTTTGTTCACACAGCATAAAAAATACATGTCAACAGCCCTTTACTAGATGCTAACAGAATTGTTATGCTACAGAGTAATTTCTGCCTATATTCTCCCACTTTTTAAATCTAGTCCAGAGGATTTCCAGGGTTTAATTATGGTACTCTGTAGCAGCAAAAACAATGGTCCCTGGGCAACTGAGAGGCTTGCTTATTGGCACAAGTTTTCATAGAGTCTGGCCCACTTCTTCAGAGGCATAGAGTACAGCAACTGTCCAGTATGTAACTCACTTTTGAAGTGGGGGAAAGCAGGGAGATAATATTTTAAAAAAAAGAGAGAGAGAGAGAGAGAAAAGAACCAACACTAGAGCTTAGGGTTGGTCATCTGGCAATTTGTGGAATAGTACAGCTACTGAACTGGTTTTATTTAAGCCACCTCAATTTCAGGCAAAGATTTAAAAAGAAAATGAGTTTGTCTATAGTTAGTGTGTGTGTGTGTGTGTGTGTGTGTGTGTGAGAGAGAGAGAGAGAGAGAGAGAGAGAGAGAGAGAGAGATTTTCAGAACTTTGAAGATAATCTTTCCTATGATATAACTCTTGGCAAGAAAGGCAGGCTCAGGGAATCTGATTAGGTTAAAGGAAAACATAACAAAATGGTGAAATATGACTGTTTAAAAGGAGTGGAATTGAGAGATATGGGGGGGGGGGAATCCTTGGCCATAGTATATGTGTTACATCAACCCAGAACTTAAGGAAGAATGCCCCTGACAATGAAGAGTTTAGAAGAGGCTTGTAGAGAAGTTGGAGGGCTCAAAGGAATTGTAAAGATTTGTGTAATTAGAAAAATAAAATAGAGAATGGGCTAACACAAGGGCCATAAGTTGTGCCACTGAAATTTAAACAGGATGTTTCATTGAAACATCAGGATGTTTTCCTCTGCAGTTCCATTCCCCGATTCTCAGCTGTTCAGAACCTGGAGTTGCTTGGCAATACATAGTGAGAAGACAAGAAGGAAGGAAGTGACCGGGAGGGGGGTATTCATGCAAATTGGGTTGATGAAAACATGGGGATCTAGTAAATAATACCAAGTGGCTATTTTGCATCCCTGAGAGTCTGTGGGACATTATGGAAAGAATAAACCCATAGGTCTGCAGTGTGTAAAATTTAAAACACCAAAAAGCAAAATTAATTACAACAAAGGAGATTATTTAAAACTCTGTTAAGGGAATATGCCCGATCAATGCCTGTGAAAACAGTGTAAAGCATAAGGCTATCTTGTGTTGAATTGGGTGCCTGTATCTTCAAAATATTGAGAAGCAGTGTCCAGAAAATTAAGCTTAGAGTAATTTGATGTTGTTGCCACTGCTGTTGTGAAGCATACTGATCACTTTTCAGCAGGAATATACTCCAAGTGAGTGGCAGAATCTAAAGAGAATGAACAAACATTACCAGTAAAACAATATAATTCAGGCATTTTGTAATAAATACCCTGAAAAAGGAAAAAGAGATATATTTAAGGAGTAAATGCCAATCTTTACACAAGTATGCACACTCTGAACCTGACAGGTTGTATATTTATTTATTTAATACCCTGCATCCATATAAACAGTAAGAATGGGGTGAAAATTTTAGCCAGTTTTGGATTGGAGCCTTTGTGTTAAAAAACAACAAAGCTTGCCACAGGTTGGAATGTGTATAAATGGACTCCTACCTCAATAGGCCTAAAGGAATAGGTGCTTTGACTGAATCATATGTTGGCATCAGGTTTCTTAAGGGAATCTGTCTTCCTGAATAGATGATGAGACCTGTTAAGAGAATTGGACATTTTTCAGCTCACTGACAACTTCACTCCTTAGAGGCAAGTGAACTCCTGTGATGAAGGGCAAGGGTCAAAGCCCTCACATTTAGAAAGGAAACTAATATTTATTCTGGCTACAGCCATCAGCTACTTATCTGTTCTGCCTGGGGAAGAAGGACAATCCCTGGATATTAGAAACAAAAGTAGTAAATGGTCTTCCTTCTCCTGGGGATAAACCCTAAGCAAAGGGAATGGAAAGAAGCATCACTGCCTTCCTTTTAATTGGCTACATTTTTAAAAAAAAAATCAAAATTTTAAGCCACATTTTATTATGTATCACAGAAGTATTCTGTGGTTCTCCACTCTCCACTGGCCTCAGTGATATACATCTTTGCAAAGACAGGTTGGGAGGTAGACTAGGTTAAAAGGCTATCCATGATCTTCATGGGTGAGTGAGTATTTGAATGTGAAGGTTGTCACATTTAAACCCCAGCACTACCTGCAGTGCCAAAAAGACTTTAATCACAACAACTCACCCCTTGGAACTGTGGGAATACTAGTTGTATGAAGAGAGTAAGAATGAGTAGAGACAGAACCTGGAACACTGTGTGTTAGAAATTGAACACTTAACTCATAGTTGTTAATAGCTGTATCTGAAAACATTTGTTTGTTTGTTTTACCCCATCTTCCTCCTAAAAAAAGGACCCCAACATGGACTGCACTTTAAAAGACAAAAACAGTATGTATGCCTATATTTTAAAAGGATCAAACAAATACCACACTAAAAATGGCAAGCAAACTCAACACTGAAAACATATTCAAAGCAACAAGGCACAATGCTCCATTTTAATACTCCTCTCAGACAGCCCAATTACTAAGAGAAAGCTGGTCTGAAGAGAAAGCACTGCAGCCAGATTTCTAACTGGGACTGGTCACAGGGATCACATAAGCACCCTACAGCAGCAATACTGGATTCTAATCTGGTTCTGGGCACAATTCAATATGCTTATAAAGACTTAAATGGTATGGTTCCAAGATATATAAAAAGTTGCATCTCCCTTTAAGAGCCTGCGCAGGTGTTAAGATCATAAGAAAGGAGATCTTTGTTTTGGTTCCACCACCTTAATAGGTCTATTTTGTGGGGCATAGAAAGGGAACTTCTCTGTCCCTGTTCCCTGACTCTGGAACTTCCTTCCATAGGAGGCCAAGTTGGCCCCATCTTTATTGACCTTCCACAAGCAGACAAAAATCTTTGGACTCACTGAAGTTTCCAAAAACTTTCCAAGATAGCGCCTTGTAGAGCACATCTCTGTGCTGTAATTAGCTCATTGTTTTCTGCTCTAGGGGCAAATTTATATTCCAAGCTTGAATTATAAAGCTTTAATATTCAGTTTCTCTCACGCAGCACTGGTAATTATAGTGGCTCTGTTAGAATTTAGCACCTGAACGGTTAAGTCCCAAATGAGCTGTGCATGTAACCAAAGGAGAATTCTCTGCATCTGCCTTCCCCCAAAAAAGAGTAAGGTATGAAAGAGTATAATTTCCTTTATTCCATTTGTTACCCATTCACCTTTAAGTGAGCACATTTAAATAAATCACCTAGATGATATAAAACAAGACAGCTGCTTGAAACAGTCTGAAACACTTTCAGATTCCTTCAATGAGGAAAAAAACAAAGCTTTGAACATTATCAGATGTTAGCGTGATAACTTCTGTAATGACATGTCAATATTAGAGCTGGCATGAATTAAAAACGAATTAAAAACCATCAAAAGTTGCTAATTTGTCGATTCATATTCATTCAAATCTGTGCCCCCCAATGAATATAAATCAATGAATTCTAGTGATTTTTGCTTCAGCAATTTGTTGAACTATAAAACACACACACCCAGGCACCTAGAGACACCAAAATGCAGAGAAGCTTCCCCTGACTCTCCTCTACAGTCCCTTCAAGTTTGGTGAAGATTAGGAATTCCCAAGCCAGCTGCTAAAGGACACTTTCCTGGTTGGACCCACTTCATGGGTGTATCACTCGGATGTCTGAAACCCAAACTAGTATCTACCCAGAAAATAGATAGTTTAGAAATATAAGTAATGTGCAGTGTATGGAGAAGTTTTGGAGCAAAATATGAAGAGCCTCCAATGACCAAGAGACAAAACACTCATTTCTCCCAGATTTACAATGTTCCAGTACCAGCAGTTCTGGAAACTTCATTCTTCTTTGTGAACAATATGTATCTTGACAGCTTTATACCCCTGGGACAAAACTGGCCAACAGATGCCTCATAACCCTGTCAGAAATTGTCAACCTAGAGGCAGAAAAGGGCCTGGTGTTCTAGCCACAAAAATTGATAGTGGCACACTTTGGGTGACTGGGTGAGGGACTGATTGACTGACTGTGACCCTCTGGCTTCTGTTTAAAGTGGCCTCTTTGCAAAACAGGGTAGCAGCCATTATGTTTTAAAGCCTCTCACTTTGTCAGGCCATAATTTGGTGGCGTTCTTAATCCTTTGAAAATCTGGGACACAATGCATCCCTTGCATTCACAGAGAAAACAATCTTTGTGCAATACACCACTCATCATACCTGTCTGCCTGTCTTTTCAGGGCCCTGGCAGGGAATTTATGTGACTGCAGAAGGTTACAGGATGGTGCTAGTGCCCTAAAGTGTTGGCCCGGCACTAATTCCCCTGCTCACATCTAGCTAAAAAGGTTCAGGCAAAGATTTTACTCTGTGATCCTTGAAGTCTATAAATACAACTTCAAAGTTATGATTGCTGGCTTACTTCTTGCAGGCTGGGTAGGATTATAATACTTAAACAGAATTACTAAAATTTATTTTATCAGGATGCATTTAGGAATATAGATTCAAAGAGTTATTTGTAGCATCTTCTAACTGAAGAGTTATATATTCTTGTATGATATGGCTTTAAGACTGATTGTATTTTGAGAATGATCAGAAAATAAATGTTTTACGTTTAAAAAACATAGCAGAATCAACTTTGGACCAGTATGGCCAGATTGTATTGTGGTCAGTATGTGAGTCCTATGTTATATATGTAAACCGTACTATATGCTATGTTGCTTTAGGGAATTTTTTCTTAGATAAAAAAAAGCAGCCATGGGAGCCTTCAGCCATGAGTAGAGAGCTGGTAGGAGGAAGTTGTTTAACCTTCTCCATGCTGTCTTCCTCTGTCACTCTGTTTTTCACAAAGGCATGTGTATGGGGAAAACATCTAAAGTGTGACTTTCAGAGGAGAAACATCCAGCAAGCAGCACAGGGTGATATCTTGTTATCTCTTTCTATTGCTCTTGATTATGATCTCAAGCAGAAGCTTTTCATTAAACAAACCAACAATTTCTAAAATCTTCTTGGGTTGAGAAGGGCCAGATTACTGACACAGGGTTCTATGCTCAAGGTTGACTCAGCCTTCCATCCTTCCGAGGTCGGTAAAATGAGTACCCAGCTTGCTGGGGGTGCAATGTGTAGCCTGCATAATTAAAAATTGTAAACCGCCCGGAGAGTGCTTGTAGCGCTATGGGGCGGTATATAAGTCCAATAAATAAATAATAATAAATAAATAAATATATGGATGTGCAGTTTGGTTGTAAGGTAATATTTCTTTTCTTCTATTGAGAATCTGCTGTTGCACTTTTCAGTTAATTCCTACCTGGTTTAACCTGGTTTGGAATAAAGGTGTGTGTTACAGTATCTCTGTGGCTCTGAGCACTTGATTCCATTAAGAGGAGTGTCTAATTGCCCTCAACAGGCTCTGTAAACAACAATGCAGGGCCCTAGGCTACAGAACAGAGCTGCTGTAGGTGTGTGAGGTTTCGGAATGTGCATGAGTGCATCATCTTCTCTTTCTTTAGGGCATTTGCAGGCTGCAGCAAACTCACTTTTTGTTGTGCCAGTTACAGTCTGTCTGCCTCTTCTCATCTGGAACTTTGACTGGATGTCTGAGTTATTGCAGAGGGCTGGAAAATGCCAGCTTTCTATATGGAACGCTGCAGAACAGTTTGTTTTAATTTATAGTCCTCCCAGCCCTATCCTGGAGGCTCAGGACAGATAAGAATTCTAAGCATAACTTCCTGCTAAGGGAGTAAACCTTGTCAGCTCCCGCTCCAAGAACTTTCCACTCTCACTTTTTTTAGGCTGTCCCACAAATTCCCATTCTTCCTGTTCTTTCCAGGGAGGTATCATTCACAAAGCCTATCATGCATGTGTAGGCATATGCATAGAGAAATGTTTGGAGGGTTTCTTCATTGTGGTTTTTGTGACTTACACACGTGGGCCCATCTGCCTTCTACAGCTTTGTAGTATGCTGGTGGAATCCTGCCTCCACTCCACTAATGCACATGACACTGCTTTAATGGTTTCTCTGCAGTTCCTTTATACTTATATCTTTAAAACAGGTCATGCAACAATCAGTGTATTCATTTGTGAGGGGGTTGTTTTGATCAGACTGGTCCCATCCTCAGAAGCCCAGGAGAGCCTTAGAGAAAGCAAGTCTCCTAGGCCCCTAGCCTTCAAGGATGGAATGCCACAGGTGGAGGAAAAGTTGCCACCTGATGTGGTACAGCTGGAGAAAGATGCAATGACAGGAATAAGAGCGTAGATCTTGGGTTTTTTATTTACTATGTTGAATAAAGGAGAGATGTAGGAAGAGGCAGTTGAGCACTGGGGCTCCATCTTCTGCACCTCTGTGGAGATGCAAACAAGGATAGACTGCAGGTTGAGCCACCACCTCCTGCCCAGCCTCCATGTAAAAATATATATCCTGGTAAGATGGGTTATATAGGCAGCCCTCCACAATAGACAATTGTAAGCCCCAATGAGAATGCTGTCTCCACCTTCTGGAGACTGGTTTTTTGTTCAGTGTAAGATAGAGAGCCACAAGGCAGACTTTGCATTGCCCATGTTAGAGTGAAGGTGTGACTATATAGAGACATTTTCAGAGGTTGGCTTCAAAATGGTTGCTTGGCTTTTACACAGCTCTCTGCCCTGCCTCATCCCTGCCCTTACTCCAGAGTGAAATAATACTGAATTAGTCCAAAAAAGACAAATAAAAAATATTCATATGGCATCTGTTGAGATCCCAATCATTCCAAATAATGAGGACGCTCTGCATTCATTCCAAAATGTCCGAATAGGCATGAAAAAAGGACAAGCTACTTTGAAAGTAACTGTATATCATGTAGTTCCCAGAAAATAGATTGAATGCAATTGCCCCAATAGGAGGACAAAGAGAGAGAGATTGAAATTTAATCACACCCTGAGTTTTTAAAAAAGAGAATCAGGTAAGGGAAATCAGTGTGGTTGAATTCTGTAGCCTGGAGATATATAAAGTTACTTTCCCAAACCCATAAACAGACAGCAAAAATGAGAAAATTATCTTTCTTTCTACAGGCTTTTCTAACAAATTTTATTAAATCAGTGCAATTCAGTTCATGATCTGAAGTACACCCCCACTTATGATCCCCTACTGCTATGTATATTATCTTTGGTTTATGTGGCAACATTTTAAACAATAATTTATTCTTTAACAGAATTTTTTTAAAAGAAATGGGCCATCTGTTCATTGTACATTCACAGTAAGGTACTCAAAATTAATCAAAGCATATTTGTGGTCCCTATTTGTTCACACAATACGAATAAAATAAACCACTTTTTGAAAACAGAGTCATGAAAGACTACATAGCGTGGTTTTTTTTACCATTTAACAGTATCTCATCATAATGCTTTAAATTAGTTTCTGCCCTTTCCATTTTCATAAGTGGAAGAAATGCTACTCTTTTAGAAAACCTTGCAAATTGTATTACATCTAAATTATTCCCCTGTTAAACTTTTTTGTAACTTAGGAAAACAGCATATTCTGGAATCATGTTTACTCAGTTGAGCACAACACAAGCTCAAAAGGTTATGTGAAATGGTAGAGTAGGGTGCAGATTGCAATGGTAGTGAGTAGCAAAGTGTGTGTGACCCCTGGCCTGTTTATCACTTTATTCGACTTGGATCCATCTTGACCTGCTCTTCTTCTTGGCTAAACTTCCACCTATATGTTTACTGGACTACAAAGAAAAGATCTGCAAAGAAATGGGTTGTAAGAAAAAAGCAGGAGCCAAGAAGAAAGGAATTTGTCTTCCCTACCCAGTTTTCTGTCTTAAGTCAAACTCATTCTTCTCTGCTTGACTGCATGCACAAATATACATTTACATTGGTAACTGTATAGTGATGACACACATCTTCCCTTAAGAAAATGAGATGTTTAGAGTTAGGGAGTGGATACAACAAATACATGTTTTAGTAGAATCCCTGACAGTTGAATGGATCTTCATAGGATATATAAAGGCTTTTCTTTTCCTTTTGGAAAGGTGCGCCCATATTCGTCCCAAATCAGCTCACATGAGCAGAGACAACTGCTAACTTAATGCCAATTGAACTCGTTACAATTGAAAAAGATTAAGGGATGTTATATAGGCCAGTATGATTTAAGTAAATATTGCCCAGCAGGACATTCTAAGATGGAGGATATGGTATATTTTCTAACGAAATACTCTCTGTATGCAGATTTGAGGTATCAGTACAGTATCTTAAACCCTTAATAACTGATACCAAGAAAAACTCCCCCTTATGTGTAGTTTTTATGTGTGCTAGCTGACAACAGACCATTATATATCCTATAGAACCTCTAAATTCATTAAATGAAACATAGAAACACAGAATATATTGCCTGATTCACAGTCTCTACAAGTTAATCTTACAAGTTGCAATGTGCTGGGGAATGCTTATTTTATTAATTTATGCTTTTCTGATTGTTTATATTAGACATTAGCTATCATTCTATAAGAGTGGATTAAATTTATATTTATGCATACAGCCTGGCTGGCTTTGAAGCAACAAAGTAAAATTGAGTTAGGTTTATGAATGGATCTTCAGAATTATCAACATTTGTATTAGAATCCTACAATAGTTATTTGATTTTAATTATTAATTTCAGCTGGTACCTTGTTAGATTTATTTTGTGTGCCACAGCAATGCAGAAGAAATTTTTGTCATTTTGCAGGATTTCTATTAAATGCTGGGAGTGTGAGCAGGAGTGCAGTACATTCTCTGTGTTTATCAATGGTTTGATATTTTGTTGTTGTTTATGTTCTTCTATATGCCATGGAAAGGAGGGAATTTTAACAGGTATCTTACAGTTCTTTTGAATAATAATGAATATGAATTTGTGTATATCCTCGTTTCATAGAAAAACATAACATCTTTAGGTTTTCTATGTTGGTTTTTTGAATCAGAAATATACCTTTTACAAAAGCCAATGTAGGATAGAGGAAATATTCATTTATAAGATAGTGTAGAGGATTTCTCCTAAATGTTCCCTTCTGTCACCTTCCCAGAATTACTAAAGGCCTACTGCTCTAAATAGATCATATAATTTTTAATTTTTAATTACAATTATAAATTTGCAATATTATTCTGATTTTCTCTAGAAAAAGAAGCATAACAGGGCAGTTTTTATATTCTAAACAAAAAACAAAATGCATTTTTGCCAGTGCCTGATATATGGGGAAAGTTTTTAGGACCCAACACATGGCTTTTAGCTTAAATTTCTTGCAAATTATACTGGAAGAGATAAGTCTTCATTTATCATCCTGTTATATCTTCCCGCAATGCATTTCCCATTCCTCTGCATGTAGTAATCCATCAAACTGTTGGCCAATGTAGAACTGAAAGAATTCATGGTATGTATAGTAAACACATAGCAACCTGGTCTTGTTCTTTTTTGTAGGCAAATGATTTGTGGGAAGTAATGATCAAGGGGAATTTAGAATACCCAAATATTACAATTCATTTTGTGTAACTAATAATATTGCAATCAGTGATTCAATTTTGCTGAAATAAATATATATATGAAATATAAACATAGTTTGACTTTGTCACTGAGACTTTGCTTTTGCTAATGGATGACATTGCTTTCCTCAAGCTTCAGTCCATATTATTTTTCATTTTAATATTGGCTGAGAGATTTTGCTGGGAAGTATTGAACTGAATTTGGATTATGCACTCCTGAGTGGGAGACCTATGGCTTTCCAGATGATTGTGAATTACAACTTGTATTATCCTGATTACTATAATAACTGTGAGCTAATGGATGTTAGAGTCCAAAATCATCCAAGGGCCCTGCAGCAAGGACAGCTAGATTAAAGACTGATGTGTTATTTGTACCCCCAGGTTCCCAAGAGGATGACATATTAGAGGGACGAAGCAGGAAGTTGAACCTTGGACAGTATGACAGTGATGCCCCTAAACAGTCATTGTACAGCAAAAGTGGATGGACAAAGTCGTCTCCCATTGACCACTCTGAAAATTCAGGTTCATTTGTGTCTAGAGGAGAGACCAAAGAGGTACACAAAAATCATTTGAGTAAAAATCAGTGTGGCATTAAGTATGTTGAGACTTAGGTCCACTCTTTTCTTCAAACATTAACATAACAATTTAACAAACAGACATTTCTGTCATTCTTATATATATTAGGAAATATTTTGTGTTTTAACCTTGTAGATGAGACCAGTAACAACAATTTGATAACCTGATCTATCCCTGGAAGTGCCAAAAAGTGGATGGAGTTCCTCTTCCAGTACATATCCAGTTGAAAGTAATGCAGGGCAGGTGGATGGCATTGTGTAGAAGCTTGCCTCTATGGAGAGTCTGTGCCTATGGTCACCATTATTAAGGCATTTCTGTAGGCCTTCTTTTGTACTTGCATTCTAGTCCTTTCTTGTGATACCTTAAAACACAGAGACACCACATGTAAATATCTACTGCTATTTTGTATCTCTTTTCTTCATATCCCATGGAGAATGTTCTTGGTGTTCCTATATCCTCTCAGGGCATTTGAATCCAGTGAAGTAACAATTAATATAGCGGAATCAAGAGGTCACTAGAGTAAGCTATGACAGCAAAGTGAAGTTAGCTGGAAGATCACTGTGAGAAAGCAGTGCCTCTCCAGATACTGTTGGACTGTGACATTCCATTCCATTAGTTGTGCTAACTAGGGCTGAGGGAACTAATAATTTTTAAAAAATTAATTTGCTAAGTTTTAGCTATTCCTCAGGGCCAGGAAAGAAATGTCTTCAATCTAAAATATACATTTTACACAAGCAACAAAATAAATTTTCAACTGGTCATATGAGCTTCATGTCTGGTATTTCACATTCAATAGTATATAATGTACAAGTTCAAATAACTAATATTCATTGTATTTAGAAATGTGTAGTGTCTGACCAAGTAGCCCTACATTATTATGGATGGATTTGTGCACAACAAACTGGTGGTTTGCTCTGTCCAGAGCAAGAGGTGGCAGGCAATTTATTTTCCACCCTTTTTCTGGATAGCTCTGTATTTATTTATTTATTTTTTAAAACCTTTTCCTTCCCATTAAAAGCAGTGAAAGGAAAAACACCTGTACCATCCTGGAAATGGTACAGCCTAGAAACTTAATCCAGGTGTTTGTCAGGGGAATGAAGTGGATTTATATATAGATAATCAACAGGCAGATATCTGGAATGCCCCATGGCAAGAGCTCCTTCAGCAGAAACACTTATTTGTTGCCAAGGTACACTGCTAATGAAGCTCATACAGCTATTGAGATTTCCATAGGCTTCTGGGCAGTTTTGTCACGCTACTAGTGGAATCCCACTCCTTTGGAAGATGGGTTTCTCTGCCCCGTCCTATTCCTCCTGCTTTAGCTGGACTTCGGTAGGAATTACTACTGTCCTTTGAACTGTAAACTTGAAAGTGTGTACATCTACTCTCTTACTAACTTCACATAAGCCACCCTGTTTCATCTTTGGTCCTAATCTGGTTTGTAATTAGGGGTGATTACAATGCTGATTGGTGATACAGAGTTCCACAGATTACTGAGATACTAGCCGGAATCACGTTGTGTAACTCCTTGCACATTAGAGCTTATGATATCTTCAGTCACAGACTTGAATCTTTAATTTCAACATTTATGTTTCCCCTACTCAGGTTCCAAACCTTCCTAGGGATCTAACACCTGAGAAGCCTTGGAATTGTGGGGAGGCTTTAATATCCAAAAATTGCCACTGGCAGGACCAGCAATGATGATTTTCCTATATTAAGGGCTTCCCCCTGAATCCTGAGGCTCCCAGTTTATCCGTGGAAAAATACAGAGTTAAGGGGAATTGCTGATAGCTCTTGCCTAAAGGCCCGCAGAAACTTGGAACCAGCTCCATTATTTCAGAAAACATTAGAAAATATAAACATGGTATTGAGTTAATGGCTGTTTCCCAGGTTATCTGCATTTAACTGCATCCCTCTCTCTGTTTGTAGTTTTAAGGAAAATGAAGTGTTTCTACTTTATAACTGGATTAAAAATTATATTAGAAGTTTATATGTGATTTTTTTTAATGGCCATGTGTCCATTTTTGCATTCTAGATGGGCGTTGCAAGCTACCATGGAGACCTGGATGAAAGAGATGGCAGTATCTTCTCACCAACCAAAAAGGGAAATGAAACAGTCCCAGTCACTCCAGCGTTTCCAGTATCACCAGAGACTCCCTATGGTATGAGTGGTTTTCATGTATTTATTGATAGCTGTTCTATTTCTGACTACTAGATTTATAATAAATGTTGTTTAATTTTCTTCTTGTACAGTGAAAACTCCCCTGCATTATCAGCAACTGAGTCCATCTGGTTGCCAGAGCTGTATCCCATCAGAGACATGCCGAACAGTTCTTGGTAAGAATTATTCTGACATTTTCAGTAGAGTAAAATACAAATAGTATAGAAGCTGTTCACAAACTTCACTGTGAAGATTTGTTTGTATGGTGGTGAAATAAATCATTACATAGACCTCTGCTTTCATTAAAATATGATGTGTGATGATAGCTGGAATTGTTCCACTGTAATGACAATACTCTTATTGTGTAAATTTACTGTAACTTTTTTAAACTGTTTACTTAATATTTCAGTAAGGGGAAAATCAAAGTGACCCAAATGCTAAGGAGGATAGGCCCATCTGTACAATTCACAGTCCTGTAAAAGAGAGAATTTAAGCAGGTTTGACTCTTTCAAAATCATTGAATAACAAGCTGAACCTGTCAAAATTTCAACTCCTGAACATCTTTTCAAAGCACGAAAGCTGCGTTCTTGTTAGCCTCTAGTCACTCTAGACATTCAGCCAAGTTGGAGCATTACATAAATCTACTCCGATGACTTAGATGCTGTCACTTTTTTTCCTTTCATTCAGTGCAAATGCTTAGAGAAATTCACTCCAAGGTAAACATATTCCAGAGGCTTAGTTGCTTTTTATGTATCTTGTCCCTTGACGAACTTTGATATTTAATGAGAACAAAGGCTGCACTGAAGACTTCTCCTGCTGCTGACATTTTTCTGGCAGTATGCAACTGTAGTAACTTAAGCATTTCATTTGTATGTATGCTTCTTCTTCATGGTCTCTGTGAATGCACACCAATGGGTTAATCTGTGCCTGTGAAGAGCAGCCTCGGAACTTTCTAGCTCAAGCACATGGTGCCGGGACTTCCCACACACTGGCTATAACTCCGCCCCCCCGTCACCGAGTGCCTCAGTTCCTTTGTTGCCGCCACTGCAGCAGCTTTGAGGAAGTTTCGTGTTTGTTTAAAAATCAGTTGCCTTCCTTCCCTCTGTATCAGACCTCCCTGGTATTACTTTGGATTGTTTTGGACTTCGTTTTTCATCTCGTGAGTACGTTTGGAAAGCATAAAAATGGACTTGTGTTTATGGCCGCTCTGGGCCTTGTAACAACAAGACTGCTTTGTCTGATGGCCATTCCCGTTGTTTATTGTGCCTTGGTGAAGAGCACCAGCCGGCTTTGTGCGTGGTTTGCAAGGGCTTCACTAAGCCCTCACTGAAGTTGAGGTTGCAGCGTTTGTGGTCTTATTTGTGGGAGAAATCCTTGTCTCCGTCTCGTGGGACCCTTACAGACTCTCCTCGTGCTGAATTGCTGGCATTGCTCTCCAACTCACCGCCATCGACAAGGGCTTCCAAGGTGGCCAAAGTGGCGTCCAAACAGTGTCTTCCTCGAGGTTGACGGCCACGGCATCAAGGTCGAAGCCTCCCTCAAGCTCAGCATCAAAGAAGAAAAAGAAGGTGCACAAGCGTCGACGTTCCCCGGAGGTAACTTCTCCCTCCTTGCCTCGTCCAGAGAGTCCTTGGCATGACCCGCCTGTGGTGCGGACCCCTTTATGGGACGATGATGGTCCACCTGGGTTGTCGGACGTTTTGCCATCCCCAGATCCCAGCTTCTCCCCGGCTTGGGGGGATGCCTCAGCGGACCTTTTGGCTCATGCTAGCCCATACTCTACACTGGGCTCTTTGGTGGAGCATACTCCAGTTTCGCCTACTGCCTGGTGGAGCATGCTTCATAATATGCACCCAGCCTATAAGTCTCCTACCCCTCAATGGTCCCTCCAGCTAGTCCTCAATTGCCTGATGAAGCCACCCTTCAAACTTTTGGCTTCGGTGTCAGAACAGCTTCTGACCTTAAAGACCTTGATGCTGTCACATTGGCTTGCTGGGTGGGGGAGTTGGCAGCCCTGAGGATGGTTCCCCCCTTCCTACAGTTCCATCCGGACAAGGTTACTCTCTTCCCAGACCTGTCATTTCTTCCCAAGGTCTCAACATCCTTTCACCTTAACCAATCCATTGTGTTGCCCACTTTTTTCCCTTCACCTACCTCTCCTCTGGAAAGGGTCTTACACTCCCTCGACATCAAATGGGCTCTGTCCTATTATGTATCCCGCACTGCACCGTTCCGTACCTCAAAAAGGCTCTTTGTTGCATTCCAAGGAAACTCTAAAGGCTCACCTGTGACCACACAGACAATCTCCAGATGGATTGTTTCCACGATTCATCTTGCATATGAGCTGGCTCAGGTTCCACTGCCTTCATGGAAACTCACTGGGGTTAAAACCGTTCTTTAAATACCTCACCTTGTAAGACGTGTTAGGGTTGCTGTAACTTGGTTCTGACTTGAGGGCACATAACAATTGCTTTTATTATTATAAAATCTATTCAGTGTGGAAGGCAAAATTATTTTTCTCAAAGGATTTATTTTCCTATAGTGAAAAAAAAAGAAAATCAACAAACTGTAGCCTAAATCCACTTGCTACTTCCTTGCTACTCTCTCTCTCTCTCTCTCTCTCTCTCTCTCTCATAGTGGTTGGTTAACGTAGCAAGCAGAGGGCAGAATTTCTCAATGGTAGATTCTTCTAGCTGGGCATGTCAGTAACTGTCTAGTTTCTTTGTGTGGCATGTTTCCCTTTTCTCTCCCTTATTGACAAAAACATGTTTGTCAGACTACTGTGAACTGTGCATGTTCAATCAAGTCAAAAGGTTTGTGTTTCTACATACCAAAAAACTGCTGTCACATAGAGTGGCTTAGAAAAAACAAATGGCAACCAGATTGTTTCTTTGAAGATCTGATTTACAGTCCCTGGATTTTAAAATAAAAATCTTAGCAAGCACGTTAGGATTATTGTCTTCAGATTAAGCTCCTAGTGGGTAAAATTTCTATTGAAAGTTTCATTGGTAAAAATATAAATAAGACTTAATTACTGATGTTTATTCTCTGAATGTGTTACCATCTCTAGAACCCTTGACTTTTTCCCTATTCATTAGAAACTTTATCATATGCTTTTCAACATCAATTTAGAACATCTGAAGTAGGCTGATGACAACTATGAACATTACAGCAATTATGGATCATTAGATATATGGCAAGATAGCACAGTGAATTAGGTATCTAACTGCAAGGATTGGAAATTTGATTCCTCACTGTGTCCCCAGGAGAAGATCTAGCCAGTATAGCCTTGGTCAATCTGCACAGTTCCAAAGCAGCTGTAGAAGACGGAAATGGTAAACGAATTCTGAGTATATACTTAGAAGTATTTGCCATAAATTGGAGTGGACTTGACAGCATGATGATGTTAAGCATAGAGTCTGCCCCCATGAACATACGTTTCGCCTGAATGAGTTTCCTATGCAGCAGTCCTCATTTCATTGAGATGATGTGATATAGAAAATGTGCTGGAAGTTTCCAGTGCAACATTTATTGACACACAAAATGTTTCTAGGTCAAGTCCTTAGGTGTGCCTTTTCTTGTCCTTCATTGTCAATAGAAAGGCAGATCTGCCTGGTGAGCCTGTGTAGGATGGGTCCATTCCTGAAGACTCCTAAATATGTCCTCAAACCTGGATGCCAGATTTTAGAAGTGGCCAGGAGCACTTGTGTATAGCTAAAGCCAATCTGCATACCTGCCATGGTGACACGTGCACAAATAAGGGCTGTGTATATTACCTGTGTATATTACCTGTGTGCCAGGTAAAGATTCCAGCCTTTGAGTAGCTAATCCCACTTTGAAAAGCAAGTAGTCACTACAGGCAGTGTTTGGTTTCTTCTGGGTTTTTGATTAAATGCTAACTGGAGAAAAATTCTATCGTAGAAACTTGGTCACTGGTAGTGTGAGAGCAGCTGTTTTTCCAACAGGGATTCTTGTGTGGTTCTTAGGGAACAACAGTGCTCTGTCTAACCCACTCTAGGATTATAAAGACCCACTTGTCTTGTGCCTCAACCAGTGAATTGAAGTCCTTTGTGCTGCCCAAGTTAAAACATTCTGCACCAAATGGCTTGCCAACGCTTTGAGCTGTGTCTCACAGATGTCCTCTGCTTCAAGATTCCTGGCCATAAAACCACAGGGCTTGTGGAGGATTTTCAGAGTTTAGCAGAAGCAGAATTCATAAAACCAGGACTGTCCAGGGAGAAATTTAGTCAGTCTAACTTTAGCAACTCTGACCACTGGGAATTCATTAAGCCACATGTATGTTCTGTAAACTAATCTGTCTCAAAATCCTGGGGTGGAAGATGGTCATCACTAGGAGGAGGATTTCTATGGCATTTGACATTTTCTCTGCAACCTATATTTGAACCCGTAAGCAACTTCAAGCATGTTTAGGAGTAATCTGGCCTTTTTCACCAGAGTACTCATAAACATATTCAAGGCACCATAAGCTGAAATATAGGTTGCAGGAAAAAATAGGACAGGACATAGAAATCCTCCCCCTAGTCATCACATTTGGGAGACTACTTTCACAAGGATACATGCATCCACAATATAACAAACAAGCTAGCCTGAGTGCAAGGTGCCAGCCAGGCTTCCTTCCCCTTCTTTGGAGCAAGCAGGAAAGAAGAAGGCTAAAAAAAACACTTCTGGGTGGACTAGGTTCAGCGGCTGCAAGGTGATAGCCAATTGAAACTAGAACCCACGAATGGGTTCATGGTGGCATCAAGGAAACAGAGACAGATGAGTAGCAATTTCCACTTTGCTCAACCAGCATGGCCAGTGTACACAGATTGTAGGAACTGCACTGCAAAAGACCTCGTTGACATCAGATTGCTCTAGGGTTTTAAAGAAATGCCTTATTGCAGATAGTGAATATTAGAAGGCAAACAAAACTGCCTATTAAGCCTGTGTAGCTTCCCCTGCTATCCATTGTGCTTATACGTATTTTCAATCATGCATTTCCATATGTATTCTCTGTGATACTTTAAGCATTACAACTAGCTGCATATAGCTGAGATTTAATGAAAAATTTAGAAGAAAGGAATTCTAAATCCCAGGAGGGTAACTTTCACCTCAAAAGACAAATATCACATACAGTTTTAATAAGATACTTATATTAGATAGATAGATAGATAGATAGATAGATAGATAGATAGATAGATAGATAGATAGATAGATAGATAGATAGATAGATAGATAGATAGATAGAAAGAAAGAAAGAAAGAAAGAAAGAAAGAAAGAAAGAAAGAAAGAAAGAAAGAAAGAAAGAAAGAAAGAAAGAAAGAAAGAAAGAAAGAAAGAAAGAAAGAAAGAAAGAAAGAAAGAAAGAAAGAACTGGGCATGTTTAGCCTTGAGAAAAGGACAGAGAGGAGAATGATAGGACATTTCAAAGACTTGAAAGGTGGACATACAGAGAAGGGGCAGTATCTGTTCTTGATCATCCCAGAGTTCAGGACATGTAATAATGGGCTCAAGTTACAGGAAGCCAGATTTAGGCTAAACATTAGGAAAAACTTCCTGTTAGAGCAGTATGACAGTGGAACCAATTACCTCAGGAAGTGGTGAGCGCTCCAATGATGGAGGCATTCAAGAAAATATTGGACAACTATCGGTCAGACCTGTTTTGATTTGGATTCCTATATTGAGCAGGGGGTTTGTACTTGATGGCCTTATAGGCCCCTTCCAACTCAGTTATTCTATGATCGATTGATTTCATATACTGCCCAGTTAGTAAATTCACACTATTCTAGGCGGTATATAAACAAGCAAAACCCCACTCTCCCCTCCCATTGCATTTCCATGATAACATAATAACATAATCAGTTGTCTGCTGTTTCTCCTAGGTGTGGGGTTTTCAGAATTTGTGAACTATGGCTCCCAGAAGTCTCTGGGAATTCTGTCAGCCAGATTTCTGGGGGCATTGATCAAGAAATCCAAGTCCTGACAAACATTTTGAAGTTCTTTTAGCTAATGAATTCCGACTCTGGCATCCATCTTCATCCAGTGGAGAAGACCGGAGAAGTGTGTGTAGAGGGCTAAGCTCAATGGCAACCACAAGCAATTATTGTTCTCAAAGAGTTTTTTGTTGGTTTTTTTTTGGGGGGGGGGGGGGTTGGCGGTGGAGATGCATTCTGTCCAAAATCTAATGAGCAGAAACTACTGCACACTTAATCCTTTGCACCTCTCAGAGAGTTTAAGCCTGCCCAGCCAGTTGCCCTGTATTCTCTACCAGATGAAAATGGCTGCAAGTCTGAATTAATTTAGCTGTAAGAACTTCAATATGGTGTCAGGACTTTGATATCTTGATTGAATCACCAGGAATTTGGGGGAGGAAATTCCTGCATATTTCTGGGGGCGGTAGTCCACAAATTCCAGAAATATCATGTCTATCTGCTACCCTCCTGCCCAGGTTGTTCCTCCCTACTGCAGCCTGCCTGCTCAGCCAAGGAGTATCACACCAGTAGGTTTCTGGCCACTCCTTACCATACAGCTTCAGCTCTGAAGATCTTCATTTGTACAAGAGTTGGCTGAGGAATTGCCAGGGTGTACAGGTGAGGGGCAGGTGAGAGAAAGCCACCACTACTGCCCTCTTCATCTCTTATTCTCCTGATGAGTATTGCAGACCATAGGATGACACATCGGGTGGCTCTTTTCTTCCAGTCTCAAACAGCAGGAGAGCTTGTGCCAATGCTATAAGATTGTGGCTTGCAACTTGTAAAACTGGCTGGAAGTGAGTGGGCATCAGATTTCATCCTTGGATACGTAGAGTGAATTTTCTGTTTTCATTTCTGTGGATGAAGAAATGCTAGTCATTTAGTGAATCCTCTAAAGTGAAAAGATTCAATTTTTTTTTTTAAGTAGAAGGGTTTCTGGTGGGAAGAAAAGTTATGGGTGGGGTTGTGGGACTCAAGGCTGATTCACGTTTTGCCTCATGTGGTCAGTGGAGAAAAAAAAATGCAGATCAACTCACGCTAAATGCACAGTATTTCCCATATTTATTTTCCATATAGTCAGGCTTTAAGTCAAAGAACACCATTTCTGTGCCGAAGAAGAACAGGATAGTGGAGTCTTCAGTGCAGTGTATTCCCTCTCAAGTGGTTGCAAATCTTCTTCTCAGGTGTTTAATGCTACCAAAAACAGCTATTTGTGGCATTTTGTTATAATATGAAAGAAAAAATGCAGTTATGGAATCAATGAAAAAAAAATGAAGAGTTTTAGAAAACACGAAAGCTTACTTTTTGAATTATATTTTAGTTGTCCAAATCCTGATTATGGATTTTGTTCATGGCTCATACAGATGCATTTCTTTCCTTCCTTTTCTTTTGCTGTGGATAAATCATGGTTAAATAAACTATGACATGGTGTAATATGTCATAAGTTGTTCTTCATCTGAAGTTGTATTTGCCCAATTTTCGGACCTGCTAAGGACCAGATGATTTTTAATATATCCTGATACATAAAACCATGGAATTCAAAGAGGGTGTACTTTCTTTTTCACATGACTCTATTTATAGAAAGTCTCTCATATTATCCTAGCGTAGAACTTCCCTCCACAAACTAGCTTGTTCTTGTTCTCTAGTAGAGATGGGGATGTTCTCTGCACAGCTGGACTTAATGAGGGCCCGGTCCCTGGGACCGGACTGTCCACTCATGTGTCCGGTGGCAGCAGCTGCCTTGGTCAGCCTTCCAATCGCTCCCGGAGCATCGCTCTCTTTCCACTCATCTAGCCACTCAGCAGCCATGCAGGGAGACTTGTCCTCCCTCCCTCTGCCTGGAGTTGGCTAGATGAGCGAAAAGAGAGCAGCGTTTCAGGAGCAATTGAAAGACATTAGATGGCTGTTTGTTTGGGATGCTTCACTTATGGGTGTCCTGCTTTGGCAGTCACTGAACTGAATGACTCTTGGCATCCCTTCCAACTCTGTGCTTCTGCAGTAATCTGAAAGCTGAGAGGTGGGAAAAACCATAGACTTTGCTTGTATTTTTCATATACAAGAGAACTCATCCATGCCTGTCTCCCTAGAAAAATAGAATGGCTTCACTGTCCTTTTAGGGAGGGATATGTACTTTGTAACAGATGTCAGCAGAAGTTATTTCTTGCAGTTGTCCTTACTTGCTTTTCAGATGGTTTGGCAATTTGTGCAGCTCAGGACCTGCCACACTGGCAGATAAGTATGATATATGAATCATTGGTCGCATGGTTTGAGTTAGAGATAGGTATATGAAGTCCCCTGGCACAGGTGGTCAGCCTGACTACTTCCCACCCCTCCGGATCACTTACCACATGGTGTGTGGCTGGTATAATCTCCTTTGCCCCAATTGCACAGTAGCTCAGCTGCCACAGCCCCACCTCCCTGCTCATCCAGCCACTCCACAGCTAAGTAGGGAGACTTGCCCTCCCGCCCCCTTGCCAGAGTGGCTGGGTGAGCAGAGAGAAGGGGCTGCAACAGCTGAGCCATGATTCAGCCAAAGGAGATTATGCCAGCCACACACAGTCATGTTTTGATTCCCATCTATGCCACTTGGTGAGCACTATACTAGTGCTTCATGGATTGCTGCCTTGTCGTGGCGAAGGGGCTTGAGTAACTCAGAGAAGCTATGGGCTATGCCGTGCAGGGACACCCAAGACGGACAGGACATAGTGGAGAGTTCCGACTAAACGCAATCCACCTGGAGTAGGAAATGGCAAGCCACTCCAGTATCTTTGCCAAGAACGCCCCATGATCAGAAACAAAAGGCTAAAAGATATGACGCTGGAAGATGGGCCCCTCAGGTCGGAAGGCGTCCAACATGCTACTGAGGAAGAGTGGAGGACAAGTACAAGTAGCTCCAGAGCTAATGAAGTGGTTGGGCCAAAGCCGAAAGGACGCTCAGCTGTGGACGTGCCTGGAAGTGAAAGGAAAATCCAATGCTGCAAAGAAGAATACTGCATAGGAACCTGGAATGTAAGATCTATGAACGTTGGGAAGCTGGAGGTGGTCAAACAGGAGATGGCAAGAATAAACATCGACATCCTGGGCATCAGTGAACTAAAATGGACAGGAATGGGCGAATTCAGCTCAGATGATTATCATATCTACTACTGTGGGCAAGAATCCCGTAGAAGGAATGGAGTAGCCCTCATAGTCAACAAAAGAGTGGGAAAAGCTGTAATGGGATACAATCTCAAAAATGATAGAATGATGTCAATACGAATCCAAGGCAGACCACTCAACATCACAATAATCCAAGTTTATGCACCAACCAGCATTGCTGAGGAGACTGAAATTGAACAATTCTATGAAGATTTACAACACCTTCTAGAACTGACACCAAAGAAAGATGTTCTTCTCATTCTAGGGGACTGGAATGCTAAAGTAGGGAGCCAAGAGATAAAAGGAACAACAGGGAAGTTTGGCCTTGGAGTTCAGAATGAAGCAGGACAAAGGCTAATAGAGTTTTGTCAAGAGAATAAGCTGGTCATCACAAACACTCTTTTCCAACAACACAAGAGGCGACTCTATACATGGAAATCACCAGATGGGCAATATCGAAATCAGATTGATTATATTCTCTGCAGCCAAAGATGGAGAAGCTCTATACAGTCAGCAAAAACAAAACCTGGAGCTGACTGCGGTTCTGATCATCAGCTTCTCATAGCAAAATTCAAGCTTAGACTGAAGAGATTAGGAAAAACCACTGGGCCACTCAGGTATAATCTAAACCAAATCCCTTATGAATACACAGTGGAAGTAAAGAACAGATTTAAGGAACTAGATTTGGTGGACAGAGTGCCTGAAGAACTTTGGATAGAGGCTTGTAACATTGTCCAGGAGGCAGCAACAAAAACCATCCCAAAGAAAAGGAAATGCAAGAAAGCAAAGTGGCTGTCCAACGAGGCCTTAGAAATAGCAGAGAGGAGAAGGGAAGCAAAATGCAAGGGAGATCGGGAAAGTTACAGAAACTTGAATGCAGACTTCCAAAGAATAGCAAGGAGAGACAAGAGGGCCTTCTTAAATGAACAATGCAAAGAAATAGAGGAAGATAACAGAAAAGGAAAGACCAGAGATCTGTTCAGGAAAATTGGACATATTAGAGGAACATTTTGCGCAAAGATGAACATGATAAAAGACAAAAATGGGAAGGACCTAACAGAAGCAGAAGACGTCAAGACGAGGTGGCAAGAATACACAGAGGAATTATATCAGAAAGATTTGGATATCCCGGACAACCCAGACAATGTAGTTGCTGACCTTGAGCCAGACATCCTGGAGAGCGAAGTCAAGTGGGCCTTAGAAAGCCTGGCTAACAACAAGGCCAGTGGAGGTGATGGCATTCCAGTTGAACTATTTAAAATCTTGAAAGATGATGCTGTTAAGGTGCTACATTCAATATGCCAGCAAGTTTGGAAAACTCAACAGTGGCCAGAGGATTGGAAAAGATCAGTCTACATCCCAATCCCAAAGAAAGGCAGTGCCAAAGAATGCTCCAACTACCGTACAATTGCACTCATTTCGCACGCTAGCAAGGTTATGCTCAAAATCCTCCAAGGTAGGCTTCAGCAGTATGTGGACCGAGAACTCCCAGAAGTACAAGCTGGATTCCGAAGAGGCAGAGGAACTCGAGACCAAATTGCTAACTTGCGCTGGATTATGGAGAAAGCCAGAGAGTTTCAGAAAAATATCTACTTCTGCTTCATTGACTATGCGAAAGCCTTTGACTGTGTGGACCACAGCAAACTATGGCAAGTTCTTAAAGAAATGGGAGTGCCTGACCACTTTATCTGTCTCCTGAGAAACCTATATGTGGGACAGGAAGCAACAGTTAGAACTGGTCATGGAACAACTGAGTGGTTCAAAATTGGGAAAGGAGTACGGCAAGGCTGTATATTGTCCCCCAGCTTATTTAACTTATATGCAGAATACATCATGCGGAAGGCTGGACTGGAAGAAACCCAAGCCGGAATTAAGATTGCCGGAAGAAATATCAACAACCTCCGATATGCAGATGATACCACTCTGATGGCAGAAAGTGAGGAGGAATTAAAGAACCTTGTAATGAGAGTGAAAGAGGAGAGTGCAAAAAACGGTCTGAAACTCAACATCAAAAAAAACTAAGATCATGGCCACTGGTCCCATCACCTCCTGGGAAATAGAAGGGGAAGATATGGAGGCAGTGTCAAATTTTATCTTCCTGGGCTCCATGATCACTGCAGATGGAGACAGCAGCCCTGAAATTAAAAGGCGCCTTCTTCTTGGGAGGAAAGCGATGACAAATCTTGACAGCATCTTGAAAAGCAGAGACATCACCTTGCCAACAGAAGTCCGAATAGTCAGAGCTATGGTTTTTCCTGTCGTGATGTATGGAAGTGAGAGCTGGACCATAAAGAAAGCAGACCGCCGAAGAATTGATGCCTTTGAATTGTGGTGCTGGAGGAGGCTCTTGAGAATCCCCTGGACTGCAAGGAGAACAAACCTATCAGTTCTTAAGGAAATCAACCCTGAATGCTCACTTGAAGGACAGATCCTGAAGCTGAGGCTCCAGTACTTTGGCCATCTCATGAGAAGAAAAGAGTCCTTGGAAAAAACCTTGATGTTAGGAAGGTGTGATGGCAAGAGGAGAAGGGGACGACCAAGGATGAGATGGCTGGACAGTGTCTGCGAAGCAACCAACACGAACCTGACACAACTCCGGGAGGCAGTAGAAGATAGGAGGGCCTGGCGTGCTCTGGTCCATGGGGTCACGAAGAGTCGGACACGACTAAACGACTAAACACACACACACATACTAGTATTACCATCATTTATACTGAAAGAATACTGGCCAAACCATAAGCACGAAAGTAGTGAATACTGGGAAGTAGTAAGGGGCTTTTTTTGTAGGTGAAATTTGACTCTTTCATGACAGAAGAACTGCATACTTCACCACCTTAGATTAACAATGTGTTTCATCCAAGGAAATGGAACAGATGAACTCTCTTGATAGATAAACAACTTTTAGGAAGCAGAGGCTGGACTTGATGATATATAGGATCCCTTCCAGATCTGAGATTCTAACGTTATTAGAGTAGGTTAGGTTATTTTAGATTAGATTAAATTAGGTTAGATTAGATTTGATTGGGATCAATTGGGAACAAATCACAATTCAGGTATGAAGTTTACAGGATGACATTGGACGAGCCACTAGAGCCCTGTTCAAGGATCATGCCTGAAATCGACTATGGCTTGAAGTGTGGTGAAGTGGAGATGCAGGTGATTTCCAGTTAGGCAGACCTTTGCATGTTCATTGTCTGCAACAATACTTGTAAGTAAACATGAGAATATCCATATTTGTATACTTGGGACTGTGAATATGAATATTGACATCACAGGTGCCTGGGAAGACCAGTCTGTCCCCCTCGAACCAGCAGGTCCAATTACTGGTCACCATGCAAAACACATGGCCGGCATCATTCTTGTTGTACCAATCGTGGAAGTAGCCTGTCTGGAGCTTCCCCACCTCCCCGCACAGCCGACCACTCAACTGGCTGCTCAACATCCTGCCTCATTACTGGAGTGAATGGTTGCACGGGGAGGTGGGGAAGTACTAGCCGGGCTGATTATGTGATTGGCACAACAAAAATGACGCCAGCCATGTGCACTGAGCAGCAATGAGTAATTGGACTTGTCGGTTTGATGGGGAGGAGGGACTGGATTTCCCAAGCACCAGTGGCACTGATATTTGTATTCATATCTCCAGGGATACAAATATCCCATGTCTACTTGTACATATGTTCTGCTGAATGCATTCACAGGATTTCTACAATTGGGAGATCTGCTAAACGTGTATTCAGGAAATCCCTCTTAAGTGCATTCAGATGAACATGCTTTCAAGCATTGCTGCAGGTGATTGCTGTGAAGATTTTGTTGGTGTTCCTGATGTGAATGTAAAAGTCATGGAAGTATACTTTCTTAAGTGAGCACAGATATGGTCAGTGCAAGCTTTCCTGCTATATTAGGCAAGAAGCAAATTATAGGCTATCTACAATAATCCCATGTTCCTTTAGTGTTTAATTTCAAATGGCGTGTGTACAAGAGAGACATCTTGCCCAATTCTATTGAAGTGCTCTGAGATCAAAATTTGTTTAGTCTACCAACAGAAATTAATCCAATCAATTTCTTAAAATGTTTTCTGTTCTTGCCAGTACAGTATATTATTTATGTCTTTGATTTACACAAGCAAGATATACTGTACTTAGAATAAATGCCTAGTAATATATATCAATTACAGATAAATGTATATGTTGTAAATATGTAATTAAAAGCAGATTTGCCAGGGCTGTAAGATGGTCTAAAAATATTCTTGGGCTTATAATGCTGAAAGTAATATGACTCATATCCCAAGAGATTAGAATCTTCCTGTTTATTTTCCCTTTATCAAGTCATTTCCTATACTCATCCCCTCTGTAAACCTGGTGCCATGCGATGCAGCTAAACAATCTTGAGGAAGTTGCTTTTGCCCAGTATGGTGCTCTTCTATGTCCCGTTCATTGCCTTATTCCTGAGCTAGCAAAATGTTTGCCAGAAATATGGGTGATGAGATACCCAGTGTGGTGTAGTTGGTAGATAGAGTGACAGACTTCACCATCCATAAGACTATACAGGACATATGCAGTTGGGTTTTAATCCTTGTTCATCCATGGAAATTTATAGGGTGAGTGGGACTAGTAAAGCTGCTCCTTAAATACAGTATCTCAATTACCTTGAAAG
The DNA here is from genome assembly GCF_051106095.1 of Pogona vitticeps. Classification (NCBI taxonomy): domain Eukaryota; kingdom Metazoa; phylum Chordata; class Lepidosauria; order Squamata; family Agamidae; genus Pogona; species Pogona vitticeps. The sequence continues at coordinate 73,159,381 of NC_135788.1, read as the reverse complement.
CCCTATTAGGGTCTCTATAAATCAGTTCCAGCTTGATGGCATATAGCAAAGATAGGTGAAGCGAGGGAGCTCTCCTCTGATGCCCAGTACCTGTGTCAGGGACCGAAGCTGATTGGTGTATGCTTATTTAGGGTGGGGGCAATGTGTTGTTGTTTTTTGTTCTTTCTCTGGAATATGGCAATGCGTGGATGTGTAAAATCAGCCCTCATCTGTCATTATAGAAGATGTGTGTGAAAAGCAGAGGCAGAGCTTTGTCCTCAGGATACCTAGTTGGGCCACTCTGTTTGGGAGCAGAAAGTGAGTCTGGCTGTTTTCACTAGAATATTGTCAACTTGCCCAATTTAATTTTCTTTCTTTCTTTCTTTCTTTCTTTCTTTCTTTCTTTCTTTCTTTCTTTTGCCAATGGATTGAAATGCATGTCTGTGCAGTCAAAGTGGGTACCTTGAAATTAAAGGAAAGTGAAGAACCTCCATTGCAACTGATGTATTTTCTTCTCTGATCACCCTGCTGCTGACAATCCCAACTGCCTCCATCTGCCTGACCTTGTCCTTCCATCTGGTTCTTAAATACAATACAAAATCCATAGAGCTCTCTCTCTCTCTCTCTCTCTCTCTCTCTCTCTCTCTCTCACACACACACACACACACACACACACAGTATGAATGAGTTCATACTAGAGCTCTCTCTCTCTCTCTCTCTCTCTCTCACTCACACACACACACACACACACACACACACAGAGTATGAATGAGTTCATACTCTATGATGCATTTTCCTAAGAGTTTTCTTGAGAAGCGACTGAAACTATGCCTCTTTCTTAGACCTCCTTGTGCCAAAGCTACAGTATTGGGAACACCTGCCCCCACGTGGGCAGTGCAGAGGGACTTTTACTTCTGTGGAAATCTACGCAGCTGGAAGCTGTACGTACAACAGCAGCACTCCCAAGTGTCTCACGCTGGCCTCTGCGGGGGTTGTGGGGGGGGGCGCCGCAAAGTTGCGCCTGTCCCCTGTAGTCTTATGGCTGTCGAACAGTCACTTTGAACAAAGGAGAGGGGAGGGGAAATTCCACAAAAGTGAAGCAAAGGGGCAAATGCTCCCCAAAAGTGAAGCAGGTCTTTGGCCTACCGTGCCACTCGGGGGCGGCGGGGGGGGGGAGATAGAGTGGAGGAGGAGGGGTGTGCGTGTTTTGTTTTGAAGATTTAAAGGAAGAGCCCCGCCGGCTGATTCGCGCACAAACAGGCCGCCTGCATTCCTAGGCTCCACGGAACCAAAGAGCGTTGTTTCTTCATCGCTGTCGAAACGGAGGGAACCACCGACTCGCGCTGCCGTGGCGGAGGACTCGGGAGTCTTTCCAAAGGGGAGGGGACGGGAGGAGAATAGCAACGTAAACGGCGAAAGAGCTTCGGGAGCGCTCGGAGCTGCTGGCGCGGCGGGGTTGGCGCTTCCGTTTTCTTTGCCGGGCCAGCGAGGAAAAACACGAGGCGGGGAGTGGAGGGTGGGGTGGGTGGCGGTGGAAGCCGCGTCCATGACGGCGTCCGTAGGTAGGCGGGGGCATCTTTCTTCTTTCCTGTGTAATCTTCCCGTGGCTTTCTCGGAAGAGTTAAAAAAAAAAAGTAACTTTGGGCTGTTTGTGCCGCTCATTGGTCGCGCTCTTGGAACGGCCGGGGCAGGGCAGAGAAACTCGATCCGCGTAAGTTTGGATGGGGACGGGGAGGAGGGACAGTCAACAGAGCCATGCAGGCAGTGGAAAAGAGGAAGGACAAATCCCCCCGTGTGCTAGGAAAAGAGGAACTGTAAGGGCGGGACGGGGAGGGGGGGCGGCTCTCTAGGCATGTAAATAAAGTGAACGAAGCCGGGTGTGAAGGATCTAAAAAGACGCTGAACAAAAGGGAGAGACCAACGGACTCGCCTTCCATACATCCCTGCTTTTTTTTTAAAGTAAGCCGCTCTTCGTTCCGGGGTTTACTCTGTAAAAGGGGCCCTGCGGTGTCAGCCTGAAAGACAATGGTATTTCCGTGAGAGGGACGAATCGCAATGGTTTTAATGGCTTGCAGAACCAGCACAGGGCTGCCGGAGTATCACTATTAATGTGGAGGCTTGAGCTGACGTTGTGAAGGTATGATTTAGCAAGTGAGTGGACAGCAATATCGTTTTGTAAGTTGCAATAATGTTTATTGTGGTTTTGTGCAGCTTGAGTTCTGGGGGGGGGGGAAGAGCGACTACGGATAGCACAAAATAAATTGCTGTGGCCTCCACTATATGTCATGTCAAAGTATTCTCAAGGCATTTCCCCCAAGATGAGCCTTACGTTGTTGCCCTTCCTACCACATACTTGGAGATTGGGGGGGGGTGTTTAATTTCTAAGCAGGCACACACACGTTAAGATGGAAGTGAGTAAAACTGGAATCTTATGAAAGTAACTTCCAAAGAAGCTGCGAAACAAACTAGCTTCTAGAAAGTATTGCAAAGAATTGAGGGTTTTTTTCCTGAATACTGGACACTTTGTTGCTTCTTTTTCACTACCATAAGCAGAAAATGAAGTTGCTGTGTTACTTTAATTGTTTTGACTTAACGTCAGACCAAAGCTTTTACTTTGTAGTGATGCACCTGCTATGAGTGGTATGCATAAGGATCATCAGCAGCCAATGACACGTTGAACACACACACACACACACACACACACACACACACACACACACGATGGATGGTACGTTACATCTGATAGTAATTTGGTTTGGTTGTAAGTGGTTTTTTTTTTTTAATTTGTTTTAAATAAGGGGTAGACATTGCCTGCAGACTTCTTCAGAGGATTGTGCTGGAACATTAGTGCTGGCCTTTGGTCAGATCCCCAGTCCATGGCATCTAGATATTTGTGTGCTGTAATTTCCATAACCTTTTAACTCTTCGTCATGCGTCCTGGTGTGATGGCAGTTGAAATCATCTGCAGGGTGCCAAGATGGGAAAGGATGGCATAAAATTTTGGGGTGGCACGAGTGTTTTGGTGCACAGGGCACTTTTCTGAAACACATTGATTTTTCTTTCTTCAGACTCAAATGTCATGTTGCCTTACTTTACTTTTGAATTAGGGTCAGGTGGTGATGTTTCGAATTGGTCTGGAGAGGATATTAAAGCTTAAAGAAAAGAAAGTTTACTGGAAAAATATTAGTTGTGTTTGCTTTTAAAAATATCCTCTATTATCTTTCAGAAATCTGGAAAATACTGGTCTACAGTGACCACCTTCAGATCTTGCAAAACTATAGTTTATGGGGCAAAGAATAACCCATAGGAATCTTTTCCTTCGTCTGGTACATGGACAAGGAATTTTAAACTTCTACTTTTAGTAAACAGCAACCTGTGGCCCTCTGGATTATGTTGTACTGCAACTCTTGTCCTTCCCCTCTGTTGGCTGTACTAGCTAGAGTTGGTGAGAGCTTGGAGACCAACAGTATCTGTGGAACCCAGCTCTTGCTGGAATTAAGAGAAGTGGAAACTGCATCTTTCCCTAAGAACAAGCAACCAGGGTGGATTAAAATTGATTTTAAAATTGTTTAAAGATATTTTGTTTAAGCACTTCAGTTGATAAACATTGACATTTAAGCAAATACAAGAATATGTATGCTATATAATGATATTGTTCTATTTAAATAAAATAATTTAAGTGGTTCTTCAAATATGAGTGATTATTAAACTACAATCACTTTGGATATAGCTGTTTTAGTAATCTAGCAGGCTATTATTCTAAATATGAAATCTTCATTTGGTTGCAAATATTAACAATACCAACGATAACGTCTTTACATTTTAAAAATCATTATTTAAATTGAGTCTTACTGACTAGTGCTTTAAATCATGATTTAAATCAACTTGATTTACATAAAATCCACCCTGCAAACAACTGCAACCATCTTCCAGACATTAGTTGATAGAACTGGCAGCATTATCCTGATACTGCCCTGGTTTTAATGAGATGGCACATGTGATGAAATTCTTCTTAGCACTGGGATGGCCAATTTAGATTACCACTTACTATGTTATTATGGGCATGCTCTAATAAGTTATTAAAAAGTAATAGATGCATGTCTGTAATCCCGTTTATGAAATTGACTATACTAACATTGACTGTCAAGCCTAGGCAGATGGAGGCTTGTTGGTTGTTCTGTTCTTCTGTGGTGCACAGAGGCCTAGTAGCACAACTACTATGAGTTTTCTGCATTTTTCAAGGTTAACTAAAAGCATTTCTCATATTTTTTGAAGGATATCTCAATCACATATTCATGACAGCAAAATGAAATACATGATGCATTTGGAGAAATAATAGACAAATCAAATGTGTTGTAGGCAATGTGAAATATAAAACATTCTTTAGTGCAGGTCTGGCTATGTGAGTCTTCAAAAGGTTTCACAACCCTTTATTTCTGTCATGAGCTTCAGGTGGAGCAAATAACTTATTCTTAATTATGTGGGTCAGATTGAAGATGCATCAGAGGTTGGAGGATCATGTTTATTTTCATGTGTTATTTGTGAGTAAATTGTTTGCCGTTGAAATATGGTGGATGACTATATTTAAATATTGTCAAATAAATAATACTAGTTATAGTAATATAATTTAATTTTTAAAAATTTTGGAGGTGCTATTGGCTCTTTAATTCACTGATGAATAGGTAAGGATAGTTGGATCAGAACTTTTACTAGCAGGAGCAACTTTCCCTGGGACTCCCTTTCTGAATTGTGTTCCATTTGCGATTCCCATAGTTAAGATGTTGTTTGAACTGCAAGAAGAACCAGTCTGGCTGTGTTTTCTGTCAGTTTTATGCAGAGGTTTCCTGTTTTATTAACTTAATTTGATTGTAATTTTTACTCTGGTTTTATCACAATGTAATGTTGTACAGTATGCCATAAGTCACCTTGGGAGCCCTTTGGGCTGATAACGTAGGAAATATGTAGGTAAATAAAATGGATAGTTTTCTTCTGCCACCCTGGTAATGGTGTTACATCCATTTGGACTCTACCTCTGCAGACGTCTGGCTTGGAGATGTCCAGAAAGTCAGTTGTGTGGGCAGATGGATGAAAATATGTCCACACAAGGTTTAAGGCAGAGATGGAGAGTACTGAGGCCTACTTTGTTTTCTCCTAGAACCCACTGACTAGATGAGAAAGACATGTATTTAAAACAAAAAAACAGGGAAGCTGTGAATATGTTATAGTGCTAGGATTCCACCATCATCACCCCCAAGTTCCAATAGTGCCCTGAGCCTACAATCCCTTCCTGTAAACGTCTCTCCTAGTTACTCCAAGCTTTCTTCATTTTAGCATCTCAATTTAGGTGGGAAAAGTTGTCAAGAGATGGATGGAGATGGCAGGTGTGGAAACAAGCAACAAAGAGATGCAGCAACTCGTAAACAGTTTTACATTCTCCTTTGCTGGACAAACAACTTAGTGATATCACAGGCATTGCCCTGGTGGCTGACCTGATTTGGAATAACAATGTGAGAGCACCCAAAGATGCCATGAGCCTGGCAAGCGATGGGCACTCAGAAATCAGAATGGTTTGAGGGAGGCTAAGTTCCCTTAGCTTGCAAAGAGGGAAGAAGTGATAGCAGCAAGGACCCCTGCTGCTCCCCCTCTTTACCCTTCCATCAGAAGCCCAGCAAGCCTGTGGCCATGAGCATCCGGAAATATGCTTCTAGTGTGGTGCTGTTGGTCAACTGTGCCACATGTTGCAAGCTCAATTTGAAGGCACAAAATAGTTTCTCAAAGCCAAAAGTTAAGAACATCAGACAGCCTGGCCATAGGTGTGCAAGAGCCTGGCCTTGAGGCCCCCAAAGTGGAAATCTGGGGATTGGAGCATAGTAAAGAAAGTTGTTCAAGGGAGGCATTTTACAGTACTTCACTAGTCCAGGGTTCCGCAACCTTTTTCACCCTGCAGACTGGTGGGGGAAGACGGGGCACCCCCACACTTGTGCGCATGCACGCAAGAGAGTGTATGCACAACAGCGCTTGTATGAGCACATGCACACTCATGTGCATGTGCAAGCAGCAGTGCAGCGCTCGCACGGGCATTCTGGAGCATGTGTGCATGCGCAAATCAACTGTGTGGGGGTGAGTGCATGCAGGAGGAGCGGGAGGTCTGTCTCCGCGGCCCGGTCCAGCTCAGGCCACAGACCGGCACCGGGTTATGGGATTGATGACTTCAGCACTAGTCTACCAGCTGAAGAAATCAGCATGTTAAGGATTAATAGTGAACCAGCCCTTCTTAATTGTGTCCATGTTTGAGACAATCGATCTTTGAAGACTGTTGCAGCCACATCTGGCTGACTGCAGGAATGGTCCCAGCTGTTTTTGCCACCTGTGATATCCCCATGATTAATCCAAAGCCTTTTTTCATCCAGTGTCTACTGTTTTCCAGCCTTTCCAGGATTTGGCTTAGGACATTTTGGGGCCTATAAACCCACAGCTAAGTTCAGAAAGAGATTTATTCTAGATTTCATTGATTATACTACAAAATATGCTGAGATAATTCCCTTGCCCTCTGGTGGTAGCTCAAAATGTGGCCAGGGACATCATGGACTTGTGGTTGCCTCAGGTTTTGATTTCAGACTGGGGAGACAACTTTGTGTCTAAGCTAATAACCAAAGTGTGTGAGATTGCAAGGGTGGAGCAGAGGCAAACTGTGGCATCAGTCAGCAGATGGACCGGTGGCGCAGGCCCAGCAGAAAATAACCAAAACATATGTTTTGAAACCTTCAAGGGACTGGGACTGAGTTCACCTTGACAACTACTTCATGTATGGGTGAGAAGTGATTAATTGATGAAAAAAAGAGTCTGGTTCTAGAATCTTCCCTGCTTGGTATCTCTTTGTGAATGGTAGTGAACTAGAGATGGGGTTATTCATATATGAAGACAAATATCCCTGCACAGGTGGAGATAACATGGGACCGGACTGTCCACTCACTATTTCGCTGCTGATGCGAGCTTGTCAGACCTTCGAGTCGCGCCGTTGTCCGCAATCAATTACCCGGTCCTGGCAGGAGATGGGATGACAAGCCTCTCTGCTAGGTCGGAGAGTGGCTAATCTGTTGTGGAGAACAGTGCAATAGGAAGCCTCTGTGGAGCTGTGTGGGGATATTCATATACGAATACCCCCATCTCTATAGTGAACACAAGAAGATAGCCCGTAGATCATCTTGACTGCTACCATTGGTCTTGTCAGAATTCAGGCATCTCATTGCTATGTAAAACTTGGCATCCTTTTTCCTGCTGGCAACATGGGCACAATGTTGTGTGGAAATTTCTGTAGATTGTTTTTGCTTTTGTAGAGTAGATGTAACCGTATTGGGCATACAAGTCAAATACACACACACAGACACACACACACACACATATTTTCTGGCATTTTGAATCATAAATACAGAAGCACAATATCCCACATTCATAACCTGGAGGTTTTTTTGTGGGTATTTTTGGAAGAATTGAATTCATTTTATGTAGACGTGCATATGTTTGGTTAGATTGTGGGTCTGGCCTTTTTCATCATGTATTCAGTCAGTCTGCTCATGAGCTGCAAGTGCAGTATCTTGCAGGTACAGATTTCATACGTGGAATCTCTGTACATTTGAAAGTGTGTATAATGGCTTCTGTGCAACCACACAGAACATATTCAGGTGATAGTGATAGTGAGCAGGCAAACATAGCTGTATTTCTATTTCCTTTATGTCTACCAACAAGCCATGCATTTCTGTCAACATATCATGCACCAAATGCATTTACACATCTTAATAGAAACTTGCCTTATTTCATTTCTGCAGAACCTCAAGGTTACACAGAAGACCTCAACCGCTCCACTGTGATGTGTGATGCTCCTGCTCCCTCCACTGTGATGTGTGATGCTCCTACTTTGTTGAGGAGAGATGGACAGAAAACTTCTTCCTGTCAGCGGGTAGCTGCATGCACAGTTTCAAACAATAATTCTGTCCTGATAGAAGAGAGGTAAGACAGCTCTAATCTTCTTATTTTGATTTGGTCTTGTAGTCCATAACCCATTCTGTAACAGTCCTCTAGGAAAAATTCTTAAATAAGCTTAAAGATCACATTACCTGAAAAGTAAAACTCCGAAAAATGTGGGGGGTGGGGAGATATGGAGAGGGGGGGGGGTGTTCTCAGTACTGATTTGAAATATGGTTTGAAATATCTTCTTCTTTTTCCTCACCCTTTATGTACCCTTCATACAGTCCATCCTTATCCATGCCCTTATTAGTATGGAGAAATTTAAGGGAAGAATTAGCCAGAATTGATTGTGGTCCTGCCCCAATTAGGGATTCATTACCTACTGCTGCCAGTTTGCGTGTTTTATCTTCTCTGTATATGACTGTACTTGGGGATGATGATGACTTTTCCTACATAGGAAGAAAGAATAGTGTGAATCATCTCACCCTTAGGTGTAATTAGTTAGAGATACTGCATGTAGCTTTGGATCACATCTACATTTACTGTCACTATGCAGCATTGTCATGATGCCTAAATCAATTCTTGATATTTTTAAATTGTCAGAGAATCTCTGGGTAATAAAAACTTAAAAACAAAATTTAAGATAGGATGACAATAAAACAGGCCAGGGGAAAAAAGATAAAATGAGCAGCAACACATGATTAAAAGCAACAGCAGAGGTTAAGCCACCCCGAGTAGACATGGTCTAGAGGGGCGGGGTATAAATTTAATAAAATAAATAAATAAATAAATAAATAAACATGGCAAAGATCGAAAAGCTCTAAATTGTGGCCCTGCTGTCTGGTCTTACTTGGTGAGAAAGCCTTAAATTATTACCTCAGGGTCTCAGTAACAAGTATGAGATAAGCAGTTCATTTGGGTGACCTGATATGAAGCTATTTGGAGCATTAAAGATTAAAATCAACATTTTGAATTGGACCCACAAAGATATTGGGCTACTGGCAGATATGCGGATGATAAAGTCCAGTCTCGTTGTGGTTGTTTTCACCAGTCTCTCCTAAAAGCCAAGTTTCCAGACCATTTTCAAAAGCAACCCCATATGTAACACATTGCAGTTATGCAAATGGAAAGCCCTGACTTAATTCCATCAAATCACTTCTAACATCATGGGAACACTATGACATAATGAACTCTCAAAGGTCTTATCATTAACAACTCTGCTATAATTTCTTTTTCTGAGTTAACCCATCTCATAAGCAGTCTTCTTTTCTACTTGCTGCTTTCAAATTTTCCTAACAGTATTGTCTCTTTTCATAAGGCTAGTCTCAAAGTATGGGACTACAGTGGCCAAAGTATGTTTAGTCATTTTGCTTCTAGAGAGAGAGATCACGCTTGATTGGCCACTTTATTGTCTTTGCCGGTCCCCCTCAAGCTCACATTTTGAATAAATCTTTTTTAAAAGAATAATTGCCTTTCTTCCCTGGCCAGCTTTTCCATCCACTCATGGTAATTGGGAAAATCACAGTATACATGACCTAAGTTTTGATCTCCACTGATGTATCCTTCCACTTGAGTATCTTTTCTAGTTCCTTCATGCCTATCCTTCTGAGTCGAAGTCTTCTTCTGATTCTCAGGTTGCAGTCTCCATTTGGATTGATGATATAAAAAATAGAAAATCTTTTAACAGTTTCAGTTTCTTCATTATGAGGCTGCTAGAGCATAATTAATGTTGCAAGTTCATCTTTGTCCCAACAGGGTTATAGTTGATAAGTCAGCCTACGCTGATTAAAGGTACCCTGTGGCACTACGTCCACCTTATTTTCTAGTGACAGTGATGGAACCAAGGAGCACCCCCAAACTAGGAATTTAGGGGGAGTGCAGCCCTTTCCAGAACAGGAGAAATACTACTCAGCCAGGCAGATAAGCTAGCCACAGTTTCATAGACTCAATTTGAGATTGTTGTACATCCAGTATATTACAGTTCACCAAGACTGGTTCAGAACCTTAATTGGTCTTCAGTTTCCTTTTCTTAAACTCATCTGAACTGGACTTTAATTAGTCTGAGATAAGGAACGCTTGTAATTTGGTATGTTTTTTTTTCTGCAGTACATGATTGCTTGTGAAATTCCTTCCTGCATTCCTTAGGAGCTATTTTATAATCTCTGTCCACAGCTAATTGGCTTCTTTTACAGTCATGGAAAAAAGAAAAAAATTACTTGACTGGTAATAACTCGCTAAAACATCAAGCATTTAATCAACACAAGTGCAACTGATGCTTGTTTTCTCTCTTATTAATTGAATTTGATAGCCTTCTTAAATGATGCTTACACCACTTAATTGTTTGCCTTTTAACTGACTGATTAGTTGTAATATTTAAATCTGCATATGAATCTAACTTTTAAAAAATACTTAAGGAAGTGTGTGATGACTTGTATCTTAGTAAACACCAGCTGACATTTGTGATTAGAAGAGTCAATATTTCACATTATTCTTTCTTGTTTGTTATAAAATATACCAACCCTTACAGTATCATGAGATAATAAATAACCTAAGTATAGTCTTGTCTCATAGCACTACCAATAAAACTTGGTTCTTACTATTACTTCTGAAGTTACTTCGGCATGCAGCTGTAAAACAGAAGAAATTTTAAATTTTATTAGGATTGTTATCAAATTTCTGAACCTTACATGAGTGACATTACTTGCTATATTACCAAAGTTTTAACCTATGGATATGTGCTCCAATTTTGGCTAAATTCTTTAGAAAATTTGCTTTTCTTTACTACAGCTATATCTCACCTTTCTTCCACAAATGGCACTAAAGACTATGGCTATAATAAAATTCAAGTGCAGTAAAATGGAATTAAAATAAGAAAGATTAAAAACATATTACTGTTTTTATGTGGATCCCTTTCAGTAATAATGCTTAATGCTAGGTGGCCTATTTGAATTAAAAAAACGTTTTTGGCTGTGGATAGAAGGGTGTCAGAGACACTCTCTTAGAAATGTTACAGACATTGAGAAGAAGGGCCTCTCTTGAAGATTTTAAAAACTATGCAGGTTCATTAAAAATATTGTAAATAAATAAAATAAATAAGAAAGAATGTTTCCCCACCCCTCAAAAAAGCCTCTAAAGTCTACACACACTCTAAAGTGTGTGTAGACTTTAGAGATTATAACCAGCACTTTGAACTGGTATATTACTGGAAAGATATCTAATTATCAGGATTCTCTAATCAAACAAAAATAAAGCAGAAAAGATCCTGAATATCTCTAGTATGCCTTTTTACATGGATAACAGCATGGTTAATCCTCACAGAGGTAGACCAATATATGTTCCAATAATTACTTGTAGATGGAAGAATACACCTGATGGTGCTGTGTATTTAGCTATTAAAATAAAAATAAATTTAACAGTGAGTGGGGAGGAGTCAGATTCTGTATAAATAGATAACATATTATGCTGAAACACTTGTCAGGACAGGTATCTGTCAACAAAAACAAAATGTGGAACATCTAAGTGGGAATGCAGTTTTCTTCCTTGGTTTGCCTTCAGGCTCACTCTTATCATTTCATCATTTTTATGCCATAGTTGTAGCAAATCTGAGTTTTGTAAATGAAAAATGTTTTGCGTGGTGATGTTTCTTCGCAAGAGTGTAGCAATGGTCTTGTGCTGGCAGGGCAAATCGTTGTATCAGGCAATTCTAAAATTGCCTGATAGAAAATTGCCTCTAAGATTTTGGCCATCAGAGTCTGGTCTCAGCTACTGTGCAAGCAATTGAGTTTAATGATCAAGTTTTCATTTGGTGAACTAAATATTCCTTTGGAGAATGGATTGGCTAATGAAATTAGAAAGCCAGGGTGACCTCTAAGGAAATGATGGCCAAAATCCTGTTGCATAGATTATGTCCATGATGTCACCAGGAGGGAGAGACTTCTGGTAATCAAAACGTTTCTGCTTTGATCTCTGGAATCACCCAACTCCTGTGCATCTTATTCACAATCGGTCTCATTGCAGATGACGTAACCTCAGGTAACCCCTGAGATCGCAGCAGGAATTCTTTCATTACTGCCAATTTCCCCCTCTCAGTTAATGTTACCACCAGCAACTGCTCCAATTTCAGGGCTTGCCCAATTCACCTGAAATGAGATTGATTTCAGGCCATTTGCGGGTGAGTTGAGCAGCCACCAAAGATCAAAGCAGGAAATATTTCATTACTTGCAATCTCACCCTGCTTGTGACTTCATCATCCTTAGAGACACAATTTATTTATCAGGATTTTGAGCAGTGAGGGGACATCAACCTACCTTCAGATTGCCTCTCTGTGAGTATGATATGAATAGTTATCACCCAGTAGTGTGCCACTTAACCTTATATTGAAATGCCGAAGTTTGTACATATGCCAAAGTTTATACATATGTTATCTATATGCCGAAGTTTCAGTGTTTTAGTATGAGTTAGAGCAGTGATTCCCAACCTCGGGTACCCAGATGTTCTAGGACTACAACTCCCAGAAACTGGCCAGCACAGCTAGTGATGAAGGTTTTTGGGAGCTTTAGTCCATTAACATCCAGGGATCCAAGCTTTGGAATCACTCGGAGTCTTTAAATACATTATATTTTCAGTATATGCCTAAATATGTATACAGTGGTGCCTCGCATTATGACATTAATTCATTCCATCTAAATTGCTGTAGAACGAAAACATCGTAAAGCGAAATTAAAAACCCCATAGAAATGCATTAAAACTCATTTAATGCGTTCCGATGGGCTGGAAACTCACCGTCCAGCGAAGATCCTCCATAGAGCAGCCATTTTTGCTGTGTGTGCAGCAAGGAATCCATCCCAGAAAACAGTGGGGGGCCATTTTGAAACCACCGATCAGCTGTTCTAAAATCATCATTTTGCGAAGAATCGGTTCCCAAAGCAGGGAACCGATCATCGCAAAATAAAATTCCCCCATAGGAAACATCGTAAAGTGATGGCAAAAGCAATTGCAAAAAGTTCATCATAATGCGGTTTCATCGCTAAACGAGGCACCACTGTATTGTGAACAAGATCGCATGTATTTCATACACCTGCATTTGTCTAGGAACAGGGGTTGCCTGCAGCCCATTACTGAGTGCATGCTAAGTGGCAAATTTAGTGTCACGTAAGTTGCATATATAAAATAAATAAACAGTGGTATGCTTTTGAAGAATTTTGATGGTTGCTTTTGCTTTTTCAAACAGTCCTGCAAGTGAGCACATCTGGCAACAAAAGAGTTCTAAATCCTCCTTGATGTCCCATATTTCAGAAACAAGCAGCAGCAAGTCTTTAGGAAGCTACCTCATATCACCAGAGTTTTCTGCCCCTGCACGAGATGGCTCATACTTGTCACACTTCCAGACCAAGAGTCTCCAAGCTGAGCCGTTCAGTGGTGAGGAGTGTTCATTAGCTGGGCAGCCACAAGATCCTGGAGCCAGCACCAGCTTTCAAGCTTTTCTCACTTACAGTGGGGCTGGCACCAACAGCAGCCAGTCTTTTGGGGAGAAGGCACCTGCTTTTGTGGCAAATACTTATTGCTCTTCCAAAACAGTGAAGGCTCCAGAAGACAGTGGCTTTTTGCAACATGGATTTCTTGCACCAGCATCTGGACACAACAGCGAGAACAGTATAAATCAGCAAAACCAAGGCATGATTGCCCACCCTCAACCCCCTCTTCCAGAGAAGAAGAGAACTTCAGAAGGGGATCATTCTTTTGGCTCCATCTCACCTTCTTCAAGTGGCTTCTCAAGTCCACACAGTGGAAGCACTATTAGCATTCCATTTCCAAATGTTCTCCCAGATTTCTCCAAAGTTGTAAATACTTCACCGTTACCAGGTATGCAGCTTATGGATGAATTACTGTAAAGTAAGTGTGTTAAGCTGGAAGAGTTAGGAATGTAAGAAGCTGCTTTCTACTGAACTATAAATTCATGTAACATTATCAACTCTGGCTGACCTGTTAGCAGTTCTCCAAATTTACAGGCAGGATTGGAAATTCTTGATATACCCTGTTTATCTCATTTCCAAGTATTAACCATGCTGATCTTGTTTAGCTTCTGAAATTAGACAAGATCCATGTATTCAGGGTAGTATGACAATATAATAGAAATATAGTAGAGATATAGTTTCCCAGGCTAGATCTCGGAAGAGATGTTCAAACAAACCTTTGTGTGATTATCTGTTACTGGAGGTGTCCCTTGGCTGCCACTTCTGCCCTCAGAACAGAAACATTCACCAAGTTCAATGTGTCCCATGTCCTGTGCATGTTCATATATATGATTACCTCCTCAAATGTTGAAAAATGTTTGTGTGGGAGGAGGTGTTACTTCAACCCATGCAAGATGAGAAAAGAATGAAATGGTATAATCAATTGGTACTTCAAACCATAGCTGTGGGCACCACTTTTGTACATTCCCTTTATGTAGCGAAGAAGCCTGTGTACAAATGGGAAACTAGAACATTGGGGTGAGAGGTTCCAGCTCAACACTTTGCCTTCGGTGCTAACTCTCTCTTTTGAAGTTTTTAAAAGAGGAGAATGCTCAAAATGGAGACTTCCCTTTCCTACCAGCAGTGTTGCAGACTGTTCTCTCAGCAGAGCATTTCCTGATTCCCTCTGTTTTATATATAGAACAGGCATTACCCATTGCCAGTGTCCAGCTGGCAAGCTGCTATGCAAACTGCTGCACTGTGTGATCATTGTTGTGTGCTGATTCTCATTTTCATTTCACTCCTTTTTTTGTCTTACAGAAAATGAAAGCGATAAGCATGTGACTGTAAAATTTGTCCAAGACACCTCCAAGTTCTGGTACAAACCGGAGATTTCAAGAGAACAAGGTATCATCTTTCTTTTGCAGCATATAAAAAGGTTCCCCTTGACAATTTTGTCCAGTCGTGTCCAACTCTAGGCGGCGGTGCTCATCTCCATTTCCAACCCATAGAGCTAGCGTTTGCCCACAGACAGTCCTCCATGGTCACGTGGCCAGCATGACTAGACACGGAATGCCGTTTACCTTCCCACCGAGGTGGTACCTATTTATCTACTCGCATTTTTGCATTTTGCAGCATATAGTAGTGCTTTATATTTATTTACAAATATTTAAAGGTCATACCAACTTAGAATCCCAGACCGGCTTATATAATGTTCCTTTTTCCATCAGTATAAACCTCCCATGATCCCTAACAGCGATTGTCTTCTCTAACACAGTAGGATGGAAACTATGCCTTTTCAGAATGAAGGCACATGTTTAGACACATAAAACTAGGGAAACAAAAGAGACTGAACGTTAAATTCTTTTCTGTGATCTCTGTGAATCACATACCGGGTTCTCTTCACACTTGTGCATAGCTCCTCAGAAACATCCAGAGCCTAGTGACATAGAAAAACTCTGCCCATATTTTCAAGAGCACATGCCCTTTCCCCACCAGCTATCCCTCAGTTCCTTTTTTGCCACTCCTGAAGAGAAATAGCAAACACCGACACAACTGCTGCTAAAAAGGCAAATAAAAAAGTAAAGGACAAGGATAAGCAATAAAAAGACATATCTTCCAGGGTAGTCTGTCCAGCCATATCCGGTAGACCATCAGTGTAGACTGGACTGCCAACAGTGTGTAGTGTGTTTCGGCTTTGTCTCTGATGTTGACACCAGATTTTCACCACCACCTTGACTTCAACAACCTGCTCCAACCAGAACCAATTATGCACCATAGATTTGATTATGTTCTCCAGCCCAGCATTGAAATCTCTTTTCCCACACCAGGGACACTCATCACACAAAAAGTCTCATGATCCAGACATCATATATCCAACCAGAGTCATTCACAGCCAATCTCATCATCAAGATCTAGGACTCCTGTGGCCCATCATCAAAAGGACAAGAATTTTTAATATCCAAGGGAACTATCTCAGTCTAATGCACTAAAACAGCAAGCTGCTGCAGCTTCCTTGAAGAGATGGAAGTTGTTACACTGAATTTTTTGTGTCTCTGTTTTTTGGGTCATAAGGGGAACCTCTCTCTCTCTCTCTCTCTCTCTCTCTCTCTCTCTCCAGACTTTTGCATAATTATAAAGCAATGATGGGTTGGGATTAGGGATGGGGGTATTCGTATTCATATAAAAATACCCCCACACAGCTGGATGTAATGAGGGTCTGGCCCCCTGGGGCCGGACCACTCACTCACGCATCCACTGCCGCTAGGGGCTCCACTGTCCCTTCCAGTTGCTCCAGAGTTCGCCGTCGACTATCCACTCCTGGCAGATGGAGGGAAGATGAGTCTCCCTGCCAGGCTGACGAGTGGAAAAATAAACACAGTATATTTATGAATAAGGTTGACCAGCATTGTGTATTGTAGTTTTAATGAGAACATAGAGTATTTGTCCAAAGTTGATATTCCGTTCTGGGGATTTTCAGTTATTTTTGTTAGCTTAACTTCTGCCTACTGGCAAATAAAAGATCAGTTTTAACAGGGTTTCTGAAATTGTCAGATTGTTTGACATGTCCTAGAGCACAAATGAAGCAGGATCAGAAGGGAAATAGGATTATCAATGAATGCACATCTATCATCTCTGTGTTTGCTTTGGATTCATGCAAGAGGAAAATGGGTATTAAGTACCATACAGTAAGAGACAAAGGATGATTCCAATCTCTCTCTCTTTTTTTTTAATGAGTCCAGAAGTGGCAAGCTGCCTGCTGAAACAAACTTCACATAGTTCAGGTGGAAGAGAGTTCACAGATTAACTCAGTGCAGGGTTGCAATTTCCAGACGTCAAATGTTAGCCATGTCACGTCATAGTTACAAAGAAGCATGCTAGATATCAGTGGCAAATTCCACATAAAATGTAGCATTAACATCTTGAAGTAGCTATACTGAAAGAGGTCAAAATAATTTTCCATACATGTGATGTTTTCTAATATTTTGATGGCATGTGACACATATGTCTGGTGAAGACAGAACGGTTTGGACATCAGGATTAGAACACTGAAGACTGTTTATATGCTTACAGATGCTTTCCCTCTCCTTTCTCATTTGTGAATGTCTGGCAAATGGACAAGTAAGAGATTACAAAAAATGCTTCTAATCACAGTTGCAAACTGTCATTCAGCTGACCATAGTGTAATGTTAATATAACTGCAGACGAAACACTGCAGTGACTGGGCCCATGAGGTCTTTTTACAGAGATATGTTGTTATAAATCAAAATGCATTTCTGGCTTCCAGACAACTGTTAGCAGAACTGATTGGCTTCTGAGAATAAATAACTTTAGCCTTTACAGGTGTAAAAACAACAATAGTTTATGAGCAGTTAGTCATGCAGTTAGTCAACTTTTTATTCACAATTCAGCATAATAGTGATGGTACTGAAATACGCCATCTGGTTATCCTCTGCACTGTTGTTCTTGTTGTCCAAGAAAAGAAGACAGATAATTTTGGTATTGAGTTGTAGCATCATTTAGATGGGATTATCATCTGTTTATTTGGAAAAGTTGCATGGATCTGTAAGTGCTCTCTTCTCCTCTCATACAGCCATTGCTGTCCTAAAGGACAAGGAACCAGGGTCATTCATTGTCCGTGATAGTCACTCTTTCAGAGGAGCCTATGGCCTCGCCATGAAAGTTGCGATACCTCCTCCTTCAGTGTTGCAGCTAAGCAAAAAAGGTAAATAAATTTTATTTCCATTTCTGCATTTCGCCAGCACTACACCTTGGGGAAGGGGATTTGTGCCAGTCTTAAGTTAGAGATCTTTCCCTCTGGAATGTAAGTAAGAGTTATAATTGATGGCTGATCCTGTCATAGTTCTCTAATCAGTTGTGGTTGAATTTATAAGCTTGGAATTTCCTGTTCTTTTATAATGCAACTCCGAAAATATGTCCACAGAACTCATAAGTTAGTTATTTGTAACCTAAAGGAAAAAACTAACCAACTTTTGTAAAGATTCTCTACTTGGTTGCCTGGAGGCAGTGTTTACTTCACTACAAACTGCTAAGCAAGTAGCTGTTTAGAAACTTGACTGCAGATGCTCCACTGATAAAACCTAGAGGAATCAGCTGCCACTGTATGGCAGTCCCATGCAGTCTCAAACTCCATTATATAATTCACATAGAAAGGGAGGACTCCGGAAGTGTCTCATGAATCACCACCTCTAAGCAAAATTAAGGCAGTTAGGCAAGAAGAAACATTGCTGAAATGCCTGTGTTTGATCACATAACTTACTGTAGTCCTGCAAGAGAAAAAGTGAAAAAGGTGTGTGTAATGTTTTTGTTTGTAGCTGGGCTTGTAGTAGGCGTTTTAAAGAAGGGCCCAGCTGTCTCGGAGCTTACTGCAAAATGCATGGACTTATTTAGCAGTACTATACTGAGCTAAGATCTATGTGGTTAAGATTTTGTGAAGGAATAATTGAAAGGGAACAGTAAGCACTCTGTTAATGCTACAGAGTATTGTCTTATCCTCTCCTTTTACCACTTATTATTGCATGAAAATAGACTAGTGTGCTGGAGGAGATTGTACTTCCTTGCTTTTTAACATTTGAATTATGCTCAAAAACTTTACGACTGGAGATTCAATATGTTCCAGTACTCTTTACTTAATTAACTGACTTTTAGAAAGTTATTTCAGTTGGATAAAAATCAGGTCACCTTCATGCAGTTAGTCAACTTTTTTAATGTGGTCTCTTCCAGATTTTTTTTGGACTACATTTCCCACCATCCTTGATCAGCAGCCATGCTGGCTGGGGCCTTTTGAAGGAAACTGATACAGAAATATGTAGATGTCTAGATCTTTTAAGACTGTCTACAGTCCACCACCATCACTACCCTAACCCCTACACATATACATATTACATTTTTACAGCAGTAATTGATTCCTCTGCTTTTCAAAATACATAACTACAGTAAATTCCACAGCAGTTCATTGTACCAATTCATGGGACAGAACTCTTTGCCTATTACCATAACCTACAAGTGTTCAATTACTGTTGTTGAGTAGACTGAGTACTTCAAGAAAGGAATCTAGGGTTGGGTTATTGTTCGTTCCCACCACCACTGCTTTTGCAGCATTACAGAGCATACTGGAATCTCATTCTGGGCCATGTGCAGGTGTTATCTTCTATTTCTAAAACTGTTGACAAAGGCACTCTAAATAAGGACAGCACCATAAGTACTATTAGTGTAGTGATGTGGGGAAGCCCTTTTTATGTACGTATACTGTGAGTAGGCAGTCAACCTAAGACACTTGTTTATGATACCATGAATTCATATTAATTAATACGTTCTAATGGCTTTGTTTTCCATTGTTTTCTGTCATAGTTGGTGATTTGTCCAATGAACTTGTCAGGCATTTTCTGATTGAGTGTACCCATAAAGGAGTGAGGTTAAAAGGATGCCCTAATGAACCATATTTTGGTAAGCTTCTCTGTATTTATCCAAATGCCGTGGGACAAGATTGTCACTGAAACATGGTATACAATTGTCATACAAGAATAAATTACCTTTTCTGAGTATCAGTTTCAGGTTATATTTTTTTCAGTTTTCTAAGACCTCCCACTCCTCAATTTCCTACACTATACTCTTACTTCTTTTGGTTGCAGCAGAGAAACAGGCTTCCATGTTCTTGACAGAAAGTAGCATGAATGGGAAGAAAGGGACTGCAGGTGAAAGTAACCCCAGATATATAATAGGTACACAGTAATCTTACCTTTCACTTCACATCTGCTACACCACATAAAACAGCCAATACCCAGGCCATTTCTGGGACCTCTGCTGGCTGGATATCATGTGGCCCTTTTTGTATTTAGTGTTTCTCTATTACTACTTTCTTTAGTCACACACATATACCATGCTGAGCTTCAGCCGAGTCTCCCAAATATTAGTTGTTTCACCTGGTTTCTAAGCCAGTCCTGTTTTCTTTGTTTACCTTCAGTCTCTCTATGTATCTTATTGTATCTTCTGCATAAGGTGTTGCAGCTGCTCACGATTGTTTTTCCTCACTCTTGCATACAATAAACTATATAGTTAAACCAAAGTACAATGTAAACTGGGGCACTGTATATATGATATCATTCTAAATATCTAACTCTCCCATTCTAATGCTTTATTTTTTACTTCTGCTGCATCCATAGGTGAGACTGTAGTAATTGGCAACTCAATTTGGATACAACTAGTGAGTTGAAAACAGGTGAAGATGTATGTTCCCATCCATGTGGCAAGGCTCTGCTCAGTGATGTGACTAGTTAAGCATGGCACATTCTTAGATGCAAGTGTCTCAGGATTAGAAAGTGCAAAGTGAGGAGATGAATGTATTGATATTAAGAACATTTTCAGAAACATTTTCAGCTGAAGATACAAGGGCTAAACAGAAGGGATGAATAAGGATTTTGTGATTTTGTAAACCAAATGTGTGCAAGTCTTTTGTACAGTTGAAAGCCTAACCTGTTTGTTTATCCTGTTTTGACCACAGGGAGCTTGACAGCTTTGGTGTATCAGCATTCCATTACCCCTCTGGCACTGCCCTGCAAGCTACTCATCCCAGACAGAGGTACTGTCTTAAAAGAGAAATTTACTATGTCCAACACCCTTTTTATAAAGGCTTTCTTTCAAAACTGCTTTCTTATAACAGTTACTGACTTGGCATCTGATGTGGTACTTGATAGGAGTTAGAATGCAGATATAAAGATGAGCTTTAAGAACTGTATGCTCAAACAACATATAGTTATCTTTTTAGACATATGGTTTGTGCGAGTACTTACAGACTTAACATTAGTTGAGCTAGGAGCTATGAAAGAGCGTAAAAGCCAGGCCTCCTAGTGAGTGGCCTTGCTGAAGTGTGAGTGGCTCCTGCAACGAAGTGCCGCACTGCAACAAAGTGCGGGGTAAGAAGACACAGTGGGTTTAGCAGCTGTGCGAGTTCAGCAGCTGGGTGAGGAAGCCAGGGCCCCAGATACTGCTTATCACTTCCCTTGAGAAGAGGTTTGGCAAGCTCTAATCAAATATCACCATGCAGTCAGACAGACAGCAGTGGGTTGGGATATGTATGACTATATGCCTCTTGGGCAAAAGTGAAGGGTGTGTCCTCGTTGCAAGGAGCTCCAAGAATTCAAGGAAAGGGTTTGTTCCATTGAGGTGTTGGTTGCAGACTGGGAGAAGCAGAGACGGGGAGAGAGGGACCACGGTGAGACTTCAAGGGACCTTCAGGCATCATCCCATCCACAGATAAGCAGCTCCTCAACTGCTAGGACTGGAAGTCTCCAGGCTGGAGGATGCCATTCTGGACATTAGGGAAGCCATCCTCTAGAGGGGACCCATTCTGCAGATGATGGCGCCTGCGCGGATCCTCATTGGAAAGTTCTAGAGCTTCTGTGGTAGCAAAAAACACATTAGAATAAGGCCCCTCTCCCCTCATATAAGTACCTTGGCGCCAAGGCTCCCCTTTTAGTTTTCTTTCAACTGCCGCATTGAGAGCCTCATAGTTCTGCTTCTGTGAGTAAAAAAGAAAGAGAGTTTATTCTTGATTCGTTCCTGTTATCAATCTTTTTTCCTTTAAACTTTTAGATCAAATTCATTATCATCAATGATTTTTTTCCTTTCTGTTTCGCTTGGCCTCTGGCCGCAGCACACACACCCATCATCACTTTTTCTCCTCAAATTATTTTCTCCTATTCATGGCCCCTTTGGGCCCATTTAAACACTGTGTGGTCTGTAATGACAAAATACCACTCTCCAACAGCCACACCAAGTGTCTTTTTTGCTTGGGAGAAGCACACCACACGTCCTCCTGCCAGCATTGTAAGAACTTCATTGTAAGTCCTCCATTCTCGCTTATCCAGATTAAAACTCTGTCTTCGGGAACATTCCCGTCAACCAACCAAAATGGCCCAACCACCTTGTAAGACCACCTCATAAACCAAAACAATGGAGAAGGCTCTTTCTGAAGCCTCAAAACAACGTCCATAGACCACACCATCCGACTCCAGTGCTCCATCCACTTCATCTAAAACTTCAAAAACCCATAAATCGAAATCCTTGATACTGAAATCCTCGATATTGTGGCCCTCCGCTAAACGTCAAATGTCCACCGAAGCTGGTTCTGGACCTTTCTCCGCCTAAAAGACCTAACAGTATAAATCTAAAGCTGCAGTCATCTCTTAGCAGCCTCAACAAACCGCTGAATCAATCTCTATTGGTTCATCTTCTGATGAAAACGGAATCCCTCTCATAAACCCTGCTCCCAATCACTGCAATGGGATAGTCGATTGATTAACATCTTCTCCTCCCAGTCCTCAACATTCTGTTGTTTCGAGCAACCCTTCTGTAGTTGCTTCACCTGACAAGGTTGACTCTGAACAACAACTAGAGACCATACCTTATTCGGTAACATCTGATCATCCGCCATGACTGCTTCAGAGACATCACGTGTGGCTTAGACCCGCATTCAGCACTCTCATCGGGTTGCCATTTGCCCTGACCAGTGTTCAACCGAACAAACCGCCAATCAGCCAGTTGCTCTATCCAACTCGAGCATACCTTCTCATGGCGAGCCTCAATCTTGACAGCCATCGGTGTTGAAATGGCCATACCACCATGACCCACATGGACTCCAACCTGCTACCTAGCACCTAAAAGATCCAGAACGGTCAAGCAGTTTTCTTCTACATGCAAGGCTTTTACAGCCCCAGGCTGCTGATATTCTCCTGCTAATCCAGATGAGGGGAATCATTCCTCTTGCTCGGCATCTCCAGCGTCTATATACTCCTCTGCTTTATCAGCTCGTAAACAACCTCTGTTTTGACATCACCGAGACACAGCCTCTGCCATCAATGATCCTCAATATCCATCCTGGTCAATAGACACTCGTTCTGTCCCTCTTATTGATGCATGATTTCCATAGCCCGATAGAAACAAGCCATCGAACTCGACTTCACTATGACCCCGAGTTCAACACCAACATGCAACCATATCAAATTACATCCATGGGCACTCGAATGACATCTCTCGGCATCGAAAATCCTCAACACTGACAAATGGCCATGGACGTGTCGGCTCCATCAACATTGAGCCACAAACATCAATACTATAACATTCAGCCTATCGACACCGAAGTCAATCAATAATCCGTCCACTCCCAATGTGATCCCAATTATTCCGATCACAGATCCAGACCTCAGATGCTGTCAGTATTACTTACCTCACCGGAATCTGACCTTGTCGATGCCGACCCACCATCACCGGCAGAAGACTTCCAAACTTACACCCAATTTATGATCTGTATGGCCAAATCTCTCAGTCTCCAAATCCATCGTCCTTCAACAGAACTGGCCGGTCATCTATACGACCCAATCTCTAAAGATACAACTACTCCAATACACATCTTGATGCTTCCATTTCTACTCAGCACGGCTCAACGATCCTGGACAAAATTAGTCTCTTCCCATACCATGTCTAAACGAATCGATAACCTCTACTGAGTCCATGATACTGGAGCTCTATTTCTTCAGAAAAAAACAGCTCCAAACTCTATTTTTGTTGAAGCCTCACAATCCAAATCTCAACATCAACAAACCCTCATACCACCAAATAAAGACCGTATAAGGATTGACTCAATGGAAAGATGGCTTTATTCATCAGCAGCATTCACCATGTGTGTCGCCAACTAACAGGGAGCCATGGGTGCATATCAACGTTTCCTTTGGGTCAATATGTCAACCTTTGCCGAATCTTTACCAGAAAAGTAAAAAAGTAATTGCCCTAATCTTTCAACAAGGTTTTCCCATTGCCAAACAACAGATGGCTTTCTGCTAGACACACGGTAGATGCCAGAGCAAAGTCAATGGCCACTTCAGTAGCCTTACGATGTTTCTCTTGGCTAAGGAAAGCTGGCCTGGCTGAGGATGACCTTCCATTCAATGGGGCAGGCCTCTTTAATGCTGAAACTGATGATATTTTGGAAAGCATGCAAAAGAAAAGATCAGCAGCAAGACGTTGGGGAGTTTATCCATCTTACCAACAACGCCCCCAACAAAATCAATGGAGACGACTGTACAATTCGTAGCAAAAATTCCAACGTGATCCTTCAAAACAAACATCTTATACACCTATTTCAGAAATCAAAAAAATAAACACCGGCAACAACCCATTACTAGGCACAATGACCGCAAGCCCAAACATCATGTTTGATGCTCCCATGACCGAGATTGCACACCAAACCACCCATCCTGCCCTCTGGAAACACCTACTTGTCTGGGAATCCATCACTACAGATGCCTGGGTACTGTCCATCATCTGCGACAGCTACCGCATCCATTTCTTCCAACTTCCTCCAGCAACACACGTCATCACTCCACCATCTCCAACCCTACAAGAGGAAATAAAAAATTCACTCCTCAAAGACGCCTTACAACCTGTCTCACAACACAACAAAGGTTTTTTTACTCTCGCTATTTCACTGTACCCAAAAAGGACGGAGGTCTTCGCCCTATCTTAGACTTACGACAGTTAAACAAATACATCATTACCACAAAGTTCCGTATGGTTACTCTCAAATCAATTCTCCCTTTATTCAACAAAAACGACTGGTTCACTGTCACAGATCTCAAAGACGCATGCTTCCATATTTCCATACATCCCTCACACAGAAAATTCCTTCAATTTCAGCTAGGATCATAAGCTTACCAATTCAAAAGGTTTCCTTTTGGCCTTGCAACAGCTTCAAGAGTATTCAACAAGTGCATGGCACCGGTAGCTGCTTACTTCAGGCTGCAAAAAATTCTCATATTTCCGTATATAGATGACTGGCTACTCGTAACTCATTCCCATCGCAAGGCCCAACTGGACACTCACTTCACCCTTACCCTCCTTCGCAATCTCGGTCTCACTGTCAACGAACAAAAATCTAATTTGAAACCTGCAAAGATTATTCATTATATAGGCATATGCATAGATTCCACACAAGCTCGCACTTTTCTTCCTCCAGAGAGAGAAAATCTCATTGCATTACTTCAAGTTTTCACCCCTCGTGCTATGGTACCCATCTTGACTGTGCAACATGTACTAGGCACCATGACGTCTATGACTTCAGTAGTGCACCACATACGTCTCAAGATGAGGTCTCTTCATTCATGGCTTCTCGCCCTATTTGACCCGCTCACACAGACCCTCCTCACACTCTTTTAAGGGTCACCCCAGAACTCACCTCCCAAATTCAGTGGTGGTGTTTTCCTCCCAATCTATCCGTCGGGCAGCCATTCCAACAACCACAACCACAAATACAGGTCACCACCGACGCCAGTCTCATAGGCTGGAGAGCTCACTGCAAATCTCTCAAAATCCATGCCAAGTGGTCTTCCAGAGAGAAATTGCTGCACATTAACGAATTAGAGCTGTTGGTGGTTATAAAAGCTTGCAAAGCTTTCAGAAATGTCCTTACTGGCAAGATGGTATAAATTGCCACTGACAACACCATGGCGATGTACTATATTCTGAAACAAGATGGCACCCACTCTCCAAGTCTCCTCTATTTAGCAGTCAACCTCTGGGAGTGGTGCCTAGCACGTCATATCTGCCTCATGGCTTTACACATTGCCAGGCACGACAACGACTTGGCTGATCTACTCAGCTGCACCAACTTTCAAGATCACAAATGGGAGTTAGACCTATCAGTTTTTCTTGGGGCAAACCAACAATGGGGCAAACCAACTCTCGACCTCTTCACCTCCCATGTGAATTGGAAGTGCAAACAATACTGCTCTCAAGCCGGCATTGGCAAGCACTCCTAAGGAGATGCATTCATTAGCCAATGGCCCAAGACCCTCACTTACCTTTTTCTGCTGTTCCCGCTTCTCCACAAGGTCATGGTTCTTCTACAACAAGACAAACCCGATGGCATTGTTATAGCCCCTTGGTGGCCGAGTCAACCCTGGTTTCCAGTCCTTCACAATTTCTCATCAGACATTCATCACCTCCCTCACCTGCCCCACCTCCTCATGCAGAACACCCAAGTACTCCACCGAGACTTACCTGTTCTGTACCTGGTAGCGTGGAGGATTCTGCCTCGCTAATGAAGGTCCTCCATCAATCAAAGAAGCACTCCACTAGAAAGGCTTACCTGCATAAATTGAACAGATTCAAATATTTCACCAAAGCTGCTTCATTGCCTTCTATCAATCCATCACTTGCTACTGTTCTACGTTTTTTGCTTCATCTCAAGTCCAGCGGCCTTTCCCTCTCTTCCTTGAGAGTTTACCTCTCTACCATAGTTTCTTATCAGCCCCCTAACTCTCCAGCAGCTGATTTCTTCAAGCATCCAACGTTGAAACGTTTTCTTAAAGGTGTACCTCATATCTACCCAGATACCCTCCCACCTTCCCTGCAATGGTCACTAACACTAGTACTGCAACAACTTACTAAAGCTTCTTTTGAGCCTTTAGTGTCAACCGATTTATGGCTACTTATCTTTAAAACAATTTTCCTCATCGCCATCACCTTAGCTTGACGAGCTAGTGATTTAGCGGCCTTACGTCATTACTATCCTTATTTACAATTTTTTTCCAGACAAAGTCAAACTATCCATGGATGTTTCTTTCCTCCCCAAAGTCGTATTTCAATTCCATCTTTCTCAGCCTTTTATCCTTCCTTCCTTCTTCCTGTCACTATCCACAACTCAAAAAAGACTCCTCCATACTTTAGACTTTATGCGAGACCTTGCCTTTTACGTCCAATGGACCCAACCTTTCAGGCGTTCACCTCGACTTTTCATAAGTCACCAACCACCTACTAAAGGTTGCCAGGTGATGTCTCAAACTATATCTAGATGGGTTGCTTCAACCATTCACCTAGTGTATCAGCTGGCATGCAAACCAGTCCTGAAGGGGATTCGCCCTCACTCCACCAGAGCAGTGGCAACCTCTACGGCATTCCTTCGTGGTGTATATCTTCCAGACATCTCCGCCTCTGCCACCTGAGCACAGCTGTCTACTTTCATCCAGCATTATAGACTTGATCTCTGGCAGAAGTCTGATGCGGCCTTTGGACGTGCTATTCTAGCCTCTACCTTGCTGTGACACCCTGCCTTTTTAGTCACCCAGGGTGTGATTCACAGAGGCCACAAAGAAGAATGACAGTTACCCAGCTGTAATTTTAGTTCTTCGAGTGGACCTCTGTGATTCACACATTCCGCCTGTCCTTCCCACTGTCACACCATTCTTCTTAATGTAGCGGCGGTTGACACAACTGAAAGGGGAGCCTTGGTGCAAGGTACTTATACGAAGGGGGGAGGGGCCTTATTCTAATGTGTTTTTTGCTACCGCAGAAGTTCCTCTCTGATGTGGCTCCACGCAGGCGCAGATCACCCAGGGTGTGAATCACAGAGGTCCACTCGAAGAACTACAATTACAGGTGGGCAACCTGTCGTTGTCCATGTTTGAAGCAGTATAGATAGCACCGATTGGTGCAATGCTATAATGATACCAATACTCCACCAGTCCATCACATGTGGAATAAAACAACAGTGTGGCACAATACTGTCTAACTGCAGCTGTATCATGAATACCACTAACTCATCCTTAAGGTACAACTTTCCTGATGTATTAGTAGAGAGATAGACTGCTGACCCATTAAGTTAGGAAGTTGAGACATTTCTTACAGGAAGCTGGTTTTTGCATCATTTGCAGTGATGACAGCCAATGTTAAGCATTCTAAATCTTATGTCCTTAACTTATAAAAATCACTGTGATTTAAAACCCCTTAACGATGGACCTAGAATGTCCTGATTTGTTTTAATTGACAACTGAAGACTTTATTGTTCATTGAATTCCTTATTGAAATCCTAACAAAGCACCACTCAACAAATGCAAAATGTGAGCGACTTCCAAAACGAAGTTAAGTTGAAAATGTAAATGCCGGCTTCTGTTTACAGATCCCCTGGAGGAAATTTCAGAAGCCTCCCCACAGACTGCTGCAAATTCAGCTGCAGAGCTTCTGAAGCAAGGGGCAGGTCAGTGCTAAGTTCTTTTATGCATTGATGTTAAAACTGGAATCCTACCACATGAGCAACCAAGGAAGTGGCACAAGCAAATCATTCAGTCCTGTTCTGAATTCAGTGGTTGTTACAAGATGTCCATGAAGTGAAATGCAGAGAATTCTAAATGATTTCCTAAAAATACTGTACTTTATATCATGGAAGCATGTTTCTCAAATGACATTTTAAAAAATGAATTTAAGAATAGGATTTTTATGGAATCCATTTATGGTAGATGATATAACATTGAGAAATATTTTTAAGGTAAAAAAATGTCAGTAGTTTGTTTTGTTGTTGTTGTTTTTTGTTGCAAATTCCATGCAAGTAATCCTTTCTGTCTACCCAAGTTTTAATATCAAATGGATAGAGTACACAGCAGATACAGCAGCTTGAGGTCTGGTATCATCAGGGAAAGTTTAGCATGTTGTACCGTGATCAGCACTTCCATGAAGAAGAATTCATGGCAAGAGATGACTTAATCTTGCAAGGGTTGGGGAAAACATGTTTGTCTGAAGTCCTTCAGACTAAGCCCTGAGGACTTTTAAACTGAATACTGTCATAAAGGGAGACATTATTATTAGAATTCTCTCTAGGTTAGTACGTTAGACAATTGCCACCATACTTTCAGGAGAAGTGCTGACTAGTCCTGTCCCCCTCTATCATCATTTCTGTTAGAATGGATGGAATGCAATGAATCTGAGCAGGAAAGTCTCCGCTATCTGTGGGCGTCTTCACATGAACTGGAACACAGGATAAATCAGCTTTCCAATTCATATGGAAAAGCCCTTTCAGATACTGGAGGTTTTCCTAGTCAAACTCACCATCTTCCATATGCTAAGAGCATTGAAACGAGAAGGGGGAAAGCTGGGTGAGTAGTCTTTATTCACAACACTGGAATAGTAGTAATGATGCACCAAAATTGGAGTGGTGTTATAGGAACCCACCAGCAGATGGGAAAAGACAGTAAGGAAGCAGCTGTATGGAATGATCTGTAGTTTCCTATGTCTCTGTATTGGTATGCAGAGCATAGGAAACTTCAGCTACTCTGATAACTTGTTCAAAGTTCAACTCAGCCTAGTGGTGGCCAAGAAACTTTCATGGTAGCAACTTCATCTTCCTGGAAATAGAAAAAGTGAATGGGATAAGCTATCCTTGATCTGGTCCTCATCAACAAGGAAGATCAGGAAGGTCAAACTAGTGGAAAACTTGAGAAGTGGATATGCCTTTTGAGATTACTTATGCTGATGAAAGGTAGCCTAAAATAGGGCAACTCACCCTCTGGCCCTTAAGAATGGATCTTCTTAAAAGTGAGATACAGAAATCAAAGTCACAGTTCTTGGTGGGGGGAGTGTTGCGTTTCTGTGAGAGATAGATTAGATTAGATTAGATTAGGTTAGGTTAGATTAGATTAGATTAGATTAGATTAGATTAGATAGATAGATAGATAGATAGATAGATAGATAGATAGATAGATAGATAGATAGATAGATAGATAGATAGATAGATAGATAGATAGATAGATAGATAGATAGATAGATAGCCAAGATGGCTGTATAAATAGCTTTCAGATGATCTGAGTTTTAAAAGAGGGCATCTGTAAAAGATGGAAAGAGAAGCAAATTGCCATGGAATAGTAAAGTTGAGTATTTAGTGCTTATAAGGTCAGTATTACTGACACTCAGAATGAGCTCAGATTTGCAAGGGAGATAAAAAAATAAAGGAGTTTTCAACTATGCTCAAATCAAAAGGAAGAGCAAGGAAGTGATAGATTCACTGCATAGAAAGGATAGAGACCTAATAATGGGAGACAGAGAAGACAGAACTGTCCAACACCTGGTTGGGCATTAAGCGTTCAACTTAATGGAAATGTAATAAAGGAAGCAGTGAGCAGGGACTACCCAACAAGATAGAGGAACTGAAGGTGTGGGCACACCTTGTTAGTTTAAATGAATTCAGGTTTCCAGAGTCAGGAGAACTGCATCCACTATGTAAATAACTTTTTGTCACTCCCAATGTGTTTGAGATAAGTGTAAGGGATACGGGTGGCGGGTTTGCAGGAGCAGGTGCAATGCTGTAAAGTCCGGGTATGGGCATGTTTGGTTATGTGCCTCTAGAAATTGTCCATCCCAGATCCTATACGTATGTAAGGAGAGAAGTATGCTTGTCCAGGCCATCTTGTCACTGTTCTTAGTAGAACAGTGGTCTGAAGAGTACATCTTGTTGGGGTTCGCATGCTATTGAGATCATCAATTTTTTACATCCCTTTGTTATACTGTATTTTTAGAACAAAATATTTTTCCCCAGGTGATGTTATTTTTCAGACCCACTAGCAGCTTAGTATTTTGTCAGAAGTGTGGATAGGGAAGTTTGCATTTGGAACCAAAGTAAAATCTTCTTTTCAGAGTCTCCTCATCATTCAAATCTTTTTCTTTTTCTACTTTTGTGAACAGCATGCAATGTGTGGTACCTGAATTCTGTTGAAATGGAGTCGCTCACAGGTTACCAGGCAGTACAGAAAGCCCTGAGTTTAACGCTGTCTCAGGATCCTCCTCCCATCTCTACTGTGGTCCATTTTAAAGTCTCCGCACAGGGCATCACATTGACAGACAATCAGCGAAAGTGAGTGCAGAACCAAGGTTATTTTTCTTATACTACTACTATATCAAAACCAGTACATTTCTACCTCTCAGAGATTATTTCATGTGTTGCTCAATGGCAGATCAGGAGCTCATGGCAAATTTCCCTTGACAGAGAACTGCAAGCAAGTTGTTTGCAGGTTGAATACCATTTTTGAATGGAGTCTCTAGTTCTTGCATTTGAAGGAAGTTTGAGCTTTGTGGTTCAACCCCCGACCTATAGCATAGACAGTGCCCCATCCATCAGATAGCTGAAGGGGAAAGTGGCTGACCAGAAGGGGAGATAAGGGGATATGTGTGTCTGCATACAGATGTGTATGTTCAATCCCACTTATAGTGGGCGGCAACTGCCACTTTCCTATGGAAGGAATACATTTTAAATGGCCCTGTTGGTCGTGGTGATGCTGGTGCCTAAACCTTTCACATAAAGCTTCCTGATACTGCCTGGTCACTTGTCCATGTAGCTGTGTGCTGACTGGCGCAAAGCAGGTGCCTTTCTCAACCCATTAAATGTAGGTGGAAGAAAACCTGGGGTTTTCTACACATGCACTACACCAGAGGTTAGACTACTCCCCCTATATTTAGGCCGGCACACACACTAGGGATGTTTGTTAAATCCTCACTTTCCCGTGTCTTTTGGAGGACAGTTCGCTAAAAGCCAAGCGGAGTATAATCCAAATTATCCTCTCTAAGTAAAGGGCATCTTCCTACTTCTGTTGTTACGGAGTTTAAGACGAGCTCTCTGCAGTCAGCAATCTCTTCTTCTTTGAGATTTCCTATAGTTTCCCGCATCCCTCCCAACACATCCTAGAGAGGAGTGGGGGAAGATACATTGTTGAACTCCTCTGGGGGAATAAGACAATTTGTGCTAACATCAGTGGATTACCATGCACATTTCTTGCAGTATTGCTTGCAGAAGAGAGGCCCATTGAAAGCTGTCTCAGCCTTCCATATTCCACTAGGTGGCCTTTCAGGTGTGAATGCCATGAGCCCCAGGCCAGGCCGAGGATTTTATTCAGTCCAAATGAAGGTCAAAAGAAGTCAGCTATAGGCTTTGGGGGGGGCAGGACTGGTAAAGAAAGTAGCTGGTTAAGTAGCACCCTGTCCTCCTTTTAAGAATGGACAGAGAACACTTGGAGATTGTCAGTACTTCCAGCCTTTCCTCCATAAAACAACTCATAGTCATACATAGTATGTGCAGACATAGCACTGTAAAAAACTGAATCATAAATGTCTCGACCTTTTATTTATTTATTTATTGCCTTTCTTCTCAGGCTCTTTTTCAGAAGGCACTATCCAGTCAATACAGTTATTTTCTGTGCTCTGGATCCACAGGACAGGAAGTAAGGACGATGAATACTTTTCCTTATTCATTGTTTTCACACTGTTTGTGACTACCACAAAACAAAACCCACAATAAAACTATTATTCTTTCTTTTTTCCTTCCCCTACTTTTTATTTATACAAGGTGGATAAAAGATGGTCCTGCTGCAAAGTAAGTAGCTATTGATTCTTAGAATATATAGGGAATATCTTATATCAGCTGGTCGCAGCCCAATTTTCTCGTAACTACTGCCGTTATTTCAGTTTGTGCTTTATATAGATTTTGGGTGAGCAGGATATGAAAAATGCCGGTCTTGGTTGACACTGTGTTGAAAAAGAGTTGTTCAAAATAAGGTCAATAGAATTTGCAATTAGGGTACTCTTGGAATCTAGTCCTTCATATTTAGGAATGAGATATAAGATGGAAGCAGTGGAATTCCTGGACTGTGCCATTTCCGACTGCAGGTGAGTTGTTATTTTTAAAGATGTCCAGTATATCACAAAAATTCTCTGCAATAAAAACAACTGGCATATCAGAAAGGAAGACTTGAGATTTTCTTCACTTGTGCTTTTCCATTTGTAGAGAAATGTGTACATTTAAAATGTGGCTCCTAGTCTGAAGTGGTATAGTCCGCTGTATTTATTATTTATTTTATTTACTAACAAGATTTTACAGCCACACCATTACCAGTGGTCTCTGAGCGGCATACAACAATATTAAAACTTTAAAAGCATTAAAACCATTTAAAATAGGCAATATTATAATAATGTCCTACATTAAAAACAGTCATTAAAACATAAATATTAATAAACCCTGCTGCTCATATGGCCAGCTTAAAAATACAATTTAATTAAAATGCTGGCTAAACAGAAAGGTATGAGTTGCTCGTTTTCAGTCCAGCAGAAATCTAGAGCAGGGGTCCCCAATCCCCGGTCCGTGGCCCAGTGCCAGTCCATGGGCTTTGCAGGACGGGGCTGCAGATACATATCTCCTGCCCCCCCACACACACACGCATGGTGGCCATGGCACTCTCACATGTGTGAGTGAGCAGGCACGTTTGTGGGTGGGTGTGGTGTGCTCGAGGGTGGGTGCGGTCCACTCGTGGGTGCGTATGGTGCGCATGCATGCCCCACTCACCCATGAGCACACCACGTACACCCACGAACGTGCCACACACACCCACGAGCGCAGGGATGCCCCCGCCCCACAAGCGGTCTGCAGTTCTGAAACGGTTGGGGACCCCTGATCTAGAGCATTGGGAAGGCACTGTCAGAGGCCTTGCATCAGCAACAGTTATTTTAATAACCATTTAAACATTTGGGGTGGGGGAAGGGGGATTTAAGTTTTATTGAGACTTTTGCTTTCTTTTTGTTTCTTGTTTTCTCTGGTGTAGCCAGGGTCTAAGTAGAAGCTCTGTTCTAACCTTCCCTATTTTAACTGTTTTTCAGTTGTGCAGCATTTTTTTTAATCAAGTTGTATTGGTTCTCAGGTCCCTAATAACAGCTAAGTCTCCATTTGAGCTGTCCATTATCTCTACAGTCACCCTTTGTACCAGATACAAAGATCAACATTTTAATCTCTGGACATATCTATTATTATCATCTGAACAGTGGATTTCAATAGCACCTAAACAGCTTGAAGTGGTTGTTTCATATCCGTTTTGAATCTTTAACAAAAAGCTGGGAGACCTGAATGTGTCCTGTGTCCATAGCATTATTCCAACCACTTGTGACCCACAGGGAAATAAAATCCTGTCAAAAATGATGAGGAACTGGAATCTTAGTGATAAAATGAATGGGATTTCAGCGATAGAGTTTTTAAAAACACAGCACATCGATTTTTATTCTTAATGCACTGATGTTGCAATGGGAGATTTTTGAGTGGGTCACCCTGGCTGCTGAGGAGTGAATTTCTGTGTGCATGTGAGATGTGATGGAAATAAGAAAGATCTTTGGTCTGTGCTGCCTCATGCTAATGTAGGTGGTGAAAAGTCGAGCAACTGAAGATATGTGTTTGAGGTAACATTAGAATAACTTTTAGTGAGTGTTACAGGGTGTGAAGACGTATTGAGATAAATTTGGAAGGTGTTGAGAAGTACATGGTATTGGGAATGTCTCTGATAGAAAGAGAATGAGTGAATGTTAGGTAAGCTTCTTCTGTTATTCTCACAAAGAGCAGGCCAGATCACATAATGTTGTGAGTGAATGCAGGCTTATTTTCTCTAGCACATTCCTTTCTACAATCCTTCCTGAGTACATAATAGTGTGAAAATATACCAGCACAAATAGGCATGTGCATGGAAAGGCTCCAGCTTATTTCTCTGCTAAAACATTTGTGATCTATTGCAGTAGTAGAAATGGCTGTGGGCGATCTCCAGTCTGATTTGTGGGGGAGGGTCCTAGCAAAGTGCTCTGATGTGGGCCCTCTCTCTGTTACTGTGATCTCTTCAGGTTATTACTCCTGCTTCAGCTAAGCTACAAGGGGTGGGATTTCTTTCTTTTGTTAATTTTTTAATTTGAAAAGATTGGCAAAATTGCTGATATTCAGCCTTTTGCCAGCAATCATATACATTTCCCGGTAATGAACCGGTAATATATCAGTTTGGCTCATCATGGGGAAAACAAATGATGGCTACAAGCAAGCCACAGCTCAGTTTCTGCAGGTGAGATGGTAGGATAATGTTCTGGATTCTACCAGCCTACAGGGAGACTACCAAAAATTAAAAAGCTTCCATTTATGCCAGTGATTTTTTAAAATTCTGTGTACAGGCAATTCTTTTTACATTAGTTTGTCTGTTTTTGTTTGTTTTGCAGATCATTTGCGATCAGTAAATAATATTCTTTCAGCATAATTGATGTCTTTATTCTGTATAGAATGAACTCTAAAACATGACATTCTGTCCTGCTTGTGTGAAAAACAAAGAACATAATGTTTTAGAGTGCAAATTCCATTTACAGTGTATGTATCGTAATCTACCTTGCAATGTGCTGCCTCAGTATTGCTTTGTATGAATTAATTAAGAGCAGACCCAATACTTTGAGAAAAAGATTGGGCATACATGCGAGTAGACTTTGTCTAGAGGGGCGGGGTATAAGTCTAAATAAAGCAAAATAAAGAATATAGTGCACCAGCTAGTAATCATACACTGCAAAGGTTTGGGCAAATAGCCTTTCCAAAAAATTGTTTCTCATTGGTTTTCCTGTTGAGGAACCTTTGATAAGGCCTCGAGGGAAAAACGAAAGAATCTAGAATGCAGTATGAAACCAGCTGCTAACTTTTTCTTTTTTACTACAGTATGATACTTCTGAATTCTCTGATGCATATATCCTCTCTTTTTGCTTTCTGCAGGGTGTTTGGGTTTGTTGCAAGGAAGCAAGGCAGTGCCACAGATAATGTATGCCATCTGTTTGCAGAGCATGATCCAGAGCAGCCTGCCAGTGCCATTGTAAATTTTGTGTCAAAGGTCATGATTGGTTCCCAGAAGAAGAACTGAAAGCCTCTGACTCACTGCTGTGCATGAACTCAGCAAGAAGGAGGTTGTAATGAAGGATACTGTGAGAGAGTAACCACACACTCTGCATGTAACTGTTCCTCAAGAGGATATTGCCTCTGCATGGCTGTACAAGGAGAGTTATCTGTACTTCAATGATATAATTTCATCATTTGAAACATTTTGACCTCAGTTTGCAGAACTAAGAACGGATGAATTTCAAGCCAACAAAATCCCATTTGCTCATTTCTGAACAAACTTTGGAAG
Organism: Pogona vitticeps; assembly: GCF_051106095.1. NCBI lineage: Eukaryota > Metazoa > Chordata > Lepidosauria > Squamata > Agamidae > Pogona > Pogona vitticeps. The sequence continues at coordinate 73,123,695 of NC_135788.1, read as the reverse complement.
ACTTAAAGCAAAGGAGCTGCAAATTGAAAAAAACATTTTTCTTATGCTGTTTTCATTCTTATGGGATGGAAGGGGAAGTGAGAAAGAAAATAGTTACCCAGCCAGTCACATTACTTTAATGCAGAATCCTTCCTAGGAAATGATATACGCCATAAGAGCAGAACTATGTACAAGGGAATCATGGGGTTCCTGTTTGTAGTAGTAATGAGAGTGGAATAGGATCCTGGCACATGGAGGGGGGGGGTGTTTGGCAACTTTCCTGCCACCCAGCAGTTCTCATTTGCATGTGTGCCTCCCATTTCTGTCATGTTTTCCCTTATAGCCAGCCTCAGAAAACAGAATCCAAACTTTAGGGAAAAATAAGCTCTGGGTACATTTATACGGAAGAAATGATGAGTACAGAAAGGGGTATATGAAGCGTCCTTCCCTCCTGCTGGCAGACTGTGAATGTCCCAGCGCTGTGCGACACTTGCCATCGTTGCTTCAGTATCTGCCACAGCCTACGCAAAAATGTTAGGATCTCTTTTTCTTTCTCTGTTTTTATTTAATGGTGAAAGAACTCATTTTAAAGGGGGAAGCTGTATGTTTAGATGAGAATGGGTTAGGTTTATTAGGATGGTGGAAAGGGATGTTTCTGGACATTTGCCTAGTGCATGTTGGATAGAGAGGGTGACATATCTTAATTTGCTGGGAGATACATTGGAGAGATGTGGAAGTTGAGCAAGTTCTTCATATGAAGAATTTAAGCAAAGAAGGTAATATTATAATGGTTATATAGTAAAAATGAGGGTAAAGTATGTGATAATAGTTTGTATAAGTTATATGTATTACTTGCTTCATCAGATGGTTTAAAGTGCAAAGCAGATTTCAGTTTCTGTATAAATGTTCTGACTCTGGTCATATCATTAAGCTCTACTGAGTACTCAGAGAGCATTTTTCAAGCATACACTATTTGTTTGATAGGACTTGTGAAGGAAAGCCATACAGGCCTTAGAATGAATGGATGTTTTGCTACTGCAGAACTTCAGGAACTGCTTTTTATATATATACTGTTTTCCATCATTGTACAGACTGTCTTGTACTTTGCTGTAAAACAGAGGTCTCCAAACTTTTCAGAGTGAGGACCACAACATATATGTTCCAGATTTTCGAGGGCCAAAGCAAGATGGATACACATATGCATGGATTCACACAAACACACCTGCCTACCAGGCCAGATAAAAAGGCAAGATGGGCTGTATGTGGCTCATGGGCTGTAATTTGGAGACCCCTGCTGTAAAAGGTAGTGTTTAAAATTTTTGGCTTTAAAAACAGTCTACCTTCTCTTTATAATAAACGATTTTCATACCATTTTCTGTTTCCAAAAACAAAAACACTATTTATGGGTTTGTCTTGAAATCCAATTTGTCTGGATGGTTTTTAAGCTGATTTTTTTTTAAAAAAAAAAATCCAGAATAAATTTTGAAAATCATAAAGGGAAACCTTGATTTTTTTATGCACTTATGTTTTGAGAATTGTCACGTCCTTATTTGATAATTTGATAATGTGACCAAATAGCCATCTGTAAAGTACTGTTATCTTTATAGAATCATAGAAAAGTGAGGTTGGAAGGGGCCTATAAAGCCATCAAGTCCAACCCCCTGCTCAATGCAGGAATACAGTCAAAGCATATCTGCCAGGTGATTATCCAAGTTTTTCTTGAATGCCTCCAGTGTTGGAGCACCCACCAACACCTGAGGTAATTGGTTCTACTATTGTATTGCTCTAACAGTTCGGAAGTTTTTCCTGATACTCAACCAAAATCTGGCTTCCTTTAACTTGAGCCCATTGTTGTGTGTCCTGCACTCTGGGATGATCAAGAACAGATCTTACCCCTCCTCTATATGACAGCCTTTCAAATATTTGAAAAGAGCTATCATATCACCCCTCAGTCTTCTTTTCTCAAGGTTAAATATGCCCAGTTCTTTCAGCCTTTCCTCGTAAGGCTTGGTTTCCAGCTCCCTCATCATCCTTGTCGCCCTCCTCTGAACTTATTCCAAGTTGTTACGAAGGGTTTTTGGTGTTTTGTACCTTATTGTGTTCTGCATAATAATTATTAGCTATTATCATAGAGCAAGAGGGCTTTGAAGATAAACAATGTTCTTTTTGGAGAGATTTGCTAGTTATACAGCCCTTGGATATTGTATCTGAATATTCAACAGAAACAGTTCTAAATATGTAGGTCTTTCCTCATTCATTTATGTCACAAAGTTTGTGCTGAGTGATTAAAAGAAACAGACGAAGTATAGTTAGAACAATGTTGCAACATCCCTGTTGAAACTAAACAAACTGAGCACAAAGTCTGAATTAGCACTCGCTATGCTTCCTGTGGAATCTTGGGAGTTGTAGTCCAAAAAACAAAAATCAGCATGTCTCTACACTGAATCTGTCCTGTTTGGTCCAAGGCTAAAATAGAGAGTAGGTCGAGGGTGGTAGGCAGCAATGCAAACAGTCAGATGTATAAATCCTATCATTGCGATGGTGCTATCAATTGGTAAATTCAGGGTGGTACAGGGTCAAAGCATCAGACTGACGCTTTTAAGCGGGAGCTGCCTGAGCCCCACCCAAGGTGGGTGTATTAGAAGTTTCCACAAGAAAGCCCTTCATAATGAGACCGCAACACATGAGTCTTTTACTCATGAGGTGTCCTCTGCTGCATCTGAGCACTTTTTCTAGGCATGAAAATTCTTGTCTGCCTCTTACAGTTGCCAACATCCTCACATTGTTAGGAGTTTAGGAATAGTTCTGTTTTAGATTCACAGCTCCTTTCTTCTAGATGAGACGTTCCCTCAGCTATTACTTCTCAGGGCCACTTCTTCCTGGATCTTAGGATTGGACAGTTGTTAGTTTAACTGGGTGTTGAGGGTTCTGTTACTCTTCTGCAGACACCAATGTGGGGCATGACAGAACCAATAATACTAACAGTGCATAACTGAATATGCGAGTTGCAAGAAAATAGAAGCATATAAAAATGTTGAAGTCCATGTGGTTTCTTTCTCATGTAGCTTTATCAAACATTATGGTGATAGGACAGCTCCTTGTATATATTAAAATGGTACACATCAGATAATATTCAGACTGAATAAGAGAAGATGTTGAGACTCCACAATAAATATGGTTGTCTGGTTCCTTCACAGTAATAGTGGATAGGGATGTTGTCAGCTACTTTGTAGCCTTGAGACTGTTTGTAATTTCTTTGATTTAGATGGTTGTGGAACAGAAATGAGGAAAGATTCTGAAAACATATTCAGACCAACTGTAATACTAATAATATGAAGCATTGTTTTACATAGCATGAACATCAGAGGTATATTTACAATTAAAGCAGTCATCACAAGTGCCTCATTGTATCAAATCCTTTGATTTTCCTCATCAAGTGTTCTGCTGGAAATATCACAATTTGAGTGAAATATATGCAATTATACTCTTGCTGGCTCCTTCAGATCAGCTGAAAGTCAAGAAAAGAGACCAAGGGATTACTAATTTACTTCATAGTACATTTTTCTGCATTTCCATTTTTTCTCAATCAGTTTTGGATGTTCTTCCTTGCTGCTGGGTCAGCAGCGATTGTGAATCTCACTTCCATTGTCAAGATTTCACTTAATCGGCAGGCTGAACACTGATTATGACTGTGTTCTGAAGATCAACTAGAGCAGTGGTTCTTAACCTTTGTTACTCAGATGTTTTTGAACTGCAACTCCCAGAAACCCCAGCCAGCACAGTTGGTGGTGAAGGCTTCTGGGAGTTGCAGTCCAAAACTCCTGAGTAACCCAAGGTTAAGAACCAGTGAACTAGAGTCCAAACCCTCTCCTTGCTCATACAATCTTTTGCGTTCATGGAGCTTTATTTAATTTGGGCATTTGGAAAAACATTGAAACCAGCACTGGGATGGGAGGTGGGTAACATGGAAATTGATGTCGAGTAATAGATTGATATACTAGCCATAAGAACTTCAACCTATGCTGCATCACCATTGCCAGCTGTTTTCTGCATGTGAAAAAAACACAATTAAGCATAGCATGCACGGTAGCATTTTATACACAAATATGTATTTACACATTGGGACTGTAGAAATTGGAGATTTAAAGGTACACAGAGCACTTTCCCCTTTTGAGATCTGTATTCCGCCTCACAAATTATACCAGCAAGTTGCCATATATTTAGTTCAGCTATTGACTTCCTTGTTCAATGTACTACTGTAATCCTACAGTATTAAACAGGCTGTATGCCACAGGTGCCTTCCACCAGGCATGGCTGCTGCACACCCTTCTTATTTCAGTAAGGTTTGTGTGGAACTGTTTGCAAGCTGTGTCCTCTGGATTCTGCCATGTGTTTTTATAATAAAATTGTTCATGTTTATTCAGGAGTATAATAAAAATTTAAAAATTTTCATACCTACCTTATAAGTTATTTTTTATTTCTCTGAATTTTTAAAAATAAAAATAATCTAGTATGTAAATGAACTTTCTATAAAATCTTTTTATAGTCATTTTCTCTTCTTGGAATTTCACCTCTATTCAGATTCTAATAAAAATAATAAATTGTCCAAATCATATTCTATGAACTGGGATTTATGATTTGCTTTCAGCTGATGTTCTTCAGCCACGGCCATGATGGAAATGCTTCTGTAGAAAACTAGCATGAGTAGTGAGGCAAATAGCTGGGCTAGTGATATGCATATTATGGCCACAACTGGTATCCACAGCACTAAATCTCTGAATCTGTGATAATAGCACTTAAGTGACTGCTTTCTTCTCCAGTAAAATCTTTGAAAGCAATGATAATACTTTATCCGGACACAGTAGTCCAGGTAAAGGTAAAGGTAAAGGTTCCCCTTGACAATTTTTTGTCCAGTCGTGTTCGACTCTAGGGGCGGTGCTCATCCCCGTTTCCAAGCCATAGAGCCAGCGTTTTGTCTGAAGACAATCTTCCGTGGTCACGTGGCCAGTGCGACTTAGACACGGAACGCCGTTACCTTCCCACCGAGGTGGTCCCTATTTATCTACTCACATTTGCATGCTTTCGAACCGCTAGGTTGGCGGGAGCTGGGACAAGCGACAGGCGCTCACTCCGTCCCGTGGATTCGATCTTACGCCTGCTGGTCTTCTGACCCTGCAGCACAGGCTTCTGCGGTTTAGCCCACAGCGCCACCACGTCCCTCACAGTAGTCCAGTATCATGTAAAACATAACCTAGCAAAAAATAAACTACAAAGAAGTGAACTCAGACAAAAAGCATTCTTACTAGAATCCATTTCCCACCATTCCATTAGTGATAATTACAGAGGTGATCAGAAATGGGAGTGATGGGCAGCCTCATTCAGTGTCAGCAAGGAGAAGCCGATTAGCCTGAGCTGAGCCAATCATGATTCACAGGTGGGTTTAAGGGAAGGAAAAAGGAGTCTGAGAGTTTTCAGTCAGGAGAAAGTTTACTATCAAGAGGGCTGGAGGGAGGTTGACACATACTTTACCAGCATACTGTAGTAGTGTGGGTTTCCAAAAGAGAATGCCTATCGTAGATACATTGTTAAGAAACAACTTGTTATAGTTGGAAAGTTGTTTTTTTTAAAAAAAACAAACACAAGAAACTAAAAATTGTGCCAAGTAACTATTACACTTCTTAAAATAAAACACACTGTTGTTTCCTTTACAATTGAATCAGTTTGGCTTTTATGTGTTTTGGCTTAAGGATAGCCCAGGAAAGGGACTAAAGAGTTGGAAAAGTGATTAGCCAGGTGAGCAGTATTGTCTTTTTGAATACAACCATCTAGAAAGCTGTTGCTATGTTATATATAAATAACATGACACTCTATTTAAAAGAGCACTACTGTTGGTTTGCAAAATCAGCACTACTGTTTGCAAAATCTAAGCACGGCTTTTCATGATGGGACATTCTGGACATAATTTACACAAATGGTCAGCACACATCAGAAGCAACTTGCTGGTACATAACCTCTCTGGAGTTTTTTATTTAATCACCAAGCAATTATATGCTGACAAGATGGGTATTTTATTTAGTTTATTTATTTAGTTTATTTATTCATTCATTCAATTTATACCCCGCCCCCCTAGACAGCGTCTACTTGTAGTATGGGATATTCTCTATTCTTTTTTTCAATGTCTATATCAGCAATTTACAACCAGATAAATTATCCCCTTGCAAGAGTGAATCCTAAAAATCCTGTTTGTCCAGGAACGAATTAAAAAGTTTTCCTGAGAGTCAGATGAATGGGTTCTGTTTGAGAGGTTCAAAAGTTCAGATTGTCCCAGACCTGGACCCAATAAAGCACAATGTAGTATTTGCTGAAGGCTTTCTCTTTGGCAAGTCTACACCACACTTTTTTTAAAAGAAGCTGCTGTTTTTCTTATTTGAAAGGCCTTTTTTGAGGACCAATATGGCAGACCCTACAGTCTGGAGTGTTTCCAAATACAGAAAAGTGGATAAGGTCAACAACTTTCAAGATAAGCACAATTGGTGTTTTCAATTTATGTGAGCTATCTGAGTAGCTTACAGTTGCCAATTTCTGAATTGGAGGGAACTGTTTTACTTGTTCAAAATTCATAACTCGAAAACCTGTTATTGAAACATCCCCAGATTTGGCCCAACGCAAGAGCAGAATGTCTGCTACAATTATGTCAAATTAGGTGCTAACCTGAATCCCAATTTAAAAGTTAGAATTTTTTTGTTGGACTACCCCTATTTTTAGAATTACCTTGTATAATATTGATCTGCTCTGTCACACGATATTATCACTGCACTCTCATGCAGATATGAAAACTTTCATTTTCTCCTGTAGGCAAGATCTCAACTAATGTTTTCCTTGGCAACAGGGTCTGCTTGTTTGAGCCTTCAGGAAAATGGCAATAAAGGGTCATTTAAATTTTTCCCTTGAATTACTTAAATTTTCTTCACAATCTGCATCTGTTGCTGGCTGGATAGCTTAGTGGCTTAGGTATCTGGCCGCAGAGCTAGAGGTTGGAAGTTTGACTCCCCACTTTTCTTCCTGGGGGAAAAGCCAGCCTGAGTAGTCAGGGCAAGCTGCAGAGTTCCAAGGCACCCCCAGGAGGTGAGAATGGCAAACCACACATCTGTATGCTCTCTATCCAGAATATTAGCAAGAGCTAATATTGGATGGCCATGTGTCTTTTGTTCTCAAGGTGACTCCCAGTGAAAAGGGGGGTCAATGTAAGGGAGGGCTATGTGTGACGACATCTAATAAGCCACAGGCCTGTGCTATCCATACTGATTTCATTTCTAATATTGCCACTGCTGTAATACTGAAATTTAACTTCTGTGTTTTACTGTTAATTTATATTTATATTCCACCTCAGCAATTGTGGGAGTGCAGTAAGTGGATGTGGACTGCTTTAGAAGATTATATTGTAAATTTGACAATGATCCATCCATGTGCCTCAGTTATACTGATGGGTGATTGTAATGCGAGGACAGGATGCAATGACAAGGTTCCTTTTGCCTGTTTTGATAAATTACCACCTGAGATTAATGCCTGCCACCCTCTTCCTTATAGACTGTCAAAGGATCAGGGTTGTAATTTAACAGAGTTATGCCTTATGCAAATGATTACTAATCTGGATTTGGTTTTTTTAAATGGGACTGTGAAGGGCAACAGACTTGTAGAATTTACCTTTGTATCAACCAATGGTTCTTCAACAATAGATTATGACATAGTCTCACAGGAAATGATAGGAGCAATAATAGATTTTAAGATTGACGACCGGATAGACAGTGATCGCTTACCATTGGTGCTGGAGATTAACCTGAGGAAACCTGTAATGTCTCCTGAGGAAGATCTAATAACTCTCCCAATGGCAGAGCACCAAAATTTTCACCTTTAATATAATAAATACATATAAATTAACCAAACAACAATTTAAAAAAAATCAAAGAGGGAAAGCTCCTATATATGCCTCCATATTGGGGGGGGGGGCAGCAAAACAAAAACGTATACAGTTGTCCCCTCTTATTAAAACCAAGAAAATTATGTGAGGAAATACAGGCAAAAAAAAACCCACACCAAAAAGAAGTGACTCCCACCAACCACAATGACCAGAATGTGGGGAGATTTCTTTCCCCACCACCACTTGATGCTTTTCTTCTCATCTTTGAGCATGCAGGCAGCAAAACAATTTAAGAAAGAAAAGGATCAAAGAGCGGGACCTCCTCCAGAGAAATCCAAGGTGGAATTTTTTTAAAATGCCAAGGAAGCACACTGGCACAAACAAGCTTCCTGGCAACATCAGCAAAATATATTAAAAAATCAAAGAGGTAACCCCTCAAAACCAGGGTGTGTGCAAAAGAATCCAAAATGGAGACACAGAGGCAGGCAGATAGCACAATTCAAGATGGAGGGCACTAGAAGCTCACAAACTCACAAAGAACAACAGAGCAAAGAACACTCCTCATTGGTTCAGAAAAATCAAGGCCCTTTATAGATTCAGAATCCCTGTTGCTCTGAAGATTCTAATTGATTGCTGACATCTATTGCAATGCTATAGATGAAATATTTCCTAGGTAATTTAGCAGACAAAGAAAGGTTAAATGAACCTGAGAAACACAAAATAACGTAAAACTTTTGTGACTCCTTTCATTAATATGAATAATTCATGTTTAAAAAGTTCTCTTCCTAATCTGTAAAAGAACACAAAAAATGGCAAAAAGCTTCTTTTCATTCTTTTGTTTCCTTTCATTAAACTATGAAAGCCTTATACCTTTGGAAGAGTATGGTAGCACTCACATCCTGCTTATGAATGGACTCTTCTTATATTTTTATTATGTTTGTTTAGTGACTATTACTTTGGTTCACAAGGTGTGAGATTTATGAACGAACAATGGATTATTACATTTGCTTAGAATAGGATTGTCCTTAGACCAGATGATGTGTTACGTAAAAAGTTACTCTGATACAATGCAGCTGCAGATAATCAAGACATTTTATTGCATGCTGTCAGATGTCCACCTGAAGGAAAAAGGGAAGTATACGAGCTCAGTTTATGTTGACTATAGTTTGAGAGACAAGGAAGCTAGTACTTCTCAGCAGGGTCCTTCCTGCTGCTAATACTGGCTTGTTGCCAACCTGGTTTCAGCTTTTTGTGTATTGGTTGGTTCATTTAAAAAAAGGACAATGAGACGATTTATCCTGAAAGTCAGAATCTGATCTCTGTTCCACCACAAAAAGGGGTGCTTTGATCCTAGAATCTTAGAATAATGAAATTTGGAGGCCATCTAAACCAACCTACCTATCTATGCAGGAATCCAAGTCAAAGCAGATCTGACAGAAGGTTGCCCAATTTTCTTTTGAAAACCTCCAGCACTGGAGTGCTCACCACCTCCTGAGGTAGTTGGTTCAATTGCCATGCTGCTCAAACAGGAAATTTTCCCACTATTCAATAAAAATCTGGCTTCCTGTAACTTGAGCCCATTGTTCCATGTCCTGCACTTGGGGATGATAGAAAACAGATCCTGGCCCTCCTCTGTATGATAGCTTTTCAAGTGTTTGAAAAGTGCTATCATATCTCCCCCTCAGTCTTCTTTTCTCAAGGCTAAACAAGCTTCGTTCTTTCAGTCCCCTTCCTCTGTGTTGGATCAAATTGTCCAGTGCATCTCCAGATCGTCTGAACATCATGCAGGATAACAGCAAGTTGGAATGAAATTGCCTCACTTTCTTGCTATCTTATAATCATAACTTGGAAGTAATGTGTTAAGTAACAATATTATTTGCAACACAGTAGATTTTAGGATAATAAAGGACCTATGATATTTCTTTTACAAATATTTTTATTTATTTATTTATTTATTTATTTATTTATTTATTTATTTATTAGATTTACATACTGCCCATCTAAAACGTGTCTACTCTGAGCAGGTTACATATAACATAAAAATGAATTAAGGTAAAATCCAAATTCATCACAAAGTCCAAGATGGGGAAAGGGAAAAAAAGAAAAAGAAGAAGGAGAGAAAAGGAAAAAGGAAAATAGGCTAGGTAATGGCTGTAGGGAATGCCTGCCTGTATAGCCATGTCTCTAAGCTAAACTTCGCCCTCAGCAAGGGAGCCAGGTGGATCTCTACAGGTAAGTTGTTCCATAGGCGAGGGGCCACTGCAGGGAAGGCCCGATTTCTAGTTTTTCCCCACCGGGTCTTTCTTGCCGTTAGGCCCCTCAGCCGCCCAGCCTGACTGGAGCAGGTGATACGGGTAGAACTGGGCAGAAGAAGGCACTCTGCCAAGTATTGAGGGCCTAAACCATTAAGGGCTTTATATGTAATAGTTAGCAGCTTGAAATCAATGCAGAAGTGGATAGGTAGCCAGTGTAAGGCAGCCAAGGTGGGAGAAATATGGTGAAATCTTTTCACCCCTTTTAATAGCCTGCCTGTTGTGTTCTGGACCATCCGGAGCTTCTGCATCAGTCTCAAAGGAAGCCCCATGTAGAGAGCATTACAGTAGTCTATTCTTGAGACTACGAGTGCATGGATCAGCATGGTGAGTGCCACCGTGTCTAGACAGGGATGCAGCTGGGTGATCTGCCAAAGATGTAAATGGGCAGACAGAACCACAGACGCTACCAAAGACTCCATGGTAAGCGCCGGATCAAGATGGACCCCCAGACTGCAAACTGAATTCTTTGTGGTGAGAATCACCCCTCCAAAAGAGAGGGAATTCCTCAAACCACTGACATTGGGGCCACCCACCCGCAGGACCTCCGTCTTGTCCAGGTTCAACCTTAGTCCATTCGACTGCATCCATTGCAGAACGGCCTCCAGGCAGCACCCAAGGGACGGAACAGCATGCACTCCAGATGGAAAAAAGGAGATCTAGAGCTGGGTGTCATCAGTATATTGGTGACACAAAGTTCCACATCCCCGGATGACCCACAACAGCCTCATATAGATGTTAAATATCATTGGGGAGATGATCAAACCCTGCAGGACCTAAACTGAGGGACTATGGGGGTGATACATTCTCCCCAAGCTGCACTCTATGGGACAGCGCTCCAAGAAGGACCGGAGCCAAGTGAGAGCAAGGCCACCAATTCCCAACTCGGAGAGCCTCCCCAGGAGGATACTGTGGTTAACGATATCAAAGGCAGCTGAGATATCAAGGAGGAAGAGCAAGGACATTTTGCCCCTGTTGGCCTCCCTAAGTAGGTCATCCAGCAGGGTGACCAATGCCGTTTCCATGCTGTGGTGCAGCCTGAAGCCCCACTGAAACAGATCCCATCAGTTTCATTCAAGAGAGCCTGAAACTGGTCTGCCATGACCCTCTCAACTACCTTGCTAAGGAAAGAAATATTGGCAACGGGCCTATAATTGCCAATGTTCTCCGCCACCAAGCTCGATTTCTTCCTAATGGGTCTAATGAATGTTTCCTTAAGGGGAAGAGGAACCTTGCCCTCAAGAAGAGACCCATTTATTATTTCAATGACCCATTCAGTTATCACCAGCCTGGCATCTTTGATTAGCTAGGCTGGGCAAGGGTCAAGGGAGGAAGTGATGGCTCAGCAGTGATCAAGGACCTTGTCCACCTCTGCGGATGTCACATGTTGAAACTAAATAATACTCAATGGAAAAGGCACTGTGCTGGATGTCTCAGCTCAATCCACTGTTTTCAAATAGGATGTGAGATCCTAGCAGATGACCTCCACTTTTGATTTATAAAATGGTACAAATTGGTCACAAGAAATGCTAGATGGAGGCCAATTGTTGTGGCCAATTCTGGATAGGTACTATCGAGAGTCAACCTTCGACTTACAAACTTAATCCATTCCAGAAGGAAGTTTGTAAGTCAAAAAGTTTGTAAATTGAATCAGCATTTCCCATAGGAATGCACTGAAAACCAATTAATCCGTTGAGGCTGGTTTTGGTTCTAAGGTCGAGGGGCAGTTTGTAACTCAAATCATTAGTTCCCATAGGAACTAATGCAAAGCCGGTTAATCCGTTCCTACCACTAGGGGCAGAATTTTTTAAAAAAATTTCCTTTTAACCTAAGATAACTTAGGTTTTTAAAAAAGGAAAGAAAAGAGGGAGGGAAGGAGGGAACAGACACCTTTTCAATAGAACACCTTGAAAAGCACCTTTTCTGCCAAGACAAGCACCTTTTGGGGAAAGGGGGGGCAGCAAAGGAGGGAGGGAACATCTTTTAAAAATCCAAAAATCAAAAATTTAGAAAAGGCCAAAAAATAAAAATACAGTCCGTACAGCACTGTGCCAGGCAATACCAGGCAGTACCAGGCAGTCTGAAGACTGTCTCCAAATCCACTCTCAAAATGCTGGGAAGAGCAAGGAAGCAGACAGGCACCCTCTTCACTAGCCAACGGTTATCTGAAAGTTCAAATTTTGCACTTTCCCCACAGTTTTCTCAGTTCGTAACTCGAATCTAAGTTTGCAAGTTGAGTCAATATTTTTCTATCAGAGCAGTTTGTAAGTTGAAATGTTTGTAACTAGGGTCATTTGTAAGTCGAGGGTTGACTGTACTATATGGAAAAGTTCTGCCTGCTGATTGGATGCCTCGCTTATCTGGACAGTGAAGTAGGTTTTTTTACCAGCCTCTACCTTAGCAAGGTAGAGGTTAGATGTGACGTTGGAAGCTTGAAAGTTATTTTCCATTGGGTTCCACCTCCAAAATGCTCTCTAGCCTTCTCCTATTCATAGCCCGCAACTGCTGGCTAAACCAAAGCACTGTGGCAGAGAGGGCATTTAGGTGCAATCATGTCTACAGCCCTGGCAGCAGCAGCATACCAGCCAGCCATCAGGGCCTCGACAGGAGCACCAACCAGGTCAGTCAGAATCCCACACATGGCATCCTGGAATCCAATAGGATCCAGTAGCCTGCAAGGGTGAACCATGAAAGTAGGTCTCTGCTCCCCATGGGGAGGGAGGGCCACCATGAGATTGCACTTTATCAAGTGGTGGTCTGACCACAACAAGGGGATTGACTGAAGGTCTGTCACCATTGGGCCACACTGTCTCTGCTCAGTGAAGAAAATCAGGTCCAAAGTGTGGCCACCCATGTGGAGGGGGCTGTTAATATGTTGGGACATGTCCAAGGAAGCCATGGTTTCCAAGAATCAAGAGCTGGACCGGTAACCTCTACCTCGACATGTTGAAATCACCCAAGACGATCAGTCTCAGGGATCTCAGCAGAGCCGCGGAGATGAAGTCGGTTAGCTCTGGTAGGGAGGTGGCTGGATCGTGGGAAGCACAGTATGCCAGCAAGATCCCAATATTGTCCCTGGCCCCAATCGACACGGGGAGGGTGTCTAGGCCCAGCATTGCCACAGCAGAGAGCCTGACAACCTCAAGGGTGTCCTTATAAACAATGGCACCCACCCCCGACCCTCCAGTCTACCCTGGTGCTGGGCAGCATAACTGGGGGGACAGGCAAGAGACAGGGGCACACCCCCTTCACTACCCATCCACATCTCAGTTATGCAAGCCAGATCTGCATCCTTTTCCAGAATAAGAGCTTTATTGGATACAGACCTGGCATTCAACAGCACCAAAGTTAGAGTGGAGGGATGACTGAACTGGCTACCTGGAGCCTGGCAGGTGGTAACAGTTCCAGAACAATGGAGAGCTTTCAAGTATTTGTTCCCTGTTCTGGAATGACTAACGCCATATCTTCCCCTACCCGTCATCACCTGTATATTCTTAAAGGCCCCGCTGGAAGGCAGGCCTTCCTCTCCATTCCTGGCACAAAACAGTCTAACGATGGCAAAGAAAAATCAATTAAGGTAAGAGTACATACACAATAATTAACAGTAACACAATTAACATAAGCTAAATAAATTGCATACTATTAATTAAATTAGAATCAATAAAAGTAAGCAAAACATTAATACCATTTAAATAATCTTTGCAACTTAGGGTAGGGGAAGCTAGTTCGTATAGTTAAAGAAAGAAAAGCCCATCCGCCCACCCCGCCTCTAAGTGTAAGAGTATACGTTTGTTTAATAAAAATGAGTAAGTACAAAAGAACCAGAGTAAAGTGAAATAGAATGAAAATTTAAAAAGTAAAAATAAATATATATATATAAAAATATAAAACCAAGATGTCCCCCCACCATGTCCCATCCCATCGAATTTTGGCTGTAGATCTTATCTTTTCCAAGGAGGCTGTTAGAATTAAGTTAACAGGGGTGGTGATTACAAGTGAAGCTTGGTGCGATGATAAAAAGGTGGAATAACGGTAGCAGGAGAATTAGAAAGTAGGCACCGCTGTTGCCATTCTCCATGGTGGGAAGTCAGATGAAAAAAACTCACAAAGCATACCAGGTGAAGAGGTGAGGGAGAGTGGTTTCTATGGCTATTGTTGATGATGGAAACACAAAACTCACAGAGCAAAATGTTCCAGAGACTATTGAGTGGGTAATGACAGCACCGCTGCTTCAGCTCATTCTGCATCCACCATTGCCAACGCCGTTTGGAACCATTAATGGCACAGCTGACAGAGCTTTACAATGTCAGGCTCCAATGAGCCTCTAAACTCCAAGGTTCCACCAAGCCTCTCGGCACCTCTCAGCCTTTCAGGGCTGGGCTCACTGAGCTTCGTGGGGTCAAGTTCTTCTGAGCCTTGCCACACCGGGCTCCAAACGAACCTCGCAGCACCGGGCTTCACCTCACAGCAATAGTCCCGCCGAACATGCTCGCCTCCCCATCCTCAAAAACAGCCACCAGAACAGCACAGTGACCACCAGGATGCTCACCAGATGAGGGAGACCCAGCAGTTCAAAGGAGCAACCAAAACAAATCAAAACAAACTGAGATAAATAAGGCAAATCAAGACAAAGACAAGGCAAAAATTAAACAAAAACAGAAAAAGAGAACAAACCAAAGCGGCGGGAGAAACACTCCCGTCTGACTATTGGGACGCCATCTTGGATAAACACATAAGCATGCTGGTGGTGTGCATGTTCAGACCACCAGTTAGCAAAGGAAGCCAAATAACAAAGCAATCAATAATATTTTTTGCCCTTCTCTATAATAAGTAGTATTTACCTGTTTTTCTGGTTTCCTTGGGAAGTTAAAAAAAAAGCTTTTTGGGGTATTTCGGGAGATTCCTCCCTCACACCACAATTTTAAACTATTTCCTTATTCAAATGTTTGTTTTGTTTTGGCCTTCAAAACTAGAAGCTAAAATATTTGTTAAAATGTTGAGGCCAATTAGCAATAATTTATTTTGAGGCATAGAGGTGTTTTATGAACAACGTACTTCACAAATTACTATTGAAAAATAACTTGTTGAGTTTGTCACACTTGTGAATGTTGCTGTATTTGCTGTGAGCGACTGAACAAATAGGGCTATACTGCCCTCTAGTGGTATTATGGTTCAATATGTAATTAGTTACTAAAACTGATCGAGAGGGAAAAAAAAAAAGCAAAACCTGAAATCCTTAACATGTTAGGTGAAAATCGAAGCCTTTTCTTTATTTATAGACATAGACATTGTGCACAGGGATGACAAATATCACACATTGCTGATTCCAAAAACCTTCATAAATTTGTCCTTCTGATTATCAATGAAAGGACCTGCAGCAACTTAATTTTACTTTAACCATCAGTTAAATGGCTTCAATTCCTCAGTCTCGATATTTAATCCTCACAGTGTAAGAGGTGTTGTGACTGCACACTTTCTTTGTTATTATATTGATGCCCCCTTGACTTAGAAACATTCAGCAACCATCAGTTCTTGACCTTCCTGGCTCCTTGTAAATCCAGACTTCCAAGATTTCAAAGGACAATATGTGACAGTTACCATAAATTACATAGTGGAGCTAGAATTTGTAGGATTGACATAGGAAAGGTTCTCACATCATCTGCTACTCTCTTTAGACTTGCCTGTTCGAAGTGTAGCTAAAATTCTCAGTAGCTATGGAGGGAGATGATTTTTCCCCAATAACAATATAATGTGGAGGGCTACCTCTGATGCAATGTGAAATATTTTGGGATGGTGTGGTCTTTAATGGGCAATCAAGACCCATTAGCTTTACAAAAGACATGCCCGTAATGGAAATAAAAACCACTATAAATGGTTTCCTGATATGAATCAATATGTCTGGCCACATTTTTTTTTCGTTTTGTTTTTCATTGCGATTGTGGTTATGGGGTCTGCATGAGGAATGTACTTACAAATTTACCATTACATCTAATCAGCCCCAACTAGCTGAGGTTCGTAGACCTCAGAATGGTGTTCCCATTCTATTTCCAATGTTTGTTTAGATGTTAAAAATAAGTTGCCACATGGGGTCGTGCTGTGCATGGAAATTACAGTAACTGCAGCCACTCTAATATTTTTACATGTTCCTCCCAGAAATATCAAGTCAGCCAAACAAAGGTCCATACTTTCCTTTAAGTAATTAGACTTTTCTTTTTTGCCCCATTTATCCAGTGCATCAGAAGATGGAACATTTTTATTTGGTCTTCCATTCCATTTGTAGTCAACCTGGTTTTCAGCCAGACTATGTGAAAAGTTGCTACATGAACTCTGTGAGGCCGAGAAGGAAAAAAATCTTTATTTATAAAGCAGGCAGAACTCTTTCTCAGAGTTCCTGCCAGAATCCTGATTTGTGCAATTAAGTATTACTATAAATACATTTCTGATAATCTTTTCTGACATATAATTTTTTTAGTACTGGTACATAAAACAGAGCACACTCATTTATATCAAAGCAAATGTAATAGCTGAAGATAACAAAATATCATAATGTCATAAAGAAGTACTAACGGATGTCAAGACAAATGGAAAAGTGCCAGATTTCATGAACACAAAAATCCTACAACAAGACAGTCCAGTGATCTCAATGACAGTTGAAATTCTGAGATTGATTATTTGATATTCTAATCATTCTATAAAGAAAAGAGTAGTGTCATTTCCTTCTTAGTTTCAATGAGAGTCCATTTCACTTATATTGCACTCTCACTGAGTCCAATATATATTCTCCCTTATGGAGATTCTATTTTATGCATAGGAGGCCAACCGTGGTAAACGAAGATTAGTAACTAAAGGGGCATATCATGTATTTGAGCTGCAACTTGATAAGGATGGGCTTGAACATCCCTCAGATCTGATAGCTGCAGTTACAGCTATTAATTTCCTGTGCAGAGCAGGAAATTAACAAGTATTGACACTGGAAGCTTCAGAAATAAGGTAAAGTCTTTCATGGACTTCATGCAAGAAAGTGGCTCAGCTGAGTGATAGCACACAACAAAGCTCAATAGATCTCAGGTACCTAGTCCACAAAAAGCATTTTCATGAGGTCTTGGAAGGCCAGAACAGACAATATGGGTTTGACAACTTTGAATGTTCATATTTATGTCTAATTTTAAAGGTTATTTTTATTATTAGTCCATATAAGTACAAAACGTAGTAAGGCCGCACCTGAAGTACTGCATACAGTTCTGATCACTGCATCTCAAAAAAAAAAAAAAATAGTGGAATTGGGAAAATGGCAGAAGAGAGCGACTAAAATGATGACTGGGCTGTGGCACTTCCCTTATGAGGAAAGGTTACAGTGTTTGGGGTACTTTAGTCTAGAGACAAGGTGCCTGAGGGGTGGGACATGATTGAGATGTATAAAATTATGCAGGGGATGGATCAAGTAGATAGAGGGAAGCTCTTTTCCCTCTCACACAATACCAGAACCAGGGGACATCCACTCCAAAGGAGTGTTGGGAGAGTGAGAACAGACAAAAGAAAATATTTCTTTATGTAGCATGTTCTTAGTCTGTGGAACTCCTTGCCACAGGATATGGTGATGGCATCAGGCATAGATGCTTTTAAAAGGGGATTGCACAGATTCCTGGAGGAAAAGTCCATCACAGGTTCGAAGCCATGATGGGGATGTATAATCTCCAGGCTTAAAAGGAAGTTACTTCCAAATGCCAGATGCAGGGGAGGGGTATGAGGAGAGATGTTATCTAGTAGTCTTGTGTGCTCCCAGAGGCATCTGGTGGGGCCACTGTGAGTTACAGGAAACTGGACGAGATGGGCCCTTGGTCTGATCCAGCAGGGCTCTTCTCATTTATTTATTTATTTATTTATTTATTTATTTATTTATTTATTTATTTATTTATTTATTTATTTATTTATTTATTTATTTATTTATTTATTTATATCCCACCTATCTGGTCATTATGATAATAATTTTATTTAAGCCCTTATTTCAAACAAAATCCTTGTAGTTACTCATAGTTGAAGAGCAGTACTGCATATAGTATCTCATATAGTCATACAGGTTATGCGTGAGATCCTGCACTGAAGTGAATCTGACATATAGAAAATTTTGCACATATGATGGAGGTAATATTGTACCTGCACAGTTTATTTCTATGAAAAAGTGAAAAATAAATTCTGTGAATGAGTCAGCTTTGATATATGGGGCTCCAATCCGTATTCAGAGTTTTGTGTGTGACAGGAAGAGAGAACATAGGCCCTAAGCTTCATTTTGGACCATGATAAATGTTCCAAGAACATGTATAACAATACAAAATGATGAAAATAATCGTATAAGATTTTAAGAATACAAAACAGCATGGAATATCTGGTTTTGAATGATTAAGAGTACAAAAGGAGGCAGCAAATATTAGCAATGCCTAGGGAAAGGCTGCAATGTTTTTCAGTTGGGTAGCTTAAAATCAATTTGGCGTGCTTAGGTATCTTCTTGTTTCAATAAGCTTTTCACTCTTTTTCCTGAGACTTCAAGTGTATTAATAATGGTCATAAAGAGATTAGGAAACTCATTCCACATCTGTTGGGCCAGACATCTGAAAGATGAACTGCAAAATGTTCCCCACATTCTCCTAAGAAACCAATATTATTGATTGATTGATTGATTGATTGATTGATTGATTGATTGATTGATTGATTGATTGATTGATTGATTGATTGATTGATTGATTGATTGATACCCCGCCTATCTAGTCATTTCGACCACTCTAGGTGGCTTTCTTTAAGCAAATTATGTTTATACTGTAGGTATTCCATGTGGATATCACAGTATGGCCTCTCAAGCTGAATCCTTGAGAGGCCATACTGTGATGCCACTCATTCTTACCCCACCCAACCATGAAACCCATTTTCAAGCTTCTAGGATGATGGATCAACAGAAGCAGGCAAATATCTCCACACAGTTGATGGACTGCCATCCTATGGACCTGATTCTTCTAGACCCAGAAGACCCCAAGGACAATTCAACAACCAGCCGCACAATGAAATCACCCATTAAACCTAGTGTGGCAATAACCCCTATTGTTCTGGCATCCATAAGATGTAGCTCTATTACTAATCAAACTCCAAGGGATTTGCAATTACAGCTTGATATTGAAGACGAAGCGTTATCAAAAGAGGCTTTGGACAGTTTCATCTCTCTCCCATGGGAAAAGCAGGTACTGACACTTAAAAAGGTAGAGGCAGTAAGGCAGGAGCTTGTGACTCTCCTTGAAACTCGCCAGCCCAACATTACAATTCAGGCTGAAGTACATCCAGAACTGGCAGCCCCTGCTGATGCTCCAACCCTCTTATGACAGAACTGCCTTGACTCACAGAACAGCTCTAACTCCCAGTGCTCACTTTCAATTTTATCATGGAACATCGCTGGATGGCAAAATAAGTTGGCGGATCAGGAGTTTGGGAAATTTCTTTCAATGTTTCATATCCTTTGTTTGCAGGAAACCTGGCTGATTCCACTCCCCTTGTGTTACATGGGTATACCCCATTTCTGCTTCCTCCTCTTAAAACATCTAGGAAAGGGAGAGCAAGAGGAGGTTTAGCTATTTTAGTCTCTGTCAGATTAGACGTGGAGTTCAAAGTCATTTACCAGTCTGAAAGAAATTTCATTCTGTCAGTATTGGTAATGGGAACATGGGGTAATGGGTTGAAGGCACTAATATGTATCAATGCCAACTGTCCACCTGATAAAACAGAAAATCCCACCTCTTTCTGGAATGAATTGGAAGAAGCTATCAACCACTGCGAGTTCCTGCACGCGAGAGCAGCTACAGTTTTGTGTGGCAACTTTAATGCCAGAGTTGGCTCTGGCTTAACTGAGACAGTATTTGATTCAGACCTAGAGTATAACGAACCCTTCCTATCTGACAGTCTTTCTTTGGATAAAGTCCTCAATAAACAAGGCAGAAAGCTAGCTGAGATAATGTCCAGCCTACAACTAATTTGCCTTCATGGCAGCTCTCAGGATGTCTCAAAAGGATATTTCAATTTCATTAATAGTTGGGCAGGGAATGCCGTCAGTTATATATTTTGCTCCCCTAGGTTGATGTTCCAGGAGACAAAATATAATATATTAGATTGACCCGAAAGCGACCACCTACTCGTCTGTCTTTCCATTCCCCTGACAACTCCACAGTTGCCCCTCCCCCCGCTGATTGGGCAGAGAGAACTATGGTTGTAGGGAAATGCTTAAAATGGTCTCCCTTTGTTGACCAAACAATTTGGGAACAGCTAAACAACCCACATCTGCTGAGTGCACATAGGGATATTGCAATCGGACACAGGGATCTAATAGAGGGCATCAACTACATCAATTCTAACTTAAGACCACCATTAACCAAAAAGCCACAGGAGCCTTCCCCGGCCCCTCATAGAGGGGGCTGGTATGACCAAGAATGTAGATTAGCCAAAAAGCATCTAGCTCATTTAACAAGGAAGACAAGGAAGATGCATTCAAGCTCAAACCTGGAGGCGCTGGGTCGCTATCGCTCAAAATATAAGAAACTCTTAAAACAAAAGAAATGGGCACTTATGTCAGCTCAGTGGAAGGAACTAAGGCAGGCTGTGCTGGAAAGGAAAGAGTGAAAATTCTGGAGTATGGTCTCAGCTGTGGCTATAGGTCCCAAACCCACACCAAATGCCTGCATCACGACAAATGCCTGGTGCCACTACTTTCAAATGATCTTCAATAGTGATGCAGACACTGGGCCACAAAAAGTGAGAACCCCCCAAACCCTACTAAATTCCATACCTGAATGGCCCCCAGTATAACAGGAAATGTATAAACTTATCGATGCTTTAGCAACAGACAAAGCACCTGGTGAGGACATGATCCCGCCAGAGGTGTATAAGAACAACCCAGAATGGTGGGCCCCAGTCCTAGCACACCTCTTCTCTCACATTAATGCTACAGGAATCTTTCTCGAGGGGTGGAGGCAGAGTATAATTTTCCCAATTTAAATCCATCCCCCAGAACTACCACCCAATCAACTTACTGGATATCAGCTCCAAGCTCTAGACCAGCCTTCTTCATCAGAAGCTGACCAAATGGATGGAGGGAAATAATATCCTTCACCAGGAACAAGCAGGTTTTAAGAAGGGCCATAGCACAGTAGATCAAACCTATGTAATACATCATTTTGTATGCAGATATACCACCAGGCCATTCAAATGGCTGTTCACAGCTTTTATTGATTTTTCCTCTGGATTTGACACAATCACCAGAAACCACCTGTGGGATAAGCTCACAGAGACCAACATCAATAAGAGACTCCTAACCCTAATACAAGAACTATACTCCAGCACAACGTTGAGGATAAGGATTAGCACAGATGGCAGGCTGACAGAGGAAATTCATACTAAGAAAGGGGTAAAACAAGGGTGCTTAATAGCACCCCTACTTTTTAGCATAGCATAGGCATCCTTCAGTCTCGAGAGACTATGGTAACATGCTCTGGATTGAGGAGTGTCCTCTCCAGAGCATGAAGCCCGGGGAAGTTAATATGGAGGATAGCCTATCCCTACTTTTTAACTTTTATATTGATAGTATTGTAACAGATTTAAACCATCCAGATCATTCCCCCCAATTGCCCCAATAGGAGGACAAAGAGAGAGAGATTGAAATGTAATCGCACCCTGAGTTTTTTAAAAAGAGAATCAGGTAAGGGAAATCAGTGTGGTTGAATTATATAGCCTGGAGATATATAAAGTTACTTTCCCAAACCCATAAACAGACAGCAAAAATGACAAAATTATCTTTCTTTCTACAGGCTTTTCTAACAAAATTTATTAAATCAGTGCAATTCAGTTCATGATCTGAAGCACACCCCCACTTATGATCCCCTACTGCTATGTATAATATCTTTGGTTTATGTGGCAACATTTTAAACAATAATTTATTCTTTAACTGTAATTAAAAAAAACCTGGGCCACCTGTTCATTGTACATTCACAGTAAGGTACTCAAAATTAATCAAAGCATATTTGTGGTCCCTATTTGTTCACACGGTATGAAGTTCTGACTCCTGTCCTCTGAAGATGCTGGCCACAGAGACTGGTGAATTGTTAGAAGGAAAATCCTCAAGAACATGTCCAGACAACCCTGAAAACCTACAACAACTATCAGATCCCGGCTGTGAAAATCTTCGAGAATACTTTGCCTG
Source organism: Pogona vitticeps (assembly GCF_051106095.1). Taxonomy (NCBI): domain Eukaryota; kingdom Metazoa; phylum Chordata; class Lepidosauria; order Squamata; family Agamidae; genus Pogona; species Pogona vitticeps. The sequence goes on along the minus strand of NC_135788.1, from coordinate 73,101,257 downwards.
TTTACTTCACAAGGTTTTGAAACTGTATTCAAGAATTCAGGATGTGTCATAAAGTCACATATCTGTGGGCAAGCTAAGTTACGAGGTGGCTTGTATAAATTAATATTCACAGAAAATGAACAAGCTGAAGCATGTGTAAGCTTGAGTAAACCTATACATGATAAATGTTTACATGTGCTACACAGGAGACTAGGACGCATGAGCTATAGCTTAATTCTGAAAACAATTGAGCATTTTCTAGGGCTAAAAGTAAAAGAATGTACAAATTATTTGCATTGTGAAGTCTGTGCACAAACAAAGAGCAAGGCAGTGCCAGTTGACAGACATAGTGATAGACAAACAAGTCACTCTTTTCAGTTAGTGTCATGTGATCTAATTGGTCCTTTGCCAAAGTCTTTGGGAGGAGCCAGATTTGCATTGACAATTATAGATTGTCACAAGATATTCATTTATATATCCATTGCACTCAAAGGATGAAACAACAAAAGTTTTGAAACAATGGGTGAAGTTTATAGAATGAAAATATCAGCCACACAGAATTACTGAAATTCAAATGGACCGAGAGACAGAGTTACAAATAATGCACTGAAAAATTGGCTGAAGGCCTAGGGCATTAGACAATGCTTAGTTAATGTAGTTACACCTGCCATAAATGGTCTAATTGAAAGACAAAATGGTAGACGTCGGTCAGTCATGGAAGCTCTACTAAAGATGCAGGTATTTCATTTTCTTTTTGGGCAGAAGCCATAAAGGTTGCTAACTATTTGCTAAACTGTGTTTATTGGGAAGCAATTCAAAAAACTCCCTATGAGAGATTGTACAAAAGAATGCCAAACTTAGCTCATTTCAGAGTATTTGGATGTGAATGCTAAGTGAATGTGCCTAAGAAATTCAGATGTAAAGGACAAAGACATGCTAAAAGAGCAATTATTTTAGGATATGAGCCAGCTCAGAAAAGTTATAGATTGTACGGGCCTGACAAAAGACTTGTATTTTCTCGCTCAATTAGCTGCAATGAGCCAGATTGGAGAAATATTGAAATGTCTGATCCACATGTGTTAGTTCCTGCTAGTCTGTAGGAGACAATGTTGAGAAAGCAAAGCTTCAAGGTCAAACAAGAGATAGAAGATAATGAAGAGAGAGAAATGTTTCAGCCAGATGAGGAACAGAGAGATTTAGGTGAAAGTTCAGCTAGTCAACAGCAGGGATCACCAGGGTTTTCAGAACAAAGGACACTTAGAAGATCTGAACATAGCAGTAAAGGGATACCTCCTGTAAGGTATGGTCAAGTACTGTAGCTATTTGTAATGTCACCGTTCCTGAAAATTTTGAAGATTTTGAGAAATTGTCAGACAGAGCAGATAAAGTAGAAAGCAGCCATGCAGTCAGAATTAAATGCACTAAGTCAAAAATAGATTTTTCAGGAAATAGAACTGCAAGATAAAAAGAAAGCTATTGGTTGCAGATGGGTTTATAAAATAAAAACGAACAATTCAGAAACAATTTATAAAGCACATCTTGTGGTAAAAGGGTATTCTCAGGTAAAATACACACACTATGATAAAGTATTTTCACCAACGGTAGCCAGTAAGTCTATCAGAGTGTTATTAACCCTTGCCACATTGCAAGGATGGTATACAAGGCAAGCAGACATAAGAACAGCATACCTCAATGCACCAATCACAGAAAAAACTTTTATTGAAAAATCACCTGGTACATCTAATGATAATAACAAGGTGTGATTATTATTAAAAGCATTGTATGGTCTATGACAATCAGCAAAAGAGTGGAATACATGTTTAACTACAGTTTTAGAGGAATTAGGATTTACACCTAGTAATGCAGATTCATGCATGTTTAGTAAAAAAGATAATGGAATTTGTATTATGTACATTTCAGTCTTTGTTGATGATGTCAGTTTGTGGACAAAGCGAAATTGAAGTGAAGAGAAGGTTGGAAAAATTGAACAGTAAATTTGATCTTGTAGATTTAGGTCCTGTTCATAAATACAGTGGTGCCTCGCAAGACGATTGCTTTACATCAGTGGTTCTTAACCTTTGTTACTCAGATGCTTTTGAACTGCAACTCCCCAGAAACCCCAGTCAGCACAGCAGGTGGTGAAGGCTTCTGGGAGTTGCAGTCCAAAACTCCTGAATAACCCAAGGTTAAGAACCAGTGCTTTATATAACGACAAATTAGCTTTACGATGAGGTTTTCAGAGCGATCTTGCACTTCATTTAACAATGTTTCCTATGGGAGATTTTCGCTTTACGATGTTAGGGACCTTGCCTTGTAGGACGGTTAAATTTTAGGTCCCTGCTTTTCGCTTTACAGTGTTTTTGACAGCTTGGTCTTGCTTCGCTATACAAGTCTTTTAACTGTCTCTGTTTCGTTAGACGGCTGTCTTTGCTTGGGAGCCACATTTCGCTTAACAATGTTTCCTATGGCAATTTTCGCTTCACGATGACAATCCATTCCCATTGGAATGGATTATCAGGTTTTCAATGCATTTCAATGGGAAAACGTGTTTTGCAAGACGATGTTTTTGCTTAACAGCGATTTTCGCAGAATAAATTAACATTGTCTTGCGAGGCACCACTCTGTTTAGGAGTATGTGTTGAGGAGGGACAAGATGGTAAGATTTTGTGGCATCAAAAGCCAAAAATACAAGAATTACTCAAAAAGTTCAATATGCAAAATCTTAAAGGTGCAAAACCTCCAATGGAAACAAATTTTCAAAATATTAGCCATGAGGATAATCCTCAAAGTGATACATTTTTAGATGAATCATTTATAGGCAGTTTGCAATATATAAGTACTTGGGCAAGACCAGATATTGCTAATCTGGTTAATTTACTAAGCAGACATGGCAGTAACCCGAAAATAATTCATTGGCAAGCAGCCAAGAGAATATTGAGATATTTAAAGGCTACACAAATTTACTGCCTAGTAATTAATCCTAGAAAACAAACAGTGTTGGAAGCGTTTTCAGATGTCTGTTGGGCAGATGATCCAATTGCAAGAAAATCCACTTCAGGAAACATATTGAAAATAGCAGGAGTGCTAATAGATTGGAAAGTCACAAAACAGTTACGTTGCATTGTCAAATGCAGAAGTAGAATATGCAGCACATTTACAAATGTGCATTACAGTGGAAGCAATGACACAATTAATGAAAGATTTGGGTGTAAACATTACAAATTCAGCAACTGTGTATGAAGACAATCAAACTTGCATACACATGGCAGAATCTGAAATAGACAAAGCAAGAACCAAGCATGTGGGAATAAGATATCAAAATGTCAAAGATGCAGTTCAAAGAAAGTTAATCAATCTGGAATATTGTGTCTTAAAGAAGAAATGTTGACAGATATATTAACAAAGCCTCTTGGTTCAATAAAACACTACCAAATGCTTGAATAGCTTGGATTAAAGGAAATGTAAAATGTATAACTTTGTAACAATATTTGTAAATGTATTGTTTACTATGAATGTGTAAACGAGAGTTATTAAAACAGACAAGACAATTAGGAGGAATGTTAACATATGGCAGAAAAATATGGAATTTTCTGTCTGAATTATGGGAGAATGACTAAGCAAAGGAAGAAATCTAGTCAGAACAGGTGACATGCCTGCACATGTGCAATGCTCAATTTGCTAAGTGTTGTATCATACACAAATATATAGGTAGGCAGTTAACAAACCTATGTTTTTGGGTTATTCATGAAGAAGCAGTGTGTTACTTTGTCAGTCAGCATCTTGGAATATTGAACTGGACTGGATTGTGATTACCATTTTCTGGACTGCAGATTCTGAAGGGGTGCTTGAATGTATGTATATTTTGTAAATACAGTTCTGGTAGTGAAGGGAACACACTTGAGTCTTGTGTTTTCACAATTTATGTAATGTAGTTACCACAAAAGGCACTGAAAGACTCATCTGGAGTTTACCAGGCAAATTTTTCAAGTCCTACAGATAGCATGAAACTGTGCTGGAAGTCTTATAAGAACAGAATATCTCTTAAAGCATTTTATATTGCAGTAATGCTTCTTCCAAGTCTGTTCCAGTTGGAGCTGAGTAATGCAGAGGCATGCAAAAATGGAAAAAGAGGAGAGGTGGATCTTGCTTAAATCTCTAATGATTGTCTTGGCCTTTGCTTTAAAAAAAGAGGCCAAGACAAAGCATGCCTTAAGTTTCTTGTTTTGTTCCATATTTAGATATTAGATGTTGTTTGAATTACAATTTTATCTCACCTTCTATCAGCTTGGCCAGGGTAGTATATGTCTGTGTTGAGTGATTTTATCCTCACTAAACTCTTGAACAGTAGGTTAGACATGTTATTGTGGAAACCAGATATGAAGGTTTTTAAATGTGTATTTAATTGGTATCAATATATTATCCTGAGTTAAGTTAATGATATGGGTGTCAATGTAGCAAAATTAATCTGCACAAAAACCACTTCAGTTAATTTTTTTGCCGAAAAGACTTGACATACAAAAAATGCATGAAAACAGTGAAGAAGGAGCTGGAGGGTGTCGTGGCTGGCGACGTGGGCTTGCACGCCCCTCCTCCTCCTCCTCGGAGCTCCAGCCGGGTTAAGGAAACTCCTAGGTGGCTTCCTCGGGCTCTTGCTCCGCTTGGCGGAAAATCTGATGCGGCCCAGACTCACCCAGACTCTGCCTCCAGCAGTGCCCAGTCTGAGACCCCTGATCTAGACTGATCCTGCCAGCCTGCCAGCAAGTGAGGCGTACTGCTGGCCCTTTTCTGTGAGCGCCCGAACCGCTGCCGCGCAATGCCTGAGAGCAGAGCTTGAGACCCCTGATCTAGACTGATCCTTTTTTCTATTCCAGGGGAGGAATGAGATGAAGCAGATCCTTCCATGCTTTTCTTTACACCAAATAACCATGTTCCAAATTCCTCTAAGAGCATTGAACCATAGCTGTCTGCTAAAGTGGAATACCAGCCGTTCCAGTTTTTAAAAAATCCTTACTATGTTTGTATACATACATACTAACTTGAAGCCCTTGAAGTTTGATTATTTAGCTTATATTCTCTATCAGGTTCTGTAGAACTAAAATTTCATACCTCCCTCAAGTTTGATATTAAGTTGATATTATGAAACATTTAAATTTAAAATTTAATTTCACAATTTTAATTTAATTTAATTGATTTCAATCCTGTCTTTGTTTCTTGGAGAACCCAAGGCAGCTCACAATGTCATTTTTATGAAAGAACACATTAATTTTAAAAAACAACAACTAGTAAGTAAGCTTTAAAATAGTTCAAAATTAACACAATTTGAAAACCCATTTAGATGTTTATGTGCTTGAAGAGATAAAATTTAGTATCAGTTTAATATGCCTTAACCCAATGTTGGATTCAAAGCACTGAATATGTGCAACAAAAATGACTGTAAACTTGTGTACAGTAACTGTATACTAAGAGTAAATGAGGTGGTGAATCTGTGTTTAGATCACACCATTTCATTCAGGAGGGGAGATTTCACATGATGGAATGATTCGTTGTCTGAGATTGAAGTAAAAATATGCTTGCATGAAGAAAGAAAACAATATGAGAGGGAGCTACAACAAGGTTCTTTTCTCTGAAACAACATGTTTTCTGTGTTGATTTGTTTTTTGTATTCATTCCTGTATGTCCTCACCTACAGACAAAATGGTACAACTTATACATTAAGTAAAAGAGAGACATATTAAGTATGAGTGTTTGTATTTCTATTTTTGCATCTTTGGGTGGTGCTCTGGCACTGCAATTGCAGAGACCATATAATTATCTAGATAAATAGATAGAGCCGTTCCTGTTGTCTAGCCAAAGATTATTCCCTCTGTCTCCTCTTCCTCTTCTTTCTAGTAACCCTTACTGTACAGATTCCTTTCTGAATCTCTTACTCCCAATCATCTCTACAATCATTACAATGGTGGAGTGCATGGTAGAAGGTCGTGTCTCTACCACAGTGTGCTGTGACATGACACTCCTTTTAATCCCCTCATTGGCTCTGTGCTGGCACTGTTGGTACTGATGGGATAATACCAACTGAGGGGAGAAATCCTGTACATTTGGCGCTGCTGAGATAACTGGAGAAGCAGGTACACAGCCGAATGGGTGGCAGTGTCAACATAATTGGGTGAATATGTTAGGTCTAGTTTAACAATATTGGTTGTTGTGGGGTTTTCGGGCTCTTTGGCTGTGTTCTGAAGGTTGTTCTTCCTAACGTTTTGCCAGTCTCTGTGGCCGGCATCTTCAGAGGACAGCACTCTGTGCTCTGGTGCAGGTTGTTTGGAAGTTGAGTATTTACGGCTGTGAGATAAGCTTTTGTCCTATTCAGGAGATAGGTGATTATGGTGATCTCTGTGTTTTTGTGATCCATGTGTTTTGGGTGTATTGTTGTGATAAGGAGGAGAGATTATCGGTCACTGTGGTTGATGGGTCTGTATATGAATGTCAGGAGTATGGGAAACAAACAAGAAGAACTGGAAAATTTAATTCAGGAGGGTAAGTATGACTTGATAGGAATAACTGAAACTTGGTGGGATGCCTTCCATGACTGGAATCCAGCAATTGAGGGATATAAACTGATGAAAAAGAACAGAGAGAATAAAAAGGGAGGTGGAGTTGCAGTATATGTCAAAAATACGCATTCCTGAACAGAAATATGGGGGGAGGAGACTGGCTGTCCCATCGAGAGCATCTGGATCAATCTAGGCGTGGGGAAAAATAAAAGGAACTTGGTAGTTGGAGTCTACATCCGACCACCCAATCAAGGAGAGGAAGCGAATGAAACATTTGAAAAACAAATTGCAAGGTTTTCAAAGAGGCACAATGTAGCAGTGATGGGAGATTTCAGTTATCCAGATACATGTTGGGAGGCAAATTCTGCCAAGTATGGCCCTTCCAAGAAATTCCTGGCTTGTGTGGCTGATAATTTTCTCCTACAAAAAGTGGAGAAAGAAACTAAGGGATTTGCTATCCTTGACTTGATTCTGACCAACTGAGATGACTTGGTGGGGGAAATGGCAGTAAGGGAAACTCTAGGCAAGAATGACGATGTCCTTCTAGAATTCTTGATTTCAGAGGAAATGAAAGCAGAATGTAGCCGTACACTTCTGCTGGATTTTTAAAAAGCCAATTTTAATAATCTCAGAACAAGGATAAGTAAGGTTCCATGGCAGGAGATTCTAACAAGAAAAGGAGTCCAAGATGGGTGGGAGTTTCAAAAAAAAAAAAAAAGAAAGAAAGAAAGAAAGAAATTCTAAAGGCAGATCTACAAACAATTCCAACAAGAAAAAAAAGAGGAAGTGGCAAAAAAGGCCAGTGTGGCTTCACAAAAAAGCTCAGGGACGACATTTTAAAAAAAATGCATGTACTGGAAGAGGAAAGAAGGCCAAGCCACCAAGGATGAGTACAGACAAGTACCAAGGAAATGCAGGAGGGCAAAAGCTGAAGTTGAGCTGTGGTTAGCTAGGGACACTAAAAGCAATAAAAAAGTAATCTTCAGGTATGTGAGAAGCAAAAGAAAAAAGAAATAGTGGCACAGCTCTACAATGAAGATGGGAAAATAATAACAAAGGACAAAGAAAAGGAAAAAGTGCTCAATTTCTATTTTAGTTCCATCTTTTCCCATAAGACGGACTATGAACTTCCAAACACATTGGAAGTGCAAATAGGGGGGACAGGATTGCAGCTGGAGATTGACACACAAATAGTCAAGGAATACTTTACCACCTTGAACAAGTTCAAATCTCTAGGGCCGGATGAACTGTATCCGAGAATACTGAAGGAACTGGCTGAATAACTCTCAGAACTGATATCCATTCATGGGAAATAATGGGAAACGGGGGAGGTGCCAGAGGACTGGAGGAGGGCTAATGTTGTCGCTATCTTCAAAAAGGGCTAAAAAAGAGGAACCTGGGAAATACAGGCCAGTCAGCATGACATCAATCCCAGGCAAAATTCTGGAACAGATTGTAAAGCAGTCATTGTGCAAGCACCTAGAAAACAATGCAGTAACAAATAGAAACCAACATGGATTTGTCAAGAACAAATCCTACCAAACTAATTTGATCTTGTATTTTGATCAGGTAATATAGATTTCTCAGAAAGAAATCCTGCCAGACTAATATAATCTCATTTTTTGATCTGCTAACCTCCCTGATAGACAGAGGGAATGCTGTAGATGTACTATATCTTGACTTCAGCAAAGCTTTTGACAAAGTGCCCCATGATATCCTGATTAGCAAGCTAACTAGATATAGGCTGAATAGAGCAAGTGTCAGGTGGATACACAATTGGCTACAGAATCATACTCAGAGAGTGATGATTAATGGGTCCTTCTCTAACTGGGAGGAGGTAACAAGTGGGGTACCCCAAAGCTCAGTCCTGGTCCCTCTGCTCTTCAATATTTTTATTAATGACTTGGATGAGGGAGTGCAGGGAATGCTTGTCAAATTTGTCAATGATACCAAATTAGTCAGAATAGCTAATAACGTAGAAGACAGAAACAAAATTCAAAATGATCTTGACAGGATGGAGCACTGGGCTCAAAACAACAGAATGAAATTCAACAGGGATAAGTGCAAAATACTGCACCTCAGAAAAAGAAACCAATTGCACAGTTACAAGATGGGGGATACCTGGCTCAAGAAAACTACGAGTGAGAAGGATCTTGGAATTGTCGTAGATCACAAGCTAAATATGAGCCAACAGTGTGATGTGGCTACCAAAAAGTCAAATGCTATTTTAGTTTGCATTAATAGAACTATACTTTCCAAATCCCATGAGATGCTAGTCCCCCTCTATTCAGCACTGGTTAGGCCTCACCTTTGTATTGTGTCCTGTTATGGACACCACACTTCAAGAAGCATGCTACCTAGACACAGGGACGAATTTAAAAACGAATCAGGATATTCAGCGAATATCCCTGATTCGTCAGATATTCGTTGCTTCGTATTCTTGGAATCCAAAGACCCCAATGAATATGAAGCAATGAGTATAACTTATATTTGTTCCTTCATTCCCTAACTGCTTATGCCCCCACAGATCAGCTGTTCCTGATGGGCATAAGCAGAGAGGGTTTTTCCCTTCCAGAAGCTTGCTAAAGCCAGTCTGAAGGGAATCCCACTCCCAAGGTGAGGGAATGGCTTGGACTGGGCTTTCCCCCTCTTTCTATGCCTGGCAGGGGCATAGCAATTATATACTGTGGTGATGGTTTTGAATAAAAGTTTAGCAAAATTCAAACAGTAACGCTGATTATAATTTTTTTAATGCTTGCCACAACAGCTCTGCATCCAGAATCAACTAAGTGTGCATAGTGAATAAATGGCTACTTACAAAGCTATTCTCAGCCACATAAATGGTCAGTAGCTTATAACTTGAGTGGTATAATCCAGCATCTGCTTGGATTAATATACAAAGCCTGTCCCAGTAACACAGTAACTATATTTGTAAACTGAGCAGCTCTGGTGCCTTGTACTCAATTCAATCTCCCCTCTACATACTTACATAATTCTTAACAATGAAAGGCTATGTTTTCCACAGTCAGCCTCTACCTTTAAGCTACAAATGGAGAGGGTGTGAGGAAAAGAAGGGTTTTGGGTGTCTGTGGTTTAAGCAGTTATCGTCACCAGCTTCCAGATAATGAGATTGTTGGTTAGCTTTCTGTTAATATAAAAATGGAAATAACAGGCACAAACATGATTCAAGAAAGGGAGTAGAATTACTTAAAAGTCAGTGGGGCTAGCTACTCTAAGTCCCATGCCTGCCATTGAGCCTCTCAAGCTCGAAGAGCAGCCAGCCCCCAAGGTCTGCCAGAAACATCTCCAAACCTCTATCAGAGAGGTGTACTCCATCCAGTCAGAATTCTGCCAGGAAGTGCTTCCATACTTGCAGATCCTGCCTCATACATTCGGTCACTCTGGTTCTGTGAAAAGGGTGATGCAGGCCCTTCATGGCTTCACATAATTGATGCAGTGACCTGGGGCAATTACCTTACATGCAAAGTTCAAATGGCCTACAATTTCCTGGAGTTCTTTCAATGTAACTTTCCTAAAGAGGAGCTGAATTTGATCCTTAAGGGCTTTTAACTTGTCCACTGGTAACCTAGAAGCCTCTTGTTGAGTGTCCAATTCAATCCCCCAAAAAGTAAGCAAAGTAGCTGGCCTTTCAGTTTTTTCCTCAGATAACGGTACCCCTAATTCCTGAGCCAATGTCTGGAATGATTCCAGAATAAATCTACAGTATTGCCTTCACCACAAAAAGGTAGTCATCCAAATAATGGGCAGTGCTCCTGCAACCAACCCTGCACCTGAGCTTCCATTTCAAAAATGAACTGAACCACTCAAATGCAGTGCAGGAAATAGAACAGCCCACTGGTAAGGCCCTATCGACATAATAAGAGCTTTGGAAATAGAAGCCAAAAAGGTCAAAGTCCAATGGATGGACTGGAAGAATACGAAACACAGACTCAGTGTCGCATTTCACAAGCTCTGCCCCGATTCCACAACTGTGGACCATGAGCACCGCCTTGTCAAATGAGGTGTAGCACACACTGCAAAGCTCCTGTGGAATGGCATCATTTGCTGACTCCCCTTCTGGATAAGACAAATGATGAATGAGCCTATATTCTCCCTTGTTCTTCTTGGGCACCACACCCAAGGGCGATACCTGAAGGTTTTCTAATGGGGGATACTTGTAAGGTCCTAAGACCCTACCTTCCAACACTTCTTTTCTAATTTTGTCCTGAACTATATTTTCCATGCCATTTACAGACTTTAAAATTTTGGCAAAAACACGCTCACCTATAGCTGGTATTCTAAAACCTAACTGAAAACCTTCCAGTAAATACTGTACATCTGCATGCTGTGAATAGTCAAGTAATTCTCTCTCCAATACTTCAACTTTAAGTGGACTGGGGCCCTTTGTTAAAAGGACCCCCTCCCCCATTCACCTTCCTGCTACCTCCTGGATCCTTGTTGGTATTTCTTTGTGCCCTGGCCCTGAAACATGAGGTGCTGGGGTGCTGGCCCCCACAGACCGAGCACTCATGCCAGAAACGATATCCCTTACACAAGCATGTGCCCTTGGCATTGTAATCCCAACAGAGCAGGCAGGGTTGAACCACCTGCCCCATGCCAGCATGGGTGTTCAAGTTCAGACTAGGTTTGCAGATAAGAGGACCACTGTCAAACCTCTCACCTAGGTTTGCCCTGGCTGGCATCATAAATTGCAACCAGAGGCCCGGCAGTGGCTTGTCCCACCACAAATTTGGATGAATCACACTCTGCATATGGAAAAATTAATCATAAAGCAACCAAGCCTGTCCCGCAAAGTCAACATAAGCCATGTAGATTAAATCTAAATACTGGAACAGGGCTTGGGCCCTCCAAGGCTGGGCTCCCACAATTACTCCTGCGTAAATAGAAAAACCTGGCAACCAGTTCACCCAGGTCCTGTCTGGCCTACACTTCCTCCATTTTTCTTTCTCCTGCTCATCCTCCTTATCTATGTCCTTCTTATCGACTTCTCTATTAAGGAGCTCAAATAGGTCCATATAGTTGCCTTCTCAGGTTTTTTTTCCTTTATTGCTGAGGTAAGATGATCTCCCAATGGCATGGCATGGTTCCCAAAAGACAAAGCCTTCAGGGGAATGGTGTTATAGCCTGTGTCCAGGACTGACAGATATGGCGAGACACCTACACCTAAAACCACTGAGAAGGAATCCTGTGCGTACGAAGAAGCCCAATCACCTAATGGTGTGCTTGCACTTGGCCACTGTGTACCTGCGACCCCAGGACCCAGTATGCCATGTGGTGTGTGTACTCGGATACCAAACTGACCGGTGCCTGGCCAAGGCCAAGCAGAGAATGTATTGAATGTGTTAGGTGCAGCCTCAAACTCACATGCTATATCTGATGTAGTTGGTTTGAGATCCTCCACACAAATGGCCTTCTCATCCTCATCCTGCCAGCTCCACCTCCAAGCAGCTGACCATTGGCTTTTGGATGGGCCACATCCTTGCTCCTCCTCCTCGTTCTGGTGCTGATGTGTAACTGGTGAAGCATCAGCCCCTTTCCTGGATGGCTGTGAAGCCACACAACCATCTTCTAAAGCTGAAAAGTGAGACAACAAATCTTCTGCAATAGCCTTAAGCTTAGCCTTCCTGTGACTTTTGGTATCCCTGGTTGAACAGCAACCAGGTTCACTGATTGGCATGGCATCTCTACCTGCTTTCTCAGCCTCTGATGCTGCAGTTTTTTCCTAGAGTTGTTGCCATATAGGCCACGCATCCTCATCCGAAGATGATTGAGGAGGAGAAAGTTGGGGGGCTACATGTTTCTTTGCAGGCTGTTTGCCCTTCTTGTTACCTTGTCCCTTCCTAGAAGTCATTGCAGCACCTCCAAACCAAGCTTCAATTAGGTCACTAATCACTAGTCACTACAACCTTACAGCTACCATTGATTATGTATTTCTTCTGTCTCTTATCAATTATTTCTATATCTATTTTTAACAACTAGATGTTTAACTTTAACTACTTGTAGGCTTACATGCAATTAATACCAACAATATCAAAATAGTGCCAAAAACGCCTAAGCTGCTCAGAAACCTTCCCCCAGGTAGAGCCAACCTTATAGAGCACTAGCTATCTGCTCCACAAATTTATTTTAAATTATTCTGGCTATTAATCAATTAGTTAGACTTTAATAAATTAGGTATCCTATAAATTAATTATATTTTAATTATTTAATTAAAGTAATTAAATTGGATATTATTTAATTTTATTGTAATATAATAAACTATTTCCCTATTATTATAATTAATTGTGTTAAATTACTGTATGATTCCTATCTATTTAAAACTTTTGCCTTTGCAGGGTAATGTGAAATGAATACACTCAAACAATCAAAGTGCACTCTAACTGCTTAAGGAAACAATTTATATGTTGCACCCTAAATGAAAGAATTAATTTAAAAACCCCAACTGTCAGAATTAATCATTGGTCTCAATTACTCATCCTCCTGAGAAGGGAAAGTGGGGGGGAGGGAAACTGTGTGTATGCTAGCTCTTTAGGCTTAACTCAAGCCCGCTACGCCCTGCTGATTCCAAAACAAGCCTCATTTATCTTCGTCTTCTATTATTATTATTATTATTATTATTATTATTATTATTATTATTATTATTATTATTATTATTATTATTATTATTATTATTATTATTATTATTATCATCATCATCATCATCATCATCATCATCATCATCATCATCATCATCATCATCATCATCATCATTACTACTACTACTACTACTACAACTACTACTACTACTACATAATTGCTCCAACAGTAGTATGGGCGTGCAGGCGCGCCACCCGGCCCTAATGACCACTCAGCCCCTTCCCCTCTTATTAACTGTTGTTGTTTGCTTAATAAATAATCCAAAATCAATTTATTAGTGTATTGACATGCTGTTGACTGCAAATGTGGGCTAAGCACAAGTAAACCATGGGGGGGGGAACAATGCAAACCCCCTGTCCAAGCATGGCCGCCAAACCAGAGTGACGCAGCAAGAATCAAACCAGCCACAGTACTCCATCTTCCCTCATTGTCCAAAAGGAAGAGGCCCAAGGTAGGCAGGAAGCTTCTTTAAATATTCTGCTTCTTTCCCCTCCCCTCTCTGATCACTCTAGCAAGACTGCAACGTCTTGCATTATCCCAGGAAGGGGATAATAGTGGCCCGCGCTGCTGAAGAGCCTCACCAGTGGAACGTACATTGCCTGCTGGGGGCAAACTCTACTACATTGTCAAATGTCTCAGTGCCCACTGGGGGCAAACTAAATGTGATGCTGCTGAAGACAAACTCTACCTCAGTGCCTCATGCCTCTGTGTGCCTGCCAGAGACAAACCAAGCTACCTCAGTGCCAAAGATCTCTTATTCCACTGGGGCCAAATCAAACCCCCTCAATGCCATCTTTCCTGGGGGAACCCAATTTGTGGGTGAATAATTCAGATGTACAATATCCAATCTTCACTAATCTTGGCAGGCATGTTGGGGAATTACATAGAAAGCTTCTGTGTGATTCAGGATTCTCTAAGTACCTGGGGGAAACTTTCCTGGGGGTGCTCTCCTTGTAACTATATAACCCAGGGGTCTATTATCCAATGTTCACCAACCATGCTGGACTTGTAGAAAACCATCTGGGGAAGCTTCCCTGCAAATTTGGTGTCTCTAGGTGCTTGTGGGGCAGTTGTATAGCATTTTAAAATATATACAAATTGACAAATTGATTAGTCAGTTCGTTGGAGAATATTCATAAATTTGTATTTGTTGAATCATTAACCTTGATGAATCATGAATCAGAAGAATCACCGTTGTTGTTTTTTTAATTCACCCCCATCTCTAATGCTAACAAATTGGAACAAGTTTGGAGGAGGGCAACAAGGATGATCACGGGGCTGGAAACCAAGTCTTATGAGAAAAGGTTGAAAGAATTGGGCATTTTTAGCCTTGAGAAAAGAAGACTGGGGGGTGATATGATAGCACTATTCAAATATTTGAAAGGCTGTCATACAGAGGAGGGACAAGATCTCTTCTTGATCATGCCAGAGTGCAGGACACACAACAATGGGCTCAAGTTAAAGGAACCCAGATTTCAGTTGACTATCAGAAAAAAAGCTTCTTAACACTTAGAGCAGCAAGACAGTGGAACCAGTTACCTCAAGAGTTGGTGAGTGCTCCAACACTGAAGGCATTCAAGAAAAACTTAGATAATCACCTGGAAGATATGCTTTGATTGTATTTCTGCATTGAGCAGGGGGTTGGACTTGATAGCCTTGTAGGCCCCTTCAACTTCACTTTTCTGTGATTCAGTAAACTCCCTATTCTGTTGGCCATTCCAGGCAGGGGATGGGAGGACGAGTCTCCCCACATGGCCTCTGCTTGGCCAGCCAAGCAGGGAGATGGCAGAGCTACTGCCGTAGTTGATGGGAAGAGTGGGACCTTCATGGTGCTTGGACGCATGAGTGGACAGTCCAGTCCTGAGGGCCAGACCCGCATTAGATGCAACTGGGACAGGGATATTCATATTAATTTACAAATACAAATATCACCATCCCTAGATATGACACCTTGCAGCAAACAGTAAAATATGAAAGACAAATTGACCTTTAGATATGCAACAGACTATGGAATTATAGTTACACTGAAATAGGAACAGAAAAAAAATATTTACTGGATTTTTATTTCCTTACAGAAATATTCATTTCACAGCTGCTGAGTTTCCTAAATGAGTAGAAGGCATCTTCCTCAAAAATTCATGTGTGCAAGGCTTGCAATTCGTTTTGAATGACAAATGCACACAAAATCATAGGTATATTTAAAAATGTGCACACAACTAAACAATTACAATTTTCAAGAATGTGCATAGACATACTTGGTCAATAAAAATGAATATGAACACATAAAACTGTGTACAAAAAATGCATACCTTTGGCACATAAAGTACATTAAAAAATTCCTTGCAGAGAATAAAAAACTCTTGCAACCAGCCACAAAAATGCACAGCATGAGAAATGCAGAGGGAAACTGAGCAACTGATAGAGACTGACTTATTTCCCACCACTAATCTGCAGGCCCTACTCTTATCCTTGTCGTTGCCTTGTGCTTTCACATGGCCTAACATTATTGCATGAAGTATAGGTGAAAAATGCCTGTCATATTAAGTATCAAATAGCTCTTGGCTACAAAATGAAAGATCAATATTTACCATGCTCTCACTTTTGCAGGATATTTTCTGCACAGATTGTAAGGTAACTACTTTATTCTTTGGCACTTAAGGTATGTTAGCTCCTGGCAGTTTCTTTTTAACTATATCCTCAATGTAAACCTATTTTTATCCTCCTTTACGTGTGTCTTACATGCCAGAATTCAACTGACCCAAGGCACATGTCTGGCTTTCTCTCTTCATATATCACACATCCATCCCAGTAGGAAGTGGTGAATGAACATAAGGATTAGGGTAGGACCACTAGTAAACACTACCAGCATATTTGTTAATCAACAGGAAATTACTGGTATGATATATAGCAGACATGAGGCACGAGCTCACTGGATTTTGAACTGTAACAGGTTAAGAAAGCAGGGCAAGAGTAATATGAAAAGGACATTGATTTGCAGACCATGATCTAACAGAGGCCGACCTAATTGCAGCAAAAAGGATCCATGCACAGTGAATCCTAGGAATGTAGCCTGAAGCCTCAAGTCCTGGAGAAAAGCCAGCCATAAAGGTTTCCTCCTTAAGTTGGAGCCATTCACTTGAACACAGGGACTATTTAATGGATGCTAATTTTTGCTTAGCAGCTATGTCGCAAAAGCCCCAAAATAAATGTGACTTGCTATTTAAACTCCACAAATGTAGTTCACATTTGTTTAAACCTTCAGCTCCCAGGCATGTGAGGCAGGAATGGTTGGGAAGTGGATTAATTGCCCTTGGAGGCTCTTATGTATAATGCGTCTGTTGATACATGCAAATAATGGACATGACAGTATATTTAGGTATATAAAATCTATATTAACATTTTTAACTGATAAAGAGGTCATTTTTTAAATATGAAAGATGGTGGGGAGAAATTAAAAAGGATCCAAATTCATGAATAAAGCGGGACTCGACTTACTGCCTCCTCTTTGTTGGTGGGGTGGTAGACCGGGCAGCATCTGGGCTCCCAAAAATGGCGCCAAAGCCATGGATGGCTGGGTGTGGGGGCTGATGAGAGGATGCAGTGATATGGTGGCCTCTCATTGGCCACCTGCAAAAATTCAAAGAGGCCTTGGCCCTTGGACTGGAGTGACGCGGTTTTCGCTCTGGGAGCACAGCAGCTTCCTAGTCATTCTGTGGCTTGGTGGCTTCCCTAGAGGGAATTTCCTTCTTTTGCCAATTCCAGGGTTTCCCAGGCTCCTATCATTCCTTCCCAATTAGGTGGGTCCTTGGTGCCTGGGAGCAGGAAACACCTAGAATCCCAAGTGCACATAAGCCCATCACACTGTCCACCTTGACCACACTGCTTGTGCAGCTGCAGAACACATGCTGGTCCATGTACAAAGCCCAGCTATCTGAGGTGGCCTACTTGTTGGCCATCTTCAGGGCATTTCAGGTAGGGGAATTGATGGCAGGATCCAAGAAGGAGCAGGTGTGCCACTCCCTGCATAGCCAAGATGTCTCTTGGGAAGGGGAAGAGTTGGTTCTGTACCTGTGGTCATATAAAACAGGGAGCTGGGGTGTCATCATCTGCCTAAGACCACAAGGGGAGAGAAGACCCTGCCAAGTCCAAACCACTAGGGGTTTCCTTATTCAGCGCACATTGGGGGAGGAGCACTTCTTGGTATGTGAGGACCAACACCACTCGCCTGCTACCCATTTTGGGGAGTGTTGAGAACTACACTAGTCTGGGTGGGCTTCTCACTCAGCAGCTTTGCCTCTCATTCATTCAGGTTTCGGGCAGCAACTCAGGAAGCCACTTGCAGCATGCGCCCAGACAGAATCAGAGAAATTAGGAGGTGATGCTCAGCTGCCTACAAAACATACATTCACACCAACCTTGCTCTGTACTGACTGTTTCTGTTCCTCAGCTCTTACCTCATGTGGCTGGGGAGAAATCTGAATAATTGGGTACAACACTGTGCACTAGCCATCAAAATATGCAGCAGCAAGCCATTGGGGGCCCAACCTTGGTCTGGGTGATCAAGCAAATCTAAATTGGATGGGACTATGTGGAATGTGCTGTAACCAGCTTCTGTCCTATATATGGCATCATCTCTAGGCTGCTGGACCACCACATGTGATCCTGGTATAGCTGGGAGAGAAATGACCTCCTTGCCATAAAGGGACTGGACCTCACATTCTCCATCAGGGTTGATTTGGAATTTATACACCACACTCACCCCACAATTGGCATTTTGTGGTGTGATTTCCTGGAGAGGTGAGTGTGGTTGGGTGCTTGGGACCCAAGCAAAGTGGACATAGCAAGGCAGAAGGTGACCCAAGCGGTGGGCTATATGGCCACTAACTGGGGTGGCAGCTGAAACAGGCCAGTATCTCCTACAAGCCAGAGCACCTTTTCTGTAGTAATGGGTCTAACTATTGGACAGTGGTCACAACATTTGGTTAGCCAGCATCAAGGAAGGCATAGCCATTTGGCTGCAGCTGCAGTTGTCTGACGGGAGCTGAGTAGGGCCCAGCTCTCATGGCAGTTTGAGGCAATGGGATGGATCTCAGCGGGGTTCATGAACTCCAGGCAGGTCCCAGGAAGTTAAGGGATCCTTTTAAAGGAACAAAGGATGGGGAGGGCTTTGGCCTAGCTTGGGGGCCAAATGCCTGCTGCTGTCCCCGGGTGGCACGGAGTCACAGATTGGTATACACCTATGTGCATTCAGCATTCTGTCACCACAGTGCCAAATATAGGGCAACTAGTACCTCATGAGATGTGGAGACTAAACCTCTGTTAATACAGCCTAAAATAGCATTTGTCTTTTTAGTAGCCACATCACACTGTTGTCTCATATTCAGCTTATGATCTATAATGACTCCTTCTTGCTTGTAGTATTGCTGAGCCAGGTATCCCCCATCTTATAACTATATGTTTGTTTTGTTTTTCCAAGGTGCAGTACTTTGCACTTATCCCTGTTGAATTTCATTCTCTTGTTTTCAGCCCGGTGCTCAAACTTATCCAGATCATTTTGAATTTTGTTTCTGTCTTCCAGGGTGTTGGTTATTCCACCCAGTTTTGGGTAATCTGAGAATTTGATTTGCATTCCCTGTATCTCCCAATCCAAGTCGTTAATAAAAATGTTGAAGAGTACAGGGCCGAGGACCGAGCCCTGGGGTACCCCACTTGTTACCTCCTCCCAGTTTGAGAAGAAGCCACTGCATACAATTCTGTAGCCAACTATGTATCCACCTGACAGTTGTTCTATCCAGCCCGTACCTAGTTAACTTGCTAATAAGAATATCATAAGACACTTTGTCAAAAGCTTTGCAGAAGTCAAGATATACTATGTCTACAGAATTGCCTCTATCTATCAAGGAGTCTACCAGATCAAAAAATGAGATCAGATTAGTCTGGCAGGATTTCTTTCTGAGAAATCTGTGTTGCCTTCTAATTATTACTGCTTTGTTTTCTACATGTTTGCATACTGATCGCTTTATAATCTGTTCCAGAATTTTTGTTGAGATTAATGTCAGGCTGACTGGTCTGTAGTTCCCAGGTTCCTCCCTTTTGCCCTTTTTGTAGATAGGAACAACATTAGCCCTCCTCCAGTCATCTGAGACCTCATCCATTTCCCATGATTTCAAGGAAAAAAATGGACAGCAGTTCTGAGAGTTCTTCAGCCAGTTCCTTCAATACGCATGGATGCAGTTCAACCGGCTCTGGAGATTTGAACTTGTTTGTGGTAATAAGGTATTCCTTGACTATTTGTTTATCACCCTCCAGGTGCAATCTTGTCTCTTCCACCTGAACTTCACATTTATCTGGAGGATCATTGTTACATACAGCTATGACATCACCTGCCTGTCACTGCTGAAGCTGTGTGTCATCTATCAATGGCGTGACGGAGGGTGGGACATAAGGGGTGGAGCTGTTGTTTATAAGGGGACTGAATGGTGTGAGAGATTCAGATAGGGCCAGATAGGGCTTTGAGATAGGGTTGAGATAGGGAGTTAGGGACGGCTGGGGCTTGGAGATACTGAGAGATAAGAACTGTGCTACATAGTGAGGGTCTGTGAGTGTGTGCGTGTGATTGTTATATTATTATAGTGATTGCTTTATTATTTATGTTCAAGTGATTTACCATTCCTTTGGTTTGTACACAATAAACATAAGTTTTTATTTTGAAATCATACTTTGGCCTGAAGCTTCATTTGAGGGAATGGTTGGTGGCAGTGGAAACAAAGAGTAATTGAGTGTGCCGTAACGGCCCCTTTGTGAGGTATAAGGAGGCTGTTACAGTCATAGTCTATCCTTTGGGGAAAGACTGAGTTAAAATAAGGATTGAGCACTTCAGCCTTTTCTTTGTCTTCTGCTACTAAATCTACATTGAGTAGCTGAGCTGCTGTTTCTTTTCATTGTCTTCTGCTATGAATGTACCTGAAGAATTTTGTTGTTGCTGCTTTTAGTGTTTTTAGTGCCTCAGATCATTCTCAACTTTTGCCTTCCTGATGCCATCCCTGCAATTCCTTGCTATTTGTCTGTAGTCTTTCTCTATGGCCTGGACTTCCTTCCACTTTTTGGTTTGTTTCCTTTTTGGTTTTGCTTTGTTTTCCTTTTTTTGTATCCTTTTTTGTTTGTTTGTTTTCAGGACCTGTCTGAATTTTCTGTGAAGCCATACTGGCCTTGTTTGCTGCTTCTCACCTTTTTTTCTTGTTGGAATTGATTTTAGTTCTGCCTTTAGAATTTCCTTTTTTGAGAAGCTTCCAACCTTCTTGGACTCCTTTTCCTGTTAGGATCAACTGCCATGGGACCTTCCTTATCCTTGTTCTGGGTTTATTTATTTATATGCCTACCACTATTCCCAGGTGGCATGGAGTGATGGAGTGGCATACACTCACGTGGACTCTGCAGGCGGGTTACCCTCAGTGGATTGTGAAGGGCAGCATCAAGAGGTAAGTGGGCCTTTTCATCCACTGGATTCATCCCAATGCTGAGCTAGCAACTTGCTAGTGAAACCAGTTAAGTCGTGTCCTTTCCTTCCAGAACTGTGTCTTGTGATCATTATGGTAACAGGTGAAGTTGCCCAGGCCTGCTCAGACCTGGGCCAACAATACAGGTTGTAAATCATTTGTGACCATCTGCTTAAGAAACAGGTCACTTTTTGTACAATTCAGTGGATTAAACAAAGGTGAAATAAGCACCATTAGGTTAAAGAATGGGGAACAGTTTACAGAATTTCACTTCACGACTTACAAATGGGAGTGCTGATTGAGACAGTATTATAGTAAGCTATAGCAATCAGTACCATAAGATGCAAAGATGGCTATGTGCCTAAATAATATTTTTATTTCTCCCCACCTTTCTTTATAAAAGTACCCAAAGCAGATTACATCATTAAAAAAAGATAGCTGAGAACCATCAGTTATTCACATATTAGGATTTTCAGTGTGTCATGGTGGATAGAGTGATGAACTAGGTCTCTGGAGAACAGGGTCTGAATTCCCATTCAGCCATGGAAACTAACAGGGGAAGTGGAACTGGTAAAACCAGTCCTTAAATATCTCACCTTGAAAGCCCTATTGACTATAAGTCAAAACCAACTTGACAGCAAAAAACACATTCACATATTAAAGCAGAATGAAATAAACATTGTATTTAAAATGCTAATGTAAAGGATCATTAAAACAGATTAAATGCAACAAAATGCTAACTATCCCAATTTTAAAACCACTGTTAGATAGCCAGTCACTAAGGGAAAGCCTGCCTGAAGAGAAAAGGAGTTCCACAGTCTGTGGGAAAGCCCTCTCCCATGTTTCCACCAAATCTATCTGTGAGGATTCTGGAACTGAAAGAGTACCTGCAGCTGGTGATTTTAATACCCAGACAGACTCATAAAGGAAGAAAGTATTTAAGATAGCTTGGCCCCAATCTGTTTAGGGCTTTATAGGTTAAAACCAGCACTTTGAATTGTGCCTATAAAGCGGTGCCTTGCTAGACAGTTACCCCGCATGACAGTTTTTTCGCTAGACATTGACTTTTTGCAATCGCTATACAGTGATTTCTATGGGGGAATTTCGCTGGAGAATGTTTGGTCCCTGCTTCGCAAACCAATTTTCGCTAGATAACGATTTTGACAGCTCCCTCCGTGCTTCCAAAACGGGTGTTTTTAGGACCTAAGCTTCGCAAGACAGCGATTTAAACAACTGATCGGTGGCTCGCAAAGCGGCTTTCGCTAGACAACGACGATTCTTCCCCATTGGAATATATTAAACAGGTTTCAATGCGTTCCAATAGGGAAATGCTTTTTGCTAGACAATGATTTCGCTAAACAGCGATTTCAGTGGAACCGATTATCATCGTCTAGTGAGGCACCACTGTAAATGGAAGGGCAGTTAATAGAGCTGTTGTAATGGGGGGGGGGTTATGTCATCCCTATAACCAGCCCCTGTTAACAATCTGGCTGCAAAGTTTTAGCCTTCTGAAGTTTCTGAATACTTTCCAAAGGCAGCTCTACATAGAGCACGTTACCAGAATTTAGCCATGATTCAACTAAAGCATGTATCACTGTGGCCCGATCAGATACCTCCAGGAATGCATGCAGCTGGTAGCTGGCATACTGGTCCTAAATGTGGAAAGCCACTCCTGGCTGCCACTGAAACCTGGGCATCCAGGCTCAGAGGTGAATCCAGGAACACCCCCAGCTGTGTGTTTCAGAGGGAGTGTAATCCCATCCAACACAGGTTGTATCCCTATTCCCAGATCTGCCTCTTGACTAACCAGGAGCACCTCTGTCTTGCCTGGATTAAGTTTCAGTTCATTCCCACCCCCATCCAGTCCATTGCTGACAGCAGACATTGATCTAGAGCTTCCTCATATTTAAATAGAAAAGAGAGACAGAGTTGGGTGTCATACACATACTCTTGACATTGAACCCCCAGACTCCAGACAACATTTCCCAGTGGTTTCATGGAGATGTTAAATAGCATAGGAGATAAAACAAAACCCTGTGTGACCCCACAGGCCAATGGCCAGGGTGTTGAATAGGAATCCCCCAGCACCACCTTCTGAGTTCTTCCCTCCAGGAAGATCCAGAGCCATCATAAAATAGTGCCTCCAGGCCTCATCCCAATGAGACAGCCGAGATAGATGGCATGGTTGATGGTATCGAAAGCTGCTGAGAGATCTAGCAGAACCAACAGAGACACACACATTCTGTCCAGTTCTGGGTGTGGTTCATCCACCAAGATGATCCCATAACCAGGCCTGAAGCCACACTGAAATGGATCTAGATAATCCATCTCTTCCAGGAAGCCCTGAAGCTGAGAAGCCACAACCTGCTTTAGCAACTTGCTCAAGAATGGAACATTAGAAACTGGCTAGTAATTATCCAATACTGTGGGATTCTAGGAGGGCATTTTCAACAATGGTCTTGCTACTGCAAGGAAGCATTCATCCCTCTTCCTACCCACTCAGCCAGTCACTCTCTGGCAGCTTTTATAAGCCAGGAAGGGAAAGGTTCCAGCAGATATGTAGTAGCCTTTACCTCTCCAAGGGTCCTGTCCACATACTCAGACTGCAAGAACTGCAAATTTTCCATTAACATAGGACAAGCAGGGGCCATGTTTACATTCAAAGGAATCACTGCATTCGAGTCAGAGCAGATCAAAGCCCTGCAAAGTGATATGCAAATTCTACACAGCAGGCTAGAGTGTGATTTGCATTCTCTTTCTGCAAGCCAGGATGCAATCGGCCCTTGGCCATTTAACAGAGCTCTGCTGGAGAACTCTTTGCACATGCATTGATGGCAGATAAGACTGACTTGTTCGTCACCACCACTGTTATGGAATAGGCTTTCTGATGGCTCCCAGCCCATGTTCTGTCAGATTCACTATTAGTCTTCTGCCATTGTCACTTTTGTCTCTGCTCCACTTGTTGCATCACCACCAGCTCCCTGATAAACTGGGGAGCAGTTTGATTCTATTTTATGCAAGAGAAAACATAGTATCACCTTATAGGGTGACACATCTGCTTGTGGCAATTTTCAGTAATTAGAGACTTCCTGTCTTGTGACTTCCATAACTACCACATGATGAAAGGGATTACAAAAGAGCTGTGGGAGCCATGGGACAGAAATGGAAGTGTTTAATTTCCAGCACTCCCTGCTGATATCATCAGCCTTCCATAGGCATTGGTACACCAGCAGGATTTCATGCCTAAAATCCTTTCACAAACAAAACATTAAAAAAACCACAAATTACTGTGGACTGAACATGTGGCCTTTTGCATGTTACGCACAGATTGTATGACTGAAGGCTCATAGTCTGACTGGGGATGGGGATGGGGGAGTGCCTGATCTCAAAATTTTGGTATTTGAACTAAAGACTATAACTGAAGGCTATGGCTTTTCCTCAGTGGAATTTGGAAACTACAGATAGCTGTCTGATGTTTATGTGTACATGATCATAGAACTGAAGAACTGCTAGGGACCCTATGGATTACTGAGTCCAGTTCCTGTCAAGGAGGCACAGTGGGGAATTGAATTTCCAAAACGTAGTATATCTTGACTTCACCAAAGCTTTTGAGAAAGTGCCCCATGATATCCTGATTAGCAAGCTAACTAGGTGTGGGCTGGATAGATCAAGTGTCAGGTGGATACACAATTAGCTACAGAATTGCACTCAGAGGGTAATGATTAACTGGTAACAAGTAACAAGTGGGGTACCCCAAGGCTGAGTCCTGGGTCTGGTGCTCTTCAATATTTATATTAATGATTTGGATGAGGGAGTGCTGGGAATGCTTGTTAAATCTGCAGATGATACCAAATTAGTCAGAATAGCTAATATCCTAGAAGACAGAAACAAAATTCAAAATGATCTTAATACAATGGAGCACTGGGACGAAGGCTACAGAATGGAATTCAACAGGGATAAGTGCAAAGTCCAGCACCTTAGAAAAAGAAACTCTGTAAATTAAGTCTTCCTCTGATCCTACTGCCTTCCATCATTCTCAAATTATTGTCTTTTCCAACAAGTCTTCTCCCAAGTGTTTGATTCGGCTTTTGACCAAGTAGAATAGGAGCAGCTATTTCACACTTCTTTCAGTGTCTCAGAAAGTATGCACACTGAGTGTCTTGTAAAAAAAAAACAAAATTATCTGAGGTAATTAGACAAATTAAAAGCAGATGACACATCAGTTGGCCTCTCTCATTGAAACTGACATTTTGTGTGCTTTCTTCAGATCCCTAGATAGGAACTCCAAATAAGCCGCAGAAAAATGAAGAGGAAATCCCTTTGAGTTACTGGCAACTGCATATGATGATTAAGTCCGGTCTTCCACAGAGGGTATAATATTCTGAACATATAGTAGTAGCCCATTTAACACAAGGCTAAATGGAGAGACTACCAGAGTGAGGAGGCTCCATAAACATCTATTTAGTACAGTGACACAAGAGAGGTCATATATTGTAGTTATCCTTATCCCAGCCACCTCAGAGTCTAGAAATTGTATCTCCCACCTTCTCTCTCGTCAGACTATTATATAAAGGGAAGACATTTTTTCCTCAACATCTTCTCAGCAAGTCTCTTTAATTTTGCAGGTTTCCGCTGTCCATTTTTTTCTGGAGAAATTGTAGCAACCTGTATGATAACTGAGCTTACTGAAGCTGAGGACACAATCTATTAGGAATATTACAAGGCCAGATGACATTTGACATAAAATACATTTTTTTCAAAATACAAATTGCACTATCCCAATAGACTGGTTTACTAGTAATTAGTGGGACCAGAGTACATATGGAAGAGTGATTTAAGCATTTCTTCCCCTGCTTCATGAAGAGACTCCATTTTATCAACCTGGTGTTTAAACAGGGAGGAAATCTTCCATTTGTGCTGATTTTAAGATTTTACAGGAATATGATGAACGAGCTCAGACCCATTCCTGCGAAAGTTCTAGTTCTCAATGAGGTAATTATCCCTGTGCATGTACCAGTCCAAACCTGTCTCTGAACTGAACTATGTACTGTATTTTAATGAACTGGACCGGACTTGCTTTAGAAAAATAAGGCCCTTCCAAACTGAAAAATAGCATATCAAAGCCTCATTAAAACAAAGAAAACAGTTCTGTTCTAGCTTTGTTCTTTCATGTGCTAGGTTTCTATATACAGATTTGCAATTTGTTTGTTTTTGCATAATGGCCAGCATTCAGTGATATGAGTCCTTCACCCTACTTCTTTTTCTTTAAATTTAGGGCCCATAAGTGAAAAGGAAGAATAGGATTGGTAACAGACGAAGATAGCCAATGGTCTGGAAATGAAGCCCTGTGAAGAATGGCTGAGGATGCTGGCTATATTTAGGCTGGAGTAGAGAAGCTTGAGAGGTGATATGATAGTCATCTTCAAATATTCAGCTGTTCAGCAGTGGAACAGATTGTCTCAGAAGGCAGCGGATTCTCCTTTGTTGGAGAATCTGTCAGAGATGTTTTAGTTTGGATTTTCAGCATCAGCAGGCAGTTGCACTAGATTACTCTTAGAGCCCTCTCCAAATCTATAGTTCTGTGATTCCAAGGTCTTTAATATTCCTAGTACCTCTTGACCTCACTCCCAAATGTGGCATCGTTCTGGAATGCTACATCAGAGCCCAATGGCATTCCAAAGGAACGAAGGTGTCAGAAGGTGCCGCTGCCTGACACTTTTTCACACTGTGGAGGGAGGGAGTACCAGCTAGCTGAAGCATATTGCTCTTTTCAGCTCTGCTGCCTGCTGCCACATGTCCTTGCCACTCTTTCACTGCACTTTCTCCCATTCCTAGCTGTTGCTAAGCTAATATGAGGTTCACTGTTTTGGTACCTAGGATGGTATGGGAAGAGGCTCAAAGACTATTTTGCACAATGGGCTCTCAAACCTGATGCCGGTCCTGACCTATATTATGAAATAGCACAACCTAGACACACTTTTACATATTCATTCTGCTTTCCTGGAGGATTTCTTTCAGAAGAGAGTGAGGGTTATTGTCTCAGCTCCCACCACATAAAGTGATCTGCTGGTATAATAAGCACCACTTTCCCCATGTTTTATTTGTACATTTTCAGGTGAGGTGGAGAACTGAGAAGCCAGACATGAGTCTTGAAAGGGCATGATTTGGGTCATGTGGTCCACAAATGCCTGTGCTTGGTCCTACATATCAGCTTCCTTAGGAATCCATGGGAGTAAAAGCACTGGAGTATTCTTTATGTGCATGCCCCATTTATGAGAAGCTTGAGGTGGGATACAACTAGGTGGAGGCTGTCCATGCAATTGCTTCAATTTGTGCAATTCTTTTTCAGGGCTATTTCATTCACCCAGATCATAGTAACTGCCTACACAACCCTCATGCGGATACACTGTTTACCATTGATGTCCTCTTCATTTGAATACTGTCTACTTTGGAGCTCAGCATACTTACTTAGGCCCATATTTGATATGGTAGATCTCTTAAACTAGTTTACCCCCATTACCTATAACCAGGACCCTAAGATTATGTGTACTGTTCACATTATAAACCACTTTGTCATATCTATTGTGCTGTGAAGCGAAACTGTGAATCCCCCTTGAAAGCTACAATGCCGAAAACATAATATTTTCACTGTAGATAATATAAATAACCTAATCGCCAGTTTTGAAAAGAAATAATTCATTGTTCTGGTAGTTATACAACAGACAAAACTTTTGGAAGTGAATTTCCATAAATTAAGACATCTCAATTGCCATAATCTGTTGTGTTCCAATTTGCATGACATAGCATGCAACAGATAATATCTATGGAGAGGTAATTCACATCTAAAAATTAAGCTATTCATGTAACTCTACAATAGGAGTTCAATCTCTTTGTAGCGCAGGTTTCAGTGAAAAAAAATTGGTAATATCCAATGAACAATAGATATAACCAAAGATACAATTTAGAATTTATGCACATTTGGCATTTTGTTGTACTGCTTAAAGGACTTAAGCAGGTTAGTTTGCTGGAGATACAAACTGATGGTGCAACTTCATTTTTGAAGCAAAGAATTATTATATAATTATTATATAAAAACAGAAAAGTGAGTTTATCTATGGGCTACTATAGGTACAGATTTTTTTTGCCAATTTATTGATGTTTAAAGGATATAATGTAAACTTTCAAGAAAAATTCTGCTCATTAACAAAGTGCTGGTTATGTTTCTGGGTGTGTGCCCAACTGTATCATCAGGTGCACATTCAGGAATGCAATCAGCACCTTGTTAAGGAATGGCAATTTATCACCATGATTTATGTGACCATAAATTGGCAATAGGATTCTGGCCATGATTATTCAACACCTGAATAAACACACTGCACCTGGTGGTTGTGGGATTCCCAGTGTGGTGTAGCAGACAGAGTGACAGGCTAGGACTCTAGAGAACAGGGTTTCAATCCGCACTTGTCCATGGAAACTCACTGGAGAAATGGAACTAGTAAACTCACTCCTTAAATATCTTACTTACTTTGAAAACCCTATTAGTGTCGCTGTAAGTTGGTTCTGACTTGATGTTACAGAGCACACATGCATGCATGAGTACACACATGCACACACAGAGGTGGTTGTATTTTTGGAAGTTCTTTTATTTTTAATTTTGTGGTGGGTTGTTTGCACATGTGGGTCATGATTATATGCCGTCATGGAATTATGGCAATAACATCTGTGAAGCAATCTATGAGATGAAAGACGGCAGCTATTGCAATCAAAGGCAAACATACTATTTTTTTCTTTCTGGTTCAACTGTAGATTATATGCAAGAACTTCAGTCCATTTCCTGCACCTGAGGCTGGTGCCTTTTTGCATCAGTGTAACCTGTGATGTGATCACGGCATTTTGTCATTATCGGAAACAGCCTCTAAGATAATTTTTCAAAATAGTCTGATTTTATTTTTACCTTAAAGAGGACAAATGATAAGAAGAGATCCTATCCTATTTTAGGATACATTAGAAAGCATTCAAGAGAAAATTGGACATTCATCTGTCAGATCTGCTTTGATTTTGATTCCTGCATTGAGTAGGGGGTTGGATTCAATGGCCTTATAGGCCCCTTTCAACTCAATTATTCTATGATTCTAAGAAAGTTCTCTACAACTAGGGAACTGGTTAAAAGAAAGTTCCAGTCTCTCCATAATGTTTGCAGTTATAATAGAGGCTGAGACACAATGGATGGAACAGGAAAGAAAGTACAAAGTCCAAGAGATCACTGGCATAGCTAGTGGACAGTGTGACAGAAGCTGTTAGAAAGAGGGGGAAGGCTTCATTCAGAAAGTGGTACTGCCCAAATGGTATGAACTTAAAAGAACACAAATGTACACAAAGGAAATGTAAGGAACAAAGGAAACAATGTAATAAGAGATTTTGAACAGCATGTTGCTGTTGCTGAGAGGAAGAGAAACAACAGTAATTTTTAAAAAAGGAGGAACAAAAAGCCACTAAGAGACGCAGACTAAAACCTTATTGCTTAATATAGTAAGTTGCACTAGAGCAGATCCACTGAATCATTGGGGATTTGGTGAGACACCACTTTCATAAGTTACATTGACTCAAATGGGCTTACTCTAGTGGAATTTACTATACTAAGCAAAAGGATTTTGGCTAATGAAATTACAAAAATAATTGCACATAGCACTTAAGTAAAATATTAAAATGTATTTTTGTGTCCATTGCTGCCATCCTCAGTTCTCAGAAGTGTCGTCCCCCTTTTTATATTTATCTGGTTTGCTTGGGGGATGGTTGCTTTCTTTTACCTTTAGGTTCTGTGTTGGAAACTGCACCAGAGTAGTGGCATGCCACTAGTTGGTGAGGTATAGAAATGTCAATAAATTAAGAAATATTAGTACAAATTAAAGAACAGATAAATATATATACATTTCAAAAAAATTATTCAATTTGTTGTTGTGGGTTTTTCGGGCTCTTTGGCAGTGTTCTGAAGGTTGTTCTCCTGATGTTTCACCAGTTTCTGTGGCCGGCATCTTCAGAGGACTTCAGAGTGTTGTCCTCTGAAGATGCCGGCCACAGAGACTGGCGAAACGTTAGGAAGAACAACCTTCAGAACATGGCCAAAGAGCCCGAAAAACCCACAACAACCATTAGATCCCAGCAGTGAAAGCCTTCGAGAATACACTTATTCAATTGTTGTCTTTCCCAAAGTATGTAGTAATGAAATCCTTAATATTACAGATGGAATCTAAACTGAGTAGACTATGTCTAGATGGGCGGCATATAAATGCAAGAAATAAATAAATAAATAAATAAATAAATAAATAAATAAATAAATAAATAAATAAATAAATAAATAAATAAATAAATAAAATAAACTGTGAAAAAAGTGTTGCAATTGTGCATGTAGCTTAAATTGAATAAGTATTAACTGGGTAGCAATGGGAACTATTGATCTGGAAGGCACCCTTGGTAATTCTTAGTCCCATTCAGAACATTCCTGGGAATAAGCTGTCATTCTCAAGTAGTTTAAGAACACAGAATGCAAGGATTAAATCCAAACACTTGTGCAGTTTTCATTAACTGGGCCAATCTGTGGGTGGTCTTTGGCATTTCAGATTGCATGAAGGACTAAATTCTCCACATAGAACAAATTCCCTTCACACAGAATGCTAGCATGCAAAGCATATATGTTCTAGGCTACATTTGTTTCAGATTTCCCCTCCATGTGAAATTAGTTTTTTAAAAAAACATCCAGCTTTGGTTTACCATCATATTAGGACCAAAGTGTAAATTGCTTGTGATTTTTAGAACTTTTTAAAAATTGGCATGAATGAGTGGTTTTGAGGTTTCAGTAACGGAAAGGGAGACCATAAATTCAGCATTTGTAGAGGTTTAGCAAAGATCTTGGACTTGGCAACTTCAAGAAAATTTCTGAGAACATGGCTTCTCTTGAGGTATTTAATATTTTCATGGATTTGGCCAGACTGAAAATATTACCAGAAATCCTCTGACTTGTGTGCTTAGGCATTCCTTCCCACCGTTTTGGCTGAAAACAGAAATCCAAGCCACACATAACTAAAAAGAAAATATACCAACATTTTTTTGAACCACAAGGGATGCATTTTCCAGTTAAAAGCCATGTGGGTGAAATGTTTAGGGTACTTCTTGTTCTAACACACTAATTTAAAATGCCTGCCTTTTAAAATATGGGCCTAATTAATGGCCAACCTGCACATCTTGGAGAAACATGTAGGGCAGGTTTTCCTAGATGGTAACTTTCAGATTATTGAATCTATGTGGACCAAAACTAGCAATATGTGCAAAAACAGATATGCTAAATGTCTGCATAGGTTAGATTTCTCCCTGATTTGCTAGATATTTGTGCAAAGCACTTTTTCCAATACAGGAGCATTAAAAATGTAATATGGGGTACCCAATGTGTTGGAGTGGATAGAGTGGTGGACTAGGACAGATGACCTTGATTCAAATCCCCACTTAGCCATGGAAACCCCTTAGGGTGTGTGTGGACAAGGTGAAACTAGTTATTTTTTTATTGCTGACTCCTAGCAGAACACAGCTGAGAAATAAAGCTGAGGCAGATCCAGGGAGTTTGCAACCAGAGCGAGTGAACAGGGCAAGCTAACAGGGATTTAACAGGGGAGGCCAAGTGGGGGGCCCTTAACAAAAATTTGGGAGTTTGGGTAATAGTTATATAATAGTGGACTTTCCCAGGAACATTCAAGGTAACAAAATAAAAGGGAAGGGTATTCGTAGACAAACAGCTAACAAAGAAAATAGCTAACAGAGATTATGGAGGGAAGGGACACTTCACTTGTGGCGACCTGCAAAGTCTGTGCAATGTTTGTTTGTGTCCAAGTGTACCATGGTGTACACATGCACCAAGTGAAAGTTTGTGGCAGTGTCAGAAGAAAAAGTGAGAGAACTGGAGCAGCAAATAGCCACACTTAAGGCTATAAGAGAAGATGAAGTATACATTGACAGAACTCTTGAGCAGCAGTCAATGGAGGCATTGGAAGTAAAAGAGCAACAAGGGATGACCGAGGAGGGGAAGGCCAAGGAGAGAGCAAACATACTGGAGGAGGAGCCATGGAAAAGAGTCACAGTTAGGAATAAAAGAAGGAGAAAACGATCTTCACCAGTGGAGCTGCAAAATCGCTTTCAGATTCTTGATGAGGAATCTGGGAAACAAGAAGCAGACCAAGTCAAAGAGCAGACCTCACAGGATTACATAAGAGGGACTGAAGGCTAGCCAAGCAGAGGCACTGAACCCACACCCTACAAAATGAAGATGAGAAGTGTAGTTGTAATAAGAGACTCCCTGCTGTATGTGATGGAAACTGAATTATGATAGGAAGATCCATGCACCTGCCAGGTATGCTATCTCCCTAAGCACAGATTATGGATGTGACAGAAGGATTGCCATCACTCATAAAACCCACAGATACATATTCCTTCCTTGTCATCCATGTGGGAACAAATGACACAGCCAAGAGAAACTTTGAAGAGACTACATCAGATTTTGAAGCTCTGGGAAGGAACCTTAAGGACGTTGGGGCCCAGATAGCGTTCTCATCCATCCTACCAATACTTGGAAGAGGAAGAGAAACAGAATTGGAAAGAAAAATACTCCGGGTGAATGACTGGCTGCAGATATGGTGTTGATGTGAGGGATGTGGTTTTGGGGATTATGAGCTTCCTAGAAGATGGACTGTTCGCAAGAAATGTCTTGCACTTCACAAGGACTGGGAATAATGTGTTTGGCCATAGCATGAAGAACTTCATCAGGAGGGCTTTAAACTAAACTGGAAGAGAGATGGAGACACAAGCACAGAGGGAAAGATAGATGTAGCCTTACATGCTATAAGACAAATGGACCAAACAGTTCTAATGGGGGTCAAGAATAATATGAACATTATTCATGTTAATAAAAATGCACAAGGAAAAGAAGGCCACAAATCACACAATCTATGGTGTCTATATACAAATGCCAGGAGTATGGGAAACAAACAAGAAGAACTGGAAATTTTAGTTCCAGACGGTAAATATGACTTGATAGGAACAACTGAAACTTGGTGGGATGACTTCCATCACTGGAATACAGCAATTGAAAGATATAATTTGTTCAAAAAGAATAGAAGGGGAGGTGAAAAATATACATTCCTGCACAGAAGTACAAGAGGAGGAGACTGACTGTCTCATTGAGAGCATCTGGATGAATGTAGTTGGCTCGAAAAACAAAGGGAGCATGGTAGTTGGAGTCTACTACAGACTACCCAATCAAGGAAAGGTTGCAGATGAAACTTTTGAAAAACAAATTGTAGTGATGGGACATTTCAGTTTTCTTGATATCTGTTGGGAGGCAAATTCATCCAAGTATGGCCCTTCTAAGAAATTCTTGGCTTGTGTAGCTGATAAGTACAGAAAGAAACTAGAGGGCTAGCTATTGATTCTAACCAATAGCTAATGTGGTGGAGGAAGTGGCAGTAAGGGTGAGAGTGACCACTTACTACTAGAATATCTTGATTTCAAAGGAAACTAAAGCAGAGGTGAGCCACACATATATGCCAGATTTTTTAAAAGACAATTTTAATGAACTCAGAACATGGTCCCATGGCAGGAGATCCGAACAAGAAAAGAAGTCCAAGAAGGCTGGGAGCTTCTCAGAAAAGGAAGTTCTAAAGGCACAACTAAAAACAATTCCAAAAAGAAAAAAGGCTTTCACAAAAAGCTCAGAGAGGACATCAAAACAAAAAAGGACTTGTATAGGAAGTGGAAAGGAGGCCAGACCACAAAGAAAAAGTACAGACAAGTAGCAAGGAATTACAGGTATGGCATTAGGAAGGCAAAAGATGTGAATGAACTGATGTTAGCTAGAAATAGTAAGAGCAACAAAAAAGCATTTCTCAGGTTGTTATTGTTGTTTAGTTGTTAAGTCATGTCCGACTCTTCTTGACCCCATGGACTAGAGCACTCCAGGCACTCCTGTCTTCCACTGCCTCCCGGACTTTAGTCAAATTCATGTTGGTAGCCTCGATGACACTGTCCAACCATCTCGTTCTCTGTCGTCCCCTTCTCCTCTTGCCTTCACACTTTCCCAACATTAGGGCCTTTTCCAAGGAGTCTTCTCTTCTCATGAGATGGCCAAAGTATTGGAGCCTCAGCTTCAGGATCTGTCCTTCCAGTGAGCATGGAAGGACAGATCCTGAATTTTTTGGGTTGCAAAAGACAAAGAAACAGTGGCTCAGCAACAAAATGGTGTTGGGAAAATGAAAATAGAAGACAAAGACATGAGTGCTCCAGTCCTATTTTAACTTAGTCTTTCCCGAAAGGACAGACTATGACCCTCCAGACAAATGTGAAGTTCAGGTGGAAGAGACAAGATTGCAGCTGGAGATATATGGCTATATGATATGGTGTTGTCTTTAAACATTGTGTCAAAAATTAATTGCTTTGGAGTCTTGTAGCTTGCCTCTTGGTGCCAGTAGCAGGAGAATGCATATAATACCTCTAATGAAAAATATACTTGGCTGTCAGTTTCTGGATATAAATAATAATTCCAATTTAGATCTTTAAAGCTCTAATCTCTTTGTATATCAATCTGTCCATGCACTTAGTGCATGCTTCCTTGTAAAATGCTATGGAACATAACTGGATAAAATATCTGAAATAAAAGAAAACAAATTCTCCAAGGGTATCTTTATTTGATGTTGTGCTGGCTGTAGTTTGGCTTTTAATTTTTTAGGAGATAGGGTAGCTGCAGGCATTTGTAAAGATTTTATTGCAAATTTGTGCCTTTGGCTTGTACCCTGTTAAATATTTATGTGTGTGGAGCTTCAATTGAGGAAGATCCTGCAATAATCTGAGTGGGCCATGTGGCCAGATATGTGAGCAACACTTTTTCCGACCACCATGGTACTTCACACAGTTGGAGCTCCACACAAGTCAGTATTGAATAGAGTATTGGTCATTGCATGTTGGTGATTGCTACATAATCATTATTTATGCCGTTCATTATTAACTGTCTTCCATTGATCAGATCTGGCATAGTCACAAAGTATCTCCTCAGGCCCGTACAGCCCCACAAAAGCAACAAATCAGGCTTCCAAACACAACAAAATATACATCTTCAACAGAATAAATACACAAAAAGTAACCAAAAAACTATTTTTTAAAAATAGGGAAAGGCCTTATACATGGAAAAAATAGTCAAATTAAAAAACAAAAACAAAACAAAACACAGCCTTCTCTCACCCACAACCCAAGAAAACGAGCCCTCTCTCACTGAAAACTCAAGAAAACAAGCAAGATATATATATTTGCTCCAGTCATTCTTCCCGGGACTGCTAAGTACTGAGCTTCTGGTACCCTCCATCTTGGTTCATCTCCCTTTATGTCTTTTTATTCACATTTTTGGAAGATCCCACCCCACCAATTTTTAGCGGTACTAGGCAGCATATCTGTGACAGTGGGATGTTGCAGTTTGTTTATTTTTTTAAAAAATTCTCTAATTTCATTGGGGGCTTTTCCCATCTTTGCTTTTTTCCCTTTTTGAATTATTTTTGCTTCCTGCCTTCTAATGCTTGCTGGATTCAAAGAACAGGAGAAAGGGCATCAAATAGCAAGGGAGAGAATTTTCGCTACAATAGCTAACTAACTAGCTAGCTAGCTAGCTAAATATAGATATAGATAAGTGGTGCTTGAGAGAACACTTTAAGCAATAGAACCAATCTCAGCCAACTCAAGCACATGTTTTCCTAAAATAATGCTTTTAATATCCAGTAATTATTTGGATGTGAAAACAGGCTGTTATAACTGTTATGCCAAAAACTGACTAGACTTGCATTTAGTCTCAAACAGTATGTTTTGGCTGAATCTGTTCAGACACTCTGAAGTTAGGAGATATAGATCACGAATGATCCAGTTAGTAGGTGCAGGGGAAAGTGTCAGAGATCTGGCTCTACTTTGAAAAACGGTTGGGTCACAACTAAGTCTGTGCTAAAACAAAGCAAAACAGACCAATGGTCCAAAAGCATTCTTCTTAAAGATGGCCCAATTCATTGCAAACCAGGAAGTAAAAATGTAGGAAAATCCAGGCATAGGTTGTCAGAAATCACTAAAATTTTTAATGTAGTAAAAAAAGTTGCACACCTGCTTATATTTTACAGACAGTTTTATTGCAATCCAGGTGAGGCGGTTTCTGTGCTGAACTCGTGTCTGGACCTGATAATGGACTGGATGAGGGTAAATAAATTGAAACTCAATCCAGACAAGACGGAAGTGCTGTTAGTGGGTGCTTCACCAGACAGGCTGGAGGGCCATTTCCCTGCCCTGAATGGGGTTACACTCCCCCTAAGGGACAGGGTCTGCAGCTTGGGGGTGCTCCTGGACCCCAGTCTAACACTGGAAGCCCAGGTGGACTCGGTGGCCAGGGGCGCCTTCCTTCAGCTGCGGAAATTATACCAGCTACGGCCCTACCTGGACGAGCGTAGTCTCATGACAGTCACACATGCACTGGTAACATCCCGCACAGATTACTGCAATGCGCTTTATGTGGGGCTGCCTTTGAAGACAGTCCGGCGACTGCAACTGGTCCAGAATCGAGCTGCGCGGCTGGTGAGTGGTGCAGCCGCCAGGGAACATATCAAGTCGATTCTGTATAAGTTACATTGGCTACCAGTTGCTGCCCGGGCCCAATTCAAAGTGCTTGTTTTGACATATAAAGCCCTAAACGGCTTGGGCCCTGGATACCTGAAGGACCGCCTTCTTCCATATGAACCTACCTGGCAGTTAAGATCTAGCCAGGGGGCCCTTTTGAAAGAGCCGTCCCTTAAGGAGGTAAGAGGGACGGTTTGTAGACAAAGGGCCTTTTTGGCAGCTGCCCCCAGACTATGGAATTTCAGCGCCAGGTCAAAACCTTCCTGTTCCAGAAGGCTTTTAATTGAAATAATATTAGCTATGGGTCTGATGGCAATTTTAATTGTATTTTAATTGTATTTTAACTATTTTATCTTTTACTGTATTGAATTTTAATTATTGTAAGCCGCCCAGAGACCTCTGGGTAGTGTGGGCGGCATATAAATTGAATAAATAAATAAATAAATAAATAAATAAATAAATAAATAAATAAATAAATAAATAAATAAATAAATAAATAAATAAATAAATAAATAAATAAATAAAATAATGTTTAGCATAATTATTGGAGACCAAATTAAAGGAGGAAAAAGGAATCAGTAAGGGTGAAATAGAGGAGGTGAAGGAAACCTTAGTAGAAGAGAAAAGGAGGGTAGAGGTTTGCCTGGTGGAAGAGGGAGAAGGAGGAAAAGGGGAGGAGCTGAAACTGTCCGTGTGGGAGGAAGATATAAAAGAAGGGGGAGAGAGGAGATTCAGTAGCAGATATGATAATAAAGGAAGGGAAAGTGGAGAGGAGGAGGAGAAAAGCAATTTTGAATATGAAAAAGTGCGGGATCTTCTAAAAGACTTTCCAAACCTAAAAGTTAGAGGATTGCTGCCTAGAGGCGATGGAGAGACCATCTACGAAACACAGGAATGGACAGTAATCGTTTTTCCACAGGGACAGGGGAGTGGAAGGAAGGTGCTACGCCCAGATCTATCTTACAACAGCCCTTCAAAGAAGGGGGATTGGGCTCACCACCCGTGTTGTGGCACCATTTGCGTGATGCGGAGTGCTCCTCTGCAGAAAATCACAGATCACGAACCATTTGGTCCAGCCCCTCAATAAATCAACTACGATTGCAAGAACAATTATCCTCACCTTGTTATGGACAGTTGCCAGATTTGTCATCTTTTGATCCTATTGGAATCATGGTTGAAACACCACAAGTTAATAAAGTTGAAGTCAAGAATGATTCAAAAAAATCTGAGTCTTTTTCCCCCACCCAAACAGAGGAACTGCTACAACTTTCAGACGAACCCAATCACAGAGTCTTTTACTGTTGTTTTGCATAACATACAGCCCAACAATCTTTTTCCCTTAAGCACACACATTCTTCCCCTTCATTACTTTACACATTCTTTTAGAAAATATATCATACCTGTCTGAGTCTAGTGCCGATACATTTAATAGAGAATACAGTGGTGCCCCGCATAGTGAGGTTAATCCGTTCCGGATTAACTTTCGCTATGGGGAAACATCGCTATACGGAACGGGAAAACCCATTGGAACGCATTAAACTTCATTTAATGCGTTCCAAATGGGCACAAAACTCACTGTTCTGCGATGTTTCCCCATAGCGACAGCCATTTTCGTGCCCTTGGTAAGCGAGGGCAGGGCGCGAAAATGCTGCACGTGGCCATTTTGGGTTGTCCGGTGGCCATTTTGGAACCGCCGAACAGCTGATTCCCCGACATCGCAATGCGAAGATCGGTAAGCGAAACACTTACCGATATTCGCAATGCGAGTTTTGCCCATTGGAATCGTCGGTATGCCTTCACATTAGCAATCCAAAAAAACCACACGGATCGCTATGCAAATTCGTCATTATACGGTGCGCTCGTTAAGCGAGGCACCACTGTAGTCTAGATTTGGCACATATAATACATGTTTTAAATTCTGTCCCAGAATAGGAA
The DNA here is from genome assembly GCF_051106095.1 of Pogona vitticeps. Classification (NCBI taxonomy): domain Eukaryota; kingdom Metazoa; phylum Chordata; class Lepidosauria; order Squamata; family Agamidae; genus Pogona; species Pogona vitticeps. The sequence continues at coordinate 73,062,964 of NC_135788.1, read as the reverse complement.
AAAAAATATTCTCCTTGACCTTCAATTGAAACTTGTTTTCCATCTGCCAGGGAGATGCTCTCTCTTGAAGCTTCACCTAAAACAGAAAAACAATCAGAGTTATTACAAATGTGGCTATTGGCACCACTATCCAGGGTCCATATATTTTCTTTATCTTCCTCCAGTGCTTTAATTGCAACAGACACTCTGTTGTGAGTTTTTTTTTTCTTTTCTTCAAAAGCTGTTTCTTAACTTTGCAGTCTCTCAAGAGATGCTTATCTGAGCCACATCAGAAGCAACGATGCACGGAGTAGACTTTCTCAGCCTGGTTTCCCTCTTGCTTCAGCACAGCATTTCTCCTATTGGACTGCTTGCAGATATCTTGGAAAACTACTTCTTCCTCTGTCTTGCTGTGCTTCTCCCACTTGGTTTGTTCCTGCAGCAAATGTTTAGTAAGATAACTGATGGTCAAATCAGCTTCTGACATAGACTCCAAGCTGGACACAAGCATATCGAAGCCTTCATGTAATGAACTGAGGATCATGTACACCTTATGACTCTTGGAATGCTGCAATCCTCTTTGCTCCAGTTCCATAAATGTGTGAAGCATTTCTTTCACATGCTCCCCCACATTCTGCCCTGGTTTTAAGCTGGCACAATAAAGATGTTGGGTTAGGTGAACTTTACTGGCAGCTGTGTTTCTAACATAAACCTTTTTCTGACATAAACCTTTGCCAACAATCATGTGTGGAGTTCTATCCTCTGATACAGATGAACTGACTGTCCTCCAAGCACAAAATAATACTAGATAATGCCCTTTCAATTAATTCCTTCTCTTCTTCATCAGGGTCGTCAGGTGGAGCATGAACGACGGTCCATATTTTCTCTCTCCTCAAAAACATCTCAATTTTTACAACCATGACATGTAGTTGTTTTCATTTAACTTCACTAGAGGAAATCCCCCATAGCTGCTGAGTTAGACAGCATCTTGGAACTTTAAATTAGTTTCTTTCTGTCTCTAGCTGTTGTCTTACCCCCTCCTGAGCTTAACAAGCAGGACGCTCACCTTCTCTGGACCTCTGAAAGCTCCCAGAACTTCTGGACTGCTCCCTCAGGACCCACAAATAACTCACCAGTGACTCACATGCTCTCTTGTTGGGCACATAACTGTTTCAGGAATTTCTTGGGGTGCACTGAAGAAAACAGGATGGTGGCTAAGGTAGGAAGAGGAAGGGGTGGGGGATAGGCTGTGGGGGTGGGCGGCTGCCTGCCTATCAGCTCACCAATCAGCTGATCGGCAGGCGGGTAGGCAGAATGGGAAAGCCATATGAAGACAAATAGAAATGGGGAAATATTCATCCTTCGTATTCATGGGGATCTCTGGAACCCACAAATATGAAGGGATGAATATTTAATGAATCAGTGATTTCTGATGAATATTGAGATCTGGTTTTTTTATTCATCCCCATGTCTAGTCCTGACACATTTTTATTGTAGGGTCAGCTACGGTATAGAAAATCTTTTATAATTTTTTCTTTCTTCACTGCCAACACTAAAGTTATATAGTTCTTCTGTAATGATGTTTGTCTTCGTAATGTTCAGTTCACAACATCTCAATTACAACTTTTCCCCAGTTTCATTAGTACTCATGTCAAGTCACTACTATTTGATGTAAACAATGTACTGTAGCATTGTCTTATATTGTTGTTCTTCATGGTCTCTGTTACTTCTTTTTACTTCTTTTTAGCTGCATATAAAATAAATAATGGAGATTGATAAACAAAAAGGATTTTATTGAGGAACTACAAATAACTGGTAAGAAGGAAAAAATAGGATAGGAATGATAAAAGTCAAATCAACAGTAAAATATGAAAATATTATTTTTATAATTCAAGATCAAAATACGTTCTTTACATACTTTAACTTTCTGATACACACAGTCTAGGCTCTCAGGACCGATTTTTCTAATAAGCTCTAGCATAGACTACTTCTGAATGGCTCTAAAACAGACTTCCTTTTTTCCTCTCACTCTCAGCTCCAGCTTCTAATCTAAAAACTGCACACACAGGCCAGTCTCTTCTCTGCTATATTCAAATCATAGCAACCAATCAGCATCCAATTATTCAACTGCCAATCAACACTAGCTCAGCACTACGTTTACACTATACAGGCATTCAAAACTGTTCAAGAACAAAATTGGTGTAGTTAATTATAGATACAGTACATATACAGTATACATGGAGATTTATGAAAGTGCAGGATTGGCATACAACCATTACATTTATTCTCATTGTTTCTTCTTTCTTTTTTCACTGCAAGAAAAAAGTAGGTGTAGAGGAAAAGACAAAATAAGAGTCTTGTGACTGGTAGTATTAGGAAAGGACTACCTGGAAAGTGGAGGCTCTTTATTAAACTGCCAAAGAACAGACTGAAACTTGTAACTTTACTTATGTTACACAACAACCATTGTTTCAAAAGTTCAGTAAAACTTTTCTCATTCTCTTTTTCTTTTAAAATGCTCTTTTCTATTCAAATTGGTTATTGTGGTGTTCAGGATTGTCAAACTCTGAAAAGGATGTCCATAGTATATCTGCAGATTATTACTACACAAAGGTGCAGCAATGATAATTTGCAGCAGAGCCAATCAAAATTCTACAAGGCAAATCTAAAAATAGGAGCAGCAGAAACAAAAACATTTATATATTTTAAACCAGGCTTCAGATGAGCACCAAATTTGGTGCAGTTGTAACAGGCAGTCTGCTATTACTCTGTACAAGATTTGGGTAGGTTTGGACAAAAGAGGTTTAAGTTATTTGAAATGTTAAACTTTATACCCCCCTCCATGTTCAGAAATAGGTGACCTTAGACTATCCCAGATTTAAAACAGTTCACATTATTTCAAAAGACCAATCTTCCTTATCTTGAAAGAGAATTGTTGGCTCCACCCACTTTTCTTTATTTGGAAAGATCCAGGCTGTTGTCACATTCTCAGGGGATTCAGCAGGTGAAAGTCCAAGAAGCCAGTCCAAGGTTAGAAGTCCAGGAGATCAAAACAGATGCTGAGGTTCAGGTAGTTCAAGATAAATGAGAGTGTGGACACAAGCCAGGGAATTGACTTGTAATTTTCATAGCTGCCTCTTTGCCTTGGCCTGCTGGACAAGGGTCTCTTCAAATTGGGGGAGGCCATGATGCACCGCCTGCCTGCAGGCTGAATGCTATGATGTCAGGGTTTCCAATCTGTTGAGATGACCAGATAGGCGAGGTATAAATAAATAAATAAATAAATAAATAAATAAATAAATAAATAAATAAATAAATAAATAAATCCATTCCTAAGGCCTTCAGATCCCGCTTGCAGATGTCCTTGTATCGCAGCTGTGGTCTCCCTCTGGGGCGATTTCCCTGCACTAATTCTCCCCACAGGAGATGTTTTTGAATCCAACCATCAGCCATTCTCGCGACATGCCCAAGCCAACGTAAATGTCACTGTTTCGGCTGCAATTAACTCCTCCAATTCCAGGTCTTCATCAGCTGAATTCATGACAGCTGTAGGGGCTGACATATTGGTCCTCAAAAAAGGCTCCTGTGTCCAAGTCGATTCCCCATTTGGATGTCCTAGTTTAATAAGAGGCCCAATAAGCATAACTGTGTTCAAATATCTAAATCCGGAACCTCCATCCAAGCAACCATGTACCTGTAACAGATGAAATAAACAGTCATGAGAAAGTGCATTCACTGCAGGTGTACATCCAGAATTGTGAGGAAGACCACCACCCCACTCTCTGACTATCCCCAGCTTTATAACCTTTTCAAACAGGAAAAACAGTGATTTCTTGTGACACCAAGCATGCACGGCAAAAGCTTGACAGGCAAAGAATGCCTGCTTCCCAACCAAACAAGCATTTAGATATTTATGCTTGCAACAGAGTTCTGTTTCTACTAGACAAATTTGCTCCTAAAGTTGTTCACTGAAGATCTCCCTACTTCACACAGTTTTATGAGGATAATGGGTGCTGCCTTCAACAACTTGGAGGAAAAATGGAATATAAAATGAATCAAAAGGTAAATTTCCTTTCCTTTAGTAGGGAAAATATCCTCAGTGCCTTGCTGCATGGGTAGATGGGAAGGACCACTGGAAAAAAACAGGCTAGGCAAGGCCAGCTGTGGTTGTTTGGCATACCTTCCCAGGGCAAGGGAGATCTATGTATATCTTCTGAAGAAAACAAATCACAACACAATAGTTTGAAATTGTATTTATATCTCCCCAACCACTCCCTATTTTGCATGTAATGAAAATAAAACCTGAATTCTTCACCTGATTATTGGAGTAGCAGAGTCATCGAGCAAAATAGTAACAGACTGGTCATGCTGGTGATGTCCAGGAGTATCTTGACCAAACTGCCCATTCACCCAGTAGATGTCCTGTGGGGTGGTTCCAGGAGGCTGAAGGATGCCCAGGATGAGTGCTTGAGAGTGCATTTGTAGCATGAACCATAAACAAGTGCCAGGGGAACGGGAACACTCTTTCAACAGAGGTGCCATAACTCTGCTGTGGATTTACTCACTGCCTAGTTAGGTTACTTTTCCTCAAATATTGTAAACGAGAGATCTCCATGTAGCCTGCCTCACAGGGTTGTTGTGAGGATCATGGCTGCTACCTTCAGCAACTTGGAGAAGGGAAGTATCAAATGAACCAAAAAGTATTTTCATTTCATTTTGTTATACTATATCACATAGTCCTGTATTGTAATTTTTTTTCAGTTGGTACCATCCATGGGCTGAAGGAGGCATGCCAAATGGGACCAGAATGTACAGTTTTAGTGTGGGGCATGCTGCATGGGGCAGGGGCAGTGTAGATGTGAATGTTGAAGAAAGGAACACTTTTTTCCGCAGAGGTCGAATCAGGCCTCTGCCACTGATTCACTGGCAGTTCTTGGGCAACAGTAGTCCAGCTCAAGTGCTTATCTTCTCGAATCTTCTAGCACTGGGTAATTCTATATGAGGGAAGTTTCTGCTGGAATATGTGTCCAGTGTATGCATGCTTAAACTTCTGTTTCAAAAAGCAAGGATATTCATTTCTTCAACAAATGAACAAAAAAAACCCTATGGTTTATGAATGTGGTATATTGCCCTACAGGCAAATGGCTAATCCACGAATGAAATCACAATAGCCATCAAACCAAGAAAACAACACCAAACTGAAGACAAAAAACAGCCACCCACAAATAAAGTATTTCTGCTGTACATCAAAGGGGTCACGGAGCGCATGGGGAAACTTTTGAAAAAACACAACCTACAAACAGTATTCAGGCCCACCACAAAAATACAACAATTGTTACAGTCAGCAAAGGACAAAAGGGACCCCTCACCACCGCAGGAGTATACTGAATACCTTGCAGTTGTGGCCAGATATATATTGGAACCTCAAAGCGAAGCATCCACACCAGAATCAAAAACGTGAGAGACACTGCAGATTAAAACATCCAGAAAAATCGGCAGTAGCTGAACATGCCCTGAAACAAGCTGGACATGAAATTCTATTTTGAAAAACAGAAGTACTGACAACACCAGCAGTCATTATGTTAGACTGCACAGGGAAGCCATTGAAATCCACAAACACCAGCAGAGCTTCAACAAAAAAGAGGTCTAAAACTCAACAAAGCCTGGCTCCCAGCACTGAAAAACTCAGCGTGCAAAAAATCAACAAACTCAACCCAGCCACAAAGACCAGTGATCACTGCACACAAAAGACCCGCTAACAACACCCATCAATCACAGTGACAGATCATCTCTCCCCCCTATCACAACAATACACCTACAACAAAAAACACGCTGATCACCATAATCACTCAATCTCCTGAAAAGGACAAAAAGCTGTTCACAGAGATATAAATACTCAACTATCCCACAAACTGCATCAGAGCAGAGACAGAGTTCCGACTCCTGTCCTCTGAAGATGCTGGCCACAGAGACTGGGGAAACGATAGGAAGAAAAACCTCAAGAACACAGCCAGACAGCCAGAAAAAACTACAACAACCAGTGTGGGATATTACTCATCTCTATCCATGATTCAAAACAGCAGGAAGAGGCCTGATATTGCTGTGCAGGAGGGAAAAAAGATGCCAAATTTTTACTTTGCAAAGGTTGGCAACATCAATGGCAGCAGTTAAGGTGGTCTCCAGCAGCCATCGTTAACAGAGTCATATGGCCCCCAGAGGCCCTGGCCACATTTGAAGGGGGGCACAGACTGAAAAATTTTCTATTCTGTTTTTCCATTCATCTCTTCATGTTGTATCCTTGTTTGGCAGAGGTCCTGGAACCTGAAAAGAGCTCTTAAAAGAACATTGGCCGAGGAGGGGGGATTATACCCCCTCTGTATGCATGTGGGAAGCAACAAATTGCCCGCCAATTAACTGTTTTGTCGTAAGGAATTGGAATAACAAATAAAGGGAAGACTGTCCTAAGAGACCAGCAGGACTAAGAATAAAGGCGGGACGTAATGGCGGCAATTGAAGAGAGCTTTACAGGCTGTTAATGCAGCTAAGGGAAACTTCCACGTTCCGGTTTAACTTGCTTCGACTTATAAATAGAAAAAGAGGCTGTTAGAAGCTGATACCTAGCCGCGATAAGTCAAGGGGAAGGCAACCAACAACCCTGAAGCTGACTGAGGTATCATTCAATACCCAGCTTGGTAGAAGAGGAAGGTGTCCTTGTTCTTTCTTATGTTAAACAAGCTGACTGCCTGACTGCGTCTGAGGGGATATTAACGGACAGACTTTGAGACTTATGACAGAACATTCTCTCTAGTCTTTTCCTTTATGAGAATACAAACATCGGTTGACATCTACAAGAATATATGGTTCCCTCTTTTGTGGATTACAATTTCAAGGTCCCAAATTTAGTTTTTGGCATTTGCCGGCTAATTTGGGATGAAGATGGGCTTTAATTCCTCCTTCCTGGCTCACTCTCTCCCCCTTTGTGGAGGAAGCTAATTTCTGGCAACCTATAAAGGTGGGAGTGGATCGACAAAGGAACAATAAAGAAGAGCCATAGAGCAACCCAGGACACTGAGGCCACCTACTGATAAGTTTGGGAATAGATGTTAAAATCCTCATTCTCTGTTTGTGTGTCAAAAAAGACTTGGTCAATTCGTAAACAGTTAGGTACTTATGCATGTTGGTTGTTGAGGAAGAGGGAACCATAAACTGTAAATTGTAACTATTTTGGGGGGAGGAAAGTATTAAATCAGAATAACAGGAAAGTAGCTAAATTTCAAAATGAAGACCAGAAGTACTTCAGCTAAGGAATCACCTACTCAAAGTTCAAATCTGCAAAAACTACTAGCGCAAGATTCGGTGAGGAATGCGCTTCAAGATATCCAGACGAGCATTGTTAAACAGCTATCAGAACAAATGCAGGAATTTAGAAATGAAACCAAAGCTAGTGCAGAAAGCACTAACAAGAAAATTGACACGCTCTGTGAAACTCTCCAAAAAACCCAACACAAATTCACAAAAATTGAACAAGATATACAAGAGCTGAAAGTTGAAAGAGATTAGATGCAAGCACGACTCACAACTCTAGAGATGGAAAAAGCCTCTTATTTCCCACGAATTCAGAATGTGCTCCAACTCGAGGGAGAAACAGAAGAAGACTTACTGACATTAATATCTGAAGAATTATCAGAACAAACAGGGATAGAGCGACAGGAATTTACACAAGCTGTGGAGAGAATCTTTAGAGTCAGCAATGCCTACACCAGACGTAACAATTTACCGAAAGAGGTCCACATAAAATTCCTAAGAAGAACAGTAAAAGAGAAGCTTCTTAAAGTGAATAAAGAAAAAGATCTAACAATAAAAGGAGTAAAAATTAATATACTCAAACAGGTACCCTGGACGGTGAGAAAGAAGAGACAAGAATATACGTTTTTAACTAAGATATTACTGGACAGGAAGATACCATTCCAATGGAGAATCCCAGAAGGGTTGCTTCTGAACTTCCAATCCAAGAGATTCAATATCAATAGTAAAATGAAAGCCAGAAACTTTATGAGAGAAATGAGACAGGAACTGAAACTGTCAGAAAAAGATTTACAATTTCCAAATGGAGAGTCAGAAGAGGAAGAGGAAGAAGAGGAGGAACAAGAAACAAGAGGGGCTGCAAGCCAAAGGGAATAATCTCCAAGAAGAAAAACCAAAGGAAAGAAACAGAAAGGAAAAAAGGTAGTAATGACCAGCAAGATGTCTAAACAAACTAAGTTTCTCTTGGTGAATGTTAAAGGACTTAATTCACTCCAAAAAAGAAGGAAAATATTTACTAAACTGCTTAAAGCAAAGGCAGATATTATTTTTATTCAGGAGACCCACATTGTAGAAAAAGATAAAAAAATGTTAGAAAATTTTAAATTAGGCAAAGTCCTCACAGCATCAAGTAAACAGAAGAAAAATGGAGTTGCATTGTACATTAAAAAACAATTTGAGCCAGAATTAGTGTTTGCCGCTGAGGATGGAAGACTATTAATGGTAGAAATCTCTAAGGAGGGAGAAAAAATTCTCTTGGTAAATATATATGCACCAAATGAAGCTCAAGGCAAATTTTACTCTCAGCTGAAAAACCAACTAGTACAAAGACCAGAACAGAAAATATGTATCATGGGAGATTTCAACGCAATAATCGACAAAGAAAAAGACACATCCAAAGAAACTCAACACGGGAGGAAAAAATCAAGGAATATGATACCTAAGGTGTTTCTTGAGATGGCAGAGGAATTAAACCTAATTGATCTATGGAGATTAAGAAACCTGAATAGAAGAGACTACACATTCTACTCTAATAGACATAAATCATGGTCAAGAATAGACAATTGCTGGATATCAGCAGAGGCTACATACCAAGCAGAGGACATTGAAATTCTACCAAATACATATGCAGATCACAACCCAATACTGATGACCTTAGGTCAGAGAATAAGAAATAGCTCGTGGAGACTTAATACCCAATTGCTGAGAGAAGAAACTTTCATAAAAAAAATTAAAAATGAAATGAACATCTTTTTTCAAATGAATAAACCTCAGGATACAGGGATGACAACAATATGGGATACAGCCAAAGCGTATTTCCGAGGATATGCAATAGAATTCAATATCAGAAGAAAAAGGGGAAAAAAATAAACAACACCAAACCTTAATAACATCTCTAAAAAATGAGGAAACAAAGCTTAAGAAGGCACCTACAAAGAAGGACCTACTCAATAAAATAAATATCCTACAGCACAAAATTAACCTATTAGAACAGGAAGAGATGGAGAAGAAAATCAAATTCACAAGGCAAAATTTTTTTGAAAACGCAAACAAGCCGGGAAGATGGCTAGCATACAGAATAAAAAGAGAAAGAGAGAAAACGATGATAACAACATTGCTTAACAAACAAGGGAAAGAAATATACAAAGAAATCGAAGAGGAGATCTGTAGATTCTTGAATGAACTATACAAGAAAAGAGAAGGAGAAGAACAGAGGATCACAAATTATTGGAATAATACTCCAGAATGGAAACTGAATCCCCAACAGTTGGAAAAATGAATGAACCAATCACAACAGAAGAGATTAGCAAAGCATGGAAGAAACAAAAAAATGGTAAATCGCCTGGCCCGGATGGACTTCCAGCAGAATACCATAAGACATTTGAAGAAACCTTAATCCCACATTTCAAGAAATTAATCGAAGATATACAGACTAAAGGGAAAATTCCAGACTCTTGGAAAGAAGCACATATCTCCCTAATACATAAAGAAGGCACGGATAAAAGATTAGTCAAGAATTATAGGCCAATCTCCCTATTAAATGTTGACTACAAGATCTTCACAACTATCTTAGCCACAAGACTAAAGGAGATACTCGAAACGATAATACATAAAGATCAAACAGGCTTTTTATCTAAAAGGAAGCTATCCTCAAATATAAGGACTATAATAGATACATTGGAATATTATGAACTACACCCAGGAAAACAGATGATGCTAATCTTCCTGGATGTGGAAAAAGCCTTTGATAATGTCAACTGGGAATTTATGTTCTCACTACTGGAGAGAATGGATATGCAAGGATCATACCTGAAAATGATTAAGGCATTATACACTAAACATACAGCCAAGATAAAAGTAAATGGTAACTTAACTGGAAATATACAGATTGAACAAGGAACAAGGCAAGGCTGCCCATTATCTCCCCTACTATTCATTTTAATATTGGAAATACTCAATAGGCAGATTAGAAATAATGAAGCCATTAAAGGACTTAAAATTGAGGGAGAAGAATTTAAGTTGCAAGCATATGCGGACGATTTAGTGATAATATTAGAGAATCCTATGGAAAATCTTGAAGTACTGATGGAAGTTATAGGAGAGTTTGGAAAGGTGGCAGGTCTCAAACTATCAAAAAACAAAATTTATGACAAAAAACATAAAACAAGAAGATGTGGAGAAATTAGCACAGAATTCTAAATTTGAGGCGGTAAAAAAAATTAAATATCTAGGGGTGATCATCACTAGAAAACCAAGCAATTTAATGAAGGAAAACTACTTGGCAATTCAGAAAGAAATTCAGAAAAATCTAGAGGAATGGAACAAATTACAAATCTCGTTTATGGGAAGAGTTTCAACAATAAAAATGATGATCCTACCTAAACTTTTATTTTTATTCTCAAACCTCCCAATAATATTGAATTTTAAGTATTTCAAGGACCTGGACAGACTAACAGCAAATTTTCTTTGGAAATATAAGAAATCAAGAATAAAACTTAAATTGCTGCAAGACTTGAAAGAAAGAGGAGGAGTGGGTGTGCTGAACTGGTTGCTATATTACAAGGCATGTGCAATGACTTGGATTAAGGAATGGATAACTTTAGAAAATCAAAGGCTGTTGAAATTAGAAGGACACGACTTAAAGATGGGATGGCATGCATATATATGTTATGGGAAATTCAAAGAACACTCTCAGTTTGAAGAGCATATTATTAGGAAGGCTTTAGGGATGATATGACAGAAATTTCAAGCACAAACTTATGAAAAAATCCCAATGTGGGTAGCACCAATAGAAGCATTTTCATTTAAAACCTTGAACCAGAAAGGAAGGTTAACCACATACGAAAATCTGCTAACAAATGAGTTGGAGATAAGGGATAAACAAGAGCTCGAAAAAATGGGTATAGCGGTGGACTGGTGGTTAATGGCAAAATTAGAATTAAGATATAAAAAAGACAGGGCTGTGGGGTTTTTTAAGGGCAAAGTTCAGGTAGACAGACTGTGGTTGTATACGGATGAAGCAATAATTAAGAAAATGTATACCTATTAGAATATGAACTAGAGGATGAAAGGGTAAAAGAAACAATGATAAAATGGGCAAAATTTTTTGGGTATAACGTAGATCTTGATAACTGGACAATGATGTGGAAAGAAAGCAATAAGATTTTGAAACCAGCAAATTTAAGAGAAAATGTACTCAAAATGTTTTACCGATCGCACTATACACCCATAAGATTAGCAAAAATGTCAGAGGGTAACAGTAACATATGTTGGAAGTGCAGGAAAAAGGTCGGAACCTACTACCATATGTGGTGGACATGTGAAAAGGTCAAAATCTATTGGACACAGGTATGGGATTTAGTAAAAGAAATTATACAGCAGAGATTAGAGCTGAAACCTGAAATGGCATTACTGAATGTCATTTCAGGTGTAAATGACAATAAATTGAAGCATTGTCTTATGTATATACTCAGAGCAGCTAGATTACTATGGGCCCAGAAATGGAAAACAGAAGAGGTTCCGATGATGGAAGAGCTGTTAAAGAAACTACGGGACATGGCAGAGTTGGACACTCTATCAGAAGCATTGCGGGAACAGCCAAGATATTATGTAAAACAAAGCTGGGGACTAATATATTTCTGGGCCCAGAAGAAGACTGAAGTTTAGGGTGAAATTTAGGATATATGTAGAAATTTATTAGTATATGCTGTAAACAGATATAGGGAGAATAGAGGACTAATGAGGCTGGAATCTTTGACTCCAAGGGGGGGGGTTACTTCAGATAGAGGGGTTAGTTTAGTGTTTTTTTTGCTATATGGTCTTCTTTTTTTTTTCATCTCTTCGTTTTGGTTTTCTTTTTCTTTTTTGGTGTCTTGTGGTTTTCTGTATGTTAGAGACTATCAATAAAAAAAAACATTGGCCAAAAAACGTTTGAGAATGACTGGTGTACAGGATATCCTCATTCAGAAAGAGACATCAAAAAGGGAAAAATCACATAACATGACTCTTGTCTTCATTATTTAATGATTTCTCATCCAAACAGAAAGAAATGTAATTACTATTTCTCTAGCTATGTATTGCTTGGGGAACAAAGTAATCAAAATGTCTGGAAGAAATATGTCTTTCAGATTAACTGTGTGTACTCAAGTACATGTTTGTGCAGTTGAAAGGTACTGGATTGTTAATCCTTAATGACCTCTGCCCCAAGGAACCTAGTACAGAGCACTAAGATAAATGTGTATTGAGAAAGAAATCTCAGTGGTGTATCTTCAAGGCCAATTGTTTTTTTATGCTGCAGAATCTAGCACAACATATCCAGAATTTGAGAGAAGGCTAAAGGAAGGATATGGATACTTAGTTGCAAAAGCATCATTTAAATCACTCCTAGGGATGTGCAGTATGGGACCTTCTTTGCAAAATGATACTTACTGGAGTTACTTGAACTTTTGAGAGGAAAGTGAAATGTCTTAAATTAGGGCATCAGATTGGCCGTCTCTTTGCTATTGAAAAAAATTATTATAGATCAAGTTCAACACACACACCCATTTGCCTTATATCAAGATGAATGGAGCAGTGAATATTATCAATTATTCCCTCATCTTTCTCTTTAATAGTAAAATTTATGAATGATCACCTTATGTTTAAAATATTGGCAGCATCCAGATTCAAAATAAAGAGCAGCAGTAAGGATCATATTTAGCTGGTACCATCCTTCAGCAAAAAAAGAGGCACATTTATGATGAATAAGACCCCCAAAATTGGAATCAACAAAACTCAGGATTAAAAATATGAAGTCAAGCCACCTCTCTCCATATACATCTGCAGTCTTTCAAGGGCCAGTTCATTAACAAGAAGAAGAAGAAGAAGAAGAAGAAGAAGAAGAAGAAGAAGAAGAAGAAGAAGAAGAAGAAGAAGAAGAAGAAGAAGAAGAAGAAGAAGAAGAAGAAGAAGAAGAAGAAGAAGAAGAAGAAGAAGCTGGGAAAATCAATTATCTCTTATACTTAGATGACCTAAACCTATATGCAAAATGTTCCACAGATAGAATCACTGATAACCACAGTGCAAATATTTAATGAAGATATCCAAATGAAATTTGGAATTGACAAATGTGCCACTCCATCTATACACCGTGGCAAGATCCAAAAACTAGATGGATTCGCATTTAAAAATGGCAAGATTATAAAATTACCCTCAAGTGATGAAAATTATAAATACCTTGGAATACAGTGGGACCTCTACTTACGAACATCCCTACCTATGAATATTTCAACTTACGAACAGCTCCATACGCAAAATTTTGCTTCTACTTGCAGACAGAGCTTCAACATATGAACGAAAAAAGATTGCAGGGGGGGCGGGGAAAGCGTGAAATTTGAACTTTCCATTAACCGTTGGCCAGTGAAGAGGGTGGTTGTCTGCTACCTCACTCGTCCAAGCAGTCAGAGAATGGATAGGGTGAGAGTCTTCAGACAGCCAGATACTGCCTAGTATTGCCTGGTACTGTATAGTACTGATTGGTACTGTACTGTATGGACTGTGGTGGTTTTTTTGCTTTTTTAAATTTTTGATTTTTTTATTTTGAATTTTTGAATTTTTAAAAACAGAAAGACTGCCTTTTCTGGGTGAGTACACTGTATTTACTGTACTATACAGGATTTTCTTGCAGCTTGGTGGGAGGTAGGGCTAGGTGGGGGTTATGTTTCTGTGCTCTGATGGGTCTTGTAGTGTAGATTTTAGTTTTAAAATCTGTCTCGTTAAAATGTGTCTCTAGAGTCTGTTTTAAAATCAGAAAATATTCTGTGAGGGGCTGTGGTGGTTGTAGATGCAGGCAGCCAGCCAGGCAGACTTTAAAATGGAGTTTAGACTCAAGTCTCTCCCCCCCCCCCCGCTTTCTTTTTGTGATGAGGAGTTCTGTGCTGGAATAATGGTTGCTGAATTCTGTGCCTTTTAGGGTTTGTGTACGGTGGTATGCTGAACAGCACATAGTCATGGCTCCAAAGAAGGAACATACCAAAGGCAAAAAATATCATCTCCAATCAAAGCCATAGACATATGGGTTCTTCCAATAATTAGATACCCAGATGGAATAATAGATTGGACTCAAAATAAAACTAAAAGAATTGGTTCAAAAACATGAAAACTAATGAACATGTATCACACACTACACCCAAAAAGTGATGTGGACAGATTATGTTTACCACAAAAAAATCAGAGGCCATGGATTACTGCAAATGCAGAGGTAGCAGAGGAAGAAAAAAAAAGAAGCCTAAATGATTATATAAGTACAAGCAGAAAAAAATTACTGAAAGCAGTGAAAATGGACAATATTTTGAAAACAACAGAAACAAAGGCTCAATATAAGAAACAACAATATGAAAAGAAATTAAACATCTGGAAAAATAAACCGCTACATGGACAACACCTGAGAAATATGGATAGAAAGCATGATCATAATTCAACATGGGTATGGTTAAAACTGAGGACCATTAAGAAAGAAATCAAAGGCTTGATTTTTGCTGCACAAGAACAAGCGCTCTAAACCAACACGATGAAAGCTAAGATCCAAGGGGTTTAGTGCTAACAGAAAATGTTAACTCTGCAAATAAAAAGAAGAACAGTGTCACACTGTATAACTTGCCAGCCTCTAAAAACCCATGGGAAAATCAGGTAGAGAAGGTGTCAGAAAATGAGGAAGTCAAGATGTTGTGGGATTTCTGGATCCAAACGGACAAACACCTTGAACATAACACACCAGACATAGTAGTAATAGAATGAAGAAAGGTCTGGATCACTGACATTGCAATTCTAGGGGATGCCAGAGATGAAAAAAAGAATTGGAAAAACTAAGGAGGTACAGACAGACCTGGCAATCAAAACATCTCACCTCCGGATGAAACATACTTCAGTGGTGCCCGTAGTCATTGGGGCTTTGGGAACATCAAGAAATTTCACACAGTACTACAAGCATTTGCAGATCTCAAAAAGCACACCACCATCAGAGCTACAAAAAACGGCAATACAGTGGTGCCTCGCTTAACGCTGATAATTGGTTCCCAAAAAATCGCTGTTAAGCGATTTCATCACTAAGCGAAACACGTTTTCCCATAGAAATGCATTGAAAACTGGATAATCCGTTCCAATGGGAACGGATTGCCATCCTTAAGCGAAAATTGCCATAGGAAACATCGCTAAGCGAAACACAGTTCCCCAATTGAAATGCATTGAAACCTATTCAATGCATCTCAATGGGGGAAAAAATTACAACAAATTTAAAAAGAGTCGGAACAAAGTCAAATTAGTTTAACAAAGGGTTTATTAAGTGCACTTATGATTTCAAGCATTCTAAACATTTTTAAACATATTTAAACATTTAAAAAACAGCCAACATGACGCTGTCAAAACCATCGTTAAGCAAAACAGGGGGACCCAAACTGTCATCGCTATGTGAAGCATGGTCCCAAACATCACTATGCGAAAATCACCCATAGGAACCATCGTTAAACGGAGCACAAGATCGCTCCGAAAAAGTCATCGCTAAGCGATTTCATCATTAAATGAAGCAATCACTAAGTGAGGCAGCACTGTATTAGGAACAGCATACATACTGCCTCAATATTTAATAGATGCTTGGTTTTTTGGTTAAAACTTGTATCCATTACATAATAGCAGTCAATGTTTTTATAATTTGACTGTGCCTGGTGTAGTAGTAGTAGTAGTAGTAGTAGTAGTAGTAGTAGTAGTAGTAGTAGTAGTAATAATAATAATAATAATAATAATAATAATAATAATAATAATAATAATAATAATAATAATAATAATAATAATAATAATAATAATAATAATAATAATAGAGTTGTCAAGTTACTTCTGAATTATGGCAATGCTTTGCAGGGTTTTCTATGTAGATAGTACTCAGAAGCAGTTTACCATTTCCTTATTCTGGGCAGGAGGGGCTCTGGGTTCATGCAGTTTGTCCAAAGCTTACACAGGCTGGCTCCACTCCTGGGAGGCACAGTGGAGAATCAAACTTCCAAGCTCTGGCTCTGTAGCCAAATTCCTAGCCCCTGCCAAATTTCTCCCCCACCTGCAAAACAGATGTTTCATCACAGCACTTGATGATAATTCATATTTTACAGGTATTAGATGCAAATGCAAAATCAAAATTTTTGGCATAGACCATTGTGAATCATGTGAAATATGTCTTATAAAAACACACATCACTGAAACCACCATCTCAAATAAAAGCACCTTGGTAGTGTCATTCTGCTATGGGGTGTGTCAGATGTGGCAACTAACGTAGTCATCTGTGATTGTGCCGCTTGTCATCTACCTCTTTTTCTTTACTTTGTCCAAAGAAGAATTCGTCATACCCAATTCTTCTAATAAAACCAGTTTATTGTTTAATACGGCTTCCTCAATTTTTGAGTCTTCTTTGTCATCATCCAACTTCAACAACAAATCATAAGTCTTAACATTATTAAAACTGGGTATCTCTTCATGGTAAGAAAACAGGGAATAACTGTTAACGTCTTGGGACCATTTGGGTCTGGCACCCATCAATTTGTGTGTGTTCTCAGCCCACTTCAATTTTGTGGATGAGGCATCGTAGTTCCCTGCTGTTCCCCCTTTGTTGAGCCATATATCTTTCTCTGTTGGGGTCAGAAGGGGGTGGGCCCACGGGAATTCTCTGGAATCACTGTAAGAGCCTCGTGGCACAGTGGTTAAAACGCTGTACTGCAGCTAAAACTGTGCTCACGACCTGGGGTTCAAATCCCAGGTAGCCGGCTCAAGGTTGACTCAGCCTTCCATCCTTCCGAGGTCGGTAAAATGAGTACCCAGCTTGCTGGGGGGGGGGCAATGTGTAGCCTGTATAATTAAAAAATTGTAAACCGCCCGGAGAGTGCTTGTAGCGCTATGGGGCAGTATATAAGTCCAATAAATAAATAAATAATATAAAATAAATACATTTTTGCTTTTCTCTCCTTTGTTCTTCCCTCTTCACCCACTCCCTATATTCCTTCTTTTGCTTTCGCTCTTCAGTCCCCCCCCCCTATTGTGGCTTTCTATACATTGTTGTCTCCATTACCTTTCAGCGTACTCACGAGGAACCTTGAACTCTACCCACTCTTCTGTCCAAGGATCTTCCTGGATCAACTCTACTAGCTCTTCCTTTTCCTCTCCTTTCTCCTCTCTTCCCTGACATGCTTCTGCCCCTCCCCCTCCTCCTCCCTCCTTCTTATCCTCTTCCTTTCCCAGCCTCTTCCTTTATTTCTAGTTTACTTAATTCCTTTTCTATCACTCCTGTCTCTTGTGCTTCTATCTTTATTTGAGAGTCAGACTATACACTTTCCTGATCCTAGGCGAGGTGGCTCATCACCTTACATCATGTAAACCGCAAGGTGTAAATACTGGACAGTTAAATAATCAGAGAAGGCTTTCAATCAAATACTTTTGTGGCACGTTGTACAGCTCAGTTGAAGAAGGCTGAATTTAGTGAGTCAGGATGTGAGTTCTGGTTAAGCCTTATTAAAGACCTGACCTTTGGGTCTAAATTTACAACTTTTTATGTAAATGCAAAGAAACCACATAAACCTCCCATAGATCTCCATGGTAAATCAACTGCATAAACTTCCTTGCATGTTATCCTTTGATTGCAGGAAAGCTTGAGAAATTAAACAAATGTATTTGCCAAAGACTGGAACTCAAATGGGGTTTTCAAAAAAGATGTATAAAATGGAATAGTGCTTACTTCTATTCAAGCACAGGACCAAAATAGTGAAGGGGGCAGGTTTATTAATAGCCAGAGCTCTTTCCCAGCTATTTTTGGGACAAACCTGAGCATTACAACTTAGCATTTTTGAGTTACTTGTAAAAGTATTTGCTCCCACAAAAAGCCCAATTTTATTGTATGGATGTGTACAAAATACTAGTAAGATTTTAAAAATATTTTCTTCGAAAGAAGGCAAGGCTATTTGTCTGAGCAAAACAGGAAGTGAAACTTTTGAACCATATTATTGCAACTTAATAAAGAGGGGGAAACTACATAACCATGACTATGATTTTCTACAGAAGTGCAGAGAAGTACTGTATCTGAATGAAAGTTTGGCTATAGAATTTAGCTTTCACAGAGCATAAGTGGATTTTTGTCATTTGTAAATCAACTTCCCAGCTTTTGTTACTATGAAGGTATGATTTAAAGTATGTTCCCTACCCTTTTCTTATTTCATTTCACCTTTTTCTTTCTTCTTAAATACTCTCTTGCTGGTTCAGTGGCAGTGTAGCTCTGGCTGCCATCAACATTATCTTTCTTGCCCAAGTTGCTCTTATACGAAAATAAATTGAAAATACCGGCATGTTAATACAACATCTATATTGCTACAAAGTGTGCAATGGAAATAAGTTGATGACCTTATTTATTTTGAGATCATTTTAATTTCAAGTCGTTTTATTTTAAGATGGGAGTTCTAACATAGCCTACATTTAAAAATGAAAACTAACAATAAAATAGTACAGATAAACAAAGTGAAAGGTATACAGTACCACTGAAAGTACTGCAGTAGAACCCCATATCCATGGGATGATTCCAAGCCCTTCCACGGATGCCTTAAACCTCAGATAGGAGTGAGTACATTTTGTACATATTGTCAAAGTTTAATTTGAAAACTTCAGCAAATTTCTTTATTGTCCACATTGATACAGTCCACATTAATTTCTTCTTCTTCTTCTTCTTCTTCTTCTTCTTCTTCTTCTTCTTCTTCTTCTTCTTCTTCTTCTTCTTCTTCTTCTTCTTCTTCTTCTTCCTCCTCCTCCTCCTCTGTAGATGACTTAAGTACTTACAATTCTTCATTAGTTAACACTTCTCAATGGCTTTCAATATGTTCTTTCCGCAGATTCGTTTCCACCAATTTGTCTAGCTACATCAATTATTTTCCTAACTTCTCTTCTAATCTCCAAGAAGCCTTTAAAATCATTAATGGCTTCATAAATTCTTCCAGTAGGCATTTATAGACTCTGATTCAATCCATCTTCTGCAGCATTGATAAATGCAATTGTGTCAGCAAAAGTGAATTATTTCCAGCACTGTATTATGTCAAGAATACTGTGATCAAATGCCAGGTGGGATTTATAAGTAATGGTGCTCTGGTCAAAGGGCTAAAGCAATGAGGTTGTATTTGGAAGTAAACATGAATCTTTGGCCTTTTAAAACTTCATAGCAAACAGATTCAGGATGGTCAAGTACATTGTCTATCATAACAGGGCTTTAAATGGCAACTCTTTTTGTTCTGAATATTTTTTTATTTCTGGAATGAGGCAATGGTGGAACCATTCCATAAACATGATGGTTGTCACACAAGCTTCTTATGTTGCCAGAAAGTGGGTAGATCATGTTCTGGTTTATGAAAGTGTGGATTCTTCACTCTGTACACTATTGGTGGCTTCATCATATGACCTGCAACGTTACTGCATGGCATCAAAGTTAAGCTGTCCTCCCACATTTTATGCCATGGTGCCTGCTTTGTACTTTTATGAATGTAGGTTCAGTCAGGCATCTTCTTCCAGAATTGCTCAATTTCATCACAATTGGCTGCTCTCCTGGCAAGTGTACTTCTCCTTAGTGGTGCCTCTGCCCTCCCCCCTCCCCCAGGATAGCATTAGACCTGTTAATTGTGGTTGTGCAATTGGAGAGGAAATGCGAAGTGACATATTAAGTCAGCCTTTTGCCTCCTACTGGTTCACCACAAGGATTTTGACTTGTTAAGTTATTACTTCTAGGGTGCCTTGTATATAGATAGGGCTCTTCCCATGGGCTGCACCATCTCCTGCTCTGTGGTTATGCTATTCAGTTCATTTTTAGAATGGAATTTAAGATGTAGGGCAGACTTTCAATGATTTGATCTTGATGATTTTCTTTTCTGCTGGAAGGTGTAGGCTTCTCCTAGAAGCCTTTCAGGCAACGGCTGAGGAGCTGTGGCTCCCCTTGGCAGAAGAAAAGACAAAATGCCCTGCCTTTTCATTGACCTTCTTGGGAATAGAACTAGACACACCTTACAGGTATGTAGCTTCCCACCAATAAACTGGGCGACCTGGGTATACTTTTAGGCAAAAGAAAAGTGATGCTCAAGGAATTGCAGGGAATAGTTGGGCACATCATTTTTGTGTGCTTGATAGTGGCACCAGGCAGGCTTTCCTTCAGAGGATGTGCAAAGCTTTGAGTGGTCTGGAAAGACCATTCCACAGGACTAGAGTAAAGGCAAGTATGCTCTAGGATCTCCAGGTTTGGAGTAATTTCCTTGAAGTTTTCAATGGGATCTCTTTCTGGAGGACAGAGATAAACACTGGGGCAGATTTCCAGGTATAGACTGATTCTGTGGGTTCTTTAGGCTATGGAATTTATTGTAAGGGAAGGTGGTGTGTAGGTATTTGGTTAGAGGTGTGGCATGATGGGACTCACTCGAGACCTGACGTTCCTAGAGCTTTTCCCTATCTCAGGTGCACACTGTGGGTGAGGTCATTGGAGTGGGCCAGTTCAGTCGTACGGTTTCAGTACGACAACCAAGCTGTTGTCCACATCATTAACAGTTTTACTTTATGATCAGAGTCGGTTATGAGGTTAGTGTGGGCTTTTAATTTGTGTGCCTTGCAATTTAACATTGCCATGCAGGCACAGCATATCCTGGGGCTAGATAACAGCATAGCTGATGCCCTGTCTTGTCAACAGATCAAGTGGTTGAGGGTGTTAGCTCTGGAAGCCTAAGAGTGCCCCAAGACAATGCCTTCTGAGGTTTGACAAATTGGCAGGATGACAGTGGTAGCATTTTTGGAGCCCTTAGGATTAGCAAAGTTGTAGCCATGGGGAAAAGGAATAATTCTCAGGCAGTGCTGCAGCTGAAATAGGTTTCATTGTTCAACAGTGTGGTCTGCCTGCATATTCAGAGATCCAAGACAGATCAGGGAGGGAAAGGAGCCAATATTTCCTTGGGTCCTTGCTCTGTAAAGGATATCTGCCCCATTTGGACAGTCAAAGGCTACATTGCATTGTGAGGTGAGCAACCTGGATATTTTTTCTGCCATAAGGAAGGCCTTCCATTAACCAAATATCAGTTTTGAAAACTAACAGATTTAGCACTTCAATGGGTTGGAATTCAAGGTTGCCAATTTGGGACCCATTCCTTCTGAATAGGTACAGCCTTGATGGTGATGGCCCTGGGCTATGATCCCAAGGCTATTAAGAGATCAGACACAGCTTCATCTACTGGGCAGCCCGTTATATGGACAGAACTGCCTGGGGGCATAATTTGGGTTTGGGAGCAACAGCCTGTTTTGAATGGAAAGGACAGAGAGGTATGCTATGGGGTGGGTTTCTCAAAAAGGTATCCTGTGGTACTCTGTGCTTGCCCCCTGTTATATTGGTGGTGCATTTGGGTGGCAACGACTTGGCCAAGTGGAGCAGCACGTCTCTAATAATTGATATCTTGCATGACCTGCAGCTTTTGAAGGTGGAACATCCATCAACAATTATATCTCAGCAGGTTTGAAGAGTAGATTGCCCCCTGCAGTGCATTAACCAAGTGAGGCATAAGGTAAACAGAAAGATTTGCAGAGCTGTCTGTAAGGATTTGGGTTCTGTAATTGGTCACACAGATATCCATTTGGATAGGCTGGAGCTTTTTAGGGTTGATGGCTTACATTAGTCTGATTTGGGTTTGGAATTATTTTTGACAGATTTGCAGAACAGCCCATGTGATGAAGTGGCTGGATTAGTGGTGGGCATGGCCCCATTGTCATGGCAGGTAGTCTGGAATGAAGATGGATCAGTGAGTTCCCCTTGGAGAGGAGATTAAAGGGTATCCAAACTTCCAGCTCTGCAGATTGTGAGATTAAGGTGTGAGGGGGAAGATGCATTGGGGCCATCCATGAGCCAGCAAATTGGCCTGCCAATGGACAGGGGGCTCAAGACCCAGTGATATGGTGGTTGGCTGAGGCCATGCTGTCTTCAGGGTAGTGTAACCTTAGGGCATGGGACTCACCCATTTTTGTGAATAAGAGGTCCGCTATAAACCTTATTCTGTGCTACAATAGGTCCTTCTTATGTGTTTGGGTTATGAAGTTAATAATAATGTACTGAATCAAAGAACATGAGAGACACTGCAGACTAAAACAACCAGAAAAATCGGCAGTAGCTGAACATGCTCTGAAACAAGCTGGACAGGAAATTCTATTTCGAAACACAGAAGTACTGGACAACACCATGAATCATTATGTTACACTGCACAGGGAAGCCATTGAAATTGACAAACACCAGCAGAGCTTCAACAAAAAAGAAGAAAGTCTAAAACTCAACAAAGCCTGGCTCCCAGCACTGAAAAACACAGCCTGCAAAAAACAAAGGAGGTAAGAGGGACGGCTTGTAGACAAAGGGCCTTTTCGGCAGCTGCCCCCAGACTATGGAATGCCCTCCCGACTAAGATTCGTCTGGTGCTGACGCTGATGACATTTCGGTGCCAGGTCAAAACCTTCCTGTTCCAGAAGGCTTTTATTTGAAATAATATTAGCTGTGGGTCCAATGGCAATCTTAATTGTATTTTAATTGTATTTTAATTATTTTATCTTTTACTATATTGAATTTCAATTGTTGTAAGTCGCCCAGAGACCTCTGGGTAGTGTGGGCAGCATATAAATAAATTAAAAATAAATAAATAAATAAATAAATAAATAAATAAATAAATAAATAAATAAATAAATAAATAAATAAATAAATAAACAAACAAACAAACAAACAAACAAAAAACAAAACCTCAACCCAGCCACAAGGACCAGTGATCACTGCACACAATAGACCAGCTAACAACATCCATCAATCAAACACAGATCATCTCTCCCCCTTATCACAACAATACATCCACAACAAAAAACACGCTAATCACTCAATCTCCTGAAAAGGACAAAAAGCTGTTCCCACAGGAATAAATACTCAACTATCCCACAAAACTGCATCAGAGCACTGAACAGAGTTCTGACTCCTGTCCTCTGAAGATGCCAGCTACAGAGACTGGCAAAACATTAGGAAGAAAAACTTCAAGAACATGGCCAGACAGCCTGAAAAACCTATAACAACCATAGAATTTGATTATTAGGCACCCTTCAGTCTCAAGAGACTATGGTAATGTGCCCTGAATAGAGGATTTGGAGCAGCATCTAGTGTGGCTGAGAAGGCCAATTCGAGAGTGACAATCCCTTCGACACTGAAAACAAATACAATCTGTCCCCTGTCCAGTTCCCTGATTTTCTGCTGTCAAGACTGCCTCTTTGCCTTGGCCTTCTGGACAAATGTCTCTTCAAAATGGGAGAGGCCATGCTGTACTGCTTGCCTCCAAGCAGAACGCTCAGATGTCAAGGTTTCCCATCTGTTGAGGTCCATTCCTAAGGCCTTCAGATCCCACTTGCACATATCCTTCTAAGGCCACTGTCTCCATCTGGAGTGCTTTCCCTGCACTAATTCTCCATACAGGAGAACTTTTGGAATCTGACCGTCAGCCATTCTCATGACATGCCCAAGCCAACATAAACATCACTGTTTCAGTAATGTACACATGCTAAACATTCCAGCTCGTTCTAAGACTACTCTATTTAGAATTTTGTTCTGCCAGGTGATACCAAAAATGTGTCGGAGACAACACATATGTTCAGCTTCCTCTCCTGCAGTGCACAAAGTGTCCAAGACTCACAGGAATGTACTCAGGACACAGACTCTACAGGCCTGGATCTTGGTATATGCCATCAGCTTCTTATTAAGCCATACTTTCTTTGTGAGTCTAGAGAACATTGTAGCTGCTTTGCCAATGCATTTATCCAGCTCAACATCTAGGGAGAGAGCGTCGGAGATCATTGAGCCAAGGTCCACAAAATCATGAAGTATTCTTTGGTAGAGATGGTAATAGAGGGAGGTGAGTCCATGCCCTGGCCCATGACTTGTGTTTTCTTCAGGCTGATTGTGAGTCCAAAATCTTGACAGGCCTTGTTAAAACAATTCATGAGTTGTTGGAGGTCTTCAGTAGAATGGGCAACAACAGCTGCATCATTGGCGAAGAGGAAGTCCTGCATGCATTTCAGTTTTACATCTGATCTAGTCCAGAGATAGATGCCTTCTGTTGCAGTTCCAAAGGTGTGCTTCAGCATGATAACAAAAAAGATCCCAAACAGGGTCGGTGCAAGGACACAGCCCTGTTTCACTTCACTTCGGATGTCAAAAGGATCTGATGTTGAGCCATCAAAAACTACAGTGCCTTTCATTCCCTCATGGAAGGACCTGATGATGTTAAGGAGTTGAGGTGGACAATCAATCTTGGGAAGTATTTTGAAAAGGCTGTTCCTGCTAAATAAATCAAGGCCTTTGTAAGATCTATGAAGGCCACAAAGATTGGCTGTTGTTGTTCCTTACATTTCTCCTGCAACTGTCTGAGGGCAAATACCATGTCACAAGTGGATCTCTTAGCTTGAAATCCACACTGTGATTTCAAGCCAATTGACAACCAGACAGCTTTATAACCAGGGAAACAAATCTATGCCTCTGCAAACTCTATAACCCAGGGAAGGAAGTCAACCTGACTGCTAGCCAACTCCTTAACCAAGGGGAATAAATCTATGTCTCTGGTATCTCTGTATCCCAGGGAAACGAATCTACCTCTCTGCAGTCTTCCTGACTGCCAGCCACCCCTGTAACCCAGGGGAACCAATCTATGTCTTTAGTGGATCTATTAGTTCTAAATCCACACTGTGATTCTGGATAGACTCTGTCTGCAAGCACCTGGAGCCTCTTCAGCACAACATGAGCAAGCAGCTTCCCTACAACACTGAAAAGAGAGATGCCACAGTAGTTATTGCAGTCGTCCCTGTCGCCTTTGTTCTTGTACAATGTGACAATGTTTGCATCCTACATGTCCTGTGTACTCCACCTTCCCTGCAGCAAAAGATTTCATACAGCTCAGTGGTGATGGTCTCTTTACAGAACTTCAGAACTTCAACAGGGATGTTATCCTTCCCAGATGCTTTGCTGGAGGTGAGGGAATCGAAGGCCACTTTTATTTCTGCTAAAGTTGATTTGCTGTCCAACTCTTCCAAGACAGGCAGGCACTCAATGTTATTTAATGCCTCTTTGGTTACTATATTCTCTGTAAAATATAGCTCAGAGTAGTGCTGCATCCAGCTTTCCATCTGCTGTGTTCAGCCCTGGATGATCATGCCTGTGGCAGACTTTAAGGCAGCAGATTTCTTCTGTATTGGATCTAAAGCCTGCTCGATACAATCAAACATTCCTTTGATGTTACCTGTGTCTGTTGCTATCTGTATCTGAGAGCAGAGCTGAAGCCAATAATCATTGGAACATCTCCTGGCAGCCTGTTGGACCTGGCTATGAGCAACTTGGAGAGCCTGCAAGGTGTACTCACTAGGACAGGCTTTGTACAGGCTTTGTATGCTGCTAGAGCTCTCTTCTTTTCCTTGATGGCTGGCATCAACTCCTCCAAATGGGCTTCAAACCAGTCTGCCATCTTCTGATCAAATGTGGACAAAACGGAGTTATAAACAGCATTTTTGAAATGTTCCCATTGTTCAGGTTCATTTGCACTAGCCAGGCCAGGAAGAGTTTCCTCAGGCGCTTGAGCAAATTCCTCCACATATCTCTGATTGCGAGTCTTGCTGATATCAATATGTGGTCTTCCATCCTTTTTTGTGTGGTGCAATCTCTTTATTCACAGTTTTACTCTGCTACACACCAGGGAATGATCAGTATCACAATCAGAACCCTGATAACTGTGTGTGATTGTAATACAAGGAGGGCTAGAGTGTCTAGTGAGGATCAAATCAAGCTGATGTCAATGCTTCGATCTTGGATGTCTCCAAGAGACTCTGTGTCAAAGCTTCGTATTAGTATGTGTTGCTGACACAGAGGCCATAATAATAGCAAAACTCCAGCAAACATTCACCATTTTCATTCATCTTCCCAATGCCAAAACAGCCTAGACAAGTGGGCGAAGAATTGTGATCAGCACCAACTTCAGCATTAAAGTCTCTGAGAATGAACAGCGGCTCTCTCTCTCTGGGATTTTTTTGATAGTAGCTGCCAGACTCTCATAGACTTCTGTTGTGTTTTTGACTTCTGCTGCAGACGACAGTATTGGTGCATATGCACTAATAAGGGTGACCAGTCCAGCTGATGAGTGAAGCTGCAGAGAGAGGATTCTTTCACTCTCCACAGTAGGTGGAGCAATGGATCTCAGCAGAGTATTTCTAACTGGAAAGCCAACACCATATTCCCTGGTCTCATTCAATGGTTTTCCCTGCCAGAAGAATGAGAAGTTTTTTTCTTTGACAGATCCCGAGTCCAGCAATCTCATCTCTTGCAGGGCAACAATGTCCATCTGCAGCCTACTCAGTTCCATGTCGATGACATCTGTCTTGTGCATGTCATCTATTTTCTGCAGGTCATCAGAAAAGCCAGGGGTCATTGTCCAAGCATTCCAGGTACCCAACTTTAGTGCAGAGGTTTTCTTATGATTGCTGCATGGTGCAGGTTTATCAATCTGCTTGTCGGCTTTCACCCTAAACCCCATGCACCCCGTGAGGTTAACAGACTGTGGCAAAGCAGCACGTTACTGGCTGGGGACTGCCCAGCTTAAGGCAGGTGGTAACTACCTAGTGAGGTGCAATGTCCTCTCCCACCATTGGAAGTAGCCCCTGGCATCATGCTCAATGCCAATAGAGGAAAGACTTATAACTGGTAGCTGTTACATCCCGTATTGTTTCAACACTGTATGCAAAGTTGGAGTGTCCTCTCCAGAGCACGAAGCCTGGGTAAAATAATATGGAAGATAGACTGTTACCCAAGCAGAAACCCCCCTCCACATCACTGAAGTAGTCCAATGGAAAGGCAAGAGTCAATACAACTGGTTTCAGCAATGTCGCAGGAGTTGCCAGAGGATGACTGTACACAGTCACGAACTGCCTCCGGGACTCCGGCTCCAGATTTTGCCTTGAGGTTAACTCCTGAAGCCTTTTCTATCAGTGGATATTGTCACAAGGCAATGGAGGTTTGAAATCGGAGTTTTCCTTCTCCTAGATGGGCTGTCTTCCAAGGCCAACGAGCCCCACCTACTCTAAGTCCACACACATCAATATAATTAAAATAAGCCAGGGTTTTTAGGGCACTACCAGATATAAACATTACTAATATTGTATTCTACTGCCTCTCCCAGATATTTCTACATCCCTCAACAGATCTGCCTCAGAAACTTCAAGGTGAAGAAGATTCTTTACTCTGCTCTTGGGGTCCCCCATTGTGTGGGGCAATTAACACACGATTACAAATTATTACAAAGGAAATCTTGTAGGGGGAAAAGGTTCATAAACAACTGTAAATAGCCAATCTAATTAACACTCATATTACTCTATGATTTTTATTTTATGATGGAAATATTAACATTCTTTACAACACATGCTTCAATGAAAAACCTGCATATCAAAGATACTATCAACACAATGTTAAACACCCACTGACTCTCATATCAACGAACCATGATATCTGTATTTTGATATCTAGATTTTGACGCCATGTATAAATATTTGCCATGTTAAATCTCTTTCTATTATGTTTGATGAAGTGGACTTGTCCATGAAAGGTCACATTAAAAATATAAAAGTTAACCTTTAAGATGCCATCATATTTTTGTCTTTCCCCCATTTTTATTTCTGTTTTGCTTCTACCTATAATGCTTACACAGACTAACATGGCTACCCCTTCCGCAATTTCAATAAAAGAAACAAAAACTTAGAATTACGAATGAATATGAAAGAGAAAGGAATAAAAAAAATAATGGTACAAGTAGGAGATGTTGGGGCAGATCTTCTATTCATATTGGATCCATTTCTTTCTAGCCAATCCTGAAAAAGCCTCCAGACTTCCTGTAATTTGTAAGCAAATACACACATCTGAGGGTTTGGGTGGTGAGGTTCATTGTGTCTCTGATTCTGAAACACAAGCATCTTAGGAGAGCTAAGCAGCACAATTAAAGCTGAACAGATGCTCTGCATTGATGGGCAGGAATTTATAGCAAAAGGATGCATAGTAAAGGTCAAGGTTCCCCTTGACATTTAGTCCAGTCATGTCTGAATCTAGGGCATACATCTGCCTACTTCTTACTTTAAAAACAAACAAACCTGGAAGTACTGCAGAGTGTATTTCTAACATGTCTGCTCAGAAAGAAATGAATTGCACTGAGTCAGCATGCAACTATATTGAAAAACACTTCACAATTCATTCCAGAATTAGGACTGGTGAATTCAGAATATTTTTTTAATGATCGTATGCTGTAAAGTTCAATTCAAAGAATCTTGTCCTTTTCCCGTCCCAATCCAGACTTTCACCCGTGCTGCTCTGGGCTTCTACTATTCTGAAAACAATGTTATTTCCATCTACACTTCAAAGGCAGCACCTTGCCATCTTTGTTATCAGCTGACAGACAAGCTGGTTGCTCTACAAGAGTGTACATGGTATATATAAACCTGTGGTATAAATATTGTTTTCCATGCTTCTGAGAACATGGACTGTAATCCACAAAAAATCACACACTGAAATAAATCTGTTGACTTTAAAAATGTCACAGTACTTTTCTTTTTATTTTTGACGCACAGGCAAAAATAGACTGACATGTTACCCCTCTGCAGACTCCTGCATAAAAACTATCTTGGAGATGTAGCAGGATTCTCCAGTAACTCTCCTTTTGATGTTTCATGTAAACTGGTTATATGTTACTGAGGGCAGACCTGATGAAAAGCCCAGATTTGCTGCATTTCTGTTGTTAAAGGCACAAAACATGCAGAAATTTAAAAATATATGGTGAAGATGGGGAAGGTAATAGAAATAGACTAACTTTGTTGTTACCAGAAAATAACAAATACAGTGGTGCCCCACATGACAACGATAATCCGTTCCGGGAAAATCGCTGTTAAGCAAAATCGTCATCATGCGAAAAGCCTTTCCCCATTGGAATGCATTGAAACTCAGTTTAATGCGTTCCAATGGGGAAAATACCTCGTCATCCAGTGAAGATCGTCCATAGGGAAGCCATTTTGCGAGCGCCAATCAGCTGTTAAAATGGCTGCCCTGAGAAGCATGGGTCCAGAAAACACGGGGCAGCCATTTTAGGAAGCCGACGATCGTCGGAAAAAAATGTCGTCTTGCGAATAAACAGTCCGCAAAGCACGGACCAAATCATCATCAAGCGGAATTCCCCCATAGCAATGACTGTTTTGCGAATCGCTATAGCGATTGCAAAATGTCATCGTTATGCGGTTTCGTCGTACAGCAGGGTCATCTTCTAGCGAGGTACCACTGTATGCAAAACAAATGCATTAAAGGGTTGGTTTCTATTATGAAGGTTTGTTGATATTACTGTCAGTGGGAGTTACAAGTTAGTTTTCCAAGTATGCAAAGACTGTGGCTTGTTATAAATATTTTAAGTACATAGTTCTGCACCTCATTGCATTTTTGTGTCATACTTGGAGATGATATTGGAAATAAAAAGTATCAATATTTTAACTCAATAAGGGAACACCTGCTCAGCGGTGACGCAGAAACAGTATTAAGTATTGGAATGAACTAGCAGCTGCTGGCTGCTTGCTTGAGATGGAAATTGATTTAATTCCACCAGAAGTGAAGTAAAAGTCAAGGAATGGAATGTCTCCCTTGTGTTCTAATAGTTTTTTCTTCATTGTGGAATGTTATTGTCTGCATCATGGAATTTCCCAGGGTGAAGAAAGAAGGCTTAGATTTCAGTCACTAGGCAAAATACTGCACAAAATGGAAACATCTGTGGTGGCAGTCTGGGGAATAATGAGTTTCCTTTGGACTGGAGACAGGTGTGTCTGGACACTAGTAGCACCTCCAGAGAAACACAGAAAGTTGCTTTCTGCATTCTGTAGGAGTCTCCAAGCTTCTAAAATTAGCTTTCATGGGCTGTATTTTGTTTGGTTGCTTTGAATTTGAAGCACACTGGAGGTTTCAGAGATTTACATTGCCACCTTCATGACATCCAAATCTACTACACATTGGACATTTTGGTTATGATTTGAGATCGTGATGATTGCTATAGCTTTGTGGATTGTGCAGGCCTGTGAATATCAAATCTGTGCTGATTCACCAATTTTATGACCCATGACATGATTTAAATGATGGTAATTACTGCTGCCTAAATTGGTATGATTAATAGTTGTATAAATTATTCATACCTTTCATAAATGTAGCTGGTTGCAGTGCTCAGTGAGTTGGATTACTCGTCTATGAAACTAGGGGCTGTGAGTTCAATTCCTTACTATACACTCTGTGAGAAGAGCTTGTCCATGTGGCCTTAGGCAAGCTGCGCATTTCCAGAGCACCCACAGAAGAAGGGCTGGTAAACCACTTCTGAGTACTCTATACCTAGAGACCCCTGGACAGGAAGGCAATAAATTGGAATTAACTTGATGGCATATGTTTATATTATTTTGTGAATGTTAAATAACAAAATGAACTGTGCTAAATACAGTTTCAGATTATCACAAAATATGTAAGGTGTCATAGCATAGACAACAAAACCCATCCTGTGTTCTCTTGGAGACATTCTGACCCAATTCTTTCCCTGGTCTGTGATGTGATGCATTTGTGCATTTCCACTTCTCTGTGAAAAAAATAATTTTGCAAATGGGGAAATGCAAATAACTATGGTCTGCAGTAAAATTGGGGCAGTGAATGGGTAGGTAGGTAGTACCACCAGTTTTGGGACTTTGCATACTGGGTTTAGTGCGGCAAATGGAGGACATGCATTTGCCACACTAAACCTTTGCTTTTAAAATGCAGGATCCACTGCAAATTAATGACTGCACTTGGATAGGGAAAGCAATGATGTGCCAGCACTGCTTATGGCAAAGCAGCAGCAGTACATGGCAGTTATGGGTACACTCCATATATGATGCTCTCTTTTCAGTCTTCTGTGTATCCCATGTGAGCAAAATTGCTGTCAAAGGCACTCCCTCCCCTTCCTTGTGGAATGGCATCTTTACTGCCCCCTGCCTCTCATCCCTTGACCTTACATAGGCAAAACTTTGCTCTTTCACTAGTTAATTCATTTTACCTCCCAGGAGTCAGCAACTCCTTCCTTGGCTCCCACCATTTCATGGATTCTATGCATAGAAGTTCTTACTATGGCCATTTCTCTCTTAGATTTGTATATTGCTACCCAGTGCAACCTCCAAAAACACAAGAGGCAACTGTACACATGGACATCACCAGATGGGCAATACCAAAATCAGATTGATTATATTCTCTGCAGCCAAAGATGGAGAAGCTCTATACAGTCAGCAAAAACAAGACCTGGAGCTGATTGTGGCTCTGATCATCAGCTTCTCATAGCAAAACTCAAGGTTAAACTGAAGAAAGTAGGAAAAACCACTGAGCTAGTCAGGGCTAATCTAAACCAAATCCCTTATGAATACACAGTGGAAGTGAAGAACAGATATAAGGAACTAGATTTGGTGGACAGAGTGCCTATAGAACTATGAATGGAGGCTTGTAACATTGTACAGGAGGCAGCAACGAAAACCATCCCAAAGAAAAGGAAATGCAAGAAAGCAAAGTGGCTGTCCAACGAGGCCTTAGAAATAGCAGAGAAGATAAGGATAATAAAATGCAAAGGCAATAGGGAAAGTTACAGAAAATTGTACAACTACCGTACAATTGCACTCACTTCACATGCTAGCAAGGTTATGCTCAAAATCCTACAAGGTAGGCTTCAGCAGTATGTGGACCGAGAACTCCCAGAAGTACAAGCTGGATTCCGAAGGGGCAGAGGAACTCGAGACCAAATTGCTAACATGCGCTGGATTATGGAGAAAGCCAGAGAGTTCCAGAAAAATATCTACTTCTGCTTCATTGACTATGCAAAAGCCTTTGACTGTGTGGACCACAGCAAACTATGGCAAGTCCTTAAAGAAATGGGAGTGCCTGACCACCTTGTCTATCTCCTGAGAAACCTATATGTAGGACAGGAAGCAACAGAACTGGATATGGAACAACTGACTGGTTCAAAATTGGGAAAGGAGTACGACAAGGCTGTATATTGTCCCCCAGCTTATTTAACTTATATGCAGAATATATCATGTGGAAGGCTGGACTGGAGGAATCCCAAGCCGGAATTAAGATTGCCGGAAGAAATATCAACAATCTCAGATATGCAGATGATACCACTCTGCTGGCAGAAAGTGAGGAGGAATTAAAGAACCTCTTAATGAGGGTGAAAGAGGAAAGCGCAAAAAATGGTCTGAAGCTCAGCATCAAAAATCTAAGATCATGGCCACTGGCCCCATCACCTCCTGGCAAATAGAAGGGGATGATATGGAGGCAGTGACAGATTTTACCTTCTTGGGCTCCATGATCACTGCAGATGGTGACAACAGCCACAAAATTAAAAGACGCCTGCTTCTTGGGAGAAAAGCGATGACAAACCTAGACAGCATCTTTAAAAGCAAAGACATCACCTTGTCGACAAACGTTTACATAGTCAAAGCTAGGGTTTTTCCTGTAGTTATGTATGGAAGTGAGAGCTGGACCATAAAAAAGGCTGACCACCAAAGAATTGATGCTTTTGAATTGTGGTGCTGGAGGAGAGTTTTGAGAGTCCCCTGGACTGCAAAGAGAACAAACCTATCCATTTTGAAGGAAATCAACCCTGAGTGCTCACTGGAAGGACAGATCCTGAAGCTAAGGCTGCAATACTTTGGCCATCTCATGAGAAGAGAAGACTCCCTGGAAAATCCCTTGATGTTGGGAAAGTCTGAAGGCAAGAGGAGAAGGGGATAACAGAGGACGAGATGGTTGAACAGTGTCATCGAAGCTACCAACATGAATTTGACCAGACTCCGGGAGGCAGGGGAAGACAGGAGGGCCTGGCGTGCTCTGGTCCTTGGGGTCACGAAGAGTTGGACACGACTTAATGACTAAACAACAACAAAACCCAGTGCATCCACCCTCCCATCAGATAGGCACTTCTTGTCTTGCTGGCACTTGTACTCTGAAAGGAAAGCTACTGTCTAGGCCAGTTCCTCCCCCTCACACTAGCAGCTGGGTACTGTTGTTTGGTTCCCACCTGCCTTGATGCTGCATGAGCAGATGTTCTATTTGGAAGGTCATGCCAGTTTCCTTTCCCCCCATCCTTACAGGAATAGTGGTGAGGTCCAGGTGGTAGAGTTCTCTCCCATGGGCTGCATCCTTCCCACCAATCACTGTATCCTGTGCAAGAAATGGTGCTACTCTCTTCAAAAGAAGGCTTCCTTTCTTTCTCAAGAGCCGAGTACAACTTGCCCATCTGTCACCTAATCTTCTGAAAGGAAAGCTGTTTCCTGCTAAGAAGTCTACTTTACTTTTCCATCCCCAGAGGCATGCTAACTGGCGGTCACTTCTCCCTGACTCCTGTAATGTCCTATGAATAAGGCTACTCAGCTCCCCTTACCCTCAGCCAGTTTTTGTGTTGTTATTTGGCTCCTTCCAAGACAATAATCAGTGCTAGCAAAGTTTCCCCTGAGGCCTCTTTTCTTTCCTCCTAGGTTTCTTGGCCTGAGTACAGTATGTAAGCAAAGACATCTGGAGGATAATTGCAGCAGGTTGGTTTTATGCGCCATTTTTTTCTTGGCAATCCAGAACATTTTGCCTACTACACACTTGGCAGAGTAATGTTTGTGTGTGTGTGTGTGTGTGTGTGTGTGTGTGTGTGTGTGTGTGTGTGTGTGTGTGTGTGAGAGAGAGAGAGAGAGAGAGAGAGAGAGAGAGAGAGAGAGAGAGAGAGAGAGAGAGAGAGAGAGAGAGAGAGAGAGCATATTGCACTAAGCCAAACCATTTTGTGCAGCTCTGACATGTATTGCCAGGGACCTGGCCATGGAGAGACTGAGTCCCTGGATGGGTACTGCATAGT
The DNA here is from genome assembly GCF_051106095.1 of Pogona vitticeps. NCBI lineage: Eukaryota > Metazoa > Chordata > Lepidosauria > Squamata > Agamidae > Pogona > Pogona vitticeps. Next base: position 73,028,687 of record NC_135788.1, on the reverse strand, counting down.
GCATTGCAGCAGAACATGCTTTGGGTTTAGGTGCTAGTGTCATATTTGTCTGGTAAGGTGTTTGCTCTTCTGATTGGCCTTGCCCAGAAAGCAGTTCCAAATAGGAGTGTTAGTCTGTTTCAGCATAAGAAATCATAAGGAAGGAGGGGGGGGAATCAATAGGAAATTGTAAAAAACCAATTATAAACAGAGGATGAAGCTGCCTGCTTGCCTTTTCAAGCAAAGCTATGTGGCCAAAGCCAAGAAAGAGCCATATCCTACCAGGCCATCAAGTCAAACCCCCTGTTTGATGCAGGAATAAAAATCAAAGGATTTCTGCTAGGTGGCTGTCTCATTTTTTCTTGGATTCCTCCAGTATTGGAGCACTCACCACCTCTCAAGGTAATTGGTTCCACTGTTGCACTGTTCTAACAGTTAGGAAGTTTTTCCTGACATTCAGTTGAAATCTGGCTTCCTGTAACTTGAGCCCATTGTTGTGTGTCCTGCACTCTGGGATGATCAGGAACAGATCCCTCCACTTCTCTGTATGACAGCCTTTCAAGTATTTGAAAAGTGTAATCATATCACCCCTCAGTCTTTTTTTTCTGAAGGCTAAACATGCCCAGTTATTTCACTCTGTCCTTATAGGGCTTGGTTTCCAGCACCTTGACCATCATTGCCCTCCTCTGACCTTGTTCCAATTTATCAGCATCCTTCTTGAAGTCCAGTGTCCAGAATTGTACATAGTACTCAAAGGGTGGCCTAAGTAGTGCTGACTGGAGGGGAACTTGCAACTCATGGGATTTGGAAACTGTTCCTCTTACTGTGAATAAGGCATCATTTTTCTTTACCTCTGTGCTTGTATCTTCCACTCCTTTCCAATTCAGTTTAAAGCCCTAATGATGAGTTTTTTCATGCTGTGGCCAAACACATTCTTCCCAGTCCTTATTAGGTGCAAGCAATCTCTTGTTAGGGGTCCTTTTTCTAGAAAGCTTAGTCCATGGTCGCAGAAACCAGATCCCTCATGTTGACACCACCTTCATAGCCATTCATTCACTTGCAGTATTTTCTGTTCATCTTCGTAATACTGATAGGATGGATAAAAAAACTATCTGGGCCCCAAAGTCCTTAAGTTCCCTTCGCAGAGCTTCAAAGTCTGACATGATTTCCTCAAAGCTCCTCTTGGCTATGTCATTTGTTCCCATGCAGACAGGAAGTAAGGGATATGTATCTGTGAGTTTTATGAGTGATGGCAGTCCTTCCATCACATCATTTATCTGACTGCCAAGGGGGACAGCATACCTGGCATATTTTAGTCTCAATTCCACCCAGTAGGGAGTCTCCTACTACAACTACTCTTCTCTTCTTTTTGTAAAATGAAGGTTCAGGGATTGTATTGTGCTGTGCTTCAGCTTTTCTAATGTCTTCTGGTGGGGTCTCCTCTGCATGCTGTCCAGCGGACTCCTCTTCAAGAATCTGAAAGTGGTTTTGCAGTTCCATCAGTGAATAAGTTCCCCTCCTTATTTTGTTCCTAACTGTGACTCTTTTCCATGGTGGTTCCTCCACTATGTTTGTACTTCTCCTCAGCATTCTCCTCCTTTGCTTCGGTTTGGTTTAGTTTTCTTCCATCTGTGGTACCCCTGTGACAGCTGCTGCTGCTCAAGAGTTCTGTTAATGTATGCTTCATCTTCCCTTATAGCCTTCAGTGTGGCTACTTGCTGCTCCAGTTCTCTCATTTTTTCTTCTAACAGTGCCACTAGTTTGCACTTGTTATATGTGTACACCATGTTGCACTCAAGAACAAAGACAAACATAGAACAAAATTTGCAGGTTACAACAACAAAATTGTCTTAAACCTCCATAATCCCTGCTAGCTTTTTGTTTTTAACTGGTTGTTTATGAATGTTCATCCCTTTTCTTTTGTTACTTTGGCTGTAGCTAGGAGCATCTACAAATATATAACTATATCCAAAAGAAGAAGACCTCTGACTAAAAAGACACCCACAACTAAAAAAAAATTCACTTTCAAACTCTGGCTTTACTGGATTTTTTCGTATCCTGCCACTGTACACCAATTGTAGCATTTACCCTGTTTGTCTCACTAAACACAGAGCTCACAAAGGCAAACCAGAACACCTCTTGACACACTGCCACCAGTTGATCTCCTTATCAACTTACTTTACTTAGAAAAGATGAAGGTCCATTCAGTACTAACTTTTTAATAGAACAAGTTTATTGATTACAGTTGGTTTCTGGAACAATTCATCAGCACATTCTTCAAGTTTCATCAAGCTTCAAGATTAACCTTTTATAGTAATTATCACAGTTTACACTCAGACTAATCACTCCTCAGATCCCAAACTATCCTTCACTCTCTGATTCCTAACACAGACTCAACTCAGACTCTCCCCTCCTCTCTCAGGCTCCACTTTTAACATCTCTTGTGGCCCCACCTCTTAACCACATTAGCATATAACTCATGAATAATACATAACTTATTGCATGACTTAGGATGAACACTACAGAAGGATATAATTTATTCAACAGGAACAATCTGAACAGGAATGGTGGTGTCATAGTGTGTATAGCATGTGAACAGATCTGAGGAGATCCTTGGGTTGGAGGATACAAGGTTGATGGAACATATTTGGGTAAAAATTAAGGAAAAAGAAATAATAGTGGTGTCAACGGTGTGTGTGTGTGTGTGTGTGTGTGTGTGTGTGTGTGTCTTGCATATATACTTGCCAGTCTGAATTTGATTGATGCCCTCCTAGATCGATTGCTAAACATTCAAATTAAAGTCTTCAAAGATAGATGAGTTCATCCAAGAGTACTAAAGGAGTTTGCAGGTGTAATCTCAATCCTTTGTCTATAATCTTCAAGAATTCTTGAAGAACAGGTAAAGTTCCTGAAGACTGCAGGCAAACAAATTTATCCCTCATCTTCAAAAAGGGGTAAAAAAAAGAAGATCCAGGCAACTATTTACTGGACAGCTATGTCAATGCAAGCAGTATGTCCAGTCACTACATAGGAATGCAATTCAGACTTAAGGATAAGAACCCAACAGCAGTTCTTCCCTGGGCCGCTCACTCATTGAATCTTGTTGGACAGTCTGCTGCCTCTTGCTGTGTTGAGGCTGTTTTGGCTTCATACAAAGGTTATACTCCTTTTTTGTGCATCAACGCACAGATGGGCAAATCTAATGAAATATTTGGAAGGGAATAAAAGAACACTAACTGTGAAGTCCTGGTGAGATACTCATTGGTGACCAAGGACTGATGCTACTAAAACCCTTGTAGATGGATACAATTGCATTCAAAATGCCCTCAGAGATATTGAATGTGACTTGGTGCGAACACCTGAAGCAAGACATGAAGCTCAGACATTGGCAGACAAAGTTGATTGTCTTGAAACTGCTCTAATGGCCAAGATCTGGAACTTAATTCTGGAATGGTTCAACAGTATACAAAATGCTTTTCAAGGAATTGAAACTGGCCTGAATAAAGTGGCAGTTCTAATTTATTCTCTGGATAAATTTCTGAAAAGTTGGAACTGGATTCCAGAAACCTGTGGCAACACAGACTACAAAGCAACTACAGGGAGACCAAGAAAGAGAAACAAATGTTATGATGTGAATCCAATATCAGTCTCAGAATTTGTCCTTTCCTCAAGAGAAGAATTCAGATGTGGAACTTTTCATGTCATTTCAGATCAGTTGTTTGTTGCCTTACAAAAAACAAAGGGTAGCATACCAATCAGTGTACAGTATGACACGCTCAAAGTCAAAGTCAACTTATGCTACCTGATGCAGAGAAAGCTGAGAAACTGATCACAGCTTTCTCTCATGATTTTAGTAAGGCATTCATAGACTAAATTGTCGGGTTTGTAGCCTTTGCCAAACTCATATCTCACTCCATCTTAACAGGTGTTTTACTCCATGATAAAGGACTCACTGATACCTTTCCAAATCTTAATGTAGCTTTAGAATATATTTGGGCATGATGATCACTAATTGTTCAGGAGAGAGATTATTCAGCAAATTGGCACTAATAAAAATATTATCTGAGATCCACAATGTCCCATGAAAGACTAAGTGTTCTGTGCCAACGGTATGTAGAGAGCAGCATTCTAAAGAAGATACAGTTTGAGGAGCTCATTAAAGATTTTTCAGAAGCCAAGTGCAGAAAGAAATACAGATATGCAGAAATGTAGATATTCCAGTGAACATGATAAAGGACAAAAATGGGAGAGACCTCACAGAAGCAGAAGACATCAAGAAGAGGTGGCAAGAATACACAAGGGAACTATACCAGAAAGATTTGGATATCCCGGACAACCTAGATAGTGTGGCTGCTGACCTTGAACCAGACATCCTGGAGAGTGAAGTCAAATGGGCCTTAGAAAGCTTGTCTAACAACAAGGCCAGTGGAGGTGATGGCATTCCAGTGGAACTATTTAAAATCTTAAAAGATGACGCTGTTAAGGTGCTACATTCAATATGCCAGCAAGTTTGGAAAAGTTAAATTAGCCAACTAATTTAGGAAGACAGGAGGGCCTGGTGTTCTCTGGTCCATAGGGTCATGAAGAGTTGGACACAACTAAATGACTAAACAACAACAAGAAATTAGCCAAGTAGGTAGAGGCACAAAGATCTTATTTCCTAAGTTTAGACAGCAAACTTAAATGTTCTTCTAATTCTACAAAATTGACTGGACTGCTGGTGGTTACTTTTATTTTAAAAGAAAAACACAAAAAAAAGAGTTTGGCTGGGTCACACAGCAAGCATCCAAGGCCAGAGAACATGGAGAGGCATGGATGGATCACGGCATTCTGCCAGCAAGAGAAGTACTCCAAGAAACCAACACCTGCTTCTGCTCCTAACCTTAGACACTCAATGTATTCTAAAATGTCAATACATCTGTTGGGTGCTATGATGTCACCTTTATGTCCGAGGACAAAAATTATTTCAATTCAATGAAATGATTAAAACAAAATGAAAAGTACTTCTTACTGTTTATTCAGGTGATCCCATAAACTTTTGGAACCTCCACAGTGATGTAAAGACATCAGCTGAACTCAGCAGGAGAACAAGGAGCAGGAACATCTGTTATTTCATGGGTGACTGTTTTGCTGTTATTACTATAAGAATATGACAGTTTTGGAACCCTAACACTTTGGTATACATATTACTTTAAAGTGCAGAACTTTAAATCTTCCTTTTTCATCTTTCAAAACAAAGAGGGAAATCACTAAGGATGTGAATCAATCTCACTGACTTTTTATTTTTCCTTGAGACAGGAGGTTTTGAAATTCTGGAGGGCAGGGAAGCTTCTCAATATTTCCTCAACCCCTGCAAAAGTTCTTGCTACCCACACAAGATGGAAGCAAGAATTTCTTTCCATTTCCACTTTTTGCTTAGGATTGCATAGTGCTTTTCTCCTAAGCACACAGACAGTAAGCACACAATGACAGGTCAAATGATCAAAAAGAGACGAACAACCCATTCAATGCTGCTGCACTTGCTAGTTTGTGTAAGATAGCCATACTTCCATTTTACAGTGATGCACAAAATCTGCACCTGTGGTGACTCCAACCAGACTCATGTCCCTAGGCTTCAAAGCCCATGGCAGTGGCCTTCTTACTCATTCCATTGTAGCCCCTGCAGCCCGCATCACCAGCAATGACTGAGTATGGGCCTGACAACCCAACGACTTCCATTTTCAGGGCTAGTTGATTCGGTTAGATGAGTTGTTGCACACTCCCTTTAGCAGATTTTAACTGCCATGATCACTGTCCTGCTGTCTATACCAACCAACAGCTTTTCTGTGGTTTGATGAGAATCGGCATTGGGTGCCTTAACCCAGTGATCCCCAATCATGGGCCTCCAGATGTTCTTGGACTACAACTCCCAGAAGCCTTCACAACCACCTCTGCTGGCCAGGATTTCTGGGAGATGAAGTCCAAGAACATCTGGAGGCCCAAGGTTGTAGACTACTGCCTTAACCCAGTGTTCAGTTCATCCTGAAGTGCCAAATCGCTTACAAAAAGAGACCCACTAGATAGCCTGCATTCTACACCTGCTCCATGCCACAAGCCAGGCTTCCTAACCACTTAACGTTTGAGAGTACAGTCGTGCCCCGCTTAACGATTACCCCGCATTACGACAAATCCGCTTCACGACCATGTTTTTGCAATTGCAATTGCTATCGCAAAATGATGTTTTAAATGGGGGAATTTTGCTGCGCAATGATCAGTTCCTTGTTTCAGGAACCGATTCTTCACATTACGACGATCAAAACAGCTGATCGTCGGGGTTTCAAAATGGCTGCTGGGTGCTCAAAATGGTTCCCCGCTGTGCTTAGGGACAGATTCCTCGCTATACAGGCACCAAAAATGGCCACTGTATGGAGGATCTTCCCACGACTGTGAGTTTTTAGCCCACTGGAATGCATTAACCGGGTTTTAATGCGTTTCAAGGGGTTTTTTATTTTCGCTTTACGATGTTTTCATTCTACAGCAATTTTGCTGGAACGAATTAACGCTGTTAAGCGAGGCACCACTGTAGATTGAGATTGTTTCAGCCTCAAGACCTCTAAACACTCACTTTACCAGATAAAACTGTGGAAGGAATGGATGAGGCCCAGCCCTTTTGATACATCAGCAAACCCTTTGCCATGGGTTATCTGAATTGACAAGACTCATATTACTTGGTTGTTCTGGGTTTTTCGGGCTCTTTGGCCGTGTTCTGAAGGTTGTTTTTCCTAATGTTTTGCCAGTCTCTGTGCCCGGCATCTTCAAAGGACAGCAACCTGTGCTCTGGTGTAGTTGGCTAGGGAGTGTTTTTCTGCTTTGAAATATGCTGCCCTCTAGATTCTTTAATGGCCACTTTGGAACAGCATACTATAACCAGAGCAACTGAAGAAGGTGGAAGCTGAAACATTTTGCTTAAATGTTTCTGTTTGTTACTGGTCCTGCTGTTAAATACAACAAAAAGAGGTACTCGTTCTCAAAACAGTAGTTTGGAGATAATTTGGCAACAAGGCAGGAAGGGAGTGGGTTCCAAGAGTTGTGGCCAGGCTAAAATGTAACAAGGAAGTGCAAGGATGGAATTAGGAGGGCAAGAGTTGAAAATAAGCGGAGGCTAGCTAGAGACATTAAAATCAACAAAAAGCATTCCTCAGGTATTTGCGTAGCAAAAGACAAAGAAAAGCAACAGTGGCTTATTCATGCAATGAAGATGGAAAGATGATGACAGAAAAAGCAGAATTGCTCAATTGCTATTTTAGTTCAGTCTTCTCCCAAAAGATAGACTATGACCCTCCAGACAAATCTGAAGTACAAGTGGAGGAGGCAGGACTACAGCTAGAGAGTGATAAACACATAATGAAGGAATGAGTTCAAATCTCCAGGGCTGGATGAACTGCATCCAATCATGGGAAATGCTGAAGTTGTCCAGAGTGGACTTCAGTCTAGATGGGCAGGGTATAAATCTAATAAATAAAACACAAAATTGCTTTTATTTATATCCCTCCATTAAGCAGAGGTTGGACTCAATGGCCTTATCAGCCCCTTCTAACTTCATGATTCTATGATTCTATGGCATTACAGTATTTGGTTAATTCCAAATATTTCTGAATCCAAATTCACATCCCTACTTGGAATGTTACTTTTCAAATGGGAGTCATATTACTCACTATGTTGATTCAGTAGCACATTATTACCTTCAGTTACCTTGTCTGCAAAAGTAAGTTGCTCCATTGCACATTACTATTACTGTTACTGGGGCAGCCTTCAAAACACACAGTTCTCTCCAGTGTCTAATTGTCTTCATTGCTTGCTGTGTTAAGCATACACAAAGCAAAGTTTCCTTGTGCACCTTCTTCCATATGCCTAGGATCGTCACCCCTCTCACTCACCCTCATTTAGTCACATGTGTGTAGTTGCGTGCCCTTGAGATTTCTCACATACATACTGTACTCCCTTGTTCCCCTTTATTTCACTTCCAGCTGGTCTTGCTCTCTCTTTTCCAGATCCAGATCTGGATACCTGACTCCCCCATGAGTCCTATAAAATTTACAGACCTCCTGGGCAAAGAGGACAGATTCTATGATTCATCATAGCTGACATTATTTCAGTAAAGGGTTGAGACCAGAACAAAACCAAATAATCAGTCACAAGCTGTTTGTAAACTCATCTGGTTATTTCATTATAAGTGTCTTCATTGTTGCAATAATTATAGGCCACTCCAGAACTTGTTAATTCTATATAAATTCTTTTTATTTATATCATTTCTAGGTTCCATGCTTAGAAATGATACCTAATTATCACACAGCCTTACAGTTATGAAGAAAACATTTTCATATCCCGCTGTCTAAGGAAGTCACACAGCATCCTGAGAGACTCTTCCCATCCTGCTTATAACTTTTATGAACTGTTACCATCTGGGGGAAGGTATAGAACAATTAAGACTCGGACCACACGTTTTCTGAATAGTTTTTATCCCAGAGCTATAATTGCAATTAATAATGAGCTTAAAGACCATTATTAATTAGTTGGACTGTGTTACTTGGCCTGCGGTGTAGATGTTTGTATTTTTAGTGGGGGACTTTTAGTGGGTGGGGAGTGTTTGGGGAATTTTATGTGTGTGCATGTGTCTGGTCTCTGAGTGTCTGTGAATTGCGTTGTATGGGTATACTATGTATATACTTACAATGACAATAAATTATTATTATTATTATTATTATTATTATTATTATTATTATTATTATTATTATTATTATTATTATTATTATTATTATTATTATTATTATTATTATTATTATTATCATCATCATCATCATCATCATCATCATCATCATCATCATTATTATTAAAAACTGTAGGGACTTATGTTTGAATCCGAAGTATTACAAACATGTAACTTTTATAGGTTAAAATATTTAAGAATGCATAAAATATTTAAACATCCATAAAAATGAACTTAAACTTTGAACAAACACATAAGAACCTCCTATATACATTATTCCTATTAAAATCCATATTTGATACAATGTGTTCACCAGTTCTCTTGAGCACTTCCTCACACTCTCACTTTCTTACACACCTGCTCTATTGATTTCTCAATCACATTTGGAGCTGCTTGCTCACTCTTTCTCATTTGCCTACTCATTTTTGTATAAATGTGAGTATAAAACTTCTCTACTGTAGTGTGGGAGTTGCGAAGATTCCATGTGAATCGCAAAGGTTCATGAGAGGATGAATTGTGTTGGAGGCTGTTTCTTTATAGAATGTGTAAAGCCAACCTCCATCAGAACTCACACTCCAAGAATATACGTATATAAGATGTTTTACAGGTGACACATGACTCCAGAAAAATTGTCGAAGATGTATACAGATGTATCAAATATGTGTTGGAAATGTGAAGCACATGTGGGAAGTTATTATCATATGTGGTGGTCATGTAGAGTAGCAAAACAGTATTGGAAAAGAGTACATGCTGTGTTGCAACAAATATTGTTTTGTAAGGTGCCATTAACCCCAGAACTGGTTTTATTGAGTATGATACCTGATAACATAGATAAGACAAAGGAGTATATAGTTACAGTGGTGCCCCGCAAGACAGGCGCTCCGTTTAACAACAAAACCGTTTGATGTTGATGTTTTTGCGATTGCAAAAGCGATCGCAAAACGATTTTCCCTATGGGGGAAATTTCGCTTTGCGATGATTGGTTCCCTTCTTCGGGAACCAATTCTCGCAAAGTGATGATTTTTTAACAGCTGATCGGCGGGTTCAAAGTGGCCACCGGGTAAACAAAATGGCCGCCCGCTGTTTTCTCGCACTGATTCCTCACTGCACAGGCAGCGAAAATGACCACGCTATGGAGGAATGCATTTCTATGGGCTTTTTAAAATTGCTTTACAACGTTTTCATTCTACAGCGATTTCGTTGGAATGAATTAATGTTGTAATGTGATGCACCACTGTATATACTGTACATAGTCACTGCAGCCAGAATTCTTTATGCCAAAATTTGGAAAAGTCTGACGCTACCGAAACAAGAAGATTTTATAGAGAAGATATGGGAAACAGTGCAAATGGACATTTTATCAGAAGTGATGAAGGACTGTCCTTTACAAAAGGCAACTGAAAGATGGGACTTATTCTATAAATGGACTGAGTCAACAGACATCGTATGAAGAGCATACACTGAAATGAGAACTTAAATCTGGAAGGCAGAAAATAGTAAAAAGAGTAATCTGAAATTTTGATATGGCAATATGTATAGAATGGATGTTAGTATGTCATTGTTTCTCCTTTTTCCCCTTAACCTCAATCCTTTTTTCCTTTCTGTCACCCTATGTTAAAAATAAAATAATAAAAAAAAAGAACTCACACTCCAGTGCACCTTTGTGAGTTGCAGGGAATTATCACTACTCCACCATGCAGCTGGACAATCTTCTCTCTCAACCTACAAGTAATGTGGGAATGGCAAAGATGTGAAAAGGCTACTCTGTCTTCTTCATATTTAAGGACTTTCATAATTCAGAGTGGGGGCAATATCGTTTATTTATGGGAGTAGAAGTCATTAAAATATGTAAGTCCTACTGCTATTTGTGACTATTGAAGAGAAATTACTGCTCTTGAGGGTACTAATAAGGGACAATTAAAAAAATTAAGTTAATTCAGGTAGCAAATCCGCTTAGATGTAGTGCAGGAGTACAGTTACAGCATTCCCAAAAATCCAGGCAAAAGCTTGTTAAATAGCAGTGAAAAATCACTGCAAGTTCCACTGTTTTCTTCTCTCAGGCATAACTCCACAAGAGGATTTTGGCCACTTTTTGTGAGAAACAAGCCTTTCCATATGATCAGCCAATGAAGAGCCCAAGCTCTCCTGAAACCCCAGTCATGAAGCCATGAATTTCCCTAAGCCCAGAATTTCCCTATAGTTGTGATAAGCAGCCATATTTTAAGGGAAACATGCTGGAAAGAATAAAGAGACATTGCTATTTGATTTGATTGAGTTTTCAGGAGATAAAGTAAGTGCAAATTGAAAAACTGTTTTCTCCTTTGCTTTTGGCATCATCAGATTGCAATCAAATTGATTGTGTATGTCAAATCTATGCCATCATGTGAGATTTGAGTGTGGTAAGCACTTGACATAGGACTACATTGTGCAGCTCCCAGAGGCAGAGGAAGGAAGAAACTGGTGTGAGATTTCTCTGCACGCTGAAGATCAGTTACAGTAGTAGTTGTGGTTCATTCCTACCATCCCAGGTAATAATTGCATTTTCACAATTTTCCTTCTGCCTTAACAGGTTATTAGAGGGAGAGAAGAGGAAGAGGAAGACACACACAGGAAGAGAAGAAGAGGGAAAATACCCTCCAACCTCTCTCTCTCTCTAATTGGCAGTGTGGAACAGCATTTGGGCAGCACTGGGGAAGGGAGGAGGGGGACAAAAACATGCATGAGAAACACTAAACTAAAAAAACTAAAATAAAAAAGCATCTAAATGTCAAACAAAATGTACTGCATTCTCAAGCCAGAGAACTTGATCTGCTCACAGTTAGCAATAACATTGTGTTATTGGTAGAATAAATATTGAAATCAACTGTGAAGAACAGTGTAGATACACCCTAAAACACTGGGATTATTATCCTCCAGATGTCTTCTGTCCAGTCCTAGGCTTTTGTATATGTGGTACACATTTTGTTGATATTTTCATGGAGCCATCATGACTAAGGTAGTCACTGTGGCAGTTACACCCATTTTGAGCCTCTATGTAAAATGTACAACAAATCACCTATATCAGGTTTCTATACAAATGGCATCATATGACTGTATAGTGCGTGTGTATAGGTGGAATGCTAGTGTGGTTGGCAACTGCCAGTCTGTATGCTGATGTGTTAGCTTGTTTGGAATGTTGGGGGAGTCCGGTGTGGGTATCAGTTAGAGGTGACAGTTGAGAGCTGGAAGCAGAGAGAGATCAGTATGAGATCAAAAAGGTGAGGTACAATCAGATGGTGAGAAAAGACTACATCTGATCACACCAGAAAGGACAATTTTGCTCTGAGTGATCAGTCTTAAAGTAACCTTTCCATCTGTATGAGAATTCCCCCAAAAGGGTAACCCTGCTGCCCATAAGGTCCAGCTTGGGCACAGATTGGGGTGGCCTCTATGTTGTGTGTTCATCTAGAAATAACTTGCTCCAGAGTGCAACACAAGCAGTCCAAAATGTGAACTATTTCCCAGTCTCATTGCATCCTTTATTATTATTATTATTATTATTATTATTATTATTATTATTATTATTATTATTATTATTATTATTATTATTATTATTATTATTATTATTATTATTATTATTATTATTATTATTATTATTATTCATTTTCAATTGGTCAAGGAAAGATAGGGAAAAGGATTTGGAACAGGGTACTGGGGTAGATATAAAAATACAGCATGTGATAGAGAGCAGTATATATCATTATTACATTTGCCAATATATTTTCTTACTAACCTTACTTCACACTTATTTTGCCATTTTTTCTAAGCCTTTAAACTCTACAATTATATCTTATATCTTCTTTCTAATAATTTTAACCCATTCATGTTCTCATCTCATCCAGTTATACAAAGATTCTGTGAGACCGGGGGCAAGAGAAGGGAGTCCCTCGCCGGAGTGCTGTCCCTTCCACAGAGAATGGAAAGTACAGACCTCACCCACTCCAGCCTCCAGAAGAACAGAACAATGGGGTACTGAAACCCGGGACTTGGAGAGGGAGTTGCATGGGTTAACAGTAGCTGTTCAAATTCCAGACAATTTAGCGGGAACTGAAAGAAGAAAGAGAGTGGAGTAACCACTGTTTTTGAAACAGTCATTTCCAAGCCAAGAATATCACCAACAGTTCCTGAAGGCTCTTAGATGGCCGCCTTCAACCATCCACACTTCACATCTTCCTTGACCTCTCTTGACTTCTAAGAAGGTGCTGTTCTCTGAGGTGATTCCACTATTTTATTTGTTTGTTTTTTTTTTCCTGCAGTTAACATTCTCCAAGAGGGATTCAACTATTTTGTCTATTTTTTTTTGTTCTGCAGTTTATGTCCAAGTGCTACCAAGAGGAAAAACAACCGCAAGGAGGTCTAGTTGACCGGAAGGGCTCTCCCTCTCTCAGAGGTCTCTGGATACACAATCCCACAGATGCTCCCGTCAGGGGGCTCCATTTCATCAAGGCAGTCTCGTTTCAACCCCATTCCCCTGCATCATTTCTGAAGCAAAACAGAGTGTCCTCTTCGCTCCAAGCATGCCTGACTTCCTGTTCTGTGCCCTCAGATGCACAGGCCATTTTTATAGCATTTTTCTTTCTTTGCTTTAAATTCCATTTGTCATTGTTGGGATCTGTTGTCTTGGGCCGGCACCTGGTCAACCCCCTTAAGTTCTTGACTCAGCCAAGCCAAAGGGAACATACAGACAATGCAGCAACAGGGATATATTAGGTCAAATAATCCCCTTTACCCAAAGTCCACCCCTCCCCCATTTGCCCCCAAGTTTACTTGGTGCTGTATGTTGGTTCATCTTAGTTTTAAAAGTCTGCATGTCCCAAAGCAGTCTTTTCCCCACCCACCCCCGCCCAGCCCCACAACAGAGTAGAAAGCTCCACAGGTTGACATTATCTGCCTGGTGGTCAAGGTTGAAGAAGCAGCTGCTTTCGTTGCTACTTCCATTTAAAAAATGACACACACACAAACACACGCAGGGTTGTGCTATGGGGGTCCCAATTTTGGATTGCTTCAGCCGCTTGCATGGGGATCCCAGAAAGAGGCACTGTGCAGAGGCCAGTGAATGATACACTTCAGCCACCAGATGAGGGTGGGACACCACCATGGATTTCCAACCAGAAGTCTCCATGACATCAGAAGCATGGTTGTTTATGAAGTCAACTGCTTGTGTTTTAAGTTGGTCAGCACTGTGTAAATCAGCCAAGATCAGAATCTCTGCTGCATTTTCTACAGACAGGTTGCTGCACACCTCACACACCACCTTTAAGCATTCAAAAACATACTTGTCAGCAGCAGCCAGCTAATCATCAGCCATTTTGTCAAGGTTGGGTGCCTCCCCCATATACGTAGATGAAGGACATCATTTCCTTAAAAACTTCAGGTTCCATGTCATTGATTTCAACTCGATTCTTTTTACTCTCCTCCATTTCATGTTCAAACATAGCACTCAAAACTGGAGAACAGGCTGCTAGTATGGCTGTGAGCCTGGAACCCCTAGCCTGCCACACACAAGCAGCAGTCTGTAAAGTGAGAGTTTTCCCAAAGGCCTCCCAACTCATCAGCCAAGCGGCATTCCGGTATCTTCACCATGTCCATGGAGATTTGGCCAGAAGTATTGATAGGGTCCTGTACTACACTCACCTCACAGAAGAGAGTGAACTCATTATCTGGAAGAAGTCCACTGGTCTAATCCAAGAGGAAATCTCTTCTAATAAACTTCTCGAATCCCCAGGATTCAAACAAACCAATAGTATTGAACAAACCAATAGCCTTGCTGAGTCTCCCTTGCTTTCGTTTCTTCTCCTTTTGCTTTCAGGATAGAGAACTTGAATTTGGCTTGGACTTCACTCTTTGGACAGCTGACCAGTGACAGGGAAAGGAAATCTTTGCTCTCTTGATCCATGCCCTTTGGGTACACACTCAAACACACCTAAGATGTACAGCAGACCTGGGCAAAGTGAGGCCCGAGGGCCACATACAGCCCACAAGCCGCTCCTGTCCCGCCTGCGGACAGTTTTGAACATCAAAACCATTTATAGCTTTTTTGTCTAAAGTTGATCAGTTTTTTATGTTTAGCACACCACAAAAAACTCTTTAGTATTTGTGAAGATTAACAAGTTTAAAATAAAAACAATCATAACATCCCTGTTTCATTTTGTTTTTAAGTAAAGTTGGTTCAGCCCCCAAACACAGTTCAGATTTTTCATGTGGCCCGTCTATAGAAATTAATTGCCCACTCCTTATCTACAGACACTGCTTTGTCAGTAGTCAGGAAACAGCTGTTTCATAGTTTGACTTAGCCGATGATGTCCCCCTAGCGGGACACATGGCTACCCAAAAATTTTTGGCTAGGATACAACAAAGTTTTTCCTGGCCGCATATGGCCAAAGAGGTAGAAGAATACTTGGAGGCGTTGGCCATCAGGTGGGCTACCCATGCCTTAAAATGCTACCTGCAAGGGGCCCCTTTTACTCTGGTGACAGACCACACACCTTTAAAGTGGTTGGTACAAATTAAGGACACTAACCAATGCCTCACCAGATGGTATTTGGCTTTGCAGCCTTTTGCTTTCACAGTCCAATACCAAAGAGAGAGTACATTCTAATGTCAACTATTTCTCCCAGCAGAGCCCATGGGCGAGGAGCGAGGAGGACTGGACTGCTCTCTCAGATGGGGGGGGGGATGTGAGACTGGGGGTGAGAGAAGGGAATCCCTCACCAGAGTACCTTCCCTACCACAGAGAATGGAAAGGGAAGTACAGACCTCACCCACTCCAGCCCCCAGAAGAACAGAACAACGGGGTACTGACACCCGGGACTTGGAGAGGGAGTTGCATGGGTTAACAGTAGCCATTCAAACTCCAGACAATTTGGTGGGAACTGAGAGAAGACAGAGGGAGGAGATTGAGGTGGGGGTGGCAGAAATAAAAGGGAGAGAAAACCCGTTGCTGCCAGGTTGGGAATAGGTTTGGTTACAAGACCCGTGGACTGGAGAATGGGAGCGTCTACGAGTGCCTAGGGAGGAGGCTGACTATCAGTGGAGAAGGGAGATTCCGCCGAGACCATATTATTGGGGTGAGGCTGAAGCACGGGAGTGGCAGCAGAGATTGAGAGAGGAAAAGGAGAAGGTGGAAAGAGAAAAGAGGGAAAAGTTGGCATGGAGGGTGGAAGAGATGATGATGAGAGATTACCGGGAGGTTCTTGGTTGACCTTCTCCCCAACAAGAGATGCCGGGTGGACCAATCCTACAGAGGACGAGGATGTTCCGTTACTGGAAGGAGAGATCGAAGAGGTTTGGAAGGATGAAGCAACTACAAGCTGGCCAGATCCCTGGAATACCAGTGAAACCAATCCTTTTTCTTAATGATGCTTGGGTACCCCGTTGGTGACAGGAGAGAAGTTATGGAACAATTTTAGAGACACTGATTTCTTGTTAACACTCCAATAAACCTTTCCCCTATTTCAAAGTTTTAAAAGCCTCCGGATTTTATTGTGGAGGTGAGAGACTCAAAGCCCGAACCCTCACGGGATCCCCCTTTCTTCTGGCCTCAACAATTTCTTTGCCTTTTAATATTTCAGTTAAAATATCCATCTCTGTTGCTTCAAAAAAAAATCCATTAACTCCTGGATTGCTGGAGTCTCCTCTTTTTTCAGTATTTGGCATATAAAATTCTTGCTGCTGTAGTTACATGTATGATCAAATATTTTTTTTTCTTTTTCTATAAAATCTGGTATTATATTCAACAAAAACAGTTCAGATTCATATGGAATTATAGAGGATAACATTTTCTTTTTGTAAAAACCCATGGACTAGTTTCCAAAAGCTCTTAACTTCCCTACAAGTCCACCACATATGGTAAAAACTACCTTCTTTTACTTAACATTTCCAGCATTTGTTAGAGGTCTTTGATATATCTTTGATAATTTTTCAGGTGTCATATACCATCGATGGAACATTATACATATTTTCTTTATAATTAATTGCTTTTGCTAACTTAATATTGTCTTCCTATATTTGTGACCATGACTTTAAGTTAACATTGTGGCCCACATTTTGGGCCCATTTTATCATACATTCTTTAACTATTTCATCTTGCATTTTTAATTCTAGTAGATAATTATACAACATTTTGAGAAGTTTTCCCTTTACATTCAGAAGTACCTTATCTATTGGTCTCTGTTCCTTACAAAAGCCTATTGTTTTGTCTCTTGTATATCTTGAATCTATTTGTGATTTTGACCACCAATGAAGTATTATACCATATTCTTCTAATTCTTTCCTTGATTTTATACAACTTTTTCAAAAAAGTCCTTTTTTAACAAATCTGTGTATCTCAAGAATTTCTTCTTTTTCATTAATGTTGGTTGTGTAAATGCTTCCATTGGTGAGACGCATTCAGGAAATTTTTGGTAATTTTCTTTCTGGATCTTAGTTCATACTCAGTTCAAAGCTTTCCTTATCAGATGATTCTTAAATTGTTTATTGTCCATTGGTTCTTGATACCATAGGAAGGCATGCCATCCTACATTTAAATATTGTCCTTCTAGTTTTAGTATTCAGTCATTTTCCATAACGATCAATTTCTTTATCCAAACTAGACCACAGGCTTTATAATATAAAAACCAATGTGGAGGTCCAAAGCCTGCTTTTTGTTTTGTGTCTTGAAATGCTTTGATTTTTATTCTAGGTTTTTTCCCTTGCCAGCCAAACTTCTTTCTTTCTTTCTTTCTTTCTTTCTTTCTTTCTTTCTTTCTTTCTTTCTTTCTTTCTTTCTTTCTTTCTTTCTTTCTTTCTTTCTTTCTTTCTTTCTTTCTTTCTTTCTTTCTTTTTTGGTAAATTCTTGAAGTATGAATTGTTTTTTTGTCTGAAAAAGAAATATCATTTTAGGTAATACATTCAACTTCACAACTGCAATCCTCTTCATAAATAATAATTGCAATTTTGACTATTTTTCCAGATCTTTTTTGATTATACTTATTAGTTTGATGTAGTTGTCTTTTATCAAATACATGGTTTTGCTTTGCTTTTTGGTAATCTGAATTCCTTGGTATTCAACTTTTTTTCCTTTTTAAAACCTGTCATTTCTAATAAATTTGGGATCTCTTCTTTCTTCATATTTTTGATCAAAACTTGTGTTTTTTGTTTATTTACTTTTAGTCCAGATACTTCTCAAATGTTTTTATTATTTCTACTAATATTAATGGATAAGCTAACAGACTCATTGAAAGCAAAGTGTAGAACAGAGCATGTATCTCAATTGGGGAAAGTAAAGAATTA
This sequence comes from Pogona vitticeps, assembly GCF_051106095.1. Taxonomy (NCBI): domain Eukaryota; kingdom Metazoa; phylum Chordata; class Lepidosauria; order Squamata; family Agamidae; genus Pogona; species Pogona vitticeps. The sequence goes on along the minus strand of NC_135788.1, from coordinate 73,010,653 downwards.
TCTCAGGGAGAAATGGAAGAAAGGTTCCAAACCTGTAATAAGTGACTTAGGCTTAAATTAGAAGCAGAATTGCTTTCAACAGAAGTAAAAACAAAGTAAAGCAAATTATTACTATGGATATAAAATAAGAATTAAGAAAGGTATTATTCAGATTGTGAATAAAATAAATGTCTGGTCGAACACAACAAAGTAAAAATGCTAAAGACAATGTTTTGCGAAAGAGATAATAGAAAGTTATTTTGGTTATGCGCTAATATTGTGACAATTATTTACTTATTTATATAATTTCTTTTTTAAATGCAGTAAAGATTAAAAGTTAAAAAAATTATTCTTTCTGTTAATGTCCTCATTGAATTTATGGGATCCTCTAGAATAAAGACCATGTCATCAGCAAACGCCTGTATTTTATATTCTTCCCTTCTTATTTTGAGTCTTTTTATATCTGTGCTCTGTCTAATTTGTTGTAATAATGTTTCAATAAATAGTACAAACAGTAAAGGCAACAATGGGCATCCTTGTCTTGTTCCTTCTATTTTTATATCCTGAGTTCTCCATTTATTCTGATCTTCACTTTCTGTTGTCTATAGATAGTCCTTATTCCCTCGACAAAGTCATTTCCTGCTTCCATGATTTCTAATTGTTTCAACATGAAATTGCAATTGATGTTGTCAAAGGTGTTCTTTGCGTCAAGAAAAATCATAGCCATCACTCTTCCTGGTTGTGTCTCATAATATTCTAACACATTTAATATCATGAATTATATGTACAAGAACTTTTTTCAGTCTGCTAATATTGAAGCATATACTGTAGTCCACATTCAATAGTGAGATTGATCTATAGTTTTTAATTTCGGTTCAGTTCCTTCTTTATGAATTATTGATATTACAACTTCTTTCCATGTAGATGCAATTTCTTTTTCCTGTTCAATAAACTCCATTAGTTTTTTTATATGGGTTCACTAAAACATCTTCAAAAGTTTTATAATATTCCACTGATATTTCCTCTGAGCCTGGTGATTTCCCATTCTTTTTTTTTATGGTTTCTACCACTTCTCTTATTGAAATAGGTGTGTTCAATATATACCTTACCACCTTGAACGAGTTCAAATCTCCAGGGCGGGATGAACTGCATCTGAGAGTACAGAAGGTACTGGCTGAAGAACTCTCAGAACTGCTGTCCAGAGGTGAGGTTTGTCACGGCACTGCCAGCAGCTCCTGGAGAAGCTCTTGGGGAAAGCTGGAACCGCCTGGTCTGGGGCCCCTCAGAAGATGAAGGAACAAATGGGAAACTAGGAGAAGTTCCCTGGAAGCAGCTGGTGAGCAACAGAGGGAGAGGAAGCCAGGCAGAAACCTGGTATTTCTCCCCTCTGAAGAAATCATCTCGAGTGGAGATTAGGATGCGGGATCCATCTTGGCAGTGAAGCTGTGAGTAACCCCTCCCCACAAAGGAGAGGAGGACAAACAGATACCGCGTTTAAAAGTGACAACAACAAAGTAAGTCAAAGCCTTTGATTTATGAACAGCCCCATAAATTGGAAAGAGAAACTAATGTAAGGAATGAGTAGAATATTTGGCTGAAAGAGGGGAAGAGGGGGCTAGTTTGCTTACCGGTCCTGCTGCCTCAGAAAATGAAACTAACTTCTAGCTTGCAGATCAGCCAAGACCGAACGTCTGACTGACTGAGAGAAAAAGCTGATCTTGGAAATATTCCCAAGGTAACATAATATAAGTCACGGACTGGACTTAAAGCTATTATTAGTAAAGAAAAACAGACTGAAGGAAAACATAACATCATGCTGCCAGATTTCTTAACAGTATAGATAGAGCTCCATCTAAACTTTGGAACTGTATAATATAATGGGGGGAAGCTCTAGGACAGTGACAGCTAACCTTTTTGAGCCCAAGTGCCCAAACGGTGACACAAAACCAAATTATTTCTTTCAAAGTGCCAACACTGCAATTAAATCTGAATACTGATGTTTTAGTTTAGAAAAAACAACTCTGAATTAACCACCACCTTTTGTCTTCAAAACATAACAGAACTTTCAATGATACAAATACTTTTTTATTGAAAAATAACCATGAACTCTAGTAAATGGAAACAAATATTAAACTAATACAAGCCAGGTAATTTATACAAACTTTTAAAATAATTATATGCATGTATTTTTGATAAGGGATACTCAGCTTGGCATGCTTTTGCACAATGTGATGTTTCATGTTGTATGCATGCTGGTAATTTGTCAAACCTTGGCCCTTATGCTGTTAGTTTGAGAGCAGCACATGCAGCACCCAGACAACCCAGACAGTGTGGTTGCTGATCTTGAGCCAGACATCCCGGAGAGTGAGGTCAAGTGGGCCTTAGAAAGCATGATTAACAACAAGGCCAGTGGAGGTCATGGCATTCCAGTTGAACTATTTAAAATCTTGAAAGATGACTCTGTTAAGGTGCTACACTCAATATGCCAGCAAGCTTGGAAAGCAGTGGCCAGAGGATTGGAAAAGATCAGTCTACATCCCAATCCCAAAGAAGGGAAGTGCCAAAGAATGCTTTCCAAACCTGAGGGCTCATTTTTAAAGCCCCCATAACTTCTGCTGAGCTATTGGTTAGAATTCTCCAAAAGTAATTTGTGGCAGGTATAGTTGCAAGGCCCCCAATTACATTTTTAAAAATAATGCTACCACCCAGTATTAAAATTAGAAGATAGCATTGGGTATTTAAGTGCTACCCGATGAGAGCCTGATATAAAGCATTTATGTCTGTGTGAGAGAGTGAGGAGGGGGAGAGAGAGCCCTGCCAGTCCTGGCTTGTTCAGCAGGGCATCCTTCTTCCGTATTTTGCTCCATAGAGTTGGGACAAAAAGGTTCAAACGTCACAGGGTTAATTGAAACTGGGAGAGGGTTAACATTCAATAAATTTATAAAACACTTAGAGCCCTCTGACCAAGTTAGACATACTGGGCAACAATCTGTCTCTATAATCTCTTTTGCACTGGGACACCTCTCCAGAGATTTCCCTTGCAGATATAATTGCAATCCCTAGGGAGCTCTGGGTCTTTCCCCAGGGACTCCTGTGCCCAATACATCTATGAGAACTCGTCCTTAGTGTCCCTTCAGGGTCCTTCCTCTGGGTTCTCCTTTTCTGAGGCAGAGACACAACCCTAACCCCTTCCATTGACAGCTCTGCTCAACAGGTTCTCTCCACCAGGAGTTCTGCTTCTCCTCATGAACCAATGGCTTTTATATCCCCCATGTGGCTTGGGCAAGCCACTTTCCACCTTTCTTCTAATGGTCATCTCCATTTCCCCAAGGTTTCTGCCACCACCTCCATGGGCCGGGCCCTGGTTTGAGACCCAGTCTCAGGGAGTAGGGGCTTGTCCTCCTGTCTGGAGTCCATCTGTTTATCCTCTGGGTCTCCTGACCCCTCAGTAGTCTCTAGGTGTAGTTTGGTCAGTGCCCCACTGATTCAATGGTGTGACTCATTACACTAAGCAACAGGATTTCAATCAGTATATTTAATATCGTGAGAATATTTATGTCGTGAGAATGGCTGATAGTCAGATTCCAAAAGATCTCCTATATGAAGAATTAGTGCAGGGAAATTGCCCCAGAGGGAGACCACAGCTGCAATACAAGGATATCTGCAAGCGGGATCTGAAGGCCTTAGGAATAGACCTCATTCCCAAGATGGAAAACCTTGACATCTGAATGTTCAGCCTGGAGGCAGGTGGTGCATCATGGCCTCTCCCAGTTTGAAGAGACACTTGTCCAGCAGGCCGAGGCAAAGAGGCAGTCCCAAAACCAGGAAAATCAGGGACCTGGCCAGGGGACAGATTGGATTTGTTTTCAGTGTGGAAGGGATTGTCACTCTCCAATTGGCCTTCTCAGCCACACTAGATGCTGCTCCAAGTCCTCCATACAGAGCACATTACCATAGTCTCCTGAGACTGAAGGATGCCTAAAAGATTTAATATCACTCAGAAAACAGAGTGTATATTCCATAGAGTCCTATTTTTGGAGGCTTATTTAGTCAGTAGAGTAAGGCAACTTAAAGAAAGACACTGCAATATGTGTACCTGCTTTTAAGTATGGAATATCCATCCCACCTGGAAAGCCACTCACAGGTAGATATTCAATTCCTGATCAATTCAGAACAGCTAGTCTAGCATTTCCACAATATATACATCAGTTTAATATTGCCCAGAACATATGTCCACTAGGAACTAGAGGATCATGTTTGACTTCATGAATATTCATAATCAGCTCATATATTTACCATCAGGTCTCCACTTGGAATTTCATCTTTCCCTCTGGGACCTGTAACATTAAACCTGGTAAATACTTTACACATCCAAGGGAAGAGTCTAGACACAAGGGAATAGCATAAAAGCTAAAGGGAGATTAAATATGAATGAATTTATCCACTCCATTTAATAGTAAGGCGAGAGGTCGTATACTATAGTATGCGATGGTACGATCTCTTTCTGGAACCCTCGGATAATGTTTTAGAACTATACATTAGTTACAGATCCAATAACTGATATGTTTCACTATTCCACTCACTCTATCTTTTCTTTTCTTTTCTCTCTCCTCCACCCCACCTTTAAAAAAAAACAGCACCTGAATTTCAAAAATCCAGTTCATGTGGTCAAGGGACCAGGCTGTGGAGGCTAGGAGTTACTGCCTGCAAAGTTTCCAACCTGTGGTCAGAAGATGTGAAAATAAAATGTGTTTAAGAATAATATTTATTTATTTGTGTGTGTGTGTTTGTTTTTATCCTGACTTTCTCCTTAAAAAGAGCTCAAGGTAGCTTACTATATCACTAAAAAGACAGTATTTACAAGCTAAAGTAGGTAAGTATATGAATATTAAAAAATAATTCAGTATTATATTTAAAACGGTAAATCAAATCAATGCTAAAATGCATTTAAAACAACAGAGTGCAACAATCCATTAAAAAAAAAAAAACACCTCTCAGACCTCCCCTCAGACCACTTGCCTGAAGAGAAAGGTTTTTGCCTGCTCAGGGAAGAACAGCCTAGCTTCCCATGGGAAGGAATTCCAGAGTCTGGGAGCAGCAACAGAGAAGGCTCTCTCCTGTACCACATAGCGACACCTGTCCATCAGCAATACCAGTCCCTGTTTTTTCTTCTTTTGACCTAAGTTCATCTTAGGTCAAAAGAAGAAAAAAGAAAAAATTCTCCCCCTACTGGTAGAGTACAGATTAACCGGCTTTGCATTAGTTCCTATGGGAACTAATACCTCTACTTGCGAACAGCGCCTCAACATAAGAATGAAAAACAGCCGGAATAGATTAAATGTTTTTCAATGCATTCCTATAGTAAATTTTGCCTCAACATACGAACGTTTTGATGTACGAACGCCGTTCCAATACAGATTAAGTTTGTAAGTCGAGGTTCCACTGTACTATGAAATGAGGGGCATCTGTCCTGACTCAATATCTTTTATCTCTTTAAAATAGTATCTAATCACCATAAATCAGAAGCAACTTGACATCATATAACAACAACAAATTCTACAAAAGCTCAAAGCAAAGCAAAAGCAAAGTGTGCTGCTTGTATACCTCCTCATAGCACTTAAAGCACTCTCTAGGTGGGTTACACCATAATTCCCCCACCCATCCATCCGTGAGCTAGGTACAGTACAATATTCAGTTTGCTAGCCTCAGAAGAGTGGAAGGTTGAGTCATCCTTGACCAGGCTACCTGAATCCATTGGGACTGAATGCAGAAGATGACCAGAGTTTTAATTGCAGTACTGCAGTTTAACCACTGTAACACAAAGCTCAATAACACTGCTTCATTGTTGTCTCTTAACAGGCTATGAGATTCTCAAGAGAGGTTAGTCAATACTACCACTTTCACCACTATACTTCTGCATGCAGGCAAAGTTTTTTATTATTGTTATTCAGGGAGCACTTTAGCTTCTAGCTGAGGTTGAACTGCTGTTTCTCTTTATTGATCTAATTTTAATGGTGTTTTTCATGTTTTGATCATTATTTGTCCTCAGTTTGAACATTATTGTTGGCAGCATGACATTGTTTTCACAGGTTTTTCCTTTAAGTAACAGAAAAGAATACTATAAATGTAAACTGTCTAATTCAATTATCTGCCTTGGCTCAAATCATCAATGCAAGTTGTGAGCAAGGAGACATCAGAAAGGCAGCTATAAAAGAATTCAAAAAAAAAAAAAAACAATCTTCAGGTATGAGGACATGCCACTGGAAACCAAAACCAATACCATCCATAGTGTTTATTCCCACTTACTATATACAGATGCAAAAGTTGGACAGTGAAGAAAGTTTCCAGGCAAAAGACTGATTTGTTTGAAATGTGGTGTTGGAGGAGACTCAGAAACATGAAAAAGACACACTGTGGATCCTAGATCAAATCAAACCTAAACTCTCTCTAGAAACCAAAGTGATAAAATTGAGGCTGTTGTACTTTGGGTACATCATGAGACGACTCACTGCAAAAGATAATCTTTGTAGGAAAAATAGATGTCAGGAAAAGAGGAAGACCAAACATGAGATGAAATGACTCAGTAAGGAAGTCATGGCCTTAGGTCTGCAAGAGCTAAGCAGGGTATTTATGATAGGACATAATTGGAGATAACTATTTCATAGGGTTGCCATAAATCAGAGGAGATTTGGCAGCCCATAACAACCTATCTGAGTGAGTTATTGCATGCCCCAAGAAAGAGGAAACTGGTATAGTGGTTTAAGTCCACTGAACTGGGATGTGGTAGACTAATATTCTAGTGCCAATGAAGCATGCACCTCACTAGGTGGCTTTGGTCCAGCCCCTTTCTTCCAACCTGGCTTATACCTCAAAGGTTTGTTGTGAAACTTGTATAAAAAATACATATTAAAAATGCAACGTTTCCTTTGCTTTTTGACTGCGCTGGCTTTGCGGAACCTGCGGGGAAGTGGGATGAGGAAGCTGAGGGGTTGCCTCAACGGGCTGTAGCCGTCCCATGCCTGGCCCCGTCAATCCGGGAGGGGGGCCTCGGTCCCTTTAAGAAGGAGGCTGCCTGGCCGGCGGGGCTCGTCGGCTCTTGCCTTACTTGGGCCTCCCTGCAGGGCTCGGATGGGCCGCCTCGTCGGGCTGAGAAACAGTACCGGCCCGCGGCCGCCCGACAATGCTTTGACTGGTTCCGCTGTTGACTTTGCATGCGCATTCCCCCGGGGGGGGGGGGCTGCTGCCTCTCCAGGCTGCGTGTCGCAGCCTTGCTTGGGGGCCCCGCTGCAGCCTCCCAGGAGCGCGGGCCCTCGCCGGGCTTTTCTGCGGCCACGGGGAGGCCAGCCCGGTGGGAAAGAAGGCGCTGCTGCCAGCGCCGCGGAAGACCCCTGCCCTTTGCGGGAGAGGCGGTTCTGCTTCCCGGCGGGGCCGGGCCGGCTTCTGAGCCGACCGTGAGGGAAAGCCAGCCGCTGCTCCTGCGGTTGCTGCGGCATCGTCGCCAGCAGCCCGCGACCGATCCCCTCTGGCTGCATGGCGACATAAGCCGACAAGCCACCGGGAGTCGGGAGAAAATCTCCCCGCCGGTGGAGAGAGTAGCAGCCTCGGATCTCGGAAGGTGGCTGGAAAAAGGGAGCTTGGAAACCGGATTTCAGGGTCAGCGCCTGCGAAGCAGCTCAGATGCATTGGGAACAAGGGCAAAAGCCCGGGGCTGCCTCAGCAGAAGTAGCAGGAGGGCCTGCCAGCGAAGGCAATAAAGATGCCGGAGTAAAATAAAGGCGTTTGTGACTCGCGAGTAGAGTAAACCCATTGAGTCAGTTGAATTTACATAGGTGTAGACTGACAGTTCAATAATTGGATCTATTCCCCCCCCTTTTATTTATTTATTTTTAAACTGTGGATAGGTTTAGAAATACAGTACAGAAGGTAAGGGGAATGTTGGGGGGTTGGTGAGAAGGACAACATAAAATGTACTATCACCAAATCTTGTTGTTCGGGTTACAATATCAAGTCCACTTTTCGCTTTTCTACAGTTTGAGTGCCCTTCCAGATTCCTACTTGCAGTTACATCTTAGTTTAATTCTATGTTAATCAAGCTCTGTCTACTGGCCTTTAAAGACTGTCACGGGGGAAAGATTATTATTATTGCAGTTTAAATTGCTGGTCTTTCTTTTTAAGGTACTGTTTAAATGAGCTCATATCCATAAAATATGGGACTCCTCCAGATCTGTAGGCTTATATGAGCCTTTTACATTTTAAAATAATATATGCATTATCTAAGCCTCCACTGTCAGGTTTCTTCAGGCAAACCTACCGTTTAATAAATGAAAACTTGAATTTATTAATAGGAAAAGTAACTTCAAAATATCTTTATGTTGTCTTACAGTAATATGCCAGAATACCATAAATATTGAATTATTTCTCATTTCTACCCTTTCTACATTGCCTCTCAGTTAATCAACTAGAGGTTTAGCTAATCGTTCCGCTAAAAATTGCATGAATGGCATGAGTAGAACACTAGACAGTGTGCCAGAATGGTCTTCAGATTGTAGCATAGTGAATATGGGTCTTGCAGGATCAAAACCCTGGGACTCTTTGATCAGCAGGGACTATAACATATCTTTTCCCTCCCCCCCTTACTTCTCTTCCCTCTGCTGATATGAACTAATACAACAGCCTGCATTTTTGAACTTTCTAGTGGGAAACTGTGGAGTCTGCAATGATGAGGAGATGGACTTCCAAATGTACTAATGCACTGCTAAGGAGAATAATGTTTGGATATATGTATTTCTTGGTTAATTAGCAAACTTCTTGTCAAAAATGAATCAAGGAATCAGGAGATAATAAAAGATGAGTTTAGGTGCGGATATTTTTCTTCTCCCTTTACTTCCCTTCATCTAGAATCATACAATAACTGAGTTGTAAGAAGCTTAGAAGGCCATCAAATCCAACCCTCTGTTCAATGCAAGTATCCAAATCAAAGCAGATCTGACCGATGGTTGTCCAATTTTCTCTTGAAAGCTTCCAGCACTGGAGTGCTCACCACCTCCCAAGGTAATTTCTTCCATTGTTGTACTGCTCTAACAGTTAAGAAGTTTTTCTGGATATTGAGCCTGAATCTGGTTTCCTGTAGTTTGAGCCCATTATTATGTGTCCTGCACTCTGAGATTATAGAGAACAGATCCTGCCCTTCTTTGGATGGCTGCCTTTTAAGTGCTCAGTCCTCTTTTCTCAAAGCTAAACCTACCCAGTTCCTTAAGTCTTTCCTCATAGAGCTTTGTTTCAAGTCCCCTGATCATCCTTGTTGCCATCCTCTGAATTTGCTCCAGTTTCTTGGCATCCTTCTTAAATTGTGGTGTCCAGAACTGCACACAGAATTCTAATTGAGGCCTAACCAGTGCTGAATAGAGGGGGACTTGTATCTCACAGGGTTTGGAGACCATTCTTCTGTTAATGCATCTTAAAATTGCAAATGATGTTGATCATTTTAGATGCAGAGAAAGCCTTTGATAATGTGAATTGGAACTTTATGTTGAACCAGTTAAAGATGATGGATCTTCAAGGAAGTTTTTTTTTCAGGTGGTGGAATCGGTTCATTCCACAGCAAAAAGCAAGAGTCAAGATCAACGGCCATTTTTCAGAAGAGATCCAAATTCAACAAGGCACAAGACAAGGGTGCCCCTTATCCCCTGAACTTTTCATGTTGATATTAGAAATATTAAATAGGCAAATAAGACAAAATTCCAGAATTAGGGGGTTGAGGGTAAAAGGAGAAGAATATAAATTACAAGCTGACAATTTGGTACTATTGCTAGAAAGTCTGGATGAATCGATTAGACAATTAATATCCACAAATGAAAACTTCAGTGCGGTATCAGGACTTAAACTGAATTATGAAAAAACTAAATTCTTGACAAAAATGACACAAGAAGAAGCAAAAGAATTAGAAACTGGCTTTGAACACAGATCAAGAATTAAATATTTGGCAGTGTATGTTTAAACAAAACAAAACAAAAAACCAAGCACCCTGATGAAAGATAATTATCTTCCAATATTTAAAAAAAATACAGGAAAATTTGGGGTAAGCTGCAACTTTCAATGTTGGGAAGAATTGCTACTATAAAGGTAAACATTTTGCTAAAGCTTTTGTTTCTGTTTCAAAATTTGCCAATACTTTTGAATTATAAATATTATAAGGAGGTAGACACTGTGTTCTCTAAATTTATATGACAAGCTAAAAAACCAAGAATAAAACTCAAAGCTTTACAGGACTTAAAAGAAAGAGGAGGAATGGGCTTGCCAAATTGTCTTCTATATATTATAAAGACTGTATGTTGAACTGGATAAAGGAATGGATTACTTTGGAGGATCAAAGACTTTTAAAATTGGAAGGATATGATTTAAGATTAGGATGGCATGCATATGGGCAAAGGCCAAACACTTTTTTCTGATCATATTGTAAGGAAAGCTTTGTATCAGGTCCAGCAAAAATTCCAGGGGCAAATGTATTAAAAATTTCTGATATGAGTAGCACCTTTGGAAGCTTTTACACAATCTTCTTTAATTTCAAAAGAATGGAGATATTTGTATGAAGAGCTCTTAAAGAGCAACAATACAATATATACAGGAGCTGAAGGAAATGGGTCTACAGAAGGACTGGTGGGCAATGTTAAAATTAGAATCATGGTTTTAAAAAGACAAAATAATCAGTATTTATGAGGGAAAGGTTCAGGTGGATGAGTCAGGGATTTCTACTAGTGATAAGATTATAGAGAAATGTGTACTTTTTGTTAGAATATAATTTAGAGGATGAAAAGGTGAAAGCAGTGATGATTAAATGGACACAAAATTTTGGTTACAATATAGATATAGATGATTGGACTTGAATGTGGAATGAGAACTTACTATAGTAAATTAACTAAATGTAATGTATTATTTATTGTGAGATTTGTTAGAAAAATGTATTTTGGTAATTATGCTTATAGTACTAATTAGTATTAACAACTAATGGTTAAAGATATATATATATATAAACCAAATGTGAAATGTAATTGAAACCTCTTAGATGCTCTTGGGTTCATTGTTCATTGAGAACCGTTTGAAGGCTCTCAGTAGAGCAATGATTTGGCCTGGAGTCAAGCCTTTTAAAGGAAGGTTATTTTAAAATGTGACAAAGCTAGGCTGAGGCTGGTCACACTCTGCAAGAAAGTCTAACCTGAAGGTGTGGCACCTGATTTAAGTAAAGGAAACAAAGGATTAAAGGATTACAGAAGTAGTTGTCACCATGGAGACAAGTAAGAAGTGACATCATCAAAAAACCAGTAAACTTGAGAGAAAATGTTTTATAGATGGCATTTCACACCTGTTAAACTGGCAAAAATGATGTCAGGGGTTAGCAACTTATGCTACAGGTGTTCTCAGCAACCTGGACCTTTTTTTTCATACTGTATGTGGTGGACATGTGATAAAGTAAAAAGATTTTGGAGACAGATAAAAGATATTACACAAGAAATTATAGCTTATAGACCAGGAGTGTTTTTGCTGAATATAATGCCAGAAATCGTTGATAAAAAATTAAATATATGTTGTTGCATATATTTACAGCTGCAAGGCTGATCTGGTCCCAAAAATGGAAAAATCAGGAAAATCTAAAGATAGAGGAGCTGTTTAAAAAATTATAAGACATTGCAGAAATGGACAGTTTGTCAGAGGCACTCCGTGAGAACCCAAGAATATATGTTAAAGAAAGCTGGAAAATGTTTTATGATTGGGCCCAGAAACAAACATGATAATATGTTATAGATTTTACTATTGTAATACAGCCATGGAGTCAAGATTATATTAGATATTGTATTATTGTAAACACTTCCATGTGTTTGTTTTGTCTGTATTTGTATTCCTTTGTTGTGTGTTTGCTATATAATTTAAAAAAATCAAAATAATAAAATAAAATAAAAAATCCAGAAGTGATTCAGAATTCTGTAAACCAAGAAAATTCATGGGTGGTCTTTTGAAATTACTGTACCCACCATTAAAACGAGCAAAATGGTTTAGAAAAACATTAAAAACAAAACAAAGGATACAGACTTTTATTTACCTATCTAATGACACTCCATTTGCTAGTTCATTTAAGAAGGTAAGACTTACCACATTTCCCAAAACATGTTTCTCAGAAATGTGCAAAGACACTCTTGCCAAGTCATAAAATCTGGCCAGAACAAAATAGGCAATTAAAGAAAACAAAATCACTCTGTATTGTAGAAAAATCAGTCTGTATCAAAAATGGAAAAGAGATGTAAGGAGAACATATTATGATGGAGTTAAATACTAAAAGACTGCTGGAATGTTTCAATAAATCACTATGGAAGTTCATCTTAATGCCACATCCAAATGATAAAATGCAATTAGTCCAAAAAGCATAATGTATAGTGGTGCCCCGCTTGACGATTACCTCGTTAGATGCTTAACAATGAGTATTTTGCTGGAGGCATCCAAGAGAAATTTAGACAACCACTGGCAGATATCCTTTGATTTGTATTCCTGCACTGAACAGGGTGTTGGACTCAATAGCCTTATAGGCCTCTTCTGACTTCATGATTCTATGAAACAGGTGGGAGAAAAGGAGAGCCAAATCTCATCTCGGTCAACAACAGGTTAGCAGGTTACACATCTTATATGGGTGTACAAATATTAAAAAGGAACAAATATTTTAAGTAAATGTCCATACCACTTTATACCCTTGTATGAATACATTACTAGTCTCACAAGCAACACACACACACACTTTTGTATCCACATTTTGCCTGGAATGCCCTTTTTCTGTCGATGAGAATCTGTCCAAAAATTCTCTTCAGCTCTTTTTAAACTGGAAAATAAAGCTAAAAATAGATTCACTCTAAATTATTTTATGAACACATGTTAATTAGACATTACATAGTATCATAAGAAGAGTTCATAGGGAATGGGAACTCATTATCTCTTTGGCATCCTCTCCATTTGCTCCACACTGTCTGCCTTGTTAAATAAAACATTGTGGTGTAGATCACTGTGATATAGAATGTTTGCTCAGGAAAGTGAAAGAATTTCACGCCATGCATGCCACTTGGCTGCAAGAAAAGAATGTTATAGCTTGCAGCTGTCCCAATTAGAACCTATTATAATAACTTGGGCGAACTTGCCTTGGCATGAAAATTGTCTAATGGAACCAGTTCTTGTTTGTGCAAGATGGATGTCTGCCTCTGTCTTCCATTTCAAACACATACACACCTAGTCCTGCATCGTGCCTATTTTAAGAATACTGTTTTATGTGCCTCTTTAGATTAACATACTAAAGATTTTTTTAAAAGCCCAGATTGCCTCAAGTAACCTTAGAATCTATTGATATGGAGCAAAGTATGCCCTCTGAATATGATAGTCAAAGGTTTCCATTTTAAATACCATGGGAGACATTAGCTCTTATTTAAATGGATGTGGATTTGCTGTGATGTATTATTTTTGCTTGATTTTTTCCTCATATATAAATATAGAACTGTATCAGAATATCTGGCAACTTCTGTTAGAGTGGATCCACATTTGTTCTACTTTGCACATGTCTTCTGAGCACCAAGAAACCAAGATTATGTGAACAGATGCAGGCAACCCATTGAGAGACCCTGGTAATGTTAGCAGAAAACACCAAATAGTTGGGCCTGGGCAGCACCTTTGGAAACCTCTTTTGTATAATCAGCCAAAAAGCAACTGCCTAATGAAAGAGGTAGGTGCAGGCAAAGTACCAGGTTCCCCCTTATTGATTCCAGTTAAGGAAGAGAAAATCCTGAGCCAAATGTACCAAGCAGCAAGGTACCACTGGCAGCAGAGGCAAGTTAGGGCACAATGGTGAGCATAAGTCTAGCTATTAGCTGGCAGGAGTGTACATCCTAGAGTTGCCTGCATGAGCCCAAAAAAGGCAGGAGATAATGAGTAGGAGGACAGAAAGCCCCAAGTAAAGGCTTCCAATCAACCAATCAATCTCTGGGCATGCACATTGTCCAAAAGGCCAGGGAATGTAGCCTAAATGGAATTGATCATCAGGCTGGAAATCGAGAAAGGGAAAAGGTGGAGGAGAAAAGAAGACTGAGGGGAGCTATGTCATATAAGGGAGGGGCAGGATCTGTTCCAAATCATCCCAGAGTGCAGGACATGCAACAATGGGCTCAAGTTACAGGAAGCCAGATCTTGACTGAATATCAGGAAAAACTTCCTAACTGTTAGAGCAGTAAGGCAATGGAATCAATTGCCTTGAAAGATGGTGAATGTTCCAACACTGGAGGCATTCAAGAGAAATTTAGACAACCATTGGCAGATATCCTTTGATTTGTATTCCTGCACTGAACAGGATGTTGGACTCAATAGCCTTATAGGCCCCTTCCGACTTCATGATTCTATGATTCTATGAAACAGATGGGAGAAAAGGAGAGCCAAACCTCATCTTGGTCAACAACTGGTTAGCAGGTTACACATCTTACATGGGGGTGACATTAGCACCCTATCCAGATAGGGGCTGGCACCTGACCAAGCATCTGGCAAATGTTCTAAGAGCATACACACTAGATATTGACACTGCAGCCATTGAATATGATGAGCTGCTTGATAGCTCAGTGGTTTGTGTACTTGGTTGCTGAGCCAGAGGTTGGGAGTTCAATTGCCCATTGTGCCTGTTTGAGGGGCTGGACTTGATGATTCACAGAGTCCTTTCCAGCTTTGCAGTTCTACGATTATTATTCTAAGGCATTCTATAAGAGGGCATATCATAGAGAGAACAGAAGATGAGATTTTGTTGTTTAGTTGTTAAGTCATGTCTGACTCTTTTTGACCCCATGGACCAGAGTACATCAGAGTGCCAGGTAGCGTTTGATTGTCTGAAACGGGCACTGACTTCAGGACCTGTGCTTATTGCATCGGACTTTGACCGTGAGTTCATCATCTACATGGATGCATCAAATATGGGACTGGGAGCTGTATTGAGCCAAGCCAACTACAGTGGAAATCTGCACCCAGTGATGTGCATCAGCAAGAAACTTCAGCTGGGTGAGAAACACTTGTCAGCAATAGAAACAGAGTGTCTCGATATCGTATGGGTGCTGCAAAAGCTGAAGCCATACATTTGGGGGGAGAAGATTTGTCCTGTGCACTGACCACTCCCCTCTTCTATGGCTAAGGACTATTCGATTCAACAGCAGCAAATTGATGAAATGGGGGCTGATTCTACAAGACTTTGAAAACCACAGCGTAAAAGGGACCCAGAATGTGTTCACTGATGCCTTGCCTTGAAGGCCAAATAACTAGAGAAATTTCTTTGTTTTCATCTGATTTCAATAGTAACTGATCTGTTTGTGTGATAGTTATGAAATAAGCTTAAAGTGCAAGGTTTTCTTGGGTATTAATAGACTAAGAAGTATGTATAGTGATGGTAAAAATAACAGTAAATATCCTTAGTAATGTAAGAGTGGTGTAATGTAATCCTTATTAATGTAAGTAATGTATCTTTAGTAATGTAAATAATGTAAGAGGTTAATATCTGTCTTCTTCCATTTATTTGTTTTTGTTTGTTTATGAGGACAAACCATTAGGTTTCCCCTCCTGTCACAAACTTATCAAGGGGGGAGGAGTGTGGCGTCTGCCCAAGTCATGAATATTAATGTGCCATTTGCATGGACCAATGAGAGTGCTGGACAGGTGGAGTCAAGAGATATAAGATTCTCTGCAGGAGGAGGACTTCCGGCTTGACGTCGCGACGAGACAGCAGCAGGAGGGCAGAGCTCTGTCCCCTGGGCTGAATTCTGACCTGTTTTGGGACACCGTAGGGTGTCGAAACCACCCTGGAGGGGTGGTGAACTGGGGGAGAAAGCCTGTTGATCACGGGGGGCGGCGGCCACCCTGGTTCAATCCAGGAAACTCCCTAATCAGCCAATGGGCAGAAATAAGCAGCTTCAGTGAGCTTCCAAGTCACTGGCAGCCGGCTGAGAGAAGCAAGGAACAGCACCTGGCATCGCTGTTTTTCCATTGGGTGAGAATCTTTTTACAACTAATTGCCTACATACCCCTACATATGGAAAAAAAGAATTGCTATCTTATCTCACTAACTTTTTAAAGCAGCAGAAAATCTGGTGAGAGGGATAGCTGAAGAAAGTAACTTTTTAAAATTATACTTTAAGAATATTTACAACCTGGCATTATAAGCTTAAGAGACCTTCTTGCAAATTAAGTGTGGACATTGTTTTGACTATCCAGAGCATTTGGAATGATTCCCAGAAGATATGACTTTGAATATACTGTTGTTGCTTAAGTCTGAAAAACTGTTTATTTCCTCGTGAGCTTCTGGCTGGAATTAACCCTAAAGTGGACTTTTCAAAAATTGTTCCTTGGGTTGAATTTGGTTAAACTTTACATAGCCAAAGCGGAACTCTTGAAATGACTCTGGAAATTTGGAATATCTGTTTATAAGCATCTAGGCAGCAGAAACAGAATGGCACAACAAGGACAATTTTGGAATGAAATAAAATCTATGCTTCAAAAAATATTAACGACCGTGAGATCTCATTATCAAGAGGCAAAATTATCTAATCAACATCAGAAGGACTATAGTCCACAAGCAACAGGAAACAACAAGGAAGGAAATGGGAGTATCACAGATGAAGTATGCCAAACCAAGCAGCAGCTTGAGAAAGTTAACCTAAGAGAAACATCAGTCTTGGACCAGAGGAGAGTACCAGGGGAAGACAAAGGGAAAAAGACAGCAAAATTAACCAAAAAAAGCCTGGAAGACTCATTGAAGATAGACCAAGTACAAAAGGAGTCAGTGGACATAAATCAGAACTACAAAATGGTTTCAGAGGACATGAAAAATGACAGAATGTTTAGCGATATAGCAGGGAATGAAAAAAGAGGAATCAGAGAGGGAATTACCTAGAAAGATGAAAAAAGGGAAAACAAGGAAGGGCCCCTTAATATTGGAAACATGTTTATATTTATCATCTGGATCTGTAAAAGGGTATATTCTATATATTAAAAGGAGAACTAAATTGAAATAAGGGAGCCCGAATCAGGGTAAAGACGTAATATGGTGATTTTTTATTTTAGGCAAACTAAACTAGATATAAAGCTGGGTCATGGATCTGGAACCACTTTCAATAAGAATGTTATTAGAAGATCCTGAGAACTTTATATAATATGAGAGTAATATTATGATAGTAGTTATATTATATACTAAAATCTGTATATGAATGGTTTGAAAGATGGTTGGAATTTGGGGGGATAATCGGGAAGACACTGGGATGTAAAAAACAAATAATTGCAAGCAAGTATGTAACACGATGTTTGACAAGCATAAACAATGTAGATAGATTGGAAAATTAATAAAAAATGTTTTTAAAAAATTCTCTGCAGGAGGAGTAGGAGTTTAGATTGGAATTCTAGATTGGAGTATAGGTGGTTTTGGAGTTTGGGGGTGGAGAGAGGAAGAGTTGGTGGTTGTAATAATAAACAACATCTATTTGGTTCTATTTAAAATGACATATTGCCTGGATCTCTATTATAAATAATACATAATGTTGATGTAATCAGCTGGTGGCAGCGACACAACACGTAGCTTGTGCTCTTTGCAAAAAAAGCAAAGCAGAAAGCAAGCAAACCATGCAAAACCTTTGGAAATGCAAAAAAACAAAAAACAAAAAAAAACCCAAAATAGAAAACAAACAAACTGCAAGACCTTTCGGAAATGCAAAAAAAGCAAAGCAAAAACCAAACAAACCCTGCAAGACCCATCGAAAATGGGGGGGGAACCCAAACAAACAAACAAACCTTGCAAGACCCATTGAAAATGGGGGGGGGGGACACAAAAAAACAAACAAGCCCTGCAAGACCCATCACAGCATAGAAAGATAATCCCACCACCCAGCCCAAAACCAAGCTGCAAAACCCACCCAGAACAGTTTTTAAAAAGTAGAAAGCAGCACCTTACCAGGCAGTCCAAAGACTCCTCCAATCTCTCTCTCTAACTGCTGGGATGAAAGAGCTACAAGAGCCTCTTCACCACCAGCGGTTAGCAATTTGAATTCCCTGCCTTTTTCCCCTGCCTTTTTCTGGTTGTAACTGGAAGCTCTGGTCACAAGTAGAAGAAAATTTTGCGGCTGGAGCTGGTCTTAATTTGAAATGTTTGTATGTTGGGATGTTCGTAAGCCGAAGCACTACTGTATAGCAATTAGTCTTAAGGTGCTAAAATGTTTTTGTCTTCTTTATTTTTTATTTTTCTTCTGGTTTTGCCTGACTTGCCAAGGGACATTCATTTTCTTTCATCCTTCTGCGTGTCGGCAGTCAGTCTTTGATTCAGGAACAGTTTTAGCGTCTAAGCGGATTTGTTGCTGATGACTGAAGGATTAATCGACTGAATACCAACTATTCATTTTATTGTTGTATTCCAGCTGTCTTTTAATTGCTTTTTTTCTGGTTGTCATGGACAAATCAAGGAACACAGAGGAGTCCAACACTAAATTTTACCAGTTCTTAAAACCAGATTCAACCATCAAATATTAAAAGGAATTAGAAAACCTCATGAAAAAACCTCTCTGGAAACATATGTGAACGAATCCTCACAAACACACCACAAGAACCTCAATAAGTAACCTTTTGCCTACTACCAAAAAGACACAAAACAGGAAACCCTGGTAGACCCATTGTATCAAACATCAACACCATCAGCATTGGGGTATCTGGGTACTTGGACTCCATCTTCAAACTTTATGCCACCAATGTACCTAGCCATGTAAGAGATATCGCAGACTTCCTAAGGAAACTTTAGTCCACACACAACATTCCTGACAACACCATCCTAGCTATAATGAATGTAGAGGCACTGTATATTAACATTCCACACAAAAATGGACTGCAAGCTATCACAAACACCATTCAAAACAAGGAAGATTTGGCCACCTTGATGAATTATGAATTATGATAAAATTGCCATTTTTTAATTTATCCCCATCTCTAGCTATAAACTACTGTATGTGAGATGTAACCACACATCCAAGGCTCTTAAAGCCAATGAATGTTTTGAATGTTTTACTTGTGAATTTGATATTTAATCCTGTATTCAGTGTTATTCCATATGTCCATAGAAGTGGATGTGATCCACAAAAATTTGTATTAAAATATAATGGTTAATGTTTAAGCTGCAAAAGGTTTTTGACTTTTTTTCCTTTTTGTGTGTGTGTGTAGGTTTTTTCCCCCTTTTGGATTTTGCCCAGTACTTTTCTCCTATATTAGGTTAAGAGTCTGTCTTCTACCTGTATATATTTTTTATATTGCCAGATGTCCTAAGTGACATTTTAGGATGGAAATGTGGGGTATGAATTTAATATACAATTAGTAAAGGTCAATATATGTTTAAATAAATATAACATGACAGATTAGGTTATTTAGAAAAAAGAAATTCAAGATGCACAGACTTTTACTGTGGTTGCAGTTCCTTCTCAAGTTGAAATTAGACAGTGAGGTTCAGTAGCTGATGTACAAATAGAGTAAGCAGTTTGAGGCTGTGGTTTTATGAGGAAGGGAGGAGAAATCATTGCCTACTTTTGGTTTGATTAGTGACTTGGCTTTGTGACAAATATACTATTATTTAAAGAGAAAATTAAAACTTTAGTTACATTTCAGTGTGGTTTGAAATAATTTCCTATGGGATCAGAGCTGGCAACTTTAGCAGCAGCAGCTAACTTACATCAGTGTATTATTTGTCTTGCTGGTACAAGGTAACATCGGAAAAATTCCTCAAGTGATGTCAGTGGTCTGGCAACATACTTGATTCTACGTGAAGTGTAACTCCAAATCTTTTCCTTTTCCTTTTAAAAACATACATTTATATATGTTGGAGATGTAATGCTGCTATCACACCACACACCATTACTCTGCAAATGTAAATGTCTGCATAGATGATTTCAGTGTTTCATATATCAGAAAACAGATCTTTGGACAAAAAAAGGACTAGCAGCAATATATTATGAGCCAGCATAAGAGAACAGAGAGAAATGATTTTAATTAGCTCTAACACTCCTTAAGTATTTTCACGTTATAACCAAGCATTACTGTTTCCCAGAAGCTGTGTAATCTAACAGCACATGGGAACTTTCCAAACCTGATCTCATCACATCAGACATCCTGCCTTGCCACAGCAGGAACTTGTTGAGCCAGCTGGGCTTGCCATATACAGTATATCCTGCTCAAAATGCCAGTTTTCTTACAGCCTCCCTGTTCTTCGGAGTGAGGACACTAGGTCCTCCTTTCCATCTTGGAGGAACTGGGAGGAGGGGACTAGTTTGTTAAGGAGAAAAAGATTTCTTATTAGCGTGAAATACTCCTGCTGCCAAATCCTGGTGTGTAGCATTTCTGAAACAAGCCCCCAGAAGCAGTACACTGTCATACAAAAATAGATGTGTGTCTGTGTGTGTAGTTTGTTTTGCAGTTTAGACCAGTATCTTTAGACCAGTAACACAAAGCAGAAAAGTAGCTATATAGTGTAGAAAGGAGGGTGAGATGACAAGATTCCCCTTTGCCCTCAAAAGTGACAAGTGAGGGAAACTCAAGACCAGTGAGAAAAAGATAGAAGCAGAAGAAAAGGCCTCAAATCCCCCTGTTGGAGTTGAGGGAAAGGGAGAAGGGGAAAGGGGTGAAGAGGGGGAGAAAGATATAAAAGGAAACAGATGGAGCAAAGGGACAGAAAGAGTGAGAGAGGAGGAGAGGTAGAAGTCAGAGTCACTGAAGCTGAGCGTTCAGTATTGATTTGGCTCAAGAACCCTCGAGTTCAGAGGGGTTTATGGTTCCTGGAGAAGAGGCTGAAAATTGCCACAGTACCCCTCTCCCCCCCCCCCGAAAGCCTTCATATTGGCGAGAAAAGGAGATCCAGGAATGGAGCAGTACCGAGGTGCAGTGGGGTACCCCAAGGCTCAGTCCTGGGGACTGGTGCTCATCAATTTTTTTTAATGACTTGGATGAGGCAGTGCAGAGAATGCTTGTCAAATTTGCAGATGATAATACTCCAGAAGACAGAAAGAAAATTCAAAATGACCTTGATAGGATGGAGCACTGGGCCAAAAGCAACAGAATGAAATTCAACAGGGAGAAGTGCAAAGTACTGCACCTTGGAAAAAGAAGACAATTTCACAGTTACAAGATGGGGGATACCTGGCTCAGCAAAACTACGAGTGAGAGGGATCTTGGAATTGTTGTAAATCACAAGCTAAATATGAGCCAACAGTGTGATGTGGCTACAAAAAATGCAAGGCTGCATTAATAGAAATATGGTTTCCAAATCCCGTGAGGTGCTAGTCCCCCTCTATTCAGCACTGGTTAGGCCTCACCTTCAGTATTATGTCCAATTCTGGACACCACACTTCAAGAAGGATCCTAACAAATTGGAACAATTTCAGAGGAGGGTGACAAGGATGATCAGGAGGCTGGGAACCAAGGCTTATGAGGAAAGGCTGAAAGAACTGGGCATGTTTAGCCTTGAGAAAAGAAGGCTGAGGGGTGATATGATTGTACTTTTCAAATATTTGAAAGGCTGCCATACAGAGGAGGGACAATATCTGTTCTCGATCATCCCAGAGTGCAGGACACACAACAATGGGCTCAAGTTAAAGGAAGCCAGATTTCAGTTGAATATCAGGAAAAACTTCCTTACTGTTAGAGCAGTATGACAGTGGAACCAGTTACCTTGGGAGTTGATGAGTGCTCCAACATTGGAGACATTCAAGAAAAACTTGGATAATCACCTGGCAGATATGCTTTGATTTCATTTCTGCACTGAGCAGGGGGTTGGACTTGATGGCCTTGCAGATCCCTTCCAAAATCACTTTTCTATGATTCTATGGTTATCTAATATACCCAGAACCTATATAAGATACATCTGCAATAGGATACTGGTCTTTATCTGGGATATATGTAATGTATAACATCTCAAATATCTAAGATTTATAATAATACATACTTGTGTCTTAAATGTATCCTGGAATATATCTGAGGATAAGCCTTACAACTGGGAGAAGGAATCTAAATCTAAAGTCTTTTAGATATTGTTGGATTGCAACTCCCATTAGCCTTGACCACTGGTTATTCTGGCTAGTAGTTATGGATAATGGTAATCAGTCCTAGACACATTCTCTATCCCTGCCTTAGATCCTTATCATGAATTTCTCAGTACCCCAGTTATTAAAATCCACAATTTATCCCAGGCTGGAAGAGCATCTGTCATTCATTGGGCACATGCAACCCACTTATTGGATGCAGGAGAGCCTATGATGAAATCAGTTTCCATGTAGAGATCCCTGTGAATAAACTGGCGGCACGGAGACAATATCAATAATCACTAGATTCCAAATCATCTTATTGATGCAGGGCATGAGCACTGTCTGATGAAGAATCGTTGAGCAAGGTGCTTTCTGTCCCTTTTGCACCACCCACCCACCACTCACTCCTCTTTACCAGCACACCAACAGTGTTCTCTCCACTCTTTCTCCTACCATCACTTTCCTGCTCCATGCCTCTACCAAGTACTTCACTGGTTTTTCCACCTCCCCTATTCACCCTGGTCATTCTGACTCCACTCAGATAGTAGAGGAAGTAGTCACCTCTCTTTTCTAATATTTACAACCATAGCTGACCAAGCTTGAGTTATATTACTGGTCTTCATTTCCCCAAAATGCTTCTGTGCCCTTTGATGAAAGAAAGGTGGGAAGCCTTAGCTTTACTGACTATTGTACTTAACCCTAGACATATGTCTTCAAAAAGATGTTGCAGGGACCAGCTTCGTCAGGAGCAGGCTAGGTGCCAGCCACCTTCATTTGCCACTAGTATCTTTGTCCATAGTTTTGGGGATCCTGAAATTTATGTTCCTAGATGTGTGCCACAAAGATCAATCCTAATGATATCACTAATCCAAGGAGGGCAGTTTGTGCACAGATCTGACAGTGCGGCACATAAGTGTGTCACATGGTGAAGCAAACCCTTCATGCAACTGTTGGAACAGTATGAGCCAGCTACAGTTGGCTGGCCAGGCCCCCTAAGCAAGTGTGGGGGGGGGAATGTTATCTGCATGCAGAACACCTGGATCCTGGAACAGAGAAGACGCTGGTCACACTCCTGCGAGCACAGCTGTGGCCTTGGCTGGACCAGAAACAGGAAAGAGCTGGGAGGAAGAGGCAGACTCTGACGAAGAATGGGAAAGATGCATGTGAATTCCTGACAACAGCAGCAGAGGACGAAGATGTGTTGCCAGGGAGAAAAAGGGGAGAAGGTCATGGAGGTGAGTTGCCCTGTCCTGCAAAAGCTATGGGGTGAGACCAGGAAGTGAGTGCGGGGAAGCAGGTTGCAAGTTCAGGGAAACTCCCAACACTTAAAGGGATAATGGGACCTCCTCCCACCTTATGTTCAGTCCTCACCCTCTGCTTGTTTCTGACGCCAAGGCTGAAGCTTGGCTGGTGTAGGCAGTTGCTGCTGTCAGAACTCTAGTTATGATGACCAAGCTCTCCCACCCAGCTCTTCCCTCTTGCAGAGGCCAAGAGCTAGAGGGAGAAGCAAGGGAATGGTGAGAGATTTCCCTTTGTTGGGGCTTGGGCAATTTTTACTGAATAGACATTCTCTGCAAGCCACACTCAACTGCCTAAGGAGTGAAGTAACTTCTGGAGGACCAAGGAGCTAGCATAATGCTGGAACTGTGACCAGAGGCTCTGGGCAGGATCCAGGCCTGGAGCAGGGACTGGACTATTAGCCACCCAGGGAGGGGGCCTGAGTCCACAGGGGCTTTTTGCTGTTCCTCCTTTGGAGGGGCCCGAGTCGTCTCAGGACTGGAGTACATCACACTTGGAGGCGGTGGGTTCTGATAGAGACTTTCTGTTCAGTCAGCCTAGAGGTCCTGAGCCGACAAGGAACTACAACTCCCTGACTCACTGGCAAAGACAAGCCTGGCGCTGCAAGAACTGTTGTGTGGGTACAATAAAAGTGAAAATCTACCAGTACTTATGGTCTCATCATGAAAGGAGCAACAGGGGCCACCCAAAAACAGACATTTTGAATTCAATGCTGGTCTAATGTAACCAGCAATCTAGTGGGTAAATGTTCTGTTATAGCCTTGACTCTTCAGTGATAGAGTAGGTGATTTAAAAACGATTAAGCAAAATGTATCTGCCAAATTCTGGTAGTCTATGTGGTGGCGCTGTGGGCTAAACCCCAGAAGCCTGTGCTGCAGGGTCAGAAGACCAGCAGTCGTAAGATCAAATCCACGCGATGGAGTGAGCGCCTGTCGCTTGTCCCAGCTCCCGCCAACCTAGTGGTTCGAAAGCATGCAAATGCAAGTAGATAAATAGGGACCACCTCGGTGGGAAGGTAACAGCGTTCCGTGTCTAAGTCGCACTGGCCATGTGACCTCGGAAGATTGTCTTCGGACAAAACGCTGGCTCTATGGCTTGGAAACGGGGATGAGCACCGCCCCCTAGAGTCGAACACGACTGGACAAAAATTGTCAAGGGGAACCTTTACCTTTACCTTTACCTATGCTGTCCATACTATCCGTTCCACAGAGAAAACCCTGTTGATAGCAGTATAACTCCCATAATTTATTATACAACAGGATTTCTGAATGGTCATAGCTCAGTAATAAAGTATATATTCAGATGCACAAGATCCTGGGTTCGGTTTCTAGTACTCCAGGTACAAGGTGTAGGGAGCAGGAGTGGGGAAACACCTTGTGGATCTCTACATGCTTCATTGAGTGCTGTAGTCAATTAGAGTTGTCAGCAATAGTATGAATAAAGTAATAATCTGTCTTCCAGATGACTGCGATCAGCTTCTAGGACAGCAATATGGGATATAAGTTTATCAGCTAAGGCCTTCAACTTAGCCTGTCTATGTCCCTTGGAATCACTAGATGAACAACGTGCTTGTCCCTGGCCTAGCCTGTGCCTCACGCCTCTCCTCCCAAGCTGAAATTTTTGCTTTAATTACCTCCCAAACTGGCCAGCTCTCTGCATCGGAAGATGACCTGGGCAGGGAGGCCACAGGTGCCACTTTACATTTAGCTGGCTGCTTACCCTTGCTCTTATCTTGGTTCTTTTGGGGATCCATGGCCACAATTCTTTATTCCTTTGTTTAATCTAACCACTACAATCCCTGTAGGGCAACTGTCATCCATGCCAATGTCTTCTACCCGCCTCCCCTATTCTTATCTTACTGCTTATAATGCACCCCCTTTTTAAAATCAATAAATCTATATATCTATATATTATTGACTGATGACTGCCTCCTTTCTATGTGTGTGGGTGGGTGGGTTGCTAACACCTCAGATCCCTTATATTAAAATCTTAGGACTGCAAAGGCCCTCATGGATCATCAATTCTAACCTTTGTCAAGGAGGCACAGTGGGGAATTGAACTCCCAGCCTCTGGCTCCACAGCCAGATAACTAAACCACTGAGCTATATTAGAAGGTTCAATAGTGTGGAGGTGGGGGAAGTTCTGCTCCCTTAGGCTACCAACCTGACCACTGCAGGCCCCCCTGGGGGCAGGCCGCTTAGAGCTTAGTTCCCACAAGCTCCCCCTTCTATTTGTTTGTCCCCCTTTCTTTCTTATTACAGTGGTGCCTCGCTTAACGAGCGCACCGTATAACGAAGAATCCGTATAGCGATCCCTTTTTGGGGATCGCTATACGGAGCTGCCCCAATCGCCGCACTCGCTTTGCGACGATTGGGGCGTCCGGCGGCCATTTTGGAGCCGCCGAACAGCTGTTCGGCGGCTCCAAAATGGCCACGGACGACCCAAAATGCCCCCCCCGCAGCGTTTTCGCGACCTCGGTAAGCAAGGGGAGGGCGCGAAAACACTGACAGGGGGCCATTTCGGGTCATCCGGCGGCCATTTTGGAGCCGCCGAACAGCTGTTCGGCGGCTCCAAAATGGCCGCTGGACCAGCGAAAACATCGCTGGAGGGGTAAGTTTTGGCACCTATTGGAACACATTAAACTAACTTTAATGTGTTCCAATAGGCTTTTCCTGCCCCGTACAGCAATGTTTTCGCATAGCGAAGGTTAATCCGGAACGGATTAACCTCGCTATGCGGGGCACCACTGTAATTTTAATTTTATTTATTTCTATTCTTATCCACTTATTGAATTGCCCTAAATGGGGAATAATCCCAGACTCCAAATCGCTGGGACATGCTGATGAAACCCCTCCAGGTACACAGGGGCGTCCCCGATCAATGGGGCAACTGCATCACAGGCTGCTCCAAGCCAGAATGGCCCCTCCCTGCAGTTGCACATCTCGAAGGAGGTGGTTGGGGAAGGAGCACCTGTTAAATAAAGTGCTCCATCCCCCTCCCCTCCCAGATAGCCAGGACTTGAAAACCACATTTTATGCTATTCCGGCCGGGGAGGCAAAGAGGCTCCGCATGGCAAAGACTCTTGCCTGTGGAGGGCGCAATTTGTTAATACTCTTATCAAATGACAGTTAGAAAGTAAATTGA
The DNA here is from genome assembly GCF_051106095.1 of Pogona vitticeps. Taxonomy (NCBI): domain Eukaryota; kingdom Metazoa; phylum Chordata; class Lepidosauria; order Squamata; family Agamidae; genus Pogona; species Pogona vitticeps. The sequence goes on along the minus strand of NC_135788.1, from coordinate 72,984,137 downwards.
CGGTTTGTCAGCCAATATCAAGAAACAATTACAGAAGAACATAAAAAGAGCTCTCCAGGATCAGGCCGAGGACCCATCCTGTCCAGCTTCCTGTATCTCACAGTGGCCCCTCCAGATGCCTCTGGGAGCGCACGAGACAATTAGATACCTATCTCCTGATACCCCTCCCCTGCATCTGACATTTTGAGCTACCTTTTATTTATAATTATTAGAAAGAATTTGCCTTGCACTGCAATTGGATGAAAGCAAAGACAAAAAACAGAGCAACCTTATTATGCTACATTAGATATGAGCACAAGAGAAATGTTTTTGAACACATAATGTTCATTTCCTTGTTGATATACACCATGGAAGAAGTATTTAACCGCTTAAAGAGTTTATAACATCTGTGACCAGCCTTCACCAGGCTAATCACATTTAAAATATCCTTTCTTTTAATAGGATTTCCTTCAGTCCAAAACATATGAGCCCAAGCAGCTTTAAGATTGAAACACAAAATATGTACTTTATTATAACACAACAACTGATAAACATAAACAAAATTCAACTTAAGTTTACTCTGGTTATATGCTAGATCTCCAACATTCAACCTCACTCTCCCAGACACAGAGTAATTCTCTCAAATTCTAGCCCACTCTTAAATGCAACCTCCTTTCTCAAAATATAGTTTAACTGCCTCTTGTTCTCTTCAGCTATTCGTCACTCTACCTCCTGCAGGCTCTTCTTGACTGATTCTCCTCCTGCATTCTTCCAGCCTTCTTTCTGTTGTTACTGGGTAGAACTGGTAAGGGTTCAGTCACATTCCTCCCTTCTTTGCTCAATTGAGCATGATTCTCCAAAATGAGCAAAGAACCATGGATCATACACATAAGTATAATTCACAGATCTTACATATTTTACATATCTTTAACATGCAATTCTTACTCATCTATAATCATACTTACCTAAAATTCACTCTTATATCAATCACATTATTACATTTTGTTAATCATTGTACTTATGTTTCTATAATTAACATTATCTAGCCTACTTTTCCTGTTCATTTCCCACTTTCCCATTTTTACCTTTAACAAAATCAGTTTATATTAGTATAGAACATTCAGGTCCATCTCGAAGGCTTTCATGGCCAGGATCTGATGGTTGTTGTGGGTTTTTCGGGCTCTTCGGCCATGTTCTGAAGGTTCAGAACCTTCAGAACATGGCCAAAGAGCCCGAAAAACCCACAACCACCACTCAGGTCCATATTTAAATTTCAAACCACTTGACAATCACTTAATGTTTTTACCATTTAATTATATCACTTTTATTGACCATTAATAAATAATTATTCATTTTCCAAAGGTAACAAAATATACATATAATGCCCATATTTTCTCTTTAGGAAGAATCCTCCAACACCCCAGCATTGTTGAAATACTCTCTCCACCTCACAACTGATCTCTAGGTTGAGGAATTCTGGTGGCTTGTTTTATAAACAGTTCTTTTGTCTCTCCGGGGTACAGTAGTTTACTTTGGAATGACCATTTTTCCAGGTAGGACAGGAAATCAGAATCTTGAACATGTCATTTACATGAGCTGAATCTCCTCCCTCAGCTGATCTCATATTCTCAGTTATTATTTCCTGAGATCTCACCAACAGTCTCTTTGTAGCTGGGTGGTTTTTTCCATGTGTCAATGAATTTAAGGATTTGCAGTCACTGGAGATGCTGACTTGGCCATTTTCACTATTAAATCATCCAACCTGGGCATTGGATACACATCTGATTGGGTGACCTGATTTAACTTTCGATAGTCAACACAGTATCTAACAGTATTGCCAGGCTTGTCTACTAAGACCACCAAGGGCTGCCCAATGGGTTTCGGATCTAACAATTATTCCTGGTTTCAACATGTCCTCTATCTCACTTGCTATTTTGCCTGCCTATTTTCCAGTCATTCTGTATGAGGCAATGGCAATAAGTTTAGCATCTCCGATATTTATACCATGTTGAACCCCTTCAGCTCTTTCTGGTACATTTGAAAACACACTTCTAAACCTATTCAACACCTTTGTTAATTCCTTGTACTGGGGACAATGCTGCATTGAAGCTAACCTCTACTGGATTATATGTAGGAGTACTAGCCCTTTCTGAGCACTGTAAATCCTGGTCCTCCTTCCCACTTTCTTTCACAGCATACAATACCAGGTTTTCTCTGATAAAATATAATTTTAAAATATTAAAATCATAGAATCATGAAGTTGGGAGGAGCCTATAAGGCCATCGAGTCCAACCCCCTGCTCATTGCAGAATAATAAACCAATGGATATGTGCCTGGTGGTTGTCTAAATTTCTCTTGAATGCCTCCAGTGTTGGAGCACTCACCACCTCTCAAGGTAATTGATTCCATTGCTGTATTGTTCTAACAGCTAGGAGGTTTTTCCTGATATTCAATTGAAATCTTGCTTCCTGTAACTTGAGCCCATTGTTGTGTGATCGAGAACAGATTCTGCTGCTCTCTATGACAGCCTTTTAAGCATGTGAAAAGTGTTATCATATCACCCCTATGTCTCCTTTTCTCAAGATGAAATATGCTCAATTATTCTGATCTTTTCTCATACGGCTTGCTTTCCAGCCTCCTGATCATCCTTGTTGCCCTCCACTGAACTTGCTGCAATCCTACTTGAAATGTGTCCAAAACTGGACATAATATTCAAGTGAGGCCTAATCAGTGCTAAACAGAGAGGAACTAGGATCTCGGAGAGTTTTTAAACTATACTTCTGTTAATGCAGCCTAAAACATCATTTGCCTTTTTTGTAGCCGAGACAGACAGGTCATAGTGGAGAGTTCTGACTCCACCCAGAAGCCACTAGTAATGGTGTGGCTAAAAAATATTGTAAATAAATAAATGTGATCCACCTGAAGCAGGAACTGGCAAGCAACTACTGTATCTTTGCCAAGAAAACTCCATGGACAGAAACAAAAAGCTAAAAGATATGACACTGGAAGATGAACCCCTCAGGTCAGAAGGCGTTCAACATGATACTGAGGAAGAGCAGAGGACAAAGACAAGTAGCTCCAGAGCTAATGAAGTGGCTGGGCCAAAGCCGAAAGGACACTGAGCTGCAGAGGTGCCTAGAAGTGAAAGGAAAGTCCGATGCTGCAAAGAAGAATGCTGCATAGGAACCTGGAATGTAAGATCTAGGAACCTTGGTAAGCTGGATGTGGTCAAACAGGAGATGGCAAGAATAAACATTGACATCCTGGGTGTCAGTGAACTAAAATGGATGGGAATGGGCAAATTCAATTCATACAATTATCATATGTACTACTGTGGGCAAGAATCCCATAGAAGAAATGGAGTAGCCCTCATAGTCAACAAAAGAGTGGGAAAAGCTCTACTGGGATACAATCTCAAAAATGATTTCAATACGAATCCAAGGCAGACTTTTCAACATCACAGTCATCCAAAGCAGGAAAAAACACAGGGCTACTCAGATATAATCTAAACCAAATCCCTTATGAATACACAGTGGAAATGAAGAACAGTTTTAAGGAACTAGATTTGGTGGACAGAGTGCCTGAAGAACTATGGATGGAGGCTCATAATATTGTACAGGAGCCAGCAACAAAAACCATCCCAAAGAAAAGGAAATGCAAGAAAGTGGCTGTCCAACAAGGCCTTACAAATAGCAGAGAGGAGAAGGAAAACAAAATGCAAGAGAGATAGGGAAAGTTACAGAAAATTGAATACAGACTTCCAAAGAATAGGAAGGAGAGACAAGAGGTCCTTCTTAAATGAACACTGCAAAGAAATAGAGGAAAATAATAGAAAGGGAAAAACCAGAGATCCGTTCAAGAAAACTGGAGACTTTAAAGGAACATTTTGTGCAAAGATGCATATGATAAAGGATAAAAATGGCAGGGAAATAACAGAAGCAGAAGACATCAAGAAGAGGTGGCAAGAATACACAGAGGAATTATACCAGAAAGACCTGGATGTCCCGGACAACCCAGATAGTGTGATTGCTAACCTTGAGCCAGACATCCTGGAGAGTGAGGTCAAGTGGGCCTTAGAAAGCATGACTAACAACAAGGCCAGTGGAGGTGATGGCATTCCAGTCGAACTACTTAAAATCTTAAAAGATGACACAGTTAAGGTGCTACACAAACTATGCCAGCAAGTTTGGAAAACTCAGCAGTGGCCAGAGAATTGGAAAAGATCAGTCTTCATCCCAATCCCAAAAAAGGGCAGTGTCAAAGAATGCTTCAACTACTGTACAATTGCACTCATTTCACACGCTAGTAAGGTTATGCTCAAAATCCTACAAGATAGGCTTCAGCAGTATGTGCACCGAGAACTCCCAGAAGTAAAAGCTGGATTTCGAAGGAGCAGAGTAACTAGAGACCAAATTGCTAACATGCGCTGGATTATGGAGAAAGCCAGAGAGTTCCAGAAAAACATCTACTTCTGCTTCATTGACTATGCAAAAGCCTTTGACTTTGTGGACCACAGCAAACTATGCCTGACCATCTTATCCATCTCCTGAGAAATCTATATGTGGGACAGGCAGCAACAGTTAGAACTAAATATGGAACAACTGATTGGGAAAGGAGTACAACAAGGATGTATATTGTCCCCTGGCTTATTTAATTTATATGCAGAATACATCATGCGAAACAGAGGACTGGATCAATCCCAAACTGGAATTAAGATTGCTGGAAGAAATATCAACAACCTCTGATATGCAGATGATACCACTCTGATGGCAGGAAGTGAGGAGGAATTAAAGAACCTCTTAATGAGGGTGAAAGAGGAGCGCACAAAAATGTTCTGAGGCTCAATATCAAAAAAACTAAGATCATGGCCATCACCTCCTGGCACATAGAAGGGGAAGTTATAGAGGCAGTGACAGATTTTACTTTCTCCGATTCCATGATCACAACAGATGGTGACAGCAGCCACGAAATTATAAAAACAGCTGCTTCTTGGGAGGAAAGCTATGACAAACCTTGACAGTATCTTAAAAAGCAGACACATCACCTTGCTGACAAAGGTCCGCATAGTCAAAGCTATGGTTTTTCCAGTACCGATGTATGGAAGTGAGAGCTGGACCATAAAGAAGGTTGACCAAAGGCTTGATGCTTTTGAATTGTGGTGCTGGAGGAGGCTCTTGAGAATCCCCTGGACTGCAAGGAGAACAAACCTATCCATTCTAAAAGGAAATCAGCCCTGAGTGCTCACTGGAAGGACAGATCCTGAAGCTGAGGCTCCAATACTTTGGCCATCTCATGAGAAAAGAAGACTCCCTGGAAAAGACCCTGATGCTGGGAAAGTGTGAAGGCAAGAGGAGAAGGGGATGACAGAGGACAAGATGGTTGGACAGTGTCATCGAAGCTACCAACATGAATTTGACTCAATTCCGGGAGGCAGTGGAAGACAGGAGGGCCTGGCGTGCTCTGGTCCATGGGGGCACAAAGATTCATACACAACTTAACAACAAAACAAAAGTTTATGAGATGTGAGTTCATTGCTGCAAAAACACGATAAAAACACAGCCAATTAGGAACAGTAAAAATATGTACTGTAATGCAATGTTATTAAAGGCAGTGGGTATGACAAATATTTGGATTTCTTTAAAAGTTAATTATGCATTTCCTGTCTTCTTGAAGATGTACTGTACTATTTAATATAATTGGAAACTTCCCTTGCAGGACTCCGTATACAAGAGAAGGGAAGGAAACCGTTACAGGACACAATTAAAAGCTCAAAGTATCTTCTGCCCAACGCCCTCTACGCCCACACCCATACCCGAACTCATCCGGGCCAAGAGTTTTTAACTTTAGCATGCTTGGATGAGAAAAGAGGGAATGTTGAAAATTCCCTTGAGAGGCCTACACGTATTTCCCGTCGGGCCAAAAGCGTGGTTGAAGCTCAGCAGTTTCTTTCAGGCGGTCCTTAAAGATCCCTACCGCGGCTTGGATTACGTGTGCGTGCGCGTCTGCACGTGCGTAAGGGGAAGTGTACTCCAAAGACTGAGGAAACGTGCCCTTTTCTAACTTGCCTTGTCCATTGCACTTCAACCCCCGCACCCCACCCCGCCTCCGGCAGCCGCAGCTTTCTCTGGCGCAACTAAAAGCAACTTGACCGACGTTTCGCCTTTTGTCTCCTCGCTGCTCCGTAGAGAGTGACAGCTGGAAGGCGCCTGATTCACGCAGGTCAGCCTGGGGTTACCAGGACCCCCTTCACAAGCACAGCATTTCCCTCGGTATGATTCGAGCCGGGGACTCCCTCCGTCTTTTCCCTCGAGGCTCTTTCCCCAACCTCGCGATCTGGAGCACGGTAGAAGAGCACGTCCTCCGGCCGCCTCTGGCCTCTTTCTCGACATTCGTCGCCACGTAATCCGCTTCCTTTCTTCCGAGCTCTGGGACTAAAAGGGATAAATTGTGTCACGATGAATCCATTCCTGACGCCAGTTTGCGTCCTGAAAAGCCACAGCGGACGCAAACTGCTCTTGCCTCTTCCCCCGCGCCGTTTCCTTCAGATTTTCTCAAGGGACTCGCTTGCCTAGACTTTGTTGTTAGGGGTCGGCTTGCTTGCATGTGAAATACAATGGATTCTTAAGTGGCTGATCCTGTTATTGGGATATAGGTTGGGATTTCCCCCCCCTTCCAAAATCCGTTGAACAACATTTTAGAAATACCAATTAATGAAACGAATGAAATTGATGTCAAATATACTGCTGACATATATACTCCCTAAAAGAAAACAATTCAGACTTGACTCCTCAGTCAAAACATGGACATATCGATGCATTCTTCTTGTATGTACCAGATTTCAGTTATGCACCGGACACCTCGCAAAGACTCACACACCTAACATTGATCTACACCTGAGCAGCCTCCCATGTTTCTGACAGGCAGGTGCCTTGTTCACTGGGGAAGAGAGGAACAACAGCAGCAGCAGCAGCAGCAGCAGCAGCAGCACAACAACAACAACAACAACAACAACAACAACAACAACAGAGAAACAACAACAACAACAGATCCATAATTTTTTTTTCATCTGTGGAAAAATGATTTGTGCAAGCTAAACAGAGAGGTTTGATCAAAAATTGATAACTTCTGGTGCTCTGTAGCAATAGCAGTTTGTCAAAATATCCTGAACAGAACCTCCCAATAAGAGTATAGAGTGCAAAATTTGGATCCAAATCGTTTGATTCACTGAGCTTCAATATTTCAGAGAGACAATATTAATGTTCTTATTTTGCTATGTTTTCTTTAAACATACCATGAGAAGATAAGAGAAAAAATAATGCTAGGAATAGTGGAAGGCAGTAGGAAAAGAGGAAGATCTAAGATGAGATGCATTGACTTAATAAAGGAACCTTTAATTTGCAAGACTTCAGCAGGACTGTTGATGACAGAACTTTTCAATAATAATAAATATCTTAGAACTGCAGGGGTCATTAATTCACAGGGTCACCAGAGGCACATTGACAGCATGTAATAACTTTTTGACTTAGTGAATCATTGATTTTGATGAAAAAGCTTGTACAGTAGCACTGCAAAAAACCTATTAAATGCAAAATAATTATAATGCTACAGGAAATACTCAGTCCCCCCTGTGTTTCAGAAAAGAAGTCTAATTAATTAATTAATTAATTAATTAATTAATTTAATTTTTCTCCTACATTCCTCTCCTAGTGGGGATCAAGGCAGCGTAGAATTATTTTTGAACAATTAATTATAAACATACCCATTACATATAACATTTGAAACATAGCATTTCAATTCGGTAACCTTTATTGGCATAGGAAACTTAAAAAAAACTTATACTGGGAAATTAATAACAAATAGAGATACACATAATGGTAGTTACACGGCTAAAAAAAACCAACACCAGCAAAAAACACAATAGGAGATACTTTGGAGTAGTCTAGTTAATTTTTAGAGCCCTAGGCGGAGAGAACCTTTGTAAGAAACTCAGCTACTAAGGCTGTTATTTTTTGTGAATAGTCATTAAGGAGGAAACCTGTGAGTAACTGAGGAGGGCCAGAAAAATTTGAAATTATTGAACCTAATAGACAAGCACGCATATCTTTAAACTCAGGGCAGTGACAAAGGATGTGTGTGACTGAATCTGGTTCTAAACTGCAGAAATTGCAAATTCTTTGTTCAAAAGGTACCCGGGTATATTGTCCTTTAAGCACCTCTGAAGGGAAGATATTCAGTCGGGCTAACATAAAGGCTCTCCTAATAGAGGGGTTCACCAAGGACTGGAAGTAAGAATATCCATAACCAAAGGAGGGAAAAATACCGAAATGAATTGGGGAGCATGTCTGATTCACATTAGAAACTAACTGAAGGTACTCAGACTCCCATAGTCTCTCCTTGATAAGGGAGAGTGCTTGATTAAAATTACTGTTAAATAGAGAGTTTGAGGATAAGCCAATAGTCATGAGTTTGGATTCACATTTTGAAAACCATATGGATTGGTAAGTATCTTTGAGAAGGTGAACAAGGAGAGCATCTGGGTTTATTTTAAAAAAGAGGCGCAGCCAGAATTTGAAAGTAAGAGCCCACGCTGTCGTTGAAGGAAGATGCAGGCCTAGCTCTAGGGCTATAGTAGATAATTTGATTGAATTGGGAATCCCTAGAATCCGTCTATAGAAAGTAGCAGCTAGTAAATCAACTTTATTGTTCATGGCATTGATCCAGATTGGGACGCCATAGAGTAGGCGATTAATCAGTTTAGCCTGAAAAATATGAGTGGCTGCTGGAACAAACTGATTCCCAGAATTATGATGGAATTTATTTATTGCTCCGAGAAGATGTGAGACAGAAGCTATCGCCAGGTTTCTATGTGTATTCCACTTGAGTTGGAAGTGGAATGATATGCCTAGGTATTTAAAGGTTCTGACTTGTTCAATGGTCTGATTGTTGATTTTCCACTGAAGAGGCTTCCAAGATTTTGAGAATACCATAGTTTTGGTTTTCTCTATATTGATAACGAGATCGTTGCGAGAACAATATGAATTAAACAAGAAGAGAAGTTGTCTTAAGCCCGAGCTGGATATAGAAAGAAGGATGGCATCATCCACGTATAATAGAAGGGGTACTGACGCCTTATTTAAAAACGGGGCAGATTTTTCAGCTGGTGACAACTGAGGGCGTAAATCTGCTAAAAAAAGATTAAATAAAAACGGGGCTAAAATACAGCCCTGCCTCACTCCTCTGGTGACTGGAATCTTCTCGGTGACAGAGCCGCAACAATCATAGCGGACTTGGCAAGAGTTGGCAAAATGTAATTTACGAATTAAGAAAAGTAGACGTGGGGGAATTCCCCATGTGACTAACTTTTCCCACAAAATAAGTCTATTGACAGAATCAAAGGCAGCTTTCAAATCGATGAAAGCCACATACAGGTTTCCCTTGGATTGGTGTGCATACTTCTTTGCCAAAAATGAAAGAGTTAATACGTGATCTAATGTTGAGCTACCCGAATGAAAGCCAATTTGTTTGTGTCCTGGAAGGTTCACAGAAGAAGACCAAGTAGCAAGGTGAGCTAAAAGATGTTTACTGTACAGCTTTCCGATTGCCGAGAGCAAGCTTATTGGTCTGTAATTACCCGGGTTAGAGGGGTCACCTTTTTTAAAAATGGGAACTAAAATAGAGGTGAGCCAGTCTTCTGGGATTATCCCATGTTCATCAATTAGAGTGAACAGATTAGCTAGGGGGTCAGCCCACCATTGGGCATTATTAATTAGAAGGTCATTGGAAATCCCATCTGGACCTGGGGATTTCCCACGTTTCAGAGAGTGGATCAGCTTTATAACCTCATCCCTGGAAACTGGTGGCCAGGGAGGGAGATCAGAGGGAAGGTTTGTTAGTGTGAGGACTGGGTCTTGGGAGAAGAATATTTTAGAGTAATAGGTTGTCCAGTCAAGAGGGGAGATAAGTAAAGGACTCTTATAGGGCTCTTTCGGGAAGGATTATGCAACCAATGACCAGAATAGTTTACTATTTTTTGATGTAATAGCCTCCAGGAGCTGGGACCAGTTCTGCAGGCCAAAGTTATGCCTCTTGACATCAATGAGCTGGTGCCGTGTACTTCTCGCCCAACCGTAAAGGGCCTTGGTCTCGGGAGTGTTATAGGATTGGAATGAGAGGAATAGGCGGCGAACTAGACGTTTGGTGGTTCGACACTCAGCATCAAACCAGGTGTGACGGATAGCCTTGTTTTTAAATACAGTTGCAGAGCTAAATAGTTCTGCCAGAGTATGGGTGATCTGCTGATAGGATAAATCAGCCAGAGGTGGCGACATGGTTGATTGAATTGTTTGTTTTAAAAGGATCGTATCAGGTCTAAAAGCCCATTGATCAAAGGCATATGAAACATAGCAGCTATGTTAAATAGAAATGTAAGTGGAATAGATGGTATTGATGCCAGATCAGATCAGATTGATTATATTCTCTGCAGCCAAAGATGGAGAAGCTCTATACAGTCAGCAAAAACAAGATCTGGAGCTGATTGTGGCTTTGATTATCAACTTATAGCAAAACTCAAGCTTGAACTGAAGAAAGTAGGAAAAACCACTGGGCTACTCAGATATAATCTAAACCAAAGCCCTTATGAATACACAGTGGAAGTGAAGAACAGATTTAAGGAACTAGATTTGGTGGACAGAGTGCCTGAAGAACTATGGATGGAGCCTTCTAACACTGAAAAATAGAAATTAAAGTGATAGATGGAACTGAAATTGTGTTCCTCTGACAAGAGCAATTTCATTGGGGATCTTATTTTGTCCCAAACTCATTCCAACTTAGTTTTCCCTCCCAGGGTCTCCATGACTGTGCTTTTCACTTGCACTTAGGTCTTTCACATGCTTCGGGTTTACTTGTTGTGTTACAACACAAGTTTAGTTTACAAGTAATCTTTTAAAAAAATGTTCAGCTTTTTAAAGCACCAAAACAAAGCAAACAAAATGTAAAACAAAATTTGGGTTTGCCAAAATGTAAAACAATGTTTAACATTTTGGCAAACCCAAATATGATTTAAGCACATTCAGGCTTTCTTGCTTTGCTTCATATTGGTTGAGAAATAGAATACTCCCACTGTGCATTCTTTTCCAATAATTACTGAATCCACAGCACATGCATACTGTATAAAGCAGTGGTCTCCAACCTCGGGCCTCCAGATGTTGTTGGCCTACAACTCCCAGAAGCCTTCACCAACACCTCTGCTGGACAGGATTTCTGGGAGCTGAAGTCCCAAGAACATCTGGAGGCCCAAGGTTGGGGACCACTGGTATAAGCATAGACTGATTTTCTACTTGAGTTCTTTGGTACACTCCAGCAGCTGACACAAGTTTGTAAATTTTTGTACCCTTTTTTCTTTTCTGAAACCTTTTTAAACATCAGCCATTTCTCCCTTCACATATGGTGAAAGTCTTTGTTGCAAAATTCTGATCATTAATTTGCATGGATGGGAAATTAGTGCAATGATTCTACTGTATAGTAACTGCACTCTTTGATATCTTTCTTGAAGACAGGAATGCATATTGAATGTTTCCAACCTGCGGATCATTGTTTTTGTTTTTAGTTGGGATTTTTTTTTGTTAAGATTTCAATAGATTGAGTTTCTATAGCTTTTGAGAAAGGGTCCAGATCACCCCAATTTGCCCCCCTTTTGATTAATGCCCTCCTCCTATGTTTCCTTCTGCCATCATTCAGCAGACTGCGGTGACTTTCCTTTTTGTTATTATTTTTTTAATTGCTCTTGCTCATGTCACTCCAAAGACTTTTGTACTGTAGATCAGGGAGAAGGCTCTGCAGTGCAAGGCCTGCTAGCAAGGGCTCACATATGGTGCAGCTTGCTCTTGAGGAGTGCAGCTCCCTCATTACCATTATCTATGCTTTCCCTCAGCCAGTGCAGTCAATTAGGTGAGTCAGGCAGCCTCATGACTACCCATTCGCCTTGCATCATTTGCTGGTTCATTGGGAAGGTTACCAACAAACAAAACATGACCAAAATATGACGTGTATTACAAAATGAAGCAGAAATATGACTAGAGATGGGCACAAATTAAGTCTCCCTGTGGCAGACGAGTCATTGTCATGCTTGCACAGGTTTATGAATGTGGGATATTGTGCTTCTGAACCCACAATTCAATACACCAGGAAATGACCCAATATTTCTGCATAATATTGTGCCTACATTACCAGCAGGAAAAAGGATGCTGAGCTTTACATAGCAAAGGTCAGCCTGAATGTTGGCAACACCAATGGTAGCAGTCAAGATGGTCTACAGCAGTGGCCCCCAACCTTTTCCCAACTGCAGACCCATTGGGGGGTGGAGTCTGTGCATGGGGGTGAGACACCCCCTGTGCTCACAGGTGAGTGGGGTGCTTGCTTGCAGGGGTGCGCTCATGGGCATGCATGGGAGCAGGGGCGTGCTCACAGGTAGGTGGGGCATGCTCGCAAGGTGCACTCACACACATGTGCGGGGGACAGGGGAGTGCATGTGGGGGATGATCCCCTCCTGTGCTCAATATCATTCACAAAATGAAACCATGCAAGGGAACATCCCAGAAGCTGACTCCTTTTTTCTTCAGTTAACCACTTCTTACCCAAACACAAAGCAATTATCAGGGCTGTTTTCCACCAAGTGTGAAAGGTAATGTTGTCAACTTTCAGGCTGCCCTTTGCTGTATAAAACTTAGCATCCTTTTTCCTGCCAGCATCACAGGTCAGCATCACAGGTATTGTGCAGCAATATTGGGCCATTTACTGGCTTTTTGAATTATGGGTACAGAAGCAAAACATTCCACATTCATAAACCAGAAGCTTTTTGAAAAATTGAATTTGTTTTTTAAAACAAGAGTTTAAATGTAACTATGTTACACACTAATTCAAATAGAATTTTTCCAGTGGTAGAAGATTCCAGAAGATGAGCATATGATCTGGTAGAAGACAGAAGTGAGAACAGCTTGGATGTGGTTGTGGTCCCTCTCTGTCAAAATATGTTGAAGGGCTATTTTGGACTTAATGAAATGGGGGAGCAAAGGTGTGAATAGATACAACACATACAATGGAGAATCATACGCACCCTTTAACCTCTTGGCTAAACTAATGTCGCCATTCCTGCTCTGCCAAATGCAGACTGGAAAGCTATGTTCCCATTTCCAAACCCTCGCTTTGAGTTAGGCAAGCTCAAGAAGAAAAGCTATATTGGACCAAAAGCTCTACGAACATGTCATGTGCATTTTCTCCAAAAGATGCCCCTTTGTTTTTTGAAATAAAAAAGGGAAGAGGTTGGAATTAGCAAACAGTGTCAGTAGAAACCAAGGTCAAAGTCTTCCATACTATGTGAAAGACAGACAATGAAGATGGGGACAAAAATCAAGTTTGAAATGTGTTGGTAGAGATACTAAAGAAAGCCAGAAAATGAGTACTTAATCAAGTCAACCTGAACTCTTACTCAAAGTAAAATGAGTAACCTGAGCCTATCCCACCATGAAAATATAATGGAAATGCAGAAATGACTAGGATAAACTATATTGCTGGAAAAAGTGAGGTGGGACCAGTAATCAAAGAGGAAGATCTAACATGACATGGGTTGACTCATTAAAGGAAGCCATAACTGTTAGTTTGCAAGATCTAAGCAGAACTTAATGGGAAAAAAGCAATATTGCTAGGAAGGGGGGGGGCAGCAGAAAGAGAGAGAAACCAAATATGAGATGTTGTTGGTTTGCAAGATCTGAGCAGAGTTTTTAATGATAGGACATTTTGGAAGCTAGTAACTCATATAGAGTGAAAAATGCAGTGGGAAAGGATTTTTTTTTACTTCCCTTCTGTCTTCTTTGCTTTCACACCAATGCTCTTCCCTCATGCTGCAGCTCTCAGTGGCTCCTTTAGCTGCTGTATTCTTACTCTTGAGTAAACTGGGTAAACATACTTGTGAGCTAACCAGATAAAACTTGCTTTGAGATCATCCCTGTCCATAAAGCAAGAAACCACAGTAATTTCACTCTTTAAATGTGTGAACTTCTGAATATTATTCTCTATATTTTAAAATATATTTTCAAGAAGTTAAATGCTTGACCAGGAGGGGGTTAAATATTTTCTTTCACAATCATTGAATGGGGTTCAAAGTGGCAGGGTCAAAAATTCAGTCCATTTAGAATGTTGGAAACTTATAAGAGAAAGCCCAGAAACTCATAGTTTATTTTGCTTTAAAATATCTCCTTTGAAAGTGAATTAAGCCTATGAGTGGCTGGATCCCTTTGAGATTAAACAAAGTTGCTTGGATGGACTGACCATTTTTTCCAGGTATGCTAATTTGGTGCTTTCAATATGTTTGATCTGTTTAAGTCAGTGTAGCTCAGAAGTCACTTGCTTCTGCATGGGAGTAAAGCAGTGTTACTTTAAAAAAAAAAGGTAAAAACCCTTTGTCCAAATGTCTCCAAACATGGCACACAAAAAGAGCAGATTTTCTGCTACATCTGTGCCAGACTTGGTGCTGATCCAAGGTCTAATTTCATAGTTACAATTTTTTGTTTGGGGTCACCTCATTGTTTGAGTTGGCTTATGGAATGCTGAATCCTGCTGTAAGCACAGGCACCAATAATGTATAGAGAATGCTAATGATGCTTTTAAACTGCCTCAGTTTAAACCACTGAAATCAATATGTTATGAGAAATAAATTAAAACTATTAAGAGAATAAAGCTGAAGATCAAGAAAATCACAACTGCCATTAGAATTTGAAACTGAGAAATTTTAAAGAAGATAAAAGAAGGGAGGCCTGGAGAGATGTAGTCTTGAAATGGATTTAAGCATTTTGCCCAGGCTTGACGGTTGTCTCAAAAGACTTGGAAGGAGTGCACAGTGTGGATCCTAAGCAAGAAATTTGTCAAAGAGATATTATTATAAGGTTACACAATCAAATTATTACACAGTGAAATTATCAGCATATAATGCACTGGGCAACATAAAGAAATTGCTGTGTGATGGAGATGAGATTGAAAATTTCCAAGACCTGTCTGTTGAAATGATTAAGAATTGCAGACACTGTAAGCCATTTATTGAAATACTTGAAAACCAATGAATAAGATATGTCTGGGGAGTTCCCTTCGATTTGGTTGTATGGCTTGGACATGAAGCTAGCATTATAAATACAATGGGACAACTGCAATATGTTCTTAACTGAACTGATTGTTTAACAGAGAAGACCAATGAAAGGATTACAAATTGAATCACATATAAGAAGTACATTTATAAATTTAAGAAATTGTTTATACAGTTATGAAGCAAGCCAGGCAATATTTATGCAAAACCTTTTGAGATAGAAAAAATAATCCTGAGAAGATACACTAATTCTGTTTTGTATGTAAGGATGGATACATCATCAGAGAAGGGTGTCAAGGATGATCAGGGGGCTGGAAACCAAGCCTTATGAGGAAAGGCTGAAAGAATTGGGCATGCTTAGCCTTGAGAAAAGACTGAGGGGTGATATGATAGTAAATATTTGAAAGGCTCTCATACAGAGGAGAGGCAATATCTGTTCTTGATTATCCCAGAGTGCAGGACACACAACAATGGGATCAAGTTACAGGAAACCAGATTTCAGTTGAATATCAGGAAAAACTTTGTAACTGTTAGAGTAGTACGATAGTGGAACCAATTACCTCAGGAGCTGGTGAGTGCTCCAACACTGGAGAAGTTTAAGAAAAACTTGGATAATCACCTGGCAGCTATGCTTTGATTGTATTCCTGCATTGAGCAGGGGTTTGGACTTGATGGTCTTGTAGGCCCCTTCCAACTTTACTTTTCTATGATCACAAACTAGGAAAATGACTGTTGATGGAGTAAAAGTTGGAAAATTATTGATAAAGAAAAATTTTATTAATGGATGGAGTATTTAAATTCTAAAGTTAGATATTACACCTTTTTCCATAAAGGAATATTTAACTTATTCAAGGACAGATCATATATTGTCAGAATCACTTCTACTACTATTTTCTAAGACAGATTTTGCTTCCATCCTGACACTTGACCATGCCCCATTAAAAATAAATGGGCTAATAATACTCTAATGTATAAGCCTAAGATTTGGAACAAGTTCTAGCATGCCAACAAAACCACAAATTTCTTTAAAAAAACAAAAAGTATATCAAGAATTTTTATGAAACAAATGATAAAGATGAGGTGAAACAAACACTTATGTGGAATATTCTTAAAGTGTATTTAAGAGGGAAATTTGGAGTGCAAAGGTCAAGCTTACAAAGAGAGAAATGCAGGTTGCAAAAATAGAAGCCAAAATAGACTATCGTAAGAAAGCAGAATTAGGGGCCTCAGTTAAACCCAAGCAGCGATAGAGTACAGTATTTAGAGGAACTATTATGAACATTGAAGCAAAACCTCTAAATTGTTATCCTTCCTTTTCACTGCATGATATGTAAAAGACATTTATTTCTATAAAAACAGGATAATAAAATGCTAGCCTAACATCAACAGATACCTACAGTTTTAAGGACTACTATGGAGGATTGTATGAATCAGGAATAACATCAGAATAGATACAAAACTTATAAACTTGTTATTGATTTCTCCAATCTCAGAAGAGCATAAAATTACACTTAACTCCCTAATAACACTTACTGAAATAAAAAACCACTATCAAAAAGTGAAAAATCAGGACAATACCAGGATATGATGGCCTTACAGCTGCTTTTTAAATATTATGTCTGGGAGAAGGGTTAGGGTTTGGGATATACACTTAGATAAATGGCTTCATGCCAGGCAGGTAAATATCTGATTACATTTGTAGAGTATTAACTGCTCTATGTATTGTTGCATTAAAAAAAGCCAGGAAGTGACAGTACTTTCACTTTATGCTGCTAACGTGGATCACATGGAATGGAATATTTGACCCCATGGATAGGATGAGTATGGAATAAATCTTTACTGCTGTTCTAAAAATATATACATGAAAGTACATAGGCTGTAGTAATGATTAATAGAATAGAATCTGAGAAGTCTGAATTACATAAAGGAGCAATCTCATAAAAAATTCACTTTGACCATAGAATCTCTTGTGCCTTATGTCAGAGAAAATATTAGTATTACCAGTATAAAAAGTAACAAATAGATGGCATATGAGCACTGTCACCCGAACTCTTGCAGAACTGGCAGCCTTGGGATCTCCCACCAATAATTCCATTAGCTTCAGGCTACTCATGAGATAGCTCTTTATTGTATTAGGCGCTTTGCACAGAGGTTCCCCATCACTGTCTTCCTGTATCCCAGGGGACTGAGTTTCCCACACTAGTCCTTTGGGAACAGTTAGTTCTGTACTGGCCTCACTTCCTGTGTCTGAGGCAGCCTTTAAATGAAGGGGTCAAATACACACACACACACACACACACACACACACACACACACACACACACACATACACACGTTATTCATGCATATATGAATAAGCCTAATAGTAGCCATCTTGACTTTGTAATTTGCTTTGCTATATAAGTGTGTAAACCTGTTATATTAAGGGTTTTTGCTTAAGCAGACAAGAATGAACAAAGGAGGGAGGCTGCTTGAATTCATTTCACTTTGCAACTGAATGGTTTAATTGGAAATTCGTCCTTGAAGAGACTGGCATCTAGCACGGAACTGGGAATAATGAATTATTGTCAACAACCCGGACACCTGCATAACCTCCCCTGTCCCCTTCTTTCTCCCCATCCCTGGCCTCTCTCTTCTCATTTAAACTTATAAAAGTATATTCTGTAATGAGCAGAGTACGCTCTTCTCCACATGTTTGCTTTCAGCTGAAAATTAATAAATATATATCGGATCTCCTTGTCCCTGGTTAATTGAACAAAATATCAGAGACAGGTTAATGGCCAGAAATTAGTTCTGGCACCCTCCAGTAATAAACAAGCTCTGTTTAGGATTGGGCTTGGAGCCTTTCAGTGAATTCTGGTAGAAGTGGCTGGAGGGAGTTGGCTGTCCTTCTTTGACAACCCTTCTTCTTTTCTCACACTGTTGCTTGCACTGGCAGTGCCTCAGCTGAGTAGGATGAGTGCTTCCAGACCTCTGGTGCCACAGAGTTTGTGAAGCTAATGCCTCTCCTAGAAATGGGTAACCAGCAGCCCTCTTCCCTGGCCTCTACCCCAACTTGCTGGGAAGCAATTCAGAGCTTCCTGTTGAGGGTCATTGTCCTTCTCCCAGGCCAACTCTTCAAACATGCAAAGTACAGGCTCCAACTCCTATGCTGCAGACCCCAAGGTGTGCTTTTCAGCCAGGCTTTCACCCAGCATTGCAGACCCCCTGGGTTTCATCCCCATGCTCCTTTAATGCGGTCACTGGCATATTCTCCTCTCCTCTGACAGGTTGTTCCCTCTCATGCCACTTCCTTGTGACACTTTGGCTTTCCTCCTCCTCCCTTCCTGTGAGCCCAGAGCGATAACTCAGCCCATATTCTCAGGGTACTGATAGGTGAGGGCAGATCACCCACCTGGAGCAACGGCTGCAACCGCCATGTAGCATAAAATTTATTTGTTTGCAGATTATATGTTTTTATTTCTTCAGAACACATGAAAAACTACAGAGCCACTAAAACAAATATTGGAAAATGTTAACTGCCACATTAGATTGTCAAGGTTTGAAATTTGGTATGTATAGAGTGTTATTATAATTAAGGGGAATGTAGCAATGCAACCTTGAAAATGCACATTATGCTTAATGAAATGAGTTTTGAACAACCGTGCGTGAAAAGTCACTGCAAGACACTCAAGCTAACTGTGCAAAGCTATCACAGGGAAAGCAAGGTCAATGTAAACTAACATTGCCTCACAAAGTAATGAACTTGACACAACAATCTCTGTACTATCAAGCTAACAGTTCAGTATGAACATATAAACATTACTAAGGAAACATTGCTCCTGCATTTTGGATTTAATTCTGACGTAAATATTTGATGCAACTTAGGTTTAGTCTTGATAATTTTTAAGCATTTGTACTCACAAATTTTCATAACTTTGGGGTGTATTTTTCATGATTTAAATATTTGCATGTACAGCTCTGTTTATAACTGTAAGATTAGATTTCTGCATAATTGAAGGAAGAGTATCTGTAACTTCTCAAAATCTTACATATTTTCAATAACTCTTGGGTTTTTGTGGCCAGAAACAATGTAGATGAATAAAGCTAGTAGAATTAGGTAAACTGATGTTGCCTGGAATCATTTCAATAATGCAACAATTTATACCTTGATATCCAGATGAAGTTTGATTAAAAAGATTATATGATTTCACATGGAATTAACACTTTCAAGGATAAATATCAACTGTGACAGACCACCACAGATTCAAATCACCAAAGAGTGTTATAAAGTTTTAGAGTGTTTTGAGATTATTGTTTGAGGATTATGCTTTTGACTTCAACAGGAGTAAAAGTAAATTATCACAAATCTAAACTACTATTTATAAATATCCCCTCAGTAGAACAAAAGAAATTTAGGCAATGTCTAGGACAAACCTTTGTTATTCTAGTTTTAAATATGAAGGAATCTTTAACAAAAGTTTGAATAAAGTAACATATAAAAATTGTAAGAAGGTGTTTATTTCCATAAAGGAGAAAATTAAGAAATGTGCTTAATTAAATTTAACATTATTAAGTAGACTTGTGGTAGTAAAATCTCATATATTACAAAATTTTCTATTTTTATTTCAAAATATGTCTTTACAACCAGATATGAAAAGAAAAAAATTGTGGCTGTAATTTGGAAATGTTTATAGCAAGGAATGGTAGAACTCTAAGATTTTTAAATATTGTAAAATACGGACCAGCCACAAAAGGTGTATCATCTGCATTTAATAAAATACTAGGAAGCCTTTGAAATAGCTAAGGCTGTTAAATTTGTACAAATGGATAAGGCCTCTGATTGGACTCAAACGGAAGGAGCTTGGCATACATGGATAATTACTAAAGGTTAGCAAGGAGAAGGCAGAACTGTTGTACTCTTATTTTGCTTCTATTTTCTCGCAAAATGGAAATAGTGCCCAACCTGGTACAAACAAAATAAAGGAGGGCCTAAGAAAGCTGCAGAGGGATGTATGTGGTGGCACTCCAGGTTAAACCGCAGAAGCCTCTGTGCTGCAAGGTCCAGCAGTCGTAAGATCGAATCCACGCGACGGAGTGAGCTCCTGTCGCTTGTCCCAGCTCCTGCCAACCTAGCAGTTCAAAAGCATGTAAAAATGTGAGTAGATAAATAGGTACCACCTTGGTGGGAAGGTAACAACATTCCGTGTCTAGTCGTGCTGGCCATGTGACCACGGAAAGTGTCTTCGGACAAATGCTGGCTCTACGGCTTGGAAACAGGGATGAACACCTTTACCTTTACCTTTAAGAAAGCTGCAGCCTGAGATTTTAAAAAATGGCATGAGAGAACCTAGCTACCTTAAATTAATTTAAGTCTCTAGGGCCAGATTAACTCCATCCAATGATACTAAAGGTATGTGCTCTCAGAGCCTCTACCTATAATCTTCAATAATAGATATGGGCTATTCGTATCCCTGGGGATCTGAATACCAATAGCGACACCCACAGGTGTCATGGGGGCCCATTCCCTTCCCCCAGAACAGGCCAGCCCACTCACCAGTTGTGTGGTGGTTCAGTTGAAGGCTTAGCTGAGACCAGGCTGTAAGAGTTGAAGGGATCAGCCAGGGAGTGCAGCTGGAAGTGATGACTACTCACCACGGCTCCATATAGGTTTGGCTTCTGTGCTAAATCTGTGCAGGAAGCAACTGTTGTTTTTGTGGATTGCTTTGTGAAACCTTCTGGATGTCTCTTGATCATTGGACCGGACCTTGATGAGAGTGATTCATAGCAAGTTGCTGTGCAGCACTGGGGTTCTTCATCACTGTTGTTCCCAATATGGGAAGGAGGCCAGCTGATACTACCCTGCCTCCGCATGTAGCTGACTCATCATCTGAGCAGAGAGACTCCTCGTCCCACCCCCTCACTCATGTGTATTCAATAATTCTTGGAGTACAGGCAAGACACTGTTGTTGATACCAATACCAAGAAAAGTTCTAGGACATATCATTAAACCATCTGTCTGTGAGTATTTAGAAAAGCACACTGTGATTTCTAATGGCAACACACACTCAACATGGGTTTCTTAAAAACCAGTCATGCCAGATAAATGCTATCTGTTCTTTTTGATAGCACCATAAGCTTGGTAGATAAAGGGAATGCTATGGATATAGTATACAGTATTTTGATTTCAGCAATACTTTTGACAATATCTCTTGTGATATTCTTGTGGTCAAGAATCTAGCTCAAGGGTCTGAACTTTATAAAATAGAATAGAACTTTATAAAATGTGAACTAGAACTCAATGTCAGCCATGTGGCTCCTTGGGGAGCCTGACACATTTGAAGGGGCCAACAAACTGGAAACTGTTCTTCGTACACCATTGTTCTGTGACTTATACAATTCTGATATCACCTATATTTCCTTCATTTTTTGTTTATGGCCTTAGTCAAAGAAATGTTGAGAATGCCTGGGCTAGATGATACTACAATTAGATGGTTTTGGTTGACAGACTTCACCCAAAGAGTGCTCACCAATGGGTCATCATCATACTGGAGGGGAGTGACAAATGAAATTAAGGAGGAATCTGCCCTTGGACTGGTGTTGTTCAATATCTTTATAAATGACTTGGATGAGGGCATGGAGGGGATGTTAATTACATTTGCAGAGGATACCAAACTGGGAGGGATTGCTAATACATCAGAAGACTGAATCAGAATTCATAATGCCTTTAATGGAGTAGAGAGCTTTGCTAATACAAACAGTGAGTTTCAGCACAGAAAAATGTAAAGTGCTGCACTTATGCAGGAATAATCATATACACAAATACTGGATAGGAGACACCAGTATCTGGGTTGGCAATAGTACACATAAAAGGGATCAGAGAATTTTAGTAAATCAAAAGCTAAACATGAGCCAACAGTGTGATGCAGAAGCAGCAAAAAAAGTGAATACTATACTAAGATGTATCATAGTATAGTGTTGAGATCAAAGGAAATAATAGTAACACTATTCTTCTTTGATCAGACCAGACTTAGACTAATGTAGCCAGTTTAAGAAGGATATTAAGGAGCTGGAACATTTCCAAAGGAGAGCAACCAAGAATGGCAAGAGGTTTGGAAAACAAACCCTATGAGAAATGGTGAAGGGAAATTGACATGTTTAGCCTGGAGAAAAAGATAATAGAATAATAGAAGAGTGAAGTTGGAAGGGGCCTAGAAGGCTATCAAGTCCAACCCCTTGCTTCATGCAGGAATACAAGTCAAAGAATATCTGCTAGGTGTCTAAGCAGGGCCGGATTAAGACCCTTAGAGGCGCTAAGCACTTAAAAGATTTTGGTGCCCCATATATAAGTAATTCAAAATATAAACAATAATGAACCGTAAAATAAAATTATATCAAAATTAAACAAAACTTACAGTAAGATGGAAAATAATGTTATTTTTGTATACTTCCACTTTATTTCAAAAGTTTTCTCTTATTTTTTTTAATTGCAAAGTCTTTGATCAGATCCTCAAAACTAATCTTATTTAACACATCTGCTTCTATACTTAATAGAAATAAGGTACCCAGCCCGCCTTGTTGCATAGTTGTTCTGATTTTTAATAAACTTCTATTAGAAAATGAATGCTCAGCTGAGCAATTTGTGACCATTAATATTAAAAATATATGAAAACCAATGTCTATGTTTGGAAAGGCACACTCAATATTGTCTTCTACAATTATTTTATAAAGTTCAGCAGAACTGAATCTAGTTTTTACATTTTTTGTTGCACTGAACTTATGGTGCACATATGAATGAAAAAGCTGAAGCTCAGCTGAGAAATTACCATTGAAGTCCTCTGGGAAAGCATCAATCAGCTTTTGACAGCACTGAGAATATATTTCAATGTTAGTAGATGATGAAGTGACATCATGTGGCACATCACTTAGAAAAGAAAATCTCTCTGCTATTTCTTTATATATATATCTTCTTTGCAGCTCAGTTTCAAGTTTGTCAACAATTGTGTAAAAGGTGGTGATACAGAATTTATCTCTGGCATTCAGATATACTTCTGGTGCATCTCCGTCATTGGGTACCTCCTTTCTGATATGTTTGCGAATTGTAGCTGCCTTGTTATTAACATCCGGTAGCATTTCCTTTGCAGCTGCTTCATATCTTTCAAATTCATCTTGTGAAGTACACAGTTGGTCAGCTAATGATACATACAGATCTGCACATGTTTCCAAGTTCACATCCTCATGTTTTAGAACTTGGCTTACTCTGTGAAAATTCTGCAAAATCTCATTCCAAAAATTCATCATAAAAACAAATTCTAGCTCTTGCATCTTATCTGCAATATGATTTGCTTCTCTTCTAGCATCTCCCTTTTGTGACTGGTCTTCGGCTATATACTCTAATGCTTCTAAAATTTTAAGGAAAGATTTCAAAATTGCTGCTGTTGCCATAGCATGTGCCTCCCATCTGATATCAGAGAGGGATTTTAAGACATGTTCATTTCCAATACAACCTTTAAGAATTTTCCACCAGCTGCTTGATGCTGAAAAAAGGTATAGAGTAACTGCACTGTAGAGAAGAAATTAACTGCCTCTTGACAGCAGTCAACAGCACTTCAGCCTACCAGGTTTAGTGAATGAGCTGGCACATATACGAGGGGGTGCTGATAAATATGGAGCCTTTCCAAGAAAAAATTGAACTAGGAAGCTGTAACTGCCACACTATTCTACATATTCCCCCAGGAAGTCAATGCACTTGCGACATCTGTCCTGCAGCTTCTTAGGTCCCTGCAAATAAAATTCTTCCGACTGCCGGTGTAACCACTCACTTGCAGCATTAGTTGCCTCCAGAACACTCCCAAATCTTTGTCCCTTTAGGCATTTTTTGAGTTTGGGAAACAGATAATAATCAGAAGGAGCCATGTCGGGAGAACAGGGTGGATGGGGTATCACTTGAAAGCCTAAGGACATCAGTTTTGCCATTGTTTCACCTGCAGCGTGTGTTGAAGTGTTGTCATGCAACAGGATGACACCTTTGGAGAGCTGTCCTCAACGTTTTTCCTTGATGTTTTGCCTCAACTTCATCAATAAAGCACAATAGTATTTTGCATTGATTGTTGAACCCTGTTGGAGGAAGTCCACCAGCAGAACTCCCTTCTTATTCCCCCCCCCCAAAAAAAATCTGTTACCATTTGTTTCTGCACCAACCATTGTACTCAGAACTTCTTTGGCCTGGGGGAACCACTGTGCCTCCATTCCTTAGACTGTTCCCTTGTCTCAGGATCATAACCATAGATCCATGTCTCATCACCAGTTACCAGTTTTCCCAGGAAATCTGACTCATTTCTTGCAAAATGTTCCAAAACAGCCACTGATGACTCCACATGTTTCCTCTTTTGTTCAGTTGTCAAAAGTTTGGGGATCCACTTTGCTGCCAGCTTTCTCATTTCCAAGTCGTTGTGGATAATGGCACCAACTCTCTCACGTGATATTCTCAGATATATAGCAATACTTTTGGCTGATATTCGGCGGTCCTCCATGATCATGTCATGGATGGCTTTCACATTTGCAGGCACAGAGACAGAAACAGGCATTCCACTGGATTTCTCACTTTCAACACCAAAATGGCCAGTTTTAAAATTGACAACCCATTGTTTAACTGTTGCATATGAAGGGCCACTGTCACCCATAGTTTGTGACATCTCATCATGAATCTGCTTTGCACCTTTCCCTTGGAGAAACAGGAACTTGATTATGGTCCTATGCTCTTCCACATTGAACTTTTCTGGAGGTGCTGCCATGTTCACTTTGGACCTGAACATGAAAGATAAGTTAAAATCATAGGCAGTTGATATTTGCACCATTGAATACAGACAAATTGGCCAATACGCCATGCAATGTATAGCCTCCTAGCTCAATTTTTTTCTGGGTAAGGCTCAATACTTATCAGCACCCGCTACAGCAAATGTGTTTGTTTCTAAAAATGTTGCTTCATCCCCTTATAACGCCCAGACATGTTAGCAGTGTTGTCATAAGACTGACCCCTACATTTTGAAAAGTTTAGCCTACAAATCAGATGTCACATAAGTACTGCAATACCTGATTTGGCATTTCCTCACCTTCCATATACATATGTTTTAAGTACCTGTACAGTACCTAAGTGCAACACGTAACTGATCGATATGTGATAGATTTGGTATATATCCAAGATGCCTAATGTATATATTATAAAAATTGGAGAAGTGTGGTTTCTCACAAAGACTGTACCCAGTGAGGGTGAAAACAGATGATATATATATCTCCAAGATGCCTAATATATATATTATAAAAATCAGGGGATATATATATGAGGCATCTTGGATTTATTACTGACCCTCAGCTGTATTTTCAGTTGTATATACAATATATATATACAATATATATTGAAGCCAATAGCTTATACAGTGGTGCCTCGCTTAACGGGCGCCCCATTTAACAAAGAAATCGCATAGCAACGAAGATTTTGCGATGTTTTAAATAGGGAAAAATCGCTTTGCGATGATGGGTACACTGTTTCGCTTACCGATCATCACAAAGCAATGATTTTTTAACAGCTGATTGGCGGTTCCAAAATGGCGGCTGGGTAAAAAAAATGGCCACCTGCTGTTTTCTGGGATGGATTTCTCGCTTACCGGGCAGCGAAAATGGCTACCGTATGGAGGAGTTTTGGTTAAAGGTGAGTCTGAAGCCCATAGGAACGCATTGAAGGGGTTTCAATGCATTCCTATGGACTTTTCAAAATCGCATAGTGACGAAATCGCTTTGCAGCGATTTTTCCTGCACCCATTATCGTCACTATGCGGGGCACCACTGTATGTGGTTATTTTTGCATCAAATCATAACCACAGTCCCCAAAGCCTATCAGCTTCCAAATTATACAAGCATTTTTTTAAATTGAAGGAACAGAAAAAAATTTCACAATAGCATTCCATTTGCAGAAAGCAATCAAAACCCTTTTTGTAAATCAGCTCAGTCTGATTTATTAGTCAGTCCCCTCAAGTCAGTGCTGGACAACTAGTGACCTCTGTTGGTGATTTTACCGGGTGAGAGGAGCCTGACAAAGAAAATTAAAAGCTATCCCTAGAGAATGAATCTGGAAAAAAAATAGGAGAAATTAATTCTCTATCATGTTATTTTCTGCCATCAGCTAGAGGAAAAGCCAGTTCCGCTACCCCACTTCTTTCATATAATGGAATTAGATAGTTCATATGCACAGATAAATAGAAATATATATATATTTAAAACCCTGTGCATTATCTATATACAAGCAGAAGGATTTTTTTCCCTAGAGGCTGACAACATATTAGTAAACTCAAGAATATTATGCAGGATAACAAATCTCAAAAAATGTTACAAATGTATGGGATAGGAAACAGAAAGGTAAAATTAAATGGATATATACTAAATGCAGAAAACTCTGTTCCCCTTGGAAGTCAAAATAAAGAAGCATTAGCAGTCAAAGATGGTACAGTACTTAAGAGAAAGCAGTCTTGCCTCTGTTTGCACAGAACTGCACTGTGGTTGCAATATAAAAGTGGAGAATTTATGAGGAATGTAATGGGCAGGCAGATTTTCAGTTCCTCAAGGCACTTCAACGGTTGTGTGAGAGAAAAGCTGGTTCCAAGTTAATGTGCTACAAACTAGCTGTAGACTAGCCTGCCAGCTCTGTCTTTTTTTCTTCCAGCCACCACCGGTGTGCGCACAGGACTGCAGACAAGAATCCCCAAAAAGTGTTCCCATTTGGGTTTGCGCCTTTCTTCTTTAGCCAACGCGGGAGGGGGCGGCGGCAGGAAGACCGGAGCACGAGCACTTTTCTTTGAAACAAAGCCACATGGTGGAAATTTTTCTTTTCTCACTGCCCACCTCAGTGCCTTATGAGTATGTGTGTGAAGCAAGTTTCTAAGAAGTGCACTTAAACCACTATTATGAATGACTCGGCTTCCGCCCCTTTGTTCTCCATACAGTTCTTTCTGAACAGAAACCTGAATTTCAGTAGTCGCTCCCCTTCATCTCTCCTGCCAGAGTTGTTCATTATTCATAGTACGGGGCGTGTCCTAAGCAGAGGCTCTATATAGGCAAGCACTTCGGCCGGATGAGAGACCAGATGGAACAAAGTTAAAGACCACAGAAGGAGGTTACAGGCAACAAAGAGATTTAAACGACAAAAAAAAGAGAGAAGGGAACTTTCATCTTCTTTAACCGATTGTTATTTTGCGTCCCTTATTGTCTTCTTCCTTTCTTCCTCAGCTCTTTGGACTTTCTTCCTAGTCCATATTTAACTTACGGTTTGGGGGTGTGCTTTTTTTGGTGGTGGTGGATTTAAAAAAAATTATATTGCAAAAAAAATTCTAACAATTCTCAGTGAGCAATTTAGCAACTTTGAAAAGAGAGGCAAAACCTAGGTGTTTAAATATACAAGATCTCCACTTTAACGATTATATTCGTATTAAAAGAGAAAATAGGCTAGACCCCCGCGGTTTGCTTCAGGTTTCTGAAGGGGTTTCCTCCTGTCCTGGCTTGCTCCTGTGCATTATTGTGTGGGAAAGAGTGCGTGTAAGTGACGGAAAGAAGAGGGGAGGGAAGCTGTTCTTGAATCTCTTGGAGAAAAGGAAGGGTGTGTTAGACCTCCTTCCCTCCACATTTCTTTTTTTTTTTTAAAGCACCTATTAATGCACCCTCAGCGTGTGCAAGTACCTGTGACTCTTGTCCTCCGGTCTTTTCCTCCCCTCCCGGGCAGGCTGTGAAGGAGTTGCGGTCTCTTCCCCCCTCCCCGCACTTTCGAAGTGTGTGTGTGTGAGAGTGTGTGTGAGAGAGAGAGACTGTGGTGTTCCCTTTCCGTCTTGGGGTGTCCGTGTTTGCCGGTCCTTGCCTTCTGCACGAAGGGTGCCCGCCCCCCTTTGGAAGGAGGCGAGCTGCCACACCGCGCCTTCTGCCCGCTCTAGGCTCTTCTCCCTGCCTGCCGCTCCTTTTTTTCCCTCTCTTCGCCGCCCCCCCCCCCGTCCCCGTTGCTATGGTGTCGCGGTTCTACGTGCTGCTGTGTGCAGTGGCGGCGGCGCTGCTGAGCCGGTTGGCGGCGGCGGCGGCGCTGGGGCCGGTGGTGCGTTGCGAGCCCTGCGATTCCCGGGCGCTGGAGCAGTGCAAGCCGCTCGCGCCCGATTGTCCGGAGCTGGTGCGGGAGCCGGGATGCGGGTGCTGCCTAACGTGCGCCTTACAGGAAGGGCGGCCCTGCGGCGTGTACACCGAGCGTTGCGGCGCCGGGCTGAGTTGCCGGCCCCGAGGCGACGAGAAGAAACCTCTGCAAGCGCTCCTCGAGGGCAAGGGGCTCTGCGCCAACGTCAGCGGCGGCGCGGCGGTGGCGGGAGGAGGTGGCAGCGGCGGAGCCTCTGCCAGCAGCAAGTTCCGCGAGCTCATTCTGCGGGGCGCCCAGCGACCAGGTAAGGAGACGGAAAGGAACCGAAGGGAAGAAGGGCGGGAGCGAAGCCTGGCGCTGGGCGCGTCTCCCTCCACTTTTGTAGTTCCCAAGCACCCGAGGAGCCGGGGGTGTGCATGCGCCTGTAGGGTGTTGGAAAACTGGCTCACGCCAGGCCTTCCCTCAGCCCTCAGCAACCCTAGCCGGTTGGGATTGTGCTCGTCCCAGTGGCCTAGTTCTACTACTATCTCTTTGAAGAAGTAAGGGCGGCAGCAGCAGCAGCAGCAGCAAATGAGAGGGAGGTGTGTGTAGACACTCACGTTGGCTGCATGCATGAGTTAAATGGGAAGAGAAGATAGACTTGCTTGAGGGAAATGCTCTTTGTGAAACCTGAAGTGAGGCGTGCGTGTGGATTTGTGAAGTAGCTTGTGCAATATAGGACCTTATGGCTGTGGTGATGATAGTGGATAAACTGGATCTCTTAGTGCTCCCCTAGGCAAGGACGCCTGCCTAAATTATGTGGAAAAATGTAACAGACGAGGACTGAATGTATTGTGGAGAACCTCTTATACATTTTCTTAATTCCCAATTCATGGAGGCTGCTGGTGCGCATTTGTGCTGCTACAGATGTAAGATTATATGTTCTTGTTTTTTTTCTGCATGTTCAAAATCTACTGTGCAGAAAGGACAGTCTCTCCATATGAAACATCCAGGCACAGGCGGATGTTCTGTGTGCAGATCTGCTGCATGCTTTTGTTTGAAAGTCTCTTCTCGCCAGAACCAGTAAAGTCACTTTACTACAGAAATCCCTGTTTCACAGACTCTTTTGCGCAAGCATTATCTCTCAGTTTGTGTATGTAAGAGACTTCATGTGCCCTGTTGAGCTTTATATCTGGGGAGGGGGGGAATCAGATTTGTGGATATGTCAAATTTCCTTTATGACTTTAATAGCTTTTATGCATACAGAATCAGTAATTTCTAGAATGCAGTTTTACGTTGTCATTCCACACATTTTCAGACTGTTCTATAACATTTTAAATCTTCATAATGTTCAGTATGTCATTTCCTGTATTATTTCAGACCCGGTTCAGAGCATCTTAATTTTACTTAGATGATCCTGCTCTCTCATTTCATTTTTGTTAATTTCTAAAATATTTTGGCAATACTATTATTTTGATGTATATATATTTCCAAAACTTTTAACTTTGATGCAGTTTGGAACTGTATTAATGATTTAAAATATTTCATATTTGTAGAATGAAAAAGACTGAAGAAAAGTCAAATAGTTTAAATAAGAGGTTCTTTTCATAACAGATGCATTAGTGTACGGTTGTACCAAGAAACAGAATTACTCAATTTTATGTTAAAAATTGTTAACAATTTTATATGTAGGGAAGCTGTAAAGCATCTTAGTTATAAATATTTTAAAGGAAAGGACTTAAATATTGCTCATGCCTCAAAACTGCTTTGCATAGAAGCTTTCCCAAATGAAGTAAGAGTTTAAGAAATCTGTATAGGTCTCTTCAGCAGCAGCAGGCTTGAACAGTTTGTTTGGAAACACACAAATTAAATTGGTCATCCCAGCTAGAGCAGACTGACTGAATCAATACATTTTCCATAAGACTGGCTTATTCAGCACTTAATTCAGTGGATCTCCTCTAGTTGGAACAACCAGATGGATTTAGGCATACATCTTAAATGCTGGGTGGAGAAAGGGGAGGGGAATTCTCTACTGATATTTCAGAAACATGAAACTTGGGTAAAGACAATGGGCTGTGTAGTTTACCATGGTCACATATATTAAGAAGTGAGCCCCCGTGGAATTTGAATTAAGAACATGCCTAGAATTGCAGATGTAGTTTGTTTGGAAAGTATAATGTGATGAAAATGATAGTGTAGATTCCCCCCCCCCCAAACTGTAGTTGTGTTACTAGTTATGTTAGAAGGATCTAATCAAAAGAAACCTCTGGTTTTTTTCTGTTTTAAAATTTCCACTGCCCTGTGTGCATCTCCAAGGTGATATGCCTGAGAAATCCAGTGTTTACAGATACAGTGCAATTATTAATTGGTCTTAGCAAACTGAAACTACTTCTTTATACATACATTTTTTACAACTCTGCAGAAAATTGGGATTCAGGATTTGAAAAAAAAATGTTGCATAGTTTAGCCACATTGAGAAAGATAACATTTAATTGTGTACCAGTTGTAAAAAATCAAACAAACTAGATTTATTATTCTCGTTGATAATATGTCAAAATACATATTCCTGCACAGAAATGCAGGAAGATGACCTTGGGTGTTCAGTCCAGAGCATCTGGATGTATATAATTGGGGAGAAAAACAAAAGGAATGTGGCAGCTGGGATCTACTACTGATAACAATGAGAAGATGCAGATGAAACCTTTGAAAGATTACAAGAATTTTAGAAAGACTGCAATGTGGTCAGGAAATCATAACAGGAAAAGGAGTCCAAGATGGGTGGGAGTTTCTTAAAAAGGGAATCCTAAAGGCACAAATTCAAACAATTCCACCAAGGAAAAGAAAAGGTGGAAGAGAGCAAAAATGATCAATATGACTTCACAAAAAACTCAGAGAGCATCTGAAAATTAAAAATAGGACACATCTAGGAAGTGTAAGGAAGACCAGGCCATGAAGAAAGAATACAGACAAGTAGCAAAGAATTGCAGGGATAGTGTTAGGAAGTAAAAAGATTAGAATGAATTGAGGTTACCAAGAGGCACTAAAAGCAACAAAAAACTGATTCTTCAGGTACATGTGCAGCAAAAGACAAAAAAGAAATAGTGCCACAGTGGGGATAAAAAAATCATTACAGATGACAAAGAAAAAGCAGAAGTGAGTGTTCAATTGCTACTTCAGTTCAGCCTTTTTCCCAAAGGCAGTCCATAACCCTCCAGGCAAATGTAAAGTACAAGTGGATGGGACAAGATTAGTGCTTGAGAGTGATAAACAGAATGCTTTATTAGTTTGAACAAGTTCAAATCTCCAGGGCCAGATGAACTGGCTGATGAACTGTTAAAACAACTGTCTGCTATTTTCTTGAAATCATGGAGGATTGGTGAAATGTCAGATGATTGGAGGTGTGCAAATGTCCCTGGGATTCCCAGTGTGATGTGGTAGAGCAGGGGTCTCAAACTCAATTTACCTGGGGGCCGCTGGAGGCAGAGTCTGGGTGAGGCTGGGCCACATCAGATTTTCTGCCAAGCAGAGCAAGAGCCCGAGGAAGCCGCCCAGGAGTTCTCTTAGTCTGGCTGGGGCTCCAAGGAGGAGGGCGCGAACCCTCGTCGCTGACCACGACCCCCTCCTACTCCTTCTTCACTACCAGCAGCAACAGCAGCAGGATGAAGATGCAGAGAAGGGAGGGAGCGCCGGCAACTGCCTAGTGGGGGGCAGGAGGAGGGCACGACATAAAATTTGAAAAAAAACCCTCACAGAATCGCCTTGCCAAAGGAGAAAAGCCCCCATCAGTACCCATGAAATGGAATAGAATGGAGCGGGGGGGCAGGTGCACGTGTGCATGCACGCTCACAAACACACAAACACACACGGAGGTCTGGCAACCTTCCTCTGGGGTCTCCCCTTCAAAAAAGGCGTACTCAGCAGCAGCAGCTACCCCCACCACGACAGAGGAGCAAACTTTGCGAGGCGAGCCCAGGCAGCCTCCAGAGTCGAGGTGGCTGAAGCAGGATGAAGAGGAAGAGGAGGAGGAGGAGGAGGAGGAGGAAGCACCACCGAGTGCTGAGGCGGTCGCTGGCTGGGCTGGTGTGGGGGTGCCAAGAGAGAAAGAGAGCCAGAGAGCCACTTTCCTGGAATAGGCGACAGCGGCAGCTGCTGTTGGCGTTGTCGTTGGAGGCGCTCTTCAAGGACAGGCCAGGAGTGAGCTCCGCTCTCAGGCATCGCTCGGCGGCAGCTCAGGCACTCGGGGAAAAGGGCCAACAGTGTGCCTCGCTCAGCGGCTCTCCCCCAAGACAGCGCCTCTTGCATCCTCCATCCGGAACTGCAGCCTGCTGGGAGAGAGCCAGCGAGCAGGGCAAGGCTTTTTTTGACTCTTGACAGCAAAGGGCGCATGGGTGCTTTGGGGGGGCAGGCAAGACGGGGGCACTATCATCCAGCAGGCTGCAAATGGCCCCCATAACGCATGTTTGAGACCCCTGTGGTAGAGTGATGAACTAGGACTCTGAAGAACAGAGTTCAAATTTCCATCACTATAGAAACTCACTGAGGGAGTGGAACTGGTAGAACGACTTAAGTATTTTCCTTACCTTGAAATGGACTCAAGTTACAGGAAGCCAGAGTTAGGCTATCAGAAAGAAGTTAACTGTTAGGGCAGTACAACAGTGGAACCAGTTATCCTGGGAGGTGGTGAGTGCTCCAGCATTGGAGGCATTCAAGAGAAAATTGGACAACTATCTGTTAGATCTGCTTTGACTTGGATTCTGCATTGAACAGGGGGTGGGATATAGGCCTGTTCCAACTCAATTATTCTGTGATTTTCTGAAAGCCTTATTAGGGTTGCTGTAAGTTAGTTCTGACTTGACAGCACAGAACACATAAACATAACATTGTCCCTATCTTTAAAAAAGGCAAAAAGTAGGAACCTGATGTTACTCTGAGGGAATTTCCTGTAGCAGATTATAAAGGGGTCACTCTGCAAGCACCTTGAAAGCTATGCAATAATAGCTGGAAGCCAACACAGATTTGTCAGGGAAAAAAATCCTCATTTTTGATTGGTTATCCTCCCTGGTAAATGATGGGAATGCAGTAGGTGTAATACACCTTAACTTCAGCAAAGCTTTTGACAAAGGGCATCATGATATTCTAGTTATCAAGATAACTAGATGTGGGCTGGGTAGAACAACTGCCAGTTGGATGCACAGTTGGTTGCAGAGTCATACTCAGAAAGTACTTATCAGTGGTTCCTTCTCAGACTGGGAGGAAGTACAAGTGGGATACCACAAAGGTCAGTACTGAGCCTCATTGTTTTCAACATTTTTATTAAGACTTGTTTGAGGGAATGCTTATTAGAGATGGGGGTATTCGTATTTGAATATGAATATCCCCGCACAGGTGGCGTTAATGAGGGTCCAGCCCCATGGGGCCAGACAGTCCACTCACCGATCTGCCATGGCCGTGGATGGCGCAGTTCTATCAATGGCTCTGCAGCGTACGATCTGCTTGCCACTCCTGTCAGGAGAGGGGAGGACAAGACTCGCTGGAAGGTCAAAGAGTGGTGAGTGGATAGCGCACTGTGGAGCCTTTGGTAGAATCGTGCAGTCCACATCTCTGGCAGATCGATGAGTGGACTGTCCGGCCCCATGGGGCTGGACCCTCATTAACGCCACCTGTGCGGGGATATTCATATTCGAATGCAAATACCCCCATTTCTCATGCTTATCAAATTTGTCAATGACACAAAATCCAGTGAAATAGCTAAAACTCTGGAAAATAAACAAAATTCAGAAAGGCTTGAGCACTGTGCTGAAAGCAGTAGAATGAAATTTAACAGGGATAAGAGCAAAGTTCTACATATGGGAAAGAGAAAGCAAATGTACAGTTGCAAGATGGAGTATACGTGGTTTAGTAATACTTTATGCAAGAAGGATCTTGGAATTATTGTGAACCACAAGCTGAATATCAGCCAACAGTGTGATGCAGCTGCAAAAAAGGCAAATGCTGTTTTGGACTGCATTAACAGAAGTATAGACTCCAAATCTTCTGAAGTACTAGATTGTTTGGCACTGGTTAGGCCTCATCATGAGTACTGTATCCAGTTCTAGACACTTCACTTGAAGAAGGATGCCAACAATCTGGATAAAGTTAAGACCAGAGGAAGGCAGCAAGTATGATCAGGAGACTAGAAACCAAGCCCTGTGAGGAAAGACTGAAAGAACTGGGCATGTTTAGACTTGAGAAATGATGACTGAGGGTGTTACAGTGGCACTGTTTAAATAGTTGAAATATTGTCATACAGAGGAGGGGTGGGATCTGTTCTCAATCATCCCAAAGTGTAGGGCATGTAATAGTTGGCTCAAGGTACAGGAAGCCAGATTTCAATTGAATATCAGAAAAACATCCTGTTAGAGCAGTATGACAGTGGAACTAGTTACCTCAGGAAGTAGTGAGCACTTCAGTGCTGGAGGCATTAAAGAGAAAATTCAACAGCCATCTTATTTGGATTCGTGCATTGAGCAGGGGGGTTCAACTCGATGGCTTTATAGGTCACTTCCAACTCAATTGTTCTATGATTATTAGCTGTTTTTGTGCATTCTACATTGATTGTAGCTGGTGTTATATAGATTGCAGCTTTTCTCAGCTGAGAAGCTAGTTGTGCAGCTTCTCTTGAGTTAATTTCCAGAGTCATTCTGTATCTAGTGTGTTAATTGTTGCAACATAACAATGGCCAGTGGCCTAAAGAGATAAATGGGACTTACATCAATGTTGATTTAACCAGTTCAGTTAATTCAGTGGGCCTAGTCTAGTTGGTACTGAGAGCAGAGTTCAGTACTCAGTACTACAAATCTGTGATGCATCGTTGTGACAATTAAAAGATAACTGGATTATTTTCTTTCATCTTTGATTATATAGTGTGTAGAGACTTGCCTAGGCTACATGTAAGTAGGACCTCTTCACTGTAGCCTCAGATAAAGAACTCTTAGTAGCCAAAGGTGGAGTGAGGAGGGGGAGCCCAAGAAGCCCTGCTTGTGGACAGCTGCTTTTTTCTTCTTAGTGAGAATTATTGGAGTTGACATTCAAGGTTTACTCAAAAGATGCATCATTGTTTAGTAGGTTCCCCTTGAAATTCTTGAAACAATTTTTAAAAAATTGCAAATCAAACAGATTTGTCTGGCTTGCATAGGTTTGCTGTTGCATGGGATTGCTTTCCAAATTGTGTCATATGAAGCTTGGGATTTAACAAAATCTTTCATCAGTTTGATCACTCTGAAATCCAAAATTTCCTCAATAACAGGTTGACTACCACTGGCCATCTTCCCATGTAATGCTCAGATCCTATTGACATGAGGCCCCAAAGCTCCTGCTGATATCCTCCATAAAGAACACATATGTGCAGTCTAGAACATGGCTCAGAATCCTATGCAACATACTGAACAAGACTGAAATTCCTTGACAAATAAAAGCAGAAAGTCATATTGTGTCTGAGGGCTGAAGAAAGAGGAAGCATCTACATCTAGGAAGTCGTTACTGTGCATTTGATGTGAATTAGAAAAAAAATGACATGGAAATGCTTGCCTAAAAAGCTTTCTAGTTTAGAAAAGCTTATGTGAAAATCATTGATCTAAGCCTGAAAACCTTAACCTGAGATACTGAAAAGGAAGGGCAGGTTGCAACTGTAACAAATGAAAAACCAACAAACATACCAATCTGTGGTATCTGTTTAGGGGTTAGAAAACATTCATTTACTTGTCTGTTGAATATCAGTCATCAATAGCTCTCTCTCTCTCTCTCTCTCTCTCTCTGTGTGTGTGTGTGTGTGTGTAGATTTTCAGCAAAGGGATATGATAAATTTCATACGTGTCTGTTCTGTCTCTTTGGTCTTTAAAATAAGTTTTAAGTAATTTACATAGCCATACAGTTTCATTCTTTTATTTGTTCAGAGGTTGTTGTTTTTTTGCCTTTCAAATACGACCACTCTAGGCGGCTAAACCTACATTAGGAAAATTAAGTGGTTTTAGCAAGTGGAGGGGGAAAGCAGGGATCAAAGAACTTTGATTTCTGCTTTCCGTCTCCACTTTCTTGCGAAGAAAGTCCCTGCTTCCCCCCTTCACTTTCTTGAGAAGAAAGTGGAGGGGGAAAGCACTTTCTTTGTAAGAAAGTGGAGGTGGGAAGCAGGAATCAAAGCACTTTGATCCCTGCCTTCCCCCTCCGCTTTCTTGTGAAGAAAGTGGAGGGGGAAAGCAGGGATCAAAGTGCTTTGATCCCTTCCCCTCCTCCTTACTTCCATGTATAAAACAATTCTCAATTTTTAATCTAAAAATTTTAGAGAAAAGTATCATCTTATACACAGAAAAATACAGAACGTAGTATAACTGGATTCCACTGAGTTGTTACTGTCTAACAGTGAGACATTAGTAAATATGTATACGAAAGAGGGTCTCAGGTTTTGTAATGTAATAAAGTTCTGTAAATGGCAGCTGGAGCTCTGCTCTCCTCCTGTCCGGATGGTTGCTCAGCAGCCATGCAGGGAGACTTATCCTCCCGCCCCCTGCCTGGAGTGGCCTGTTGAGCAGGAAGAGAGTGGAGCTCTGGGCACCATTGGCAGGACGAATGGGATTGGTGCTACAGCAAGACATGTGAGAAGATGGTCTGGTCTCAGGGGCCAGACCCTCATGAGGTCCAAATGTGTCAGGGATATACGTATTTGTATATGACTATGAATATCCTAATCTCTACTTGTGAACATACTTTCTTTGACAGGAATGAAAAGCTCGAGCATTCATTTTCAGTTTTGATTTTTTAAAAATCTATGAATTCAGATTCTTAAAAAGATAAATTTGGTGAACAGATTTAAGGCCAATATATTCCCAGTCTTTCATTTAAAAGGTTCCCTATATTTCTGCATTTGCAGTTTTATTGCTGCAGATAGCCTTTGGCTGAAATGAAATTATTCAGTGAATTTGGGGATCATGAAGTTGGAAATCATATCACAGAAGAATTGCAGCCAGCTCCAGTTGTACCAGAAAGGAATACAGTTTATCCTTTGCCTCTTAAGTGCATGGAAAGAACCATTGTGTCTGTCTTACCGGGTTGATCTTATATTTAGAAAATTTTTCACAGGGATTTTTTAAATTTAAAAAAAAAAATCATAAAAGCATAATGTTTGGGATGAAAGTTGAGGTCTTGCACAAATGTGAAATGGATTCAATTTCTTATTCTCCCAAATAGCATTACATATAAAATAATGTACCTTATGTCTAAAAGCGTATAGGTAATGTGTGGAATGTCATTGTTAGTCTGACCTAGATTAGGCTTATTGAGTGAATGGGGCTTGTTAAGTTCATATTTATGTAAATATTATTGATCTAGTGGATGTAGTTTAATTGGGACCTACAATTGGACATGGTTCAATATTTGTATCAGTGATTTGCCATGTCTCTGTTAATAGTACAGAGTGTAAAGGAGCACATAGTTGTGAAGGTGACAAGTATAGACTATGCATTTTATATAATAGGTGATTCCTAAGTTATTTAAAAGACAGGGACAAATTACTTGAATTTTTTTTTATTTGGAAAGTTACCACCAGATATTTTATTTGATGGTGGGAACGATCAAGTCAAAAGATCAAATCTGCCCTCTTTTGGTGGGTGATAGAAATATTTCTTTAAATACAGCAAAGGCAATTTGCTAGATTTTAGTGGTTTAAAAAATATGACTGTGAAAACAAGTCAATTTAGAACTTATAGGATAGTTTTCGAACATCTAAATATAAGTGAAAGATACACAAGCCCCACAGCCCAGTAATAACACTGGAATGATAGGTTGAAAAGTCACTGGATCCCTTCAGTCAGAACACTGAACTCTTTCTTTTAAGGAAATAAATTGTGGTGTCTATATGATACTGAGGCCGCTGCCTTCAAACCACTTACTCCAAATAGTGCCATTGACTTTAGTGGGATACTCTAGAATAGGTGCCCAAATTTTAACCATTGTGGCTTGAGTAGCTGAAAATCTCTCTCTCTCTCTCTCTCTCTCTCTCTCTCTCTCTCTCTCTCTCTCACACACACACACACACACACACACACACACACACACACACACACACACACACACAGAGAGAGAGAGAGAGAGAGAGAGAGAGAGAGAGAGAGAGAGAGAGAGAGACTAAATTGATCTTATTTTAATTTGTTATTTTATTACTTTATTTTGAGTAATGGTATAATATCAATACTATTTTAATAATTGCAGTATTCAGAAACATAGAGCCGCCTTGGGTCCTTTTGGGGGAGAAAAGCAAGATAGAAATATATTAAATAAATAAACATCTTTGTAAGTAAGCTGTCATCAATTGTTAAAGAATAGTTTGCTAATTTATTTTAATTTGTTTTTTTTACATTTTTAAAGGGAATTCCAGTGATTCAGATGAAGGGCAGAACTTCAGTAGCACTGAGAATCAGTCTGGCCCCAGTACGCACCAGCTGTTGTCACATGCTCACCACATCAAAATAGATATCATCAGGAAAGAGCATGCCAAAAATACCCAGCGCTACAAATACGATTCGCAAAACACAGACACGCTGAATTTCTCTTCTGAGTCCAAACAGGAGACTGAATTTGTGAGTATTTTTCAATGTAACAACAACAACAAGCAACATACATATGCTCTCTCAATGTCATATTGAATTGACAATTATGCTAAATACTATTAATAGAGATGCTCATAGCTGGACTGCTGTTTAATCTATTTAATAAGTTATCAGCTCACTGATGTCTTTGTGTGTGTTTTATCAGACATAAATAATAACTAGATGTATTTTGGTTTCAAACAAAATGTTGAGGCAACTGCAGAGTTCCATTTCAGAAAAACTTGGGAGGAATTTTGAAAGAAGCAAAATGGGTTTTTATTATTCAATTCTCAAGGGTGTGTTGCAGTAGGCACAGTAAACATTTGTGCATGTTGTTCATTAAGCTGCACCACGGATGTTCCTTTGTGTTCAACCATATTTTCTCTGTGCTTTGACAGAAATCTTTTTGCTGAAAGAAATTTTAGGTGCCTCTAAAAATGTTCCAAATTGCTGCTTAGAACTATTGTGCATGGTTCAATCAAGGAAGCCAGAGTGCCAGGTTAGACCAGTTATTTGGTAGGAACACATTTAATTCAGTTATAATTCAGAAGAAAAGTTTGGCTAATACCTAAAAATGCCTTGCTTTCAGTTGGTGTCTGCTAGGCTGTATCACAACCAGCGAATTACAGTAAGTGTTGTGAATGTAGGACTCAGTATCAAGTTTTGACTAGCTATTAGAAGTTTTCAACTGAACATAATGCAGTGTCTAGCTTTGCTTGTGATTTCTCTGCCATGCTTAAAATGCCTCTGGGCAGAATAACACATGGAGATAACGTAGCCACTGTTTCTTGTTCCTTATGTGCAATGCACGAACAGTCTGTAGGCCAGCTGGGTTATAGGAAATGTAAGCAGAAAACAGTCTAGTTTGTTTGTTTGTTTGTTTGTTTGTTTGTTTAATTAATTCATTAATACCCCACCCATCTAGACCAAAGTCTACTCTGGGCGGCTAACAATAATAACTGGAAGTTAAAACAATATAGTAAAATAAAAACATTAATAATATAGTTCAAGATATGAAAAATAATCAGGTGATGACAGGAGGGAAAGCCTGCCTAAAGAGCCAGGTTTTAAGTTTGCTTTTAAAAACAACCAGAAAGGGGGCCAGACAGATCTCTGGGGGCAGACTGTTCCAGAGGCGAGGGGCCATTGCTGAGAAGGCCTGGTTTCTTGTTCTTTCTTTCCGGGCCTCCCTCGGCGTTAGGGCCCTCAGCCACCCTTCTTGGCTAGAATGAGTGATTCAGGTAGATCTAAGTGGGAGGTGGTGTTCCGCTAAATATCAAGGTCCTAAACCATTTAGGGCTTTATATGTCATCATTAACACTTTGAAATCAATGTGGAAATGAACGGGCAGCCAATGCGAGGCAGCCGGGGGGGGGGGAAATATGTTGATATTTTCATACCCTTTGAGAAGTCTGGCCGCCACATTCTGTACCATTTGAAGCTTCCACATCAGTCTCAAAGGTAGTCCCACGTAGCGGACATTGCAGTAGTCTAATGCAGCGGTCCCCAACCTTTTTGGAACTGTGGACTGGCTGGAGGATGGGCTCAGTGTGAGGGGGGCGGGGGCACCCCCACGCTCACGGGGAGGCGTGTCACACTTGTGGGGGTGTGTCATGCTTGTGGGGTAGAGTGTGGCACTCATGGGGGCCACACACCCCTGTGAGCACGACATGTCCACCGTGTGTGTGTGCGTGGGTGTGGAGATCCGTCTCCACAGCCCAGTCCTGGGAAGTCCACGGTCTGGCACTGGGCCGCCGACTGGGGGTTGGGGACCCCTGATCTAATGTACTGTTACGTGTACTGTTCTTGGCAAGCAAGCTGCTTATCTCTCATGCCTCTGTTAATAGACACACAAAATGTTGTTGAGTATTTGTTGGCTTTCCATCACACTCATGGTTGATCCAGACACAGCTATAGATTGTTGCAGAGGAAGAATTGCAAGGAGATACCAAACCAGAAATCTGGAGAAGCACAAAATGCGCAGACACTAATAATATGAAAAGCGTCGTGTGCTTGGTCTGTCACAAAACCTAGAGACATTCCAGAGAATATGCAAAGGTAGAATAGATGTGCTAGTAAATGGATCTATCTCTTTACTCCAGGGAGAAGGAGGATAAGCAAACAACTATTGTATGCCAAGAATGTGATCCTTTAAAATTGTATCCAAGCAGTAATGGGAGATATTTTCTGTTTGTCAGAGATTTATTTTTAAAAGCAACTGCCAAATATTTATGCAGCAGCCGCACATAAAGTCACATCTTAATTACAGTACACTCTTGTGATTTACTAAACCCAGTAAGATTTAGATGGGGTGTTCATTCCTAGTTATCAGAACCAAATTTCAACATCAGATGCCTCTATCCTTGATCTGGACTCTCATGGTTCGAGATGGGGCTTATCTGCACAGGTGGACATAACGAGGGTCCAGCCCCATGGGGCTGGACGGCCCACTCATCGATCTGCCACAGGTGCGGGTGTTGTGGAGCCTTCCAATGGCTCTGGATATCGCATTCAGCGAGCCACTCTTCAACCTAGCATAGAGGCTTGTCGTCCCGCCTCCTGCCAGGAGTGGCGAGCCGAACACTATCTCCAGAGCCATTGGAAGGCTCTGCAACGTCCGTGTCCATGGCAGATCAGTGAGTGGACCATCCGACCCCATAGGGCTGGGCCCTCATTATGTCCACCTGTGCAGGGGTATTCGTATACAAATATGAATACCCCATATCTACTCGTGGTTTCTGAATTTGCAAAATATTAGTCACATGGTTTCAGCCTTTTTTCTAAAAACAAGCTTAATGCCTAAAACATTATTTGTTCAAATCCACCAACATTGTTGCTTCATCCTTTGGAAACAGTTGTGCATTTTCGGCAATTAAAGTCTTCAGACATGGCTTTTAGTTCTAATAACTTTTTGTGTTATTGACTGTAGGTTTTTTTTTAACCTAGGGTAGAAATAAAAGGATTTTCATGGTTTCTTAGCTCTGAGCGTAAATCCAATTCAAATCTTTAAATGATACCTAAATTAATTAATTAAATGGTAATTGCAGAGCTTTTTAAAATCAGATCTAAAGTGCTTTAAAGATATTTCTTTTGGACATTTATACTCAGAAACCTAGTACAGTGGACCCTCTACTTACGGAATTAATCTGTATTGGAATGGTGGCTGCAGGTCGAAAAGTCTGTAGGTTGAGTCTCCATTGACCTACAGTGCATTGAAGACCAATTAATCCGTAACCAGCCATTTTTGTTCCATTTTTGTTCCATTTTGGGTTTTTTTCTGGTCTGCAAGTCGAACCTAAATTTTGCAGCCAGAGAAGTCTGTAACTCAAAAAGTCTGTAAATCAAGCCATCTGTAAGTTGAGGGTCCACTGTATCTTTAAAAAGCATTTGGCCTTCATTTAATGTGTCTGAATGACTTTGTTTGCTTAAGGAACTGCCAGTAAGTGCAGCAACTTAAACAGCATATTCCAAATTGGGAGTAATTACCTCTTGGAAGAAAACATGTAGGACTTGTACATTTTCTGATTATAATCTCAGTCTGTACATTTAGATAAAAATCTTAGATCTGTTTTGAATGAACTCTATTTTATGTGAAATCTATTGATCTTACAATTATTTGCTTGATTAAGAGGATAAAAATGAGTTTTCACATTGCTCTGACATTTATTATAGTTCGCATTACAAATGGATGATTGCTGAATACCCATGCAATAGCTAATTCCTCTTCCTCAGCACTTAAGGTTTGATCCTGGCACCAGATATTGACAATATCTACAAGAAAATAAGCTGGAAACACAGCTTGTCCCATTAGTATTTTAAAACGCTTGTAATTTAATTTTGTAAGTATATAGTTCTGTTTTTAGGTGGTCACTCAGTTTCTTCCAAATTTCAGCAGCATCAGCAAAAAACCAACTATTTTTCTATGTTTTGTGAGAGCTTCAGAAATGGGTTTCAGGATGCTTAGCACACAGTCAGTATTTCTCTTACACCCAATGTTGACGATTTTGGACATCACAGTGGCCAATTTTTTTTCTCACTTTTGTTCATGAACTGTCATCAGAATAAGCTAGTTCTTGATGTACTACTCAAAACAATTCACTACAGAGTTCCATTTAACATCCTGTGGAGCATTAGCTTGGTTTCGCCTGTTTTGCAGCAGCTGCTGCAAAATGATTGTTACAAAAGTATTTAGTAATTTTAAAACTGGTCTTTTTTTCTAGAACACTGAAATCTTTAGTTAGGAGGTGCAGCAAAGGAACACTGTAACTATATTTTATTAACTTTGTATTCTATTTCTGTTCCTCTACATTTCTTCTCATCTTGGATACATTGCAGCATTGTGACCAAACTACATACTAAACATGTACATTTTTGTTCCCTTGTTATGGCTTTTGTTGCCACTTCTTGAAGCATTCTGCCATGTATGCATTTACTGATGTATCAGTTGTTTCTGCAAGGAAAAAAAATCTCTTCTTCTGTTTTACACAAGCTCATACAACAGGACATTATTTCACCCATCAAAATTTAGGTTAACACTTTATCCTCAAGCTCCATTTTGCTGCCATACATTTTATCAAGCGGTTTCCCTGCAACATCTCGTCTGCTGGGTGGATTGTATCCAGGTCTTAGTGACTGAGCTGTATTTAATGCAGTGTGAGTTTTCAATCAGATGGAAACAAGAGTGTGTTGCAGGAACAAACTGGGAATATTTTCATCAATTAACTCTTTTTTCTAATCTGATGGCTTTTTATCACAAATTTATCTATGGTGGTTCCTGGATGTTTGGCTTTTTTCTTTCTTTTAGGTGATATACTGTGGATGTGTGATGCATATGATGTGACTGAAACACTGTCTTGGACAGATAATTCTGAAACTATCCTGGATAGATAATTCTGAATAGGGGATGGCACTCTCAAAGGTGGACAGTTTTGAGACTCTTTTATGTTGATGATGGATTCCTCTAAACCAGTGGTCCCCAACCTTGGGCCTCCAGATGTTCTTGGACTACAGCTCCCACAAGCCCTCACCACCACCTCTGCTGGCCAAGATTTCTGGGAGTTGAAGTCCAAGAACATCTGGAGGCCCAAGGTTGGGGACCACTGCTCTAAACAAGTCAATGCTTGCTATAATAATAAGAATAACAATAATTAGTACGGTCAATAACCAGGAAGATAA
This sequence comes from Pogona vitticeps, assembly GCF_051106095.1. NCBI lineage: Eukaryota > Metazoa > Chordata > Lepidosauria > Squamata > Agamidae > Pogona > Pogona vitticeps. Next base: position 72,940,117 of record NC_135788.1, on the reverse strand, counting down.
GAATGCATTATTTATATAAAATCATAATATCCGAGACATTGGACCTATGGGTCATATCCAATCAAGCTGGGGTCCTGTTCAAATTAATTCCATTGTTCAATGGACTGAAACAGGGCTGTGTTTTAGCTCCTACATTGTTCAATTTTTGCATCAATTTTATAGTTGAAACTCTTAACAGATCCTGATTTTCACCCTCTTAGATTGTCTACCTGCTCTCTCTCAGTTCTTTTATATGCTGACTATGTAGTATTGTTGTCTTTAACTTGTGTTGGCTTAGGATTACTTTTAAGGGTGCTCCTTATTGTGACAAAGATCAGCTAACTAAGGTGTTGGTTTTTAGCAGAAGGAGAATTAAGCCATCAACGGGAGTCCCATAGAGCTGGTGTCAAGTTATAAACATTTAGGTACAGTCTTTCATTCCTCTGCATCCTGGCCTTCCCACATAAAACACACAGCAGTAAATGCACATAAAAGTGCTACTGTATTAATTATATATATATATATATATATATATATATATTGACAATAAAGGGGGGTAGCATGTTCTTTCAGTGATCCAGTGTTTAAGTTTAACGTAATCAGGCAAAAGCTCTATGGTTCCCAATTATTTGCATATCCCAATCTGTGCCCCCTTGAGCTTGTCCAGTCCAAATGTCTGAGAGCGCTATGGCAGTGCCTCCTTCTGTCCCTATCACAGCTCTAGGCCTAAGGCAGGTTTAGTCTCCATCAGAGCTCATCCCAAGTTCTACATGTTCAATCACTGGCTAAAGTTTATCTTCTTCCCACAAGGTTTGGCACCATTGACTCTTTCTGACACCTTCCAATCAGAATGGAAGTGTTACTTGACAAAGGAAGCTCTGCAAATTGGTCCTTCTGCAAACGCCCTTATAGCGATGGGTTATGTCAATGCCAAATCAGTTGTCAAGCAAAGTATCTGGGACATCGAACTTCAAGAACAAATCCAGTGTTGTAAAAAACAACAACACCTTTATACTTCCCACCTATATGACCAGTCAATGCTTGCTGTTATTTTATTATTACTAATACCATTTCTTCTTATTTAGTATTAAGCATTGTATTCACCGCCACTCATTACTGCCTAAAAATATTTACTTGTTTCCACTCTTTGTTTTTTCATAAAAACTGTATCAAATTGACAGTAACATGCAGTAATAATGATAAATATAATTTTGCACAAATATGAGAGATTCTAAGACAGTCTTAGGAAACAGGATGAAATCAAAACATTTACCAGTGTGAGTGGCCCCTATCCACCTGCTGGCAAGAGTGGGCTTTCCACCTCCCCAATAGCTAGGGCAAGACTCCTGACCTAAGTTCACCTGTGGACTAGGGGCATTGGTGACATAGATGCTGATGATGTCTTGTGTAAGCATGGAGGGCTAAGGATTTAAGGAGGAGTGCAAGGGTGAGGAGGAATGTTGGGCAGACATTGTTGACTGGGACATGCTCAAGCCCAAGAGGTATTGGCATTGCTGGTGTGCTCAAGAGCCAACTGGGAGACAATCCATCGCTGGGACCCTGATACTGGATGTTGGAAAGAGTTCTTCATGCCACTGGAGAAAGCAGTCTGGGTGAGCTGAGATGAGGCGAGACAGGAGACAAAGTGACTGGCAAACCAGTGTTGGGTGCAACAGAGGCAAAAGAAGCAGTAGGGGCAAATGGCCCCGCAGCAATGACCCTGAGGGTAGCATATCCAACATCACCCAGCTGGTCCTCCTCCTATCATACTTTCCTCCATTTTCCACTACTCCATGGCCCAACCATGCCCACGTAGACTTTGGCCATGCCTCCAAAGAAGAGTATCACATGTATGGGGGAGGGGCTTCTGCTAGCAGTGACTATAGGGGAGTAGCTGGGGAAGGTGCAGAGTTTATGCTACTCCAGAGACACTGAATGACCGTGTCTCTCGCTCTTGTGGCACTGTGTTCTTGGTCCACCTGCAAAGAGTCATTGAGTCTGTAGAGGAGGCAGGGACTTTGCTCCTCCCAGTAAGAGACTATGGTGGATTTGTTCTGTTGGGCACAGAGATTGCGGTAGCAGCAGCAGAGGCTGGCCTGGCTGGTCTGCAGCACCCTGCCGGGGCTTGGGTGAAGGAAGTGATATGATTCCAGCCTTTGTGATACACCCTTGCTGTTTTTGTGGGTGGATAAGACTACCAGAACAAAGGACCACCATTTTGTATTATTCTTTAATGATGTATGGCAAAAATCTTCTCCTAGTAGCTGAAATATGGTTCATACAGATACAGTACATGCATAAGTCATTAGCTGCAATGATTTTTGTCATGGAGGCCATTGGGGGCCATGGGACAAGGATGAGTCTTTAATTTTCAATAAACTGCTTTACTGCTAAAATCACCCCAGAAATTAAAGCCCCCCCATCCACCCTGCAGCCTCTAATAGCTTCTCTGAAACAAAAAAGGATCCATTGGGACCTTCAGGAATAGGAAGAATTGGAATTGTACTACCGTATTTTTCGCTCCGTAAGATGCACCTCACCATAAAACGCAGCTAATTTTTAGAGGAGGAAAACAGGGAAAAAATATTCTGAACTAAATAGTGTCATAAAGTTGTATGGTATCTCTTTATATAATACATTTTGAATTATGTTCACCATTAGAGTGGAGTAGACACCCCGGCACAATACATCAGTGTAAAGTATCAAAAATTCAGGTTGTAAGATACCATTAGAGTGGGTTGCTTTGAATAGTATGACAAATCTCAAAAGAACTAAAAGCCTTTCACTCAGTGAGCAACTGAAACAAATCCTACTTTTCACCACCCTGCCTCAGTCATTCATATGTCTCCCTTAATGTCACCAGTCAGCAATCCAGCCAGGAATTCCTCTGTATTATGTTATTTACAGTACCTGGACGAGTCTTCTCCCTTCTTCTGCGGAGCGCTCTCTCTCTCTCTCTCTCTCTCTCTCTCTCTCTCTCTCTCTCTCTCTCTCTCTCTCTCTGCTTCCCCTGGCGTCTGGCTGGTCACATGATCCGGCTGTCCAGTAAGCAGCACTGGTCCTACAGGGCTGCCATGGATGCCCTGTAGTATCAGCACTACTAATGAGTACAGTACTGGGAGGGGCTGTTAAGCCACCACCATTTTGCCTAGTCCCAGCAATCTTGAGGCAGTGTCCTTCCAGATCAGCATTGTTAAAAGGTGTAATTATCAGACTGAGCACTAGAGGGAACCAAACACAATGTATTCGCTTCATAAGATGCACACACTTTTCCTCATACCTTTTTTTTCATGGAAAAGTGTGTCTTATGGAGCGAAAAATACGGTATTTTTTTTAAAAAATCACTGCAGCTAATGGCCTTATGCAGCACAATTTACAGAACAGGTTTTCAGGCTGTGTCTGGTTGAGACTGCCTACTATCCTAAAAGTTGATTTAAATAAAAACTTTTACTATATTGAAGTTAACAAAGGATTTCAAATAAGAATTTTACTTCCCTCAGCCTATTATAAAAGGGATGCTGGAAATAAGCTGAATTCACCCCTGTGGCTGGCTACTTAAAAGTCAGTCCATTTTTTATTCTGGAACTGGAGGTTCTAAATTAGAATTAAAGTTTTATAACTCCATCTTGCATTTAAGGATAATATTCTGTTATTCACAATTAGGTGAAATATGCATTCTACACATTTGTTTCTCAACTTTCCTCTTGCAACTCTAATCTTTTTCATAACATAAGAACTTGATAGATTTTATTAGCATGGGACTTTGAGATTTCTTGTACTAGAATTCACCACAAGTAGAAGTCTGGCAGCTTTAGCAAAGAAATCAAAGTCCTCACAGGAGTTTTCAGTTAGAAATGGGAATGCATTCTGTCAGCCATTTTGTTCCTGTGAAGAAGACAGAGGAATTGGGTGAGAGTGGCCAGACTCGAAGGGAGGTCCAATGGATTAGGGGACTGATGGTATCTCTGTGCATTATCATCTGTACAAAATGCATCTCAAAAGTCTCATAATCCCATGTATCTTAGCCAGCCCATTTCACCTGTCCTTTTCACAAGAACATAATGGCTGACAGAGCTTCCTTTCCCATTATTGTGTAACTGTGTGATCCTATGAGGATGTTGGTTTCTTGTTTAAAGCCCCCAGAACTCTTGCTGAAGGAATTCCTAGTAAATTCTGGGGTCTGAAGGCCAAGAAATCCCAAAATCCTGTGTCTAGACTTTTATTTTATTTCACATTCAGTCATCTGATAGAACAGGTCTCAGGTTACCACATCCTGATATGCTTCTGGAACAAAGTCCACATCCAAATCAAATTACTGGTCTTAGATCAAATTCTGCTCCTTTACTGTTATGGGGTATTGATCACTTCATTTCGATTAAACCAGAAAATTAAATAAGCTTTTTCTCTGGAAACACAGAGGTAATTGAGGACACTATTCCAGTGTGCTGAAAAATAAGTTAAATGGTATACAGCAGCGGTCCCCAACCTTTTTGGGACCATGGACCAGCTGAGCCTCCAAGGTGGCCCGCACAAGTGCGGGTGGGTGCACGTGCACTCTTGGGCGCATACGCGAAGTGGTGGGGAGCACCAGCCAGTGCCGGCATGAGTGCTCCCCCACCCCTTCACGCATAGGCAGGGGCACCTGTGTGCCCACCCGCACGGCTGCCACTTCGCATGGGTGCTCGGGTGCATATGTGAAGGGGTGGGGGAGCACTCACACATGCGCTGGCATGCATGCACGTGCACAAAGCAGCTATGGGGAGGGGAGTGTGTGCGGGGGCGAGGTCTGTCTTCATGGCCCGGTCCAGCTCAGGCTGCGGACCAGCACCAGGCTGCGGACCAGGGGTTGACGACCTCTGGTATACAGTATAAGTGTCTTTACAACCTATTATCTTTAGTTTAAGGATGTATGTTATTCCCTATCAGTTAAAAGTAGCAAAGGTAATATACATTTTAATCTCAGCATTTCCAGTAATTTAGATCTCATGAAATGTGTTCTACAATGCTATGCTGCGGAAGCTGGATTTAGGCATCCTTTCTCTTCTTCCTGTCAAACAGCTTTTCTCAGAGATTTCTGCTTATCCAATGGCATTTCTGTGTGTACAGTTAGATTGGGTAAATAAAGGGGGCAACCCAGTAAAGTTATGTGAAGAAATAAGCACCAAGCTTCTGTGCATACATATACATGGGTTCACTTGTTTTAATGTGAGATCAAAATCTATGCATTAACACTGAGCAAAGGAATTAATTTTTTAAATCATTTTAGGGATATTTTTGTTGTCAAAATTGATATCTCAAAATAGAAATTTGTCACTATTTAAAATAGACTGCTGAAAATACTGACATGTAAGGAAGATTTCTAATTTGTAAAATTAAATAAACATTATAATTGACAGGGCCCTTGTCGGAGAGAAATGGAAGATATGTTAAATAACTTAAAGATTCTGAATGTCCTAAGTCCAAGAGGATTGCATATTCCAAACTGTGACAAGAAGGGATTCTACAAGAAAAAACAGGTGAGTAAAATTCCTGGGTAATTTCTCTTCTTCCTTTTTTTAATGAGCAGATCAATCCCATTTTAAAAGAAATAGTTCCAGTGTAAATAACAATAAAAATACTTAATCGTTAGAGCAAAATAAGTTGAATAATGAATAGGCAGAGTTAGGCTTAGCTCCAAAGAAATTTATTAGGTGTAGTTTACTGATGTTGTTCATACCATGTTTCCCCAAAAGTAAGACAGGGTATTATATTAATTTTTGCTCCAAAAAACGCATTAGGGCTTATTTTCAGGGAATTCTTTTTTATTCAAATGCAGCCATGTCATCTTCTTCTGGTTGCTGGACAATGGTGGAGGGTGGGGTTTGTTTGACTTAACTGGGGCTTATTTTGGGGGTAGGGCTTATACTACGAGCATCCTGAAAAATCATACTAGGGCTTATTTTCAGGTTAGGTCTTATTTTCAGGGAAACAGGGTAATAACAGGTTAAATCAGAAATCCTGATATTCAAGCCACCAGATGAGTTGGCCCAAATCCTAGATATTAGTTCCCTGCGATTTAAAAAAAAAGACTTTTTGAAAAATAAAAACAAGAGAGAGAAATGGTGCTGTCACTCACTGTATATCTAGTCAATTAGAATTGTAAATGGTTGGCTAAAATTACAAGAATTGAGTTGGGTTGTACAACAGACAATTGTTTCAGCAATTCTGCATACAGTGGTGTCTTGCTTAACGATTGCCTTGTTAAACGACAAAACTGCTATATGATGACTGTTTTGCGATCACTTTTGCGACCGCAAAACAATGTTTTAATCTGCAAAATCCACTTTCTGACGATCGGTTCCCTGCTTTGGGAACCGATTCTTTGCATTACGATGTTTTAAAAACAGTTGATTGGTTGCTTCAAAATAGCCGCCCATCGTGTAAAATGGCTCCCCGCTGTGTTTTTGGACGGATTCCTCGCTATACAGGCACCGAAAATGGCTGCCCCTATGGAAGATCTTCGCTGGACGGTGAGTTTTTCAGCCCATTGGAACGCATTGAACAGGTTTTCAATGCATTTCAGTGGGATTTTTTTATTTCGCTTAACGAGGATTTTGCTCTACAGCGATTTCGCTGGAACGGATTATCCTCGTTAAGCAAGGCACCACTGTATCTGTTTATCATATCCTATGGATGACTGCTTCCAAAACCTGGGTCATGCAAACATGAAAGTGATGTGCACTCAGCGTTTACTTTTTTTTGTAATGCTGGCCCCACAGGTGTTCTTGGTTTTCCCTCTGCATCAGCCTATGAAGCTGTCTCCTGTCAACATCTGTAACAATAAGCAATTTCTATTTGGTTATTTTAAAATGACATGTGGCCTGGACATCTGGCATTAATAATAGATAGTGCGGATTTAATCAACTGGCGGCAGCTGAAAGACACGTAATGTAAGCTTGTGCGCATGTAAGAGGCACGCGCGCGCTTTCATGAAGGTGTACTCGTGCGAAGAAGCAGGAGAGCATAATGCGGGTGCTTACGTGCATGTGCAAATGGTGCAGTGCTTGTGCGCATGTGCAAATGGTGGCACGACACTTGTGCGGGCGCTCCTCATGCGCATGCACAATGGGGTGGGGGAATATTTGCACAGGCACCAGTGCACACGCAAGCACAAAGCAGCTGTGCGGAGGGGGGAGGCCTGTCTCTGCGGTCCGGCTCAGGCCATGGACCAGCTCTGGACCATGGACCGGGGGTTGAGCACCTCTGCATTAGAGTTGTGGGAGACATAGTTTTGGAAGACATAGTTTTGGGGCTTCTGAACCCATATCTGGGGAATCCTAAGATAAGGAAAATACCTACTCAAGATAAACCATTTTTACCTCAGGATTTACAAGACTTAGTGGCTAGCTCAAAATCTGGAGTTCTGAGGGTAACAAGCAGTGGCAGATAGAGTGGAAGCCTAGGTCATGATAGATCTGATGTGTTAATAAAAGCTAAGCAGAAGTTGTTCTTGTGTCTGGAGACAAGAATCACTCAGACAGGAAAATATTGTAGCAAGGGTTGTGAGCTTGGGAGTGGCTGAGGAGAGCTGCTGGGAAAAGCGCAACCTAATTACAAGGAAAGCCATTGAAAGAGAGAAAAAGAGCTTGTACTTCTGGCTTTTGTGAGGGAAAAGAACCAGTCCAGGTTAATAAAAAATTGTATTGTTTATGCCGCCTAAACAAAGTAAAAAGCTGGTTATGGAGGCCAAATTCAAAGTGAGGGCGCAATGCTGTCAGCCTTTGTAATATTTTTAATTGCTTCCTATAATAAAGGTATCATAAATGGAAAAAAGTTTAAAAATGAATTAATAAGCAAAAATATATACTTCTACCTCTCTGAGTTGTTGACTATAGTGAGAACAATAAAATTAATGTCCCTTGTTACCAGTCTCTCATTGCTATCATTTGCAGTAATTTCAGAGGGAAACTCCATGTTGTAGCAACTGTTTCTGTACTCTGTATTATAAGCACCAGATGGCATTCCACCAAGGGGAAGGGGATTTCAAATCCTAGCAGCTGTGTTCCAAAAGGACTAGATGTTTGCACTGTTATACTGAACAGTCCATTAGAATTTTTGACACTTTCAAATGTGCCTTTAAGGCTCTATCCTGTCAGACGCAGAGTATTCTTGCATAATTCCCCATGCCTCCCACTACTTGGCTACTTCCCTCACACACATGCACATTTGCATAAAAACTGTTGTTCTAGTCTCTGTTTCAGCAACAGTTTAGTGGAAAGTGCATGCAAGAATGTATGTGTAATAGATTTGTTTGGATATCAGCTCTTTGCCTCTGCTTTTTTATATGGATACTATATGCCTTCTGTTCAACTTGCTTCTCCATTACCAATCCTGGACCTCACAACTGAGCCCTAGGTTACCCCACTTGTTACCTCCTCACAGTTTGAAAAGAAGCCATTAATCATCAACCTCTGAGTATGATTCTGTAGCCAATTCTGTATCCACCTGATAGTTGTTCTATACAGCCCACACCTAGTTAATCAGAATATCATGGGGCACTTTGTCAAAAGCTTTGCCAAAATCAAGATTTATAATGTTCACAACATTCCCTCTATCAGCAAGGTTACCTAATCAAAAAATGAGATCTAATTAGTCTGGCAGGATTTGTGCTTAACAAATTTGTCTTGGTTTCTAGTTATTACTGCATTATTTTCCAAGTTTTTGCATAGTGACCGCTTAATAATCTGTTCCACTTTTTTTCTTGTTTGCATAGTGACAGTTTAATAATCTTTTCCACCTTTTTTTCTTGTTGTAATTGTTTGTAGTTTGCCTTTAGAATTTCCTGTTTTTTAAGTTCCCACCCTTCCTGGACTCCTTTGCTTGTTAGGGTCTCCTGCCATGGAACCTTACTTAACATTGTAATGAGTTTGCTAAAGTTGGTGTTTTGTGTTTTTTTAAAAAAATAATTCAGCATATATGTGTGGCTACCCTCTGGTTTTCTTTGAAATCAAGAATTCTAGTAGAACATGGTCACTCTCACCCAGAGTTTCCTTTATTGCCACTTCCTCCACTAAATCATCTCTATTGGTTAAAAACAAGTCAGGGATAACTTGTCCTCTAGTTTATTTCTCCACTTTTCATAGGAGAAAATTATCAGCCACACCAGCCAAGATTTTCTTGGAAGGGCCATACTTGGCAGAATTTGCCTCCGAACAGATACCTGGATATTTGAAACCACCCATCACTTACTACATCCTGTCTCTTTGAAATGCTTGCAATTTGTTTGTTTTTTAAGTTTCATCTGCATTCTCTCCTTGAACAGGCAGTTAGTAATAGACTCCCAACTACCATGCTCCTTTTGTTTTTTGCCCCAACTACATTAATCCAAATGCTCTTAGTGAGACAGCCAACCTTCTCCTCCTATATTACTGTGCAGGAATTTTTATCTTTGCCATACACTACAACTCCACCTCCCTTTCTATTCTGTCTGTTCTTTTTTTTTTTTCGAACAATTTATATCCTTCATTTACTGCATTCTAATCATGAGAGTCATCCCACCAAATTTCAGTGATTCCTATCAAGTCATATTTACCCTCCTGAACTACACCTTCCAGTTGTTTTGTTTGTTTGTTTCCCATACTCTTGGCATTCTTGTATAGACACAAGAGATTGTGTGATATGGTGCCTGCTTATCTTTGTACTTTTACATTAATGCGATTATTAATGTTAATATTGATTCACATTAGAACTGTTTGGTCCTTTCCTCTTACAGCGTGTGAGGCTTCATCTAACTTTACCTCTGTGCTTGCATCTCCCTCTCCCTTCCATTTCAGTTTAAAGCCCTCCTGATGAAGTTCTTCATGCTGTGGCCAAACATATTCTTCCCATCCTTCTGAAGTGCAAGTCTTCCCTTTTTGCAGTCCACCATCTAGAAAGCTTAGCCCGTGATTCCAAAAATGAAATTCCTTACGTCAGCACCAGCTTTATAGCCGGTCATTCGCCTGGAGTATTTTCTTTTCCCTTTTAATTCCTCTTCAGAGTGCTGGTAGGATGGATGAGAAAACCCTCTGGGCACCAAAGTCCTTAAGTTTCCTTCTCAGAGCTTCAAAGTCTAATGTGATGTCTTGCTCTTGGCTGTATCATTTGTTCCCAGAAAGATGGAAAGGGATACATATCCTTGGGTTTTATGACTGATGGCAATCCTTCTGTCAGTTCCCTAATCTTTGCTCGAGGGAGACAGCATACCTGGTGGGTCCATGGATCTTCCTGGTATACTTCAATTTCTATCCCACTCTCCTATTACAACTACTCTTATCTTTTTATAGGGTGTAGGTTTAGAGTCTCCGCTTGGCTGAGTTTCAGTTCCTCTCATGTACTCCTGTATGGTCTCCTCTTTGACTTCATCTACTTGCCGTCTGCCAGACTCCTCATCAAGAACCTGAAAGCAGTTTTCAGTTCCACTGGTGAAGATAGTCTTCTCCTTCTTTTGCTCCTGTGACTCTTTTCCATGGAGCTTCCTCCACTATTTTTCCTCTCTCCTCACCATTCTTATGGCTCTCATCAGTAATCAGGATACACCCCTTCCAATTAAACTGAGCACACATCCATGGCTCTTAAGCTGAGCACATGGTGTTTCTGACTGGGGAAATTCCTAAGGGTCCTCCAATTCCTTTCCGGTTGTTAATCTAAAAACACTCACTTATCTGCCTTTGTCTCCTTGGTTTCCCCCTTTCTTTTGTTCCTTCCTCCAGTAAAGCTTTCCTTCCTACCTTACCTTCCTATCTTTTCCCCATAAAACTCCTGTTAACTCGCCCTGTTCTCCCTCTGTGGTCATGAATGCTCTCAGGCTGCCTTAGCTTCTTTCCTCAGCTGGGTTAGGAGTCAGCAATCAAAAGTTGTCCTCGCTTCTGTCTTCCCCCAGTAATGATAGTGCAGATCATATTCTCACCTTCTGGAATCCTCTACCATACTATATGAGAGGAAATTTTGATTGAATTTACATATAACATATGTATATTTAAATTCTCATTTTAAAAAGTTAATAAATGTAATTCTTCAAAACACCTCAAGTTTATGCATGTGGGATATTGTACTTCTGTAGCCACAATTAAAAAACCCAGGAAATGCCCCATATTGTTGCACAATAATGTGCCTGCTGGAAAAAGGATGCCAAATTTTACACTACAGAGGGCAGCCTGAATGTTGACAATGGCAGTAGTCAGAATAGTCTGCAGGATATATTTTTCTGCTCACTACCATTCACAAAGTGATACCACACAAGGGAAAATCCCAGTATCGGACACTTTTTTCATCAGTTAACCACTTCTCGTCAAAATATAAAGCAATTTTCAGGGCTGTAGTTCAACAAATATGAATGGTATGCACATTTTGTCTTATCAATATATTTAATCCATTTTAAATCAGATGAGGCTCAAGGTCACTTGCTTCTGCACAGAGATAAAACAGTATTACTTTTTAAAAAATCATAATTAAAAAATCCTTTTCCCAAACATCCCCAAATTTGACACTGAGCAAGATCATACATTCTGCTACACCTTTCCCAGCTTGGTGCTGATCTGAGGCCCAGTTTCATAGTTAGAATTTTTTGTTTGTGGCACTCCTATTTTTTGAGTTGGGTCATGGAATACTGAATCCTCCTGTCAGCTGTATATATTGGTGCCCTTGTGGAACAGCAATAATACATGTGCAGGAGTGAGATTTCCATATAACAGGTTTTTGCAGACATCATTACTGAAACATGATCTGTACATAACCCTCATTTTGAAAGAATGTTAACTTTTCAAACACTATTTTAAAGTCAATTCTGAAGGGATGTTTATTTTTTTGTGGTTTTGCATCATTTTGAGGTTTCTTACAGGTTGAGCAAAACAAATAAATACTTTGTATAAGTAGTAAACAGTAATTTGTTGTTTTGTAACTTTCAAGGAGTAGCTCAGAAAATCTTGCATTCTATCTTTAGAGACTAGCAAAACTCTGCCTTTGTTCTTGGGATAAATTATCCTAGGCTATCAATTAATATTATCTACATTATGTATTTGAGCAACCATATCTGTCAGAAAATAGAAACATAGACCTCTGAAATACCCGTATACCTACCAGTTGTTGAAGTGATTACTCCATTGCAAGGGATTATATATCTGCTAATAAATGTCAGCTAGAAGCCTGGGATTCCTATGACAAACAGATGCAAGTGGAGTTGTTAGTGCAGTTTGAACTGGGTTAGCTAGGCATGTGCTCTCTTTGGTGCCTATAAAGAATCAACTAAATGAAGGTCCATGCATAGCTTCCTCACTCATGAAATTTTTATAGACCCATTGAAAGTTGATGTAGTTCCATGGTGGTGGACAGCTGTAGTGTGTAGTGTTACTTGATGTGATTTATAAGGCTTCTCCACGAGACTGCTTAGAATAGCGTTTATGGTACAATAACTATGACTTTCCTAGATATTTAGTATTTGAGGTAAATTTTCATTATACTTACTATTCCCAGAAATGGCAGTTTTGATAAAATGAAAAAGAATGGCTTAATCCTTGAGCCTCAGACCATGTACAACTGGGGAAATTTTCTGACATCCAAAAATCCTTGTGGCTTGAAATTTCAACTCGGCTTTGGTACTGCCTGTGACACCAAAACTACTTAGGTATAGTTTGCCTAAAATTAGTATATTTAAGCTGTGCTTTCTAAATTGAGAAGGAAAGTTAATGATATAACCCTTACCCATTGAACTGAAGAGGCATAATTATTTATAATGTTATCTTAACTATACTTTCATTTCCAGGTGCCAGATTTTACTGAGAAAACTGATACAATTCTATTGAAAACATTTTTCGTGTCAAAATAGCATTGGCATTTGGTTCACGTATTCTTTTATGAATGTATTTTGCTACCACGTTGCAGAGGGATGACAAGTGGAACATTTGAAGAGTGGAGGGTGCAGTTAGACAACTGTGGCTGCCCTTAAAATGCACATGTGTTTTTCAGACAGACAGCAAACTCTGAAGGGGGGAGATGTTTTGTGTTTCATTTTACACTGGCGGAGATCTGACCTTAGGTGGGCAGTTGTTGCCTAAAGCCTGAACTCTGGAACAATTTCACTATGTACTTGTAAAATACACACATTTTATGGAAATAGGCATACAAAAATGTGCCATTTTAAAACAGCCCTAGAACCATCAAAATTATTCTGGTAATTTTGCAATTTATGAAATTTTACCTCTTGTTTTGCAGTGTCGTCCATCCAGAGGCCAAAAGAGAGGCTATTGCTGGTGTGTTGATAAATACGGTCAACCACTCCCTGGATATGATGGAAAGGGAAAAGGAGATGTTCATTGCTACAATTTAGAAAGCAAATGAGGAATATGCAGTGTGCCATCTTCCATGAAATCAGTATGTGGCATCTTGACCTGCCAGGCCTTAGAATGACTGGAATATAGCATGAATTGTGTTGGACTTGAGAGTTACAAGTTTTGTCCTTCATTTGTATTGGGGGATACAAGACTATGTGGACTCTGCTGCTGCATCCTGTCACTGACATGCTTCCAGCTTTCCATAGATTTACACAGGGAGCTCTGAAATCCCAAATAAGTCTGCACTATTGATCCCCAGGAAGAATTAAGAAAAAAGGCACTTCAGAATGGATTCAGGGAGTCTCCACTGACACTGTTTTTGTTGCTTTTTGTTCGTTTGTTTGTTTTAAAATAATGGCCTGTGACCAATTTGATCCCCAAAAATAACTGCTTTTAGTTTTAAGAATTTATAGACTGTAAGTTTTATAAACCTGTTTAATAGATTGAGAATGATCCATCCCAAGTTTAGCACATTTGTCAAGTAGATATCACCTGGTGAGTTAAGCATTTGTTCCTAGGGAACCTAGAAATACTTAACTTGAGTTGGATGAAACTCAAAGTGTGTATTCTAAGCTTTGGTTTTGTTTTTATGCAGGTCTGACAGAAAATGTATCTTCACGGGTAAAAATATTTTATTAAATTTTAAAAGAAATTTTAAAAAGAAAAATGTTTCTACGTGACTATATATTGTATTGATGAGTATTCTGTTAGTATGTATTTAATATAATTTTTTAAATAAACTATTTAAATGTAACATATATCGGAGTGTTACACAATCACTGCAGTGTGTATTTTCTTTTTCTCAGAGACTTTCCCAGGTTTAAATGTGTTCACTCTCAGGGAAAGATAGTTCAGTCTGTGATACGGACTGATGAGGTGGTTCTCTGCCCACCATAATGGGATGGAGATCCCTCTCTCCTCACTGCATGGGCTGCTGGTGCCATTCAGATATTTAATATAGTTAATTAGAAGATTAGACTAGTATCACCTGGCCTGCACACCCGACCAGCTCCCCCCTTCTTTAGCACCGGCATGGCCAGGTTTAGCCTGCAATAACTCTCTGTGCTTCAGCTCAGTTTCTTGACTCATAACTGCTTTTATTAGTGAGTGGTACAGCATCATTTCCTCTTTCCTTTCTGCCCCATAGTCTTAAAGGGCTGGATTACAGTCATGCGAAAAAGAAAGTACGTCCTCTTTGAATTCTATGGTTTTACATATCAGAACATAATAAAAATCATCTGGTCCTTCCCAGTTCTGAAAATTAGGTAAATACAACCTCAGATTAACATCACATGATATAGTATACTGTGCCATGATTTATTTCACAAAAGCAAAGCCAAAATAGAGATGATCAGCATGTGTTACCACATCTATAAAAGCTGATGTTTTAGCAGTTTGCTGATCTGGTGCGTTCAGGTTTGTGTTGACACAATGCGAAGGAGAAACACATCAGCAGTGATTGTACTGAACCCATTGTTGCTGCCCATCAATCTTGGAAGGGGTTATAAGGCCATTTCCAAACAATTTAACGTCCATCAGTGAGGAAGAGCATTCACAAGTGGAAAACATTCAGGGCAGTTGCCAATTTTCTCAGGAGTGTACATCCAAGGAAATTCACCCCAACGTCAGGCTGTGCAATGCTCAGAGAAATTGTAAAAAATCCAAGAGTTACATCTCAAGACTACAGTCTTCAGTTAGCATGTTAAATGTTAAAGTTCATGACAGTACAATTAGAAAAAGACTGATCAAGTACAGTGTACAGGGGTGCCTCGCATAACGAGTGCACCGTTTAACGAAGAATCCGCATACCGATGCGGATTTCCCCATCACTAATGCGAGGGCATCCTCGCATTGCGAAGGGGGAACAGCTGTTCGGCGGTTCCAAAATGGCCGCCGGAACACAAAAAATGGCCGCCGGGACAACCAAAATGGCCACCGGAACACTAAAAAAGGGTGCCGGGACACCCAAAATGGCCACCGGAACACTAAAAATGGCCACCGGGATACCCAAAATGGCCGCTGCAACATGGGGAAACATCGGACACCAGTGAGTTTTGGGCCCATTTGGAACACATTAAACGAAGTTTAATGCATTCCAATGGGTTTCCCCATCCCACTTAACGATGTTTCCCCATAGCGAAGGTTAATCCGGAACGGATTAACCTCGCTATGCGGGGTACCACTGTATTTGGAAGGGACATGAAAAGAACATGACAGTACAGCTTAGATTTGCAAAGTTGCATCTGGACAAACCACAAGACTTCTGGAACAATGTCCTTTGGACAGATGAGTCTAATGTGGAGATGTTTCATCCTAATGCACAGTGCCATGTTTGGTGAAAACCAAGCACACGATATCAGCACAAACACCCCATACCAACTGTCAAGCACAGTGGTGGAGGGGGGATGATTTGGGCTTATTTTGAAGCTATAGAACCTGGGCATCTTGCAGTCATTGAGTTGACCGTGAACTCCTCTGTATGCCAAAGTATTCTAGAGTCAAATGTGAAACTATCTGTCTGACAGCTAAAGCTTGGCCAAAACTGAGTCATGCAACAGGACAAGGATCCCAAGCACACCAGCAAATCTACAATAGAATGGATGGAATAGAAAAGAATCAAGGTGTTTGTCAAGAATCAAGGTGTTTGCTCAGTCCAGACCTCAACCTGATTGAAATGTTGGGGCTGGGCCTTGAGAGCTGTGCTTAAACCAATGCCCACAAACCTCAATGAACTGAAGCGATCATGTCTACATCCCTGGTGGTGGCAGTGAACCAGCCATCAACCAGAGCCTCGACAGGAGCACCAGCCAGTTCAGCCAAAACAACTCTCATGGCATCCTGGAATCCTACAGTAGCCTTCGAGGGCGGACCATAGAAATAGGTCCCTGCTCCCTACTAGGGGGGAGAGCCACTGAGGTCACATTTTATTAGGTGGTGGTCTGACCATGACAATGGGGCTGACACAAGGTCAATAACCACTCTCTAATTGGTGGAAAGGACCAGGTCTGGCATATGACCACCCACATGGGTGGGGCCGTTGACATGTTGGGACGTGTTCAAGGAAGCCATGGTTTCCAAGAACTCAAGAGCTGGCCCAGAGGTGTTGGGCATTTTGTTAACATAACTCTATGTAACTGGTAATGGTGCGGCTAAAAAATATTGTAAATAAATAAATAAATGGAAAACTAGGGAAAGGGTAGGGTGTTAGAGTTTTTCTCCTTGTTATGCTAACTTCATTTACATGTCAAAGATTTCTTGTTTTCATGTACAGATGGTTCAGAGGTTGCACCTCATCTGCAGTCTGAGGAAATCAAATAGACTGCTATTCCACACAGTAGAAAAATGGGGGAAGCTCCAATCCTCACTCTGACATTGGGATTATTTTAGGCATCCCCTACAGATGAATGCCTACTGTTTACACATAAAAGAGTGAATAAAATTTTTGAGTACCCTGCACTGGGAACAACTGCATACAAATGTGGAAAATGGCCTTCATCACCACTATGTATATGTGCTTATACACATGTGCTTCTGACAGACCTAAAAATATAGTTTTTGAATGGCAACTGATTAATGGTTTCTGGGAGTTGATTCCAAGGTGCATACTACAAGATTTGATACTGCATTCTCCCTCCAACAGCCATTTAATATACAGTTGCTGCTCCACACAATGACTAAGAAGGGCAAGAAAGACATCACTAGGTGTGTTAAGCCTTTAACCAAAACTGTATTGGACATCCCAATACACATGTATCTCACCCACAGAAGAAAAGGGACAAGCCGTGTGATATGATCCTGTCATCTTGGCCTGGTGCCACCATACCAGGCTGTCTTGAGCCTTGGAGCTTGCACCGAAGCCCACACTGTCATTCAGTCCATACTAGGAGTTGTCTGGTTTGCCTCTGTCCTCTGCAGTCTTTTCTTCCTAGCTACAAAATTGTGACAAGGCGAGCTGCTGTATTCACAAAATCTCACTGGTTAGTATACAAATCAAAAGCAACACAATAAATGGGCACAGAGGAGAACCTGCAGGAAACGAACAAAAAAGAGATTCACTTCCAATCTATTGATATGTATACAGTAGTTGCTGGCCAGCCTTCCAAAAGGGTGGTCAACATCTGATTGTGGTAATCCAGTGACTACAGAGAATATGTACTTTCTTGCAGCACAAAATGGCCTAAGTTTAGTTTAAAGTGGCCAGAGGTACAGCTGTATATAGGCTGGTTACTTCAGATCACACACTATTCTGTGTCTTGTGATATTTGGGGCTATAATTGATGCAGTATTCCAGACACAGTGGAATCTTCAATTCCTGGCCATTGTGCCAAACATGATCTCAATCTGAGATCAAGCCTGGAAAATCTATGCCACCAGGTTTGTATTTCCTGCCATATACTGTAGCCAGGAGTATTTCACCTTCTTCTTCTGTTTGCAGTCCCAGACAATAACCAAAAGCAAGTTTCACAAGGTCTAATAGTATGTGGTACATAACTGGGAAGTGTGGACTGCACTCAGCATGGTTGATTATAAATTGCATCAGCTTCTGCTGGTCATTAATAACAACCTATTATACAGTAAGCAACTTCAGATGTTGACATCAGTCAATATTTATGTAACAAACAGTGGTAAATAGCTGTTTGTGTGTCCATACCCTGATTAAACCAAACAAATATTGCCATAGGTAGATCTATTATCTGTCCAGGTATGGAGGGTCTTTCATCCATATACAGTGCAATCGTTTTTGGAACTCAGAATATCACCTTCTACTTCTCTGGTATGCTTAGCCCAGAGGGCATAATGTTAGCTATTTGTGCACACTGAGAAGGAAATTTCAATACATACCCAAACCACAGAATTAATTAGTTTTTAGTACAGTCTAAACCTTTTATGCCTAAATTCCATAGAAACATTAGCACAGCATAATCCTTTACGATCTGTGCCCTAAACTTAAGTACTGTAATGGTTTTAAAACATCTTTTGGGGAATAGGTTTTTGGTGTCTCAGCTCAATTTTTGGAAAAGTTGGGCACTCATGGATGGCTTCAATTTTTTTTGTATTAGCCTTTCAAATTGTATTTAAAGTATGAAAAATACTGAGCAATTTTGCTAGGTGGTAGGAGCTTAAGACTGAAGTATTTATGCAGAGAACTGTTTTGAAAATGGGACATTTGTTCATCCATACATATATGCAGGGCTGTTGGTAGAAAAAGACATTTTGCCTGCTCTTCTCTCTTGCACTAAATTACCAGCTGTTATTCTACTCAAAACATTTATGGGGGGGGGGGGGAGAAACTGTCAAGAACTACTTCTTACAACATAGATCCCAACAAAGAGAAAAGGTATGAAGAGCTACCCTTCCTCACAAAACACTTCACCTGGATATGTCCCATTCAGGAAGGTCTGTGGATATATCTCAACCAAACATAATTCCAGCCGGTAGAGGATCTTGTTAGATGCAGGGACAGAAAACAAATTCCTGGCCTGGAATGGTGAAACACTGAAGATAAGGTTGCAGAAGGCAAATATTGATAGGACAACCTTTTCTAAACTGCTTCCCAAGATTAAGAATGGGACATGAAGAGAAAGAAGTGGAGGCAGCAGGAACCGATGACTCTCAAGGTTTAGGAGTCAGGTTCCAATACTCAGAAATGAAGGGAAAGACTTTGGCTTAAGCCATCCTGAATATGCTGTTAGATTTCTGTAAGTTTATTAGACCCACAATGCAACAGTCAGCAAGTCAGACGACATACCGTTTCAGAATAGCTCCCTTAGCACAGCCAGTCCTCCCTATTTAAATCAGGAAGGATAAAGATGTAAACAGGAGCTCATCTGCCTCTTAAGAGATAGAAGCATGCAGCCAACAGCCAGACAGCCTTTGATATTCAACAAGAATGGAAAGGGTACCATGAGTGAAGTACTGCCAATCTCTGGACCTGTATAATGGCTCAGAGCAGCACTTTTATTTATTTATTTATTTATTTATTTATTTATTTATTTATTTATTTATTTATTTGATTTTTACCCCGCCCCTCTAGACCATGTCTACTCGGGGCAGCTCTTTCCTACTCTTTCCTCTTGAGTCTACTCTTGTCTACTCTTTCCTCTTGAGTCTCAACATTGTGCTATCATGAAATGCCATTTGTGCCAATGATTGAGATCATTGTTGTTGTTGATATATCCTGAAAATAGTATCACAGAGCTTCCTCAGTCCTTTGCACAACAGAGAATGCAATTGCTACAGTGAGCGTTATGTTATAGCTTCAAGTAAGTGAACAAGTGCTGTTGAAAATAAAGATGTTTACTCACTTCTAAAACCCACAGCCTTCTCTTCAGTTAGTGATATGTAGATGACCACAACCACAGAAAGGGAAGAGTCTTCACTACACAAAAAGGAATGTCTGAGTTGCATTTCATAATGGTGCCAAAAACTGGGCAACTGAGATTCTCAAGATGTTGAACTACAACTTCCAGCATTCCTCATCATGCAGTATGCTCACTATGGCTAATGGGAGTTGCTTATCCCTACTATGATGTATTCATAGGCACAATTCTAGCTTAATGCTTCAGGTTTATCCATTGCTTCATATCCATGTATAAAGCTCATTCCAACACCAAGATAGTTTACTTGGTTGATGGATTCCAGTTTCCATAGTCTGTGGCAGCACACATTTATCCTTTCCTGTCTTCTGCATTATCAATTTCATTTCTTTGTAAAGTTTGTAAAAAGAATGTAAAGTTTGTAAAAAGAATGAATATCAGCCTGAGAGGAAAGTGTTCAGAATGGGCACACCAAGGAGATTTTGCATGTTTCAGAAAGCCTCCAGTTGTCCTTGGTTAAGCTCATAGACTCAGTAAAGTTTGCTCTGGCATTTTAGGGGTCTGAGTCCACAGTCTTCTTAGACAGTCCATTTCATTCTATTCCAAACAGCTATCAGGATTTTTTCCCCTAATGATTAATCCAAAATTTACTTGCAATCTGAATGTGAATTTGGCAGCAGCAAATAAATTTGCCCCATCTTATACCCTGACAATTCAAATATTTGAAGAAGGTTATTATACAGTATCATCTCTAAGTCTTTCAGTCTCTGTTTCTGCAAGCTAAGCAAGTCAATTTCCTCAACTTTAATTCAAAGGGTTTAATTTCCACACAACCATATGTGCTGTACTCCTCTTGCTACATTCCAGCTTATTGATATCTTTTCTAAACTGTTATTCCTCTAGGTGGGCTGCCAGGAAGCCAGAATAAAATGGAACTATTACTTCCCTTGGTTTGGATACAAGACTTTCATTGATGTAACCTAGTATTGCATTTGCTTATTTTTGTCCTTACGTCATATGATTGAGTCATCTTTTGCTTATTGAGTACTAAAACCTGAAGATCCTTCACACTACCATGAATCCAAATGTCACCCATCCTGTATTTCTGCACCTAAATTTTCCTGCCTAGATATAGAACTTTATATTTTCCCCTGTTTATTCTGATCCAGTTCTCCAATTTGTTAAAGAAGGCTCTCAAGTCACAAGCAGAGATTAGCATGAACCAAAAATACAAACAAACAAACAAACAAAACAAAACAAAACAGGAAGTTAGTGAAAACTCACTGCTTCATTTGTTTGGTTCAGTTTGTCAAAACAAATGAGCCAAAGCAGACTGAACCAAAAAACTTTTAAAGTGATTTAATGAACTTCCTGCTTTGTTTGCCCCCTCCCCCACCCCTTCCCACTGCCATCATCAACTCCCTAGCTTGTGCTGCTGCTTCCGTCTCCTCTTCCTATTCCTCATCCTCTGTCTCTGCCTTTGCCATTTTCAGAGAGCTGAGCCTGCTGTCCCTGTGCATGTGCCTGCCTATCAGGCATGTGCATGTATAGAGACAGTGGCCTGGCTTCTGTGAGACCATTCTGCTATCTCTGTACATGTGCTGGGGTCCCAGTTGACCAGGGAAATCAGCTGAGACCAACGTTCCTTGTAAGCTGTGAGGCCATGTGGCACTGGATCACCCATTTGCAGCCAGAATGACAATGAAGGAGGAAGAGGAGGTAGGACCAGATAGGGAAACAACGGGGGCAGTGAGAAGGTGGTAGGGATAGGCTGTGGGGCTGCAAATGGGTGATCCAGTACCATGCAGCCCCAATCTGGCACTGTGCAGCACTAGATTGCCCATTTGCAGTCAGAATGATGATGGAGGATGAGATGGCAGGACCAGACAGAGAGGTGACAGGGGCAGTGGGAAGGGGGGCAGGTGGGGAGAAGGGGTGGGGAGTTAATTTCTCCTCATCCCAGGAAAAAAACTTTAAAAAAATGTACTATTTTGTGTTGTTTTTTAAAAAACTTCAGAAAGTTAATGTTTTATGGGTAACCACAAACCACCATGACCAGCCTTTTTTTTTTTCGTTCATGCCCCTCTCTAGTCACAAGAACAGTGGTTCATTTCTGTGCCCTGTTCTAAATCACTGGTTCTTAACCTTGGGTTACTCAGGAGTTTTGGACTGCAGCTCCCAGAAGCCTTCACCACCAGCTGTCCTGACTGGGGTTTCTGGGAGTTGCAGTTCAAAAGCATCCGAGTAACAAAGGTTAAGAACCACTGTTCTAAATGATAGGCCAGCTGTATACATCCACCAATTTTTTCTCCAGCCCCCCTCCCCACACTGCCCTTTTGATATGCTGATGTTGCACAAACACAGTATACATGTAAACACTTCTGCAGATTCTGTGACCCAACTTTAATATTGCAACTAACATGAACATTAAATCTTCTCTTACTCTATTGGAAGAGATCTGTTTCTTTACTCTAGGTAATTACAGCCATTTTTAGAGCCAGCACCTTGTGACCTGGCAGCTGTAATTGCAGGAGATGCCACTGACAAAATAAACAAATGGATGTTCTTTAAGTGAACTCTCACAGGTTAGAACCCTTTAATTATTGGCCAAAAATCCTCTTCCATGGCCATTTCCTACCCTTCTGTAAAGGGTGCAGTTCATGGAGTTATCTTATTTTCTCACAAAATAAGCCTTTCTAGATTAGGCCAAGACCTCATCTAGGAGCTCTTGGCTCATCCACAACTCTCTGTGCATAAGCACAATTCACTTCCTCTGAATTCCCAACAGCTAGCTAGGAATGTGGGATATTTTGGCACAAAAGGAACTGCAGCCACATGCCAACTGTTCTTGGTTCTGTCCCCCACCCCAGCAGCTGTAGTACAGATCATGTATTCATCTTCAGGAATCCTCTAGCGTGAGGTAATTCTACACAAGGGAAGTTGCTGATGAATTTTTATGTAGTTTACGTATACGTAAACTTTCATTTTAAACAGCCAGGAAATTCGGTTCATCAATGACAACCCCCCCCCCCCAAACCCTTCTGTTTTATGAGTGTGGGATATTGTGTTTCAAGATGCCAGAAAGATCCAGTATGGCTGTGCAACATTGTGTCGATGTTGCCAACATCCTTTACAAAATATTTACAAAGGAATGGTAGCCTGAATGTTGATAACACCAATGGCAGCAATCATGATGGTCTACAGAATGCCCTCTTATGTTCACTACCATTCTGAGAGACACTAAGCAGGGGAAAATCCCAGAAGGTGGCTCTTTTCATCAGTTTAAACGTTTCTCAGCCAAACACAAAGCAATTGTCGGGGCTGTTTTCAATAAAAATCTCAGCAAGTCAGCTTTTCAAGCAACTACCATCCAGCATATAGGCGAAGGGGCTTTAAAATCAGTGAGTTATCCAGAATTATGAATGGGAGCTGAAGTTTGTGTTTAGAGTACAAGCATTAGACTTGCTTGTAGAAGAGGCATAAATAGATTTGTTACTCTGTTCGGATACTTGGGAAACTCCTTTAATTGTGCACTAAGAATTATTGGTTGAAAGTCCTCTTGCACAGCTATGCAAATAGAGCAGATTTTGGAAGCAAATTGCTCCAAGGTAAGAAATCACCATACAGGGACGTGGTGGCACTGCGGGTTAAACCACTGAAGCCTCTGTGCTGTAAGGTCAGAAGACCTGCAGTCGTCAGACCAAATCCATGCGACGGAGTGAGCCCCTGTCGCTTGTCCCAGCTCCCGCCAACCTAGCCATTCGAAAGCACGCAAAATGCAAAAATACGAGTAGATAAATAGGTACCACCTAGGTGGGAAAGTAAACGGCATTCCGTATCTAGTCACACTGACCATGTGATTATGGAGGATTGTCTGTGGACAAAACGCTAGCTCTATGGGTTGGAAACGGAGATGAGCACCACCGCCTAGAGTTGGACATGATTAGACAAATTGTCAAGGGGAACCTTTACCTTTACCTAAGAAATCACCATAGACATTACTAATTGTCCATTGAATCACACAACTAAGTATGCAACAAATAATGTCTACCATGATTTCCTGACTTGAGATAATTTACCCCCAAAACATACACTATTTGTGTTATGGCAAAGTAACTAGATAAGAGGATTTTGGTCATTAACTAAGATACTATTAATTTCAAAGAGCGTGTCCCAGGACCGCGCGGCTAACGGTGCGCAAAATTCTCAAATTCTATCTCTGGCCTTAATATGGTAAATAGGAAAGCTAATTAGATTTGCATAAGCCTGGGAGGCAGGAAAGCCCTGAGGGTCAGATCATACTTCCACACTATTAAAGAGCAGTCCGGGTAGGTGGGGCTCGTCAGCCATGGAAGGCAGCCCATGTAGGAGAAGGAAAACTCCAATTTCAAACCTCCACAGCCTTGTGGCTATATCCACTCATGGAAAAGGCTTCAGGAGTTAACCTAGAAGCAAAATCCGGAGCTGGAGTCCCGAAGGCAGCTCGTGTCGTTCTGCCAACTCCTGCGACATTGCTGGAACCAGTTGTATTGGCTCTTGCCTTTCCATTGGACCATTTCAGCAATGTGGAGAGGGGGGATTTGCTGCTTGGGTAACAGCCTATCCTCCATATTACTTTACCCAGGCTTCATGCTCTGGAGAGGACACTCCTCGATTCAGAGCATGTCACCATAGTCTCTCGAGACTGAAGGATGCCTATGATTAATTTCAATGTGTTTGCTCTGGGAGTAGTATAATTTTCCTTGTGACTACAGCCATTCATACAGCCCCAAATCACAAGAAAACTTCCACAAGGTTATGAAAAATAGAAGAGGGTAGCCAGTGACATGAATTATCTTACTCATTTAGATTTCCCCAAAAAGTTAAGAGATGTCAGTTGAACCAAAAGACAGCAGCACACTGTAAAGAAAACAAACTACTGCTGTTTCCCATAACTGAGTACAATATTACAATTACCTCATTAGCTACTTCATCACATCTATAATTATCTCCAGAAGGCTCTGTGAACCCATCATGCATACAGATTTGGGAAATATTTTCTTTCTTTAAACTTTTGTTTTGCAAAAACTTACTTTAAAAAGAGAGCTCAAACGATAGAGTTCTCCAACCTGGTGCCCTCCATATGTTTAGGGCTACAGTGAGGAGAAGAATATCAGATTGGAGAAAGGTTACCGTAAGTCACTATATGAAGAATAATATTCAGGTGCCATCAAGTCAATTCTGATTTATGACAGCCCTTTTCTGGGTTTTCCAAGTAGAGAATACTCAAAGGCACTATCTTCTTCTGAGGGTGCCCTGGGACTGTACAGCTTGCCTGAGGCTACACAGGCTGGCTCTGCTTGTAGGAAATGTTGTGGTGAATTGAACTCCTTTTGCAGCCAGATATCTAGCTATCTAGCCAGCTTACATAAAGAATAGTTTCACAGTTTAAGCTTCAAGGATTACAGTCAAATGCTTTAGACCAGTAAAGAAATGTAAAGCTACATGCAAAAATAAACTTTAATGGATATGTGTATGGTGGTCTACATTCAAGTAGAACCATTTGCAAACCTATCTGTGTAAGTAGGACATAGGAAGCCTAATCCCATATATCTTGAAATGCAGATGAAAATGCATGTGGGTATTTGGTATCTCTGAATGTTGCTCACTCTTAATGCGACATTTGTGCTGGACCTGGATGAGATAGTCACACCTTACTGAAAGCTAATAAAATCATCATCATGATCACTAAATGCAAAAGATCCAAAGAAAAAGGTTTAATAATTCATATTAAATAAGAGAACATGGTCAGCTTATGAACACTTATACCCATTACATATTTTATATTATAATCTTAAAAAATACAAAGCCAGTGCATTTGTGAAAAAACTGAAACAGGTTTGTCTCTGACATGGTGCCTTTCATTCAAATGCCTGTTAATGTGGGAAATAATTCGGGGTGATGATGCAATTCCATGCTTCAGGAGCATGTGAATAATCTGAAGTGGAAGGAATGACTAGGCAATTTCCTTTAGATTGAGCATTCCCGGCAGATGTGTATATGAAAATCACTTTGACTTTATCAGATTTAGAACTGCTTGACAATGAAATGAAAAATAAAGTGGTAATGTAAAACCAATACATTATACAAATAAAAAAAAGTTTCTGAATAAATACTTGGAGTATGTATGCCATGTCCATTTCTACATATGTTTCAAAAAGGCATAAATATCTGATACAAAATCCATGATTAACTGGGACATGATGCTGTTTGAAATGTGAAATGTAGAAATGTGAATATTTCAAAGAACTAAGATTACATTATTTACATACAAAGTGTTGAGGAATTTAGATATATAACTTAATAGACAAATAAAATTGTAAAAAAGGTAAAATAAATAATCACTTTTAAAGCAGACAGACTACAAAAGTGACTTGTTTAGTTATAATTACTTATACATCAGAAACTGCGAAGGCCAACTGCCAGCTATGTGAGAATCTTCAGTTTTCGGATTCTCTTAATCACCAGTGCTAGAGTGCAATCCGAGAAGTTGAAAAATCCGTGCTTTGGATTAACAGTCCATCCAATATGACTTGGAAGTTCTGAGAAATGTAGACCAAATGACTTTCTTCATGTCCACAGAATCCAGTGTATGTTTGCATGGAATAAACCATGCTGAGATAACTGAGATTTTACTTCAGAGAAAGGCATGCTTAGGATGAGTCTGATTAAACAGTAACATGCTTAAAAAGCTGCTTACCAAAGGTCTTCTTGGTTCTAGAATAAGGCACTTGACTTACAAATGGTTCAGTATCTACTTAAACAAAATGTATTGCATGTTTGGTCTTATTCTTGTGCGCCAAGATATTGTTCACACTCAGGGTCACCTAACACTTCAAGAGATCCAGGAATCCTCTTCCCATTTCTTTGATAGACACACCAGCATGTTGCAGGATTTCCATCAAGTGAAGCTTCACACTAAGGGATGCACATTTAGAAAACAATTACAATATTTAAAATTTTAAGCAGTGAGTAGGTTAGATAAAAGAGAACATGTTACTCTCTATGTCACACTTTATTCTCCTAGAACCATTTGTTTTCTTTGACCTCAGCTGAACTTCAGCTGTACTGGTGTAAAGCAGACCCTGAAAAGAAGATTGGTATTCTTTTTGCTGTCTTGCCTAAACAAGTGTGTATGTAGTCATGCACACATGTGCATCCTTGTAGTTCTCTGCCTTTGCTAGAAAGGAAAAGGGAATTTGGGATAAATGAGTTAAAAGGGAGATTTTGAGTTGTACCGTGATACAAAACAAACACTCTTCCCACAAAAGAGCATGAAACAAAAGCAGAAATCATCTCATGAATTAAAAGCATGCTTTTAATCTAGAAAGATTAACAGAGCCCTTGAGTAGAAGGAGCTGCTGCTTGGAAGCATGCTTTTAGCCTTGACACAGCAAAACTGAGATAATGACCTCTGGAGTTGACAAGAGATATTTAGAAACATCCAGGTTTATCCTAAAGTCTCTGTATCACATGATTGAAGTCTTGGGAAGAAAACAGAAAAGATAATATTACCAGTATTCTGTCTCCTGAGAACGACATCCTTGAACACAGAGAGGAGGAGACTTGGTATATTGGTAGGATAATGGTATTAACCAGAAGGGGACATACCATATTTTTCCATGTATAAGACACCCCCCACTTTTCTAATCCAAAATTAAGGAATCTAAGTGGGGCTTAGCAAGTGGAGGGGAAAGTACAAACCACTGCAGGATCACTTTGAATCCTGCTTTCCTTTCCACTTGTTTTTGTTCTCTCCTTAGCTTGCTTCCATGTATAAGATGACCCTCAATTTTTAGTCTAAAGATTTTAGACAAAAGTATAGTCTTATACACGGAAAATATGGTAAAACTCTTCGTCTCTCTCCCTTGACTGCAAATTCTTCTTTAATGTGGCAGAGAGTGCAAAGAAAAATTACCCATTTTTTCTCTGGAAGGAGGAATGAAATGGGCGAAGAAGACAGGGAGCTGCATCCCATTGGTTCCAGCTTGGATTGGTCCCTGGATCTTAAAGGGAACCTCAGTGGCTACAAAGAGAACTGTTAATTTGGCTACTGAACTTTTTCTTGCTGGGAATTCGACACCCCAAGTGTTAACACAGTGTTCTGATAAGACTAACTCCTCTGAGGCATCAAAGATGAAGCAGCCTTTAGTGGTGACCTAGGCAAAGGGGATGTGACCAAGGAAGATGTGACCAAGGAAGAATCTCCGAACCAGATTTCAACATCAAGTGGAGGTGATTTGGCATTGGAAAACTGGCTACTCTATTTAATGGATGATATCCAGTATAAAAAATCATTCTTAAATGAAACTAACACACTTCTAACTACTTTGGTAGACATTTGCAAAAAGTTATGGTTAAAATCTGATAAAGAGGACACTAACATGTATATCAGAGGACTGGGGGCTTGCTATTATTATTCCAATTTATAAAAAAGGAAAAAGAGTAGACCCTTCAAATTACAGGCGAATCAGTTTGCTAAGTGCGTTCAGTAAGCCATACGCTCATAATCTTCTTGAAAAATTATTAAGATGGATGGAAGAGGGGGATGAGCAGGCAGGATTCAGATCAGGAAGTTCTATTAGTGATCATGGTATAGTTTTATAACATCTTTTGGATAAATATTCATCTACAACCAAAGGAGCGCTTTACACAGCCTTTGTCAATTCTAAGTCTGCATTTAATATGATCCCATGATCCTATCCTGCCAAAGCACCCCTGGAAGAGATTATGAGCACTGTATAGACTATTTGCTGACAAACCAGTGCCCATTGGTAATCATTAAAATAGCCACCTTTTGATCAGTGGCATTAGCTTGCCAGCAAGAGATGGTACCTTGTGAGTGTGTGTATTTTATAATGATTATCCATATTTTATAATGAAATTTCTATTTTTAAGAGTTAATCATATGCAATGTGATTAACTCTTGTGTATTTAATGTGTATTTAATTTGTATCTAAAGTTTCCCATTGTTGCATAGCTTTGTTACTGGTCTTTGCCTGATCTGTTGATCATAATAAAGGAATTGATTTGTTCTGTTCTGTTGTTTTTAGTTTTGAAAGGCTTTGAAAGGTGTCATTTTGGTTTGAAATGGTGAGGACATTATTTATTAGAGAATTGTGCTTAACTGCAGGAAGTCATATCTGGGACTGCTCTAGCCTCTCTGTCTTCGAAGAAAAAATAAAGTACTTTGAAATAGCATCACTATGGTATCTCAGTGTCCCATGTTTATTCCATCTGTAGGAAGAAGACTTTAGTTGCAATCCTAAATACAATTGAATGAGATCAAGACTTACTGAACACAGTGGGACCTCTAACATACACAGTTCAGCTGCATTGCCTCTGTTATTCTCCAATACTAAAATTTCTATTCATTTTATAGTGAACTGGACTAAACTTCCATTTTATGGGCATAAGAATAAATGCACCAACCCCACAACACAATTACCTGCTTGCTATGGTAAAATCCATTTCTGTTACAATTGGGCAGATAAAATCTATATATCTCGCCTCCAGTTCTTTGCTGAGCTTTTGCCAACTTCTCCAGTGCCCGGTAGAGGTCTTTCTGACATGGGCCCTGAAAGAACAAGATTTGAACTGTGAGAAATAATGAAACATCAAAGCAACTCTGAAATAAGAGAAACAATATACAAATGAATTCTTTTTAAAAAAAATCTTGAGCAAATGCTCTGTCAATATGGTGATGATATTACAGTATTTACTTCCAACAGTTAGGATTCATAGGTACAATCCTTACTGAGACCTTTTTTGGCCAAGTGTTCACATTAGTCACTTAGTTTAATGCAACATGAAAAGAGATTAATGTATTTTTGAGACAGAGATGGGAGAATTCATGGCTGGATCCTCAACAATCAACTATCATTGCCAATAGTAATATATGTGCCATGTTATGTTATTATATGGTTAGACATGGGGGGATCTGGGGATTTTAACTGGACTGTGACACAGTAAATGACCTAGCAAATTCTACAGATTTTTATTAACAAGTTCTGATCAAAAAGTTCACAAACTGTTCTTTGGTGCCCTCAAGTGGTTCTATTACATAATCACATGTCCAAATCAGCATTCTGTTACTTATGGCTATTTATTGGCAAACAAATTTTAATTAGATCTAGTTTGATAACTCGGTGTGTTTGAAAATTCAGTTCTGCACTGTGTCTCCCAGAAGAAGAGATAGCCCATGAAGTCTTGGGCGAGTTACATTATCCCAGACCTTCTCTAAGAGAAGGGAATGATAAACCACTTCTGAGTACTTTGTACCTAGAAAACCCTGGAAAGGGTCATCGAATGTCAAATTGACTTGATGGCACACAATAATTTATTATTTAAGGTGGAATGAACATACATATGTTGTATTACATTATTCGAACATCTTTGATTACATTATCGTAACCATTTTTTCAATGACTTTGTAAACTAGTACTAGATATCCCAGCTGGCCAAGTTTTACCTAGATTTTTGGCCTGCTAAC
This sequence comes from Pogona vitticeps, assembly GCF_051106095.1. Taxonomy (NCBI): domain Eukaryota; kingdom Metazoa; phylum Chordata; class Lepidosauria; order Squamata; family Agamidae; genus Pogona; species Pogona vitticeps. The sequence goes on along the minus strand of NC_135788.1, from coordinate 72,909,944 downwards.
GGATGACAGTTTAGGCCAGTTGCCCCAGATTTTGTGTTAATTTAAAATTAAAAATTTGACTTCTTTTCTCATATGTCTGGTTCTCTAAGGGTGAGAAAAAAAACCTAGGTAAATTTAGGAAAAAACTGACTAGCTGGTAATATGACATATCTAGTATTGACATACTTTTCATTAAGATGATGTAACTAAAGTTGTTTGAGTAATGTAAGACACCATATGTACATATGTGCATTTGTTTAGACAAGACAGCAAAATATGCAGTGACTGTTTCAGCCAATTGTTTTGTGAGAAATTAGTATTTCCATCTGGTTAGCCAATGAGTGAAAACATTCATGTTTAACAGGATTCAAAGATATATCAACTAACGATCAGTCAGCCAGAAACCTAATTCTGTACAGCTTAGTCTAGCTAATTAAAGTTGGTTGATGACATGCCAATGAACACACTGGTTGTACTATCAGGCATATGACCAGACACATGACCAAACACACCAAGGCACCTCATCAAACACCTGCAGCAAATGAAACAAACTTTACACTAAAACCAGATGGCTGGATAGCTCAGTGGCTTTAGGTATCTGGCTGCAGAACCGAAGGATGGGAGTTTGCGAGTACAGCCAACCTGTGTGGCCTTGGGCAAGCTGCACAGTCCCAGAGTGGCCCCAGAAGAAGGGAATGGTAAACCACTTCTGAATATTCTCTACCTGGAAATCCTCTCAAAATTGACTCAGCAGCAGCTGATTATTATTCTACTAACACTAATAGGAATTGGACATTTTATCATGAATAATGATGTAATTGTGGAAAAATGTGCTTGTATCTCATTTTGAAATGCTGACAGTAGGCAATGATGCCAACAAAGAGTTCATAAAAAGCAACGAAATCATGTGAATGAATATTGGTTATGGGATTATGGGAGCTCATAAAGGAGAACTTTTCCAAACATTGATATTATGTATCTTTACTCGCCTTCTGAAATTTCAAGTTCCACTTTGTCGTCTGTAGTCTTCTGGGAACTTAGCTAGGTGCTATTCCAGTTGAAAAAGAGGAGGAAAAGGGGGAGTATCAGTTATTGGAAGCTTCTGCTGATGCTATTGGTTATTATTAAGGTTACTAGATTTATAGTTGCTCTGAATATTCTGTTTCTAGAAAGAGGTTTCAAACAATTACAGTGGTGCCTGTAAAATGTGGTTGTATCTTATTTTGAAATGCTGACAGTAGGCAATGATGCCAACAAAGAGTTCATAAAAAGCAACGAAATCATGTGAATGAATATTGGTTATGGGATTATGGGAGCTCATAAAGGAGAACTTTTCCAAACATTGATATTATGTATCTTTGCTCGCCTTCTGAAATTTCAAGTTCCACTTTGTCGTCTGTAGTCTTCTGGGAACTTAGCTAGGTGCTATTCCAGTTGAAAAAGAGGAGGAAAAGGGGGAGTATCAGTTATTGGAAGCTTCTGCTGATGCTATTGGTTATTATTAAGGTTACCAGATTTATAGTTGCTCTGAATATTCTGTTTCTAGAAAGAGGTTTCAAACAATTACAGTGGTGCCTCGCTTAACGATTTTAATTGGTTCAAAAAAAAACATCACTATGGGAAAACATCGCTAAGCGAAACACATTTTCCCATAGAGACGCATTAAAACCGGATAATCCATTCCAATAGGAACGGATTGCCATCCTTAAGCGAAAATCGCCATAGGAAACATCGCTAAGCGGTACAATGTTTCCCCCATTGGAATGCACTGAAGCCTATTCAATGCATTTCAATGGTTTTGCGATGTCCGTTTTTGCTATTTTTAAAGTGTCTTAAAATGATCAAAAACTGTTTTAAATGCTTGGAATCCTTAGTGCACCTTCTAAAACGTGTGCAAACTTAATCTGGCTTTGTTCTGACTCTTCGTGAATTTTTGGTGAATTCCCCCCCCCATTGAAATGCATTGAACCCAAGTTTGACAGCTGTCAAACGGGCACTTCAATGCATTTCAATGGGGGAGAAAAAAATTCACCAAAAATTAACAAAGACTCAGAAACTGTTTTAAATGCTTGGATTCATTAGAGCACCTTGTAAAACGTAATTCGGCTTTGTTCTGAGTCTTCGTCAATTTTTGGTGAATTTTTTTCTCCCCCATTGGAATGCATTGAAGTGCCTGTTTGACAGCTGTCAAACTTAGGTCCAATGCATTTCAATGGGCCATTCAATGACTTTTTGAATTTATGGCAGCAAAATATCTCACATTAGAGGGTTTTTGAAGAATCAAATTTTGTGGCTTTTTAAAGTGGAAGTTTACATATGTATACACTAAGCACAAATTCCAGCAGAAAATTTCCTCATGTAGAATTATCCAGTGATAAAGGATCCTAGAAGATGAGCACATGATCTGTACTATGGTTCCTGAGAGGACACAAACAAGAACAGCTGGGATGTGATTGTATTCTCTCTGCTCCAAAATATTTTGAAGGGTTCTTTTGGCCTTTGTGAAATACTGAAGCAAAAGTGTGAATGCAACACATACATTGGAAAAACATAAACATCCTTTAACTTTTCAGGTACCCTAATGTTGCCATGCCTGCTCCACAAAATCCAGACTAGAAAGCTATCTTCCAGTCTCCAATCACTTTCCTTGACTTCGGCAAGCTGAGGAAGAAAAACTATATGGGATCAAAAGCTGTGCAAACATGTGTCCATGTTTTCCAAATGATGCCTCCTCACCTTTTGAAAAAAAATTTAAAAAGGGAAACTGGGAGTTAGCAAAGGTTGTCACTGGAAACCGTGGTCAAAATCATCCATATTTCTTAAAAGCATTGAAGAAAGAAGGGGACAAAACTTGATTTATTTGAAATGCCATGTTGGAGGAGAGCCTTACAGATATGAAAGATGGCCAAAAAAGTGAATGCTTGATCAAGTAAAGTTTGAATTGTAGCTAGAGCAAAAATAAATAAACTGAGACTATCCTACCATGCACATGAAATAAAAATACATAACTGACCAGAAAAGACAATATTGCTGGAAAAAGGGGAGGTGGGCAGTAGGAAGAGAGGAAGACGTTACATTAATAAAATTGTCCCAATAAAGGAAGCCACAGCTGTAGTTTGCAAGACTTGAGCAGAGTTCATTGGAAAAGACAATATTGCTAGAAGGAGGGACAGTAGGAAGAGAAAAGCACCTAATATGAGATGTTATTGGTCTGAAGATCTGAGCAGAGCTGCTAATGAAAGGCATTTAGGAGATCATTAAGTTAAGACACTGGTTCTTAACCTTGGGTTATTCAGGACTTTTGGACTGCAACTCCCAGAAGCCTTCACCACCAGCTGTCCTGACTGGGGTTTCTGGGAGTTGCAGTTCAAAAGCATCCGAGTAACAAAGGTTAAGAACCACTGAGTTAAGAGATCATTAAATCATCACACATCAGAAGTGACCTGATGGAACATAACATATTTGGAGTTTTATTTTATTTCCTTATTTATTTGCTTATTTATTTGCTTATCTATCTATCTATCTATCTATCTATCTATCTATCTATCTATCTATCTATCTATCTATCTATCTATCTATCTATCTATCTATCTATCTATCTATCTATCTATCTATCTATCTATCTATCTATCTATCTATCTATCTGCCGCCCACACTACCCAAATGTCTCTAGGAGGCTTACAACAATTTAAATACAGTAGAAAGATAAGAAGATAATATAATTAAAATACAATTAAAAATGCAGTTCTCTATAAATTGCCATCAGGACGCACAGTTGATATTATTTCAATTAAAAACCTTCTAGAACAGAAAGGTTTTGACCTGGAGCTGAAATGTCATCAATGTCGGTGCCAGACAAATCTGACTCGTGATAGTGTTCCATAGTCTGGGGGCTATGTCTACAAGCCATCCCTCTTACCTCCTTGAGGGATGGCTCTTTCAGGAGCCCCCCCCCCCCGGCTAGATCTTAATTGCCAGATAGGTTCATATGAAAGGAGGCGGCCCTTCAGGTATCCAAACCCCAAGCCATTTAGGGCTTAATACATCAAAACAAGCACTTTGAATTGGACCCAAGCAGCAACTGGTAGCCAATGCAATTTAAACAGAATCTGCCTGATGTGTTCCCTAGTAGCCCCGCCACTCACCAACCATGCAGGTTGATTCTGATGCAATTGCAGTCACCATACCATCTTCAAGGGCAGCCCCACATACAGCGCATTGCAGTAACCTATACAAGATGTTACCAGAGCATGCACAACTGTCATGAGACTCTGCTCGTTCAGGTAGAGTCATAGCTCGTATAATTTCCATAGCTGAAGGAAGGCATCCACCTGGGTTTCCAGAGTTAGATCGGGGTCCAGGAGCACTCTGAGGCTGTAGACCCTGTCCCTTAGGGGAAGTGCAACCCCATTCAGGGCAGGGAGATGGCCCTCTAGCCTGTCCAGTGGAGCACCCACCAACAGCACTTCCGTCTTGTTTGGATTGAGTTTCAAGTTATTAACTCTCATCCAGTCCATTATCAGGTCCAGACACGAGTTCAGCACATGAGTTCTTAATTACCAAACAATTATATAGTGACAAGATGGGTGAAATGACTGAAACTATGACAGGATATAAGCACCAAATCTCAGTTAACATTGACTAAAACCATCCCAAACCACAAATCAAAAAACAGTAAGTTCACAGCTTTAAACCACTGAACTTTTGAATATTTGTTCTTTATTCTTTTAAAAATAATTTTTACAATATTTTTACATCCAGACACAGAATGCCTTCCTAACCACCAATATCTGTTCAGGCAGAAATGAGTTACGATATGCTCTTCCTGAAAGTAAACTAATTGGCTCCCGATTAACAGGTTCAAAAGTTCTGATTGGGCCATATGAGGAACATATTTCTTCTTTGAAGACTTGTGTCAAAAGCCTGGTTTCAGAAATCGAGAGGGAATGTTTACTGAAATCACTCAGGGCTGGGTGAAATGCACCTGCTTTCTGCTTTTGTAATGCAGAAATATTTTGAACATGCCTTACAAAACAATATGTTAATTCCATGGAGATACATGGCAAAATGTCCTTTTCTAGAGGAATGTCACATGCCTGGTTTTGTTCTTTCTTTCTTTCTTCAAAGAAATCCTTTCTTTTGACTGTTTCTGTGAACTTTCATTGCCCTCCAAACATTTCCCTTCCTAGTGCATAAAGCTGCAACACTTTGGAACTCTCTTGCTGGTAAGCCAGTTTCATGCATACTCAGTTTATAAGAAAATCACCATTTCACCCCTTTTAAAGTATATATTTTGAGGAGCAATATTTTAACTCTTGCATCCTGGATTCCTTCCAAATTAAAACAAGTGGTTGTAGCCACCCATTTTCTTTCAAGATAAGCAAGATTGTTCTTTGCAATTTATTTGATATGTTTTAAATCTGGGATCATTCAAGGTCACTTGTCTCTGCACGGTGGGGCAAAAGTTTTCTTTTTAAAAAATCATAACTTGATAACTCTCTGCCCAAATTTGGCACAGAACAAAAGCAGACTGCTGCATCTGTGCCTGATTTGATGCTGATCAAAAGCCCAGTTTCAAAGTTATAAGTTTTTCTGTTTTGGCTGCCCTGAGTTTTAGAATTGCTTTGTAGAATGTTGACTTGCTGTGTTGCACAACAATGTGGCCCCATATATTTTATTTGAGGTTGCTTTGTTTCACACCTTTTCTCCAAGAAGCTGAGGAGCAGCATTAAGCTTCAAAACCATATTGTGAAGTAGGCAAAGTAACAAAATAGTGATGTGTCAAATTCCACACAGTGAGGTTCTGTATAGTGAGCATTAGGCCCTAGCATTTCTAAACGTCAGACTCAACATTCTAGCTATTTTGATGTGCTAAATTCAATTTGGCTTCACCAACATTATGAAACTGGGTCCTGCACAGTTTAAGAGGTAGACACTGGTCTATTTGATATGGATATTTGTGAACTCACCTGTGCTTTCCATTTCTTAGGTTCAGCAAGTATCTTTGCTTTCATGCTTTCATAAACACTAACTGCATTCTGAGAGACAGATTTTTCTTGGTCGACAGGAAACATAAGTTGATAGTTGTGCAAATGGTCAGCTGCCACATCAGTGTCTTCAGCGGGAATGTCTTCTCGTTCAACAAACTCTAGAAAGGAACAGTCAGCAAAGTAACATCTGAATCGCATTTCAGTATGCAATGATCCTGAAAGAAAAACTCTCCAGAAATAAAGATGAGATGAAGATAAGCACAGTTACCACACAAACTCTGATGCCTATGTATGAATGCCACAATTATGAGAAACAAATAAAAACTGGAAATCTTAATTCAGGGGAGTAAATATGACTTCATACAGATAGCTAAAACTTAGTGGGATGGCTGCTACGACTGGAAAAAAGAAATTGAAGGATATAATTTGTTGAAAAAGAATAAAAAGAATAGAAATGGAGGTGCAGTCACCAATGTACATATTCCTGCAAAAGAAAAGAAACCCAGAAGAATGAACTTGGTTGTCCAGTCAAAAGCATCTGGATTAATATAATTGTGGGAGGAGGAAAATAAAAGGAATGTGATAATCTACGATGAAGGAGAAGATGCAGATGAACCCTTTGGAAAACAAATTGCAAGAATTTTAAAGAGACATGATGTAGCAATAATGGGAGATTTGAACAATCCTGATCTCTTCAGATGAAAATTCTGCCAGATATGGCCCTTGCAAGAAATTATTGCCTTGTGTGGTTGATAATTTATCCTACAAAAAATGGAGGAAGGCACTAGAGGACCGGCTATCCTTTCCTTGATTCTAACTAACAGAGATGACTTGGTGGAAGAAGGGGCAACAAGAGGAATTCTGGGGAAGTGACCATGTTTTACTTGAGTTCTTGATTTCAAAAGAAACAAAAGCAGAGTGTAGCTGCACATATAGGCTAGATTTTAGGAAAGCTAATTTTAATAACCCTGAGTGCTCACTGGAAGGACAGATCCTGAAGCTGAGGCTCCAATTCTTTGGCCATCTGATGAGAAGAGAAGGCTCCCTGGAAAAGACCATTGTGTTGGGAAAGTATGAAGGCAAGAGGAGAAGGAGACGACAGAGGACGAGATGGCTGGACAGTGTCATTGAAGCTACCAACATGAATTTGACCCAACTCCGGGAGGCAGTGGAAGACTGAAGGGCCTGGCATGCTCTGGTCCATGGGGCCATGAAGAGTCAGACACGACTTAACAACTAAACAATAACAACTTGAATAAACTCAGAACAATGATAGATAAGGTCCTATGGCAGGAGATCCTCAAAGGGTGGGTGTTTCTTAAAAAAAGAAATTCCAACAAGAAAATTATTCCAACCAGAATAAAAAGATGGAAGACACCAAAAAAAAATCAATGTGGCTTCACAAAAACTCAGAGAGCACATGAAAATAAAAAAGACACATAGAGGAAGTGGAAGGAAGGCTAAGCTACAAAAGAAGACTACAGACAAGAAGCAAATAATGGCAGGGAGGGCATTAGGAAGGCAAAAGCACAGAATGAGCTGAGGTTAGCAGGAGCAACAGGATAGCATTCTTCTGGTATGTGCATAGCAAATGATACAGAAAAGAAACAGTTGCTCAGCTACTAAACAGGGATGGGGATACAATAATAGACGACAAAGACAGAAGTGCTTAATTCCTACTTTACCTCGGTATTTTTCCAAAAGACAGTCTATGATCCTCTAGGAAACTCTGAATTACAGATGGAGGGGACGGAATGGCAGCTTGACAAATAGTCATTACTTTGAACAAAGCAGCAAAGTCAGGGAGCTGGACATGGGACAGATTGTATTTGTCTTCAGTGTGGAAGGAATTGTCACTCTCGAATTGGCCTTCTCAGCCACACTAGATGCTGTTCCAAGACCTCCATACAGAGCATGTTACCATAGTCTCTCAAGACTGAATGATACCTAATCACATCACTTTGAACAAGTTCAAATCTTCAGGGATAGATGAACTGCATCCAAAAGTCTCGAAAGTACTGGCTGAAGAGATTTCAGAACCACTCTACTATTTTCTTGAAATCATGGGGGATGGGCGAAGAGCCAATAATGTTCTTCCTATTTTCAAAAAGGGTAAGAAGGAGGAACCTGGGAACTACAGACCAGTCCTCCTGACATAATTCCAAGGAAAAAAATGGAGCAAATAATAAAGTGGTCATTCTGCAAGCACTTTGAAAACAATGAAATAATAACAAGAAGCTAAAATAGATTTGTCTAGAACATAGGTTCCCAAACTTTTTTGTCCTGTAGACCACTTGCCGACTTATTTGTTTTCCTTAGACCCCCTACCTACCTAATATCGCATTTTCCTAAACCTATTAACTTCAAACGTGTTTTAAGGATTTTTTTGAAAGAGTGCACAAGTGTAGAAAAGTTAGAAATATTAATATTGCTGCATCAACATCTTATAAACTAATCAATAAAAATGTTGTAAAAGTTTCAGTCTCTGAATAAATGTACCTTAAAGTTTCTTATTTCAATATGGTGAGCACAGGCACCTCCATTAAAAACGTTGAAGTGTCAACGAAAATATGTATACAGCTCTATGCAATCGTAACGACTACAAAATATGTATAAAATGTTGTACTTTTCTTAGGCACTATTAAAGAAAATGATTTTGATTCACTTGACTTTTACCTATTTTCTATCTATATTTTTGAACGTATTTTTAAGCCACTTTTCTTCTCAAAACTCAGAAAGCAACTGAACATCGCTAACACTCCTATTTATCAATTATGAATCAAACAAGTATATGCAAAGCTTTGATAGAAGTCTAAACATGTACTTACACGCACGATGTGTGTGCCTGTATAGCTCAGTAATGAGAAATGACAAAATGCCATCGATCCCATTTACAACACACCGACATTTACCATAAAATTTTACCAATAATTTTACGAACTTACACATGAATGTAGCACACCACAATACAGATAGTACATAGTGCCTAATCAAATATTATGAAATATTATGTATACAGAATCTGTGTTTGGTGTAATTACGGATCACCTAAATATTTATTATGATCTGCCTAAAGGGATCTGCTCACGTAGACCACAATGTACATTGCGTTCACCCCTGATTTTTTCTCTCTCTGATGTGGACCCCCTGCAAGTCGAAATTGACCCCTGGGGGTCCATATAGACCACATTGGGAACCTATGGTCTAGAACAAATCTTGCCAGAAAAGATTCCCACCATCTATCTCCAATGTGGTTCTCTGAGAGTCATGCTCATAGAGTGCTTAAATATGTCTCTTTCTCAACCTGGAAGGAGGTAACAAGTGAGGTTCCACAAGGATCAGTCCTGTGCCTGGTGCTGTTCAACACTTTTGTTAATGTCTTGGATGAGGAGGGGTGCAGAGAATGCGTATGAAATTAGCAGATGAAAAAAATGAGTGTAATAGCTAATACTTTGGAAGACAGAAACAAATTTCAAAAAGATATTGAGCATTGGGCTGAAAACCACAGAATGCAATTTAACAAAGATAAGGGCAGTGTTCTGCATCTAGAAAAAAGAAAGAAGAGGATATTTGTCTCAATAATACAGTGAATGAGAATAATCTTGAAATTGTTGTAGATCACATGCTGAATATGACCCAACAGTGTGGTATGGTTGTACAAACCAAAAATGCTACTTTAGGATACATACAGAGCACGTTACCATAGTCTTTCGAGACTGAAGGATGCCTAAGAAGAAGAGACGTATAGTCTCCAAATCCTGTGAGGTACTAATTCTCCTCTATTCAGCACTGGTGAGGCCTCATCTAGAGTAATGTGTACAACTCTGGACACCACACTTTAAGGAGGATTCTGACAAGCTGATACAAGTTCATAAGAGGACAACAAGCATTATCAAGAGACTGGAAACCAAGCACTATGAGGAAAGACTGGAAGAACAGGGCATGTTTAGCCTTGAAAAAAGAAGACTTGAGGGGAGATATGATAGCACTTTTCAAATACTTTTTTTTAAAAATCGTTCCAGAGTGCAGGAGATGCAACAATGGGCTCAAGTTACAGGAAATCAGATTTTGGTTGAATGTCAGAAAAAAAATCCATAACTTAACAGTGCAACAGTGCAACAATGGAGCCAATTATCTCAGGAATGCTCCAACGCTGAAGGCATTTAAGAGAAAATTAGGCAACCATCTGTGTGATATACTTTGATTTAGAATCTCTCATTGAGCAGTAGGTTGGACCCAATGGCCTTATAGACTCTTTCCAATTCCAGGATTTTATGATTCTATTCAAATTCTTTATTATCCATGAACCCACAGTGATCTCTTCATTAACCAATGTTTCAAAAAACTTTGTTGGCAAATACTGGTATTACCGCAGATGACTATGGTATTATTAAACAGTGGCCTGCCCAAGTTGGGGGTTTGGGTTCCTTTGGTGGATAATAAACAGTATAGGGAGGAGGAGGATACTAAATTGGTGGGGAAATAGAAGAATAGTAAAAAAAAATGACTTCACTTCCTTTAAGTCATATAAATAAACAATTTAGTTCTCCATACCTTTAACAGCAGTCTACCATACAGAAATGGATTTGAAAGCAATTTGTGGGCTGGAGATATGCAGGTGGGCAAGGAGGCTAGCAGTCTTGTTTTGCTTTGTTTTGTCTTGTGTAAAGGCATATGAGCAGGTGCAGAAAGGTATTACCTGGTATTGTCTTTCATTTTAGATTGCATAGATGGACATGCATCCTATTATTTGAATAACAGTCAGATGATGATTCTCCAGTCTAATTTCAGTTAAAAAGCCACATGAAAGAACAACAAAGGTCTTGAAGTTGCTTATTCACAGTTAGTCCCTGTATGGCAAACCTAGCACACAGCTCACAACAGTCCCAGTCTTTCACAGTATAGTAAGCTGTGTTCTCTTTCTGTTTAAATTACCTAATTATCTCAAGACATTCATCTATTGTATGCATAACTGAACTTTATACACCTTTATGTCTATTTTAGTCATCTTTTCTTGATATGTGTTTAGGGTGTGTGCATGTTTGGCCTGGAATAAGGTGAAAAACCAGAGAGAGAGAGAGCAAGAACACAAAGATGGAGATCAACAAGACCAGAGGAACAATGGGACTTTACATTTCTGGCTATAAGCCCTCATTGTGAGAAATTCAACTCTTGAACTGTGAACTTTTTGAGTTATGCTTTTAGCAAGTTGACAAAAAAATCTGTTCCTAATTGAGGGAGCAGAGCAAACTCAGGGATTAAGAAGACCCTGGTACAGGTATCCTCATGAGCAAGCAGATTCCACATCTGTCCACTAGTGATGGAAGACCCACTAAGTGTAATTAAAAGCATTCCATACTTCACAATAGATGATAAGGACCATCTATCTATAGAAAAACAAAGAAGCATCTAATGCGCATGCTCAGCTGGCAAACTTCCCAAAATGAATATAGAAGGAATGGTCCGCGCAGGTATAATTTGTCTGCTGAGACCAAAGGCTTTTGGAACCAACAACTTTCTTTGGAACTTGGATGATGCAAATAAAGAATTATTCTCTCTTTTGGGAGTATGTATGTGGTGTGAATGTGTTGAATGCATGAAACCCTTTTTATTACGATGATATATTATTTGTACCATATTTTAAATGGTTTATTTTATATGCTGTTAGCCGCCCAGAGTAGTCGGTTGACTAAATGGGTGGGGTACAAATTCAATCAATCAATCAATCAATCAATCAATCAATCAATCAATCAATCAATCAATCAATCAATCAATCAATCAATCAATCAATATTAGAATTGTAATCAATAGGTAATAAAGTACAGTGGTGCCTCGCTTAACGAGTGCACCGTTTAACAACGAATCCACATAGTGATCTGTTTTTTCAGATCGCTAATGTGATCTGAAATGGCAAAACATCGCATTGCGATGATCGGTAAGCGTGTCGCTTACCGATCTTCGCATTGCGATGTTTTTTAAACAGCTGATCGGCGGTTCCAAAATGGCCACCAGACGCCCAAAATGGCCACCACAACCATTTTTGCGCCCTGCCCTTGCTTACCGAGGGCGCGAAAATGGTGACGCTATGGAGGAACTTCGCTGAACGGTGAGTTTGGGGCCCCATAGGTTTTTTTATCTGTTTAGCAATGTTTTTGCATAGCGACATTAATTTGGAATGGATTAACGTCGCTATGCAGGGCACCACTGTATATTCATTTTGCATTTACAGGTATTAATATATCTTGTGAAGTCCTTTGCTGTTTATCTATATAGTAATGGTCTTCTTGGGATACAAAAGATCTATTAGTCACCTTTTTGTGACATTTGGTCACCCTGGGGCAGGATGAGAACAACACACCTTGCAGTTATTCTTCTCATACTTCTGTTCCCTCATTCACAAAATGTGGTGAATCTATATGTGTAGAGTCAGTGGTTGCCTTGTCCCATTTCTTATTCTATCACCTTCTATACATGGGGGGTGGGCAACAGTTTGAAACAGTGTTTCTCCCATCCATAGAGGTTCTTCATGCAAGTTAGAACCCTGCCAAAGGAAAAATCTCCACAGTTTAGGAGAAGCACCTAAGTGGAGAGACCACACATTCTATTTCAGACCGATTGCCCACCATGTGTAACAGACATAGAAGAGCACAAAGCAAGCAGATGGGACTATTGTGGCTCCTTCCCTCACACTTGATTTAATATACTTCACGAAAAAAGCTGAATAAAGGCTCTAGAATTTTCCACAGTTCTATGAGTTACCCCACACTTCAGACTAACTTCTCTCTTCCTTTGCCCACTTTTATTCTGATCCTTTTTTTCATGACGGACATACCTCTTTTTCTTAAGGAGCTGTGTTATTCTCGTCTTACAACAGTTCCCTGAAGTCTCAGGGAGGCTAATCCACCAACATTGCATCAGTCCATTAGATGGATGCCTGGTACTCATCCAGGAACTTTTTGCATGAAACACTTTTTAAAGAAACATTGCACCCAACATAAATAACTCAGTTTTATGATGAGCCAGATAATCTCTTAAACATGTAGGTACATTTTTTTCCAGAAAACTACCATAAGCTGTTTGTTACAGAAAAGGACTCAGACTAAGAAGGACTCAGAATGAAACGTCTTGTACCTCTTACTCTCTTCCTTTGTTAGTGGGACATCATAGCTACAGCTGAGTTTTCTACATGTCCTCCTGAGTATTTTAAAATACAGAGTCTCAGAAAAAAAGGAAAAGCACGTTATTTACCTGTAAGCTCTGTCACATCACTGGTGGGTATGCAGGTGCCTTGCCCATTGGTGAGAGCACGAAGAGGATTGGCTTCCTCAGGATGAACACGGCAACTGAGACCTCGACTACAGCGTGCTGTGTACACTCCGCACGGCTCCCCTAGCTGAAGGGCACAAATATGGCAGCAGCCACAGCGTGGCTGTCGGGTAGTTTCAGAGCAGCTGGCAGGCACTGGTGGGCACAATGCAAGCTTTTCTGCAGTGCATGGGGCACAGTGTATTGCATAGAGAGCCACACCAAAGATTAGGCAAGGGCTGAGAAGGAAGAGCAGCAGCCCAAAGGTGAAGCTTTTAGAATGCATGACAAATGAAGACAGCAGACAGCGAGCTGAGTTTGGCAAGGAACACCAATTACTTTGCCCACTACAGCTAATCCTGTCACTATATTCCGGAGTGTGGGACATTTATACAGTTCTTTGTCAGTGTGTTAATCTTTAACCCCGAGTTAACTATTATCTGAGCAGGAGGGAGAGAAAAGCATTGTTTCATTGGTCATTCCTTTCCCTCCCCTTATTTAATTCTCCCCCCCTTCTTTAAAAAAATGATGAAATAATTCATCACTCTTCCACTCATTCCTAAACTTTCCTGAAGAGTTTTAAAAATGTCTACAGAGAAGAAAGGAACTTCTTGAAAGTTTCCAACTCTACACAGTCAATAAAAAAAAAATTGAGACAGGGAAAGGGAAGAAGAACCCCACTGAAACCTCAGTAGCTGACTTCATATTTGCATGGCAACAGATGCAACAACCTCTTGTTTAATTTTTGTCATGTGGCTGATGCTCATTAGGACAATGACATACCAAGAGAGGCCCCTATAGGGTAATCAAAACTTTGTAGATCCAGTAACTCCTGAACACAGCACGTAGGAGCTAATGTCAACAGTACACTTGCAAGGATTGTTTGGGACAGTTTCCTGTGGATGTGTTTGTGCTAAAACAGAGCTCAAGCACAAGCCCCTGACGTCACTGGAAGAAGAATAACATGCATTAGGTAAAGCTTAGAAAAAAATATTTGTTAACAACTACTCACTGAATTCTCAGTACATTTCCTGCTTCATCATGAAATATCTTAGCTTTGGGAATGAACAATGATTTGAATCTAGGGCTCTTTATTCAAGCTCAACCTCTACTGCACAAAGCTGCCTCTTTACACCTTCTGTCCTCCTAATGTTTTATTGAATATTTTGCATGAAATATCCTAAACCTTGATGTGCATTAGTAACATCGTCATCATATTAACATCTAGTCAAATGTACATCCTACTGAATTCAGTGATGCTTACTTTTAGAGTTAAGTGCTTATAACATTGCATTCTTAATTTTGTTGCAGATCATATTTTATTTTACTTCCTAGCATTCAAACTGAAGTCAATTCTTTAAATGTAAAGTATATATTTTTTAAATGTACCAAATTGAGAAATCAAAACTTCAGGGAAGAAAAATAAGAGCAGAAATACTTCATTCTGAACATAGCATGTAGGGCTGTGTGTTTTAGATACAGATGCACATAGAAAAAGATTGCAGGATATTACATGTTTGAGCAAAGCAGTTAAAATGCAAGCTATGGTGAACATATTGACTATTGATGAAAACCATAGGTCAACAACAACACAAAACATACATGGCACTGACATCACATATTTACACATAAATATGAAGTGACATGGCTTCCCTCCTTCTTTAAGACTTTTGATGTTTGGCATGTATCTTCTTTGCTTCCAAAGCACCTTTTGCTACTTGATAGGTAGTGGTTGCATTCCTGCCCACAAGCAGCATTCAAAGGTAAGCCAGGTGGTGTGGTGTGGTGTGTGAGGGATCTAATATCCAAAGAGCTAAGAATACCAGCAAGGAATTTGCTTTTGGGATGCTCATATAAATAGCAATTTAATAAATAGAAAAGATTTTTAGCCTCTCCTTGATCCACAAATACAAAATCTTTGATGAATTTGAATATTATCATACTGTATCTCTCCTCCAAAAATGGCTGATGGCATTCACTGAAAGCACAGAATCTATGAATACTTTTTAAAAAGGGGATGCAAACCAAATGATGTTTTGTATAGTACCGTGTTTCCCCGAAAATAAGACAGGGTCTTATATCAATTCTTCCTCAAAAAAAAAATTAGGGCTTATTTTCAGGGGATGTTTTATTTTTTTTCATGTACAACAATCTACATTTATTCAAATGCAGTCATGTCATCTTCTGGTTGCTGCACAATGGTGAATGGCAGGGTTTCACTTAACTGTGGCTTATTTTTGGGGTAGGGCTTATATTATGAGCATCCTGAAAAATCATACTAGGGCTTATTTTCAGGTTAGGTCTTATTTTCAAGGAAACAGGGGAGATACTAACAAAAATTGGACATTTGTGAGACGGTAGACAGATCTAGCCACAGAGCAAAGATATTCATTTTTGTGGCTCAGTTTCTCTGGTGTACATGTGCCGTGGGAAGGATATTCATACATATATGCATAGAACCTTCTTCATGACCTTCATGTAACTATCCATTTGTTCACCTCTAGACAATATTTGCTTCCTTGGAGGTACTTCTGAATCTGATACTGTTTGGTCTGTTATTCTTTGGTGGCAAAGAATGAGACATTTTACTTCTGAAGGTGTAACTGTCCCCCCCCCCAAAAAAAAAAACTAGTGCCACACTTTGTACATTTAATATGAATTGTTCTTGTATTTAGAAGTTCTCTTTTCAACAATGCTTTTAACACGCAGTTCAAAATGCTTCAGTGAGAACCCTCAAAACCATCAATAACAGGAAAGTTATTTTTCCCTAGAACATAATAGGCAACAATGGAAGCTTAGCCTCAGTAGGACCCAACGAAAACAACAGATCAATTATATCGAATTACATGTAATGATTGTAGAACATAGCCTCTTGTGGAGTGTATGAGTCATATTTTGTGCACTCCGTACTGAATGTGAATGAAATACTACTTCATGGGGAAAAAACAAGGGTTGTAAATCTACGCATGCAGCCCTGCTCCATGATGACTCAGAGAAGCTGAAGTTAAGAACACCAGCTGTTATGAACAGAACATTTAAGATTGTGACCATTTTGACCTAGTGACCCTGATTTTCACTGTTTGTATTTGTTTAAAGGAATGTCAAGGCTGTGGGGTGGGAATGGGGAAACTGTAGAACTACCTCAAAAACAAAAAAGTAAACATTTGTTTTAGCATATTTCCCTGCAATGATGACCTGCATCCTGTAAGCTTTCCTCCAAATTAAAGCAGTCTGATACGTTGAGTTCTCAATGTTGACCTCTTAAAAATTACACTATAAATTTCCAATTTAAAATAAAAAGCTTGCAGCCCATTCAGTAATGCCAGACTTTCCCAGAACACTCAGTTTTTAGGTTCACTGCGATGCAGCTTTTTAAGATGGTTTCCTGTTTGGCTTTAGATTTGCATTGATGTTGCTCTCAACTCTGAGCTTGCTAAATCAAAGGGGAGAGGGGAGTGAAGGAAGGGGAATATATTTCCCCTGAAAGATGTATAAAATTGCTACTATGTTTTGCAAACAATGTTCCCTCTAATCTTCTGGAGCATCAGGCAGGGGCCCCACCCCATGTGTGAGGGGTTCCAGCTGCAACTGGAAGAAAACGGGTGGCTAAACTAGCTTGAGCACCTGCGCAGTTTAGAGGGAACGGTGTTTAAAAGTCTTTAGATATGAGCTACATAACTACTGAATTTTAGTTAAGCCTTTTTCATTCTGTGCTCTGGCAACATGCCAAGCAGGAGGTGTTTGGAGTCAAATTTGGCAATAAATCACACTAATATATGGACTTAAAGAATGGTGACCTGAAGCTGGATGTGTATAAAGCTTTAAAAGAATTACTGAGGTCTGTTTTTTTTCAGCTTGTATTGGCATAAAAATATACAGCAAACAGCAGTCTTCAAATAGATGGGGGATATATACCTCATACGAAACAGATTAAAAAAGCCTCAATGCAAGCAAAATACATTGGTGCCCCACTTAACAATTACCCCGTTAAACAACGAAATTGCTTCATAAAACGATGATTGAAAGGGTTTTTTTCATTTCACAATGATAGGTTCCCTGCTTCGATAACTGATTTTTCGCTTTACGACAATCAGAAAACAGCTGATTGCCGGGTTTCAAAATGGCTCCCCGCTGTGCTTAGGATGGATTCCTCACATTACAGGCACCAGAAAATTACAGGCACCATGGAGGATCTTCGCTGGACATTGAGGTATTTTGCCCATTGGCACACATTGAGTGGTTTTCAATGCATTTCAATGGGCTTTTTACTTTCGCTTGACGATGATTTTGTTCTACAGCGATTTCGCTGGAATGGATTAACTTCATCAAGCAAGGCACCACTGTATAGCACAGTGGTCGGGGAACAGGGATAAATTACCCCAATTGGGATAAAAATGAAAATCCTGGGGGTAATGAGGACGGTCACGGAAGCACGACTGTCCTCATTACCCCATGCATTTTCTTTCCAACAGGCTGTGTGTAGGCGGGGATTCCATCACGGGGAGAGCAAGCCCCGGTGAAGAACTGCACAGGGCACCCGCCTGCCCTCCTCGCCTCCAAAGTGGGGGGGGAGGATGGCTAACAGGGCCAGCTGGACTCTGCCCGGTGGAGCCCTGGCCGGGGCTCCCCTTCCTGCCCATGCCTACCTGCCCAGTGCGCTGGCAAGGAGGTCCCCTTCCCATCTCGCCTCACCTGAGCTCACAGCGCCCGCCTCCCCCTGCCAAGGACGCGCTTTCCCAGCGGAGTGGCGGGGCCAGACTGGCTGCTCCGGCGGCCGCTGCCGCAGGTCCCAGGCAAACACAGAGGTGGGGAGGGGGGCTTGGCCAGCGTCCGGATGCCAGTTTCCCTGCTTGGGCAGCGCGGCTTGCGAGCAGGTCGCCCGCGCGTGTGAAGTGGCCGGGATAGTCACTCACTCGCTGCGCGGAGTCACCCAAAAAGGGAGAGCCCAGTAAGAGATGGAGGAGGAGCCACCGCCACTGCCGCCATGGCAGCAGAGGAAGAACCTTTGTCCTCCTCAGCTACCTTTCTCTCGCCCTTGGCTCGGAGAAGCCGGAGCACGGGGGCCTTCACCAGCTGTGCTTTTCTTCCTCTCCCCCTCCCGGTGCAGGGCTGCCGGAGGGCCCACATTGCCGCTGCCACTCCGGCCCGTGAGGCATCTGGGTACATCAAGAAGTTCGCATATTATCTATTTTTTAAAAGCATATGCAAAGGAGTAATGCATGCTTTTTTATAGAGTAGTATCCACTGCAGGACATAATGGGTTTATACACCACAGCAAAGGGTTAGCCCGCCGCCGGGTCCGCGGACTTCGTGCGAGCGGGCGGGGTTTGCCACCCACCCCGGAAGAAGACGAGGCACCGCGGGACCCGGAAGTAGTTGGGAGGGGAGAGCGGCTTTATAAGCGCTGCTCCCTCCTGCGTCAGCCTCTCTTGGCATTGCGGCGCAGTGGAGGGAGCTTCGCTGTGACGAGCCAGAGAGCTGCGTCACAGCGAGCAGAAGAGGACCCGACCTGGGCGGCAGCAAGTACGGTGGGGATAGGGCTGGAACGGAGGGACGGCCTGCCCATCCTCCAGCAGCGCGGCTGTGGCTGCGGCGGGATCTCGGAGCTCCCTCTTTTTGCGGCAGGGCGGTGGGTTTGGGGGAGCGCTCACCCACCCTCCCCGCTCACCCTCCTGGAGGGCCGTGCAGCCCCGGGCTGCGGCGCGCTTGGGCTGCCGGCGTTCGGCGCCTCCATGGAGCTTCCCCGGTCGGTGGGAACGACCAGGCGGGGGGGGGAAATTTAAAAAAAAAAGAAAAGAAAAGAAAAAGAAACGAGGGGCGGGGACGGATGGGGGGTGCGGGGGGCGCGAAGCGGGGAGAAAAATTTCGAGGGGGTGCCCGGAGTAGCGCCGCCGCCGCTGCCCCCTTCCCCGCCCTTCCCCCTCCCAGGAGTGGGGGTAAGCTGCTGGGGCCGAGCTGGCTGGGCGTTTTGGAGTCGGGTGGCCACGTGCGGGCGCCATTTTATGACCGGGCGCCATTTTAGGTGCTGGTTGGCGTGTGTATCGGCTGGGCCTCCACGTGGCCACCCGGGCTTGGCTTGGTTTTTTCCCCCTTTGTTATAAATAAATAAAAAAAATTATAATAATGAAATAAAATAAAATAAAGAAGAGACAAAGAAAAAGAAATGCTGCGTAGTGTGGAGGCAGCAAGCATGTAGGGGGAAAGTTGGTCTGGAGGGCGAGGACTACTAATAACACGAAAATGTTTATATATCTACAATAATAACAACTTGAAATAAAAGTAAAATACATAAATAAATGAATAAATAATAATAATAATAAAAAAATAAAAATCAAAAAGGTAGTACTCAAAAAAAAAAGAAAGAAAGAAGAGGTGTAGGTATGGGGATGTAGATGTATGTATATGTTTGTGTGTATGTGTGTGTATACGTATATGGTTGTATGTGTGTATATATATACAAGCAAAAAAAACAACAACACACACACACACAACAACAGCAAACAAACAGGAATATATATATATATATAAATGAATTACGAATAGGTAAATGAATTAATAAAGGATCGAATAAAAAAAAAGTGCTGATGAAAATAATAATAATAATAATAATAATAATAATAATAATAATAATAATAATAATAATAATAATAATAATAATAATAATAATAATAACAACAATAATAATAATAATAATAATAACAACAACAACAACAACAACAACAACAACAAAAACATAGGAAAGGAAATGCGAGCTGAGGCGCTACGTCAACACACCTGGAGGGGTGAGGTTGGCGAGGTCACCGTTGCCGGGGTTATGGCCAGTGACGCGTATTGGTACCTGCAGTAGGGTGGCAGCTAATTATGGCTGGCAGTTTGCGGGTATGCTTGCATAATAATAACGACGGTGGAATTCCTTTTTTCTAGGATAGCAGACAGACAGCGTGGCAAGGAGGCACTTGGCACAAGGTTGTATCTTTCCATTCGGGGGTTTTTTCTGATGGAAGGAGGGCGGCTGTGTAGAGTAGTAGTGTTGAGAGATATCTGGGGGATAGATAGTGCCCGAAGGGTGATATTGGTGGGGTTTGGAGAATGGCGTCACATAAGGGTCGTGGTGCCTCCAAGGGCAAGCAGCCAGCTAAGAGACGGAATGTACCACAGTTGTCGCCGCCTCAATCATCTTCGGACGAAGACTCGTGGCCGATATGGCAAGCGCTACAGGAAAAAATGTCAGCCATGGAGGCGCAGAGGTTAGCCGCGCAGCAAGCGCAGTTTAAGGAGGACCAGCCGCGCAGATCAGCTAGGGAATCAAAGGGTATCAAGAAATCTAGGCTGAAATCAATAGCCCAGGATCTGATGGCTCGATTTACCGCTTTTGAGTCCATGCAGGTGCAAGACGCTGTTCGCACAGTGGAGGCCCCCAAGTCGCCGGTACGTTCCAGATCGGGCGGTAGCAATAAAGGAGTGGCAACCGCTTCAAGGAGCGTCGGAGCCTCGGCGGCGGGACATGAAGTCCGGGAAGAATTGGAAGAAGGGGAGATCGCGGCGGACGCACCACTGGAGCCTTGTGTGGCATCTACTTCAGATGGTGAGTGTATTATTGCACCACAGTTACAGTTGCCTGGGCCTGCCTGGCCGTGGGCAGGCGGGCCTGTCGGCACACCAACCGGGCACACATCACAGACGTCACAAGATAGAGGGTATCCTAGCGTAACTTGGCCCTACATTGGATCGCAGTGGGGTACATGGGGCATGCCGTGGGGAGGCGCACCTTCGCCGCCTCTGCCGGGCAGTTCAGAGGCTATAGGTGGCTGGCACCCATCGGTACCTAATACTGGCTACAATACGGTGCCAGCGGGGGCTTTGCCATATGCAGATTATGCGACACCCGTGGGAGATCACCTGACGGCGGCCACGAAGGAAAAAATTTGACATGGCGAATACGTGGATTTCTTTGATTTACTTAATAGGGACTGTGAGAAAAAAGAATGGGATAAGGAAGACGAAAGGGAGAAGGAAAAGCGTAGGAGGAAAAAGCCAGATAGAAATTGGACAAACTGGCTGCCGGGCTTTGTGATTTACGCTGGGGTTTTGATAAAGATGCAGCCCTGGAAGGCGCCAGCTTTGTTGCAGTATTTGGACACGATGATCAGGGCGTCCACTGATTTTGAGGGGCTGGCATGGCTTCGTTACGACGAGGCATTCCGAATGAGGAGCGCCATTCAACCCAATCTGCGGTGGGATGAGCCCCATCCCCGCTTATGGCTACAGCACATGACGCCAGCTAAATCAAACATGGGTGATAGATTCGACAGTGGACATTTGAACAGGAGGTCACGGCAGACCCAGTTTGCCCGCCCATGGGCGGGTCAGGCGGTTCAACCCCGCTTATTGTGCTTCCAATACAACGCCAGGGGAGCTTGTGCTAGGAAACCGTGTAGGTTCAGGCATGAATGCCTTACGTGCGGAGGTCGACACCCGAACACCAGTTGTTTTAGGGCAAGGCAGGACAGAGGAGCAGGAGGTCCCAAGAAGCAGGGAGGAGGTGGTGCTCCTGGAAAAGGGGCCCAGCCCAATTAGGGTGGAAGTTTTGGAATCATGGTTGCAGGCATATCCGAGACGCGGTGATGCCGCATATCTACTTGAAGGATTTCAAAAGGGCTTTAGGATACCGGCTGTGGGCGAGCGTAAAAGTTATTTTGCGCATAACCTACGATCAGTTAAGGGGATGGAGAGTATTGTTTTGAGGAAGATATGCAAGGAGGTGAAAGAAGGGCGGGTATTGGGTCCTTTCCGTGACCCGCCCATGGAGAACCTGAGGGTTTCTCCTCTGGGCGTTGTGCCGAAGAAAGCCCAGGGTGAATTTCGGCTCATTCACCACTTGTCTTTTCCGGAAGGGGAGTCAGTGAACGATGCTATCCCAGCAGAGTTGTGCACAGTTCGGTATACGTCATTTGATGAGGCAGTTGACATGGTTAAAAAATGTGGTGTAGGGGCGGAGCTGGCGAAGTGTGACGTGAAGTCAGCCTTTAGGATTTTGCCAGTGCACCCAAAGGATTTTAGTTTATTAGGGTTTCAATTTGAGGAGTTATATTACATTGATAGGGCGTTGCCCATGGTTGTTCAGTATCCTGTGCGGCTTTTGAAAAGTTCAGTACGTTTCTGGAGTGGAAGGTTAGACAATTAGCGCACTGTACATCGACGGCACATTATCTCGATGATTTTCTCTTTTGTGGGGAAAGGAATTCGGGAAGGTGCCAGTTTATATTGAATACATTTAAGGAGTTGGCATGCGAGCTGGCGCTGCCGTTGGCGGAAGAGAAAACTGAAGGGCCGACTACGATATTGACTTTTCTAGGCATAGAAATAGATACTGAGCGGCAGACTTCAAGGTTACCGGTTGAGAAATTGGAAGTGTTGAAAGCCAAAATAGGAGCTCTGTTGGGGAAGTCAAAGGCGACGCTTAGGGAGCTGCAGGAGATAGTTGGGCACCTTAATTTTGCATGTAGAGTGGTGGCTCCAGGTAGGGCCTTTATTAGGCGTATTAGTGCAGCCATGGCAGGTCTTAAGCGCCCGTTACATCGGGCTAGGGTGACGCAGGGTATGAAGGAGGACCTCAAGGTATGGATGCAGTTCCTGGCGGGATTTAATGGAATTTCCTTTTGGAGATCGGAGCGGAGTGTCCAGGTAGAATTTCAGGTGCATTCGGATGCCGCCGGAGCCCACGGTTTTGGCATTTACCATCGAGGAAAGTGGTGTGCAGGGTCCTGGCCTGAGGCTTGGCAAGAGGACGGCATTACAAGAGACCTGACGTTTTTGGAATTTTTTCCCATTGTGGGAGCACTTTGGTTATGGGCTGAAGATTGGGCAGATTCTGTAGTGCGCTTCTGGTGTGACAATGAGGCTGTAGTGTGCATTATTAATAGCCTCACATCACAGTCAGAGCGTGTTATGAGGTTAGTGAGGGCATTTACTTTAAGGGCACTTCGGTATAACATATTAGTTCATGCAAGGCACATTCCGGGTTTGGATAATAGCATTGCCGATGCTTTATCACGTCGGCAGATGGAACGTTTCAGGCAATTGGCGCCGGAGGCCAGGGAGTTTCCAGAGGTGCTGCCACCGGAGGTCTGGCACATTGGCGTCATGACGCATCCGAAGCAATAGGTTTGGCTTTGGCGGAAAGGACGCGGAAGGGATACTCGGCTGTGAGTAAAGATTTTGGAGAATTTAGACGGATGGTAAAGTTAGAGCAGGTCTGGCCATTGCCAGTGGAGCACTTGCAGCAGTTCATGGTTCATTTGCATAGGAAGGGGTTAACGCCAGGGACCATACAAGGAAAATTGTCCGCATTGGCATTTTATTCCAAGGTTCATGGGTACAAGGATTACTCAAGGGACTATAGGATTAGAAAAATGTTGGAAGGGTGGACAAGGCAGAGAGGGAAGGTGCAGGATTCCAGGTCGCCCATTTCTCCAGCACTGCTGCAACGGTTGTGCGGGCAATGGGCGGTTTTATGCAGAAGTGAACATGAGAGGGCATTGTTTCATGTTGCATCGCTGATTGCATTTTTTGGGGCGCTTAGGGTCAGTGAGTTGGTGGCGGCAGGTAAGGAGGACAGGTCACGTAAGGCCCTCCAACAAAGGGATGTTCTGTTAGGGGAAAATAGGTTAGAATTGTTTATCAGGCGCTCGAAAGCTGACCAAGCTGGAAAGGGAAAGCGTTTAGTTTTGGGGCTATGTAGCATAGAGGAAATATGTCCCGTGCGTGCAGCAAGGGTGTACATGGAACGCCGGGGGCAGGAGGACGGGTACTTCCTTCTGCATGATAATAAATCACCTTTGACGAAGTACCAGTTTTGGAGAATGACGGATTTGGCTTTGCAGAAGGTGGGAGTACACGGCCTACGTTTTGGCACACATTCCTTTCGGATTGGGGCGGCATCCACCGCGGCGGCTCTGGGCTACAGCCCTGATGAAATTAAGCACATTGGTCGATGGTCGTCAGCTAGTTATAAAAACTACATTAGGAACTTGTCTAACGAGTAGGTAGGGTGTTTGTGTTTTACAGGTTTGACTATTCATGGACAGCGGAAGGAAGTTTGGATCATCGGTCATAGTTACGTTTATTGGGCAGAACGTTACGCTGCCACCTCCTCGTGGGGGAGGGATTTGGGTTTGGGCGCTTTAGCGCATGTTACGTGGAAAGGAACCCGTGGAATGCAGTGGATACAGTTCAGCAGGACAACGGCTTTCGGTCCTTCGCCGCCGGATGTTTTGGTTGTACATCTGGGAGGCAACGATCTACCCAGATTTGCTGGTAAGGCACTGATACTAGACATCCTACGGGACCTCAAATGGCTGAAGCGCAAGTATCCCACACTGCGGATTTTGTGGTCTAATATCACTCCTCGGTTGGCCTGGCGAGGCTCAGGGAGGACTGATGCGATAAATAAGGCCCGGCGGGGCGTGAATAAGGAGGTTCGTAGAGGCGTCTGCGGCGGCGGCCTTGGATCGGTGATATATCATCATCGGATCCATGTGTCACGGTTGGAATTATTCCGCAGTGACGGTGTTCACCTGTCGGACGCAGGTATGGAAATATTTCTGGAGGATGTAAAAGGGGGCCTGCTTCGCGAGCTCCTGGGGCTCGGTGGCGGGCATGCGACATAGCTGAGCTAGCGCGCATGCTGTGGCGGGTAGTGCGGAAATAACCGGTATTTCGGTGTGTCCCAAGGGGTAAATCAAGTAAGCTAACAGCGCATCTGACCTTCCGGCATTGCGGCTCGTGCGATCACAGTGCCTGTGGGGGGAGGATGCGCTGGGCCACTCACAGACCAACAGACATCAGTTAAAGATGTCTTGAGGTCTGGGGGTGTTTATTAGCGGCTAGACAGGATCCGACGGTTGGTTGACCGAAGGAGCTTGGCGGCCGGGGACTCGCCCTTTGTTGTTCAATGGGGTATAAATACCTCAATTTTACGGTTTTCTGCACTACAGCAGGCCCCCATATATATATCTTATTTGGCCGAAAGGCAAGTTATTTGAATTTATTAAGTTAAATAAAAGTGTGGCCCGCATTAACCCAAACTAATGTCTCGTGTCTTTATTCCAGGGTTGGGGTGGCAAGGGTTAGCCCGCCGCCGGGTCCGCGGACTTCGTGCGAGCGGGCGGGGTTTGCCACCCACCCCGGAAGAAGACGAGGCACCGCGGGACCCGGAAGTAGTTGGGAGGGGAGAGCGGCTTTATAAGCGCTGCTCCCTCCTGCGTCAGCCTCTCTTGGCATTGCGGCACCCACCCGCCCGCCCTATATTCTAGTGTGATTTTTGGTCGCCTATTTTGGGGCCGGATAGGAATTTTTGACCTTCATCCTGATTGGCCTTGGATGGGGGGATTTTTCGCCTATCCCACACTAGACCAGGGTTGTTGGCATTTGGGGGATATTTGTTCTGGTCACACTGGCGGGTAGTGCGGAAATAACCGGTATTTCGGTGTGTCCCAAGGGGTAAATCAAGTAAGCTAACAGCGCATCTGACCTTCCGGCATTGCGGATCGTGCGATCACAGTGCCTGTGGGGGGAGGATGCGCTGGGCCACTCACAGACCAACAGACATCAGTTAAAGATGTCTTGAGGTCTGGGGGTGTTTATTAGCGGCTAGACAGGATCCGACGGTTGGTTGACCGAAGGAGCTTGGCGGCCGGGGACTCGCCCTTTGTTGTTCAATGGGGTATAAATACCTCAATTTTACGGTTTTCCGCACTACAGCAGGCCCCCATATATATATCTTATTTGGCCGAAAGGCAAGTTATTTGAATTTATTAAGTTAAATAAAAGTGTGGCCCGCATTAACCCAAACTAATGTCTCGTGTCTTTATTCCGGGGTTGGGGTGGCAATGGAAACAGAGCCAGCAAATTACAAGCTAATTCTATACATTTTAACTCACAGGCAAATCACACAGATGAGGATTTATTCTAAAACAAATTGTAATGCAATTGTAACAGCCCCAGATTCATACCTGCTTTTTCTCCTAAAAATAACACTAGAATAGAATAACCATTGCCCAATACTTTAAGACAGATGGAGAACAGTTGGTCTTTCGGATGTTCTTCGATCACAACTCCTATTAACCCACACCTTTGGCTATGCTGGCTGGGGCTTATGGGAACTGTAGTAAACAACATCTGGAAGGCCACACATTTCATACCCCTCCTTTGAAGGTTCAGAAAGTTTGGAAATGTACTTCTGTTATTGTGCATCCTGGTCCTACCCTGTTTTCCCAAAAATAAGACCTAACCTGAAAATAAACCCTAATATGATTTTTTCAGGATGCTTGTAATATAAGCCCTACCCCCAAAATAAGCCCCAGTTAAGTGAAACCCTGCCCTCCACCCTTGTGTAGCAGCCAGAAGATGACATGACTGTATTTGAATAAACGTAGATTGTTGTACATTAAAAAAAATCCCCTGAAAATAAGCCCTGATGAGTTTTTTGGAGCAAAAATTAATATAAGACCTTGTTTTATTTTCGGGGAAACACAGTAGATGTGGACCAATGGTTCTTGATGCCCTGATCAAGATTAAGAATGAAATGGACTCCACCCTGACCTTCTGCCAGTCCTGCAAAGAAGGTAAATGTACTTGTCATTTGGTGTGGTGTTCTGTGAAGCCACAGACTCAGCAGTTTCAACAGGGCAGGAGTTTCGCCAGCACGAGGACCATTCTAAAGCTGTTTGGTTTTGCGTTTCATTTCACTCCAAGGCCTTCCTTTGATAGTCCACTTGGTTTTCAATAGCACAATTTCTGTTGATTTGCTACAGACACACACAGACGCTCATCTCTGAGGTAAGGCCAGAGTAGAAAGCCAACATATTATAGTTTTGGGGCATGTCATTATTTTCACTGGAGCGGCTAAAAATAATGTACAATTTCCTTCCTTTCAAATCAAGGGGGTAATATCGGCATATATAAAAATTTTTTGAGGGGGGGAAAGGTAAATAAGTTCCCTGACCCCGGTATAGCAGTACATTGTTAGTTTCACGGTAATACCTAGCCATTGTTCATAATCTGTAATTTATTACAGAAAGGAAAAATTAATTGTATCCAATAAGATCAGACAGGTGGGCTTGTTGAAAATTGAGTTTTATGCCACTGAATAAATAAACTAATACATTTGGCCGTCTGTCTGGTGTAGGTTTATTCAAACTTAGCAGATGATTGTACAAGACTGTCTCCTCTGCCTGTTCAATAAAACGAACAAGAATTGATTCTAGATTAGAAGATCAAATGTCATTGTATATGTCATAGTCTGTCTTATGGGAAAAGACGGAACTAAAATTGGAATTGAGCACCACTGTCTTTCCTTTATCTTCTGTTATCATTTTTCCATCTCCATTGCGGAGCTGTACCACTATGTCTTTTGTTTGTCTTTTCCCATTCACATACCTGAAGAATGCTTTTTATTGCTTTCAGTGTCTCTAGCTAAGCTCAGCTCATTCTCAGATTTTGCCCTCCTAATGCCATCCCTGCATTTCCTTGCTACTTGTCTGTACCCATCCTTGGTGGCCTGGCCTTCTTTCCACTTCCTGTAAATGTCTTTTTTGTTTGTTTTAGGTCCTCCGTGAGCTTTTTGTGAAGCCTTGCTGCCTCCCCCTTTTTTCTTGTTGGAATTATTTGTAGTTGTGCCTTTAGAATTTCTTTTTTTAGATGCTCCCACCCTTTTTGGACTCCTTTTCTTGTTAGGATCGCCTGCCATGGGTCCTTACTTATCCTTATTCTGCTATTATTAAAATTGGCATTTTAAAAAATCCAGCAGACATGTGTGGCTACACTCTGCTTTCATTTCCTTTGAAATCAAGAATTCTAGAAGGACATGGTCACTCTCACCTAGAGTTCCCCTTACTGCCACTTCCTCCACCATCTCTTTTGGTCAGAATCAAGTCAAGGATAACAAATCCTCTAGTTTCTTTCTCCAGTGAGTGAATATCTTATGTGAATGGGAAGTATGAAAGAGAGGCCTCTTGGTACCTTTTGTCTTATATCCTATGCCTTATATCTCATCAATAAATGTTACATGAATAATGCTTAACCCAAAATGATTGGTGTATGGTCTTCTTGTCAGTAGCCTGGCTGGGCTCTCTCTCTCTCCTCTCATGGTCCCTCTCCCCAGGATATAAAGAACAGTAACCCATTTGGGTAATACATCCAACCAAGTTCCCCCCAGCACACCACAACAGATGGGGAGGGAGTGCCAGAGCAATTTCTTTGAACTTTCATACTCAAAGTGGAGCTTTGATTAACATCTTTTTCCATTTGAAATTTGCTTATCTACATCAGGATAGTTGCTTCAAATCTCTTTGGCCACTTTGTGTAAACCATGTGCAAGGCATGTGATATGGATCATTTTTGGATGAAGAAGTTTAAGTCCCTTGGCTGCCTTAGCCATGTATGGAGCAGTACCTGTAACAAAGAGGATGTTTCCCCCTTTTACACCATCCAGCCAGAGTAGTTTCATAGAATCATCAAAGAGCACAGCAATAGCAATATTGTTTACTTTTTGAAGAGTTTCACATGATAGAAGAAGCTTGTCAGCAGGCTTGTCACATTTCAGAGTGCCAATAATAACATTAGTTACATATCTTCCATTTACATCACTTGTTTCCTCTATTGAAATCCATATTTTATTGTTGCCAACAGCAGGTCTTATTTTTCCTAACACATCTTCATAGCAGGCAGAGATGTAATTTTTCTTTAGAGTTGATTCATTTAGAATTGGGTGACTGGTATATTTCTCCAAGAAATGTCTGAGGCTACCATTACCTAATTTCCTTAAGGGAATATTTGAAGTAACCATCATTGTACAGATATCCTTTCAAAATTCTGACTGGGTATTTGATGAGCCTGCAGTTGAAGAAGCTCTCTCGAAAAGGAGACATTGCCTGTTCTGAGTGAAGGTAAATTTTGCTAAACTACTCTTATGTTTCATGGTATCACAATGTTATTGAACATTAAAATGCTTTTCGGGTGACACCTTAACTTTACACAATTTATAAAACATCACAGTCAGAACTGAAAATCCATTCCCCATACTGTCGAACAAAATGCTGTAATTTTACACTTGCCAAACATCTACTTTTAGTCGTGTTGAAATCAGATTGTGGCTCTTGTGTGACCTCACCGTCTCAAATACACACAGAGTGAGGAAGAAAATGAAAAGAAAAAAAGCAGGCAAATTTTAATCCTTTTTTTCAGACATGGTCAGGTCCTTTCTTTCTTTCTTTCTTTCTTTCTTTCTTTCTTTCTTTCTTTCTTTCTTTCTTTCTTTCTTTCTTTCTTTTTTTCTCTCTTTTTTTCTCTTACTCTCTCTCTCTCTCTTTCATGCACACAGACCAACCTGAGTTGGGGAGCAAACAAGAAAAAGAAGAAAATAACAGGCAAATTGTCATCTCCCCTTCACCAAGGCCTGGTCAAGACAGAAGCCTTTGTTTGCTTAAGTTATTTTTCAAACAGTTGTTCTTTTTGATGTAATTCCAAAGACTTTTGTACATCAGGGAGATGCCCCTGCAGTGCAAGGCCAGCAGCATAGGCTCACATGTGGCATAGATTGCTCTCAAGGAAACAGCTTCCTCCACTGCTGTTGTCTCTTCTACTGTGTGCCTTTCTCTCAGCTGCTATAGGTAATTAGGTGGGTAAGGATGCTGCATTAGAAAAAAAAAAAAGGAGTCAGAGAGCAAAGTCTCACCATCCCAAGCTGTAGATAAGAAGCAATGGATGAACTGACACGGGTTGTGAAGGACAATTCCAGAAGGTCCAACATTAATCAGCGAAACAAACAAAAACCTGATTTATCTGGAAGACAATTCCAGAAGGTCCAACATTAAAATAATGAATTTTCAATTGCAACATGGACAAGACCTCAAAAAAAGAGATTATTGCTAACATGTGCTGGATTATGGAGAAAGACAGAGAGTTCAAAAAAAAATCTACTTCTGCTTCATTGACTATGCAAAAGCCTTTGACTGTGTGGACCACAGCAAACTATGGCAAGTCCTTAAAGAAATGGGAGTGCCTGGCCACCTTATCTATCTTCTGAGAAACCTATATGTAGGACAGGAAGCCACAGTTAGAACTGGATATGGAACAACTGATTGGTTCAAAATTGGGAAAGAAGTATGACAAGGCTGTATATTGTCCCCCTGCTTATTCAACTTATATGCAGAATACATCATGTGAAAGGCTGGACTGGAAGAATCCCAAACCAGAATTAAGATTGCCGGAAGAAATATCAACAACCTCCAATATGCAGTTGATGTCACTCTGATGGCAGAAAGTGAGGAGGAATTAAAGAACCTTGTAATGAGGCTGAAAGAGGAGAGTGCAAAAAACGGTCTGAAGCTCAACATCAAAAAAACTAAGATCATGGCCACTAGTCCCATCACCTCCTGGCAAATAGAAGGGGAAGATATGGAGGCAATGACAGATTTTACTTTCTTGGGCTCCCTGATCACTGCAGATGGTGACAGCAGCCACAAAATTAAAAGACGCTTGCTTCTTGGGAGGAAAGCGATGACAAACCTCGACAGCATCTTAAAAAGCAGAGACATCACCTTGCCAACTAAAGTACGCATTGTCAAAGCTATGGTTTTTCCTGTAGTGATGTATGGAAGCGAGAACTGGACCATAAAGAAAGCTGACTGCTGAAAAATTGATGCTTTTGAATTGTGGTGCTGGAGGAGACTCTTGAGAGTCCCCTGGACTGCAAGGAAAACAAACCTATCCATTCTAAAGGAAATCAACCCTGAGTGCTCACTGGAAGGACAGATCCTGAAGCTGAGGCTTCAATACTTTGGCCATCTCATGAGAAGAGAAGACTCCCTGGAAAAGACCTTAATGTTAGGAAAGTGTGAAGGCAAGAGGAGAAGGGGATGACAGAGGGTAAGATGGTTGGACAGTGTCACCGAAGCTACCAACATGAATTTGACCCAACTCTGGGAGGCAGTGGAAGACAGGAGGGCCTGGCATGTTCTGGTCCATGGGGTCATGAAGAGTCGGACATGACTAAACAACTAAACAACAACATAATGAAGTATGGGACATTGTGTTAAATGATAAATTGACTACTGAACTTAAGATGAAAAGAGGGGAAATAAGTTAAAATATTTTTATGCTATTTGGGGTAGATTTATTGCATTTGTATTAGTGAAAGGAAAAGCGAAAGCCTCTAAGCAACAATTAATACAATTTTGGAAAGGAGGTCTATAATACAAGTATTGCTCCAAAGGGTCCTGTGGGTATGGGGGTGCACTGTGTTTTAGATTGTTTTTTTAAAAAGGATGCCTCATGATCACATGTTTCCCCTTGTGTCATTTGCTGGCCCATCAGAAGGGCTATCAACAACCAAAGTATGACCAAAACATGACTAAAATGTTTCTTATAAAATTAAGCAGAAATAAAAAGGTAAAAATATGACTTTTCAGGCAAAATAAAAACCACTTATTCCTCACCAGATTACTCCAAAACATGTTTTAATTTACTCATAAATTCAAATAAAGGTTGCTGAAAAAATATGACATGTCATAGAAATCCTCACCCTAGTCATGACAATGGAGGGGTGCGTGGCTTGGTACTGAGGTCTGCTCCACCCTAAGCCTGTTTATGATAATGTTGTAAATAAACACTGAAGTAAAGAATTAAAATGTCACAGAAATCCTTGCCCTAGTGATGAATTTAAGTAGGACCACAACTATATTAACTCATCAACTGTTAATATCCCACATCTTGCATAGGGGCCTACTGTAGTTTGGATATCTGGGTAGGCACCAGAAGTACCTGCTTACGTCTGCTCTGATCCTCATTGGGTAAGCCCCAGGTCCACCCTGTCATGTCAATAGCCCGTTCGTGGCCAGCTAATACTAAGATGACCTTGCTGGCCACCAGCCACCCAAGCTTCATGACCCTAGATGACTGCTGGTGTCAGGTGGCCACCTTCCCCCCCATCCCAGCAACTGAATCTTGGGATCTGTGGTGCCAAGATGTTGGCTGCAGTAACACCCCACGATGCGAACCTTGGGAACCCACTCTTACTCAGTTCCCCATCCACACTACCTGACACAGCATGGATCTAGCCTTTGGTAAGCCCTCTGTCCCCATCAGGTTGACAATTTCTACACCAAAGGCCCCACTGTGGTTCCTGTTAAATTACGTCATTACCTGCATCCAACAGATGTGCCCCCTCATTTCAAGAAATTTCTAGACTCTCTGGATGCTGGACTACTGAACCCAAACCAGTCAACATGGCTCTAGAAAATTCCTTTTTAACACTCCATCAAACTGATCAATACACCCAGGGTCACATCTTAGATATCACCTAAGGTTTGAGAGCCAGCCAAAAATAGCTGGTTGCTGGCTATCTCATTTTCACAGCCTCCAGATCATTCAGGATTTACAGGTTCTGACCTGTCCTTCCTCTGGCACAAGTCCTTGCCTCCCAAGTGAATAAATATAATGTCAGATGGCCAATCTACATTGCCATGAAAAACCAGGGCCAGCAACCTTCCCAATGCATGTCCAATTTACCAAACAATTACAGTGAGGCCTATTATCCAAGACACATGTGACAACTCCATGCAACCCGGACAACTTGCCTTGCTGCCCAGTACACAATGCTGTGGCCGTAATTTTATATCCACAGCCCTTTCTTCAGCAGGGGCAAGCCTGGAAAAAAAATACAACAAAACCAAGCCAAAAGGTGCTCAGGTCCCAGCAGCAATAGTCAGACATATGTCTTGAACCTGTTGGATGACCATTGACCAACTTTCTGAATGTCCTTCTCGCAAACCCCAAGGCCACAACAGTGGAAGCAGCTCCAATCCAAAATGAATGTGTTCCAAATTGCCACCCCTATAAACTGCTCACTGGAGCCCCTTTTCTGTCACTCTCCAGAATTGGCACCAGGTGAGTGGGCTGCCATCAGCATGGACAAACAGAAGGCCCCCCTTCAGCTGTATATAGTGTTGCATAGCTCACACTGGTCCTAGGATGGCCATGGCCCACATCCCCAGTGTCACATCCATGTTTCAACCACATTGGTCCATTTTGTACTTACCCAAGTGCAGCCTGACATTGGTGTCAGAGGAGATCAGTTCTCAACTTTAGAACACCATTGGCCATATCCAAATGGGACACAAGCACCAGCTCACTGATGCAAAAGGCTCCATAATAAGCCACCATTGCAGAGGTATGGAACAATGTGGCATCAGCCCATCCCTCCCATGCAAAACTCTACCAGCTGCTCCAACATAGTCAGGATAAATGGGGCCTGGCACTGGGAATCATGCCCCACTCCCTGGCCCAACCCTCCACATCTTTCTGTACCAAGAAATCACCACTCCTGTTTGCCCCGCCATGTGACTTGGTATAAAATGTCAAAGGTGGCATCCTACCTTAAATGGACCATCGGCCAATCCATTACAATGTAGGCCACAAAGTGCTGTAACAAGTAATATTCCAGAGCCGGCCAAAGCCCTGAAACATGGGATCTGTTTGGCAGGATAGGGCTTCAACAATATTACAGTGGTACCTCGCTAGACGACAACCCTGCTAAATGACGAATCCGCATAACAATGACTTTTTGTGATCGCTATAGCGATTCGTATAGCAGTCATTCCAATGGGCGATTTTCACTGGACGACAATTTGGTCTGTGTTTCACGAACCATTTGTTCGAAAGACGACGATTTCTACAGCTGATTGGCGGCTCCGCAAAATGGCTGCCCTGTGTTTTTCAGACCCATGCTTCACAGGACAGCCATTTTTACAGTTGATCGGTGCTTCGTAAAATGGCTGCCCTATGGGTGATCTTCGCAAAATGACAAGGTATTTTCCCCACTGGAACGCATTAAACGGGTTTTAATGCATTCCAATGGGGAAATGGTTTTTGCATGATGATGATTTCTCTAAACAGCTATTTCAATGGGACAGATTATCATCGTCATGCAGGGCACCACTGTATTGTCTACTCCAGGGATATGATGGGCCGAAAAGACTATACAGCAATAAAGGCAACATAATGTAAGTGCCCTAACTAAGTCCATGACTCACAGGTAAAGTAGATAAAAACTGCAATCTTAACTGGACTGGGGCCCTTTTGGAGAATTAGTCCCATTCTAGAGATTTCTTCCCTCTTCCTGATACCCTTATTAGGCCGGTCCGAGATGCACCAGTTTACAAATGGAACAACCATGCTTGAACTTGCAGGGCTTCTTTTGTGCAGAGGCCCTGTACACTAAATTCCCAACACAACATTTTGAGTAGAACTAGATGCCCCTCCAGAACACAAGATATGTTGCTCACACCATCATACTGTTTATTGAGTGAAGGCGTGGCATGCATCATAAGTTGGAGCCAAAGTTGTGGGTTCTGTTCATCTCATCTCATTGAGGGGTTAATTGCCACGTGCATGTGAAAGGCCACAGCTCCAAAGCTGTGCAGAAAGCCATGAGGCCAAAACGCTGTCCATATAGTTGAGTGGGGTCAATCCCACACCTGCTGCTGCCATATTCATAGCCTTGAATAACTTGCCCCCTCCAAAAGTTAACAATGTCCTGGTGAATCTTTGGTAACTTCCTGCATGACTCTTTGACTCACTTCCTCTCTTTTGCCAAACAATTGAGATATCCTCTTAACCAGACCCTACAAATCGTAAGGTTGTCCTATGAATAACAGAGCAGCAGACAGCTTTAGAAGTTCACATGTAATGTATATATGTGAACATTATGAAACTAAGAGGGAAAGGAAAATGAAACACAGCAATTGTATTGAGAAAGAAGCCAGATATAAATTATCCCAAACAAATGTCGTTAATAAGTAATTAATCCTGTCCTCGGTTTTTGGTACCTCTTGCTATTTCCATATGTTAATAGCAAAAATATTTTTCATTGCATCATGTGTGATTACTCTATAAATACATATATTGTTTCCAACATAGATTATTTTAGAAGCAACCAAACTGAAGTCTTCTTAATGCTGTTGAAATTACATTCATTAATTTGACACTAAAGTTGTAGATTTTGCACAACAAGTGTATTGTAGATAGATCCGTACAAGGTAATCATTTATCAGCAGTATAAATTACAATGCCATAAAGAATTAGGATGTCTGAATCTTACATATCAGAATTTACTTCTCAACTTTCTACCTTGTCCCTGCAACAAACTATAGAAAATATAGGTGATGCATGCTCATTTACAGCTTCAAATGTCTTCAATTATCAGTTCATAGGTAGTAGCTTCTTCAATGTTTTGAAGCTGGCGTAATTCCCACTCTCTTTTTCTTTTTTCCTGAAATTAAGAGACAACGTTTTCACACCACTCATTACTAAAAACAATGCAATGGTGCTGTTGTTAACACTCATCCAAATGGGCTTACTGTGCTTGTGATTTACTCCACTAAATTAAGGCACAATGAAAGTAGGCTATTTGAATTAATGGACCATATGGAGGAGTTGACTTTCCAAATCCCCCCGATTCAATGAGCGTACTCTATTGTGACTTCCTAGACTAAGTAATGGATTTCAGCCAAAGATTTCCCCCCCAAGAAACAGAAGCACTGATTCTTTATTTCCATATTAATATAAAGATTAAATGTTAAAATAATGTCATGCTGTACTGGCAAGGAACTTTTCCATATGGAGCGTCTTCGTCCTCTTGCTCAGAATAGTGTGAGACATGGTTCATGTCCTGACTAACTGGGAAGAGAGGAGTGCCATATATAACAGGCACTCCTTCCCTGATCGGCCACTTTTGAGGCTTGCATCAGGCTGAGAGAGAAGGCTGCTGCATCAGAGCTCTTCAGTTTTGTTTCTCTGTGACGCACCAGCAGTTTCATCGGGCTTTCGAAGACTTGAGGAGTTGCACTGGCACCGCCCCACTGGTTCTGCATTAGTCTGATCATTGCATCAGCCGCTCCCGTTGGTTTGGACCGGGCAAATATTTTAATTTATAAATATCAGAAGAAGAAGAAGAAGAAGAAGAAGAAGAAGAAGAAGAAGAAGAAGAAGAAGAAGAAGAAGAAGAAGAAGAAGAAGTCGTCAACAGAAGAATACCTAATTTAGGTCTTTGGGTATTGAATGGGGGGGGGAATCCTGGGGTCCCACCTCCATTGGGGAAGGCAGCAGGCTGACGCCCCCTCCCTCAGGGGAATACATAAGCATCAGGAGGGAGACCAGAGACATTCAACATGGACACACTGACTTTTATATATTAAGAAATACCAAACAAAGCAACCCTTGAAGGAAAAATGCCAACCCCACCATCCTCTAAGATGAAAAAACCTGGCACAAAAATATGCCTGCATACGAGCCCCAGTGAGGAGTTGCTGGCGAGGAAAAGGAAACAACTTAAATTGGAGACATTCCTTTTTCCCAAGGACAGTGTGAGTACTGATAATGAGCCTAGTAAGAACTCAGCGTTAACGGATATTAACCCTGTTTCACTCCCTCCCTTCCTCTGTGAAAGTTCTCATTGCTCTCTTCCTTGTAATTGCCAAACTAAGGATATTAATGTTGATGATTTGATCACAATGAAGAGACCCATCGGAGAGATATGCTCAAATGAGGATTGTGTAAAAGTCCCTACACAAAACCTAGCTGTTTTGCTGGTGAACTCCTTGGCGAGGTATGTTTTATTTCAGCAGAGAGTTTAATTTTGCTATCAGAATGTCTCAGCCTTATAGAGGCACAACTGCAGACTATTTTCCAACTGGCTGCTAATACAGAAAGACCCTCTTGGAACCCCAATGAAAGAGATCCTTATCTCTCCTCTAATTACTTATCTTCCAAAGTGGGGAGTAAAGACTCTTTAAACTGTGATGAGAAAGTCACCAGAATTTATCAAGCCTATCAGGTGGCCTTATGGATCTCTGCACCTGATTTCCATCTCTGGAGCACCAAGACAAAGATCCTTGCATCACTTTTGAAGCTATTGAACTTTACTATTGTAGCCAAAAAGCTGAAGTTATTTCACTTTCTACCTCCTACTAAGGGTTTCAGCAGAATTTTTCTCACCTTCACCTCTAGGGATATACCTCAGAGGATAATTCAATCTGCACCATACTTAATGAATTATCATGTGTACTCCTCCAGAGTTTTCAAAGATGTGGACCCTAAACCTTTGTTTAGGAGCATGAGACCACCTACTACTAAACCCAAGGAGAATGTGGGCCTCTCCCCTCTAAACGAATGGGGAAAGGCTATGAGCAGCAAACTACATCCTAATGACCTGAACAGTAGCCAACTTTGCCTCCAGGGATGTCTTTTGGACCTGAGGAATCAAATGAAGGAGCTAATGAACTCTAACATATTTGCCTCCCATGGTCAAGCATCAAGCACCTCTGAGGATATCTCAGATCCAGACTTTCCCTCTAAGAATGATTCTATCGTTAGTACCCAACCCTTTGATCCTACAATTAAGAAATCTCTCAGCACTACAGGTGATGCAGCGGCTACTCATCAGTTTCCAACAGATCCACCTTTCTCTCCAGTACCATGTGAGGACCTTATTACCTTCAATGATCTTGCCACTACTATGTCAAACAACCAGGACACTAGGGGACTGAACTGCTTAGAGATGGAGTGCCTTCCAGCTAACTCTACAACAGCCAAGACTCTTCACCCAGTGCTTTCTCCCATCTGCATCATTGACAAAGGCTCACGGGGATGAGCATTTACCCTTGTAGACGCCCAGACCCAAATAGTACCTCCGCTGCTCTATGACTGCACTGTTCCAAAACAAAACTCTTCTCCTCCTCCTCCATCTACCCAGACTGTTCCTATTAGTAGCAGTCAGGCCTGCTTGTACGTTCTACCTAACACCAACTCAGAATCGATGCCTCCAGCTCAGCCTAGGCCAACTAATGGATGCGTCTTCCAAGGTTCTGCAGAGAATTTGGATCCTATTGACTACCCTGAGTGACTGACAGTCTCCTCTTCCACCTCAACCTCTTTGTTTAATGTGAAGCTCTTATCATGGAACATTGCTGGCTGGGGGAGCAAGTCATTGGACCCCGATTTTGTCAATTTTCTGACACAATTTGATATCATTTGTTTACAAGACAACTGGGTCCCGAATGCCCTCCATATCCCCTGTTTTACCACATACCATGTCCCTGCGTTCAAATCTCAGAAAATGGGTCGCCACTGTGCTGGCCTCTGCTGTTTTATACAATCCTTTTTGCAATTTACTATTAATTCTTTTCCGTCTGAATCCTGTTATATCCAACCATTTATTCTTAGAGGTGGTGAGTTGTCTATACTTTTGGTAAATGTTTATATCCCTCCTAGAGGGTTGGCAGCTCTAGTCAGCTGGACGGATCTGACGATGCTGTTAGACTCTGCGCTGGTCTCTTATCCATCAATTTCTATTGTAATAGCTGGAGATTTCAATTCTAGATTAGGCCCTAATAATAACAAATTGACCAAATTCCTTAAATGGGAGCTCGAAGAAATGGCTCCTGCCTGGCTTTGCTTGGATAGAAGATCCAAGGACATTTCCTTTAATGAGAATGCCCGCTCCCTAGCAAATCTGTTCTCTGTCTATAATCTCCATATTATTAATGGCTCCTCCCGGAATCCCCAAGGCCAACAATTTTATCTTTTTTTCCTCCCTTGTTGCCAGTGTGGTGGATTATATTTTGGTATCAC
Source organism: Pogona vitticeps (assembly GCF_051106095.1). Taxonomy (NCBI): domain Eukaryota; kingdom Metazoa; phylum Chordata; class Lepidosauria; order Squamata; family Agamidae; genus Pogona; species Pogona vitticeps. Next base: position 72,870,981 of record NC_135788.1, on the reverse strand, counting down.
TCGAGCTTTTAACGAGATGCAGTGATTTTTCCAATGGTGCCCGCATAGACAGTGATCACCTCCCACTATCAATAAAAATTTTAATTTCCCCCACCCAGGTGCCCAATGGCAGTTCACCTAGCCATCCTAAGCTCTGGCCTAAATGGTCTCCCAAGATTAGTTTCGCCTTCGACCAATGGTCTTTTAGTCCTGACATGATTCTTTTAAGACAAACAATTCAATCTACTATGTCACCATCTCTGGCTGATTTATCTTATCTGCAGATTACCCATACTTTTGCAGAACTACTTAGCTTTGTAACTGTATTTAAAAACAAGGTTGTCCATCACACCTGGTTTGATGCCGAGTGTTGGGTCACCAAACATCTTGTTCGTCATTTATTCCTTTCATTTCAATCCCATAACACTCCCGAGACCAAGGCCCTTTACTGTTGGGCAAGAAGTATATGGCGCCAGCTCATTGATGTCAAGAGGCACAACTTTGACCTGCGGAATTGGTACCAGCTTCTAGAGGCTATTACAACAAAGAATAGTAGACTTTTCTGGTCATTGGTTGCACAATCGTCCATGAAAGAGCCCTATAAAAGTCCTTTATTTATCTCTCCTCTTGACTGGACAACCTATTACTCTGATATTCTCTTCCCAGGATCCAGCCCCAACATTAAGGAATTTCCCCTCTGATCTCCCCCCCGGCCACCAGTTTCCAGGGATGAGGTAATAAAGCTTATCCACTCCCTGAAATGTGGGAAGTCCCCTGGTCCAGACGGGATTTCCAATGACCTCCTAGTTAATAATGCCCAGTGGTGGGCGGACCCCCTGGCTAATTTGTTCACTTTAATTGACGACCATGGGATTATTCCAGAAGACTGGCTCACCTCCATTTTAACTCCTATTTTTAAAAAAGGTGACCCCTCTAATCTGGGTAATTATAGACCAATAAGCTTTCTCTCGGCAATTTGAAAGCTGTATAGTCCTCCTCTGTGAGCCTTCCAGAATATGAGCAAATTGGCTTTCATTCGGGCTGCTCAACATTATATCATGTACTAACTCTTTCATTTCTAGCAGAGAAGTATACACACCAATTTAAGGGGAACCTGTATGTGGCTTTTATGGATTTGAAAGCTGCCTTTGACTCTGTCAACAGACTTATTTTGTGGGAAAAGTTAGCCGCATGGGGAATTCCCCCACGTCTACTTTTCTTAATTCAAAAATTACATTCTGTCAATTCTTGCCAAGTTCACTATGATTGCTATGGCTCTGTCTCCAAGAAGATCCCAGTCACTAGAGGAGTGAGGCAGGGCTGTATTTTAGCCCCATTTTTATTTAACCTTTTCTTAGCAGATCTACGTCCTCAGTTGTCACCAGCTGAAAAGTCTGCCCCATTTTTAAATAAGGCACCAGTACCCCTTTTGTTATATGCGGATGATGCCATCCTTTTTTCTATATCTAGTTCAGGCTTAAGACAACTTCTCTGTTTCAATCATATTGTTCTCGCAACGATCTTGTTATCAATGTGGAGAAAACTAAAATTATGGTTTTCTCAAAATCTTGGAAGCCTCTTCAGTGGAAAATTAATAATCAGTCCATTGAACAAGTCAGAACCTTTAAATACCTAGGTATATCACTCCATTTTCAACTCAAGTGGTCTACACATAGAGATTCTGCGATAGCTTCTGTCTCACACCTTCTCGGAGCAATAACTAAATTCCATTATAATGCTGGGAATCAGTTCGTTCCAGCTGCCATCCATATTTTCCAGGCTAAACTGATTAATCACCTGCTCTATGGTGTCCCAATCTGGATCAATGCCATGAACAATAAAGTTGATCTATTGGCTGCTTCCTTCTACAGACGGATTCTAGGGATCCCCAATTTAATTAAACTATCTATTATAGCCCTAGAGCTAGGCTTGCATCTCCCCTCAACGACGGTGTGGGCACTCACTTTTAAATTCTGGCTGTGTCTTTTCTTTAAAATAGACCCAGATTCTCTCCTTGTTCACCTTCTTAAAGACCCTTACCAATCCGCATGGTTTACACATTATGAAACCAAACTCGTGTCCATTGGCATGTCTTTAAACTCTCTTCTTAATAGTAATTTTAATCAAGCACTTTCCCTTATTAAGGAGAGACTATGGGAGTATGAGTATCTCCTGTTAGTTTTCAATGTGAATCAGACATATTCCCCAATCCATTTCGGTATCTTTCCCTCCTTTGGTTCTGGACATTCTTATTTCCAGTCCTTGGTGAACCCCTTTATCAGGAGGGCCTTCATGTTAGCCTGGCTGAACATTTTCCCTTCTGAGGTTCTTAAAGGATGATATGCTCTGGTACCATTTGAGCAAAGAATCTGCAACTTCTGTGGTTTAGAGCCTGACTTAGTCACACACATTCTCTGTTCCTGTCCTGAGTTCAAAGATATTTGTGCTTGTATCTTAGGCCCAACCATTTCATACTTTTCCGGCCCAGGATTTAGAACTGTGGGAGGTGTGACAAAATTTTATACAAAAGGTGATTTTTCTGCCTGACCTAGTCCTAAAACCATTCTGAAGTAAGTAAGTAATTCAGGATTGTATATGGTGCCAAAACTGGGTTGTGATGTTTCTCAAATTTTGATATTGGAATAAGAGTTTTGGGGGGACAGTTGACAGTTCTTCCATTCCCTGCAACTCAACAACAAGGAGAAATGGGACACCTTTCAGTTGTAGCCTACATTCATAATATTTTTCCTTCAAAACTGCAAAAGATTCAGTTGTCTTTCTGAATCAATCATTCCAGCTCCCATTCCCATTATCTAACTCAATTTTCCCCCAACAAAATAAATCAAAATTAAGAATAAACATACAATTTTCAGATGGTGCAAACAGACATGACTGATGGCCATCTCAGGGCCAATTTGAGCAGCCTCATTCTCCACCCATCATGAAACTTCAAGTTGCTTCAAACTAAAACATGTTATTTAAACAAACTCAACTTAAAGGGCTAATGAGCCTAGCATAAACCATCTGGGAGCCTGAGAGTTCTGTTTACTCCTGGTCCATCCTTCGTAAATCTCTAGGGGTGGCCTTACTGTGGGAGATGGAGACCCTTTTCTTTGACCAGCTCCAAAACTACCCTCAGGTGAGCCAGGCAAGGGGTGCCACAACAGGGCTAATGGATATAGACAATCACTTGCCCCTACAGGCAGGTGGCATGATCCCCTTCCCTGGCTAGCCCATACAGCCTGTTGGTTGATCCTCCCAGCCTGTATGCCTCATAGAAGAGGATTTCTCCTGCTGCCAAGTTATTGTCTCTCCAATCCATTGAGAACTACATGTCAGGAAGGCCAATGACTGACTTGCTGAGGTGGGCAGTCCACCAGCCTGGCTAGAAGAGCCCTTGCCAGCCCCACACAGTATTATTAAGAGATGATTACACATTTTATTTAATTTTAAAAGACCTCTTGTTTTTAAAATGTGCAATAATTTTACTGTTCTACACAGCTATCTATTATGTTAGCAGTTGTTACTGTTATCAGTCACTTCTTAAATACCTACAATTTTCTTAGCACTGTAGAGACAGTTAAAGAAATATCAAAATACCATCTTTTAGAAAATAATTACCACAAGCGTTCTGACTATATTCCTATTTCTCTTCCTTCTTCCTATTGGTTCTTTAAAGGTTGTTGTTTCTTGCCAATTGGGCATCTGCTCTGGGGTGACCTCATTGCTTTGGATGTTCAATTGCACAAGATCATCAGTTTTTTTCTTTGATGTCATGGGTGGAATGACTGTTTGGTGCGAGGCTACAGATGGCTCCTCTGAACTTACTATAGTTGAGAGCCTTCTTCTAGGAAATATGAATGGGGAGCTGTTGCTGGTTTCTTCATTAAGATAACTTTCTATTGATAGTCTTTGCTGAAGCAAGTCCCAAGAGCTCTGCATAGGCTGAAATGATTTATTTGGTACAGGAGATAGATGTGCAGATGGATTTAGCAAGGATACCATATTTTTAGAGAGTGTTGACACTTCCAGTGGAGTGCTGTGATTCATTAATAGCTTTTGTGGTAGCTTCTTCATGATTTTTAAAGAATTGTCTCTTTCCTCAAACATCTTTGTAATGAAATTTCACCTATGGGGGGAAAAAAACACCATTTTAGTTTGTGGAATCTATCAGGAATATTGTTTTGAAGAGCAATTTAAGTTTTAAGTTATGCTAAACACTGATTCATATTAAGCCATCCTCCATGGGACAATGTTGCTTTCCTTGATTAGCCAGTAGATTTTCTAATGTATTCTGAAGATCCTGTAATTCCTTGAAAACTTACAAGATCTGTTCTTAGAATGATGATTTCAATCTTTCCCTGCAACATGCAGCCATGGGGTGAATGATCAAGAACTCACTCTAGGATATGCAGTAGTGACATAACGGGAAGGGTCTGAATGATGAAGTGTGTGAATAATTCCATATAATGAACATGCTGTGGACATTCACTGCTAGGCACCTATAACTGCCCCGGCAAACTGGCCAATGAAGAAAGTGTTCTCTGAAGCTACAGAAGTATGCCAATAGAAAAATATATGTTTTTCTCAGTTATTTCTGAGGAAATATGTTCCAATCATGTTTCCTCAGAAATAACTCCAAATGAGTTCAGTGGAATTTTGTTTCTAAAATGGGGGTTGCCATGTTACAGTTTGCCAAAGCTGAGCAACCTAATTTGTATATTATGCATAGATTTGGAAAATTAAAATATTATAATATGCATATTTGAGTGCAAAAGCAGGTGACACCTTTATTGGACCCCCCCCCCCCCCAAAACATCAAGCAAACAGCAGAAAACTAGTTTTCAATGATAATGCATCTTCTTCAGGCTGTATACCAAAATCTTGTGTGTATTTCAGGAAATTATATATTAGAGTCCCAAAGTTTCATGGACATTGTTCAGGCCAGGTTAGTTTCTTAGAGGAGTTCAGATGCAGTCTGCAAAAGGCTTGTCAGGGGAGGGTGTGGTTTCAAACTCAGGCAGCAGTTTGACAGTTATCACCTGTCATGGTATAGATTATTAAGGTTAAACTGTGAATTATGAATGGGATATGTAGTTATGGAAAGTTGTAGAAAGAATTCATATTGGTTCTGTGTTAGCATGATTTTGTGCCATGAGAATGTTTTCTGCATGAGGTGAATGAAAAGTTCCATGTAAGCAGCCTTGTCCTGAGACGAAAAGCGAGCCAAGACGCAACACTCTTGTTTGGATCAAGACCCGAGATGAGGGAAAACAACACCTGTACTTCTCATGGGAACCCCAGAGCAGAACTGGTGAGGAGAGACTGTCCTTTACGCCTATTGGTTAACATCTTGGAAGAATGGGGAAGAAGGGTGATACCAATAAGGAAGAAAATGGAGAATGAAGACAGAAACTTGACTTGACTTGATTTTATATCTGAGAACTAGAATGGAGTTTTGAGTTCCAGATGCTAGTTTTTAGTGTTTTGCTAAGATGTAGTTTAGAAAAAGAATAGAGGAAGGGGGGCTAAGCCTTTCCTGCCCTCCAAGCAGCTTTATCTCATTTTTGCTAGATGGAATTTGTTAAGATTCCATCTAACCTTATGGAAATGTAACTTATGCTTTGCTTTTGTAACAAATTGAATATCTCTAAATACTTTATTTTTCTAATAAAACAGTTATTCTTAAAAACCTAAGTTTGGTCTCTTTAAACAGCAAATCTTCTGAGCCATAGAGTGAAGGACCACAGAGTGCTACTAGAGTCCTTCTTGCCTGAGCTTTGTTCATCCTGCCAAACTCCACAGCTCATGATTTTATCTTTGTTTTTTCTCTCTTAATTACTTATTAGAATAGACTTGTGGAAAAGGATTTGTGTCACTGCCTGGCTGGGTTACCCAGACTCTGCCCAGCTAATTAGGAGTGCACATAGGCCTGGACCCTCTCTGTTCGACCATCAAGAATCCTTTAGGGGAATCTTGGTGCTGATATCACGTAACTCTTCAAACAAAGAGCTGCTAAGCACTCTGCATGCCCCTCCCTCCCCCTCACCTTCTTTTAAAACTCAGAGTTTATATTTGGTTTGGGAATGTAAGATTGCATAGCAACATGGCAAGCCTCCATCAGAGTGTTAGGATTAAAAATTATTTCAAGCACCAGGAATAGCTAATGTTAGTCTAATCAAAGCCAAATCAATTGTGTTATCTGGTGGATATTTTCCTCAGCATGTAGTACTGCTTGGCTGGTGTCAAGAGTCCATGTTGAGAAGTCCATGTTATTCTCAACTCAAGAAGTTAACCTGGCCTGAACAACTCAGCCTACTGGACAAGTGTGTCTCTTCAAAATGGGAGACGTCATGCTCCACCACCTGCCTCCGGGCTGAACGCACATATGTCAAGGTTTCCCGTATTTTGAGGTCCATTCCTAAGGCTTTCAGATCCCACTTGCAGATTTCCTTGTATTGCAGCTGTGGTCTCCCTCTGGGGCACTTTCCCTGCACTAATTCTCCATACAGGAGATCTTTTGGAATCCGACCATCAGCCATTCTCATGACATGCCCAAGCCAATGTAAACGTTGCTGTTTCAGTAATGTATACATGCTAAATATTCCAGCTCATTCTAGGACTACTCTATTTGGAACTTTGTCCTGCCAGGTGATACCAAAAATGTTGGAGACAACACATATGTTTAGCTTCCTCTCCTGCCGTGCACAAAGGGTCCAGGACTCACTGCAGTACATGAGTGTGCTCAGGATACAGGCTCTATAGACCTGGATCTTGGTCTATGCCGTCAGCTTCTTATTAAGCCATACTCTATTTATGAATCTAGAGAACATAGTAGCTGCTTTGCTAATGCGTTTATCCAGCTTGACATCTAGGGAGGAAGTGTCAGAGATCATTGAGCCAAGTCATGAACAATCTCCAATTCTTGCGTGGAGATAGTAATAGAGGGAGGTGAGTCCAAGCCCTGGCCCATGACTTCGTTTGCTAAAATGATTCGTGAGTTGTTGGAGGTCTTCAGCAGAATGGGCAACAGCTGCATCATCGGCAAAGAGGAAGTCCCTCGTGTATTTCATAATTCATGTCAGTGCTTTGAGATAGGGTTGAGGTATAAGGTGGCTGTTACAATAAAATTGGTGGCAGCGGTGGTAACAGCCACCTTATACCTCACAAAGGGGCCATTACGTCACACTCAATCACTCTTCGTTTTCACTGCCACCAACCATTCCTTCAAATGAAGCTTCAGGCCAAAGTATGATTTCAAAATAAAAACTTAGGTTTATTGTGTACAAACAAAAGGAATGGTAAATCACTAGAATATAAATAATACTTTAATCACTATAATAATATAACAATCACACACACTCTCTCACAGACCCTCACTATGTAGCACAGTTCTTATCTCACAATATCTCCTAGCCCTATCTCCCTATCTCAACCCTATCTCAAAGCCCTATCTGGCCCTATCTGAATCTCTCACACCATTCACTCCCCTTATATATAACAGCTCCACCCCTTATGTCCCACCCACCGTCACACCATTGGTAGATGACACACAGCTTCAGCAGTGACGGGCAGGTGATGTCATAGCTGTATGTAACAATAGCGCTACTTTATCTTGGCCTAATTTCCTTGTATGAGACTATTTGTAACCTTATAAGTCTTCCACTGAAAACAAGATCACTGTGAGGAAGACTTCAGCTTCTGTTCAGAATTGGGCACCACTTTTAACATCAATCTGTAACATGAAATCTGCATAATGTTTAAATTATATATGTACTCACCACTCTTCTTGGATTTTAAATGATGTCTTTTACTTCTCCAGTTAATTTGCAGATATAGTATTGTTGGCATATGAGCTGCAGGACACAAGTGAGGAATCTTTTTGGATGAAATTCTATATGTATACTCAGAATAAACCTATTATCCAAGATGGCTGACTGACGCTGGATAGAGTACAACCCACTCCTTGCCCGGGATGCTGGAAATCATTTAGATGGCCCTTATCCTGGCCTAACATTGGACCAGTACAGTGGCTCTGAGTCTAGACAGAGAGAGTTTTGGATCAGGCATAACTCAGCTATTCTCTTGCCTCCCCCCCCCCCCCCAGGTCTTCTGCTGGCTGATCTCAACCAGCACAGCAGTCTTATCAGAAGATTCAGCTGTTCTGGCAAATTTTTGCTCAGCCAGCAAAAGCAGTTGTGCCACAAGAGGATTCTGCCTATTCCAAGCCCAACAGTGTCAGCACGTCTATGGTATTTATTATCTATTCATTGAGGCTTATTTCTAAGTAAATAGTTCCATCTTCCAGATTTACAAATGCCTGCTGTCTAATTGGGATATTGTGGAAATCAGATCGTTTGCATATCTACACATTTGTCTAATATGATTAATGTGGATTATTTTTATTTTGTGTGTTACATAATTATTGCCGTTTCTTTCTACATCTGAGACCTGGAATCATTTTTTCACTGACCACTGAGCTGAGGAAACCAGTAGAGTGTAATGGTTAGAATGGATATGGATCAAAAGACCCATGTTAAAATCCCTGCTTAGTCACAGAGCTTACTTGATTTTTTTTTTATTATTTTTTTTTTGGTCATTCAGCACTTCCCATGCAAAGCTACCTTACAGGTCTTTTTCAGAATAAAATGGAGGAAGCGGAACCACATAAAGCAGCCAGGTACACTGCTGGTACATATAAATAAACCATAATATTTTGTCACACATGGATGTTTTTGTTACCAGTTTATACTGAGGACACACATGTATGCACACAAATACATACATTTAAAAATCCATGGGAATATCACAGAAATCCCCCATGAATCACAGTCTCTTGATCTGCGGGGGGGGGGGGGGAATGCAGGGATAAAGGATGGCAAGCTGCAGAAATCTCTCTCACACAGCCTTTCCCTTCAGAGATGCAGACTATTTCATTATAACTAACAAACATACTCATTTAATTTTATTAGCTATATTTTACATTTACATACACACACCTATACAGCACAGCTCCTGCTTCCTAAATCCCCACACCTGGCCCTCCATTCGCTCTAGCTTTGTTCCACGACTATGTTCCATTGGGAATGAGATTCAGAGCAGAGCTTGAATACATTTTAATACATAAGCAACACCAACCAGATTCTCTCAGCCAGCACTGACCGTGTTGTTTGGGAGATTTAATTTATAGGATGTATATTTGAATGAGCAGTTCAAAGAGCCACCCCAAAACAAATACATGCAATGTTAGTCTTTTCTCATAATCTGAAACCTCTAAACAGAAATTAAAGATTAACAGCAACCATAACAAGCAGAATCTTTGGCCAATTTATAGTTATACTCCCACTCCTCCCCCTTACCTTTTCTCAGGACAATGCCTTGCTAAGGTTCTAGAAGCCTGGGAGAATTTAAAGGGGAATTTAATATTTTTCAAAGGAGTCATAGACTCATAGGCCTCCAAATTGTAGAGTGAGAATGGAATGCAAGGACTGTGGAGTTCAAGTCCTTGCCAAAGCACCCCCTTCCCACTGCCACTTTCCTGCCCAGCCACCCTTTCCTGCTTTGTGGTGGCTTCTGCGGAAACAGAAGCTAGACTTCTGGAACTACGGTTTCAGTTCCAGCAACCTGGAGGAAGAGCAGCAGGAAAGGCTTCCCTTTTGGCCAGACTGACTGAGGTAATTCCCCCTGCTGTCATTGCACAGACAGTTGGGGGGGGGGGGTTGCTTCAGTCAGGCTTCACTCCTCTTCCTGTGCCCACCTGGGTATAGGAACAGGGCATAGGAAAAGACAGTGGGGTGAGAGAAAGATAGCAGAACTGCAGAACATCTACTGTGTCTCTGTTTTGTCGCAAAATAAAAACATTACTGAACCTTCTGCAAGTAGAATAAGTATGGAGACTACTGCCCAAGGTAAGAAAAGAAATGGTATGAAAATATTTACCTACTTAAATGAACCCAAGTCTACAGAGTCAGATGAGCTACATCCAGTTACACTATAGAAAATTGCAGATGTAAACTCAGAGACTCTGAACATGCTTGGATAACAGGTGAGATCCCTGAAAACTGGAGACAGGCAAATGCCCATTCTCAATAATGACATAAAAGAGAATCCAAATGACTACTAACTGATACTGAAAAGCTGGAACATGTTCAGAGGAGGATGACAAGGCTTCTAAAAGATCTGGAAACTAGCTTAATGGATAATGAGGGGAATTGTAGCAGAACATTCAAAGCCAAACAGAATTTCTCACATGCGGAACATGATCTGGAAGTTGAGTCATGGCAACTGGACTTCTGTCTTATTCGGTTGAAACATTTCGCTACTCATCCAAATAGCTTCTTCGGTCTGAGGACAGTTGGTAGGAGACCCTGATATATGCTCCACATTGGTTTCACTTTCCCCCTGGTCTAAATAGGCCCTCTAGATGGACAAAGGACTGCGGGTGAGTGAAAATCCCATTTCTGCTATCCTTCTCCACCCATGGTCACGGGTCTTCAGCAGTCGTCAACAGTGGTCTTTCTGGTGTGTGTGTGGTCCTGATCTTTCTGGGGATGGATGAAAGGGAAACTTCCAGATCAGCCCACCTGGATGACTGAGAATCTTCACAGATACGTGGAACGATGAGTTCTGCCTAGGAGAAGTTGTGTATGTGTGATGGGAAGAATGTCTTGATATCTGCTATAAATGTCCCAAAATCTTAATTTCATGAAAGCAGATCTATTTTAGCATCCATAATAATAACAACAATTGTATGCCATCAAGTCAATTCTGACTAATGGCAACCATTTTCAGGGTTTTCTAGGTTGAATACGCAGAAGTAGTTTGCCAGTGCATTCCTCTGGGGATATCCTGGGGATATACAGCTTTCCCAAGGCCACATTGGCAGGATCTTCTGGGATGCATAGTGGGAAATTGAACTCTCAATCTCTGGTTCCACAGCCAGTTACCTAACTCACTGAGCTATCCTTATAAAGATGAAACTTTGCAATATGAATAGATTCCCTGCTCGAGTAATGACATTAATAGCTTCTTTGAATAAACGTTAGCTAATTAGTACTTTGCTCAACATTTTTTTTCTGAAGGTGAAAGCCAAGAAGTTATTGTGCTAGCAGAACAAATCAACATTCTGCAAGGCAATCCTAAAAGTGGAAGCCACCCAAACAAAAAAATGACAATTTTGTAACTGCAGCAGCAGCAAATTTAGCATAGTAGCAGACGGTCTGCTCTTGCTCTGTGCCAGTTTGGGCAAAGGGGATTTGAGTTATGATTTTTTTTTACTCTTAAATATGAAAATGTAAGATGAAATGGTGAAAGACTGAATGATAAAATGGGCACAAAGTGTTGGTCATAATATCAACTTAGAACAGTGGGCACAAATTTGGCAGAATAATATTAAACTTACAAAATCAGTAAATTTTAAATAAAATATATATAAGATGTTGTATATAGATGGCTTATGACTAAATATATAGAGATGTTTTATGACTCCAACTAAATTGTCTAAAATGTATGAAAATACTCCCAACAAATGTTGGAAGTGTAAAATGCAGGAGGGTCCTTTTTACCATATCTACTGGACATGTAGAGAAGTAAAAAAATTATTGGAGATCAATACATGAAATGCTATAAAAAATCTTATCTTGTGATACCATTTAAATCGGAATTGTTCCCATTGAATATTATGACTGAAATTTTAGATAAAGAAATGAGATATTTGATAATACATGTAATTACAGCAGTGAGGATATTGTATGAAAAATATTGGAAGAAAGAAGGTGATGATTAATGGGTCCTTCTCTAACTGGGAGGAGGTAAGAGGTGGGATACCCAAACCTCAGTCCTGGGCCCAGTGCTCTTCAATACAGTGTGCCTTGCATTACGAGTGCTCCGTTTGACGATGAAATCGCATCACAACGAAGATTTTGTGATCGCAGAACGATGTTCCCTATGGGGGAATTTCGCTTTGCGATGATCGGTCCCCTGTTTCGCTAACCTATTATCGCAAAGCGATGATTTTCGGCCAGCTGATCGGCGGTTTCAAAATGGCCGCCAGGTGAAAAACATGGCCGCCCGCTGTTTTCTGGCACGGATTCCTTGCTGCACGGGCAGCGAAAATGGCCGCTGTAACGGCCTCCCTCTACCTCACAAAGGGGGGGTTGCTACGTCACTCTAAATCACTCTTCTTTTCCACTGCCACCAACCATTCCCTCAAATAAGTAGCTTCAGGCCAAAATATGATTCAAAATAAAAACTCAGGTTTATTGGGTACAAATAAAAGGAATGGTAAATCACTTATAATTAAATAATAATTCATTCACTATAATAAAGGCTCTAGCATACACAGACTCTCACAATATAACACAGATCTCCTAACTCCTCTCTAAACCCTATCCAAGCCCTATCAGTCCCTAGCTAAAATCTCTCTCACACATTCACTCCCATTTATACAACAGCTCCACCCCTTATGTCCCACCCTCCGTCACACCATTGGTAGATGACTCACAGCTTTAGCTGTGACGGACAGGTGAGGTCATAGCTGTATGTAACAGCCGCGCTATGGAGAATCTTCGCTGGATGGTGAGTTTTAAGCCCCTAGGTTTTAATTGGGTTTTAATGCGTTTCTATGGGCTTTTAAAAACATTTTCGTTTTACAGCAATTTTTTCGGAACAAATTAAAGTTGTCATGCGAGGCACCACTGTATTTTTATTAATGACTTGGATAAGGGAGTGCAGGGGATGCTTGTCAAATTTGCAGCTGATACTAAATTGAGCAGAATAGCTAATACCTAGAAGAAAGAAACAAAATTCAAAATGACCTCGATAGGATGGAGCACTGGGATGAAAACAACAGAATGAAATTCAACAGGGATAAGTGCACCTCAGAAAAAGAAACGAATTGCACAGTTAAAAGATGGAGGATACCTGGCTCAGCAAAACTACAAGTGAGAAGGATCTTGGAATTGTTGTAGATCACAGGAACTCGCTCTGCTTTAGCATGGTCTGGATGTAAAGGCTACACCGGATTTGGATAAATCTCACACTATGGTAGGCCCCCTTATGAAAGAAGAATTTGGGTTTAAATAGTTAATAAAGTTGTGGCCCAGTTTTACCCCATACAACTGTGTCTGCCTCTTTATTCTGGGCCAGGCAAGCAAGAGACGCCTGCCTCTACACTTCTCAGGAATATTGGATCATATGCATAGGCTAGGAAGAATTTTTGAAAATGGATTATGAATCTGATATACCAGATGGCAGAGTTGCTGTCTGAAGTTAAATCTACACATGCTAATCCTTGAAAAACTGGCAGCCCTCCAAAAAAGTGCAGGTAGAGAGAAAGAGCGAATTAAAGGGCAGCCTCCCACTTGGAGCAGAGGATATGTCATTAAATTGGCTTCAAATTATATGCAAGATATGCCTGGCAGCTGAGCTGCAATCATGTGAAGCCAGAGGGAAGAGAACTTGGCTGGGGAAAGAGGTGGGAAGGGGAATCCCATGAGGTTCCCTGCTAAGAGAGTACTCCTCCCCACTCAGTCCAAGGGGCCACTCACCAGCTCCTGCAATCACAGATTCATGAGAAGACTCCTAGCTGGAGTGGGTGGCGGGGGAGAGGCAAAAGCAAGCAAGGCAAAAACTCAGAGCACCCAGATCTTGTTGAGGAAGGATGATCCCTGGGGCAAATCATACCTGGGGGTCCATGGGTTCAGCAGTTTGTCCTCAAGCTGTACTCTTTGCTTTTACTTTTTTACTTTACTTTTATTGAACTTATACCCCGCCCCTCTAGACAAAGTCTACTCGGGGCGGCTTACATGAGTAATAAAATACAATAATATAACATACATAATAATAAAAACCTACTAATACGTATATACATTATCAAGATGGGGTAGTTAAGAAACAAAAATCAGTTAATTGACTGGAAGGAAGGCCTGCATAAAGAGCCAAGTTTTTAAATGGCTTTTAAAAACGCCCAGCGAGGGAGCCAGACAGATCTCCGTTGAGAGGGTATTCCATAACCGAGGGGCTGCTGCCAAGAAGGCCTGGTTTCTTGTTCTTTCCTTCCGGGCCTCTCTCGGTGTAAGGCCCCTCAGCCGTCCCTGCTGGCTTTGTCGAGTGATTCGGGTAGACCTGGGTGGGTCTACTCTTTGGATCTGACCATCAAGAAAGTTTGGAACTAGTTAAGTGCCAGCCCTCTGATCCCCACATCGGACAGCTTATCCAGGAGGCTGCTGAGTGATCAAAGAGTACCAACAGGGTCATCCCTCCCCCATCAGTTTCTCTTAAAAGGTCATCATGCAGTGCAAACAGTGTTGTCTTGGTACTCCATGATGTGGTCCGAACCCAGACTGAAATGGATCTAGGCAGTTATCCTCCTCTAGGAATGTCTGGAACTACTCTGCAATCACCCACCTGATCAACTTGCCCATTAAGAGGGATATTCATGATAGGCCTGTAATTGTTTAAGTGGTCCATTGCTAAATTTAAATAAATAAATAAATAAAATTTATTGTTTTAGAATGGAGCATATAATAGTCCCTTTTACATGGGGGGGGGCATAAAGTCCTCCCTCTATTACACCTTAAGAATATTTATGGCCCAATCCACAGGAGCCTCATTGACAGCTTTCAATAGCCATAATGGGCATGGATTGAGCAGAGAGATGGCAGGTCTGTAGTGAACCAGCACTCTGGCCACATCCTCCAGTGTAACAGGTTGAAACTGATCCAAGAGAGCCAGGGAAGACAATGCACTGGATATCTCAAGCCGATCCACCAAACTGTCAGTGAAGTCCAGATCGTGTTGGATGGCCTCAATTTAAATTTTTAAAAACACTTGTCAACTGATTGCCAGTGAAATAACCAGGATGAGGTCATTGCAGACAGAGCGTCAGTGAGGCATAGACCACCTGGAAGGTTTACTGCTTCACTGATAATCTTAAAGACCTTTTTCACTGCTTTTAAGGCATTGGCACATGCCCTGTATCTTTGCCACAGCTAAACTGTATCTTTACCAGAGCTAAACTGTTCTCTGACAGATCTTTCCTCCATCCACTCTCTAGCCATCTCCTCACTAACTTCTTAGCCTGAAGCTCCTCTGTGAACCACGTGAAGGGTTAGTCTCTGGAATGGTGAGGGTGTTTGGGAACAATCGAGTCAATCACCTGGTGACTTGAGCTTTGGCAGGCTCACCAATCCCCCCTCCCGCCCCCAAGGATAAAGAAGCCTCTATAGACTGACCATTTTCACTTCATTCCAAACTGCCCATGGCAGGGGGAGATAACTGGCCAGGTTAAATTTCATCAGGAAAAGATCTGACCATGACAACAGAGAGACGCTCATGCCCATCACCCTCAGATCACAACCTACCCATGCGGAGAAGAATATCACATCCAGAGTGTGTTTTGTTTTATGGGTGAGGCTAATGACATGCTGAGATAGACCCATAGATGTCATAGAATCCATGAACTCTAAGGCCCTTCGAGAGAGCTCTGCCTTACCATGGACATCAAAGTCCCCCAGGGATAAGATATTCAGAAAAGAGCATTTCCAATAAATCAGTAAAGGATTAATAAAACACTCTCTCAGAGTTGCATAAAATGACAAATTCTCTTGGAATAAGAATGTCCTGACATTCTTCCTTTTATATTCCTTGAAGGGACAATATTCAATTTCATATATAAAAAGGCACAGCAATAAAATGGAATAGCTAGATGGAAAAAATGTGATGGAACTGGCTTGGGAATAGAGGTACTAAAGAAGGAGCTCTCATTTGAGTACTAGGCAGATCTGTTTGGAAACCTGCTTCCTTATATGTAATCTTGATTCTCTTTTACCCACGTTCCTAGTCAATTTTTGAGATAAACACAAGACTTCTAGCTTGCTATCTGTTAATTTCAGTCAGGTGTATCTAAAAGAATCCTCCTGTAGTAGGGCAGGAAAAGAACCCTCAGAAAATATAATAAATATACCTGAATGAATTAGCAGCCTCAACTTTCATCTTTAAATCAAAAGCTTATTTCCATATTCCTGCCTTGATAAAAGGCTGGGAAAAATCCACCCATAAAACAACACTCAACATACACTATGAGATATTTATTCTCTTCCTTAAGAAGGAAAAGATGTGGTGGTCTAGTTTCTCTGAAACCCCAATTCTGCAATACCATAAAAATCACTGGAATTACTTTTGCATTAAATACTAATAAAGTCCCTGGAACATAATGACCTTCTTTCATATTATAGAATTTAACTACTGCTTGTGTCAGCACTTTTGCTTCACACAAAATTCTATATCGCTGATGTCACTAAGATAAATTTTAAGAAAATATTATTCTTAAGTAGGGACAGTGCTTTATCCCTACCATCTGTTAGGCAGTCAGATTTATGTAATTGATTTTTCTTAGAGAAAACTAAAATATTTAAGTTCTGATAGTTTATCTGTAGGTTGTATTTAGAAAATGCCTTTAAGAATTGTTTAAGACCAGTTCTGCACAGGACAAAAATGCTGCACCAGTTGTGAAAAGAAGAATTGCTATACAGTGGACCTTCTGCTTACGGAATTAATCCGTATTGGAACGGTGGCTGCAGGTCGAAAAGTCTGTAGGTCGAGTCTCCATTGACCTACAATGCATTGAAAACCGATTAATGCCGTAACCGGCCATTTTTATTCCATTTTTGTTCCATTTTGGGTTTTTTCTGGTCTGTAAGTCGATTCTCCAGCTGTAAGTCGAATCTAAATTTTGCGGCCAGAGAAGTCTGTAACTCAAAAAGTTTGTAAGTCGAGCCGTCTGTAAGTCGAGGGTCCACTGTACTCCGTTGGTCCAATTATAGTGGACAACAAGATTCATCAAAGGAGAGGGCAAGAGTGTTTAGAAAGAAATTAAACAAACAAAAAAATTAAACACCCTTGTCATATGCTTTGCTTAACTTGAATGGACTTGTCATTTCACCCTTTAAACCACAGCACAATTAGCCTGTACAACAAACATATAGCCTTTGAATCAACCCTAACAAATATCTATCAGTTGTAGATTTTTCTAATTTCTGGCATAGTTTATCATGAGTAATTGAATCAAAGACCCCTTTCAAGTATATAAGGGTCACAAAAAGGGATCCACCTGGAATAGCTATATAGTTTACTGCTAAATGTATCAACAAAAGGCAATGGTTGACTGTAGAACAATTCCTTCTAAAGTCAGTTTGTTCTTCATCTATGATAGCCTCTAGTCATTCTTTCTGTTGGTCTAGTAGGCCATGAGTATACTATAGTTTACCTAAAGTATATCGTTTACCTAAAGCAGATACCTTAAAATTTTCCCCCCTTTTTTGGGTCAATAGGTGGGTTACATTTATGTTACATAGTGTCAGCTTGCTATGTGTTTGAAGGAAGAGGATGCAAGCAATACATTTAGTATAGTGAAAACATCTGATGTTACATTTGCATTACACACACTGTTGGAAAATTAACAAAGTAAGAAAAATATAACATACAAGAAAATAGCTAGGAGAAAAGGAAAATTGGCCACAGCTTCTTTAACTTCAAAGAATACAGTTTTCTGATTGGATAGTTTAGTGATTTTGGTGTCTATTTGCAGAGTCAGAGGTTAGTAGTTTGATTCCCCACTGTGCATCCAAGGAGAAGAGACAGTCCGTGTGGCCTTAGGTAAGCATCACAGTCCCAGGGTGCCCTCAGAAGAAGGTAATGGTAAACCTCTGTACCTAGAAAATCCTGAGATATGGTCGTCATACATCAGATTTGACTTGATGACACATCATGATGATGATTTAGAACACGGCCAAAGAGCCTGAAAAAACCCACAACAACCATGATTTATTTAAACTTGTTAGATGTCTAGAAAGGCCAACAGTGAGTGAGTTTGCACATGACCTTTTCATCTTAATCCTGCAAACCGTTGTTTAGAAAACCGGGAACATACCCCAGAAACACATATTCCCTTCCTTCCCTTGCATGCTCATATCCAATTAGTCTTTCTGTAATTACTGCAATGAGGGTTGGCCCTAAGGTTGGGTGAGCTAGGAAGATACAATTATGATATATGGATCACTATATGGTTTAGACCAGAAAAAAGAAAGACCTCATCCGCTTGTGTTTCCACTTTGAAACATCCTTCACCTTTAAGAGCTGTATCACACCCTTCTGGAACATTGCTTGGACATGTATTCTTTTGGGC
Organism: Pogona vitticeps; assembly: GCF_051106095.1. NCBI lineage: Eukaryota > Metazoa > Chordata > Lepidosauria > Squamata > Agamidae > Pogona > Pogona vitticeps. The sequence goes on along the minus strand of NC_135788.1, from coordinate 72,852,818 downwards.
ATAATTCAGTGAGATTGAAGAGGTGTGTGAGAACCTCTGGAAGACCAGCAAAGGCTCATCGGTGACCACTCTCTTGGAGGCAAATGCTGTGCACTGGCTCACCTCCATGCAGTGGTTGCACCACACCTTGAAGGTTGGCATTGCCTCCACCCAACGCAGATAACTGGGAAGCAGATAGCAGCTGTGTGGTCACATTGTGCTAAAATGGAGACCAATAGCTGATTGGAGGTTGTTTGCTGTTTGGACAGGAGAAGCATGTCAAATGTCACATAGCTCCTCCTCCTGACCTCAACAGATCTTTTGTAGCCTAATCTATCCCACACCCAAAACGTCCAGTCTAGACAGTCCCTAAGTTGATCTGAAGTAGGCCTTCCACTGCTTCTGAGCTCAACAGTGTGTGTATATGATTGCAGTTGCTGTTTTAATGTCTTGCCTGCAGTGAGCTAGAATGGCAAAAAAGCAAGTGTCTGGAACTTCCTTTTCAATGTAGTATAGTTAAACTAAGCCTGAGCTTCAGTACAGAAAAGACTCCTAATATAGGCTTATTGTTTGTCCAGATCCAGTAGCTTCCTCTTCCAATTAGAGATGGACACAAGCCTTGATTGGGAGGTTTGTGCCAGTTTGTCACCACTCATCCCTCCTGGCCGGCTCACTCACTCACCAGCTGGCACACATTACTCTTTCCATCCTCTTTTCAGAATCCAAAAGAAGTGCCTGCTTCACTCCTCCACCTCCTCCAGCAGCCACCCACTCAAAGGCAGCACTGCAGGAATCTTTGCTCCACCTCCTCCTCTAAGTGGGCAGAGGAGGAAGAGGAGGGAAGCAGGTGTATGCTGCCCTTAGTAGGTTTGGATGGGAAGAACCTTTTTTGGCTGGAGTGACTATCAATTTATCCAGCATTAAACAATCACTCTTTCCCTCCCTCTGAATTCAAAGAGAGCACTTCCTCTCTGCTAAGAGTTTTTTCCCCTTCTCCTTTGTTTGTTGGAGTCAATCAGTCTATTGAAAGCAGGGGTCTGTTGAAGCCTCTTGCTTGAAGCAGTCATGTAACAGTTTGTTTTTTTATGTGTTCAGCTCTAAATAAATGAAACTTTTATTCTTTCTCCAACTAATGTCTCCGTATTATTGAGACTGTATGAGGCAGCTGATGAGAAGAAGGGGTTAACTGGAACAGGTTCAGAGGAGGGCAACGAAGATGATCAGGGGGCTGGAAACCAAGCCCTATGAGGAAAAGCTGAAAGAAGTGGGCATGCTTAGCCTTAAGAAAAGAAGACTGAGGGTTGATATAATAGGACTTTTATATCATCCCAGTGGTATCATATCACCCTTCAGTCTTCTTTTCTCAAGGCTGAACATGTCCAGTTCTTTCAGCCTTTCTGCATAAGGATTGGTTTCCAGCCCCTTGTGTGGCCAGGAAGGAGTTAAATGCTTTCTTTCACACTGTAGGTCATGGCAGGGTTAAAAGTGACAGACACCTGCCATCTTGGCTGACTGGAGACATATTCTGTTTGGCCAGAATGCTATGATATGCAAATAGTTCCTTTGGAATTCTCAGAAGCTATGAAAAAAGAAGTTATTTCTGAAGATTTATGGCTTATAATTTTACTAATTAAAAACTCTGAATTAGAGCCATGAATGGACCTATTCCTGTAGATTGGGAAAAAGAGGTCAAAATGGAGATTTTTCTCCCAAGCTATGTTAATTTTCTCTTATCTACATTTTTCATCACTTTTCAATTAGCTGTAGCTAAGAGTCAGTTGCTTTTGTACTGGAGTAAAACAGTACAGTATTACTTTTTTAAAAAATAACGTGAAAACATTTTGCCCAAACATCCCCATATTTGGCACACACAAGAGCAGTCTTTCTATTACATCCATGCCAAATTTGGTGCTGATCTGAGGCCCAGTGTCATAGGTCTAATTTTTTGTTTGGAGAATGCTTATTTTTTGATTTGGCCTGTAGAATCATTTTGCTTCTAAAGTGCAAAATATACACTACTGTGTAGCCATAATGTAGAAATGTATACCTTTTATGCACTTCAGGACTGTATCCCAATCATGAAGGATATGTAAATGCCTGTTTTCTTTAGGAGAGAGAGGGTGCAGAACCCTAACTGAGCTTTCAATCAATGTTAATTGTTATAGTTTTATATGCTATATAAAAATAATAAAAAATCAAGACAAACCAAAATTTTGTTTGCAAATACATCTAAAACTATATTGTCTCAGCCAAAACAAGACCAGGAGCAGATTATGGTACTGTTAACCTCCAACATTAGAGTAAAGCTGAAAAAGAACATGAAGATAATTGTAGTATCAACATATAATCCAAACAACATTCTTGATTAATTCAAAGTCCACATAAAGAACAGATTTGTACTACTAAACTTAACTGATAATGAACCAGAAGAACTGGAATATGGACAGCCAGAATGGTTTCCTATAGACAAAGATGTCCAATAAGGGTGCATTTCTTCTTATCTGTTCAATCTGTATGCAGAACACATCTTATGGAAAGCTGGACTGGATTCAGATTAAAGAAGAGTGAAAATTGGGGAAAGAAACATCATAATTTAAGATATTCCGATGACGCCATCTTACTGGCAGAAAAAAAGCAATGACTTGAAACAACTGTTAGGGAAAGTAAAAGAAGAAAGTGCCAAATCAGGATTGAAACTGAATATTTAGAAGACAAAAATCATGACTACCAAAGAACTATGCAACTTCAACATTGACAATGAAGAAACTGAAAAAGAGATTTTGGTTCAAACATCAATCCAATGGAGACTCCAGCCAAGAAATCAGAAAATGGCAGGAAAAGAAAAATTGAGCCAAGGCATATGTTAAAGAAAAAAAAAGAGGAAGGAAACAAATATAGGGTAGGCCACTGCCAGTAGTTGCTGGTTCAGGGGCCTGAAGTTGGGTTTTGTTTCCCCACAGCACCTCATGGATAGGGTTTGGAATTTAGGATCTATAGGGTCCCTTACAGTCTTAAATAATCAGGAGAGTATAAATAGAATACTACAGCCCCTGGGGAATGTGTTCTTACAGAACCTCGTGGATCTGGTGTAGAGTGTGGCCCAGCGATAATTACTGTTTCCCCCTTCACACCCGGCTCAGGGTGGGCTAATTTGGGGGCGGTTAAGAGAGTAGGCTGTTGAGTACATATCGTCCCATTGGGTGTTGCAGTGGTTTAAGTCTTTGGCTGGGGAGTCAGTGATTGGGAGTTCATTCTCCACCGGGCCTTGTAAAATTGGAAAGGAGCTTAAGCGGGAAGGCTTAGCTATGGCGCCTAAGAAGGGCAAGGGTAAGCAGCCAGCAAAGCACGAGGCACTTGCGGCACCTTTGCCTGAGCTTTCATCCTCCAATGAAGAAAGCTGGCCAGCGTGGGGGGTACTCTATGCTAAAATTACTGCCCTTGAAGAGCACCAGGCTTGGTGAGCCCTGGCGGCGTGCGAGGAACCTCAACCCAGGCATTCAGGATTCAAAAGCACATAAGCTGAAGGCATTGGCTAATGATTTATACAGTGGTGCCTCGCTAGACAGTTACCCCGCATGACCGTTTTTTCACTAGACATTGACTTTTTGCGATCGCTATAGTGATTCACAAAACAATTATTCCTATGGGGGGATGTCGCTGGACAATGTTTGATCCCTGCTTTGCAAACTGATTTTCGCTAGACAACGATTTTGACAGCTCCCTCCGCGCTCGCAAAACAGGTTTTTTTGGGACCTAAGCTTTGCAAGACAGTGATTTAAACAGCTGATCGGCAGTTCGCAAAGTGGCTTTCCTATGGCTGATCTTCGCTAGACAACAATGATTCTTCCCCATTGGAACACATTAAACAGGTTTCAATGCATTCCAATAGGGAAATGCTTTTTGCTAGAAAGTGATTTTTCTAAACAGCAATTTCAGTGGAACGGATTATCATCGTCTAGCAAGGCACCACTGTAATCTCGTTTTATGGCCCTAGAAGGCAATGTACCAAGCACATCCAAAGCAGCAGAAGATAGCAGCATGAGGCAAGCGGACGATGTAAAGGTGACGGTGGTAGAAGATCTGGGCATGCTGAGTGATGGAGGTTTCTGACGTAGGATACGACTCAGTGCCTCTGTGGGCTCTCCCTTTTGGAGATTACTCTCTTCCATTCGGTGATTACCTGACACCAACCACCAAGGAGCGTATATGAAAAGAAGTGTATGTAGATATTTTTGAACTACTGAATTGGCCAGTAGATGTTGAGGTGGTAGAGAAAGAGGATGAAGTAGAAAAAAGAAAGGTGGCGACACAGGAAGCCGGAGAGGACCTGGGCCAATTGGCTGCCAGGCTTTATCATTTACTTTGGGATCATTATCAAGGCCCAGCATTGGAGAACGCTGTCGTTGGTCCAGTACCTCAACCTATGTAGACTTCCAGGGACATAAATAACTTCTCTACGATGAATATTTTGGTGATTTACCCAAACATGAGATGGGATGAGGGACATCTGGGGCTGGGGCTTCAGATTATGATGCTAGCTGGGCTGGCAGAGGGAGACCGATTTGACAGTGGCCATCTCATTTGAAAGTCAAGATTATAAGTGAGAGACAAAGTCTCAGGATGTGGAAAGTAGATACAAGCTCTTTATTCTGCATTTCTTGAGTCGTTAAAAATCTCTGGCTCAATGTGTTTTGATGAAGTATTCTCCAGAAGCTGAGCATAATATAAAACCACACATTACATATTGAATCATGCACATTTTCTTTATATATATTTAATACTATAAGGCAGTGGTCCCCAACCTTGGGCCTCCAGATGTTTTTGGACTACAACTCCCAGAAGCCTACACCACCACTTCTGCTGGCCAGGATTTCTGGGAGTTGAAGTCCAAGAACACCTGGAGGCCCAAGGCTGGGGATCACTGCTGTAAGGGACGGTATATATATATAAGTATGTAGTATTCAATTTATATTCTCCTGGTTATTTAATACTGTAAGGGACCCTAATGTAAGGGACCCTATATATATATATATATAGGGTCCCTTACAGCAGTGGTCCCCAACCTTGGGCCTCCAGATGTTCTTGGAGTTCCACCCCCAGAAATCCTGGCCAGCAGAGGTGGTGGTGAAGGTGGTGACACCCAAGTAAACACTGGGAATTAGTGATGGTATAGTAACTTTGAATTCACTTTTAACTAATATATCTCTTAAATTCTTAGTCCTTTTAAAGGATATCTGTATTCCCTCTTCAAATCTTTCTAGATCTAGAATGTTCCAGTGCCTTTTTATGCATTTGGTCAGTTGATTTGTTACATGGTCATATGTCAGTATACAGTTTACATGGTTCGTAGGCGTCCTTACTTTTTAATTGAGACTTTGTCTCTCATTTATAATCTGGACGTTCGTGGATGTACCAGTTCCTTTTGATTTGCATCTCATTTGAAAGGCAGGTTCAGCTAATACTCCCCGTATTGTAGCAGGGCAAGTGGTTCAACACCATCTGTTTTGCTTGGAATTTAATTCTGAGGGCTCATGTTCCAGGAAGGCATGTCAATATAGGCATGAATGTTCCATATGCAGAAGGTATCATGCTAGTTCCAGATGTTTTAAAGGAACCCTGCAGAAAGGAAGAAGCAAGAAGGTGGCAGGAAGCCAGATGGCACCCCTGACACTGCTATAGAGTCCCAGGCTCATTAAAGTTCAGGTATTGGGACAATGGTTAGTAAGATATCCGCAGATAGAAAATGCCGCCTATTTGTTTGATGGTTTTCAGTTAGGTCTTAGGATCCCAGAAGGAGGTGAGCAAATCATTGCTTTTGTGAACAATTTGAAATTGGTAATAGGAATGGAGGGTGGCAAGGGTACTCCAAAAGGTTTAGACTACAACTCCCACAATCCCCTGCCTTTGCCACCTGCCGTTGCCACCTTCCCGCCCATTACAACGGAAGCGTGGAAAGAAATGGGTTGGTTTGGGGTGGCGTGCCATCTCTCATTGAGCTATTCAGCAGTTCAGTTGTTTATTGTTCTCTTGAGTACTTGGAAAGTTGTTTTTACCTTGCCCTTCTGAAGAGACCCATTAATTATTGCAATTATTCTATTGTTACAGGCCTGGCTGCTTTGATTAGCCAGGCCGGGCAAGGGTCGAGAGAAGAGGTGGTGGCGCGACAGCGATCAAGCGCCTTGCCAACCAAATCTGGTGTTACAGGCTGGAAGGAGTCAAGAATTACCAGGCAAGGCAGAGCGCTGGACATCTCTGCTTGATCCATTGTATTTAAACAAAGGAGAAAGGTCATGGCGGATGGCCTCCACTTTAGATTTAAAAAATGCTGCAAATTGGTCAGGTGAGATGCTAGCGGGAGGCCCTTCACCCAGACCAATTCCAGATATATCACGAACTATTCTGGATAGAGTCTGTCTGCAAGGACCTGGAGTCTCTTCAGCATAACTCGGGCAAGCAATGCTGAGAAGAGAGATGCCAAGGTAGTTATTGCAGTCCCCCCATCTCCTTTGTTCTTATACAGTGTGACGATGTTTGCTTCGTTTTTGAATTCTTGTTGTGCTCTGTAAAACATTTTGTGTTTCTCTTTGTACTGTACTTTTTTTAACATGCACTCCAGTTCAATATTATATTTTGATTTCTCAGTTTTATGGTTTCAATTTTTTGTGCTCTTTGTGTAAACTTTTTGTGTAGAGATATATATACAGTGGTGCCTTGCTTGATGATGATAATCCGTTCCAGCAAAATCGCTGTATAGCGAAATCGTCGTCAAGCAAAAGTGACAAAAAAACATTAGAATGCATTAAAAACCGGTTAATGTGTTCTAATGGGGGAAATACCTCATCGTCCAGCGAAGATCCTCCATAGGGCGGCCATTTTCCGGTGCCTGTAAAGCGATCAATCAGTCCTAAACACAGTGGGGAGCTATTTTGCACAGCAGGGAGCCAATTTACGACCTGCCGATCAGCTGTTTCAAAACCATCGTTAAGCGAAAAATCAGTTCCCGAAGTAGGGAACCGATCGTCGTAAAGCGGATTTTCCCCATTTAAACATCATTTTGTGATCACAATAGCGATTGCAAAAAACCCATCGTAAAGCGGATTCATTGTGGAGCGGGGTAGTCGTCAAACGGGGCACCACTCTATATAATTTGTTGCTCTGATTTTTGTTGCTTTTCTTCTGTAAAATTTTTCTTTGTGTCTTTTTAACTCTTTTTATAGTGTGCATTGATATGTATTTTCCTCGAATCTTAATTTAATTTCAGAGTTTTTGTCTTGAAATTTTTAGTTCCTGCATTGCGGTTTGTTTTTAAGCCATTTTTATATTTCTTTTTGCATCTTAAATTCTCTTGTAACTAAATCGTTAAATGTTATTGTTTTATTTTCTCTGGCATTTCATTTTCTTGCAGTTGAATTTTATTTTCAGGGGTCATTGGATTTAAGTATCTTAAATAAATAAATAAATAAATAAATAAATAAATAAATAAATAAATAAATAAATAAATAAATAAATAAATAAATAAATAAATAAATAAATAAATAAATAAAAGATATCGCCGTGGGGAGGGGGGCAATGATAACTTCCTCAATGGCTCAAGGGGCCGTTTCTTTCAAAAAGGTTAAGAACCACTGAAGTAATTGATGCAACCTGTGTTGTAGTTCTGTAGAGTATAAAACACATGCACATCTCAGCTATCCTTATCTGTTGTAAGTCAGATCTACCTTGCTTTAAGTTGCTGCTATATTTAAAGTTTTTCTGTATAAAATGTAATATAAACTCTGCTATATTAGAACTCCAAAGAATAGATTTTTTTTCTTTAATAAAAGCCCTAACAAGGACTAGAAAATACACCAACAGATTTAAAGGTTAGGAAGATGATTGTGGAGTAAGGACTGGGGAAGAACACCTAACAATAAGTCTCCTATGACGCCTGACATTTTGGTGAGATTTAGCAGATTGTGCAGCACTATGTGTAGGGACAATTATGAGGCTGCATTGTTTCAGCCCATCACATTGATAGCGTTTTTTGGAGCTTTGAGGATTAGCGAGGTAGTGGTGGCATGTATGTTACCTTAGGCCCTGCTCCATGCCAGAAATTTGCCCAGTACGGGTGATGGAGTCATTCCTGAGGTACAGAGGTGCCTGGCTGTCTCTTTATTGCAGAGCTCGGCAGGCCCATGAGGTGTTTGAGGATCCAAGTGGTGGGTCACAGTTTTATATTTTGGGCAGCTAAGTACGCTTCCAGGATAACATGGGGCCACAATCTAGGATTGGGAGAATGTATCTGGCTTGAATGGAGAGGACAGAGGGACATGATGTGATCAGATTTTAAAGAAGCTGCCTTTCCTGGAGCTTCTGGTGTGTCTCCAGATATATTGCTTGTGTATTGGCGAAGGCTTTCGCAGCCGGTATCTAATGGTTGTTGTGGGTTTTTTGGGCTCTTTGGCTGTGTTCTGAAGGTTGTTCTTCCTAATGTTTCGCCAGTCTCTGTGGCCGTCATCTTCAGAGGACGGGACTCTCAAGCCAACTACACCAGAGCACAGAGTGCTGTCCTCTGAAGATGCCAACCACAGAGACTGGCAAAACTTTAGGAAGAACAACTTTCAGAACATGGCCAAAGAGCCCGAAAAACTCACAACAACCATATTGCTTGTGTATTTGGGTGGCAATGATCTGGTGAAGCATTGTGGTAAAGCCATTGTCCTTGATGTGTTAAGACACTTCCAAGACTGAAAGGGCTGGTTGCCTGCGTCTAGGTTGGTGTGGTCCACCATTGTGTCTGGAGAGCGGATTAAATCGGTCCAGGAGAAAAGTTAACAAGGATGTTTGCAGGACAATGAGCAGGGGCCTGGGTTCCGTTATAGGTCATCTGGATATCCATTTGGACAGGCTGGAATTGTATAGAGGTGATGGGGTGCACTTATCAGAACAGGGCATTCAAATATTCCTGAGAGGCATCCAGAGGGGGCCTGAGTGCTGAGATTCTAGGTTTGGAGGGAGAAATGGAACATAGCTGAGCCAGCTCCATTCCAGTGGCAGGTAGTGCGGTAAGAACAAGGATCGGCGAGTGCCCAGGAAGTTAAAGGGAAATTATAGCCCATCTGACCTCACAGGGCTGTGGATTGTGAGGTTACAGCACTGTGGGGGAAGCAACTCGGGCTGAGTGTCGCCAACCAGAGGGGCTTGCAGGCCAGGGGATAGTCAGATCAGGCGCCTGCCAGTGTCGTGCTGTTCAAGGGACTGTACAACAACGGGGCATGGAACTCACCTGAATGTGGTTGGGGAGGTTGGCCCTTGAGACTTTCAGCCTCAAACCCAATCCCACACTACCACAGTATCCTCTAATTGGGAACACTAAGAGTTCAAATACCTGTTGAATAAAGTATGGCCCTAGTCAATCCTTGCATCTCACCTTTTTATTCGAGGTGTGTGGGGGGGAATGGTGGCCTCGCTGGTGCATATGTGTCACTGAAGTGGAGCTTCTTTGCCCCACCCCCATGGGATCAGGCGAGAGAGGAATCTCTCATCCCAGCATGGGGTAGAGGCCAGGGAGCACAGTATAAAGCTGCGCTCGCCGACGCTCAGCTTATTTTTGAGACTTTCTCCTGCTCATCCTCCTTTGCACCAGTGTGTCAGACTACTCACCCGTTATGGGGGCCAGATAGGAATTTTTCCTTGCTACCTGGATTGGCTTTGGGTGTCTGTTGTTTTTTTTAAACTTACCCCACACTGGTATAAAGCAAAAATCGAACTGCTTATATACCGCTCCATAGTGCTTCAAGCACTCTCCGGGCGGTTTACAAGTTAATTATGCAGGCTACAAATTGCCCCCCCCCCCCCAGCGAGCTGGGTACTCATTTTACCGACCTCGGAAGGATAGAAGGCTGAGTCAAGCTTAAGCCAGCTACCTGGGATTGAACCCCGGGTCGTGAGCAGTTTTGGTTGCAGTACAGCAGTTTAATCACTGGATTGTGAGATTACAGTGCCATGGGGGAAGACGTGCTGGGGCCTTCCCTGGGTCAAGGGTCACCAATGAGAGAGGGCTTGCAGGCCTGGAGGTGGTTGGATCAGATCCCTGTCCAAGGGACTGTATGATAATGGGGCGTGGGACTTGTCCGAATGTGGTTGGGGAGGGGGTCCAGTGAGACCTTCAGCCTCAAACCTGATCCTGCACTACCGCAGGATCCTCTGATTGGGAACACTAAGAGTTCAGATGCCTGTTCAATAAAGTATGGCCCTAGTTTCTCCAACGCATGTGTCTCGCCTCTTTATTCTGGGGACGGCGATGGGAAAAGACTGGGACTAGGAAACGTGGCAATAAAGAAACTAGAAAGGATAATCAAATATAAAGATTTGCCATTGGAGACCAAGACCAAGATCATCCACTTTTGTATTTCTGATCACCATGTATGGGGTGTGAAAGCTGGATAGTTAAGAAAGCTGATAGGAAAAAAAAATTATTTATTTGAAATATGGTGCTGGAGGAGAGCTTTGAGGATACCCTGGATTGCCAGAAAAATGAACAAGTAGGTCCTAGATCAAATCAAGGCTGAAGGCAAAGAGGCAAAAATTGTGAAATTAAGGTGCCCTGTCTTGGGCACATCATGTGAAACAGGATTCCCTGGAAAAGGCAATAATGCTGGGAAAGGTGGAAGGCAACAGGAAAAGAGGAACACCAAATATCAGATGGATAGACTGATTCCATGGCCATGGAAGAAGAATCAGCATCAACTCTGCTGAAAAGTCAGATACCTCATGTTTTGCTGCTCCTGCAACCATCATATGGTAGACATTCCATCATGCAGCAGAAAAGTGAGAGGCAGGAATCAATTCAGCTGAGAAACCAATAATTTTGGCTACTCTTTTTTATTAAAAGTTTCTATTTTATCTAGAATTTATAAAATGAACATCATCTGTCTGCATTACAGCTGAGCACCAGAATAGGTGACTGCTCAGTCACCAAAACAAAGGACATACCAAAAAGGAGGACATTCTTCACAAAATATAGGACATGTTTGTATTAAACATGCATATCCTAATTTAAATTAATATATGCATTTATCATCACAATTAGAAATTGGCTGAAATCCAGTAGTATGTCACAGGTACAGGAGGTCAGTTGAATCAATAGACCTTGTGGAGTTCTACTTACTAATTTCCCAGTGATTCAATAGGCCTACTCCAATTGTGACTTTTTATTGATTCCAACAGTAGAATAATTTAAGTGGAAATACACTACTGCTCCCCATGTTGCCCAAGTTAATGTAACAAGGTAACATTGAGATAAACATGGAATATAAATAAAATGAATTCAAATCAAACTAAATGAAAAACCTTTATTGGCATTAAAACCAGTAACGGTACAATCAAGATTATGCTTTCCACTGCAATAAGATAAATACGGTCAACTTACGTCAAGGCTCCTTGAAACAGTCAGCCTAATTTATTACAATAGCAAGATATTCAGCTACACGCTCAGTCAAATCAGGTTGTTTATCTGCTAACATCATTCTGATTAAGCTCTCAGGGGAGCCAGAGAAATTTGAAACATCAGAGCTAAGTAGTAATTGACAGAGCTTGCTAAATTTAGGGCAGTGAAGAAAAATATGTAAAATTGAATCTGGTTCTGCTAAGCAGTGTTTACATCGGTGGTTCTTAAAGGGGATATTATATCTGCTGGAAAGAACAGCTGAGGGAAATATATTAAATCTGGTCAGCATATATGCCCGGTGCCATAGTGGGTTAATGAGATTGGTGAAATAATTGGCACCAGTTACAGACAAAGGGGGCAAACCATAAAAATGGAAGTTATTTTAGAGTTAATAAAAGAGTACCATGTGGAAAGAAAGGGATCACTTAATATATCAGTCAAAAGGGATTGGGAAGATTTCTAAAAGTGTAAATGAAGCCAAAATTTAATCGTCGATTACCAGGCAAGGGTAGTTGGAAAATGAAGCTCAAGTTCACTTAACAATGTTGCAAGTCTAATCGTATTCGGAATGCCTAAAATCTTGTGCAGAAAGAGAGCAGCTATGCGGTCTATCTCGTAGTTGGCTGCTGTAATCCAAACAAGGACCCCAAAGAGGATCTGGTTAGTGATTTTCACCTGGAAAACTTGAAGAGCAACAGGGATATATTGATGCCCACTATGGAAATGGAAGCAGATTAATACAGAAAGTTGATTCATAGCCAAAGAAACTGTCACCTTACAATGGTAAGACCAGTTTAATTTGTAATGAAACAATAAGCCTAAATATCAAAAAGATTTCGCTTGTTTTATTGCTTTCCCATTTATTTTCCAGCTGGTAGGTTTCCAAGATATGGAGAATATCAAGATCTTTGATTTATTAGTGTTGATGGTTAGATCATTCTTGGAGTAGAACTCAGCAAAAGCTGAGAGTAATTGTATAAGGCCTGACTTAGTGGTAGATAAGAGAAAAGTATCATCGGCATATAATAGCAATGGAACAGAAGATGAGTTATCCTAGGAGCATGATGTTCAATTATGGCAATATGGTCTGGTAGACTGATCTGACATGAATAAATTAAAAAGATCAGGAGCAAGGACACAGCCTTGTTTAGCTCCTTTAGATATCCTTGAGATATCTTTGGTCAGGAGACATTTGTTATTGACCTGAACTTGGCAACTATTGTCAAACTGAAGTTTACATACCAAGAAGAGCAGTTGAGGGTCTATTCCTTTGCTGGCCAGTTTATTCCAGAGCAGAGATTGATTGATGGAGTCAAACACTCCTTGAAGGTGAAGGTCAATAAAGGCAACAGAAAACTTGCCATGGAAATGAAGATAATATTTCTCAGCTAGAAACACAAGAGTGAGTTGAGGATACCACTCAGAAGCCCACCTGTTCCTTACCAGGCAGGCTAAGTTCAGCCATCCATTCCAAGAGACGTTTCACCAGATGCTTAGCATATATTTTACCAAGTATTGAAAGTAAGCTGATAGGATGGTAATTAGCTGGTATACTTGGACTGCCCTTTTCAAACACTGGAATGATGATAGATGTTAACCAAGAATCAGAAAAAATACCAAAATGGTCAATTAGAGTGAAAATATGGGCCAGAGTTTTCACCCATCAGTGCGGATTGTTTTTAATTAAATCCACTGGGATCCCATCTGGTCCCTGATTGGTTCCCTGATTTTGGGGAGGCAACAAGTTCTAAGATCTCCTGTTCAGAGAATGGGGGCCAAGGAGGGACATCAGGAGAAAATTGACCAGCAAATTGAGTTACTGGTGAATCATGATCTGTAAGTAAATTTGAATAATAATCGGTCCACTCGACAGGAGAAATAGAGGATTATATGGCATTGGTTGAGGAAGGGGTTGTAAAAGATATCGGTGTCCAGAATTCCTTTGTATTCCTGGTATGGGAAGCATGAATCAATCTGGCCCATTTTCTTAGGGCACAAGTGTGTCTTTTCCGATCCAGGAGAGTTTGGCAGTTCTTTTTTGTGGCTATCTCAGAGGAGCCCTGAGCATGTAAGCAGCGGAACATTAGATGAAGATTTTTTTTTTTGGCAGCCCAGCATTCTTTGTCAAACCAATTATAGAAAGTATTATGGTTATCCACTAAACACTTAGGGTTTTGAAGACTGCTTAAGGACTTTATCATTGTTTGGTATGACTGGATAGCAACAAATGGAGAACTAGTTTGAGAGATTGCCAGTAAGAGACACCTGACTTCAGCAGATTTGGTCCATTGGTCATATAGATCCCTAATTTTATTTGAACAGACTATTTTATGATGATAAAAGGCAGGGGGAGTAATATAATTAGTTAAGAGGAGAAGCTCCCATAATAAGGATAGAAGAACAGGTTGATGGTCAGTTTCAAAAGAAGAGCTAACCATAAAGTTCACAAGTTTGGAAAGCAAGTCAGGTAAGGTAAAAATGTAATCTACCACGCTCATACCCCTGGATGACAGAAAGGTTGTTTCACTGGAATAAATGCTAATTCTAGATCCTTTGAGAATTCTCAAATTATAACAGAGGTTGACCATATGATGCGCTGCTTGATTGAATGTTGGGTCTTTAGATGTCCTAGAATCCAAAAAGGGAGGTGGTATTAAAGCATCAGAGCCCAACATCATATAAGCAGATAGAGCATCGTTGCTGGAGCCCAATCTGGCATTAAAATCACCTGCTAAAACAAGCGAGGAAGATGAGTAATCAGCAATTAGAGAGTCAATGTAATTTTTCAGGTCCAACCATGTGGTGAATAATAAAGAACTGGTTAGGGCAGGAGGGATATAGAGATTAACCAAGATCAGTTGTCCCGTAGGGCCCTTAGCCATAAAGGCCTGAGCTAGTGGCAGCTTGATCTGAAGCTGCAGAAATGTGGCACTAAGTGCTGGCTTAACTAGAAAACATAAGCCTGCCTTAAACCAGCCTTTTGTATTAGTTCTGAAGGCAGGTAAGTTGTAAGAACTAAAGCCTGAAAGAACAATTTCTTTAGTTGACCAGGTTTCTTGGAGAAATATTATATCAAAAGCTCTTAGATAGTTAACAAAATCTAATTCACATTTTTAGCTCCACCAACCAGCAATATTGGTTGCTCCACACAATGTTGGAGGAGGTTTTGATAGTAGTGGGGTCAGAGGCTTTGCAAGAACTTCGAATGCAGATGGAGTTGACATCAGTATGTCAGGAGGTTGGACGTTATAGCCCTCATCACCACAGCTGGTTTCAGTTTTTTCCAAATTTGCCTTTGAGTTAGTAGGCTCGAATTCCATGGGAAAGTTAAATTGTTTATCAGTATCAGTTAATAGAAGGACATCATTAAGGTTAGGACTGTTGACCGTACCGTTGGAAGGCTCAGGAACCTGGATAATATTTTTTTTTCCAAATTAGGGAAGGTTGACTTTGCCAAATCTGATGATGCATTGAATTGAATCTCAGGAGGGATTACAATCTTTATGGAGGGTTCAATTGTGAGGAAAGGATTTTGAGATGGCAAAATCACCAGGCATTCAGGTCTTATATGTTGAAAAAAGGAGGCTTCGAGACACTGAGACAATTAGTATAAATATATTTTATCTAGTTCTCTTAGGGGAAGGGTAAACGGGGGTCTCTAAGAAAACAAACAAAGTGCTAAAACTGTATTACATAACATACCAAATCAGTAAACAAAGATAGCGACGGCAGCTCAGATAATGCTGACAAACAGGCAAACACACACAGTTTCTGCCTTGAGAGGAGACAAGGCTTTATAGGCCTAATGAGTTACAAGAAACAGATGAAATCTTTTAGATATTAACCCATAGTGGGGAAAATGTTACAGATTCCCAAATTTCAACACCCCTTCTCAAGATGTAACATGAATGCATTTTGGTTACATAATCAATTACATCAACCATGATCAATTCTGTTGGTATTTACATTGAGCATATTTAACATTTCCCGAAAATATATAAATTTCTCTGGTAGAGATTGAAATTCTTCTTCCATGGCTTCTATCCATTTCTCTCTCTCTGAAACAGGTAATTTAGTGATCTCATTCTAATTTGTTGGTTCCTTTATTATATGCAGGTTTTCACAGAATCCATATCTTTCTGGAGGTTTGCTTTTATTAATCCTATCTGATTGTCTTACAGAAGTTGTTGTTTCTGTTTCCCTTGGTCTAGTTTCTGCTTCCCGTTCTGTTCTGGTAACACCTTCAGAAGATAGACCTGCCGGTTGACCAGTGGTCTCTGCAGATAACCAATCGACCAATTCCTGTGAAACTGTCTGTATTCTGTAGATCAGTTGTCACTATGGATTCATTTATCTGTTGCTTTACAAGTTTTTCATCTACACATACAACATTACAATATTTAATTTCAGAAGTCTCAGGGTTCCAAATTCTATACCCTTTCCCTCCAATGGGGTATCCAACAATAATTCCAATTTCAGCTCAAGGATCAAGTTTTCCTCTCTTTTCTTTTGGAACATGTGTATATGCTTTAACACCAAAAACTTTGGTATATGCTTTAAACCAGGTCTTTTTCCAAACCATAATTCAAAAGGTGTTTTACTTGTTACTCTACTAGGGCTCTATTATGCAAAGAAACTGCTGTAACTACTGCTTCAGCCCATAAAGAAGTTGGTAATCCAGTTTGCATTAGCATAGATCTAGACATCTCCTGTAATATATGGTTCAGTTTTTCAGAACACCCATTTTGTTGTGGGGAATAGAATATGGTTACTTTATGTTCTATACCTTTTCGTTCCAAAAAGCTCCTGAAATCTGCATTACAATATTCTCCACCACCATCAGTACATAATGCTAGGAGAGCTTTGCCAAATCGATTTTTAATTGCAGCTATATAGCATTTGAACTTTTCAAGCATCTCATCTTAGTATTGTTACATACAGCACTGATGTTACCTGTCTGTCATGGGTTTGGAGGGAAAGTTCCATCCTATGGGGAGTGGAAGGCGGGACATCAGGAGGAGGGGCTGTACTGTATATATATGTGAAGCCTGTGTGGTGAAGTTCAGGAGACGCTGGGATGTGAAGAAGCAGCAGCTGGGAAGAAGAAGCTGGTGTGGGAGTCTGTGTGTCAGACAGGGTACTACTGTGTGTCAGAGTACCAACCTGATAGGTTCAGGTGTCTGTTGGTTAGCCAGAACTGATAGGTTCAGGGTCTGTGCTACAAGTTAAGGGTTCTGTGTGAACCAAACTGTATGCATGTATGAATGAGACTAAGCCACGTTACTATATCTTATTCACCTAATCATTTTATTTTCCCTGTGTGTTGTTTTAAATAAACCTTATTCTTTTATTGGTTAAAAATCCATCCCTGGTCTGTGTGACTTCTTACAGGGAATGGTTGGTGGCAGCTTAGTTAACGTGTGGCAGGTCCCAGTAGGTCTGGGTTTGTCACATTGATTGGTGTCCAGCGTGTGGGATACGACTGGTCCAGTTGTCCAGCGGTCCAGCAAAGCCTTGGCAAGTGTGCCCAGAGCAAGGGGGGTCTAGTCAGGGACAATCTGAGGCGCGTAGGTAATCTTCTAGGTGTACCTCACGGGGAGGTGCGCTAGTAGAAGAACGTGCCAACTGGGGAGACTAGATTAGGGTGCTCTGAGGCAGCCTGTTTTTGGCGGGAAAAAAGCTGAGGCAAAACTGTAAAGTAACAGGGATCTAGCTTGTCTGCTGAGAGGCCCAGCAGAGGGGGGTAGACTCTAGCTCGCAACTGTTGCAAGTTAGTGCTGAAAGGACAGCAGCAATCTATAGGGAAAGCTGGTTCTGAGGCAAAAGAAAAAAAAGTGGTCGTTTTATTTTGAGGCTTGACTTTTTAAAGCAGCCTGTTCTGAGGGGGGATTATGCCCTTGACTCGAAGCCAGATGGCAGAAATGGGTGAAGTGAAAGACCCCCAGGTTGACCAAGGTTCTGAGGATGAATTTGGCTCAGTGCAAGGTGACAGCACAGGAGAGCAGAACCCAGAACTCAGAAAATTGCTCATAGCCCAACAGCATGAACTGAGGGTGAGGGAAATGGAGGAAAGGGAAAGAGAGAAACAGAGACATTTCGAACTAGAGAGAGAGAGAATGGAAAAGGAGGAAAGGTTAGAGAGAGAGAAAATTGCTCTGGAAAAAGAAAGGATGGCGTTTGAATTAAGAAAATTGGAAATGATGAACCAGAACAATAATAACAATAGGGATTCTGAGGGAGGCCAATTGTCTAAAGCTGACCTGAAGAAATTCCCTGTGTACCACAAGGGAGATTGTCCTGAGGTGTTCTTTTCCTTAGTGGAAAGAGCGTTTGTGGACTTCTCAGTGAGGGAAACTGAGAAGATGACCATCATGCGATCTTTAATCAGTGGTAGCCTGGCTGAAGTCTATGCCGAGATGCCTGAGGAACTGATGAAAGATTTTGCAGAGTTTAAAAAACTGGTGTTTGCAAGACATGGGATAAATGCGGAACAGCTGAGGCAAAGATTCAGGTCCCTCACAAAGAAACCAGAGCAGACTTTTACCCAAGTGGGGGCTCAATTGGTGAGGCTGCTAGAGAAATGGCTATCTCAGGAGGGGACAGAGACCTTTCAGCAGCTCAAAGACTTGATAGCGCTGGAACAGTTCTATTCAGTCCTGCATGGGGAACTGAAATTCCAGGTGAGGGAAAGGAAACCAAAATCTGTGGCAGAAGCAGCCGAGATCGCAGATTTTATTTCCCAAATAAGAAAGCCCTTGGGTGAGGGGAAATCTGTAGGTAAACCTAAAGAAACCTACAGCAAGTACTCTCAGGGACCAGGGAAAAGCCAGCAAGGGGGAGGGGCCCATGGTGAAGGGAAGCCCTCAGAAATGAAACCAAGACCTCAGATTTTGGAGGGAAAACCAAAACAAGATGAGAGAGAATCAAAATACACCAGAAAATGTTATTTCTGTCAGGGAAAGGGCCATCTAATCTCAGAGTGTGAGAAATTAAAGCAGCTAAAAGGAATGGTGCCTCAGGATTCGAGTGGAACCAAGCCAAAAGCTGTGTTCTGTGTCCAGAAAGAGCAAGGCTCATTGTCACTGAGGGAGCCTGTTGCCATGGCTACTCAATCTGGAACAGCTACATCTGCTGATCAGGCTGAGGAAAATGGTCCTCTTGTAGAGGTCAGGCGCTGCCTGCTGGTGAGAACAGATTCTCAGTTGTTTGAGACAGCAGGGGTGGACGTAGGAATACTTGACCGTCAGTATCGGGGGCTGCGGGACACTTGTTCTCAGGTGACCCTGTGCCATCCAGATATTATTCCTAGGGAATATGTGATCCCAAATGAGAGCATGAAGGTGGCAGGGATTGAGGGGCAGGTGATCTCACTGCCAGTCGCGGAGGTACCTGTCAACTTTCAAGGCTGGAGGGGAGTTTGGCGGCTAGCGATTTTATCGACTCTGCCAGCAGCCGTGCTCGTGGGAAATGACCTGGCTGAACATGTGAAACGGGTGCTAGTGATTACACGTTCACAAGCCACCACGGGGACAGTTCAAGGGGGTAATGATGAGCCAGAGACGGAAGCAGGTGGGGGGAGTTCAGAAGCTGTGGTGGAAACCTTAACCACAGACAGCAGATTTGGACAAGAGCAAAAGGCAGACGCCACTCTCCAAAAGTGTTTTGAACAGGTGACAGACGCCCAGCTAACACCTGAAACCCCAGTGAGATTTCTAGAGAAAAAGGGGATTTTGTATAGAGAGACCCTGAGGAATATCTCAAAAGGGGGAGATGGGATCAGAAGTCAGCTGGTGGTACCTGAAAAGTATCGCCCCATGATCTTACAAAGGGGGCACTCTGACATGTTTGCTGCACACTTAGGGGTGAACAAAACACAGCAGAGAATCACACAGAATTTTTACTGGCCTGACATAGGGAAGCAGATCAGGGAGTTCTGTAAACAATGTGATGTGTGTCAAAGGCAGGGGAATAGCCGCGACAGGACCAAAGCAAAGTTGTGCCCTTTGCCTGTGATTGACACTCCGTTCAAATGCATAGGGGTGGATATTGTGGGACCTTTGCCCAAGGCCACAAAGAGGGGGAACAGGTTCATTCTTACCATTGTGGACCATGCCACGAGGTACCCTGAAGCCATTCCCTTGACTAACATTGAAACTAACACAGTGGCAGATGCCTTGGTGGGGTATATGTCCAGGATGGGATTTGCCTCAGAAATAATCACAGATTTGGGAGCGTCATTCACATCGAAGCTCATGAAACGCTTATGGCAAATCTGTGGAATTAAACACAAGGAAACCACTGCCTATCATCCTGAAAGTAATGGGTTAACTGAGAAGTTCAATGGGACTCTAATGCGCATGATTAGGGCTTACTTGGCAGAGAATCCAAACAATTGGGACCAGAAGCTGCAATCCCTTTTGTTTGCTTATCGATCAGTGCCACAAGCCAGTACCGGGTTCAGTCCATTTGAACTTTTATTTGGGAGAAGGGTGAAAGGGCCCCTTGATTTGATCAAACAAAATTGGGAGCAGGTCACCCAGGATGACCCACAAGACGTTGTGACATACATAGACGCTTTAAGGATTGACCTAAAGAGAAACCTAGAGCTAGCAGCAGAGACCCTGCAAGCTCAAAAGGTCAGAAAGAAAGTTTGGGATGACCAGAAAGCCGGGGAGAGGCACTTTAACCCAGGGGAGGGAGTGCTTTGGCCTAGGCCCTGTAAAGAGAACAAACTGCAGCTGGGTAGCCCAGAAATAAAATATTTGGGTCACATAGTAGGGGGAGGAGTGATAAAACCCCTAGAGGCCAAAATAGAAGCAGTTCGTGATTGGCCCAGACCCAACACCAAGAAAAAAGTCAAATCATTTCTTGGGTTGGTGGGCTACTACAGAAAGTTCATCCCGAGGTTTAGCGAGATTGCGGCTCCGCTGACCGATCTGACGAGGAAGAAGGCTGATGACCGCGTCCCGTGGACCAGCGACTGTGAGGAGGCGTTCCAGAGGTTGAAGCAGGTGCTCATCAACTATCCAGTGCTGCGTGCTCCAGACTTCGACAGGGAGTTCATCATCTACACCGATGCGTCTAACAGCGGGGTAGGAGCAGTTCTTTGCCAGGAGGATGAGAATGGTGACCAGCATCCAGTGTCCTACCTGAGTAGGAAACTTCAAAAAGGTGAGAGAAATTCGGCAACCGTGGAGAAGGAGTGTTTGGCCATAGTCTACGTGATCCAGAAGGCCAAGCCTTACATCTGGGGAAGACATTTTGTTCTGTGCACTGACCATTCACCACTGCAATGGTTAAAGACAATGAAAACCCACAATAGCAAACTTATGAGGTGGGCTTTAAACCTGCAGGACTATGACTTTGAAGTGAAGGTGGTCAGAGGGTCAGTGAACTGTGTTGCTGACGCCTTGTCAAGAAGACCTGAAGAATGAAGACGGCGAAAGAAACATGGACTATGTATATATGTTGGTGACAAAAAGTTAAATGTACCTGTTTTTTGAACTTGGTTTGTATGAATAAAGGTAAATGGATGTAATGTATATGGTAAATGTTTAAATGCCTAATTGATATGGTTAACTTAGAATGTAAGTATAAGTAAGTATGATATGGTATGTATAACTGTTGTTGTGTGTTTTATCCAGGTTGTTTTTTGGGAAAAAGCACCTTAGCTTTCCCCCTACAAAACAACTTATAAAGAGGGGAGGTGTTACATACAGCACTGATGTTACCTGTCTGTCATGGGTTTGGAGGGAAAGTTCCATCCTATGGGGAGTGGAAGGCGGGACATCAGGAGGAGGGGCTGTACTGTATATATATGTGAAGCCTGTGTGGTGAAGTTCAGGAGACGCTGGGATGTGAAGAAGCAGCAGCTGGGAAGAAGAAGCTGGTGTGGGAGTCTGTGTGTCAGACAGGGTACTACTGTGTGTCAGAGTACCAACCTGATAGGTTCAGGTGTCTGTTGGTTAGCCAGAACTGATAGGTTCAGGGTCTGTGCTACAAGTTAAGGGTTCTGTGTGAACCAAACTGTATGCATGTATGAATGAGACTAAGCCACGTTACTATATCTTATTCACCTAATCATTTTATTTTCCCTGTGTGTTGTTTTAAATAAACCTTATTCTTTTATTGGTTAAAAATCCATCCCTGGTCTGTGTGACTTCTTACAGGGAATGGTTGGTGGCAGCTTAGTTAACGTGTGGCAGGTCCCAGTAGGTCTGGGTTTGTCACAAGTATATATGCATAAGTATATTTACTTTTACATTCAGTGATGGTAAGGAAATATCTATTTTTGCCTGCAGATAATGGCATGGGACCCACTAAATCTGAATAAACCTCTTCTAGAAATTCTTTATTCTGTATATTATTCTGTCCTATATAACTGGGAGCAGTTCCCTTTGCTTTTATACAAATTTCACATCTTTCTTTTGACTTATCACATTTCGAAGCATCAATTCCACATTCTGTCAATAATTTTTCAATACAGTGGTGCCTTGCAAGACGAACGCCTCGTGGCACAAAAAACCTTCTAGATGAATGGGTCTGGCTAGGGTTTTGGTGCCTCGCAAGACGAACGTTCCTATGGCCCTGCTTCGCAAGATGAAGCAGGGCCCGCTTTGCCGCGTGGGGTGGGGGTGCCCCCCACTGTCCCACCCAGTGTCACTTTCAGAGGTCCCCCTTTCAGAGGTCCCCCACCAGTCTTACCTCGACCCAGCAGGGAGGTGGCAGCTATTTTGTTCTCTTCTTGCTTCCTCCCCACCTCATGCTGATCGGTGCTGGGTCTTAGAGGCTTCCCCGGGCTTGCCCAGCACTGAAAAAGAGCTGGAAATAAAAAATTATGCTTTCCCCCTGCTCCTGGGGAAGCCTCTGAAAGCCATGGGGGGGCAGGGGGAGCTATTTCCAGCTCTTTTTCGGTGCTGGGCAAGCCCAGGGAAAGCTTCTAAGACCCAGCACTGATCAGCTGTGAGGGGGTGAGGGGGGCAGGAGCAGAGAAGAGCACAAAATGGCTGCCACCTCCCTGCTGGGTCCAGGCTCTCAGCATTTGGCACTCTTTTTCCTGCTTTTCGGGGCTACCAAGGCACTGTGAGGAGCCAGGCTCAGTCTATAGTACCTGGTAAGTGACTTTATTTTAATTTTTTTGTTTTGGCCTTTTTTCCCCATAGGAACGCATTAATTAAATTTCAATGCATTCCTATGGGAAACTGTGCCTCGCAAGATGAACTTTTCGCCAGACGGCATTAACCGTGGAACGGATTAATTTTGTCTTGCGAGCCACCACTGTACTTTGCATGTTTCTATGTGCCAATTTTACATGCCATGAGTAAAGACAAGTTTTATGATCACAAGTACTGTGCCTAGTTTGACATACAGATCTTCCTTCATCTACTACATTATCTAAATAATCAGTAACATCAGTTATATCATGGAAACCATCAATTTCATCAACCTTAAGTACTAGACCATTTTTATCATTGATAATCTTTCCTGAGTCACCTTAAGTATTACAGTATAACCATTTTTACAATCCTTTTAGTGCCAAATAAATTATTTGAGGTTTAAGATCTTGGAAATGTTTTGTTCCTGTAGAAGAGTTACATCTTCCAGTGCGTGCTTAGGTTGAGGCCTCATAGCTATTGCAATTAATTCCTTTTTAAGTGTCTCCAACCTCTTAAGCAGCAGTCTTTGTTTCTGTTTGGAGAGCGCTCTGACTGCTTTAAGTTCCTCCTGGGACAAAGCCTCATTATTGAGATCCAATTGAAATAAGATTTCCCATAGAGTTGAATCTACGTGATCACTCAGTCTTGGGGATATTAAGGAGGGATGTGCTCTCTGTTGGCTCTTATCCGAGTGCCCAGGGAGGATCATGTGATTGGGCATCCACATTGCCTAAAGTGGCCTCCCCGATGTGATCTCCATCAGGGTATCATTTCCAGGTGATGCTGCGGCTAATTCCAAAATATCCTGTATTGGGAGGGTGTGTTGAGTGTGTTGGGGCTCATGGTTGCCAGATTCCATATGCTTTACTGCTGAGCTTAATGGCACAGATATAGCCTAATATTTTAAAAGTGATTCTCCCAAGGCAGCTTTGTCAGTGTGTTTTTCAGAGTATCAGACCTATTGTCCACAGCTGCCTGGCTCTGTTTACTCTTTTGCTAATATCCTCTGGAAGGAGGATTCTTAGCAATGATGTGTTTTGGTTGCTCACCAACTTGAGATGACCTTGTTAAAGAGAAGCAGGGAGTTGTCTGTTTCTCTGGGGTGGTCAGAGCTCACTTTGCCCTAGATTCTGCATAGAGAAGACTCTCTTAGAAGCTATGGAAAAACTACTTAGAAGTCTTCTCATCTGAAAGAGCATGAGAGAGATTGTTGGTCTATGAAAATCCATCCTTATCCTTGTCATAGTTCTTGGGCCAGGCAAGTTCAATCTACTGTAATTCAGATCAATTTGGCTCACCTCTGTTCACAGCAGTTTGCTCAGGGGGATGATCACCCTCTGTTTGTTAGTCCACTTCCCTCTATTTATGCATTTATCTGAGATCTCTAAGATGATCTGGGTTGCTAACAGCTGCCAGGTGTAGTATTTACTCGGTGATTTTCTCTTTGGGTACTTTCCAGCTACATCATCCCCCCCTAGATTGTATCCAATGTCCGTCTTAGGATGGAAGAGGGTTTGGGGTTGTGTGGAATAATCCATTCTCTCAGTTAGTGTTTGTTTTTTTTAAAAAAATAGCTACCTGCTTGGCTATCTGCTGCAACTTCTGAAATATTGCCAGCACTGTCCTCCCTGTCGCAATAGAGTGTTCGCCCAACAGCTTCAAAAGCTGGTAGTCTGATATCCCTAGGGATGTGCTTGTCATGGAAACTGGAGTATCAGTAGCCAAAGTACCTCCAGTCAGATGTGATGAAATATTACTTAATGACGGGCAGGCTGGCTCCGACTCTAGGGAAGGAGGGGGTCCTTGGGAGACAATATTGTTCATATTCTCCTGTCCCAGGAGCCAGCACTGAGTATCTATTTGGAGAAGAATTTTGAGCTAATTCACTTACAGCTTCAGAGACAGTCAGGGTCATCATCTCATCTAGGCGCAGTTGTTTGGCATCCTTAAGAGAAGAGTTTGAGGGAATCCTTGGGTGTTTCTTTTTCCTAGGCAGTTCTGCAAGTTCACAGCCAGAGAGGTTTTTGCTTCAAAGCTCACTCTACTTTGATGGAGTAGCCAAATACCACTTAGGAGATTAAAAAAAATAAAACACGATAATCACTAGAGTAAATTAAACTTCGAAGGCAAAATAAAACAAATAAAACAAATAAAAAGCCAAGCTGGTGGAATGTGCCTGAATCACTCCCTTCAGCTGTCAGCCATTTCCCCCAGTATAGAGTAAAATGAATAAATAAGGCATAGTCAGGGCTTGAAAAATGTACTTGTCCACTTGTCTGTGATGAGTGAAAAACGCTGCTTGATAAGTCACAGCTCCCCCCGTCTGCTTCCTTCCTCTTTGCCTGTCTCTCTCTCTCTAATCCGGCAATCCTCCCCTCCCCACTCCCATTGTAAAAAGAAAACTGTCCTCTTCTTGCGAAAAGAGTGTTCGAGTAGCACATAGAGATATAGCTCTGCAGGAGAATGTAGAGTAGTTGCATGCTGGAGAATATGGAGATTCCCTGCTCCCAATTTCAACAGGATGAGGACACATCCCTAGGGTGGGAGGGAACTGTGGCTTCTTAAGAGGCTGGGCAATTTTGCTTTCAGTTTTATTTTTGCTGGAAACATTTTAAAAAGGCATTCAAAATACAAGCTTCGTGACCCCCACAGGCACGCAGGTAATAAAGCAACCCAAGTCTGAGGGTATAGATCAGTGATTCCCAATCTTGGGTCACCTAGGTGTCCTTGGACTGGTTCTTGTGCTGACCTACTGCTGGTGAAGACTTCTGGGAATTCCAGTCCAAAAACACCTGGGGATTGGGAATCAGCACAGCTTGTGGTGAAGGCTTCTGGGAATTGCAGTCCAAGGCAGGAAACGGCAGGAAATTCAAATTCCTCCACCCTCAACCAAGCAACCTGAAAAGCAGAAGCCATAGGAAAAGACAAAGAACAATGGAAAAAAACATTTTAAAGGCATACAAGTGACAAAGCCAGCACCCTACCTTTCAACCACTGAAGAACTGCACCAAAATCTACTTATTAATTAATTATTTAATTTAAAATAGTTATACACCTCCTTTCTCCCAAAAGAGATCCAAGACAGCTTTACAATTTAAAAGACATAAGATATAAAAACATTAAAACAAAATTAAACAGCTATTAAAAGAATTAATAAAACAACATTAAAAGCGTTTAAATACCATGAGGCTGCCAATCTCTAAAGAAAAGCCTGTCTGAAGAGAACATCTTACATAATTAGGCAACCCTAGTAAGGGTCAATAGACATCAGAAGTGAGTTGATGGCGTGTGACTTTTGTTAGAAATTACTTTAAAATTTGCATAACTGAGAAACTATACAGTACAGCACTTGACAGAGTTGGTGGGAAGACAAAATCAAAATTATAGACTGAGTGCACTCTTCGAGTTTTGTAGGAATTTAGGTGTATCATGATCAGGAGACTGGCTACATACACCACACATGTGCAGGCAAGTGAGCGAGGGTGAGCAACTGCATAGCATCCACGGCAAGCTCTACGTGCCACTGCATGAATACATCCGGCAACACAGAAGTAAAATGGGGAACACAAAGCTTCCAAAATTACTCTGTCCTAAGTAGAAACTCCTGGCCTGGTGAACCCTGTCAATTGTTTGCTTGTGTGTGAGGGGTAAAGAAATGGTGCAAAAAAAATATCTGTACCTTTTTTTTCCAAAAACAATCTCCTATGTCAAGATTGGAGAACAATGAAAACTGTACGGTACAAGGTGCCCCGCAATTACCATGTGTTTCTAGTGCTGGGTCTGCAGTTGAGAGTCAAAAAAGTGGGAATTTTTTTTTTGCTAAAGTGGAAGGAGGAGTTTAAATGGCTAATGTTAAGAGTGGTGTTGCAAGATGTTCAGTATGTCCACAGTTCAAAAGATTGTGCGATTCATCTTCACATGTGGTTAATGGATCCAAACAACCATTTCGTCACGAGACTTTCAAGTTTCACAATTTGTCAGCTCCACACATGAGGTGCATGGAAGCATTAGATGTTCAAAAACACCAAGAAAATTCATCCTTGGCAAAGTGTCTAAAAAGGATGGACAAAAAAATATTCTTTCATCATTTACAAGTATTATTTAATATAAGTTTTTATACTGCCAAAAACATTAAGCCCTTTACTGAAATTAGAGGTTTTGCCGAGCTTGTTGGTAAACTTAATGTGGAAGTGCTTGAAGAATATACCAATAAAAAGCAGTGTAAGGAGTTTATGCATACAATAGGATATGATAAACCTTTATTGGCATTAGGCAGTAACTCAGGGAACATAGACAGAATCAACATTAATGAGGAAGTACAAAATCATGATAAGTAATATGTATTATCCGGAGAATGGGTTAAGGAGAATTCAATGTTGTAAGGCAACAGTAAGTTTCAAAATTTCAGTTAAGTAGTTTGCCACTGCCTCAGTGAGGGGAGCACAGCAATCACTCAAGAAGACAGGGAGAAGATCAGGGAAGTGATCCGAAAAGGGAATCAGCCAGTGATCTAAAAAGAGTTTGCGATGGGAGTGGTGTGCTGGGCATCTAAAAAGAATATGGTCTAAGGTGTCAGGCAGCAAATGACAGGAAATGCAAAGTCTTTTGTCTTTAGGGAGAGTTTATACATTACATTGCAGAAAGTGTGAAAGATGTTGTGGCTGACATAAAAGCTACAGAATTTGTTTCTGTGTTACTAGATGGTTCCACTGATAGAGCTGATGTGGAGGAATGTATCATTTATGTTAGGTATATACCGTATTTTTCGCACCATAAGACACACTTTTTCCCCACAAAACAGGGGGTTGGAAAGTCTGTGCGTCTTATGGAGCGAAGAAAACATTATATTTTCCTGTTTTCTTCTCCTAAAAATTGGTGCGTCTTATGGAAAGGTGCGTCTTGTGGAGCGAAAAATACGGTAAATGCTAGTGGTGTCAAGGACTTAAAGTAGCTATTGGTCCCTTAGCAAATAGCACTGCTTCAGGCTACCTAGACACCATAGACAAGGAACTCTAAAGAGTGAACTTGGATTGGAGACATGGAAAATGTTTAGTTGGCCTGACAACTGATGGAGCACCTTCGATGATAGGGGGTGTTAATGGTTTGGCAACTAAAATTACCAATTGTGCATATCATATCACAACTGTTCATTATGTTGCACACAAACTTCAGTTAAGTGTGTTGAAGTCACTTAAATGAGTATCCTATATTGATGAAATTGACCATTTTCTAATTTCTGTGTACAAATTCTACAACAGGTCCAGTAAAAAGCAAAAACAGTTGTCAGAAACAGCAGAGGTTCTGTCAACAAAACTGCTGAAATTGCAGGAATTGCATACAGTACGTTGGGTAGCCAGCAAAATGGGGATCATCAAAGCTGTCATTTAAGACTGTAGATCTCTTGTGACACACCTTGAAAATGTGAACTGTGGGTAGGAGAGCGACAGCAACAAAACTAAAGGCATTCTGAAGACCCTTAAAAAGTACAGATTCTTAAGAACCTTACATTTTCTCCATGATTTTTTGTTGCCTTTGAAAAAATATTTCTTTGGTTTTTCAGAAGCCTGATCTGCTAATAAATCAAGTGCAGATTCATATCAAGAAAACAATAGCCAGTCTTGAAGAACTGAAAAAAAACTCCAGGACCGATGCAGAATGAATTTACAAATAATACTTCAGTGCCTGGGATGTACTGTATAATGAAATCCAGCTTGATTACAATTACAATTAGAAATGAACAAAAAAAGTTTTCATGCGATAGAAAAGAAATTATTGAGATAGGAATGGCTGACACAAAGATGCGTTTTTTGAATACTGCTACAGATGTCTTCTTAACATCTATGTCAATATTTGATACTTTCACATGGCCAGAAACGTTCTTGGAAATTTTTGGTAAAAAGGAAGTAACTGTACTTGTATCTCATTACAAAGACCTTTTGCAACACAAGGGCATAGAAGACATAATTCAGAAAGCCCTGGGTGAATGGTATGAATTCAAAATATGTGCAAAAGGTCTGTCATCAGTAGATTTACTGGGAAAAGCAATGAACCACCATGGGGGTAGGTTTCCTGTTCTTCTGAAGCTCCTTAAAATTGCCTCTGTTCTGCCAGTTTCTACAGTAGCTGTAAAAGGGGTTTCTGTCAGATGAATCTAATCAAAAATAAACTCAGATCATGTTTAGAGACTGAAAGCTCTTAGATGACCTTATGATGGTGAATCTAAATGGACCTCCACTACCACAGTTTAACCCTACTTAAGCCATCGATAAATGGTACTTCAGTGCTAAAACTACCAGGCATGTTCAAGGACACAAGTGCAACATCTCTGAAAGCAGTGAATTTTCTACTAAGAAGACATAGACGAATACCATGTATGTAATACAATTTATTTTGAGTTTTTACGCATTGTTATGTAGAAATAAAAGTAAACAAGTGCCTAGTTTAAATTTGTTAACATAAATTGCAAGGCTATAGTCCAGTCATGCTGACTGGTGAAATTTTTGACTGACTGGTGAGACATTCTAAAAGTTTTCAAACTCTGGGAATAGTGTTTAATAAACTCTTTGAAATGCCCTACATTTTGTATTTTCTGGGGCTTACTAAAATGAATATATACAGAAAGAAAATAAACAGAAGTCACTATTGTTTTGTTGAAATAGCTAGCTAGGCAACAATTAGTTATTATAGATAAAAAGTCTGAACATTGCTTCCAGAATGCCCACTCCTGGGGACTGACCTATTAACTGTAGTTCATACAGAATTGACATGCCAGGCCACATCCTTCCTGCTATGCATCAGTGGTTTTAAGTGTATGTGGTTGGCATCTTTTTGTACAAAATGAGGCTCACAACTGCCTTTTTGGTAAAATGTATGAGAGAAATGATTACATACATTTACCAATCAAGGTCTCTACTTTCCCTGCCCAGACAGGGAAACTCATGCAGTGGGAAAGGTGACTGGTTACATGTCACCAAAAGGAGGACTTGCATCGCCATAAAAAAGGACTGCTCTTCAAACGGAGAACCATTTCTCCCTAAAGGAAGATGTATGTCTATCCTAGCTACATAACATTAAGTGCTTGTTTTTTCTTGTTTCCTTTCTCTCTTCTCATTTCCTTTTGCTTTCATATCATGTGTTTTGGTTAGATTTTTGAAGGCTGGAAATATCTTTATTTTATTGCTTTATTAGCTGTTCTGAGAGCCCTTCCAGCTGGATCAATTAAACACAATTCATTGATTAGTTAGGAGGCAGATCAGTTTTGACATTATTTAAAATAATAGTTATGTTTCCTTAACCATGATTTGTTATGGTGTCTGAAGTTAGTGTTAATGATATGTGGCTACTTTTTCAGTGATGCCAACAACAGCTAGAAACTAGAATAGGGTACATGCATTAATATACTTGCTTCGTTCTACCTTCTGAACAATTTGTTCTCACAAGTGCAGTGAGGTGGAACAGAGAACATTTTGTACATCTGTCTGGGGAACACACCCAAGGCATAGGGGACCAATTCCATCCAGATAATGGTAAACATTTTCATTTCCACTTCAAAATTATTTCCCATTACCTGGATAGAACTGGACTTCTATGCATTGAGCTTGTCTCCCAGACAAATATTCAAGTGTACAAAATGTTCTTTGTTATTTTGTCAGTTAATGCACTTTCATAATCCTCCTAATCTGCCCCACAGCTTGACCTGAAATATTATTCCATTTCCATTTTGATGGGGCCTCTCCATTGGAATGATCACCTGGGGATATGAACAGCTTGCAAACTACACTCGTGTCAGAAGAACATGAGCAGGACAGGAAGGGGACTATACACCATTGACACAGTTTTTAGGGGTAGTGAGGCAGAAACTATTTTCAAGGTAGCTGAGCAGCACCAACCTATGCTTTATAATGCAGGAGCACAGCTACAAAATATTACAAATGGAAAAATAGGGTGTTCACTAACCATGAATGTGAAATATCACCATAGCATACAGACATTATTACTGCATGGGTGAGCAACAAACCTAATTAGCTCATAGGGCACCCCAAACAAAAAATTATAACCTAGAAACTTGGATTAGCACCAAATTTGGTATATATGCAGCAGACACTGTGCTCTTGCTCTGTGCCAGATTTGGGGATGTTTGGGCAAATGGTTTTTGATTTAATATATTTTTTTATTAAAGTAAAGCTATTTTACCACCACCTCCCCATGCA
Source organism: Pogona vitticeps (assembly GCF_051106095.1). Classification (NCBI taxonomy): domain Eukaryota; kingdom Metazoa; phylum Chordata; class Lepidosauria; order Squamata; family Agamidae; genus Pogona; species Pogona vitticeps. The sequence continues at coordinate 72,822,045 of NC_135788.1, read as the reverse complement.
GACAAGCCAACCTTTTCTTTCTGCATATTCTGTTGTTGTTGTTTAATTGTTAAGTCATGTCTGACTCTTCGTGGCCCCATGGACCAGAGCCCGTCAGGCCCTCCTGTCTTCCACTGCTTCCCGGAGTTTGGTCAAATTCATATTGGTAGCTTCAATGACACTGTCTAACCTGCATATTTAGAACAGATCCAATACATAGAAAATACCAAACATGCTTATCTTGAAAGAGAATGGTCAGTCACAGCTATTTTAAAAACTTTTTTGGAAAATATGGATATAATATTAAAATATAACAGGATGTGTGGATAATAATGACTTTGAAAAAAGCCATTTGAAAGAGGGGAAACCTCTGAGTTTTTGCCTTGAGTTAGAAGGGAGATCTGAACTCTTGACACTGCTGTTCAGAACCAAATTAAATGACTTTCAAAAGTAGAACTTTTTAAACTCTTTCCTGGCCAAACAGATAAAACATTTTAAAAGGTATTTTAAAAAATAGAGAACCAATATTCAGAAGCTCAGTCATTTAAGCTGTGAAATTACTGTGTTTTTGTTTGTTTGTTTGTTTGCTTTGTGATTGAGGAAGATCTTACATAGCTTTGGTGCCTATTCCACCCATCTTTTCACTATACCATTGTTCGGTAATTAAGAAAAAATTCCAGAGATACTATATGTCATCATATCACTTGTCATGTATGGTGACTATATAGGTTACTGGCTCCTAAAATGTCCTATCCTTAATAGATCTGCTCAGATATTGCAAATTCACAACATCCAATGTTAGGCTATTCTCTCTTCCTACTGCCTCCACTTCCTATCAATATTGTCTTTTCCAAGTCTTGTGAATGAACAACTGTGGCTTCCTCTATTGAGTCAATCCATTTCATGTTAGGTTTTCCTCTTTTCCGACTGCTCCACCTCACTTTTTCCAACAATATGGTCTTTTCTGGTCACTTCTGTATTTCCATTATATGTGCATGGTAGTCTAGACTTAGTTGACTCATTTTTGCTCTAGTTAATGTTCAGGCTTGACTTGATTGAGCACTCACCTTTCTGTTTTTCTGGCTGCTTTTTGATTGCTGACTCCTAGCAAAGCACAGCTGAGGAATAATACTGAGACAGACCCAGGGAGCTTACAACTAGGGCAAGCTAACAGGAGTTTCACGGGGGAAAGATACGAAGCAAAGGTAGGAAGGAAGAAGGAAAGGTCTACTGGAGGTAGGGACAAAAGAAAGGGAGAGACCAAGGAGACAAAGGCAGAGAGGTAGAGTAACCCTAGGAATTCCTCCATTCAGAAGCACCATGTGCTCAGTTTAATACGAAGGGGTGTGTCCTTAACAGGAAGGGCTGTGTGAACAGCTTAAGAGGAAGGAATGTCTCCTGATTAGTGCTGAGAGCTGTAAGTAGCAGCTGTGAATTCTGGGAGGGCCTTTCGATTGCTAACTCCTAGCAGAACACAGCAGAGAAATAAAGCTGAGGCAGACCCAGGGAGCTTGTGACCACAGTGAGCAAACAGGTTGAGCTAACAGGAGTTGATGTGGAAGGCCAAGGGAGAAGCCCTTAACAACATTTTTGGATTTTTGAAAATAGTTCTGTATTAGTGGACTTTCTCATCTATGCTCAAGATAACAAAACGAAGCAAAAGAGTATTCACAGGCAAACAGATCAAAGCAAAAAGCTAACAGGGACAATGGAGGAAAGAGACACTACAATTGTGGTGACTTGTAATGTTTGAGCAATGTTTGACTTTGTGCCTGAGTGTAACATGGCACACACATGCAGCAAGTGCAAACTGTTAGAAGAAAAACTGAGAGAACTGGAGCAGCAAGTAGCCACACTGAAGGCTATATGGAAAGATTAATTATACATTGACAGAACTGTTGAGCAGCAGCAGCAGTCAATGAAGGCAGGGGGAAAGAGCAATAAAGGAAGACAGAGGAAGAGAATGCCAGGGAGAAAGCAAACATAGTAGAGGAAGCAAAAGAAGACTATCTTCACCAGTGGAACTGCAAAACTGCTTTCAGGTTCTTTGATGAGAAGTCTAGTAGACAGCAAGTAGATGAAGTCAAAGAGACCATGAAGGAGGTGGGGTTTCATCATGGTGAGAACCGGTTGGGTTTCAGGCAAGCTCCTGAAACTAACCGGGACATTTGGCTATGCCCCCCCCCTCAAACCAGGGGGGAAGGAGAAGGTTACAGTGACATCTGCTGACAGAAGACTTAAACAGTACTCCTTAAAGTAAATGAAAACAGCTGCTGACAGAAGACCTAAACAGTATCCCTTGTTTACTTAAGAAGAAAAGGGGATAAATCAATATGGTGACAAAATGTGGAAAAGAGAAAACTCAAAGAGGATCACTAGCACAGGGTTAGAATTTCAGTGGGTTATTGGGGCAATCATTTAAGGACTGGCAACGGAGTATTCAAGATATGCTATCTACAGGGCTACAGCAATCACAAGGAGGGATAGCTCAGTTATGTGTACAAATGAAAGATTTAAGGATTTAAGGATGCAAATGACTGATATTAAAAAATCATCATCATCATCATCTTAGAACTGCACAGCTAGAAGGGACCCTATGGATCATCGAGTCCAACCCCTGTCAAGGAGGTGCAGCATGGATTCCAGACCCCACCTCTGGCTCCACAGCCAGATGCCTTAAACCATTGAGCTATCCAGCAGTTCAAATTACAGAAAATAAAAAATAAATAGCCAGAATAGATAGGACATCAAGAAGAATGGAAGCAAGACTGGATACCTTGTATACAGAGATGGGAGAGCTAAAACAGGAAAGCAAGCAAGATGAAATTACTCTGTCAAATCTACAAATGGAAAGAGCCAATGCCATACTTAGATTCCAGAATCTACCAGAACAAAAAGGAGAATACACAACGCAAGTGATTACTACTTATTTAGCATCGCTCATGGAGATGCAACCAGAGGATGTTCAACAAAATATAGACACAGTATGAAGAATATATAGCGCATATACTAGGAATCAAAATCTCCCCAGGGAAATTCATGTTAAATTTATGAGAAAGACCTTTTGAGATAAAGTCCTAAGAAATATTCAAGGCAAGGAACCTAACAGAAAAGACAAAGAAACTAAGACCTTGAAATATATTCTGTAGCAAATAAGACAGAAAAGGAAACAATATGAGGAGTTAACATCCCTCTTGAGAACAAACTCAGTTATGTATAGTGGTTGGTGCCTGAAGGTGTCCTCTTTGAATTCCAGGGACAGAGTTATTATAGTAACTAAAAACTGAAGGCAGAAGATTTTATGAACAAAAGGGTTAAATGGCTGGGCAGGAAAAAGGAGAAAAAAGCAGATGAGAAGCGAACAGAGGAGAAATCAAGCAGATCATCAAGATCAGAGGCAGAAAGAAGCTCAACTAGAGCAGAAGAGTGAGCAAGAAGCCCTAAAGGAAAGTCCACAATAGAAACAAGAGGATTCGGGAGGATGAAAGAAAACCTCAACAATAAAAATGGACTAAATGAATAAAATGGTTAAAGACTGTAGGATATAATAGGTATAAAATAGTAGAAGAATATTAATGTTTAAAAACCAGTAACTATTAAAGAAAATGCAGATAAGATATTTTATAAATGATATATGATTTACTGATGGTACACAATGTCAACAAAGTTTTTAAAAAAGATATAAAATGTTTTTAAATAGTGTGGAAAACATAAAACACAGGAGAAGACTTTTATTATGTTTGGTGGACAATACTTTTGTCTAAAATCTTTAGACTAAAAATTGAGAATCATCTTATACACAAAAATAAGCTGAAGAGAGAACCACGCGATTACGAAACTGTCCATACATTGTCTATGCAAGCAGGCCTCCTTCAATCATGAGGCTTAGCTGCCTCCAATTATGAGGATTAGTTTTCTATAGTCAGGAGACTTGGCTTCCTCCAATCACAAGCCTTATGTAACTGACGTCAGCTAATGCTGAGCAAACCAATTGGAACACACCTCATTAGAGGTGGAGCGTGTAAACAGTGCTCAGATGGAACAGGGACTGGTAATGTTAGAGCGTTCTAAACCCAGAGGCTGAATAAAGTTATATGCTCAAAGCTTAGTGTGATATGTAATATCACATTACTGGTATGTAAATTTTACCAAATTACTAAATAAAAATGTTCTGTTTTATGTTTAAAATATTGATATCTTAATTTTGGGTTGGAAAAGTGGGGGGAATCTTATACATGGAGGCATCTTATACACGTTAAATTAGGGTAAATGTACTGGCTCACTCTCTGGAATTTTACCCTTTCCCTATCCATACCTATCTCCCTAACCCTAAATTCCTTCCCCATAATCGTAATCCCATTGAAAAGAATAAAAAATCAGAAATGAAAAAAGAAGAGGAGACCATGCAGGAGTACTGTATATGACAGGGACCGAAACTCAGCCAAGCATAGGCACCAAAACTACACCATATAAAAAGAAGAAGAGAAGAATAGTTGTAATAGGAGACTCCCTACTGCTTGAGAAGGAAATTGAAGTATGCTGGAAAGATCCATGGACCTGCCAGATATGCTGTCTCTCTGGAGCACAGATAGGGATGTGACAGAAGGATTGCCATCATTCATAAAACCCATGGATACGTATCCTTTTCTTATCCATGTGGGAATAAACAACATAGCCAAGATTAATTTCAAAGACATCCCATCAAACTTTGAAGCTCTGGGAAGGAAACTTAAGGACTTTGGAGCCCTGATAGTTTTCTTATCCATCCTACCAATGCTCTGAAGAGGAATAAAAAGGAAAAGGAAAATACTCCAGGTGAACGACTGGCTATGAAGATGGTGTAAGGTGTGTGCATGTTTGGCCTGGAATAAGGTAAAGAACCAGAGACAGATTAAACACAAAGATGAACCTCACATAGTGACTATTGAAGCTGAAGATTTATCAGAACAAGCAAAAGATTGGCTCTTAAGAGTAAGATACCAGAGTACTCCAAATGCTAGAGCAGAGGAAATGCTACACCATGGATCAATTAGTCCAGTGGTTCTTAAGCTTTGTTACTCGGATGTTTTTGAACTGCAACTCCCAGAAACCCCAGCCAGCACAGTTGGTGGTGAAGGCTTCTGGGAGTTGCAGTCCAAAACACCTGAGTAACCCAAGGTTAAGAACCAGTGAATTAGTCAAAAGAGGAAGGGTGCAAGAGGCGCTGTCTTGGGAGAGAGCTGGCGAGCGAGGCTAGGCTTTTTTTGACTCTTGACAGCAAAGGACGCGTGGACACTTGGGTGGGCAGGCAAGGCGGGGGCCATAAACTATCATCCGGCGGGCTGCAAATGCCCCCCGGGCCGTATGTTTGAGACCCCTGCTTTAGAAGCTTGTTGTCTGCATTTTTCCAATCATCCTTAGCTCAAAACCAAATATACTCTGTTATTCCGATGTAAACAAATTCACTGTCAGTGACAACATGATGCTGACTTTACCTGTTTTCCTCCTGCAAAGTTTTAAGGACTTGCAAGACAGCGTGAACTTCTGCTTCCTGTGCACCAATAGAGTTTACTAGTTCTCCTCTTTCTTCCTGGCACAACTCATTTCAACACCTTTATTTGTGCCTGTGATATTTTTATTTCTTCAGTTTGTTTATCTAAATCTTCCAACACTGTTTCCATTGATTTGAGCTTTCTTTTTACTTCTATCATTTTCTCACTCTGTTCTATTTGTTTTTGCATGGATTCCATGTGACTTATGGTTTTCTCTTTAATTGCTTGTCTCAGGGATTCAGCCTTCTCTCTAGCATCTTTAAGATGTTTTTGTAGAAATTCCAGGCCTGTCACCATTAAGGTTAATAAAGCGTTAATAAAACTTCCCCTGGGGGCTGTATTCCCTGGTGCAATTGCTCCAAAAGATTCATTTCTCCCCTTTTAACCTCTTCCTCTGCTCTAGCATTTGGAGTACTTTGGTATCTTACTCTTAAGAGCCAATCTTTTGCTTGTTCTGATAAATCTTCAGCTTCAATAGTCACTATGTGAAGTTCATCTTTGTGATTCCTCTCTCTCTGGTTCTTTACCTTATTCCAGGCCAAACATGCACACACCTTACAATACTATGGAGATCAACAAAACCAAAGAAATTATGGGACTTTACATTTCTGGCTATAAGCCCTCATTGTTAGAAATTCAACTCTTCAGTGGTGAACTTTTTGAACTATGCTTTCAGTAAGTTGACAAAAAATTTGCTGCTAATTGAGGGAGTAGAGCAAACTCAGGGATTAATAAGACCCTAGTACAGGTATCCTCCTGAGCAAGCAGATTCCACATCTGTCCACTAGTAATGGAAGACCCACTAAATGTAATTAAAAGCATTCCATACTTCACAATAGGTGATAAGGACCATTTATCTGTGGAAAAACAAAAAACAAAGAAGCATCTAATATGCATGCTCAACTATTAACCTGCCCCCCTCCAAAAAAAGGAGGGGTCAAGGCAATTTGTCTGCTGAGACCAAAGGCTTTTGAAACCAACTACTTTCTTTGGAACTTGGATGATCCAAATAAAGAATTCTTCTCTCTTTGGTGAGCATGAATGAGGTGTGAATGTGCTGAATGCATGAAACCCTTTTTATTAGAATTGTAATCAATAGATAATAAAGTATATTCCTTTTGCATTAATACGTATGTCTTGTGAGTTCCTTGGCCGTTTATATATACACAATGCTATATATATAGTATACTTCTGTATCGCAGGAAGAACAATATATGTAGTATTGCTCTTCCTGGGATACAAAAGATCTAGTAGCGACCATTTTCTGACAGTGTCGATGTGAGGGATATGGTTTTTGGGATCATGGGCTAAGTTTCCTGGAAGATGAACTGCTAGCAAGAGAGGGCTTGCACCTCACAAGGACTGGGAGGAATGTGTTTGGCGACAGCATGAAGAACTTCATCAAGAGGGCTTTAAACTGAACTGGAAGGGGAAGGGAGAGACAAGCACAGAAGTAAAGATAGATGAAGCATCATGCACAATAAAGAATGTACTGAACATATTTAATGAGGGTGAATAACAACATTGACATTGATAATTATGTTAATATAAATGTTTAAAGGAAAGCCGGCATCATATCACACAATCTCCGATGTCTATATACAAATGCCAGGAGTACAGGAAACAAACAGGAAGAACTGGAAATCATAGCTCTGGAAGATAAATATGACTTGATTGGATTAAATTAAACTTGGTGGGATGACTCCCATGACTGGAATACAGCAATTGAAGGATATAAATTGTTCAAAAAGAACAGAAAGGAGGGGAGGAAACAACGGCAACGAACGGTCAGCTCTGGAAAGAGCATCCAATCCCCCTGTGATCCCAAAGGGATTTATCATCAATTAGGAGTCTGGTGATAAATCCTAAACAGAGAGAGATCCTGAGCTGATAAAAGAGGTGTCTGAGGGTGACCTCCAAAGCTTGGGGGGAAAAAAAATCTCCCTTTGCGGCAGAGCCGCTGGAAGGGACTGAAAAATACGGCACTGAGTCGTGATTGCTCCATGCAAACAGCAGAACTTGAACTTATTTGAAACAAGATAAACCGGTGGACAATTGAGGTAACTGAACTTTATATACCTATACAGTGGTGCCCCGCATAGCGACGTTAATCCGTTCCAGGATTAACGTTGCTATCCGGATTCTTCGCTATGCGGGAGGGGAAAACCCATAGGAAGGCATTAAACTCCGTTTAATGCGTTCCTATTAGGGGAAAACTCACTGGTAAGTGAAGAATTCCGATCTGGCCGCCATTTTCGCCGCCTCGATAAGCGAGGCACGAAAACGCTGTGGGCGGCCATTTTCCCCCAGCTGGGTGGCGCTTGCTTCAGCTGTGGACGCCTCCCGCAGGTTGCGCCGCCCAGCTGGGGGGAGAAGGTTCAGAGCCCCCGCGGTGGACGCTTCCCTGGAGGTTGCTCTGAAGCCAGGCTTCAGAGCAACCTCCGGTGAAGCGTCCACCGTGGGCGCCCTGAAGCTTTGCCGCCTTCTCCCCCCAGCTGGGCAGGGCTTGCCTCCGAGCGCCGGCAGTGGACGCTTTCCCAGAGGTTGCTCTGAAGGCTGCGCCTCCCAGCTGGGCTGTGCTGCCTTCAGAGCAACCTCAGCCTCCACCGGCGGCGCTCGGAAGCAAGCCCCGCCTAGCTTCGGGGCTTGCCTCTGAGCGCTGGCAGTGAACGCTTTCCCGGAGGTTGCTCTGAAGGCTGCGCCTCCCAGATGGGCGGCGCTGCCTTCAGAGCAACCTCAGCGTCCACCCCAGCGCTCGGAGGCAAGCCCTACCGAGCGCCGGCGGTGGACGCTTCCCCAGAGGTTGCTTTGAAGGCAGCACTGCCCAGATGGGCGGCGTTGCCTTCAGAGCAACCTCAGCGTCCACCCCAGCGCTCGGAGGCAAGCCCTACCGAGCGCCGGCAGTGGATGCTTCCCCGGAGGTTGCTTTGAAGGCAGCACCGCCCAGATGGGCGGCGCTGCCTTCAGAGCAACCTCCAGGGAAGCGTCCACCGCCGGCGCTCAGAGGCAAGCACCGCCCAGCTGGGGGGAAATGATGCCTATGGGGAAAAATCGCAAAGCGATTTTTCCCCATAGGGGCCATCGGTATGCGATCACTTTTGCGATCGCAAAATCCGCATCAGTATGCGGATTCGTCGTTAAACGGTGCACTTGTTATATGAGGCACCACCGTATTAAGGGCACCTCTTATTTATTTGAGCTACTTGGCAAAAATCTCCTGAGGAGAGGAGGAGGAGGAGGGGCTGAAGCTGAACATTAAAAGCAAGGGTCTGAGTTTATGTTGGAGGTGATTTCATTTTGCTGTGAAACAAGAACTTCTCCCAAGATTCCCTCCAGCTGCTGAATCCTTGCTCAGTGTTTTTGTGACTATGGACTGTTCTGAGGGAGGGCGAAAGAGAAACCTTGATACACAGCTACTGTGCTTCTCTTGATGCCTGTGGATTATGGTGGAGCTGATCTTAGCAACAGAGATTGGATGGTGGATTTACTGAACACTGAGTTCCAAGGATTAATAAATAGAAAGGAATCCCTACCTATCTTCTTTTTTGGTCCTCGGTCCTTTTTTTGTTTGTTTGTTTGTTTTTTGCTTCCTGCTTTTAAAAGTCCTAAAGTCCGGAGGGGTCTCTTTTTTTCCATTGCTCTCTTTGGCCTTCCTCCTTTCCGTTTCTTTGTGGTTTGGCTCTGGAGGCGGAAGCACTGAGAAAAAGTTGCTCCTGGTTTGTGTGTGTGTGTGTGTGTGTGTGTCTCTCTGTGTGTGTGTGTGTGTGTGTGTGTGTGTGTGTGTGTGTGTGTGTGTGTGTGTGTGTGTGTGTGTGTGTGTGTGTGTGTGTGTGTGTGTGTGTGTGTGTGTAACTCTTTGGTAATTTGATCTCTGACAAGACCTGCCTAGTAAGAAAACTAAAACTATGATGCCACCTTAGGGTTATTTGGCTGAACTGTGATTAACTGGAAAGTTGTTCTACTGCCGACGAGAGAGGGACTAGAACAAGTTGACAGAGCTGTTTGGATTACAAATTTTACTGGATTATAAATAATATTGAATGGACTCTGAAGAAGCTACAAACAAGTGGACCTTATATCAAAGGGAGACTCAACAAGATAGAATTTGCTTCAGTGATGAACTATGACCTGAATATTGCTTATGCATTGGATGGTTTGTGTGTATATGTATATGTATTTTGGCTATCTCTATCATATATGCATTTGAGTTAAATTGTTTCATGGGATATTAGTCACACCCGGCTAGGTTAGAAAAATATTAATTGTTACACTTTAATCTTACTACAGTGGTGCCTCAACTTACAACCATAATCCTTTCCAGAAAATGGAATGTAAGTCGAAATGTTTGTAAGTCGAATCATGTATTCCCATAGGAATGCATGGGAACATGATTAATCCATTCCACCACCACCACCCCAAAAAACCTAAAAAAATGTAAATAGAGCGAGTGCCATGCTGGGACTGCAACAAAACAAAACAAAACAAAACCACCAAACAAACAACACACCACAGAAATATAACCCGCCCCCAGCCCTGCAAAACGGACCCAGAATAGTTTTTAAAAACCGCCACCTTACCTTACCAGGCAGTCCCAAGCCAATACCGCTGATGCTGCTGGTGCCCAACAACGTCTTCAGCTCCGGAACTGGAACCACTGGGAGGCTGAGCCTGGCTGGGGTGCTCCGGCTGCTCGCCTCCTGGCGGCGGTGTCAGTGTCTGAGCACCGGGAGGCTGAGTCTGGCCAGGGTGCTCTCTCCGGCTGCTTGCCTCCCGACAGGCTCCAACGAGGCCGGTGTCAGCACTCCTCGCCACTCTCCACAGGCTGCTGCCGCTGCTGGTGCCCAACACTTCCTCCAGCTCCGAAACTGGCTCCAGCAGTTGCTCGCCAGAGCAGCCGCTTTGGTCCTTGGTGTTCCTCGCCACCCTCTGCGAGCTGATGGCAGGAAATTCAAATGGCGGAGGGCAGCGAGGAGCACAGAGGACTGACACGGCTCATAATTAGACATTTAATTATACTTCAAGGAAGGAAGTTTGGTATTACTCAGTTATTAGAAACTTAAGGAATCTTTCTCCTAAAATTATTAAACAACTCTGGAGTTGAACTGGTTGTGTTATGGCTACAGATATTTACAGCTATCTACAGTGTTGGCAAAAAGCCCAGAACATTGACCTTGAAGATTTTATGGAGATTCTGAGTTTTTTTTTTCCTCTCAGGACTGACTGAAATATAGACAGATTAACCCTCAAAAGCCAAATTCTGCAAACGTGGATTTAAAAACCAAAACCAAAACCCTGTATCCTGAGCTCTGAACTTGATTGAAGCACAAGCTGGGATAGAATTAATATGGAAATGGGCTGCTTCTGGGGCTGGACTACAAAAGACATCAGGCTATGAATACAAACATCAAGGGAACTATTTGATGAGCAAGTGTCCTTCAGTCTACACAAGTGGGGGAAACAATACACATCTGAGACTGGATTCAAGTTTAATCCTAAGTATGACCAATCTGTTAAAATGGACCTCTGGAAGCAAGTGTTGATGGAATTTGACTGATTACTACTAAGCAATTGGACAACCTTCACTTGGAATAAAATCATTTGATATCTGGGACATAATGCTACAACAAGAAAATGTTGGGGATTAAACAAAATCTATTCTTCAAACAATTTTAGAAATAGTGAGATCCCGCAATGAAGAGGCAAAATTATTCAATGAGCAGTTAAAGAAAGACTATAGTCAACAGGAGATAGGGAATAACAAACAAGGAAATGAAAGGGTGGTGGATGATATATGCCAATCAAAGGAGGGGCTGGAGGGAATCAGAGGAGAAAATTTAGGCGATCTAATTCTAACTCTGGAGCCAAGGAGGATCTTAGGTGTGCTGAGGGAAGATAAGGGGAGAGAACAAGCAGATTTAATTAAAAATAGCCTGGAAGTGCAAAAAATGACCACAGATGGTACAAGAGACAGCAAAAAAAATTTAGATAGGAATAAGAATTGGGAAAAGACAAATAAGAGAAGGAGTTACTTAGAAAGATGCAAAGGTAAAAAACATCAAGATGGCCTTCAACATTGAAAACATGTATACACCTAACTTCTGGAATTGTAAGGGGACATATTTTATACATTAGAAAAGGGAATCAAGTTGAAATAAGGGATCATTAATGAGGGTTAAGGCATAACATGGTGGTTCTTAAGATAAATTGAATCTAGACATAAGAGGTAAAAAAAGTACAGTGGTGCCTCGCATTACGATCGCTTCATTTAACGATGAAATTGCATTACGATGAACTTTTTGCGATCGCAAAATGATTTTTCCTATGGGGGAATTTCGCTTTGCGATGATTGGTTTCCTGCTTCGGGAACCGATGCTTCACAAAATAATGATTTTCCAACAGCTGATCAGCAGTTTCAAAATGGCACTGGGTAAATAAAATGGCTCCCCGCTGTGTTTAGGGATGGATTCCTCGCAAGACAGGCAGCGAAAATGGCCGCCCTATGGAGGATCTTCGCTGGACGGTGAGTTTTAAGCTCATCGGAACGCATTAAACAGGTTTTAATGCATTTCTGTCGGCTTTTTAATATCGCTTTACGATGTTTTCGTTCTACAGCGATTTCGTTGGAACGAATTAACATCGTAATGCAAGGCACCACTGTACTTAATTAACATATATTAGATATGATATTGATATAGACATGACAGAAAATGTGGAGATAGAAATGGTTAAACAATTATATAAAGAAAATCTATATAAAATGCTTTAGATAACACTTATTATGTGTTAGGAACCTATTTAGCTATTATTGGTATAAAATACAAAGTTGGCCAGTTAAATTGCCTCAAAATTATATAGTTTTCAAACCAGAATTGTTTATGTTAGGTATTTTATTAGAGGATTTTGAGAACTTGTATACTATGAGAGCAATATTATGATAGTAGCCAATATAGTACACTAAAATACATACATGATTGCTCCATTATTTAAAAAATGTAAAGATTTTGAAGGTACAACCAAGAAGACACCAAGACACAAAAAACAAATAATTATAAGCAACCCATGTGACACGATGTTTAACAGATACAAATTGAATATAGATAGATTGTAAAACTAATAAAATGTTATTTAAAAAAAGATAAACAGTTAATGCAAGATGGTAAGAATGTTAAAGCTCTGAAACATATTCCATGGAAAGTTAGAGTTAAACGGAAAGAATATAGAAAACTGACGGTCTTCCTCAGAACAAACTCAATTCCTTATAGATGGATCACACCAGAGGGACGTACATTTGAATATCAGTCTCAGAGATTCTTCATCACTTCTATTATGAAAGTGGATCACTTCTTAAGAAAAATTAAGGACAAAACCAAGGAGGACGAAGAGAAGGATAACCATACGGATAAATCCGATCATTCAGATAAATCAGAAATAGGGTCAGACCTAGAAGAAAACCTGGTAGACTTACAAGATGAAGAATGCCAATCAGAAGAGGATCTGATGGAAGCAGCAGCATCACCACTGACCAGGAGGGCAGCAAGAGACAAAATCAAGAACCAGAAAGATGATGAAATTAATTTAAAAAAAAACCAGAAGATGTCTAAGTGAAAATGGAAGATCTGTTCTTTGAATATCAATGGTCTGAACTGACCTCAAAAGCATGCCAAAGCGTTTCAGTATTTGAGAAAATTGAATATGGATATAATGTCTCCATAAAACCCATATAAAAAGACAGGACTCAAAACTGATTGAAAACAAATGTCTGGGAAAGTTATTCTTTTCTTCTGACCCAGAAGAAGAAAAAGAAGGGAGTGGCAATGTTTGGTAAAGAAAACTTACAACTTAAATTAATCCATGCATTTGAAAATGGAAGAATTTTAATGGTAGAAGTCCAAAAAGAAGAAAAGTGAGTACTGCTACTCAATATTTGTGCACCAAACTGGATACACCTTTTTGACAGCTGCCCCCAGACTATGAAACACCCTCCCAATTGAGATTCGTCTGGTGCAGATGCTGATGACATTTTGGCACCAGGTCAAAACCTTCCTGTTCCAAAAGACTTTTAATTGAAATAATATCAACTGTGGGTCCTGATGGCACAAGTATATATTTTAATTGTATTTTAATTGTCTTAACTTTTTATTGTATTTTAATTGTTTTAAGCCGCCAAGAGACCTTTGGGTAGTGTGGGCAGCATATAAGTTGAATGAATGAATGAATGAATGAATGAATGAATGAATGAATGAATGAATGAATGAATGAATGAATGAATGAATGAATGGCCAATACTGTGGTGACTGAATACAAACTTACTTAGAGATGAAGAAATCACCAGGATAGTAAAGGAAGAAATGAAGGACTATTTTCAGAGCAACTTTACCAAAGGAATGCCCATGAGAACAATATGGGAAGTCTTCAGAGGCTTGCCCAGCTCCATCAGAGGACTGGAGGGGGTTTCCTGCAACCGCGCTTGCCGCTTTCAGAGGTCCCCCGGCAGTCCTCCGATGGAGCTGGGCAAGCCTCTAAAGCCTTCCCCAGCACCATTTTTGAACTTCCCACTCTCTTCCCCTACCTTTTTCCATTCAAAGGCTTGCCTCTGATGGTGCTCAGCAAGCCTCTGAAAGGAAAAAGGCAGGGGGAAAGGACTGGAAGTTCAAAAATAGTGCTGGGGAAGGCTTCAGAGGCTTGCCCAGCTCCATCGGAGGACTGCCGGGAGACCTCTGAAAGTGGTGAGCGCGGTTGCGTGGGACCCCCACCAGTCCTCCGATGGTGCTTCCCCAGCTTCCTACCTGGTAAGTGACTTTTAAAAAAAAAATCCCATAGGAACGCATTAATTAAATTTCAATGCATTCCTATGGGAAAACTCACCTCGCAAGATGAAAATTTCACAAGGTGGCAGGTCTCGCAGAACAAATTATTTTCGTCTTGTGAGGCACCACTGTACTCCTTTTGACATAATTCTCCTGGATACCAAAGACCAACATATTAAAGCCCTATATAATTTTTATTAGTTTTTGATACCCAGGGGGAGGTGGTTAAGGAATGTATGATAGGGTGGGCACAGAATATTGGGCACAATATACGTTTGTATCAGTGGAAACAAATATTGAAAAACAATATAAAACATACCGTCAGTAGCATTTTAAAAAATATATATAAAACAGATGGTATATAACTCCCACAAAACTAGCCAAAATGGATGTAAAAAATTTCAAACCTCTGCTGGAGATGTAAACAAAAAGCAGGTTCTTTTTACCATATGTGGTGGTCATGCAGGAATGCCCAAAAATATTGGGAAAAGGTTGGAATGCTTTTGCAAGAGGTTCTAGAGATTCCGATAACTGTAACCCCTGAATTCTTTTTTCTAAACATAATTCCAGAATCAATAGAACCAATCAAAACATATTTAGCCATCCATATCTTGGCAGCTGCAAGAATTCTCTTTGTTAAATCACAAGACGAGTTAATCGAAAAATTATGGATATGGCGGAAATGGATAAATTATCAGAATGGCTAGATTCGACAAGAAAGACAAACCATGAGGATTGTTGGCATAAATTTTATGACTGGCTCAGAAATAGAATGCAAATTAATATTTGATAATTGAAAGCCTATGATTAATCTAGAAATAGAATGTATATTATAATTAAGTTATACCAGGAACTTATATATCTTTGAAATGTAACAGATAAGAACGAGTATTTCAAAATGTTTATGTTGATTTGCACCCCCTGTTTATCCCATGCCCCCATCCCCCATCCCTACACCTAACCCATAAAATAAAATAAAAAAGAACAGAAAGAATAGATAGGGAGGTGAATTTGCAGTATATGGGAAAGATGAAGATTCTTGCACAGAAATACAGGAGGAAGAAATTAGCTATCCCATTGAGAGCATCTGGATGAATATAGTTGGGGTGAAAAACAAAAGGAAGTAGTTGCAAAAAGTAGGTGGAGTCTATTATCAACCACCCAATCAAGGAGAGGATGCAGATGAATTTTTTGAAAACAAATTGCAAGCATTTCAAAGAGACATGATGTAGCAGTGATGGGAGATTCCAACTATCTGGAGATATATTGGGGGGCATAGTCTGCCAAGTATGGTCCTTCTGAGAAATTCCTAGTTTGTGTGGCTGATAATTTTTTCTACTAAAAGTGGAGAAAGAAACTAGAGGACTAGCTATCCTTAACTTGATTCTAACCAATAGAGCTTGGTGGTGGAAGTGGCAGTAAGGGGAACTTTGGGTGAGAGTGACCGGCCATCTTCTACTAGAATACCTTATTTCAAAGGAAACCAAAACAGAGTGTAGCCACACATATACACTCGATTTCAAAATTTTAACCAACTCAGGATAATGATAAGCCAGATCCCATGGCAGGAGATCCTAACAAGAAAAGGTGTTCAGGAAGTGTGGGAATTTCTAAAATGGGAAATTCTAAATGCACAACTACAAACAATTCCAACAAGAAAAAAAGGTGGGAGACAGGGGGGAAAGACTGGTGTGTCTTCACAAAATGTTCAGAGAGAATTTTTATATATTTGTTTCCATGTCCAGCCTTCAATAATTTAACTCCCATGAATCGGGACTGGACACTTTAGGTCCACCTGAGTCCTCCTGAGAACTTGTCCTGCAATGTAAGTACAGTATTCTGTTAGATTGTCCCCTGAAACAGCATTCAGTCACTTGCAACATTTTTCTGAAGAAAAAATGTTGGAAGAAAAACATTGTAAAAATCTATTGTTTTTTGCCATGATTATCTCTGCTTTTAGAGGAGATATAATCAGCTCTCTCTCTTTTGTATCTAAAGAGAGCCTTTTTTGTTGTTGTTTCATTTCAGACTGCTTTAACTGAAAGAGTCAGTTACTTTTTTATGAACATTCAGACAGAAGTGTGAATTCCCACCTGACCTACCGGGGGCTAGTTTTTGGCCAGTGTTGAGCATAGCTGAGAAGTACTTGCCATTTGCATGCTGCAATTTGTTCACCCATGAGGCTTTTTAATAAATTGGAATGGTATTTTCCAACCTTGCCAATCTGAAGTGGCTGGAAGATATAGACTTACAGAACAGAACAGAACAGGAGGAGTGTGGGCTTCAGTCTGTCCACCTGCCTGATATAGAAGAAATACCCTACTGTAAGGAGAAGCAATACATTCATTTGAATGCAAATCTGTATAAAAAGGCAGTACTTTAACCAGTGTAATCATGATCTGAGTTGGACAGTGACCCTTGCCATAACTCCGAATTTATCTGAGAGCATGTAATTATTATATAAAACATATTACTGCAGGATCAAATCATGTGGATTTTTGGAGTGGCCTACAACTAAACAGGGGGACAAATATAAAAACAAATCACAATTTTCGATAAATATCACAGATTCGTTGCATATTCATTACTTCATATCCATCAATTCTGGGGACTTCAACAGATACAAAATGGTTGAATATTTACCTGGTTTTCTTCGTTGATTCATGATAATTCGTTGGTTCACCACCTTTTTGCGGCCTCCTCTGTCATGTGCAGCTTGTTGGTGCCAATCATGGACTCTGGCCAACCCTAGGAGGGATCTAGGGACTCATGGATTGGCAGGACAGGCAGCCAATAGTGCTGCTGAAAGGGCTTTCGGAGTGTATCTTTTTCAGAGGCTTTATAAGTATTTTCCCTGCAGCCATTTTGCACTTCTGCTCTGAATCATTGGCTGAGGCAGTTCAGTCAGTGCTGGCTGGTTGTGTTTTGACTTTTCTGGCAGCAAAACAAACACTTCTTCTCATTTAATTCATTTATTATTATTATTATTATTATTATTATTATTATTATTATTATTATTATTATTATTATTATTATTATTATTATTATTATTATTATTATTATTTCAACATACTGGCAATTTGGGGAGGGATTTCTTTAGCTGTGGTTACATTTCAATTAGAGGCTAGTCATTTTTTGAGGTTAGGTTTGGGGTAGGGTGGATGATCTCAGTGTGTGTGTGTGTGTGGATTTTGTGTGTGACTGTAGATTTACCCCTACCTCTAAATTTATTTCCAGAGTGCATGAGTGTATGTGGTACTAGCTGCTTGCTGCTGCCTGACTGCCTGTGTGCTCATCCAGCCTGTGCTGAGAAAGCACATTCAATTTAAAATAAATGTACTCTTTTTCATGTTGGTTGCTGCATTTTTTTGCTCCCTGCTACAACCCCCCCCATAGAGAACCCTCAGTTCTAGAGTCCTGCCCTCACTCTATGACTCTGTGAGGGAGGTGGTCCATGACCAGTTTTCATGGGCACAGGGGGAGAAGGTGCACTTCACAGCAGATCTGTGGAGGTCAGCATGGATACCTTTCGCTCATGGTCCACTGGTAGCAGTCAGAGTACCTGAGGAGTGGCAGGACATTGGCAACAGGGCTGCGGGGGGGGGGGGCTTGTCCTGTCACCAGGCTAAAGAACTGTTCTGCTGCAGGCATAGCACATGGAGGCATAGATGATGGGGAGGAACACTGCCAATGAGTTCCTGTGTGTGCTGCAGCAGTGGGCACCAGAGGGGAAGGTCATCTGTCACCACAGGGTCACAGATGCCACAAGCAACATATTGGCAGCATTGAATGTGGCAGACTTCGAGGGCATTGTGTACAAATTACACCTGGTAATATGCAGTGCCATTGGCCTGGGCAGCCATGTCAAGCCCGAGTAGGATGAAGGCACCTGGGTGATGCGGGCACACCAATGCCACCAACTAGTGGGCTATTTCTCATGCTGCCTGAAAGCTGACTGCCAGCTGCATGAGAGGTAGGAGGTGTTGGGGAGATGGACATTCTTCTGATGGACCTTCCAACCAGGTGGAACTCTACCTACACCATGGTGTCCCACCTGGTTGAGCAGAAGGTCATTTTTGGAGGACATAATGCCCTCCATACCCATTCTGCCCAGAGTAAGAGAGGTGCACATCAGTGTCATGGATTATCTGGCCCTCTCCCAGATGGTAGATGTGTTCAAGGCCTTCCAAGAAAACACTGATATCCTTTGTGGTTACACAGCAGGCCTGGGGTGTGTCATCCCTGATTCATGCTCTGGATTGGTTCCTGGAGTCCGCTCTGACACTGGGATCCTCCCTCCTTCCACAGACCAGGGCCTTGGTGAAGACATTGCAGGCAGGCATGCAGAAGTGACTCTTTCCTGTCTGCAGGGACAGAGGTTACCTCATGGCCTGCCTGTTTGATCTTTCAATCAAGGGCAGTTTGGCAGCACTCACCACAGAGCTCAAGAAGTGGAGAATGGAGCTCTCCACTGAGGTCTGCAGGATGTTGGGTGCACAACACATGCATGAGGAGCCAGGGCACGAGTCAGAAGAATCATAGAACAGTGAAGTTGGAAGGGGACTATGAGTCAAGTCCAACCCCCTGCTTGATGTAGGAATACAAATCAAAGGATATCTGCCAGGTGGTTGTCTAAGTTTCTCTTAAATGCCTTCAGTGTTGGAGCACTCACCACTTCTCAAAGTTCCCTGATTAGATCCCCTCCATTTCTGGTCCCGGAAAGTGGTGATATGGCCAAAGCTATCCACTGTGGCCATGGACCTCCTTTCCATCCCTCTGACCAGTCTTCTCCTATCTCGGAAACATGCTCCAACCCTGCCACTCTCATTTGGATCCCATAACTGTGGAGAGATTGTCATTCATCAAGGTAAACCTTCCCTTGTTGGACTTCCCCTCATTGAACCCAAGGGGTAGGGTTCCAATGATAGTCCCTCTGTCTGCCTGCTTGTGTGCCTGAGTCGTCCAGGCCCAACACAACATCTGCCTGTCTAGTCACTCACCTGCCCACCTGCCTCAATGTCTATTTCTGGCCTTCTCAAGCCAAAACCTGAATTTAAGCCTCTAACTGGCATTCCCAAGCTAAAACGTGAGCTCAAGCCTCCAACTGGCCTTCTTTAGCAAAAACTTGAATTCAGTGCCTATTTCTGGCCTTCCCAGGCTGAAACCTGAACTCAATACTCTGTCCGACATCTAGATTCCATGTGGCAGATTTCTGCCACTACGCCACCAATGTCAGAAAGAAGCCTGCCTGCCCCAATGTCCCCATGCTATCTCAGAAGAATCATACTGGTACTTCAGATGACTGAATCCCACATATCAGGAGATCTTGCCTGCCATCCAGAAACCACCAGCCCCTCAAACACTCCCAAGGCCACATCTATACCTTCAGTGTCTGGAGGCAAACCCTACCTCAATGCCCAACCCATTAGTGCCTGCTGTGGGCACATCCTACCTCAATGCCAAATGTCTCAGTGCATGGGGGAGAACTCTACCTCAGTGCCCAACACCTTCATGCCTGGAGGCAAACCAAATTACCTCAATGCCAAACGTCTCCATGCCTGGTGGCAAACTCAAGTACCGTACTTTTTGCTCCATAAGACGCACTTTCCCCCCGCAAAATGTGGGGGGGAAATCCGTGCGTCTTATGGAGCGAAGGCAGCAATTTCGGCGCCGCTGGCCCCGTGGGAGGGAGCGTTGCAAGGGTCCGGGTGAGCCTTCCAGGACCCTTGCGAGGCTCCCCCACCCCCCACGGGGCCAGCACCGGCGAAATCACCAGCTTCCAGCTGGGGGGAGTGTCACAAGGGTCCTGGAAAGCTCACTCAGACCCTTGTGACGCTCCTCCCACCCCTGCACAGAGCCACGCCAGTGAAATCGCCAGCTTCTGGAAGTGTTTGGAGGCTTCCCAAGCTTCCAAACACTCCCAGAACCTGGCGATTTTACCCCCCCGGCCTCGTGGGGGGGGTGGGATGAGCGTCGCAAGGGTCCAAGGGAGCCTCCCAGGACCATTGCCACACTCCTCCCACCCTCACACGGGGCCAGCGCCAGCAAAATCGCCAGGTTCTGGGAGTGTTTGGAAGCTTGGGAAGCCTCCAAACACTCCCAGAAGCTGGCGATTTTACCCCCTGGCCCCGTGGGGGGTGGGGGGAGCGTTACAAGGGTCCGAGGGAGCTTTCCAGGACCCTTGCCATGCTCCTCCCACCCCCACACGGGGCCAGCGCCGGTGAAATTGGCAGGTTCTGGGAGTGTTCGGAAGCTTGGGAAGCCTCTGAAGAGTCCCAGAAGCTGGCAATTTACCCCCTCTGACCCCCGGGGGGGGGCAGGGTGAGCCTCCAAAGGGTCCTAGGGTGTGTTCCATAAGATAGACCTCTCCATAAGCCTCACCAATTTTTAGGAGAAGAAAACAAATTATTTTTTTCCTGTTTTATTCTCCTAAAAATTTGGTGTGTCTTGTGGAGAGGTGCATCTTATGGAGTGAAAAATACGGTATGTCTATCAAAAAGCCTCTGTGCCTGATTGCAAACTAAAGTACGTCTAACACCTCTATGCCTGTAGGCAAATCAAACTACATCAGTGCCATCCACCTCTGTGCCTGGTGGCAAACTATGCCAGCTGCTTTTGTCACTTTCCTCGGGGGAAACCACTTTGGGGGTGTATAACTTGGACATCCGAAACCCAATCTTCACCAAACATGGAGGGCCTTCAGAAGAGAGACAGGGGAAGCTTCTGTGTGATTTTGGCATTTCTAAGTGCCTGCAGGAACTTTTCTGGTGTCCCCCTTTTTGTGGGGTCCTGTTTTATAGCGTTTTATGAATTCATCTTCCAAATTCCAATTCATCGGAAAAATATTCATACATTCACATTCATGATTCATCAGTAATGAATTACAAATTGCAACACATTGCCATTTTTTGATTCATGTTCATCTCTACTTACACTCCCTCTCAAAAATACATTATCCAAAAGAGAAAAGGAAATTTAATGGAAAGAGGAGGCAGACTAATCATTTAGCAATTAGTTGGTGGGTATACTGTGTATGTGGTGTGGCAATATATAGCAATAGGGTGATGACAAATTTCAGACTGTAAAGACTTCGCCCACTCCCCATCCCCAGGATGAAAGAGATCCCTAGGGAACATCAGAGCCTGGGGAGGAGTGAATGGAAACTTTTAATTAGTACCAAATTCAAGTTTATTGTATTTGCTAAAAGCCGTCACAATTGTTTAAAATACAAATATGACAAAGTAAAATCATGATACAGTAAAATCACAGACATATAAAATAATAAGAGACTCTTCATATCTGGGAGTCCCCCACACAATTGATTGCGATGGCTCTCAGGAAGTTAACGCGGATATTTCTGGCCGCTTTTGCAAACAGTGCTGTTCTGTATGTAACATATGGGTCACAGTTCAAGAGTAACCTGGCCACCTTTATCTGAGGCCTGTCCTCTTGTAGGGCAGCCAAAATGTTATCCAGGAATTTTTCTCTAGGGTTTTAATACAGCTGACAGTTGAATAAATAGTGGACAACATCCTCTATCTCACCTGCTCCGCAAATACGCAGCCTTAGATGCTTATGGACATTCATGTACTTGCCATCTAAGACAGCGGTTGGCATGGTTTGGAAACAGAGTTCTGTGAATGCGGTTCTCAGGGAGGCAAAAGTAAGTGTATGCAAGTATTGCGCCCTTGAGTGGTTTGTTTTCAGCAGATAGTACCAGTGAGAGAAATTTGAAGAGTCTATTAAGTCTATCCTGGTCATCGTCCAGTTTGTAGATCCAGTCCCTCAACATTCGTTTAACCCCAGAAAAAACAAAAATGTATGTGGAGAGATCTTCAGAGTTTAGTAAGATCTGAACTGAAGTTGCCCAGCCACCACTCTTCCATTGCGCTGCCATACAGCATTTAGGTAAATGGTGATCCCCTGAGGTGTCACAATGATGTGTCTCAAAAACTTGTTCTGTCCTACTTCAAGATGGTGCAGGTTGTTCTGATTTGTATCCCAGATCTTAATTCCATAAAGCATTTGAGAGATGACCCTCCCTGGAAAGAGGGTTACTAGTTTACCATCTTTAGAATGGAAAAATTTGGCCAGAGCATGGCTAGATTTCTGAACCGATATTTTGGTGCTCTGTATCTGGGATTTCCAGCAGTTTTTCTCATTGAAATGCACTCCTAGGTACTTAAACCTCAGAAACTAGGAAGGAGCGAATGGAAACTTTTAATTCCATTGGTGCCTCGCTTAACGGGCGCCCCGTTTAACGACAAATCCGCATAGCATTTAAGATTTTGCGATCGCTTTTGTGATCGCATTGAGATGTTCCCTATGGGGAAAAATCGCTTTGCGATGATCACGGGGCATCATCGCAAATGCCCCATTTTCGCCCAGCTGATCGGCGGGGCTTTGGGATGATCGGGGGAAGCACCCCAATCATCCCGAAGCCCCGCTGATCAACTGGGCGAAAATGTGGGCTTCCGGATGATCGGTCCCCCCCAATCATCCCGAAGCCCATATTTTAGCCCAGCTGATTGGCGGGGCTTCGGGATGATAGGGGGAGCGCTTCCCCTCCCATCCTCCCGAAGCCCCGCTGATCAGCTGGGCAAAAATGCAGGCTTCGGGATGATCGGGGGGAAGCGCTTCTCCCCCGATCATCCTGAAACCCGCATTTTCACCCAGCTGATCGGTGGGGCTTCGGGATGATGGGAGGGGGATGATGGGGGGATGTCTCCCGGGCTGGCTGGCAAGCAGTGGGTGAATGGCGCGCCCCTTGCTGCCCCAGGCGGCTGCTTGCCTCCGAGCCTGCCGCTCGCCGCCCAAGGAGGCCGGGTGTCTCCCGGGCTGGCTGGCTGGCAAGCGGTGGGTGAATGGTGCACCCCTTGCTGCCCCGGGTGGCTACCTGCCTCCAAGCACGCTGCTCGCCGCCCAAGGAAGCCGGGTGTCTCCCGGGCTGGCTGGCTGGCTGGCTGGTGAGCGGCGGGTGAATGGTGCACCCCTTGCCACCCCAGGCGGCTGCCTCCGAGCCCTCGCTCGTCGGAGAAAAACTCTCCGGCCCGCCTGTCTGCGCCCCGGGACAGCCCTGCCAAGGAGGCCGGGCATCATCCGGGACTGGTTGGCTGGCTGGCGGTGCTTTGCCATGACCGGTTCCTTGCTTGGGGAACTGATCATCGCAAAGCAATGCTTTTTTAACAGCTGATCAGCAGTTTCAAAATGTTCGCCTGCTGTTTTCACCCGGATTCCTCGCTTACCGGGCAGCAAAAATGGCCGCGCTATGGAGGATCTTCGCTGAACGGTGAATTTGAAGCCCATAGGAACGCATTAATCACGTTTTAATGCGTTTCTTTGGGCTTTTTTGTTCCGCATAGTGACGAATCCGTATAGCGACGATTTTTCCGGAATGGATTAACATCACTATGTGGGGCACCACTGTATTACTAAAAGACCAGAACTGATAACACCATCAGCTTTGCACATGCAGAGATGTGCCAATAGGATTTCAGCCATTGTATGTGGATGATTACATTAGACACTACTAAAATACTGTTACCCTGCTCCCCCGAAAATAAAACATAACCTGAAAATAAGCCATAGTATGGTTTTTCAGGATGCTTGTAATATGAGCCCTACCCCAAAAATAAGCCCCAGTTAAGTGAACCCCCGCCCTCCACCATTGTGCAGCAACCAGAAGAAGGTGACTGCATTTGAATATATGTAGATTGTTGTACATGAAAAAAAAATACATTTCCTGAAAATAATGTGTTTTTTGGAACAAAATTAATATAAGACCCTGTCTCATTTTCGGGTAAAATTAAGAAAGTTTTGTTAGAATTAACGAAGTTCTGAAAGAATTAATACATTGGAGCAAAAAAGGGAACCTAACAGTGAAACACTTCAGAATAAAGTAGACTATGGTTTTGATCAAACATCTGTATTGAGCAGAACAGCTTGCTTGGTGGAAAGTGTCTCTGCCTAGTCTTGCCAGCTGCACCGCAGCTGACTCCATTAGCAAAGTTCCCAACCTTTTGTAGCCTTTTCAGGAAACTCGAAAGACTTGTATGAGGAAGATAAGGTGGAGAGCTTTATTTCATTCACCCCAGCTGAATATGCTTAAATCTGGATCTAGTTAATCTGGATCAGTTTCATTCAACCAAGCAGAATTTTGCAGCCCCATCAAATAAGATGTTTTTAAAAAGTGTGGAATACTGCATAATCATTTTCACATGGAAAACAAAATTCAAAAAGTACCAAGAATAGAAATTAGTCACATTGTGTGAGCTTAGAGCAACAGCTCAAAATGGTCAAATTTGCCAAATGTAGGTTTGAAATGGCAGGGTGCTTTTCCCAGGACTAGACAAACTACAACTTAAGTGAAACAAAATGCAGCCTGATTTTCTCAAGCAGATTGCTTCCTTTATTTATTATATTTCAGAAATGATAATAGTGCAAACACTCAGTATAAAAGTTTCTGTAAGAAATTTACATTCACAAGTTTGAATGCTAACATTTCAGTCCACTCACTTCCCCAACATAAAAATAAGACAAATATTCAATTTCTCTTCTCAGTTCAATAATCCTGAAAAAAAACTGGAAGATACTCTACAATATTCTATGTACATAAAAATAGACCCGTATTATTTATGCAATTTTCTCATTCTAGTTACCCAGTGTGTTAAGTTATTGTAACACTGAATAATATGTATTATACACGTTCCGTGGTATTCCTTTTTTTCAAAAGCCCAAACTGGATGTGACATGTAGTTGCACATATCTTTCCCTCAGTATTTACCCCTCTTGCTTCAGGTGGTGCAATTTTATATGCGAAAACTATCATGAGGAAAAAGGTTTAGATATTCCTTCTCCATGCCCATTACTCTGCTTAATGTCAGAGGAAACTTGCCATATATATTTTTAAAGGGTGGGAAAGATACATTCAACCTTATTTCATCTAGGTTAGGGGCTTAAAGGGGGGCATTGCATCCATTAGGATATTTGCAACATAATGGACCAGAGAGTCACTGCTCACTGAAATATGATTATCCTTTGATTCTGAGAGAAGGTCTGATTTTTCAGAATCAGTGAAGCACTTGTACAGCATGATGAAACTGGATTACAGGATTACAACCAGAAAGAACAGGGTTCAAAATTCCATGTAGAGATGAAATTCATTGGGTCAGAGTCCATCACTAAACCTTTGCCTAACCAAATTAACAGACTTATTGTGAGAATAAAAACTGGGGAAGGAAGAATATGATATACACCATATTGAATTTCTTGAAGAAACAATGAGGTATAAATGAAAGAAGAATCAATTCGGGAAATCAGATAAACATCAGGCCACAGAGGCTAAGCAACATGAAAGTACATGTATAATTAGCTGTTCTTTCTGCTTTTAAGTTCAAATTTCAAATCAAATTAAGGAGTAGTAAAGCTTTTCCTGGACCACTCCACCTCAGGATGCAGGAAGAGAGGGGCAATATGCATTTGTGAAATTTCCTCCATCAAAATAAATTCCTATGATTGGAAAATTAATTTGCCGAGGAGAAAAGGCCATACTTCTTTCGATATACTTTTCCTACCCTACATTCAAGGATAGTTCTTTGCACTCCTGAAGATATTTAAACATGTAGATCTCTCCTACAATTTTGAAATGATAACATTCCAAATCCCAGTCTCTCAATCCCCCTGCCCTCATAGTTATGTCTGGTGGGAATATGAGAGACTGCTTTTTCTGTGCCTGCTTCCAGGTTTTGGAATGCTCTCCCTCAGATACATAGATTTCCCATGACCTTCTGCCTACTATCATTTTTAGACAGGCTTTTAATAACTAAGTGGACAATGATGGGATTTTGGTCTTTTTTCATGTTATGATTTAATGTGTTTTATAACGGTCCTTTAGGGATCTGGTGGCGCTGCAGGTTAAACTGCAGAAACCTCTGGTCTCTGTCTGAAGACCAGCTGTTGTAAGATCAAATCCATGCAACAGACTGAGCTCCCATTGCTTGTCCCAGCTCCTGCCAACCTAGCAGTTCAAAAGCATGTAAATGTGAGAAGATAAATAGGTACAGTGGTGCCTCACAAGACGAGCGCTTCGTTTTACGACAAAATCGCATAACAACGAAGTTTTTGCGATCGCTTTTGATGTTTCCTATGGGGTTTTCTTGCTTTGCGATGATCGGTTCCCTGCTTCACTAACCGATTATTGCAAAACGACGATTTTCACACAGCTGATCGGTGGTTTCAAGATGGCTGCCGTGTAAAAAAATTCCCGCCCACTGTTTTCTGGGACGGATTCCTCACTGCACGGGCACCGAAAATGGCCACGCTATGGAGGATCTTCACTGGACTGTGAGTTTCAAGCCCATAGGAACGCATTAATTGGGTTTTAATGTGTTTCTATGGGCTTTCTAAAATTGCTTTATGATGTTTTCGTTCTACAGCAATTTTGCTGGAACGAATTAACATCGTAATGCGAGGCACCACTGTACCACCATGGTCAGAAGATAACGGTTTTCTGTGTCTAGTCGTGCTGGCCATGGGACCGTGGAAACTGTCTTCGGACAAACGCTGGCTCTACGGCTTGGAAATGGGGATGAGCACCACACCCTAGAGTGCTCGTTAAAATATCGTTAAATGGAGTCCCGTGGGTATGGGGTGCACATTAGAATTTAGTTCATAATAAGCACTATTATTTGTAAAAAAATTGTATTTTTGTTGTATACGTTTTTGGTTTTTTTGTATTAAAAATTAGAATTTTTTTTAAAGGAAAAAATAAGGCAGAGTTCAAAAGTAGTAACAAAACTTTGTCTTTCTTTTTTTTTTTAAAAAAAGCTATACTTCAGTAAAGTAAAGTCTACAATGCTAAAATTCTTTCTGAACATAGTATGTGTGTAAGAGAAGATGAGGAGCCTTCAAATATTGTCTTAAAAGTCAACTAATAAACTCTGTCTTAGGTTGACAGCTTTTTAGGAGACTGGTATCAGAGGATAAAATCATTCTCATTATGCTAGATTTGGCTCAAGATTTCTTTGTGCAGAGTAACTTTTCAGTGCTTTTCTTGGGTCCCTCATCAAGGCCGTACCAAATTTCACCTCCAATGAACTCTTTTCCTACCAACTAAAGTGAGCTTCCCAGTCAAAATTTGTCTGTTTCCTCTCTTCAGGCATAGATCTTTACTGCTTATCATGAGAGTGCTTATGCTGAACAACTATATGGGGACATGTGTTGATTACACACACATTTAAATTTCAGGCTAAATAATAGGGATTAAAATATTTATGGAATTACTATAATCCTGCATTAATAAAACTTACTTCCTCATGTGAGTGTATGTGTAATAAAATGTTAACTGGACACCCTTCTTCAAATTCTTCTGCCACTCAAGATCAGTGATCAATGGCCAGTGATTAGTTAAGACTTTTCATCATTTCATTTTAGACTAGTTGTATTATCAATTTTGCCTTTCCATCCATAGAACAGGATGTCTAGTATTTGAGACTAGTTGCAAGGCACTGAAACATGGAAATAAGATGCATTCAATGTTGCCTTCCAAATGACCATTATGCAGCAGCCTTTAGTTGCAATGTTGGATCATTTACATAATTAGGAAGGCCATGGTTCAAAGTCCACAAATGGCTTTAATAAATATTCTGATAAAATATTTGAGCTCCAAGACCTATCCTGAAGTATATGTGGCCAGTGTTTGCCATGTGGCAATTAAAAATGAAAATAAGGATAACTGCAGCCCATTCCAATGCACATTCACTCAGAACAGAATTCCACTGTACTCAGTTAGTTGACTCCCATATGAACTCCAAGATTATCCCAGACTGCTACATTGGGTCTTTCTTCCCCTGCTCAGCAGCCATTTTACTGATTACGTATTACGTATTACTAAGAAATACACAAATCAATACAAAGAAGTCAAAAAAGAATGCTTTTCCCAAGGCGTCTAATAGGGAAAATATGAAAGACAGTGAAAGAGAAGTAAAATTATATGAAAATGAAGCAAATAAGAAATGTCAAAATGGGGAGGGGGGAGTAATATTTTAAGTAGGGATTTAACAATTGTATTGGACTGATTTGGCATGTGTGTTGTTATGTATGACCTCACAAAGTTGCAGGATTAAATGCAATGCCGCTAAGCAACAGAATTATTAAATTTTTAAGGTTCTGGTTGTAATCCATGCTATCTGGTTGCACAAGTTATGCATATCGATTACGACAAAGGATTACCATCTGGATTATCTTCTGGTCACATTATATTACTGACATCTTAACGCATTTGCTCTTCTGCATTAGCATGATTCAGTCACTAGGTACTGCAGTTTCCTTTTCTTCTTACATTTTTTAATGAAATAAACATACATAAAACTGTGTAATGAAGCTGAAAATTTGGGGACATAGCAGCTACAACAGCTATAGTTCTCTGTTTTCAAAAACCTCCAGAGAGAAATTTAATTAAAAGATTTTGACATCCAATCCCATTTAATCAGAAGATCACATTCTACCTACATTAAATGGATTCCAAAGAGACCTCAATGTCTGATGCAGCAGAACAATCACTAGAAAGATCTATGACTATTTAACTGAAAATAATATATCCTGAGCCTAAGAAATGCCTCCTTAGAAGTACCGTATTTTTCTGTTTATAACACGCCCCTGTTTATAGGACACACACACCTTTTCTAACCCAAAAATTAAGAAAACTTAGCTTTGAGGATTCAACCTCTGGGCTCAGAATGGTCGGACATTTTGAGTCCCTGTTGAATCTGAGCACTGTCTGCTGGCTTCACTTCCAATGAGGGTGTTCCAATTGGTTTGTTCAGGATCAACTGACATCAGTTTCATAAGGCTCATGATTGGAGGAAGCTAAGTCTCCTGACTGTAGGAAGCTAAGCCTTGTGACTGAAGGAAACCTATTTACAGAGGTTAGGTATGTGCTGTTTTGTTCTCTCCTCAGCTATCTCAGCTTATTTCAGTGTAAAAGATGCCCCTCAATTTTTGGTGTAATGATTTTAGGAAAAAGTAGCGTCTTATACATGGAAAAATACGGCAAGTTCTGTTGAGGACTTAAATTGTAGGAAGGAAGATTTAAGACTGCAGCCTTGACATTTGTTTTGAAAATCTTTGAAAGTCAATAAAACAAAAGGCAAAACAAAAAGAAAAATCACCATGTTAATGCTTCAAAAAGCCCACAGTTCAACATTTTATTTTTGGTACCACCAGTCATTTGGGAACCATATGATTCAAAGAAATAAGGCAATTGCATAAAAATTATATTCAATGTATCTTCAGCAGTCTATAACATATGAAAACCATCTCTGTATACAGTTTATTTCAGATACAATAACTGGTAGCAGTTATTACCACATAAAAATACAATCTGGGTAACTTAATTGAACCAAATTCTCCAACCCCATTCTTTAATACAATTCTGCCTGCTTGCAGTTTAAATTCACACTTTAGTCTTCCTAGCTTGAGGTCTCATCTACAGTATATGTAAATGCATTTGAGGGAAACTCATCTTTTCATGAATGAGAAAGGCTCATAGCTCCATGGCTGAGGACATACTTTGCATGCATAGCTTCCCAAGTGTGATGTCTGGCATCTTAACATAATCTCGTGTTACTGAGTTGGCAAAAACCTGAGTAGGCTGCTAGACGAATGCTGCCAAGACTGAAGCAAGTGGATCAATGACCTGACATTCTACAAGGGAGCCTTATATGTCCAGATATGTATATCAGAATGGACTCAGGTAGCAGGACTGGAAAAGACCTCTGCTTGATCTTTGAAAAACTGCCACTAGTCAGAGTGTATGGGCTAGATGGCCCAATAGTGTGACTCAGTTTAAGGCAGCTTCGCATAGCGGTAGCTACAGGGAAATTTTGTGCTCTGGCATTTTGGATTTTACAGAAAATAACATTTACTTATACTGTTAAGTCAAACAAGGTAATAAACAGTACCAATGAATTGGTAGACTTGATTTTACATTATTACTTACTTTTATTCAGTTTATTTATTTATATATATATTACAGTATGTGGAGCTTAATTTATTGCTTCTAATGATCAAAGGTACTGTAATGAATAGCTGCTGACAGCACATTTCATATACTGTATAATGCGGACCTAGCAACACTGAGGTTGGCAAAACATGGCAGGTTGAATTTTCTTGTGCCATTACTTCATATTTTTTATTTTTATTTTGCAATATGCACATGCAATTAGTAGTGCTCTAAAAATTTTGTAACAAAAGTGATATGTCAAAACATGTAGAAAGAAACTGACTCTTAGTTTTGTTTTGCTTTTTACTGAAGTCAGGCATGAGTGGCATGCAGTAGATGCAGAAGAGAAGAAAAGGACATTCATTTCTAAATGACTTATAATCTTCATGCATGTGTAAAACTTCTTTAAAGTGTGCCTCTGCACAGTTTTTAAAAATACAAGTGTACATGCAATAAACCTGTCATAGGTAAACGTATTTACAAATTTTCATACAATACACCCTTTAAAGCATACAATTCCTACACCTACTCCTACTAATAATAATACATAGAAGGCCAATGCTTTAATATTTTAAAAGATAAAAATAAATAAGGCGTTATAATACAGTTTTCCCATAAATTAAAAAAAAGTCGCTTGTCACTGCAATATAAAACTCTCACTTGAAATAACATTATGGCTGAATAGTCCTCCAGCTAGGACAAGAAATGTCAGAGAATTTGGATTACTAATGCTGGGTTAAACATCTTAAGGCTGGTTTAGATGAGACTCTAAGTATGTAGACAGTATGTGCAGCAGGAATGTGGAACTAACTCTGGCCTACCTTTCTACAGTGTGCTTGTCCTGCCTCTTGAGTCTGCAGGATGACAATAAACACCAGATGTAATATTTGCATAGGGTCTACATGCATAAAATTCCCTACATTTAAACCCAAATATACAGCTATAAGTCTGGGAAGCCATGGTGTGGTTCAGACCAGTGCACACTGGATCTTATTTGCCCAGTGCAAATCAGGGAACTGGATCATTAAAAGTTTGGATTCAATTCATGTTTATCATGATTTTTAATCTGTTTAATTCTGAATTAATCTGTCCTTGATTAATGACAAATATACATCACTGTACTGTTTAATTCAAATACACTATCTATATTGAAAGATAATGTATTAGTGCTAAGTGTTGGAAATTGGAAGATCATTTAATTGCTGTTAATATTTACAACTAAAAAGATTTAATTTCTTAATTAGCATTATAAATTTGTTAATTAAAATAGATACTTCTGAAATAAACAGGAAGACTTACAAAAATCTTTCACTGTTGATCCATAATGGAACATTTGTTATTTACTTCTTCAAAATTGTGCTTTTTCTCACTTTAACATTGTTTTCCACAATGTACTAATATTATTTTTTTAGATGGGGCACAATTCTAAAAATGTAATTGTTAACTGATATATACTCAGCAAATTTGAAAACTGCCGGGTTTGGAAAGACCCTTTTCCCCACCACTAAGGAAAGAGACACTGATACAGCACCAACAACACTGGCTCTACACAAAGCCAATATTTTTAAAGAACATTTTCAAGGTCAAACACAACATTATAGAAATTGGTAGTGAAAGTAGTCCCCTGAAATAAAAGTTCTGCAGCTGTCCATCTAATCTTGCTTTCTTGCTTGGAAATTCTTTTTTCCCCTTGTTACATTTTTAATATAGTGCTGGTCTGAACATACCGTATTTTCCCGTGTATAAGACGCCCCATGTATAAGACACCCCCACTTTTCTAATCCAAAATTAAGAAATCTAAGTGGGGCTTAGCAAGTGTAGGGGGAAAGGGATTGAAGCGCTGCAGAATCGCTTTGATCCCTGCTTTCCCCTCCACTTGTTTTTGTTCTCTCTTTCGCTTGCTTCCGTGTATAAGACGACTCTCAATTTTTAGTCTATTGGTTTTAGACAAAATTATAGTCTTATACACGGAAAAATACAGTAATTTATTAAATTGTTATTCGATATAATGTCTTTTGGAATTATCTGTTTCTAATTCATATTATGAGCTGCCTGCTCTGGGATAAAGATAAGATATAATGAGAATGCAGAATGAAATAAAAAATAAAGTATATTGCCACATTTTGGAATAGGTGTTCCTCTACTAAACACTCTTCTAGTTTAAAGGTTATTTATAATCTTTTCACATGCTTACTTTAGAAACAAGGGCTTTCTCTTAATTAATTCTTAAATATAGTGCCCATTTGGTATGTAAATAACGACTTGTCTCATCTTAACAAGCAAAACCGAGGAGCTTTAAAATTATTCCTCTCACCTCATGAGAGTGAGATATACTTTATTTGGACTTTTGGTAAGAGAAGATCAGGAAGGAATTTTGCACAAATTAAGCAAATTATTCAAAATTACTGCTTAATGCAAGTCACACTTCAATACAAGTGATGCACCTTTTGGAAAATGATAGTGAGGGCTGATGTGGGATGAACCTTAATGGAATATATATGTAAGTGAAGATGCTGGTATCTCTTTTAATGATCAGCCACTATTCTTACATTTTTGCTGATTGTGCATAGAATTATTTTGTGATAAGTAAAAGACAGCACTCCTTGTCTTACTCTTAGCTGCCTAAATAGCTCAGAGTCAGAGGTTGAGAGTTCAATTTCCCACTGTGCCTGGAATGAGGAGTCTCAAACAGAGTGAAATTTACTCAGGCTGAGGCACCCTAAATCAACAAGAATCAGGATCTACTAAGCATTGTTTAAATCACTTGGGCACAGTGACTATACAAGTGTAGAAGGAAGAAGGTAGACCTGGCCCTGCCCTGCCCATTCTGTTAAAAAAAGAGAGAGAATAATGTAGAATATTAAAATACAATGACATAAAGCCTCTGTCAACAATTCTCCAGCACAGGAAGTCTAGACTGGAAGCTAGACTAGGGCTTCAGAATTTCTACCTACGTACAGTACATAGCACATTTTCCATTGCAGGAGAACTCTTGTAGCAACTTGCCTTAGCTTTCATTTATCTGGACATCTCAATCTACACTATTTAGCAGTGTTTTCCTAAATAATGTCAAACTGCAAATTCTTGTCTATAGCAAAATGACATCTTAACCACGTTAGCTATATTTAAGCCCTTTTTGATGGAAGTGAGCAGTTTTCAGTTGTGTGACTCTCAAGCAGAGGTGGTGGCTGTCACATTGGTCTCTGTGACTTGAAAATTTAGGCAGAAAAATAAGGCTGGAGGTCTGAGACGTTCTTTCACCCTCAGTATACTTTCAGCACTAGGTTGCAGAGTGTTATTAAATCTATGTAAAGATGGTCTGAGAAATTATTGGTTCTGTATAGAGCACTGGTTCCTAAGCTTATAGGGTCACAGATATTCTTTCACTGCAACTCCCCAAAACCCTGCACTTTTTAATGATAGCTACGATTCCTGCAAAGTATGATCCAAAAATACTTGAGATGGCAAGCATTCGAACCACTGCTTATATAGGCAAATATTGGTTGGAAGTGTAGGGGTGCATCCCTGTCTAGAAGGAGGAGTGAACACTTACATATATTCTATGAAGAGGGCGCACACTTACAAAGTTTAGGGAATAAGAACATGAGTAGCATTATTTTTTATTGTGTTATCTTGAAAGCACTAGATGCATTGGCAACATTTTGCCCTATTTGGCAAAAAAGTAAGAGTTTTAATATTAACACATTATTTCCAAGCTTTGTTCTTTTCATTATACTAGACATAAAAGAATCCAGAGAGACAATGATAAATTTGCTGGCCTCTCCCTGATCAGGTATTTCACACTCCGTATACTCCAAGTTCTCTTAATGTACCAAAAACTCAGAGCAAGAATCCAGTCAAACTATTGCTTGATTTGCCTAATCATTCATATGTAGTTTCCCCACCCCCTTCTTCCTCAGAAGTAAACATTTTGCACTTGAGATTAAAAGTAAATGCACCAAAAAAGCCAATCCAAGAAACCTCCTTCCCTCATCTAAAACAGAGACATTTAATTTATTTTGTCTCCCTTTCTATGATTGGAAGAGAAAGATCCTCTTACACCGCCCTTAAGATAAGTTTCTGAGATTTTGTTACTGAATCAGTTATTCTCATCTGTTTAACATTTTTTGTGGCTCAGGATTTTTAAGGCAACAGATATTTCCTCTCAAAACTGTTTTTGGGGAACAGACTCACTTTGATTATGTGAGGCAAACATTCTGTCTGAAGACAAGCAATCTATTGGGCCTAGAGACAGCATAGGCACAATTAAATAGAGGCAGAATAGGTGACTTGATCCCACTTGACTGCGTGTCTGCTCCATACTATTAGAGACTTTCCCAAATTGACCAGTGTGCTAAGTCAATCAACCAAAATAGTGATGGTGATTTGAACTAGATTCTTATCCATATTTTTAGGACCAAGACAAAAAATTCTTTTCATGTAAGGAGCTGGAAGAAGCCTGCGTAATTCCCTCCTCGTGGAATAATCTGACATATAATTATACTGTCATGCATGTATACTTTGTATTTATCTGTATTTTGTTAATGGGGGGGAAGGCTATATATTTGATGACATCTTTCATTTTTTATGGTGGACACCATTTGGTCATATAGTATTAATATTTCATTGTTTCTAGTATACTTCCAATAGTATATGTACCATAATTATTTACAATTAAGTTCTAATAGCCTATGGCTACAGTGATTGATTAACTTCGATCAGCTCAGAAGTTAAGATCCACTAAGGTTAATTCCCACCAACAAATGAACCATATTCCAGCTTAAGAGTTACAAAGCAATGTGTAGATGCTGAACAGAGCAATTTCTACCATAAATGGTGGCAGGTATAGGTACACAGCAGTCAACTCTGTTCATTGAGCTGAATGTGGCACACTTTTCTTATACATCATTTTGTCACATTTGACGGGACATGTGCATCCTTGCTCCTGTACTACATACAGATAATTCCTGAGTGGCAAAGTGTGAGACTAGATTCCTGAGATCACTAAAATGATCTGCAGACCATCACCCTCACTACTATAAAACTTGAAGTAAGGTAAAATCTACTTTGAATGAATACTGTCACTGCTTTAATCCAATTAATATTCATATAAATATTAAATGAGCCCATTCTTCCACACTCAGTGGAACCCAAACCTTAATTGTTGCATGCCCAACACTGAAATTATTTTAAAGAATGCTTTAAAAACTCCAAATGTTATAAATGATACAAATGTTGAAATGTTTAGAGATACTTAACTAATAATTCAACTGAATGTCTGTTTGTAATCTCCAAGAAAACCACACCATCCACCTCTGATATCTTTCTATTCCAACTGAGGGTAAAATAATTTTAATCAGTTACGTTATTAAGAGAAAACTGTGCAAACTAATCTGAAATATTGTGCTTGCTATTAACAGACCTTTAATAACACCTTGCCAATGGTATGACTCCTTCAGGGGCAAAAGGTCAAGATAACGTTTTATACATGGCCCCATATTAAACAGTTGTCTCAAGATTAATCTGATTGATCTTACTTAATGAAAATATAAATCACATACAGGTACTGTAGCACAGATGTATCTGCTCTGTGGGGCTAGTACAGCAAGATCATTCTTAGTACTTGAACTGGAAAAAGAAAATTAAGCAAATAAAGCAGTCACACTAACTACAAGCCAAAATGTGTGGTGGGGAAGAACTATTTGCACAAATGTCTCCATATGCTCTGTGCAGCCTTTCAGTGATTTGGAGGAAAGCATGTGAGAGGAAAACAATTATAATGACAGCCTTTGAATGATAAGGACAGCATTTTAAATGCTGTCATTGAGGCAAAACAAAGCTCTTGTATTGCCTTCTCTTTGAATTGAGAAAAGGAAACAGAGCATTCTGAGAAGCCTAAAAGTGGCCTTTTGCACTGCTAATATCTGCTATACTCCATCCAGCATACTACTAATTTAAATCCTGTCAAGACATGGGCTCAATAGCCTTACTGCTTACACTGACAAGAGATTTTCATACCAATATTCTGGCAACAATTGGAATTCCCTAGAGATCACTTAATTAAATGAATTAGATAACAGACAACTTTGAGGGCTTGCTTATGCCAGCACTAGTAGCATATAAAAGGGATGAACAAGGTAATCAACACAAAGGGATCCATAATACAGTACAATCCATCCACTCGAGAGTTCTGCAAAACCTAATAAAACAAAAGAGAACAACACAAGAACATACTATTGTGGTCCTTCTCGCTGGCAAGCATGTTCGATGACAGAGATTGTTGAAATAAGCTTTCTGTTTTCTTCTAACATTTTAGATAGATTTCCAAAGATATTATCAGACTACCATCCATCTTTCTTGTGAATACAATAGTAGAAGTGCTACCCAAAGAAGTACTTTTTTAAAAAGAAAACTAACATTGACACTTGCATTTATAAGCCTCCCTGCATATCCATGTCCCCTACCTGAAATTCCTATATTTTATAGCCTGTTTTGGGGAAATGCGGAACTAAAATAGTATGTTCCTTGGTTAGGAAGGAAGGAAGGGAGGGAGGAAGGAAGGGAGGGAGGAAGGAAGGAAGGAAGGAAGGAAGGAAGGAAGGAAGGAAGGAAGGAAGGAAGGAAGGAAGGAAGGAAGGAAGGAAGGAAGGAAGGAAGGAAGGAAAGAAGGAAGGGACTATAATAGTATGTTCCTTGGTTAGAAAGAAAGAAAGAAAGAAAGAAAGAAAGAAAGAAAGAAAGAAAGAAAGAAAGAAAGAAAGAAAGAAAGAAAGAAAGAAAGAAAGAAAGAAAGAAAGAAAGAAAGAAAGAAAGAAAGAAAGACTTGTGGCTAGAAGCACCTATGTGAGTGATCTCAAGGATTAAGATGAATGTATTTAATGGACAAAATCATATATCTATATCTGGACATACTTTCTGGGCGGGTATAGATGTTTTGAGTAATGCTAAAGGTAACATATGACCAGACAGGCAGGGTATAAATGGAATAAATAAATAAATAAATAACATCAGCACTAGGTTGCATGCACTTGGACATCTATAAAGTCCTAATGTATAGATGTCCTGTCTATCTCACCTCAACATCTAGCTTATGTATGGTCCCACTGTTTTTCTTTCCCTTTCTTTTTTACAGGCTGTCAAATATCCCTTTCTCTTCACTTCCCATCTATATACTTGTGCATATTTTAAATTTTATATATTGCTTAAATGTATTCCTCCATTGGCTAAAGTGTACCTAAGAAATGTTTTCCATGCTTTGTTTTTTTCCTAAATACAATTTTCCAATGTGTATATATTTTTTTTTTCAGAGACCTATGAATGTATCTCAGCAGCATGAGGGTCCTGGAGCACAAATTGGGCCTGCCAGGTATACGGTCCAGAAAGCACAGACTGATTGAAACTCATTGGGGCTTAGACTGTAGTTGGATTCCTTATGCATCCTTATTTGGACTTCATTTTGCTAATAATGGACAGAATGCGTGGACCTAATGCTTGGTAGCTACTAATTTGGGCACTGCAAAATGGTGTGAGATGGTGAACTGTAAGGGACAAGCAAAATTCAGCAGATCCTACTTACTTCTTTTCAGTTGAGAGGATAAACATACATATAGGAATCCACACTGGAAAAATGCTTATTCACAGTCTGTCATAAAAATCTCACTGAATCACACAAGCACCAAAAATTGCAGACTACTGGAATTTGTTCAGTACACAATGCATTGATATGTGTGAGCTATGAAGCACAAAGTTTATGCTCTACGGTAATTCTTATTCATATCAACAGGGTTTGCAGTGAGACATTTGAGGAAAGTTGCATCAAAGATGCTGAAATACAATTGCTAAAACAGAAAATTGGGGAAAGCATGCACAAATTAATAAATGTAATTCTGGCTAGCTAACATATGAAATGCTTTTTTTAAAATATTATTTCCATTTGAGATATTATAATCACTACTGTGCAAATAGATGTGCTGGTATTAATATTTCCTATCAAAACTCTGGATTTCAAAAATAGTGGTTCAATGTATTTTTGCCAAGGAGGATCTTCAAATGGAAGATAAGTGCAAACCTGGTGCAGAAGCTGACTTCTGCAGAAGACAGGCATTAAACAGTATTGCAAAGCTCCATTTCATGAACAGAATTAAGTTTTGTCCATGTTGTGTGTGGTTTCTGACAAGGCTTTTATCATGCCATTATCCCTTTTCACTGAAATTTATAAGACTTGAGAAAATCTTGTCTTCCACTCTTACTTTTCCACTGCTTCTTCCATCTTTTTTCCTACTGTGAAAAATCTGCTAAGATTTAAAAAAAAAAAAGATGGAATAGCTGCACAGTGCTTCTTAATTGCTAGTATGAGGACCTCTCCATTTAGGAACATTTTTTATCCGAGGAACACTACTGTTCATGGAACAGAACCATATATGATTAGTTGGCAAATGTCTGTGACTAAACTGCTTTTAATAGAAGTCTTTTTATTTTAGTCGTCAGTGATTAGCTTAAAAAGCCATATCCCTTTGTATGTTGATACTTTTTTGGCATACACATCTCTGCCACTTGACCAGCATTTAACAGAGACCAATTATTTTTTATCTTAGATAAGTTATCTGGGAACTCTCTTCATACATATTACCCCTTGCAGTGTAGGAGCTGTTTCTCTGTAGCTCTGTGTAGCAGTATATGATACAACTCTTATGTAACTAGAGCTTTGTGTGCATCAGACTTTTAGTCATTAATATAATAAGAGACATTATGACATTACCAGAAATCTCCCCCTGGCCTGATTTCTGGTCCATTGCTATGCAGTTGGAAACCACCCAAATATATGAAAACACGGTAAATTCTAAAATCTACATCTGCTATATGAGCACTTGTTACTTCCTATCTTAGAATCAGTGCTGATTTTTTTTCTTTTTTAAAATTCTGTGGGAAAGGACTCCACAGTGTTGGTTATAACTTGCAGACACGTCTTATCTCGTTCACCCTGTACCCTCCACCTAAATAGCAGCTACAGACATTTTTAAATATAACTTTGCTGGATATGATGCTTAGAGCATTCTCAATCTTATCCATTGCAGAATTTAAATAAATAAGTCTTCTATGCCTATAAACCTCTGCTTTTTTCACATAACCATTGTATGTCAGAAATTAGTGTTGCCAACATTTTCTGTCACATACACACACTTACAGAAACATTTATTTAAAATATTTTCTCCACCTTTCTCCTTAAGAAGGAACTCACTTGGTGATTTTTTTTTCTGTTATCTAGTTTACCTTTTTAAATTGCTGATGAAATATTCCCCATTTTCAGAAAAGTATTAGACTTTTCCTAACAGAATTGCTAGCCCTTATTTGATCCACTCCACAAGTTCATACAGGCAGTTCCCAAGTTCTCTTTGGTTGGGTTTTAGACATTTTCATTGATAACAATCCTTAAGCCTTAAGCTTACTGGCGAAAATCCAGGCAGCCTCTGCAACAACGGCAAATGGTAAAACCTACATTTTTGTTGCTCTCATGCCTCCTTTATGGCTGGCACAGAAGGAAGGTAATGGAGTGTCTGATTGGTGTGAGCAGATGGCGGCTGAAGTGTTGCAGTCCCAGCATTGGCTGAAAGGCTGGGGGATGAAGACATAGATGGACAACTTGTGCCCAGCTTGGTTTGAACGTTTGCTCGCCCATAAGGATACATTTTCCTCTCTAAGTTTAAAGAACGTGTTTGTGAATTATTCCCATTGGATTTTCCTTCAAGAAAATAGGTCAACATTTCACCTTTGCCTTTGACACTGACTTTACCACGGCACACAAACTCATAGCTGCACTTCTTCAATATCCGCTGAACTTCTTCAGTAACCTATAAGCAAAATCAATCAGAATGAACAATCAGAGGTAACATAAATCCTATGGCAAGTTGTCACTCTCTTTCTCTCAAATGCATTTCCCAACATTCCATTTGATTCATAGGTAATAGATCTCATTTTTTGTGACTTGTCAGCCTCTTTGAAAGGAGATTTGGTTGGTGATATCATCTTTTAAGCTGCAGGCAAAATGGTAGATTTTTACCTTTAAGCCTTGTTCTGAAAATGGGTCTGGTAATTGCAAAGGAAAATAATAGTTGATAACAACATAAGTATTACTTTTGGTGATGATTTTAAAAGCCTTGGCTTATATTTAATCCCTTTATATGGGTGTCCAGCATGTGTATATATTTTATTGCAGTTATTTCTCTCCAGATTTTTGTTCTGTAGTTTTTATTCTCCAGAGTAGCAACTTTCATATCTTTTGGATATGTCCTAGTAGACTGAAGTGATTTGAGACAAGTTTGTGTGTTGCAATTTCTGTTCCATTAAAATATAGCATAGTTTTTAAAGTGCCATATCTTTTTTTCCTTTTGTTTTGTTTTGTGTTTCTTGTTGAAATGCTTGCACAGCCTAATACAGCTACAATTATGAAAACTCAGAAAGAAGTGCAACGAAGTTCACTGACACTACTCTTGTAGTAGATGCAGTCTTATTACCAGACGTATACCCTATTCACCTCAATGAGACTTACTATTGAGTTCATATATGGAGAACTGCAGGGCAAAGTTATGACTTGGGAGTAGATCCTATTGAACTGAATAGGGTTTGTGTTGAAGTAAAAAGACACTGGCCTGCTCTTTCTAAATGCCTCAAAAAGGTTTCAATGCAAACATTTTAACATATTTTAAATATTTTAATTTTTCTTGATATCCAACTGAAATCTGGCTTCCTGCAAATTGAGCCCATTATTACATGTCCTGTATTGTGATAGAGAACAGATCCTGCCTTTCCTCTGTATGCCATCCTTTCAAGTATTTGAAGAGCGCTATCATATCTCTCCCCAGATTTCTTTTCTCAAGGCTAAAGATGCCCAGTTCTTTCAGTCTTTTCTCATTGGTCTTGGTTTCCAGTTCCCTGATCATCCTTGTTGTCCTCCTCTGAATCTATTCCAATTTGTCAGCATCATTCTAGTGCAATGTCTAGAAATGTACACAGTACTCAAGAGGAGGCCTAACCAGTGCTGAACAACAGGGAACTAATACTTCATGACAGGAATTTTTAAAAATAAGCACAGAGTTGGCTGCTTGCTGCCAAAAATGGTAGCCAAACAAGTTCATGGATGGATAGAGAATTTTAAAAATACAAATCCAAACTTCAAGAGAAATTTACACAGCCACCTTTGATTTGTATTCCTGCACTGAGCAAGGGGTTGGACTCAATGACCTTATAGGCCCCTCCCAACTATATTAACCTATGATTTCAAATATGGCATAAAACAAGCCTATATTGTTTACTACCCCTCTGCCAAATGTAGTACAAATTTAAGACCCAGTTGGAAAGTTATAAACTTTTGTTTGGACTTTCCTCCTCCTATTAATAATGCCTTATGGAATGCTGATTTGGCTGGTCATGCAATAACAGAACTGCATTCCTGTGCACCTCTAATTATAAGAACAATTGAAAGAATGACCGATAAGGGCTCAGGAGATATAGGTTTGAATCCCTACTCAGCCACAGAAATTCACTGTGTGGAGGAGAGTACTCCTTAATGATCTGCTTACCATTAAACCCCTGCTAGAGTTGCTGTAAGTTGAATGCTCATAGTACAACACATATGAAGATACTCACCTGAATTTTACCTTGAACTCCAGTACTATCCATTCTGCTAGCAACATTTACAGTGTTACCCCAGATGTCATACTGTGGTCTTCTGGCACCAATAACACCTGCCACTACAGGGCCTACATTAATACCTGAAACAGCAACAGTAATCATGAATTTATTTACCTTTCACTCTGGTACCTATTTCTATATAAAATTAACTGTAAACCTAAAAATAATATAATAGGTGGGAAGTTACAGATTTTCCATTTGTATTCATAAAATGCTTTCCTTGACTTATTTTGGGTTCTTCACCACACTAATTCATAGTAGACTGCAAGGCATCTTTCTGTTATTTAATTGGTCAGGGCTTTCAGTTTTATAACCAGAATTGTCTTGAGCCAGTGTGCTGCCCGGGAAATTTAAGGAACTTTATTCCAAAAACACAAACCTGCCTACCTCTATTATAATCATTAGAGCATAGGTCAGGGATAGCTAAGTTTAAATCCCTAATTAGCCATCAAACTCACTGCATGCCCTTGGGCCAGATAGTGTCTCTTAGCCCAACTTATATCACATGGTTGTTGCAAGGAGTAGGTGAGGGCAACCATGAACATGTACCTGAGTTCACTGGAGAAAGGAGGCATAGACATTTAGCTAATAATGTAATAAATATGTGACGCTTATTTGATTAGTTGTGTATATTGACACTGCAAGCACCAACCTACTTCCAGCAGCTTTTCAACAGCACAGTTTAAATAAAATGAACCAGGTGCATGTAAAACATGAAAATCATGCCACTGCTTTTGATAACTTCCCACTTTTGACAGAATACAGGCATGGGTGAAAAATATCAGTCAGTGAATCAATCAGTCAATCAATCAATCAATCAATCAATCAATCAATCAATCAATCAATCGTTGTGGGTTTTTTGGGCTCTTTGGCTATGTTCTGAAAGAGCCCGAAAAACCCACAACAACCATTAGATCCCGGCCGTGAAAGCCTTCGCGAATATCAATCAATCAATCAATCAATCAATCAATCAATCAATCAATCAATCAATCAGTCAATCTATCTATCAGTCAATCAGTCAATCAGTCAATCAATCAATCAATCAATCTATCTATCTATCTATCTATCTATCTATCTATCTATCTATCTATCTATCTATCTATCTATCTATCTATCTATCTATCTATCTATCTATCTATCTATCTATCTATCTATCTATCTATCTATCATAGTGCTGAGCTGAAATGATATATTTTGCAAAACATTTTTAGTAATGCCACAAAAAGAGTTCCCCTTTTAACCAATTGTTGCAAAAATAAAATTCATTTTTCTGTTTACTGTAATTCTTGAAAATGTCATATTGTATTCATACACTGACATTGGAGAAAAATGAAAGCAGCTCAAATATATAATGCATTCTTATGGTACCTTATCAAACAGAGACAGAAAATGTCACATAATATTTGAAACATAGGCCTAACTGGTGCCTCCTCAGGTAAGAACTGCTGGACAGCTCAGTGGTTTAGTTCTCTGGCTGTGGAGTCAGAAGTTGGAAGTTTGATTCCCTACTGTATCTCCTTGAGCCTATGGATCATGGCTGGACTCAACGATCCAAAGGGACCGTTCTATCTCTGCAGTTCTAATATGATATTACATCTAGCATCTTAAGCTAAGTCCCCAAAGCACAGGTTCCTAAAGGGATTGCAAAGTGTTTCCTGGGGAGTTGCTGTAATTTTCAGAGGAGGGGACACATTG
This sequence comes from Pogona vitticeps, assembly GCF_051106095.1. Classification (NCBI taxonomy): domain Eukaryota; kingdom Metazoa; phylum Chordata; class Lepidosauria; order Squamata; family Agamidae; genus Pogona; species Pogona vitticeps. Next base: position 72,778,345 of record NC_135788.1, on the reverse strand, counting down.
CTTTTGACTCACACCTCTCCTCCCCAGTTCCCTTCTGCATGTTTCTCTTCACTTTTCTCCCCCTTCCCACAAGCCAGGCTCTCTTTGCTCCCCACTGTGGAGCTCCTGGGCTGGCAGGCTGGCTTGGGCAGGGGACCCGGATGGTATGGGGAAGGAGGTGGAACCCAGCTGCAGTACCTGCAAGCCAGGCCAGCCACAGGAAGAATTAGAGGTGAGGAGGCAGCAGCATGTTGGAGGGGGAATGGGAAAAATGGTGGTGAAGAAAAAGGCCACCGCCACTGCCATCACTGGTGACTTGCATATTTCGTCACAATCAAACTACAGATTATTTATAAACTCCTCTCAGAAATCCTGACCGTGACTCAAGCAAAGATAACCATATACAATTAATTCGTACAAATATGACTTACCAACCCGAAGAACAAAGTCATTGTAAGATTGATAGTTGATTTCATCAAGAACATCAAACATTTCTATTGCAAAATCAGCCAGTGTGCTGAGATGAGAATAAATTGATTTCTTTGCCTATGTTTGTAAAACAGAAAAGTTTACATTATTTATTCATGCATTGATTCCTTTATCCTTTTGTTTGTTTGTATAACAGAACTTTTTGGCTTCAGACAGACGAAAATTAAGTGAAAAGCACAATTGCAAAGTGCAGATACACATTAAACATACTGCTATTAAAAAGTCTGAAAAATCCTGTTTTGAATGTATTTTTAAGAGTAACCACCATTTTGATACGCATTAAAAAACTAGAAGTATCCGATGTCCTTGATAGCCCTTAAACGACTAGAAATTAATGTCCTTCATTTTTGGTGTTAGCTTGACCAAGACAGTTTGAAGGATAGCAGACCATTGCAATGGTTACTCCAAGACCAGAAAATTCTCTGCTGAGAGAGAATATGCTGCTCGCTTCTCTTATGTTTTTCTTCCAGCACACAATACCCTTCCTATTTAGGCAGGCCTTCAAAACTTATTGACTACTAAGGATGGAGACTTAGATGTTATTACTGTACTTGTTAATGATAATTACCATTTTTAGCAGAGAGGTTTTCAGAATTCTGTTACTATATCCTGTTTTAAAATGACAATTCATTTAATTATGTTTAATATTTGCAAGGTATTTTTAAAAACTTGAATCAGTTCTTAAAAATTGTATCATAAGCAGTTGCCATTGTATAAATACATTGTATTTATAATGTAAGCTATCTCTTTCCTGTCCTTGATCCATTTTGCTGACAACCCTCAGTTGTAACATCATGTTAACATTATGAGAGATTAAAAATATACGTATTTCTATCCACTCTCTCCACATCGTTCATAATTTTATAGATACCTGTCATTTACCAATAAATAAATTTTCCACATATGCTAGCCTTTCTGTGCTGGAGAAACCCATTGATAGATCTGATTGCCTTTCCCTATACCCTTTCCAGTTATTTATTTATTTATGGAGATGGTATGGCCAGAATTAATGCCAAAATCCTGTTCCTTAATGTAGTTAATTGCATTTTAATAGGCCCATTGAATCAAGGTAGAGTAGGCTCATTTGCATCAATAGGATGTATGCAACATGGGACCACCAGTAGTTGCTAGTTTGGTTCCCCAACACCAGTATCATGATTTTTCTTTAATAATGTCTGGACAGGGACACTAACAGGACAGGCTTCCCAAAAGAGCTGCACCAATTTTCTTTGCCTTATCTTAAACGTATGGATGAGAACGTGCAGCTGAATGTACTGTCAGCTGGTAGCCAGCAGTGGATTTGGCTATAGGGAGGTTCATAGAAATCATAGAAAAATGAATTTGGAAGAGGCCTACAAGGCCATCAAATCCAACCCCCGCTCAATGCAAGCAAGCAAAATAAATTTCTTGCATGGCACACAGGCCATTGCAACATACATCAAATAAACAATATAAAACAATATAAACAATATAATATAGACCATTACAATATAGTGCAATAAAATATTAAAAGCAATTTAGAATCAAATCAAGTTGATTTCTATTACGGCACAAAGTTTTAACATCTGAGGAGAGGACAAAGGCAGATGGAAGACACTAACCAATGCCAGCAGCAAGCACTTATCATGAGGGGAATAACCCCAAAGATACAATTACTTAATATTGAATCTTGTCACTGAACCTGGATTTTCAGAACAGTATATGAATCATCTCAGCTACTTTGCAGCAAAACTCTCATTGAAGAGTTTATATTCAACTATATATTCAACCAGATGTTGCCAGATGTATAGTGTGTTTATCATGCACTTCAAGAATAGTGCCTATTTATAAAAGAGTTCTCCTTTCACTCTGACCCTTCCATCTTCTTGTATTGCTAAGTAGATTTAGATTATTGAAAGGCCTTTACCCAACTCAGATTCCATTATTGTATTGTGTTATTTCTAATCATGTAAATTGTCATGGCCTCTGGGCTAAAATAGTGAAATCCAAATTTGAATTGCCTTTTTTGGCAGCTGTGGCATGTATTTGAAAAATAACTGCAGATTGCTACATGCTGCAAAAAAGGTGGGAGGGCAGCAAACATGTTCATAGGGCCAGGGAACCTCTCCCTTTTTTGATAACAACAATTGGAACTTTAAAAATACTTCTGCAAACTTCTCCATATTTGGTGTGTAGCAAGCCTCCCCTGTTTACTACTGCTCTGCTCAATATGGGGTCAATCCAAGAAGCCATTTGAAAGTTGTAACGATTTGTTTAGACTGCCTTCTCCCAATCAGTAAGGACTTACAAAATGCAGACGTGTTGTCCGCAAGTGTTCTGGGTTGCTCTAGCATTTTTTGTTGCACTTTTGGAAAGATCATTCCAATCTGGTAGGTGCATCCACTCATGAGCAGGATATCTGTTGTTGAACTAGGCCATCCCAGTTCCATCTGTCCACACACATTCAGAAGACACGTCCCTGATGGGTCTTCCTCATCATTGCTTGCCCTCCCCTTTTGTGTGTCTTCTCCACCCTCTCTCTACCTACTTCATTCTCTCCTCCCTTCTCTTCCTGTTTTACTCATCCAGGGACCTGAAGGCACAGAGACTACCAGCAGAAAAAAACATCCATAGCAATACATCATCATCCCACCCACAAAGTGCACATATCAGCATAGAACAATGCAGTACTAAAGCAGAATACACACACACCAAAATGGTAGTATAAAGCCTCTCAGAAAGCCAGTTTCTTTTTTCCCCTTTGACTTTTTAAACACTGTTTTCAACTCTTGTGTGGAAATCAGGATGTAGTACTGGGATCATTGATGCAAGAAAAGCTAAACAAATGCTTCATATGGACAGGCTTTAGAAAGGCAGGGGTGTCTCCTGCAAACTGTGCAATACTCCACTTCAGGAACATTTTTCTCACTTCCCACAAATTGCTACGGAATGCTGAATCAAAAATATAAGAAAAAAATTTCCAAATTTAAGACAGCTTACCTTGGTCCCCATAGTTGGTACAAGTCCCACTGCTGCCATATACGTACTGCCAATTGTCTTGATTTTTTCGATGTCTTTATAATATTCTTTTTCCATTAGCTTTGTTCAAAACATAAAACTATTAAACACTGCATACTATTTTAGGCAAGAAAGAATAGTTAAGTGCATACTTATTATTGTTCCTTTTCCTTTTTTTAATTCTTTGTGTGTGTGCGTGCGCGCGCACGCGCACGCGCACGTGTCTCAGATCTATAGCAAATTTTAAATTAGCCCTTTGTTCATCACCTATCATGTTTTGGTTTGATACAATTTGCAAAAGTGAAGTTCAGCAAAGTAACCCTTTAAAAATGGAGTTTACTACTGCATAACTAAACTTACCTAACTTGCATCTAATAGTGAAACCTTTCCTTCAGTATTAGATGCAAAGAAGCTGTGTTTGTGTGTAAATAATTTGACAAATACAGTGAGGCATCTCTGTGTTCTGATCATGAATAAAATTCTTCATTACCAGAATCAAATGGGATCTGCTGCAGCATGGCTAGATCTTATCCTGCTCTGAGAATGCCCAAACCAGCATTTACTGGAGTGAGAGGGGTGCAAATTAGGGGGAAACTAACATATGAGATAAAGGACATAATCATCAAGAGATTCAGTAAGATCTGAAATATAGAGGGGTATGAAACAGTATAATCCTTCTACTGATATGGTCAGCAGAACACTTAATCAGTTACTAAGCAGATGCAATTAGATAATCTTATTTCCAGGTGGCAGAACTATATATCCAAATCCAGGATTATTTACCTTTTTTTTGGGGGGGGGGCTGTATGCTAAATAATGAAGTACCTGTCCAGACAGGGGAATTTGGAGCACTTAAAAGGGTGTTATCTTTAGTGAGATCTGTTTTATATCTCACTTGACCTATCCGTCTCTTCACAGCAGAAGTGTTTATTGCTCTGGGAAGGGTCTACACAAGTCTTTAGATGTCTGATTTACTCATGAGTAAAGTTTACTCATGAGTAAAGGAAAACTCCAATTTCAAACCTCCACTGCCTTGTGGCTATATCCACTCATGGAAAAGGCTTCAGGAGTTAACCTCGAGGCAAAATCCGGAGCTGGAGTCCCGAAGGCAGCATGTGTCGTTCTGCCAACTCCTGCGACATTGCTGGAACCAGTTGTATTGGCTCTTGTCTTTCCATTGGACCATTTCAGCAATGTGGAGAGGGGGGATCTGCTGCTTGGGTAACAGCCTATTCTCCATATTACCTTACCCGGGCTTCATGCTCTGGAGAGGACACTCCTCGATTCAGAGCATGTTACCATAGTCTCTCGAGACTGAAGGATGCCTATGCAAAGTTTACTTGGTTTACTCATAAGTAAGAAGGGGAGCAGCAGGGCAAACTTGTGGTAGCGGTACTGGGGTGAAGAGGGGGAAATGGATGAAGGTGGGGGAGATGGAAGAGAGGCAAGTCTCCCTTTTCCTTCCTTTCTCCTCAGCCAGGGCTGTTCTGGGTGCTAGGGCTGTGCTTCCTTGTGGGGATGGAGCCCATGGAGTCGACACAGCTCCCTCCCCTGCCTTTTCCCTGCTTTTTCTCATTCAGCTGGCTGTAGTGGGTTTCCATTTAAAAAATAAAAAAGTAAGTGGCACATCAAAAGAAAACTATATCCACCAAGTATGGTATTAGAACTGCACTGAATCAATTAGGGAAATATTTTTAATAAGATGAAAATAGAGGAGGGTGTTTCTCCATCCTCTTTTTTAATGTCACAACCCATCTATTATACGTTTGTTTTTTTTGTTTGTTTACCCAACATGGCTGGTGATAGACACTAAACATCAACCCAGTCTTTGTCTGTCTTCTTTTTTGTTTGTTATTTTTACTTTACAAATCAACTTTACTTAAAAATAAAATGAAACCGTAATTTTATAATTGTTTTTATTTTAAACTTGTTCATCTTCACAAATACTAAAGACTTTTTTTGTAGTATAAGCAACTGATCAACGTTGGACAAAAAGCTATAAATGGTTTTGATGTTCAAAACCGTCTGCGGGCCGGACAGGAGGGGCTTGCGGGCTATATGTGGCCTGTGGGCCACACTTTGCCCAGGTCTGCAATGCAGCGAGTTACTACAGTGGCTGTCGGCGAGAGGAAATTTAAGGAGGTGAGATAAAACCTTGGACTGGGTGATCTCCTTAGAGATCATGGGAGGCTCCGAGTTGTTTTTCCTCCCCCTTGTTCAACACCATGGAAGGCACGAATGCTCATAAACCTGTTAAAATTGCACGATACATCTCTAGTAGAGCAAGCAGCCTTCAGGACCCAGCTGATCACACTCATCGATCGGTAAGCACGAGTGGGGGCTTGCCGGTAATGGCAGTTAGTCCCGTTGTTTGGACTCCTAGCTATAGAACCGGGTCCTCAGGATGTTATGGACAGTCTGCCAATTTTGACAACAAATGTCAGTGGCTCAAAGGACAATAACAGGTTCGCTGCCATCTTATTGCCCTGATTGCCTGTCATAATCAGGGCATTTTTACAACTTACAGGATTTATAGGACTGGATGGGATGCCACTGTTCTACACTGGAATTGACTACTCATTAGTCATTATTGAGAGGAAGAAAGTGAGAATGACTGTCACTGAATCAAACTGGAATGCTGTATGAAGGAGGAAGAGTGATGTCTATTATAAGATGGCGAACTGAGGCTTGATATTCTTTGACACCCTGCCCCCTGGACTATTCATTCTCTGATTCATGGGGTTCTCCATCTCAGATCATCCACACAACTAAATATCAGCTGAGTCAGTGGCAATTCATCACTGCAGAAAGGCATGGGCAGACTCATAATAGAAGGGGTGGTGGTGAAATTGACCAGCAGCCAATATTTCCAACCTGGCATGAAAGAACTATAAATGAATGAAAACAAGCATTGGTCATGCAGGGTGGTGAGATGAGACTTTTAAGAAGGTGATAGTAAGTGTAAGAAGGTGAGCGCAAGTCATGACTAGGCTGGGAAGAACTACCCATAAAATCGTTTTGAAAAGCAACTAATGCGATAGACAGGGCTTTTAAAGGTTAGCCTCTCGTTAATGAAATTAGACATCTACTCTAATTAATAATATTTAGATCTGATTTATCCCCACAGAAATCCTATTACAATTCCATCAGTTATGTGCTCTAGCATTACTATCAGGGGGCAGAGGGTTGGAATCTGGTTTTAAATCTAATTTAATAATCTAAGTTAAAATCTTTTGAAATTATTGTTGATCAGTTATTCTAATATTTGATAATTAATTACAGCTACATTGATCCATCAATAAATTATTTTAGTATATACTACTACTGCACTTTATCTGCACCACTCTTTATCCTTCTTTGCACTTTATTACACAACATTTACACTGGAGTCGATAGACCTGTCACCCAATGTTGACGGTGGTCTGCCACTGAAGAAGATGGCATGTCCATGGACATTTGCTGACGTCGAGAGTTGTTGACTGGTATCAATGTTGAAGGTGCCTCCATGGACAGAGGTAAACAAGTTGGAACCTCAGTGTCAAAGTCTACGTCACGATATTGATGGACTGTGTGTCTAGGTTGGTGCCACTTTTGAGGACTAGCAACTGAGAAGGATTGAAGTGCGGCGTCTTTGGACCAAGATGGATATCAAGATGCGTTGATATTGGAACCAGTGTCTCTATGGTGTCAAAAAGGCAGTTGAGGCCTATTCGGTGGATGCATGGGTAAGTCTGTAGAGTCAATTGAGACTGGGATTGCCGAGTGAGAGGAGTGGTCTCCATCATTTTGAGCCAGAAAATATGTGGTCACCGGGCTTTCTCGACTGCCCTAATTTTTAAAGGTGGCTATATGATGGCTGCATGCATCTGAGTGATAAGGCCTCTTCAACGCGGCAGGTTGTTGAGATGAAGGTTTTTGACGTGATGCTAATACTGGACGGGAGGAAGCAGCCAGTTGAGCATCTGTAGCCAGCAGGTTAGAGAAGCACTGATCGGGGCAAATGTCTACCCTATGAGCATGCTGGGCACAGGATTGGTCGACACACACTTGTGGAATTGCCTCATATACTGGATGAGCCTAATAGCACACCGGTGGCCGTGGAGGCCAGCCCGATGGTACAGAATAGGGCACTGTGTCTGGCTGAGGCTCAGGTTCCTCTCTCTCCGGGGAGGCATCAATGGAAGGGTTAGGAGGAGAGATAGAATGTTGGGGAGTATTAAGCGAGGAAGTAAGATGGTCCACTCGCTCGTCCCATGTCGGTGGCTGAGAAACTGGTTGATGAGATGGAATGTCTTCATCATCAGAGGGCCAACCAACAGAAATTAAATCACGGGGTTTGGAGACCTGTTGTGGAGGGACTGTCAGGGTTTTGATTTGGTTTGTTTAGATCACTTCAGTTGCGGGGGGGGGGGCTGAACCAGATTGGGAGGAGGCTTTCGCTTTTCAGAAGGCTCTGATGTCAAAGTTTTCAATGTTGACTGTTTGGATTTATGCGTCTTAGAAGTTTAGATGAAGTGGAAGGCACATCGGTATGAGATAGAGTAGTGGAGGAATGGTGTTTCGATGATTCTGCAGTGGCTTTTTCCATGGCTTTAGCCTGTTAGGTGGTTTTACACGGAGGTTGAGCCACAGGTTTTGACAGTTGCAAGGACTGTCCCCAGAGACGGAGTTTGAGTCGAGATAGGTGAGGATGGAGGACTCCTCGTTTAAAATTTTTGCAATGAGAGCACAAGGAGGTTTGATGCACCTTGCCTAGACAAAAAAGGCACTTTGCGTGACCATCCAAGAGTGGCATCTTATTATTGCAAATCACGCAGTGCTTGAATGGGCCCAAAGGGGCCATGAACAATTAAGAAAAGAAAAAGAAAAAAGGAGAGGGGGTGTGATGTTTGGAGGCCAAGGCCCAGTAGGAAAAAACTAAAAACAGTTTGTAATATGTATCTTTGATTAATAATAAAGAAAAATAAAGAAAAAAATTTAAATTTAGCAGTAAAAAGAACTTGTTTCGCTTTCAGACTCACAGAAGATAAACGTACAAGGCTCTTCAACGCGGTGGTTGAAAGGAACTGAAGGGAATCCTGGTGCCAAGGTACTTATACTGAGGGGAAGGGGTCTAAGGTGTTTTTTGCTACCGCAGAAGCTATATTCTGAAAAGGCTCCGCGCAGGTCACCCACAGTGTGATTCACAGAGGCCATGAAGAACTGTATGATACAATAGTGTTTGCCAAAATATAATCCATCACACCGCCATGCTTCTTGCCTTTAATATTTTATGCTTTTAACTGTAATTTATTGTATTGTACTTGTTTTACTGCACTTTTGATATATGATTTATGCACCAATTGTATTATTATTATTATTATTATTATTATTATTATTATTATTATTATTATTATTATTATTATTATTATTATTATTATTATTATTATTATTATTATTTTGTATATGTATTATTTTGTAGTTTTATCTGTTGTAAACTCCCCAGAGTGGCCCTGGCTGCCAGATGGACAGTATATTATTATTATTATTATTATTATTATTATTATTATTATTATTATTATTATTATTATTATTATTATTATTATTATTATTATTATCTGATAAAGCTGCCTATAGCTCCGTTTGAGTGTGAACAGTCTGCCCAAGCTACATGAGATAATTAAGATTATTCCAAAACATGCCTTACCACTGTGCCAGAAATGTATGTATGTATGTATGTATGTATGTATGTATGTATTTATTTATTTATTTATTTATTTATTTATTTATTTATTTATTTATTTATTTATTTATTTATTTATTTATTTATTTATTTTCCTGCTTTTACCCTGCCCATCTAGATTCAATGAATCTACTCTGGGCGGCTTACATTTTGAATATAAAACAAAATTTAAATTTAAAACACACAATATCAAACAACATAGAGATAAACAAAGTCCAAGATGGTAAGAGATAGGGAATTAAGAAATGGAAGAGTGGAAGGAAAGGAGTGGGATGGCTCTTAAAGGGACAAGATGGATTGACCTAAGTAGAATCATGTGTAGACACCATTATTTGGTTAAAACCAAACCATACCAACAGCAATCCATATACTGATCTATTTGCCAATCTGGACATTTTTCAGGCTCTTCATAGAGCCTGAAAAATCTCTGGGTATGATCATACAGAGAAATAGATCACATTTTACACCACTTGTGGAGCAGTCTAGTACTAGCTATAATCTGGTGTTCACAAGAGATTCTATAAAAGGCACTCCAGCTTGACTCTGATCTGTGGCCAAGCTGAACCTAATTGGTCCAGCTATAGGGTTACTACTTTTGGGGGCTGGGCTGCAGCAATTGCCTGGAAGATAAAAAGGTGCTTTAAGGGAGATCCCTCCCTGAAAAGTGACCCTTTCTGGCACAATCAGGTGTGCACCATTTTAGCCATCTGATCACACCCTCAGTTTCTGTCTAGATAACACAAGTGATCCTGCCAACCCAGTTACAATGTATGGTATTCTACAAACCATTTTTATGAACAACTGATGTATTATTAACATTATAATGAATTTATAAAGATATTCCTGAGATGGCAGACTTGATACCTGAATATTTCACACTTACCTCATCAAAATCGGCTATAATTTCATTTAACAGACGTAAACACTCCACTCCCATGTTATTGCCATCCAGTTCAATGTAAAAATCATTGAAATTTGGGATGGAAGCAAACATCACTCCTACTTGTGAATATGATTGGTAATACAGGTCCTGAAATGTTGAAATTAGATATTCTGTTAGGCTAAGCACAGTGGTTAAGAACAACACTAAGACAGCCATACTTTTTTGCTCTCAAAGAAATAGAGATTCAGTCATAACTAAATGTTCATTGTAATATCACTAGGTCATTGGATTCAACACAGTTTAAGCAAGCAATAATGACAACATAAATAAAACAGATATCACAAATACCTTTTCATTTAATTCACTCATTACTTTAAAAGTGGTAAAGTCATGAAAACAGTACAGAGAGAATTGAAGATGTAATTTACTAAGGCTGTTAATAGCATATTCAGGCCAGCAATAGTCCGTATTTGCTCTATAGGAGTCATAACTGATATAGTTTCATTATAATTTATACACTTCTCTCATTTAAAGGTTAGCATGACATTTTGCACAGGTCCTTATATTTACTTCCAGTTCTGACATAAATTTCATTTTAAAAAGAGAGAGAAAATCAGTATGGAATGTTGTAAATACCCTCCTAAAAATCTTTCAAGGTTTCAGGCAGAATATTTGAAAATGTTCCATTCATTTTGGTGAAATCATAATTTTAATCCATAATTTTGTTATAGTAGCTTTCAGTTTATAGCACTAGCCACCTTGACGGTTTTGCTGGAGAAAAGGAAAAGCAGGATATAATTCCTGAAAATACACAAATATTTTGCTTACCATATTCCTTGGATTAGACATGAGAAAATGCTGAGCAACATGAGCTGGCAACAAATTAAAGAGAATTCTTTTGTTATCCAGTTTCACTCTTTCCATATCATCTCTCTCTTCTTCTGCCTATGAAAAAGTAAAATATTCTAAGCAATTCTAAACACTTTTTTTTGGGGGGGAGAACAATTGAAAATGGAAAGACTTTCTTGTGAGTTAACATACATAATTAACTTCATGAGAAAACCTTTTTACTCATTGCCTCATTCTATGCTTTATAAACACTTCACACAAACGTATGTGTGTATGTATGCATGTACAGATACACACGCACTAATGATGGTACAGCAGCTCTGAAATAGAGATACTGAATATGTTTGCAACTCTGTTTAAATTTCAAGAAATTTATAGAACAAGTCTTCTATAAGTGACCTTGCACGGGGCTTCATCAATGGATGATGACCAAATGTCTAAGTAGGTATCTCTACTGCTGCTGTTTCTATGTTACATATTCAAATACTGAAAGAGTTGCAAGATCCACATTCAATCATTTAGTAGAAGGTGAGCATTTATCTTTCCAACATTGCACTATCAGTTGCTTAGCTATCATAAAGGCATCATAAATTCCAAGAAATGGATCGACAGCTGTTGTAGGTTTTTCAGGCGGTATGGCCATGTTCTGGATGTTTTTCTTCCTAATGTTTCACCAGTCTCTGTGGCAGGCATCTTCAGAGAATAGGAGCTAGAACTCTGTCTGTGTTCCAGCTCCTGTCCTCTGAAGGAGCTGGCCAGAGAGACTGGTAAAACATTAGGATGAAAAACCTCCAGAATACAGTCATTCAGTCTGAAAAACCTAGAACAACCATTGGATCCCGGCTGTGAGAGTCTTTGAGAATACAAATGGGTAGATAATGCATACATATCACATAACCTGAAAACCATATTAAAGTCACCATAAGCTGGAACTACTTCTTCGGTCCACACCTTAGCATGGTGAAGTGGTTTGAGTGTGTCAGTGAAACTGAGAATGCTGTCAGAAGACTAGACTCCATTACAATCCTCAACTTCTGACAGAGTTACTCAAGATGGACTATTCACAGCTGAAATACAAGACTAAGATGCATCCACACTCTTTAAAGGTAATTGGCATATCAGCAGAAGAGAATGGATAGTTCCAGTGGGAGAGGCAACTACTGGGCAGCAGTGGTAGCTGAAGGTGGCACTGATGGAAGAGGCAATGACATTCCAGCTACCTTTTGTCAGTACTGCAAAAAATGTTACAGTGATAAATAAGCAATGAACTTTTGTTACCATGAAAATGATGAGATAGTCCAAAATGAAACAAGAGATAGTGCAGGAAGATGAGACTCCCAGGGCAAAAAGCTCTCCAACAGCTACGGGGGAAGAGTAAAGGACAAGTACAAGTAGCTCTTAGAATAAGTATTCAAAGTACATGTCACTTTGATTATGTTGACACAGCTAGATAAAGGCTGAAAGGATGTCTAGTGGCCGACATGTACAGACGTGAAAGGAAAGTCCAGTGTGGCACAACATATATAATTGGAACACATAATATAGGAAGTATGAATCAAGGTAAACTGAAAACTGTAAAACAAGATATTGAATGTATAAAGATTGTTGTGATTATTTTCAGTGAACTGAAAGGTGGAATAGTGTGGGATATTTGAGCTTCTTCCAGTTATGTATTAAACCATATATCTGGTGATTTGTGGGCTTATAATCAAGGGATTTTGTTTACATTAAAGTAGCTGGTATTATTACCCCTAAATATTTATAGGGGTAATGTATGCAAACTGAACATAGCAAGGGAGAAACAACTACTAGTTTACCAGGAAAAACAGAGCCCATGAAGAGGAGCAATGGCAGCATATCACTCTGAGGACAAAGAAAACAAGAAGATTATCCCTGCTACTAGAACTGAACAACCAATGTCATGCTCTTCCCCTGGAAGAAGATGCGCAGACATCTAAAGATGAATCTTCATCAAGTGTTCCAGTGACAGGATGAAAAGCAGCTCAGATTGCTACAGGGAAGAGGAGCCTGTTGGGTACCCCGAAGAGGAAAAGGTGTGTGGTGGTAATTGGTGACTCACTTCTTAGAGAAAGAGAATCTGCAATCTGCAGACCAGACAAGCTCTCAAGGGAAGTATGTTGTCTCCCAGGAGCAAAGATTAAAGTTGTAACAGAGAGGCTTAGCCAAATTATCAAGCCCACTGATTATTATCCCCTCCTTCTTTTTCATGTTGGGACAAACAATGCAACAAAGAAGAGTCTAAAAAACATTTCAAGAGACTATGAGCAACTAGGCAGGAAGGCAAAAGAACTGGGAGCTCAGGTGGTATTTTCATCAGTACTTCCGACAGAGGGCCAACATCCAGTGAAGGAATGGAGGATTGCGGAGGTAAACCGCTGGCTCAAGTGATGGTGCCGTCAAGAAAACTTTGGATTTCCAGACCATGGGCTACATGAAGGGTTCCTGGCAAGAGATGGTCTACATCTCACAAGGACTGGGAAGAATGTGTTTGGCAGACATCTCGCTCAATTCATTTGAAGGGCTTTAAACTAAATCTGCAGGAGGAAGGAGGACAATCTCTAGGAACAAACCCAAAGCACAAAGCCCCTAGATACTGAACTTGACAATGAGGAAGGAAGTGGTGAGAAGGAAGGGACACGGAAGTAGAAAACACGAGACACAGCAAGCAAAAAAAAGGTTATCCATAAAGGGCTCAGAGGTGTATATACTAATGCCCAAAGTATGGGGAACAAACAGGAAGAACTTGAAGTCCTGGTACGTGAGGGCAGGTATGACATTGTTGCCATTACTGAAACTTGGTGGGATGAAACCCATGATTGGAATGTGCTGCTAGAAGGATATCATTTGTTCAAAAGAAACAGACCCAACAAAAGAGGAGGGCGAGTTGCACTATATGTAAAGAATTACTGTTCCTGTACTGTAATACAAGAGACCAAGGGTGAAAGCCTTCCTCAAGCTATTTGGGTGAATATAAGTGGAAAAACAAATGACATAGTTGTAGGTGTCTTATTACAGGCCACCTAACCAAGCAAAGAAAATTGATGACATTTTGCAAATCAATTAGCTGAGATCTGTAGGAAACAGGACACTGTAGTAATGGGGGACTTTAAAAACCTGGGAAAACAACTCTGCAGCAAGTGGGAGATCCAACATGTTCCCAACATGCTTAGCTGACAACTTTGTCATCCAAAAGGTGGAGGAGGGAACCAGAGTATCAGCCATACTGGACTTAATTCTTACTAACAGGGAGGAAATGCTCGAGGGAGAGGAAATTGTAGGAACTTTAGGAGAAAGCAACCATGTCATATTAGAATTCACCATCATGCAGGCAAGGGTAAATTTACCAAGTCAGACTAACAGTCTAGATTTTAAGAGAGCTGACTTTAACAAGCTAAGAGATGTAATAGGAAGGATTCCATGGATGGAAATCCTAAAGGAAAAAAACACTTTAGGATGCTTGGGAAAGGTTAGATAACAAGGACCCAAACCAAAACAACATCACAGAGAAAGAAAAACAAGAGACGTCTGACAAGACCGTGTGGATGTACACAGAACTCCCTGATAAGCTAAGGGACAAAAAGGATAAGTTATAAAGAACTGAAAGACGGGCTCATAACTAGAACAGAATACAGTGGTGCCTCCACTTACAACCATGATCCATTCCAGAAGATGGACATAACTCAAAATGGTCGTAAGTCAAAGCACCATTTCCCATAGGAATGCATTGAAATGCAATTAATCTTTTCCAGCTGAAGTAAAAAATCACTGCAAGACTCATTCAAAATGTGATTAATCCCTTCTGACCAAAGTGGGGGGGGGGGGGAGAGAAAAGCAATCTAGCATATAAGGTCCATTGGAAACGCACAGAAAACAAACGGAGCAGACCAGAAATGCACAGAGAACAAAGGGGGCAGGTTGGAAATGCAAAGAAAACAAAGGAAAAAGCAAGGGAAGCATGCAAGACCCATCAGAAATGGGGGGAAAACCCAAAAAGCAACCCACCTCCCAAGACTCAGCAGAAATGCGGGGGGAACCAAAAAACAAACAAACCCTCCACAGACCCTTCGGAAATGGGAAAAAACACTCCAAAAAGCAACCAACCCCCCCAAGACCCATCAGAAATGGGGGGAAAGCAACAAACAAATCCCTCAAGACCCATCACAGCACACAAAACATAATCCCTACAGCTCAAAACCATGCTGCAAAAACACCCAGAACAGTTTTTTAAAAGCAGAAAACAGCATATTACCTTACAAGGCAGCCCAAAGCCTCCCTGCAAACACACACACCCGCTCTCAGAATCAGAAGGAGACAGTCCCAAGCCCACGACAATCACTCTCTAACTCCTGGGGCAAAAGAGCTGCAAAGAAGCAGCCTCGTTGCCACCTACAGTTAGCAATTTGAATTTCCCGCCTTTTCCCCCTGCCTTTTTCTGTTCGTAAGTGGAAGCTCTGGTCGCAAGTAGAAGCAAGATTTTGCAGCCAGAGCTGATCGTAACTCGAAATGTTCATAAGTAGGGATGTTCGTAAGTCGAGGCACCACTGTACCAGCAAACAGCTTGAATCTGCAAGGATGGAGTCAGAAGGCTATGGCTCAGAATGAGCTAAGACTTGCAACAAATGCTAAAAATAACAAAAAAAAGTTTCTTTTAACACGTGAGCAGCAAGAGGAAAGTCAAGGAAATGGTTGGTCCACTGGTGGGAGAAGATGAGAAGAACATGACAGGCAACAGGGGGAAAGCGAAACTGCTCAATTCTTATTTTGCACCTGTATTTACGCAAAAGGAAAAATTGGTCCCTCCTGTCAAAAGCAGCACTGTGGGAGACAGGAGAGGGAAGCAGGTCAAAATAGGCAAGGAAGTGGTAAAAGAACACCTAGCTGCTTTGAATGAATTCAAATCTCCTGCACCGGATGGCTTACATCTCAGGGTACTAAAAGAACTGGCAGATGTGATCTCAGAACCACTGAATGAAATCTTTGAGGGGTCCTGGACACTTTTCCTACCAGAGGACTGGAAAAGAGCTGATGTGCTTCCAATCTTCAAAAAAAAAGGGGGGGGAGTGGATCTAACTACAGACCAATCAGCTTGACACCAATACCTGGAAAAATCCTTGAAAAAATAATCAAGCAGCAGATTTGTGAGCACCTAGAAAATAACTGCAGATGGAGACAGCAGCCACGAAATTAAAAGACGCCTGCTTCTTGGGAGGAAAGTGATGACAAACCTAGACAGCATCTTAAAAAGCAGAGACATCACCTTGCCAACAAAAGTCCGCATAGTCAAAGCTATGGTTTTTCCAGTAGTGATGTATGGAAGTGAGAGCTGGGCCCATAAAGAAAGCTGACCGCTGAAGAATTGATGCTTTTGAATTATGGTGCTGGAGGAGACTCTTGAGAGTCCCCTGGACTGCAAGGAGAACAAACCTATCCATTCTAAAGGAAATCAAACCTGAGTGCTCACTGGAAGGACAGATTCTGAAGCTGAGGCTCCAATACTTTGGCCATCTGATGAGAAGAGAAGACTCCTTGGAAAAGACCTTGATGTTGGGAAAGTGTGAAGGCAAGAGGAGAAGGGGACGACAGAGGATGCGATGGTTGGACAGTGTCATCAAAGCGACCAATATGAATTTGACACAATTCCAGGAGGCAGTGGAAGATAGGAGGGCCTGGAGTGCTCTGGTCCATGGGGTCACGAAGAGTTGGACATGACTAAATGATGATGAGAAAATAACAAGGTGATTACTGGAAGCCAGCATGGTTTTGTTAAGAACAGATCATGCCAAACAAATCTTATTGCCTTTTTAAATAAATTGACTAAATTATTGGACCAAGGAAACACAGTGGATATAGTATCCTTAGACTTCAGTAAGATATTTGATAAGGTAGACCACAACATACTTCTGTATAAGATAGGCAGTGCAACTACCAGATGGATTTGCAGTGTCTGACCAACCACATTCAACATGTAGTCCTCAATGGAACCACATATATGTAGAGGGAAGTGTGCAGTGGGGTTCCTCAAGGTTCTCTCTTGGGCCCAGTGCTCTTCAACATCTTCACAAAGTACCTGGATAAGGGGATTGGAGAAGCACTCATCAAATTTGCTGATGACACCAAGCTGGGGGGAATTGCTAGTACTTTGGAAGATAGACTCGACATTCAGAAGGATCTAGACCAGGCTTGTCCAACCTTGGCCCTCCAGATGTTCTTGGACTTCAACTCCCGGAAGCCTTCAGCACCACCTCTGCTGGCCAGCACCACCTCTGCTGGCCAGGATTTCTGGGAGTTGAAGTCCAAGAACATCTGGAGGGCCAAGGTTGGACAAGCCTGATCTAGACAGACTTGAATGTTGGGCTCTGTCCAGTAAGATGCAGTTCAGTGGCAGGAAAAGTAAGGTCCTGTACATAGGTAGGATAAACCAGATGCACAGTTACAGGATAGGTAGTACCTGGCTCAACAGTAGTTCCTGCGAGAGTCATTTAGGACAGAGGTCCTCAACCCCCAGTCCATGGCCTGTGACAGTTCATGGCCTGAGCTGGACTAGGCTGCGGAGACAGACCTCCCACCCATCCCCCACATGCACTCACCCCACACACAGCTGATTTGTGCATGTACATATGCTCCAGCATGCCTGTGCAAGTGCCATGCCCCATTTGCGCATGCAGACGATCGCATCTGCGCCCACACAAACACCATGCCACTGTTTGCACATGCACACACACACTTTTGTTCATGTGAGAGGGCACACTCATTCGCCCATGCACACAAGCATGGAGAGTCCCCGCCTTCCCCAGACAGTCTGCGGGGTGAAAAAGGTTGGGGACCCTTGATTTAGGTGTCCTGGTGGACCACCGCCTAAGGATGCGTCAGCAGTTTGCTGCAGCTGCCAAAAAACAACAACACAGTCCTAGGCTGCCATCAGGGAGATAGCATCAAGATCACAGGAAGTGATAGTAGCACTCTATACCATGCTGATGAGTCCGCACTTCGAATGCTGTGACCAGTTCTGGTCACCACAATACAAAAAAATATGCTGAGGCCCTGGAAGGTGTGCAGAGAAGAGCAACAAAAATGATAAGGGGACTGGAGGCTAAATCCTTTGATGAACAACTAAAAGAACTAGGTTTAGCTTAATGAAAAGAAAACTGAGGAGAGACATGATAGCAGTCTTCCAATATCTGAAGAGTTGCCACAGGGAAGACGGCATCAGTTTATTCTCCATTGCACCTGAGTGTAGGACAAGAACCAATGAATGGAATCTTGTCAGAGGGTGATCCAACCTGGAAATAAGGAGGAATTTCCTTACGGTGAGAACCATTAAGCAGTGGAACAGCTTACCTCCTGATGTTGTGGGTGTCCCATCCCTGGAGGTTTACAAGAAAAGATTGGACAGCCATCTGTCTGGGATGGTATGGGGTCCAGGATGGTATACATTCTCCTGCCTTGGGCAGGGGGTTGGACGAGAAGACCTCCAAGATCCCTTCCAACCCTACAATGATTCTATGATTCTATAGACATTTTTATAACAGGGATACCTGTTAATTTCTGTAGGGATTCCCTCTCTTGGACAGACATACTAAGCCCTAATATTTTAGATTTTTTAAAGAATTGATTCTTAAACCAGGTAACATACCATATTCTGAGAAAATGTCCAATGTTCTTGGAATGTCTATGAAAGATTGTTAAACTAATACTGCCATGTCACTTGGGAAAAGGTGTAACACTATTAATTTATAACCCAGATAACAGAAGGTCATATATTAATAAATTAGCTAATGGTTCTCAGGTCAGGGAATAGGTCAGGTGATAATTGGAAATCTTGTTTTGTTCCAGACGTGATAAAAATGTGGGGAGAATCTATTCCATTAGTCCTAATACCGTGGTATGATTAGACTAGACAGTACTCAGGTTATCTCTCAGAAAAGAACAACCCAGGTCCATTATTTTCCAAACTTTTAACAGAACCCCCTCCCATCTTGTCAAATGGTAATGACGCCATAGTATAGTGATCATCTTTGTTTCTGGAACTGTGATGTGCCGTATTAAAAAGTATCTGTATGGATGTGAAATTTGTTGTTTACTGATCCACTGATACAGTTTTACATAATTATTTAGTTGTCTGTAAAGTTTTGGAAGTCCTGATTTATTAAAATAATAGGATGATCGGAGTAAACTTCGAGATATTTATATGTTGCATTTATTTTATATTTGTAGTGATGTTTTATATTTTGACTACATTGTGAACCACTCAGAGTAGCTTGCTAAATGGGCAGTTAAATAGATAGATAGATTAGACAGATAGATTAGATAGATAGATAGATAGATAGATAGATAGATAGATAGATAGATAGATAGATAGATAGATAGATAGATAGATAGATAGATAGATAGATAGATAGATAGATAGATAGATAGATAGATAGATAGATAGATAGATAGATAGATAGATAGATAGATAGATAGATAGATAGATAGATAGATAAGATTAGATTAGATTAGATTAGATTAGATAGATTAGACAGACAGACAGACAGACAGACAGACAGACAGACAGACAGACAGACAGACAGACAGACAGACAGACAGACAGATAGATAGATAGATAGATAGATAGATAGATAGATAGATAGATAGATAGATAGATAGATAGATAGATAGATAGATAGATAGATAGATAGATAGATAGATAGATAGATAGATAGATAGATAGATAGATAGATAGATAGATAATTTTTATCTGATTTCATATGAGAATTATTTAAGACCTAGTCCAGGATAGTGTCAAACGGCCTCCATTTAATATATAATGGGTAATATTTAATAGTGGCCATTCCAATTAAACCAGATATGTTTTGTAAAGACCTCCACAGAAGCTATCAATGACTGGAGATTTATGAAGTTTCAATATCTTGACAGCTTTTTTAAAATAATCCATTGTAATGGGACTATTTAATAGTGCTCCTTGATTATTTGTTTGTTCCATTTTTAACCCGCCCATCTAGATTCGGGAAACTACTCTGGGTGGATTACAGAGTATAATAATAAAAACATAATTAAAATAACTTTGATCAAATAGCAAAAACTGATAAAGAAAACAGGATCCAAGATGGAAAAGAAGCTATGTAATGGGAGGGGGGAAGGCCTGCCGGAACAACCAAGTCTTCAACTTGTTTTAAAAAATTCCGAGCAGGGGTGCCAGTCGAATCTCTGGTGGTAAGGTATTCCAAAGATGAGGGGCCACCACCGAGAAGGCCCAGTTTCTTGTTCTCTCCTTCTGGACCTCTCTTGGGGTTAAGGCCCTCAGCCATCCGGTCTGGCTTGATTGGGTGACCCAAGTAGAGCTAGGTGGGATAGGCGTTCTGCCAGGTATTGAGGCCCTGAAACAATATTATTACTTGATTTATTGATGTTAAACTGCTGCAGCAACTGATCAATTAAAATACAGTGGTGCCTCGCTTTACAATCGCTCCGTTTAACGACGAAATCTCATTACGATTAACGTTTTGCGATCGCTTTTGCTATCACTTTACAATATTTACTATGGGGGAATTTTGCTTTGCGATTATCGGTTCCCTGCTTCAGGAACCGATTCTTCGCAAAACGATGGTTTTCCTCCAGCTGATCGGTGGTTTCAAAATGGCCACCGGGTAAACAAAATGGCCCCCGCTATTTTCTGGGATGGGTTCCTCGCTGCACAGGCAGCGAAAATGGCCACCCTATGGAGGATCTTCACTGGACGGTGAGTTTCCAGCCCATCGGAGCGCATTAAACGGGTTTTAATGCTTTTCTATGGGCTTTTAAATTTCGCTTTGCGACGTTTTCATTCTACAGCGATTTTGCTGGAACGAATTAACATCGTAATGTGAGGCACTGCTGTACTATTTGGACTGTTAGAAGAGTGAAGTTTGGCAAAGAATTTAGCAAAGGTGTTATGAATTTTGCATATATCATACCAGAAAAATAACCTGACTCTGTTCTAATACATGAAAATTTATTTATTTATTTAGAATAAACTGTGCTAACATTTTATACTTTTATTACTAAACTCTACAATCTTTATCTGATAAACTGCATATCCCTAGTAATGCTGTTGATATTTAGAGACTGAAGTCCTGCTTTCTTCCTGTTAAGTTCTCTTAATGTAGAAGCATCTTTTCAGACATTTATGTTTCATTTCTACAAATTTGATTTCATGAAGAAGTTGACTTCTTAATGCAGCTTGTTTTTAATACATTTTGCCTAGGCTATTGCCTTCATTGTATCCCACAATGTGTTGATCACATTGGTTAATTACATGGAAAATTTTGTTTCTCAAAAAACAGTTGCCCCCAACAGTGACTACATGTTTTGCACTATATCTCTAGTTTTAGAAAGGATAGAGGGTCTTTTCTTTTCTTTTTTTAATTAAAGCTTAGAATCCAATCCATTTGATTGGCTAACTAGGCACTGGCTGGTGTGTCAAAAATCTGGTAAAACCCAGCCAATCAGGTAATATGGCAACCTCATCCTTGGAGTCCTTTGCAGAAGCACAGTCCAATGATTCAAAATTTTAAATGACCCAGAAAGCTTGATATTGTTGTAAGAGACTCTTCCATTTTCTGCAAGAAACAGTAACTAGGCAATAAGAGAACAGATGACAAGAGCAGGGCTAAAAGAATTTAAAATGGAAAGTTGAGGATATAATAACAATTTCCAGCTACAGCCCCAACATTCAAATCAAATCATACAATTTAAATAGATTAATCATTCTAACTACCTGATTAATAGTGAA
The DNA here is from genome assembly GCF_051106095.1 of Pogona vitticeps. NCBI lineage: Eukaryota > Metazoa > Chordata > Lepidosauria > Squamata > Agamidae > Pogona > Pogona vitticeps. The sequence goes on along the minus strand of NC_135788.1, from coordinate 72,756,634 downwards.
GCTCTAACTTAAACACTATTAATTGAACTTTAGCAGATACATTATTACTTGATTGCTTTTTAAAATGTTTTCAAATACTCAGGTGCCTCAAATGAATAATTTATATTTTCTTAGCTTTCAGCTCCACCAATTAAACCTGCTTTAACTTAATCTGTTTCTTTTTATCATGTTTGGAATGGAAATCATGGAAGCTGGCACAGCTATTTGATGAAGTGCTGTCTGCATGTCAGACAAATGTCTGGTTGTGTACTCAGTTGCTCACCCAGCATGCACTTGTCAATAAGCCATGTGAGTTTCCACAATTTCCCTTTCATGTTCAGTAAAAAGCTACCAGTGTGATGTAGCAGCTAGAATGATAAACTAGTATTCAAGAGGTTCAAACACCCTGCTCAGCTATGAAAACTCACTGGGGGATGATGCTGGTAGAACGCAGATACCTCACATAATCACATGAGATATTGAGGATACTTTAAATAACTCACATACCTTGAAAACACTGAAGCTGGATGTGACTTGAGGACACATGGCACAGAAAAGCACCACATTACTGACATTAACTGATGAATTTGGCCCTTACATTAATTAAACCCTGCAGACCTTAAAGAAAAACAAAACAAAGAAAAAAACCACAAACCAAAACAAACCAAAGAAAGCAATGGCCAAAATTTTATTGCAGATTTAAACAGATGCAGGCTTCACTGTGTGAAGTGCAGCAACAAATTACTGCTAATTAAGCAACTGCTGCTTGCATTCCTAATAAGCATGTCCAGCTTGTTTTAGGGCATGTTCAGTTACTGCAGATTTTTCCGGTTGTTTTAGTCTGCAGTGTCTCTTGTGTTCTTTGATTCTGATGTGAATGCTGCGTTTTGTGGTTCCAATATATGCCTGTCCACAACTGCAAGGTATCCGGCATACTCCTGCAGTGGTGAGGGGGTCCCTTTTATCCTTTGCTGACCGTAACATTTGTTGTATTTTTGTGGTGGGTCTGAATACTGGTTGTAGGTTGTGCTTTTTCAAAAGTTTCCCCATGCGGTCCGTGACCCCTTTGATATATGGGAGAAATACTTTATTTGTGGGTGGCTGTTTTTCCTCTTCAGTTTGGTGTTGTTTTCTTGGTTTCATGGCTCTTTGGATTTCATTCATGGATATGAAATTCTATTTCAAGATACTCAAGTACTGGACAACACTGTAATCATGTTAGACTGCACAGGGAAGCCATTGAAATCCATAAACATCAACAAAACTTCAACAAAAAGGAAGAAGGCCTGGCTCCGAATATTGAAAAATACAGCCTGTAAAAGGTCAATGAACTCTACCCAGCCACAAGGACCAGGGATCATTGCACAAAAAAGACCGGCTAATGACACCCATCAATCACAGTAACAGATAATCTCTCCCCTCTTGTCACAACAAAAAACACGGTGATCACCCTATTTCCTGAAAAAAGACAAAAGCTGTTCCCACAGCTATAAATACTCAACTATCCAAGAAACAGCAACAGAATAGGGACAGAGTTCCTACTCCAGTCCTCTGAAGATGCCCGCCAAAGAGACTGGTGATATGTCAGGAAGAACAACCTTCAGAACACGGACAAAGAACCCGAAAAACCCACAACAACCATCAGACCACGGGAGTGAAAGCCTTCGAGAATACATCTCGTCCTCTATCATCCCCTTCTCCTCCTGCCTTCACACTTTGCAAACATCAGGGTCTTTTCCAGAAGAGAATTCTCATGAGATGGCCAAAGTATTGGAGCCTCAGCTTCAGGATCTGTCCTTCCAGTGAGCACTCAGGATTGATTTCCTTCAAAATGGATAGATTTGTTCTCTTTGCGGTACAGCGGACTCTCAAGAGTCTCCTCCAGCACCACAATTCAAAAGCATCCATGCTTCAGCGGTCAGCCTTGTCTATGGTCCAGCTTTCACTTCCATACATCACTACTGGAAAAACCATAGCTTTGACTATCCTGACCATTGTTGGCAAGGTGAGGTCTCTGCTTTTTAAGATGTTGTCTAGGTTTGTCATCGCTTTCCTCCCAAGAAGCAGGCGTCTTTTAAGATTTACATTACCTCTCACAGCTATGTACTATCATTTTCTGGACTTTTGCCTACATTTTTTCTACACTATTCAGGGAGGAGTTGTGCTAAGCCTGAAGAAGTACACAAAACCTTGAAATTTGTTTGATTTTTAGTGGTCCATTAAAGGTATCACCCACTTTTATATTTGTGTAAGGAAAAAGGTGAACCTTTGCCAAATAGTAGTAAATATAGAACAGCTATATCTAAGCTTTTGTACATCACACTTACTACCAGACCAGAGACAGAGCTACTGCTTTATGAATACTAACTAGTAAAGTTAGTTTGCCAACACAGAGTGATTTGACAGCTGTAAAATTGGTAGCTGGATATTTGAAAGTGGCCACAGACTTTAAGTTAAGAGTGCCATCTAATTAAAACACAAAGCTTGTACGATATACTGATGCAGATTCAGCACAAAATAGTACAGATTATAAATGTGATTTCCTGTACAAGTATGGTGACGATCCTATGTTGTCGACTAGTAACAAACAAGATGTTTAGTTTTGTCTTCCATACAGTCTGAATTCTCTGTTGCTGCTGAAGCATACAGAGAATTGGAATGACTGGAGAAGCTGCTGAATGACTTTTGGGATAAAGGAAAAGACACCATTCTAGGTGATGGAAGACAACCAGAGCTGCATCAAGCTGTTGCAAAGTGAAAAGATGAATGCAGCCACAGACACATTGTTATGGGATACCACTTGATGCATGACGACTCAGGTCTCATCAAGATGGTCTACTGTCCCATCACAGAGGTGATGATGGACGTCCTGACCAAGTCTCTTCTGAGACCACTTCAAGATCTTGCATGGCAAGATGGGTCTTCAAGAGGGCAGCTTCATGTGAGTTTGAGAAAGGATGTTGGAGTTTTTTCAACCTCACATATTGCCTCTAGTATGTTTAGCTGGAAGGGACCTTTCTGAGCTGAGGTGACTATCAATCCACCCAGCACTAATCAATAATTCCTTCCCTGCTTCTGATTCAAAGAGAGTCCTGCCTCTCTGCTCTGCCTTTTCCACTTCAGTAGTCGATTGGAAGCCAGTTAGTTTATTGAGGCGTATTGCTGGAAGTCAGTCAGCCATATTTGTCAGTTTACTGTTTGATCTGTTCAATTTTAAGTATTAAACATTATTTTTATACTTCTACTAATATCTCAGAATGAGTTACTGAGAGTGTTAAGTCCCAGTTGAAAAAAGGGGGTGGACTAATCTCGGGAATTTGAAGCTATTCTGCTCTGTGAATCCATGCGCTTCTGGGAAGATTGAGGAATTTACCAGAAATTCAAAATTCTGCAATATAAATGTGGGTAAAAAGAGAGGTGAGTCAAAGCTAACACAGCCAAGCCATCCTCTGGAAACAATACTATGAGAATGCAGGATGTGGGTAAAGCAGGAGTACATTATCCAAGATCTGTGAGAAACAAAACTCCCTAATTTCACAGCATACACATTTTTAACAACTTTGTAAGACTGTCACTAGCACGGAGACAGACATGGGCTGCAGAGGAACATGGCTGTGGGAAAAGATAAGGAACCTGACAGAGGCGAGAGTTCCCTGGGATAAAAAAAGGGGCAAGAGGAAGAAAGACAAAGCAAAGCAACCTGGCAATTTGCATCTTATGTACTACCAGTCTCTTGAGTGAAGTACACACTTATGGACACATTTCCATACACATTCTTACCTTTTCACAGCTATTTTCTGATGGATTTTTTTCCTATTCTTCAATACAAATAAAGGTAAACCAAATATGAGCCCAACATATTCTTTCAGAGGGAAGGAAAAATAATATCTTGCCTGCACAGCCCAGAGGTAGTCCAAACGGAGCTTCAAATCCACCTGCCTGGAATGAAGTGCCAGAGCACAGGAAAACAGCAAGATGGCTAATATGGGTTCGTAGCCACGAATATAAAATGAGCCACCCCTTTAAAAAAGAAAGAAATGACAACACATAAGGTTTGACTCTAAAACTCTCCTCAGAATGTATATGAAAATAATAAACCTAGTAACTTTAGCTTTCTAAACACTTGGATTAAAGAGGTCTAGTGTGACTAATTTGTAAGAACATCATATCAAAGTTCTGACATTACAAATTAATTACAAACGGATACTTGTTTCCAATAATAAAACTATAACTACATTACTTTATACCATTACTTAATGTTATTCACTTCTTTTTTAACTTTAACTATCTTTGTTTACTTTACTTTTTTCAAACATTTTTCTGTACAGTCTTGCTAACAGTATAAATTTTTGAATATTATTTTAACGAACATATGTTGGCTGAAATCCTGTTGGTATAAATTTACACCACACAAATTGTGTGATGTCATGATCTACCGTGGATATTTTGAAATTAATTACATTTAAAACTTCCCATCTTCCTCTTCAGATTGTGAGACTCCTTAGGGATACATTTTGCTTTTCAGAAGTTTTTGGAACCCTTGGGATGGGGGAAAGCCCTTATTATAGGAAAATCAAAATAGGGGACAGTCCCACAACTGGAGCAGGACTGCCTGTAGTGATCTGGCAATGATATTCCAATATTAAAGGCTTAAAGGCTCCCAAAGTCTTCCCAATGGCAAAAAGGATCCCTAGGGAGCCTTTTAACTTAAAAGGGTGAAGGGATAGCAAGGGATGAACATAAGTAATTGCAGGTGCAGTTATGAGAGTTTTGGGTTACATATGAAGACTAAGCAATTCAAGGCCACTTTGGTTCTTTCTTCCAAGATCATGTAGGCAGATTAACATGCTTACTCTATCTGTAGAAAAAGGTTGCAGTGAAAGTATGTTGTTAAAATATGAACACGATACTTAAAGTTTCTCTGTCATGCAATGCACTTACCCCAGTGCTTTCCGATATCCGCTGAGTTCCAAAATGACTATGTACAATATTGTAACAAAAAGCAGGAGGATGATTTTTGGCAAGGAAGAAACACGTAAAAATATTGCCATGGTCAGTGTTCCGACAACACAGGAGAGAAATGCATAATGGGCTGCATCACATGGAAGTTCATTCATTGTCTTATTTATCCCACTGGGAGAAATGATAACTATGGAACTGCTGGAATTAGAATTCCAGACCCAAGGCATACAACCAATCTGGGAGGAAACAGGGAATACAAAATTAAATATAAAGAATAAATCATGCTTATTAGTACAACAGCTCATTTAGGATGGCTTCACACATGCATATCCTTCATTTGATGGTGGAAGTATTAAGTGCCAAACTAGTTGCAACACCAAACTTACACTTGCTGTTGTATTTTCAAAAGTAGTTACTGTGTGTATGTATGCACTGGGCACATGTGTATGATTTTGCTCAGCATCACCAGCTGAGAGAGGAACTTTGTCTTCATATATTTCCATAAATTCTATGTACATGTGCAAAATTGCCATTAATTTTTAGAAGAAAACTCTCATTTGGTATTGATGACAGCTTCCCTCCTAAAGCTAATACCAGTTGTGGGAGCAGGGAGGAGGATCAAGATCATGATCATGGAGAGAAAAAAATCCTCTTTCATCCAGTGTTGAGCTCATGTTCCTCTCACATATAGTACTTGCTACCAAAAAAAATTTAAAACAAGAAACAGAAATAAGGTGGAGCATGGCTCCATCTGGTGACTTTAACGTGAGTCATCAGAGATCCACTGCCACAGACAACAGCTTCATATAAGCATGAATTTTGAATAGAATGTTTTCACAGATTTGCCTGCAAATCACCAAATGTTGCATATTCAGGTTAAGAAAAAAGAACTGATGTACATTCTTCTTGTATTAACTAGTCCATAATCTTTAAAGCCAGTTCCCCAATTTCCCTCATTCATTAACACAGTCACCTTCTCATTAAGTTACAAGCACAGCAGGAGAGGCAGTAGCACCGCAGGATGATGAACTACAGTTACTACTGCTGCTGCAGCAGTGTAAAATGGCAAATAAACATCGTATCTTTTTATGCAGTTACAAATATTTAAATATCAGAAAACATTTAAAAAATGCAAGCTAACACATATAGTAGGCTATAAGAGAATGCAAACAGAGAAGTGGCAGACATAAAAGAAAGCACTTTCTAATTTTGTACATTGTTGAACCAAAAATTATTATTTTTGCTCTGCAAAGCAACAGATAAAGGAAAGAGTATATGTAATGTACTAGAATAAGTAGTCATATTACAGAATAAAGCAAAAAAAATCTGACATGCAATACTGTTGTCACACACTGCGTGTTTTGTATACATATTGTAGCATACATATTGTAGTCTTTTTATGAATAGGTAAATGGATCATCTGCATTAATGACAGCTTGTGTGTCTGTTGATGAATGAAGTCGCATGCCTCGGTGTCTAGGGAAAAATGTGCATAAGTGCACTAATTGGTTACTTTGCATCTCTGCTCTATGTTTGTGAAATAGATCAGCAAGAGTCTTCCCAATATTTCAAGAAGGCCAATCATTACATTTATCAGAGGATCAGAAATCAAGTCAGAAATTTCCTGTGACTGGTTGACAACACTTACGTATACATTACAGTCAGTTGTTCATGGCAGAAAATCAAGTGGTAAATCTTATCATTGAGTTGCACTCTTTCAGGTTAAATCTAGAGAACTGCATAATGAAATGTTCCTGCCAAAATCATGATGCCAGAGAGAAGACTAGGGTGAACCTTTCTTCCTTAGCATGCTATTTTCCTACACTTACAGAATTCCTAATATGGTTTTGCTACATGCATGAACTGGCTGTAGCAGTGATAACAGAAAAGAGAAATAAGATGCAGAATGATTTAGTTAACTCCCCTCCCCTTCTAAGTACAGACTTTCAATTGCAAAAATGGAAATCTTCAGACTCACCTATTTTTATAGCAAGGTGATTAGACTTAACGAGCTTTTGTCACAGTCCATGACCTGAATTATTGTTTGAGCAAGCCTGAAGCAGATGAATGATACAATATGTCTCTCAATGAATTATATAACAATTGCTTTACAATAATATACTCACCACACAGCCTTGTGCTACTGAGTAAATTAAGATCACAATAAAAATACACAAAATGGTTCGAATTTGTATTGTCAGGCACCCTGGAAAACACTGAAAAAAAGAAATTTTTGAAACGGTTTTAAATCTAGCAGCCCTGAAGTCTTCAAAAGCAAGCTATTACAAAATATTCTATAATAACTGGGAAATTGAGTGGTGACCTACTATATAATGATATAATATTGAAAAAAATAGTGATTGCCATGCCTGAATATTTTAGGAAATAATGTTGGTCTTTATGAGAAAGATGTTCTCATAAACAGAGTTAATTATTATTCCCATTTATAAGGATAGCTCCATTTATCCTGTTTTACAAATGAGGCCATTTTGTCCTTCTTGGACAAGAAGTGTGGCTCAATGCCCTTACCTTTAAAAAAAAAAATGCAAAAATGCTTTTTAACAGAGATTGGGAATTCAATTCCCTACTGTGCTTCCTAGAAGAACTAGCTTGGGTGGTCAAGGGCAAGCTGCACAGGTCCAGAAACAGAGATGTAATATTCATATTTGTATGAATATGTCATTCAAGCCTGTATCCAGGTGGCCAGGAAGCCTAGTACTACCTCCCCAAACTGACCTGTCCATCTATGGGTTGCTGCACGGCAGCTGAGCAGGGAGACTTGTCATCCCACCCCCAGCTGGAGTGCAGAAAGGTGGAGAAACACCATCCGGTCTACATCCAAGATTGGTGCAACAAGCAGGACACCAGCTGTGTGTACTGCATGGTGATCAGTAAGTGGACAGGTCAGTTCAGGGAGGCAGGATTGGGCTTCCCAGCCACCTGGGTCTGGGATATTCATATTCATATACAAATACCTATAATATCCTGAATAGTGTGCTATTGAGTCAGAATTGACTTAATAGCACATTATTATTATTATTATTATTATTATTATTATTATTATTATTATTATTATTATTATTATTATTATTATTATTATTATTATTATTATAGACATGTCAAGAACTGCCTTTAATCAGCTGAGGTGTATTGCCCAACTCCATGCCTTCTTAGACAAGGAAAACCTCAAGACTCTGGTGAATGCACTGGTCATCTCCTGCATCGACTATTTCAATTTCTCTATGTGAGACTCCCTTTGAGATTTATCCAGAGTTTGCAGTGGGTTCATAACGTAGTGGCCGGACTGGTGGTTGGTGTGAGCAAATTTGATCACATTTCCCAAGTCCTGGCTCACTTACACCGGCTACTTGTTCCATCCCAGATCGGATTCAAAGTTCTGATGATCACCTAACAAAGCTCTTCACAGTTTGGGACCATGTTACCTGTTGGAGCATCTTTCCCCAAGGTCATCTACCCACTCCATGAGGTCCTCACAGGCAATGCTCCTCCAGGTAGCCACTTCCAATGAGGCCAGAGAATCATCCACCAGAAACAGGGCTTTCAGAACCAACTCCTGGAAAAGCTGTGCCTGGCCCCCTCCCTCCCAACATTTAAAAGGCTTTTAAAAATACTGCTTTATGGAGATGAATTTTTATTTACTAATTTATTTTTTTGCAAACCTGACTGTTTTCTCTGTTTATATGCCTCATGCTCCATGTTTTATTTTGCAATTTATACCTCTTGGAGTTTTTGTGGGTTTGTTCATCTGTTTATTCAATATATAATTATAGTGTTTTTATTTTGTTGTAAACTGCCCAGAATAGTGCATAGCACTAATGGGGTTCTCTATAAATAAAATAAAATAAAATAGTACCATGCATATAATTGCAAAGTTGTACACGTTGTGACATGAAAGCAGCCTGCCTTGTGTGGCAGGTTAAAAGTCAGTCAATAGTCAAATATTATCTTTGTTATAAAAGCTCTGTCACCATGTGAAGTATTATTTGCATTTTCTCTCTCATGCATCAGAATGACTTTCTGCATGAAACTATATTATTTTCACAGATATCCCATTTGAAGAATTCTCTAATTCAGCTGTTCATTCTAAAATATTAAGCAGGAGATTGAGAGGCAAGGGTGCATCTTAATGCTTTGCTTCTGGGATATTTTCCTATCAAAACATGTCATCCTGAACCTTTTGATGTCCCTAATATTTGTGCACTTTCATATTGCCAGAACTGGCTGTACGATCAAGAATTCAGTTTTGGTGATCCCAAGTTTATCTTTGTAGATATGTGGTACTGATTAAAGCTAAACATTCTTCATTAGGATATTCCACAATTTATATCACCATTCGAATAAAAGAAAATTGTTAATGCATATACAAATGTGTTTCTGTACCTGGGATTCAAAAGACTTTCTCAGAGAGAAAGGCTGTCCAGCATAGGTAGGCCCGAGATGGGGTGGGGAATTAGTGAGCAGCCAAATGATGGTGAAACAGAATAACTGCATGGATAGGCATTGATGATTGGTGACTACATGCTCAGCAGGTTTCCACCCCCCCACCCCCACTGCATGGTTGTGAGACAAAGGAAACATTCTCCTCCTTTTGGGTGTCCTGACAGAGAAGAAGCATTTCCTCCCCCAACCCCCTAGCCAGAATTCCCCATCAGGAGCACAACTAAGTATAACTGCACAGTTATATTTGGTTCTATGGTTCTAAAACTTTCTTCATCTTTTTCATCCAGCCACACCCACCCCTTTTTCATCAGAATAAGAAATCATGGTATTTAAGATCACTTACTTGTACTCGTGTGACATGTAGATACATGATACATGCCACCAGAAAGCATATGCAGAACACCAGGAGGACAAGTACTATGGTACTCCTAGAAGGAACAGGCAGAAACTGAATTGTGAACTTACATAAAAGCATTGAATATTAAGAACTTTACATATTAAGAATTTTTCTGTGTTGACAGACAACAGTAGATTTCTCAGCGTTGCACTCTGAATTTATCTTTATTTGTTGCTGAATATTGTCAGCTTTCAGCACTGCAGTACTTTTTTAATGACCATTTAATGGCTCCTTAAAAAATGACTAGGGGCCTGATACAATTCCCCTGCAGGGGAACGGTGTTGTTGGGGTAGTTCAGAAAAGAGGGAGATGTAATGGCATGAATACACTTATGTGAGTCTGGGACAATGTGGATACTTTTTTCCTTCTCTCATTATAGTCAAGGTTGTCTAATGAAACTAGGGCAGGGCAGAGTGTTCAAGAAAGAAAGAAAAATTGAAATAATGCTTCATGTAGGACAGACTTCAATGCACAGAATGTGGTGATGGCCACTATCTTAGAAGAGTTTAACAGGGACAGATCAATTATAGGTGGGTAAGCTATCACTGGTAGTTATTTTACTGCTTTCAGGACCACAAGCAGCATGCTTCTGAATGCCAGTCACTAGGGGCACAAGCAAAAAAAGGTTTATACTTACAGGGCCATAATCAAATGCTAACCACTTTGGGAAAGAGAGTGTTAAGATAAACTGCCTGACACATCATGACTCTCAGATGCTTACGTTTTCTTACACCATTTTCTCACTTTTTTACTGTATATAATAGTATGCAAGAATTTTTCTTTGAAAGGAACTGAAGTGTTTTACTGCATTTCTTCATTTTGCACAAGGTATACAATTAGTATTTGATCTTAAAAAAACTGACTTGATGGTGATATTAGCTACATGTGCTGGGATGACCTAAAGACAAAGTTAGAAGGTGAATGCCAGTCCTGTTGCCAGGTGATAGACATTCACTTGCCCTGTGGGAAATAGTGAAAAAAGGAGTTGAAAAGAACAACAGGAAAAAGGGATGGGCTAAGCAGCAGCAAAGTGGTAGGATCAGCAAGGCTAAGGAATATTCTGTCAAAGGTTGACTGGGTTCTGATACACTCTGTTAATAAGATAAAGTTTTGTTTGTTTGTTTAAAATATTTTTATCTCCTAAAGGAACCCAAAGTGGCTTGATTGTTTTGGGTTTTGTTTCGCTACCTTCCCTCTGCTTCAGGGTTGAATGACTAAGAACACTACAGAATGTCTGTGGTGTCTTGCAACAATTTCCCACAACACACACTGGCCAAAATGACCCACAGGTCCTCTGCAAACTCTTGTAATTCTGAACCATAAAATTTTAATTAGCAATGGTTATCAAGGTAGTGTCCTAAGCAACACCTGTTCCAAACAAACAAACAAACAAACAAACAAACAAATAGAAAAAAGAGATGACAATAGATAATTGGTTGGCAACAACTTGTTGTTTCTTCATGATTTCATTTATATAGACGTTGTGTTTAAATGGGAGCTCAGATGGACTAAGCACATATATAGGATGAAATGAAGCAGTTTGTTTTTTCTACGGGGGGGGGGGACCATGTCATCCTTTTATTCAATCTAAGGGAAAGGGTTGACTACAGCTAGCTTTGTATGTGAATTTTCAGTGAGCTAATAAAGATATCACACACTATTTTCTTTGGATTAATTTTTCATCCTGCTCCAGAGAAAGGAGGCAGCTTGACAAGTCTCTATCAAGCATATGATATGACTGAGGAAGAAAGAAAGGAGACTGTTAAATATGATTTCTGCTGGAAATCCTGTGACACTATGTTTGCCCTAGAAATTTGGTCAGGTACAAGAATCTCGTGGAGTGGTGTGTGTGTGTGTGTGTGTAGATAATGCTATGCTAATAGTTCTTTATAAATGTAATGTTGGTAGAAAAGCAGGAAAGTGGGTGCTCAATCAAGTCAAGCCTGAGCTCTCACTTGAGCAAAAATTGAGGAACCTGAGTCTATCCTGCCATGCACATACCATGCACATACATCATGGAAATGTGAACATTCTAAATGACTGAACTATTTGCATAGCATAGCATTGTGACAAACCAGAATGTGTCTGCAGTCATGATCTGCATTGTAATCTGTGAGCACAAATGGAGGCCTATGACTTGACAGTGGTTATCCCAACTGGGATTACCCCAATTAAAATCACACAGATCCATGAACATCTATGAATCGGATCCATGTTTTTGCACCACTGCAAAACCATACACTGGGACTACCTATGTGGCACTGATGGGCCCTATGATTGGGTAGTAGTTTGGGGATGATCCTACGTAAAAATCATGTGGCTCAAAGAACTCTTAGATAGCTCAGTGGTTTAGGTCTCTGAGGTTGGGAGCTCAATTCCCCACTGTGCTGATTTGTCAGGGGCTGGACATGATGGTCCATAGGGTCCCTTCCATCTCTGTGGTTCTAAGGTGGTGGTAATGGTGGATGTTATCCATTCCTTGGATTGGTGTTTTTGCACCACCGCAAAGCCACAATTTCTGTGCTTTAGTATGTGTGCAGAGAAGGGGCCTATGACTGGACAGTGATTTGGGGATGAACCTGAAGAAAAATCACATGGATCCACAAAGATCTGCAATTCGGATTCATGTTTTTGTGTCACTGCAGCACCATGTGCTGAAGGACTCATAGATTTTGTGATGTAGTCTTTGGATTCAAATGGGATCTGATGTGACAGTGGTTTAGGGAGGATTACATCTAAAATCATATGGATCTGTAAACTTATGAGTAAACTGGGTAAATGTATGCATGAGTAAACCAGGTAAACTTACACATGAGTAAATTGAGTAAAAAAACTTGCTTTGAAATAAACTCCAGCAACATAGAAAAACCCAGTGATTTCACAGCTTAAATGAGTGAGGTACTGAATATTATTACCTATTTTTAAAAAATATATTTTAAAATATTTTCACAGGCAGGAGCTAAAAATTAGTGGCCAGGAAGGAGTTAAATGCTTTCTTTCATACTGAATGCATTCTGACACCTACCCTGTATTAGTATGGCTGCATTCAGATACATTCTGATTGGCCAGAATGCTATGCTATGCTAATAGTTCTTTTAGAGTTCTGGGGAGTTATTTTAAAAAGGCAGCAGGCAGCACCCAGAAGTTTCAGGGCTTTAAAAGCACTAATTAAAGGGTCTGAATTAGAGCCCCGACAAACCCAATCATCATGAAAGAAAAATATACCTTTAAAAAGTGTGTGTGTGTCCCCCCCCCCCCCAGGCATGCAGGTCTTATCCATGTACTTTATCTATATTCCATCAACTGTAGCTGAAAGACGCTTGCTTGTGTACAGAGGTGAAACAGTATTATGTTTAAAATACCATAACTCAAAAACCCTTTGCCAAAACAACCCCAGATTCAACACAGAGCAAGAGCAGAGGTTCTGCTACATCTGTGTCAAATGTGGTGCTGATCTGAGGTCTGGATTTGTGGTTATAATTTTTGTCTTGTACATCCCTATTTTTTTATTTGTCTTATGGAATGCGTTTTGCTCCTAAGAGCAAAAAATATGGTTGCATGCTTGTTCGGAAGGAGAGACCTTTCTCTGTTAGTGAAACTGAATGTGAATTTATGGTATGATAAAACTCTCCAGCATCAGAGAAATGTCCTTCTTCATTTTGCTGAATTTCACTGGGTGTATTTCTTGTACGTCTGTGTTCTAGGCTATTTTGTGCAATACCAGTTTTCTGCCCAGAATGGGTACTGGAATGTTGCTTCTGGGTACATTTTATAAGTGGTTACATCAGTCTCTTCTGGTCAGATGGGGTAGGTGAATTTTGTTGGGCTGTTCTACTCATAAGTCACCATTCCAGGCTGTATTGCATGATGTCTATTTTCTCTCTGGAATGAATATCAGAATGTTTTTTCCACGCTTAATGCATTAGTTTCCTCTAATTGGATGTGCTGTGGATTTTGTTTGGCTGTCCTATCTGGATGTCACCATTCCAGGCTATTTTGTGCAATATTCATTTTCTGCCCATAATGGGTACTTGAATGTTGTTCTGAGGATGTACTGTGACTTGCTGCATCTGCCTCATCTAGTTACAAGTGTGTTGTACATGTGGTCAGTTTATCCAACTCAGAAATTGCTGTTTTTCGCTATTGTATCCTGTTCAGGCTTGTTGTAGGGCATTAAAAATCAACGAAAGAGTATATTTTACTAAGTTTGATGCTTCAAATATTGTTCTGATGTATGGCCATCACATCCTCCTATTATTGGGATCAAGTGTCTACTGTGGTGGTTTCCCTATGTCTTTTAATTAGGTCCTGTCTTGTCAATCCTTGTCCTCCTTTTTGGTGATATTTGTCCTTTTTAGCCCTGTAGTGATGCCAACTCTAGATACAGGCATCATTACAGAATATGCATTAATGGAAACATAGTCTGAAAGAGAGACCCTTGGATGATTAGCTGATGCCAAGGATTAAGACTAGACCAGAAGACCAGCCCAGGGGTGAGCAGTTAAAACCTTTCATTTCCTGAGAATCTTCCTTCAGCACAAAACCAGGATAAGCACTTTTTTACTATCATGGTTTGTACAATTTTCAAGATATCTCTAATGCCTTATCTTTGTGAAGCTAATCACACATACAAAGGAAGCATACAAGGACAAACTGTTGAGAAAGAAGGAAACAATTCATCCAGTGTCTCTCTCCTTCTGTTGTGCTTTCTTTCAGAAGGAGCAAGAAAGTAGTCTTTGTGGTTCTACATTTTATTTATTTACAGAAATGAACAAAGTCTCACAAGAGCACAAATTCTCTCTTAGATTGTCCCCTATTTCAGTGCCTCATAGTAAAGCTGTTAAGAAAGCCAAAACTTTCCCAAAACTGAGATCCTTCAGTAGAAATCTACAATGCATATTGTAGTGCTGTCCTCTGAAGATGCCGGCCACAGAGACTGGCAAAACGTTAGGAAGAACAACCTTCAGAACACGGCCAAAGAGCCCAAAAAACCCACAACAACCAATGCATATAATATTAGATGGTGGGGGCAAAACCACTTACTGTGGGATTATTAAAAGATAGACAAGGCCAAATAAGGCAGCTAGAATCAGCGACAAGACTACAGCACTGGTGAAATATTCATCCTGAAGCTGATGATACTGTGAATGAGAAGAGGGAGAAAAGACACATAATGGCAGTTACTTACTCATTCCTATTATATTCCCTGTATCTAAAGCACATAAATTCTACATTTAAATATACAGTATGAACAGCAGCTTGGCCTTGGCAAGCACATGGCTTCAGAATATTTGCAGTTTTAGAATCATAGAATAATTGGGCCATCGAGTCCAGCCCCCTGCTCAATGCAGGGATGCAAATTAAAATAGATCTGAAAAATTATTGTCAATTTTTCTCTTAAATACCACCAGTGTTGGAATTCTCACCACCTCCTGAGGTAATTGGTTCCATTGTCATACTGCTCTAACATTTGAGAGGTTTTTCCTGATATTCAGCATAAATCTAGCTTCCTGTAGTTTAAACCCATTAGTACATGTCCTGCACTCTGGGATGACTGAGAATAGATCCTGCTCCTCCTCTGTATGACTCCTACTGTATACAAGTCTTTTAAAACTGATATCATACCTCCCCTCAGCCCTCTCTTCTCAAGACTAAATATGCCCAATTCTTCAAGTATTTCCTCATAGGGCTTGGTTTTGAGCCCCCGGATCATCCTTTTCTGCTCTCCTCTGAACTTTTTCCAGTTTATTGGCATCCTTCTTAAAGAGGTAGCCATGTTAGTCTGTGCAAGCAAATCAGGCAAAACCCAAAGGGAAGAAAAAACAAAAGACAAAAGACAAAAACCCTATGGCACGTTAAAGCCTGTTATATTTTAATGTGAGCTTTTAAAATATAACAGTTAATCTTTGAAGTGCCACAACATTTTTGTCTTTTTAATAGACTATTTCCAGAATCAGCAAAAGGGCAGGAAAAGACAGTGCCTGACTATAGGCTCCAAAGTATTTCTGAAGCCAGCATAATCCTCCAGTTCTCCATCTCACGTGTGTCTTAAAAAGAAGGAGAAGAACTGACATTGGTTTTGGAGTTTCTCTGAAGGCTACTGAAAGTAATAATAGAACAGTCATGGGCTTACAAAACCATCTTCCTCAGTATTTTAAATCATCCAAATCTCAGTGACTGGTATTAATAAAGGCTGATCCCCCCCCCTTTCAGTTATGATATGAAAACCAAATAGTGGCAAAAAAACCCCAATATCTAATTGTCCTAATAAGAATTTATCTTGCATTTAATATAAACTTGATAAACATGATTAACTTGGTATGTTTTACTCTGTAAAAATTGTCTTATATATACTTGTATTGTGTATTTTTATGTTGTAAGCCGCCTAGAGTGGTCTTAGCTGGCTAGATAGGTGGGATATAAATAAAATAAAATAAATAAATAAATAAAATAAAATGTCATAATATGTAAGAATATTGAATGGGCTTGGTGAACTGTAAACAGATTATTCAAGATCTGCATTTATACAAAATCATTTTTCTTCTCTTACAGTTTTCCCCATTAATTATCTATCCCTACTATGTTTAGGATATACAGAGTTGGGTGCAAAAAACAAAGAGAGAAGGAAGTAGATGATAAGGCCTGTCAAACAATCTTATCTCTGTAATTGCTATACCTATGATGCAAGGATTGAATAAGTTGTTGTGGGTTTTTCGGGCTTCTTGGCCATGTTCTGAAGGTGGTTCTTCCTCACGTTTCGCCAGTCTCAGTTTTCTGTCCTCTGAAGATGCCGGCCACAGAGACTGGCGAAACGTTAGGAAGAACCACCTTCAGAACACGGCCAAGAAGCCCGAAAAACCCACAACAACCATTAGATCCCGGCCATGAAAGCCTTCGCGAATAGATTGAATAAGTGTTCACAGTTTTTCCTATCCTTGATATTAAAAAAAAGTTCAATACTGCAGGAAATATTTTGCTCCTGTGCAGGTTTTGCATTTTGTCAGTAGCAACATTAGCACAAAAAGTTGTTTTGTAGATTCTGCACAATACTGGCTAATACTGTTCTCTAGACAGGAAGTAGAGGTGAAATTATACAAGTGCCTCCCATGTCCCAACAGGCTTCCTATTATGTGACCCATTGTATGTCCAACCATGTAACTAGTGAAGAATGGGCATGTGACAAGGAACTTTGGAGTGGGGAGGGGTGACATTTATGTGGTTTTCCTTCCATTGTGTGTTTAGGCAGCAAGACACTAGCCTTTGTATTTTGTCTTAAAAATTCTGAATTTTGCACAAAATACAAAGGTTTTGGGCAAATTACAAAATTTTTCTGTCTTTCACAAAAAGGCCCCAAATTTAAACATTACAAGAAAAAGTTGTATGATCTCACCCAGTGGTGAGAAAATTTCATTGTCACCTATGAGAACAAGAGAAGCAAAGATCAATTCCTTCCTATGAAGTTTCCATAGTACAATTATACATTCATTGCAAAACCTAAAATTATAAAAATTGTATATCTGGTGGCATTTTTCAAATTCTCAAAAGTCTTTTCCTATTTTTAAAGAAAAATTTCAATCACTCATGTTAAATAAATTAATGCCTGAAATACGTGTAAGCATTTTTGTACACACACCTATACAAATGAGGCGAGATTCTCTCTGTGTGAAGCTTTTGAGATACAGTGAGTCCAATGACACAACAGCAGACGCTGTTTTTTCATTCATGAAAAAACTATCACAGTTCAGTTATGAAACACTTTTATATTGAAAATATGCATATGTGCAATAAAGAAAAAAATTAAAATAACACCAAACATAAGAAATAGATACAAAAACTCAATAGTTGCAATGAAAGCATGTGTGACATTTCAGGTAAAACTCTTTAAGAAGAACAAAATCCTAACAGTAAGATAAAAAGAGTAAAAAGATTTTATAAGGTGGATTTTCCTGTACAAAGAGAGTTCCAAGGAATTATTACAACTACCAAGAAGGTTCTGTGTTCTTATCAGCCTTGACCCTATCAAGATAACAGCTAGACTCAAATCATGTTTGCACATGAATGGAACAATCTTCCAAGTGTGATTTTGTACAAGTTCTTACTTTTCCAATATAAGACCTAAATCCAATGTTATTCTAAACTTGAAGAGATCCACTGGAGCAATGAAATGTAGGTATGTTTTGACTTATTAAGTTCACATTGATTCAATGGGTAGAACTGACAACTGGATTTAGACCTCAGTCCCTTCTTTCCCCATTCCAGATCAGAATACGACTTCTAAAAATCTGTATAAAATAGCTGCAACTGTTCATTTTTCTGCACAATTTAAGAAAAAAAAGTTGTGTTGTACATGTTTATCAATGCATACATATTTGTGCATACTTTTTCAAAGATATGAGTTTTTCAAGCAATTTTCCAGTTGACAGAGTTGTACAGTGTGCTTTTAAAATATCCCATTTTTAATGTATCCATTTTTAGTACTCTTTAGTATGAACCACATCAGCGATTTTGGAAATACGTGGCAAAGGGCAAACTGCAATATATTATTTACTGGGGTTTGTGAAGTGCAAACTTTGTTATATTCACACTGAAATAAAAACTGAATGAATTTCTCACTCAAGAAAAAGAATACCTGGAGACAATCTCCTGCAGATATGCAACCCTTCAAAGAAAAAGCTGGTGGCACATTCAGACAGAAGTTTGGGTTCATTATAACCATAGACATATGGTTTAAATATCCACTGCATGTGAAGGGAAAAGATAGGAAGAGTTTGAAAATACAAGTCCAAAGGGTTAATCTTGTTCATTTCCTAACCCTAAACCAGGATTTACAGTAACGTCTTAACTGAGCCACAATTTTGGTGATGAATTCTTGGACAGTATAGCCAAGATTTAGGTACAGAGAATATGAATTACAAAGTTGCACTCAATCATTTCTTTACCTGATGAAGTTATTAAAAGTTTCACTTACTTTTTGCTCACGTTCAATCTGTTTATACCTCAAGGTAAAAAAATGTAGATCTGCCATTTCTGACTCTGTTTGACGGGCCTCTATTAAACGGCCAATGTATCTGTTCACTCGAGTTCCAGGAGTGTTGTACACAAGGTTTGTAGAAAAAGAGGAACGGTTCCTGAGTTTTTCAGAAGCTGTCCTTAATGCTCTCCTCTGTGGCAGAATTGAAAATTAGGAGGATGGATGGAATTAAGTTTTGATCTTATCCATTAATTACTTCAATGTATTTTAAATGTGGTATGGAAACTTTATTCTGATTCAAAAAGGGGACAAAGTGCTGCTTCTACTTCTATTTGTAAAGTATCTAAAACCCATGTACACACAAGATACAAGATTGATCATGCACTGTCATCTATGACTTACAGATTTTGGAATGAGGTGAGAATACATGGCTAACTTTCAGATGGAATTTCACAAGCTATGAACAACATCAACAACTGTGGCTTAAAAAAGATATTGTATGCCTATATGGAATGTAAATGCTATTTCCATAATTTTATAAGTCACCTTGGATATTCTGTTTAATGGTGTTTAATGGAAAGAGCAGTTCATAACCTCATGAACTCTTCCAGGCAGTTGTTGGGAACTGTTTCTGACAGCAACCCTCTTGAATACATTCAAGGACTCATTTTTCAAAAAAGTTGCTGATGAAACATATTGCCATATTGAATTTGTTTTTTTGTAATCATTTTCCTCCTCAGTCACTTGCAACTGTTATTGAAACACTGACGTGCAAAGTAACAGAAATGCTTATTGTTTGTTCCCAGATAGAATGACTACACTTCTTACTACTCAGTTTGACTCTCTCTCTCTCTCTCTCTCTCTCTCTCTGTGTGGTGTGTGTGTGTGTGTGTGTGTGTGTCTGTGTCTGTGTCTGTGTGTCTGTGTGTGTCTGTGTGTGTCTGTGTGTGTGCATGCACGCATGAGCACACATTTCATCTCTGGAATTCTTGCTGCGTCATTTCCTGATCCATCTTGGTAAAAGATATGGTTACATAAGTAACTATGGTTCTTTGAGTGGTGATCCATGTATCCACATATAAAGGTTCTGCGCCTGGACAGACCTCACTTCAGAAAGTTCCAGAGCCTCAAAAATGAAAGTTCCTCTCTGCCTATACCATGTGTGCGTGGTCCCACTTTCCTCAGTCCCAACTGTCTGCTGCTAGAAAAAAAATTGGAAGGGTAGAACAAGAGGGGAGGTGGGTGGGATGTGTGGATACATGGGTCACCACTCAAAGAACCATAGTTACATAAGTAACCAAATCTTCTTCATTGTGGTGTCCATGTATGCACACATAGGGGTGATTAGCAAGCTAGAGTTTGGAGGTGGCAGTTACGCTGGGACAAAGCATAGAGCCACTCTAACAAAAGTAGAATCTTTCTGAGCCCTGAGATCCCATCTACAGTCTGGGAGAAAGGGTGGGGACCATGTGGCTGCCTGACAGATGTCCTGGATTGTTTATACCTTGCATAAAAGCAGTAGAGGGGGAAGAGTCCTCTGTTTAGCGTGGCTGTGGAAAGCCCGAGAAGGGGATTTGTTTGCAAGTTCATAGGGCAAAGCCACAGCTAGGAAGATCCATTTGGAGAAGTGTTGGGAAGAAATAAATTGCCCTTTTTGGGACCTTGGTAGGAGACAAAAAGCTTGGTCATTTGTCTACAGTCTTTCATTCCATCTAGGTAGAAGGCCAGTGCTCTTTGGACATTCAAGGAGTGGAGGAATTTCCACAGGTTTTTCTGTGGAGATGGACAAAAATGATAGGTTGAGAATGTGAAAATGGGACACTAGCTTGGGGAGGAAGGTAATGTGAGTGTGGAAAGTGACCTTGTTGTAGGAGAAAATGATGGAGGGTGAGTCACTTTTAAGAGCCACAATCTTTGCAGCTCGACATGCTGATGTGAGTGCCAGCAAGAGTGTAATCTTGAGAGACAGAAGGTGGAAATCCATTGTAGCCAGGGGTTCAAAGGGAGGCTTGGTAAACTGGGAAAGAACTAGTGTTAGGGACCAGGGTCCTATGGAAGTCGCGTATATGGGTAGTCATTGTGAAGTCCCTACAGGAAATTTTTGACAGTGATGTCTGAAGAACCATGCAGAGGGATCACCTGTTGGCTGGTGAGTGACGATAGTGGCAAAGTAAACTTTGACAGAGAAGTTAGAAAGTCCTTGTTGTTTGAGGTGTCGTAGGAAGGTAAGAACCATGGGCAGAGATGTAGGAGAATCCTGGAGGTTACATTTTGCAACACAGCACTGAAAATGCTCCCACTTATAGCCATAGAGTCTGTCTGTGGAAGGGCATCTAGTCTGTTTCAAAATGCTTGTGATGAGAGGGATATCCTCCAGGTGGTGAGTTTCAGGTGAGAGTTATCTGGGTGAAGAACTGTGCCATTGTGGCAGAAGAGAAGGTTGTGGTGTAGGGGCAACTGAAAGCTGCCGATCACTGCAAGAAGCGTGGCCATCATAGGGTGAGAAGAATTGCATCTGAGCAATCATGTATGATTTTCACACTCATGCTCTGAATCAGTGGAAGGGGGGCATCCAAGTCATGGTGAAGGCATTACCCAATAAGTTTGGTCTTTTGCTTGCATGGGAGCAGTAGCGGGCACATTTGGAATTGGTGGCACTGGGAAACATGTCCACAGCAGGCTCAGCCCAGTGAGAGATCAGTTGGGTGTATATTTTTTGAGAAAGTTCCCATTTGTGTGTGTGTGTCATTTTCCAGCTGAGGTGTTCTGCCATTGTGTCCATGCTAGAGACATGGATTGCCACAGGGATGATTTGGTGGCAAATGCACCATTCACATACCTTCAAAGGTTTAGGAGGCTCAGGAATTGACTTCCTCCTTGCTTGTTGAGGTAATACAGCACTGACAACACCTCCCTGGTGTTGTTGTTGGTGATCTGATCCATGTGACCTTGAATTAAATTTTTGAAAGTCCAGAGGGCCTTGAAAATGGCTAGAAGCTTGAGGAAAATGATATGATAAGCATCCTGTCATGCTTGTGTCTGTAAGTATGAGATGGGAGGGATGCAGTTGTAGAAATGGGACACCAAGTTGGAGATGATGGTCTTTCATCCACGATAGTAGTTCTCTCTTGAGGTGTGGCGAGAGAAACAGTCTTTTGTTTGGAAGGTCTTTCTTGTCATTGTAGGCAAGAAGGTAAAAGGATTGTAGCAGTCACATCCTCAGTCAAGAGTGGGCTGGACGGACATGGTGGAGACCATAAGTCCCAATATTCATTGAACAGAATGTACTGAGGTGTGTTGAGTCTGAATTAGTTTTTATGTGCAGCAGATGATGCTGTCTACACATGGTTCAGGTAGGCAAGCTTGGGTGCTTCTAGCATCTAGGAGTGCTGTTATGTACTGGGTAGTCTAAGATGGAACAAGATGTGACTTGGTCTCGTTGACTTGCAGCCCAAGGCTTGAGAGTAGGCAAAGGGTAAATGCAATCTTGGCATGTAGAATGACCCTGTCATATACCACCAGAATCCAATCACTGATGTAGGGAAAGACAGCAATACCACAGGTTCTGAGGATGGCAGCAACTGGTGCCATGCATTTTGTGAATAGCCTTGGGGCTTTGGAGAGTCCAAAGGGTAGTGCGCAGAAGTGATAGGTCTGTTGGTCGATGAAGAAGCTGAGGAAGTGATGATGTTGTGGTTGACCTGAGATATGGACATCTGTGTCATGGAGGTCTATGGACACAAACCAGTTTCCTTGTTGGAGGAGAGGGAGAATGAACTGTATTGTTACCGTCTGGAAATGTTTTCGGGCAATGAATCTGTTTTAGGTATGTAGATCCTGGATGGGACATAGTTCTCCATCCTTTTTTGGCACAGTAATTTACTGGGAGAAGAAGATGGCTCAATGGAGAGACACTCTTGAGATGGCTTTTTTTCCTCAAGAGGTGAATTTCCAACTGAATGGCAGGGAGGGAGGTGGTGTGGCAGATACAACCTGTGGGTGGAAGGGATGGAAATCTGATGTCATACCCATGGGCTATCACGTTTAGAACCCATATGTTTGAGGTGATGGAATCCCATAAATTTTGCCAACCGTATGTCTGTTGTTGATGTAGAAGACAGTGGATAGACGATGAAAGTGTTGAGCCTGGGCTGGGATATGTCAAAACTGTTGCCTGGATTTGATGTCTGTGTTTTTGGGGAGAGTGGTCTGCTTTTATTTAGCAGAAGAGGCAGGAGTAAAGTGTTGTTGGTTGGATTTGTCAGATGACCTGGAATGCTCCAATGGAGATTTGTAGTTTGATTACAGCATGGACCACTTCCAGTGAGGGTAGAACTGAGAGGTGGTTGAGTGACATGAATTGAAACACATTTTCCTTGCATCTGTCTTCTTTTTGTGCAGGTCTTGCATGAAACCATTGGTTTTGTCATTAAAGAGGCCATCTCCATCAAGTGGGAGGTCTTCTATGCAAGATTTAGAGTTGTCTGGAAGGCCAGTGGAGCATAGCCATGCATGGTGGCATAAGGTGATGCTTGCTGAAATACTCTTAGCTTTGCAGTCTAAAACATGTTGGGCAGGGTGAATTTATTGTCCTGTGACAGCATAGGCTTTCTGCTGAAATGAGATAGCCAGAGATTTTTTATCTTGTGGCAAAGCCGAAATAAGGTTTTGAAACTTTTTCCATATAAACTTGTGGTAGGCACCCATCATGGCCGGGTAGTTAGCAATACTCATGTGAAGCACCACTAATAAGTAACCTTTTTGAGCCAGTAGGTCAAGTTTGCAGCTCTCCTTGTTGTTTGGGTTGTCACACAAGGAGCCCTTAGAGCTCATCTGGGTGGTCTGTACAATGATGGAAATTGTTGTGGGATGTTTGAACAGGAACTTAGCCTTGTCCTGTTGGACTCCCTAGAAGTTTTTGATTCTGCGAGATGTTGGTGGAATTGAGGAGAGTCTTTGCCAAGACTGGTTGATGAGGTCTGTCAAAGGCTTGAGCAACAGGGATGTTTGCCTTTTTATGGATGCAAACAAAGATGACATCCTTTGCTGGTAGTACCGGTTTGAAGACAGGTAAAGGCAATGATTTTGCCATTCTCTCCATTAGGTCATTATAAGAAGAGAGGACTTCTGAAGGTGAGAGTGGAGTGTCATCCTGGAAATCAGAAGTGGGTGAGGATCTAGATGCAGGAAGAGAGCTCTTACCCTCTTCTCCCTCAGAATCGGTGGAGCTGTTCTCAAAGCATGGATCTTCAAGAGGATCTGAGTGTGTTGTCAGCAGACAATGGGAATCATGCACTAACCATAAGGTAAGAGAGACATAAGTATCGGGAGTGTGTAGAAGAGCTGGGGAACAACACCGGTTGAAGAGCCAAAGCCTGAGATGATGACTGGGGTGATCCCAGTTGTCGGTATTGTCCACATGGGAAACACAAAGTGGTGGATCAGTGTGGAGACTGAGATTGATTTCAAGAGTCCCAATGGGAACGGGAGTCATGTTGTTGGAGAAAGCATCCTTGTGGGCTGTTAGAGCAGGACCCCTGAGATCGAGGGAGGGTGCAGGTATGCAAGCAGGACTTGCTTCAGTTGTGGGATCGGAATCAACTTCTATATGATTGGGATGGCCATTTCATTTCTCCATACATGAAGCAAGGGGGTCAGAAGAAAGGAGCATAATAAGGGTCATCATGATACCAGGGGCCTGCTGAAGGGGACCACAAGTAGCATGGTTGGTAGCAATATGAGATCAATCTCACAATGGGTCTTCCAGCCCCCCTGTAGTGTTGTCTCAGTTGCGGAGACTGCTGGGTAAGGGAGAGGGACCTTGATCTTGACATTCCTCCACCTTCCAATGGTGGCAGTGAGGACTGCTCTTGTAGAGGAGAGGGTGGTCTTTATGAGATGAAGACACACTGCACGTAGGGGCTCAAGCATTCACCCTCTCAAACCAAGTCCGTGTATTGGGTGGGGGCAATAGGAGCACAGGCAGGCTTGCGGACAGGAAGCTAAGGATCCGAGGTAGCCACAACCACACTGGCGGCAGGGGCCTGTTGCTTTTTCTTTCTTCTCATCACCTTGGCAGTGGATGCTGACTTTTGCTTTCGAGCACCATGCTCTGATTTCTTTGTCAACTTTGAAGATGCTTTCGAGGAAGATGAGGGAGCAGGCTCGGGTTCCAGGGATTTTCCCATTAGAGTTCTCTGGTCCATTTGCAGGGTGGGATTGGCCTTAGTAGGGGGATCCATAGCTCAAAGAGATCGTTCCCAGAGAAAAGATCAGAGTTGAGACTGCTGAGTCTTAAGTGCAAGAGCCATGAAACTTGTGAATTCTGCAAGATTGAGCTAAGTGGGTTTCTCCCAGGCAAAAAAGAGAAATGCTGTTTTTGTCCTATAGTGTGATGTTCTTGCCACAAGTGACATACTTTTGCATCAAAGCAGCAGCAATAAATTGTTGGGGGAAAAGGAGCCACAAGGGAGGGGGTCGCCTCTAACTCTACCTAAATAAATATCTCTCTCCCATTCCCCTCCTTTTTTAAGGTAAAAGAAGAAAGGAAACAAGAGGAAGAAAAATGAAAGACAGAAAACTTATTGAGATGACAGTAAGTGAGGTGGAGGCTCTGGAGAAGTCTTTTGCATGCTGTTACAGTAGTGGACAAAAAAGGAGTGAGGAAAATGGTGCTGTACATGTGTAGTATAGGCAAGGAGGCACTTTCATTTTGAGGCTCTAGAACTTTCTGGAGCAAGGTCTGCACAGGCGCAGAACCCCTATATGTACATACACGGACACCACAATGAAGAAACAATGCCTTCCAATACAGCACCATCTATAATTAGCAAACTTATGGTTCCTTCCATCTCATTAACATAAATTCCATATATTTTCTCCTGTACATTTATTTGAGACTTATATGATTCTATTATTAAGCTAGAAGTCTTCAAATAGTACCTGATTCATTTTTAGACTGATTAGCTACCTAAAAGGTGAAATTCACATTTTCAAGGAGCACGTGGTGGGGACAGCTCCACCATATACAGTTGATGACATAAGTTTTGGTGATTTTTTTTTTTTTTTTGTAAATAAAACATTTCCAATTCTTCCCACCCTGAAAATGCAATGGATTCCATGGTAATCTTTTCATTACTGGAAAGCCACTGGGGGCTTAAGATCAGGAGGAGGGGTTTAAATTGCCAGAAATTGCTGCTTGCAGGATTATTTTACTAGCAGGGGCTATTTTTGGAAATTAACTGCCCAACTTCTGCAACACCCAACAGCCTCCCCACATTAAAAGGCAACCAATGCTCTGGCTCTCCAGGAGGGCTGAGAAATGTTTTACTTTTAAAAAAAAATTCTGCAGCTGATGGCATCATCAGCCTTACATTGCATAGCTGCATAAACAGGTTTTCAGACAAAGAGCTGCCTCATTTTCTAAGAAATATACACACAATTTTCCAACTACTGTTGAAAGATCTATGCCCGTGATGTCACCATCCTTTAGTCTCTCGCTTTGGCTCTGAAATCTCATGAAATGGAAAGCTGCTGACCTTGGCAATCTCATCTGGCAGGGAATCAGAAGATCTTTAGAGGCTTTGTCATACCTCCTTAAGGAAGTCCCTGCCATCAGCAGTGTAGGAGAGAGTAGCCTTATATAGACATCTACAGTGTGTGTTTGTGTGATAGAATCTAAAATAACTTTTATTTATTTATTTATTTATTTATTTATTTATTTATTTATTTATTTATTTATTTATTTATTTATTTATTTATTTATTTATTTAACTTCTATAAAAGATGACATAACTTTTAGTGTTTAGACTTTGGGTATGACAGGCATATTTTCTCTGGGAAATAATTAGCCCATCATAATACTGTTACACTTGTAAGCCCTATTTTGCCCTATTACTTATTTAGTTCTGTTACATCTTTGTTCCTGTCTGAGGTACATATTGTTGTATGAGACCCCGCCTTTGTTACATGTTTAGCCCTTTCTCAATTTCATATTATCTGGTTCCCTATCAGTCCCTATCTAACAGACGTCCATCTGACACCTGCCTTATATAGCAGCCTGGCCAACTACAGTCATATACCAATTGGTTATGTGAATACAAAAACTTGCTTCTAGCAAACACATTTAAACATTCATTCACATATACATACTTACAAACATTTCAAAATTTTTAAAATTATCTTCTTACCTCTAGTCAATTTGTTAATTTTAGTAAAGAATGTGATAGTACACATATAGGACAACCATGCTATTGAAAAGCATTGTTGTTGTAAATAATCTCTGAACGATTCATGGTGATATATTATAGAAATAGGCAAGGTTAGGTCACTTTTAAATATCTAATATGAATTCATTCTCCAACAAAATATCCCAGAAAGTACACGTTTCCTATTACTCTTATGTCAGCCCCCACCCGCAAAAAAGCTGAAGGCATTTTAATGATATAAATGAAAACAAATTTCAATTGAATACATTACTTAGTTAAATTAATTTTACCTTGTCATCATCTTCGCAAGTCATTACGTTCGAGAAAGGAATCTCAGCTTTGAACATTTTGCGACAATGCATAAGTTGGACTAGCAGGTAGCATACGGTCTTGAACTTCATTCTTTTGGCAGGCTTTATGTCTGAGAGAATAAGCCCTGGAAATATCTGTAAGAATGTTCATATGAAGAGATTAATTAATTTTCAGAATTGATACAAATCAACCTATAAGCTATCAGAAGTCTGATGCCCTTTTGACTGTTACAAAGAAATGATTGATAACATTCATTATGCAAATCTTAATGGTACTACCATTTTTTTTGTTTTTTTTTAATGTCTGCTGAATGTTGGTGTTTAGTTTTAGGCACTCCAACTTAATTATTCTTTACATTGTACATATTAAAGATTGGCAATATAGCTACATTTATTTTTTTAAAAAAAATCTTAGAACTACAGAGCTGGAAGGGACTATATGGATCACTGAATCCAGTCCTTGTCAAGGAGGCACTAGTGGGGAATTGAACTCTCAACCTCTGATTCTGCAGCCAGAGACCTAAACTACTGAGCTGTCAGCTGTTCCATATTACCTGCGAGACACCAAAAAGAATACTCATTCAACTTTACAAGTTGTAAACATTCATTCACATATACATACATATATTATTATACATATATTATTGTACATAAAAACATTTTGAGGAACCTTACAAACATTTCAAAATATGCTTTTGTGTTTTGAATTTAAAAAAACATTTTCTTACCTCCATTTAATTTGTTAATTTTAGTAAGGAGTGTGATAGTATACACATAGGACAACCATGCTATTGAAAAGCATTGTTGTAGTAAATAATCTCTGAACAATTCATGGTGATACACTGTAAGTTAAAACATTTGATTCTCCATCAGATCTGATATTCCCCTTGAAGCCACGCTCCTACAAGGAGGTGCACCCAGAGTCAGGCAATAGGAATGTAGATTCTCTCAAACTTTATTCTAGATTATGTTCAGTGTAAGATGGATAGTTACACATGCACAAATCCAATGTCAGTCTTCCTGAAATGCATGGCATAGGCCAAGTCACCAGTAAGAAATCTCCACATTATTATTATTATTATTATTATTATTATTATTATTATTATTATTATTATTATTATTATTATTATTATTATTATTATTATTATTATTATTATTATTATTATTATTATTATTATTAATTTGATTTATATCCCGCTCATCTGGTCAGACTGACCACTCTGAGCGGCTTCCATAAAAATATACAATAAAGCATAAAAATTATTATAAGTAAACAACACCACATATAATAAAACAAATAGATAGTAAGAGAAAGGAAATTAAGTATTGACAGGAGGGAAGGCCTGAACATATAACCATGTTTTTAGCTGGTTCTTAAATGTGCCCAGCATAGGGGCTGCACGAATCGCTGGAGGAAGGTTGTTCCAGAGGTGAGGAGCCACCGCCGAGAAGGCCCAATTTCGTGTTCGCTCCTTCCGGGCCTCCCTCGGCGTTAGGCTCCCCAGTCTCACCTCCTGGCTCATGCGGGTGATCCGGGTAGATCTAGGTGGGAGCAGGCGTTCCGCCAAATATCGAGGTCCTAAACCGTTCAGGGCCTTGTATGTAAGCATTAACACTTTGAAGTTGACGCGGAAATGGATGGGCAGCCAGTGCAGAATTAGAATTAGAATGCCCTCCTAACTTTTGAAATCCACACCCTGAAATTAAAACTATATATAACTGGAGATGGAAGGAAAAAAAGACAAAGCACTGGAGAAGAATGCTGAGGAAAGTACAAATAAGGCTCAGGAAGCACCATGAAAAAGTGTTATAATTAGCAGCAAAAGAAGGAGAAGACACACTTCATCACTGGAACTGCAAAACCACTTTCAGATTCTGTCAGACAGCATGCAGAGGAGACCCCACAGGAGGACATGAGAAGGGCTGAAGCTCAGCAAAACAGTCACTAAACCACTCTCTACGAAAAGAAGAGCAGATGTAGTAGGAAACTCCCTACTGCATGAGATTGAAATTAAAGTATCCCAGGAAGACTGGAGAGGTACACTGTCTCCTTGAAGGACAGATTAGGGATGTGATGAAAGAACTGTCATCACACATAAAACCCACAAATGACACAGCCAAGAGGAGCTATGAAGAAATGATGTCGGACTTCGAAGCTCCTGGAAGGAAACTCAAGGACTTTGGGGCCCAGATAGTCTTCTCATCCATTCTACCAGTACTCAGAAGAAGAACAGAAAGGAAAAGGGAAATACTTCAGGTGAATTACTGGCTATGAAGATGGTTCTGACATGAGAGACTTGGATTTTAGGAGTACGGGCTAAGCTTTCTGGAAGATGGACTGCTAGCAAGTGATTCTTTGCACCTCACAAGAGCTCAGAAGAATGTGCTTGGCCACAGCATGAAGAACCTCATCAGGAGGGCTTTAAGCTGAACTGGAATGGTGTGGGGAGACAAAAGCTGAGAGGTAAAGATGGAAGAAGGCTATTATTTTCTTGAAATCATGGATGAGGGGTGAAGTAGCAGATGACTGGAGGAGAGCTAATGTTATCTCCATCTTAAAAAATGGCAAAAAGGAGGAACCAGGGAACTCCGGACTGGTCAGCCAGGCATCAACCCCAGGGAAAGTAATAATTCAAAGCCAATGTGGATTTGTCAAGAATAAATCCTGCCAGACTAATCTGATCTCATTTTTTGATCATGTAAACTCCCTGGTAGATGGTATGAATGCTCTAGACATAATATACCTTGACTTCAGTAAAGTCTTTAACAAAGTGCCTCAGGATATTCTGATTAGCAAGCTAACTAGGAGAGGGCCAGATAGAACAGATGCCAGGTGGATACATAGGTGGTTACAGAATTGTACTCAGAGAGTGATTATCAATGACTCATTCTCAAACTGGGGAAATGTAAAAAGTCAGGTACCACAAGTCTCAGTCCTGGGCCCAGTGCTCTTCAACATTTTAATTAATGATTTGGATGAGAAAATATAGGAAATATCAAATTTGCAGATGACACAAAAGTGGGTGAAATAACTAATATCTTGGAAGATAATTCAAACGCTCTTAATAGGCTTGAGCACTGGGCTGAAAACAGGAGAATGAAATTTAAGAGAGATAAGAGCAAAGTTCTACACCCAGAGGGGAAAAGCCAAATACACAGTTAAAAAGATGATGGATACTTGGCTGAGCAATGTTGCAAATGAGAAGGATCTTGTACTTGTTGTACATCAAAATCTGAATATGAGCCATCAGTGTGATGTGGCTGCAAAAAGGCAAATGCTATTTTAGGATGCATTAACAGAAGTATATTCTCCAAATCCCATGAGAGCCTAGTTCCCATGTATTCAGCACTGGTTAGGCCTCATGTAGAGTACTTTGTCCAGTTCTGGACACCACACTTCAAGAAGGGTGCCAACAAACTGGAGCAAGTACAGAGGAGGGCAACAAGGATGATCAGCGACTGGAAGCCAATTTGTATAAGGAAAAACTAAAGAACTGGGCATGTTTAGCTTTGAGATAACACTAAGGGTAGATATGATAGCATGCTGGAGGCATTCAAGAGAAAATTTGACAACCATCTGTCAGATCTCCTTTGACTTGGATTCCTGCAGATCTTCTTTGACTTGGATTCCTGCAGATCTCCTATGACTTGGATTCCTGCAGATCTCCTTTGACTTGGATTCCTGCATTGTGCGTGTGTGTGGGGGGGGGGGTTGGATTCGATGACCTTATTGGTCCTTTCCAACACAATTATTCTATGATTTAACACACACGAGAAAGGAATTTATGTTGCTCTTGTTTCTTTCCTACTGGTACAACTCAAGAAATGCATCCTGAAGTTTAGTGTGGCATTCACCCTTATTATGTTAAATAAGTCATGTATTATTCAAGACTTATGCTGATGTGGCTAAGAGGTGGGGCCACTAGAGATGTTAAAAGGTGGAGCCAGAGAGGAGGAGTTTAGTTTACAGTCTGGATCTGAGTTTGAAGGGGGAGAGAGAGAGTTAGTTTGGGAATCTGAGGAGTGATTAGTCTGAGGAGTGAATAGTAACCTGTAAGATAATATAGAAGATTGTTATTGATGCTTGATGAACCTGAAGAAGATACTTATGAATTATTATAGAAACATCTGTAGTCAATAAACCTGTTTTATTCAAATGACAGTGATGAATGGACCTTCATCTTTCCTAAGTAAAGTACGTTGATAAAGAAATCAACTGGTGGCAGCATGTGAAAAGGTGGGGGTTTTATTTGTTTGCCTTCGTGAGCTCTCTGTTTTGGGGAAACAAACAGGGGACACAAGGGGCAAACGTCACATTTAGCTTCTGAGTTATTTTAATTCAAGTTTGTCCTTTTACTTTGCTTCTTTTTAAAGATGACCATCTCCATTGGATTCACCACTTGTTCTAATAATAATAATTTATATTACATTGATGTAGTGTAATATTATTTAGCATGAAATGTCACTGCAACTCTTCACATTTTATAATAAGTAAATCCTACTGGGCTTGATGGGCCTTAGCCTTAAGTAAATCGGTATATGATTAGTATAAGAATTGGTACAGGAATAGTAATAGGTATTTTCTTAATACTAAAAGAATATAACTTCATGAAATCTGCTTTACTTTCCAGGCACTCATGCACTAACAGGAATGGAGCTGATGGATCTGAAAAGCATGTCTGTTTATGCTGGATGACAAAACAGAGTGACACTGATGAGTGAAGCTGTCACAGCTTCCAGCACAGCTGCTGTCATGCAATTCTGAACAAATCTCAAGTTAATAAAATGCTGGGTCTCTTGATTAAACATTGAATACATCAATGTCTTACCCTTTCCACTCCATATGCAATCTTTATGTTTGTACTTTGTACAAAAACAGACTCTAATGTGTAAGCTTTGAAAAATGTCATAAATATTCCTGATAATTTGTTTTCTTTTCAAGCTACAAGTCTCCTTTCCCAAACTATAAAGGTTTGTAGGTTTCACGTACACAAAAGGGAAATTTCCACCAGTTGAAGAAATGGAAAAATTATGTATGGAAGATATGACTCTATTAATGAGTACCACCTTTCTTCTAAATGCCTTTGACCTTCTCCCTGAACCAGCAGCTCAGCATACAGAAATTTAGTAGATAAGGCCCCTTTGGACTGACGTGGAACTGCTGGGACTGGGCTTCTTTGCCTGCCCGCCCAACAGAGACGTAGCAAGGAAGCACATGGCAGGGCTAAAGGCAAGCCTTTAAGAAGGCTGCCCATGCCCGTGGAGTCCTCTTTCCCTGCTTTCGCATACTAAGGGAAGAGTACTGTGTCAGAGCCAAGCGCTTTCGGTTTTGCCAACTGGTCCAACCAGTGCTTGGTGCCCTTCTGATTTGGGCTGTGCATTGGCAGAGCCCCAAGGTTTTTATTTATTTATTTATTTATTTATTGTTTGTTTGTTTGTTTGTTTGTTTGTTTGTTTGTTTGTTTGTTTGTTTGTTTGTTTGTTTGTTTGTTTATATCCCGCCTATCTGGTTGTTATGACCACTGTAGGCAGCTTACAAAATCATGATACAATGATAAAATAAGAAGAAGAAGAAAAGAAGAGATTTCATTAAATAATCAAAGATGGGGAGGAAAATGAAAGATAAACCACAAGAAGAAAAGAAACAGATAATAACTGGAGGGGAAGGCCTGCCTGAACATCCAAGTTTTTAGTTGGTTTTTAAAAATACCCAGCAAGGGGCCGCGCAAATCTCTGTTCCAGAGGCGAGGGGCCACCGCCGAAAAGGCCCAGTTTCTTGTTTTTTCCTCAGCTCCTCAGCCTCACCTCCTGGCTCACATGAGTGACACGGGTAAAGCTTGGTGGGAGTAGGCGTTCCACCAGGTATCGAGGCCCTAAACCATTTAGGGCCTTATATGTAAGCATCAAGACTTTGAAGTCGATGCAGAACCAAATGGGCAGCCAATGCAGTGCGGCCAGAATAGGGGAGATATGGTGGTATTTTCTCACTCCGCTCAGGTGTCTGGCTGCCACATTCTGCACCACCTGGAGTTTCCACGTCAACTTCAAAGCTAGCCCCACGTAGAGCGCATTGCAGTAGTCTAATCTTGAGATTACAAGTGCACATATCAAGGTGTTGAGCATCCATTGTAGTACGGCCCCCAGGCAGCGCTGAAGGGACAGAGCGGCATCTCCTGCAGTTGGTGAAAATGAGATGTAGAGCTGGGTGTCATCAGCATATTGATGACAAGATGCCCCACACCCCCTGATGACCCCACCCAGCAGCCTCATATAGATATTAAACAGTATTAGGCAGATAATCAACCCCTGTGGAACCCCACAATTGAGACTCCACAGGGCTGAAACACTCTCCCCAAGCTGTACTCTCTGGGGACGGTCCTCCAAGAAGGAGCAGAGCCAGGCAAGCACTAGGCCACCAATTCCCAACTCGGAGAGCCTCCCCAGGAGGATACCATGGTCAACAGTATCAAAGGCTGCTGAGATGTCAAGGAGGACCAACAGAGATATTTTATCCCTGTCAGCCTCCCTCAATAGGTCATCATACCGGGTGACCAATGCCATTTCTGTACCATGGCGCGGCCTGAAGTCCGACTGATATGGATCCAGGGCATCTGTTTCATCCAAAAGAGCCTGAAGCTGGTCCGCCACCACCCTCTCCACCACTTTGCTAATGAAAGAAACATTGGCAACAGGCCTATAATTGCCAATTTCGTCTGCCGCCAAACTAGGTTTCTTTCTGATGGGCCTAATGAGTGTTTCCTTGAGGGCAAGGGGTACTGATCATGAACTATTAATATCCAACATTGGAGTAATTCTGAAAAAGAACATGAAAAGCATTGTAGTGACAAAATATAATTTAAACTTCACATGAAGAATACATTTGTATTACTAAATTCAATTGATTGTGTACCATAAGAACAGTGGATTGAAACCTGATATATGATTATAGAAAAATAGAAAAATACATAGTATAATGAAAAGAAAAATCTAGATGGATGACAGAAGAAATACTTAAAATTCTAAATGACAAAAACAAAAGTAAAATGTAACAGAGATACTGAATGCAATTTTTCAGTGACTGACACTGAAACTATTACAAACTATCATGATAACCAGAGCAAAGAATAGAAGAAAACAACAAAAGAAGAAAAACAAGAACTCTCTTCCAGAAGATCCAATAAATAGAGAATTTACTCAAATGAGGAATGCTGGATAACCAACAAGGAAGTCCATTATCTGACCAAGAGAAAATAAAGACAAGGTAGAAAGAGTATACTGAAGTCCTATACAGAAGAGATAAAAAGATGACACACTCCTGTGAAGAGGAGTCCTATGAATCCTAGACCTGCATTTCTAGAAAGTGAAGTGAAAGCTGCTCTGAAAGTACCAAGAAGAAATTAATCACTGAGGTAGATGGAATACAAAGACAACTATTTCAAGTGACAGAGACTGAATCTGTCAAAATCCTAATGAAAATATGCCAACAAATATGGAAAACAAAACAATGGCCCACAGACTGGAAATGCTCAATATACATTCTGATTCCCAAGAAAGGAGATACCAAGGACTGCAGTAACTATAGAATCATTATTCTTTAATTTCCCATGCAAGCAAAGTGATGTTCTAGGTGT
This sequence comes from Pogona vitticeps, assembly GCF_051106095.1. NCBI lineage: Eukaryota > Metazoa > Chordata > Lepidosauria > Squamata > Agamidae > Pogona > Pogona vitticeps. Next base: position 72,721,715 of record NC_135788.1, on the reverse strand, counting down.
TGCAACAAAGGCTTTTACCTTATATGGAAATGCCTGATGATCAAGCTGGAATCTGAAAAAGAAGAGGCATTCAAGATCATATTGCATATACCCACTGGCTATTGCGGCACACCAGTGAATTTCAGAAGAAGATGTAGTGTATAGATTACAGAAAAGTATTCAAATGAGTGGATTATGAGAAACTAGGGGGGGATGGGTGTGTCTCGGTATTTGATTGTCCTGAAGCATAAACTGTATTGTGGACAAGAATCTGCTGGTTTGGAGAGAATGTGGAAGGCAGAATAAAGGTGTCAGACAAGAGTGCATTTTATCCTCTTATCTGTCAATTTGTATGCAGAACATATCATATAGAAGACCATACTAGATTCTGATGAAGGAAGACTAAAAACTGGTGGAAGAAACTATCATCAATTTAAGGTTGACTGGTAGGAGACAGAATGCAGAATGAACACTGTACTTTGCCCTAAGGCCCCTGAGACGACTGCACCATAAACATGGCCTAGTCCAATGTAGTATACAATATTTGACTGAGGACAGCTTCGGTATGATGCCATCATTTGCTGAATCCCCCTTTAGGGAAAAACAGGTGATGAATGACTTGGAAGTCACTGGACATCTTTTTGGGAACCATTCCTAGGCGTGGAGACAACAGAGGGTAATTAAAGAAGCCACAGCAGCCGTCCTAGGCCTTCGGGAGGAGTGTGTGCATTCCCATTTGCTATCCAACACCATAGTCCTGCCTCTGCTGTCACTGATGTACTACTGTACTCCCATCCTCTCCAGGAGATCTCTACATGGGCAACTGCTGGATAGAGCCATAGGAGGGTTTTTTTTTTTTTAAATTCTACCATTACACATGGCTGATTTCACCTTATGCACAAATAAACCACAGGTTAGACTGTTACTTTTTAAATATTAATTTTTAAAATATAAGGCGGCCTAGGGGCCAGCTGCAATTGATTTTTTATGGCTTTGAGCTTACACATTCTAAATCATCTCCGTCTTAATTCTGACCTGTAACAAAAGTAACTGAAACTTTAAAAAAATAATGATGATGAGAATTAGAACTACATATAAGGCAATGCGTTGGCTGAAGGACCTACCAAGGTTAATAGTGATGTGTTGCCTTTCTGAAGCTCAGATGCTAATAGGCTTCAAATAAAATATTTAGAAGTTGTGAATATTTTAGAATCTGCCCTAATTTAAAAGTGTTAATGGTACACAAAAAGCTTTCTTACATTGCATGCTGTCAAACCAGATTTTGTGTAACTGGTGTGTATTTTTTAACTCCATGGAACTGTTTCTCCTTTGAAATAAAGCATATTCCTAACCATCTGCTGCTGCTAACATTGGTTTTCATTCTTCTTGGTATTAAGCTGAAGACAGTTCACATTAATGTCAAAAAGAAAGCTGCACAGAGAATAAAGAAATGAGGCCACGTTTCAGCATTTAGAGTCTCTGGGGAAAGTAATGCAATATTAAACCAGCAAGCAATGTGAATATGGAAACCAAGGTTCTTACATCATGTTAAGATAAAGGAAGATTAAATCAGTCTCCTCTGACTTTTCTCTCCACTGTGATGCCCCTTATGATATGAATCTTGCTTTTCCATTTGGGTCCAAGGGGGTTGAATGCAGGAGAACTGTAAAAACATGATACTTTATAGACATGTGGAGACCTGGCAGTCAATGTGCATGTGCACAATGGCCATGAAAAGGCACAATACACTGGAAAGTGCCAGTAAGTGACATAAGCTGACTGATCTGTAGGCCTAGTGGAAAAGCCACGAAATATGCCAGTAAAAATTCATGAAGTGTTTCTCCCTGCCAGGTCTACGATACTCCACTGATGCATACCAATGATGCAACGCTGTTAGCCAAGCAGTACAGAAAACATCTACAGGGAATCACAAATAAATCTAAACAAAAGTATTGGGGCCCAGTACCTTTATCCTTAGAATCATAGAATGGTAGAATAATTGAGTTGGAAGGGGTCAATATGCCATCATCCAGTCCCCTGTTCAATACAGGAATCCAGATCAAAGCAGATCTGACAAATGGTTGTCCAATTTTCTCTTGAATGCCTTTAAGTACTGGTGCACTCAGCACCTCACAAGGTAATTGATTCCATTGTTGTACTGCTATAACTGTTTAGAATTTTTTTCCTGATAATCTGAAATCCGGCTTGCAGTTTGAGCCTATTATTATGTGTCTCTCACATTAGTAGCCCAAATTCTTATTCTTTTTTTTGTTACATACATACATACATACATACATACATACATACATACATACATACATACATACATACATACATACATACATACATACATACATACATACATACATACAGTGGTGCCTCACTTTACGATTGCTCCGCATTACAACGAATCCACTTTACAACAATCTTTTTGCGATCGCAATTGCGATTGCAAAACGATGGTCTAAATGGAAGAATTTCGCTTTGCGATGATCGGTTCCCTGCTTGGGGAACCGATTCTTCGCAAAACAATGATTTTTCAACAGCTGATTGACAGTTTCAAAATGGCTGCCAGGTAAATAAAATGTATTTAGGGACGGATTCCTCGCTATACAGGCACTGAAAATGGCTGCTGTATGGAGGGTCTTCGCTGGACGGTAAGTTTTAAGCCCATTGGCTTTTTATTTTCGCTTTACAATGTTTTCGCTTAACGGTGATTTACCTGGAACGGATTATCACTGTTAAGTGAGGCACCACTGTACATACATACATACATACATACATACATACATACATACATACATACATACATACATACATACATACATACATACATACATACATACATACATACATACATACATACATACATACATACATACAGGCAGGCAGGCAGGCAGGCAGGCAGGCAGGCAGGCAGGCAGGCAGGCAGGCAGGCAGGCAGGCAGATAGACAGACAGAGACAGACAGACAGACAGACAGACAGACAGACAGACAGACAGACAGACAGAGATTGTTTTATATACATAAAACAAAAAATAATAAGAATATATATATGGCCATAGAAACTCACTAGAGCAATATAACTGGTAAAACCACTCCTTAAATATCTCACTTACATTGAAAGCCCTATTAGAGTCTCTTTAGGTCAGTTCAGAGAGGCATATTCCTGTAAATCAGTCATTGAAAGAATAATGAAAAATGTTTTCTTGAAGGCTTTCACCGCCGTGATGTGATGGTTGTTGTGGGTTTTTCTGGCTCTTTGGCCATGTTCTGAAGGTTGTTTTTCTTTACGTTTTGCTGGTCTCTGTGGCCAGCATCTTCAGAAGACTGGAGTAGGAACTCTGTCCATGCTGGTTTTTGGATAGTTGAGTATTTATAGCTGTGGGAACAGTTTTTGTCCTTTTTAGGAGATAGGGTGATCAGCGTGCTTTTGTTGTGGATATATGGCTGTGATAAGGGGAGAGATTATCTTTCACTGTAGTTGATGGGTGTCTTTAGCTGGTCTTTTTTGTGCAATGATCCCTGGTCCTTGTGGCTGGATAGAGTTCGTTGACCTTTTGCAGGCTGTATTTTTCAGTGATGGGAGCCAGATCTTGTTCAGTTTTAGACTTTCTTCTTTTTTGTTGAAGCTTCACTGATGTTTATGGATTTCAATGGCTTCTCTATGCAGTCTAACATAATTCTTGCTGGTGTTGTCCAGTACTTCAGTATTTTGAAATAGAATTTCATGTCCGGCTTGTTTTAGGGCATGTTCAACTACTGCTGATTTTTCCATTTGTTTTAGTCTGCGGTGTCTCTCATGTTCTTTGATTCTGGTGTGAATGCTGCATTTTGTGGTTCTAATATATATGGTATTTTTCACTCCATAGGACACACCTCAGCATAAGACGCAGCTAATTTTTAGAGGAGGAAAACAGGAAAAAATATTCTGAACCAAATAATGTAATAAAGTTGTATAGTATCTCTATAGGCAGAGTGGCCCCATGTGTGGAGGTCTATTACTTTATATAATACATTTTGAATTATGTTCACCATTAGGGGAGTGAAGTAGACACCCCAAGGCACAATACATCAGTGTAAAGTATCAACAATTCAGGTTTAAGATACTATTAGAGCGGGTTGCTTTGAATAGTATGATAAATCTCAAAAGAACTAAAAGCCTTTCACTCAGTGAGCAACTCTCTCTCCTTCCCCCAGCATCTGGGCTGGTCACATGAACCGGCTGTCCAGTAAGCAGCACTGGTCCTACAGGGCTGCTACAGATGCCCTGCAGTATCAGCGCTACTAATGAGTACAGTACTGGGGGGGGGTTTGTTAAGCCACCACCATTTTGACTAGTCACAGCAAGCTTGAGGCACCGTCCTTCCAGATCAGCATTGTAAAAAAGGTATAATTATCAGACTGACCACTAGAGGGAAACAAATGCAATGTATTTTCTTCATAAGATGCACAGTCTTTTCACCTTACTTTTTTTGAAGGGAAAAGCGTGTCTTACGGAGCAAAAAATACGGTACGTGTCCACAACTACAAGGTATCCGGTATACTCCTGCAGTGATGACGGGGTCCCTTTTGTCCTTTGCTGACCGTAACATTTATTGTATTTTTGTGATGGATCTGAATACTGTTTGTAGGTAATGTTTTTTCAAAAGTTTCCCCATGCGGTCTGTGACCCCTTTGATGTATGGCAGAAATACTATATTTGTGGATGGCTGTTTTTTCCTCTTCAGTTTGGTGTTGTTTTCTTGGTTTGATGGCTCTTTTAATTTCATTCTTGGAATAGCTATTCATGTGTAGGGCCCAATTCAGGTGGTTGAGTTCGATGCTGAGAAACTGAGCTTCACAGACCGGTGAAACATCAGGAAGAACAACCTTCAGAACACGGCATGGGGTGGGGGTGAGTGGGATGACAAGTGTGATGGATACAAGCTGGACCCCCAATCATAAGCCACTAAGCTGCTGGCTTGAGAGGGAACCAATCTGGCTGCCCAGTTGTGAGCAAGAAGGGAAGGGAGAGCCAAAGTGCAGACCCTGAATGTTACCCAACCAGGAAAGAGAGCAGGAAGATGGACAGTAAAAGGGCCAGACTTTAGACTACATAGAGGTGTTTCAGATGGACTACAGCCCCTGTGATTTCTGAAAAACACAAATTAGGAATTGTTGCCCAGAGTACAACTTTGCACAGCTCTAGTCACTCTCCTGCCACTAATCATGAGTTAGGACAGAAGGGAGAGGGAATAATGTGGGGCCATCCCATGGAAGGATGGTGGCATCACATGCAGTGAGGTAGTAAGGAGCAATCAGGTGGACTCGGGAAGTAATATACAAATGCTTGGGTCTGTGGATAACAGCTCTGAGAAACTGAGAAGAGGGTAGGGCCGGCCACGGTCATGCACAAAGCTGCTATCCCTCATAGCCCAAAGTATGCATGAGCCTCATCCTACAACTGTTACCCCTTGGGGATCCTGGCACTGGGATGCTTCCCGCACACACACATTCAACTGGTACACGTGGAGTCATGGCTAATAACAGTCCCCATCTAGGGGGAGCTTGCACTCCAGGCTCACATTATATAGCATGGCACACACTAGCACCATCTTCAATACCTTTTCTGGTTTGCAGAGCAGGTGACCCTACATGCTGCAAACAATGGAAAAGCATTTTCAAGTTCCTAAAGAAATCCTTTCTTGCCATCCTGGTTTTGTGATGTGCTTCATTATAGCAGCTGATGCATCCAGGAAGGTCCTCAGACTATGGTGTCAGCAGGAAGGGCTGCAGAGGATAGCCCTGATCACCTGAACGGGTAAGCATGGCCATCAGCATCTTAGGTAGCAACCAGACTCAGCCGGCAGGCCAGCTCTCCAGCAAAACAAGCAGACTGGATGCCTCCAACACCTGTACATCATGAACAAATCTTGGCATAGTGCCATTCACATAGGTGAAGATTTCCTGGGCATTACTGTGACCATCACATTGGTGGCATACTGGTAACATCTGTTGCAATACACAGAGGCCCTGCCCTGGAGGAGCTAGTATGCTCACAAAGGTTCCATCAATGAGACCAATGGCACCACGAAAACCTGCAATTGCGTACAAGGCTTCCCTGGGCACCACCAAGTCTTCCTCAGTAGTGGGGAATCAGATAAACTACTGGCAGTTGTGAGCCATGGCATTTAGGAAATCACTGAGAGCCCTGCTGGTGCAGGACTGTGACACATGATGGGCCCTGTCCACATCCCACTGGAAGTTTCCAGTGGCCAAGTAAAGCAGATCTAGGAGGCCCTTCTAGAGAACATGGATACTCTGCTTTGACTGGAGTGACCCCTGGAGCTGTGGGCCAAGCATCAGACACACTTCCTGGACGCACACCCTTTTGTGACAGAAGGCCCTGATACACTCTGTGTCTGTCATGGTGAAACTGGTAACCTGTCGGCAGTTTTGTGGGTTTGTCATTAAGACTGATAATCTTGCTGGCCTTAGATGTATGCAACCAGTATTGGGATGTACAATTCTCCCTGCGTGAGTAGTGGTGGAAATGCCAGGTCCGGACTGTCCTCTTTCAAGTTACATTGCTGTCCTGCAGGAACAAAAGATTAGGAAAGTGCTAGGGAGACTCTCCACAGAGGAGATGCTGTGTGCATTGGGAATTATACAGTCACCATCAAATTGGCCTGTCTGCTCCTGGTGAGATGCCCCTCAATGTGGAATACCCACCTGAGGACTCAGTTGAGCCCATACAAGGGACAAGGTGAAGTCCTACCGGCAGGCACTTGAACCACAGCTTGTATAGCCATTGCCCCAAGATGTGGCTTCCTTTTGGGTGACTGGAAAGGGGCCAGATATGGAAGAATGCAAAGGCTTCTTCCTGGAAAGCTGTAACTACTTTCACCAGGAGTGTGTAGGCAGTGACAGAGCAGATGATGAACATGTCAGCTGCCTGTGGAGTGGCTGCACCTGACTGTGGAGGAGGGCTTTTAGAAGCTGCATGAGCATCTGGATCTGTTCCTGTGTGTGGAAAGGGATATGAAAGACAAGATGGCATTGGGGCAAAAAGAAGTGGGTCAGCTCCTTCGTGATGTGCTGTACTCAGCTGGCATGGCATCTGTAGTGGCTCCTGTCTCTACAACTGAAATGCCCATGAGGCATGGGCAGTGCCTAACAGGTCACTCGGATGGCAGCAAATTTGCAGATGACACAACATTGGGTGGAATAGCTAACACCCTGGAAGACAGAAACAACATTCAAAATGATCTTGATAGGCTGGAGCACTGAGCAGAAAACAACAGAATGAAATTCAAAGGGGGAAAGTGCAACGTACAGTACCTCAGAAAAAGAAACCAAATGCACAGTTACAAGACGGGGGATACCTATGAGAAGGATGTTGGAAATGTAATAGATCACAAGCTGAATAGGAGCCAAGAGGTGGCTACAAAAAAGGCAAATGCTATTTTAGGATGCATTAATAGAAGTATAATTTCCAAATCCTGCAAGGTGCTTGTTGTTTAGTCGTTAAGTCGTCACACTGTCCAACCATCTCGTCCTCTGTCGTCCCCTTCTCCTTTTGCCTTCACACTTTCCCAACATCAGGGTTTTGTCCAGGGAGTCTTCTCTTCTCATGAGATGGCCAAAGTATTGGAGCCTCAAATTCAGGATCTATCCTTCCAGTGAGCACTCAGGGTTGATTTCCTTCAGAATGGATAGGTTTGTTCTCCTTGCAATCCAGGGGACTCTCAAGAGTCTCCTCCAGTATCACAAATCAAAAGCATAAATTCTTTGGTGGTCAGCCTTCTTTGTGGTCCAGCTCTCACTTCCTATTCTTTGGAAGTCTGCATTCAATTTTCTGTAACTTTCCCCATTGCATTTTGTTTCCCTTCTCTTCTCTGCTATTTTAAGGACTCATTGGACAGCCACTTTGCTCTCTTGCATTTCCTTTTCTTCATCTATCTATAAACCTTTATTGGCATTATAAAATACAAGTGAGTGCACAGTGTAGTTACATTCCAGTTTCAGGTAGAGGGGGGAACAGGCTAGGGATTATAGTAGGTTAGGTTCGAGAAAATTTGTGGGGATATGGGGAGGGGGGAGGTCTTTGTAACAATAAGGAGGAATTCGGCTACTTGATTAGTAATAGAAGTCGAGAAATCACTCAGCATTTCCTTTTCTTTGCAATGGTTTTTGCTGCTGCCTCCTGTACAGTGTTATGAGCCTCCATCCATAGTTCTTCAGGCACTCTGTCCACCAAATTTAATTCCTTAAATCTGTTCTTCACTTCCACTATGTATTCATATGAGATTTGATTTAGATTATACCTTACTAGCACAGCAGTTTGCCTCTGGGCATATAACCAGATGGCCCTTCCAAGAAATTCCTGGCTTGTGTGGCTGGTAATTTTCTCTTACAAAAAGTGGAGAAAGGAACTATAGAATATTCTATCCTTGACTTGATTCTGACCAAAAGAGATGACTTGTTAGGGAAAGTGGCAGTAAGGGGAACTCTAGGTGAGAGTGACCATGTCCTTCTAGAATTCTTGATTTCAAAGGAAATGAAAGCAAGGTGTAGCCACACACTTCTGCTGGATTTTTTAAAAGCCAATTTTAATAATCTCAGAACAAGAATAAGTAAGGACCCATGGCAGGAGATCCTAACAAGAACTGGAATCCAAGAAGGGTGGGAACATCTAAAAAAAGCAATTCTAAAGGCACAACTACAAACAATTCCAACAAGAAAAAAAAAAGGGGGGGAAGTCCTGTGTGGCTTCACAAAAAGTTCACGGAGGATTAAAAAAAAAAACCAAAAAAGACATTTACAGGAAGTGGAAAGAAAGCCAGACTACCAAGGATGAATACAGACAAGTAGCAAGGAAATCCAGGGATGGCATTAGGAGGGCAAAAGTTGAGAATGAGCTGAGCTGAGCTAGGGACACAAAGTAATTCCAAAGCATTCTTCAGCTATGTGAGTAGTAAAAGACAAACCAAAGACCTTGTGGCACAGCTCTGCGATGGAGATGGAAAAATGATAACAGAGGACAAAGAAAAGGCAGAGGTGCTCAATTCCTATTTTAGCTCAGACTTTTCCCATAAGACAGATTATGAACTTCCAAACAAATTGGAAGTGCAAAGGGGGGGGGGAGGACAGGATTGCATCTAGAGGGAATGCTGTAGATGTTGAAGGGACCATGACACTACATGAAACACGCAGGAACACACCTCCAATCAGATCACACAGAATACCGTTTGGCCAGATTTATACATATATTTACATGTTTTTTGTTCCCTCAAAGAGTTTCTGTAAAGGAATTAGGCTGGCCAGGTTTTTCTTCACCAGGCAGGTTATTTCACCTTCCAATCTAGACTGGAGGAGCAAACAGACACAGCAGGGCTTTTATCTCTCTTCCTCTAGGCAAATACGACCAATCCTATGCAAATTGCAATCCTATGCAAATTGCACTGGACAGTCTCATTGCACAATACCTTTTCCTATACAAACATTATTTCCTATCACCTTGGAAGTCTCCAACCTTGTAATTTCTTTGCAAGATAATGAATTGTTTCCCTGTCAATACAACAATGTAACCATGTTTTTCCATAATTGCTGTCTGTTGACCCACCCTGTTGTAAAATTCCATCCTTTCTGTGATTCCCACTCCGATAAAGTTTTGGATTCCTCTGTAACCCCATCCCTTCTGCCAATAGGTCACAAACCACCAATTTTTCCATTTCTCCTCCCATTCCCTTGTGTAAACAATGTTATAAAAGTCCTGGTCGTCCTGTGCATGGCATGGTTGTTGCTGCCTATATTTGGAGGCATGACTTCCATCACACTTTTTATCTAGCTAAATAAAACTGCAACCATTTGAACTCTCTCTCGAGTCAAGATTTATTGGCAATCAATTTTGACTTGGAAAGTCTAGGGCCTAGCCCGGACTCAACAATGTAGTATATCTTGACTTCAGCAAAGCTTTTGACCAAGTGCCCCATGATATCCTGATTAGCAAGCTAAGTAGGTGTGGCTGGATAGATCAAGTGTCAGGTGGATACACAATTGGCTACAGAATCGTACTCAGAGGGTGATGATTAATGGGTCCTTCTCTAGCTGAGAGGAGGTAACAAGTGGGGTAGCCCAAGGCTCAGTCCTGAACCCGGTGCTTTTCAATATTTTTTATTAATGACTAGGATGAGGGAGTGAAGGGAATGCTTGTCAAATTTGTCAATGATACCAAATTGGGCAGGATAGTTAATACCCTAAAAGAGAGGGAAAAAATTCAAAATGACCTTGATAGGATGGAGCACTGGGCCAAAAGCAACAGAATGAAATTCAACAGGGAGAAGTGCAAAGTACTGCACCTTGGAAAAAGAAACCAATTGCACAGTTACCTTCACACTTTATCTTATATAGTTGTTTGCTTATTACATATACTGGTCACCAGATGGCGCCGTTGTAGAAGTCAGATACAGTCTTCATACTTTATAATGGTTTCAGTTTCAAACAATCATATAATGCACCCAACGTAACGCATAATCCCCCAGCAAGATTATAGATCCAATATATTCTAAGAAATAAACTTTGGGGGAACAATGCTGAGTGAATATTTCTGCAGAGGTAACAAAAAGACAAAAAAAAAAACCAAATTAAAAAAAAAACCCTACCTACACAAAAACTCCAACCACCACCCACGACAGAAAAGAGGCATAATCAAAACACTGGTAGACCAGGCAAATCAGAACTGTGAAGCTCAGTTTCTCAGCACTGAACTAAACCATCTGAATTGGGCCCTACAGGCAAATGGCTACTCCAAAAATGAAATCACAAGAGCCATCAAACCAAGAAGACAACACCAAACTGAAGAAGAAAAACAGCCACCCACAAATAAAGTATTTCTCCCATACATCAAAGGGGTCACGGACCACATGGGGAAACTTCTGAAAAAACACAACCTACAAACAGTATTCAAGCCCACCACAAAAATACAACAAATGTTACAGTCAGCAAAGGACAGAAGGGACCCCCTCACCACTGCAGGACTATACCGGATACCTTGCAGTTGTGGACAGGTATATATCGGGACCACAAAATGCAGCATTCACACTAGAATCAAAGAAAATGAGAGACACTGCAGATTAAAACAACTGGGAAAATCAGCAGTAGTTGAACATGCCCTAAAACAAGCTGGATATGAAATTCCATTTCAAAGTTCTGAAGTACTGGACAACACCAGCAATCTGTATGTTAGACTGCACAGGGAAGCCATTGAAATCCATAAACATAAACAAAACTTCAACAGGAAAGAAGAATGCCTGAAACTAAACCCGACCTGGTGGCCCATTCTGAAAAATACAACCTGCAAAAGGTCAATGAACTCTTATTCAGCCACAAGGGCCAGAGATCATTTCACAAAAAAGACCAGCTAACAACACCCATCAACCACAGTGACAGATAATCTCTCCCTCTCCCCCCTCCCTCATCACAACAAAAACATGCTAATCACCCTATCTCCTGAAAAAAGACAAAAAGCCTTTCCCACAGCTATAAATACTATCCAACAAACACCAACAGAGCATGGACAGAGTTCCTACTCCAGTCCTCTGAAGATGCCGGCCACAGAGACTGGCGAAACATCAGGAAGAACAACCTTCAGAACACGGCCAAAGAGCCCGAAAAACCCACAAAAAACAGATAGGCGGGATATAACTAAAATAAATAAAATAAAATAAATAAACACCCTTCTTCCTTTGGCTGAGCTGCAGGAAAGGATCAATCCAATACACATCAAAGAAAGGGAGGGCAGAAAAATAAACTCTGCCTTCTTTCCTTTCCTTGATATTATGAGGGGGGAAAAAGAACAAAAAGAGAAAATCCATGCAGTTAAATTGATATTTTGAATTACAGAGGTAATTTAAACAAGAGGTCCACAGTTCTTTAATAACCAAAGGAAAAAATTAGGCAAGCCCTTCATTCCCCCTTTATAAGTTATTAAGTCCACCGTTCCCAAAACAAGCTGAGAAGAAGGGGGGGGGGGGTGAAGAAAAAAGTAAGTTAACTCCACTTATTTTTTCTAAGACTGAAGTCATCTCCTTTTCCATCAAGTCCTAAGAGTTTTTGTGTTTAGTTAAGTTATATAATTGCTTAGATATAATACACTGAGATCGGACCAAATTCCGTGAGGCAGTGGAAGACAGGAGGGCCTGGCATGCTCTGGTCCATGGGGTCATGAAGCGTCAGACATGACTTAATAACAAAAAACACATTGAGGCAGAAAAGCACTGGAGAAATCTCTGATATTACTCTGAATTCTCTTGAGACTCTGACAACAGAAGCAAACCAATGTTAATTCCTTCTACTCTTCATTGCCTTCTGCTTATAAAGCCAGCCATTAAAGGTATTAAATAGTCTTTTCCCGCACTTCCCCACCGTTCTTCCAGTTTCTATTTAGCTCCGTACTGGGGAAATCAAGTGGGGGGGGGGGTTCTTCAGTTTGCTTTTTATAATCAATACAAATTTCTCTTTCCCCACTCTTTCTCTTTCTTTTCTTTGCTGTTTAGATTTGTTTTAGAGTCTGTTACACCCCCAGTGGATTGATTACTCACAACTTGCGCCATTTCCATAATGGCTATCTTGCCAGCCTGTGGCTTTTTTGTGCCAATCTTCAGGCTCGAGCAGACAGCTTTTCACTGCCTACTGTGCCTCACCAGATCCTACACGCCTAGGAAGGTCCCTCTACTGGGTTACACTCCACCTGGAACCATTTCAGGCTCCCTTTTTTTCAAGAACTTAACAAGATAATCATGAGATCTGTGTGGCAAGGTAAAAAACCAAGAATTAAAATCAAAGCAATGCAAGATGCCAAACAAAGAGCAGGTTTTGGTCTCCCAGATTGGGTATTTTATTATAGAGCCTGTGTATTAGTCTGGATAAAGGAATGGGTAACTTTAGATAATGATAAACTACTCAAGTTGGCAGGACATGATTTACAGTTAGATTGGCATACTTTTCTATGGTACAAAAAAGATAAAGAGCAGAAAAGCTTCAACTCACATATGATAAGAAGAGCCCTACTAGGGACTTGGGGAAAAATATCATCCAGCAGATTTACCAAAAAACACCAGGCTGGGTATCACTCATAGAGGCCTTTACACAACCTAACCTCATGACAGAAATGAAACTTTTAAGATACCAAGATCTATTTAAAAAGTATTGTGAGTTAAGGTCCAAAGAAGATTTAGAAACACAAAACATATACCCAGACTGGTGGTCCAGAGCACAAGTGGGATCTAGGTATAGAAAAGATAAAATAGAGGGTTTTTACACAGAACAAACAGTATTTGATAAACATCTGCTGGGCTCAAATGATAAAGTACTTAAGAAAATGTATCATTATTTCCTTGAAACTAAAATGCAAGATGAGATGGTAAAAGAATGTATGATTAGGTGGGCACAAAATATAGGATATAATATTGATATTGATCAATGGTTGCAAATACAGTATGGAAAAATAATATAAAGCTCACAAAATTGGTAAATTTTAAGGAGAACATGTGTAAGATGTTTTATAGGTGGCATATGGCTCCAAAAATTGTCAAAGGTTTATACAGAGGTGTCAAATGTTTGTTGGAAATGTGAAGCACAAGAGGGGAGCTTTTACCATATGTGGTGGACTTGTAGAGTAGCAAAACAGTTTTGGATAGCAGTACATACTCTGTTACAAAAAATATTGCTTTGTAATGTTCCACTAACCCCAGAATTGTTTTTACTGAGCATTATACCAGATAATATAGATAAGACAAAGAACTATCTAGTTATATATATAGTCACTGCAGCCAGAATTCTTTATGCTAAGAACTGGAAGAAATTGGAGATACCAAAACAAGAGGAATTCATTGCGAAGATATGGGAAGCGACAGAAATGGATATTCTATCAGAAGTGTTGAAAGACTGTCCAGTGCAAAAGGCAACTGAACGATGGGATTTATTATATAAATGGCCTGAGTCACCTGATAGTGCTTGATTAACACAGAATTAAACTAAGATGTAACTGTAAGTTGAAACCTGGAGGACAATACAATTGTAGAAAGGCGAAAAGTGGACTTAATATTGCAACATGAACAAATAGATTGGATGACAGTACATTTTGTGTTCTCCTCCCCCTTCTTACCCCCCCCCCATATTCCCCTCTACCTTTTGTACTCCTTACTTTATCCCTAGTTTTTAAAAATAATTTTTTTAAAAAAGAGGAGGGTAACAAGGATGATCAGGAACTGGAAACCAAGCCTTATGAGGAAAGACTACAAGAACTGGGTATGTTTAGTCCTGAGAAAAGAAGGCTGAGGAGAGATATGATAGCACTTTCCAAATGCCTGATAGATTGTCATACAGAGACAGAACAGGAACTTTCCTCAATCATTACAGAGTGCAGGGCACACAATAATTGGCTTAAGTTATAAGAAGCCAGATTTTGACTAAATATCATGAAAAACCTTTATTGTTAGAGCAGTATGACAACAAAACCAGTTAGGAAGTGGTGAGTGGAGGCAGCAAGAAAAAACCAATGTGATTTCACAAAAAGCTGAGAGGGGACCTGGAAATTAAAAAGGACACATAGGAAGTGGAAGGAAGGGCAGGCCACAAATGATGAACAGACAGATAGCAAAGAATTGCAGGGATGGCATTAAGAAGGTAAAAGCTAAGAATGAGCTGAGGTTAGCAAGTGATCATAAAAGCAGCAGAAAAGTATTCTTTAGGTAGCAAAAGACAGAGAATACATATGGTGGTGGTACACCACATCAGGAAGTGGTGGGAAAAGGATGGGATAGCATAAAGGTTGGATGGTAAGTGAAAGATTGTGACATCAGAAATAGTGTCTAGGCTGCTTTTGGAGGATGAGGTAGAGTGGGAGGTCTTCTATTCTTGTTTTTCCAATCTCAGATATGGAAACTGTGCAGAGCCAAGCATGGTGATGAAGGGCCACAGACAATGATATAACCTTGGCCACATATAGCCTTGGCCACGTGTCTTGCAGAGTTAATTTGGTGTGACTCTAGCTTAGAAACCTGAAAAGTCAAGATTATCAGCTAGTGGTTCTCTGAGAGATGATGAAATTGAGACCCTGGTTTCTCCCACAAGAACTGCTGGTCTGCAGCCATTGTGGATTGGAAGTTACTTTTATAGCAAAGGAAATGAAAGCAACACTCAAGATTTCAAGCTTCCTGACTTCCTTATCCCCTGGTGGAGAGTGAAATGTTTTCCTTACACTTTGTCTAAGCTGCCTCAATCATAATGGAGTTTGGTTTGGGGTTCTGCAAGTGGAAGGATTCTCTCTCATCTTGAATGCAGTATAGATTCTTGATGTGCCCTGATGTTAGACTTGGCTTACAACTACTGCATGAGGGCAGACAAGGCTAGAAGTAAGGGCAGGAGGACTGGTTGTCAAGGTTGGTTGGGCCACTTTACTTAACACTGGATCATCTGTAAATTGTTATTTAATATTAAGTTGAATAGAATCTGCCACCATTAGCACCTGTTGTCAAGAGCATCTAATATGAGAATATGACAATAGAAAGTTTGTATCACCAACAATGCCATCTAGCAAGGAGGTAAGTGGTGACAGGGATAAGAGATGACTTGTATGGGGCCTACGATTCCATAACTGATCCCAGGTGGTTCTTCACCTTTCCTACCAGGCAAAGTTGACATGGTGCTGTCAGAGTTTATGAAACAACTTTGAGCCTGAAAATACTTTTAGCTCCTGATGAGAAGTCTGAACCAATGCTCTGTGAAGATACAGCAGATGCAAGAAGGCCATGGGAGCCAAAGGCTGGAGTTGGACACCTAGTACAGATGGTTGATCTTTTGCACAAGTATTACCTTTAAAAGCTGAGGAGGCAGCCAGTGGTGCTGGGTGGATTTGCAATATGGTAATATGGTAGGCCAAGAGCATTTATCAAAGATGACAGGTTATTAACTTCAGAGACAGAGAGCAATGAGGTGCAGTGAAGTCAATTGAATAAATTAGAGAACAGAAGTAATCCATACTTGGATGCTGACATCTCCTAGGGTCAGATTTGGCATGTGCTCAATGTAGACTGTCAAGTGAGTAGGAACAATGAGATGGAGATTATGAACAAGAAAAGGACCACGAGTACCTGTGTCAAGAATGAGTGTGCTCACCATCATATCCCTGTGAACAGTAGAACTACTCCAATTCTGAGGGTGGGTCATGGTGTCAAGTGTGATGATAATCCTGGAAGAGGCAGCCCAAAACTGATAGTGCAGTTTGGATTGAGGTATTTTTCAGGATCTCAACCTCTGATGCTGAACTTTGGTTTGGAATGCCCCCAGAAGATTATTGGTCAAGCTGAGTGGTGACAGTTGGCAGAACTGCACGCAAGGCCAAGTCAACGATCAAAGCAAAAAGGATCCATAGAGGTCAACAATAAGTCCCAGGAAGCAGCAGGAAGTAGTGAAGAGTTGAAGTTCAATATAAATCCAACATCAGTAGGATGGAGATCTGAGGGTCCAGAGCCAAGGAAGAGAATATTACCACAGTCAAAGCCAATCCAGAAGCTGAAGAAGTGGACACTGTTAGAGAACTCTTCTTGGCCGTTTTGTTTTTTGGACCCTCCACATCGGTAACAGTACAGTGCTGCTAGAATGTTTCTTGTTCTTTGATAGCAAAAAGGCCATGTCCATTGTCAGGAGCCATGAAGCTGAAGCAGAAGATGCAGTAGCAGCAGAATCAGCTGAGATATTTAGTCGCATCTTAGCCATTTTCAGTACCAATGAGGACTTTGATATACCAATAATCGAAATAAAGAATGAGATGATTCTGCTAAGTCCTGGGTGATGGAAGGCTGACAACAGATATTAAGCAATGCGATATATGGAGGCCAATCTTGGGCTATATTTTCCAATATTTAAAATGATTTTTCCGAAATGAAGTAGTTTGGACTAACAAAGCTGAAGGCCATGTTGGTGAAGCAGCAGATGGAGGAGGCCTGTGAAAGATGAGCTACGCTAAGACAGAAAAAATATTTTTCCCCCAGTGAAAAGAGCTGTTTTGTTAAGAACTTCAAAAACAAAAGGTAAGGGCAGAATATGAGGAGTATTACATTTTGGGAGATTTTAATGTTGTTTTTGATAGACAGATATAAACTGAGGAGAAGGGAAGACAAAAATAAGAAATATGTTACTAAAATCCTTTTTACAGCTAGGAGAAGATCTTAATATGGTTGAGGTCTGGAGAACAAGGCATCCAAGTGCAAGAGACTTTACATTTTACTCAGATAGACATAAAAGTTGGTCAACAGTTGATGCATGTTAGATCTCATTAGATGGATGAAAGAAATAGATGTTTTGCCTAACACTTTTTCAGATCATAGTCCTATCTTGTTGCAATTGGAAATGGGAACTAAATCTGTATATTGGAGATTAAATACAACCCTTTAAAAAAGTGATATCTTCACAAAACAAATTAAAGAGATAGATATATTTTTCATACTTAATATGCTTCCAGAAACATCAATAGTTACAGTATTGGAAGCAAGTAAAGAATAATGAGAATTGCAGCAAGACAAAAAGAGAGAGAGAATGGCAAAATATAAAGAACTAGAAAATATAGTTTTTCTGTGAAAGACAGTTAAAGCAAAACCCGAGCAAGAAACAATTGAGGAGGAGGAGGATAAAATTAACACAACATTAATTGAATATTTAGATGACAGAAGAAATGGTGAAAAGGATAAAATTTGCAAGACAAATTTTTTTTGAAAATGCAAATAAACCAGGAAGGTGGTTGGCATATAAACTACTTAAAGAAACAGGAAAATCCATAATTCAGAACCTGAAAGATGAGGAAGGAGTGATAAAATTTAGACAGGAAGAAATAAAGAGGATCGTATGGAAATTCTGTCAAAACATGTATCGGGAAAAGGAGATCCCCAAAGAGAAACAGAGAGAATATCTGGGGAAACACAACAATATAAAGTTGAACAGAAGCAGACTTTGAATGAGCCATTTTAGCTTAATGAAATAGTAGAAGCTTTCAGGAAGCAAAGGAATGGGAAATCTCCAGGAGGAGATAGGATTCTGGTAGAATATTACAAAACTTTTGAGGATATACTATTTAAAGCATATAAAAAATTATCAGAAGCTATAGATCAAGAAGGGATAATCCTGCCAACATGGACAGAAGCATTAATTACCACAATTCACAAAGAAGGAAAAGATACTATGGAAATTAAAAACTATAGACCAATATCACTCTTAAATGTGGATTATAAAATTTATGCTACAATATTAGCAACCAGATTGAAAACGGTTCTCACACAAATAGATCACAATGATCCATCCAGCTTCCTACCAAAGAGAAAAATAAGAAATAATCTTAGAATGATTTTAAACATGCTTGAATATTATGAAGTGCATCCAGAGAAATCAATGGCTATGATATTTTTAGATCCAGAAAAAACATTTGACAATCTGAACTGGAGTTTTATGATACAACAACTAGATGAACATGGGGGAAAGATTTAGCATGTTAATAAAGACTGTTTATACTAAACAAAAAGCCCAAATCAAAATTAATGGAGACTTTACAAAAGACATTCAAATACAAAGTTGTCCATTATCTCCATTATTATTTATGGAACTTCTCAATGAGCAAATCAGGATTAACAAAAACATAAGAGGGTTAAAAATAAGGGGAGAAGAATATAAATTACAGGCATTTGCTGATTATTTAGTTTGTATTTTGGAAGAACCCAAGATAGTGGAAGTGGCAGAGAATGGATGTACTAACAGAAGCATTAAATGAAAGGTCATCTTAAAAAGAACTCAAAAACTGGGAACGATTTTATAATTGGACTCGAAATATGGATTGGAATGTACAGATACACGAAGAATGTGAAGGTCCAAGAGAATGATTAATAACTATAGAAACTCTGGTAAAAATTGCTAAATTGTTTCTTTTTGTGGTTTTCCTCTTTAGTGGATGTAAGAATACTTTTTCTCTCTCTGAATTTTTACCCCTTTCCCTACTCTATTCCCCCTTTACCCCCTACTCCAATCCCTATTCCCATTGAGAAGGAATAAAATATTTCTGGAAAAAAAAAAAAAGACAGAAAAAGCATTTTTGTGGCTGCCAGTCGGAGTGATTTTTCCCATGAACTCAACACATTCTCTGTGTAAGCTATGGCAAGAGCCCAAAGAAAGAAGCCAATTCTCAGCACTGCTTTGAATAATCTTACTCTGACAGCAGATTAAAAATAAACTGAGGAAAATAGACAGGACGTGCTGGATCATGCATGGTATAAGAGTGGGCAGGACTCCTACCAAAATGCTCAGCTCTATAAGTTTCAGAGATATCTTCTTCCAGAAACTATGTATGTGTCACAACAATCGTAATCTACTTCATTCCACTCAGTTGCTTAAATTATGAATATGAAGTTCACAATACATAAAGGCTGACAATTCTGCTTGACAAAGGGTAACACTGGAATAGAAATGTGACAGGCAGTATAAGGCTCTTGTTACCATTCCCTATGAAGAAGGAAATACTTGCCTAGCTCAAAGACTCAGAATAGGTTACAATTTAATTTAAAAAATACACAAAAACAGCCAGCAAGTGAAAACATCCACTTTTATATTAGACTAATTCACTGGAAACATGGATACTTAGCCTTTTATTAGTAAAATTCCTAATGGTCCACTTAGGAGAAAATAATCTGTCAGTTTCACTTTCTTCCACAATTTTTTAAATCTCATTTTTAAAATCTCAAATATGGAAAAACGTGCACATTTTAAGAAATTCTTATCAAATCTAAATTGAAATAGTTGGCCAAGTTCCATGCACATAATTATGGAAAGCACTGTGCTGTATCCCTTCTGCTAAATTGTGACGTGCCAGCAGGAAAAACAGGCAGCACCCCTAATTGGCACTACTATTGTTCTCAGAATACAACACAGAAGAATTGAAAAGCCAAAAGATGGTAAGAACTTTGCAGAAAAAAAGACAAGGAAGCCTTAACATTTTCTTCACCATTTGAGCTCCTTGCTGCACCCTTTTCAGATAAAGAAGTACTGCACAGTAGCTACTTAATTTCACCGCATGGTGGCTATAGCCTTCTATATCAGTCAATTACAGATGAGGCAGACACAGCCAACCCACATATCTGTGGCTTGGGAGATATAATACATTTACTTTCTTGACAAAGTAGAATTCAAATCTTTTAATGTCTGGGAAAGAAGGATGATTATTTCTGAGTGTGCGTTTGTCTGTACATGTGCACAGAGGTTAATCCCCACTTTTTTCATTTTAAAACAGAATGCCCACATACACTAGGAGAAATCCTTTTGTCTGTGAAACAAGAACAAGAACACACTCTTAAAACTGTAAGTTAAAGTGACACCAATAATGAAGTTGAAAAACAATACTTTATTGTTGATTTTCAAAGAAAAGCTTCACAGAATCATAAGAGGGAAGTCCCTCAGTGCCTTCCCTTTAGAATTTCCTTCAAAAGCAGAAGCTGTAAAACTGTGCTATGTTTCCCAATAACAGTTTCAGGTGTACAAAATGTGAGCATCTCCCTCTGTTTACCAGCAGTTAGCACCCTAAATTGCTCCACAATCCAAACCTCAGTTTTCCACACTGGGGTACATTTACACAGATATTCTAATACTTGATTCAAAAGCAGAATGAACGGGTATGTTATGCATTCCAAAGCAGGCTTCATCGCCACCCGTTACTCTGACCTAGATAACTAAGCTTGCTTTCTGCTGCTCACATGGTTACTTCTCTCAGACTCTGGCAGTTCAATCATTAATGAACCCACTGCAATCTATTGCCAGCGGCAACACATTTTAAATGTGTTTCCTCCCTCTTTTTATTCTCAGTACTCAAAAGCAGGCTTTTAAAAAACTAGGATCATTATAGGGATATGCACACATTGAGAATTTGGAAACACACAAATTTAGTTGGTAAAGTTGGTAAAGATTCAAGGTCAGTATTTAATTGCACAGTTATTAGGAAGCGTGAAAACTATTAATTTTAACACAGTGATCAGAGTGTTGGACTCTGACTTCAGGCATTCAGGTTTTAATTCCTCACTGGACCATGAAAGTCAGTGAGATATCTTAGGTTAATCACACTGTCTGAGCTTGACTATCTGACAGGATTCTTGTGAGGATACAATGGAGGGGGGGAGTCATATATACCATGTTCAAATCACAGGAAAAAAAGCCTGAAAATAAATGTAACTAATGAACAAATACAAGCACAACCATGTTGAGTTGTGCATAATAATTTCATTGGGTCTTGGGCAAAAGCACTTTCAAGTAAAATATGTGAAAACCGGGAAGTAATAAGTTGATGTTCTCCCCACTGGCATTATACATACATCATTTTATTTGAGACCTGAAAGAAAGAAACATTTACAGTTTTCTAACAATTCACATTGAAACATTAATTGCAAACTGACTGTCCCTTTTGCAAGTGATAGTTCAGCCCATTGAACTTCTGGTCATATTGTATGAGAAACAGCAAAAAAACAGAAAAACATGAACTACTTACGATCTGCTAATGCGCCACAAAAGCCTAAGCTTTAAAACCTAAATGTTATCACACAGAAGAGAATACATACCTTCCTCCGGTGAGATGGCACAATGAAAAAGGTTTCAATATTATGCTTCTTCAAAAAACTGTTCCTTTCATGGCCGTACCCTGGTTCTACTTCATAGTCACCATTTAGGCACTCTAAGGTGGTCTTTGTTATATGCACTTTCCTAGAGTGGAAGTAGAGAGAGTGAGAGCAGGTGTTTAATACCATGGTAAATGACAGACTAATATAATAGTTACTGAATGTACTTTCTATACTGACACCAAATACTACGTTTTAAAATCAATTAATTAATGTATTTATGCATTTATGCATTTATGCACTTACTTACTTACTTACTTACTTACTTACTTACTTACTTACTTACTTACTTACTTACTTACTTACTTACTTACTTACTTACTATACCACCCATCAGACAAATAGTCATTCTGGGTGATTCACAGCAACAACAGTGACACAAAAGAACACATAACATAAATATAAGGTAATTAGTGTAGTAAAGTTAAACTAAATTATCACAAAATATTAAAAAAACATATTAAAAGAGCAAGAATTAGTATAAGAGGCTGTTTACTTCTCCAGAATGCAATGACCCAAATCCTGTTAGTTAACATAGCAAGCAACAACTAGAACAGGGCCATTTGAATCACTGGAACTTCTAGAAAAGTTCACTTACCAAATTCCCTTTGATTAAATGGCCCTATTCTTGTATGATTTGATATTCTAAGCAACAGGATTTCAACATCTAAAAATTGGTGTCAAACACCAACCTAAATGTTTCCCACAACTAGCTTGTCTCATTTGCACAACGTAACCCTGTACAAAATCTCTGAAAATTTGAGTGCCCAGGAAAATACAAAAGAATGATTGTTAGTGTGTGATATGATCCAAATCATTGCTCTGACTAGATGCTTAAGAATTAATGTGGTTCATAGTAAATGCTATCTTGAGACTTACCCAGGCAATCCTCCAGCCTCCATTACATTGGCAAGAGTCACATCATTTGACCAAACATCATACTGCCATTTGCGAAGGCCTAGGACACCACAAAGGACTCTTCCTGTGTGCAGACCAACCCTCATATTGAGATCGACTTCAGTGGCTTCAGCTACTGATCTGGAATTAAATGAATTTGAACGTTTCAATCAGAAAACTGCATTCATATGTCATCATTCTACCCTTCCTCCTGTTCCAGACTACTTCAGCATACAGGGGAACCTCTACTTACGAACGTCCCTACCTATGAACATTTCAACTTATGAACAGCTCCGTTCACAAAATTTTGCTTCTATTTGTGAACGGAGCTTCAATGTATAAACGGAAAAAGGCAAGGGAAAAGGGCGGAAAATTTGAATTTGCTAACCATTGGTGGTGAAGAGGCTGCTTCTTTGTAGCTCTTTTGCCTCAACATTTAGGAAAAGGGAGGCTCAGCCTCCCCGGGGTCCCTCAGCACCATGATCGCCACCTTTGGAGGCCTCCCAGGGCTTCCCCGCCACCATCGGAGACCTCTCGGGGGTCCCTCGTCACCGCAATTGCCACCTTTGGTGGGGGAAGACTGTTACATTATACTGAGATTCATGATACTAAGAAACCTATTGGCCCTGCATGGGGGAGTCTCATGTAGTGATTATACAAAGAAGTTCCAGTTATGTTTTTAGTTCAATCCAAATTCATCAGACTTTCAGAGACAAATTCTGGGAATGTATCATTTTGTTCCCAAGGCAAGAAAGCTTTCCTGAGGTCTGTATTACTGATGCCTGAGAGGGCACCAATATATTGTGCTCACAGCAGAATTCAGCATTACATAAGCCAACTAAAAAAATTGGGGTACCCTAAACAAAGCAATTATAAAAATTATGAAACTGGACCTCATATCAGCACCAATGTTGGCACACATGTAGCAGAAAGTGTTCTCTTGCTCTGTGTCAAATGTGGAGTCATTTGGACAATAATGTCTTTTCCATTATGTTTTGGTCAGATCCTGCGAACCAATGGCTGTGGTTTCCTTTACTGAGTCAACCTTTCTCATGTTAGATCATCCTCTTTGTCTACTGGCCCACCCCACTTTCCCAGCAATATATTACATTCTAGTCATGTCTGCATTTCCATTATACAGTATGTGCATGATAGGATAGGCTCAGATTACTCATTTTTGTTCAAGTTAATTCAGGCTTGACTTGATTGAGCACTTACTTTTCTGCTTTTCTGGCTGTCTTTTATATCTGTATGGCTCTCCTCCAACACCATGTTTCCAATGAGTTGATTTTTGTCCCTGTCTTTCCTCACTGTCTTTCTTTCACATAGTATGGGTGATTTTGACCTTGGTTTCTAGTGACATTCTTTGCTACCTCCAACATCCACCTTTTTTAAAATTTCAAAAAGCAATATTTTTCTTTTGGAAAACATGCACACAATATATCCATAGAACTTTTGCTACAAAATAGCTTTTCTTCTTCAGCTTGCCTAACTCAAAGAAAGGGATTGGAAATTGGAATACAGCTTTCCAAGTCTACATTTGGTGGAACAGGCATGGCAGCATTAGTTTAACCAAGAGGTTAAATGGTTTGTATTAGAGATGGACATGAACCTCGGTTTGGAAAAAGGATTCCTACCAAGCAACGGTTTGCAATGTAAAGCTTGGGATCCTTTTTCATGCTGGCACTGTGGCCACAATGTTGTGCAGCAATATTGGGCCACTTCTTGGCTTTTTGAATTATGTGTAAAGAAGAACAGTATCCCACATTCATAAACCAGAGGATTTTTGAAAAATTGAATTTTTTACTACTTCAGGGTGATTACACTTACAGAAAACTCTGCTTTTGAATTGCATTAAACAGGTTTGAAACTGATTTTAAAATATCCACTTACACACACATACAGCGCAGTATGCTTCCCCTACACCCTGGAAAGGGAGTTATTTTAAACTGCCAGGATAGGTTTGTTTATTTTAATATGATAGTGAATCTGATTTGGATCACTTGTATGTGCAAATACCTGTGTCAGAATATTAATTGTGTCTTAGTGGTCTACTGAAATGAGTGCAAAAAGCAGGAAAATGAATTGCCCGTATTTTTCGCACCATAAGACGCACTTTTTTCCCACAAAACAGTCTTATGGAGCGAAGAAAACAGATTATATTTTCCTGTTTTCTTCTCCTAAAAAATTGGTGCGTCTTATGGAAAGGTGTGTCTTATGGAGCGAAAACGGTATTTTACCTCTCTTTTACCACCCATTTTTCCTTCAGGTAAGAATGCAAATCAGAGACTAGCAGAGTGGAAGAAGGGGATATGATGCAGGTGGCCACAAAGAAAGCAGCTCCAGGAGGCAAAAGAGCAAAGCAGAAGGAAAGGCAAGATGGAAATTCAGAAGATGGCAGGCAGGCAGGCATATGTGAACACACAAACACTGGTGAGAAGGAAAAAGACCTGGTGACTCACAAGTGCTGGTTGGCTTCCTAGTATTGAAAGGCACATCCAATCCCATCCATCTGCCTTAATTTTCTCATCTACACAACCTGCCCCTGCAGCTGCAGAAGCAGTGAGGCAAGGCCTTCCTTTGGCCAGTGAAGCAAAAGAGACAGCAGCTTAGCTCCTTCCGCAGCACTTTCATGCTATGCCGTGACCTGCAGCCTTTTCATGCATCACCCTGACCCTACTGCCCCTTCTTAACCAGCACCCTTCTGTGCCATACTCTGACCCACAGCTTTTCAGTGCTGCATCCTTAGCCCTTCTGTCCTGCTCCCCTACTGAAAATGTTTATTGTATCACTTATTGACACTTAATGCATACCCCCCCAGCCAACTCATAGCACTGAACCCATGGAGTAGCCAGCCCAGGGGCAGACTTGGAAGGTTGATGGGGGCATAAAAGGCTGTAAACTGTAAGGGGCCTCTTATACATTTTAAATACAGCATTCTGCTATAACCTCTTACAACATGTGATAGCAGTGTCAGTGTATCAGTAGCCTCTTATAATATTTGATGAGAGTAGCGTCCTGGTATAACCTTGAATTAGCCTCTAATAACTTGTGAATATACTGCTACACACTGCCAAGCAATCTAGGTTGTGGAGGGCCCTGCTGCAGACTGTCAACTATTATTTTTGGGAAGGACATCTGTTACACTTGCTGATTAATTGGGGGGGATCTGCTACACCACGGTGCCAGTTAATTTGGGGGAATCCTCTGCACTCTGCTATTTAATGAGGGTAGGGAAATTCACTGCACATGTTTGGGATTTGGGAGACCTTTGGTCAGCCTTTGCATCAGGATCCACAATCCTGAAGCTATGTGTGTGTGTGTTTAGTCGTTTAGTCGTGTCCGACTCTTCGTGACCCCATGGACCAGAGCACGCCAGGCCCTCCTGTCTTCTACTGCCTCCCGGAGTTGTGTCAGGTTCATGTTGGTTGCTTCGCAGACACTGTCCAGCCATCTCATCCTCGGTCGTCCCCTTCTCCTCTTGCCATCACACTTTCCCAACATCAGGGTCTTTTCCAGGGAGTCTTTTCTTCTCATTAGATGGCCAAAATACTGGAGCCTCAGCTTCAGGATCTGTCCTTCCAGTGAGCACTCAGGGTTGATTTCCTTTAGAACTGATAGGTTTGTTCTCCTTGCAGTCCAGGGGATTCTCAAGAGCCTCCTCCAGCACCACAATTCAAAGGCATCAATTCTTTGGCGGTCTGCTTTCTTTATGGTCCAGCTCTCACTTCCATACATCACGACAGGAAAAACCATAGCTTTGACTATTCGGACTTTTGTTGGCAAGGTGATGTCTCTGCTTTTCAAGATGCTGTCCAGATTTGTCATCGCTTTCCTCCCAAGAAGAAGGCGCCTTTTAATTTCAGGGCTGCTGTCTCCATCTGCAGTGAGCATGGAGCCCAGGAAGATAAAATTTGACACTGCCTCCATATCTTCCCCTTCTATTTCCCAGGAGGTGATGGGACCAGTGGCCATGATCTTAGTTTTTTTGATGTTGAGTTTCAGACCGTTTTTTGCACTCTCCTCTTTCACTCTCATTACAAGGTTCTTTAATTCCTCCTCACTTTCTGCCATCAGAGTGGTATCATCTGCATATCGGAGGTTGTTGATATTTCTTCCGGCAATCTTAATTCCGGCTTGGGTTTCTTCCAGTCCAGCCTTCCGCATGATGTATTCTGCATATAAGTTAAATAAGCTGGGGGACAATATACAGCCTTGCCGTACTCCTTTCCCAATTTTGAACCACTCAGTTGTTCCATGACCAGTTCTAACTGTTGCTTCCTGTCCCACATATAGGTTTCTCAGGAGACAGATAAAGTGGTCAGGCACTCCCATTTCTTTAAGAACTTGCCATAGTTTGCTGTGGTCCACACAGTCAAAGGCTTTCGCATAGTCAATGAAGCAGAAGTAGATATTTTTCTGGAACTCTCTGGCTTTCTCCATAATCCGGCGCAAGTTAGCAATTTGGTCTCGAGTTCCTCTGCCTCTTCGGAATCCAGCTTGTACTTCTGGGAGTTCTCGGTCCACATACTGCTGAAGCCTGCCTTGGAGGATTTTGAGCATAACCTTGCTAGCGTGCGAAATGAGTGCAATTGTACGGTAGTTGGAGCATTCTTTGGCACTGCCTTTCTTTGGGATTGGGATGTAGACTGATCTTTTCCAATCCTCTGGCCACTGTTGAGTTTTCCAAACTTGCTGGCATATTGAATGTAGCACCTTAACAGCATCATCTTTCAAGATTTTAAATAGTTCAACTGGAATGCCATCACCTCCACTGGCCTTGTTGTTAGCCAGGCTTTCTAAGGCCCACTTGACTTCGCTCTCCAGGATGTCTGGCTCAAGGTCAGCAACTACATTGTCTGGGTTGTCCGGGATATCCACATCTTTCTGATATAATTCCTCTGTGTATTCTTGCCACCTCTTCTTGACGTCTTCTGCTTCTGTTAAGTCCCTCCCATTTTTGTCTTTTATCATGTTCATCTTTGCGCAAAATGTTCCTCTAATATGTCCAATTTTCCTGAACAGATCTCTGGTCTTTCCTTTTCTGTTATCTTCCTCTATTTCTTTGCATTGTTCATTTAAGAAGGCCCTCTTGTCTCTCCTTGCTATTCTTTGGAAGTCTGAATTCAAGTTTCTGTAACTTTCCCTATCTCCCTTGCATTTTGCTTCCCTTCTCCTCTCTGCTATTTCTAAGGCCTCGTTGGACAGCCACTTTGCTTTCTTGCATTTCCTTTTCTTTGGGATGGTTTTCGTTGCTGCCTCCTGGACAATGTTACGAGCCTCTATCCAAAGTTCTTCAGGCACTCTGTCCACCAGATCTAGTTCCTTAAATCTGTTCTTTACTTCCACTGTGTATTCATAAGGGATTTGGTTTAGATTATACCTGAGTGGCCCAGTGGTTTTTCCTAATCTCTTCAGTCTAAGCTTGAATTTTGCTATGAGAAGCTGATGATCAGAACCGCAGTCAGCTCCAGGTCTTGTTTTTGCTGACTGTATAGAGCTTCTCCATCTTTGGCTGCAGAGAATAAAATCAATCTGATTTTGGTGTTGCCCATCTGGTTGATGTCCAAGTGTAGAGTCGCCTCTTGTGTTGTTGGAAAAGAGTGTTCATGATGACCAGCTTATTCTCTTGACAAAACTCTATTAGCCTTTGTCCTGCTTCGTTCTGAACTCCAAGGCCAAACTTCCCTGTTGTTCCTTTTATCTCTTGGCTCCCTACTTTAGCATTCCAGTCCCCTAGAATGAGAAGAACATCTTTCTTTGGTTTCAGTTCTAGAAGGTGTTGTAAATCTTCATAGAATTGTTCAATTTCAGTCTCGTCAGCAATGCTGGTTGGTGCATAAACTTGGATTATTGTGATGTTGAATGGTCTGCCTTGGATTCGTATTGACCTCATTCTATCATTTTTGAGATTGTATCCCATTACAGCTTTTCCCACTCTTTTGTTGACTATGAGGGCTACTCCATTCCTTCTACGGGATTCTTGTCCACAATAGTAGATATGATAATCATCTGAGCTGAATTCGCCCATTCCTGTCCATTTTAGTTCACTGATGCCCAGGATGTCGATGTTTATTCTTGCCATCTCCTGTTTGACCACCTCCAGCTTCCCAATGTTCATAGATCTTACATTCCAGGTTCCTATGCAGTATTTTTCTTTGCAGCATTGGATTTTCCTTTCACTTCCAGGCACGTCCACAGCTGAGCGTCCTTTCGGCTTTGGCCCAACCACTTCATTAGCTCTGGTGCTACTTGTACTTGTCCTCCGCTCTTCCTCAGTAGCATGTTGGACGCCTTCCGACCTGAGGGGCCCATCTTCCAGCGTCATATCTTTTAGCCTTTTGTTTCTGATCATGGGCTCTGGGCAATTCCCCCCATCTTCACTCCCACCTTGTCTCAGCAGCAGAGAGGAGGGCAGAACTCCACTTACAGATCCTGCACCTCTCTGTGGGAGTACCCCCTTATCTCTGCCTTCCCTGGTATTATGAGGATAATACAGTTTTATGCCAGTTGAAAAGGATGGTTGCATACTGCTGGGATCATCCACAAGAAACTTTATTGAATACAAGGTTCTGCCATGGTATTTTGTCTGAGTAGTCTCCAATTAAGTTTCTTGTGGATGATACCAGCAGTGTGCAATCCTTCTTTTCAGACTTGCATCATCTGCTAAAGGAGTGTGAGTGGGCTCCATGCCATTCTGCATCGGCCCTTCGCTGCACTACAACGGCTACATACCACGGCAGGTGGAGTGGTGCACTTTGGATATACTGGCCAATTCTATGTCACTTTACAGAGGTATGGGGATCAAATACCCTTAAAATGTCCAAGAAAAGAAAGGTTGATGCAGAAGGAAGACAATTTAATGAGATATGGGAAAGCTAATACATGTTTGTGCTTAAAGGAGACAAGCAAGTATGTCTTCTTTGCTACAATGCAGTGGTAGTGGTGAAGGAATATAATTTATATAGGCAATTTGAGACCTAACACGGAGCCAAGTATGCTAACCTTAGCCACCAAGAAAGGCAACAAAAGGTCAGAGAATTAAAAGGCAGCCTGCATTCTCAACAAAATATTTTTGCAAAAATGATCGCAAAAAAAGATGCAGCAGTGAAAACCAGCTTTGTTGTATGTATGTATGTATGTATGTATGTATGTATGTATGTATGTATGTATGTATGTATGTATGTATGTATGTATGTATGTATGTATTTATTTATTTATTTAATTATTTATTTATTTAATTATTTATTTATTTAATTATTTATTTATTTATTTATTTATTTATTTATTTATTTATTTATTTATTTAATACCCCGCCCATCTGGTCTTACGACCACTCTAGGCGGCTTCCAGATACAGTATATAGATAAAACATACAAATAAGCACAAAAATTGTAACCTAAACTAGTAAATTAATAAATTATTAAATTATTCAAGATGGCAAAAAGAAAGAAAAAAGAAAAAAAGAAAAGAAAAAAGAAAAAAGAAAAAATAATCAAGAGTTAACTCGAGGGAAGGCCTGCACAAACTTCCATGTTTTTAGTTGGTTTTTGAAGGTACCCAGCGAAAGGGCCGCATGAATCACCAGAGGGAGATTGTTCCAGAGGCGAGCAGCCACTGCCAAGAAGGCCTGGTTTCTAGTTCTTTCCTTATGGGCCTCTCTCGGCGTCAGGCTCCTCAGCCTCACCCCCTGACTCGCGCGGGTGGTACGGGTAGACCTTGGTGGGAGTAGGCGTTCCACCAAATATTGAGGTCCTAAACCGTTTAGGGCTTTATAAGCCAGCATTAATACAGTACTTTGAAGTCAATGCAGAACCGAATGGGCAGCCGGTGCAGTGTGGCCAGAATAGGAGAAATATGTTGGAATTTTCTCACTCCGCTAAGGAGTCTGGCCGCCGCATTCTGCACCACTTGGAGTTTCCGCATCAGCCTCAAAGGCAGCCCCATGTAGAGCGTGTTACAGTGATCTAATCTTGAGATTATGAGTGCATGCACCAAGTTAGTGAGCACCCCACATCGAGATAGGGCCGCAGCCGGGCTATCCGCCAAAGGTGGTAGAAGGCGGTGCGGACCACCGACGCCACTTGCATTTCCATTGTGAGCACCAGGTCCAGATCAATCCCCAGACTGCGAACCCCATTCCTTGCGACCAGGGTCACCCCCCCCAAATGAGAGTCACCCAGACTGCCAACAGTGGGGGCACCCACCCTCAGGACCTCCGTCTTGTCCAGGTTCAGCCTCAGCCCATTTTCCTGCATCCCTTGCAGTACTTTCCCCAGGCAGCGCTGGAGGGACAGGACGGCATCACCTGCAGTTGGTGAAAAGGAGATGTAGAGCTGGGTGTCATCAGCATATTGATGACACGATGCCCCACACCCCCTGATGACCTCACCCAGCGGCCTCATATAGATGTTGAACAACATTGAGGAGACAATCGACCCCTGTGGAACCCCACAATTGAGACTCCACGGGACCGAGACACTCTCCCCAAGCTGTACTCTCTGAGGACAGTCCTCCAAGGAATGGAGCCAGGCAAGCGCCAAGCCACTGATTCCCAACTCAGAGAGCCTCCCCAGGAGGATACCATGGTCAACGGTATCAAAGGCCGCCGAGATGTCAAGGGGGACCAACAGGGACGTTTTACCCGTCAGCCTCCCTCAACAGGTCATCATACAGGGCGACCAATGCCATCTCTGTACCATGGCGCGGCCTGAAGCCCGACTGAAACAGATCCAGGACATCTGTTTCATCCAAGTGTGCCTGAAGCTGGTCGGCCACAACCCTCTCCACCACTTTGCTCATGAAAGAAACATTGGCAACGGGCCTATAATTGCCAATTTCGTCTGCCGACAAATTAAGTTTCTTCCTTATGGGCCTAATGAGTGTCACCTTGAGGGCAGAAGGAAAGCTGCCCTCAAGGAGAGACCCATTAATTATTGCTGTGGCCCATTCTGTTGTTATCGGCCTGGCTGCTTTGATTAGCCAGGCGGGGCAAGGGTCAAGGGAGGAGGTGGTGGCCCAACAGCGATCAAGCACTTTGTTCACAGTATCTGGCATCACAGGCTGAAAGTGATCAAAAGTCACCAGGCAAGACGGAACGCTGGACATCTCAGCTCGATTCACTGTATTCAAAGAAGGAGAGAGCTCCCGGTGGATGGCCTCTACTTTAGATTTTTAAAATGCTGCAAACTGGTCTGGTGAAAAACTAGGGGGAGGCCCATCACTCAGACCAGTTCCGGATAGGTCGCGTACTATACAGAATAATTCTGCCTGCTGGTTGGAAGCTTCGTTTATCCGGTTAGCGAAGTATGCATGACTAGCCGCCTTTACCTCAGTAAGGTAAAGGTTAGTAGCGACCCTGACAGCTATCCAATTATAATCCGTCGGGTTCTTCCTCCACCTACGCTCTAGCCGTCTCCTAAACCGCTTCATCACTCAGAGGTCCTGGTTAAACCAGGGTGCAGGCTGAGCTCTGGGGTGGAGAGGGCATTTAGGTGCGATTGTGTCTATAGCCCTGGAGGAGGCGGTGAACCAGCCATCCACCAGAGCCTCGACAGGAGCGCCAACCAGGTCAGCCATAACACCTCTCATGGCATCCTGTAGCTGAAGAAATCGCCCAAGTGTCTAAGTGTTTTCAGAAGGTGCATTTGTAAAGCAGTGTATGCTGAAGGTATGTGAACAGTTGTGCCCTGAGCACAGACAGGCTTTTAACAGTGTCAGCTTGTCAAGAAACGCTATCACAGACCAAGGTAATCTGTCAACACAGCTGGCTGAAGAAGCACATAGTTATGTGGCATTTTCATTAGCTGTGGACAAAAGCACTGACAATACTGATACAGCTCATCTAGCCATTTTTGTAAGAGGCGTGAAGGCAGACTTGACCATCAGTGAGGAGCTTTTGGATGTGGTCACCATGCATGGGACAACAACTGGGAGGAACATCTTCAATGCAGTGGAGGACTATCAAAGAAAAATGAAATTACCCTGGGAAAAGTTGGTGGGGCTTACTACTGATGGCACACCTGCAGTGTGTGGACAAAGAACTGGCTTGGTTGGACTGTTGAAAGAGAAAATGCAAACAAAGTAACTGCCACACACCTCTAATAATTTACCACTGCATTATCCACCAAGGAACTCTGTGTGGCAAGATTATGGAACTGGATAAAATAATGACCACAGTCACAAAAACTGTGAGTTCCTCATGCTCAGGGCCTTAATCATCATCAGTTCCAACTGTTTTTGAAAGAGGTGGGCACAGAACATACAGATGTGCCATACCATACAGAAGAAAGGTGGCTGAGTAGGAGCCATTCTCAAGCAATTTTTTTGAGCTTTTGAAAGAAATTGCTCTTTTCATGCAAAGTAAAGGGGAGCCCTTGCCTGAACTGTCAGATCCAAACTGGCTGTGTGATTTTGCCATGTTGTGTGACATAACAGAGCATCTCGCCCAACTGAATCAGAGGCTCCAGGGCTGCAAGCAAGTCATAACACCATCACAGTTTTTCAGGAAAAATTGTGCCTATGGAAGTCCCTGCTTGAACAAGACAGTTTTGCCCACTTTCCTACAGTATCTGTCAGAGCATCTCAACCTCATTCCCGGGTGTTTTTTCATGTGCTCGATTGGCTACCGAAGTGGATTGGCTGGTTAATGAATTTGATTGGCACTTCTTTAACTTTAAAGAACAGCACTTAACCTTTACCAACTTTGCCAGTCTTTTCACTATCGATGTTGACAGTACACCACATTACCTTCAGATGGAATTAATAGAACTTCAATGCAACAGTAGCCTGAGAACAAAGTTTCAGGGTGCTGCAACCGAGGACTTTTACTGCCTCCTCCCCCCTGCTTTGATGCCACAGCTCCAACTTCAAGCTGCCCGTGTTCTGTCTATGTTTGGGAGCACCTACCTATGGGGACAGATGTTTTCAGTCATGAATCTGAACAAGACCACACATTGCTGATGATAAACTCCACACAGTTTTACTACTGCACAAGATCTAAAGTCAGACATCAATGGACTGATTTCAGGAAAATGGTGTCAGTTATCCAGTCAGAAAGGTAAAGGTAAAGGTTCCCCTTGACAATTTGTCCAGTCGTGTCCAACTCTAGGGGGCGGTGCTCATCTCCGTTTCCAACCCATAGAGCTAGCGTTTGTCCAAAGACAATATTCCGTGGTCATGTGGCCAGCACGACTAGACACAGAACACCATTACCTTCCCACCGCGGTGGTACCTATTTATCTACTCGCATTTTTGCATTTTGCATGCATTCAAACCGCTAGGGAGCTGGGACAAATGATGGGGGCTCACTCTGTCACATGGATCTGATCTTACAACTGCAGGTCTTCTGACCTTGCAGCACAGAGGCTTCTGCGGTTTAACCTGCGGTGCCACCACATCCATGTGATCCAGTCAGAAAACGAATAGGTAATTTTAAAAAACATTTAGGTATATACAAAATCACAAAATATATTTCCAATAAGAATAAGTACAGTGTAACAATGTTTGCATTCTAATTGTCACTCTTTCATTTTGTTTGTTTTTTGTTTGTTATATATAGAAATTGTTCAATGGATGAGGAAGGTGTTTGATATAGTGTCTCAATGTGAGGTGGGATCTACTTGATGTGTATAAGGCCAGGCAACATAACCTTATCAACTTTATTTGCTGCAGATTGCAGCCTGATAAAGGGTGCAATCTGCCTTGTACTTATACCTTGCACTTTGGAATTAAAAAAGGGCTAGCACCCCTACTTGAAGCAGCAGATTGACGTCCATGTTCACCTTTTTTTGTTAACAGCAATTATTTGTTTTGCCATAGTTCTTGTCTCAACTGGGACCAAACAGTTAAACAAAGTTAATATAATAAGCAGTGCTTGGTAATATTTGATGATTTAAAAATATATTTCTGTTACTAAAGCTCACTTTTCAATAAATTGTACAATAGTTGTACACTTGAATATCTGTTTGCCATTATTTCTAGACTTTGATCATAGACTTTTACTTTCAAAGCTAGTTATTATTACGTTATTACCAAAACCAGTAATAATTGAATGAGAAGGATTATATTTAATATGCTAAAGAGTAGGTACATTTATATAGTCTTACAAACACAACCGGCCCTTTGAGGGCAACCATAATGCTGATGCCGCCCAAGATGAAATTGAATTTCACATCTCTGCACTAGTACATGAACGCACTGAACTGACGCCATTTTTGGATACTGTAAACTAATTTTTCATTTAATTATGCATCTGAAATATGTTTAGGGCTCTCAAGTCAGGTAAGGCCTTGCCAATGAGGCAGAATGTGGCCCAAGGAGGCTCGAATTGGCTGCTGCACTTAAGAACATGGCCCAAAGAGGCTGGAATTGGTCCAGCCACATAGGCATACAGGGTATGGCCTGACTCTGAGGCAGAACCTCACCCAGAGAGGATGGAATCAGCAGCAGGACTTGGTCAGAACTTGGCCCAAGGAGACTGGAATCAGCAGCAGGCAGGACTTGGTCAGAACTTGGCCCAAGGAGACTGGAATCAGCAGCAGGCAGGATTTGGTCAGAACTTGGCCCAAGGGGGCTGGAATCAGCAGCAGGACTTCTGACTAAGGGGTAGATTTACAGGCTGGCAGGCAAGTAGGCAGGCATTTTTTTCAGGAGGACTGGCAGGTGGGCAGATGGGCAGGCAGGCAAGCAGAGATGCAGGCACATGGGCTGGCAGACATGTTATAGAGCCATCAGGCCTCAGGCAGGCTGCTAGGCAGGCTGGCCAGTGGTGTGGTAGGGGAGAGACTGTCATTGGAACCCTACCTCTTTGGGTTCAGTGAGGGGGAAGCCCAACAAAGGAAGATTCACCTTGATGAACAACAGTCTGTCCACACTAACGGGATCCAAACCCGAGCAGCGTGGTCAGAGTACATCTCTGGGATGGGAAAACACGTGGTTGCTCTGGACACTGGTGGGAAGGATGGAAAGGAGGTCCATGGCCACATTGGACAACTCTGGCCATATGACCACCTCCTAGCCTAGAAATGGAGGGGATCTGACTGGGGGGTGCTTAGCTAGATATTCCCACACCATTGTCTCTGCTGGATCCTCCTCAGCCAGCTGTCATATCTCTGCAGCAACTGCCCAGGTCACCACATAGCACCAGTAATGGGGACTGGGGCCTTTACCAGCTGAGGTCCTTCCCTGTGGCTCCAGCAAACCACCTTGCCCCTCCTCTCTCTCATGGCCTGACATTCCCGTCTCCCCACACAAGCGTTGTGCACCCAACGCCCTGCGGATCTCAGTGGAGAGCTCTGTTCTCCACTCCTCTAGGTTCGAGATGCATGCTGCCAAACTCCCCCCCCCTTGATTTGAGGATCACACAGGCAAGCCATGCAGTAAGCTTTGTCCCTGTAGACAGGATGGAGTCACTTCTGCACACCTGTCTGCAACCTCTTCACCAAAGCTGTGGTCGATGTAAGAAGGGAGGATCCTGGTGCTGCAGCTGCCTCCAGGGACCGATCAAGGGCATGAATCAGGGGGATGACCTGCCCCAGGCTCGCCGTATAACCACACAAGATGTCATTAGTTTTCTGGAAATGCTTGAGGACCTTCACCATCTGGGAGAGGGCCAGCCAATCCGTGGTACCGATGCCTACTCTCTCCCTCTGGGCAGAATGGGCATGGAGGACATGATATCCTCCAAAGTGGCCTTCTGCTCCACCAGGCAGGACACCATGGTGTAGGTGGAGTTCCACCTGGTGGGCAGGTCTGTCAGGAGAACGTGGGTCTCCTGACCCAACTCCTCCTGCCTCTCACGCAGCCGGCGGTCAGCTTTTAGGCTGCAGGAGAAAAGGCCCACCAGTTGGCAGCATTGCTTCAGGAGTGCCTGCATCTCCCATGTGCCTCCGTCCCACTTGGGCTTGATCTGGATGCTCAGGCCAAGGGCATCATGCACAACAAGGTGTAATTTGTCCCTCAAAGGCCATTGCATTCAATGCCACCAACATTTTCTGCCCAGCATCCATGACCATATGGCCATGGATGTGACCATGTGGCCACAGATGACCTCTCCCTCTGGTGCTCACTCCTGCAACATTGTCTGGGCTTCCATGTGCCATGCCTGCAGCAAAACAGACCTGTAGCTTGGGGGCAGGACAAGGGCCTCTACCTGCGGCCCTGTCGCCAATCCTTTCCCACTCCTCAGGTCCTCTGGCTATCTATCAGTGGGCTATGAGCAAAAGGTAGCCATGCTGACCTCAACTCCAAATGTCTGCCGTGAAGTGCACCTTACGCCCCTGTGCCCGTGAAAGATGGTCACAGACCACCTACCTCACAGAGTCATAGAGTGAGGGCATCACTCTAGAACTGAGGGTTCTCGGGGTGCGGGTTGTAGAAGAGGGCAAAAATGCAGCAACCAGTGGAAGGCTGGGGCTTTCACAGTGGACTGGGGGGTCACTGCAAACCCAGTGGGTGGAACTTTATGGAGCATGGCCTGTCTCATGCTCCCCACCCCAGAAACCCCAGTGGCTGCCCTTCTGCCTCCCCATCTCTCTCCCTGGAGCTGCTCTCCTCCCTCCACTAGACAGCTGTGACAAAGTGCCTTCCCCAGACAGGAGCCTTGGCACGTGCCTCTCCAGATGTTGGAGGACAGATGCTTGGGGTCTGACCCTCTCTGGACCATCACAAGGCAGGTGCTGCAGTGTGCCAGCCATGGGTCATCATTGACTGCTGTGAAATGATCCCACATGGCCCCTCTGCCATGTTTGGCAAAACAATGACCCACTGCCTGCCTCTGACTGCTGCTGGCCTGGGAAGAATTCTGTGTCCCAGTGGTGCTGCTGGACTGGGAGTAGGGAAAAGATGACTGGAGACAGGGGTGGAAGGGGGTTGTGAAGCCTGCTCTGCTGTTACTGGTTCCGACTTGGACTGGGGATCTCCGGGAATCAGTAACTCCTCAGATTCCTCTAGGAAGAGGAGCTGCAGTTCTTTAAGCACCTCTGGAAACTTTGCTTCCATGCCTGCCTGTAATGCCACCAGAAGAGAAATGGTGGTGGTGGTGTCATTGCCTATGCAGCTTCACAGGGTTCTTCCCCTTGGATACCCCATAGTGGAGACTTAGCTTCATTTTCTACTGCCCTTATTCCTGCCAGCTAAACTAACTGAACAAATAAAGGGAAGGGGAAGGAAAAACTAATAGATAGGGTCAGAGACAGTGTAAATTTTATTTTTTAAAATGATGGTGGAGAGTGGACTAATTGTTTAACTAAAATGTAACTTGATTTAAAAAAGCCCCCCCCCCCAAGTCTAATAAAATAAGAATGAATTTATTGAAGGTGCTTTAGAAGCACTCAGAATACACAATCTCAACCACTCGGGAATTAAATTGGGGAAAGGGATTCCACACAGCCACACACCAAACTCCCCTACCCACCCACTGTGCCTGAACACAAGCCTCCAAAAATAATTACCGTATTTTTTGCTCCATAAGACGCACCTCTCCACAAGACGCACCAAATTTTTAGGAGAAGAAAACAGGAAAAAATAATCTGTCTTCTTCTTCTAAAAATTGGTGAGCCTTATGGAGAGGTCTGTCTTATGGAACACACCCTAGGATCCTTTGGAGGGTCACTCAGCCCTCCCCCGGAGGCCAGAGGCGGTGAAATTGCCACCTTCTGGGATTCTTCTGAAGCTTCCCAAGCCTCTAAAGAGTCTCAGAAGGTGGCGATTTCGCCCCCTCTGACCCCCTGGGGAGAGGGTGAGTCTCTAAAGGGTCATGGAACACACCCTAGGACACTTTAGAGACTCACCCTTCCCCCGGGAGTCAGAGGGGGTGAAATCGCCACCTTGTGGGACTCTTTCGAGGTTTGGGAAGCTTCAGAAGAGTCCCAGAAGGTGGCAATTTCACCCCCTCTGGCCTCTGGGAGGTGCTGGGTGAGCCTCCAAAGGGTCCTAGGATGTGTTCCAGGACCCTTTAGAGACTCCCCCTCCCCCTCAGGGGTCAGAAGGGGCTAAATCGCCACCTTCTGAGACTCTTTCGAGGCTTGGGAAGCTTCAGAAGAATCCCAGAAGGTGGCAATTTTGCCCCCTCTAACCCCTGGGGGGGCAGGTTGAGTCTCTAAAGGGTCCTAGGGTGTGTTCCAGGACCCTTTAGAGACTCACCCTGCCTCCCCCAGAGGTCGGAGGGGGAAAAATCGCTACCTTCTGGGTCTCTTCTGAGGCTTCCCAAGCCTCAAAAGCATCCCAGAAGATGGCGATTTCGTGGGGGTGGGGGGAGCAGCGCAAGGGTCCTGGAAGGCTCACTCAGACCCTTGTGACACTCCCCCCCCACGGGGCCAGCAGGGGCGAAATCACCGCCTTCGCTCCATTAGACGCAGACTTCCCCCCCCCACATTTTGGGGGGGAAGTGCATCTTACAGAGCAAAAAATACGGTAAGTAAATTTTAAAGCTGTGCCAACTAAGTCTCAGAGACACACACAACCATTTAGGAATTAAATTTTGGGGAAAGGGATTCCACAAAGTCACACACCAAGCTCCCCCACCCACCCACTGTGCCTGAACACAAGCCTCCAAAAAAGAAGTAGCCTAAGCTAACTGAAATCTGCTAAAGAAATCCCTCTCCAAATTCCCAGTAAAGTTCTACTAATGAAATAAATGAAATAAAATAAATGAGAAAAAGAAATGTTTGCTTTGGTGCCACAGAAGTGAAAGCACAGCCACAGCTAGCAAGTAGCACAAGCACCAACAGCAACTGTTCTCACTCTCAAGAGAATCAGAACGGAAGTGGAAAATGGCTCCAGGGAAAATGCTTATAAAGCCTCTCTAAAAGGCACACCCCCACAGCCCTTTCAGCAGTGCTGTTGGCTGCCTGACATGCCAATCCAGGATTTCGTGATCGGCCAGAGCTTCTGATTAGCATCAGCAAGCTCTGAGGTGGCAGAGAAAGGCCCAAAAAATGGTAACGAACATAGACGAAAATTGATGAATTGACGGATCAATGAATAAAACTGGGAAAATATTTATCAAGTCGTATTTGCAGGGACTTACAATTTGATGAATACGGATCGATGAATACAGTATATGACAAATCTAGCAGCCCCTTTTCTGAGAGTTTCTTGAAGCTCTTAGCTGGACGCTTCATCACCCTGTTATGTCTGTATGGTGGAAACCATATTGTAGCTTGGAAATACCTGAAATACTTCCTCCTCCCTGGTAGCTTGAAAATATCTAAAATACATTTACCTGCATGGTGGATCTCCTCACCATCTGGACCAGGCGTCCTGTGTTACATATCTTAGACCATTTTTATATTCTACTTTTAAGAAAGCTTAATGGATGAGATTCCAGTACCTGTTCTATAATAGGAACTGAAATGGTGGTGGTGACAAAATGTTTTGGAATTTGCTATAGCACATTAAAGCCCTGTAGGCAAATCCCTCACTTCTGATTTTTAAATGAATAGAATTCCATGACCTAGATTTCCTTATTTCCCTTAAGCACAATGGGAAAAAATAGTTATAATACAAATGGTTTTATCTTTCACAGTGAACAGACTGCTTTCATTTTTGTAAACGAGTTTTATTTTAAGCTGAGGGGAGAATTCAATGCTCTTGAAGAATATGTGTGTGTGTGTGTGTGTGTGTGTGTGTGTGTGTGTGTGTGTGTGTGTGTGTGTGTGTGTGTGTGTGTGTGTGTGTGTGTGTGTGTGTGTGTGTGTGTGTGTGTGTGTGTGTGTGTGTGTGTGTGTGTAGGAAAACAATGGCAGTTCCACAACTATTCATCCTGGATAACCTTTCCACTCACCTCTGTTGACAATGGAACTGTTTGTACAACAGAGCAAATTTTACACCCTCTAAATTAGCCTCTGATCTTATGGAAGGTCCCTGTTCCGTCACTAGTACTGAAAGGATGTTAGAACTGCCTTTCAGGTGCAGACACATAGACTCTGCTGCTGTATGTGGAATGGGGGGGCATGCATACTTGCCTAAGGTAGCAAAATTATTTGGCTGGACCTAAGAACAAAGCCACCATGGTCTCTTATATTGTATTTCTTTGGGTTCCCCTCCCCAAAAACTGGCAGAGGAAGTGTGAGAAAGATCATTTCAAAATGGAATGTTAGATTTTAAAATGTTAGATTTTACAATTAATTAGTTGAACATTATAAATTAGAAAATTTAACACTGAAAATGAGATACTTTCTTGAATTTAATGTTAAAAAAACATTATTAAAACACTAGTTCAAACACTATTAATGTGCTCCCTGCAGAAAGTGTATATCAGTCTCCTCCTCAAAGGGGGAAAATATTACATCTCCCATAGAGATGGGGACA
The DNA here is from genome assembly GCF_051106095.1 of Pogona vitticeps. Taxonomy (NCBI): domain Eukaryota; kingdom Metazoa; phylum Chordata; class Lepidosauria; order Squamata; family Agamidae; genus Pogona; species Pogona vitticeps. Next base: position 72,680,844 of record NC_135788.1, on the reverse strand, counting down.
AATTGAAAAAAAAAGCTGAATCATTTTGATCCGTTGTTCGTCAAGGTTAATGGATCAACAAATACGAATATACAAATATTCTTTGATGAATTGACCTTCTCGATTCATCTGCACTTTAAAAAGCTATGACACTGGTCCCCAACCACCTAGAGACACCACATTTGCAGAGAAGCTTCCTCAGATGCTTTTCTGCAACTCCTGAAAGTTTGGTGAATATTGGTTCACATATCATGAATTATATAGTCACAAAGAGGATCCCCCCCATGAAAGCTCCCCCCAGGTACTTAGAGACTCCAGAATCACAACAGAGCTTCCTATGTCCTTCCCCAACATGCCTGCCAACTTTGGTAAAAATTGGATATCAGACATCCAAGTCATTCATCCACAAATTTGGTCCCCTAGGGAGAGTTTTCCACATGGCACAGAAGCCCATTCTGCCTACTGGCTGCTGATCTGCTGATCAGAAGCCAATAGGCAGCCAACCCACATACACAGCCAGCCACCCCAACAGCCTACGCCCACACCCGCTTCCTTTCCCTACCTTAGCCCTCACCCCACTCCCACCAACACCCCCTTACCTTAATAGCTGCTGCCGAGGTCTCCATCAGGCCTTCGCAGCCATAGTGTGTAAAAAGGGACTGGCTGCCCTTTGCAAAAATGTTGGCTGTAGCTTCATTTAGGTTAGGGAAGCTGAAGCTGCCATCTTTTCAAAGGGCAGCCTGGATTCCCTTAAGGCAGGCTAAGGAAGAATGGTGGGGTTTTTTTAAAATACAAAAGATGAATAAAAATGGGTAAATATTCATCCCTTCGTATTTGGGGGTCTCTGGAACCCACAAATACAGATTGATGAATATTTAACAAATCGGCTATATTCCTCAGAAAAAGCGATCTGTTTTTATATTCGTCCCCATCTCTAATCTCCTATTTAAAATTATATTTCTACTATTCACACCAATCTTGGCTCTCTGAATTCTCTTGGATCACAATACTCAAATGCATTAAATGAAATCTAACAAACTAGATTGACTATGTTTATTTTATATGCCGATAAAGGTTGTTGTTGTTGTTGTTGTTGTTGTTGTTAAATGGCAGTGTAAATAATTTTTTGAAATTGCTAGAAATTAAAACATAGCCCGGCTCCTGTGGTTAAAAAATATTCAACTATTTTTTTAAAAAACCCTCCAGTTTATTAATGTGGGATACTGTGCTTCTGCACCCACAATTCAAAAAGCCATGAAATAGCCAAATTATCCTGCCTGTGTTGCCAGCAGGAGAAAGGATGTCAAGCTTTACATAGCAAAGGGCAGCTTGAATGTTGACAACACCAATGGCAGCAGTTGAGACGGTTTATAGGAGATCCTCTTCTGCTCACTACCATTCACACTTGTTGAAAAACAGACCTGACAACTGCTTTGTTTTTGGGCGAGAACTGGTTACAGTGGTGCCTCGCACGACGATGTTCATTGGTTCAAAAAAAAAACCCGTTCTGTGAAACATCGTTCTGTGAAACACCATTTCCCATAGGAATGCATTGAAAACTGGTTAATCCATTCCAATTGGAACGGATTGCCGTCCTTAAGCGAAAATCCCCATAGGAAACATCTTTGAGGGAAACGCGGTTCCCCAATTGAAATGCATTGAAGCCGACTCAATGCATTTGAATGGGTTTGCAAAGTCCCTTTTCGCTCCTGTAAAAGTGCCTTAAACTGTTTGAAAAGTATTTTAAATGCTTGCAATCGTTAGCACACCTCCTGAAACGTATGCAAACTTAATTTGGTGTTGTTCTGAGGCGTCCTTAATTTTTGGTGATTTTTTGTTTTCTCCATTGAGAAAACAATGGCTTGAGAAAGTCCAATGGCTTTCAATGGAGAAAACAAAAAATCACCAAAAATTAAGGACGCCTCAGAACAACACCAAATTAAGTTTGCGTACATTTCACAAGCTGGACTATCGATGCCAAGCATTTAAAACAGGTTTCAAACAGTTTAAAGCATTTTTACAGGAGCGAAAAGGGACACTGTTGTGCGAAAATTCCCCATAGGAAACATCGTTGTGTGAGGCGGCAAATTTTTCAGGAAAAGCCATCGTTGTGTGAATTTATCGTTGTGTGAGGCACTCGTTGCGCGAGGCACCACTGTAATTGATGGAAAAAGGAGTCAGCTTCTGGGTAGTGGGCCTGGGGGATGCCTGTTCAACACATTGACCTGGGCCTGTGGAGTGTCTCAGGGCTCCATTATTCCCCATACTATTTCACATATACATGAAAAACCTGAAAGAAGCTGCCCAGATTTGATGGTCTGGTAACATCTGTGAACTGAAGACACCCAACTCCACCTGCTGTTTAAGATCTTCCAGGAGTCTCTTCTCTTAATCTTTCAGGCCCCAGTGTGTTGTCCCTGCTACCCCAATTTCACCCTAAAATGTACAATGGAAGAAATATGCCACTTATATGTAATTTTACCTTCAGGCCCCATTTACTCCAGAGTTAGACTTAATTTCCTATTTCTGATTAGCCACGATGCATGTGTTGCATTTAAACGTCAAACTGTTCTCCCAAGATTTCTGGGATTTGTGAAATTTGAGAGGCTGTGGTGCAGTCTACCAAACTCTGGGTGTGGGTGAGAAATAAGGTTCCCTATCTCCTCAGATGTTGCTTGTTCTGTTATAAAACACATTCATATAATCAGACATTTTTTATTTCTGGACAGCTTCTTTCAGGTTTTTCATCTATGTGGGAAATATGTGGAGTCATGGAACCCTGAGACAATCCACAGGTCAGTGTGTTGATCAGGAGTCCCCCCCAGCACAACTACTATTCACAAAGTGACACCAGGCAAGGGAAAATTTCAGAAGCTGACTCCTTTTTTCATCAGTTCACCACTTCTCGCCCAAATGCAAAGCAACTGTCACTGTTGTTTTTCAACAGGTGTGAATGGTAATGAGCAGAAGAGAGTATCCTGTAGACTATCTTGACTGCTGCCTTCGGTGTTCTCAACATTCAGACTTCCCTTTGCTATGTAAAGCTTGACATCCTTTTTCCTGCTGGCAACGCAGGTACAATATTTTGCAGCAATACTGGGGGATTTCCTGGATTTTTGAATCATGGGTATAGAAGTTGAATATCCCACAAGCATAAACTAGAGGTTTTTTGAAGGACTGAAATTCCTGGCTTTTTAAAATGGGAGTTTAAATATACATACGCTAATCAAAAATCTAATCAGAAATTTCCCTAATACAGAATTACCCAGTGGTAGAGGATTCCAGAAGATGAGCATATGATCTGTACTATGATTACTGGGAGAAGACAGAAGTGAGAGCAGCTCAAATGTGACTACACTCCCTCTGTGCCAAAATATTTTGAAGGGCTGTTTTGGACTTAATGACATGGTGTGAGTAGGAACAATACATACAATGGAGAAACATACACATTAGAGATGGGCATGAAACTCAGTTTGGAGGTCCATGCCACTTCATTGGTGTGGCACCACAAGTGCCACGCATTCACTTCTCCCACCCCTCCAGTCAGCTACCCCACTCATCAGCCAGAATGCACTGTTTTTCTTCTGCTCTTTGCACAATCAATCACAGCAACAGCACATACTTCCCTTCTCTTTCTCCTCCAGCAGCTGCCTACCCTGATGAGGAGGCAGGCAGGGATTCCTGCAGAGGTGCCTTTGAATGGGCAGCTGTTGGAGGAGGTGGAGAAGGGAAATCTGTGCTCCTGCTGCAACTGGGCAAAGAGCAGGAGAAAAGCTGTGTGTGCCAGCTAATGAATGGGGGAGTGGGCAGGGAGGAATGAACGTGCAGTACCTGTAGTACCAGACCACTGAAGCATTATGAACCTCCAAACCAAGGTTTATGCCCATGTCTAATAGTTGTTGTTCAGTCGTTTAGTCTTGTCTGACTCTAAACCGCAGAAGCCTGTGCTGCAGGGTCAGAAGACCAAGCAGTCGTAAGATCGAATCCACGCGACGGAGTGAGCGCCTGTCACTTGTCCCAGCTCCTGCCAACCTAGCGGTTCAAAAGCATGCAAATGCAAGTAGATGAATAGGGACCACCTTAGTGGAAAGGTAACAGTATTCCGTGTCTAAGTCACACTGGCCATGTGACCATGGAAGATTGTCTTTGGATAAAAATGCTGGCTCTATGGCTTGGAAACGGGGATGAGCACCGCCCCCTAGAGTCGAACACGACTGGACAAAAATTGTCAAGGGGAACCTTTACCTTTACCTAATAGTTGTTGTTCAGTCATTTAGTCTTGTCTAACTCTTCATGACCCATGGACCAGAGCACGCCAGGCCCTCCTTCCCTCTTAATACATATCCTTTAACCTCTCTATTAAACTAATGTTGCCATGCGTGCTCCATCACATGCAGACTGGAAAGCAATGTTTCAATTTTATATCCCTTTCTTTGAGTTAGGCAAGGTGAGGAAGAAAAGCTGTATTAGCACAAAACCTCTATGGATATGTTGTGTACACATTTTCTAAAATATTTCCCTTTTCTTTTTGAAATTTAAAAAAAGAGGAAGAGTTAGCAAAGAATGTCACTGGAAACCAAGGTCAACACCTCCATACTATGCAAAAGGAAGATAGTAAACAAGACAAAAAAAAAACCACAAGACAAAAATCAAGTCCTTTGAAATGTGATGTTGGTAGAGATACTAAAGACAGCCAGAAAAGTGAGTGCTCAATCAAATAAAGTCTGAACTCTCACTCAAGCAAAAATGAGTAACCTGAGTCAATCGCACCATGCACATATAATAGATGTGCGAACATTCTAAATAACTGAACTATTTGCATAGTATAGCAGTGTGACCTATCATAATATGTCTGCATTTAATCTAGGAGCACAAATGGGGTCTATGACTGGACTGTGGTTTGGTGATCATCCTATTTAAAACTCATGTAGACCCATGAGAATGCATCAGATCCACGTTTTTGCACCACTGCAAAGTCAGGCACTGGGTGACTCATGATTTCCATGGTGTAATCTATGGGCACAGATGGGCCCTGTGATTTAATAGTGGTTTGGGGATGATCCTATGTAAAATTCATGTGGATCCCACCCTGGCCACTGACCTGTGGGATTTCTCAGGGTTCTGCTTTGTCTCTCATGTTATTAATATCAACATGAAACTTCTGGGAAACATTATCTGGAGTTTTCGGGTTCGGTGTCACCTGTGTGTGGATGACATCCAACTTTACCTCTCCTTACCACCTAAATCCAAGGAAGGTGTTTCTGCTCTAGATCAGTGTTTGGTATCAGTAATGGACGATGTGGGTGAATGAATTGAAACTTAATCCAGACAAGACAGGGGTGCCTCTGGTCAGTCAAACGACAGATCAAGGAATATAGACACAGCCTGTACTGGATGGGGTTAAACCCCCCCCCCCCGAACAAACAGGTGCTCCTGTATTCATCCTTGAGCCTGCATGCCCAGTCCTTGGCAGTGGTCAGGAGAGCATTTGCACAATTAAAAGTAGTGTGCCTGCTACATCCATTTCTTGAGATAATTTGGTCTTGCCTCTGTGACACATGCCCTAGTAACTTCCCAGCTGGATTACTGTAATGTGCTCTTTGTGGGGTTTCTAATGGAAAGTGTCAGGAAACTTCAGCTGATCCTAATGCCACAAGCAGGCAAAGTCCTTTGTCTTCAGGCAAGCCTTCCCTCAGTAATTAGCTGTGTGAGAGTTTTAGATGGATTATTATGCATTACTGCTTTGACTGGATATTTAGTACTACTTCTGTTTTCCATTTTTGCGTTTTCCATTTCTCAGACTGGCATTTGTTTTCTTTTTAATATTTGTATACTTTCATTCTTCGTTTTAATATTTAATGATGTAAGCTGTCTCTTTATATTCATTGTTCTTAGCTTTAGATATTTTTTTAATGATGTTAACCACTGTTGTATACTCATTGTTTTCAACTTTAAATGTTGTCTATCAGAGTTGTAAGCCACTTTGGGTCCTTTTCAAGGAAAAAGACAGGGTAAACATATTTTAAATAAATGAATGAATAAAAGTTTTTACATTGTTGCAGAACCATACACTGGGGGACCCATGTTTTCTATGTTGCAGCCTATGAGCACAAAATGGCGCCCACAAGTGGACAGTGATTTTGAGATGATCCTGAAGAAAAATCATGTGGATACATATGTTGGATTCTTGTTTTTATATCATTGTAAAGCCATGCACTGGGGCCCCAAGATTGCTATGGTGTAAACTTATGGGCACAACTAGGGCCTATGAGTGGATAGTGGTTTGGGACAATCCTGCAGAAGAATAATGTGGATCCATAGGCATCTCTGTCTTATATTGTTGTTTCATTGTACTGCAAAGTCATGTCCTGGGGGATGCATGATTTATGTTTTGTAGTCTGTAGGCAGAGAAAGGATGATCCCACAGAAAAATCATGTGGATCCATCTGTGCTTTGGATCCATGTTTTTATTTGACTTCAAAGCCATGCACTGAAGGACCCACAATTTCTGTGTTTTAGTGTGTTGGCAGAGATGGGAGCCATGATTTGACAGTGATTGGGGGATGATCCTACATCAAAATTATGTGGATTCATGGGGGTCTATACATCAGATCCATGTTTCTGCAGCACTGCAAAATCATAGTAAAAATCATGCACAGTGAAAATCATGTGGATCCATGAGAATCTGTGCTTCAGATGCATGTTTTTACGTCACTGCAAACCCATGCACTTGGGGACCCATGATTTCTGTATCCCAGCCTATGGGCACAAATGAGAAAAATCATGTGGCTCCATGAGATTCGTGCATCATCTCTATGTTTTTGCACCACTGCAAAGCGAGGCACTGCAGGTCCCACAATTTATGTGATGTAGTCTATGAGAGCCAATAGGATCTATAATCTGACAGTGGTTTAGGGAGGATAACTTCTAAAAATCATGAAAGCATATGGATCTGTAAACTTATGAGTAAACTGGGTAAACATGCTCACAGGTAAATCAGGTAAAATGTGCTTTGAGATCATTCAAAGCCAGAAAGGGAATAAACAGTAATTTCACAGCTCAATGAGTGAGATGCTATACAGTATATTATTATCTATTTTTTATAATAGCTTTTAAAATATTTCCATAGACAGGAGCTAAAAATGTGGGCCCACGAAGGAGTCAAATGCTTTCATAATGAAGGCAATAGTAGGGTTAGAAGTGACAGCCTTTCACCAGTCCTGTGGGTTGACTGGAGACACATTCCAGAACCCTGTGTTATGCAGATGGTTTCTTTGGAATTCCCAGAAGTTATTTAAAAAGGCAGTAACTTCAGAAATTTTAGGGGTTAAAAAGCAGTAATTAAAGGGTCTGATTTAGAGCTAAGAATTGCTAGATCATCTTGAAAGAAAAAAAGACCCTCCCACAGAGTGGCTTTTTTTCAGGTATACATATTTTGTCTTATCCATGTATTTTTAATGCTTTCTGCTCCTAAGAACACAATATATGTGTGGCGTCCACCCTAAGTTATGTATTATAAGTTATATACATTATTCATAAGTTATATGTTAATGTGGTTGTGAGGCGGGGCCAAAGGAGCTGCTGAAGAGGCAGAGCCTGAAAGTCAGAGCCAGAGAGAGCTGGAGAGGAGAATAGTTTGGCGTTTTGAGGCAGAGAGTGTTTAAGGAGTGATTAGGCAGTGATTAGTTAGAGTGTGACCTGTGGTAATATAGAAGAGATTAAAGAAAAATATTGAAGCTTTATGAAACTTTAAGAATGCCCTTAAGAATTATTCCTGAAACCATGTGTAATCAATAAATCTGTTTCTGTTAAAAAGTCAGTACTGGGTGGACCTTAGTCTTTCAAAAGAAATACAAGTTGATGAAGAGATCAACTGGTGGCAGTGTGTCAAGAAGTGTGTTGGGATACCTTTGTAAGCTCTGTGTTGGGTGAAACAAGCAGGGGCCACGGGGTAAATGCCACAATATGGCCGCCCACCTGTACCAGCATAATACAATATCAAACAAAACTACTATGACCATAATAGTATTTCAGTGGGAGCTTCCATACTTCAGAAACATGTAATATTTAGCTGCACTCATATATGAAGTCCAGTTTCATAGTTATAAGTTTTTGATTGAAGCTCCCCATCTTTTAGTTTTGCATGCCGAATGGTTTTTTTGTGTGCTTATGCAAAATTTTGTTTGTTTGTTTAGTCGTTTAGTCGTGTCCGACTCTTTGTGACCCCATGGACCAGAGCACGCCAGGCCCTCCTGTCTTCTACTGCCTCCCGGAGTTGTGTCAGGTTCATGTTGGTTGCTTCGCAGACACTGTCCAGCCATCTCATCCTCAGTCGTCCCCTTCTCCTCTTGCCATCACACCTTCCTAACATCAAGGTTTTTTCCAAGGACTCTTTTCTTCTCATGAGATGGCCAAAGTACTGGAGCCTCAGCTTCAGGATCTGTCCTTCAAGTGAGCATTCAGGGTTGATTTCCTTTAGAACTGATAGGTTTGTTCTCCTTGCAGTCCAGGGGATTCTCAAGAGTCTCCTCCAGCACCACAATTCAAAGGCATCAATTCTTCGGCGGTCTGCTTTCTTTATGGTCCAGCTCTCACTTCCATACATCACGACAGGAAAAACCATAGCTTTGACTATTCGGACTTTTGTTGGCAAGGTGATGTCTCTGCTTTTCAAGATGCTGTCCAGATTTGTCATCGCTTTCCTCCCAAGAAGAAGGCGCCTTTTAATTTCAGGGCTGCTGTCTCCATCTGCAGTGAGCATGGAGCCCAGGAAGATAAATTTGACACTGCCTCCATATCTTCCCCTTCTATTTCCCAGGAGGTGAGGGGACCAGTGGCCATGATCTTAGTTTTTTTGATGTTGAGTTTCAGACCGTTTTTTGCACTCTCCTCTTTCACTCTCATTACAAGGTTCTTTAATTCCTCCTCACTTTCTGCCATCAGAGTGGTATCATCTGCATATCGGAGGTTGTTGATATTTCTTCCGGCAATCTTAATTCCGGCTTGGGTTTCTTCCAGTCCAGCCTTCCGCATGATGTATTCTGCATATAAGTTAAATAAGCTGGGGGACAATATACAGCCTTGCCGTACTCCTTTCCCAATTTTAAACCACTCAGTTGTTCCATGACCAGTTCTAACTGTTGCTTCCTGTCCCACATATAGGTTTCTCAGGAGACAGATAAAGTGTTCAGGCACTCCCATTTCTTTAAGAACTTGCCATAGTTTGCTGTGGTCCACACAGTCAAAGGCTTTCGCATAGTCGATGAAGCAGAAGTAGATATTTTTCTGGAACTCTCTGGCTTTCTCCATAATCCGGCGCAAGTTAGCAATTTGGTCTCGAGTTCCTCTGCCTCTTCGGAATCCAGCTTGTACTTCTGGGAGTTCTCGGTCCACATACTGCTGAAGCCTACCTTGTAGGATTTTGAGCATAACCTTGCTAGCGTGCGAAATGAGTGCAATTGTACGGTAGTTGGAGCATTCTTTGGCACTGCCTTTCTTTGGGATTGGGATGTAGACTGATCTTTTCCAATCCTCTGGCCACTGTTGAGTTTTCCAAACTTGCTGGCATATTGAATGTAGCACCTTAACAGCATCATCTTTCAAGATTTTAAATAGTTCAACTGGAATGCCGTCACCTCCACTGGCCTTGTTGTTAGCCAGGCTTTCTAAGGCCCACTTGACTTCGCTCTCCAGGATGTCTGGCTCAAGGTCAGCAACTACATTGTCTGGGTTGTCCGGGATATCCAAATCTTTCTGATATAATTCCTCTGTGTATTCTTGCCACATCTTCTTGACGTCTTCTGCTTCTGTTAGGTCCCTTCCATTTTTGTCTTTTATCATGTTCATCTTTGCGCAAAATGTTCCTCTAATATCTCCAATTTTCCTGAACAGATCTCTGGTCTTTCCTTTTCTGTTATCTTCCTCTATTTCTTTGCATTGTTCATTTAAGAAGGCCCTCTTGTCTCTCCTTGCTATTCTTTGGAAGTCTGCATTCAAGTTTCTGTAACTTTCCCTATCTCCCTTGCATTTTGCTTCCCTTCTCCTCTCTGCTATTTCTAAGGCCTCGTTGGACAGCCACTTTGCTTTCTTGCATTTCCTTTTCTTTGGGATGGTTTTCTTTGCTGCCTCCTGGACAATGTTACGAGCCTCTATCCAAAGTTCTTCAGGCACTCTGTCCACCAAATCTAGTTCCTTAAATCTGTTCTTTACTTCCACTGTGTATTCATAAGGGATTTGGTTTAGATTATACCTGAGTGGCCCAGTGGTTTTTCCTAATCTCTTCAGTCTAAGCTTGAATTTTGCTATGAGAAGCTGATGATCAGAACCGCAGTCAGCTCCAGGTCTTGTTTTTGCTGACTGTATAGAGCTTCTCCATCTTTGGCTGCAGAGAATATAATCAATCTGATTTCGATATTGCCCATATGCTTTATTAAGTATTGCTTTGCCTTCATCATTGCAGCTATTGATGACCACCTCCCAATGCACTAAAATGAATTGTCCAACAAATTGTCCACATATCATGTTTACAAAGCAGTATTTTTGGGAGCAAAACTGAAGCCCAGCAGCTTTTGTGCAAGACGAATCTACGTTGATTGGCATGAACCCTCTGCTAAAGTTCTCCAGACTGGAGAAAAAGACCCAGTCTATTGCTGCAGACCCCATTTTCATAGGTGACCCCAAAATTGCCTGTTTGAATAAAAACAAAAACAAACCACGAACCTTTTAATATTTAATTTACAGTATATGCCATTAGGATAGCTTACACTTGTTCTACCCTCCTTTTCCATAGAACTGTTGCCAGGAGCAGGATGAGAAAGAGATAAAGGAGAGCAGGGGCCATGTCTCTGCTTTATGGATGGGAGGACTAGCACATGGAGTTTGATGTTGATATAACTGAAGCAGACACTGAGAGATATTGGAATGATATCTTATCTATGGTACTATGTGAACAAGTCCAAGTGTCTGTGATGGGTACAGAAGAGAAAGGGACCTGGAGTAGACAGTCCTTTTTGTCCCTGTCAGCACTGTAGAAATTCTGTTAGGTGGTAAGCTAATCATTGCCTTCTGAGAACTGATTCTGGTCCCTTGCTGAAATAACTCTTGGGAAAGAGAAAACAAAAGATACATATGTGTTGTGAATTTGGTTAGTTTATTCTAATCAGAAGTTGTCATTCTGGGCTGCTGTGTTGTATTCTGGTTGGTCTGGGGGCATTAAAGAGTTAATAAAGGAGTTCTGTTTTACTGGGTTTGATGTCTAAAACATTGTTTTGATGAATGTCCATCACATTCCATAAGTTTTGGTATCAATTCCAATACCCATTTTGACCTGTTCTATTCAATCCTGTTCTGCTCTGGCTTTTGTCTAGTCCCCTTGTTTCAGGGCTTATTGCCAATGTCAGATCTCATAGTGCATCTTTCTCTAGGTGTACAAGGTCCCTTACAATATATGTGTCCCTCTACATTAGTTAAGCAGTTCCATGAAAGCAGAAAAAAATCCCTTTCCTTTCTACAGAAGGGGCTCCTCTGTTATAGGAATATGTTCCCCTACCTGTGACCAGTAGGTTCTGAGAATGGATTCCTGCCTTGAGCCGTAGATTCAATGTCCTTATAGGCCCCTTCCAACTCATTTATTCTATGATTGCTACTCATGTCCCATTCTGATCTCCCACCCCTGGATTGAGGGGTTAGGATTCTGCTCTCAAGACTCCTGTCAGTCTTAGAGAACAAAAACATATCAGTGGTTGTTAGGGAAAATCCAAGTCCAGTGGACATTAGCAGGACAAGAAAAGGGTAGTGGTGCAAACATCTTTTCCTGACACACATTCTGGAAACAAAAGCTGAAAGGACTCAATTATAGTGCTATGGAAAAATATAATGCAGGCTGGCCTACAGAACTTGTGGCACTCAAAGCTTAAAGCAAGTCACTGTATGGATATGATGGCTTTCCAGCTGCCTGAATACTTCGTATTTTATTTTATTTTATTGCTTTCCTAGGCTGTAAATGAGGCTAGAAATTTATCAAGCTTCCAGGGCACTGCTTTTAGCGTGACTTGGATTATGAAGTCTATAGGACTAGGATAATGAGAAGATCCTACTGTTTCTTCTGTTCATTTTCCCTTGCCTTATTCACAAGCTCATCACAGAAAGGTGATTAAACAGACAGAAAAAAGTGATTGTGTGTGTGTGTGTGTGTGTGTGTTTGTGTGTTCAAACGGGCTTAGTGTTTGAAGACACTGAATTAGATACTCATTGCATAAGAAGTGATTCTGTTTCCTACAAAACATATAAGCATATCAAAAACTTACGTGATGGTGTCAATCATATCCAATCCCATTTCAACACAACAGTGTGCATGATCTGTTTTAGGTTGGGTTAGTCCTGATACACAGTAGTAGCAGTCTCCAAGGATTTTTATCCTTCTGCAGTGGTTTTCCTTTAATTAAAAGAGGGAAAGAGAGTGAAGCTTTACTGTGGTAACATGTGTTCCTATCCTTATGTATAGCAAACATAATAAATGATATAATTTCCATAACTATCTCTCTGGATTAACACTTGCAGTCTCAAAACTACTGAGACACACAGCGTTATGCTAAATATATTTTCTTACAAGTAAGTGAAGAAAATACAGAGTCAATAAGGTAAGTACTTCCCACCCATTCAAATATCTTTGTCTCTTTCCTGTCCCCTTGCGCTGTTTTTCTTTAGTTGAAATTCAAATTGCAAACTCTTAGGGACAGAACATATACATGGAGATACTAATTTATATATTTAAAATATTTATCGTCTGCCCAACATTATAAAATCTCAGAGTGGGTTACAAAATCATATAAAAAGTTATAAAAGTATAAAATGTTCAGTTTTTTAAACTATCACTTTAAAATACAAAATTAAAACATTAAAACCATTGAATTAAAACCTGTGCAAGTTACAATCTTCAAGCCCCAAAGGATCTAATAAATATGTTTTGACTTGGTGCCAAAATGATGATTCTTAGCCTTCCAGTTTCTGTAAGAAAAGACCAGGAAACTGTTGTGCAGCACTATCTGCACAAGGGGAATGATATCATTATGAGAGGCAAATTGCTACTAATTAAAGATTTTCTTTTTTCAATTTTAGGGTGACTCTAGCTGAACACACTTTGATGAAGTCACATGAAATTGAAAAAGGAAGTACTCAGTTAGGAAAAATTCACCACTAATGACTAATTTACTTATTTTACTTTATATTTTGTAGCTGCCCCATTTCTCTCCAGAAATATAATGATTCTTGTTCAGGGATATAATCTTTCCCTTTCTCAAACATATTTACTAAAACCAAGTCCCATATACTGTATCTTTAAAATCATTTGCATTTGATATTCCTTTTCTAACCCTCAGTTTCATGAGTTAGTTCATAATTAGTGGCCATATTCCACATTTCTTTATATCATTACTCCACATTAATTTAGTATTCTTCCAGTTCCTTGCAAATATCTATCTTGCCACTAGAGATGGGGATGAAGTGCCAAAATGGCGCTTTGTCTTGGTTCGTCCCACAAATTTTCCCCCAGTGGCCTGACGAACTACAAATCAATTTGTCAGTTCGTCAGGTCATATTTTTTTAGACAGCTCCTGGGGCTATCTTTTAAAAAAAAAAGCCCCACCCCCACAGCCTTCCTATGCATATCTTGATCAAAGCAATCCCCCAGTCCTGCTGCCTTTGCAAAGGCAACACAGCTGCAAGATGGCTTGGGTCCTGCTTTCCCTCCTCTTCCTATGCTCCCATGGCATAGGAAGAGGAGGGGAGGGGTTAAAGCAATCCCCCAGCACTGCTGCCTTTCACTTGGGTCCCCTTTTGCTCCTCTTCCAATGCCCCAGTGGGGATAGGAAGTGGAGTGTAGCCTGATCAAAGGCAAAGGCAGCAGGGCTGGGGGGTTGCTTTGATCCCTTCCCTCCTTTTCCTACGCCGCGTGGAGGGAAAGCAGGACCAAAGCCATCTTGCAACCCCTGGGGCTGGGGGATCACTTTGATCCCTCTTGGATCCCTTCCCTATGTCATGGAGGCATAGGAAGAGGAGGAAAGGGGAACCAAGCCATCCCCTAGCCGAGCCACCCAAAAGGAAAATCCCTCTCTGCTTATGCCCCCGAGGAACAGCTGATCCATGGGGACATAAGGAGATGAATATAAAAGGGTTATATTTGTTGCTTCATATTAATTGCAGTTTCTAGACCCCAAGAATACGAAGCAATGACTATCTGACGAATCAGGGATATTCAACAAATATCCTGCTTCGTTTTTATATTTATCCCCGTGTCTACTTGCCACCATTACCATAATAATAACTAGTTCCTTTTCTTTCCCTTGTAGTTGATTATTTAAAACCATATTCAACAAAGGATCACTGGACACATATGTACATCAATACCCACAATTTCCATAATCTCTTTTAAAATCACCAACCTCCTCATTTCACAACTCAATCACATGTGTAACTATATCACCATTTCTTTTTTACATCTTCAACATAAAGATGGCACTACTTCATTTAACAAATTCAGTTTCACTGGTGTCAGGTACCACCTCCTTACTACTTTATAACAATTTTCTTTAACCCTTACATACATATATTTCATTATTCTTTTACTCCACATCTTCCAATTGTCTCCTTTAATTTCTTTTCCCAGATGTCCTTGCCATATTTCTTTTAAAACTTATTTTATATTCTGCCTGTGTTAACATCTTGTATATTACACATATTATCCTCTTTCTATTTTTATTAATTTTTATCATCTTTCTTTTTCAATAATTTTCTCAAATGTCATCATTAATGTACTCTCTGCTTCCTTTATCCTCCATTACTTTGTTCAGTTTTCTGAGTGAAATATATTCAACGATGAAATTCTCTCATCTCCCAGTATTTCGCTTATTTTCTCTCTATTATGCATCTTTCTTATCCAGTCTTTTACTCTAATAACTTCCTGTTCAATTAATTTTACCATCTGACTCAAGGGAGAAATAGGTGAACTCAGTATTCCTTTATAGTTTTTCAGCTTGCCAACATATCATATAAAAAGGGGTTATCTATACTTTTAATCACATATTTAATATTTTCTTTTCAAAGTATTTTCTATAATCTCCTCTCCATTATAAAATTCAAAAGGCTTTCCAAATTATATTTTTATTATTTATTATAGTATCTGGAATATGTCTAATTTATTTTGCAATATAATATAATATAATTTTGGGTAAACCTAATGATCTCTCCCTTTGTGATATGTAACATGCCATAGCCACCTTGGGTCCTTTTCAAGGCAAAAGGTGGAATAAAAAGATTTTAAATAAATAAATAAATAATTTAAAATTGATTCTTGCAGTTTTATTTCCGTTGCAATGCATGTTAATCATAATCTGCCATTATTTTAGCTCATTTTCACTAATTTATATGGGTAACACCCAGGAAAAAAAATTAGAGATAATTTTCATTTTACATAAATCTATTTTACCAAACCAAAGAAAAAGCACCTAAAGGCAAAGGAAAAGAATCTCCTGTTGCTCCTTCATTACATAGCCTGCAGTCAGCCTCCCAATAAAGTGGACCCTCAATGTACTCATGGCTCGACGTGCATACTTTTCGAGGTCCGGACTTCTCCAGCCGCAAGATTTCCAATCGACTTGTGGTCGGAGAATCAACCTACAGACAGGAAGCAGGAGGCAGGGAAAACACCAAATTCAAATTTGTCGCTTTCCCTACCTCCCCCTTCCTGTCCGTAGGCCACCAATCGTGCCTTTGGATGCCTTCCAGGGCTTCTCCACCACCGTGGGAGGCATCTCAGAGATCCCCCCCGCTGCCGATCGTGCTTCGGATGCACGATCGGTGGGGGGGACCTCCGAGATGCCTCCCATCATGGCGGAGAAGGCATCCAGAGGTCCCCCACTGCTGCTGGGAGCCAAGCCGCACCGGGTGATCCCAGCCATGCTCAAACTCCTGGACTTCCCTTGCTGCCGCCACTGCTGGAAGCCGCACCGGCCTCAGACAGCAGTGATGTGAGGGGAATTTTGGGAGTCTGAGCATAGCCGGGATTGCCCGGCATGCCTCGGCTCCCAACAGCAGCGGCTGTGGTGGGGGAAGTCCAGGGGTCTGAGCATGGCCGGGATAATGCGCCACAGCTCCCAGCCACAGCAGCAGCAGGGGACCTCTGGAGGCCTTCCCCTCCACCATCTGAGGCCTCTCAGAGGTCCCTCCCACCCGCCAATAATGCTTCAGAGGCACTATCGGCAGCGGCAGGGGACCTCCGAGAGGCCTCAGATGGCGATGGGGAAGGCCTCCGGAGGATCCCCCCACCAATGCAGGCTTTCCCAGGGTGGACCGGGCCTTCCAGGGGAGGGCTTCCCCTTGGTAGGCCCGGTCTACTGCCCAGCAAAGCCTGGGGAATAGACCGGGCCTAACGGGGGAAGCCCTCCCCTGGTAGGCCCAGTCTACCAGGCTTTCCCAGGCAGTAGACCAGGCCTACCGGGGGAAGCCCTCCCCTGGTAGGCCTGGTCCACCCTGGGAAAGCCTGTGTTGGCGGGGTGGGCAAACTCTGAGAGGCCTCCGGCAGCAGTGATGGCGGCAGCGAGGGACCTTCGAGTGGCCTCCGGAGGCCTTGGGCATCGGCAATGGTGGCGGCAGGGGACCCCTGGAAGGCTTCAGAAAGGTAAGTTAAATTTACAAAATTAAATTTTAGTTAGTCAACTTGGATGGTATCACTAGGGCCAATTATTTGAAATTACATGATTGGCTGGTTTGTAAGCTTGTTGTTGTTGGAATTATGGGATTTAAGAGAGTTAGAAAGAACAAAGATAATCTCCATCTTGGATCAGCATCATCCAAGCCTGGGCATGGGCAGCAAGGCTTTAGCAGCGGTGCTCAACTAGCCGCATGTGACTGAGATCCTTCCTTTCAAATCAAGTGGGTAATGTTGGCATATATAAATTTTTTAGGGGGTAAAAGGTAAAAAAGTTCCCTGACCCCTGGCTTAGAGAGTTAGCTTTTCATTGTTTTCTGTGGGAATAACTTTATCATGCCTTGAACTCTGTATGTTCTGCTTATGTTACCTGATTGTGGTTTTTATATTCACTGCTGAAATTATTGGACTTTGCTATGCTATACTACCTTTTCCTTTTAAAAAAACAATAAAATTTTACCCATGCTGTGGTTTATTCAGATAGCTGCTAAGGAGTTGAAGGTACTTTTCCAGTGTTTGAGGGGGCTTGGAGACTTTTGAAGCATTTTGGGTTACTTTAAGTTCTGTGCACGGTTGGGTTGCAATTAGGAGCAACAACCTGCTATTGTTTGTATTTCCCCTGAGTGCTCAGGAGTAAGGAACTCAGAGCATGCTAGGGAAAGACATACACCTTGGGAGGCATTTCCCAACAATCTTGCACTAACCTCCTGGACATAACTCATCCAGACAGAGAAGGTAGTGTGACTGAGTGGTGAGAGGAAACCCTCTGTGCAATAAAGAAAAGCTCCTTCACAATATACCATATTTTTCTGTTTATAACATGCCACAATTTATAAGACACCCCCCCCCATTTTCTAACCCCCAAATTAAGAAAACTTAGCCTTAAGAATTCAGCCTCTGAGCTCAGAATGTTGGACATTTTGTCTCTGTTGAATCTTGAGCCTACAAGCTCCACCTCCAAGGAGGTGTGCTCCAATTGGTTTGTTCAGGGTCAGCTGACATCAGTTCCATAAGGTTCCTGATTGGAAGAAGCTAAGTCTCCTGACTGTAGGAAACTCAGCCTCATGGCTGAAGAGAGTCTGTTTACAGAGGCAACGTATGTGCTGTTTTGTTCTCTTCTCAGCTATCTCATCTTATTTCCATGTAAAATATGCCCCTCAATTTTTAGGGTAATGATTTTAGGAAAAAAGTAGCATCTTATAGATGGAAAAATATCTTTGAGGAACAACGCAAAAAGCAGAGAAAAAAAGTCAAATCTGATACAATCCCACACAGACCCCTCCCCCCCAAAAAACACAAAATTCAAAATGACCTTGATAGACTAGAGCATTGGACCAAAAAACAGAGGCTTGAAAAACAGAAAGAAAAAAAATCTGAAATAGTTTTGTGTCTGGAGGCAAAAAGATAGAGTGTCTCAGACCAAAGGACAGTGTGGCTGGATGCCAAAAGAAACAGAATACAAATCCTTGGCTGCTGAAGGAGAGCTACAGAGTAACTCAGGAACTCAGAAATGACAAAATCTTTTAAACTGAGGCTTGACTATATCTCTCTGCAGAATAAACCAGCTTATCCAAATATATATATATATATAAATATGCCTCCTAAAAGAGGGAAAATGATATCAATGGAGGTAACTGATCCTCAAGATTTACCTCATGAAGGGGAGGGAAATGGAGTCCCTCTTGAAATATCTGTAGAACAGGAGGAGACCCATGAAGATGCCTCAGGGAGTGAAAATGTTTTAATCTCCCATGAGTTTGAGAAATGGAAATCGGAAAAGGAATTTAAATTAAAGGAATTAGAAATAAGACCTAGGACTGAGGAAAAAGAATTACAGCTCAGAGCTGAGGCTGAGGCCAGACAAAAGGAATTAGATTTTGAAATGCCGAGGGGAAAAAGCCAGAGCCTAAGCTAAGGAAAGACAAAGAGAAATGGGCTATCAAATAAAAATGAAAAAATTAGAAATGATGGCTCAGAATAATAACCACAGTAATAATACTAATGCTGGGGGAAATTTCTCAAAAATAGACCTCAAGAAATTTCCCCAATTTAGAAAATTTGACTGCCCAAAGTCATTTCTTATTTCATTTGAGCGTGCATGCTGGGACTTTGATGTGAGAGGGGAAGAACGCATGATTGTGTTAAGGTCTCAAATAAGTGGGCATCTAGCTGAACTTTATTCCCAAATGCCCTTTGATCAAGCCAGAGAATACGAGGCGTATAAAAAGATTATTTTCTCGAGGTTTGGGATCAATGCAGAACACTTGAGATGAAAATTTTGCACCTTGATCAAAAAGCTTTAGGAATCGTACTCTCAATTAGGGGCAAATTTAGTTCAATGCTTGGATAAATGGATGGAGCAGGAGAATGTCACATCACTAGAATAAATGAAAAAATAATAGGGCTAGAGCAATTTTATTCTATTCTATCTGGGGATCTGAGATATTTAGTAAAAGACAAAAGCCCTAAAGATGTACAAGAGGCAAGTGAAACTGCTGACTATATAAATGATATAAGGAACCCAATTCTCTGAGGTAAAAATTGGTGGGAAAGTGTGGGATGACAGAAGGAAAGGACTCAGAGATTACCTGAAGAATAATCAAGCAACTGGAAGCCATTTTAAAGGCAAGCCCTCAGACCTGAGTCACCACAAACATGATAGCTTTGAAGGAAAGGGTGACAAGTCCCCATATTTTGACCCCAGAGTTAAAGTCAATAAAACACACTGTGAGTGCGGAGAGAAAGGACATTTTGTTGCTCAGTGCCAGACCACCAAGAATAGGGATGTTGGTCAACAAAAAAGAGGGGGAAATTCCAGTCTACCAAAGAAAGTATACTATGCACAACATAAGTGAGCTAAGGAAGCCATTGAATTGGTAGCGGTGACAACCCCAGTGTCAGAAAAGCCAGAGAGCCAAGAAGTGCCTCCAATGCCTAGGGTAGTCCAATGTTATTTTATAAAACGTGATCAAAATCTTCTACACAGTTCAGGCGATGTTATATATGTTAATAATATCAAATATCTTGCTCTAAAAGATTCATGCTCACAAATTACAGTGTGTCATTCAGAGATAATCCCTAAGAAACATATGCTGGAAAATGAAACAATTTCTATTATAGGGACTGGAGCTGAAATTGTGAAGCTGCCATTGGCAAATATTCCCATAAAATATAAAGTGTGGACCAGAGAGTAGACAGTGGCCAAATCAGAGCAAATTCCTGCCCCATGTTTAATAGGCCTGGATTTATCAGAGCATGTACAGAGTCTTTTATTAACAACTTGCTCCAGGGAAGTCCAATTGAAGACACAGAGGAAAACATGGGAATTTTGAAATAACAGAAGGGAATGAAATAGCTAAGCTAGTCAATATGGGGAATCCTAGTAATCTGTCTTTCATAAGAGAACAAAAAGATGACCCTACCTTAGGTGAATGCTATAGAAAAGGAAGGGCCCCTGACCCCTGAAAACCCTGAAAGATATAGTGTGAAGGAAGACCTATTGTACAGAGAAATTCTTGTGAATCCTAGTAGGGGAGGGGAGAGAATCCTCAGACAACTGATAGTACCCTTCAAATACGAAGAAAGAATTTTAGAAAAGGAACATAAAGATACATTTGCTGCGCATTTAGGGATCACACGTACAAAGCAAAGAATTGCTCAAAAATTCTATTGGCCTGGGATGGAAGAGCAGGTTAATTTATATTGTCAAAGTTGTGACACATGTCAAAGCCAGGGTACTGGGAATGATAAAACCAAAGCTAAGTTGTGCCCTTTACCAATCATCCCAACTCCATATCAGCAAACAGGCCTAGACATAGTGGGACCCTTACCTAAAGTTACCAGATGGGGAAATAGATTCATTTTGTCCATAACTGATTATGTCACCAGATACCCGGAAGCTGTTCCTTTGCAAAATATTGAAACAGAGACAGTGGCAGCTGCATTATTAAATTATATGTGGCTCATCGGTCTCTCTTCCGAGATAGTTACTGATTTAGGGACCTCATTTACATCCAAATTAATTAAAGGTTGTGGCGAGTCTGTGGAATCACTCACATCACAGCATCCCTTTATCATTCTCAGACTAATGGATTGGGTAAGAAATTTAATGGGACCATAACGTGTATGATTCATGCTTATACCGCTAAAATTCCAAATGACTGGGATAATAAATTGCAACCCTTATGGTATGCTTATAGTTCTGTACTCCAGAAGGAGGATCCTGAGTCAGTGATCCAATATATAGACACACTGATGAACTCCATGCAGCAGTCTCTTGAGTTAGCAGCTGAAAACTTAGAGCCATCAAGGAAAGCAAAAGCACCGGTATGATAAGAGGGCCAGGAAAAAAACATTCAATCCTGGAGACAAACTGCTAATGTTAAAACCTATTAAAGGGAATAAACTCCAATTAAATTGGGCAGGTCCATTTAGAGTAGTCTCTAAAATGAGCGAAGTGAATTATATAGTTCAGGAGGAGGGAGAAGAAGGGAGAAGAGTGATGTATGTAAATATGATTAAAACTTATTATAGGAAAGAAAATTTTCTCTTATATGCCATTAAAGAAGTGCCCAGGGAAAAACCTAAATTATGGTATTGCGAAGGAAGGGGTGTACACCAGTATAACCCTGAGGAAGTCCAAATTAGCTTTACTCTAGCACCCAAGCAACAAGAAGAAAGCAGAGCTGTAATGCAAAAATATAAGCACATATTTTCTAACAAGCCTGGTGTAGCCAAGGGTGTAGGGCATAAAATCCTCAGGATGGCCAACTGCGAGGAGGCCTTTGGCCATGTTGAGCCAAGCAGATGATGAAGGAAACCATCATCCTGTAACCTATCTCAGTAAGAAACTGCAGGCGGGCGAGAGGCATTTGTCCACGATGAAACGGGAGTATCTAGCCATCGCATGGTCATTGCAGAAACTCAGGCCAAACATATGAGGAAGACATTTTGCACTTTGCCCCGATCATTCCCCACTTCTGTGGCTAAGAACTATAAGGGCAAACAACAACAAGCTGATGAGATGGGTCCAACTTCTGCAGGACTTTGATTCTGAGATTCGGAACAGGAAGGGAACACAGAACAACATGGTATCTCAGAGACCAAAGGATGGAGGAGGGGGAAAAAAAGTAAAGTATAGAAACTGTTCTGGTTATGCCCACATCACTCCTGTCAATCATAGCTGAAGCTCAAGTGCAGGAGCCTATGAATGGACAGGAAGAGTGGAGTCAGTTAGGCAGTTAGAGGGAGTTAGATGGAGAATTAGGAAAGAGAGAAGGTGAAAGAGAGAATGAGAGTGTGGAGGAGAGAAATTGAATAGTCAAGATAGATAGATAAGAGAACTAGAGAGAACCTGATGTTATTAATAAGTTGGTTAAAGTGAACAGATCAATAAAACAAATGAAGAAGTGAACGTGTAACCAAAGATATGAAGTTTTAATGAGTGATTCTATACAATGATTACAAAAAACATCGGTGATTCAAATTCACTCTAAATAAACAAGTTATGTTGGCAGCAAGTGTCTGATACAAGTATTGTGCAAGTGTGACTAAGGGATAGCCACTGGTGGCCGTGAATGAAAGAGAACATGTCGTGAGAGTGAACCTTGGTTTGGGAAAAACAAACAGGGAACATTGGGTGGAATGTCACAGCAGACAAGGGACATAGCTGGGCTAGTCCCTGTGCCGTGGCGAGTAGTGCAGAATGAAGTTGGATCGGTAAGTCCTGGTGAAAGGACAAGTAAGGTTACAGCTCATCCAACCTCCCAGCACTGTGGATCGTGAGATTACAGCATGAGGCGGGGGGGGGGAGAGGATGTGCTGCAGCCATACCCAGACAGAGGGCTACCAACAGAATCAGGGGCTTGAGGTCCAGGGGTGGTCAGGCTGGGATTGCACTGTGTATAGGACTGCACAAACTCAGGGCAGGGGACTCACCCATTTTCATGAGAAAAAGGGTCCGGTGAGACTCAGTTATACTCATTCCACACTATGGCAAGCCCCTCTCTGTTATCAGATTTAATAAAGCATGGCCCTGGTTTACCCCATTACTTTGTGTCTCGCATCATTATTCTAGGGTGGGGTGGCAATGAGACTATTGGCAATACATTATTTCTAAAATGCCCTCTATGCTTTTTTTCTTCTTCCAGTTTTTACAGATTGATTTAAGCAATCCTTTTAAGGATTGCTTAAATGTATGTATGTATGTATGTATGTATGTATGTATGTATGTATGTATGTATGTATGTATGTATGTATGTATGTATGTATGTATGTATAAATAAATAAATAAATAAATAAATAAATAAATAAATAAATAAATAAATAAATAAATAAATAAATAAATAAATAAATAAATAAATAAATAAATTCTACATAAAGGTAGGATGTCACCAGCAAGGAAGATTTTTCTATATATAAGGAGTTTCTGTCCCACAGCTTATCTGACATACATATAATAAGACTCATTACATGCAAGACAAGGAAGAAAACTGAGAGTGATTGTGAATTCTTGTAAACTAAAGTCTCTGACTTACTTTGGGGAGTCAATCCATCTCATATTTAGTCTCCTTTTTTTTCCTGCTGCCCACAACTATTCCCAGTACAGTATTATTGCTTTTTCCCTGAAGCTTGTCAAGGTAAAGGTTCCCCTTGACAATTTTTGTCCAGTTGTGTTCGACTCTAGGGGGCGGTGCTCATCCCTGTTTCCAAGCCATAGAGCCAGCATTTTGTCCGAAGACAATCTTCCGTGGTCACATGGCCAGTGCGACTTAGACACAGAACGCTGTTACCTTCCCACTGTGGTGGTCCCTATTTATCTACTTGCATTTGCATGCTTTCAAACCACTAAGTTGGCGGGAGCTGGGACAAGCGACGGGCACTCACTCCGTCGCATGGATTCGATCTTACGATTGCTGGTCTTCTGATCCTGCAGCACAGGCTTCTGCGGTTTAGCCCGCTGCGCCACCACGTCCCTGCAGCGCCATCACGTCCCTATTCCCAAAGTATGTCAACCTTAATTTAACTACTTTTGCCTCCAGAGAAAGTTCAGGCTTGATATGCTCTGGCGCCTACTTATTCATCTTTGTGGCATAATCCATGAAAATTCATGGTGAAATAAATCTGTTGGCCTATATAATGGCATAATATTTTTGTGTTGCTTTTTCAATTTTTGTTTTGTTTTTGTTTTAAATGGAAAATCTGTCATAGGTTTATTTTTATGTCACTGAAGCCTAAAGAGGATACCTTTCTGTGTTTACTAACATTCGTATAGAGACATCAAGCAAGAGAAAATTCCAAAAGCTGACTCTTTTAAAAAGAAGTTAACCATTTCTTACCCAAACATAAAGCAATTGTCATGGCTATTTTTTGGTAGTGAGCAGAAGAGGATATTCTTTAGATTATCTTGATTGCTGCCTTTGGTGTTGTGGATATGTAGGCTACTCTTTGCCATGTAAAGCTTAGCAAACTTTTTTGTGCTGGCAATATGCAAACGACATGGTGCAGCAATATCAGGACCTTTCCTGACTGTTTGATTCATGGATACAGAAGCACAATACACCACGTTTTTGTTTTTAAGAACTGAATACATATAGTATAGAGGGATTGCTGGTAATTAAACATTTCTTGTATCTGTTCTTACCTCTAATGACTTGTTTACACGTGAATTAGATGAACTATGGGACAGAAGCAGGATCTCTAACCCAGGTATAATTTAAACAAGATTTTGGCCAATATAAATCAATGTCATAAATTCCTAGCAGCTTTAGGAAAGTATGATGATTACTTGACCTCATTCAGATTTTTTCATGTCTCATCAATGAATAATTCTCTCCTAACTCCCACAGAAGCTATCATTTACAAGTCAGTTCCAAATAAATTTTCAAGTGAGATAAAATATGCTTACTGTTGCTAATTCATCAAACTTCCCAAAAAGTTCATTCAGAAGCTTCACCAGTTCTTGAGCAGTACATTGAGATGCCAAGCTGGTAAAACCCACAATGTCTGCAAACAATATGCTGTAATAAGAAAGAATAAACCACAGATACTTTAACAACAATTTAAAAGTTTTCATATCATAATGTATTTCTGCAGGAAAACATCAGTGAAATTTAAAGATAAGCACAAATGGGATGACTCCTGACATAAACTGCAACAAATCATTTACAAAAATCTTCAGTCTTCAAAGAGAAACAGTAAAACAGTAAATAAACAGAAACAGAGTAGAATTTTGTGATAGCCTAACCGAAGCAAATGTCTACCATTAATAACATTCTATGTTATACTCTATGTTTAGCATACACTGTGACTAGAACTCAGAGAAGTTTCTTTTTGGAATATAACTCTTTTTGGAATATAATCATAGAATATTTGAGTTGGAAGAAGTCTACTGTATAAGGCCATCAGTTCCAACTCCCTGCTCAAGGTAGGAATCCAAGTCAAAGCAGATCTGACAGAGTTGGCCAATTTCTCCTAATGCCTCCAATGTTGGAGCCCTCACCACCTCCTAAGGAAATCAGTTCCATTTTCATACTGCTCTAACAGTTACAAAGTTTTTCCTGATATCCAGCGTAAATCTGGCTTCTTGTAGCTTGAGTCCATTATTACGAGTCCTGCGCTCTGGGATGATCAAGTACAGAACCTGTACCTATCCTATCTCCCCTCTGTCTTCTTTTCTCGAGGCTAAACATGCCAAATTCTTTCAGTCCTTCCTCATAGGGCTCGGTTTCCAGTTCTGTGATCATCCTCATCGCCCTCGTCTGAACTTCCTCTAGTTTGTTGCCATCTTTCTTAAAGTGTTCAGAACTGGACACGGTACTCTAGATGAGGCCTAACCAGTGCTGAGTAGAGGAGAACTAGTACCTTTTGGGATTTAGAGACTCTACTTAATGAAGCCTAAAATACCATTGGTCTTTTGTGTAGCCACATCACATGGTTGGCTCATATTCAGCTTTTGATCTACAAGTCTCTCCCACCTTGTAACTGTGCATTTGGTTTCCCCCCTAAGTGTAGAAGTTTACACTTATCTCAGTTAAATTTCATTCTCTTGTTTTCAGCCCAATGCTCAAATCTATCAAGATATTTTTGAATTTTGTTTCTGCTTTTCAAGGTATTAGCTATTCCATCCGATATTGTATCATCCACAAATTCGGTAAGTATTCCCTGCACTCTCTAATCCAAGTCATTAATAAAAATGTTGAAAAGCACCGGGCACAGGACTGAGCCCTGGGGGTAGCCTGCTTGTTACCTCCTCCCAGTTTGAGGAGACATTAATCATCACCCTCTGAGTACAATTTTGTAACTGTGTATCCCTCTGAAAGTTATTCTATGCAGACCACATCTAATTAACTTGCTAATCAGAACATCATGGGGTACTTTGTCAAAGGCTTTGACAAAGATAAGATATATTACATCTACAGCTTTCTTGCCATCTACCAGGGAGTTTACATGATCAAAAAATGAGATAAGATTAGTCTGGCAGGATTTGTTCTTGACAAATGAATGTTTGCTTCTTGTTATTACTGCATTGTCTGTATGCTGCATGCACAGTGAGTGTTTCATAATCTGCTCTATAATTTTCCCTGGGATTGATGTCAGGCTGACCAGTCTGTAGCTCCTCAGTTCCTCCTTTTTGCCCTTTTTGAAGATTTGGACAATGTATATTCTCCTCTGATCATCTCGTACTTCACTGGTATTTCAAAACAATAATAGACAGTGGTTCTGTGATCTCTTCAGATAGTTCCTTGAATATCCTTGGATGCAGTTCGTCTGGTCCTGAGAATCTATTTAAAATAGTATGGTACTCCTTGACTATTTGTTTATCTATCTGAAGCTGCAATCCTATCCCCTCTCTTTGTATTTCACATTTGCCTGGAGGCAGTGCTGGATTTATGATGGGAAAGGAAGGTCATTGCCCCAAACTGCCCTACCAGAAGGACAGCCCTCTATACAAAAATATAATAATTAAAATTTAGTTTGTTTTATTAAAATTTATATTGAGAAACAATACATTGCTTGCAAAAGTGCCTGAATTAACCACTAAGCAAAATAAGCATGAGTTTCGGGAGTCTGGTAGTGATAAGGTTAAAAAGAGTTTCTGATTTTTTTAGACCCATGGCCTCTGCCTATATATGCAAGCTAAAGAAATAAAAGTCACTGTTAAAAAGGCCCCCAAAGGGGTTTTAAGCTCTCGTTTGAGCTTTGCAGTTTACAGATTCTGACAAAATCTGTCTACACTAATCAAAGTGTGAAAGCGCATGATTTAACTGGAATCTAGTAATTTGATTGTACGTATGGTTTTGTATATGATATGTGGTTGGTTTTGCCACATGCTATACAATTAAATTATCACATTTGCATACATATAATATGTACATTATAAGTATTTTTCAATCCATTGGGTCCACTACATGTTATATGGGCAGATGGCACCATAATCTTTTCAGTGCTAATGGTCTTAATCTAGCCCTGGATACAGTATATGGTATCAATTTTAAACAAATTTTGGAGCTAAAGTGAACCACACATAGTGCTTACACCCTTGAGGAAGGTAGCCTATGATTCCTTATGTGCGTGATTTCACAATGGCCATTAATTCTCACACAGGAGACCCAGTATGCCACAGACAATTCAGCTGGGGCTCAGAAGAGAAAGGTTTCCGAAGAAAGGAAAGAAAGAAATGCTGTTGTCTTGGCAAAGACAAAATGCCTCACAGAATTTTTCTCTGCTTCATCAATGAAAAACATAAAAGTTAATGATGAAGAATCATGTACTCTCTCAAGTACATGAGCAGAAAATAAGAGGATCATATCAAATCAAGATATTGAAGGTCATCACATCCTACAGATATTTTAGACATGGACAGTGAAGTGCCATTATGTGATCCAGACCCATCCACATGGTTTCCTGTCAGAGAAAAGTATGTGTCCTTTTGATCAAAAGCGATATATCAAAACAAAAAATGATTCTGATTCCTACCCAGAATCTCAATCAGATCAAGGCAAACTGGATGGACGTTGTCATTATTTCAAGAATTCATTGTTTTACACTACCCATGACAATGCTGAGCACCATTTCAGAAAGAGGCCTGTACAACCAATTGACGTGTGCTGTTTATTTCTTTTATGGTACTTTGATGTGCAGATTATGTGACAGGTTTTCCAGTATCACTTTAACAACTGGAAAAAAGCAGAAATAAAAATGAGCATTCATGAACAACATCAAGGCCATAGAGTTTCTGTGCTGAAGTTCAATTCACAATGTAGGGAATTTTCTCATGTTGACAGGGAGTTGGAAAAACAACTGCAGGAAAACAAGAAATACTGGACTAAGTATTGTGCCATGTTGTGGTCATGACAATTTTGTTTATCTGAGAAAGGCCAGATATTTAGTGAAGAGATCATAGGATCCAAGCTTAATGGGAATTTTTAAGGAGTTATGGATTGCACAATTTAATCCATTTCTGATGGGCCACCTTAAAGAATTTGGCAATCCTGGAAGTGGTAAGCAGTCCTATTTATCACCAACCACTTATGAAGAAATTGTTCTGATGATGGCAAACTATCTTAAGAGTTATATTGTGGCAGAACTGAAAACTGTGAAGTACTTCTCAATTTTCATAGATTCAACACCAGACGTAACTCATGTTGACCAGCTAATAGTCATTGTATGATATTTGGTTTCTGGGAAGCCAATAGAAAGTTTTTAAACTTTCTTGTAGACTGGTTCTCACAAGGCTAAAATTCTGGCTAGAGCTCTCTGCTAGAATTTCTGGGAAAAGAAGGTATTAATTATGAAGATGGCACAGGGCAGTCCTATGACAATGCAGTCCTATGGTCACTACACAGACATAGGAGAAATAATGCAGCAGCAGCTTTCATTCCCTGTGCTGTTCACTCATTGAATCTTGTTAGTCTGTTGCCTCTTGCTATGTTGAAGCTGGCAGCTATTTTGGCTTCATACAAATGTTATACTCCTTCTTCTGTTCATCATCTCACAGATGGGCAAATCTAATGGAATATTTGGAAGGGAATAAAAGAGTACTAACTGTGAAGTCTCTGTCAGATACCCGTTGGTTAGCAAGAGCTGATGCTACTGAAGCCTTATAGATGGATACAACTGCATTCAAAATGCCCTCAAAGATATTGAACGTGATTTGGAAAAAAACACCTGAAGCAAGACATGAAGCTCAGATATTGGCAGACAAAATGGATTGTCTTGAAACTGCTCTGATGGCCAAGATCTGGAACTTAAATCTTGAATGGTTCAACAGCACACAAAAAACTATTCAAGGAATGAAGTTGACCTGAAGAAAGTGGTGTACCTAATTTATTTTCTGGATAAATTTCTGAAATCACTTTGGGAGAGATATGAAGAGTTGGAACTGGATGCCAGGAATCTCTGTGGCAACACAGACTACAAAGCAACTACAGGGAGGCCAAGAATGAGGAATAAATATTACGATGTGAATCCAACGTCAGTCTCAGAGAAAGTTGTCCTTTCCTCAAGAAAAGAAATCAGATATGGAACTTTCCATTTTATTTTAGATCAGTTGTCTGTTGCCTTACAAAACTAATCAGTGTATAACAGGTTCAATGTCATAGTCAATTTATGTTGTCTACCTAATGCAGTCCTATGGGACGTGGTGGCGCTGTGGGCTAAACCGCAGAAGCCTGTGCTGCAGGGTCAGAAGACCAAGCAGTCATAAGATCGAATCCACGCGACGGAGTGAGCGCCCATTGCTTGTCCCAGCTCCCGCCAACCTAGCGGTTCGAAAGCATGCAAATGCGAGTAGATAAATAGGTACCATCTCGGTGGGAAGGTAAACAGCGTTCCGTGTCTAAATCACACTGGCCATGTGACCACGGAAAGATTGTCTTCGGACAAACGCTGGCTCTATGGCTTGAAGAGCGGGATGAGCGCCGCCCCCTAAAGTCGGACACGACTGGACAAAAATTGTCAGGGGGAACCTTTACCTTTACCTTTTACCTAATGCAGAGAAAAAAAACTGAAGCTGAAAAACTAATCATTGCTTTCCCCCATGATTCCAGTAAGGTGCTCAGAGATTAAATTGTCCAGTTTGCAGCCTTTGCCAAACTCAGTCATGGCTCACTCCATCTCAACAGGTGGTTTTTCTCCATAATGAAGGACTCACTGATACCTTTCCAAGTGTTAATGTAAGAAATATATTTGAGCATGATGGTCACAGGAGAGGGATCATTCAGCAAATTGATACTAATAAGGGATTATCTGAGAATAGTGATGACCCATGAAAGAGTAAGTGCTCTGTGCCTATTGGATGTAGAGAGCAGTGTTCTTAAAAAGATAAAGTTGAAGAAGCTCATTAAATATTTTTCAGATGCCAAGTGTAGAAACAGAGACTTTTTGTAGAAATTCTAGTGTTATGCATATAGCTATAAGTTGATAAAACTTACTGTACTGATCTTAGATAAACTTAGAAGTTTTTCATTTACAGGTTCAGAATTTAATTTGTTATATAAATTGTTGAGTTAGCCATTGTTATCCATGGAAACTAAAGAGTACATAGCCTTGGAACTATGTTCTTTGTAAATCATCTTACCTAAAAATCTACCTGGAGTTTTCCTTGCATGTATTTAAATGAATGCATCTATTTCCTTCTGATATATAATTCATCTAACCATTCTATGTATGTGTAAGTTCCAGTGACGTGCAATAAATGGACTTTGATGTGTAAATTTGGTGATTTGCCCTGTATTTTAATTCCTGTGTATATTTTAATTCCTGTGTATATTTTAATTCCTGTGTATGAGGGGGCCTCTGAACCTGAAGCACCCCAGCCCTCCAAGGTTTAAATCCAACCCTGCCTGGAGGAGTATAGACTGTTTTTTGAGAAAAGACCAAGCTGAAGTAAGAATTGAGCACTTCTGCCTTTTCTTTGTCTTCTGTTATTATTTTCTCATCTCAATTGAGTAGCTGAGCCATTGTTTCTTTTCTCTGTCTTTTGTTACATCATATCTGAATATTTTTTTCTTACTTTTAGCATTTTGTACTAACCTCAGCTGATTCTCAGCTTTTGATATCCTAATACAATTCTTGCGATTCTTTTTTACTTATTTGTACTATTCCTTCGGAGCCTAGTCTTCCTTCCACTCTTACATGTGTCCTCTTTTTTTGTTGTTGTCAGGTCCTCTCTGAGCTTTTTGTGAAGCCAAACTGGTCTTTTTTGCTGCCTTCCATCTTTTCTTCTTCTTGGAATTGTTTGTAGATGTGCCTCTAGAATTTCCCTTTTTAGAAACTCCCACCCACCTTGGTCTCCATTTCCTGTTAGGATTTCTCTCCATGGGACCTTACTTATCAGTGTTCTGAGTTTATTAAATTGGTTTTCAGAACCTGAAAGCCAACATGGAGTTAAAATAAACATTTTCCAAGCTCAAACTGTGGCATAGATATACATTTTATAGGGGCTAATCTTATTGAGAGCAGGCAATTACTTATTCAGATACAAGGATATAAAACATTCTCCCTTTCCCTCAAATCAGAAGATCTTGGATAATTTTCTAAGATATTCTCCGGTGTTCACCCGAAACTAAAGCTGATAATTCAATTCAATTTCTGTTCAGACTTTAAAATGAGGTCTTTAAACCGATGACTGCATTCACATGCACTAAATGAAAATTGATTTGTTTTCTTCTGCAACTGACTCATTTCCTTTCTGTTTTAGGAGCATGCTCTTATTAACGGTAATAAATTTTCTTTTTTAAAAAGGTGATATATTGAAACATTGAATGTCTAAGAGGTGCCACCTGGTCCCATAATACTCTACAATGGAGTGGTGATTGCAGGTGAATAATGATAGAAAAATGAGAATGTGGAAGGGAGGCTTCCAGCTCCTTTGGCGGGCAATGCCCCTGGCACATGGATCATCTTCCATGTCCAGGTGCATCTATTTTGTGGCCACTCCATGCCTTATGGTCTTCTGCTTCTCAGCCAGTTCCTTCATCAGCTAAATTGAGGAAACACGGTGGCTGGTTGTAATGCTGAACATATTGATGAACTCATATTATACCTTTATTGTTTCTGGCCTTTCTACGCCTTTACAAAGGCAGACTTACATAAATATGGTTAAAACAAAAAGATGCCCTATAGGTCAATAAACCCATTCTGGGAATGGTGGCATAGCGTATAATATCAAAGTCACTATATTCAACATTTATGTAATATTATGAACCTTAACAAATCAAAGCCTCAGCTTCTTAGCTGGCAGAGCAAATTGTGCAACAGAATACGTAATATACAGCTGTGTATCAGCAAGCAATCTTACTACGAGGGGGTGCTGAAAAGTATTGAGCTTTATCCAGAAAAAAATTGAGCTAGGAAGCTGTAAATTGCAGGGTGTATTGGCCAATTTGCCTACATTCAATGTTGCAAAAATCAACTACCTATGATTTTAACTTATCTTTCATGTTCAAGTCCAATGTGAACATGGCAGCACCTCCAGAAAAGTTCAATGTGGAAGAGCATAGGACCATAATCAAGTTCCTGTTTCTTCAAGGGAAAGGTGCAAAGCAGATTCACAATGAAATGTCACAAACTATGGGTGACAGTGGCCCTTCATATGCAACAGTTAAACATTGGGTTGTCAATTTTAAAACTGGCCATTTCAGTGTTGAAAGTGAGAAACGCAGTGGAAGGCCTGTTTCTGTCTCTGTGCCTCCAAATGTGAAAAACATCCATGACATGATCATAGTGACCACTGAATATCAGCCAAACATATTGCTACATATTTGGAAATATCAGTTGAGAGAGTTGGTGCCATTATTCACAACAACTTGGAAATGGGAAAGCTGGCAGCTAAGTGGATCCCCAAACTTTTGACAACTGAACAAAAGAAACGTGTGGAGTCATCGGTGGCTGTTTCAGAACATTTTTCAAGAAATGAGTCAGATTTCCTGGGCAAACTGGTAGCTGGTGATGAGACATGGATCTACTGTTACGATCCTGAGACAAAGGAACAGTCTAAGAATGGAGGCACAGTGGTTCCCCCAGGCCAAAGAAGTTCCGAGTGCAAAGGTCAGTGCAGAAGCAAATGGCAACAGTTTTTTGGGATAAGAAGGGAGTTCTGTTGGTGGACTTCCTCCAACAGGGCTCAACCATCAATGCAAAATATTACTGTGCTTTATTGATGAAGTTGAGGCAAAACATCAAGGAAAAACGTCGATGAAAGCTCTCAAAAGATGTCATCCTGTTGCATGACAATGCCTTGTCACGAACTGCAGGTGAAACAATGGCAAAACTGACATCCTTAGGCTTTCAAATGACGTCCCATCCACCCTATTTTACCGACCTGGCTCCTTCTGACTATCATTGGTTCCCCAAACTCAAAAAACACCTAAAGGGACAAATGTTCTGGAGGGAGTGTTCTGGAGGCAACTAATGCTGCAAATGAGTGGTTACACCAGCAGTTAGAAGAATTTTATTTTCAGGGACTTCAGAAGCTGCAGGACAGATGTTGCAAGTGCATCAACTTCCTGGGGGAATATGTAGAATAGTGTGGCAGTTACAGCTTCCTAGCTCAATTTTTTCTGGGTAATGCCCAATACTGGTCAGCACCACCTTGTATTATTTCCATTGAAGTACAGTTGGGATACAGCTGAATAATGGGAGACAAAAATCTTTCTCTGGGATTTTCATAGAGAGAACAGAGTAGTAAGTAGTGAGTTAGGTCCTCAATCTGATTGCAGCCATAAGACACATTTCCACTCCTCCGCTGGGATTCCTTTATACCTCCCTTCAAGATATTCTGTGGTCATTTGACCAAATCTAAGTTCTGTGAATGCTCTGTGGATCTGAGGAAAAGTCAGTGACTCAAAGTAACTTGGTTTTGCATGATTCCACTGAAGTTGGGGTACCAGGTGGAAAAACAGGAGCCAACAATAACAGTCCTCTCCTGAGTGGCATCAGAGTTGAGAATACAGTTTCTAAGGTCCCAGGGGCCTAAACCAAGACATCTTTCCAGTGGGAGATTATAGGCTTTTAGTTTTTGGTAGCACTGTTGTGCCCATCAACTAAACTGTAGTTGTTCTAGTCAGCAGCACTCTGTCAGGATAGATATTGTTTAATCTGTGCCAATATCTAAAAAGCCGGGTCAGCTTTAGTGGCAATTGAGGGAAAGCTTAACTGAGCTCTGAGATGAGCTGAGGGAATTCTCAGAGGGAGCCCCAGTATCAGCCTCATGAATTTATAGTATTCTGCAAAATTTCCAATTTTGGCTTAGCTGCTTCTCCCCATAATTCTGCCCCATAAAGCATTTGTGGCAAGATTTTGACAGCGAACACCTTGAGTGCTGGATTTACCAGTTGGCCGCCTCTACTATTAAAAAAATATTTTTAGTTGCCATACCGACCTGGAGCTCAATAATACAGTGGCATTTAGATGTTGTTTCCAAGAGAGTTTCTCACAAAAGGAAATACCCAAATATTTAAAGAAATGTACCTGTTCAATGACATGGCCATCCAATGACCAATTATTTTTAGGGGATCTCTTCCCATAGACCATGACCTTTGTCTTAGTGTAGTTGATTGTTAGCTGTTCCTCTTTACAGAGCTGCCTAAATTTATATAGTATTAACATATTGATGAAGTGATGCAACAGTAAACATTTTAAGAAATAATTTTCAAAAATAGAAAAGATGAAAAAGAGTGGTACCCCTACACCCAAAATCCATACAGGTACAAATTAAAATGACAACAGTGTTCACATCCACAAAACCACATTGAATTGAATAGATGTAGCCATAATATATCTTGACTTCAGCAAAGCCACTGACAAAGTGCCCCATGATATTCTGATTAGCAAGCTAACTAGATGTGGGTTGGATAGAACAATTGTCAGGTGGATGCACAATTGGTTACAGAATTATGCACAGACAGTGCTTATCAATGGCTTCATCTCAAAATCGCAGGACATAACAAGTGGGTACCAAAAAGTCAGTCCTGGGCACAGTGCCTGTGAACAATTTTATTAATGACTTGAATGAGGGAGTGCAGGGAATATTTACAAAATTTATGGATGACACAAAATGAAGTAGAATACCTAATACCTTGAAAGTAAGAAACAAAATTCAAAAAGATTTTGATAGACCTGAGCACTGGGCTGAAAACAGGCTGAAATTTAACAGAGATAAGTGCAAAGTTCTACACCTAGGGGGAAAAAACCAAATGCACAATTAAAAGATGGAGGTTAAGTGGCTTAATAATACTATGACTCAGTAGGATCTTAGAATAGTTGTAGTTCATAAACTAAATATGAGCCAACAGTGAGATGTGACTGCAAAAAAGAGCAATGATACTTTAGGATGCATTAAAAGAAGTAGAGCCTCCAAATCCTGAATAGTACAAGTTTCTTTCTATTTGGCACTGGTTGCACCTTATCTTGAGTCTTGTGCCCAATTCTGGACACTGCAATTTAAGTACAATGTCGAGAAACTGGAACAAATTCAGAGGAAGAAAGCAAGAATGATCAGGGGTCTGGAAACCAAGCCTTGTAAGGAAAGACTGAAAGAGCTGGGCATGTTTAGTCTTGAGAACAAAGACGGAAGGGAGATATGATTGCTGACTCCTAACAGAGCACAGGTGAGAAATAAAACTGAGGCAGACTCAGGGAGCTTGCAACTAGAGCAAGTGAACAGAGTGAGCTAACAGAGGTTTGATGGGGAAGATACAAAGAGAGGGTAGGAAGGAACGGTCTACCTGAGGAACAGACAAAAGAAAGAGGGAGACCAAGAAGACAAAGGCAGAGACGTGAGTGTTTTTAGATTAACACCAGGAAGGGACCTAGAGTAACCCCTAGGAGTTCCCCATTCAGAAGCACCATGTGCTCAGCTTAACGGGAAGGGGGTGTTCTGATTAATGCTGAGAGCTATAAGTAGCAGCTGTGAGTTCTGGGAGGGCTTATCGGCATGCGAATCTTACCCCAAAACATCTAAATTGGGACTAGAAAAGAGTATCTATTTGGGGCTGCATGGCCCTGAAAACAATCGAGAATGAGGTTAGCACAGTGGTAACCAGCAAACTATGTTCTATGTTTGTATTCCTGCCTGAGGAAGACTCCAATTATGCCTGCACCAATGCAAACTCATCACATTACTGGAGGAGAAATTGGAGGGTCTAGAGACACATCTAGCCACTCTAAGCCTCATCTGGGAAAATCAACAATTCCTGGAAAAGGCAGAAGCATGTCTGCAAACCAAACATAGCAAGGGAGAAACAACTACTAGTTTGACTACTAGGAAAAATGGAGCCCATGAAGAGCAGTAATGGCATTCTGAGGACAAAGAAAACAAGAAGACTATCCCTGCTGCTAGAACTGAACAACTGATTTCGTGCTCTCCCCCACAAAAAGATGTGCAGACATCCAAACATGAATCTTCATCCATTGTACCAGTGACAGGAGAAAAAGCAGCTCAGATTGCTACAGGGGAGCTTGTTGGTATCCCAAAGATGAAAAGATGTGTGGTGGTAATTGGTGACTCACTTCTTAGAGGAACAGAATCTGTAATCTGCAGACCAGACAAGCTCTCAAGGGAAGTATGTTGTCTTCCAGGAGCAAAGATTAAAGATGTAGCGGAGAGGCTTAGCCAAATTATCAAGCCCACTGATTATTATCCCCTCCTTCACTTTCACATCGGGACCAACAATACAACATATCAAGGGACTATGAGCAACTGGGCAGGAAGGCAAAAGAACTGGGAGCTCAGGTGGTGTTTTCATCAGTGCTTCTGACAGAGGGCCAACATCCAATGAGGGAATGGAGGATTGCAACGCAACGCCTACCAACCAAACAGCCTCAAAACAAACCCTAATGAACAACGTATGAGATAACTTACCAATATTTAAACCATCTTTAAAACATTTCTCAATTAACCATATGCCATATATAGTCACTCAATTTCACCATTTAAAGCATATTAATATTATTACTTTATATTTAAATTACATTTATCAACATTTTTATTACTTACAATACAAACCTTACTTACCCTTAATTCATATATACCTTACATTTTTAATTAATTTTCAAAGTAATATACACTTAGAACTTTTAGTTAGAATAGTTTTTATAACATTAAAGTTACATATTAGGTTAGCCCCTTTTGTCAGTCTTCCGGTCTTCTTGACAAGGCATCGGCCACCACATTTTGAATCCCTTTAACACTACGGATCTCAAAGTCAAAGTCTTGTAGGAGTAGGGCCCACCTCATCAACGTATTATTGTTCGCTCTGATAGTCCACAACCACAGCAGTGGGGAATGGTCTGTGCAGAGAACAAAATGTCTTCCCCATATGTATGGTCTGAGCTTCTGTAAAGACCATACAATCGCCAGACATTCACGTTCTATGGTGGAAAGGTGTCTGTCACCAGCCTCAGCTTCTTGTTCAGGAACGTCACTGGATGAAAATCCCCATTGTCATCCTCCTGGCTCAGCACGGCTCCCAGTCCGAGGTTGGATGCATCTGTGAAGACGGTGAACTCTCGATGGAAATCTGGTGCTCTCAGGACAGGACCGGTCATGAGCACAGTTTTTAACTTCTCGAAGGCCTCCTCAGTCTTTTTGTTCTGGGGTTAGCGTGTCACAGATCTTAACATCCCCTGGGTTATATTGGGATTTGCCCCGTCCTTCCTAATGTGGCAATTCATGTTTTTCGTTGTCCCCTTCCTTCATGGCATACAGGACCACTTTTTCTTTTCTACAGTAAGGTTTTATCATGTTAACCTGAACCACTCATCGACCATCCTCTCCCTCCTCCTGAATTATGCAATTTCTTTCATTCATCTTGGATATTATTCTAAAACGACCTGCCCAGTTTAATTGCATCTTACTCCCTTTTATAGGCCTCAGCATCAGGGCTTCCTCTCTTGGACTGAACGATCTTTCTCTGGCCTTTTTATCGTACCTTAACTTTTGCTTCCCTTGCTGGCTCTGCAAGTTTTCTGCGGCTAACTTCAGAGACTGTTGGAAGGAATTCATTAAATTATCTATGTATGGATCACTGTCTCAGGGTCTTCTCCCCGTTGTTCCTCCCAATTTTGTCTGAGTAAATTCAAGGGTCCCTGCACTTTCCATCCAAATAACAGTTCAAATGGACTGAAGCCTGTGCTTCCTGGGGTACAGACTGGTATGCATATAAAAAGGGTTGTATCTTGTGATCCCAATCATTGGGGTTTTTGGCTGTATAAGCTCTGATCATTCACATTACAGTCCCATTAAATTTCTCCACTAATCCATTTGTCTGAGGATGGTATGGAGATGATGTAATATGAGCTATGCCACAAAGTTGCCACAGCCTTTTCATTAATCTGGAAGTGAATGATGTTCCCAAATCAGTGGCAATTTCTGAAGCAAAGCCCATGCAGCACATATAGTTCACCAAGACATTTGCCACAGTCTTGGTCTCTATATTTCACAATGGAATGGCTTCTGGATATCTGGTGGCATAATCTATTATTGTTAAAATGAAATTGTTTCCCCTTCTAGTTACTTTAGGTCAGTGGTTCTTAACCTTTGTTACTCGGATGCTTTTGAACTGCAACTCCCAGAAACCCCAGTCAGGACAGCTGGTGGTGAAGGCTTCTGGGAGTTGCAGTCCAAAACTCCTGAGTAACCCAAGGTTAAGAACCAGTGCTTTAGGTAATGGTCCCACAATGTTCAGGCCTATGCATTGAAATGGGTTTGATATAATTGGTAAAGTGCACAATTTAGCTTTAGTTTTGTCATTGCCAGTACCCTGCCCTTGACATATGTCAGTGCTTTGACAATATGATCTTATTTGCTTCCCTATCCCAGTAAAAATTTTGCCCTATCCTCTGCTTTGTGTGTGTGACTCCCAAATGAGCAGCAAAGGTGTTTGTATGTCCCTTTTCTATAATCTTTCCTGTGTACTTAAAAGGGATGACCAGTTGTTTGTGGATTCTTTCCCCTCCCCTCTTAGGATTTACCAAGACCTCCCTATATAACAGGTCTCTGTCCACAAAGAATCTTTCAGGGTACTCAGGGTTGGCTGGTCCTTCTCTGGCCAACTTAAAGCACTGTTGTAAAGTAGAATCCTGGCTATGTTCTTATCTAAAACTGTTTTCATGAGGATTCCTTATATTCCCCACCTCAGCTAGTTCATTTGCTTCATTTTAATCTATTTCTTCATCGGGGATCTCACAATTTTCCTCAGGTGTTTCATTCTTTTCTATCTGGGGGCAAGTAGTTATCAAAACACTCTTAATATACTCAGATAAATCCAACTGAATCAAACAAGGGGCAGGAATTTGATTTGTGATGGCTACCTTCCACATTCCTTTCCACTCTTGATATTTCATGTGTACTTTAGCCATGGGTAGAGTAATTAATTCAGTCCCTATCCCTTTTTTGGTTATTTGTTCATTTTTCATGATGTCTCCCTGAGGGACAATATCAAAATGACTCAAAGTTACTTGAGAACATGAGTCTCTCAAAGCTAGATACTTAGTGTTATTTATATAAATAGTTTCTTGAGAGCAACGAAGCAGCTCCTGGTTGTTTTCAATAAAATAACATTGCACCACATTTGCTAAAGGCAGCTGTTCTTCCTGGCTCTCTGCTCTAGCAGTCACTGCACCATTTTCAACTGCCTCAGTGTTCTCTCTCTGCTGTTGTATATAGTACACTTTCTTGGGCAAACTTTCCCCTCCTTTTTGCTGACTAAATTCTTTATTCTTTGAGGTCTGACACTGAGAAATGAAGTGTCTTTTTTCTCAACACCCACAGCAAATTTTTGGGTTCCTTGTTCAAAGTAAGGGGGCTTGTCTCCCTTCCCTTCACTGCTTTTATACCTCTGTTGATTTTGCTTTGAGGGTTTATCCCTAAAATGGCTTCCAGTTGCCTGTTTGTTTCTGGGGTAATCCCTGGGCTCTTTCTTTCTGTCCTCCCAGCTTCTACCACCCAATTTTAACTCAGAAAATTTTGGGTTTTTGATTTCTGATATATAATCAGCCATCTCATTTGTTTGCTGTACTGTTTTAGGCTGTTTATCTCTGACTAAATATCTTAGTTTTCCAGGCAGAACCAAATAGAATTGTTTTAGCCCTATAATATTTTTCATATCCTCTAAAGTTTCAACCTTAGCTTGTTCTAACCATTTTTCCAAGTATCTGACCAGAGTTGCCCCTAACTGAGAACATGATTCCTTGGGTTATCTTGTCAATGCTCTAAATTTCCTTCTGAAGTGTTCAGCATTAATTCCAAATCTCACGAAAATCAGTTTTCTGAATGCCTCCTATTCTCTTGCTTGATCTTGTGGCATTTGAGAATAAATCTCAGCTAGTTCCCCACTTATTTGCATTCTTAGAATGACCATTTTCTCTTCTTCTCACATTATAATCTCAGCACACTCATTCAAACAGGATTAAGAATGATTCAGGGCAATCTCCCTTTCTAAACTGAGGGAATTTCTTAATGTCCACTTTAGAGATTATCTTCGCTCTATTATTACTGTTGTTACAGTTTACAGATACCAATTCTAATTTTTTCATTTCTAATTGGTATTCCATTTCTTTTGCTCTCGTTTCCACTTGTCTTTCCTCAGCTCTGGCTTTTTCCCTTTCCCTTTCCAAATCTAACTCCTTTTGTCTGGCTTCAGCCTCAGCCCTAGTCCTTATTTCTAACTCTTTTAATTTATATTCCTGCTGCAACCTCCACCTTTCAAATTCCTGGGAGGTTAACCCAGTTTCTCCCCTTGAGGCTTCCTTCTGCTGCTCTATCATTTCAAGAGAGCTCTCCTCTTTGTGAGGTAAACTATGCACATCAGATGCCTCCATCACTTTTTCCCTCGCTTAGAAGGCATGTTTCTATGTGTTTCTTTGAACAAGTTGGCTGGCTTGTTCAGAGGCAGACAGGCAAGCCTCGGCTTAAAATCTTTTTTCCTTTTCTGCGTTAGAGAGATTGAGACATTGTAGCTCTCCGCTGGAAGCTTCAGATGGCTACTTTATTTCGTTAGGCTCCTAGCCTCACTGTTCCTGTGTCTGAGACCCTGTTTCTTTTTGCCTCCAGACACCCAGCTGTTTCAGAAATATTTTTCTTCTTTAAGCCTCAGTTAGTTTCAGTCGCCTCAGCTATTTCTCTTGACCCTGGCTTCCACTTAGGTCCCCTCAGTGCTCTCTTTTCTCAGAGCTTTGGGATCTAAAGCTAGCCCCTAGGTCCTTCCTTTCTAAGCGTGAGGTAAACTTTTAAACCCAGACTTCTCTTCAGAGTCTTTTTCCCTGCCTTAGCCTTTCCTAAAGTCTATGACCTGGGGTCCCTTTCCAAGCTGTTCACTAAGAGCTCTAGGGTCCGCTACTCCTTTTCCCACAGCCTTTGGCTAT
The DNA here is from genome assembly GCF_051106095.1 of Pogona vitticeps. Lineage (NCBI taxonomy): Eukaryota > Metazoa > Chordata > Lepidosauria > Squamata > Agamidae > Pogona > Pogona vitticeps. The sequence continues at coordinate 72,639,797 of NC_135788.1, read as the reverse complement.
CAGGCCCCTCAGCCTCAGAAGATTTCTCTTCACTTAGGCTCACTGGAACTCATTTGTTTCAAATCCCACCACAGTGCCGCCACTTTTGTCATGCACCTCCAGTGTTTCCTGTTTGTTTTCCCACTCACAGGTTCACTTTCGGGCACAACTTGTTCTTTTCACCCTTATTCGCTGCCACGAGAGGGTATTTCCCTCACTGTACCAATTATGAATCTCAGACTAATGCTGCCAAATATAACAAGGTTTATTTACGGTTTGGTAGGTAAATCATAGAAGAAAAATCATGGATGGTCTTTTATTACTCAGTCAATAAATGTGGATTTGATTACATGTAAGCTTGCTTGTGTTCATTCACTTTAGTCAAGGTGTCAATATATTCTGACTGTCTATGTATTTCTTATTACTTTTAACTCTTTTATATTATCTAACACACCATCTTTCCAATATCTTGTCTAAACACTTCTCAGCCTTCTCCGTGACCCTCTGTCCCTCCCAGTTCTGTTGACTCCACCCCTCCTGTTGTGGGCTGTCCACCACAACAACAAGCAAACAAAAGGTCAGCCATAAAGGGTTCAGAAGCATATACATTAATGTTCAAAATATACAGAACAAACAGGGAGAACTTGAAGTCCTGGTACGTGAGGGCAGGTATGACATTGCTGCCATTATTGAAACTTGGTGGGATGAAACCCATGATTGGAATTGCTGCTAGAAGAATATCATTTGTTCAAAAGAAACAGACCCAACAAAAGAGGAGGAAGAGTTGCACTGTATGTAAAGAATTACTGTTCTTGTACTGTAATACAGGAGACCAAGGATGAAAGCTTTCCTGAAGCTCTTTGGGTAATATTAGCGGAAAAACGAATGATATAGTTGTAAGAGTGTACTGCAGGCCACCTAACAACGCAGAGGAAATTGATGAACATTTTGCAAATAAATTAGCTGAGATGTGTAGGAAACACAACACTGTAGTAACAAGGGGATTTTAAATACCTGGATATCAACTGGGAAATCAACTCTTCAGCAAGTGGGAGATCCAACAGGTTCCCAACATGCCTGGCTGACAACTTTGTCATCCAAAAGGTGGAGGAGGGAAGTAGAGGATCAGCCATACTGGACTTAATATTTACTAACAGGGATGAAATAGTTGAAGGACTGAAAATTGTAGGAATTTTAGGAGAAAGCATATTAGAATTCACCATCATGCAAGCAGGGGTAATAGCACCAAGTCAGATTAATGTTCTAGATTTTAAGAGAGCTGACTTTAACAAACTAAGAGATGTAATAGGAAGGATTCCATAGATGGAAATCCTAAAGGGAAAAACAGTTCAGGATGCTTGGGAAACCCTGAAAGGTGAGATAATAAAGGCCCAAACCAAAACAATATCACAGAGAAAGAAAAAACAAGAAACGTCTGACAAGACGGGCGTGGATATACACAGAGCTCTCTGACAAACTAAGGGACAAAAAGGATACATTATAAAGAACTGAAAGAGGGTCTCATAACTAGAGCAGAATACCAGTAAATAGCTTGAATCTGCAAGGATGGAGTCAGAAAGGCTAAGGATCAGAATGAGCTAAGACTTGTAACAAATGCCAAAAATAACCAAAAAAAAGTTTATTTCAACACATGAGGAGCAAGAGTAAAGTAAAGGAAATGGTTGGTCCACTAGTGGGAGAAGATGACAAGAAGGTGACAGGCAACAGGGAGAAAGTAGAACAGCTTAATTTTTTTTTTTTTTTTGCATCTGTATTTACGCAAAAGGAAAGATTGGTCCACCCTGTCAAGAGCAGCATTGTGGGAGACAGGAGAGGGAAACAGGTCAAAAGAGGTAAAGAAGTGGTAAAAGAACACCTAGCTGCTTTGAATGAGTTCAAGTCTCTTGGACTGGATGGTTTACATCCTAGGGTACTAAAACAATTAGCAGATGTGATATCGGAAACACTGAATGAAATCTTTGAGAGGTCCTGGACCCTCTTCCTTCCAGAGGACTGGAAAGGACCTGATGTGGTTCCAATCTTCAAAAGGGGTGGGGGGAAGTGGATCTAGAAAACTACAGACCACTCAAAGATATCAGATCAGACTTTAAAGCTCTCAGAAGGAAACTCAAAGACTTTGGGGCCCAGATATTTTTGCATCCATCCTACCAGTACTACTCAGAAGAGGAATAGAAAGGGAAAGGAAAATACTCTGAGTGAATGATTAGCTATGAAGGTGTTGAAATGAGGGATATAGTTTTTGAGATCATGATATAAGCTTCCTGGAAGTTGGACTGCTAGCAAGAGATGGCTTGCACTTCACAAGGACTGGGAAGAAGGTGTTTGGGCACAGTATGAAGAACTTCAACGAAAGCTTTAAACTGGGAAGGGACAGGGAAACCCAAGCACAGAGGTAAAGATTATGAGGCCTTACACACAATAAGAGGACTGTACTGAACAGTTCTAATGGGAGTCAATAATAAGATTAACATTAATAATCATATTATTATAAATGTACAAAGAAAGGAGGCTCCATAGCACAGAATCTCTAGTGTATATACACAAATGCCAGGAGAATAAGAAACAAACAAGAAGAACTGGAAATCTTAGTTCAGGAGGGTAAATATGACTTAATGGGAATAACTGAAACTTGGTGGGACAAGTCCCATAATTGGAATAAGGAAATTGAAGGATATAATTTGTTCAAAAAGAAGAGAAAGGGAGGTTGGGTTGCAATATATGTCAAAAATATACATCCCTGCACAGAAATACAGGAGGAGGAGGAAACTGGCTGTCCCATTGAGAGCATCTGGATCCACGTAGTTGGGGGGAAGGAGCATGGGAGGTGGAGTCCAATCAAACAGATGATGTGGGTGAAACTTTTGGAAAACAAATTGCAAGTACAGTGGTGCCTCGCTTAACGATTGCCTCGTTTAGCGATGAATTCGCATAACGATGTGTTTTTTTAGAAAATAATATGCACCGTATAACGATGTTTCCTATGGGCAATTTTCGCTTAGCGAAGTTTGGGACCATGCTTCGCATAACGAATGCGATTTTAGGTTCCCTGCTTCACTTAACGATGTTTCTTTTTTCAATTAAAAAAGTGTCTTAGAAGGGTCAAAAACGGTTCTAAATGCTTGGATTCGTTAGAGGACCCCCTAAGTCATGTGCAAACCTGATTTGGTTATTTTTTTTTTCCAGCCCATAGGAACCAATGGACCTGTCAAAATCTGACAGCTCCATGCTTTCCTATGGGGGAAGAAAAAATTCACAAGAAATTAACGAAAGTTCAGATAAAAGCCAAATCAGGTTTGCACATGACTTAGGGGGTCCTCTAACAAACCCAAGCATTTAGAACAGTTGCTGAGTCTTCGCTAATTTTTTGTGAATTTTTTCTTCCCCCATAGGAAATAATGGAGCTGTCAGATTTTGACAGCTGTCAAAAGTTGGGGGGGGGAAATTCACCATAAATTAACGAAAAGTCAGATCAAAGCCAAATTAACTTTTGCATCCGTTTTAGAGGGTGCAGAAGCTAATCCAAGCATTTAAAACCATTTTTGACCCTTTTATGACACACTTAATTTTGCAAAAATTGACTTCGCAAAGCCATTGAAATGTATTGAGTCAGCTTCAATACATTCCAATGGAGGAAACATTGTTTCGCTTAGCGATGTTTCCTATGGGTTTTTTCGCTTAACAACGGCAATCCGTTCCAATTGGAACGGATTAACCGGTTTCCAATGCATTCCTATGGGAAATGGTATTTCACATAGCGATGGTTTCACATAGCGATGTTTTTTTTGGAACGAATTAACATCACTATGCGAGGCACCACTGTATTTCAAAGAGACACAATGTAGTAGTGAAGGGAGATTTTAATTATCCGGATATATGCTGGGAGGAAAATTCTGCAAAGTATGATTCTCTTCTCATTCTAGGGGACTGGAATGCTAAAGTAGGGAGCCAAGAGATAAAAGGAACAACAGGGAAGTTTGGCCTTGGAGTTCAGAACGAAGCAGGACAAAGGCTAATAGAGTTTTGTCAAGAGAATAAGCTGGTCATCACAAACACTCTTTTCCAACAACACAAGAGGCGACTCTATACATGGAAATCACCAGATGGGCAATATCGAAATCAGATTGATTATATTCTCTGCAGCCAAAGATGGAGAAGCTCTATACAGTCAGCAAAAACAAGACCTGGAGCTGACTGCGGTTCTGATCATCAGCTTCTCATAGCAAAATTCAAGCTTAGACTGAAGAGATTAGGAAAAACCACTGGGCCACTCAGGTATAATCTAAACCAAATCCCTTATGAATACACAGTGGAAGTAAAGAACAGATTTAAGGAACTAGATTTGGTGGACAGAGTGCCTGAAGAACTTTGGATAGAGGCTCGTAACATTGTCCAGGAGGCAGCAACGAAAACCATCCCAAAGAAAAGGAAATGCAAGAAAGCAAAGTGGCTGTCCAACGAGGCCTTAGAAATAGCAGAGAGGAGAAGGGAAGCAAAATGCAAGGGAGATAGGGAAAGTTACAGAAACTTGAATTCAGACTTCCAAAGAATAGCAAGGAGAGACAAGAGGGCCTTCTTAAATGAACAATGCAAAGAAATAGAGGAAGATAACAGAAAAGGAAAGACCAGAGATCTGTTCAGGAAAATTGGACATATTAGAGGAACATTTTGCGCAAAGATGAACATGATAAAAGACAAAAATGGGAGGGACCTAACAGAAGCAGAAGACGTCAAGAAGAAGTGGCAAGAATACACAGAGGAATTATATCAGAAAGATGTGGATATCCCGGACAACCCAGACAATGTAGTTGCTGAACTTGAGCCAGACATCCTGGAGAGCGAAGTCAAGTGGGCCTTAGAAAGCCTGGCTAACAACAAGGCCAGTGGAGGTGATGGCATTCCAGTTGAACTATTTAAAATCTTGAAAGATGATGCTGTTAAGGTGCTACATTCAATATGCCAGCAAGTTTGGAAAACTCAACAGTGGCCAGAGGATTGGAAAAGATCAGTCTACATCCCAATCCCAAAGAAAGGCAGTGCCAAAGAATGCTCCAACTACCGTACAATTGCACTCATTTCGCACGCTAGCAAGGTTATGCTCAAAATCCTACAAGGTAGGCTTCAGCAGTATGTGGACCGAGAACTCCCAGAAGTACAAGCTGGATTCCGAAGAGGCAGAGGAACTCGAGACCAAATTGCTAACTTGCGCTGGATTATGGAGAAAGCCAGAGAGTTCCAGAAAAATATCTACTTCTCCTTCATTGACTATGCAAAAGCCTTTGACTGTGTGGACCACAGCAAACTATGGCAAGTTCTTAAAGAAATGGGAGTGCCTGACCACTTTATCTGTCTCCTGAGAAACCTATATGTGGGACAGGAAGCAACAGTTAGAACTGGTCATGGAACAACTGAGTGGTTCAAAATTGGGAAAGGAGTACGGCAAGGCTGTATATTGTCCCCCAGCTTATTTAACTTATATGCAGAATACATCATGCGGAAGGCTGGACTGGAAGAAACCCAAGCCGGAATTAAGATTGCCGGAAGAAATATCAACAACCTCCGATATGCAGATGATACCACTCTGATGGCAGAAAGTGAGGAGGAATTAAAGAACCTTGTAATGAGAGTGAAAGAGGAGAGTGCAAAAAACGGTCTGAAACTCAACATCAAAAAAACTAAGATCATGGCCACTGGTCCCATCACCTCCTGGGAAATAGAAGGGGAAGATATGGAGGCAGTGTCAAATTTTATCTTCCTGGGCTCCATGATCACTGCAGATGGAGACAGCAGCCCTGAAATTAAAAGGCGCCTTCTTCTTGGGAGGAAAGCAATGACAAATCTGGACAGCATTTTGAAAAGCAGAGACATCACCTTGCCAACAAAAGTCCGAATAGTCAAAGCTATGGTTTTTCCTGTCGTGATGTATGGAAGTGAGAGCTGGACCATAAAGAAAGCAGACCGCCGAAGAATTGATGCCTTTGAATTGTGGTGCTGGAGGAGGCTCTTGAGAATCCCCTGGACTGCAAGGAGAACAAACCTATCAGTTCTAAAGGAAATCAACCCTGAGTGCTCACTGGAAGGACAGATCCTGAAGCTGAGGCTCCAGTACTTTGGCCATCTAATGAGAAGAAAAGACTCCCTGGAAAAGACCCTGATGTTGGGAAAGTGTGATGGCAAGAGGAGAAGGGGACGACCGAGGATGATATGGCTGGACAGTGTCTGCGAAGCAACCAACATGAACCTGACACAACTCCGGGAGGCAGTAGAAGACAGGAGGGCCTGGCGTGCTCTGGTCCATGGGGTCACGAAGAGTCGGACACGACTAAACGACTAAACACACAAACACATGATTCTTCCAAGATATTCCTAGCTTGTGTGGCTGATAATTTTCTCCTACAAAAAGTGGAGAAAGAAACTAGAGGACTGGCTATGCTTTGACTTGATTCTAACCAATAGAGACGATTTGGTAGAGGAAGTGGCAATAAAGGAAACTCTGGGTGAGAGTGAACATGTTCTACTAGAATTATTGATTTCAAAGGAAAGCAAATCAGAGGGTAGCCACAAATATTTGCTGGACTTAAGAAAAGCCAATTTTAACAAACTCAGGACAATGGTAAGGTTTCATGGCAGCAGATCCTAACAAGAAAAGGAGTCAAAGAAGAACAAACATGTTCAATAAAGTTAAACCCATCACTCACACCTCACCTCTGTATTCCAGGGGTGGGAGAGCAATGTTTGTTCTGCAAGGGCAAGCAACATCGCCATGGCAGAATGGCTTTGGCCTCCCTGCAGGATGACGTGAGACGCGTGAATCATGTTGGGCTACCTGGAGGGGGAGGTGGTGAACCGTCTATTTAATGACACTCCCTCATGTATTCAGTCTCTTTTCAAGGCTTTCTTCCCACCCATCCTCCATTTAAGCCAGTGTGAGTTTGGCTAGTCACCCTATTATGGGTCCTGGATTGGAATTTTTGACCCACTACTGGAATTGGCCATATTGGTCATTGGGATTTATTGCCTATCCCACACTGGTATGGTAGGTTTTGTGATAACAGTTTGAGAGATTCTATTGGTCACATGGTGGGTGGTGCAAAATGAACAAGGATTGGTGAGTGCCCAGGGAGTACAGTGGAGGTCATTGCTCACCCAAGCTCATGGCTCTGCAGATTGTGAGGTTACAGTGCCGGGTACGAGGACGTGCTGGGGCCCTCCCCGGGCTGAAGGCCACCAAAGAGAGGGGGCTTTTGGGCTCAGGAGGTGATTGATCTTTGCCCGGCTGGGTTTGTGCTGTTTTAACGACCACGTGCCAACAGGGTCTTGGACTCACCCATATAAGTTTGGGGAGGGTGTCCTGTGAGACCTTTGGCCTCAAACCGGATCCCGCACTACCCCAGGCCCTGTTCCCCCCCCTCAATACAGGAATTAAACAAATGTTCAATAAAGTGTGGCCCTAGTTTCACCCATCACTTGTGTCTTGCCTCTTTATTCCAGTGTGGGAGGGCAAAGACATATACTGTACCTCACACATGTAGAATGATATTGATATATAAAATAATGCTGTTTGCAGATGTGTCTGCAGCAGCTGGGGAAAAGATTATTTTTCCTTAGGCTTTTTCCCTATGCCTAGTACTATGTCAGCTTTTAGCTCATTTTTTCTCACATGATACAGTGCTTAGGGCTGAAGCAGCTATAACACTCATATGCCTTTTGCATATGAGTAATAAATGATATGCTACAGAGGATCATGAGTTTTGGTTCAAAGACATCAAGCAACTAATAATTGTAAGAATAATATTGTTTGGTAAGGTAATAACAGCTGCAAATAATTCTGAAAGTTGTTGTGGGTTTTTCAGGCTCTTTGGCCATGTTCTGAAGGTTGTTCTTCCTAATGTTTCGCCAGTCTCTGTGGCCGGCATCTTCAGAGGACAAGAGTCAGAACTCTGTCTGTGCTCTGTGCACAGACACCAGAGCACAGAGTTCCTACTCCACTCCTCTGAAGATGCTGGCCACAGAGACTGGCGAAACGTTAGGAAGAACAACCTTCAGAACACGGTCAAAAAGCCCGAAAAACCCACAACAACCATCAGATCCCACCTGTGAAGCCTGTGAGAATTCTGAAAGTCCCATTCATGCATAAATTAAAATTTAGCAAAAAGAATCTGGAATAGCCTTTATAACTGGGAGGGGGAGGATCAGAAAAAGAAAGAAGTACAGATCTATGTGGATTAGATAATTAAAATTGGTTGATTGTTTGACTAATATTTTGAGATGAATCATAAACCCAAGAAATAGGTATTTTGGTGCTAAAATGGTACATCCTATTATTTGTGTGCAAATTGACCTATTTATTGCTCGGTACAGAGATAGGAATCGCTTAAATGCCCTCAAATATAAGCCAAAACAAGACGGCAGTACAGTTCTTGCTTCTCAAAAAAAAAATTAAACAGCTGTGTTGGTACAGAGGTACTCGTAATCTCTGTTCCAAAGGACACACAGGATCCAGTTTCTGAGCCAGTTCTGTCAACATACTGTGAGCCAGAAGCTTCATCTGGGCACTGCTTTGCCTCCTCCATAGTTTTTGGCATGGCAAAAAGTTGCTGAAGTTTATTCCTCCATGCGTTATAATTAGTTTATCATTTTTTTTCTGACTCAGAAAGGTTTTACATTACCTTCACTCACTCATTTCATATTCCATAACCAAAACAATCTTGCACTGTTATATTCAATTTCTTGCTTCAATCTTACCTAACGTTGTCATGCCTCTGAATGTAAATCTTATGGAAAATCCTCTCAGGTGGCTTCAGAAAATCCTCCTTCATTTCCATGGCAACATTCCTGGGCAAGAGACTCATCAAAAGTCGCTCCTAAAAAAGAAAAAGAAAGAAAACCATACATTAATTATAATGTAGATGTGCAGTCACACCTTACTTCTTTTCAACTAAACTAAAATTGCAAGCCAGAAAACATTTAACTGTACAATAAATGCTATATGGAACCTCTATTGCAAAAATCACAGGAATTAGCTTATATTCTTAAAGGTAATGACACTTAATGAACAATATAATTACATTCTTCATCCCCCAATAGGACTTCACACTTCTCAAGCAGCCTATTTATTCTTTTCAATCTGACCAAGCCACACATGCTTCAAATCACATCTAGATCTTTGCCTAGGTGACACCAGAAGAAAATCTTTGTATCAAAGGGGCAGATCTTTTTCAAAGGCACACCTCTTTCAATGTAATTTCTACAATTAAATATTCCATACTTATATTTGGACAATGTCTATTTTTTTTTATTCTATTTATATCCCGCCTATCTAGTCGATTAAGACCACTCTAGGCGGCTTACAACAAGGGGTACAACAATGAATAAAAACAGTATTACATAAAAGAAACTTACAACAATAGGGCTAAACACTAGGAGAGACAAAAGAAGGGGAATCAAGAATTAGCTGGGGGGGGGAGAGACCTGCCGAAACATCAATGTTTTTAGTTGCTTTTTGAAAATACCCAGCGAGGGGGCCGCGCGAATACCAGGAGGTAAGTTGTTCCAGAGGCGAGGAGCCACCGCCGAGAAGGCCGATTTCTTGTCTTTTCCTTCCAGGCCTCCCTCGGCGTTAGGCTCCTCAGCCTCACCTCCTGTGGCATGGGTAGATCTTGGTGAAAGAAGGTGTTCCGCCAAGTATCGAGGCCCTAAACCATTTAGGGCTTTATACGTGAGCATCAACACTTTGAAGTTGATGCGGAATCGGATGGGCAGCCAATGCAATGCGGCCAGAGTGGGAGAAATATGTTGCTATTTTTTCACCCCACTAAGGAGTCTGGCCGCCGCATTCTGCACCACCTGAAGTTTCCGCAGCAGCCTCAAAGGCAGCCGCACGTAGAGCGCATTGCACTGGTCTAATCTTGAGATTACAAGCGCATGTACCAAAGTGGTGAGCGCCCCAACATCGAGATAGGGCCGCAGCTGGGCTACCCGCCTGAGATGGTAGAAGGCGGTTCGGACCACCGACACCACCTGGGATTCCATAGTGAGCGCCGGGTCGAGATGGATTCCCAAGCTGCGGACCCCTTCCTTAGCAGGAAGGGTCACCCCCCCAAAAGAGAGGGAGTTTCCCAAGCTCCCAACTGTGGGGGCGGCCACCCTTAGCACCTCCGTCTTGTCCGGGTTCAGCCTCAGCCCGTTCTCCTGCATCCATTGCAGTATGGTCCCCAGGCAGCGCTGGAGGGACAGGACGGCATCTCCTGCGGTAGGTGGGAAGGAGATGTAGAGCTGAGTATCATCAGCGTACTGATGACACCGGGCTCCACACCCCCTGATGACCCCTCCCAGCGGTCTCATATAGATGTTAAACAGCATTGGGGAGATTATCGACCCCTGTGGAACCCCACAATTGAGATTCCACGGGGCCGAGACACTCTCCCCAAGCTGCACTCTCTGGGGACGGTCCTCCATAAAAGTTGATCAAGCCCCTATGAAAATACTGTCTTGCTTGTCCTTGGCTTGGCTAACTTCCTGAACATCCACAAATGTATGAATCAACATTGCTGTCCTCTGAAGATGCAGGCCACAGAGACTGGTGAAAGGTCAGGAAGAACAGCCTTCGCAAATATATCTTTTTCTTTCTTTCTTTTTTTAAAAAAAAGTCTTTCTGGGTTTTCCCTCCCATACAGAAGAACCCACCAACACATAAATTCTCCTGCTTCTTTCAATATAAATGAAAATTTAAAGGAATTTATTGAAAATGCAAAGAGGGTTTACATTGTATGTCTTTCATGTAGGGGGTGACAGAGTAACTCTACCATGCTAAGGTACCACAGTTTACTTCAATACCAACAAAATGGCAGTATTTCATGACATCTATCCAAAGTATCCCTTCAAAAATTGAGTCTTTTCGATGCAGCTTTCTCAACCTAGAAAAAAGCTTCCCTCTTTTGTACTCAGAAGGTTAAATGACTTGGTGGAAGGAGTGACAACAAGAGGAACTCTGCTGGGAAGTAATTATGCTTTACTTGAGTTATGGATTTCAAAAGCAAAGAAAAAAGAAGAATGTAGCATATATTCTGGACTTTAGGAAAGCCAATTTTAATACACTAAGAAAAATGATAGGTAAGACCCCAGGGCAGGAAATCCTAACAGGGAAAGGAGTCCAAGGTGGGTGGAAGTATCTAAAAAAGGAAATTTTAAAGACACAATTACAAACAATTCCAACAAGAAAAAAAGATAGAAGACAGCAAAACACAAACAAACAAACAACGTGGCCTCACAAAAAGCTGTTGCCAGAGGACTGGAGGATAGTATATATAACACCAATCTGGGGGACACAAGCTGCATATGAGCCACACATGCAATGTGGTTGCAAAAAAGACCAATGCTATTTCAAGCTTCATTAAGAGAAGTATTATCTCCAGATCCTTTGAGGTACTAGTTCCCTTCTATTCAGCACTGGTTAAGCCTCATTAAGAGTACTGCATCCTGTTCTAGACACTACATTTGAAGAAGGTCAACAAACAAGCAAGTCCAAGAAGGGCAATGAGGATGGTCAGGGTACTGGAAACCAAGCCCAGTGAGGAAAGAGTAGAATAACTGGGAATGTTTAGTGGTGAGAAAAGATGATTGAAGGGAGCTATGATAGCACTTTTCAAATATCTGTATGAGGAGGGGCAGGATATGTTTTTGATCACCGCAGGGTACAGGACATGTAGTAATGGGCTCATGTTACAGGAAGACAGATTTAGGCTGAATGTCAGAAAAAAGTCTTAACTGTTAGAGCAATGTTAACTATTAACAACAATGGAACCAGTTACTTCAGGAGGTGGTGAGGACTCCAGTGCTCGAGGCATTCAAGAGAAAATTCAACATCAATCTGTTAGATCTGCTTTGATTTGGATTCCTGCACTGAACAAGGGGCTGGGCTCTATTGCCTTATAGACCCATTCCAACTCAATCATTTTATGTTTCTATAAAGTAGCAAAGGGTTGGATCATAGCTTAATCGTGTTTAACAATAAACTCATTGAAAACAACAGGAAATATAAACCAAACGGAAAAAGTACAGCATGACTAATTTAAGTACCTGAGCGAAATGTGGGAAAGTCTGAAGTTTTGAGTTGATTTTTAAAAAAAAAAAAAAAAAAAAGTAAAAATATACCCCTTGTTTAGAAATAAGCTACCCAGATGACCCCAGATTTAAAACAGATTACATAAATTGAAAGATTGCTTATCTTGAAAGAGAATGGTTGGTCCCACCCGAATTTTTTATTTGGAAAGTATCCCAGGTACAGAGGCTGGATTCTTTTGAAATAAATGATTTGTTTGGAAATTCAAAATAGAAAAACAACTGTTTTGTTCTAACACTAAGCATACAAGTACAGGCTTGCTATCAGGAGCTTCATGAAATGACACACTGTATACGTTTATAGGAAGGGGAGGGAGATGTTTGGAGAGTTGCAGGGTAACAAGTTCAAAGAAGTGGACTTTTTTCAAAGGTTAAAAGAAAATGTTTTTTAAAAAAGAAAGTAATAGAGCAACAGTCCTTCAGGAATTGGAATATTTTACTATGTATCTTCAGGGAATTAGCATTACCTTAGAACAGTGTTTCCAAACCTTCTTCAGTCATGACCCAAGTAACCCACAACCCCCTGCCATATTTGTATAAAAGGACCCTGCCAGCAGCTCCTTTCTTCACAGGTGCAGGAGAAGTCATTGCATTAAGACTCTGAAGTCAATGTGGAATCAAATGGGCAGCCAGTGCAGTGCAGCCAGAATAGGAGAAATATGTTGGTATTTTCTTGCTCCTCTAAGGAGTCTGGCTGCCGCATTCTGCACCACTTGGAGTTTCCGCATCAAACTCAAAGGTAGCCCCAAGTAGAGCACATTACAGTGGTCTAATCTTGAGATTATGAGCGCATGCACCAAGGTAGTGAGTGCCCCCATATCGAGATATGGTTGCAGCCGGGCTATCCGCCAAAGATGGAAAAAGGCGATACGGACCACCGACGCCACCCCATATGCTTGGGGATGGTCTTGCTTAATGTTATCAGAGCTTTGGTGTCTATATCTTGTCATAATCTCCATTCCACTCATTTGTCATTATAGAATTGCTTGGTAATTTTATATATAAAAACTCCAGAGATATTATGTGCCGTCAAGTTACTTCTGATGTGTTGTGACTAAATGAGTTAGTGACTTCCAGAATGTCACATTATTAATGGCTTTGCTCAGATCTTACAAACCTACACTGTCTCATATTACTTTTTTTTTTCTCTTCATACCTCCCACCAGCAAAATTGTCTTTTCCAGTAAGTTCTACTCAGGTCTTGCAAACTAACAGCTGTGGATTCCTTTACTGAAGAATGTTAGGTCTTCCTCTTTTTCTTACCGCACCCCCATACCACTTTCCCAAGCAATACTGTCTCTTTGTTCCGTTTTGTATTCTCATTATATGTGCATGGTAGGATAGCCTCATTTTACTCATTTTTACTCTAGTGAGAGTTCAGACTTGACTTGATTGAACATCCTCTTTTTTTGCCTTTATGGTTGTCTGTGGTATCTGTAAGGTTCTCCTCCAACACCATGTTTCAAATGAGTTGATACTCCCTCATTTATCTTTTACATAGTATGGATGATTCTGCCCTTGGTTTCCAGTGACAGTCTGCTAACTGCCAGACCCCTCTCTTTTATTTCAAAAGTTGGGGAACATGTTTTGGAAAACATGCAGGAAACATGTTTATAAAGTAAGTGTTTGGAAATTAGAAGATAGATTTCTAGTCTGAAATCTGTGGAGAGAGCATGACAATATTAGTTTGCCTGAGAGGTTAAAAAGTCTAAAAGTTTCTCTATTTTATGTGTTGCACTCACTCATACTTTTGCCCCACCATTTCATTAAGTCCAAAACAGTTCTTCAAAATATTTTGATACAGAGGGATTGCAGCCACATCCCATCTGTTCCTGGTTCTTCTCTCTCCCAGCAACCATAGTACAGTTCATCATCTGGGATCCTCATGCACTGGGTAAATCTACGTAAGGAAAGTTGCTGTAGAAATTTGTGCATAGCTTATGTATACTTACATTTCCATTTCAAAAAGCCAGGAAATTCAATTATTCAAAAAACATCCGGTTTTCCAATGTGGGATGTTGTGCTTCTCTATGCATGATTCAAAATGCCAGAAAATGGTCTGAAATTGATACACAATATTGTGTCAGCTGAAAAAAGGATGCCAAACTTTACCTAGCAAAGGGCAGACTGAATGATGACAACACCAAAGTCAATATGATCTACAGGATACCCTCTTGAGCTCACTACCATTCATAAGAAGACATAAATCAGGGGGAAAGTCCAGAACCTGATTCCTTTTTTCATAAGTTAACCCCTTCTCACCCAAACACAAGGCAGCTGTCAGGGCTGTATTTAACAACTTCTCTAACTATCTACTGCTTTGAAAATATGGATCATCATCAAGTGCTGTGCTAAAAGCTCTGGTTTGAAAAGGGCCAATTAACAGAAGCTTATACATCTATAAGATAAGTCACACTCATCAGTCAGCTGGCCCTTGAACTGATTGCATACATGTATAGAGACAGGTGGCTTTTACTTCACATTTTAGATCTTGGATTTTGCAGATTCAGAGAATGGAGGTCTTTCTCCTTTTTTAAAAAAATGTATCAGATATCTTCCTTTTCTTTGCTAAAGCATGGTACGAGCTGAACTTGAGCTTTGCGGCTGTTCTTGTTTTTAAATCTGCATGCTGCCAAAGTTGATGATTCAAAATTCTGATACTGAAGAGGATGAAAGGTTGACAATATTTGCTGCTGCCTCCAACTTGAAACAGAGTAGAAAATCAACAAATATAGAAGAAAGGTGGAGGGCATTGAATTTGATTTTACATATTTTTTCAGTCAAAAAAACCACAATGTATCAGATGCTATTTAAGCCATTTCACTTCCCTCCCAAAGAGTCAAGTAAATCCCTAGTAAGCACCACTTTTCAAAGAAAGGCCCACACTGCACATCCCTGAAAGTGATATAAAATGAGGTACTTTGCAACAAGTATCTATACCTTTCCCTTAACCTTATTTCAATTATGTGTGTGTGCACTCTTGAACATAAAGGTGGTGCCAGTCCTCCCTTTTCTCCTTTCTTGTATAGAACAGACTATTCAAGTCTGTTTTTGTTTTGTTTTTACCCTGCATTCCACATTTGTTTTAATAGTCCTGACTACTTTTAAAATGTATTATTCCCTGTGTTTAGTAGAATTGTTTGGAATAGAAAATTTATTTTTTACAGTAGGTGCATGTTTTCAAATATTTGAAAGGCTGTCATACAGAAGAGGGACAGGATCTGTTCTCAATCATCCCAGAGTGCAGGATACTCAACAATGGGTTAAGTTAAAGGGAAGCCAGATTTCAGCTGAATGTCAGGAAAAACTTCCTAACTATTAGAGCAGTATAATAGTGGAACCAGTGGTAGCATTCAGCCCTGCCCTCACCTGTCCATCACAGCTGGGCAGTGGAACATCAGCCAATGAGGGGACGGAAGGTGGTGCAGAAGGGGGAGGAGCTGGAATATATAAAGGGGTGTATGATGAGGGAGAGGGGAGATTTGAGGGGGATTTTGAGAGAGTGAGTGATGAGTGTGTCTATGGGCCTGTGAGCCAAATAGTCAGTGAGGGAAGAGTCTGTGTGTGTCAGTGAGTGAGAGACCTTGATTAACATCTTGTGATTTACTTACTTTATTTTGTTAAACCAATAAACAAGTTTTTGTTTTGAAACAACACTTGTCTTTTTAAAATATTGGATAAAATTGGTGGCAGCAACTGCAGAAGAAGAGTGAGCACTCCTGGAGGCCTGAGTTGGTAGAGGCTTCAGCGTGCCTGCCACATTAATTGGTGTCCAGCGTGTGGGATACGTGCTTGGTCCAGTAAAGCCTTGGACTGGAAAGGTGCCCAGAGCAGAGAAGATCTTTAGTCAGGGAATCTGAGTGGACGAGTGGGTAACTTCCTAGGACTTTTCTCAAGGGGAGAAAGTCTAGTAGGAGGGCTCTGAAACCCAGATTGGGGTGGCTAAGATAGGGAGGCTCTGTGGAAACCATTTCTGGAGAGAGTTACCCAAAGCAGAATCTGTGGCAGGTTGGCTAGCTTGTCCTGAGTTCAAGGGAGAGCTCTGAGGGGACAAAGCGGAGGCCAAGGGCAGATAAACTGAGGGGACTCAAAGTCAGCTAAACCTAGGATAGGGTGAAGCTGTGATTTTTAAGTGGTTTTGGTGCCTGAGGCAGGGAAAGAAACTCTGTCTTTGGTGACAAGCCTAGATGGTTGACAGAGGCCTAGACACTGTAGCTAGCTTACCAGTGGATGAGTGCTGGAAAGCTACGTTGTAACACAGACTCTCACTGACAGGAAAAAAAAGTGTACTTTTAAATTGAGGCTTGAAAGTTGAATCAGAAGCCTGAGTAAAGGAACATGCCTTTAACCAGGGGAAAGAAAGCTGAGTGAGTGCCTTGTGAAATGGCATTTTCTTTATCTTCAGATAAAGAAAATGGGGATTCTGGGGTAGAAAATACCTCAGATCAAGAGGGGGAGACCTCAAGAGGGGAGGACCCAATAGAATTCAGAAAGTGGAAATTGGAGCTAGAAATGAAGGCCAAAGCTGAGGAAAGAAAAATGGCCTTAGAAATGAGACAGAAATGGATGCAGAATTGGAAAAGAGAGAATGGCATTTGAAATCAGAAGGCTAGAGCTGGCAGCTCAGGCCAATAATAACAATAACAACAATGGCAGAGCCAACTCTGAGGAGAGACATTTATCAAAGGCAGACCTGAAAAGATTCCCAGTCTTTAGAAAAGGGGATTGCCCTGAATCATTTATGATGATGTTTGAGAGAGCATGTGAAGATTTTGAAGTAAGGGAAGATGAAAGAATGATAGTGCTGAGATCTCAAATTAGTGGACGCCTGGCCGAGATCTATGCTGAGATGCCTTTAGAATTAATTAAAAATTATGATGAGTTCAAAAAGTTAGTTTTTGCCAGGTATGGCATCAATGCAGAGCAATTGAGACAGAGGTTCAGGTCTCTGAACAAGAAACCTGAGGAGTCTTATTCGCAGTTTGGGGCCAATTTGACCAGATACCTGGATAAATGGATCCAACAGGAGGGAGTTGAAACAGTACAAGATCTTAAAAGCATCATTGGTCTTGAACAATTTTATTCACACCTACCTAGTGAACTGAGGTATCTAGTCAGGGACAAGAAACCCAAAAATCTGCAAGAGGCGGGACAGGCCACTGATTTTATATCCCAGATTAGAAAACCAAGTGGTTATGAGGGGAAAGTGGTGAGGAAAGTGTGGGAGGACACAAATAAATATCCTAGAGAACAATTTAAGAACCAGCAGAAGGTTGGGGGCCATTTTGTGGGTAAGCCCTCAGATCAGAACCAGACCAGAAACCAAAATTTGGAGGGAAAAAGAGTTAAAAGCTCTGGTAGTGATCAACTGAATTTTAGGACTTGTTTTCAGTGTGAAGAAAAGGGCCATATTTCAACCCAACGTGGTAAAAATAGAGAATTTGGGCCACAGAAAGGAAATTCACCTAAGCCTAAAGCTGTATATTGCGTGCAGCAGGAACAGGTTAATACTCAGAGGGAGGAGTTAGGCGCCATGCCAACACAAGCTGAGCTCCCTACACAAGCTGAAAGTAGAGAACCTGATTTTCCTATGGCAGAAATTAGGCACTGTTATTTAATTAAAACGGACCAAGAATTATTTAAAATTTCTGGAGAGAATATTTATGTCTTTAACAATAAATACATGGCTCTGAAGGACTTGTGCTCACAAGTAACCCTATGTCACCCTGATATAGTCCCTCAGAAATACATTTTGAAAGGGGAAAACATGTCTGTTAAGGGGATTGGAGAAGAAGCTGTCATTCTTCCAGTGGCTGAAATACCTATCAGATATCAGGGATGGGACGGACATTGGAGAATTGGGATTTCTTCACAATTGCCAGCAGCGGTTTTGATTGGAACTGACCTCTCTGAGCATGTAAAGAGGGTTTTAGTTCTGACTCGTTCCCAACAAGAGAATGCAGGGACAGCTGAGGAAGGAAATGAAAGTCATATGAAGGGAATGACTGACAGTAATGACTCAGCCAAGATAATTCAACTTAATAGTCCCCAAAGCAATACGTTCAGTCAGGAACAAAAAGCAGATTCCACACTGAAACGCTGCTTTGAGAACATTTCTGAAGAACAGTTAACCCCTGAAAGACCTGAAAGGTTTCTTATTGAGAAGGACTTATTGTACAGGGAGTCTTTGGTGAACCCCAGGAAAGGAGGGGAAAATCTGCAAAAAACAGCTAGTGGTTCCTTTGAAATATCGCCAGAAAATAATAGAAAGGGGACACTCAGATGTATTTTCTGCTCATCTAGGCATTTACAAAACCAAACAAAGAAAATCACAGAATTTCTACTGGCCTGAGATGGGAAAGCAGATAAAAGATTTCTGTCAAAGATGTGATGTTTGTCAAAG
The DNA here is from genome assembly GCF_051106095.1 of Pogona vitticeps. Taxonomy (NCBI): domain Eukaryota; kingdom Metazoa; phylum Chordata; class Lepidosauria; order Squamata; family Agamidae; genus Pogona; species Pogona vitticeps. Next base: position 72,621,277 of record NC_135788.1, on the reverse strand, counting down.
GCAAGGGAATAGCAATGATAAAACTAAAGCCAAGCTATGCCCTTTACCAATTATTTCTACCCCATTCCAACGCATTGGTATGGATATTATAGGACCATTGCCTAGAGTCACCCAAAGGGGAAACAGATTTAATCTGACCATTATTGATCATGCCACACGATATCCAGAGGTCATTCCTTTGAGGAATATTGAGACTCATACTGTGGCTGATGCCTTGCTGAGTTATATGAGCCATGTGGGCTTCGCGTCTGAAATAGTAACTGACTTAGGATCATCCTTTACCTCAAAGCTCATGCAGAGACTGTGGCAAATATGTGGGATCAAACATTTAACTACTACCCCATATCATCCTCAAACTAACAGCCTTACAGAGAAATTTAATGGTACTCTAATGCGCATGATTAGGGCCTATTCTGCTGAGAATCCTTACAATTGGGATCAGAAATTACAACTTCTGTTATATGCGTATAGGTCTGTATCCCAAGAAAGTACAGGATTTAGTCCTTTTGAGTTGCTGTTTGGGAGAAAAGTGAGAGGACCCCTTGACTTACTCAAAGTTGGGAGAAAATACAAGAATCTGATCCTGAGAATGTGATATCATATTTAGACAACCTGATGAACACTTTGAAAAGAAATTTAGAGCTGGCTGCTGAAAATTTACAAGGGCAGCAAAATAAGCAAAAAGTCTGGTATGATAAGAAAGCCAGAGAAAGAAATTTCAATCCTGGAGATGAGGTACTTGTGATAAGACCTCTCAAAGGGAACAAATTACAACTAAACTGGGCAGGACAATTCAGAATAATTGCCAAAATGAATGAAATTAATTATATCATTAAGGAAGATGGAGAACCAGGCAGGTGGGTGGTCCATGAAAATATGATCAAACCCTATTATAGGGAGAACAGTGTGCTGTTTGCCATGAAGGAAGCAGACAATGAGAAACATGACTTACCATATTGGGAAGAGAGGGGGAAAGCTAGATATAACCCTGAAGATGTCAAAATTAGCCCTTTATTTTCCCATGAGTAACAAAGTGAATTGGGGGCCTTGGTTATGAGGTACTAACAAGTTTTCTCTAGCAAACCAGGGTTAGCCAAGGGAGTGGTGCACAAGATTGATACCGGAGATACACCCCCACAAGCAGTTACTCCTTATAGAGTTACTGGGCCATATGTTGATAAGGTGCGCAAGGAGCTAAATGATATGTTGAAAGAAAACATCATTGTTCCTTCATCCAGCCCTTGGGCTGCTCCTATAGTTTGGGTTGATAAGCCGGATGGCAGCATTCAATTTTGTGTGGACTATAGGAAGCTGAACCACGTAACCAAGCCGGATGCATATCCAATGCCCAGATTAGACAACCTAATAGAGACCATAGGGGGATGTCAATACATATCCTGCCTAGATCTAACAAAAGGGTTTTGGCAAGTGAGAATTGACCCCAAAGATCAGCCTTCTGTAGCCCTTTTGGTTTATACAAGTTCCGTGTCCTGACTTTTGGATTAAGAAACTCACTAGCAACATTCCAGAGACTTATGGACAAAACTTTACAAGGGCTTAGCAACTTCACAGTGGCTTACATTGATGATATAGGGATCTTTAGTCACTCCTGGAAAGATCACCTTTATCACTTAGAGACAGTGCTGCAAAGAGTGAAAGCAGCTGGGCTAACAGTGAAAGTGTGCAAATGCCAGCTGGGTAGCCCTGAGCTGAAGTATTTAGGTCATGTAGTAGGGGGAGGTAGAATCAAACCCCTAGCAGCCAAAGTGGAAGCTATTAGTAACTGGCCTAAACCCACCACCAAGAAAAAGGTCAGATCTTTTCTAGGGTTAGTTGACTATTATAGACAGTTTATTCACAGATTCAACAAAATAGCCGCTCCCTTATCTGACTTAACACGCAAGAAAAGTGCTGATAGTATCCAGTGGACCAGCAGCTGTGAGGAGGCGTTCGGGAAGCTGAAGGAGGTGTTGATGACCAACCCAGTCTTAAGAACTCCAGATTTCCAGCGTGAGTTTACCATCTTCACCGATGCATCCAACACCGGGTTAGGTGCCGTGCTGTGCCAGAGTGATGACAACGGAGAACTTCATCCAGTGGCGTACCTGAGCAAAAAGCTGCAGGCAAGCGAGAGACATCTTTCTACCATCGAAAAAGAGTGTCTTGCTATCGTGTACGCTGTTCAGAAACTTAAGCCATATATTTGGGGAAGACATTTTGTCTTGTGTACTGACCATTCCCCATTATTATGGTTAAGAACTATCAAAGCTAACAACAGCAAGCTGATGAGATGGGCCTTGATCCTGCAGGACTTTGATTTTGAGGTTCGAGTAATGAAAGGGACTCAGAATGGTGCTGTGGATGCCCTCTCATGAAGACCAGAAGACTAGAGAAGAAATGAATGGACTCATATAATGGTGAAAGTAATAAAAGGTTAATGTACACATTAAGAAATGTTATATGTTGTGTATTCAAAAAAAAATTATATGTAAGTTTTTTTAAAGGTTATAATTTGTTATTAAGTATGCACCTGGATGAACATTTGAAGTGTTAATGTATATAATGGAACTGGCAAATAGAGTGTAAGGTTGAAATATAACATGCAGGTAAGATGTGTAATTAATGTTTATGTAAATGTTTGGTAAGTGTGAGGGTATTGTTGGGATAATGTAATTTTGTCAAGCTCCTCGTTCATGAGGGTAAAGCACTATCGCTTTTTCCCCATGAAACAACTTGTTAAGGGGGGAGGTATGTAGTATTCAGCCCTGCCCTCACCTGTCCATCACAGCTGGGCAGTGGAACATCAGCCAATGAGGGGACGGAAGGTGGTGCAGAAGGGGGAGGAGCTGGAATATATAAAGGGGTGTATGATGAGGGAGAGGGGAGATTTGAGGGGGATTTTGAGAGAGTGAGTGATGAGTGTGTCTATGGGCCTGTGAGCCAAATAGTCAGTGAGGGAAGAGTCTGTGTGTGTCAGTGAGTGAGAGACCTTGATTAACATCTTGTGATTTACTTACTTTATTTTGTTAAACCAATAAACAAGTTTTTGTTTTGAAACAACCCTTGTCTTTTTAAAATATTGGATAAAATTGGTGGCAGCAACTGCAGAAGAAGAGTGAGCACTCCTGGAGGCCTGAGTTGGTAGAGGCTTCAGCGTGCTGCTACACCAGTTACCTTCTGAGTGCTCCAACACTGGAGGTTTCAAGAAAAATTTAGATCATCACCTGGCAGATATGCTTTGACTGTATTCCTGCACTAAGCAGGGGGTTGGACTTGATGGCCTTGTAGGCCCCTTCCAACTTCATTTTTTATGGTTTTATGATTGGTGCCCTAGCATGGAAATTTTAGTCAATTTTCAATGTATCTCCAGAAATGATATTAAATTAGAAGATTGGTACAGTGAAGTATGGGACAGCACATTAAAGCGTTAAAGCATTAAATGATAATTTGACTACTGAACTTAAGATGAAAAGAGGGGAAATAAGTTCTATTTTTATGCTATTTGGGGTAGATTTGTTGAATTTGTATTAGTGAAAGGAAAAGGGAAAGCCTCTAAACAACGATTTATACAATTTTGGAAAGGAAATCCATAATAAAAATTGTTCAGTGGTGCCCTGTGGGTATGGGGTGCATGTTAGAATGTAGTTTAAAACAGCACTATTATTTGTAATTTTGTATTTTGTTGTTGTAATTGTTTTTGTTTTAAAATTAATAATAATAATAATAATAATAATAATAATAATAATAATAATAATAATAATAATAATAATAATAATAATAATAATAATAATAATAATAATAATGATGATGATGATTATAATAATAATAATAATAATAATAATAATAATAATAATAATAATAATAATAATAATAATAATAATAATAATAATAATAATAATAATAAAGAAATGGAGAAATAAGGAATAAAGGAAGAAACTGTTGTTTTGCTAAGCATTCATGACGGTCTATTGTGGGTCTTGAATATCTCTACTGATATTAAACAAAATGAGTACCTCACAAAAAAAGGTGCTGCCAGTGACCGGGAAAGGAGCAACTATCCTTCCTCCCCTCTCACCTCAACCACCATTGTTACAATTGATCACAGATATGCTTTCAGCGATGAAGATCGCTGTGTAGAAAATTGCTGTTGATTTATCAGAACTTGAGGACAAAATGAAAGTCTATAAGAAGAATATAAAGGATATATAAAACCATTGAATTGGAAATGCGCACAGAAGCTACTGAATTTGCAGCACAAACAGCTTCAAGGGACATTAATCAACTTGAGTTGGAAAAATCAGCATATATTCTGAGATTCCAATCAATACCACAGCAGGAGGGAGAAAATCTTCAAGCACTGATAACAGAGGAAATATCAAAAATACTTCACATCTCCGCAGAAGAAGCATATTATAAAATGGATGCTACATACAGAGTAAGCACTACATTTACAAGGGGGGGAAAGACCCACCCGAAGTCCATGTTAGATTTCTTAGGAGATCAACAAGAGACAAGATCTTGAAAGAAGTAAGAGATACAGAGATAAAGATAAAAAATAATTTTTAAAAATTACGAAAGACATACCTTGGAAAATACGCCAAATAAGAAAAGAATACGACTTTCTTGTGAAAGGACTGAGGGCAAACCACATACAGTACAGATGAATGTTTCCAGAGGGAGTGGCTTTTTCCTTGGAAGGAAGACACTACAGGCTTGACTCATTTAATAAAGCTAGTAAGTTCTTGGAGAAAAATGACCAGAAACTAGGATATCAAGAACAACTGCAGGCAGAGTTCTCAGAGGAGGAAGATAAGCAAGGAACAGAAGAATCAAAAAACATAAAAGATAAAAAGAAAATAACCCGACTACAAAAGGAGAGATATAACTGGATATGACCCGAACAGGAGCTACAGGAGTCTTCAGGAGGAGAACCCTTTCAATTTCTTATTACTCTTGTAATAAGAAATAAAGCAGATAATAAAAACTATTAGGTATAATGGAATTGCAGATCTTTTCCTATAGTGTAAACAGGTGGAACATCCCAGAAAAAAGAAGACAAATTTTCTGAAAACTCAAAAAACTGAAATTAGACTTGATATGTTTACAAGAAACACACATCAAACTTAAAGATCCCTAATACAGGAAAGACCTGGAATACTATTCCATTCTTTGGATGAAAAATAAAAGAAGAAAGTACTGGTGGTTTATGTTAAACCCAATCTAAACCCACATTTGATTAGGACAGATAAAGATGGACGAATCCTACTGATTGAAATACAAATCAATAGGAAGCCTACATTATGCTGTCCAATCTACGGCCCAAATGATAACGAACAGACATCTTTTTTAAAAGCTTAAGGAAAACTATTTCAGAATTACATTATTCTTCAATTTTCGTCATAGACGAGTTTAATGCGGTTGCTTCTCCGAGCATGGACAAATATAGTTCAAAACCCAGAAAAAGATAAGAGAAAAGGGAAATTACCAGATAATTTTTTTCAAATAGTACAAGAATGGAATCTGAATGATATCTGGAGAAGAAGAAATCCACAAAAAAATAAAAATCCACAAACCCTACACCTTTTTCTTATGTTGTCACAACTCCTTCTCTAGAACAGACATGTGTTGGACCACAGTAGACCTAATGATAAAAACTAAAGATATTGAAATACTACCTGTCATTTGCAGATCATAATCCAATTCTCTGGACACTTTTTGACAATCCTAAACAAATAAGATGGAGACTGAATACTTTTCTATTGAAAGATAAATAATTCATGATTCTAATTAAAGGGAAACTCCAAGAATATTTTGAAAACAATAGGAAGAAAGGGACAAATCCAATCATAGTTTGTGATGGCTGTGAAGCTTATCTTCGAGGATTAGTGATTAGTTATGTAGCTAAGAAAAAGAAAGAAAGAAAGCAGGAATATATAAAAATCCTATACGAACCAAAGAACACAGAAAAGGAGCATTATAAAAATCCTGAAAATATAAAGTTACAAAATCAGAGCAAGATATACTACAACAGTGGTTCTTAACCTTTGTTACTCGGATGCTTTTGAACTGCAACTCCCAGAAACCCCAGTCAGGACAGCTGGTGGTGACGGCTTCTGGGAGTTGCAGTCCAAAACTCCTGAGTAACCCAAGGTTAAGAACCAGTGCACTACAACATCGATACAATCTAACAATTTCCCAAGAAACTGCTTTTAAGATAACGAGACAAAAATACTCTGAATACATGAATAAACCAGGGAGATGGCTGGCAAACAAACTAAGGACACGAAGACAGAAGAAAAATATTACAAGTCTTAAAGACAAAGACAGAAATAAAGCTATCTCTATGGATAAAATGAAGATAGTGGAAGATTACTTCCAGACTGTACTCCAAAGAACAAACAAGAAAAGAAATATTAGAATATTTAGAATCACAAGATCTTCCTAAAATGACATTGTAACTGAAGGAAAAGTTAAATAAGCCAATCTCTATGAGGGAAATAACAGAAGCTATTAAAAAGCAGAAAAATGAAAAATCTCCAAGCCCAGATAGCCTTCCAGCAAAATATTTTAAACAATTTGATGGAATCTTGGCTACCCCCTTTAAATAAGTGATAACTGAAATAATGGAGCAAGGAGTGATTCCAAGCACATGGCAAGAATCAACAGTTATTCTTATACCAAAAGAAGGAAAGGATTCAGAATTAATACAAAATTACAGACCAATCTCCCTTTTAAACGTTGATTATGAAATCTTTGCAACAATTATGGCAGACAGACTTAGACATTTTAATTAATTTCATCCATGAAGACCAAAACATGCTTTTTACTTGGAAGACAACTCAGTCATAACTTAAGAACCGGACTCAATGCCTTAGAATATTATGAACAGAAAGTTGACAAGCCTGCTACTTTGATCTTTTTGGATGCAGAAAAAGCATTTGACAATATCTCACTGGACTTTTTAGATGAACAAATAAAAATAATGGATTTAGGCGGAACATACAGAAGAGGAATCTTGACTATTTATCAACATCAAAGTATGAAACTAAATTTGAATGGAGACTTAACAAAAATGATAAAGATATCAAAAGGTACAAGACAAGGTTGTCCACTCTCATGCTTCTTATTTATCCCGACATTATAAGTTTTTGTTTATGCAAAACATCAGAAAAAACCCTGAAATCACTGGAATTAATATTAAGAATCACTCATTCAAATTTCAAGCTTTTGCCGATGATTTGATGATAATATTAGAAAATCCAGTAAATACAGCTCTAAAGCTGGTGGATTCCCTAACAGAATATGGAGGGGTAGCAGGTCTGAAAATAAATAAAGAAATAACTCAGAAGTTGATAAAGAATATAACAGAGATAGAAACAAAAGATCTCCAGCAGGAAACCAACTTCAAAGTAGTCAAGAAGGTTCAATATTTGGGCACTCACCTCACTACAAAAACCAGTACAGTACTTTAATACAAGACTACTATATCAAAGTTATGAAAGAGATTCAAACAGATTTTTTTAATATTTTATTTTTTAAGACAAAAAAGAACAAAAAAAACATATACAACAACAAAAATACAAAAAATACAAATGATAGTGCTTATTACAGAATAAATTCTAACATGTACCCCATACCCATGGGACCCCATTTAACAATATTTTTATTACAAACTACCTTTCCAAAATTGTATAGAGTATTCTTTAGAGGCTTTCCCACTTCCTTTCACTAACATAAATTCCACAAATTTACACCAAATATAATAACAATTGTTAGAACTTATTTTCCCTCTTTTTATTTTGAGTTCAATAGTCAATTTTTCGTTTAATGCAATGCCCCATACTTCACTATACCAATCTTCTAATTTAATATCATTTTTGTCTTTCCAGAACCTAGCTATTAATATTCTAGCACTTGTCATAAAATTAGTGATCAATTCTTGCAAGTAATAATCCAAATCTATGTTATCAAAAATTGACAATAGAGCAATTTTAGCATTGAAATCATTATCTTTACCAAATATATCACACATTTCCTTAAAAATCAGTTCCCCAAAATTCTTAACCAGTTTACATTCCCACCACATATGAAAATATGTACCAATTTCCTCATCACATTTCTAACATGATTTGGGGTATGCTGGACTTATTATATTTAGTTTTACAGGAGTCAAATACCATCTTGAACAGATTTTTTTAAAAAATTTCCTTTCTTCTTACCGACATTAATCTTAAAACTCTCATCCTCCACATTTTTATCCAATCCTCTATTTTAATTTCTATATTTAAATCATTTTCCCAAATTAATTTCAAACCTTCTGTTCCCCATTCTTTTCCCTCTTGTTCCAAAATTATATTATATATTTTGCTTACTCTTCCCTTCAACATTGTCTCTTGCATATCTTCATGTGATGACAGAAATTATTCGTACTTGGTGAGTTCTCTACATTTGGCATTAGTTTTCAAACGGATTTAAACTCATGGAAAAACCTTCAACTCTCATTTATGAGAAGAATTGCAGCAATAAAAATAAACGTGTTACCAAAACTACTCTTTCTGTTTCAGATGCTGCCAATCCTCAAATCAGTTAAAATATTGCAAAACTTGGACAAAGAAATAAGAAAACTTATCTGCCAAGAAAAGAAACCTAGAATTAAAATCAAACCACTGCAAGACAAAAAAGAAAATGGAGGTTTTGCATTACCAATCTGGATACTTTATTAAAAAGCAAGTTATTTAGTCTGGTTAAAACATTGTATGGTGAGATGGGCTCAGAATATTGGTTCAGGAATCCTTTTGGTAGAATGGGAAAAATTATGGAAGACTAATGTTAGGATCACAAAGTCAACAGCATTTAAAGAAAAAATATATAAAATGTTTTATAGGTGGAAATATATTTCCCTCAGCTGTTCTTTCCAGCAGATATCGTAACATCTCCTTTAAAAACCACTGGTGTAAGCACTGCCTAGCGGAACCGAACTCAATTTTACATATTCTTCTTCACTGACCTAAATTTAGTGAGTTCCATCAATTACTACTTAGCTCTGTTATTTCAAATTTCTCTGGCTCCCCTGACAGCTTAATCTGAATAATGTTAGAAAATAAACAACCTGATTTGACTGAACATGTAGCTGAATATCTTGCTATTGCAATAAACTAGGCTGACTGTTTCAAGGAGCCTTGATGTAACTTGACCATATTTATCTTATTGCAGTGGAAAGTATAATCTTGATTGTACGGTTACTGGTTTTAATGCCAATAAAGGTTTTTGATTCAGGTGGTACTTAACTTCTGATAAATTGTCTAAAATGTATAAAGTATCTAATATTTGTTGGAAATGTAAGAAGGGGATCTTTTTTCCTTATGTGGTGGATGGGTAAGAAGGTAAGAAACTACTGGAGTAGAGCACAGGCATTTATATTACAAATAATGTTAATTAATCTTCAGCTGAAACCAGAAATATTTCTACTGTCTATGATTCAACAAAATATGGAGGAACATAAGAAATTTCTAATGATTCATATCATTATGGCAGCTAGAATGATATATGCACAACAATGGAAGACAAGATCCCTGATGAAGACCAACTAATAATCATGGTGTTGAACTGTGCAGAAATTGGATAAGATCTAAACATTACTTGGATAAGATCTAAACATTACTAAAAGCAAATGGACAATATGAGGACTTCGAAGAATTTATAAATTCCTAGGTCAACATTAGAAGTTAAAGATCTGCCTTGCATATCTGAAATTGAAAGATGAGAATCTAAATATATATAATTGGGTGAAAAGATATCAAATTTTATTTGAGACTGTTATAATCATACCTCTCTTTTTACCTTTATTGTTGAAACTTAATTTTAAAAATATGTTTTTAGAGAAATAGAAATTAATAAAACTGTAGGAGCAACTTATTCAGAAGGCTGAACTGGTCACAGTTACCCACACCTTAACATTGGCCCTGGGCCAGACAATAAATGCCTACAAGGACTCCCGTTATGTTTTTGGGATGTTGCATACTTTGGGGGACTTTGGAGAAATAGGGGATTAGACAGGACAGTAGAAGGAGAGGAGATAAAACATTTGAAGGAGGTCAAGGTTCTGTTGGAAGCTGTGCACTTGCCAGCTATGGTGGTGGTGATGCATTTGAAGGGGCATGGAAAGGAAGAGGACTTGAGGATAAGAGAAGGGAATAGGTTAGTTGATAAGATACCATGCAGCACTGCCAAGAACGCTCCACCTCCAGACACAACCTTGGCTGTTGTTCTGGTTCCGGCCATCCCCCTCCTTGTTCCCCTGAGATACACAAAGTGGGGAAAATGTAAGATACTGGAAAAATAAGGGACCTGTGGAGCAGGGGTGTTGGTTTTATACCAGTGATGGCCGGCTTGTACTGCCAGGATTGTTAGCTAGGCAGTTTCTGTGGGAACTCCATAGATGCATGAATGCAGAGGCTACTGCATTGCTTGATAGTTTGCACCCTCGAGCATCTGGCCATGGATTCACCTCCTTGGCTGAAGATGTAGCTTCTGCCTGTGAAATTTGTTGAAAATACATAATTTGATTACAGGGCTCCAGAAAGGATCCGGGGGGGGGGGGTGTTCTCAGATAATGGCAAAATCCATATAGTTACCAAAATAGTGCAGGATGTTCCCTGGTTGAAGGACCGAATCAGACTTTGAAGTGTTTCCAGAAAAAGTTGCAAGACAAATTGGTCATAAGCCCCTTTGAGTCCCACTATGGTGGCTCTTTTGTTGTAACCAGTTTCAAGACTGAGGAAGGAGGCCTTCCAAAGGGGGGAGGGGAGGACTTGCATAACTATTTGCTTGGAATTTCCCATCTCCTACAGGAAAAGAAGTAAAAGTTGAAGGGATTGTTGCCACTTGCAGACCTTTCCCGCCCAGTGGATGGAAAAGAAAAAGGATGAAGAAAATCACGGGGGGGGGGTGTCACTGGATGGTGACTGGGCTGGAAGATCTTTGACTTCTCTTTAGACTACAGGACAAATGGGTTTAGTGAAATTAATAAAAATTATAGGGTTTCTTTTCTTTGCATATCTTGGACTCTGTGGACTAATGCTGAAAGGGGAAGGGGGTTGAAGAGAATACTATGGTTCAATTACATCAACAGGCTTTGTAACACATTCAGCTCCCCCACATGTTGGATTTGTAGTTTCTTTCCATTTCACAGATGCCTCGGACTTTCATCACTGAAGCTGAATGACTGGTACAAGTCAATCCAGGCTTTTGATGTAGGAGATTCCCTAATAACTCCCTTTTCGCTTTTAGGTCCTTTCCAAACAGTGCCTATATGTTTTAATAAAACAATAGGAGTAGAAAATCCACTTGGGGTTGGGGAATGTGGAACATTTTCGTGGGATGGTGAGGGATGGATGCTATATGCCACCCCCCCATCAGTGTAAGAACACTGATAGGAAGGAGACTTTTCTCTGCAATTGAGGCAGCAGAAAATTATACAGATATACAACTGTTGGCTGATTTCATATATAACACATCTGTAGCAGTTGATGTATTGGATAATGTTACATTAAACATACAAGAGAGGTTGGAATCAGAAATAGTGTCCGTAAAGAACATAGTCTTACGACACAGATACACAGATTGCCTCTCGATATTGTTACACCATGGTGGACTTTGTGCTTATATAAACCAAACATGTTGTCTGTACCATGATGCTTCCCAGGGCCTAATCCTTGACCATGATACTTTGGTTGACTGAGTTAAGAAAAATAGAAATTATAGAGACAGAGTTTTTGAGGCACTGAATAATGGAAACTGGAACTGGTCTTGGTTTACGTACTGGTTTCCTGATTTTTTTTTTTATACTTTCAGATATATCTTGATGTGAATTGTACTTTTGATTGTTTTTGGTTTAACTGCTTGTATTATTTCTAAGTTTACTCCTTTATGTGTATCCATGTGTTCAACCCCAAATGTTGCCTCTGCTATTCGTAGAGGGGCTGATTCGGCCATTTTATTGTTGCCAGAATTTAAAAAGAGGGGAGTGATACCAGAGCAGAATCAAACTAGATTTTACTATAACCCTTAGCAGAGAAAACACAGGCCTTAGAGAAATTAGGCCCAGGACATTCACACATAGTTTAGGCAAATAGGTGACAGGCCAAAACATTCCCACCAGGGAGCTGGAGAATGAAGGCCATATATCAGGGCCCAGGAAGCCTACACATAAACATACAAAAAGATAAGACTCTTTCACCAGACATTTAGGCGTCTCCTAAGCATAAGCCAAGGACACATGGGCACACGATCGGCATATCTAAAGGTAACCAATAGATTAGCTTAGTTGGCATCATTACCCAATGAGGGACTGGATCCAAACTTGGGGTACATATGACCAACAGAATTGTAGCAATTTATGACTCTTTGTTTGTATCATCATAAAACATATGTACACTGTATTTTTGGAGTCTTCTCTGCTTTTAAGAGAAGTCCCAGCTGACCTTTTCTTTGCTGCTATTCAAATAAAATTTGGGCCTTTGGTTCAGCTGTAGCATCTGTGCCTGATTTCTTGCCAGAGAATCTTAGGGCCCAGATTTGGCTGGTAACAGTATTCAGTGGAAAAAAATTGACGGAAAAAAATAATTTGTTTGAAATACAGTGCTGAAGGATAGCTTAACAGATACCCGTGAATTACTAGGAAGACAAACAAGTGGATTGTATGGCAAATCAAGTCTGAACCACACCTAGAAGCAAAAATGACAAAACTGATGATAACACTAGGAAAAGGCAGCAGAAAAATAGGAGGACCAAATACGAGATGGCTTGACTCAATAAAGGAATTTGGAAAAACAATCAGCACGACTTACTGACAAGACATTTTGGAAGTCACCATTCATAGGATCACTATGGCTTAGGAATGACTTGAAGGCACATAACAACAACAAATGATTTGACTGAAAATCTCTGATTCTTTCTGTGCCTCTTTAAAAGAAATAAACATTTACAGGGATTTGGAAGGGGGTCAAGGAAAGCTGCAACTCCCTGATTGTCACTCAACATTTCTCCTGCTTTTATTAAGCTCTGCTCAACTACCTAAAATTCAGGTTACATGCTCATCTTTAAGGTAAAAACAGATTTGTGCAATGGTGGGATGTGATCCTATCCTTCTCTTGTACATATATTATGTGACATCAGTTTTCATTTCACTTATGGCTACCCTAATAGATTTTTCAAAGTGAGATATTTAAAAAGTGGTTTTATCATTGCCAACCTCAGTGAGTTTCCATGGCTAAGCAGGGACTGAACCTAGATATCCCAAACTGGTTTCCTGAGTCTTAGTCATCTCTCTTTTGCTTCAGCTAATTTTAATGCCACCCACATTTCTTTCAATGTACTACATCTTTGAATATGTGGAATCTGGTTATCACTCCCTGGAGAGATGGAGCTGTTTTTGCTGCTCTGTTTTGCTCAGGTTCAGCTCTTTAATTCAGTTGTATCTGTATTGTCTGGAAAGTTTCTTGTTACAACATTGTGAGGTTTTCCCTGACTGAGGTACAGAACACTCACGGGGTATAACTGCTGTCTCTCAGCTTCGTTGTTCTGTAGTATGAAATTGGAACTTATTTACAGCAACTCTAATAGGAATTTCAATGTACGTAAGTAAGATATTTAATTAGTGGCTTTACCAGTTCCACAGGCCAAGTGAATTTCCATATCTGAGCCCAGGTCTCTTGAGTCCTAGTCTGTCACTCGATCTACTGTGGGTATTCTCAGCCAGGTCACCAGAAGCTTTAATTGCTCTGGCATGATTCCTAATCTTTTTCTTAACTGCTCTGTGATCTTTCTCTTTCTCAGTCGGGAAATGCTCCAGACTTTGATCTGGTCTCAATATCTATGGCTTGCTCAAGCTTTAATTATCTATCTGTTAACATTTATCATGTAACAATCTGTTAGTTTCTGGAATCTGCCTCTTAGTCTCTGAAGACAGAAAGAAGTCAACCGAGCCTCGTGGTGCTGTGGTTAAATTGCAGCATGGCAGTCAAGATTCTGCTTGTGCCGTATTCAATCCCAATAGGCGCAAGTAGCTGGTTCAAGGTTGACTCAGTCTTCCATTCTTCTAAGGTTGGTAAACTAAGTACCCAGCTCACTGGAAAGATTGGCAAAGCACGATTTGCTTTTTTTTTTTTTTTTTTGAAAGAAATGGAATTCATACAGTGGGGTCTCGACTTACGAACTTAATCCGTATTGGAAGGCAGTTCTCAGGTCGAAAAGTTCTTAAGTCGAATCTACATTTCCCATAGGAATGCATTGAAAACCATTTAATCTGTATCTGCTCTTTTCGTCCTTAGAAACTAATGGGAAGCTGCTATTCTGCCTTCTGCCACTAGAGGGGGATATTTTTTCTTTTTTCCTTTTAACCTAAGATGACTTAGCTTTTAAAAAAAGGAAAAAAAGAGTTTGTAACTCGAATCTAAGTTCGTAAGTCGAGTCCATATATTGCTATGAGAGCGTTTCGTAAGCCGAAACGTTCGTATGTCGAGCCGTTTGTAAGTCGAGACCCCACTGTATTTCCTATTCTCAACAAATATAAGAATGTTAGTATGGCAAAACCACACAGGGAGGGAAACCTGAATTGATTTGCATTCACTTGCTGTGAAGTTACACTAGAGAATTCGGTTTTCCTTGTGTCTGCTTGCATTAACTGGCCACACAGGAAGAGAGGAGGTAAGCTTTATTTGCAGATTTGTTGTAGCCATGTAGGAGGTGTGGATACAGGAGAACTACCTATTCAGTTGTAAACAAGCCGGTGTTTTTTAAAGAAGTCTTGCCGGTAGGGGAAAAAAAAAAGCTCAGCTTTCCTTTTCTTAGTTCCTTAAAAAAAAACACCCCTTGTAAATTGATAGAGGTTTTGTTTGCCATTCCTCAGCTCTCTGTGCCTATGAGTGTGTGCAGCTTTTCTGCATCTGTTCAAGTGATCACATCACCCGAACCACTGCAAATTGAGCCACTGTTAAAAGTAGAACCCCCAGTGGCTGACCAAAACTATGGAGGGAAAAGGACTACAGGCTGATTTGCATTTGCTTTCGCATGATGTGCTCAACCAAACAATGTGAATCTGTCTGCCTGAAAGCCTTAGCATTTCTCACATTTTCTTCCCAACATGGTCTCACTTTAGAGAAATACATTGAGATAAGATAGAAAACAGGAGTGCTCTTTCTATCTAAGGTTTAAATGCAGAGAGCCACAGCCATTCCTCACCTCTCAAGAATGAAAGCCAAATTGTCTCATCAGTTCTCTTCTACAGGGGATCAAAAATGTAAATTTGATAAGGAAGTGACATCAGCAAGCCTTACAATATCAGTTTATGTAGAAGGATCACAGGAGGTAAAGGACTACCTACAGGATCCAAGGAGGTATTTTTCTCCCTCTTCACCTCCCCATGCAAAGGTATTAATCTTTTTCATAGTTAACTCAGTAACTTCCCCCAGAAGAGACAATGAGAAGGAAGTAACTGCCTGTAATGCAAACTAATCATAAGGGTTTCAGGAATTAGGCATACCAACAGTAATCCTATATCCAAACCTTAAAGAAGTAACATATACTGATAAAATATTCCTTAACTACATTACATTAATTACAAAATGAATGATTTTTACATAATGATGTTTTTAAAAGGGAATGGTAAGCAATTTTATTCAAGATATATGTGATATTAAGATGGTACTAAAAGTACAATACTGTAATAAGAAGCACCAAATACATTCTGTATTGGGAATTTCAAATCAGAAATGGGCATCACTTCTTTACATTTAGAAATGCTTTACATGCTTTTCTTTGGGGGGAAATCATGAATAACATAAAAAAGATCAATCACCTTTGCCTTCTCACTTGCTCAAATAGGTCAACTATTCAACGTTTCCCGCATCATTGTGGACCAGAAGCATCTTAATTTGTTTTAAAACACTAAAGCTCCTCTCATTAGAGGCCACATTTGCTAGAAATGACAGAAAAAATGTGCAATGTGATTGTGATATTTGGAAAAACATTGCCCAATCTCAAGTTCAATATCTGATAATAAAAAAAATTTGATGACACATCAAGTTTGAAATTCTCATCAAAATTCTTTTAAGAAGTACATCACTCTGAATGTGACTCAAAATGTGACTTGGTATTGCAGCTGAAAATGACTAGCTTTTTGTGACAACTTGTTCTCATTTGACTGCTTAAAGTGCCACAGAAAATCAAAATTTTGAGAAAATGAAGCCACTAACTAAAAAGAAAACAAACTTAACCTGAAAGAGGCAAGCTGAAAACATCCACTGGATGTCAGAGTGCCAGGTAGCCTTCGATCATCTGAAAAGGGCGCTGATTTCAGGACCTGTCCTTATTGCACTGGACTTCAACCGTGAGTTCATGATCTACATGGATGCACTGAACATGGGATTGGGAGCCATGCTGTGCCAAGCAGACGATAGTGTGAGTCTACATCCAGTAACAAACATCAGCAAGAAATGCCAACCTGGTGAGAAACATTTATCTATCATCGAGAAAAAGTGTCTAGCTATTGTATGGATACTGCAAAAGCTGAAGCTGTACATTTGGGGGAGAAGATTTGTCCTGTGCACTGACCACTCTCCTCTTCTATGGCTAAGGACTATTCGAGCCAACAGCAGCAAATTGATGAGATGGGGCTGATTTTACAAGACTTTGATTTCAAAATCCACAGTGTAAAAGGGACCCAAAATGTGGTTGCTGATGCCTTGTCTTGAAGGCCAAATGACTAGAGAAAATTCTTTGTTTTCATCTGAGTTCAATATTAACTGTTCTGTTTGTGTAATACTTATGTGATATGCTTAAAGTGCAACATTTGCTTGGATATTAATAAACTAAGGTATGTATAGTGATGGTAAAAATAACAATAAATATCCTTAGAAATGTAAGAGTAATATAATGTAAGCCTTAATAATGTAATACATTACTTACATCCTTAATAATGTAAGTAATGTAAGAGTTTAATATTTGCATTCTTCCATGTATTTTCATTTGTTTATGAGAGCAAACAGTTAGGTTTCCCCTCCTATCAAATTAAGGGAGGTGGAATGTGGTGTTCGCCCAGGTCATGAATATTAATATACTATCTGCATGGACCAATGAGAGTGCTGGAGAGGCAGAGTCATGAGATATAAGAGTCTCTGCAGGAGAAGAAGTTTAGATTCAGATTTTTAGATTTGAGGATTGGTCGTTTTGGAATTTGGGTGGGGAGAGAGAGGGCTGGCAGTTCAGAGTGGATGAAGTAGGATGTTTTGTCAAGAGTTAAAGACATTGATTGTACCTTCATCACCTGTAATAATAAGCAACTTTAATTTGTTTATTTGTTTATTTGTTTATTTGTTTATTTATTTATTTATTTATTTATTTATTTATTTGTTTGTTTGTTTATATCCCGCACCATCTGGCAACCAGGCCACTCTGGGCAGGTAACAACAATATAAGGAATAATATTAAAACACAATAAAAATAAATTAATACATAATTAGTGAAATTATTTGGTTCTGTTTAAAATGACACATTGCCTGGACCTCTATTATTAATAATGCATAATGTTGATGTAATCAACTGGTGGCAGCGACACGACACATAGCTTTTGCCCTTTGATTGGTGAAATAATCAAGAGACAGGCGGGAATGTGACAGCTGCTTTCCACCATTTTTTCTTGTTGGAATTGTTTGTAGTTGTGCCTTTAGAATTTCTTTTTTTAGAAACTTCCACCCTTCTTGGACTCCAGTTCTTCTTAGGATCTCCTGCCATGGGCCCTTACTTATCCTTGCTCTGATTATTAAAATTGGTGTTTTCTTTCAATCTAGCAGAAATGTACGGCTACATTCTGCTTTCATTTCCTTTGAAATCAAGAATTCTAGAAGGACATGGTCACTCTCACCTAGAGTTCCCCTTACTGCCACTTCCCCCGCCAAGTCACCTCTGTCAAGGATAGCAAATCCTCTAGTTTCTTTCTCCACTTTTTGGAGGAGAAAATTATCGGTCGCACAAGCCAGGAATTTCTTAGAAGGGCCATACTTGGCAGAATTTGCCTCCCAACATATATCTGGATAATTGAAATCTCCCATCACTACTACATTCTGTCTCTTTGAAAATGCTGCAATTTGCTTTTCAAAAGTTTCATCTGCTTCCTCTCTTTGATTGGGTGGTCAGTAGTAGACTTCAACTACCAAGTTCCTTTTGTTTTTTGCCCCAACTAGATTGCTCCAGATGCTCTCGATGGGACAGCCAATCTACTCCTCCTGTATTTCTGTGCAGGAATGCGTATTGTTGACATATACTGCCACTCCACCTCCCTTTTTATTCTCTCTGTTCTTTTTCATCAGTTTATATCCCTCAAGTGCTGTATTCCAGTCATGGGAGTCATCCCACCAAGTTTCAGTTATTCCTATCAAGTCATGCTTACCCCCCTGATTCTTTTGCCAGGTACATTCAATTAAGCACTTTCTCATTATATCCGTCATCTGTCTACTTTGTAAGAATCTGTTTTGATCTTTCTCGATATATTTCCCTATAAATTGTTTAATCTTGCTGCCAAAATTGCCATGAATATTTTAGCATCTTGATTTATCAGTGAAATTGGCCTGTAAGATCCCATGTTTATAGGTTTTTAACCTGTTTTTCTTTTTTAAGTGACCAGAATCAGAACTACTAGAGATTCCTTCTAGGACTAGGGAATTCCTTCTACATTTAATATACCAATATATAACTCCTTTAATTTTGGGATTCTAATGTTTTTTTGATGATGATGTGGCGATCACCCTGTTTTGGCTCGTGTAGTAGGTTATTTGCATATACCAATGAGAGCTGTTGGGAGACTGAGACTGAGAATCCAGAAGGGAGGGGTGAGTCAGAGAAGAGCAGTGAGGAGTTAGTCAGGAGGACAGTTAAAAGAAGATTGTGTGGGAGTCTAACGTGAGAGTCAGAGATGAGAGTCTGAGGTACTGTAGAAATTTGTGAGAGTTAGAGAGAGTGGCAGAGTTAAGCGTTAAAGAGAGTTAAGAGTGAAATAAGTTATTATTAAACTACTGAATACTTTAAGTCTGAAGAACCTGTTTATGTGATCTGTAACCAATAAACCTGTTTTGTTCAACATTACTCTTAGCTTGGACCTCAATCTTTGTAATTAAAGGTTGTTGACAGAGGTCAACTGGTGGCAGCATAAAGGAGGGAATGCATTGTGGTCCTCAGGCTAGTGAAATAACCTGGGGACATGTAGGGGCGTGTCACAGAAGGTTTTATAGTACTCCAGACCTAATCCATCTGTTTTAGGTATCTTCCCTACCTTTAACTTGTTTATAATAACTTCTATCTCTTCCTTTGTAACATTTCTCTCCATTATTTCACTATCCTCATCTGTTAATATTTTCTTAAAAGTTCTTTTTCATATATTCTTTAATCTTTCCTATGGAAGGATTCTTACTTGTATATAAGACTTTATAAAATTTCTGAAAAGCTTCTAATTTCTTTTTGATTTTATTGCATCTATCCCCATTCTGTTTTTTTATAACTCTTATATTGTTCTTACTTTTTTAAAATTGGGATTCTTTAGCCAGAAGCTTCAAATTTTTATTAGAACTTCTTTTTCTAACTTCTTAATATTATCATCTAGCTCCTGAATTCTTTTCTTTTGATGGATCTTAATAATGTGTGCCGCTTTTACGGCATAACTTCATGGCATCCCATATTATCTTAGCCTTTCCACCTCCTTTCATATTTATTTCCCAAGTCTCTTCTAAGTTCTTATGGAGCCCTTTTATAACATTTTGATTTTGATAAATGTTCGTGTATATCTTCCCTCTATATGCTTATTTATAGTCACTGTTTACCGACAGTTCCATGTTTAGCCTGGTATGATCAGAAATTTGAATCACATCAATACTTTTATTATTAACCTGTGATAATAATTCTTTAAATATTAATATATAATCCAGTCTTGTATTGATTTTGTGCAGTGATGAGTAATAAGAGTATCTTGTTTTGTCCCCTTTTAATTCTCTCCACACATCTTTTAAATCTGCATTTCTGATTAAATTGTATAATATAGTACATTTGTTTTGTTTGTCCACTTTCTGTACTTTTGACTTATCTTTTACAATGTCCATAGTCATATTAAAGTATCCTGCTAATACAACAAATCCTTTCCTTAATTTGTCCAATCTACTTAATATATTTATAAAGAATTTCTCCTTTTTCTCATTAGGTGCATATATATTCATTAAGGTACACACTTATACCTTAGTTTACCTTATATTATTAAGTACCTTCTTTGTGTGTTTTTTTCCACTTTTTCAATCTTAAAATCACATATTTTGGAAATTAA
Organism: Pogona vitticeps; assembly: GCF_051106095.1. Classification (NCBI taxonomy): domain Eukaryota; kingdom Metazoa; phylum Chordata; class Lepidosauria; order Squamata; family Agamidae; genus Pogona; species Pogona vitticeps. The sequence goes on along the minus strand of NC_135788.1, from coordinate 72,600,915 downwards.
AATTGCTACTCCTCTTGACTTTGAAGAACCAACAAATTTTTCATATATATCACATCAATTGCATTTTTGTTCATTAGACCGTCTTTTTTCTGGTGAGTTTCTTGTAAAAACACTATGTCCACATTATTCTTATTTAACACATTTTGTGTCTTTACCCTCTTTAAATTCATTCCTAGGCCTTTCACATTCCAAGTAATGAATTTTATTTGTTTAACTGTTATTCATTGTACTTCTAGTCCCAAATTTCTTGTGTACACTGTAACTCTCCCTATAAATGACATAAAAAGCATAACAGTACTACACCTAAAGATCCCTCACTGTCACCACCCCGACCTACAATTATTTGCCTTTGACTCCTGTGACATTTAACATGTAACCCCTGCTTGTTTTGCCCAAATAAAGGGCTCATGTTATGTCTTCCCACCAGCAGGTAACAATTGGGATGTTCCCCCTTTTTTCTCACTGACACTAGTGGATTTCCTTTATCCACAATCTAAAAAGAACTTTAGTCAGCAACTTGTCAGGTTACTGCCAACAGAACTAATTTATTGAAAAGTATTAACTTTAATTATAATCACAGATGTTATTTATTCAAAGCATATAATCAAATCATTCCAATATTATATATCTTGCCACCTTCACCAACTGCTCTATTTATTTATCTTGATCAGCTTGTATTATTATTATTTCTCACTATCTCCTTGACTATCTCTCTATGTCTCTCTGCTTATTTCTCTGCTTCCCTCTCTACCTGTTTCATTTTCTCCTGCCGCCTCCTGATATTCTCCTGACTCTGCCCCTCCACTCCTCTCATAGGCTCATTGTGACGGCAGCTGTGATGTCATCTGCCCGTCACTGCTGTAGCTAGAGTTTGTCTGCCTATAGCATGATGGGAGGTGGGACTTCAGAGGGTGGAGCCATGGTATTTAAGGGGGGAGTGAATGAGGTGAGAGTCAGATAGGGATTTGGTTAGGGTCTGGTTAGGGACTTAGGGAGTTAGGGCTTATACCTGTCGTGTAGTACTGTGCTATATTTTGAGAGAAGGTCTGAAAGAGAGTGTGCGTGTGATACTTTATATTGATTGCCTTATTATTTTGTTGATACAGTGATTTACCATTTCTTCTGATATTATAAATAAACACAAGTTTTTATTTTAAAAATCATTTATTTCCCTGAGGAGTCTCTTATGAAGGAATGGTTGGTGGCAGCGTGAACAAAGTGTGTGTATGTAAGAGTGACGTGACACCTCCTTTGTGACGTGTGAGGAGGCTGTCACAATAAAACTGGTGTCCAGCGGGTGGGATATGAGTTGTCCAGTAAAGCCTTGGCCAAAGTGACCAGAGCAAAAGGATTTCAGTTAGGGTCACCTGAAGTGTAAAGCGTGGGTAACTCTCTAGAATTTGACTCAAGGGGAGCAAATTTAGTGGAGAGGCACTTAAGCTTCGGAGTGGAAGAACTGATATATGAGCTCTGTGGTGTCCATTTTGTGAGGGAGAGTGGCCCAAAAGCAGAGGCTGTGGTGGTTTGGTCAGCGTGTCCAGAGTTAGGAGAACTCTGTAGGGACACAGACCAAGGGCAGCAAAGCTGAGGGATCTCCATTGTAAACAACAGAACCTAAGTGTGTGGGTAGAGCTTTAATAAAATTTAAAGTTGTGCCAAAGGCAGAAATATAAAGTATCCTTAGTTGGCAAGGGGCCCAGTGTAAGGGACAGAAGACGCCAAAGAAGTGGAGTTACAGTTACCAGATCACAGCTAGGCCAGCTGGTGTACACTGCAACTAAATATCAGACCTTAGCACAGGAAAGGAAAAAAAGTGTTTTAAATTGAGGCTTGAAAATAGAAAAGTGCCTTTTTGTGAATAAATATGCCCTTAACTCGCAGTAGGAAATCTGAGATTGAACCGAGAGCTGCAGAGATGGCAGCCAGTTCTGGAGATAAGTTAAATGGTGAACAGGAAAGATTTTCCTCAGCGCAAGAGGATGAGTCCTCTGGTGAACATATATACAGAATGAAACAAATAGAAATAGAAATGGAGAACTCAAAGGGGGAGGACTCTATTGAGTTTAGCAAATGGGATCAACAAATAGATCCAACCTTGCAGCAGTGCTTTAAGATGGTTAGCAATTGTCCAGTAACCCCTGAGAACCGTGAGAGATATTATTGTGAAGAAGAAGGCCTTTTATGTAGAGAGATCTTAATAAACTCCAAGAAGGAAAAAATGCTTGTAGTTCCTTCTAAATATAGAAAGAAAGTAATGGAAAAATGTCACACAGACACCCTATCGGGACATTTAGCGATGGCAAAGACTAAGCAGAAAATATCCCAGAAGTACTACTGGCCAAAAATGGGAAAAGAAATAAAAGAATTTTATCAAAGCTGCACCACTTGCCAAATGAAAATAAATAGTGAGGAAAAATCCAATAGGGATGATGACTGGGATAGGTATATGGAAGATATGAAAAATCTTAGCAATTTATCTAAGCAAATAGAAAATAGATATATTGAACAACTGAAAGAGAAACAGAGGTCTGGGTTTACTCTATTAAGGCAAGTTTTTAAGGATGCATACGGCATAGGTGAGTTTTCTGAGGGAAAAGATTTACAATCCAAAGTGGAAGTGGATAAGGTTTATGAGTGTGAAAGAAAGATAAAGCCACAAACTATTCTGAAACCAAAAGAAGGCACACAGGTTAAGGCACAACTTCAAAACCTGAATTATTCTGAAGAAAACATGAGGGAAACATGGGAAGACTACCCTAAGTATTCCAAAGGGCTAGTTCAGAGCCAGCAGAAAGTGGGCGGCCATTTTGTTGGAAAGCCTTCAGAACAGGGCCAAGCCAAGATCCAGGTTTTGGAGGGAAAAGAAAATTTAGAAGAATTTGCTAGAAAAAGCTCATGGGAAGAAAAAATTTGCCTCAACTGCCAAGAGAGGGGCCATATTGATTCCCAGTGTCTTAAAACAAAACAAAATAAAGAAAATTTACCTCAGAAAGTGAATTTAAAAGAGGCAAAGTCTGTGTATTACATTCAGAACAGCCAGATGACTCCCCCTAGAGAAGGCCCTGTAGCCATAGAAACGAAAGCAGAGGCAGCTAAGCTCTCTAAAATTGATACATTTAGAGGGAAAATCTCAAGTTATGATGAAAATATTCCTATTGCTGCTGCATCAGTTCTTATAGGCACTGATCTCTCAAAACATGTCAAGAGTGCCTTTGTGATTACACAATTACTACCAGAACAAAATGAGGCAGCAGAAAAGATTACTGATTTTCAAGAGGGAGTTAGAAATCTACCCCAAGCTGAGGCAATTTCTCTGGAAATACCTCAGGAAAATATATTTGTCCAAAAGCAGCTAGCAGACCCCACTTTAAAAGGCTGTTTTGAAAAAGTGGCTGGCAAAGGATTATCCCTTAAACAAGGGTTGCTATACAGAGAAAAACAGTTAAATATTTTAAAAGGGGAACTTGAGATTAGAAGCCAGTTAATGGTACCAGATAAGTATTCAGTCATAGTTGATGCACATTTGTGTATAAGTGAAATCAACCAGAGAATAACCCAGAAGTTTTATTGGCCTGAAATAGAAAAACAGGTTAGAAATTTCTGTCAGAAAGTTGATATGTGCCAGAAACAGAGTTATAACAGTGACCAGACTGAGGTTAAGATGTGCCCTTTACCAGAAGTATCTACACCGGCTAAAAATATTGAAGCAGACATTATAGAACCATCTTTTACATCCAGGCTTATAAATAGATTGTGGCAGATTTGTGGAGTAAAACACTTAGAGAATTCTCCCTATCATCCAGAAAGTGATGGGTTGGCAGAGAGATTCAATGTGACCCTCATGAGGATGATTAGAGCCTATTTAGCTGAGAACCATAATAACTGGGACCAAAACTCACAGTTACTTTTATATGCCTACAGATCAGTCCCACAAGAGAGTACTGGTTTCAGCCCTTTTGAGCTCTTATTTGAGAGACATGTGAGGGGTCCGCTTGATCTCATTAACCAAATTGGGAACAGATTGTTAAAGAAGACCCCCAAAATGTGGTCACATGTGTAGACTCTGTGGTAAACAGCCTCGAAAGAAATCTGGATTTGGCTGCTGAGAATCTAAGACCACAAAAAGTCAAACTGAAAATGTGGTATGACAAAAAGGCTAGGGAACTTCAGTTTATTCCTAGAGATGAGGTCTTTCTGGTGAGGCCCATCAAGGGGAACAAGTTACAACTGAACTGGAACAGTCCATATGGAGTTATTCATGAAATGAGTAACCTCAATGACATTCTTGAGGGAGTTGAACACCTAGACAAAAGGGTTGTTCATGTAAATGCCCTTAAGCCTTCTTATAGTGAAGAAAAAAATGTGCTGTTTGAAATGAAAGCAGCTGATAAAAGAGAACATGAGTTACCTTTCTGGAAAGGGAGGGGTCAATAAAAGTTCATCTCAGAGGAGGTGCAGATCAGCCCTGCTCTATTCATAGAACAGCAGAGTGATTTAACATTAGTTAATAAGTATCAGCAGGTTTTCTACAGCAAACCTAATGTAGCCAAAGGAATGTTACATCAGATTGATGCAGAGCTGATGAAGAAAAGGAGCAAGGACCTCGTTCCATGGTCCAATGACTGCAAGGTGGCTTTTGGAAAGCTAAAAGAAGCATTTACCAACCACTCTGGGTTGCATGCTCCAGACGTAAATAAAGAATTCATCGTCTACACCAATACTTCGAAGGCTGGGGTAGGAGTCGTGCTGTACCAGTGTGATGACAACGGAGACCAGCATCCTGTGTCCTACCTGATCCAGAAACTTCGAAAGAAAAAAAAGCACCTGTCGACCATCGGAAAAGAGTGTTGGGCCATTGTTTACGTGATCCAGAAAGTGAAGGCCTACATCTGGAAAAGACACTTCGTTTGGTGCATGGACTACTCACCTTTTATATGGCCAAAGACTATGAAAGCCCAGAACAGTGAACTAATGAGGTGGGCTCTCCTTTTGCAGGACTATGACTTGGAGGGTAAGGTTGTCAAAGGGACAATGAACTGTGTTGCAGACACCTTATCCCGAAGACCTGACGACGACGGCTGAACAAACATGGACTCTTAAAATATAACTATGTGTAAAAGTTATAAAAAAGTGTTATTGTTGTTGCATTATTATCTGTGTATATACTTATGCAATTGCTTGTTTAGAAAGTAAGTATATTTGAAAAGATATGGTTATGCATAAAAGTGTTAAATGGTTGTGCTAAGTGTTGGATTGGGGTATATGCATTGTTTTATTTGATGTGCAGTTGTTTTGGGGTGAAAAGCACCTTAGCTTTCCCCCCACAAAACAACTTTTATAAGGGGGGAGGTAATGTGACGGCAGCTGTGATGTCATCTGCCCGTCACTGCTGTAGCTAGAGTTTATCTGCCTATAGCATGACGGGAGGTGGGACTTCAGAGGGTGGAGCCATGGTATTTAAGGGGGGAGTGAATGAGGTGAGAGTCAGATAGGGATTTGGTTAGGGTCTGGTTAGGGACTTAGGGAGTTAGGGCTTATACCTGTCGTGTAGTACTGTGCTATATTTTGAGAGAAAGTCTGAAAGAGAGTGTGTGTGTGATACTTTATATTGATTGCCTTATTATTTCGTTGATACAGTGATTTACCATTTCTTCTGTTATTATAAATAAACACAAGTTTTTATTTTAAAAATCATTTATTTGCCTGAAGAGTCTCTTATGAAGGAATGGTTGGTGGCAGCGTGAACAAAGTGTGTGTATGTAAGAGTGACGTGACACCTCCTTTGTGACGTGTGAGGAGGCTGTCACACTCATGCAAATGAGAACCAGACTGTGAGTGACAGGGGTGATGTGGAGCAACCGTCACACCTCTCCTCTACTGAATTAAATTCTACTGGCCTCTTGGCCTTGCGGGGGGGGGGGAGAGTGTGGTCTGGACCATTGGCTCAGCTCCCTGCTCCAGCATTGCCCTGTCTTAATCTGTTTAGAAGCCTAATCCCTTTCCCTCATACCTGCTCCAACTAGTACAAATCCTAAATTTAATATGTTTGGTCATTAACACTAATAACACACTTTTTAAGACCAATTCCCTTTTCCCAATTATGTTAATCATCTTGTAAAAGTATTATTTATCATAAACACCAAAACGTCTATATTATTTGAAACAAGCCTTAACAGAATATTATCTACCATTAATACCACAGTTTCTATATTTTGCTACCCCCCATTACCGATATTTTGCTTCAAAAATGTTATTCTTTTTTTCCTTGCCAGTTCTCCTCTTTACTCTCTGGATCTATCCCATCTGGTTACTTTAAAAGGGGGGGGTTCCTCTTATTAAACATTGTTGTAATCTTTCCCAGGACTCCCCACTGAGTTATATTTCTATTTTGTCTTTTCCTCCACTCTATATTTTCCCTCCAAGAACCTGTTCTTCCTTTGCAATCTCCTCCTCTTCCTCCATCCGTTGCTCTGGCTCCTGCTTCTGGCCATCCAGCTTGGTTATTTATTTAATTTATTTATTTAATTTATATGCCACCCACACTACCCAGAGGTCTCTCCATTTTTCTTTGGTTATAAGTCCAGAATTCATCAGAAAATTTAGAGCTGATCTCACCGAAGTAATATTTTAGTATTTCCCATTGTGATAGATTTTCATATGAACTGGGTAATCCCCATATATACTTGATGCCCTTTGCAATTAAAATAACTGTATAACTCACATTTTTCTTCTGTATGCCATTGTTTCGCTGCAATAGTCACGGAAAATCATAATGTCACCATTGCCAATTTTTCCCTTAAAAACTTCATAAGATCCTCTCTTTTTTCCTGTAGTTTGCAAATCTGACCAACAGGTGATGCAGTTGACCTCTGACTTTCTTTGAAGCTCTGTGCAATCTTTCCAGGTTATATAATGTCCATTCCATTTTGTTTAACCAGTGTAATATTAATTTTGGTAATTCTTTTTCTCTTTAGTCATTTTTAGATAATTCTTTAATTCGTATATTTAATCTTTGTGAAAAATCTTGTTGTGTGATTAACTGGGTCTTTAAATCTGTGATGTCTCTTTCTTGATCCATAAGTCTAAAAGCATTTCATTCCACCAATGCCCCCCTCCCCTTCTTCTGACAACTGTTGCAGGCATTGCGCTTCACTTTAATTCACTCCTACTTCACTCCTATTGCCCGGGGTACTGTACTTAATTTACTTATCTATAAGTGACCAGATCCTCCTTTTCTCACCCTTCTATTTCCATTGGACAGGAATATTAGGGAAGTTCAGCCTATCACCATTTTGTTCCAGGTCACACCCCCAGAACTGCTCTTTTTTTAAAACAAAAGTTAAATTTTTTATAACCCAATTACCAATACTATCACCTACTCAGCAATATATTTGTCAGTACAAATAATACCAATCTATTCCTACAGTCCCTTAATATATTCATTCTATCAAATTTAAAAGACAACAGATCAATATCCCAGTCGACTTTTCAAACTATCATTTTTTTCTGTTTAATTCCAAACCAAAAAGTAACAAACGGTACCAAATTTTAACGAAATTATTTTCTTGTATGTCTCCTTTAAGCAATCTAAAATGAGTAGTCAATTTTCCATTGGTGCTCTTGCCCCCACACTATCCAAATATCTTCAGAAGGAAAGTCCTTGCACATTTCTCCAGATTCAGGCACTTTCAATTCTCCAGCTCCTACAAGAATCACCACCAACTCGAGCAACTAAATTCTAATCTTCTCTGGTAAATGATAGGAACAGTAGTAATGTTTTCATCAGGAACTGTTTCTTACTGTGTTAACTTATACAAGCACTCTATTCTACCATGCCACAATGATTTGACATTTGGACAGGTGGTACATATATGTTTCAATGATCCTTTTGGATCACATTTTCTCCGACACATCTAGTATCTCCTTATTAATTTTATGAACTTTTATAAGACACAGATGCCATCTATAAACTGTTTTTAATACTACTTCCCTAGACTTAACCAATTGTGATTTATAACATTCTGCACTCCATATTTCTGTGCACAATTCTTGTGATAAATTAGTTTGTTTTCCAAATTGTCTTAATTCCCGTATCTCTCCCATATTCTTCACTAACAATGTTTTTATAAATTACTGAGACTAATCCTATTTTTTTATTATTAAAATCATCTTCTATACAATAGCCCTCTAATGTCATGAGCTTTCTGGTAGAACCTGAGCTGGGCTGCAAAAACATTTATTTGAATTAATTGGAGCCTATTAGCTTTTACTTGAGTAGTTATAACTTTTAGTGGTTCTGTTGAAATTGGTTTTTCTCTTATAAATTTATTTATTTACTTATTTTTAAACATTTTCAAATAAAATCTCTAATCCTATATATTCCAGTTTCTTTCCATTGTTTAAATTGTGCATCGTTATCTTGAAATTTAAAATTAGGATGGTCCAGAAAAGAGCATAATGGAGATATGGGATGAGCCAAGACATTCATATATTTCTGCCATATGTGAATTAATTCACTAGTAAAAGGGTTTCGTATTTTAACCCTGTTTCTTGGTTAGAATATCTATGTATGAGTTAACAACACAGATATCTCCAGCTCCCTCCATATGTGTCCAGTTGAGGGTCTTATTCATTTGTACAAGTTTGAGAAAAAAGGAGAATAGATGCCACTTTTGCAGGCCCTGCAAGGACAAGATGACTAAGTAAATGGTCATGCTAAATAATCAGTATACAGTGGTGCCTCGCTTAACAAGTGCACCATATAGCGATGTTTCCGTATAGCGATCCCTTTTTTGGGATCGCTATACGGAAACATACCCGATCGTCGCAATGGGGAAAACCCGCATTGCGAAGATCGGGTATTGCGGTGGCCATTTTGGAGCCGCCGAACAGCTGATCGGCGGTTCCAAAATGGCCGCCGGAAGCCCGGAAATGGCTGCCGGCAGCCGTTTTCGCGCCCTGCCCTCGCTTAGCGAAGGCGCGAAAATGGCTGCCGGCAATTGGAATCCTCGCTGAACGGGTAAGTAAGAAAGGTATTGGAACACATTAAACTAAGTTTAATGCGTTTCAATACATTTTCCCTACCCGTTTAGCTACGATTTCGCATAGCGAGGGTTAATCCGGAACGGATTAACCTCGCTATGCGGGGCACCACTGTATGCTCTTTGTTAATTGTTTAGCAGACATAAAGAATTTAGGGAAGTCTTGAGAAAATAATAAAGTACAAATATGGGAGGTACCCTACTGTACTGACAAGAAAATTGAACAATTAAGCTTAGCTAATAATAAAAAAAACTGTATGGGTCAGTAAGAACGGCCACACAAAGGTTAAGAAAAGGGGAACATGTACCAAATAAGGAGAAAAAGGAATAGGAGTCTAGGGTCAAGTTAATATGGGGAATGGAAGATGTAAACAGGCGTGGGCCTTCACATGATCGGATAGGCTGTACATCTTGGACCGATGGAAAACAAGGGAGGGACCATGCGGCAGGGAACAGGGAATAAATATCGAGCTATCTGTATTGATTAGTATTCCTACCTAGTTAGGAGACCCGCTTTTGCAAAAGTGCTTTTTATTAAAGGAAATCTACTTGAATTAATGGTTGTTTGGTTAGTGTATTAAATAACAAGGGTGTGAGCGTTTCTCACAGAAGAAAGCCGGAAGATGGACAGTAGATGGACAAAACCTTGAGCTGTCTAGAATTATGTCAGATGGACCACAGCTTCTATGAGCCCTAGAAAGCACAGCCTAGGAATTTTTAGAAATATCTAATCCTATATATTCCAGTTTCTTTCCATTGTTTAAATTGTGCATTGTTTATTCATTCATTCATTCATTCACTCATTTTATTTATATCCCATCTATCTGGACAATTACGACAACTCTAGGCGGCTTACAACATACGCTGCTTAGCATTGTAGGGAAGCTGCTTGCCTGTGTTGTGCTGAAGAGGCTCCAGGTGTTTGCAGACAGAGTCTATCCAGAATCACAGTGTGGATTTCGAGCTAATAGATCCACCACTGACATGATATTTTCCCTCAGACAGCTGGAGGAGAAATGCAGGGAACAACAACAGCCACTCTTTGTGGCCTTCATAGATCTCACAAAGGCCTTTGATATCAGATCCCTTTGACATCCGAAGCGGAGTGAAACAGGGCTGTGTCCTCGCACCAACCCTTTTTGGGATCTTTTTTGCTGTCATGCTGAAGCATGCCTTTGGAACTGCAACAGAAGGTGTCTATCTCCAGACTAGATCAGACGGAAAGCTCTTTAATCTCTCTAGATTGAGAGCAAGGACCAAAGTCCAACTGAAATGCATGCGGGACTTCCTGTTCGCAGATTATGCAGCCATTGTTGCCCACTCTGTAGAAGACCTCCAACAACTCATGAATCAATGGTTGTTGTGGGTTTTTCGGGCTTCATGAATCATTTCAGCAAGGCCTGCCAAGACTTTGGACTAACAATCAGCCTGAAGAAAACACAAGTCATGGGCCAGGGCATGGACTCACCTCCTTCTATTACCATCTCCACACAAGAATTGGAAGTTGTTCATGACTTTGTATACCTTGGCTCAACCATCTCTGACACCCTCTCTCTAGATGTCGAGCTGGATAAACGCACTGGCAAAGCAGCTACCATGTCCTCTAGACTCACAAAGAGAGTATGGCTCAATAAGAAGCTGACGACACATACCAAGATCCAGGTCTATAGAGCCTGTGTCCTGAGCACACTCCTGTACTGCAGCGAGTACTGGGCCTTTTGTGCACGGCAGAAGAGGAAGCTGAACACCTTTCATATGTGTTGCCTCCGATGGATTTTTGGTATCACTTGGCAGGACAAAGTTCCAAATAGAGTAGTCCTAGAATGAGCTGGAATTTTTAACATGTATACATTACTGAAACAGTGACATCTATGTTGGCTTGGGCACGTCGTGAGAATGGCTGATGGTCGGATTCCAAAGGATCTCCTGTATGGCGAATTAGTGCAGGGAAATCGCCCCAGAGGGAGACCACAGCTGTGATACAAGGATATTTGCAAGTGGGATCTGAAGGCCTTAGGAATAGACCTGAACAGATGGGAAAACCTGACATCTGAGCGTTCAGCCTGGAGGCAGGCACTGCATCATGGCCTCTCCCAATTTGAAGAGACCCTTGTCCAGCAGGCCAAGGCAAAGAGGAAGTCACAAAAGCAGCAAAACCAGGGAGCTGAAAGGGGACAGATTGGATTTGTCTTCAGTGTGGAAGAGATTGTCACTCTCAAATCAGCCTCTTCAGCCACACTGGATGCTGTTCCAGTCCTCCATACAGAGCACGTTACCATAGTCTTTCGAGACTGAAGAATGCCTAACTAATGTCTAATTGTTAACATGAAATGATGTGGAATTGGGATTTCAGTTATAAATGGGTACAGGAAGTTACTTTAGAGAGTAAGCAGATGGTAAAATCATCCCAGCCTGGATCAGTCTTGATTGTGCTAAACAAATTGCTTCAAGGTCCACTACATCATTTGGGGCAATTCTTGCATCCACATACAAGGCTCAACCACACTGAACAGCAACCCTGCTTAGTACAACCTAGGGGAAAAGATTTCTCAACATCATTAAGTTGCTGGTTGGCTGTCCCTTTGGTGAAGCGACTTAATGATCTTGAAAAACTGAAAGATTTCTTCCACCACCACCACCACCACCAGCAGCAGCAGCAGAAGCAGAAGAAGCAGCAGAAGCAGAAGAAGAAGCAGAAGAAGCAGAAGAAGCAGAAGAAGAAGAAGAAGAAGAAGAAGAAGAAGAAGAAGAAGATCTGCCAACTTAAACAGCTTGATGAAACAATTCATCCAAACTGCTATTTCAAATTAGGACTGCTTTTTTTTTTAGTGTGTTTTGTCAAACAGTGATATTTCTAAACCAAAGAATAACATTATGTTCATTCTCAACTACTCTCTTTATGGAACTCTTATGCCAACTCTGTAAATGTCAATTCCTTTCTTAAGTTACATTCTCTGCAGCTTCACTTCAATGATCTTGTTGTAGAGGAAATGCCTTTAAGACTATTTATTCATAACATCAATTCAATGTTTTCTTTGACGATATTGCTCATTCATTTCAAATTACACCAGTTTAGTTTGTTCCTCTGAAGTATCCCCACCCCCACATCTTACTAATATTTCCAGGAATAAGAAGAGAAGAAGCATGACTCTGAAAACCAATTTGCAAATTAAAATATTTTATATAATTTGAGTAAAATAATTACCTAACAAGTGAAGAGCAAGACAGCTGTGTGTCCCAGAAATCACAACAAAATTTGAAACTAGATGCATTTCCATACATATTAGCCTCTTGTCATACAGGGTAGCAAGACATTGATACATGCCAGTGTAATGTCCCCCCCCCCAAAAAAAAACGATTAAAAAAATAAGAACACAATTCAACTGACCTGTTTTTCATTTTCATCTTCCAGCTTCAGCCTGTCCTCTATGCAGTTCCTGGCCTGAAGGAAAGCCTTCCTCTGTGCCCTTTCTGTCAAAATTCTTACAAAGACGCCATACAAATTTACACTGATAAAAAGGATAGCATTGGCCAGAAGCTGTAAGAGAAGAAAAACGAGACAAAAGAGATATATTATAGTACACACTCTCATACATTGCCATGAAATAATCATCCCAGATCCATCTTACATCTTACTTCCCTTGTATTATTTTGTCATAAAATGATTGCTGTTTAATTATCATATATCTTAGGCACCACTCTTTCTACTGAACCCATTGCCAGCTAACTCACTGCTAACTAGGAGTAACTCTCTAAGTCAAAGGATTTTCCATAAGTCCTGCTACCTTGAGGATACTAGGTACTCAAACACTTACTTCCTCTCTTCCTCACTACTCAGTTTCCCACCTGAGACTTGCATCTTCACACTTAAGTTTCTATTTAAAATGAAATCACATTCTGTCCAGTTTGTCAGCAGTTCTGAAAACAGAGTAATCATAATAGGGAAAGATTGGAATTGGACAGTGGTGGCCACAAGGCTATCAAATAACAGATATACGATGCTGTAACCAAATATGCTAATACAGCAAAAGAAGATTCTAATATTTCACTTGCTGGCATAATTCTTCATGGGACTCCAACTCATCATGAGTGAAGATAAATAATGACACCTAGAAAGGAATAGAGGAAATAAAATAGATACAACTTTCCAGCTGCATCACTGCCATTAAAGGTACATAAAGTTATAACCTGGCAAATCTGACAGCATATGAAAATGCCACAGCCAGAGGCAGGAAGCTGGCTTCAAGTTTAAATGGCCATGGTATCCTCACTGTCATGTACTGTGAACTTCCTTCCTTCCTTCCTTCCTTCCTTCCTTCCTTCCTTCCTTCCTTCCTTCCTTCCTTCCTTCCTTCCTTCCTTCCTTTGTAATATCACCATACTTTTAGCCAACCTGATCATTATTATTTATGTAGTGTGGTGGCAATAGCTGCCTGCTTTCTACTGAACTAAGAAGGCCTTACCGACCATCTTTTTAGCAATTGGTGGCAAAAGGTGTGTAGATTTCTAGAATCAAGTATTTTATTGTAAGGTTATCTGTAGACACACAACATAAACTTAAAGCAGCATACTGTCCAGTCTGGAAATCCAATCAAAGCTACACAATTTTAGTTCTGCCCTATAGAAAAGTTTGTCTGTGTGTGAGAACATTCAGCCACCCTCATATACTAAGCGAGTGGTCCCCAACCTTTTCAGGACCATGGACCGGTTGGGTGGTGGGCTTGGGGGGGCACTCCTGCACTTGCTGGTGTGTGTGTTGTGCTCACACACATGCACGTGAGGGTGACATGCCCCCGTAAGTGTGACACTCCCCCTACACGAGCATGACACACCCTCCCCTGTGAGCGCAACATGCCCACCATGCATGCGGGACGGCAGAGATCCATCTCTGCAACCCAGTTCCGGCAAGCCCACAGATCAGCAGTGGGCCATGGACTGGGAGTTGGGGACCCCTACTCTAAACCCAATTTATCCCAAATATTAAGTCTGTCATATGTTAATTTTGATCATTTTATGTTACTAAAAACCACTTTTAACATACTTGCAGCCTTCCAGATGTTTTGGACTTTTATTCCTGTCAGCCCCAAATAGCAGGGCCAGTGGTCAGCAATGCAAATAGTTATAGTTCAAAACAGCTATAGAATACCAGCTTGAGAAACACTGGTCTAGATGACCTCGAACTTTTTTCCACCTCTAAGTGTTAGATCCAGGTTTAGATGCATGCAACTGGACCAATATAAGGAACTTCCCCACTTCTTTTCACCATAGGAAGGCCTCCAGTCCTTTGAAAATACTATATGGAGAATTATATCCACTACTGAATGGGGTACACAGGGTTGTGTGGGAACTATAGGGAAAAGAAAAATATATAAAAACTGGGTAGAAACAATATTTTTGAGGAAACCATAAAATGCAAAAAGATATAATAATATAAAATGATATGGTTATGACTGTCAAAATGTATATCAAAATATCTGAAGAATTTGTGATAAATATTGAAATAATTGACCTGTATCAGAGTGGGAGCTTAATAAAAAGAAAGCTATGAGAGTATCATCTTCAATAGAAATGCCTGGGAGAAGGGCAGAAAGTAGAAATCATAATGGAACCATACAAAAAGGAATCTCAAATAGAAATACAGTGGTACCTCAACTTACGAACTTAATCCGTATTGGAACAGCGTTCGTATGTCAAAAAGTTCGTAAGTCGAGGCAAACTTTTCCATAGGAATGCACTGAAAACCATTTAATCTGTACATGCTGTTTTTTGTTCTTATGTCGAGGCACTATTCTTAAGTTGAAGCATTTGTTCCCATAGGAACTAATGCAAAGCCAGTTAATCCGTACTCTACCACTAGGGGGAGAATTTTTTTATTTTTTCTTCTTCTTTTGACCTAAGATGAACTGAGGTCAAAAAAAAGGGCAGGAAGGGTTTGTTCATTTGCAAGTCGAGGCTTCGTTCGCAAGTCGAAGCAACATTTTGCAAACAGAGCCGTTCGCAACTCAAAACGTTTGCAAGTGGAGACGTTCGTAAGTTGAGGCAGCACTGTATACAGAAAGAAATGAGTCACAAGCCTGAGGAATTTTAAACATCTGATGTGCTAGGTTTTTTCTATCAGTAGTATTTTCTAGAGCTATGCTCCTTTTTACAGTTTTGTTTAGTCATTTAGTCGTGTCCGACCCTTCGTGACCCCATGGACCAGAGCACGCCAGGCCCTCCTATCTTCTACTGCCTCCCGGAGTTGTGTCAAATTCATGTTGGTTGCTTCGCAGACACTGTCCAGCCATCTCATCCTCGGTCGTCCCCTTCTCCTCTTGCCATCACACTTTCCCAACATCAGGGTCTTTTCCAGGGAGTCTTTTCTTCTCATTAGATGGCCAAAGTACTGGAGCCTCAGCTTCAGGATCTGTCCTTCCAGTGAGCACTCAGGGTTGATTTCCTTTAGAATTGATAGGTTTGTTCTCCTTGCAGTCCAGGGGATTCTCAAGAGTCTCCTCCAGCACCACAATTCAAAGGCATCAATTCTTTGGCGGTCTGCTTTCTTTATGGTCCAGCTCTCACTTCCATAAATCATGACAGGAAAAACCATAGCTTTGACTATTCGGACTTTTGTTGGCAAGGTAATGTCTCTGCTTTTTAGGATGCTGTGAAGGTTTGTCATCGCTTTCCTCCCAAGAAGCAGGCGTCTTTTAATTTCGTGGCTGCTGTCTCTATCTGCAGTGATCATGGAGCCCAGGAAAATAAAATCTGTCACTGCCTCCATATCTTCCCCTTCTATTTCCCAGGAGGTGATGGGACCAGTGGCCATGATCTTAGTTTTTTTGATGTTGAGTTTCAGACCGTTTTTTGCACTCTCCTCTTTCACCCTCATTACAAGGTTCTTTAATTCCTCCTCACTTTCTGCCATCAGAGTGGTGTCATCTGCATATCGGAGGTTGTTGATATTTCTTCCGGCAATCTTAATTCCAGTTTGGGATTCCTCCAGTCCAGCCTTCCGCATGATGTATTCTGCATACAAGTTGAATAAGCTGGGGGACAATATACAGCCTTGTCGTACTCCTTTCCCAATTTGAACCAATCAGTTGTTCCATATCCATATCCAGTTCTAACTGTTGCTTCCTGTCCCACATATAGGTTTCTCAGCAGATAGATAAGGTGGTCAGGCACTCCCATTTCTTTAAGAACTTGCCATAGTTTGTTGTGGTCCACACAGTCAAAGGCTTTTGCATAGTCAATGAAGCAGAAGTAGATATTTTTCTGGAACTCTCTGGCTTTCTCCATAATCCAGCGCAAATTAGCAATTTGGTCTCTAGTTCCTCTGCCTCTTTGGAATCCAGCTTGTACTTCTGGGAGTTCTCGGTCCACATACTGCTGAAGCCTACCTTGGAGGATTTTGAGCATAACCTTGCTAGCGTGTGAAATGAGTGCAATTGTGTGGTAGTTGGAGCATTCTTTGGCACTGCCTTTCTTTGGGATTGGGATGTAGACTGATCTTTCCAATCCTCTGGCCACTGTTGGGTTTTCCAAACTTGCTGGCATATTGAATGTAGCACCTTAACAGCATCATCTTTCAAGATTTTAAATAGTTCAACTGGAATGCCATCACCTCCACTGGCCTTGTTGTTAGCCAGGCTTTCTAAGGCCCACTTGACTTCACTCTCCAGGATGTCTGGCTCAAGGTCAGCAACTACATTGTCCGGGATATCCAAATCTTTCTGATATAATTCCTCTGTGTATTCCTGCCACCTCTTCTTGATGTCTTCTGCTTCTGTTAGGTCCCTCCCATTTTTGTCTTTTATCATGTCCATCTTTGCGCAAAATGTTCCTCTAATATCTCCAATTTTCCTGAACAGATCTCTGGTTTTTCCTTTTCTGTTATTTTCCTCTATTTCTTTGCATTGTTCATTTAAGAAGACCCTCTTGTCTCTCCTTGCTATTCTTTGGAAGTCTGCATTCAACTTTCTGTAACTTTCCCTATCTCCCTTGCATTTTGCTTCCCTTCTCCTCTCTGCTATTTCTAAGGCCTCGTTGGACAGCCATTTTGCTTTCTTGCATTTCCTTTTCTTTGGGATGGCTTTTCCCACTCTTTTGTTGACTATGAGGTCCACTCCATTCCTTCTACGGGATTCTTGCCCACAATAGTAGATATGATAATCATCTGAGCTGAATTCGCCCATTCCTGTCCATTTTAGTTCACTGATGCCCAGGATGTCGATGTTTATTCTTGCCATCTCCTGTTTGACCACCTCCAGCTTCCCAAGGTTCATAGATCTTACATTCCAGGTTCCTATGTATTTTTCTTTGTAGCATTGGATTTTCCTTTCACTTCCAGGCATGTCCACAGCTGAGCGTCCTTTCAGCTTTGGCCCAACCACTTCATTAGCTCTGGAGCTACTTGTACTTGTCCTCCACTCTTCCTCAGTAGCATGTTGGACGCCTTCCGACCTGAGGGTCCCATCTTCCAGCGTCATATCTTTTAGCCTTTTGTTTCTGATCATGGGGCATTCTTGGCAAAGATACTGGAGTGGCTTGCCATTTCCTACTCCAGATGGATTGCGTTTAGTCGGAACTCTCCACTATGTCCTGTCCGTCTTGGGTGTCCCGACCGACGCCCGAGACGGTCTTCCGGGCCACTTTTCCAATGAATCTCTATTTCTAGACATGCAGTCAAGTGCATAAAGAAAACCAACTGTTTGTGCTTTAATTTACTATTATTCCCCCCCCTGAAAAAGGGGGGAGGTAAAAGACCAAATGAAGGGAAGAGATGAATAGACCATTCAGTAATTTCTTCCATCTCTGTAAAGGCCTTCTCCTCAAACTGGGAAACTGCTGAGCAACTCCACCACATATGTAAAGAAAAGCCAAGTATACACTACAACCTCCAGTACTTTGATCTAGGATTGTGTTGATGTGCTTTAACTAAAACTAGTGTGCTAGCAGCACCCATTCTGTTGCTGCTCCCAGGCTTTGGAACTTCATCCCACAGGAGGCTAGATTGGCCCCATCTTTCCTATCCATTTGCTAGCAGGCAAAGACTTTTCTCTTCAGGGAAGCTTTCCCTCAGTGTCTGGCTACCTGAATGGGATTTTTAAATTGATTTCTATGGAGTACTGCTTTGGATGTGATTTTAGTATTGCTTTTGTTTACCATTTCTCAGAGTGGTAACTATTTCTTTTTAATATTTTTATACATATTGTTTTTAGCTTTAAATATTATCTTTTAACGATATAAGCTATATTTGTATACTAATTGTTTTTAGCTTTAAATATTGTCTTTCAGTGATGTAAGCCACCTTGTGTTCTTTTTAAGGGGAAAGGTGGGGTAACAATATTTTAAATATATAAATAGTATTTGAGGATCTAGGAGCCTTGGTGCCCCCCTATTTTATAGATACCTCTGTTAATGCTTTAAATCATTTCAAAAGAACTGTCCAAAAATAGTGGCTTGGGGGGGGGTATGTTGTGCAAGTTGATTGACACTTGCCCTCAGTAGATGGTGTGTGAAAACTGCCATATTTTAAAGAGGGTTTTAAAAACAATTTTGAGAGCCATTTTCTGGAATTAGACTTTAAAAATAATGTGTTAATTCTTACAACGTATTTTCAAGATCAGGTTTTAATATTACTGTTGCATAAACAGATAAAGAAAGGAATGCTGAACGAAGGAAAATCTCTGTGTTACATATAGGTATGCAAATGACAGAAGAACTTTTCTTGAAATATATGCCTCATGTATGCTGGCATCAAAGGGAATCGTTTTCTCAAAATAGCTTTCAAATCTGAATGGAAGGGCTGCAATAAAAGCAGACATTGTGTCTCATATTTTATTATCGTTAAAATACAGAAGTTTTTTATGGGGGAAGAAAGAAACTTTACTTCACAGGATAATCACATGTTTATTTTTGCACTTTTTTTCAAGGAATTCTCTGCATAGAGTTTATCTCCCTTCTCACTGTTCAGCATCATATTATACCTTTTTAAAAAAATAACCTGAGAAGAGAAATATAAGGGGCTGCAGTCTATAAGCAGAGACAGGGAAACATTATGTAATGTTACTTTGTGGGGAGATTTCAGAATAAGAGTCTAAAATTAGATCTGCTTTCTAAACACCACCCCAGCCATTCACTTTAGCACACAGCAACAGGCTATGGGTTATCAATCAAGCTTTAACAACCAAAGCGTACGTCAACTTTTCTAGTAGAGCCATTTCAGAAATTGGTGAGAGGAAAGAGAAGCTTGGGAACTGGCATGACCTACACTTGGTGATAACCAAGATAAGGTTGATGAGAAAAGACCTTTCCAACAAAATTTCTAGTTGTCACAAGAAACAGAGATATGAGTGATACTGGGGAGTAGTATTCTGACTCAGGTGGTGATTAAACACCTAAACCACGTAGCTAAACCAATTCTGCTGCTTTTGTAAATTGTTCTGGTGCCATTATGCTTTTTATACTATTTATACAGTTTTTTTGTTTGTTTAGTTTTCTGTTGTTTTAATTTGTTTTCAAACTGCCCAGAATAGTGCTTTTGCACTAATGGGGTTGTATATAAATAAAAGAAATAAACAAATTAGCTATCCAGCTGTTAGTAACCAGAGTGTGGGGGAAAACATGTTTATATTAGCATATTAATAGTAAATAATTATTTCTACAGAGCAGAAAAAGTGAACTTGGAGCACGGTGGTTAAACTGCAGTACTGCAGTCAAACCTCTGCTCATGACCTGGGTTCTATCCAATTGGGCTAAGGAAGCTGGCTCAAGGTTGATCCAAATGGGCTCAGTCTTCTATCCTTCCAAGGTTGGTAAATTGAGTACCCAGCTCACTGGAGGCAATGTGTAGCGTGCATAATTAAGCTGCCCAGAGTGCTTTAAAAACACTATGGGATGGTATACAAGCAACCCGTTTGCTTTGCTTTGAACTGCTACGTCTAATTGTTTAAAAATGACATTTTGAAAGTAAAATTAATTGTACTTTCAAATCCTGATTTTTAGAAGATTAGATGCATTAGTTTGCTTATTCTGTTTAATGCAAAAGTCATTGTTCTAATGTTAACATACTACATTTAAGCTCTGACAGTGCCTGCAGGTGCCTTGTTTCTTTGCTGTCATACTGAAAACTGGCTTTGTCCTCTGACACCCTCCCTGTGGTTGTGCCAAACAAAAGGCATGGACACCAACAGCTAGCAGTACCTAGGCATTAGGAAATTATTGTAATGGGCATGCTGACTGAACCATGAACAGTGGGAATCCCAGCAGGAAATGCCAGCAGCATTGGAGAAGCAGAGGACAGATTGAAGAGGGGAGTGGGCAAATAACCCGGGCTTCACTGGCAAGTAGACTGGAGAAGCATGTAGGATGGCAACTGTGCCAATAGCATGGAGCACAGCACAGTTGATTGAGTGAGCCCAATCACGGAGTAGCAGTCAGAAGAATGAAAGAGGCAGAAGGAGGGGTCATCAGACTGAAACATGGCATAGCTAGTACTGTGAGCAGAGTTTTCCATTCTTTCTTACTTAAAGAAGATATCCATGAAGTCCAGCAATGTGTAGCCTGCATAATTAAATTGTAAACCGCCCGGAGAGTGCTTGTAGTGCTATGGGGCGGTATATAAGTCCAATAAATAAATAAATAAATAAATAAATGGTAGGTTTGTTGAGATT
The DNA here is from genome assembly GCF_051106095.1 of Pogona vitticeps. NCBI lineage: Eukaryota > Metazoa > Chordata > Lepidosauria > Squamata > Agamidae > Pogona > Pogona vitticeps. Next base: position 72,580,217 of record NC_135788.1, on the reverse strand, counting down.
TTGATATGAAAATCTATTAAATATTTATGTTGTATAGTTAAATTTAAAATGGCTGATTACCTGAGTACTGGTTGTTTTCAGGTGTGAGTATCAAGGATTAAGATTTAATGTTGTACAGCTGTGTACATGATGAAACTTTGTGTAACAGAAAATGAAGTAATGTATTTTCTGATTGGTCACAGAACTGTACATAAGTCATGTGTAAAATGAACGACTTTATCTGCTGTAAGTCAGATCACTTTTTCCTATGCTGTGTGTTGCTTCATGTCTTGTTATGCTGCCAGAGGAATGTCTGTTCTCTATGTATATATGTAAATAGACTAAGTTGTTGGTTTTACTCTCTCTGTGTCATAAGTATCTCTGCTAACCAATATCTCCTTACTCTGCTGATGTTATGAGAATACACGTTATAATCAACATTCTCAGTGTGGACTGACAATGTCTCCTGCCTGGGAAAACAATCTCTCACTGGGCACACTAGTTCATGGGAAAGACAGCAGTCCCACTGCCACCTTGGCCAGATCTCCCCAAAGAGATGCCTTCTTAGTCCAGTAAGACAAGGGATTGGTTTCTTTTGGCTTGCAGTAATAAGCTTGCCCTTTTGCTGCAGGGATGGAGGACTTGACTCTAGAATACAACTGCTGGTACTGCTATTTGAGGTGCTATGAACATTGCTAGTTTCTTCCTGCTCTGTGTCACCACACACTGCCAGCCAGACTTTCTTCAGTAGTTGCTGCTGTACACAATCAAACATTGGTTGGCATTGTCCCCTCCCCCCTCTGCTGCTGCTTAATATCCATTGCCTGTTATTTAATTCAGGGGTCCAAGAGGGTTGCTAGAATATTTCCTTCCTCCATGAGGAGGCAAACCTGTAGAGGAGGAGGTCCTTTAGCTTGCTGGCCAAGACCACCACCTGAAGTTTGGAAAAAAATGTTCTTCTACAGTATTTCCCATCCACTTAGACTGTTCCGTCCTTTTGTCCTCCATCATGCCAATCAACCTCTGGAACTTTGGGATCACATGGGTAAAGATGGCTATCTCCCTACTAAGGCCTTCCCCACTCTCAAAGTTTTGGTGGACACATTCCACTTGAGTGACAATATTCCACTCGTTTCTGCCCAGAGGAACAGCTATACCAATGGAAGTATCAAGTGCCAAATTTTGGAGTGCCCTTTGCTGTTCCAGCACTTTTTCAAGCAGGTAGAAAATTGAGTTCCGAGTTACCACATCCTGGATTAGGTGAGCCAGTGGCCTATCTCAATTTTTTCTTGTCTCTGCTGCCACAGTTCACTGCTCTGGACAATGTGGTGAAAATGCCCTGCCATCTTTCTAGTTCACTCCATTATATTAGGTATGCATGTGTCTTCCATACCCTGCAAAACACCTTGAACTACTAGGGTGAGAGAATGGGCCGTACACTGCACCCCTTTCATCTTCCCAGCCTGCAGTACCATCACCAGGTTGACTCATTGACTGTGACAAATAGAGCTTGCCTTCCTGTGGCTAGATTCCACTGGTGCAACATGACCCTTATAATCTCTCAGATGTTGTGAGATATGTGACTATTCTCCATTACAACTATATTCAACAAGGATAATCTTATCCTGCCCTTTGGATGTTGCTCTTCACCTGGTGCTTCCACCTCCCACTAGTGTCCTGTCAAGGAGAGATAGGCATGTTTTATACCCTTGCTGCTCCAGATGTCACTCGTGAAATGTACCATCTGTGCCCTAGCCAACTGCCGCTGCATCTGTTGCCTGACACCCCAAGATACATCTGGCATCACTCTGCAGCTAAGGGTCATTCAGGATGACAATTGCAGTGCTAGTTCTGCCCCAAACCTTTGAAACCAGTGTTCTCCACTAGAGAAATTGGTAGAAAATTTTGAGTAAATCTGACCAAACATGGGCCCATTGGAAAACCTATTCTGTAGCAGTGGTGGTGGTCAAAAAGTTATTTTTCTTTGCCTACACTGCATCTGAAGAGTCATCCAGTGGAGCTCTTTCTAGTGGTCAAAGCTACCACATGTCTGCTGGAGCCTTGCCCTTCCTGGCTTATAAAAACTGCCAGAAATAGAGTAGGTAGAGGAATTGTGAATGCCTCCCTGTAGCAAAGTAGGATGCCAGCATGCCTCAAAGAGGCAACAGTAAGACCATTATTCAAAAAGCCCTCCTTGGATCCCACAATACTGAATAATTACTGATTCATCTCTAATATTCCATTCTTGGGCAAGGTGTTAGAGCAGGCTGTGGCTACTCAGCTCCATAGGTTTCTGGATAAGACGGTTTATCTAGATCCATTTCAATCTGACTTCAGGCATAGTTGTGAGATGGTTTAGTTACCTTGGTGGATGACCTGCACCAAGAACTGAACAGGGAGCTGCTGGACCTCTCCCTGTTGGTTCTGCTGGATCTCTCAATGACTATCAATACCATCAACCATGATATCCTTCTGGGAAATCTCTCTGGGATGCAACCTGGAGGCACTGCTTTATGGTAGCTCTGATCCTGCCTAGAAGAGGGAACTCAGAAGGTGGAGCTGGGGAACTCCCTGGCTCCTGGCCTGCACGGTCCCTTGAGGTTCTGTTTTGTCTCTATGTTATTTAACATCTACAGTACATGAAACCACTGGGAGAGGTTGTCTACAGTTTGGGGGTTCAATGTTATCAGTGTGTGGATGACACCCAAATCTATCTCCTCTTGTCATCTAAATCCAAGGAGATGATTTAGACTCTAGATCAGGCTTGTCCAACCTGTGGCCCGAGGGCCGCATGCGGCCCAGGTCAGCTCATAATGCGGCCCAGTGCAATTTTTTATTTTTAAAGAAATTCCAAAGTTTTAAGTTACACTGCTGGCGCTTGCGGCCGGAATGTGGCCGGGGCATGTCATAACAGTAGAGGGGGAGAGAGGGAAGGAAGGAAGGAGTGGGAGGGGAGGGGACAGGGGGGCTGCATGACTGCATTGCGCCATCCCCATCAATAGGTGGACCCCCTCCCAGCCCCATAAAGCCGCCGGAGTCGAAGCTGGCAGCCTCTGCTGTCTGAGATCGCAGCTGCCGGTAAGCACGCTTGGAGCGGGGCTGCAGAGGACGGCTAGGGCTGCCCCCCCATGCGGCCCAAACCAAATGTATGTGCGGCCCAAACCAAATTTTCATCCTCTAATGTGGCCCAGGAAAGGTGAAAGGTTGGACACCCCTGCTCTAGATCATATAGATCTATCAAGCTCTAAATAGTTTGGGGCCAAGCTATCCTAGACTCCCAGACTTGGAACTGCCTCCCACAGGAGGCCAGGTTGGTCCCATCTTTGCTGTCCTTCTAACAAGCAGGCAAATATCTTTCTCTTCAGCAAGCTTTCCCTTAGTGACTGGCTGCCTGAGTAGGGTTTTTTAAATGGATTTCTGTATATTTTTGGTGGGAGCTCTGGTTCTTGACTGCATGCTCCTAACAGGGATTGCTCACTTCTCCTCTCTATTAGTTCCAGCAACTGGTGGAGCAAATGGAGATGCAGGGGCAAGGATGATTTCAGTGTCACGTGTTTCTGAATTAGTCCCCACCCGAGTCATCTCAGTCTCCTCCTCCCCCATGTCAGATTTATATGTCCATAAGGGGGAATTTTCACCCAACACAATGCTGTTTTGCACAGGAGATTTTATGGGAATCAGGGCTGGGGGTATCCCTTCCATTAATATGATGGAGGTACATGAGATGCAGAAGGCTATGAATCTTCATAAATCTCTTTTCCAAGCACAAAATCAGAAGCACTGTTGTTGCCCTAGCTGACATTGTCAGTCTGAGTGCTGATGCCAACCTTTTTCCTTCTTTGGTACATTAGCGCCTTGTTTTTAGCTTCTTGCTCTGTCTTCCCTGGTTGGATTGCAAAGGTGTCACTAAAACATGTCTGAGGTTCAGTCATATCTGTCCCACCCCCACTGAGTGGTTTCTTTGGCACCTCCTTGGCAGAGACACACACATCTTGTACTGCTGTCTACTGTTTTTCGCAGTGTCAGTGCTGAACAAGGGAGCTAGGTGGCAGGTTTTGTCTGCAAGGCTCATAAAAGCAGTTGCAGGCTGCCTTTTTCCTACCTTCTTCTACTCCTCTCAGTAGAAGCTTCTGCAGTGGGTTAGGCAGAATTCCAACAGCCTTCCCCAAGTGCCTAATTCGTCTACCACATCTACATTTCATACTGTCTGCAGAATCTAACCCACCTAAAGAAAAAAAAAACATCTGATTGTGCCACAGTAAAACACAAACCCTTCCAATGAAATAACACACAGAAACAGAAACAAAATCTTATTCTCAACTTGATATGCCTCAAAGGGATCAAAATCTAATATAATATTTTCTTGTTGATTTATAACATATTAATCTGTGAACCTACTAATCCTAAATTTTATTCCTAACTACATTAACTAAACAGTATACAATGAGATTTTGATCCCAGACTCTGAACAGAACATGGCTGAGAAATAAAGCTTAGGTAGACCCAGGAAGCTTGCAATGAGACTGAGCAAACAGGGAGAGCAAACAGGAGTTTCCCAAGGGAGTTCAATGGGGGAGGCCCCTGACTTTTTGTTGTTGTTGTTGTTGTTCTTTTGGACATAGTTATATATTTGCTCCCAGCTACATTAAAGGTAACAAAAAGGGGCGGGGGAACGGGCATTCATAAATATCAGTTGAAAGTAAAAAGCTAGCAGGGATTAAGGAGGGTGGAGACAATTTAGTTGTAGTAACCTATACAAACTAGTGATCCTATTAGGGGAAAAAGTGAGAGAACTGGAGCAATGAGTAGCCACACTCAAGGCTACAAGGGATCATGAAGCATACATTGACAGAACTTTGTCACAAGAGGTACTGGAGATGGAAGAAACCCCCCCCCCCAAAAAAAAAGCAGTGGAGGAGAGTGCTAAGGAGAGTAGACACATAGTGGAGGAACCACCATGGAAAAGAGGCACAGTTAGGAACAAAAGAAAGAGAAGAATCTCTTGCCAGTGGAACTGCAAAACCACTTTCAGATTACTTAAGAGGAGTCTGCCGGACAGTATACAGAAGAGACCCCACAAGAGGACATGAGAAGAGCTGAAGCACAGTAAAATATAGTCACCGAACTTGAATCCTAGAAAAAGAAGAAAAGAAGAGTAGCTCTAGTGGGAGACTCATTACTGTGTGGGACTAAGACAAAAATATGCTTGAAAGATCCATGGACTCTCTAGGTATGCTATCTCCCTAGAGGTCAAATAAAGGATATAACAGAAGGACTGTCATAATTCATAAAACCCACAGATACATATCCCTTTCTTCTTTGTTCATATGGGAACAAATGACACAACCAAAGATGAACTTTGAAGAAATCATGTCAGACTTTGAAGCTCTGGGAAGGAAATCAAGGACTTTGTTGCCCAGATAGTTTTTGCATCCATCCTACCAGTACTAGGAAGAGAAATACAAAGGGAAAGGAAGATCCTCTGGATGAATGACTGGCTACAAATGTGGGTTCGGTGAGAGGGATTTGGTTTTTGAGACCATGGGCTAACCTTCCTGAAAGAAGGACTGCTAGCAAGAGATGGCTTGCACCTAACAAGGACTGGGAAGAATGTGTTTGGCCACAGCATGAAGAAATTCATGAGGATGGCTTTAAACAGAACTGGAAGGGAGAGGGAGACCCAAGTGCAGAGCATTACAGATAGATAGATAGATTATGTTGACGAAGCATGAGTATCCTCCCCATATTTGTTGGTTTTGGGGGGGACTAGACAGAGGCGGTCAAAAAAAGCAGACTCCACCACCCCAAAGCCTGCCCCCCTGCCCCCTTCCCACTACCCCGTCACCTCCCTACCTTGGCTGTCGCAGTCTGCGCTGCCATCCATGAAGGCCTGTGCCACAGCGGCCTCTGCAGTCACCGTCCAGCACCACTTGCTGTGATGGCCTCCCTCACTATGGCCTGCCTTAAGGGGATCTAGGCTGCCCTTTGCACAGATGGTGGCTGCAGATTCCCTGCCTAAGAGAAGCTGCAGCCGCCATCTTTGCAATGGGCAGTCTGGATTCACTTAACGCAGGCTAAGGGAATCTGCAAAGATAAAGGCTGCAACTTCCCTGCTCTAAAAGAAGCCATAGCCACCATCTTTGCAAATGGCAACCAGTGTCCCTTACAGCAGGTCGTAGCTTTGGAGGCCAATGCAGTGGGCGGTGATGGATGAGAGAAGCAGCCGGCAGCAGTAGATGATGGTGGGGCTGGGCAGTGGTGGATGGCATCAGTGGCTAATGTAGGGAGGGGCAGGGGGCAGGGGATAGGCTGTGGAGGTGGTTGACTGTGGGGCTGGCTGACTGCTTATCGGCCTGCTGATCAGCTAATCAGAGGGCCCATAGGCAGAATGGGAAAGTCATAGGAAGCATTTTTTAAAAACATTATTTGAGTATGTGTGAAGCAAAAACAAAGAAAAGAGACAGTGGCACAGGTACTTAATGGAAATGGAAAAATAATAATGAAAAAAAAAGGCAGAGGTGCTCAATTAACATGAGAGGTGGTGAGCGCTCCAACAGTGGAGGCATTCAAGAGAAACCACCTGGGAGACATCCTTTGATTTGTATTCCTGCATCAAGCAGGGGGTTGGACTTGATGGCCTTATAGCCCCCCTCCAGCTTCACTATTCTATGATTCTATGACACAACAAGATTAAAGCCAAAATTATGTCTAGTGACTGACATGCATAGAAGTGAAAGGAAATTCTGAAGCTGCATAGCACATATATGGTATATGAGAAGCATGAATAAACTGGATATTGTAAATCAGGAAATGGAATGTATAAACACTGCAGTGCTCGGTGTCAGTAAACTAAAGTGTACTGGATTGGAACTCTTTCAATCAGACAACTACAAAAATGTCCTACAGTGGAAGTGGACTGGCTCTAATACCAAGGCAAAATGTAATACAGGCAGTTAGGGGCTATAAAGTAAGGTCTGACTGAATGACTCAATGAGATTCCAGGGTTAACCTAGCAGCAAGACCATTATTCAAGTCTATGCTCCAATTACAGATGCTGAAGAAGATTAAATATATGGCATATACTACTGGAATACACTGCATTTCTGAACCCATTTCCACAGATGCACAGAGATGCAAAACAGGAAAGGACCCCACCAGTCACCACACTCTACTGAAGCAAGAAATCTACAGCTAAAGAATTCTTGACATGGTTTTTATGGATGAGCTTGGAGCAGGATTTCACAGTTCTCTGTACTTCAGGTAGTTCACAAATAGTTCTCACTGCTAACTAGTTCTTCCTTGAAATCTCTTTTTTATGTAACTTGAATTCATTACTTCTGGCTCTATCCTCTGGAGCTGCAAAAAACAAGCCTGTTCCATCTTCCACATGACAACCTTTCAAAGATAGAGCTACCTTATGGCCTCAGCCTCCTCTTCTCTAAACTAAACACCCCAAGTTCCCTAAACCATTCTTCTTAGTGCTTACTTTCAAAACCTCTTACCATTCTGATTTCATTCCTCCAGACAATGCTGTACCTTTGCGCTATCCTAAAATGGTGGAGCCCAGAACTGGACATAGTACACTAAATGAGGCCTACCTGGAGTAGAATAGAATAGTACTATTTTTTTTCTCTTGATCTGGACCATGCATTTCTCTTGACACATTATCATACAGCATTTCCTTTTTTACTGCTGCATCTTACTCTTGACTCATATTTAGCCTTTTTAAAGATCCTTTTCACATGTACTGCTTTCAAGCCACTTTTCACTCATATTCTATTTGTGTGTCTGATATTCCTGCCCCCACATTTTCCTGCAGTTTTACATTTTTCCCTGTTGAAACTAATTTCATTTGTATTGGCTCAGCTCTCCAATTTATTAAGGTCATTTCTAATCCAGATTCCGCCTTCAGATTTATTAGCTCCCGCTCCAAGTTTGGTGTGATCTGTAAATTTAATGAGCATCTCCTCCATATCCTTATTCAAGTCATTTGCAATTTGTAAAGGTACTGAACAATGCCAGGCCTAGGACAGAACTCTCCTCCAGGAAGATAAGGAACCATCTCTGAGCACTCTTTGAGTGCAGCCTGTCAACTAGGTACAAATCCACCTAACCTTAGCATACTCTATCCTACATTTTATCAGTTTGGCCACAAGAATATCACATATCACATCATTCACATTGATATTCCTGTCAAATACCTAGCTGAAATCAAGATACACTACATCCACAGCAATCCATCTACCATGCTGATGACTCTGTGAAAAGAAATAAGGTTTGTCTGGCACAACGTCTGCTCACAAGGAGAGGAGAAGCCACTATGTTATGGCCCATACTGTGTGTAGGAAATAATGGGCAATGTTATTGTTTGAAAAGATATTTCTTCCCAGAAAGCCAGAAACAACGAGACTCTCAAACTGTTTACTCTATTTTGAAGTTGCCCAGGGAAAGAGCAGTAAATTTATCATGTATTTTCAAACAGGATAAATTTATTGTATTTTCAAGCAGGATAAAGTTACAAATTAAGAGCAAATTGCTGATGAACAGAACAGGAACAACCCATGCAATGTGAGAATGTGTATCACAAGAATTACTTCTGCCAGACTTTGAGAGCATAGATTGCCAGTGAAGTTATGTATATATGAAAATCACCATCTGCACCAACCTCATGAACAACTGGAAGATGGATAACCAAAGCAATCAAGCTGAAAGTTATTTTTATCCAAGTCAGCCTGTTATTTCAAAACTCTGCCTTGGCATTCTAATTCTGGATACTTAAAAGTTGCCTTTAAATATATCATGGTAGAATGGTTTGCATTTATGTTCCGTACTGGTAATCCAAAACACTCATGACCCGATGAACAAAGAATCAATTCATCAATTCGTCGGGTCTTTTTTTTTTTAGACAGCCAATGGGGCTATCTAAAAAAAAACTAATTTTAAAAAAGGCTCCCTCAACCTTTTTATGCCGCAGGGCATAGGAAGAGAAGGGAAAAAGAGATCAAAGCCATCACCCAGCCCAGCTGCCTTTGCAAGTGGGACCCAAGCTATCCTGCACCTGCGCAGCCTTTGCAAAGGCAGCTGGGCTGGGGGATCACTTTAATCCTGCTTTGATCACTTCCCTTCTCTTCCTATGCTGTGCAGGCAGAGGAAGAGGAGGAAAGGAGAACCAAGCCATCACCCAGACCCAGGGGTGGGATTCCCTTTGGTCAGGGTTTAGTAAGAGGAAAATCCCCCTCTGCTTATGCCACTGAGGAACAGCTGATCCACAGGGGCATAAGCAGATAGGGAACAAAGGGATGAATATAAAAGGGTTATATTCATTGCTTCATATTCTTCAGGGTTTCTGGACCCCAAAAATATGAAGTAACAAATATCTGATGAATCAAGGATATTTGCTGAATATCCTGATTTGTTTTTATATTTGTCCCCATGTCTAGTAAGGATAGGCATGATCTGCATGCTGCATGCAATATTGTTTAAATCATTATTACAATATCCAGTTAACCAGTATGTGGATGACACCCAACTATCTCCTTGCCATCTAAATCCAAGAAAGCTGTTCCAGTTCTACATCAGTGTCTGATGTCCATAATGGACTGGAAGAGGGTGAATAAACTGAAACTTTATCCAGACAAGACACAGGTGCTGCTGGTCAGTTGAAAGGCAGAGCAAGAAACAGCCTATGCAGAAGGGGTTTACAATCCCTCTAACAAGGACTGCAGCTTGGGGGTGCTCCTAGATTTGTCTCTCAGCCCGGATGCCCAGGTTTCAGCAGAGGCCAGGAGTGCCTTAGCATGATTACAAGCAGTGCACCAGCTTTGCCCCATTTCCTGAAGAAGTCTGATCTGGCCATGGTGACACATGCCCTAGTTACATCCCAGGTAAATTACTGTAATGCACTGTATGTGAGGCTTCTTCTGGAAAGTGTTCAGAAATTTTAGTGGATCCAAAATGTGGCTGCCAGATTGCTTCCTGAGGTTGGTCACAGGGATCACATAACCCCCATTTCAGCAGCTCCACTGGATGCTGATCCATTTCTAGGAACCATTCAAAGTGCTGGTTCTAACCTATAAATCTCTAAATGGCTTGGGTTCAAGCTATTTCAGGGACCATATCTCCCTTTATGAGCCCGCCCAGATAATGATTTTTCAGGAGAGACCTTTCTCTCAATCTCCCCATCCTCACAAGTGTGTTTGGTGGGGACTGCCCTCAAATTTTGTTGCTGCCCCCAAATTTTGGAACTCCCTCCCACAAGCAGGCAAAGACTGTTTTCTTCAGGCAAGTTTTCCCTTAATGACTGGCTGCCTGAGTGGGGTTTTTTAATGAGCATCTGTGCCTTGGTGCTTTGAATGCATTTTTGGTGTTGTTTTTGTTTACTGTCTTTTAGTGTGGTACCTGTTTGATCCTTTTTAACATTTATATACTTATTAGCTTTTTAGCTTTTAATATTGTCTTTTTATGATGTAAGCTACCTTAGGTCCTTCCTTAAGGAGAAAATTGGGGTAAAAATGTTTTAAATAAAATAAACGTGTGAATAGGAGAAATAGCTGTCCTATGACAATGGAGATCTATTTTGCTGTATCTCCATATGCAAAATCCATAAAAAGCAAAATCATACATAAATTACATTTTAAATTACTTTATTTATAAACAAATAATTCCATTCCAAGGTTCTTACTAATTTCTTTTCAGCAGTTGGGAATGCATTGCTTATTTCAGCTAGTTGGCAAGCGTAGATGACAGATGGCTACCTGTCACAGATCTCCTGCATGGTGAGAGAAACACTACACAATTATATCATTAAAATATGCAAACTAGCTTTGTTTTATAATACAGTTTCATATAAACCTTCATTACTTTCTATGCTTGGCATTTATATTTGTACCTAAAGCAACATATTGACCAGATAGGCGGGGTATAAATAGAATAGGGACATAATTGGTACATGAAAATGGACTTCTGGATTACACAGAAATTAAAAATGCAGTTAGGACTAAACTATATTTGGCAGCGGGGTTTTAAAGCAAGATTGTAGTTTGCCAGTGCTTCAGTCTCAAACCCTGCTCCCACTGCCATTTCCACAATTAAAACAATTAAAACTCTACACCAGTGAAATAGCTTGGGTGTAAGATAGAATTTTAATCAGAGCAATCTGCCCAACACCATTGCTCTACTAAGATTCCTTCCCCCTGTACTTAAAAAATACTGTGCAGATGACAAACAGTTCTAACCATGAGAAGACTTTACTCGACTGGAATGGTGCCAGAGGACCTTTGTCTTATGGCTAATGTAGCCTGAAACTGATATTTAAATCTTAATTGTTTAATGCCACTTGCTCATTTTGAAGACTCATTTTTCTTCAGAAGTGAATCTTGCTCAGAATTTTATGACATTTAAGTTAACTTAATGAAGATATTACCATGACATGGATTTTGAATTTTACTTTTTACCAACTTATTTACCTTTGCTTCTTGTCAAAAGATTCCAGCATTTTTAATTCTCTGACTCATGTTTGTAATTCTGAACAGTATTTATTGAAGAAGGGATAAACCTTTATTGTATGGGGTTTCTCCTCTACCAATCACTCTAGACAGCTATGCATGTGTCTGAAAAAATGTACACATCTGGTAAGTGTGCATAGAAAAATGAGCACATTTTAAATATTGCTAAAAGACTAGTTATATACAGTGGTGCCTCGCTTGACAAGGATAATTCGTTCCGTTGAAATCGCTGTTAAGCGAAATCCTCGTCAAGCGAAACGAAAAAGCCCATTGAAATGCATTGAAAACCAGTTCAATGCGTTCCAATGGGCTAAATACCTCAGCAACCAGCGAAGATCCTCCATAGGGGCGGCCATTTTCGGTGCCTGTAAAGCGAGGAATCCGTCCTAAAGCACAGCGAGGAGCCATTTTGCACAGTGGGCGGCCATTTTAGAGCCGCCGATCAGCTCTTTTAGAATCATTATCTAGCAAAAAATCGGTTTCCAAAGCAGGGAACCGATCATCGTCAAGCGAAATTTCCCTATCTAAACATCATTTTGCAATCGCTATTGCGATCACAAAAACCTCATCGTAAAGCAGATTTGTCGTTTAACAAGGTGATCGTTAAGCAAGGCACCACTGTACTGTGAAGATTACCCATGTCCTGGGGGCATTATATGTCTGCTTAGCTATACCACCCTTTTTGCCCTGGGGTGGAGGAGAGTGAGTTGTAGTTAGGATTGGAACCATTCTGCCATCTGTGCCTCCCATCGCCCCAGTCTTCCACAATCTGACAGTACTTCCAGGGAAACCAAAATTCTACAAGCCTAACATTTAGGACCAGCATGCCCCCGATTTCTCACTTTCTTCCCACCATACACTTTTGTCAATGAGGAAATACACTCAAGAAATGCAAACACACATATACAACTTGTTTTAAAAGAAAAAAAGATCTCATTCTGTTTAAAACAACAACAGAACCATGCATGAACTGGTTCTATATATGATACATTTATTAACTGCACGCCCTATTCCTGATGACAACACCCCAATTCTTGATTTAAGCCATGAAGCAAGTGAGTGGATTTGAACCATCCTGCAACCTGGATATTCCTGTTCACTAACCTAAATAACCTAAAGTCAGCTAAATAATTAACAAAGAGTATATACTGATTATTTTACCATGGCCATTTACTCAATCATCCTGTTGTTGCAGAGACTTGCAAAAGCAATATTTACCTTCCTCCTTTTCTCTCAGAATAATGATAGATAATAGTCCTACCGCAGAATATCCTAACAGTAAAAGGAGTCCAAGATGGGTGAGAGTTTTTAAAAATGGAAATTTTAATGGCATAGCTACAAACAATTCCAACAAGAAGAAAAGATGGAAGAGAGCAAAATAGACCAATGTGGCTTCACAAAAAGCTCAGAGAGGACCTGAAAACAACAAAAAGGACACATGTGTGAAGTAGAAAGAAGACAAGGATACAAAGGAAGAATACAGACAAGTAGTAAAGAGTCGCAGTGATTGTGTTAGGAAGGCAAAAGCTGAGAATGAGCTGAGGTTAACAAGATACACTAAAAGCAACAAAAAGCATCATTCAGGTACATGAGTAGCAAAAGACAGAAAAAAGAATCTATGGCTCAGCTACTCAAATTGGATGGGTAAATGGTAACAGACAACAAAGAAAAGGCAGAATTGCTCAATTCCTACTTCATCTTGGTCTTCTACCAAAAGACTATCTATACTCTTCTAGGCAAATGTGAAGTAAAAAGGGAGGGAAAAGGATTCCAATTTGAAATTGATAAATAGTCAATGATTACCTTACAAATTTAAATGAGTTCAGATTCAAACACCTGGATGAAGTGCATCTAAGGATAGGAACTGGCTGAAGAGATCAAAGAACCACTATCTTTGTTTTTCATCATGGACATTGGATGAAGTAGCAGATGAATGGAATAAAGTTAATATTGTCACAGTCTTCAAAAAGGAGAGACTAGAGAACTACAGACCTGTCAGCCTGACATCAATCCCAGGGAAAATTCTGGAGCAGATCATAAGGAAATCACTTTGCAAGCACCTTGAAAACAATTCAGTAATAATTTGAAACCCACAAGTCAAGATCAAATTTTGCCAGATTAACCTTGTCTCATTTTTGATCAGGTAACCTTCCTGGTATATAGTACAAATGCTATAGACTGGTCTTAGATCTGCCAGTCCAACTATATGCCAGCATAAGATCAGCTGGCGGAAGGGTCAAAAAGGAAAGGAGAAGGGAAGATGCTGAGTTACACCAAATCCAAACGCCACTCAGTTCAAATCCTGCACCCTTTATGCTGGCACAAATTAAACTACGGTAAAGGTAGTCCTAAGTAATTTGCAATACATGAACCCAGTGGAAGTTCCCAAATTAATTAAGATCCTAATCCTCCCAACTGTACAGGAACCATGCTCAGCTGAGGTTAGGATAGAGCACAACTACTAACCCATCAGAGTACACCACCACTAGTATATAAATCCCATCCAGGGAAGCTCTCACTCAGATTACAACACACATGCTTGGTAACTTTATCTCTCTGGCTTCATAACATGCAAACACTTTGCAGTCACAAGACACTTGGAAGATGGAAGATAACTATTGGAAATGGCACTTTGCACCACGAAACCATAAGGGACTTAACATTGAAAAATGAACAAAACCCCTAAACCATATTAAGTCCTCTTTTATAACATCTCTCTACCTAGTATCCCAACAGTTGGATCCTTCCAGGAATGCAATTGCAGCAACAAACACCCAGAAACCTGGAGCTTCCAGTTCTGAAAAGAACACCCAGGTAGGTGAAGGGGAGAAAGTCATGAAATGGCACTGCTGTTATTATGTGATACATGTCTCTGAGCTTCTCACTTATATTTGTAAAAGGGCTGTTGACTCTACTTTGAAATTTCCTATTCCCATCAGCTGGACACACATACTCACAGGTAATTGGAGCAAGGAACAGAAGCCGGCTTCTAGGTAAGTAGACTCTCACTGAGCAGAGCGGCTGGAATGTGCGTGAGTTAAAACATATCTCCCTTTGCCTTTCCTTTGAGAGTACTTCTCACTCTTTTTTTTTAATTATCAACAAAATGATTTGAGTTTCCCACTGTCCCTGACACATTAGTGGAATGCAAACAACTGGGCAAGGAAACTAACACCCATTCATACTTGTATCCTCTCCCATCCATGCTGTCCTAATACTCTGACTGCTGTCCCTCCTCCACTCTCTCTTTCCACAGGCAGCTGTGCTACACGTGCAGCCTGCAAACCAGTTGACCATGTTTGACCACAGTCACAGAACTACAGTGAGAGCTCTTGCCCAAGCCTTGTGCCTCTACCCTGACAATGGTCTGGTCACTCAGTTATGTGTCAGGTGCAACACAGCTACACTTGTCTCCTTGCTGTCTGTCTGCTTATTGTCTAAGATACAAAATGCTTCTGAGGAGAGATACCAATGCCCAGGCACGCTGTGTTCCAAATACCTTCTCTCTGAACCTGCTCAACAAAATGCCATGTATAACTCTGAGTCAAGGTTGTTTATTCTTGGTATTACAGAAGGAAGCTTCAGGCCATTGTCCTAGAGAAGGATGGTGCATGAAAAAGGGAGAGAAACAAATCCTGTATCATTCATAATGCTAGGTGAAGGGTGAGGGGGAAAACATGGTTTCCCTGGAGACAGGGAATGAAAACAAATGCAAGAGCTCTTGTCACTCAATGATGAGCTAGGGGAATGGGTTGACAGTGGGTTGCTGTCCAAAGGAACCATAAGCCTGAGAGGGCTGGGATGATAGTGGGATGGACTCAGGGAGTCCCCCAATCAGGAGCCTTGGGATGGGTGGGATAACAGTGGGATGGGTTCCAGCTGGCCTCCCAATCATGAGCCAGGAGATGGGCAGGAGGAAATCAGCTGCCCACTCATGAGCAAAAAGTTAACAATAAGCCCAAGCGCAGCCCCTGAACATTAAGGGAGATAAAAGGAGGAAGGTAAATGTTGCTTTTGCAAGTCCTTGCAAGGACAAGATGATTGAGTTAAAAATCACTAGAGCCAATCAGCATATACTCTTTGTTAATTATTTAGCTGACATAAGGAATTTAGGGAAGTCTTGAGAAAATAATAGAGGAAGTACAGATAAGAGGGGTACCCTATTGTGCTGACAAGAACCATTTTTAATACTGTTTCTCTAGATTTGGCCAATTCTGATTTATAAAGTTCTGCAGTCCATATTTCTGTGCAAAATTCTTGTGATAAATTAGTTTGTTTTCCAAACTGTCTTAATTCCCATATCTCTCCCATATTCTTCATTAACAATGTTTTTATAAATTACTGAGACTAATCGTATTTTTATTATTAAAATCATCTTCTATACAATAGCCCTCTAATGTTGTGAGCTTTCTAGTAGAACCTGAGCTGGGCTGCAAAAACATTTATTTGAATTAATTGGAGCCTATTAGCTTTTACTTGAGTAGTTATAACTTTTAGTGGTTCTGTTGAAATTGGTTTTTCTCTTATAAATTTATTCATTTATTTATTTTTAAGCATTTTCAAAAAAAATCTCTAATCCTATATATTTCAGTTTCTTTCCATTGTTTAAATTGTGTATCGTTATCTTGAAATTTAAAATTAGGATGGTCCAGAAAAGAACATAATGGAGATATGGGATGAGCCAAGTCATTCATATATTTCTGCCATATGTGAATTAATTCACTAGTAAAAGGGTTTCATATTTTAACCCTGTTTCTTGGTTAAAATATCTATGTATGAATTAACAACACAGATATCTCCAGCTCCCTCCATATGTGTCCAGTTGAGGGTCTTATTCATTTGTACAAGTTTGAGAAAAAAGAAGGAGAACAGATGCCACTTTTGCAGGCCCTGCAAGGACAAGATGATTGAGTAAACGGTCATGCTAAATAATCAGTATATGCTCTTTGTTAATTGTTTTGCCGACATAAGGAATTTAGGGAAGTCTTAAGAAAATAATAAAGTACAAATATGGGAGGTACCCTATTGTACTGACAAGAAAATTGAACAAATATGCTTAGCTAATAATAAAGAATGGGAGGTGGTGGTGCTGCGGATTAAATGGCAGAAGCCTCTGTGCTGCAAGGTCAAAAGACCTGCAGTCGTAAGATCAAATCCACGTGACAGAGTGAGTTCCCGTCACTTGTCCCAGCTCCTGCCAACCTAGCAGTTCGAAAGCCTGTAAATGCGAGTAGATAAATAGGTACCACCACGGTGGGAAGGTAACTGTGTTCCATGTCTAGTCGCGCTGGCCATGTGACCATGGAAACTGTCTATGGACCAAACGCTGGCTCTATGGCTTGGAAACGGGGATGCTTGTAGAGAGGGGACTGCATCTCTTCCTGAGCAACTTAAAGGACTGGCAGATAGAGCAGTGGAAAATCAGCAGCACATATCCCATGAATGTCCTACCAGTGAGAATGTCAGTGGAGGGGAACCGTCTGCCCTGAATGTGCAACTAACACAAGGGACACATAGCATATTTGCTGCATTTCAGTAGTCATGCCCAGCAGAGCCTGCAGCCTCCCAGGAAACACCAATGCTTGCCATCCACTCTCTGAATGTGATGGGTGGGACTTTTTGAGATGGAGGAACCCTCTCCCCTACACCAGGGACTTAGTGAGGGGACTGACATTGCTCCCCTTTTCCTCCAGGTTCACTATAGGTGAAAGGGCCTCCTGCCATCAGGGAAGCGCTAGGGGGCTCCTCACTGAGTGCATTGTGAATGACTGACCCATTGTGTTGGCCAGTCTGCTCCTGGTGAGATGCCCATCCGGAGTTCTCACCTGAGGGGTCGGCCAAGCCCCAACTGTCTCCAAGACAACCAATCTGCATCCAGGAAGTGGTTCTCCCTTGGAGGACCGCATGAGCACAGTTAACCCCTGATCAATTGCAGAGTTTTGAATTTTTGGTTAAATTCTTCTACCTGCACAGAAGTGCAGGGTTTCAACAAGCAGAATAGTTTCAAAATACCTAAAGTAGTCTACCTCTTTTTCTTGTTAACTGGCACTTACAGCTTCAATAACTCAATCTGAAACATTAGTAGAAGAAGGAATAAAAATATTTCATTATTTACATTGAACAGATTAAACAGCAAACTGACAATCAGGACTGCTTGTTTTCAACAACAGACCAACAAACTCAAGGAAGGAAACAGCTCAAAAGCAGAGAGGCAGGTCTTTTTTTTAAATTCAGAGGCAGGGAAGGGACAATTTATTATTACAGTATAGATTAAAAGACACGCCAGCCCAGTCAAACATACTAAAGGCAGTGTGTAAGGTTGCCAAAACTCCAACAGGATCTGATGCTGAGATTTTTAGGTTGGACAGCTCTGCTGCTATCTCATTACCCAACACTAGTGGAAACGGGAGTTGAGATGCAGAGGAATTTGGTGGGGATGTTCCTCCAGCCAGCAGTACAAGAGAGCAGCAGCCCATTGCAGCAGCAGAGAGGAAGCAGGGAGTCATTTGATGATAGTCTAGTGCTTTGCACATGGGTCTGTGATTCACAGCCTGCAAAGCATGTGGCTTCCCTTTGAGCTCTAGTGAAATGTAGGCAGCTAGAAACAGCCTGGATGCAGAGGAATGCAATGGCTTCTTCCCAGGAGGTTCTCACCACTCTCAGCAGGAATTTGGAGGCACTAGTAGAGCAGATGTTGAACATGGCAGCTGCTGTCGATCGAATGCACGTTATAGGGAGGGAGGCTTTAAGAAACGGTATGAGCAGTGCCATTTGCTCCTGCATGTGGAAAGGGATATGATGATGAGACAGCATCAGGATGTGCAGAGATGGCCCCACTTATTTATGATGTACTGCACTAAGATGGCACAGCATTTGTAGTGGCTCCTTGTTTTACAGCTTCAGCACCTGTGGGGCAAAGGCAAAAGGGTCACCAGCTGGCAGCTGCCAGCCTGGGGTTCTGAGGAGAGGGCTATAGAGCTAGGCTAGATTGTGCACCTGCTTTCTTCCCATGAGGTGCTGCTGCTGCTACTACTTTGGCTACTGCTAAAATGTGTGACTCCAGGCTGGCATTATGCCTTCCTTCTTTCCTCTCCATGAATGGGGTGTGTGAATGTAATGTGCTGGTGAAGTTGGCTTCCCTTCTTTGCCAAATGAGTTCTATTCTTGCCATGTAGGACACTTGCACAATTCCTTGCCATGCCTGCTCCCCACCCCCAACAGCTTGCTCCCTATGTTCTGCTTTTTTTCATCTAGCCTCCAAAGTATTAGAGATCGTATGTTCTGACCAATTATCCTCAATGTGCCAAATTAAGCACAGAGTCAAAAACATGGAGTTAACTTGTAATAACTTTAGAAAAGGTTTATTAGCTACATACTTTAGTATTTCAGTAGCAAAGGTCAAAATATAGCATTTGAGTGAAAAACAAAGAAGGCATTTGTCTTACATATTCCAGGGAAGTTTCTTTAGCTTTAAAGAAGGTTTCTAAACTTGGTAAACCACCCCCTAAAGCTGGATGGCATGGATACAAGTGTAGATGGAGAGAGAGCAACCAGATATCATGTGCTCAGGCAATCTCCATCTTGGAAAAGACCCGTCTTCAAAGAAGAAGGCACATAAGAGAGATGACGGGCAGGAAGGGATCAATGCACAATAGCGCTCCAGTAGCAGGATAGAACTGACTAATTGGTAGAATTACCCACTGCATACTGGGAGACAAATGATCTGCATATTCCAACTTCCGTCTTCTTTTCTGTCGATTTGTATCCCCAAGTAATAGCTGGCTTGTCCAAGCTGCCTTACTTCCACTTCTTTGTTGAGGTTGGATACAATCTATTTGATGTCTTGTTGATCTTCACAACAAAACATCAGGTCATCCACATATGAAACAAGTATGCTATCTTTGTTTCATTTGAAGAGACAGAGGTCTGCTTTACTTTTGATGAAGCCTTGGCTTAACAGCATGTTGTTCAGCTTCTCGCTCAATGCTCCCAGTGCCTGCTTTTAGCCATAGATCCCCTTCTGAAGCTTACACACTAGATCCTTGTTCTTGGGATCTGTGAAGCCAGGAGGCTGTTGCATGTATAGTTACTCCTCAATTTCTTCATGTAAAATGGTGGTGTGCTTGACAACTGGACTAAAAGTCTTATCAAAGTCCTCTCCATATTTTTTGAAAGTAGCCCTTTGCAACAAGCCTAGCTTTGTACCTTTGTACATGTCCTCTTTCATCTTGCTTGGCCTTAAAGACCCATTTGCACCCAATGGCCTTCTTGCCAACTGGCAATTTTTTTGAGAGTCCATGTCTTGTTCTTTTGTAGTGCATCAAATTCCTCTTGTGCTGCTATTTTCCACTTGATTGCTTCCATTGTGGCCAGCTGCTGCATTTCATTCCATAATGCAGGCTCTTTTGGTAGTGACACCCCTGCGAAGTAGGACAGTTGCTTCACTGGAACTCCCTTGTTCGGTCTTGATGAACATCTCTGCACTGGTTCTGGACTTGGCGTTGATTTCGGAACATCTCCAACATCTAAACCTTGTCTTGTGCGCCAGTCTCTTCATCACCTGACTTTGATGGAGTTAGGACTTGGACACCCTCCACTCTCTAGGTTTCAGTGTCAACTGCATCTTGGAGCATGGGATAGTGGAACTCAGGTTGGTCTCCCTCATTTTCATTCTCTCTGTGGCAATCTTCAGGACTCTGGCCACTGGGCTCTCTTTCATCAAAATACAGCGGTGCCTTGCAAGACGAAATTAATCCGTTCCACGGTTAATGCCGTCCAGCTAAAATTTCATCCTGCGAGCATGGTTTCCCTTAGGAATGCATTGAAATTTAATTAATGCATTCCTATGGGGGAAAAGTCCAAAAAAATTTAAAAAATTAAAATAAAGACACTTACCAGGTACTGTAGACTGAGCCCGGCTCCTCACAGTGCCTTGGTAGCCCCAGAACAGCCGGAAAAAGAGCGCCAAACAGCTCAGAGCCAGCACCCAGCAAGGAGACAGCACCCATTTTGTGCTCTTCTCCACTCCCACCCCCCCGCCTCACAGCTGATCAGTGTTGGGTCTTAGAAGCTTCCCCAGGCTTGCCCAGCAGGTAAACAGGCAGTGGAAATGCACCTGGGGAAACTTCTGAAAGCGGTGCTTTGCTGTGGGGTGCGGGATGGGGGGTGGCAGTGGTGGGTGGCAGGGGCAGGCCCCTGTGCTCCCACGACCCCCCCCCCCCAGGAAAGCACCACTCTGGGGGCTTGTTCAGCAGTGGAAAAGCATCCAGGAAGCTTCTGAAAGCGGTGCTTTGCCACCAGGGGTTGGGAGCATGGGGGTGGCAGTCCTGCCCATGCCACCACCCACCCCCACCCCCACCACCCACCCCCATGGTAAAGCCCCACTTTCAGAGGCTTCCCTGGATGCATTTCCACTGCCTGTTTACCTGCTGGGAAAGCCCGGGGAAGCCTCTGAAACCCTGCGCTGATCAGCTGTGAGGCAGGGAAAGGGAACAGGAGCAGACCGTCTTGTGAAGCAGGGCCATAGGAACAATCGTCTTGCGAGGCACCAAAACCCTCACCGGACCCATTCGTTTAGCAAGGTTTTCATCCAGCGAGCCAATAGTCTTGTGAGGCACCACTGTAACCACTTTGCAAATATCAACTTTACCCATTTTTGGGTACAGGATGTACATGATTGACCGATTCTTTCTCTCTGCCACACCATTCTGTTCAGAAGTATATGCCACTGTGTGTTGTTGTTGAATTCCTTGCTCTTTGAAGTAAGTCTGCATATGCTGTGAGGTATACTCGCCCCCATTGTCTGATCTCACAGTCTGAGGCTTCCTGTTGAACTTGTCCTTCATCATCTCCACATATGCCTTCATTGCGATGAAGGTCTCAGACTTTTCTTTGAGTAGGTGGATCATACAGTATCTTGAATGGTCATCAATGAAAGTCAGAATGTACTTGTGCTCTCTTGCTGAGATTGAAGGGGTCCACACAAATTTGTATGGATCAGCTGTAATGGCTTTGTACTTTGTGTTCCACTTTTCTTGGGAAAAGATGGCCTAGTAACCTTTCCTTTCACACAAACTACACATCTGGAATCATAGTCAGTAAAGTTATTAATTATCTACAAGCATTACTAAAAATTGCATGATTCAACAAAATTTTGATAATTTTGATAAAATGAAATTTGAAGTTAAAAATAAATTGAATGAACAGAGAAAGTTAAAATTATCATAGTTTAGTAAAATTGCTTTATGGAAAATGAATATTTTACCTAAAATAAATATTTTATTTATGATGTTGCCAATAATGATATTGGAACAAGATTTGAAGAAATGGTAGCATATAATGAATAGATATTTTAATGGTGATAAAGGAGCAAGGATAAATTAAAAAATTGTGGGAGGGTTAAGTTATTATGTTATTAATCAATAGGGTTAAGTCTTTCTGATAGAACATTATATTATATAGCTAATCAGAGATTTATGGTGGATACTATATTTTATGCAAATAAATTAATATGGTCTAATTTAGAATTGCAAGAAATAGATGGGTATATTGATAATATTCTTTTGAAATTAAACAAGAGTAAAATAAAAAGAAAATCCCTTTCTAAAAATATGTACAGATTTGGTATAATTATGGGATATGATTTATTCCACAAATTTCTCCTATTTATCTGGTAGCAGAGTTAGAAAATTTCCCAGTAAATTTGAAGGTATTAAAGAAGTAGTGAATTAATTGGTTAAAAGATTGGTAAGAGAAAACCAATCGTGTAGAAGAAATAAATATAATTATTTATTTTTAAATTTAAATATAATTTTAAACGGCAAAAAAATCCTAGTTTAATTAAAATAAGTTGGATTGGTGGACTAGAGAATGGGTGAAAAAACTGTAAATTATAGTACAGGATAGGATAATAGTAATGAAAGAGATTGTCGGTAAAATTTATAGAATATTGATAGACGAGGATCCTCAGGAGAATTTTCAAGCAATATGTGAAATACTTTTGAGAGGAAATGAATGGAGGTGTGAAAGAATAAATAGGACAAAAGAATTTTAAAGAGTATGCCTGCAAGAATAAAGGAAAATTATTATATTTTTTTATTATCATAACTTATTTATTTATTATAAATATAATTATTATATTTATATAGTTATTTATTATTATAACGATTCTTATCCAAGGGCATAACCCTTTCCTTTCTCAAACACATTCACTAAAAGTATGTTCTGTATATCTTTAAATATTTTGCATTTGATATTATTTTTCTAATCTTAATTTCACATATTAGTTTATCATTAACAGCCATATTAATCTGATGATGCTTCTTCCATTTCCTTGGAAATGTCAGTCTTGCCACTGTTATCATAATAATAATTGACTCTATTTGTTCCCCTCTTAGGGGAAGAAATCCTAACTAGCCAGGCCGGCTGAACCAGACTTAAACCAGCTGAAGCTACGTTGTATCCAAACCCCTCTCAGGTCAGGAGGCCAGGGACTTTACCCAGCCTAAGGAGAAAATAGCACAAGGAAAAAAAAATTAAAAACCAGTAGCTAGACACAATCACTATGGAAACTGCTGACAAACTACCAATCAGCAGCTGGCAGTCAACACAGTCCTAAACTCCACCCAGCAGAACAGCTAGCCAATGAGACCCTGTATCCAGTACAGCAGGCCAGCACAGCTGCACAATTAATAGGGAAAGGGGCAGTTAAAGGTACACTGTTGTAATCCCCCCCCCAAATGCAAGCCTTTTCTGAAGCTGGTATGAAATCCATTGCAGCACTTGTTTGTGTCCTCAGTGCCCAGAAGGCTATGCCCCTCCTATCTGGTGCAGTCAGGGTGTCCCTAAAACATTTGTCTGTTTGACTAACTCTTATATTAAACACACACACATCCCACAGCCTGAGAGCACTGCAGCAGGCAGCCAAAGAAGACTTCTGCTTATTATACAGCAGACAGAAATATATACAAAACCCAGAAAAGGATCGACATCGATTGCAGTGCCAATGATAGCACTCCATGAAGCCCCACCCAACCCCAGATGCTTAAATGACACAAAAAATCTGCAAGGAAGGAACAGAAAACAAGCACCCCTCCAAAAGGAAAAGGAGCAGCTATGTGGTGGCTAGATGAAAAAAAGCACACAGTGGGTAAGTGATGGGGGTGGGAAGCAGGCCTGACAAACCTTAATGCAAGTGTTCTACATGACAGAAGGAGGACTCAGTTTGCAAAGAAGGGGAGCTAGCTCTAGCAGCACACCTGCCTGCATAAACCCTGGAAAGGAGGGAGGGAGAGCATCATGCCAGCCAGAAGCCACATATTCACAGCAGCAGCAGCAGCACCTCATGGAGAGAAAACAGGTGCACAATCTAGTTTATCCCATCACCCCTCTCCCCAGGGGCCCATGATGGTGGCTGCCAGAAAAGGGACCCTTTCGCTTTTGCCCTTGTCCCTCAGGAGCTGCACCGGTAGAGGCAGGAGCCACTACAGATGCCATGCCAGCTAAGCACAGCATATCACAAAGGAACTGGGTTACCTCTGCATGCTATTGCATCTCTTATATCCCTTTCCACCTGCTCAAGCAGTTTCTTAAAGTCCACAATCATATGCAGCCACTCCACAGCAGCTGCCATGTTCAGCAGCTGCTCTGTCAGTGCCTGCAAACTCCTGCTGAAAGTGGTGAGAACTTCCCAGGAAGAAGCCACTGCATTCTTCTATACCTTGGCCCTTTTCATTCACCCAAAGGGAAGTCATATCGTGGGACAGTGGCTGTGAAGACTGTGGATCATGGGCCAACGGGTGGAATGCCAGACCATCTTCATCTTGCCCCACTGCTTCCCCTCTGCTGCTGCAACAGGATCCTGCTCCCTAGGAGGACATCCCCCCAAACATATCTTCATCTCAACTGTCTTTCCCTGAACCCTTGCCTCAGACAATCCACAGTTTTCACTAGTGTTGTATAATGACATAGCAGCAGCACTGCCTAGGCTAACACTCTACTCTTGGCATCAGATCCCTCTGGAAGCTGCTGTGCTCATGGGGTACTCCAAGGGAGAACCACTTCCTGGCTGCAGGTCAGTTGTCTTAAAGATATGGGTTCAAGTCAAGCCCTCAGGTGGGGATTCCACACTGAAGAGGATCTCACCAGGAGCAGACAGGCCAATGTTTCCTATGGGCGTTTTCTGCTGGACGATGTTTCAGTCTGTGCTTTGCAAGACTTTTTTTTCAGGACCGATGCTTTGCAAGATGACAATTTCTACAGCTGATCGGCGGCTCTGCAAAATGGCTTCCCTATGGGTGATCTTCGCAAAACTGGTGTTTTTTGGGACCGATGCTTTGCAAAACAGGAGCAGTATCGTTTGCACTTCTGGTTCACACAGGAGGCGAAGAGGTTGAGAGTTGGTTTGCCCCATCGTTTGCATAGGCAAAGAAAAACTGATTGGTCTAACTCCTACTCATGATCTTGAGAGTTTGTGTGGCTGAGTAGATCAGGCAAGTCATTGTCATGGCCAGCAATGTGTAAAGCCATGAGGCAGATATGACGTGCTAGGCACCACTCCCAGAGGTCGACTGCTAAATAGAGGAGACTTGGAGAGTGGGTGCCACCTTGTTTCAGAATATAGTACACTGTCGTTGTGTTGTCGGTGGCAATTTATACCATCTTGCCAGCGAGATTTCTGAAAGCTTTACAAGCTTTTATAACCTCCAACAGCTCTAATTCATTGATGTGAAGCAATTTCTCTCTGGAAGACCACTTGGCATGGATTTTGAGAGATTTGCAGTGAGCTCCCCAGCCTCTGAGGCTGGCGTCGGTGGTGACCTGTATTTGTGGTTGTGGTTGTCGGAACAGCCGCCCGACAGATAGGATGGGAGGACAACGCCACCACTGAAGTTGGGAGGCAAGTTCTGGGGTGACTCTTAAAAGAATCTGAGGAGGGTCTGTGAGCGGGTCAAAGAGGGTGAGAAACCACGACTGAAGAGATCTCAGCTTCAGACATATGTGCTGCACTATTGAAGTCATAGAGGCCATGGTGCCTAGTACATATTGCACAGTCAAGGCTGGTACCATAGCATGAGGGGAGAAAACTTGAACTAATGTGATGAGATTTTCTCTCTTGTCTGGAGGAAGAAAGGTGCAAGCTTGTGTGGAATCTACGCATATGCCTATATAATGAATAATTTTTGTAGGTTTCAAATTTGATTTTTATTCATTGACAGTGAGACTGAGATTGTGAAGGAGAGTAAAAGTGAAATGAGTGTCCAGTTGGGCCTTGCGACGGGAATGAGCTACGAGGAGCCAATCGTTGATATATGGAAATATGATAAATTTTTTTTGCAACCTGAGGTAAGCAGCTACTGGTGCCATGCACTTGGTGAATACTCTTGGAGCTGTTGCAAGACCAAAAGGAAGGCTTTTGAATTGGTAGGCTTGTGATCCTAGCTGAAATTGAAGGGATTTTCTGTGTGAAGGATGTATGGAAATATGGAAGCATGCATCTTTGAGATCTATGACAATGAACCAGTTGTTTTTGCGGAGTAAAGGGAGAACTGATTTGAGGGTAACCATATGGAATTTTGTGGTAATGATGTATTTGTTTAACTCTTATAGGTCTAAAATAGGGCAAAGACCTCCATCCTTTTTGGGTACAGTGAAATAGCGAGAGAAAAACCAATTGTTTTGTTTTGAGATGAGTTGTATGGCATCTTTGAGGAGTAAATTTCTTATTTCCTCTCGTAGGGTTGGAGATGGTGGAGTGATGACGTGTATTGCCAGAGGAAGTTGGAAGAAATGGATGCGGTAGCTGTTGCAGATGATGGACAGTACCCAGGCATCTGTAGTGATGGATTCCCAGACAGGTAGGTATTTCCAGAGGACAGGATGGGTGAAGTGGTGTGCGATCTCGGTCATGGGAGCATCAAACGTGATGTTTGGGCTTGCGGTCATTGCACCTAGTAATGGGTTGTTGGCGGGGTTTATTTCTTTTATTTCTGAAATAGGGTGTATAAGATGTTTGTTTTGGAGGATCATATTGGAATTTTTGATATGAGTTGTATGGTTGTCTCCATTGATTTTGATGGGGGCGTTGTTGGTAAGATGGATAAGCTTCTCAATGTCTAGCTGCTGATCTTTTCTTTTCCATGTTTTCCAAAATATCATCAGTTTTAGCATTAAAGAGGCCTGCCCTGTTGAATGGAAGGTCTTCGATACGTGCACAAGCATCCTCAGCCAGACCAGCTGTCCTTAGCCAAGAGACACATCATAAGGCTATTGAAGTGGCCATTGACTTTGCCGTGGCATCTACTGTGTGTCCAGCAGAAAGCGTCTGTTGTTTGGCAATGGGAAAACCTTGTTGAAAGGTTAGGGCGATTACTTTTTTATTTTCTGGTAAAGATTTAACAAAGGTTAACATATTGTCCCAAAGGAAACGTTGATATGCACCCATGGCTCCCTGGTAGTTAGTGACACACATGGTGAACGCTGCTGATGAATAAAGCCATCTTCCCATTGATTCAATCCTTCTACTGTCTTTATTTGGTAGTATGAGGGTTTGTCGATGTCGAGATCTGGATTGTGAGGCTTCAACAAAAATAGAGTTTGGAACTGGTTGTTTTTGAAGAAATAGAGCTCCAGGATCATGGGCTCTGTACAGGTTATTGATTTGTTTAGACATGGTATGGGAAGAGGCTGGATCGTTGTCCAGGATCGTTGAGAGGTGCTGAGTAGAGACGGAAGCATCGAGATGTGTACTGGAGTAGTTGTATCTTTAGATATTGGATCGTATAGATGATCAGCTGGTTCTGTTGAGGGACGGTGGATTTTTGTTGGTTGTGTGTATATTTTTTTTAAGTAAATAAACATTTTTTAAAAAACTGAGGATTAAATATCAGAAAATATCAGAAAAGACCAAGAGCACAAACACACCAACCCAAAAATCACAGGACTACCATGTGACTTTAAATCAACTTCAGAAAACCTTGATCCAGCTCCTGATTTATTCAGTAATGTAACCACACCTTAAACAAAATAGGAAAGTACTCTAACATGGTATAATGTAGCATCATATGCTGGTTAGTTCATCCATGAAATCTGAAAAAACATCGTACATTCAAGTCAAAATGTTTTACAGATGTTGATTGAAAAAGCATTGTGTGAAATATAGGAATTGGAAGTATAATGACAAACCCATCTGTGCTCCATTTTTTATTTAAGTATTAACTCTTATTCTTGCTTGTTTTCCAGCTTGCATCAATTATATAGACTAGGTGGTAACATGTTTTCTATTGTATTCTGGGCCTTACATTTCAGAGCTGGTTGTTCATTTATTATGAGTGCACTTCTGTGAGTTATTTGTGCATTATGATAAGGAATAAATGGCATGCTTGTGGGAAAAAAACTGTTGCTTTACCAGGGACTTTGGGTATATTCCACTGCATCCTGTAACATGTAAATAGGCCTTACATAGAAAATTACAGATAAATTGTTTGCAGGAGTGACCATTGCTGAAGAAGGGGTCCTGCCCAACATTCACCCCCTGCTCGGTCCTAAGAAAACAGCACCCTCTGCTGCTTCCCAAGAAGAATCATAGAGATCTAACTCGTCATCCCATGTAGCTTACTGACTGATTTGGAAATGGCTTTGTCACTTGTTCATGGCACTTCACAGAATCACATTTTACTATCTGTTTTTATAGTAATATATTTCCCCAATGT
The DNA here is from genome assembly GCF_051106095.1 of Pogona vitticeps. Taxonomy (NCBI): domain Eukaryota; kingdom Metazoa; phylum Chordata; class Lepidosauria; order Squamata; family Agamidae; genus Pogona; species Pogona vitticeps. The sequence goes on along the minus strand of NC_135788.1, from coordinate 72,552,025 downwards.
GAAAAAAAGTACAGATACATGATTTTTAATCTCAATTCAATTAATGAATTAACAACTTATATAACCCAATCACATATGCTTATCTAGACTGCTGCTTATATGATTAATTCCATCTTGATTGGGAGGGGAGAGTTAGTATGCTATTCTATCTTTAACCCATCTGTTTTATTTTTAATTTAAATTACACATCCCCATTATTGACTACTTAATCTGGTTTTATGTAACTTATTTTACCTGATTTTTATCAAAATTCAAATTTAGCCAAATTTAGAATTTAAATATAAATGAATAGAATTTTACCTATTTTATTTACATTTACACTTAAATTTATTTATAATTGGTAGCTAACACATTTCTGTATTCATTTATTTCTATTATATTTAGTGACCTCAACCCCTATAGTATTGTGCTTTATCTATTACTTAACTGTCTTATTATTGCACCTTTGCACTTCACATTGCACTTCATAACTAAGAAGTTAGTGAAAGCCTGTCACCAGTGAAGTGGATATTAATAACATTCAAGTAGTTATGGGCAGAGGAAGATACGGTTTTGGCACTGTAGGTATCAAGTCCGGAAAAAGAAAGGACAGATGCTTGAAGGCTGTTTTCTGTTCTAGCTCTTTTGTCAGCCACCAGGCTGAAGGCAAACTGCTCAGTTACCCTCCACTCCTTTCCTGAAGTTATTAAATGCCAGAAGTCCTCTAAATAAATCTCAATTTATCCACAATTAAATCCTGAATGAAGGTGCATATCTGGATTTTATTACTTAAGACCTAGATGAACGCAAAGGGCAGTGAGGCCCTATCTCTAATCTGTCCCCCTGGGTTTTCCATCCAACATGAAATAGACTGGAGGGACGAGGGGAGTTGCCATTTCTATAAATCTTTTCTGAGGACCAGAATAGATTTGGGATTGTACTCATTTACCATGCTGCTCGTGATCCAGCACTCTCCTTTCTGGAGCTGGCAGGTTTTGTCTCGGCAGTGCTGTTGAGGTCCCCCAGAATTCTTGTTCTGGGGGACAACAACATCCATGTGGAGGATGAGGTCACTGGGCCAGCTCTTGAGTTCTTGGAAACAATGGCTTCCTTGCACATGTCCCAATTTGTCAATGGCCCCACCCACATGGCATGTCATACGTTAGACCTGGTGTTTTAAATGGGGCAAGATGAGAGTGACCTGAAGATGACTGACCTTGTGTTGGTTCACCTGTTATGACTGGATCAGTGTTGCTCCCTCCCCACAGGGAGATGGGACCCATTAAGATTGTCCACCCTCACAGGCTATTAGATCCTACTGGTTTCCAAGATGCAATATGTGGGAAACTGGCTGATCTGGTTGGTGCTCCTGTCGAAGCCCAGGTCAAAAGATGGCATGCTGCCATGACCTGGGCTGCTGACAAAATCACACCCAAGCACTCTCTCCACTACCAAGCCCATTCTGCCTCTTGGTATATTCAACAGCTGCAGGTGATGAAGCAAAATAGAAAGCTGGAGAGCATTTGGAGGTGCACCCTGACAGAATCCCATTTAAAAGCCACAAAAATCACATCCAGCATCTGCCTAGCTGGGGTGAAGGACACTAGAAGATCATAGCTAAATTGATAGGCGAAGCCCAAAGCCACCAGGCTGTGGTATTTCACACTGTACACGATTTATCCAGAATTGATCACAGTGATGCCTTCTTGTGGTATCTCCTCTGACCAATTTGCAGCACTTTAAAAAGGAAGCAAAATCAACGCAGGACAATGTCCATAACAGGAAAGACAAATGGAGGGTAGAGATAGACACAATAGTGGAAGAAAAATATCAGTAGATGAACAACTTATGGAACAACCCAGAAATTATGAGTTGATGGAACAGCAAACACCATTGAGGGGGAAAATAATAACCCATATTAGCCAGAACAGAGAAAGGCAAAGACTCTCAGACTTTATAATTGGCACCAATTATAAAGCAAACCAGTAAAAGATCTACTGAATGATGCAAATGTTGTCATCAGAGCAATGTCAACCAACATGCTGAAAGAAACAAACCAGCTCATGAATAGCACAGATAGTATAGTAACCATGGAAACTTGGTTACAAGCTGCAAAAACCCCAGAAAACTCATGGCATCCCAAAATGAAAAATTTGGTTGGAAAGAAGAATAAACAAATTATGTGCAGACATTAACAGTTTAAAAGATTTAAAACTTAAAAATGAAAAAGTAAAAGCCAGACAATACAAAATATACGACGTAGAAATTGAAACAATTGTTGAAACTATGGAAGAATTAATACAGTGGGTTTGCAAAAAGATGAAAAACAAACCTTAAAATGGCCTGGATAAAAAGGCATTTGACTCATTGTCACACAGCTGGATTAACACCTGCCTAAAAATGTTTGGTATTAGTAAAAATATTCAGAAGTTCCTCAAGAAAAACATGGAAAAATGGAAAACTGTCTTAATGGCCCATGGTGAAGAAATTGGAGAAGTTAACATCAAAAGAGGAATATTTCAGGGGGATTCTTTGTCACCATTGCTGTTTAACATCTCACTAATCCCCATGTGAATAATTTTAAATCAAACTGGATTGGGCTACCATATTTCACAGCAAGGTGGAAAAATCAATCATCTCATATACATGGATCCATGGGGTCACGAAGAGTCGGACACGATTAAATGACTAAACAACAACACATACATGGATGATATAAACCAGGGGTTCCCAACCCCCGGTCCGCAGCCAGTGCCAGTCCATGGCCTGGGTGGGACTGAGCCATGGAGACAGATCTCCCACCCACACCACACACACTCCCCCCTGCACAGCCCCTTCACACATGTGCAGTGCATGCGTGAGCACCCGCATCGTTTTGCATATGTGCGTGGGTGCCCCTTCAGGCATGCACACACATGTGTGAGTGCCTGCGCAAGCATGCGCCTGCCCCTCCGCACACGCTCATGAGGGTGCCCCGCCTTCCCCAACCAGTCCACATTGTTAAAAAGGTTTGGGACCACTGAGGTAAACTATATGTAAAAAGTTCAACAAAGATAGAATCACTGCTAAACACAGTGCAAATAGTGGTTTAGATATCCACAGTGTAGATATCCAAATGAAATTTGGAACTGACAAATGTGCAGCTCTATCTATGCACTGTGGCAAGATCCAAAAACTAAATGGAACAGAGTTTTAAAAATGGCAATATTATAAAATCACTCTCAAGTTATGAAAATTATAAATACCCTTGAATACTAGAAGCAGACAACATTGTGCACACAAAAGTTAAAAAAACTGACAGAAATATATCAAAAGACACTGGAAAATCTTAAAATCAAAATTAAATGGGGGAAATACAATCAAAGCCATAAACATATTGGCCGTTCCAGTAATTAGATACCCAGCTGTAATAATAGATTGGATTCAAAACGAATTAGAATAATTGGATCAAAAACATGGAAACTAATGAACATGCATCACACACTACATCCAAAAAGCGATGTGGACAGATTGTATTTACCATGAAAAATTGGAGGCCATGGATTATTGTAAGTACAGCAGGTAGCAGAGGAAGAAAAAAGAAGCCTAAATGATTAAATCAGTACAAGCAGAGAATTAATAAAAGCAGTAAAAATTGAGAATGTTTTGAAAACAACAGAAACAAAGGCTCGATATAAGAAACAATAATTTGAAAATAAATCAAACAGCTAGAAAAATAAATCACTACATGAACAACACCTGAGAAATGTTGATGGAAAGCATGATCATATTTCAACATGGGCATGGCTAAAACTGGGAACCCTAAAGAAAGAAAATGAAAGCTTGCTTTTTGCTGCACAAGAACAAGAACTCCAAACCAATGTGATGAAAGCTAAGATCCAAGGAGTTAGTGCTAACGGCAAATGTCAACTCTACCAAGAAGCAATCACTTTTTCTCACATCTCATCTGTGAATGTCCAAAGACTACACAAACAGACTACAAAGTTAGACATGATAGAGTGGCAAAGTTAGTGCACTGAACATCATGCAAAAAATATAACTTGCAGCCTCAAAAAAACCCATGGGAACATCAGATAGAGAAGGTATCAGAAAATGAGGAAGTCAAGATCATGTGGGATTTCCTAATCCAAACTGACAGACAATTTGAACATAACACACCAGACATAGTAGTAATAGAATGAAGAAATGTTCAGATCATTGACATTGCAATTCCAGGGGATGCCGGAGTGGAAAATAAAGAATTAGAAAAACTAACAAAGTACAGAGACCTGGCAATCAAAACATCTCGCCTCTGGAAGAAAGACACTTAAGTGGTCCCCGTAGTCATTGGAGCTTTGGGTACAATACCAAGAAATTTTACACAGTAGTATAAGCAGTTACAGATCTCAGAAATTGCACCATCAGAGCTACAAAAATGGCAATATTAAGAACAGCATACATACTGTGCTGATATTTAACAGATACTCAGTTTTTTTGGTTAAAACTTGTATCTGTTATACAATACTGTAGCGAAATGCCAACAAGTGATGTCATTCCTGCCTGTTCATCACAGAGGCTCAAGGGGGAGGAGCCAAGGATAGGGCAGGAGGGGCGGAGTTAGAGTGACAGTTGGAGATGTGAAATGGCAGTTAGGGCTTAGGAGAGAGAAGGAGAGGGTTTGGTGAACTGAGCTGAGAGTGTTAGGAGAGGGAACTGAGAAGGTTAAACAATATTGAACAAGCAGGAATGAAATTATAAGCACTATAAGAGAGATATTGATTGAAAGTATACAGCAGTTTTGAATAAAAGTGATTGCCTACATGATCCAATGCATGTTAATACCTGATACAGTTCATATGTTATTTACCTTTATGATTTACTTGACAATAAAAGACTGTTTGTTAATTAAACCTCTGGTTCCTAAGTTCAATAACGCTTAGTTTTGGCAGCACACGTGTATAACATAATTGTTATTAGGAGAACACCTGGTGTGATCCCTTGTGAGGGCCAAATAAAACAGGAGCCACAAGGCAGATCGCCACAAATACCTGTAAATGTTTTTATAATTTTGACTGTGCTTGGTGTTTTTGAATAATAATACAACTGGATTGAAAAACATGGAAACTCCCTGTTCGATGCAAAGGATATCTGCAAATCAAAGGATATCTGTCATGTGGTTGTCTACATTTCTCTTGAATGCCTCCAGTGCTGGAGCACTCACCACCTCTTGAGGTAACTGATTCCATTGCCATACTGCTCTAACAGTTGGGACATTTTTCCTGATATTCAGCAGAAATCTGGCTTCCTTTAACTTGAGCCCATTGTCGTGTCCTGCACTCTGGGACGATCAAGAACAGATCCTGCCTCTCCTCTGAATGACAGCCTTTCAATTATTTGAAAAGTGCTATCAGTCTTCTTTCCTCAAGGCTAAACATGCTCAGTTGTTTCAGTCTTTCCTCACAGGGCTTGGTTTCCAGCCCCGATCATCCTTGTCGCCCTCCTCTGAACTTGTTCCAATTTGTCAGCATACTTCTTGAAACATGGTGTTCAGAACTGGACACAATACTCCAGGTGAGTCTAACCGGTGCTGAATAGCGGGGAACTAGCACCTTGCAGAATTTTGAAACTATATTTCAGTTAACACATTGTAAAATAGCATTTGCCCTTTTTGTAGCCACACCACAGTCTTGGCTCATATTCAGCTTGTGAGCAATGACAATTTCAGGATCTTTCTCACTTGCAGTATTGCTGACCCAGAAATCCCCCATCTTGTAACTGTGTTTGGTTTCTTTTTTCCTAGGTGCTGTACTTTGCACCCATCCCTGTTAAATTTTATTCAGTTGTTTTCAACCACGAGCTCTGGCCTATCCAGATCATTTTGAATTTTGTTTCTGTCTTCCAAGGTATTAGTTATTCCACCCAATTTTGTATCATCTGCAAATCTGATTAGCATTCCTTGCACCCCTTGATCCAGGTCATTAATAATCCAGGTCATGCACTACATCCAAAATGTGATGTGGACAGATTATATTTACTACAAAAAATTGAAAGCTGTGGATTACTGCAAATTTTGATTGACTGTGCCTGGTATTTTTGAATAACAATCATATATCCTAGAGCAGAGTGATTGGCCAAATCTCTCTCTGAGATTTAATGAAAGAAAGCAAAACATGGTTGTTTTTCCAATGGCTTTCTATTTGGCTGGAATGACACATCTGTGATAAATTGGAGAAAGTATATTTCTTGCAGGTTATCTGCAAATATCTGAGGTCCTGCTTGTAAAACAAATCCCAAATTGCAGGTTTTTTTCTTTGTTTCATTCTGGTATGACCACTGTCACCGTGGGCATCTCTGGAGGTGGGCACATCACATGATTTAAATGTCATGCTTTGCTCCCACCCCCACCTTTTTATTTTTTGAACCCTATGTGCTTCTTCAGATGTGCAACATTAATTATAGTTTAAAGCAGGAGTCTCAAACATGCGGCCCGGGGGCCATTTGCAGCCCGACGGATGATAGTTTGTGGCCCCCACCTTGCCTGCCCCCCTCTGAAGCACCAACGCATCCTCTGCTGTCAAGAGTCAAAAAAAGCCTTGCCTTGCTTGCTGGCTCTGTCCCAAGACAGCGCCACTTGCACCCTCTATCCGGAACTCCAGCCTGCCAGCCAGCCAGCCAGCCTGCCAGCTGGCAGGCTGCTGTTCCAGATGGAGGGTGCAAGAGGCATTGTATTGAGGGAGAGCCGGTGAGTGAAGTGCACTGCCGGCCATTTTCCTCAAGCGCCTGAGCTGCCGCTGCGCAATGCCTGAGAGCAGAGCTTGCTCCTGGCCCGTCCTCGAAGTGCGCCTCCAAGCCGCCAACAGCAGCTGCTGCCACTACCTCTTCCAGGGAAGCGGTTCTCTGGCTCTCTTTCTCTCTTGGCACCCCCAGCACCAGCCCGGCCAGTGGCTGCCTCGGTGCCTGGCGGTGCTTCCTCCTCCTCCTCCTCTTCGTCCTGCTTCAGCTGCCTCAGCTCTGGAGGCTGCCTGGGCTCACCTCGCAAAGTGTGCTCCTCTGTCGTAATGGGGGTAGCTGCTGCTGCTGAGTGCACCTTTTTTTGAGGGGGGCCCTCAGAGGAAGGTTGCTGGACCTCCGTGTGTGTGTGTGTGTGTGTGTGTGTGTGTGTGTGTGTGTGTGTGTGTGCGTGCATGCGTGCGTGCGTGCGTGTGAACCTGTGGGGGCCCCCACCCTGTTCTGTTTAATTTTGACCTTTCCGGTGGGAGGTTTTCTCCTTTGGCAAGGTGAATTCTGTGAGGGGTTTTAAAAAAAATTATGTCATGCCCCCCCCCCCGCCTAGGCAGTTGCCGGCGCTCCCTCCCTTCTCCGTTTCTTCATCCTGCTGCTGCTGCTGGTGGCAGTGAAGAAGGAGACGGAGGGGGTCGTGGCCAGCGACTAGGCACTCCTCCTCCTCCTCCTCCTCCTCCTCCTCCTCCTCCTCCTCCTCCTCCTCCTCCTTGGAGCCCCAGCCAGGCTAAGGAAACTCCTGGGCGGCTTCCTTGGGCTCTCGCTCCGCTTGGAGGAAAATCTGATGTGGCCCAGCCTCAGCCAGACTCTGCCTCCAGCGACCCCCAGGTAAATTGAGTTTGAGACCCCTGGTTTAAAGAAAAAGGAATCACAGATGTGCATGTGTTCTGCTGCAGCAGAACAATTGCTATTTCATCGCTGTAGAAAGAGACTGCAATGGTGTTTACTATACATAAATATACTCAAGTAAACTATTAGACACATGACTGTAATATCTAAATCCTGAAAGGCACTTCCTTGTTTTGTAAGCTACATTGATTAAATATGTTTATATTGAATATCTTAGATTAAGAGTTGGGGATATCTATATTTGTAAACAAATATGAAAACCCCTGTCCCAGGTGTGCCTAATGGAAGTAGCTCCACCCTCTTCCTGCTCAGCTGACGACTCAGCAGCTGTGCAAGGAGAATTGTCCTCCCACCTCCTGCCTGGAGTGGCCAGCCAAGCAGGGAGATGGCAGAGCTACTTCCACGATTGGCAGAAAGAGCAGGAGGCTGGCCACGTGGCAAAGCATGAGTGGATTTAAACTCAAGTGGGACCTGCAAAGTGTACCTGTACATTAGTACAACCATGTGGTTTATGGGATGGGTTACCATTTGAGAGGATGGTAGAGGCAGCAGGACCACTCTAGAGAACTTTAACAGCAGGTTCAGCCAGGCCTCTCCCATAATGGGGAGTGTTCTGTTCTCACCGCTAGAATGGGATCTGTGTGGTGCCAAGTAGGATTACAGCCCCATGACCTCATAATTGTGGCCATTTTACACCACTCCCCACTCCCCACATGCATGAGACTACTCATTTCCCCTCTTCTCTCTATTGCTTAGCCAATGGGTTGGGTTTTCTTGAGAAGTTAACTCCACCCCAGACCCAGACACCCCCCCTTTGAATATTTAGAGCTCGCACAGGATTGCCAGGTTACTAGCTTAATGAGTCTTCTCATTAAGGAAGAGGTAGAGGAGGAAGTGACAGGACCAGGTAGGGAGGCAACAGGAGCAGGGATCAGGCTGTGGGGCTGCAAATGGCTGAACTGGCACTGCATGGTTCCGGATAGTCCATTTGCAGCAATGGAGGAGGATAAGGAGAGGCAGAACCACGTAGGAAGGCAACAGAGGGTGCAGGTAAGCTGTGGGGTAGGAGGTTAGCTTCCCCTCTCCCAGGCATGAACTTTTTTAAAAATCAAGTTTGAATGGTTTGTGGTCCATGGTTCATGGATAGCCACGAATGACCATGTGGTCCATGCCCATCTCTAGTGGGACAATTCTCACACCTCCACCTAGGTGCTCAGAAAGGAAATCCAGGGTACATATGTTGGCACAGCTTAGGCAACTTACTGATAACTTCCTCTGCAATATTTCTGGTAGAAGGTGAGTGCCCTGGGAGATCTGGAGTAGTGGTAGCAGACGTGTGTCCTCCAGCCCCTCAGCTGGAATTCCAGACTCCAGGAGAGAAAGAGATTTCAATGCAGCAGGTGGTGGCATGTACACAGACTGAGGTGGTGGCAGCAGACCCACAGGTGCAGAGGGAAGTGGCAGAAATGCAGACTACACAGTGAGAGGTCCACAGCTGGGAGCATCAGAGATTACAACCAAATCGGCAAGTCCCAGTGAGGGAACCCAGGATGTAGTGGAAGCTGTTAAGCCAAATGAGTCCATTGTTGCAGCAGACACTGACTAGCCATCTGTGGCCTGACCATGGAACACTGGGAGCCTGCCGGCCCTGGCCCCTTGGCCCTGGCAAGAACCACCAGGGGACCATGGGGACATATGGACATGTCACCCATGCATGGCACTAGTCAAGGGTCATGGACAATGTCTTAAGCACTGTGGGGGAATGCCCCTCCCCAAAGTTGCTAAAATGTTGGCTTAATCTACAGTAGCAGGGCAAACCCTCCTGGATGACATCACAGCTGCTTCTGGGAGGAGCTGCCACCCATTCTTTCACATAGGTAATAGAGAGCTTGCTTAATTGTCTTTCCATGGGCCAGTCATATGGCATTATGTAACCCTTGTCCTATCTGAACTCTACAAACTGTATACTGTCAACTATCTGTGAGCTTGTAAGGTTAATAAAACACTGTCCTCCTGGGGGCAGGGCAGTCATTTTGTATGAGATCCTCTCCTTCTAGTTGCCCATCAGGAGCACTGCTGGCAGACATCCCTGTGTGTGGCTGACTTCTTTAACTTCTGTCTCTAAGAGACTACTGTATTTGCTATCCTAATTACTTGTGATCACAAAGCCCATCAGCCTTCTCATTTTGTGACTCCAACAAACCACAGTGGCATTTTCCCAGTGAAGCAACTGGGACCATCCATGGAGTAGGTGTTTGGCCATACCCTTCCATTCCACATACAGGCTGATTCTGTGCCACGTCAAGTCCTGGGAACCAGGCTCTGCCACTTGATGACCACATGTTTCCAGCAACTAAGGAGCAAATATGGAGCGATGATTTTGTTATGTATTTAGTTTGTTAAATAGATAAGTCGAAAGAAGGATAAAGACAAGGATGATGACAAGGAGAAGGAAAGACTTCAGAGATGTAAGCCCAAACACTTGTGGATGAATTGCCTTCCTTGGTTTTTCATTAATGTAGATATTATTGTGTGCAAACAGCATGTGGAGGACCCTTTCTATTATTCAGTATATGGATCTGATTGAATAAGCATATGTAGATTTTCCTGGACATCCTTGGCTTCTTCATGATGAACCCCTTTAGGATGAGAGTGGCTACAGAATCCACCATAAGGTGGGATGAGCATCCTCTTCAATTGTAGCTGCAGCTAATGATTCTTTCTAGGCTGCCCCTGAGGGAATGTTACAATAGTGGACACTTGGTCCAGAACTCTAGCCAATCTAATGTTTCCCACACATTTATACATCAGGTGGTTCAACCCCACCTCTTGTGCTGGAAATTCAAGGCCCAAGGGTGCTGACCTGGCGTGCATTACTGAGACCTGGGTGGGAGAGGAGGGCGGTGTTCCCCTTTCCCAGCTGTGTCCGCCTGGGTACTCGGTCCAGCATTAATGTTGCTTGGAGGGTCAGGGAGAGGGAGTTGCTATAGTCTATAGAAGTTCTCTCTCTTTGACCAGGCTTCCCATCCCTTTGAGACGAGGTCTTGAGGGTCTATATTGTGTGTTGGGCTTATGAGACAGATTGGGGATTCTGTTGCTGTACCGCCCACCCTGCTGCGTACCAACAGTCTCCCTGCCTGAGCTGACGGAGGTAGTCCCAAACCTGGTGTTGAGGACTCCCAGGCTGTTGGTGCTGGGGGACCTCAACATCCATGCTGAGGTTGCCTTGACTGGGGCGGCTCAGGACTTCATGGCCGCCGTGACAACCATGGGGCTGTCTCAATATGTCATTGGCCCGACACATGAGAAGGGCCATAACTTGGACCTGGTTTTCTCAACAGGACTGGAAGATGTTGGTTTTGATGTGAAGGGGCTGGTTCTGACCCCATTTTCATGGTCAGACCACTTCCTGGTCAAGTTTAGTCTATTAGCTCCTTCTCCCCTCTGTAAGGGTGGGGGATCTATTAAGATGATCCACCCTCGGAGACTAATGGATCCAGATGGATTCCTGAATGCTCTGGGGGATTATCCATCTGATATGGTCAGCGCTCCTCTTGAAGCTCAGGTCACCCTATGGAATAGGGAGATGACCTGGGCAGTTGACACGATTACACCTAAGTGACCTCTCCCTGCACGCAGAGCCCAGACAGGTATAGTATACTTCTGAACTGCGGGCAATGAAATGAGAGGGGAGACGGCTGGAGTGCAGGTGGAGGAAATCCTGCTGGGAGTCCAATTGAACATGACTTAGAGCCCATTATCAAGCCTATTTCATGGCAATATGGCTGGCTAAATGGCAATATTTTTCCAGCCGTATAGCTTCCTCAGAATGTTGTCCAGCAGAGCTGTTTCGGGTGATCCGAAATCTTCTTCAACTGGGAAATCCGGTGGAGGTCCCAGACCGCACATCAGCTCACTGTGATGAGATTGCCATTCATTTTGAGGGGGAAATTGCTCAGATTCGCAGTGGTTTGGACTCCACCATTACTGCAGAATCAGAGGATGTGTCCAGTGTGCTGTGCTTAGGTCAAGTATTAATGGATGAGTTTCAATTGTTGACACCTGAGGATGTGGACAGAGTGCTTGAATCTGTCTGTTCTACCACCACTCCACTCGACCCTTGCACATCTTGGCTAACTGGCAGATCTGCCAGGGGGGGTTGCACCTGGGTCCAGGAGGCCGCGAATGCCTCTTTAAGAGAGGGAGTGGTCCCTATCACCTTGAAAGAGGTGGTCATTTGGCCACTCCTAAAAAAGCCTAAGCTGGACCCAAGGCTGGTGGTTAACTACTGACCAGTGGTGAACCTCCCTTATTTGAGCAAAGTGCTGGAGTGGGTTGTGGCTGGGCAACTCCAGGCACTGCTGGATGAAACAGATTTTTTGGATCCATTTCAATTGGGTTTCAGGCCGGGTTTTGGTATGGAGACTGCCTTGGTTGCCCTGTACAATGACCTTTTCTGGGAGAGAGACAGGGATGTCATGTTTAAGCACCATGACAAATTTATTTTACAATTTTAGCCTCATAAATTTTCAGGCAAGGAGGGATTTGGCTACCAACCTGCCCCAATAAAACCTAAAGGGATTAACTGTAGTTGTGGCGTTCAGTTGTTCAAAAACTGTATTTGTCGCTTTCAATTGTTCAAAAAACCTCCAGCTTATAAATGTGGCATATTGTGTTTCTGTAGCCGCAATTCAAAAGCCAGGAAATGGCCCAATACTGCTGCATAATATTGTGCCCATGTTGCCAGCAAGAAAAAGGATGCCAAGCTTTACACAGCAAAAGGCAGCCTGAATGTTGACAACACCAACGGCAGCAATCAAAATGGTCTACAGGAAACCCTTTTCTGCTTACTACCATTCACAAAGTGACACCATGGAAGGGAAAATCCCAAAAGATGAATCCTTTTTTTATCAATTAATCACTTTTCACCCAAATAAAAAGAAATTGTCAGGACTGTTTTTCAGTAAGTGTGAATATTAATGATGTTTTTGGATTTCTAGTGTGGTGTAATGCAGGGGTCATCAACCCCCGGTCTGAGACCCAGTACCAGTCTGAGGGCTTGCCAGAACTGGGCTATGGATACAAATCTCCACTACCCTGCATGCACGTGCGGCGGGTGTGTCACACTCGGGCAGGGGGCGTGTCGTGCCTGCGGTGGGTGTGTCATGCCTTCAGTGGGTGTGTCGCGCTGGTGGGTGTCACGGCCCCCTGCACGGGTGTAACATGCCCACCGTGTGAGTGCAGGAACACCCCCACCCCCCGTGCATGGAGCTCACTCTGCCCATCCGGTCTGCAACCCCAAAAAGGTTGGGGACTGCAGGTGTGATAGATAGAGTGATGGACTAGAACTCTGGAAAACAGATTTGAATCCCCACTTGGCCAAGGAAACTCACTGAGGAAGTAAAACTGTTAAAACCACTCAGATATCTCACTTGTCTTGAAAGCCCTATTACGGTCACTATAAGTCAGTTCTAACTTGACAGCACAGATCACACACGTTTCCTCTGATTCATAGCAACCCTATAAGTGAGCAATCTCCAAAATGTCCTGTCCTCAACTGCCCTTCTCAACTCTTTTAAACTCAAACCTGTGGTTTCCCTCCTCATTTTTGGTCTTTTCCTGCTGCCTTTCCCAGCATTATTGTCTTTCCAGAGAATCATGTCTTCTCATGATGATCCCGAAGTAGGGCAGCCTCAGCTTCACCATTTTGGCCTCCACAGATAGTTCAGGCTTGAATTGATCTAGGACCCACTTGTTCGTCTTTTGGGTAATCAGTGGTATCCTCAAAACTCTCCTCCAGCACCACATAGGTGTCATGGTTACTTTGGTGAGTATTTAACAAGTTTAACATAAGTGTTGAACAGCGCAGGGGCTGACAGACATTCATGTCAGACACCTCATGTGCTTGATATCACATCTAATAGCAAACCTGATCTATCCTGACTTGGATAGTGTCAGTAAGGAGCTCTCCCATCAGCATCAACAATCTTTCGTTTACAGAGGTTTTACAGAGATGATCATAACTAATCAGAGCAAAAGCTGCGAAGAAATCAATAAATGCCTCAAATAAATGTCTTCCATTCAGTTTGACATACTTATGAAGCGAACAAGATGAAAGAAAATAACGACCCTCTGTTGAATGACTACATTGAAAGCCTGCACGTTCTCCTGGGATCATCTCATTAAAATCAAGCCATGATTTATTCTTTTTGAAAAAATATTTAGTTTTAAAAGATGAAAAAAATATTTAGTACATATTTTTCTGAACTATCCAACAGACTAATAGGGTGAAAATTAGCTGGTTTGCCTGGGTCGCCCCTTTTTAATGCAGGAATCATTATACTGATATTCCACGGGAGGAGGGAATAGTTGCTATAACTGCTGTCTGTAAATAAAGCTGAAAGAATAGAAGCCCACTAATTTGGCACTGCTTTGTAGTCTTCCACATAATTACATCCTCACCTGGTACCTTCCCATTGTTTGCACTAACAATTATATTTCTGGTAACATATTTCACTGGAAAGGACAGGATTCAGTGCTGGGAAATCCCTCCCCCCATAAGTCTATTCAATTCTTCAAAACCTGAGGTTTATGAATGTGGATATCGTGCTTCTGTGCCCATAATTCAAAAAGGCAGGAAATGTCATGATATTGCCGCACAATATCATACCATGCTGTCAGCAGGAAAAAGGATGCTGAACTTTACATACCAAATGGCAACCTGAATGTTGACAACACCAATGGCAGCAGTCAAGGTAGTCTACAGCAGCCATTCTCAACCTTTTCTTGGTCATGACCCTTTCAGGAACCCTTCTCAGGTTCCAGGGTCCCGTCAAACAAGGATACAACACAAATAGATGAATAGAAAAACACAAAGAAAGAAAAATATTCTGTGGCCCTCTTCAAATGTGCCAGGGCCCCATTGAGAATGGCTGGTCTACAGGATAACCTATTCTGCTCATTACCATTCACAAAGTGACACCACACAAGAGGAAATACCAGATGCTAACACCTTTTTTTTACCTCAGTTAACCGCTTCTCACCTGTTGGAGTCACGAAATGAGTAGGCTGATAGTCTGTGTAGTCACAAGTAATTAGCATAGCAAATAGTCTTAGAGGATAGAAGTTAAAGAAGTCAGTCACACACAAGGATGTCTGCCAGCAGTGCTCCTGATGGGCGACTAGAAGAAGAGGACCTAGAGTAAGATGACTGCCCTGCCCCCAGGAGGACTGTGTTTATTAACCTTACAAGCTCACAGATAGTTGACAGTATACAGACAGTTTGCAGAGTTCAGACAGGACAATGGTTACATAATGCCATTAGGATTGGCCAAAGGAAAGGCAATGTACAGTTACAAGATGGGGGATACCTGGCTCAGCAATACTACAAGGGAGGATGATCTTGGCATTATCATAGATCTCTAACTGAATATAAGCCAACAGTGTGATGTGGCTCCAAAAAAAGGCAAATGCTATTTTACGATGCATTAACTGAACTGTTGTCTCCAAATCTTGTGAAGTGTTAGTTTCCCTCTACTCAACACAGGTTAGCCCTCATCTTCAGTACTGTGTCCACTTCTGGACACCACACTTCAAGAAGGATACTAACAAACTGGAACAAGTTCAAATGAGAGCAACAAGGATGATCAGGGGACTGGAAACCAAGCCCTATGAGGAAAGACCGAAACAACTGAGCATGTTTATTTTATTATTATTTATTGCATTTATACCCCACACCATCTGGCAACCAGGCCAATCTCGACGGCTAACAAGATAAACCATACAATATCAAAACAGGATAAAATAAGATAATACATACATTCAAGACATATAATAATCAGCAGTTTAGCCTTGAGAAAAGAAGACTGAGAGAAGGTACAATAGCACTTTTCAAAAAGTTGAAAGGCTGTCATACAGAGGAGGGAAAGGATCTGTTCTCAGTCATCCCAAAGTGCAGGACATGAAACAATGGGCTCAAGGCAGATTTCAGCTGAATATCAGGAAAAACTTCCTAACTATTAAAGCAGTATGGTAGTCAATTACCTCAAGAGGTGGTGAGTACTCCAACACGTTGAAGAGACACTCAACAACCACTTGGGAGATATCCTTCGGTTTGTATTTATGCATCGAGAAGGGGATTGGATTTCATGGTCTTATAGGCTCTTTCCAAATTCATTATTATATGATTCCTTCTTAACTGTGCAGCTGTGCTTGCCTGCTGTACTGGATAGCCGGCTCTCATTGGCTAGCTATTCTGCTGGGTAGAGTTGCGGACTGTGCTAGCTGCCAGCTACGGATTGGGAGCACAATTTCTATGGCACTTGTGCCTGGCTTGTGGTTATAATTTTTTTCTCAGTGCTATTTTCCCTTTAGGACAGCTGAGCTGGGAGGGTTTTGGATATAATGTAGCCTCACATAACCTAAGTCTGGTTCAGCCAGACTTAGGCCAGCATGTCTAGTTAGGATTGCACTCTTTATCACATTGTTGTCAATAAGTGAGAGAGCTGCCAGAAACTGATCCTTGATTTTGGCATTTCGGAATATAAAAGACACTTGGACAGAATAATAATCGATTATTTAAAAAAATATGCAGGTTTTGAAGTCTTAGTTGGCAAAGAAGGGAAGCCAGTTCCAGCAGTACACTTGCATGTACATACCCTGCAGCAGTGTATAACTTATGTGAGGATTTTTTTATTTATTTCTCTGTCTCCCAATTTGGAAATTTCCTTTCGTAGGTGTCTTCTCTAAGCCTTATTTGTCAATTGATTATAAAAGAAAGGCTTGCTCTCTCTCTCTCTCCTTTTTTATATTTTTATAAAGTAACTTCCAGAACTCTTTGAAAAATGTATGCTGTATGGCACAGGTGTCAAAAACAAGGCCCGCGGGCCAAATCCAGCCCGCCAGACCTCGTCTGATGGCCCGCGGAGCCACCGCCAGCCTTGCAGCCTCCCCCCCCCTTTTTTTTTTCAATGAATTTACTCTGTGCCTGCACGGAGTAAATTCATTGAAAAAATGGCTCAAGTTAACAAGGCTACGTCCTCCTTCCGATTGGCTGTGGCGCTGTCACTCCTTTCCTCTCCCTCCGTCCCCCGCTCCCCCTCCCTCCCGTGCCTGTTCCTCGCTCGCTCTCGGCCTGAGGCGAGAGCCGTTCCCAAGGCCGTGTGAGGAGGGGGCTCCGCACCGCCTCTGTCACCCCCGAGGGGAAGGGAAGGGAAGAGGAGCGGTGGGAGTTCCTGGCCGGGCTCCGAGGCGGAGGGAGGAGATGCTGGGGGGACACGGGAGGCAGCGGCCAGCGCGGCCCTGAGGAGAGGGAGAGAAGAGGGAACGCGGAGTGATGCGCCGGCCCGGTTGGGTAACGTCGGAGGCAGCCGTTCGACCCAGCCGTGGAGAGAAGGGAGGGAGGGCGGGAGGGCTGGCTGGTTGCTCACTTCCCTTCCCTTCCCTTCCCGGACGTTCCGTTCTTTCTCTTGCTCGAAAAAGGCCTGGTTTCTGTGAGGGGCCAGCGGGCGACATTCCTTGGCAGCAGCTTTTCCGCCCCCGCAGGGAGGTTGAAGGGAAGTGGGGTGGGACTCTCTCTCTCTCTCTCTCTCTCTCTCTCTCTCTCACACACACACACACACACACACACACACACACACACACACACACAGACCCCGGCACTTTCCCTTCCTTCACACACACATACGCGTTCTCTTCCTTCCTGTAACTCTCTCTGTCTCTCTCTGTCTCTCTCTCTCTTTCTCTCTCACACACACAGAACCCGGCACTTTCTCTTCCTTCACACACACACACACACACACACACACACACACACACACACACACACACACACACACACACACACACGTTCTCTTCCTTCCTGTATCTCTCTCACACACAGAAACACACACACACACACAGACCCTGGCACTTTCTCTTCCTTCACACACACACACACACACACACACACACACACACACACACACACACGTTCTCTTCCTGTATCTCTCTTTCTCACACACACACACAGGCACTTTCTCTTCCTTCACACACACACACACACACACACACACACACACACACACACACTCACACACACTCACACACACACTCACACAGACTTTCTCTTCCTTCCTTTTCCCACCAAGCCGGATGGGGTCCTTGCAAGGCCATCAGTACAGATACAACTGGCCCTTTGATGGGGACCAAACTGCTGATGCGGCCCCCGATGAATTTGAGTTTGACACCCCTGCTGTATGGTTTTGACTCTTCATCCTTTTCCTTCAGAGGAAAACATAACCAACCCTACACTGATTCAAGGACAGATCATGCAGCAATGAAACCAAAAGCCAGCATTACCTCAGGGTAGCAACACAACTCTGCAGACTTGATTGAAAATTGCACCTTAATGGAAGTTCCCGCTCTTTCTCTGGCTATCTTTAAAACCTTTGATTTTGAATGGTGCACCTTGATTTATTATCTATCAATCCTTGATACTTTGGAAAATGCCTCAGCAAACCTTCATGGTGTGCATTCTTTTATAGCAGCAAATGACTCTCATGAATTAATTCAACAATGTGAACTCCCCCAATCCACTACAGATATGCCTTACTCTGTAATACATAATAAAGCACTAGAATGAGAGTCACCAATATCTACTGGCTCTCCTTATAAACCTAAAGTCACATTAAACTTAATTAGATGGAATCTGCCTTATTTCAATTTGACCCAAAGTCTGAGGGACTATCTGTGGACGTCCTATCTGTACAGCTAACTAGAGAGTACAGTTTGTCAATCTCTACAATTGGCTGAGGACTAGAGAGCCTGTTTTTACCTTCAGCCACATGAACTAAGCTCACAGCCATCTCCCACAACTTGGAAGCTAAATTCAACATTAGTCTGGCAATAGTCTGGCCTATATTTTAAAAATTAATCTTAGTGGTAGATGATGTAAACAATTAAAGACCTGCTGCTAATATAATATTTTTTCATAAAATCATAGAATTGTCGTAGGGTTGGAAGGGACCTTGGAGGTCTTCTAGTCCAACCCCTAGCCTAAGGCAGGAGACCTCATACCATCCTGAACAGATGGCTGCCCAATCTTTTCTTGAAAACCTCCAGAAATGGGGCACCCACAGCATCAGGAGGCAAGCTGTTCCACTGCTTAATGGTTCTCACCGTCAGGAAATTCCTCCTTATTTCCAGGTTGTATCTCCCTCTGATGAGTTTCCACCCATTGGTTCTTGTCCTACCCTCAGGTGCAATGGAGAATAAAATAATGCCGTCTTCCCTGTGGCAACCCTTCAGATATTGGAAGACTGCTATCATGTCTCCCCTCAGTCTTCTCTTCGTTAAGCTAAACATGCCTAGTTCTTTTAGTCGTTCTTCATAGGATTTAGCTTCCAGTCCCATTATTTTTGCTGCTCTTCTCTGCACCCCTTCTAGGGCCTCAGCATCTTTTTTGTATTGTGGTGACCAGAACTGGGCACAGCACTCCAAGTGCAGCCTCACCTCTCTCTATCAGTTCTGGGGAAAAATGATAGAGAAAGTCATGGCAGATTAACAGCAGACATTGGATAGTCTGGCCAATGACTTCTTAAGGGAGACTGAGTAGGAGCTAAGCAGAGCTGAGCAGAGGACTGTAACCTTATTGTTCCTCCTGGATCTCTCAGTGCCTTTGAAACTATCTACCATGGTATCTTTGACAGGCTATCAAGACTGGGGATTGGAGGTCCAGTGCTACTCTTGCTCCAATGCTTTCGTGATGGCTATGTCCTGTTGACCCACCCTGTTGTAAAATTCTCTCCATTCTGTGATTCCCACTCCAATAAAGTTTGGATTCCTTTGTAACCCCATCCCTTCTGCCAAGAGGTCATGAACCATCCATTTCTCCTCCCATCTCCTTGTATCATGAACCACCCATTTCTCCTCCCATTCTCTTGTGTAACCAATGTTATAAAAGTCCTAGTCTTCCTCTGCATGACACAGTTGTTCTTGCCTACACTTGGAGGCATGACTTCCATCATGCCTTTTATTTAGCTAAATAAAACAACAACCATTTGAACTCGCTCTCTCGTGTCAAGGTTATTGATGTTAAAGCTTTGACTCACTATTTTGGAGACTAGCTCCTGGTTTCAACACAATTTAGGTAAAGGTAAGGTAAGTCCGAAGTAATTTCCAGTACATGGAACTCAACGGGAGCTCCCCAAATAATTGTCCCAATCCTCCCACCTCTCAGGGAATCATGCTCAGCTGAGTTTAGGATGCAGCACAACTACCAACTCATCTAAGCAAGGCAAAGCAGAGCAGATAGACCTTTGCAGGAATGCAGCTGCCACCAACAAACACCCAGAAACCTGGGGCTACCAGTTCCCAACAAAACACCTAGGTAAGTGAAGAGGAGAAAGTAATGAAATGGTAGTGTTATTACTATCTGATACATACAGTGGTGCTTCGTGCAACGGTCGCTCCATAGAGCGACGAATCCACGCAACAATGCCGTTTTTGTGATCGCAAATGCGATCGCAAAATGGCACCTAGATAGGGGGAAAATCACAGAGCGAAGGTCGGTAAGCGGTTCGCTTACCGACCTTCGCTTTGCGACCCGCCCATCAGCTGTTAGGCGGGTCCAAAATGGCTGCCGCAGGCCCCAAAATGGCCACGCGCAGCGTTTTCGCACCCTCGTTCAGCGAGGGGAGGACGCAAAAATGGCTGCCGGCCATCCAGGAACATCGCACAACGATGAGTATTTGGCCAAATTGGAACACATTAAACGCTGTTTAATGCGTTCCAATGGCTTTTTACTTTCCGTTGAGCGATGTTTCACACAGCGAGGGTTAATCTGGAACGGATTAACCTCACTGTGCAAGGCACCACTGTATCTCTGGGCTTATGTCTGTGAAAGGGCTGTGAACTATACTTGAGTTGGGGATGGGAAGTGAAGACAAATGCAGTCCCTGTCCAATTATGACCCATGATGCTAAGGGGGCAGGATGACAGTGGGATAGATTCAAGATGCCCCCCCAAATCATGAGCCAGGTGGGTGAGGTTGGGGTGGGACATCAGTGGGATGGATTCCAGCTGTCCCTCCAATCATGAGCCAGGAAGCTGAACTAGTAGGAGGGGCCCAACCTGGCTGCCCAATCATGAGCAAGAAGGAAAGTGTTGGACGATTATATATTATTCTGTATCATATATTTTCTGTTTTTCTAAGCAGCTATTTATTACACAGAATGCAAAGCTAGCTTATCTTTGGAACCTTAGAATTAGCTCACCCACGAAGTATCTCTCAAGAAACAAAAAGGAAATATGCTTTGGAAACATCCTCTGCTGACTAGCCAAAGAGAACAAACATAAGTTCTAAAGAGCATGTGTAACCTTGCTAAGCCCAGAGGGGAAGTAAAAACCACCCAATGATAAGGGCTAGGTCAGCAACAGAAGGCAAAGGATACATAACGATACGCCTTTGTATTCTCAAAGGCTACAATTGTCCAAACATGATCCAGGAAGACCGAAAGACATTGTCTGATGCCTTCTACAGCAACATAACTTTTTCAAAGAGTATATGTAACTTTATGAACTTTAAACAAGGATGCGTATGAAGAAACCCAGAACTTGTTGTTCTGGGAGTTATAGTATCACTTATTCCATTGTTTTGATAAAGACCTCTATAAAGTATGTATGAATCTTTGTAAACTTTGAGCTGCTTTGTTTCAGTCTGCACTCGGCCTTGCAAGGCTCTCTGTTTCTTCTTTTGTTTATTTTCTCCAAGAAACCTCTTACCAATATTTCCAAATTACTTGCGTGTGTGGGTTCTCTCGTCCTGTTTCTCTCTTTTTAGATCCTTGTCAGAGGAGCCAAGAACTTTAAAATTAAAACATATTTTTTCCATTTACAACAAAAGGAAGAACGCAGATTCAATCCCTTAACATTAAACAACCAGGAAAGATGGCATGAAGATAGGCAGCAGAAGAGCCAGCTCGAATGGACTACACCTCTATGATCACTAGAATACACAGATTAGGAATTGTTGCCCAATTCCTGCACAACCCTACTCATTAACCTTGCCACTGATCATGAGCTAGGAGGGAGTAACATGGGTTCATCTCATTGAAGGAGAGTGGCATTACATGAAGCTGGCAAGGAACAATCAGGTGGGCTCAGTTATTAAAGTCATATTCAACTGTTTGAATATGTGGAGGACAACTCACCAACTCCAAGAAAGTTCTGAGAGGGCAGGCTGACCACAGTCATGCATGAGCTTGAAGTCCCTCATGACCCAAAGTATGCATGAACCACGTAGCCTACAAACACGCCCCCTGTGCATCCTGGTGATACTCCCCCCTCCTCACATTCACATCACACATTGGTGGTTCATGGCTGATAACTGCCCTCACATCTAGAAGGATCTTGCACTTCAAGACCAAATTATGTAACATGGCATACACTAGCACCACCCTGGACACCTTTTCTGGTTTGAGGAAAAGATGACCCTCTGTGAGGTGCAAACAATGTAATACACATTTTCAGGATCGGAGGTATGGTGTCAGAAGGAAGGGCCACAGATGACAGGCTTAATTATCTGGTGGGGGAAGACATGGTCATTAGTATATACGTGGGACCTCCCTATACTCTCCCATTCAACACACGTTACTCTTACCCAGCCAATATCCAACAGCAAGTAATGATATCAGCTTGATACAAGAACCTAAGTGAAATCCTAAGCACCAGATGGTACCTCATCAGGATATTCTAATGCAGATTTCCTTAGATAGTGAAGAAACTGAAAACAACGAAGGATATCTCATGTATGGGGCTAGTTCACGAGAATCATTTGATTCTGAACCTCGAACATTAGCCACTCTGGAGAAGGTCACGACTACCCATCTTAGCCATTTAAAAACTGTATCTCAACCTACTCTACCGCAACACAACACAATTCAATCTGCAGACATGCATCACCTTGGTATGACTGACATGACTACGCCTTTTAATCTTAACACTCAGGATCCTCTCCTATCTCCTGATCTTATGGACTGACAGAAAACTATAAATGACACCACCTCTGTTCTATCATGGAATATAGTATCTTTCTAAGTTTGATATCTTACTGCTGTAAGAAACGTGGGCACTAGGGGAAATTGAAGTAAATGGTTACTCTGCCCATCAAATAAGTGCCACTCCCAGTGACAAGAGGGGCAGAGCTAAGGGCGGCCTTTTTATATTGGTTTCAACTAAGCTCCATATTACAATGATCAAACTTCCCTCTCTTGATCAATATGCTGCAGCAGTGAGGGTCAAATTTATTCACTGTGCAATAGTGTTCATCAATGTATATTTACCACCACAGAGACGGAACACCCAAATCAAACGGATTCATCAAGACCTTGAATCCTATATGCAAAACCTTTTGTTAACTAATGATGACCAAATGATAATTGGGGGTGATTTTAATGCCAGATTGGGTACAAATGATTTGGCTCTATATGCTGCTCATAATTATGCTCCCCTGATGGACTACACTTCCCCATAGTCACTTTAAAGATACCATCAGTAATTATGAAGGTCTTAATTTGGCACAGCTAGTTTATCGGCTTGACCTACATATATTAAATGGAAGTACTTCAGGTGACATACCAGGGGAATTCTCTTTCTGGTTGGGAACAAGGATGAGTACCATAGATTACATGATTGTCATCCGTAACATACTGAATACTGGTGATCGACAGTAGGATTGATAGTGATCACCTGCCATTAAAATTGTACCCGAAGTTACAAGAACATTCTTACCCGGCAACAAGCCCCAGACAGTGTGCCAGCTCTCCAGCAAAACAAACTTATTGGATGCCTCCAACATCTGTACAGCATGAACCAATCATGGCATATTGCCATTCACACATGTGAAGATTCCCTTCGCATTATTAGTGGCCATCAGATTGATGGCACACTGGTTGTATCTGCTGCAATATAGACAAGGAGTGCCAGCAGGAGCCAGTATGCTTACAAAGGTTCCACTGACAAGACCAAGGACCACAGGAAAACTTACAATTGTGTAAAAGGTCTCCATGGTCGCTGCTAGCTCTTCCTCAGTAATGAGGAATCAGATAAAACACTTGCAGTGCTGAACCATAGCATCCAGGAAATCACTGGGAGAAGTGCTGGTGGAGGATTGTGACACACAAAGTGCCCTGCCCACATCCAGTGGCCAAATACTGCAGATCCAGTCCAGAATTTCTGGAGAACAGGGATGCTAGCCTTTGACTGGAGTAACACCTGAAGCTGTGAGCCAAGCATCACACACAATTCTTGGGCACATGCTCTGTCAATATGGAAGGCACCAATACACATTTGTGTATCTCAGGGTGAGATTGGTGATCTGCAAGGTAACTCTGTGGGGGCTTGTCATTGAGATGGATGCTCTTGCTGGTCATAGATGTATGCAGGCAGTATTGGATGTATCCAGGGGGACATAATCCCTATGGCAACTGTGCATGGCACAGGCATCAATCCACTTGGTTTTAAGTATCTGTTTGGGTGAGGAGAGAAGTAACATTTCTTCCTGGTGTGTGCCAACTGTTTTCCTTTGTGTTTGTATTTCTCTTCCCGTTCAGCCTATCCTTGCAAAGGAAGTTACTGGAGAGGAGTCTGTGTCAACTTCCTGATTCACCTCAAGGACTGGCAGACAGCAGCAGAAAATCAGCAGCAGACTCTGCATGAGAATGTTATGGATGTGCCAACATCCTAAGGGACATCCTGGTAGATCTGCTGCATTTCAGCAACCAGTCTCATTCTGAGATATTAGTAGTAGAAGGAATAAAAAGATCACTGTAATTACTTACATATTGGCAAGATCAAACAGCAAACTGACAAACATAACTGCCTACTTTCAACAACAGACTTCAATACATTAAAGGGAGAAAGAAGACGTCAAATGCAGGGAAACAGGATTCTGTTTGAATTCAGAGGCAGAGAAGGAACATCTGATTAGTATGGGACAGATTGACCCAGACCAGAAAAGTCCCTCAGTCAAATCTACTTAAAGGCAGCATGTGAGACTGCCAAAACTCCAACAGAGATTTGTTGTCAAGAGATTATTAGCCTGGACAGTTCTCCTATATCATTACCCAACACTCGTGGGAAAGAGGGGTTGAAGGACGGATATTTTAATGAAGAATGAAGAGGTGTTCGGCGTGGATGTTCCCCCAGCCAGCAGTAAAAGGGAGCAGCAGCCCACTGCAGCAACAGAGAGGAAGCAGGGAGTCATTTGAAGATAGTCTAGTGCTTTGCACATGGGTCTATGATTCACAGCCTGCAAAGCATGTGGCTTCCCTTTGAGCTCAAGTGAAATGTAGGCAGCTAGAAACAGCCTGGATGCGGCGGAATGCAATGGCTTCTTCCCAGGAGGTTCTCACCACTCTCAGCAGCAATTTGGAGGCACTGCTAAAGCAGATGTTGAACATGGCAGCTGCCGTCGATCAACTGCATGTTATGGGGAGGATGGAGCTTTAAGAAACTGCATGGACATGTCATGTGGAAAAGGATATAAGGATGAAATGGGATCAGGATGTACAGAGATGGTCCCGCTTCTTTGTGATGTACTGTGCATAGCATAGCATCTATAGTGGCTCCTTGTTCTACAGCTGCGGCACATGTGGGGCAAAGGAAAAGGCAGAAGGGCTGCACAGCTGGCAGCCTGGATTAGGCTAGATTGTGCATCTGCTTTCTTCCCATGAGGTGCTGCTGCTACTGCTTTGGCTACTGCTGCTAGATGTGCGGCTCTGGGCTGGCATGATGCCCTCCCTCTCTCCTTTCCATGGTTTATAAATGGGGTGTGTGCATGCAAGTATGCTGCTAGGGTTGGCTTTCCTTCTATGCCAACTGAATTCTCTTCTTGCTATGTAGGACACTTACACAAATCCTTGCCATGCCTACTCCCAGAGTCATGCTGGCTGCCAGCTGCTGATTGGGAGCTGTCAGCACAGTTTCCATGACAATTGTGCCTGATTTGTGGTTTTTAATTCCCCCCCCCCCATGTTCACCTTAGGACAGCAGAAGTTGCTCCTCTTCTGAGCTTGGAGAGGTTTGGATATAGTGTCGCCTCAGCTGGGCTATGTCTGGTTGAGTTAGCCTAAAACCAACCTGGCTAGTTCAGGTTGTGCCTGAAAGAAGTGTACGGGATCTAAGCATCCAAGCATTCTATAACTGAAAAAAGCAAATAGCTATTTTCAAAGTCAGTAGCAGACCGCCGAACAATTGATGCCTTTGAATTGTGGTGCTGGAGGAGGCTCTTGAGAATCCCCTGGACTGCAAGGAGAACAAACCTATCAGTTCTAAAGGAAATCAACCCTGAGTGCTCACTGGAAGGACAGATCCTGAAGCTGAGGCTCCAGTACTTTGGCCATCTAATGAGAAGAAAAGACTCCCTGGAAAAGACCCTGATGTTGGGAAAGTGTGAAGGCAAGAGGAGAAGGGGACGACCGAGGATGAGATGGCTGGACAGTGTCTGCGAAGCAACCAACATGAACCTGACACAACTCCGGGAGGCAGTAGAAGACAGGAGGGCCTGGCGTGCTCTGGTCCATGGGGTCACGAAGAGTCGGACACGACTAAACGACTAAACACACACACACACACAGTATTAGAACACCTGATGCCTGGATTCCTTCCGAAAAAAGAAGGAGCTGGGACTAACCAATCTCTTTCAAAATAAGTAAATCGGTCTTTTCTATATATTTGATTTGTTTTGAATCTGCAGACAGAAAAGTTTCCAGTGTCTGCATGGGGGAGTAAAACAGCTTTGTATTTAGAAGAATCATACTCCAAAAATATTTTGCCCCAACACCTCCAAACTTGGCACAAACAAGAGACACCTGTATGCTACATCTGTGCCAAATTTGTTGCTGCTCTGAGGTCAAAGCTATATGTTTTTGTTTGTGGTGTCTCTATTTTTTGAATTGTGTTATGGAATGCTAAATTGTGCTACCACACACTATTAGCTGCTGGTCTGTCTTGAAACAATAATGAAACCTAAATAATGTCCAGTCTAAGACACAGACATTGGAAGGAAGACGCACACCCTTGCTGAAAATTACCTATTTTTCTTTATCCACAAAAACAATTTAAATAATCCAGGTGTTATTAATATACTCTGGACAATTTTACACTCCAATACACAAAGCTACTGTCCTATAGTTCATCCATCTAGTACCTTCACAGTACCCATCCCACGCATGACTGACTACCTCTTGAAGCACATGAACTTATATAATACCCTGTTCCAAAAGAATAACATGTCCAAGGAGCAGTTTTGCCTGATTTGTTGCTGCTCATTACCCTCCCAAGGACCCTCCCAGTTGGCAATTGTCTGTTCAATGCTATGGAGAAAAGCTACAAATACTACAAGTAATTTGAAACTGAAGATGATTTCCTGCATTGTTATTGTTATATATTGTCTAATTTTCTTCTAATATATTGTGACCCTATTAAAAATTTTGGTTTTTGGATATAGTTATATATTAGTGGACTTCCACAGCAACTTTCAAGGCAAAGAAAACAAAACAAAGGACACTCACAAATAGAAGAAAGTTTAAAAAAGGTAAATGGGCTAAGGTGAGAAGAGACACTTCACTGTTGGTGACCTCCAAAGTACAGTGGATCCTCAACTTACAGAATTAATCCGTATTGGAACGGTGGCTGCAGGTCAAAAAGTCTGTAGGTCGAGGC
Organism: Pogona vitticeps; assembly: GCF_051106095.1. Classification (NCBI taxonomy): domain Eukaryota; kingdom Metazoa; phylum Chordata; class Lepidosauria; order Squamata; family Agamidae; genus Pogona; species Pogona vitticeps. Next base: position 72,524,737 of record NC_135788.1, on the reverse strand, counting down.
TCCACTGACCTATAACACATTGAAAACTGATTAATCCGTAACTGGCCGTGTTTACTCCATTTTGTTTTTTGTTTCTTCCCAGTCTGTAGGTCCATTCTCCGGCTGCAAGTCGAACCTAAATTTTGCAGCCAGAGAAGTCTGTAACTTGAAAAGTCTGTAAGTGGAGCCATCTGTAAGTTGAGGGTCCACTGTATGTGCAATGTTTGTCTTCATGCCTGAGAACAACACAACATGTACATGTGCAAAGAAATGAAAGAACTGGAACAGTGAATGGCCATATCTAAAACTATGAGAGAAGACAGAACTCTTGAGCACCAGCAGCTAAGGGAGGCACTGGTGGTGGAAGAACAGCAAGATGAAGAAGATGAGGAGAACGCTGAGTTGAGGAATTACCATGGGAATGAGTCACAGTTAGAAGAAAAAGAAGACACTTCTCAGCAGTGAAACTACAAGACTGCTTTTAGATTCTGGAATAAGAATCTGGCAGACATCATACAGAGGAAGGCGTAATGGAGACCCCATGAGGGGAAATGAGAGAGGCTGAAGCTCAACCAAGCTGGGTCATTGAACCCACACCCTACAAAAAGAAGAAGAGAAGAATAGTTGTAGGAGACTACTATGTGAGATTGAAATTTGCCAAGATCTATGAAACCATCAATTATGCTGTCTTCCAGAAGGATGAATTAGGGATGTGATGGAAGGATTGTTGTAACTCAAAAAAAAACCCATGGATGCATATCCTTTTCTTTAGCCATGTGGAGGTACAAAGAAATCACATCAGACTTTGAAGCTCTGGCAAGGAAACTCAAGGACCTTGGGTCCCAAATAGTCTTGTTTATTCTACCAGTACTTAGAAGAGGAATAAAAAGGGAGTGAAGAATACTCCATGTGAATGAAGGTGACAGATTTAAATTTTGAAACAACAGGCACATGGACTGCTGGCAGGTGAAGGGTTGCACCTCTCAAAAGGCTGGGGAAGAATCTGTTTGGGCAGAGTACGAAAAACTTCACCACAAGAGCATTAAACAAAATTGGAAGGGGAGGGAGACAGTCAGAGGTAAAGACAGCTGAAAGTTTATACACAATAAAACAGACCGAGCAGCTCTAGTGCGGTCCAAAAATAATCTTCATAAAAATGTACGAAGGAAAGGAGCCACAGATCACACCATCTTAGATGTCTGTATACAAATGCCAGCAGTGTGGAGGAACAGACAAGAACAGGAAACTTTAGTTCAGGAGGATAAGTATGATTTGGTAGATAACTGAAACTTACTGGAATGACGACCATAACTGACATACACTAATTGAAAGATACAAATTGTTCAAAAAGAACAGTAAAGAATAGGAAGGGAGGTGGGAGTTGCACTGTATTTCAAATTACATATTCCTGCACAGAAATACAGGAGGGTAAGCTCGTTTGTCCCATTGAGAGCATCTGGATTGATTGAGGTTAAAAAAACAAAAGAAGCCTCATAGTAGGAGTCTGCTACCAACTGCTCAGCCAAGAAAAAGATGCAGATGCAACCTCTGAAAAACAAATTGCAAGAATTTCAGACAGAGACAATGTAGAGATGTCAATGATCCTGATACCTGTGAGGAGTCAAATTCTGCCAAATATGGCCCTTCCAAGAAATCCCTACCTTATGTGGCTGAAACTTTTCTCCTACAAAGCAGAGGAGCAGCTATCCTAGACTTGATCTTGACCAACAGAGATGACTTAGTAAAAGAAGTGGCAGCAAGAGGAACTCTAGGGGAAAGTGACCATATTCTACATGAGTTCTTGGTTTCAAAAGGGAAAAAAAGCAAGTGTAGCCACATGTATACACTGGACATTAGCAAAATCAATTTTAAGAAACTCAGGAAAATTATAAGAAAGGTCCCATGGTAGGAAATCCTAAATCCTAATAGAAGAATAAGAATAAGAATAAGAATAAGAATAAGAATAAGAATAATAATAATAATAATAATAATAAGAAGAAGAAGAAGAAGAAGAAGAAGAAGAAGAAGAAGAAGAAGAAGAAGAAGAAGAAGAAGAAGAAGAAGAAGAAGAAGAAGAAGAAGAAGAAGAAGAAGAAGAATGAAACAGTATACCTACCCATCCCGGAATAATGAAGTAAGATGCAGGTGACAGGGTAAACTAGGGCCATACTTCATTAATATTCCCCTCAGGCAAAACTGGATGGGAGCAATATCTTCCACCACTTGGTAAAGAACATCACCACTGAGATTAACCTCATTGACCGCTGGGTTTGCTTGCATGGGCCCTCTAGCAGATGCCAGGGTTGGTGTTACTACAGCACTTAACAGTACTGCGCTGGCTAATTTGACAATATGGGAGGGTGGCAATGTCTTGTATTTGCTGGTAATGAGAGACAAGAATTAACAGCACAATATGCCTTGAGTTGAACCAATATGTGGCCACGTGCTGACCTCTGTATTACATGGCACAATGCCTCCAGTACAGGTTATGAGACGACTAATGGTACCCAGTATGCCCGGCTCTGATATAACCTAGCAATTGCCCCTACTGTAATAAGATGCTTAGGCTATATGAGGTGCAGGTACCATGTCCCGATGGAGGGGTGTGGAGCTGCCTCTCTGGAACAAATTGGATTGTGTCTATTAACAATACCTACTATCATACTGGAATATGGACATATGGGTTGCCACCTGGCCTACATTGACTTCGTGGACACTGTAGGCAGGGGGAGATTATGCCATCTGTCTGGGATGGCAGGACTACAGTTCCACCCCAGAATCAACCTGCCACACCATGGGACCCCATGTTCAGGTGGACCAGGTTAGTCAGGCGAGCTTACGGTGGGGTGGTGGGTTACAATCCTGCTGACACCTCATGGAAAGTGAGTGATATTTTGCTGTTACTCTGCCCTGTTTGGGGGTAGCCTGGAATGTGAGACAGATCCACCATTTGTCATATCAGCTGGAGGCTAATACCACCAGTCAGGGCCTCTGTGATCTCCAGACAGAGGTCAACTCCCTGGAAGAAATGTTAATGCAGCATAAGGCTGCCCTTGACTACCTCCTCAGCAGGCTCCACCAGATCGCAGTGGACATGTGTAAATGTTACACTCCTGCCAGTGAGGATTGGTTGGCCTGGATGACTTCCTGGTTGCCTAATTTTTGGGGGTCTGAGAGTAATCCTGAACCCCATTTTAGCAGATAGTTTTAATCTTTTCCATGTTTTAATCTTTTAATCTTTTAATTTAATTTTAAATCCTCTATTGTTTAATTTGTCTTTTAATATTTAACTTATTGTGTTTTTAAGTGTGTGAATTTTAACATTTTGAGCCGCTTTGGGTCTCTTGTTGGGAAAAACGCAGCACATAAATAAAACTAACCATCATCATCATCTTTATGCTCTTTGTTTTACTGTTTTCTATTCACTTGTGCTCTACAGACATTGCCATTGTGTGCCTCCTGGTGCAAATGTGCCTCTAGGCTGAGGTCTATGTACTTATGTCTAAGCGGTGTCCCACAGATGTCAGTCCTGCTCAGGTTTTTGCCTCACTGGCGGTTCATTGGTGTGAGTAAAGGCGGGGAAACTGTGGGCTATAAGCTCATTTATGGTGTTCGCCCTTCTGACTCACAGTGCCTTACTATGTGCTTTAAGCTTATGCCATATATGGAAACATACTGTATGTTTCGCTCCATTAGACACACCTGACAATAAGAACCCTACACATCATCAAATCCAGCCCTGTCCAAGAGCCACAGTTTAGGAACTGAACTCCCAACCTCTGGCTCCACAGCCAGAAACCTAAACCACTGAGCTGTGATGAATGTTTATTACAAAGGAAATTCTAAAGGCAGAACTACAAATAATTCCAATCACAAAAAGCTTAGTGAAGACCTGGGGGGTGGGGAAAGGACACATATAGGAAGTGGAAGGAGGGCCAAGAATTACAAGAATGGCATTAGGAGGGAGCTGGGGTTTATCAAGAGATGCTAAAAACTATCGCGCCCCCCCCCCAAATTTCAGGTCCCATGGCAGGAAATCCTAATACAAAATTCAAAACAAATGAAAACAAAAAAGGCCAATGTAGCTTCACATTCACAAAAGGTTATGGCACATTAAAGACTAACTGCTATCTTTTAATGTGAAAAGGCTGAAGAAATAGACTTGTACACAAAAGCTCACATTAAAAGACAGCAGTTAGTCTTTAAGCGACCACAAGGATAATCAGGGGACTGGAAACCAAGGTCTATGAGGAAAGATTGTAGGAGATGCCCAAGTGTATCCAGAATGCTTTTCACTATTCAGGGAGACTCCTTCCATATCCCTGAATAATTTATATTAATATAGAGAGCATCTCTTCATCTAAAGTGAAATTCTTAACCTCAATTTTCTGCAAACAGAAATATGACATCATTTGTATCCAATAAATTCACTGATCAGCATCAACCAAAAGCTACCCGGATGTGTCTAGTTCCTAAAAGACCCCTCAAACAATATGAAAGTGCAGTTTTTGTAAGACCAGGTATTAAGACATAAGACATAAGACATAAGAAATTTATTTGTCATTGCGCTCACAAGTGGGTGCAACGAAATGAGGTGCTCTTCCCCAAGGTAAAACTGGACAACACTACAAAAAAAAGTTAAAATATACACAACTTTCACCATCCAAATATAGATACCCCGTTTTCTCTCAGCAATTGAAATCCACCAAAAACCTATGGCCCCACATTTAAACTCAATACTGCACTTGGGTAAAAACTGTTCTTGAATCTGCTTGTCCTTGCTTTCAATACCCTGAATCTCCTTCCTGATGGTAATAGTTTAAAGAGCTGATATCCCGGATGAGAGGAGTCTTTCAGTATGTTAGATATCTTCCTCTTACATCTGTTCTTATACAATTCTTCCAAAGAGGGGAGTGAACAGCCAATGATGTTTTGGGCCATCTTAATCACCCTTTGAATTGCCTTTTTCTCTGCCACTGTGCAGCTCGTGAACCATACACAGAGACAGTAGGATAATATGCTCTCAATCGAACTCCGATAGAAGGTGATTAACAAACTCTCAGTCAATTGTTGCTTTCTAAGAATCCTTAGAAAATACAACCGTTGTTGTGCCTTCCTGATTAACGCAGCGGTGTTTGCACTCCAAGTCAGGTCATTTGTTATGATAGTCCCAAGAAACTTACATTCAACCACCTGTTCCACACAAACTCCATCTATATACAGTGGCTGAATGTCTGCTCTTTTTTTCCTATAGTCCACTATGAATTCCTTGGTTTTTTGGATGTTAAATAAAAGATTGTTTTTTTTGCACCAGCGGGATAGCTGTAATACCTCGTCCCGATACGCAGACTCATCATCCCCAGAGATAAGTCCTACTAGTGTAGTATCGTCTGCAAATTTGATAATCCTATTACTGGGATGGTTATTGGTGCAATCCGATGAATAAATGGAGAACAGTAGTGGACTAAGGACACAGCCTTGTGGAGTGCCAGTGCTGAGTATCTTGTCAGTAGAGATGTAGTCATTCAGTTTAACCCTTTGTGGACGATTTGTTAAAAAATCCAAAATCCACAGACAGATAGAATCTGGAAAATCAAGATCTTTAAGTTTGTCTATTAATCTGTGGGGTATAATGGTGTTAAAAGCAGAGCTAAAGTCCGCGAACAACATTCTTACATAATTCCCTTGTGTTTCCAAGTGGGATAAAGCCATATAAAGCACAGTATTGATCGCATCCTCGGTTGATCTATTTTCTTTATAAGCAAACTGAAGCCCATCAAAGGGATGAGGAAGGCAGGAGATAATATATTTCCGAACTAACTGCTCAAAGCACTTCATTAAGATTGAAGTTAGTGCCACCGGCCTGTAGTCATTCGGACTGTTTGTAGGCAACTTTTTAGGCAGTGGAACGATGACGGAAGCCTTGAGACAGACAGGAACTGCGCATAGTGTCAGGGATCTATTAAAAATTACAGTCCATATCCCGGCTAGCTGATCAGCACAGTCTTTTACCACCCGACCAGGAATTAAGTCGGGTCCAGCTGCTTTTCTGGAGTTAACCACTTTCATAGTCTGTCTCACATCCTGCTCATTACAGTACTGTCAGTGGACTATAATGAAGAGAACATAAAAATCTTGATGGCAGTACAAGCTGTGTGCATAGTAACACTGATTCATAAATAACCTAATATACCATTCTCCTTTAAGAAGCTATCCAATATGGAAAATCAAAAAGTTTTTAGCTGGGAATTTCAACAGCTATAGGGTTATTTAGGGCTATGAACACAATGATTAAAATGGTGAAGTCATTATAAAATGGTTGGAATCCTATTCAGTGTGCCTTATACATGATCCTAAACTACCCAGTTCATAGAAGAGAGGCTAAAATTCAGATCTAATTTTTGTTAGTGAGACTATAGCTTAACAGTGCATTAAGATTGTAAGGTAATGGCAGAGGTTCCCCTTGACATTTAGTCCAGTCATATCTGACTCTAGGAAGCAGTGCTCATCCCCATTTCCGAGCCATAGAGCCAGTATTTGACCACAGACCGTTTCTGTGGTCACGTGGACAGCACGACTAGACAGGGAACAGCTTTACCTTCTGACAGGGTTTGGATAAACCTAAAATTGTTAAATGCAATTTAGTACCAAGATGTAAGTATTTACAAGGACCAGCACTGTAAAGGAGACCCAAGCATGAGTAAAAACAGCTGTGTTAGAATGTGCCAGAAGGATGAATGTGATTGGCTAACTCTAGTATATAGCTAGAGAACTAGAATACAACTGTGTGGGTTGCTGTTGGCTGTGTTGTCGTGAAGTGCTGTAGCCGTGGAGCCAAGCCTGAGAGTTCAGAGGAAGCCATACCTACGTGCTTGGAGAGTGGAACTCTGGCTGAACGGACTGACTATATGGTACATGACTATTTACTGGACTGTGACACTGATTTAAAGCTCTGTGACTGTGAAACTGCTGTGTATAGGACAAGAGCAAGCTGTAAATATCTGTAAATATTCTGCATATAAACCAAGTATTTCTGCTACAAGAGAGTTTGCTGCCTGTGTCTGCACTACACTGGGAACTTTGCTGGTTATCACCACCTGGGAAAAACCTGGTAAAATTCCGCTAACTCTGTCACCTTCCCACCGTGATGGTACCTATTTATCTACTTGCATTTACATGCTTTCAAACTGCTATATACAAATTTGCATATACAAATTTGCAATCTACAATACACTCAAAAAGAACATAAAACATTAGAATAATGAAAGGAAAAATATTCAACCACTTAAAAATTCAATACTTAAAACCTGCCTTCTTTCCCACTGTATAACCAAAATAACACATTAACAAATTACACAAAACTGACCAAATGACACTTTAACACAAATAAAGCAAACTGCACAAAATGAGAGTGGCTGTTGCTTTGTTGCATGGTGTGACATTCCTCCATTCCCCACTCCATCTGTGAAGGGAGGGTTCCATTCCCCAAGACCAAAACATCAAGAAGTCCTGGGCAGACTTTCTTGTTTTGGCTGCTGCCACCACCCCAGATGGTGTGGGGACCTTTCACCAAATTGCTTACCATTCAGCAGAGTGACCAAGAGGCTAAGACTGGAATTAGAGATATTCCACTCTCTCCATTAGCCTGTAGATCAGACTTTCAAGTTTTATAAAGTTTATCTGAAGTAAACATATAAAGACAAATAATAGAATAAAATAGGTTGTTCCCAATTGAAAAGAATCATTTCAAGGTTACAAAAATGTGGAAACATCTGACAAAAGAGAAAAGTAAGACCAATATATTACAAATTACACTAATTTAAAGGTCTAAACAGAATACCCATTTTGTTAATGGCTTCCAAGCTCCCTTCAAAGGCAGCAGGAAGCCATGTATTAATATACCCAAGAGATAGATCTTTCAGATATGCCCTCAAGGCACATCTGAGAGATGTGCGTTTTGGAAGATTTTATCCAGATTGATTATGGATAAAAGAGCTGACCTGACCTGTATCACTGAGACCTGGATAGGCGCAAAGGGAGGGGTTGCCCTCTCTTTGCTTTGCCCACCGGGGCATTACATCCAACTGCAGGGCGGGGTGGTGGTGCTCATTGTCTATAAAAAAATTCTTTAAGATCTTCAGGATCTATCAGGTATGGGTCTAGAGGACCTCCACCTGTCTGTGGGCCTTAGGGATATGATGGGGGATAGTACTAGTATACCGCTGCCCCTGTGACCCAATGCATTCCCTACCAGTGCGGGACAAATTCATTTTGGTTGCAGTATTGAAACCCTCCAGGATTGCGCTCCTGGGGGACTTCAACATCCATGCTGAAGCAGGAGTGTCTGGACTGCCACTGGACACCATGACATCCCTGGACCCATCTCAATAGGTCACTGCCCCACACACATGATGGGGCACATATTGGACTTTTGTTTTCTTGATGCAGTAGAGAGATGTTGACCTGAGAATGACAGATTTGGAGTTGTCCCCATTGTCATGGTTGCATCACCACCTGCCAGAAATTGGCCCAACATTGGCATCCTCCCTCCACAAGGAAGCTGGACCTATTAGGATGGTCTGCCCTCATAGACTACTGGATCCAGAGAATTTCTAGGATGTCTTGGGAGCATTTCTGGCCAACATGGTTGGCACTCATGTTGAAGTCCAGTTTGCCTCATGGTACAGTCATGGCCAAAAATATTGGCACCCTTTCAATTCTGTCAGAAAATTCAATCCTTCTCTCAGAAAACTGTTGCAGTTGTAAATGTTTTGGTACTCACATGTTCATTTCTTTGGCTTGCGGTGAAACAACACAAAACAAACAGAGAAGAAAAGTAAAATCTGATACAATCTGTGAGGATTCTAACTTTACCTCCTCTGGTTTCAACAGAGACATTGGGGACACTCATGTTGGAAATCATAAATATGTTTTATTGGAACATGTAACAAGTCTGTCTGCTCAAACTCAGCTTCTGTATTTTCTCTCGTTGCCAGTGGGTCCAGCGAGGGTATCCAAATGTCTTTATTAAAGCGGTTACAGTCTGAGTCATTCCAAGGTCCCTTCAAAAACAGGTTACTGCTTTGCATCTCTGCAGCTTCTGTTTCAGGGTTTAATAATCGGGTGGTCTCTTCATTTCACCAACTCGAAGAGGGGTCCACGGTCCATCAGGTATCCCCTCCTCTGGGCTTCCTCTATACACCATTACTGACGTTCCTTTTCTTCTCTTTCTACCACCTCCTTTTCCTCCCTAAGCCGCCTGCACCACTCTCTGGCTTCCGACTCACCCCACTAGGAAGGACGCTGTGGCAGCCCTCTTCCCTGCCTATAATCATCTACTTCACTAGGGACCCGCACCTTCTCCCATTTTCCAGTCCACAGGTCCTCTACCCATCATTTCCCAACCTCCCAGTATTACATCCACCTCCCCTTTTTTATCTCCCATTCCTGCCTCCACGATAGATCTCCCTCTTTCTTCTCTTCCCGCCAACTCACTCCCTGTCTGAGTGGCCACTGTCATCCTTGACAGTTCCCGCTCTAATTCCCAGGTATCAACTCCCCGCTGTTTAGTCTTGACAGGTGCTGCAGGCAGGTCTGTCTGCGCTTCTTGTTCCTTTTTGAGAGAGGATGACACTCCAGCGAGATCCTCTACCCTCTCGCCTCGTGTCTCACACAATCCCACACAGAAACCCAAAAATGTACTATATATTCAAGCAACATGGGCAGCTGACACTATCACACATAAATACCCTCTCCAATGCTACTGCAACTAAAGCTGCAAAAAAGAACATATAATATCAATTGAATCAGTGAGGCATCCAATCAACAATTAGAACATTATCAAGTGATTTATGACCTCCCTGAATTTGGGCCATCAAATGGGCTTCAATCTGCAGATGTCTCCACATGTAATCAGTTTGTGGAACATTTTAAAGAAAAGACTGAAACCATATGTAAGGGCTTGGATTTCTTCAATGTTTTGATAGAACAGGTTGAGATGTTCTGTGGCTTGTTCTCTTTTATTGGCTCAGTTTCAGCCAGTAACATTAGATGAGGTTGTCAGGGAGCTTGCTTGATCCTTGTCTAGCCTAGTTCCTGAAAGCAATGGTGGAACGGGCCACACACATAATTACCTCCTGCTTAAAGGAGACCATTATTACGCCCATTTTGAAAAAGGCAAATCTAGTGACAGATGATTTGAACAACTTTGGGCCTCTCAAATATTCCATTCACTGGCAAGTTGACTGAGAAGGTGGCAATAGTCCAGTTGCAGGGTCTATCTACCTTTCTGGAGGTACATCCTCTAAACTTGGTGGATTTAGCCTCCCTGGTAAGGAACAGGTGTGCAGCCTGGACATGAATAAGGAAAAATAGATTTCCTTTGTAGTACATTCTGCCTTTTTCCAACTCTGACAAATTGTGTTCCTATCTAGATGACAGATCTCTAACAACATTAGTCTATGCACTGATAGTCTCAAAAACTGAGTACCGTAATACACTGTATGTGGAGCTCCCCTTGAAGCTGATACGGAAGTTTCAGGAGGTCCAGAATACGGCAGCCTGACTGTTTGTTGGAGTGAGACAGTTTGATCATTTCACCCCAACTCTGGTTGGCCTACATTGGTTAGCAGTCTGCTTCTCTGCCAGGTTGGTTCTAACATATAAAGCCCTAAATGTTTTTGGACCTCATTACTCGTCTGAACATCTTCTGTCAAATTCAGCTGCTTGTTTAACCCTGCCATGATAGACCTCACACCTGAGGGAGCTGACACCTCAAGGAGACTGGAAAACGTCAACTAGAAACCAGGCTTTCTCAGCAGTGGTGCCCTCCTGCAGAAGTTATGAGAAGCACCTTTAAAACAGGGCTTTTTAGGGAACCTTTTGGGGAGGGTCTGCTACAAGAGAGTTTTTAAAAAATTTAAACATGTTCTGCCAGCAAAGCTACATTAGCAGAATGATTAAAATGGTGCAAAGTGGCAGAATGGGACAGGATGGGAGAAGCACTAAAATCCAGGCCACAACCATCTTCCATCTACAGTGTGAATCACACATGAATCACTGACACAATACGAAGAATTTCTTTCTTCCAAACTTCAATGGTATGAAGTAAATATTTTAAAAATAGCCATCTCTGCATCAACAACTATCATGCCTGGGAAGTCTCTGATTAGCAAAAATCTCTACCAGCAAGTCATTTCAGCCTTGGCAATTTTGGGTAAAGATGCCCACTTCTCATTCTGTGGCCCCCACAGCAATGCCACAGATTACACTGGAGCTTCCAGAGTTTGGGGACAGAAGTCAGAGATGCTTATTTATTTATTTATTTATTTATTTATTTATTTGTTTGTTTGTTTGTTTGTTTGTTTGTTTGTTTGTTTGTTTGCTATTGATGGCATCAACAGGCTTATTCAACATAAGTTACAACAGCAGGATTTCAGTGAGTATTTGCAACATTAGTACCATCTCATGCCATGCACACTTATAGATCACATGACAGCAACTATGAGAAAGGAGTCTGCAAATAACCTATTATCAAAATTCTCATAGGAATTATTTAATGCCTCTCTTACTGCAACTCTTGCAGATACTTCCCCTTAGGGCTCCAGACCCAATAGCAGCCCCCTCTCCACAAACTGGAAGTGTCAAAACAAAATGCACTGAGCAGAACAAGTTTATACCATACATTAAGAATTGCACTGTAGCCACATTAAGAATTTCACTGCTGCAGTGAAAAACCACTGCTTTCTCCCCCATCCTTTATAGGGGGAAATGAGCATATACTGGTTGTGCACTCAGTAGCACCATCTCTCCAGCCAGCTGCTAAACATAAAATGACAGTAATTTGCCACAGCAATCAAATGCAAGGTTAGGGTCAGGACAGAGCAGACTTTGCAGAAAAAGATACAATGGAAAATATAAGAAAATACATTTTTGAAAGCTGCACAAGTGATTAAAAATTTAATGTTTTATAAATTACACGTGTGCATTAAAATACAGAGATATGTGAATAATAAAACCTTAAATGTTCAATTATGTGCACATTTTTAAGTCTCTCTCTCTCTCTCTCTGCTCCTTTGTGGCTTTTTGCTCATTGTATTTATGATCACATCTTTGGGACCAAGTAACAAAAATGCTCTATGACGTGGCTGAGTGAACCAATACTTTCTGCCAATTTTGTCCTCCCAAAAAGCACTTGTGAACAGCAGAAGGAAGCTCAAATACTTGCCTGGCTGGGGATTGGCAGTAGCAGGTCATTGCTGATCATACCACTTAGGTGCTGAGGATTGCTTTTGTGTATTATGTGTGATTATGTTCCAGTTGTACCTTTATTGATTCCTCCATGTCCTGACAACTCAGGGACACTGTTACCAACACATTCTCCAGTATTTTCAAAGCTCCAGTATTTCCAGTATTACATTAAGCTGGGGCATGTCTATATTTTTATGCCAATGTTGCATTTTGTGTACTCCATGTTTTTTCTCACCTAATAGATAGGTCAGGTAGAGTATATAGTAATGTTCCATCAACATTTCAGTTATGTACTGTATATCGATACTTAACATAATCTGTATGTACAGTTCCCCTGCCTATTAAAAACAGACCATGACAATGCAATTAAAATGAAAAAATGAAGAAAAAAAAGAGAAACTCTAAAAAACTAACAAGCACACTAATGTCTTCTGCGTAAGTTAATCAGTAATAAATGTGAGGACTGGAGCATCTGGAGAGGCCTTTCCTTCAGTCCCAGCACCTTCACTGGTGTGTTTAGTGGGGGCACAGGAGAGGGCCTTCTCTGCTGCTGCTCCCAGACTCTGGAAGCTGACACTGTCTTTACTGTCCTGCAAGCAAACAAAAACCTTTATCTTCAAGCAAACTTTCCTATAATTTCTGGCTGCCTGAGTGGGGGTGTTAAATAGATTATTGTGCCTTACTGCATTTAATGTGTTTTAATGTTGCTTCTGTTTACCATCTTTTACTGTGGCATTTGTTTGATCCTTTTTAGTATTTGTATACTTACTGTTTTTAGCTTTAAATATTGTCTTTGAATGATGCAAGCCACCTTGGGTCCTTCTTAAGGAGAAAGGCCCAGTAGAAATGCTTTAAATAAGAAATAAGAAATTTTGTATTCCTTAACTAAGCATCTGAATTTTAGTTGATCACTTAACTGACTGATTCATTTTGCAAATGTGAAATTTTGCGAAAAAGAGAGAAAGGTTTAAAATAAAATATGTATTTGTTCATCTTTAAATGCTGCAGACCTTTATCATACCAGATACTACAAAGCAGACATAATCTTAGGAAAGACATGTTCTTATGTCTGAAAAATAAAGCAATTTTCTCAAACACTGCTACCTAATTAATTAAGAGGAACCTTTTAGTTGGTCTGAACATTTTAATCAGTTAATCTACCTGATTAAACATAGCAGCCCTACTTTTAATATTACCATATTTTTCCATTTAAAAGATGATACTTTTTCCTAAAATCATTGGAGGAAAAATTGAGGATCATCTTTAACACACAAGTAAACAGAGGAGAAAACCACATGGTAGCAAAACTTCCTATTGTATGCTCATCAGTGGGGTCTGGAGGCACCTCAGTGCCGGGATCCACCCCCTCCATTCATTCATTCATTCATTCATTCATTCATTCATTCATTCATTCATTCATTCATTTATGCCCCGCCCATCTGGTCTAAAAGACCACTCTGCCATTTCTGCTCCTGCTGCTACTTTACAGGTCTGAAGCAGTGGGTGCAGTTCCTCCTGCCTGCAAGCAGATCCAGAGAGGGGGGTGGAGGCACATCCATGCCTAGGATTCATCCCCTTTATTCCTGCTTCCGCTTCCACTGTTGTTTTTGCCGCCGCCACCCGCCGGGTTTGTTTTTGTTTTTAAATTTGGGAACTCATGCTCAGCCAACACTGGTGTAGACCAGTGGTTCTTAACCTTTTTGAAAGAAACGCCCCCTTGAGCCATTGAGGAAGTTATCATCGCCCCCCTGTTATTTCTTATTATATCTTGTTTGTTTGTTTGTTTGTTTGTTTGTTTGTTTGTTTGTTTGTTTGTTTGTTTAAGACACTTAAATCCAATGACTCCTGAAAACAAAATTCAATTCCAAGAAAATGAAATGCCCCCAAAAAGTAACATTTAATGATTTAGTTGCAAGCGAATTTTAAGACTCAAAAAGAAATATAAAAAGGGCATAAAATGCAGGAACTAAAAATTTCAAGATGAAAACTCTGAAACTAAATTAAGATAGGAGGAAAATATATATTCATGCACACTGTAAAAAGGCTGCAGCCATCTTCACAGGTTTGGCTTGCTCCAGCGCCCTCCTACCGCCCCCCTTCTGCTCCAGCGCCCCCATACCGCCCCTTTTCGTTCTACCGCCCCCCTGAAAAATCAAATCGCCCCCTGGGGGGCATTATCGCCCAGGTTAAGAACCACTGGTGTAGACAATGTGATCAACGAGCCCACGAATATCTCAAAAAACAAAACTTTAAGAAAGTGACTGTCTTACTCTGCAAAATTCAAACTGAATGTGTGATCAACGAGCCCACAAATATCTCAAAAAACAAAACTTTAAGAAAGTGACTGTCTTACTCTGCAAAATTCAAACTGAATGTAATCAGTTATGCAAAAAAGCATGGAAATAAAGCTGCAGAGAGACAGTTTGGACCTCCTCCCACTGAGTGTATGATCAGACAGTGGAGAAAAGAGGAAGAACAACTTAAGATGCCAAGAAAGAAAGCAAGCAAGCAAGCAAGCAAGCAAGCAAGCAAGCAAGCAAGCAAGCAAGCAAGCAAGCCTTAAGAGGAAAATCAGCAAAATGGCCGAACTTGGAGCAGAGGCTCAAGACTTGGATTTTGGAGCAGCGTCAGAGTGGGATATGTGTATCAACCAAGCTTATTCAACAACAGGCAAGAACATCTGCAAATGAAAAGAAGATTGTTGATTTTACAGGAAAGGCAAAATGGTGCTTCAATTTCATGAGGGGAGAAGGGCACGAACAACGCTAGCACAGAAAATGCCACCTGTTTGTTTATGAGGATAAAATCTAGCAGTTTCATTCCTTTGTCATACAGCTTCAGAAAAAATATGATTTTGAACCAAGTCAAATTGCAAACATGGATGTGCTTCTTAATTTTGATGTGCCTTCCAACAGAACAGTTGATGTGAAAGGAATCAAAACAGTGACAATCAAAACAAGTGGCCATGAAAAGACATGCTATACTGCTGTGCTTTCATGCTGTGTAGATGGTACTAAACTGCCTCCTATGCTTATTTTTAAGAGGAAACTTTATCCTAAAGAGACCATACCAAATGGAATTATTGTGCAAGTTCATGAGAAGGGATGGACGAATGAAGACATCATGGCTGTTTGGTTTGCAAAGGTTTGGTCCAGAAGACCTAGAGAGCTGTAAAAGAGGCCAGCTCGACTTGTGTATGATCAGTTACGAGCACATTTTAATAGAAAAACAAAAAGAGTTGCATCAGATTTCCGAACACATCTAACAGTTATTCCTGGTGGACTTATAGGTCAGCTACAGCCACTAGATATTTCAATCAACAAGCCATTTGAAGTCCTGATGAGAGAAGAATGGAATAGATGGATTCAAAAAGCAGGTGGTAACTTGACACTGACAGGAAGAGTGAAAAAACCAACCATTACTGAGGTTAGCAATTGGGTTCTAAACTCATGGTATGGCATTTAAAAAGGGTGATTGTGAAGTCCTTCAAGGAATGTGGAATCAGCAATGGCATGGACAGAACTGAGGATGATCTCATATATATAGACAGTGACTCAGAAGACAGCAGTGATGCAATAGAAGTTGAAGAAACTGGTATGTTTGAAACTACTAATAGTGATGAAGAAGAAAGCAGTGGTGCAAATACAGACTGAATGAAGTGATTTGCTCAGCCAAGGGTGATGCATAATATAGTACTGGCTTATAAATGTTGCCTAATTACTAAATAAAAATGTGTTCCTTTCTAATGTTTAAAATATTGATTTATGAATTTTTGGGAGAGAAAATTGGGGGCGTCTTATACATGGGGACATCTTATACACGGAAAAATACAGTATATGCATTTTCTGCTCATCAAGGAATCTACAAGTAAATATGGAAAATATGCTGTAAACTACAGAGATTTTAATTTATTTATTCTAATATCACATTCAAGCTGTACCTTTGAACTATGTGGCAAAATTTAATGTCAATTCAACTGCTCTGTTCAAGAGCAGTTTCTTTAATCCACAACATCTTATATCCTCCTATATTACCTCTTTTTCTTTTTAATTTTGTTTACAAACAAGAAAAACAAAAACATAAAATAAATCAATAGCGCTCCCCTCACCCCAGGGACTATCCATTAATACAATACATAGATTTATTTATTTATTTATTTATTTATTTATTTATTTATTTATTTATTTATTTACTGCCCATCTAGAACATGTCTACTCTGAGCGCTTATTTTACAACAATGTTTCATTCATCTTTTAATTAAACGACCCCTCATTTCTTCCAGAAATACATACCGTATTTTTCGCTCCATAAGACGCACCTTTCCATAAGACGCACCAATTTTTTAGGAGAAGAAAACAGGAAAATATAATCTGTTTTCTTTGCTCCATAAGACGCACAGACTTTCCACACCCCTGTTTTGTGGGAAAAAAGTGAGTCTTATGGTGCAAAAAATACAGTATATTCTTGCCCTGGCTTTTGCTCTTTTCTTTTACTCAATATGGCATTTATAAAGTCATCTCATATTTCATCAAATTTGTTAATCTTTATCACTCCTTTGAGATGTCAATTTATCATTAATCACAATATTCCAGATTTCATTATACCATTCATGTGGTTGAAAAATCCAGTTCTTCCAGTTTTTTTCTATCAATAATTGAGCAAATGTTATCATATTTATAATCATCTTTTTAGCTATTTACATCATGATTATCTATTAATATTAATGGTATTCTTTATGATGCTTCAATGTTGACTTCCAATATGTCTCTAATTTCTTTAAAAACTTTCCTCCAAACCCTTTATATTACTTCACATCCCCACCATAAGTGCAGATATGTACCCAATTCTTTATTACATCTCCACCACATCTTGGAATATTTAGAATCTATTTTATTTTATTTTATTGGTGTTTAATACCATCTTTTATTTTATTGGTGTTTAATACCATTGTTTTATAACCATTTTCTTTTATTCCGACTGACACATTTTCAAAACCCCTATTCCATACATTTTTCCATTCTTCTTTATCTATTTGTCCTTAATCTGCCTCCCATTTTATTTTAATCCTCCTTCACTCATCTGACTCTTCTGTCAATATTCTATGAATATTACCAATTCTTCCTTTCCCTTTTTTCATTTGTCTCATTCTCTATATTCTTTATATGTTCAAACTTTGTCAATGGCCTATCCTTTATTTTTTTTTTCTCCTTCTTTCAACCACTGTTCCAGTTCTATCAAATTTATCCAATTTAAGTTTTCTTCCACAAACATACCTCTTAATTGATCCTTAATTTTTATATCTTTCCAATCCTCACGTTTATATATCTGTTTTCTTTTTAATCAACTGCCTTATCCTATATCTTGGAAAATTTTCTAACTCAACCACCGGCATTAAAGGGGAGATTCCAGGACATAAAACCTGTCTCCATTTATTCTAAATCTCAAAAATATTCTTTATAAAAGAATTCTGAATCTTTTTTATAATTCTTTTAATTTTCTTTTTATACCACTATGTCTCTTGTGGGTCTCCCAATTCATATAATTCCTATAATTCAATGTCACTCCATATTAATTCATCACTTTGTACTAAAATACGGGTCTCCAAACTTTTGAGCATGAGGGCCACATCATATTTTTTCAACATTTTTGAGGAATGTGTATGTGCGTGTATGCATATGGACGCATGCACACACGCATCCCCCGCATGGATGGGCATTCACCTGCCCACACAGATCCCTGCCCACCTGCCTGCCATACCCCCCACATGTGTGCACACACACACCCCTGCCTGCCCACCAACCCACACTGAACGGGATGGGCAAAGTGGGCTGAATGTGGCTTGTGGGCTGTAGTTTGGAGACCCCTGTACTATAATAGCCAGGATTATTTGCTACATAATAATTACTAATATTTAGTAATCCCAATCCCCACTTTTTTGTGATACCAAATCTTTTTATCTATTCTAGTTTTCATCTCCATATTACACAATTCATTTATTATCCATGATGTTTCTTTTAATTCCTGTTCTGAAAACATACAGAGGATCAATTAAAAATAATAATTTTGGTAATATTTTCATTTTGCAAAGTGCAATCCCACCAAAATAATTTCAATCTTTTATAGTTCTGTAAGATCTATATCCAAATATCTAATTCTTTCAGTCACTTTGAATTTAAACTAGTATTTCATTTTTCCATTTCCCCTCTAGAATAATTACATAACATCATTTCAGATTTTTTTTCCAATTTATTAATAATCCACTTAATTCCCCAAATTGCTTTGTGTGTTTGGATTCTCTCTATAGCATCTCCTAGAGTTCCTCTTTTTCATTCCTGTGCTCTATTGAAGAGTTTCCCACTTCATTAACATATCTCATTCATAAAATGTCCTTTGTGTCCTTTGTTTACAAATGGTGAAGATTCTCTCAGACAGAGAACTCACTCTGTCAGAAAGGGAGGTCTTAGCCAAAGGCCTAAATTTTGCCATCACACCCAAACAGATTCCAGTTGTGGACTTCATTACAGCCACAGAATCAGCTATTTGAAGCAACAATCTACCAGGGGCAGAAGCTGAAGAACTCCAGGTAAAAGTTTTTGCAGCACTTCCCAGTGCTCAACCACTGCTATCCAATCTCAAAAGACAGGAAAGAAGTGCTCTGACATTACTCAAAAGGGATGGCACCATCACCATACTCCCTCCAGACAAAGGTTAATTCACTGCCATCCTCAACACTACAGATTACCATAGAAAAGTAAGTCATTTTTGAAAGATCAATACTAGAGGTAGACATAACGAGGGTGCAGCCCACCAGGGACAGACCGTTCACTCACTTCCCACTGTTGCTGTGGGCTCCATACTCCTTTCCTATCACTCTGGAGCTCACAGTCTGTGAGCCACTCTTCAACCTTGCAGTGATGCTTGTTCTCCCACCTCCTGCAGACTGCGAGCTCCGGAGTGATAGGAGAGGAGTCCGGAGCCTGTAGCAAGAGTGGAGAGTGAGTGAACAGTCCAGATGGACCCTCATTATGTCCACCTGTGTGGGGGTATTCGTATACGAATATGAATACCTCCATCTCTAATCAATACACATACAAGAAACTGAAGAGGGACCCCACCAACATTTACAGGAAGAAAGCAATGCTTGAAAGACTTGGAAAAGGACCACACCATCGACAGGGCAACCTATCACCAGTTGTATCCTGCAGACCGCCCCCCCCTGCCTTTATGGACTTCCCAAGATACACAAGGAAGGAGCCCCCCTCAGACCCATTGCCAGCAGCATTAACTCAGTAACATACAAGATTGCTAAATACCATATTCACAACTCAGAGGAGTTTGCATCCAGGGTGAGGGAAGTGAAACTGAATACTTATGAAATCATGCTATCGTATGATGTCACATCCTTCTTCACCAGCATTCCCACTCCTGATGCCCTAACAATTGTAAAAAGGAGACTGGAAGAAGACAACACCCTCTCCACCAGAAGCAGCCTCAACCCAGACCAGATATGACTGCTTCTGGACCTGTGTCTGAGCACCATTTACTTCACCTACAGAGGTGATTTCTACAGACAGAAACATGGCTGTGTCATGGTTCCCTGGTCTTGCCCATTGTTGCAAACCTATACACTAGAAGAAGTGGAAAAGAAGGCACTGAACACCTTCCAAGGAACGGCTCTGACTCATTGGCCTAGGTATGTAGATGACACCTGGGTGAAGATTAAGATTCAGGAAGTACAGAAGATTAAGATTCCAGGGAAGATACCAAAGACAACCAACTGGCTTTCCTGGACTGTGCAGTAATCATAGGATCCAATAGCAGTTTAGGAATAGAAATCTACAGAAAACCTACACACACTGATCAATACCTGCTGTTTGACTCTCATCACCCATGGCAACAGAAACTCGGGGTCATCAGGATACTAAACCACAGAGCAAGAAACATCCCCACCTCCACAGAAGCCAAGAAAAAGGAAGACAGCCATCTGAAGATAGATCTTAAGGCCTGTGAATATCCCAAATGGGCTTTTAACAAGGCAATGTCCTGACCCAGGTGGACAATGGAACAGTCCGAGACCAAAAATCAATACAGTGGTGCCTCGCTTAGTAATCGCTCCGTTTTACGGTGAAATCGCTTAGTGATGGATTTTTTGCCATCGCCAGAGCGATCGCTTAGCAATGGCCGCTATGGGTAAAAATCGCTTTGCGTTGATTGCGGGGACACGATCATGGCAAAGCAACCATTTTTTAACAGCTGATCGGCGGTTCCAAAATGGGCACCAGAAAAACAAAATGGCAACCACTGTTTTGCCTCACTTTAGAGGCACCCAAAATGGCCACCACTATGGAGGATTTTCACTTACAGGTAAGTTTTTAGCCCATAAGAATGCATTAAACGCATTTTAATGTGTTCCCCTGGGCTTTTTTAAATCGCTTAGTGATTAAATAGTTTAGCAACATTTTTTCCTGCACGGATTAACATTGCTAAACGAGGCACCACTGTTAAGTCTTTATTGTTTTGACCACTTTAGTCATTCAACTTCCACAGATTTAAAACATAAGTACAATTAATAATATATACGCAAGCATGGTACCAGCTAAACAGACACAATGCTAGCAGATTAAAAAGTACAAATACTGCATTTGCTGGTGTATAAGACTACTTTTTTGCCCTGAAAAACATGCCTCCAAGTGGGGGGGGCGTCTTATACGCCAGATGCACTTCAGTTGGGATAGACATAGCTGCCCATAGTGGCCTTCCGATGCTCGCCCTATGCCCATAGTAGCCTCCCGATGCCTGCCCACCTCATTCTACATACCATCCAATATCGTGCAGTATCCAGTGCGGCCGTGGCGAGCATCAGCAGCGAGACAGGGGTGCCAGCCTTTCCAACATGACCAGCCCGTTCTGCTCGGCAGGAAGCAGTGGCTCTCTGGACTGCCCATTGTCTATGCAGAGTTCACACGTGCGCACTTGCGCACTAGTGCCAGTCACAGGGAGATGCAGGGGCGGGGCGGAAGTGCTGCAGTTGCGCTGCGGCTGTACAATGGTGACAATGAATAGCACCTTTTATTTGGTGTGTGGAAAGTGTGCGGAAGAGGGGGTAGTCTTATACGGCAAGTATATAACAAAGTATATTTTGAGTGGAAATGTTGGGGGGTCATCTTATACGCCCAGTCGTCTTAAACGCCAGCAAATAAGGTACATACAAAAAGTATAAATACATACAAATACAAAATGCTGGGTTAAAAAAAATTATAAAATACCAAAAGATTAAAATATAGTCTCAGTATTAAAAACCAAGTCATTTCATGTGGGTCTTCAGATGAGGTATGAGGTATTCCCACAATGTAAAAAAGTTTATTATAACCACTGGCCATTGAACATAGATTAGGCATCCTTCAGTCTCGAGAGACTATGGTAATGTGCTCTGAATAAAGGACTTTGAACAGCATCTAGTGTGGCTGAAGAGGCCAATTCAAGAGTGACCATCCCTTCAACACTGGAGACAAATACAATTTGTCCCCTGTCCAGCTCCCTGATTTTATAGGTTTGGGACTGCTTCTTTGCCTCGGCCTGCTTGACAAATATCTCTTCAAGACGGGAGAGGCCGTGATGCACAGCCTGCCTCCAGGCTGAATGCTCAGATGTCAAAATTTCCCAACTGTTGAGGTCCATTTCTAAGGCCTTCAGATCCCACTTGCAGATATCCTTGTATCACAGCTGTGGTCTCCCGCTGGGGCGATTTCCCTGCACTAATTCTCCATACAGGAGATCTTTTGGAATCCGACTATCAGCCACTATCTGACTACATGCCCATTGAACGTATACATATACATTAAAATGCACAATAAAATGATGTAACAATTATAAGGTTGTATGTCTGATAAACTATATAGACTTTAATCAGTTTTAAATTCTATATCATATCTCTAATCCTTCCTATTCTATCATTATTTAGCCCGTTATCCCTTAGTCTTATTGCCAGCCATCCAAATCTGGCCACCTCTTTATTCTTATTCTCCAAAAGCTTCTGTAGGCATTCCTTTCTATCTCTGCCATCTAAGGAAGGCATACTAGGTTTAAAGAGCCATTCCTGAATCTGCTCATAAATTTTACATTCTAAGATGACATGACTCAGTATCTATATTCCCCTCACAACATACACACAACCAACTCCTGTAGGGGGTATTGTTGTATCTTCCCAGGAACACCACATATGGCAACAAGTCCATGCACAATGACATAAAGGGACTTCTGGTTTCAGGATATTCTAAGTACGGCATTGGTAGCAATCTATTCAAGGGGTTTATTTTAATAAATCTTTTGGCCTTATTTATATCATGTTGTCTATCTATATCTAAGAACCTTTGCTTAATCAGATTTTTTTGCCTAGACCATATTAATTGACAATAGGTAATGCTGTGAAAATCTGTAATACCCTAGCTTATGTTCCAGCATCTTCCACCAGGGGGGGACAAAGCAATCTTGCACTGTCAGATGGACCAGCCCTGAGGTATTATAATTCAGTTTTAGCCAATATGTTATAGCAGCTATCCATAGCCTGGCCTCAACAGTTACTAGCCTAGATTCCAGCCATATGGCTGCATTTGATGCACTTGTAGGAAGCTGCAATATAGCTCTTAAAAATTTTGATTGTTGTCTTTCCAAAGTCTCAAGTTAGCTGGTATTTTTATTTATTTATTTTCAAGCTTTTATCTGCCCATCTAGATTCAACGAATCTACTCTGGGCGCCTTACAGTCCATATATAAAACAAAATTAAAACAAACAGACAAATAATATCAAACATCATAGAGATAGACAAAGTCCAAGATGGTAAGAGATAGAGAACTAAGAATTGGAAGGGGGGAAGGCCTGCCTGATGAACCAAGTCTTTAGCTTGTTTTTAAAAACTCCCAGCGAGGGTGCCAGGCAAATCTCAAGGGGCAAGATGTTCCAAAGGTGAGGGGCCACCACTGAGAAAGCCTGGTTTCTAGTTCTCTCCTTCTGGGCCTCTCTCGGGGTCAAGCCCCTCAACTGCCCAGCCTGGCTAGATCAAGTGATACAAGTAGAGCTAGGAGGGAGCAGGCACTCTGTCAGGTATCAAGGTCCTAAACTGTTTAGGGCTTTATAAAAAGGTAAAGGTTCCCCTTGACATTTTTAGTCCAGTTGTGTCCAACTCTAGGGGGTGGTGCTCATCCCGTTTTCAAGCCGTAGAGCCAGCGCTTGTCTGAAGACAGTTTCCACTGTCACATGGCCAGCGTGACTAGGGAACACCGTTTTACCTTCCCACCGAGGTGGTACCTATTTATCTCCTCGCATTTGCATGCTTTCGAACTGCTAGGTTGGCAAGGAGCTGGGACAAAGCAACGGGAGCTCACTCCATCAGGTGGATTTGATCTTACAATCTTACAACTTCTGGTCTTCTGACCCTGCAGCACAGACTTCTGCGATTTAGCCCACAGGGCCACCACGCCCCTGTTTTATATGTAAGCATTATTACCTTGAAGTTTCTGAATCAATCTCAAGGGCAGCCCCACATAGAGCCCATCACAGTAGTCTAATCTTGAGATTACGACTGCATGGACCAGAGTGGTAAGTACTCCAACATCAAGATAGGAGCGCAGCTGGGCAATCCGTTGAAGATGTGGATTGGCGGTGCAGACCACGGATGCTACCTGGGACTCCATGGTAAGCACTGGGGCGAGGGGAACCCCCAAGCTGTGGACCACACTCTTTGTCATGAGAGTCACTTCCCCCAAAAAAAGAGAGAGCTTCCCAAACCACTGATAGGAGGGGCGCCCACCCTCAGGACCTCTATCTTGTCCGGGTTCAGCCTCAGTCCATTCTCCTGCATCCATTGCAGTACAGCCCCCAAGCAGCGCTCAACGGACGCAACAGCATCCACTGCTGTTGGAAAAAAGGAGATGTAGAGATGTGTGTCATCAGCGGACTGATGACACGAAGCACTACACTCCCGGATGACCCCTCCCAGCGGCCTCATATAGATATTAAACAACATTGGAGAGATGAGCGAGCCCTGCAGCACCCCGTAATTGAGGAGCCACTATATGGTATATGGTATACTAAATGGGGCTCCATAGATCATCTGTACTAACGTTTTCATAGTATAAAGTTGAAAAGCAGCTGTCGCATTTCTTCCCCCATGACTAGAAAAATTTTTGTATAGTTCCCATGCTTTTTTGAGCTTTTGCTACTGTATGTTTTATATCAGGGGTCAGGGAACTTTTTTACCTTTTACCCCCTAAAAATTTATATACGTCAACATTACCCCCTTGATTTGAAAAGAAGGATCTCAGTCACACGTGGCCAGTTGAGTGCCGCTGCTGAAACCTTGCCACTTGGGCTGCTGCCGCCACCTCCTTCACTGCTACCTGGTGGGGCCGCGCTCAGTCCTTGGCCCCACAGGGGCAGTTCCCTTTCTCCACTGGTGGGTGGCTCCTGGGTGGCCATCAAAGACCAGCAGGTGGCTCACCCTCCGGGGGCATCCAACGCTGCCTCCTGCTCTAGAACCAGCTCTGGTGGCTGCTCGCCAGGTCTGTCACAGGCCTCGCCGTCAAAGCACCATGACAGCTGCTGCATGGAGGACAAGAGGCTCCTCCAGGCCAGCCGGCCAACACGGAGGTGCTGCTGAAGCAAGCCGCACACCTGGGCGAGCACCACTGCTGCCTGACAGGCTCCTCTGGGGATGGGGTGGTGGCCCAGTGCCAGGAGGCTGAGCCTGGCCCAGGCCACTGTCATGGTCGCACCCTCCCCCCTCCACCACGATCCACCTCTCCAAGCACTGAAAGGAGAGGCTCCTCCTGGCTGGGGCGCTCCAGCCACTCGCTCCAGCCTTGCCCTCTGCCATGGCCGCTGCCATCTCAGCAGCCGTATGTTGCCAGCTGACGCCCAGCGCTGGCTGCCATCCACTGCAGTTTGGTTGCAGCTGGGCTGGAAGAGGGGGTGGGAAGGGGTCGATTGGGCTGCTGGGGACCCCCCCTTCTGGGCAGAAGAGGAGGAAGAGGAGGAGGAGGGAAGGGGGTTAGGGTTGCGTCCTCATTACCCCCAGGATTTTCATTTTCATCCGATTTGGGGTAATTTATCTCTGTTCCCTGACCACTGTTTTATATGAACTAGTCATTCCTTACATGGTGGGTATGTCCGAAAAGCTCAAAAGGATTTTTGGTAAACACCATATACCCATGCACTTCAAACCCGCAAACACACTAAGGCAGAGACTCATCCACCCAAAAGACCGGACACCAAAACTCAACAGAACCAATATAACATATGCGATCCAATGCAAAGAGGAGTGTTCAAAGCTCAACACGAGAGGAACCAAACAGCCACTAAACAGGAGAATGGCCCAGCACAGGAGGGGCAATGACTCAGGACCACGAACAGCAGTGTTCCTTCATATGAAGGACAAAGGACACTCATTTGATGAACAAGATGCACTCATTTTGGACCGAGAAGATAGCTGATTTGTGAGAGGGATCAGGGAGGCCATACATGTGCATATAGAAAATCCCTCACTCAGCAGGGACGGACGCCTTAGACACAATGTGTCTCCTGTTTATCATGTTGTCCTCTCATCGTCCCCAGAAAGATCAGGACCACACACCAGAATGGCCACTGTTAACTTAACGACCCATGATAATGGGTGGAGAAGGAATGCAGAAGTGGGATTTTCACTCACCCCCAATCCTTTGTCCATCTAAGAGCTGTATCAGGGGTCTCCTACCAACTCTCCTCAGACTGAAGAAGCTGCTTGGATGAAACATTTCACCCTAATAAGAAGGAGGTCCAGTTGCCATGATTCAACTTCCAGACACACAGTTGAAACAACTGATGAACATTTTGAAAGCTGCTCTTAACATAAGGCAGAATAAGGTTTGCAGGATAAGTAAATTTGAAGTTGGAAAATGCACAGGTAGTTGGAAAATATTGTCAACCTTTATTTACCTAAAATGCATCCTCAAACAAGGAGCACTTTTCCAACTTATTCTCTATGCTTCCACAAAAAACCAACAGCTAAGGGTAAACTGGAGTAAATCAGCATTTATGTTAGCAAATTATGATAATGAAGAAAGTAGTAAATTGAAAGAGAAGTTTGAGGGCAAGCTAAAAATAGTATTAGATATTTAAGGATAACTATTACTTGGAATTTGCAAGAAATTGTTAAAATGGATTTGGAAAAACCAAATTAATGAACAAATTAAAGAATATAAAAGTTGAAGTTATTGAAGGGTGCCAGAACTAATTTCTGGCATTAACCTGTTTCTGATATATGCTCAATTAACCAGGGACTTTGCTTCTTTTCAGCTCAATAAAAGCAAAAGTCAGTGGACACATCTCCATCCACCGGAACAAGTGAAAGAGAGGTACCAGGCACTTATACAGAGTATATATTTTTATCAGTTCAAATGAAAAGGGAGGCAAAGGGGAGTGGAGAAGGAGGGGGAAGAAAAAGGAGGAGTCTCTGGTGCCTAGGCTATTGGCAATAGCTCTTCTCCCTAGTCTTAGCCCAAGGTAGCCTTCTTATCAGTAAGCAGGGACAAATTCCCAGTTAGACTAGTTGCAAACAAAGGAATGCATGCGGCTTTTCTCCTTGGTCTATTTTTGTCTACTCAGCAGAAATCTGATATTCATGCAGCAAACAAAGCAAAATACAGAGACAAGATGGCTGCAGTTATGCTAAGTTATTATTTTATATAAATGTGTCCATTTGACTCCTTCATTATCTTGGTCTGGAAGAATTGCAGTAATAAAAATGAAGATAATGCCTAAATTAGATTTTGGATGTTACCTATAAAGGTAAGGAATTAAAAGAATTGCAGACTATGGTTAATACATACTGTAATGAAAATAAAAGGAGAAGGATAAAAAAATGGTATCTTCCTCAAAATAATGGAAATTTGGGTATACCTGGTATTACATTATATTACATGGCTCATTAAAACAATAAGGGCTGGAGTGATACTCAGTTTTACAATATTAAGGAAAATATAGAGAATTTATATTTTAAATAAAATTTAAAGGATATTAAAAACGTAGATAACCCAGTTTTCATAATATGTTACAATGTTGTAAGTATAAGAGAATATCGAGTCCAAAGATTTCCCCATTTGATACACGTGCTAGAATTGCAGTTTTCCAGACAGCCTGAAGAAGAAATTATGTAAGATGTTATTAGAACAGAAAATTATAAAAAAATTAGTACTGTATTAGAATAAAAAGATGTATACTATAGAGAGAATAAAAGATACTAGGAGGAGGAGAAATTACGTTGTTAAATGTAAGACAGAAAACTGGACCAAGGAATGGGGGGAAAAGGAAGGAGAATGTAGGGGGATGACTAAATTTGAGTAAATTATTGAAAAGAGGGAAGAGATGGATGATAATTTTCAAAGAAAAGGGATAATAAGATGTAAGTAGAGAATGGATATAAAACAATAGCTTTAAAAGGATATGGCAAGGAGATTTAAATAAAGAAATCAGTGAAGAGGTATGGTAGAGGATATGGGGGAAAAATAATGAAAAATATGTCATTTAGGGTAAAGGAAAACTGTTATAAAGTAATATGGAAATGGTATTTAACACCAATGAAATTGAATACATTGAATAAAGAGTTATCACCTATATGCTGGAGACATAAAAAGGGGGAACATACTATCATATGTGGTGGGCATGTGAAGAAAAACAAAAGGAATTGATTATTATATTTAATGAGATTAAAGAAATTCTAGGGACAGATATTAAAAATGTCCAATGTAAGTACTGTTAAATATATTTGGAAACTGTAAATTAGATAAGGGGGAAATAGAACTAATTTTTATTATGTTAACAGCAGCTAGACTGATATTTGCAAGAAACTAGAAAAATATTAATCAGTGTTGGAAGAATGGTATAATGAGATGTGGAATCTACCTATTAATGATAAATTAACTTATGAATGAAAGTTAGGAAAGAATTATTGAAGGAAAATAGTTTTAATGGGATTTGGAACCCTTTATATAGAATACACATTTACTAAACATAAAGGTTATACTCCAACACAAAAATCATTATATTTTTGGAAAGAGACAGGGCACATGATTTAAATTAAGATGTAACATATTGATGTATAAATTTATATTCCTGATGGTAGTGGGTTACACTGTGTATCTGAGTTGTGATTTTATTTGTAATTTATGTTTTTTGTTATTATTTGTTATATTAATTTAAAAATAAACAGCTATTCTGCCACAGGACTACATATGTATCAATATATTAATGTCTCCATGAATATATAAAATATAAGAGGATGGATAAGTGAATATAAGTAATACACCTCAATTGGAAATAAATAGAATTTCAGTTTAAAATGACCAACAGATATTTTGTTTGTAACATTCAATTTAAATTTAGCATTCTAATGGTTGCAGCATAAAATCTAATTTTTGTCAGCTATACAAAGGAAAGCTGACTTCACAGATCTTTCACCAATGATATCCAGAGAATTCAAATCTCAACCAATATTTTCAGCTAGAAACCACAGAAACGGATTTAGATATAGCATCACATATAGTGGAATCAAATGCCAGTACTGTATATGCAACTTACCAAGAATATAACGTTATTACTCATTACAAGATGGTAAGTACCCATTCTCTGAAGACTAAATTCTTTAGCAACCCACTCATTTATAAACCTGATCCTCAAAGAAACAGAACTGTAAAAAAAAAAGAAAATCCTCAAAAGAATTCCAAAAGTGGCTTCCAATACAGAGCACTCTCTTTCCACAAATCATGTATATAGATATTCTGCTTTTACAACAGCTACGATGTTTCCTCAGTGTCAAAATATACAACTGAGCCTCCTGCTTACTTTTCCTTGTTCTCCATTCAAATCACCTCTCTCCACTCCCTAGTACCTCCCTGCCTCCCTGCTGGTTCTTTACCACCCTATAAACATCTGTGTTTCATTGATAGACACATTTAACTTCACCATTGTTGCAAACTGGGACTGCGGGATCAATAAACAGCCCATCTTGCCAAAGGAAACTGCATTCTCATTTTGCACAGAGACTTCCCACAATATCAGCTGTGAGAATGCTATAAGCTTCTACTGTATATTCCAGATTTTTCAAATGGAAGGCTGTCAACTGATGGTATTTTGTCTAAAAGCCTCTGGAGTCCTGGAGGAAGCAAGGCTATTATTTTAACTCTCACAAGTAGGAATAATATTTGGCCGTGATTCTTCTGTTTTAGATACTACCAGAAATAATGGATATGTCCCTTAAGAATTTCTTTGGATGTTTCTTTTGTCTGTCTGCTCACATGCACAAGCAAACCATTCTGGTTTTAAATCATTCATTCTAAATTCTTCCTTTTCATCTTAATAAGCAATTTTCACTTAAAATCCAGAGCACTAAAATTATATAGCAGCTACTGATCCTGTATTTTTCAAGCTTTCAGTATTATTTAGTTTCTTTTGTTTATTTTAAATATTTTATCCTGCCTTTCTCCTTAAATAAAAAAATCAAATAGTTTAACAGTTTAATTAAATCAAATATTTTATTTTATATACATGTGGTTTTCTTATATATAAACAAACACTTTAATCATATGTTTGTTTATTTAGCTAACTCACAGGGCTGCAGCCCTGCATATAGCAAGAAAACATATAGATGAATGCAAAATAGAAAGACTGGCAGAACTGATTGCAGCACTTACAGCTGTACAGCTGTCTTGTCTCACTTTTCATTAATTCAAATATAAATAATTTTAGCTATTAGATGTAGATATACATAGAAATCTTGGTTTCAGGTAATCCACACAGGGGTTTGTACCAGTTTTTTTTCTGTCTAAATGTTAGCTGAAGAATGTTAACATTCTAGGGGCCTTATGAAATTCATACTGAAAAACAGAGAATATTTATATGTGGTATATCTAGTATTTATTAAAGGCTTTAAACTCCAGTGCAACATATATTTTCTTAGGCATGAGACACGTTGATTTAAATGTGAGTCAAGTAGATAAAGCCCATGACTGATATCCTATAGATAATCAGACTACTGTATTGCAAAACCGCTGAAGTCATGGGGGATTAATTAATTGCTCTAGCAGAAGAATCCTAACCCCCATAGTTGCTGTGGGTCTTAGAGCTCTACCAGTAGGGGAATCTATCTAGCATAAGAGCCCTCTTCCACTAATGAAAGTTCCATGTCAGAAACCACTAGTAATAGTACTCCATCTGGCAGTAGGGGCTCCAAAACAGGATTTTTTGAAGAATGGTCTGAACTGGCCCTATCAGCAACAACATCCAGGAGGGGGTATGGACCAAAATACCACAGTGCCCTGACATTACAGTGCCCCTTCACCCTGCAGTCCTCAAAACTTTTGACAACTATTATCTGGAGGAGGAATCTAGGCCTTCAAGAGCAGGATTCATAGACCCACTGGGAGGTAAGACTGACCTCCTTCCAATTCTGTTGGCTTCTGCTGTTATACTAGTGGAGGTTCAGCACTGGATCTTCCTCATATTTAATTTCTTGTTGATTGTTTCCATTGGGAAGTTGGGGTAAAATTTAATATATCTGCTGGGCTAGAAAGCTCAGCAAAATGTCTCCACATTTCTTCTGTCTTGGTCACTGGATGTCAACAGAGCTTTGTGATAATGAGCCTCTACATCTGCCACTTCATGCAGTGCAATCATAAACACTCTTATTAGGGAATTAGAACCATTGAATTATTTCTGAATGAATATGCTTAGAACTGCACTGTATATATATATATTGAAGCAGCTGCATTTGTCTTCTGTAAAAAAAGAAAAGAAAAGCCAAAAATATGGGCAAAAGAGTTAGAAAATTGTTCCTTGTCAAAATGACATCCTTTATTTAATGTAAAATGATATTTATGGGGGGCATTTACAGAAAGAGAAACTATAAGAAATTATTTCCTTTGCATGTGTTTTTAAAAACAGAACAGGAGCTGTTAAAAAGAATATGAAGTACAGCGCAGTTTGGAAATGAAATCTTTAGATATTTTTAAAATATGCAAGTCTTACTGTACAGCATCATAAAACGGTGGGCATTTCACGTGGGTGCTGGCATAAATGCTGCCACCTTTCACTATTCTTTAAATGTCATCTGCTCACATATTCTCCTTTTCTTGCTGAACCTCTAAATCATGCACTTAAAATAGACTACCAGATTATCTGGTTAAATCATAAAGCTCAGCTTATCTCCCCCCCCCCATCTCTCCCTCTCCACCTCTCCCTCTCCCTTCAGAACACACAGTTTATTTTGTCCACCAGCTCAACAGCAATGAGCCAAGAATAACCCTGTATGTCCCTGTAAACCCATCTCTTGCCTGGCCACAAAGGTTTCCCTGTGCACATATTGAGTCTGTGTAAAAATCCAGAGTGATGCAAATGTGCAAACATGCAAGAATTATTTCATGCCTATACCCATGAGTTCATGCCTATACTCATGCTATACCTATAGCAGAGAGTGTTTATATTGGTGTTATGGCAGAGAAAGCAATTTTGGAAGACATGAATGGTAGCAACCATTTTTCCCCTGGTAATATTCTCTGTGCAAAATTGTTTTTCCCAAACCCAATAGCTATCCCTCTTTAAAAACAGAGGAATACTGCATGTCCAGCAAACAATTCACACACACTCAAATACACATATGAACACTTTCCTCTTCCAAATGACAATTAAAACACAGAACCGAAAAGATACCAGACTGCCCCATAATCAAGAACATACAAATCTTCTCTACTGTTTCCCTTTATTCCTAATACAAGTCTGTAAGGTGGTGGATACCTAAAGAAGTCCTGCATGACTATAAACAGCTACTCCTGAGTAGGCAAAGGAAGGAAATTTGTAACAGCACATTAAACATGGTACACTAAGGATTTCCTGCAGCATTAATTTGAGGGGAAGAAGGCTCATAGGAAGTCCAGTGGCATACAAAATATTACATATGAAAGTAGAAACAGGTACTACTGGGAAGATACATTAAGGATGCCATAAACACCTGCTATTAGCAGAGGAAGGGATAGCTCATTGGGGCTGAGGAACAAGATATGGGGTTTTTAAGAAAACAGCAATTTGGCTATGAAATTAAAAAGACTGGAAGTTTACAGGTTTCTTACACTGCAAACGAAGCATTCTTTGGACACTGGAGATTTATAATCTGACCTTGACCATAGAACACAAGTGTTCTGCTCTAATACAATTTCACAAATTTTCCTTTATTGCCATCAATCTTTGCTGCCCTTTGTTGTCAGCTTTTCACTCTCAACCTTCACCATGTCTAAATTATGCAACTGACTCTATTTTCTAATTCACACTTTAAAGAGTTAACCACATCCTTCTCTGCATACAATACACGGTAGAAATATTTCATTAGTCATAGGAAATTTTCAGTTCTCCAATCACAAGCATCTGAGCATAATTGGTTTATGCATTTTAAAAATATAGATTTCTCTCAAGGAAGGTGTATAATACCGTACAAAACATGCACTCATTTTCTCTCTGTGTGTCTCTTGCACACACAGCTGTATTTCGTATTATACCAGTTCTACACTGCACACACCAGATACTGTGTCTGTAAAAAGGCATAGCATACATACACTGTCTGGTCACCAAAGCAGTTACTCATATGCACTACACATCTTCCACTAACATGAACTCCAAATAGCAGGAGCCCCTATATAAATGCCACACCCTACCTAACTTACCCTCTCAACAGACATTTCTCTCATGAACACAAAGAAACAAGCAACATATATACTTAGTCTCTGCTGCATGATCTCAAGTCATATAATGCAGCTCCTATAGGCTCCCATGATATTGCATTACTGTACTTTAAGAAGGAAAAAAAACTCCTCCCTTTTAGAAAGTTTACTGCACACCTGGGTGCAAAACTATAGGTTCAAGAGCAGTCTGGGGACCTTTTGAGAAAGCATATACAGTACAAGAAATTTGTAATAATCTAACCTTATGATTGTACTGCTCTGGTGATTGCTAACACACATTGTTTAAGCAGTCTTTATTAAAACAATATTTGGAGCATCAGTCTTCTCCATTTCCCTTCTAGATGTCTATGCCTTAATGCGGGTGGGGGGGGGCACTCACCGTCTTCCAGAGGGACTGCCCCTTGGTACTGACCGAGGTGGCGGTGACGATGAGATGACAAACGGCGATTACCAAGCCGAAAATGATGGCCAGGAGGGTTCGGACCGGCAAAAGGGAGTAGGAGACAAAGGTGACCAGCATGAGCTGCCACATGCCTTGGTCAGGCGCGCTGGGGGGCTCCATGCCGTAGGCGCCCAGCGAGAAAGGGCAGCAGAGAAAGGCGAAGGTGAAGCTGAACAGCAAGGTGAGCTTAACAATCTGCTGCAGCTGAGTGACCTGCAGGTACTTGACGTTCGTGACGATGAAGAGGGAAAGAAAGATAATGCAATGGACCGGGTGGGAGCCCTTCGAGATGGTCAAACTGGGGCCTGACAGCAGCTCCACCAGCGCGAGGCTGGCGGTCAGCACAATGAGCACGGCCAGCGCCTTAAGCGTCGACGTCTGCTCCAGTTTCAGGTTGTAGTTCTGGAAGAGCGACTCCAGCTCCTTGCAGTCGAACTGGTCCTCACAGGCGACGGCGTCCAGCAGCGGCAACGAAGCGGGAGGCCTTACGGCGACCCCGCCGCCGCCGCCGCCGCCACCCGCCACCCCTGTGGCTCCGGGGGTGCTGCCACTGAGGCCGGTGGCCAGGGGTGGCGGCGGCGGCGGCGGCCCGGGGGAGGAGGAACAGCAGCAATAACGGCAGCACTTCTTCCTCGTCTCCTTGCTCTTCCTGACTTTCTGAAACGGTATTTCCTCCATGTCAGGGCCATTCATAAAACCCGAGGAAGGAAAGCTCCTCCGCCGCCTTCGCCGCTATTGCTCTTCTCCCTCTGACCATGAGAGAGAGAGAGACAAGATTTGGGGGGGTGGGGGTGGCTGGCTGGCTCTTTGCCAAGGCTGGAAAGCGGCAACAAAGCAGCCACCGCTCTCTCTCTCTCTCTCAACTATATCCAGCGGACAAAAAGGCGGCGGCAGCAGGAGCAGCAACTTGAGGCAACCCACCAGCGTCGCCGCCGCGGCCGCCAGCGCCAACCTCCAGAGCAACAGCCGCGGCAACGTCCACTTCACCTGGCACCTCAGACGAAAAAGGGCTCTCTCGGCGGTCGAGATGCGCGGGAGAAGAGAGCACTCCCACTTCGCTCGAGATGCCTTAATGCTGAAAGAATAATAATCATCACCTCCTCCTGTTCTTCTGCGACTAGCTGGGTCGCTTCCCCGCCGGAGATGCAAAGCTGGCTCTCTCGCACAATGCACTCTTCCCCCCCAGCCGAGCGAAGCGTCCAGGGACAATAATCTCCTAACGCTTCACCACGACTCCGTCTAAAGGGCTTGAATTGGAAAACTAGTAAACGAAAAGGCGGGGGAGGAGATGGATGAAGGGAAAGCGTCGATCAACAGGCTGGTCCAGGCTTCAGAGAAGAAAATGCTGGCGCTTGAGCTGCTGAGAGGCAGACACGAAACATTTCAACCTTCCTATCAATAAAACATTAAATGGAGGAGGCCCTCCCATGGTAAGCTGAGGGGATTCCAAGGATAGAGGCAACATAACAGAGACAGGAAGGCAGGGCGATCCCCTTCCTACGTCCAGAAGGATTTTCACAGAGAGAAACGGCCTGCGCCTGCGCACTGCTTTTGCTCGAAAAGCCAGGCACGTCTCTTCGAGTGGTGTTGAGTGTAGCGGAGCCGTATCAGCTCTTACTGTGTTTTTCTCTCTCGCTAATCGCCCACCTCGCCTTTCCCCGTTACACACCTTCATACATTCATTGGTTGTTACCTAGTAGTTTGAGAGAGGGGCGGGATGGGCAATTTAAATCACGATGGGTCACGTTCGGTTTGAATTTAACAATCCACACCTGGAGGCAGGTGCTTTCGCTTACATAATCTTCAGTTGTTTGAGCAGAAAACGCAATTACAGTTCTAGCATATTGCATGTTGGTTCTGCCCCCATCCGCGGACATTAAAAACAAAATAAGCAGTGCTTGGTCTCTGACATGCAGTTAACAGAACAGCAAGATTCCCTAAGTTTCGGAGAAAAATGCAAATTCCCTGAGTCCCTTCCTGAGGTATGCTCAGGCCATATAGCAGCACACAGGATAGCAGTAATCGGAATATTATTTCAGGTACAGCCTTTGTGCTCTGAAGAAATGATATGGGCTCTTCTTCAAATAGATAACCAGGCGTTGTCCCTGCCTCAGAAGTTAGTGATTCTTTCTATTCAGCCCCAGCCTACAGATGACATTGCATGCTACATTCTGTCAAGTGGCATCCAACGTACAGTGACCCTGTTAGGACTTTTGAGCTACTAGAAATATTTGAGTGGTTTCACCAGAGTCTTACATACACCCAGTGAATTTCCATGGCTCCTGGATAAACCAGGGTATTAGTGCCTTTCAAGCTGGCTCTCCATCTAGAAGACAACGTATAACAGCTTGGGGCCTAGATATCCACTCTCTGAAAAGGAAAACAAAATGTGGCTGAGTACACCTCCAAAAATTGCCTGTAGGAAGGAAGAAGTAGTTCAGGAGGCAAGTCCCTAAACAAATGTAAGCTGCAGTCTTTGGAGCTACACAATCAGCATCAGGCTCTTCTCATTGGCAGTAGCTCTGGGCTCCTAGAATAGATCCACAAGATCCAGAGTCTGCATATAAACAATGACTCTGATGAACTGGAAGAGAAGCAGTAGTACCAGTACCTTCACATAGATAATGTCTCTGAGACAATGGGGGAAGAGCATATATCCCAAGTTTTCTCCACTGACAGGAATTTTGAGCTACAGGAACAGCAGAGAGCAAAGAGCACAGTTATCAAGGAAAATAAGATGGATTGAAGGATTTCTACCCTTTCCCATAGGAAGAAAAGATGTGTGTTGGTAGTAGGTAACTCCTACTGAGAAGGACGGAGACAAGAGCTTGCCAGCCTGATAGATGTCTCAGGACATGTGCTGTATCTCTGGGGAAAAGATCAAGGATGTCACAGAAAGCTGACCAGAATAATCACTTCCATCCATTCCTTCTCATCCATACAGGGACAAATGATGCTGCCAGGCACTGTCTTCAGCACATTGCAACAGGTATCTGGGTAGGAAGGTGAAGGTCTTTGGAGCATAGGTGGAATTTTTGTCACTCTTTCCTGAGAGAGAAAGAAAAATACTGGCAGTGAAAAAACTGGTTGCACAAATAGTGTTGTCAGAGAAAGTTTGGCTTCTTAGACCATACTGTAGTTCAAAAGCTTGGCCAGAATCTGATTTTAGGTCTATTGATTTCAGTCTAAATCCACACGTTTTATAAAACTGAGCTGTGGAGTCCATTATATACTAAACAAAAGACATATGTTGAAAAAACAGTTGCAGAGACCTGAAACACTTATGACACATTTTAGTTCCTGCCAGAATATGTAGGAAGCTACATTTGTAGCAGGAGCAAGATAGTAGCCCTACTGGCAGAAAAGGTATACAGTAGCAGCTCAAAACTCACCTCACCTCACCACATTGCAGTTGATCAGAGAAAATGAAGTGTCTCTGCCTGGACCTCAGAAGACTCCTCTGGAACAATAATAGAGCAGGCCTGCCTCTTGTTCAGAAAAATAATGCCAAGTGCAGAAGGCAAAATGTAGAGGAACTATACTGTATCTAGTAATGGGATATTTGTATTTTCATATTTCAAGGGCTCCCACTTGAAATACTCCAGAAAAAAATATGGAAATGGGAAAGCATATGTAACAAGCAAAAGAGACATTTCCCCACTGCCATTTTACTCAGTTCCACATGTCTCAGGTTTCAAGAAGAAGTAGGGGGTCCTGCTGCTCTCTGACAGTATAAGCAAGGCTGCATGGCAGTTGCTGCAAGCCTTCATGGGAAATGTAGTTTTGCTACCCTGGGCTGGGCTGAAATCAAGAGAATGAAATTCAACAGGGATAAGTGCAAAGTACTGCACTTCAGAAAAAGAAGCCAGTTGCACAGTTAGAAGATGGGGGAATTCCTGGCTCAGCAATACTACAAGTGAGAAGGATCTTGGAAGTGTTGTAGAGCACAAGCTGAATATGAGCCAAGAGTGTGATGTGGCTACACAAAAGGCAAATGCTATTACAGTGGTGCCTTGACTTATAAAATTAATCCGTATTGGACCGGTGGACATAACTCGAAAATTTTGCAAGTCAAAGCACCATTTCCCATAGGAATGCATTGAAAACCATTTAATCTGTTCCGGCCAAAGGGAAAAAAATCCTGGGCTTCCAAAGCTGTCCCCACTGCCTTCTGCCTCCTGTCCCCGCTGCCCTCTGCCTCCTATACCCGTGGGTACAGGAGGCAGAGGGCAATGGGGACAGGAAGCAGAGGGCAGCGAGGGCAGCTTTGGAAGCCTGGGAAGCTGGAAGCCGTCCCAACCTCCGTGCCTGCTGCCGGCTTCCCAGGCATCCAAACCCCCTCCACTGCGGGGACAGGAGGCCAGAGGGCAATGGGGACAGTGGGCACGGAGGTCGGGGCGGCTTTCAGTTTCCAGGGCTTCCAAAGCTGCACCTGCTGCCCTTTGCCTCCTGTCCCCGCTGCCCTTTGCCTCCTGTCCCCGCGGCTTTGAATTTCCTGCCCTTTCCCCCTGCCTTTCATAGGTCGATGCTCCGGCCGCAAGTTGAACCCAAATTTTGTAGCCGGAGCTTTTCGTATCTAGAAATTTTCGTAAGTAGGGACATTCGTATGTTGAGGCCCCACTATATAGATGCATCAACACAAATACAGTGTCTAAATCCTGTGATGTGTTAGTTCCCCTCTATTCAGCACTGGTTAGTCCTCACCTTGAGTATCGTGTCTAGTTCTGGACACCACACTTCAAGAAGAATGCTGGCAAATTGGAACAAGTTCAGAGGAGGGTGACAAAGATGATCAGGGGGCAGGAAACCAAACCCTATGAGGAAAGACTGAAATAACTGGGCATGTTTAGCCTTGAGAAAAGAAGAGCGGGGATGATACACTTTCCAAATATTTGAAAAGCTGTCATACAGAGGATGGTTCTGTTCTTGATAATGTCAGAGTTCAGGACATGCAACAAAGGACTAAAGTTAGAAGAAGACAGATTTCAATTGAATATCAGGAAAATTTTCCTAACTGAGCAGTACAACAGTGGAACAAATTACCTCAAGAGGTGGTAAGCACTCCACATTGGAGGCATTCGAGAGAAACTTAGACAACCTTCTGGCAGATATCCTTTGATTTGTACTCCTGCATTGAGCAGTGGGCTGGACCTGATGGCCATATAGGCCCCTTCCAACTTTTCTTTTTTCATTTTTAAAATACTTTTTTTAATTAGTAAAATTAATCCATGCTTATTAAACATCGTGATACATGGATTCAGCTTATATTCATTTGTTAATACAGATTAGACTTCTCTTTTCTATGATGCTATTCTATGATGCTATACAGAGTTTCTCTTACGGAACTACTCTTACGGAAAGAAGTACAGAAACTATAGCAGCATTACTATTAATGAAATGACATTCTGGGCTCCTGAAAGAATCCCTAAGCCCTCTCTGCAGAGAGTGATTGGGAGCCACTAGAGCAGTGGTCAGGGAACAGGGGTAAATTATCCCAAATGGGGTAAAAAAATGAAAATCCTGGGGTAATGGGGATGGTCTCTGCAGGCATTTTACTCCCAGGCATTTTATTTCCGATGATGCTGTGTGTAGGTGGGCATTCCATCGCAGGGAGAGTGAGTCCCGGCGAGGAACTGCACAGGGCACCTGCCTGCCTTCCTCACCTCCAAAGTGGGGGGGGGGAGGGCAGTGGACCAGGCCAGCTGGACTCTTTGCCCAGCGGAGTCCTGGCCGGGGCTCTCCTTCCTGCCTGTGCCCACCTGCCCGGTGCACTGGCAAGGAGGCCCCCTTCCCACTCCACCTCCCCTGAGCTCATGGCCAGTGGACCTGCCAGCCCTGCGGCGCCCGCCTCCCCTCTCCAAGGACACGCTTTCCCAGCAGTGTGGCAGCTCCAGACTGGCTGCCTGGACGGTGGCCACAGGTCCCGGGCAAGCGCAGGAGGGGCGGGGGTCAGCCGTGGACGGCAAGAGCCAAGTGGGGGGTAATGTCAACGTAAATAATTTTTTTGGGGGGGGGGGGTAAAAGGTAAAAAAGTTCCCTGACCCCTGCACTAGAGCAAGGACAAGAGTCTCAGTCCCTCTCCACAAATGATGATTCAGAGCTGCTGGAATGGGGCAGCAGAGACTAGAGACTCATTCATGAAAGATTCAACTGTTTAAAAAACCTTGGCTTTTTAAATGTGGTATATTGTGCTTATGTACCTACTATTCAAAAAGCCAGGGAATGACCCCAGATTGCTGCATAATATAATTCCTGTGTTGCCACCAGAATAGCAATTTTGGACTTAATGAAATGGTGAAGCAAAGGTGTGAGTAGGTGCAACACATACAGTGGAGAAATATACACAGCCTTTCACATTTCGGTTAAACCAGCATTTTAAATGACTGAACTATTTGTGTAGCATAGCATTCTGACCAATGAGAATGTTCCTTTTTTTGGTCTTTTTTCTTCTTATTATTATTTTTATTAAATATATACTTTCACATATACATTCTTATATTTTGTGCCTTTCTTCCCTCTCGCCCTTCCATTCCCATTCCCATTCCCATGGCAAAGTCATATCAAAATTCTTAAAAATCTTTTCCAGGGAAATTGTAAATATCTTCCGAATATATTACAATGACCAATAATTTCTGTATACATCAGGGAATCCCTTATTATCCATTCTATTCATATAAACAATAAAAGGATGCCAGTCACTTGCAAAAGAGTCAAAGTTTTTTGTCCCTTTAACTATATGCAATTTAGTGGTTAATTTTTCCCGCAGTGCTACCTGCCATACTCTTGAGTGCCATGCTGCAATTGATACTCCCTGCATGTTTTTCCACTTTTTTGCTATGGTCTCTTTTGCTGCAGTCAGATGGACACCAGGACACGGACCAGGGATTGATGACCTCTGTATTAATAGACTGGTTTGTAATTTTATTTATTTTATTAAATACTTCTTCCCAAAATAGGTCTACCTTTTTGCAATACCACCAAAGGTGTTGAAAGGGTCCCTTACACTTACAGCAGGGGTCTCAAACTCAATTTACCCAGGGGCCACTGGAGGCAGAGTCTGGGTTGGGTTGGGCCGCATCAGATTTTCCACCAAGTGGAGCAAGAGCCCAAGGAAGCCACCCAGGAGTTTCCTTAGCCCGGCTGGGGCTCCGAGGAGGAGGAGGAGGAGGAAGAGGAGGAGCGCCGGCCATGACCCACTCCAGCTCCTTCTTCACTACCACCACCAGCAGCAGCAGCAGGACAAAGAAGCGGAGAAGGGAGGGAGTGCTGGCAACTGCCTAGCCAGGGGGAGGAGGGCACAACATAATTTTTTTTAAAAAAAACCCTCACAGAATTCACCTTGCCAAAGGAGAAAAGCCCCCACCAGTACCTGCGAAATTAAACAGAATGGGGCGGGGGGGCCCACAGGTGCACACGCGCACACATGCACACACACACACACACATACACAGAGAGAGAGAGAGAGAGAGAGGTCTGGCAACCTTCCTCTGAGGGCCCCCCTCAAAAAAAGATGCTCTCAGCAGCAGCAGCTACACCCACCACGACAGAGGAGCAAACTTTGCATGGCAAGCCCAGGCAACCTCCAGAGCCGAGGTGGCTGAAGCAGGAAGAGGAGGAGGAGGAGGAGGAGGAAGCATCGCCGAGCACTGAGGTGGGTGTTGGCTGGGCTAGTGCTGGGGTTGCTGAGAGAGAAAGAGAGCCAGAGAGCCGCTTCCCTTGAAGAGGCGGCAGCGGTGGCAGTTGCTGTTGGCGGCTTGGAGGCAAGGACGGGCCGGGAGTGAGCTCAGCTCTCATGCATCGCTTGGCAGCGGCTTGGGCACTAGGGGTAAAGGGCTGGCAGTGCACCTCACTCACCAGCTCTCTCCCAAGACACTGTCTCTTGCACCCTCCATCCGGAACTGCAGCCTGCCAGCTGGTAAACAGGCGGGCTGGTTGGCAGACTGCAGTTCCGGATGGAGGGTGCAAGAGCCGCTGGCTTCGGAGAGAGCTGGTGAGTGAGGCGAGGCTTTCTTTTTTTACTCTTGACAGCAGAGGACGTGTGGGTGCTTTGGGGGGCAGGCAAAGTAGGGGCCACAAACTATCATCCGGCAGGCCGCAAATGGCCCCCAGGCTGTAAGTTTGAGACTCCTGACTTACAGCCTCTCAAATACATTGGTGATGTTGCTGGGTTAATAATATGCGATAGCCAAAGTGGGGTCAAATACCATTTTTGGAGTATTTTTTTTCCAAAAAAGAATTTTATTAATTAAAAATCTCTAACATACAAGCAGCCATAAAACACTAAAAGAAAAAAAAAGGCAAATAAAAAAAAGACAAAGACAAAAGCGGAGAGACAAGAAGAAGGAAAAAAAAACATACTACATATATAGGAAAGAAAAGCCTAACTAACCCCTCTATTTGAAGTGCCCCCACCCCCCTTTGGAATCAAAGATTCCAGCCTCATTAGCCCCTCTATTCTCCCTATATCCATTTACAGTATATATTAAATTAATTCATACATATATCATAGATTTCACCCTAAACTCCTGTCTTCTTCTGGGCCCAAGAATATATTAGTCCCCAGCTTTGTTTAACATAGTCTCTTGGCTGTTCCCGTAGAGCTTCTGATAGAGTGTCCAACTCTGCCATGTCCCATAGCTTCTTTAGCAGCTCTTCCATCGTCGGAACCTCTTCTGTTTTCCATTTCTGGGCTCAGAGTAATCTAGCTGCTGTGAGTATATACATAAGACAATGCTTCAATTTATTATCATTTACTCCTGAAATGACATTCAATAATGCCATTTCAGGTTTTAGCTCTAACTTCTGCTGTGTAATTTCTTTTGCTAGATC
Organism: Pogona vitticeps; assembly: GCF_051106095.1. Lineage (NCBI taxonomy): Eukaryota > Metazoa > Chordata > Lepidosauria > Squamata > Agamidae > Pogona > Pogona vitticeps. Next base: position 72,482,481 of record NC_135788.1, on the reverse strand, counting down.
CCATACCTGTGTCCAATAAATTTTGACCTTTTCACATGTCCATCACATATGATAGTAAGTTCCTACATTTTTTCTGCATTTCCAACATATGTTACTGTTACCCTCTGACATTTTTGCTAATCTTAGAGGTGTATAGTGCCATCGGTAAAACATTTTGAGTATGTTTTCTCTTAGATTTGCTGGTTTCAAAATCTTATAGCTTTCTTTCCACATCTTAGTCCAGTTATCAAGGTCTACATTGTACCCGAAATTTTTTACCCATTTTATCATTGTTTCTTTCACCCTCTCATCCTCTAATTCATATTCTAGTAAATAGGTATACATTTTCTTAATTATTGCTTCATCCATATACAACCACAATCTGTCTACCTGGACTTTGCCCTTGAAAAAACCCACAGCCCTATCTTTTTTATATCTTGATTCTAATTTTGCCATTGACCACCAGTCCACCGCTATACCCATTTTTTCGAGCTCTTGTTTATCCCTTATCTCCAACTCTTTTGTTAACAGATTTTCATATGTGGTTAACCTTCCTTTCTGGTTCAGGGTTTTTAATGAAAATGCTTCTATTGGTGCTACCCACATTGGAATTTTCTCGTAGGTTTGTGCTTGAAATTTCTGCCATACCATCCCTAAAGCCTTTCTAATAATATGCTCTTCAAAATGAGAGTGTTCTTTGAGTTTTCCATACCATACATATGCATGCCATCCCATCTTTAAGTCATGTCCTTCTAATTTCAACAGTCTTTGATTTTCTAGAGTTATCCATTCCTTAATCCAAGTCATTGCACAAGCCTTGTAATATAGTAACCAGTTCAGCACGCCCACTCCCCCTCTTTCTTTCAAATCTTGCAACAGTTTAAGCTTTCTTTTTTTACTCTTGACAGCAGAGGACGTGTGGGCGCTTTGGGGGGCAGGCAAAGTAGGGGCCACAAACTATCATCTGGCGGGCCGCAAATGGCCCCCGGGCTGTATGTTTGAGACCCCTGACTTACAGCCTCTCAAATACATTGGTGATGTTGCTGGGTTAATAATATGCGATAGCCAAAGTGGGGTCAAATACCATTTTTGGAGTATTTTTGATGCAATCTCCCTGGCTGTAATAGGGACATCTTTATATGGGATTTTTGTAAACATTCCTGACCATTTCTCTTCATCTATTTTAATATTCCAGTCATTTTCCCATAACTCCCGCAATCCTGTTGATAACTCTTGCTTTACCTCAATCAGCAATGAATAAAGTGTTGATAATGCTCCTTTATTTTTTTCAGCTAGAGAGAGGAGAAGATTTTCAGAAGGAGTGAGGCACCTTGTGGTCTGTCTCACAGTATTAGCCTGTCTAATAAAATTACTTATTTGATACCAAGTTAGCCACGATATGCCCCACTCTCTGAAATGGTTCCTCCAAAAATCCCTAGAAAGAGATTGTTGATTGATATAAAACTCCATTAACTTAATAAGACAAATCTTTTCAAAAACCTCTGCAAGTTAAATGCCTCAGCACCTGTGAGAGACCTGGATGACAACATATTGGTATTAAAGTGGAGATATCTGGTAGGAACCTCACCTTTCTTTTCTTCCACAATTGCATTGCAGGATATAGAGTACTATGAACATTTTGGAGCTGATGTTTTAAATCCTTTTTCACATAAAGTATTTTTCCTAGCTTGGATGTACCCAGTAATTACATTTCTATTTAAGCCAAGGGAGGGTGGCCTGATCCTGTGTCTAGCTGCATCATAATACGAAGCTGATAGGCTTCATAGTATGTGTGGAGCAATGGTCAATCAGAATGTTTATTATAATCTATGAGCATAAATAGGGCCTATGATTGGACAGTGACTTGGGAGTGATCCTACATAAAATCATGTTGGATTCATGCATCAGACTGATGTTTTTGCACTGCTGGATTGAGAGACCCATGATTTCTGTTTTGTAGTCTGAGGGCAGAGATGGGCCCTGTGGATGGATTTAGCTTGGGGATGGTCCTATGTAAAAATCAAGTGAATCCAATAACTGTTAATTAGCTCAGTGGTTTGCGTCTCTGACTGTAAGTTTGATGTTAGGAGTTTTTTCCCCCACTTGACAAGGGCCGGACCTGATGTTCCATAGGGTCCTTTCCAACTCTGCAAGTCTTTTTTTTAATTTTCTTTTTATTATTATTATAATTTATAAAATCAGTCTATGCTAATTTGACATCGTGTCACCTGGGTTCATCCTATAATCATATTAATACAACTACAATACACATTAATTTATACAATGTGCTTCTAACCATTGATAAAACAAGTTCCATGTTTGATAATATTCTGTATCTTCTTTTCCTTTGATTTTCAGTGTCAGTCTATTCATTTCAGCGCAGTCCAATATCTTTTTAACTATTTCTTGATCTGTAGGTGTTTCTTCATTTTTCCAGTACAGTGGAACCTCTACTTGCAATCGTCCCTAGCTACGAACAATCCAAGTTACGAACAGCTCTGTTCGCAAAAGTTTGCCTCTACTTGCGAATGGAGCTTCAAGATGCAAATAAAAAAAAAACTTTCCTGCCCTTTTTTGACCTAAGTTCACCTTAGGTCAAAAGAATAATTTTAAAAAATTCTCCCCTTAGTGGTAGAGTATGGATTAACGGGCTTTGCATTAGTTCCTATGGGAATGAGTGCCTCTATTTGTGAATGGCACCTCTAGATAAGAACGAAAAGCAGCCAGAATGGATTAAATGATTTTCAGTGCATTCCTATGGGAAAATTTGCTTCTACTTATGAACGTTTCAACTAATGAACGTTTTCTGGGATGGATTAAGTTCATAACTAGAGGTACCACTGTATTGTGCAAATATAATCCTTGTGGCTGTTAAAATATGCAGTATTAAATATATATTTTGTTTATCAACACTTTCTGGTATTATACCTAATAGAAAGAGTTCTGTCTTAAAAACTACATGTTTTTTGATTATTTTAACAAGCCATATATGTATTTTTTCCACAAAAAAGGTTTGTTTAGTCACAGGTCCACCAAAGGTGAGAATAAGTTCCAGTTTTTTAATGACATTTCCAGCATTTACTTGACCTGTTAGAGTACATTTAAGCTAATCCATCAGATGGTAAATGCCATCTATAAAACAGTGATTTTTTGGCTGAACAGTTAAATCAATTTTTCAGCCGTTTTGAGGTGGAAACAGGAACAACCATTATTCCAGCACCTACTGTCTATAATACATCACTAGAATCTACCATCAACAGACAACCACTAGTACTGCAGATTTCAGATGTGAGACATGCTTTCCAGAATATTAACGTTCGAAAGGCAGCTGGACCAGATGGAATCATGGGATGAGTTATTAGGGGCTGTGCTGCAGAATTAGCTGGAGTTTTTACGTATATTTTCAATCTATCCTTGTTGCAGTGTTCAGTCCCCACTTGCCTGAAGACATCTATTATAGTGCCAGTCCCCAAGCAGTCAGCTGTGGTATCTCTCAATAATTATAGACCAGTAGCTTTAACATCTGTTGTTATGAAATGTTTTGAGAGATTGGTGCTGGATTACATTAAGGCTAGTCTTCCACCTTCTTTGGACCCATGGCCATTTGCATACAGGAAAAATAGATCTACTGATGATGCTGTGTCCATTGTACTCCATACTGTATTGAGCCACTTAGAACATCAGGGAACTTATGCAAGGCTGTTGTTTGTGGATTATAGCTCTGCTTTTAATACCATTCTACCAAATAGGTTGTTTTTTTAAAATGATCAACCTGGGATTACCTCAGGAGATCTGCATGTGGATAAAGGATTTTCTGATAGATAGGCCACAGTCAGTAAGGATGGGATCTCACCATTCTTCTACCCTGGTACTAAGTACAGGAGCTCCCCAGGGCTGTGTGCTAAGTCCCTTCCTCTATTCCCTGTACACACATGATTGCACGCCTCTGTATAACACCAATGCAATTATTAAATTTGCGGATGATACGACAGTGGTGGGGCTCATAAATAAGAACAATGAGTCTGCTTATAGAAAGGAAGTACAAAGGTTGATACTTTGGTGTAAAAAAATCATCTCACACTTAACATAAAAAAAACTAAAGAACTCATAATTGATTTTAGGAGGAAGAGAAATGTACATTTACCACTGTACATAAACAGTGAGGAAGTGGAGAGAGTTGGTAGTTTTAAATTTCTGGGGACTTACATCTCAGAGGACCTCTCATGGACTATAAATGCCAACATGCTAATGAAGAAGGCACAGAAGAGGCTGTATTTCCTGAAAATGCTCGGCAAGTTAAATTTATCTCAGCATTTACTTCTGTCCTACTATCGTAGCACCATTGAGAGTGTCCTAACCTATGGCATTCTGGCATGGTTTGGGAGTAGCTATGTAGCGGACAAAAAAGCTCTACAGAGAACCATTAAAATTGCCCAGAATATCATCGGGCTCCAGCTACCAACCCTGGATGACATCTTCACATCCCGCTGTCTAAGGAAATCACATAGCATCCTGAGAGACTCTTCCCATCCTGCTTATAACTTTTTTGAACTGTTACCATCTGGCAGAAGATATAGAACAATTAAGACTCGGACCACACGTTTTCTCAATAGTTTTTATCCCAGAGCTATAATTGCAATTAATAATGAGCTTAAAGACCACCAGCAGTGAATAATTAGTTGGACTGTGTTACTTGGCCTGCGGTGTAGATGTTTGTATTTTTAGTGGGGGACTTTTAGTGGGTGGGGAGTGTTTGGGGAATTTTATGTGTGTGCATGTGTCTGGTCTCTGGGTGTCTGTGAATTGCGTTGTATGTGTATATACTTACAATGACAAATAATAATAATAATAATAATAATAATAATAATAATAATAATAATAATAATAATAATAATAATAATAATAATAATAATATTGTTATTATTATTATTATTATTATTATTATTATTATTATTATTATTATTATTATTATTATTATTATTATTATTATTATTATTATTTATATAAATTCTCTTTATAAGATGCTGCCACTGTCATTTTATAGTTTCTAGACCACAGTTTTTGCCATTTTTCAAAGTCAATATTATATATATTATATCAAAAAAATTTGCCCATTGAACCATTGTTTCTTTGACCTGTTTGTCCTCCATTTTCCAATTAAAAAGAAATTTATATATTTTCCTTATGAATTTATCATCTGATGTTAACATTGTTTAGTCAAATGTTGTCTGTTCTTTATAAAAATCATACATTTTTGAATCCCTTTCATATCTAGATTGTATTTGCATTATGGGCTACCACAATGAGCCTAATCCCTGGTCTATAAGGTATTGTTTTGGTTTTAATCTCCTATCTATATCTAAAATATCTGTATAAGTCAAAAAAAATTCAAAATTTAAAAGTTTGGGATGAACAAATGCTTCTATAAGTGAAACCCATCCTGGTATTTTTATGTATATTTTCATTTTTATTTTTTCCCATATTATATACAAGGATTTTCTAATATAGTGGTTTTGGAAATACCTATGGGTTTTAGCTTTCTGATACCATAAAAAGGCATGCCAATCCAACTGTAATGTGTCTCTAAATACAAAAGTCTTTTGTTTTTCAGGCTAATCCATTTTTTCAGCTAGTGGGACAGATGATTGGTAATATAAGGTCCAGTCTGGTAAACCAAAGCCTCCTTTTTCCTTGGATTCTTGCAGCATTTTCAATTTGATTCTGGCTTTTTTCCCTTGCCAAATAAATTTTAATATTGCCTTGTTTAGAACGTCAAAGTACTTCTTCTCTATTTTCACTGGCACTGTTTGAAACAGAAAGAGTAGCTTTGGCAAGATGTTCATTTTGATTGTTGCAATTCTTCCTAATAGTGATAGTTGTAGATTTTTCCATTTTTCTAGGTCTATTTTTATTTGGTTAAGTAGTTTTATATAATTATCTTTTATAGTTACACATCTAGCAGTTAGATATATTCCGAGGTACTTGACTTTTTAAATTATTTGTTGGTCTGACGTCTCTGAGAGTTGATTTTTTGTTTGGCTGTTAAATTTTTCACTATATAGTTTTTTCTTCGTTTATCTTCAATCCTGCTACTTTTCCGAGTTCATCAATTTTCTCTAGTAATCTCAATGTTGTTACAAATGGATCTTCCAAAATAAACGCCAAGTCTTCGGCAAATGCTTGTAATTTGTATTTCTCATCCTTTATTTTGGTGCCTTTGATTCCTGGATTGTTCCTCACATTCCTATTTAATACAGTACTTCCAAAGTTAATATGAATAACAATAGAGAGCACGGACATCCCTGCCTTTTCTTATATAAATATTATCCATCAATACACCATTTACAATTACTATAGCTATTTGTTCATTATAGATTGTCTCAATTACATTTATAAAGTTTTTGCCAAAATCCATTGCTTTTATTTGCTGTATCATAAATTGCCAATTCATATTATCAAAGGCTTTTTGGGCATCCAGAGTGATTAATGCCATTTGTTTCTCTGTATGCACCTCATAATATTCTAATATGTCTAAGATTATCCTTAGGTTGTACCTTAGTTGTCATTTTGGCAAAAATCCATTTTGGTCTGAATGGATGAACTCCATTAAAAACTTTTTCAATCTTTCAGCTATAATTACTGCAAAAATTTTGTAGTCCACATTCAATAATGATACAGTGGTGCCCCCTTGACGACGATAATCCATTCCGTTAAAATAGCTGTAGAGCGAAATCATCACAGGGGAAAAAACCCATTGAAACACATCAAAACCGGTTAATGCCTTCCAATGGGTGAAATACCTCATCGTCCAGTGAAGATCCTCCATAGGGCGGCCATTTTCCAGTTCCTGTAAAGCGAAATATCAGTCCTTAAAACAGCGGGGATCCATTTTACACAGCAGGTGGCCATTTTGAAACCCGACAATCAGCTGTTTTTAGATTATAGTAATGCAAAGAATCCGTTCCCGAAGCAGAGAACCGATCATCGTAAAATGAAAATTGCCCTTTGAAACATCGTTTTGCGATCGCAATAGCGATCGCAAAAACATCTTCGTAAAGTGATTTCAGCATCAAGCAGAGTAATCGTCAAGTGGGGCACCACTGTATTGGTCTAAAATTTTTATACAGTGGTGCCTTGCTTTACGATTGCCCCGCATTATGACAAAACCGCTTAACGACGATCTTTTTGCGATTGCAATTGCGATCGCGAAACAATGGTCTGAATGGGGGAATTTCATTTTGTGGTGATCAGTTCCCTGCTTTGGGAACCGATTCTTCACAAAAAGACGTTTTTCGAACAGCTGATCAGTGGTTTCAAAATGGCCACCGAGTGATTAAAATGGCTCCCCGCTGTGTAAATGCTTCTGTTACCTCTTTATTTCATGTTCCTAATGGGAATTGCTAATTTGTGGTCAGTATTAGTTCCAGCAGCTGGTGGGGCAAGTCCAGTTGGAGATGAAGGACTAATTTCAGAGTCATATACATTTGAAATAGCGATTACTTCAGTCCACTCAGTCTCCTCTTGCCCCATGTCAGATGTACATATTTGACATGTTTGAGGATTACTCTTATCTGTCCCATCTTGAACCAGAGGTTTCTCTGTCAGTTCCTCGGCAGAGGCACACATATACTGTACCACTGCCTATCATATTTTTCGCTCTATAAGACTCACCTGACCTTAAGACACACCTAATTTTTAGAGGAGGAAAACAGGAAAAATGTTCTGAATCAAATAGTGTAATAAAATATTAATAAACTATAACAGAATAACATTTGAACCATGTAAAGTATACAGCAGTCAACAATGGCATTAAGAACCATTACCACTGTCATTAACAAATGGAGAGACTTAAAGGTTTGTGTACTCTAGTTTATGTACCATAAATTTGTGTACCATAAATTTAAGTCAAGTGCATATAGACCATTATCAGCCAGTGATAAGACCTATATCACACTACCTATATTTTACATTTCCTTTCATCCACCTCCTCCCCATGCTTATAGAAATGTCTTAATGACAGATGAGATTGTTGTGCAACTCTGCCCAGCTACAGCTCAAACCTATACAGTGGTGCCTCGCTTAACGAGCGCACCGTATAACGATGAAATCGCATAGCGATCCATTTTTTCGGATCGCTAATGCGATCGCTCAACGTTTTTTTAATGGGGAAAAATTCGCTTTGCGAAGACCGGTAAGCGTTTCGCTTACCGATCTTCGCAAAACGAACCCTGACGATCAGCTGTTCGGCGGCCAAAATGGCCGCCGGAAGCCGGGAAATGGCCCAAAATGGCCGCGCGCAGCGTTTTCGCGCCCTCGTTAAGCAAGGCGAGGGCACAAAAATGGCTGCCGGCCATCCTGAAGCTTCGCTGAACGGTGAGTATTTGGCCTATTTGGAACGCATTAAACGATGTTTAATGCATTCCAATGGAAATCGCTGCCCCGTTCAGCGATGCTTCAGCATAGCGAAGGTTAATCCGGAACGGATTAACCTCGCTATGCGAGGCACCACTGTAGTTAGAAATGGTTTGTCTGATTTGGCACTGCATTGAGAGGTCCCTTTTAGTTGTGTGGAGGATAAATAATGGAATTAAACTATTTAACAGCTGGTTTTTCTTATTTATTTTAGGTTATGCAAAAGAACAGCAACACAAAGCTTAACCTGATCCCATTCACCAGCGGTAGCACATGCTCAGCATAAGACCAAATCTCAGTTTTTTCACATAATTGAACGTTTATAGCATGCAAGGCACAACAGGTTAGGCCACACAAAGCCAGGAACAATATTCTTGGTGAGCCAAAAAAACTGAATACAAACTATAGTAGCTTTCTTAATTTTCAAACTACTGTATCAGCAAATGTAGTATGTGCTACGGGCAAGAACTCTTCCAAAAACACTAACCAACTAACTATGCCCTGTCTCTGAGACTTCCTGGCCCTGTTCTGATTTAGATACATCAAAGAGCTACCACAACCATAAGGACTTGGAAACAACAAAAAATAAGACTAAATTTTGCTTTCCCATGTATACAGGGTTAATCTGTGATCAGCAGCCAAGTTTGTGTTCTGGCTCATAAAGCACAGTTAGTTTCCTTGCTGCAACACCCTTTGGAAATACATTCTCTATTAGATGCCCAGAACGAGTTGAAAAGTTTGTAAATCAAATCCACATTTCCCATAGGAATGCATAGAAAATTAATTAATACGTTCCTATAGGGAAAGAAAGGTCAGAAACTTAAAAAAATTAAAAGAAAGTCACTTACCAGGTACTGTAGACTGAGCCCGGCTCCTCACAGTGCCTTGGTAGCCCCCCCGAACAGCCAAAAAAGAGCACCAAACAGCTAAAAGCCGGCACGCAGCCGGCAGCCATTTTGTGCTCTTCTCTGCTCCTTCCCCCTCCCTCTCCCCGCCTAACAGCTGATCGGCGCTGGTCTGAAAGGCTTCCCAGGCAGCTTTTGAAGCAAAACTAGCAGCTTTTAAAGCAAGTATGCACGTTTCTACACAAGCAAGTTTCAACTCAAATGGAGCACCTTTTCACCCATGCACAGTTTAACCCAAAACAAGCAGCTTTTAAACTAAATTTTACATTTTAAAATGACAATATCAGGCAGTCCCAGGCAATCCCAGATCTCTCTCCCAGCTCTCTAACCACTTGGACGAACAAGAAAGCAGACAAGCATCCTCTTCGCTAACTGAAAGTTTGAATTTCCTGCTTTCCCTGCCTTCCCCGCACATTAGGCATGCTAATATCTGTGCACTGGAGGATTGTGGAAGGAACACCCGGCTCCTGATGGGGGTCCGGCGGGGCACTCCAAAACACTGAGGAGCTCTCTTGGCAGGACTGGGGCTGTGCAGCCCTGTTCTGAGTGGGAGGTGCAGCTGGGGGATCACCATGCCTTGGGGGGCAGGGCACAGAAGGGGACAGGAGGTGCAGGGGCCACTCCAACTCATACTTACCTGGCAGGGGAGATACCATGATCATGAAAGTGGTTTTCCCAGAGTGAGGCTCATCCATTGCACTTTGGGTGTGCTGATCCCTGTGATTTCCCCAAATGTGGGAAAATCAACTGCATAATTTGTGGTAGTGGGGGACTGCATTTGTGGTTTCCCCTGGTCTTTCTAGAATCACTCTTCAGTCCTTGGCTGTTTTCATTGCCCTCTGACATTTAGATTTGCTGCCATGGGCCTGTAGGCCCTGCTGACTTTCCAGGTGGGCTCCAGGAGGCAGATCCTGGAAAGCCAGCAGTGCAGATAGCAGAATGGTGAGGTCCAATGTGGCTGCCACGGCAAGCAGCCTCTGGTGCTGGTTCAGAGGCCTCCCAGCATGGTGGTGGGAGGCTTCTGGGTGGTGGTGGCTGAACCCTTTTTTACAGTATTCGCTCCACAAGATGCACATACTTTCCCCCCACACACACTTTTTTTGGGGGGAACTGCATCTTATGGAGTGAAAAATGTGGTAATTATCTTTGATAGTGTCACTGTTGAACAAATCAGCTGGGGGACAGGTTTTGTTTCATGGGGCTCAGAATAAGCAGTTGTACAATTTCTTTTTTATTTCTCTCTCCTACTCCTCTCAGTAGATGCTGCTGTTTTGGGTGCTGCCAGAATTTCTGCAGCCTTCCTAACGTAACTACTACTTCTAGGTGCCATAATGTGTTTTTTTTAAATTTGGTCTTTTATTTTTATTTTGTTTTTATCTATAACACTTCTTCTACCATATCTACATTTCATACTGCCTGCAGACTCTACCCAAGAAGATTGATTGATTGGTTGGTTGGTTGAAAATATTTTTGCAATGCCTTTCTCCTCACAAGGATCCAGGGCAGCTATTTGATTCTGCTATAGCAAAGCACAAACTTTTCCAACGAAAATCATATATGTAGACACAGAGACATAGAATCTATCAACTTAATATATCTGTCTATAGATAACATTTTATTCCCCTGCCAGATATACCCCAAAGAGGAATAATATATTTACTCCTATATATATTCAGTCCTAAAACTAATATATTTCCATGTTGACTTATATCATTCTGTAAATCTTATTCCTAACTATATTAAGTAAATGTTATACAATGAGATGTAAAGATTGTAAATGTAAGTTGAGGGTTCAGAAAAGGGGACAGAAAAAGCTGCTGCATTGAAGGCTTACCCTAGAGCATAAAAATATAATATTCAGAAGCTAAGAATAGTAAGTATACAAATAATTAAAATAAATTACACAAGTATTATATTAAGTAAAATCAATACTAAACATTTAAAACCACAGAGTACAGCAATCCATTTAAAAATCCCTCTCAGGCCATTAGTCATTAACCCTTCAGCCTGACTGAAGAGAAAGGTCTTTGCTTGCTTGCAGAAGGACAGCAAAGACTAGTTTCCTAGTCTGGGAGCAGCAACAGAGAATGCCCTCTCTCATGTCTCCACCAGCACACCTTTGAGGGTGGTAGGACTAAGAGAAAGGCCTCCCTTGATTATCTTAATGCCCAGGCAAGCTCATAGAGGGAGATGTGGTCTTTTAGATAATTTGAACTCAAGCTATTTAGGGCTTCATAAGTTAAAACCAATACTTTAAATTGTGCTTGGAAATGGATCGGCAGCCAGTGTTCCCTCTAGCCAGCCCCAGTTAGAAATCTGGCTATGGTATTTTGGACCCTCTGGAGTTTTTTAACATTTTCTAAAGGCAGCCCCATATAGACCACATTACAGTAATTCAGCCAAGATGTAACTAGGGCATGTGTCACCGTGGCTAGATCAGACCTCTAAAGAAATGGGTGTAGCCGGTGCACTAGTTTTTTTTTTTAATTGTATTTTATAATATTAAAAAAACACCAAAAAACACATATGTAACAACAAAAATACAGGAAAAAATACAAATAATAGTGCTTATTATAAACTAAATTCTAACGTGTACCCCATACCCACGGGACTCCATTTAATAATACTTTATTACGGACTACCTATCCAAAATTGTATTGAGTATTCTTTAGAGGCTTTTCCCCTTCCTTTCACTAACACAAATTCCACAAATTTACCCCAAATATCATAAAAATTGTTAGAACTTATTTCCCCTCTTTTTATTTTAAGTTCAATAGTCAATTTATCATTTAATGCAATATCCCATACTTCACAATACCAGTCTTCTATTTTAATATCCTAGATCTACTCGGATCACCCACACGAGCCAGGAGGTGAGGCTGAGGAGCCTAACGCCAAGGGAGGCCCGGAAGGAAAGGACACGAAACCAGGCCTTCTCGGCGGTGGCTCCTCGCCTCTGGAATAACCTTTCTCTGGTTATTCGTGTGGCCTCTACGCTGGGCACTTTTAAGAGTCAACTTAAAATATGGTTGTATGTTCAGGCCTTCCCTCCTGTCAATATTTAATTCTTTCTTTATTTTTTCTTTCATTTATTATTTGTTTTATTATTGTATGTGTTATGGACTGTTTGTAAAATTCTTATGTTTTCGTATACATCTTATTGGAAGCCGCCCAGAGTGGTCGACCAGACCAGATGGGCGGGATATAAATAAATAAATAAATAAATAAATAAATAAATAAATAAATAAATAAATAAATAAATAAATAAATAAATAAATAAATAAATATCATTTTTGTCTTTCCAAAATCTAGCTATTAATATTCTAGCACTTGTCATAAAATTGATTAATTCTTTCAAGTAATACTCCAAATCTGTGTTATTAAAAATTGACAATAAAGCAATTTTAGCATTAAAATCAATATCTTTACCAAATATATCACACATTTCCTTAAAAATCAATTCCCAAAATTTCTTAACCACTTTACATTCCCACCACATATGAAAATACGTACCAATTTCCTCATCACATTTCCAACATGCTTTGGAATATGCTGGATTTATTATATTTAATTTTACAGGAGTTAAATACCACCTTAAGCAGATTTTCATTTTTTTTCCCTTTATTATTGTTGACATTAATCTTAGGACTCTCATCCTCCACATTTTTATCCAATCCTCTATTTTAATTTCTATTTCTAAATCATTTTCCCAAACTAATTTCAAACCTTCTATTCCCCATTCTTTTTCCTCTTGTTCCAAAATTATATTTTATTTATTCATTCGTTTGTTTGTTTGTTCGATTCATATCCCATCCATCTGATATATTCTACCACTCTGGGCGGCTTACAGAATATCAAAAACAATTTTTAAAAAAAACATAAAACATTAGCATACAACAATAACAAATAGTGCAGGAATAAAGTAATAAATAGCAAAGCAAAGAAATCAGTAGTTGACAGGAGGGAAGGCCTGGATGTACATCCATGATTTCAGTTGGCATTTGAAAGTACCCAGCGTTGGGGCCTCGCGAATTTCCGGAGGAACGTTGTTCCAAAGGTGAGGAGCCACCGCCGAGAAGGCCTGGTTTATATATTTTACTTACTATTCCTTTCAAAATTGTATCTTGCATATCTTCATGTGATGACAGAAATTGTTCGTACTTGGTAAGTTCTCTACGTTTGCCATTAGTTTTCAACCAATCCTTTGTCCAGGTGTCTAACTAAATAAGATTATACCATGATAGTTTATTAGTTTGAAGTTTAGACATAATCAACTCCTTCGATCTCATTTTACACATCTAGTCCTTCAGTCTTGCTACCCTTTTTTCTTAAACAGTTCTACTAAATCCTTTAAATTTGTAGGAAAACTTTCTATCTCAGTCACTAATTTTAATGGTGCACTAGTTTTAACTGTTCAAAGGCACTCCTGACCACCACTAAAACCTGGGTATCTAGGCTCAGAGAGGAATCTAGGCTGTGTGCCTATGTTTTCAGGAGTATCCGGCACAGGCTGCTAACCTATTCCTCGATTGGTTTTTCAACTGACCAGGAGCACCCCTGTTTTCCCTGGATTAAGTTTCAGTTTATTCATTCTCATTCAGTCCATTATTGAAACTAAACACTGGTTAAGAACTGAAACAGCTTCCTAGGATTTAGATGAAACAGAGAGATAGAGTTGGGTTTCATCCACATACTTATAACACCAAACCACAAAACTCTGGACAACCTCTCCCAGAAGGTTCATGTAGACATTAAAAAGCATAGGGGACAAAACAGAACCCTGAGGGACACCACAAGCCAATCGCCAGGGTGTTGAACATGTGTCCCCCAGCACCACCCTCTGATTTCGCCCCTCCAGGAAGGACTGGAACCACTGCAAAACAGTGCCTCCAAGTCCCATCCCAGAGAGACAGCCCAGAAAGATACTATGATGGATGGTATCAGAAGCTGCTGAGAGGTTCAGCAGAACCAATAGGGATACACTCCTCCTGTCCAGCTCACAGCATATGTCACCCACCAAGGTGACCAAAGCAGTCTGTTTCATAACCAGGCCTGAAGACAGACTGAAATGGATCTAGATAATCCATCTCATCCAGGAATCCCTGGAGCTGAGAAACCACAACCCGCTCCAGCACTTTGCCCCAGAATAGGATATTCTGGTCCCATTTCCCTAGGAGGTTTTGGCTGGGGATGAAGGCCAGGTATGTTTTCCATGGGTATTTTGCTGAGGCGTTTGCTTTGTGGGCCTTATCTTTGTTCTCCCTCATCACATGGCCCAAGAGGGAGGGCCTAGTGGTTTGAATTGGGATGTGCCTGGACCACGCGCCTAATGGCACGCGAAATTCTCAAATACTCTAATTCTATCTCCGATCCTAATATGGTAAATAGGAATGGCCTGAGGGAGGGCAGAGTTTCGGCTTTAAAGGAGGATGACCAGGAGAATGTGTCTAATGGCGCGTGAAATTCTCTAATCCTATTTTTACACTAATTTGGTAAATAGGAAAACCAATTAACATTGCATACACCGGGGGGAGTATACTTTTAAAGGTCAGATCATACTTCCACACTATTAGAGAGCAGGCCAGGTAGCTGGGGCCCATCTAGGAGAAGGAAAACTCCGACTTCAAACCTCCACTGCCTTGTGGCTATATCCACTTATGGAAAAGGCTTCAGGAGATAACCTCGGGCAAAATCTGGAGCCGGAGTCCCGGAGGCAGTTCGTGTCATTCTGCCAACTCCTGCGACGTCGCCGGAACCAGTTGTATTGGTTCTTGCCTTTCCACTGGATTATTTCAGCAACGTGGAGAGGGGGGGGATTTCCTGCTTGGGTAACATCCTATCCTCCATATTATTTTACCCAGGCTTTGTGCTCTGGAAAGGATACTCCAGCTTCGCATAAAGCGTCGAAACAACACGGGAAGTAGCAGTTACCAGTTATAAGTCTTTGCCCAATTGGCGTAGAACACGATGCCAGGGGCTACTTCTGATGGTGGGAGAGGACATTGCACCTCACTAGGTAGATACTGCCCACCTTAAGCTGGGCAGCCCCCAGCCAGTAAGGTGCTACCTCGCCACGGTCTGTTAACTTCACGGGGTGCGTGGGGTTTAGGGTGAAACCCAACAAGCAGATCGATAACCGTACACCATGCAACAATCGTAAGAAAACTTCTGCCCTAAAGCTGGGCACCTGGAATGTACGGACAATGACCCCTGGCTTTTCTGACTACGGCTTTCCTGACGACCTGCAAGAAATAGACGATGTGCGCAAGATAGCTGTCATTGACATGGAAATGAGTGGACTACAGATGGACATTGTTGCCCTGCAAGAGACAAGATTGCCAGACTCGAGATCTGTCAAAGAAAAAAACTCCTCATTCTTCTGGCAGGGAATACCATTGAATGAGACCAGGGAATATGGTGTTGGCTTTGCAGTCAGAAATACTCTTCTGAGATGCTTGTTCCACCTACTGTGGGAAGTGAAAGAATCCTGTCTCTGCAGCTCCACTTATCAGCAGAACCAGTAACCCTCATTAGTGCATATGCACTAACACTGCCATCCACTACAGAAGTGAAAGACAAATTCTATGACAATCTGGCAGCTACTATTTAAAAAGTCCCTGAAAGAGAAGCACTGTTCATTCTTGGAGACTTTAATGCTAGAGTTGGTGCTGATCACAAATCTTGGCCCACTTGTCTATGCCATTTTCGCATGGGTAAGATGAACGAAAATGGCCAATGCTTGCTGGAGTTTTGCTGTTATTATGGTCTTTGTGTCAGCAACACATTCTTTAATACGAACCTTCAACACAGAGTTTCCTGGAGACATCCAAGATCCAAGCATTGGCATCAGCTCGATTTGATCCTCACTAGACGTTCTAGTCTTTCTAGTATTACGATCACACGCAGTTGCCAGAGTGCTGATTGCGACACTGATCACTCCCTGGTGTGTAGTAAAACTGCAAACAAAGAGATTGTATCACATGAAAAAGGAAGGAAGACCACTTATTGACATCAGCAAGACTCGCGATGAAAGAAAAGTGAAGGAATTTGCCTAAGCACTTGAGGAAACCTTCCCAGGTCCGGCTAATATAAATGCACCTGAACAATGGGAACATTTCAAGAATGCTGTGTATAACACCACCTTGTCCACATTTGGCAAGAAGAGCCAAAAGAAGGCAGACTGGTTCGAAGCCCATTCAGAGGAGTTAATGCCAGCCATCGAGGATAAGAGAAGAGCTCTAGCAGCATACAAATCCTGTCCTAGCGAGTACAACTTGCAAGCTCTTCGAGCTGCTCGCAGTCAAGCCCAACAGGCTGCCAGGAGATGCTCCAATGATTATTGGCTCCAGCTCTGCTCTCAGATACAGTTAGCAGCGGACACAGGTAACATCAAAGGAATGTATGACGGTATCAAGCAGGCCTTAGGTCCATTACAGAAGAAATCTGCTCCCTTGAAGTCTGCTACTGGTGAGATCATCCAGGACCGAGCACAGCAAATGGAATGCTGGGTGCAGTACTACTCTGAGCTATATTCCAGAAAGAATGTAGTAACTGAAGAAGATTTAAATAACATTGAGTGCCTGCCTGTCTTAGAAGAGCTGGACAGCGAACCAACCTTAGCAAAAATAAAAGCAGCCTTGGATTCCCTCGCCTCCGGCAAGGCACCTGGAAAGGACAACATCCCTGTTGAAGTGCTGAAATGCTGTAAGGAGATCATCACCACCAAACTGTATGAAGTCTTTCGTCTCTGCTGGAGGGAACGTGGAGTACCACAGGACATGAAGGATGCAAACATCGTCACATTGTACAAGAACAAAGGAGACAGGGGCGACTGCAATAACTACCATGGCATCTCTCTTCTTGGCGTTGTAGGGAAGCTGCTTGCCTGTGTTCTGCTGAAGAGGCTCCAGGTACTTGCAGACAGAGTCTATCCAGAATCACAGTGTGGATTTCGAGCTAATAGATCCACCACTGACATGGTATTTTCCCTCCGACAGTTACAGGAGAAATGCAGGGAACAACAACAGCCACTCTTAGTGGCTTTCATAGACCTTACAAAAGTATTTGACTTGGTTAGCAGGGATGGCCTTTTTAAAATACTTCCCAAGATTGGATGTCCACCTCGTCTCCTTAACATCATCAGATCCTTCCATGAGGGAATGAAAGGCACTGTAGTTTTTGATGGCTCAACATCAGATCCCTTTGACATCCACAGCAGAGTGAAACAGGGCTGTGTCCTCGCACCAACCCTTTTTGGGATCTTTTTTTGCTGTCATGCTGAAGCATGCCTTTGGAACTGCAACAGAAGGTGTCTATCTTCGGACTAGATCAGACAGAAAACTCTTTAATCTCTCTAGACTGAGAGCAAGGACCAAAGTCCAACTGAAATGCATGTGGGGCTTCCTCTTCACAGATGATGCAGCCATTGTTGCCCACTCTGCTGAAGACCTCCAAAACTCATGAATCTTTTCAGCAAGGCCTGCCAAGACTTTGGACTAACAATCAACCTGATGAAAACACAAGTCATGGGCCAGGGCGTGGACTCACCTCCCTCTATTACCATCTCCACACAAGAATTGGAGGTTGTTCATGACTTTGTGTACCTTGGCTCAACCATCTCTGACACCCTCTCTCTAGATGTCGAGCTGGATAAACGCATTGGCAAAGCAGCTACCATGTTCTCTAGACTCACAAAGAGAGTATGGCTCAATAAGAAGCTGACGACATGTACCAAGATCCAGGTCTATAGAGCCTGCATCCTGAGCACACTCCTGTACTGCAGTGAGTCCCTGGACCCTTTGTGCACAGCAGGAGAGGAAGCTGAACACATTCAATATGCGTTGTCTCCGACGCATTTTTGGTATCACCTGGCAGGACAAAGTTCCAAATAGAGTAGTCCTAGAATGAGCTGGAATTTTCAGCATGTATACATTATTGAAACGGCGACATCTACGTTGGCTTGGGCACTTCATGAGAATGGCTGATGGTTCGATTCCAAAGGATCTCCTGTATGGAGAATTAGTGCAGGGAAATTGCCCCAGAGGGAGACCACAGCTGCGATACAAGGATATTTGCAAGTGGGATCTGAAGGCCTTAGGAATAGACCTCAACAGATAGGAAACCCTGACATCTGAGTGTTCAGCCTGGAGGCAGGCGTTGCATCACAGCCTCTCCCAATTTGAAGAGACCCTTGTCCAGCAGGCCAAGGCAAAGAGGAAGTCACGAAAGCAGCAAAACCAGGGAGCTGAAAGGGGACAGATTGGATTTGTCTTCAGTGTGGAAGAGATTGTCACTCTCAAATTGGCCTCCTGAGCCACACTAGACACTATTCCAAGTCCTCCATACAGAGCACGTTACCATAGTCTTTCGAGATTGAAGGATGCCTAACCTGGTAATTATCCAATACTTTGGGGCCCAAGCTTGTTTTTTCTTTCCTTTTTTCCCCCCAACAATGGTCTTATTTCTGTCTCTTTCAAGCAAGTTGAGATCCTACTCTGCTGCAAGGAGGCATTCACTACACCTTGGATCCACTTGGCCAGTCCCTCTCAGGCAGCAGTTATAATCCAGAAAAGGCAAAGGTCCAGCATACAATTAGTAGCCTTCACCACTCCAAAGATCCTGTCCACATCATCAGGCTGCAAAAACTGAAACATAAACACAGGACGATCAGGCTTACAAACAAGTATAAAACATTATAAAATACAGTCAGATAGGATCATCAAAATATATATAAAACAATCGCACAATTAAATCAGCAAATTAGAAGATCAAGATGGAGGTAAAAACTAAGGAGAAAAGAAAATCAGGTGTTGACTGGAGGGAAAGCCTGCCTGAAGAGCCAGGTCATTGAAGGACTCTTAAAAACACCCAGTGAGGTGCCAGAGTGCTTTCCGGCAGCAAGGTGTTCCATAGTCAAGTGGCCACTGTTGAGAAGGCCCGGTTTCTTGTTCTTTCTTTCCGGGCCTCTCTCGGCATTAGGCCCCTCAGCCGTCTTTCCTGGCTAGAACAGGTGACTCAGGTAGATCTAGGTGGGAAAAGGCGTTCCACCATGTATCGAGGTCCTAAACCATTTAGGGCTTTATAAGTCATCATTAACACTTTGAAATGGATGCAGAAATGAATGGGAAGCCAATGCAGGGTGGGAGAGATATGCTGGTATTTTCTCGTCCCAGTGAGAAGTCTGGCCGCCACATTTTGCACCATTTGAAGTTTCTGCAACAACCCCAAAGGTAGCCCCACGTAGAGTGCATTACAGTGGTCTAATCTCAAGATTATCAGTGCATGGACCAGAGTGGTGAGTGCCCCAACATCAAGATAGGGACACAGCTGGGCAATCTGCCACAGATGGAAATAGGTGAAGCGGACCACTAACGCCACCTGGGTCTCCAGGGTCCAGATGTACTCCCAAGCTGCGAACCTCACTCTTCGCGGTGAGAGTCACCCCCCCAAAAGAGAGGGAGTTTCCCAAACCACTCACCCTCAGGACCTCCATCTTGCCCAGGTTCATCCTCAGCCCATTCTCCTGCATCCACCACAGTACAGTACAGTAGCACAGTACACAGTGCTCATCTCCTCCAAGTCGTAGAGCCAGCGTTTGTCCGTAAGTTTCCATGGTCACATGGCCAGCGTGACTAGACATGGAACACTGTTACCTTTCCACCATGGCGGTACCTATTTACTCGCATTTACATGATTTCGAACTGCTAGGTTGGCAGGTGCTGGGACAAGCGATGGGAGCTCACTCCTTTGCATGGATTCAATCTTACGACAGCTGGTCTTCTGACCTTGCAGCACAGAAGCTTCTGCGGTTTAACCTGCAGTGCCACCACTCCCCCCACAGTACAGAAAACCAGGATTAAAGTTTGTCTTGAGTAGGAGAGGATACCATTTGGGACAACCCCATGGTCATCATGGAGGATATGACATGCTGACCCACTCATGACAAGGCTGCCTCTACATGGATTTTGAAGTCCCCAGCACAAGCCAAGGAGACTCCAAAACCACCCCCAAGATCACATCAATCTGTGTACACCAACATAATCCCTATTCTGTTCTGTTCCAGGCTCCCACTTTCAAATACACACATTCAAACCTGGAAAACTGGGAGGTGTGGCACCTGGCAAGGGGGATAGTATCACAGCAGACCACTGCAGCTTCACTTTCATGCCCCCCAGGTGTTGCCTGCTACTGCACAGAGAACCCTGGTGGACAAAGCTGAGAGAGATTGACACCCCCAGCCAAGTGCAACCAAGTCTCTGTGATGCAAGCCAGATCAGCCTGCTCATCCAGGATCAAGTCCTGGATGGCAGTTGTTTTCCCATTTCCCATTCCCTATCTGGCATTTAACAGCAGCATGTTCAACCCACGAGGCCTGTCACTTTTCTTTTCTTTTCTTTTTTAATTTTTATTATTTTATATATATATAAGTTGTTTAGTAAGCAGGATTGTATGCATAGTCTCCCCCCAGTTCCTCAGTTCCTTTCTTGTCTCCCAACTTCCTTCCCCCTCTTTCTTCACCCATCCCTTCTCTCCCCTACCCTCCCTTCCCCCCCCCCCAACCGCACAGATGGTGATGAGGCAATACAGCCCCTAGCTCATTAAGACTGAGCTGAACCTCCTAGGGTATTAGTGATGCTAGAAGCAAAGATTCTCAGGTAAGACTTCCCCACTCTCATTGCCTGCCTTTTACACATAATATACTGGTAAACATATATTTACGTATTGTTTCAGATTCTTTCCTCTGTAAAGTCCTTATTTTTAAGTATGATTCAGTTCAAAAACTCTATAAATCATCTTGTTTCCATTAGCCCAGCAGTATAATCTGAAACAGAGAAAAGAAAAGAAAAATAAGGAGAGAGATAAAAAGCCAATTGCTTATCGTCTCTCAGCAGAGATAAAAGTGCAGCCACAACCTTGAGGCAGCTCAGGGAATCTACAGGCAGGGTTTCTGCTTTTTAACTATTTCCCCCCTGCTCTGTTCCACCATTGTTGTCTTCATTCTTTCTGAGCATTCTGATTACATCCGTTTTTCTCTTTTCCAGACTCTGGCACTTGAATCTTCATCTCTCTCAAGGTATCTTTTAGTTGTATTGTTGTTGTTACAGTCTTAGGTCTCTGTCCATGCCAACAATTAGTTTAAAGGGAAATCCTCACTTTTTGATTCTGAAGTGTTTCTGTGAACAGTCTCCATTCTTTAAATGTCTGGATTGTCTCCGCATCCAAATCCTGATAAATCTTTTCTCCTTGGTATGACAGGTCCTCCACTTTGTTTAACGTGTGATGTACAGCCACCTTCGCTGTGTAGAAGGCAAACTTGATGATTAAGTCGGGGCAGAGATTCTGGATCTATTTTAAAACTATACTTTTTAAATCCTCTGTCTTCTCCCCCTCTTTAAAAAAGCTTAAATGTAAATTTTGTTTACAGTTTTGATTTTCCTGGTATTCTATCTTACCTCTTAATAGTTTTAATTCCTTTTCCACAGCAACAGTCCTTGTTCATTGGTTTTGTGCCAATTCAAAAGCCTCATTAGCAATCTTCTATCTTTTCAATACTGACATTCAGCTCTGCTAATATTTCCTTCAGTGGTGCTATAACAGCTTTCATGTCTGCTTTTATATCTTTCCTTAGTTGTTTTAAGAGCTATTTCATATCACTCTGCTTCTTAGCTGATTTCTTTCACCCTTTCCCTTTCATCTTACCGGCTCTTTTGCTGCCAGGATCTTCAGATGAAGAATCGGCTTGCTTCTTGTCTTCTGAGGAACCATTTGGTTTTTTTCTTGAGCCATCTTCTTTCCCCATATCTATATTTATTTATGATTATTTTCCACTAACTGCCAGTTTAGACATTTAATTAGTTTATAATAGGCAGGCTTAGAGCAGAGCTATTCTTTCATGCTGCCATCTTCCAAGGCAGCAGACCACATACACACAACCGGGGGGGGGGGCTGTCACAAATGCTATCCAAGCTATTCAAATTTTCAAATATTCAAATTTTGGGACAGAATCGGAGCAACCAATATCTCCAAGGTCAGATGAACTGCATCCAAGCGTGCTGAAGGAACTGGCTGAAGAACTCTCAGAACCGTTATCCATTATTTTCTTGAAATCATGGGAAACGGGGGAGGATTGGAGGAGGGCCAATGTTGTCCCTATCTTCAAAAAGGGCAAAAAAAAGAAAAACCTGGGAACTTTGCCTGGGGTAAGTGCTATCTAGCACTAACTAATCGTTCCTTCCCACCTAGAATTCAAAGAGAGGCCTGCCCCTCTGCTGAGTGTTCTTTTCCCATCTAGTCTGTTGTTCAATTGCTTGTTTAGTTTGCTGTTAGCTGTTTCCAACTTTAAGTAATAAAACATTTTTATTCTCTCTACTATTAATGTTTCAATGTGAGTTACCAAGACTATAAATGCCAGTTATTGAGAAAGAGTGGACTATTTGTGGAACTTCAAGCTATTCTTCTCTGTGGATCTGCTCTGTATCAAAAGGAGAATTTTAAACAGAAATCCAAACACTGCAACATTGAACTATGTGACTGGTGGATGAAGGTGACTGTAAGCTATTGTGCTTAGAATCATTACATCTTATTCAGGCTTCAGCTTAAAAGCATGAACAGCTCAAAGGGTTGTGATAATATAGGGATGCTCCTAAGCCCTGCCCCTGTATCCCTATCACACCTAGACATCTTGCAGCTCTTTACATGTTTGTCATGAAGAGGCCTGTAGGCACCCTTCATGTTCCCCTAAAAGAACTGGATCTATCTTTCTCAAATTTGGTGGAATTAAGGCCCTCAAAATCGGATGCTGATGTCTCATGCTTTCATACAGTGGACCCTTGACTTACGAAGGTCCCTACTTACCAAAATTTCGAGGTACGAAAAGCTCCAGCCGCAAAATTCTAAGCCGCCCCTGCTGCCCTCTGCCTCCCATCCCTGCTGCCCTCTGTCTCCTGTCCCCACTGCCCTCTGCCCCCACAGGGACAGAAGGCAGAGGGCACCGGGGATGGGAGACAGGACAGTGGAGGGGGTTTTGAAGCCCAGGAAGCCAAAAGCCAGCAGCGGGGGTGGAGAGGCTTCCTGGACTTCACAACCTACTATCTCCCCTCCCTGGTGCCCTCTGTGGGGACAGAAGGCAGAGGGCACCAGAGACGGGAGACAGAGGGCAGTGGGTGCAGCTTTGGAAGCCCGGGATTTTTTTTCTTTGCCTGGAACGGATTAAATGGTTTTCAATGCATTCCTATGGGAAATGGACCCTCGACCTATGGACTTTTTGACCTGCGGCCACTGTTCCAATACAGATTAATTCCGTAAGTAGAGGGTCCACTGTACAAGTAAGTTGAGAAAAGAAGTTACAGACCTTTTTCAGGAACACTGTAAATGTGGTTACCACAAAAGCCTCTCAACTTCTCTGCCTGAAATATGTCAGGATTAAGTCCCAATGGTACTGGAAAGTTCATATTTATGGTAGATCAAGTCATTCTACCAAGCTATCAAATGTCATATGTGCACAGAAAAAGTAAAAACAAATGTTTGCTTCACCTCCCCCCATAAGTCAATGTGAGATATTAGAGTCCTTGATTCACAATCAGATCCCATTTGTATTGGTTGAAGTCTGAATCAATCCAAAGCAAATCAAGACTGAATCTGTACTGCTGAATCTGTCTCCAAACTAAATCAACTTGAATTTGAACTGGGCTAGAAATGCAGTAGGTGATAAAGTTCCAGTTTCTATATCATAACAGTATGAGCCAGTGAAAGGCACTCTTTGTGTTATCTCCACCACTGCTTCTACATACAGTTCCAAGTCCAGAAGAACCCTATAATGCAAAATTAGTCTTTTGAAAAAGAAATGGAGTTTCACCTTAGACTGGTCTCAAAAATCTTTATGTCTTATTCCAAAATATTTATGAAGATACTAAAACAGGAAATAAGATAAAATTGAGCCTGAGCCACCCCATAAACCAACAGTCACGGTCTCTAAAGCAGACTTTCCAAGCCGCCACTCTCTGAAAATAACTCTGCAATAATGATATGTGTGTTTTGTGCCATCAATAGGTAAGTAAGATATTAAAGGAGTGGCAGTTCCACTCCCCCAATGAGTTTCCATGGCTAAGTGGGGGTTGGAACCCTGTTCTCCAGAATTCTAGTCCATCACTTTATCCACTACACCACACTACAAGATTGACTTGATCTACCATAAATTTGTGCCTTCCAGACCCAAACTGGCCAGGAGAGTAATGTCAAAATGATACCAGTATATACGGTAACATTGAAAGCAATCAAAAAGTCCATAGAAGTGAACTGTCTCCATACCAGATTGCAAGCCATCCACTAGGAGCAAGCAAGACTTCAAGTAAGACTTCTTACTATTTTATATGTGCCTTTGACTTAAGTGTTGCAACATCCCTAAGCCTTCGAAGAAATTGTGGTCTAAAAATATACATTAAAGAATACAGTACTGGCACTGAAAATACTGACTATTACGGAAGATATATAACAAAATAGTTGTGAACCAACAAATTCTAAACCATTGTGCCAAGGGCCAGATATAGTCATCAGATCTGAATATTATTTTGTGGAGACCAGTGGTAATTAAATATCAATTAGAAGGCCAAATAATCATCATTAAAAATAAATTAATTGTGTAGGATAATTGATTTTTATACTTTCAGTTTTTGTTATGGAAAAATATATGGCTGAAATCCAGTAGTAAATTGCAACTAGAGCAGACTCATTGAATCAATGGAATTAGCCAAGAAGTTGACTCACGAAGTCCCCACTGATTCAGTAGACCTACTGTAGTTGCAACTTACTACTGAATGTCAGCCTATAGTTCTGCTGGTTAAAATATTTGTTATACATGTTAACTCTCAGTGTGACATCTTTGAAATAAAACAAAAGTTGATTTAAAAAAAGGTTGCTTTATTCATTTTTTGCTTGCTGTGAAGAAAAACAAATGAGGATGTGGCTTCCAGCTGGAGCATTTGTCAGATGTTTTCCTAAGACTATATTTGATTTTTGCCAAAGGCCAAGGTTCTATCTCTCCTGTATCTAAACCCATATAATGGGATTCCTTAGTGTAATTCCTAGAAATAGTAACAAGTAATTAGGTCAAATTAGCTGCACATATGTTGCTGTGTGTTCTGTTTAAAGCTTCAGTTTAAAGAGGAAATAAACCTTTCACTGAAGAGCTGGAGCTTTTTACTGGAGCTGTCTTTCAGTGATTAGCAAATTCTATATTTAATCTGCAGCTATTCCTCTGTAACAAACTTGTTTTGGATCATATTAGATAGATTTTCCCATGTTCATTTTAACAATTTGCACAACTCCACCTAATTCTGTTTTTTTGTTACTAAAAATGAATGAGTTAGCATTTATTGACTGTTCCACTCATCCATCACACATTTTTCTTTAGACATTTTGGATTTTATTTTACAGAAGGATTATTTCAGGTTTGAAATACAGTTCTGGCTTCAAGTCAGGTGGTGGCTGCAGGGCAGCCTTGTTGCCCTCATCATTACAAATGCTGTTTGAATCGAAATCCCCAGCCTTATATACCTTTGATGCAACAGCAATTAGCTTAAACACATTTATGTAAGCTAACTTTTCATAGGTTTACTAGGGATGTGCAGGGGAAAAGTTTCATCTGATTTTGTTTTGAGCTTTTTTAGATGGCTCCTCTTTCCTTTCAGGGGTCTTATGGATGCTATGCCTTTCAATGAACACCCAGACTCCTGAAGCTCTCAGTGAACTTTCATTTCTGTTTTCCATTTTTGGTCTCTGGACATAATTCATAATCCAAACTCCAAACTTCAAGATAGGCTGGTTGTGGTGGGTTTGGAATGTGTGTAAGGCCCTTATGCTGGCACAACTGCCTTATGCTGGCCTAACCCCACTTGGGGTTAATATCAGAACTGCTGACACAACTCTATGACAGCATAAGATCAGCTGGCAGAATGGCAAAAGGGGATTGAGACTGGGAGAAGCTGAGTTGTCCCAAGTCTAAACCCCTCTAAGTTCAAACCCTGCTCCGTTTATGCCAGCACAAGTTAGGCCAGGGTACAGGGAGTCCAGCAAATGGAACCCAGTGTGAGTTCCCAAAATAATTGAGGTCTCAACCCTCCCTCATCTCAGGGAGCCATGCTTAGCTGAGGTTAGGCTATGGCATAACTAACAACCTATCAGAGCACATCACCACCAGTATATAAGCACCATCCAGGGAAGCCCTCACTCAGATGACAATCCACACGCCAGGGGATGCACACTTTGCACTCACAATGAGACATTTGGGGTGGGGGAGTTGCTCACTATGAGCAATGGCACTTTGGATCACAAAATCTTCCACGGGGGACTTAGCACAAAAACAAACACCTCGAAACCATATTAAGTCCTGTTTTCTAACATCTCTCTGCCTGGTATTCTAACAGGTGGACCCTTCCAGGAATGCAGCTGCCAACAAAAAAGCAAACACCTGGAAATGTAGAGATTACAATTCCTAACAGAACACCCAGGTAAATGAAGGAGAGGAAATCATGAAATAGTAGTATTGTCATTATCTGATACATGTTTCTGGGCTCCTGACTTATGTCTGTGAGTTGTCTATAGACTGTACTTTAAAACTTCTCATTCCCAGCAGCTGGACACACAAGCATACTCACAGGTGACTGTGGCAAACAAACAAACAAACGAGCAACTCTTTGCCAGGTAAATAGACACACACACACCCATGAGCAAAGCGGCTGGAATGGTGCATGAGTTAAGAGATGTCTCCTTTTGTTTTTCCCATGGCTCTCTTCTCACTAGCAACAAATCTGTATGGGTCCTCCCTATCCCCTCCCATTCACCACACACTATACTTACCCAGCAACCAACTCTGGCAAGCAGGCCAGCTTTCCAGCAAAGCAAGCAGACTGAATGCCCCAACACCTATGCATAGTGAACTAATCCTTGGCATACTGCCATTGATTTCTTGAGCATTACAGGTGACCATTGCTTTTATGGCATACTGGTGATGTCTGTTGCTGTGTACACAGGAAGTCCTCCCAGGAAGTGCCAGTATGCTCACAAAGGTTGCATCGTGGAGAGCAAAGACTCCAGGAAAAAGTGAAATTTTGTAAAAGGTCTCCCTTGTCATTTGCAACTCTTCCTTGGTGGTGAGCAACTGGATACATTGCTGGCAATGGTGAACCATGGCATCCAGGAAATCACTGAGAGTCCTGATGCTGCAGGATAATGATGCACCATGGGTACTGCCCACAACCTACTGGAAGTTTCTGGTAGCCAAGCAATGCAGACCCAGTACGATCTTCTGAAGAACAGAGATGCTCCACTTTGACCGGAGTGACCCCTAAAGCTAAATCACACACAATTCTTGGATGCACTCCCTATTGAGACAGAAGGCCCCAATGCGCTCTGTGTTTCTTAAGGTGAGACTGATGATCTGTGGGGCAGTTCTATAGGTTTCTTATTGAGCTGGATGTTCTTGCTGGTAATAAATATATGTAACCAGTATTGGTATGTACAATTCAGTCGGCATGAGCAGCGGGAGGAAGGAAAAAAATGCCAGGCTAGGACTGTCCTCTTAAATATTATGCTGCTCTTTTAATATAATAGGATGGAGCATTGGGCCAATAGCAACAGAAATTCAACAGGGATAAATGCAACGTACTGCACATTGGAAAAAGAAACCAATTGCACAGTTACAAGATGGGAGATATCTGGCTGAGCAAAACTATGAGCGAGAAGGATTTTGGAATTTATTTATTTGATTTATACCCTGCCTGTCTGGGCGACTCGTCCACTGTAGGCAGCTTACAATATAGGATATAGCAATAAAATGCAGAAAAGTAGAGCATGTTACAGTGGTCTAATCTTGAGATTACGAGCGCATGCACCTGTATTTCCATGGTGAGCGTCGGGTCCAAATATATGCCCAAGCTGCGGACCCCACTCTTTGCAGCCAGGGTCACCCCCCCAAATGTGAGAGAGTCACCCAAGCCACCAGCCACGGGGCCACCCACCCTCAGAACCTTGGAGTTGCAGTCCAAAACTCCTGAGTAACCCGAGGTTAAGAACCAGTGCCCTAGAAGACAGAAACAAAATTTAAAATGACTGACAGGATGGAGCACTGGGACAAAAGCAACAGAATGAAATTCTACAGAGATAAGTGCAAAGTCCTACCCCTCAGAAAAAGAAACAAATTGCACAATGGAATATCTGGCTCAGCAAAACTATGAGCGAGAAGGATTTTGGAATTTATTTATTTGATTTATACCCTGCCTGTCTGGGCGACTCGTCCACTGTAGGCAGCTTACAATATAGGATATAGCAATAAAATGCAGAAAAGTACATAATCGTATGATAACAATTGTCATAAAATAGAGGGATAATAAAAGGGAAAATAAGAAAAGAGATCAGGTATTGATTGGAGGGAAGGCCTGGATGTATAACCATGTTTTTAATTGGGTTTTAAAGGTTCCCAGCGTAGGGGCCATGTGAATCTCCGGAGGGAGGTTGTTCCATAGGCGAGGAACCAACGCCAAGAAGGCCCGGTTTCGTGTTTTCTCCTTCCGGGCCTCTCTCGGCATCAGGCTCCTCAGCCTCACCTCTTGACTCGCACAGGTGATCTGGGTAGACCTTGGTGGGAGCAGCCGTTCCGCCAAATATTGAGGTCCTAAACCGTTTAGGGCCTTATAAGTAAGCATTAAAACTTTGAAGTCGACACAGAAATGAATGGGCAGCCAATGCAGTGCGGCCAGAGTTGGACAAATGTGTTGGTATTTTCTCACTCCAGTAAGGAGTCTGGCCGCCGCATTCTGCACCACCTGAAGTTTCCGCATCAGCCTTAAAGGCAGCCCCACGTAGAGCATGTTACAGTGGTCTAATCTTGAGATTACGAGCGCATGCACCAAGGTAGTGAGTGCCCCCGTGTCTAGATAGGGCCACAGCCAGGCAATCCGCCAAAGGTGGAAAAAGGCAGTGCGGACTACCGACACCACCTGCATTTCCATGGTGAGCGTCGGGTCCAAATATATGCCCAAGCTGCAGACCCCACTCTTCGCGGCCAGGGTCACCCCCCCAAATGTGAGAGAGTCACCCAAGCCACCAGCCACGGGGCCACCCACCCTCAGAACCTTGGAGTTGCAGTCCAAAACTCCTGAGTAACCCGAGGTTAAGAACCAGTGCCCTAGAAGACAGAAACAAAATTTAAAATGACTGACAGGATGGAGCACTGGGACAAAAGCAACAGAATGAAATTCTACAGAGATAAGTGCAAAGTCCTACCCCTCAGAAAAAGAAACAAATTGCACAGTGGAATATCTGGCTCAGCAAAACTATGAGCAAGAAGGATCTTGGAATTGTCATAGATCACAAGCTATATATGAGCCAATAGTGTGATGTGGCTATAAAAAAGGCAAATGCTATTTTAGGCTGCATTAATAGAAGTATAATTTCCAAATTCTGTGAGGTGCTAGTCCCCCTTTATTTATTGGCTAATCAGCAATCCAAATGCTAATTTCAAGATGTGGGAGGAAGGGGCCTGCATCACAGACTAACTTGTTTTGCCTGTTTGTTTCTATACTAACCAATCAGAGGGATTTGTTGTTTCCTGGGTTAAATAAGCTCTGCCCCCGTAACTCCCCTTTTTACCATGCGGTTTGAGAAACTCCATTTTGTAACACAGATCCTTCTTCACCTTGGAAGATGCTAGACCTCCAGGCAGGATCTCTGAACCCCAGAGATCCTCCCAGCCACATGGGCTAAGAAAAGAACCTTTTGCCTTTACTATTTTTCCTTCTGTATCAACCTGAAACCTGAAACCTACTGAGTGCCTATTCATGTGGGTTAAAAATACAAAAACCTTTAACATTTAAAGATAGCCTCCCGAGTGTTGTATTTCAAAAGTGCTAGGCTTTGGTGAGGGTGGATAAAGAAAGGGAACTTCCTTACCTACTTCTAGCTGAAGTTAGCTGGCCTTCCACTGTGCATGATACTAGAACTTACACAAGTTCCCAAAACTCTCAACATTATTCAGCACTGACTAGGCCTCACCTTGAGCACTGTGTCCAGTGCTAGACACCACACTTCAAGAAGGATGCTAAGAAATTGGAACAAGTTCAGAGGAGGGTGACAAGGCTGATCAAGGGCTGGAAACAAAGCCTTATGAGGAAAGGCTGAAAGAACTGGGCATGTTTCACCTTGAGAAAAGAAGACTGGGGGATGACATGATAGCACTTTTCAAATATTTGAAAGGCTGTCATACAAAGGAGGGGCAGGATCTGTTCTCGATCATCCCAGAGTGCAGGACATACAACAACTGGCTCAAGTTAAAGGAAGCCAGATTTCAGTTGAATATCAGGAAAAATTTCATAACAGAGCAGTAGAACAGTGGAACCTTGGGAGTTGGTAAGTGCTCCAACACTGGAGACATTCAAGAAAAACTTAGATGAGCACCTGCCAGATATGCTTTGATTTTATTCCTACACTGAGCAGGGAGTTGGACTTGATGGCCTTATAGGCCCCTTCCAACATCAGTTTTCTATGATTCTATGAGTGCTGACGGTGGGTATGGATCCATTTTGGGGTGTAATAAGGGCTGCTTGGGATGGAGACACCACTCCCCTGCAACAAGGACTTCAGGGGAATTGACATTGCTTGCCTTTTCCTCCAGGTTTGCTTCAAGTGGAAAAGGTAACTGGATCCACATACATAGGGGAGGTCATATGTTCAGCCTAATAATCTTGGCGTGTTGAGGTGGGGATGATCTCAGAGTGACTAGGTTTTCTTGCCTCGCCCTGTCATGGTTAGATCATCATCTGCTGACATTCAGTTTGGCAATGCCAACTCCCCCTCATGGGGAGATGGGACCAATTAGAATGGTCCACCCACAGAGGCTATGGATCCAATCAGATCCGAAAATGCCTTGGGTGGGTTTCTGGATGAGCTGGTTGGTGGGAGTTTTGAGGCCAAGGTTGCTGAATGGTATTCAGTGGCAACTTGGGCAGTTGACTCAATTGTACCTAAATGCCTTCTCTGCATCAGGGTTACCTGGTTTTAAGGGGAGCTGCAAGCCATGAAACAAGTTAGAAGGCTGGAGAGCATTTGGAAAAAAGCTCCCTTGGATGTTAATCAGGCTGCGGTAAAGAAGTTTTGCAGCAGGTACTGCAATGCCATTCAGGCTGCTAAGAAAGCGTACAACATCAGGCAGATCAGTGAGAAAGCTAATCACCAGGCAGAGTGTTCTGTAACCTCATCAGAGCCAGACAGGATCTGGGCCTCAACAGGATGCCATTACTTGTGAATGGTTCCCATTTTCACACAAAGATTGAGGCCATCTGCTGGGACCTTGACTCCACTGGTGTGATAGGATATATTGAGATGTACAATTCACTGTTCACCCAGTGACACCTGATGACATGACAATAATACACTCTAATGCCACTATCTCCTGGTCAGACCCATACCTCTCCTGGCTCTTAAAATTAGCCAGGGAGGTGACAGTTCAATAGACCACCCAGATCATGCACTCCTTGTTTCAGGAAGGGTCTTTCCCTTCCTCCCTGAAGGAAATAACAATCTAACCTATTCTCAAAAATGCCAATTTAGTGAACCATGTTTTAAATAAGTATCATTCAGTCTCTAACATACTGTTCATGGGGAAACTAATTGAGAGGTTGATGTCCACCCACGTGTAGGAGAATACCAATTGGAATCCTGTAACCTCCATTTGCAGTTCAGATTTGTCTGGAGAGTCATAGTCTATTCTTTGAGAAAAGACTGAGCTAAAATAGGAATTGAGCACCTCTGCCTTTTCCTTGTTGTCTATAATTTTTCAATCTCCACTGAGTAGCTCAGCCACTGTTTCTTTTCTGTTTTCTATGCACATAACTGAAGAATGCTTTTTAAAATTGCTTTTAGTGTCTCTAGCTAACTTCAGCTCATTCTCAGCTTTTGCCCTCCTAATGTCATCCCTGCAATTCATTGCTACTTGTATGTATTCTTCCTTTGTGGCCTGTTTGTTTTCCTGCTTCCTATATTTGAAGAACAATGATTAATAGACCACATAAGGTTTATCATCCGGAATAAAGTGTTTTCAGAACTGGAACTGCAAGACCAAGAAAAGGTAACAATATTAAAATCAACACAGAACAATTACCATAGTATGGAAGATACATGGAGGGTAGAGGTAGACACAATAGTGGAAGAGAATGAATCAACAGAGTAACAACTTATGGGACAAACCAGAAATTATGAGTTGACAGAATAGCAGACATCACTGAGGGACAATTGTAACCTGTATTAGCCAAAACACAGAAAGACAAAGGCTCCCCATCTTGTGCTAATTATAAAGTAAACCAGTAAAAGATCTACCGACACATGCAAATATAGTAATCAGAACAATCCAAACAACACGCTAAAGGAAATAAACCAATTCATGTATAGCACAGTTACCATAATAACCATGGACCTTGGTTACTAGCTGGGGGGAGGGGGGACCCAAAAAACTCCTGGCATTCTAAATTGGAAAATTCGGTTGATTTTTACTTTTGTTTGTTTTCAGTGTAGGCAGTAGGTTGGAAAAGCCAAGTTTTAAACAGAGAAACAAGGGAAATTAAAATTTTGTTATATGTTTCCTTCCTATATTAACTGCAAAGGATCATAACATTTCTTCAAGCCTTTTTGGACCCCCTGTGAGGAAATTGTGGGGCCCCAAGAATCCATGGATCACAGATTAAGAATCTACACTCTAGCATTTTCTCCATGTCTTGATGTGTTGTGCTTCACTCTTTTAAATAAAAAAAATGGCCTTTCTCAATACAAATGGCTGGTATATCTGTGCAGTGGGTTGCATGGGGCAGAAGCATTCCAAATCTGTGTACATTCCTTGGGGATTAACAAACTAGTACCTTCCATCTGATACCTGGTGTGGTATAGTGGTTAGAGTGATGGATTAGGATTTAGGAGGTCTAGGTTTGAATGCCTACCCAATCGTGGAAGCTCACTGGAGGTTGGGTGAAATTGGTAAAGCCATTCCTTAAATATTTCACTTGAAAACCATATTAGGGCCTCTATAAGTGAATTCCAACTTGAGGACACATTAAAAAAACAATAACCTTCCAGGTGCTCTGATATTTACTTAAGTACACACAGTTAATCCGAAAGACACTTTTCTTCTGGGCATTTTGATTATTTTGTGCTGCCAAGAGATGGATAGCTAGAGAATCTGTTGAAAAAACTTACCTAATAATTGCTTTGTGTTTGGGTGAGAGGTGGATGACCTTTGCTTTGTAAATTTGATATCTTTTTTTCCTGCCGGCAACACAGGAATGATACTGTGCAGCAATATCTGGCCATTTCCTGACATTTTGAATGATGGATAGAGAGGCACAATATCCCACTTTCAGAAACCAGAGGGGGATTTTTAAAGCATAGTATTTCCTAATAATTGCATTGAATTATACACAAACTGTGTAATTCAAATTTTGCCATATCTTCCTCAGAATCACCATGTTCATTTTTTAATGTGGTGTGTAGGAGTATAGTAAAGGGCGAGAAGTGGGATGAAAACAGTGGATCATCTGTGATATCATCTGAAGGCAAGCAGTTTAATTCTTTCAGGTATCAAAAATTCACTCAAGAAAGATGCAAATATTTTGAAGCTTTTAAGTAAGATACTTCAAGACAAATGAAAGCCTGGTATCAAAATCTCATTAGGAAAAGTTTTTCTTCTCTCTCTCTCTCTCTCTCTCTCTCTCTCTCTCTCTCTCTCACACACACACACACACACACACACACACACACACACACACACACACACACACACACACACACACACACACACACACACACACACACACACACACACACACACACACACACACACACACCACGCACATTCCTGTGTAGCTACTAAAGCTTTTATTAAATCAGTGATTTTCCTGTCTATAAATCTCCAAGGAATTCAATTACAACATAGGGACTCATGTCAGATTCATGTCATCTATTTTTCAAACTACAAATTAAGAGGTTCTGAGTGATTATGAAATTTCTTTAGCCTATCTGCTTTTTATTATACCCCACACCTTCATGCACAGAAAAAGACAGGAGGCATATAGGCTTATTGAGTAAATACAGAACTTTTTCCCTTGGATATGTTACAGAAGTTTTGGGCCTTCTTACAATTACAGAACACTTTTTAAAAATGTTTATTTTTAAACTAGTAGGAATAGGGTAGGGAATACAAAAGGTAAAAGGAAGTGGAAGGGATGGGAAAAGAGCTTTAAGGATAGGAGAACAGAAAGTATAAAATCATCCAATCTATTCATATTAAGTATACAAGCATCTAATCTATTCATTTTTCAGTGCAAAAAACAGCAACTTTATAGTCTTTTTACTGTTTGATTATCCTCTAAATATCAGCTTATATTCATGTTTTAATTTAAATCTAAGTTATTCCAACTCTGTCAGGCAATTGAGACCAATTATAAAATACATCCCCTCTTTCAATTTCCTTCTGTCTTGGACATACGTTCAGCATGCCTGAAAAAGTATCCATTTCTAGCACTTCCCATATCTTCTCTTCTTTCCATGACTTTATTTTCTTCCAGTTCTGGGGAAATAAAATTGAATCCATGACAGTAATCTGATTTTTAACATCACCTTTTCTGACTATTGTAACTAAATAGCTCACAGGGTAACTTATTCTCGCCTGGCATCGCTCTCAATAAATATTGTTCTGGAGTTAGTTTCCTTTAGCTTTTGTTTAGCCTCTTCGGTTTCCCTTTCATCAGGTCTTCCACCTAGTAGAGACACTCATTTACCTGCTGAAATCCTGTTATTATTGTCATTTGCATGGTAAGCTGCCATTCTTTATCTGGCAAAATTCCCAACAGTTGATATTTAAAATTTTTAAAGGTCATTTCCATCTTTCTAATATGTATGGTTTGTATAAATACCTTAATATTTTATAGATTCCACTATTTTATCAACAAACCAAACCCATCAACATATACCTCCCCTGAGTATGTCCAGATATTATAATATACAATGGAGCCCTGCATGACGACGATAATCAGTCCCATAGAAATCGATGTTTAGTGAAATCATCATCATGCGAAAACCATTGCCCCATTGGAATGCATTGAAACCCATTTAATGTGTTCAAATGGGGAAAATACATCGTCGTCCAGCAAAGATCGTCCATAGGGCAGCCATTTTGTGAGCACCAATCAGCTGTTAAAATGGCTGTCCTGCGAAGCATGGGTCCCGAAAACACAGGGAAGCCATTTTGCGAAGCCGCCAATCAGCTGTAAAAATTGTTGTCGTGCGAAAAAATGGTCCGTGAAGCACAGACCAAATCATCATCCAGCAAAGATCCCCCATTGGAATCACTGTTTTGCAAATCGCTATAGCGATCGCAAAACCTCATCGTCGTGCGGATTCGTCATTTTAGGAGGTCATCGTCTAGCGAGGTACCACTGTACAGCTCGACTTTTAGACCAACAGTTTGAATTTCAACCGTGGCAATATTATCAAAATCCACACAGTCCAACCAAGAGAAAGTCCAGACTAAACAGCAGACGCAGGGAGCCAGTCTCTCCAAAAGATATCGTTGTAATCCGTCAAAACTCCAGTCCTGATTTTCCCAGCTCCTCAGTCTATTCGGCTACATTCCTCTCGCTGATGATTCACTGTCCGTTGCTCCCAAAGATTTATTCCTCCTTCTAAAACCGAACAACCTTCTATTATCAAAGTCCCATTCGACTCCAGTCCTGGCTTCCCCAGCTCTTCAATCTAGCCAATTATGTCGTCACACTGATGATTAACAGTCTGTTTTTTTTATTCCCAAAAACTTATTCCTCCTGCTCCTAAGACAAGATTTTATTTTCAATGTCCCACACAAACTAGGGGGAAAAATCCAGACTAAACAGCCTTCACAAGATTTCAGTGCCTTGAAGCCTCTTCAGTAGTATTTCCTCTGGGGTTTTTTCCAGCAACACAAAATTTTTCCATCTCACTGTCTGTCTGTGACCTTGAGCCAGCCTGCTGTTTAAGTGTGTGTGTGTGTTTAGTCGTTTAGTCGTGTCCGACTCTTCGTGACCCCATGGACCAGAGCACGCCAGGCCCTCCTGTCTTCTACTGCCTCCCGGAGTTGTGTCAGGTTCATGTTGGTTGCTTCGCAGACACTGTCCAGCCATCTCATCCTCGGTCGTCCCCTTCTCCTCTTGCCTTCACACTTTCCCAACATCAAAGTCTTTTCCAGGGAGTCTTTTCGTCTCATTAGATGGCCAAAGTACTGGAGCCTCAGCTTCAGGATCTGTCCTTCCAGTGAGCACTCAGGGTTGATTTCCTTTAGAACTGATAGGTTTGTTCTCCTTGCAGTCCAGGGGATTCTCAAGAGCCTCCTCCAGCACCACAATTCAAAGGCATCAATTCTTCGGCGGTCTGCTTTCTTTATGGTCCAGCTCTCACTTCCATACATCACGACAGGAAAAACCATAGCTTTGACTATTCGGACTTTTGTTGGCAAGGTGATGTCTCTGCTTTTCAAGATGCTGTCCAGATTTGTCATCGCTTTCCTCCCAAGAAGAAGGCGCCTTTTAATTTCAGGGCTGCTGTCTCCATCTGCAGTGATCATGGAGCCCAGGAAGATAAAATTTGACACTGCCTCCATATCTTCCCCTTCTATTTCCCAGGAGGTGATGGGACCAGTGGCCATGATCTTAGTTTTTTTGATGTTGAGTTTCAGACCGTTTTTTGCACTCTCCTCTTTCACTCTCATTACAAGGTTCTTTAATTCCTCCTCACTTTCTGCCATCAGAGTGGTATCATCTGCATATCGGAGGTTGTTGATATTTCTTCCAGCAATCTTAATTCCGGCTTGGGTTTCTTCCAGTCCAGCCTTCCGCATGATGGATTCTGCATATAAGTTAAATAAGCTGGGGGACAATATACAGCCTTGCCGTACTCCTTTCCCAATTTTGAACCACTCAGTTGTTCCATGACCAGTTCTAACTGTTGCTTCCTGTCCCACATATAGGTTTCTCAGGAGACAGATAAAGTGGTCAGGCACTCCCATTTCTTTAAGAACTTGCCATAGTTTGCTGTGGTCCACACAGTCAAAGGCTTTCGCATAGTCAATGAAGCAGAAGTAGATATTTTTCTGGAACTCTCTGGCTTTCTCCATAATCCAGCGCAAGTTAGCAATTTGGTCTCGAGTTCCTCTGCCTCTTCGGAATCCAGCTTGTACTTCTGGGAGTTCTCGGTCCACATACTGCTGAAGCCTACCTTGTAGGATTTTGAGCATAACCTTGCTAGCGTGCAAAATGAGTGCAATTGTACGGTAGTTGGAGCATTCTTTCGCACTGCCTTTCTTTGGGATTGGGATGTAGACTGATCTTTTCCAATCCTCTGGCCACTGTTGAGTTTTCCAAACTTGCTGGCATATTGAATGTAGCACCTTAACAGCATCATCTTTCAAGATTTCATGGATTGCTGCCTTGTCGTGGCGAAGGGGCTTGAGTAACTCAGAGAAACTATGGGCTATGCCGTGCAGGGACACCCAAGACGGACAGGACATAGTGGAGAGTTCCGACTAAACGCAATCCACCTGGAGTAGGAAATGGCAAGCCACTCCAGTATCTTTGCCAAGAACGCCCCATGATCAGAAACAAAAGGCTAAAAGATATGACGCTGGAAGAGGGGCCCCTCAGCTTGGAAGGCGTCCAACATGCTACTGAGGAAGAGCGGAGGACAAGTACAAGTAGCTCCAGAGCTAATGAAGTGGTTGGGCCAAAGCCGAAAGGACGCTCAGCTGTGGACGTGCCTGGAAGTGAAAGGAAAATCCAATGCTGCAAAGAAAAATACTGCATAGGAACCTGGAATGTAAGATCTATGAACATTGGGAAGCTGGAGGTGGTCAAACAGGAGATGGCAAGAATAAACATCGACATCCTGGGCATCAGTGAACTAAAATGGACAGGAATGGGCGAATTCAGCTCAGATGATTATCATATCTACTATTGTGGACAAGAATCCCGTAGAAGGAATGGAGTAGCCCTCATAGTCAACAAAAGAGTGGGAAAAGCTGTAATGGGATACAATCTCAAAAATGATAGAATGATGTCAATACGAATCCAAGGCAGACCATTCAACATCACAATAATCCAAGTTTATGCACCAACCAGCATTGCTGAGGAGACTGAAATTGAACAATTCTATGAAGATTTACAACACCTTCTAGAACTGACACCAAAGAAAGATGTTCTTCTCATTCTAGGGGACTGGAATGCTAAAGTAGGGAGCCAAGAGATAAAAGGAACAACAGGGAAGTTTGGCCTTGGAGTTCAGAACAAAGCAGGACAAAGGCTAATAGAGTTTTGTCAAGAGAATAAGCTGGTCATCACAAACACTCTTTTCCAACAACACAAGAGGCGACTCTATACATGGAAATCACCAGATGGGCAATATCGAAATCAGATTGATTATATTCTCTGCAGCCAAAGATGGAGAAGCTCTATACAGTCAGCAAAAACAAGACCTGGAGCTGACTGCGGTTCTGATCATCAGCTTCTCATAGCAAAATTCAAGCTTAGACTGAAGAGATTAGGAAAAACCACTGGGCCACTCAGGTATAATCTAAACCAAATCCCTTATGAATACACAGTGGAAGTAAAGAACAGATTTAAGGAACTAGATTTGGTGGACAGAGTGCCTGAAGAACTTTGGATAGAGGCTCGTAACATTGTCCAGGAGGCAGCAACGAAAACCATCCCAAAGAAAAGGAAATGCAAGAAAGCAAAGTGGCTGTCCAACGAGGCCTTAGAAATAGCAGAGAGGAGAAGGGAAGCAAAATGCAAGGGAGATAGGGAAAGTTACAGAAACTTGAATTCAGACTTCCAAAGAATAGCAAGGAGAGACAAGAGGGCCTTCTTAAATGAACAATGCAAAGAAATAGAGGAAGATAACAGAAAAGGAAAGACCAGAGATCTGTTCAGGAAAATTGGACATATTAGAGGAACATTTTGCGCAAAGATGAACATGATAAAAGACAAAAATGGGAGGGACCTAACAGAAGCAGAAGACGTCAAGAAGAGGTGGCAAGAATACACAGAGGAATTATATCAGAAAGATGTGGATATCCCGGACAACCCAGACAATGTAGTTGCTGACCTTGAGCCAGACATCCTGGAGAGCGAAGTCAAGTGGGCCTTAGAAAGCCTGGCTAACAACAAGGCCAGTGGAGGTGATGGCATTCCAGTTGAACTATTTAAAATCTTGAAAGATAATGCTGTTAAGGTGCTACATTCAATATGCCAGCTGTTTAAGAGCTTGCTGTTTAAGAGTCAGTTCGCTTTAAAGAGGCAGGCTGGCAAGCACAACTCGCCACTCCTTCTCTCTTCTTTCAGTCAAATATTTTCACTATAGTTTCTTTTACATCTTAATGAGGTTATTCATAAATCAAAGGCTTGTTTTGTTATTGTGTATTTTCAGCCGTATTTTTGTTCTCCTCTCCTCAGGGAATTTGGGGGTGGAGTTACTCACAGCTCTTCTGTCATAAAATGGCTTCCTGTCTCCTATCTGTGCGCGGGTGAATTTTCAGAGGGAAGAAAAATCAAGTTGCTGCCCAATCTTCTACCATCTGGGCTCACCAACTGCTTCAGGGAGACCTCTCCTGGTCTCCCCTTCAGTCCCCCCTTTCTAGAGGGACCCCAGACCAGGAGGTTCCAGCTTTTCCCATGAGCTATTCCTGGCAGCTGCTGGCTTCACTGTGACGAAGCTCCACCTCCTACAATTATAGAACACTTGATCCTACTTCAGAATCTTTCTCTGTGTGGTAAGAAACAAATTGTGTAACTTGCACAATATTCTTGGGCATGTACTAAGTTCAGATAAGGCAGTTCTTGGGTTGTTGAGCTTAAATGTAAGGTGTGTATTTCATAATGTGTCATCATCTTTAAGGCTGTGAGTTACAGAATAAAGCAATAGTATTTCCCAAGTGTTCTTGCATTATCTCTTCTTATATGCTCCTGTTAACTTATCTAAAGGTCACTATTCTTGGAGAAAAAATAGATGTTATACCTAAGCCTGTAAGAGGAGTGTGAGACAATCTTTCTAGTTTGAAAACTGGAAATCAGACTTTAAGAAAATCCCATTGTTAAGTTCTGAACACCAATCACAAAAGCAAAGTACAGTAGATTTACTTGTGTATTGCTAGAGACAAGAGGAGTTCCTGTTGTGACACAGATGCTTTAATTAGTTAACATTACCTTTTAAGGTATATCTCATTGTTTTGGACAAAAAGTTAAAGGTGGTGATTTTTCCTACCTCAATATATCCATGATTTTGGTTAGGCTAACAACTAGTGTTAAACCACAGATTATACAGTGTACTTCATGACTTTGTGGAGATTTGAATCCTGCTTTCCTTTGTCCTGATCCAATATATTAGTCATTATGTTACATTGTTTTCTATCTAACAACTTAGACTTTTGAATTCGGGAATAACTATTCCTAATCTAACTCCATAACCACTGTACCACACTGGCTGTCCATAATTTTGACATGAAACACAAAGCCATTGCTCACTCAAACCTATGGAACAAACAAAAATCAAGGGATTGCACTGAAGTCAGGTTGAAAGGGTAGAGGAACTTTTTAAAATGATGGAATGATTTTTTTAATTTTTATTTATTTATTTGATTTCCATACAGCCCATCTGGCAACCCAGGCCACTCTGGGTGGTTTACATAGTATAATAAAACAGAGTATAAAACCAAAACAATACAATAACAGGACAAAGTATAAATTAATCAATACAATATTAAACAAATAAAAATTATATGAGTAAACTTTAAAATAAAAATAGGAAAAGGAAAAAGATGGTGGGGTTGAATACTAGTTGTTGAATCAAGATAAAGTAGAGTCCAGGAAGGCCTGTCTGAATAAAAACATTTTTAATAAAGAATATTATTAAATATTAGATCACACAACTTTTTGCTGCTGCAACAGAAATTTTCATCCACTCTTAAAGTGATAAATGGAAACACAACTGTGTGCCTACAAGTTGGCAGAATTTACATTCTTCCTTTCCACCCTCCCCCAGATCATTTGCTTTATAATACCACCAGGTGCCTGGAAACTTTCCTCTAGATATCATACAAGGCTTGTTGACAGAAATCTGTGACAGATGGCACACAACTAAAAGAGGGGGTGAGCCAAACTTTGAGAAAGAACAACTAGTTAAAGAAAAGCAAGAAATGGGCATCTCAAACCTAAACACTTGAATTGGCATAGTTAATAAAATTATGAATGTGTCTTCAGTTCTGCAGAGGAAGGGAAAATGAGCTGAGGCATGTCTTCAATAGGAATATTGAAAAGTATATGCCATTCACATGGGGTGGTGGTTACTTTTTAAAGGTAAGTGACAGATTGAGCCTTTCAGCCATCTGTGTGTGGGCTTTCTAGAGACTTCAAGTTCTAGGTGAAGAATTATAAATGTTTAAAGCACTATGTAGTGGATAATCA
The DNA here is from genome assembly GCF_051106095.1 of Pogona vitticeps. NCBI lineage: Eukaryota > Metazoa > Chordata > Lepidosauria > Squamata > Agamidae > Pogona > Pogona vitticeps. The sequence goes on along the minus strand of NC_135788.1, from coordinate 72,440,666 downwards.
GTGCGGTGTACTAGATCAAGCAACAGACTAGGTCTCAGGAGGCCTGGGTTTGAATTCCTTGCTCAGTCATGGAAACTTGCTGAGGATGTAGAACTAGTAAAACCACTCTTTAAATATATCACCTTGAAAGCCCAGAAAGTTGGTTCTGACTTGAAGGTACATTACATATAGCAAAACTTTGACTACGTCTGCAAAAACCACTATAGAAGTCAAATGCTTGGGCCAGAACTTTTGACCATGATGTTCTAGTTTATTATTTGCAAAGAGTATGTGGGAGTAATAGTGAGCCCTCGACTTACGAATGGCCCTAGTTGCGAACGTTTCGGGTTATGAACCCGATCTCATCGCAAGTAACAGACCCTACTTGCGAACGCAGATCGAGTTACGAACCCAAAAGGCAGGGAGAAAGGGTGGGAAATTCAAATTTCTTGCCCTTCCTCCCTGCCTTTGGAGCTTTCAAAAGGCTTCCTCTGACATCGGAGGAAGCCCTTTGAAACCTCCGGAGCCAAAAAGGAGGCAGCCCCGGCAGCATTGGATGAAAGGAGGGAGCCGATTTCTCCCCGGCCACCTGGCTTGCTTTTCCAAACGAGAAGCAAGCCGGGCGGCCGGGGAGAAATCAGCTCCCTCCTTTCACCTGATGCTGAGTCCCCTTCACGCCGGGCTGAGCTCAGTCCCTGGCCTGGCGTGAAGGGGACTCAGCAGCCACGGCAACACCAGGGGAAAAGCCTTGCTTCCCCAACACCATGGGAGGACTTCAGCCAGAGCGGATTAATTGGTTTCCAATGCATTCCTATGGGAAATGCTGGCTCAATTTACGAACTTTCCGATTTATGAACTGACTTCCGGAACGGATTAAGTTCGTAAATTGAGGGTTGACTGTATTTAAATATAGTACTTCCTGCCTGAAATCTACTGTATACAATATAAGCCATCCTGATACCTAATTCTCTTGCTTAGTACATGGAGCCTACTGGCTGGGCTCACTATGATGATAAACCTGTGCCTGGATTGTATCATTTTTGATATGGTTCACTTAATTGAGTACTTCTTCATTTAAAGTGTCCCTGCAGAAGGAAAATAAGCATGTGAGAGATTAGAAAACATACCATCGTGCTAGCTTTGTATGCACATGAAGATGTTGTTGTGAGTCCCTATACTAAAGGCAATATGCTAAAATACTACAGACCAGATGCTGGTTCTACAGCCACAGGAGAAATTACAGTAGGACACATTTTGTCATGAAATCCACTTCATAGCAGCAAGGAAAGTGTGAAGTCATATTAATAGTCTCTACAATTTTTATGCATTGTTCTTAGCTTTAAATATTGTCTTTTAATTATATAAACTGCCATTGTGTCCTCATTGTTTTCAGCTTTAAATATTGTCTTTCAATTATGTACTGTAAACTGTCTTGGGTCCTTTTAAAGGAGAAAGGCAGGGTAAAATATTTTAAATAAATAAATAAATAAATAAATAAATAATGCCCTGTGCTGGCTGATCTTTCATCTGCCAGCACAACTCTGTGTAAGATCAGGCAGTAGAAGGACCAAAATGGGGAGAAGGAGAAGAGATGAGTTGCACCAAATCCAAACCTCACTCAGCTGAAATCTTGCATGCTTTATGCTGGCAGAAGTTAGACTAAAATAAGAATTGTCCTAAGTAATTTGCAGCACATGGAACCCAATGGAAGCTTTCAAAAAATTATGGTCCCAATCTTCCCACCTCTCCGGGAACCACTCTCAGTCGAGGTTAGGATACAGCAGAACTACCAACTGACCAAAGCATAGCACCACCAGTATATATGGAGTCCTCACCTGAGGGTTTGGCCAAGCCCCTGCTGTTTCCAAGGCAACTGGTCTGCAGCCAGGAAGTGGATCTCCTCACGAGCACAACTACCTCCTAAAAGATCTGTTGCAGAGTTTTGCAATTTCTGTTTAAATTCCTCTAGGTGCACAGCAAATGTGCACAGATTCACCAAGCAGAATAGCTTCAGGTTCTCCAGAGTAATCTACCCCCCTTTTCTTATTAAATGACAATTGCAGTCTCAATAACTCACTCTGAGACATTAGTAACAGAAAGATAACATGACTGCCTGCTTTCGACAACAGATTTTAACAGACTCAAGAAAGGGGAGAAAGCAGAAAGGCAGGGTTCTCTTTGAACTCAGAGGCAGGTAAGGAACAATCGGTAAGTGCTGGATAGATTGACAGTCACCCCCAGCCCGGAAAAGTCACTCCCAGCCAAATCTACTAAAGGCGCCATGAATGGTTGCAAAACCTCTAACAGGATGTGATGCCCATAGTTTTAGCCTGGGCAGTTTCTGTCATAGTGCATGGGATCCTCACTCTGTCTGTGTGGGGGTGGGTGGGGCTTCATTCATAATGAAAAGTAAACAAACCAGCTGCCAGTTGCCCGTGCACAACCCTGACATAGCTCTGGGCAAGTGAGCAAGCATGTAGCTTAGAGGGAACATTGGGAAAGATGGTTGATATGGAGGATAAAGAGAAGTTTGGGAGGGATATGTCCCCCAAGCCAGTAGTGCAAGCGAGCAGCAGCCCATTGCAGCACCAGAGAAGGCAACAAGGGACCAGATTGAGGATGATCCAATGCTTGGCCCACAGGCCCATTGTTCACAGACTGTGCAGCTGTTGTCCGAGCATGTGGCTTCCCTTTGGGCTCTGGTAGAACATGGGTGGCTGGAAAGGGCCCAGATGTGGCAGAATGCATCAGTTTCTTCCTGGGAGGTTCTCACCCTTCTCAGGAGGAGTTTGGAGGCACTGACAAAGCATATGCTGAACATGGTAGTTGCTGTGGAGCAGTTGCACATTACTGCAGAGAGTGGCCTTAAAGAAATGCATGTGTATAGATCTGCTCCTGAGTGTGCAAAAGAATATGAAGGATGAGATGGCACCAGATTGTACAAAAGTGCACCAGCATCTCTCATTATTATAACATATGATGTGTGACACTCAGCTGGGATGACTGTACAGGCTGCCAGCTGCTGAGTGGGAGATCTCAGCATAGTTTCCATGGCAATTGTGACTGGCTTATGGTTGGTCTTTGTTTTGTTTTGTTTTGTTTTTTCCTGTTCTATTTTCCCTGTAGACCAGCTGAAGGCCATCCCCGACTGAGGGGTACATTGTAGTCCCACATGACCTAAGGCTGTGGTCACATAGGCAATTTGAACTGATTTCTGTTCAGACTTTTAAAAAATCAGATTCAAGTCATGTGGTATTTAAACCATTAGCTGTGTTCACTTGCACTGAATGGAAATTGATTTATTTCTGGTGATTTCAAACAGTTTTAGCATCTACACTGCTGAAATTGATTCATTTGCACAAAACTGCACTGAATTTAATCAATTTTAGAAAGGAATTGTTTTAAAAAGCCCCTGCTGGTCAGCTGAAAAAAATTCAGTTTGTAGCCCGTATCAATCTATTTACACCTTGCACTGTGTGAACAATAAAATCTAAATCGATTTAAATCATGCTTAAATTATAAGGTTCTTATTGCCAGTACAACTGCAGCTTAAGCCTCATTCAGCCAAACTAAAGTCAGTCTGGTTACTTAGGATTGTGCTATTAGAGCAGCGATGGCGAACCTATGGCACACGTGCCACAGCTGGCACGCGGAGCCCTTTCAGCTGGCACGTGAGCCATAGGTCACCAGATCGCTACTCCCACACGCAGCCAAACCTCAGGAGGCGCTTCAGCAGGCAGATCCGGAGCAATTGGTGCTGGCAGCAGAAGGGTCTTGAGGCACCTCCATGCCGGGATTTCCCCTTCTGCTGTCACTTCCGGTTCTGGGTCAGCACTTCTGGTTTCGGGTCCTCTGGGTACGCCGCTGCCACTGTTGCAGCAGCAGCACACCACCTGCTGTTTTTTGTGTTCTTTTTTTCCAGTTTGGGTATGCAAGCCAAAAACGGTCCTCTAGACTAGGACATCCCAGGTTTGATTCAGAGGTTAGGGCTTCCAATCTTTCCTCAGGGACTGTAATTTGCTCACCCTGGGAGAGGGTTACCATTAAAACATGCTGTGTAAGGATGGTATCCTCTTTCTGTTCCTTATCAAATGATGAATTATTAGGGTATTTCATAAATATAACTTCTGCCATTTCATCCACATCAGGGTTTTCTTTTAAACTGGGGCTTTCCAGGTTACTTTCAGAAGTTACGGATTCCATTTTTCCCTCAGGGATTGTTAACTGCTCTCCTTGGGAATGTGTTACAGTGGTGCCTTGAGTTACAAACTTAATTGGTTCCAGAAGATTGCTGTAACTCAAGTTGGCCATAACTCAAAGAACTAATTTGACAGGGTTTGGATAAACCTGAAATTGTTAAATGCAGTTTAAGTACAAAGATGTAACAGAGCTAGAGAGTGAAGCTAAGAACAAGCATAAACAGCTGTGTTAGAATGTGCCAGAAGGGTGAATATGATTGGCTAACACTAGTATATAGCTAGAGAACTACAACACAACAGTGTGGGTTGATGTTGGGTTGTTGCTGTGTCGTCGTGAAGTGCTGTAGCCGTGGAGCCAAGCCTGAGAGTTCAGAGGAAGCTGTACCTACGTGCTTGGAGAGTGGAACTGGGGCTGAACGGACTGACTATATGGTATATGACTATTTACTGGACTGTGACACTGATTTAAGGCTCTGTGACTGTGAAACTGCCGTATATAGAACAAGGACTGAAGCTGTAAATATCTGTAAATATTCTGCATATAAACCAAGTATTTCTGCTACAAGAGTGTTTGCTGACTGTGTCTGCACTTCACTGGGAACTCTGCCGGTTATCACCACCTGGGAAAAACCTGGGAAAATTCTGCTAACTCTGTCAGTGGTTATGGGCCCAGTGGTATGCCAAGGGACACGCCCAGGAAGATACCGGTGAGTTTGCTGACCAGAAAAATCCAGAAGGAAGTGCCCAGAGGTGTCCAAGTAGCAGCAGTGAGTACAACAGCTTTGTCCTGCACTGTGTGTGAAAATGGCAAGTGAGCTGCTAATGTCAGGACTGTCTATCAGTTAGTTGAATGGAGATAACTACTCCACCTGGCAGCAGAGAGTCCAGTTATTGCTCCAGAAGGAAGCACTATGGGATACTGTAGTGAAGCCACCAGCTGTGCTGAATCATAGAACACAGAGAAAGAATGACAAGGCACTTGCAATCATCGGTCTGACTCTAGAAGATCGTCTCCTAGTCCACATAAGAGGCCAGACTTCAGCAAGAAAGGCATGGGAGGACCTGAGGGAACTCTTCGTACGAGTCAGCATGGGTAGCCAGATACAAATTGCAAGAAGGCTATTCCGTACCAGATTGCAACCTGGTGGGAGCACGCTGCAACATTTAGAGCACATGAAGGCAATGCTTATGGACTTGAGAGAGAAAAATATCACATTTACTGAAATTCAGGAAGCATTTATAATTCTCTCTTCACTTGATGAGTCATATGACCAGCTTGTAGCGAACATGGAGGTACTACCACAAGCTGAACTAACAGTGCTAAATGTGACCAGTAGACTTCTGGAGGAGGAGCAGAAAAGGAAAGACAACCAGGAACTGCGTGACTCCAAAACCTCTGTGAGAAACAAGCCAAGTGTGGTTGGGGAAGAGGAGGACACAGCTGCAAATATCCAACCTGGGAGGAGATGTTTTTCCTGTGGGTCCAGACAGCATCTTATCAAAGAATGCAAATTTAAAAAGAAGAAAAGAAAACAGCCACAACGTGAGAAAGTTACAACAAACCTAACAGAGACTATTTACAACAACCACCATGAAGAAGCAGAATGGGTAGTAGACTCAGGGGCAACAGCTAACATGTGCAGAGATAAGAGGCTGATATCCAATTTTAAGGCTGTGTTTGATCAGCAAGTAATGTTGGCTGATGGAGTGAGTGCAAAAATCATGGGTAAAGGTAAAGTAAAATTACCATGTTTAAAGGTGCCAATAGAGGTGTTATATGTGCCAAAGTTAAAACACAATTTATTGTCAGTTAGCCAATTAGCAAAAGAAGGGTATGTTAGCACATTCTATAGAAATAAGTGTGTTATTAATGGTGAAAAGAATGAAAAGCTAACGTGTTATGTAAGAAATAACCTATATAGGCTAAGTAGTGCTAAGGCAAACAATGTGTATGAGAATGTAAAACCTCATAATGAATGCATACATCTGTGGCATTTGAGGTTGGGACATGCAAATTATAAGGCAGTACAGTGGTGCCTCGCATAGCGAGGTTAATCCGTTCCGGATTAACCTTCGCTATGCTGAAGCATCGTTGAACGGGGCAGGGATTTCCACTGGAACGCATTAAACATGGTTTAATGCGTTCCAAATGGGCCAAATACTCACCGTTCAGCGAAGCTTCTTAATGGCCGGCAGCCATTTTCGCGCCCTCGCCTCGCTTAACGAGGGAGCAAAAACGCTGCACGCGGCCATTTTGGACCATTTCCGGGCTTCCGGCGGCCATTTTGGCCGCCGAACAGCTGATCGTCGGGCTTCGTTTTGCGAAGATCGGTAAGCGAAACGCTTACCGGTCTTCGCAAAGCGAATTTTCCCCAATTATAAAAACGTTAAGCGATCGCATTAGCAATCCGAAAAAACGGATCGATATGCGATTTCGTCGTTATGCGGTGAGCTCGTTAAGCGAGGCACCACTGTACGTAAGACAATTGAGAATGCAAATGGAGTGAATTTAAGGCAATGTGAGAAATACATTAATTGCCAAGCCTGTCAAGAAGCAAAAAGTAAATGTGCTCCTGTATAGAAGCATAGTAACAAAGAAGTTGGCAACATTCTAGATTTAGTGTCAATAGATGTAATAGGCCCAAAAAGAGCATCTTTGGGAGGAGCAAAATACATTCTCTCAATACAAGACCAAAAGTCAAGGTTTGGATTTTGTTATTTAATGAAGGACAAAGGGCAAACATACATAGAATTTGAGAGATGGTTGAAATTTGTGGAGAGAAAAACAGGCAAGAAAGTGAAGCAGATTCAAACTGATAATGGTACAGAATTCACCAATGCTAAATTTCAGTCAATATTGAAAAAGCATGGTATAAGTCACAGGAAATCTGCACGTTACACTCCAACGCAGAATGCCGTCATAGACAGGAGAGGCCAAACACTCCAAAATATGGCAGAGGCCATGCTGAGAGGGAGTAAGTTACCAGACCATTACTGGGATGAAGCTATTTTATGCGCAAACTTTTATTTAAATATACTTTGGCATAGTGGCATTAAAAAAATACCTTACACTATCTGGACAGGAAGAAAGCCAAATTTAAAGTTCTTGCATGTGTTTGGGTCACCTGCATGGGTGCACAAACCCAAGGAGACCAGGAGGAAGGGTGAGAGGAAGATAAAACTAATGTACTTTCTAGGGTATCAGCAGAACAGGAAAGCATTTAGGTTTGCTGTACCCAACACTAATAAAGTTGTAATCAGCAGTAGTGCAACATTTAATGAGCATGCCTACTGGGATAAAATAAGTTTGCCACCTGAAACAATCATCCACACACATGACATGCAAGAGAGTGAAGACAGTAAGGAAGAAAGCTCACACCCAGAACAGGGAATAAAAGGTGAGATTGAACCTGTTGAGCTGCAGACAGATAGTGAAGCTCCATCTACACCTGAGAAAAAGGAAACTCCTGAGGAGGAGAGAGAGCTACCGAGGAGATCTGCAAGGGAACGCAGACAACCTGAGAGGTATAAGCCAGAAATATTTAACTGTGTGAATATAGAAGAGCCTGTGAAATATAAAGATAAATGTAAGTTGCCTAAGTCTGGGCAGGATAAGTGTAACAAAGCATTGGAGAAGGAGATAAAGTCTCTGAAAAGACTCAAGGTGTATGAAAAGGCATATACAATGCTGGGTATGAAATGAAAATGCAGTGAAATGTATGAAGTAATGTAAAATGGTGAAATGTAAAAGTAAGTGTAAAGTGTGAAATGTACTGTAACTGCAATAATGTGAAAGCAATTTAAAGAATACATATATGTAACGCATTTAACAATTTGGAGGAGATTGACAGGGTTTGGATAAACCTGAAATTGTTAAATGCAATTTAAGTACAAAGATGTAAGTACTTGTAAGAAACAGAGCTAGAGAGTGAAGCTAAGAACAAGCATAAACAGCTGTGTTAGAATGTGCCAGAAGGGTGAATATGATTGGCTAACTCTAGTATATAGCTAGAGAACTACAACACAACAGTGTGGATTGTTGTTGGGTTGTTGCTGTGTCGTCGTGAAGTGCTGTAGCTGTGGAGCCAAGCCTGAGAGTTCAGAGGAAGCTGTACCTACGTACTTGGAGAGTGGAACTGTGGCTGAATGGACTGACTATATGGTATATGACTATTTACTGGACTGTGACACTGATTTAAGGCTCTGTGACTGTGAAACTGCCGTATATAGAACAAGGACTGAAGCTGTAAATATCTGTAAATATTCTGCATATAAACCAAGTATTTCTGCTACAAGAGTGTTTGCTGACTGTGTCTGCACTTCACTGGGAACTCTTCCGGTTATCACCACCTGGGAAAAACCTGGTAAAATTCCGCTAACTCTGTCATAGAAATGCACTGAAACCACATTAATCCATTCCGGCCAGGAAAAAAATCACAAAAAAACCCACTGCAAGATCCATCAGAATGCGTTCAGGCTGAAAAAACACACACTGAATAACAAAACAACACTGCAAGACCCATTGGAACACTTTGGGGCTGGGGAGGGAATCACAAAAAACAACAACACAACAATACCCATCAGAATGCGATTAATCCATTCAGCCCGGAGGGGAACACACCAAAAAACCCAAAAAAAATCACAGCACAGAAACATAACCCCCAGGCCAAACCCCACACTGCAAAACCCTGTATGTACTCACTCAGAAGCAGAAAGCAGCACCAGGCAGTCCAAAGCCTCCTCCAAACACACACACTCTAACCATTGGGGCAAAAGAGCTACAAAGAAGCAGCCTCTTCACCGACCAACGGTTAGCAATTTAAATTCCTCGCCTTTTTCTTACCTTTTTTTCTGATCGTATCTCAAAGCTCTGGTCGCAAATCAAAGCAAAATTTTGCTGCCGGAAGTGGTCATAACTCGAATTGGTTGTAAGTCAAGACAGTCGTAAGTCGAGGCACTGCTGTACTACAACAGCACTCTGCTTGGAGAGATCTAACCTGATCAAACAAGGTGCAAGTATTTGATCAGAAATTGTTGCATCCCAAATTCCAACTCAGTCACTAGAATTTATCTTTACTTTAGCCATAGGTAAAATCACTGGCATAGAACTTATTCCCTTGATGGTAACAGTTTGATCTGGAAGTATTTGTTCTTTAGAAACCACATCAGGGTGACACAGGGTTATGTGGGAACAGGAAACAACAAATCCCATATAAGAGTTCTCATTAATAAGAATTTTCTCACCAGGGTTATATAGTAAAATATTATTTGCCTTTATAAGAAAGCACTGAATGATTCTGGCTTGTGGGCAGATCAGAATTTTCTGTTGTGCTAGTTGCCATGGAGACAGAACCATTGTTACAGCCTCCTTCAGTGGTTTCCACTGGTTTTATACAGTAAACCTTTTTGGTTTATCATCTTTTCCATCTTTATTGTTTTTCATACAATTTCATACAATTTGATTGAACGTGCCCAAACTTTCCACAGTTATAACAGTGTCTATAAGTCCTTTGATCATACTGAGATCTGTCAAACTTTTCCCTCAGGGTTCATTCGCTTCCACGGACTAGGTCCTGGCAACTTAGGTGAGGTATTCAACTGGCCATTTTTCCCTGACATTTTACTGTTGTAATTTTTATTGAAGGTTTCTTACTGTTGTCCCAGTTCTGCCTGTAAAATTCTACTTCAGAAAACTTAGGATCCCTAATCTCACTAATGGGATCAGGATATTCAGAAGCCTGTAATACATTTTTAGGATTTTTGTCTTTGACCAAATAATGCAATTCCCCAGGCAAAATGGAATAAAATTGTTCTAAACCAACCACATTTGTCATTTGGTCTAGAGAAGTGACATTTTCACATTCCATCCATTTGTCCAAACATTGACTCAATTTAGCCCCCACTTAGCCATAGAATTCTTCAGGCTTTTTGGTAAGGGAACAAAATTTTCTTCTAAGGTGTTCTGCATTTATGCCAAATATACCAGTGGTCCCCAACGTTTCTGGGATTGCGAACCATTTTGGGGGTGCAGGCTTGGTACATGGACCGGCTGGGGGGCGGGGGCAGCCCCATGCTGGCGGGTGGCCATATCACACTTCCAGAGGGGCGTGTTCTGCTCACACATGTGCGCAAAAAGGGGAGCCTGAAACTAGACTTCCCACCTCCACACTTGCAAGACATGCCCCCCAAGAGTCCTGTTTCTCCCACAGCACTGCCACTGGTGTTCATCATTTCTGGTGGGAGAGATGGTGGGGAGGGACCAGAGAGCCACCCGGGTAGTCTCCACACTAGTCTTATGACCAATCAACCAACCAACCTTGCTACCAGGAAGTTGGGTGGGAGGATGGGAGCCCCCCGGCTTACTTTGGCCACAGAGCAACGAGTGGCTCTGGCAGCTGCAAAGCAGCCCTTCCTCCAACCCTCCTTCTCCCCCCCCGGTCTGGCTCTTCTCTTCAGACCTTTCCTTGGTAACAAAGCAGCCCTTCCTAGCAGGATCTGAGGAGGCGATCCCTGGCGTTACCTTTGCCTTTCCCCAGGATGCGGCAGCATAGGTTTTGCAGAGGATGTTGGGAGACTTCTGATCCAGACTCGCCATCCTGGCATTGGCGGGAGGGGAAAAGGTGCACCCTCACTATCGGTCCCCCACCCCAACTTCCAAGGGCCGTTTCTCCTACCCTGTTATTTAAGGTGCCATTTTAATAGAACTGGTGTAGGAAAGGGAGAGGGCGAGGGGCAGGGAAAACCACCATGGCTTTCAAAGGCAGCCTCACAGCTCGGGCGGTGCAACGCTGTACCCTTTCCGTCACACAACCGCAGAAATGTGGCCAAGAGGTTCCGCTTATTGATGAATAAGCGCCGTCATAAAACACGGGACGGGGTGGGATGGGAGAGAGTGCTTCTGCATCTACTACGGTAGGCCATCAAGATTTAAAAAGACATTCCCACCCACCCCTAGCTCTGCAGCGTAAAGAACACCCCCCGCACCTCATGAGCAAGCATTTGTTTCAGGGAGGGACAGAGTAGGAAGACCCTCCCCCATTAAAATGTCATCCTTCTCCTACATATGCATGACGGTGGGAAGAACCTATTGTACCCAAACCTCTGGGTACTTTTGGTGAAACAGCCTCTCACCCTTTTATTTCCAGCCTCCCTTCTCTGTCCACAAAAAGCCCCCTAGCCCCGCCTCTCAGAAGATACGCCCCCCCTTGTAAGGCAGCTGAGCTGAGACTCTCAGCGGGTAGGGGGGTTCCATCCACCTGGCGGTTGGTTCCTCCTCCTCCTCCCTTTTCCTGCAGGGCAAAACCTGAGGTCCCCAAGAGAGGGGAAGGTGTCCAAGCAGAAGCAGCTCTGTGCCTCAGGCAGGGAGGGGAAGGAGCAGAAAGCCAGTGGTAGCAGCTCTGGCAAGCAACAAGACCCGATCAGGCACACCACCTGCCCTTCAAGGCTTGGTGTGGCGATAACAATAGGGTGGCCAGTACAGCATGTCCCCCCTTTTTATATCACATACCACGTGATGCTTCTCCACCTCCTTGCCCTCACAATAGCGCAGGTTGTCACGTGGCATGGTGGGAGATGCAGTCGCCTCTCCAGAGGTGGGGTCACACTAGTGTAGTGTAAAGGCTTCAGTTGACCTACTTCCTTGTTCTGTGACATGCCGGCCACAAGCGCGACACGCCCCCGCACATGCATGGAGAGGTGGGGGTGGAGTGGAGATCTGTATTGGCGGCCCAGTTCTGGCAAGCCCATGGACCGGCACCGGGCCACGGACCGGGGATTGATGACCCTTGAAATATACAATATATTACATTTCTATATGCCTCAAAATCTCTAGCTTACTCCAGAGGCAACTGAGAATAATGCTCAGCTAAATCTCCACTTATTTGTGATCTCAACACCACCATCCTTTCATCATCCTTAATCTCAAAGTCCCAGCACGCTCTCTCAAATGAAATCAGGAAAGATTCAGGGCAGTCTCCTTTCCTATATTGGGGAAATATCTTTAGATCAATTTTTGAGAGATTTCCCTCTCTAGAGTTGTTATTATCATTATTACCAGCAGCTAATTCTGATTGTTTCATCTGTATTTGAAATTCCATTTCTCTTTGTCTTAATTCTAGCTCCCTTTCTCTTAATTCCTTTTGTCCGGCCACAGCCTTCTCCTTCTCCTTAATCTCTAATTGCTTGAGCTTTCTGAGCTTTCTATTCAGCCCTAGCTTTAATTTCTAGTTCCCTTGCTCTTTCTTCAGTTCTCTCTTTTTCTCTGATCTCCAATTCTTTAAGCCTGAATTCCTTTCTAACCTCCATTTTTCAAAGTCTTGGGAGCTTAGCACACCTTCTCTTTCTGAGGCATTTCCTTCAGTTTCCTCCTGTTCCACTGGAGCTAGAGGGTGGCATGTTTATGTCTGAGTGAATTAGTCTTTAATGTTGCTACTGCTTTTTAAAAGGACCTGTCTTTCTGCTGTTTATTCCAGTAACTATGTTGTTGTGCTTCACTCAGCAGCTGTCTCTGCTGCTCTCCAGCCCACAACCGTTTAGTTACTGTGTCTCTGTCTGAGCTATTCTTGCTCTCAGACAGTCTCAGATATTTTCCTATCACCTCAGATCTGCTCTGACACTGGCTTCCACTTTTATCCACCACTGCTCCCTTTGCTCTCAGAGTCTGGGATTTCAAGCTAGCCCACTGGGTCTCTCAAATCCCAAGGTAAACAAAAAAAATATTTTCCTTTAGAGTCACTTCCCTCTCTTTAGTTCCCCCAGATCTGGGTTCAGAAGCCCCACCACTAAGCTTTTCCAAAAGCTCTAGCAGATCACCCACTTCTTTATCACAGACCTCTGACTAAAAAGTACCCACAACTCCTGAAAATTCACTTTTAAACATTGGCTTTAACTGGATTATTTCGTATCCCACTGCTGGAAACCAATTGTGACACCAATTTAACCCAAGTGGCCCCTGCTTGTTTCACCAAATACAGGGCTCATGAAGGTATCCCAACACTCCCTTTAGCAAGCTGCCACCAGTTGATCTCTTTATCTACCTATATTTCCTATGAAAGATTGAGGTCCATTCAGTACTAAACTTTTAGACAGAAACAGGTTTATTGATTACAGGTTGTTTTAGGACTAGTTCTTAAGCACATTCTTAAAGTTACATAAAGCTTCAGTATTTTACTTTAACCTCTTCTATCTTAATTAATACTCTGACTAGTCACTCCCTAAACAGTCTGTCTGCCTCAAACCCCAAACTCTTTCTCCCTTCTCTAGCTCTCTCAAAAACTGTCTCTCTGACTCCCTAGACTCTGACTCACCCCTCCCTTCTAGTTTCTCTGGCTCCATCTCCCAACAGCTCTCATTGGTGCATGCAAATAATCTTCTACCTGAGCCAATGCAGGGTGATTGCTACAACTATGTCTCAAATAAAAATGAAATATACACATCCTTTTGGGAATGGAAAAAAACAACTGGCAGTTTAAAATTCAGATTTAGCACATGACACTTTAGAACAAATCACCTGAACTTTCAATTGTCATGTTTTGTATAAATTTGCCTGTAAGATATTTTCAGTAACAAAATATAACGTACTAATGTAAAAACAAATATATAAACTGTGGTAGGGGATTAAGCTACCATTTTACAGAAGTCAAAACACAGTTGGAATCTAAACTGTTAAAATGAAAAACCTTCAAGGAACATTATGGTCTGACTGACCTCGGCAATAAGGAATATGGAGGACAAAATTTATGTGGGCACCTGTATCTGCTACCAGCCTCCATCCATAGTTCTTCAGGGACTCTGTCCATCAAATATAGTTCCTTAAATCTGTTCTTCACTTTCACTGTGTATTCATAAAGGATTTGGCACAATTTTATGTAAGAAACATAATTTAATTCACTATTTAGTCTGAAAGGTAGTTCGTTATTTTGTTGACAACTGAAAACAATGGCTTAGAACATTTTAAGAACACACATTAGTCATCACATTTTGTGCAGATATTGTCTTCTAAACCAAGTCTTTAAGGATATTAACCCACAGTATGTAGAATGTTATATATTGTGATATTCCAACATTACCATCAAGGCTATCCAGGCTATTTTAGTTGGGGGACAGGGAGAGGGGGCAACCAGCACTGTATTCAGTTTTCAGATGCTGTTGATGTCTCCCAACTCCATATTTTCCCCTGCCCTCTTTAACTGTAATGGCTACTCCTTGCTCCCCTGCAACAAACCCCCTCCTTTGAAAACATACCCCACCTTGACATCCTCACAACAGCAAGCAGGCTCTCATCAGCTTGAAAGTTGATTTGGGGAGGAAGGAAGAAATTAAGAAAGCATCCAAAAGAAAATATGTTGTAGAAAGCATATTGTGTCAATACAAATTTAAATCATGACAAAGAGACAAAAATTATAGATTTGAGAAATGATTGTGATCTAAAACTGTTTTCCAACCAAGGGAAGTCTCTCATAATCCCGAGTGATGCCTAAGATCTGGCATACAATGCAAATGTAACCACACAACCATTTATGTCAACTTATATATTACTGGAACATTACTCAGAAAGTTGACAGTCATTTGTAACTTCAAAAGAGAATTCTCCTCAAAGATGATAGGATTATTTAAAAGTAGGTAGAAAGGGAAAATGGATATAATCTTAAGGATACTTGGAGGTTCTTTAAAGAATGATAAGAAATACTTAAATAAAAGATATATTCTATAAATAGCAGGAATTTCTCATATTTCTAAACATACTACACAAAGAAAGCCAATAGTAGAATATCAGAGTTATTTCCTACATTTGGTTGTTTAGGAAATTTTGACCTGTTTTTTACCAAACTCATATAAGTTGTTCATAAGAAAACTAAAAATGCTAAGCAGTTTATAATCAAAGAATTTGCTGTGGTGGATGCCCAAGTCGCTCCTGTCAATCACAGCGGAACCTCATGTGCAGGAGCCAATGAGAGGACAGGAGTGTCAGAGGCAGAAGTTAGAGAGTTAGACAGAAGAAGGAGCGAGGTTTGAGATACAGATAGATAGATAGTCAAAGATAGAGAGAGAATTATTACTAATAGACACTGGTTGAATTGAAAATAAGTAAACAAGACGTGATCTAATGTGGAAATAAAATATGGTATTTCAGTGATTGTGATCTAATGAACATGAACAAAGACCATCTGTGATTCTGAGTTACCCTTTCATACCCTTTAATAAAATTAATTCTGTTATTAGCAGCAAGTGTGAGAGTATAGTCCTTTACTTTGTGGATAAGAATAATCCACTGGTGGCAGCGAGAGAGAAAGAAAGAATGTCGCCAGCATCAACCTGGGTTGAGGAAAACAAACAGGGACACGGGTTGTACATCACAAAGTGGTGACCAGCAGTGGGATTTGAATAGAGTCCAGTAAGGCCAAAGAAAAGAGTAAAGTTTCCTGAGTCAAAGATACCTATTAGTCAGGGAGGCCTGTCATGGAAGGAGTGGGTGACTCTGTAGAGCTTTTGGAAAAAGCCTAGTAGAGGGGCTCCTAAATGCAGATCGGGGACTAGGATAGGGAAAGACTCTGAAGGAAAAATTCTGTTAGAGGTTTACCTCAAGATTGGAAAGATCTGTGGGCTAGCTTTGGATCCTAGGCTCTAAGAAGGGAGCGCTGAGGGGACAAAAGCAGAAGCCAGGGTCAGACACAGATCTGAGGGAACTGGAACAAGCAGAGGCTTGAAAACCAAAAAAAAACAATCTGAAATACCAAGAAAACAACACCAAACTGAAGAGGAAAAACAGCCACCCACAAATAAAGTATTTCTGCCATACATCAAAAGGGTCATGAACCGCATGGGGAAACTTTTGAAAAAACACAACCTACAAACAGTATTCAAGCCCACCACAAAAATACAACAAATGTTACGGTCAGCAAAGGACAGAAGGGACCCCCTCACCACTGCAGGAATATACCAGATACCTTGCAGTTGTGGCCAGGTATATATTGGAACCACAAAATGCAGTATTCACACCAGAATCAAAGAACATGAGAGACACCGCAGACTAAAACAACCGGAAAAATTAGCAGTAGCTGAACATGCCCTAAAACAAGCAGGACATGAAATTCTATTTCAAAACACTGAAGTACTGGACAACACCAGCAATCATTATGTTAAACTGCACAGAGAAGCCATTGAAATCCATAAACATCAACAGAACTTCAACAAAAAAGAAGAATGCCTAAAACTAAATAAGGCCTGGCTCCCAATACTGAAAAATACAGCCTGCAAAAGGTCAACAAACTCTACCCAGCCACAAGGACCAGGGATCATTGCACAAAAAAGACCAGCTAACGACACCCATTAACCACAGTGACAGATAATCTCTCCCCCTTATTACAACAAAAACACGCTGATCACCCTATCTCCTGAAAAGGACAAAAGCTGTTCCTACAGCTATAAATACTCAATTATCCAACAAACAGCAAAAGAGCATGATCAGAGTTCCTACTCCAGTCCTCTGAAGATACCAGCCAGAGAGACTGGAGAAATGTCAGGAAGAACAACCTTCAGAACATGGCCAAAGAGCCTGAAAAACCCACAACAACCATAATCTGAAATAGTTTGGTGTCTGGAGGCAAAAAGATAGAGTGTCTCAGAACAGAGAAAAGCATGGCTAGGTGCCTAAAGAAAGAGTAGCAATCCGTGGCTGCCGAAGGAGAGCTACAGAGTAACTCAAGAACTCAAAAAGGAAAAAAGTCTGAAGTCTTTAAAAAAAGGCTTGACTTAGCTTGACTTTATCTCTCTGCAAAATAAACACACTAATCCTAATAAATAAACAGACTTACGTCTCCTAAAAGAGGGGAAAAGATTGTGATGGAAGAAGTTGATCCTGAGGAGACACAACAAGGGTTACCTCAGGAAGCTGAGGGAAACGAAGTTCCTATAGCAGTGGAAAAGGAGGGTGCCTCAGGGAGAGAAAGCTCCCTAGAGTTTGAGAAATGGAAATTGGAAAAGGAATTTAAATTAAAGGAATTGGAAATCAAAGCAAGAGCAGAGGAAAAAGAATTAGAAATAAGAGCCAGGGCTGAAGAAAGGGCCAGAGAATAAGAAATTAGAGAAAGAGCTGAGGAAAGACAAAGAGAAATGGCAATGGAACAAGAAAAGAGACAAATGGAGTAGCAATTACAACTGAAGAGATTAGAATTAGCATCTCAAAATAATAATAATAACAACAATAATAATGAAAATTTAAAAATAGATCTTAAGAAATTTCCACAATATTGAAAAGGAGACTGTCCCAAAGCATTTCTTATTTCTTTGGACAGCGCTTGTTGGAATTATAAAGCGAATGAAGGTGAAAAGATGAGTGTGCTAAGATCTCAAATAAGTGGGGATTTAGCAAATTTCTATTCACAAATGCCCCTAGATCAAGCAAGAGATTTTGAGGTGTTTAGAAAAATGGTTTATGCCATCTTCTAAAGTAAAAATTGGAGGGAAGGTGTGGGATGATAGAAGGAAAAGCAATAGAGTATACTTCAGGAGTACACAAGCTGCTGAAAGCCATTTTAAAAACAAACCCTCATCCCCAGAGCTAAGTCACCTGAAACAACATAGCCCTGAAGGATTTTTAATAAACCATATTTTGAACCTATAGCAAATAAAACATGTTATGGATGTGGAGAGAAAGGGCATTTTTGGGCTCAGTGCCAGGCCACCAAGAATAAAGATGTAGGTCAGGAAAAAGGAGGAAGAAATTCCAGTCAGCCAAAGCAGACATATTGTATACAGCAGAAGGGAGTTACCAGAGAGGCAATTGAAATGGATGCCATAGCAACCCCAGTAACAGCGAGAGCCCAGAGCCCAGAAAAAGAACTTCCTTTAGCCAGGGTAGTTCAATATTATTTAACTGAAAGTAACCAGGAGTTTCTTCACTGCTCTGAAGTTACTTATGTGAATGATACTAAGTATCTGGCATTAAAAGACTCATGCTCTCAGATCACATTGTGTCACCCTGATATAATCCCTCATGAAAACATAATAAGAAATGAAAACATCACCGTTAAAGGGATTGGAACCGAACTAATTACATTACCAATGGCTGAAATACAAATAAAATATAAAGGGTGGAGTGGAGGTCGGAAAGTAGCCATATCCGATCAAATTCCTGCCCCATGTTTAATAGGAATAGATTTATCTGAGCATGTGAAGAGTGTTCTGGTAACTACTTGCTTCCAGAAAAGAAAAAGGGAAGTACCTGAGGAAAAATATGAAAACCCTAATGAAACAATAGGAGAGAATGAAACAGCTGTTTTAGTATCTATAAGAAACCCTCATGATCAGACTTTTTAAAAGGAACAAAAAGAAGATCCTACCTTAGAAGAATGCTAGATGGAGAAGGGCCAATGCTAGATGGAGAAGGGCCATTGACCCCTGAAAACCCTGAAAGGTACTTTGTGAAGAAGGACCTATTGTACAGAGAGGTCTTAGTAAATCCTAAGAGAGGAGGAGAAAGCATACATAAACAACTGATAATTCCTTTTAAATATAGAGAAAGAATTATAGAAAAAGCACACAAAGATATATTTGTAGCACATCTAGGCATCTCAAGAACTAAGCAAAGAATTGCTAAAAATTTCTACTGGCCAGGGATGGGGAAGCAGCTCAAATGGTATTGTAAAAGCTGTGACATCTGCCAAAGACAGGGATAACCCGGTATAGCGATGAACCCTGAAGTAGCAGGAATGGATGAGGAAGTCTTATTGAAAAACCCTAATGATACTTCCTATATTGATGAACAGAGGGAAAATGATACTTTCAATGATTGTATTGCAACATCTAATAAGAATATCATTCCACTGACCCCTGAAAACTTACAGAGATCTATAGCCTTCGTGTTTACACGCTCACAAGAGGACCTGGAATCACCCACTGTAGCAGAAAAGAGTACCATAATGGGGAAGCTTGGAAGGAGAAAGATTCCTGAATAGTCAGATTAATAGCCATTCAGAAGCTGATTATAGGCGTATGAAAAACCCAAATAAAGATAGTTTTACTCAGGAGTGGAAGGAGGACACTAGCCTGGTGAGTTGTTTGGAAGCGGTCAATAACCCCCCCCCTTTATTGTCTCCTGAAGGCTCTGAGGGACTCTGCCTACACAAGAATCTTTTACCTAAGGAAAAGTCCTTAACAGTGGCAGAGCCTAGCTTAAGAAGTGCTCCTGAAAAAGAAAAAAAGTTATATGAGACCCAGGAAAGACCATACTGTCCTGAGGATAAAGTAGTGAGACTGAGATCTTTAGAGGGGATTAAATTGTCATTAGCAGAATCAGAACTAAAAGAGGTCCATCCACTACCAGATCCCCAACATCTACTCCAATACAGAAAACCAGGTCTAAAGTGTGCCCTGCAGCTTGGGTGGGGG
Source organism: Pogona vitticeps (assembly GCF_051106095.1). Classification (NCBI taxonomy): domain Eukaryota; kingdom Metazoa; phylum Chordata; class Lepidosauria; order Squamata; family Agamidae; genus Pogona; species Pogona vitticeps. The sequence continues at coordinate 72,421,101 of NC_135788.1, read as the reverse complement.
CAGATACCATTTGGGACAGACCCATGGTCATTGAGGAGGTTACAAAGTCTCGAGTCACTCCTGACAGAGCTGTTTCAGCATGGAAGTTTTAAGTCCCCCAGCACAACAAGCAGAGATGACTCCCAACACCATCCCTGATACCAATAGTGTTAGCTGAGGAAGGGAGACTGTTGAGCTATGAGGTGGGCAGTACACCAATAGAATCCCTATTCTGTCCTGGGCTCTTAATTTCAGAAACACACATTCAGGCCTAAGGAACTAGGAATGTGACATCTGATGAGAGGGATGGAATCACAATAGACCACTGCAAATCCATCTTCTGCTGCACAGAAAATCCTGGTGGACAAAGCTGAGTGAGATTGACACCCACAGCTTTATCCAACCAAGTCTCTGAAATGCAAGCCGGATCGGCACGCAGATATTCAACAAAGCTTCCTCCCAGGAGAAGTGTTCATCAGATAGCAGTTTCCCCACAGTGGAACTCAAAGCAAATGTATTCATAAATAGTCGCTGCCTCTAAATGATTAGTTGAATGTGTGTGAGAGAAAGAGACAGAGAAAGAGAGCCAGAGAGAGGCAGAGAGAGAGACTTAATGTCAAGGTGATTTTGATATATGGCAACCCTTTTCAAGGTTTTCTATGTATACAGTTTTCAGGAATGATTTTCCATTCCCTTCTCCTGAGGATGCCTTAGGACTGTCTAGCTTGCTTATGGCTATGTAAGCTGGCTGTTCTCCTGGGAGTTCCAGCAGGGAGTCAAACTCCTAACCTCTGGCTCCACAGCCAGATACCTGCTATCCAACTAACTAGATGGGTATTTACAAAACCCTTCAAGTGTAAGATTTAATCTTTAAGAACAGAAGAACTATCACTCAATTTGCCTGAAATGTGGTTATTCCCTAATGTGTAATAAAATTTTATTTTACAGATTCACAGAGGCTTTCAATTCCTTTATTATGATCAACAGATCAGATAAAAATTAGTAAAAGAATTGCATAATAATGGGAAATATTAAATATAAATTAAATATACACTGCATAATATTCACTCGTAAAGTAGAAATTTCATAGGATAATCATTATAACATTTTGTGGTACCATTTCTTACTGGCAAGCTAATGCTGCTGTGCAAAAGCTGACTTCCTTAATCATTACCAATAGGGCAGGTCTGCCAGAAGGTAGCACATATAGTGCTTCCAGGGATACTTTGCAGAACTGGATGAATAAAAATGTGGTGAATACCACTGTAAAAGGAACAATACAACAGTACATGCCCAACCATTTCCACCACATCAGCTGCACAAGGGTTTAAGCATGCATCATAAGGAATATTCTTGTATCTGCTTTCCAACAGAATTGAGGGTAATACAGTAGGACTCCTATATCCATGGGGAATCGGTTCCAAGTCCCCCTGTGGATTCTAAAAACCACCAATTATAGCTAACACAGTCTGTTAGACCCAGGCCTCCCTTGTACCTGTAATTTTTATCTTGATGGGCCTCTTTAAGTAAGACCCGAGTTGAAATATTCTCTCATTCTTCAGCATGATGAAGACTGAAAACAATTGTTTTTATCTCTCTCTCGTACTCACACACACAATCTCAATGGCTCTGCAGCTTTTGTTCTTCAAAGACAATTAAGAATGCATTTACTTGTTTGCCTGCAAATGTTGAAGAAAGGGCTGGCTGGAAGGCAAGAAGGGCAGGAGGTAAGAAACCTCTCCCGTGTGTCACTTTGGCTTAGGTAAGCACCCCTCCTCTTGCCTTGCAAGCCAACCCATCTCTTTTACAATGATGCTGTTCTGGAATGTAGAGGAAGCTGCCTCAAGCCACCTAGAAGCTAGGTGAAATGGTGGCAACCTCCCTATATAGCTTAGTGTCTGGTTCCATCTAGTGGCCAGTTATGATAATTTCATCTTGAAAATCCATACTGTATTTCTAGGTTTTTCCAAGTTATATTTTTAATACCTGTATTTTCAGACCATGGATAAGTGAATCTGTGGATACTGATCCCGTGGATAAGGGGGTTCTACTGTATTATGCTCAATTCCATTAGATGGCAGATACAAGAATATGCCTTATGATGCATGCTTATGCCCTTGTGGGGCTGATGTGGTGGAGACGGTAGGGCATCTACTGTACACTTCGAAAGTGTTAATGCTTCCCTATATTTTCGAATGGTTAAAATATTCAGCTGGCTTGCAGTAAAAAACGCCTGACCACTCTCTAAATTCAGGATAGGCAGTAGATGCACTCACAGGATGTAGTTCCTGTTTTGCTTTTGTATATCCCATTGACAAAATAGCACTTCATGAGAGGCCCATTTTAAATCATTTCTCATCTAGTGTTCTTTTTCACCTGGACTGCAACCTGTCAGTTAAAATTAGGGAAGCCAGTCCCACAAGAGTAAAAAACATTTTCCACCAAAAAATTAACTTAAGAATCCATGCCAAGACTCTATCAACATTTGACCTGTTTCTAAGCATAGAAGTACATTTGACACACAGCTCAGAAGACCAAGAATAGTTCTCAGGAATTGTGAGTGGATTCCATTGCAATGGAATTGCTATATACATATCATTGTGCACAATATAACATCTGCACTAACACTTTAGTGTTGAAGACCTGAATGGCTGACGGTACATGCTGACCTCCTTTGACAAAGAAAGAAGATATAAGTGACTTGAGCATTTGCAATGGCATTAGATCACTGAACTTTCTAGGACCCTGAGGGCTGAAAGTATAGCACTAAATCCAAACTATTTATCACCCATGAAAGGCAGCACCCAGGATAATGACAGACTGCCTGTCAAAAAATTGGATGTCCCATCTCTGTTTCAGGAGCATAAAGAGTTTCATCATTTTGACCAATTCTGGTATTAAAATATCCTGCCATTATTACTGATGCCTTGGGATATAGAGGTGTCAAGTAATATTTTTTTGCAAATCTGCCCACCTTTCCTTAATTTGTTGTCTCTGTTGAAGTTTATTAATATTAATTATTAATATTATATGTTTAATATTATTAATTATTAATTATTATATTTATTATAACATGTCTTATTAATTAATAATAATAATAAAGTGAAGGATGAAAACTTGATAGCAAAAAAGCCTGCAATGTTGAATAATGGAACTGAGCTAATATGGGTGACTGAAAGCTTAGCAGAAATTAGTACCCCAAGAAAATTACCAACTCTATTACTCTGATTTTAATCTACCAGGGATTTTTTCTCAGTAGTATCAGTGGAGCCTGGGTTGATAAAATTAATACTATGGTTTTCTATTATTTGTGTCTTTTAGGGCAGTCTGTGGTAGAGTGCTTTGATGGTAGGGGCAGAGAGCACAGTTCTCAAAAACTCTTACTAAAGGTATACCAATCTCAATCAGTGCATCTCTGGATTCATATAACATTTTAGCTAAGCTTCCATTAATGAATGTGATGACTGCATGAGCAATGGGGCCATTGGAATATAAGTACAGTCAACCCTCGACTTACGAACGTCCCTACATAAGAACTTTTCAATTTACGAATGGCTCTGTTTGCAAAAATTGGCATCAGCTTGCAAACAGAGCCTCAACCTATGAACGAGGTTGAGGCTCCATTCGCAAGTCAATGCCATTTTTTGCGAACGGAGCTGGTTGTCGCCTTCAGAGGTCTTAGAGGGCTTTCCCCCCGACATTGGAAGAAACCCTTTGAGAGCTCCGAAGGCGCTGATCATGGAGGCAGGGGACCCCACAGGGAGGTCTTCCATGGAGGTGGGCAAGCCCTGGGAGACCTCCGTGGGGGCCCCGCTGCTGCGATTGGCACCTTCAGAGCTCTCAAAGGGCTTCCTCCGATGTTGGGCAGAAAGCCCTTTGAGGACTCTGAAGGCAAAAAGGCAGGGAGAAAGGGCTGGAAATTTGAATTTCCTGCCCTTTCTCCCTGCCTTTTTGCCTTCGGAGTGCTCAAAGAGCTTTCCCCCCCGACATTGGAGGAAGCCCTTTGAGAGCTCTGAAGGTAATTTTTTGAAATGCTGGAATGGATTAATTCCATTCCCATGCATTTCAATGGAAAATGGTACTTTGACTTACGAACTTTTCGAAGTACGAACACCGTTCCAAAATGGATTAAGTTCATAAGTCGAAGTACCACTGTACTGCACAGATATTAAGTCAACTAAGGTAACAGATCCTGGAAGTGCAGCTTCTAAAAGATTGAACAAGTGTTATTTTTGCTTGTATTGTGACACAAACCCCACTGGTTTGGGGTAGTTCAGTTTTTGTCTCTTCAAGAGTGGCCTCCAGTCATAATCGGTTGTAATCCTATCCTGTGATAGTCTAGTTCCCAGCAAGACATGAGTATGTGAGTTCTGAATGACTTGAGCTGATGATAATACAGAATTTAGGGTGAAAAGACTCAATAAAATAGGTGATTTCATTTTTTCGAGTTTACTTTCTTATTTGCATTTGGCTTCTCAGTGTGATTAGTATTACCATCCAATAATTTGAGCATTTTTCTGAATTCCTTTTTTTTAATGAGCTGAAATTTTTGAAAATTTTAATGTTTTACTTTTCTTTTTGTGTTTCCCCTTTTAATACCTTTTTCCTTACATACTTTATTAAATGTCATGGCAGTAGTTCTGTTTGCACTGGTCTACTACTAATGCCCTCTTTATCATATTTTAGCCATAACATTTTGCAAATGTCTGTCAAGTAGATAAAATTTATTAGATTCATTTAAGAAGGATTTCATATGCTGGATATTGTCCATTAAATAGAGAAGCCAGCTTTCCAATGTCAAATCATCATCACGATATTGAAATTGGGTAGTTGTTTGCACTCTCTGCCACCTCAAAAAGGAATTTGCAGCTGAGGAGAAAAGTCCAAGTGTTTTATATTTCCTTTTAGTTAATGCCATTATCCTACTCATGTGCCAAGTCTCCTCCTCTCTTTCAATTTGTGTTTGAGGATGTTGTTCCCAGGAGACAAAATAGCGCTATTATTATCTTTTCTGTTTTCTCCCCAAGACTTTAGTAATGTAGTACAGAGGCTGCAGGGCAGACCTAGATGTTTCTAAATATTTCTCATCAACTCCGATGATCATTATTTGCTTGTGTCAAGGATAAAAGCAAGCTTCCAAGCAGGGGAATAAGGTAGCAGTTCCTCTCAGTCTCAGAGGCATTTCCGATAGTTATTTAAGTATTGTTATTCAATTCTTTGTTGGAAAAACCACAGTTTTATGAATGTGGGACATTGCGCTTCTGTACCCACGATTCTAAAATCCAAGAATAGGCCCAATATTGCTGCAAATTATCCTGCCTGTTTTTCCAGACGGAAAAAGGATGCCAAGCTTTACGTAGCAAAGAACAGCCTGAATGCTGACAACACCAATGGCAGCAATTAAGATGGTCTACAGCAGGGGTCTCAAACATGCGGCCCGGGGGCCATTTGCGACCCGCGGGATGGTAGTTTGTGGCCCCCGCCTTGCCTGCCCCCGAAGCGCCCACGTGTCCTCTGCTGTCAAGAGTAAAAAAAAAGCCTTGCCTCACTTGCTGTCTCTCTCCCAAGACAGTGCCTCTGTTTGTGTGCGTCCGTGTGCGCACAACTGTGGGGGGCCCCACCCCATTCTGTTTAATTTCGCAGGTACCAATGGGGTCTTTTCTCCTCTGGCAAGGTGATTCTGTGAGACAAGTTTCTGTTGAAATTTGTGTTTAGTGTATGTATCCTTACACTTTTTTTTAAGCCAGGAAATTCAATTTTATAAAACACTTTAGGAATGTGGGTTCTTGTGCTTCCTGTATCCATGATTCAAAATGCCAGGAAATGGCCCAATATTGTGCCCATGTTGCCAGTAAGAAAAAAGATGCTAAACTTTACATAGGAAAGGGCAGCCTGAATGTTGACAACACCAGTGTTAGCAACCAAGATGGTGTACATGATACTGTGTCAAGATGCACTGTTGCCATAGTTGAAACATCCTTTTTGGGTGTATCTCCAATGATGTGTGAGTTCACACATGTGCTTGAAGGCCATTGCATTGTAGTAAGCAATCCAATGCTGGGTTCATAGCCAGCAATTAGTTTGTGCCCAGTTAATTGTCTTTTTCAGTGACTGCCATATATATTCCTGCCAACTGCTCTGTCCCACTCCTTTTCTGAGAACCAGTTTTCATGGTTACTGAGGGCACAGCATTTTAATGGTCACATGTACTAATACTGTACACTATAAATGAAAGGATGCATTTTTCCCCCAGAAGATGCCATTGCACAACATGTGTAGTAAAATGAGTACAAAACATTGGAAAGCAGAAGCGACAGTCTTTTCACTGCCCTGACCCCAAAATATCATTCTCAGCTGCCTCTGTAATGGGACTTGGAGGCAACATCTTGCAGTGGCTCCAGTCCTTCCTGGACCCAAGTCAAAGATCCACAGGAAGATTTTGTTATAAAATTTTGAATGTTGACTAAATTTCTCCAGCTGCACAGCAGAAGTGCAGAGACTTAAAGAACAGATTTAGCTTCAGGATTCCCCAGAGCAAACCACCCCTTTTCTCTCATCACCTGTCACTTACAGTCTCAATAACTCACTCTAAGACTTTGATAAGAGAAAGAATAAAAAGTTTCATTTACTCACAGTTGAATAGATCAAACAAATGGCATATTGTACAAAAAATGACTGCTTACAGCAACAGACTCACAGCCTGCTTACAGCAGTCTCCTGCAAACTACACCCACATAACTGCAGATTAACTGCAGTAACTGCCAGCAAATTAAAAGAAAAAGCCAGAAAAGCACTTATTCTCTCTTTGAAATCAGAGACAGGGAAGGAAAAATGTGTTACTGCTGGATTGATTGACAGTCACCTCAGCCAAGGGAAGGTTCCCCCTCCACCTCCCATTCAAACCTGCCACAGGCAGTACAGGAGATTGAAATAACTCAAAAAGATTTCAGGACAAAGGTTATGCTGCAAGGAGGCATTAATTATGCTTCTTACCCACTCGTAGAGGAAAAGGTGTGTACAGGAGAAAACAAGAGGTAACTGTAAAGAATCAGCCTGTAGTTAGTATTATTTTCCCTTATCTGAAAAAAACAACAACAGTTCAACACTTCTGTTTGTCTTAGAATCTTATAACTAAATTACCATGGCAACACTAGCTCCACATTTTATCAATTTTTCAAATAGATAAAATGACCTAACCTGAAAATAAGCACTAGTATAATTTTTCAGGATGCTCGTAATATAAATCCTATCCCCAAAATAAGCCCCAGTTAAGTGAAACCCTGCCCTCCACCATTGTGCAGCAACTAGAAGAAGATGACATGACTGTATTTAAATAAATGTAGATCGTTGTACATGAAAAAAATAAAACATCCCCTGAAAATAACCCTGATGTGTTTTCTGGAGCAAAAAGTAATATAAGACCCTGTCTTATTTTTGGGGAAACACGGTACATGGAAAATTCCCCCCAAAACCCTCAAAATCGGCTTTTGCTTGTCTCAGTATTCCTGTTATATACTGCTGTCAGTATACCTGAACAAAGTTATAAGAATTATCCTTGAAATATTGCTTTGCCTGCCCAGCTCAGAATAATGAGAAGAGACACAGCACAACGGGTTTAAACTAGGGCCACAAATTTATTAACTCTTCAAACTCAAACTTCCCCTTTCACAAGGGGGGCTACCACAGTGCAAAAAGGTCTGGAACCAGACCCATTCCCAACATTCTGCTCCAGACCTCTACCCATGGAATTCCTGTTCCAAAAGGGTGTCATTCTGTTGTACAGCACATTTTCATTCCCCGTGCAGGAGTACCCCAAGGCCGCCCACTACCCAAGCCTCAAGACCGTAAGTACCAAGCATACTTTGGGATCACCCTGCTTCCCCCCTCTACACATCTATTGATGTCATTCTGAGGGGAGGGGTGCCTAGCACCCTCTGGGTACCCCCGTTACTCACCTGAACCCATCCTTTTCTGCACTGACCGCTGCAGCACTGGAGCTACATTGTATGCCCCAAGACCCCCACCAAGCCAACAAATTCAGCTTTCAGGCCCCCTTGCAAATACCTCAGGAAAATTTCTAACCTGCAATAGACTAGTGCACATCATCTTCTCTGTACAACTCGGGGTGGGAAACCCTGATGTTGGAGTGTGCTATCATGGATCCCCTCTCTGCTTGAATGGCACTACCAACCTCTCAGTTCATTCCTTTTTGAGCTTTGTCAATATACCGGGGGTCCCATCTGGCTCGCTATGCCAGTCGCGGGATAATTGCTGACCAAACTATACACATTCTCAGAAAGCGCATCACAAAATTCCGAAGATCTGCTATAATCTGCAGTATCGATGATTTGCCACTTCTCATGGCCAAGTCATTGCCACCAAGGTGGATCACCACAATATCAGAGGGCACATCCAGAGTACCCTAGGATACCAGTTCAAGAAACTCATCCCAGAGCACACCTCTCCATCCCCTCCATTCCAACAGGGCACAAGCTCCAAGGCCCAAGTTCTGATCCTTGCTGGTCCAGCCTGTATGCTTGCTGCCCAAAACACATAGCTGTGGCTACACAGCTGAACTCAAACCCAGGACAATGGTATCCCTGAACCTGGACCAATAAGAATGCAAACATCAAAAAGACAGCACCTAGCACTGTGGCAAAGGATTGCCCATAGGACTGGTACCTATGGGATGACCACCTCCCAACATTTGCCTAAACCACTGCAGTAAGTCCTCTAACTTATTTTCCCGCAAACAGCTAGCTTGCTGGAATGTGTCCAGCTCAATCCCCCAAAATGTCATAACTGGGCATGGTCTCTCTGTCTTTTCTTTAGCTAGGGGAACACCAAACGCAAATGCAAGCTCCAGGAAAAAGTGGCTTGCAATGTGATGTGCCCTGTTTCCCACAAAATAATATTTTTTAAAAAAAATCATCCAAATAATGGACTACCTGTGTCAACCCCACTCTGCACTTAAGCACCCATTCCAAAAAGGAACTGAAATGCCCAAAAGCCAAACAAGACACTGAACAGCCCATGGGTAATGTCCTGTCCATGTAATAGTGGCCTTCAAAACTGAATTCTGGGAGATCAAAATCCTCAGGGTGAACTGGAAGGAGATGGAAGGCAGACTCAATGTTGCACTTCACTAGCTCTGCCCCAATTCCACATGCCCATATCATGAATGGCAGCATCATACTACATGTAACATACACTACATAGCTCTGGTGAAATCTTTTCATGAACTGAATCCCAAGCAGCGAAAGACAAATGGTGAATCAGTCTAAATTCACCAGACATCTTTTTTTGCACCCCCCCCAGTGGTGATACTCTTAAATGAGGCATGGGTGGGACCGCTGAAGGGCCCAAAATTCGTCCCTCCTTAACTTCCATACATATCTTTGCCCAAACTATGTGTTCCCAACCTCTGACCAACCTCGGGTTGTCTGTCATGGTGGCCACTCTAATCTCCAAAGCAGGAATGTGAAAACTCAAATCCTTCAGTAAGATACCTGGAGGTTGCCCTGTCAAAATAAGTTTCCAGCCAAACTTCCAATGTGGATTTCAAAACTGAAATGGGGCCCTTTTGAATGGCTGGAGGTACCAAGAGGCAATTTTCAGTTGCCTCATATCTCTCTTCCTCCTGTTCCTCCTGGTTGGCACTTTGCACATGTGGCCGATGCATGATTGCCCCTGCATATGGAGCACTGGTGCCTAAACGTACATGGTCTGTGGCTGCAAGATCCTCGCACATTGAATTCCCAGCAGGCCACGTGGGGCTGAACCACCTGGTCTTCCACAATGAGGGATATGTTAGTCTGAGAAGCACACTGTACTAGGTGGCCACTATCAAATCTGACAGGCTTGGGTCATAAAACGCAGCCACAGTCCATCCCAGCACATGCTAGGGCGCAACACCGCTCACAGAAAATCCATGTAGGCTCTATAAATCAAATCCATGTATTGTATAGGAAAATGCCCTCTCTGGCTGCACACAGACTATTGTTTCAGCATAAATAAAGAAGCCTGGTAACCAATTAGCCCAGCAGTGGTCCAGCTTGTATCACCACACTTTCTCTCTCTCTCCCGTTCATCCTCCTTATCATTCTTCTCCATTTCTCTATTCAGTAGCTCGAACATATCTACACACTTTTCTTTCTACTGTGTCTGGTAAGAGATGATCCCCTAGGGGTAATGACTGATCGCCTTCTGGAAGTGCACTGCATGGCACTGAGCTGTATCCTGTGTTTGGGATTTTATTAGTGCCTCCCTCAGATGCTGGTCCTATAACCCAGTTAGGGGATAGCATCTGTCTTAGGGTCTGCACCTGTTTTCCCCCATGTGCATGTGAAACTCAGTTTGCCTTATCAGCAAGGGGAGGCATGGGGACTGGCAGTGCCTGGCTCCCACTGCCCTGTAGCCAGGCCATCATTAGCTGTTGTGTAACTGGTGTCCCACATGCCTCCCCTACCAGTGTGACTCTGGATGTAGGCTGGAGTGCACCCCCAGAGTTCAAGTCTCTCTGGGTTTCTGTTCTTGCCACAGAACCAGTCATCCCACTCTTCTGAGCCTCCACTGTCACTGCTGAAACCCTTGACTGTCCCTCAGCGCTGTCCTCCTGTATCTGTGTGCCCATCTGGGGGGCTGTGGTCCTGGCCCCAGTGATTCTGATTGTCGCATCACCAGGGTACTTGTGGCAGAAGATGCACCCGACGGACCCAGACACTCACCTTCCAAAAAACAATAATTACATCATTAAATCACCCATCCTTTTAAGCTCTGCCAACTTATGGGGTTTAGACTCCCTCTGAGACCTATACACTGCTGAAGAGCCTGCTGGCCCCCTGGCTTGAGCCCTTTCCCATTTCAGGTTGCTGAGCTTTTCCCATATGGCACCATAATCTGACCACCCCATCCTCAAATGATGAAATTGTTGGAGGGAAATGGGCAAGGACCTTGCACTTCACTGGCTGCCACCCAGGCAATTTCATGCCTTAAGGTAGGCATCCATCAGTCTCGAGAGACTATGGTAATGTGCTCTGAATAGAGGACTTGGAAAGGCATCTGGTGTGGCTGAGAAGGCCAATACAAGAGTGACCATCCCTTCCACACTGAAGACAAATACAATCTGTCCCCTGTCCAGCTCCCTGATTTTGCTGGTTTCGGAACTGCCTCTTTGCCTCGGCCTGTTGACAAGTGTCTCTTCAAATTGGGAGAAGACTTGTTCCACCGCCTGCCTCCAGGCTGAATGCTCAGATGTCAAAGTTTCCCATTTGTTGAGGTCCATTCCTAAGGCCTTCAGATCCCACTTGCAGATATCCTTGTATCGCAGCTGTGGTCTCCCTCTGGGGCCATTTCCCTGCACTAATTCTCCGTACAGGAGATCTTTTGGAATCCGACCATCAGCCATTCTCACGACATGCCCAAGCCAGCATAGACATCGCCGTTTCAGTGATGCATACATGATAAAAATTCCAGCTCATTCTAGGACTACTCTATTTGGAACTTTGTCCTGCCAGGTGATACCAAAAATGCATTGGAGACAACGCATATGGAACGTGCTCCTGCCTTAGCAAAGCGGCCATTAGGTGAAATTTATTGTCATTCACCATATTCTTTCCAACCTGGTAAGCAATGGCTATTGACAGGGTTATTCACGAGATGCAGACACATATGTGCATATTGTGTAGAAAAGAGATACCTATAGAGTATCATAAAGTCTCAAAGAGCTTATTTAAGAAATTGGAAGAGGGTATACTTTCTTTTTCACATGATGGTATCAGTACTTTTGCAAGCAAATAATGCTGTACCCAGGTGGAGAAATGAAGACTATTAAGGGCGTTAGGGGCTTCTTGTGCTAACAAATATCTCCAGGTATTCTCCGGGAATATATTGAGGATACCTCACTCTGGATCCGAATACCCCCTGATGTATCCAGTATCTTACCAATTCCAGCTGGGCGATAACAATGGAATGGCAGCAAGTGGACATTGATGGGTGTAGGCCTCCGTGTCTCCCTGCCACCCAGGGACAAAGCCAGATTCCCATGCCCACTCAGCTGGGGTGCTAAGGATAGATGAAGCTTTACACACAATAAGAGAATGGACCAAACTGATCAAAATGGCAACAATAATAACAGTAACAAAACAACAACAACAACAACAACACTCATACTCATAAAAATGTAAAAAGACAAACAGTCCAAAAATCATACAACCTCCGGTGTCTGTATATGAGCACGCCCTACCCCCGTGCATCCGCATGAGCACACCCCACCCCCACGCATCCTTGTGAGTGCGCCCTGCCCACCCATGAGCATGGGGGTGCCCCAACCCCACGCACGGACCCCACCCACCCCAACCAGTCTCCAATTGGGAAAAGTTTGGAGACCACTGCCCTAGAAAACAGAAACAAATTTCAAAGTGACCTCAGTAGGATGGTGCACTGAGCTAAAACAACAAAATGAAATTCAACAGGGAGAAGTGCAAAGTCCTACCCCTCAGAAAAAGAAACCAATTGCACAGGTACAAAATGGGGGATATCTGGCTCAGCAAAAGCTATATATGAGCCAACAGTGTGATGTGGCTACAAAAAAAGGCAAATGCTATTTTAGGCTGCAATAATAGAAGTATAGTTTCCAAATCCTGTGAAGTGCTAGTCCCCCTCTATTCAGCACTGGTTAGGCCTCACCTTGAGTATTGTGTCCAGTGCTAGACACCACACTTCAAAAAGGATGCTAACAAATTGGAACAAGTTCAGAGGAGGGCATCAAGGTTGATCAGGCAGTTGGAAACCAAGCCTTATGAGGAAAGGCTGAAAGAACTGGGCATGGTTAGCCTTGAGAAAAGAAGACTGAGGAGTGATATGATAGCACTTTTCAAATATTTGAAAGGCTGTCATACAGAGGAGGGGCAGGATCTGTTCTCAGTCATCCCAGAGTGCAGGACACGCAACAATGGGCTCAAGTTACAGAAAGCCAGATTTCAGTTGAATATCAGGAAAAACTTCCTAACTGTTAGAGCAGTATGCCACTGCAACCAGTTACTTCGGGAGTTGGTGAGTGCTCCAACACTGGAGGCATTCAAGAAAACAGATAATCACCTGGCAGATATGCTTTGATTGCATTCAAGCATCAAGCAGGGGGTTGAACTTTACGTCCTTGTAGGTCCCTTCCAACCTCAGTATTCTATGATTTCCCATCCCTGGGCCCCTGTAGCAATTCCTTACCAATAGAGACTGGCAGGTCCCCACCTGCCATGCATTGCTGTCCTGGATCCATCCCAATGCTCTTGAGATGCCACACATTGCCTCCTGCCAGAGAAGTACAGCTGCAACTAATTCGCAATGGCCATCCTAGCCATCCTAATGTCTCTCAGCCAAATGTCCTGGCCCTGTTCGTAGAGATGAACAGAATCTGAACAGAAAAAAGTGTTTGGCTTAAAGAAAGTCCGATGCTGCTAAGAAAAATACTGCATAGGAACCTGGAATGTAAGATCTATGAACCTTGGGAAGCTGGATGTGGTCAAACAGGAGATGGCAAGAATAAACATTGACATCCTGGGCGTCAGTAAACTAAAGTGGACGGGAATGGGCAAATTCAGTTCAGACGATTATCATATCTACAATTGTGGGCAAGAATCCTGTAGAAGGAATGGAGTAGCCCTGATAGTCAACAAAAGAGTGGGAAAAGCTGTAATGGGATAGGATCTCAAAAATGACAGAATGATTTCAATACGAATCCAAGTCAGACCTTTCAACATCACAGTAATCCAAGTTTATGCACCAACCACTGGTGCTGAAGAGGCTGAAATTGACGAATTCTATGAAGACTTACAACACCTTCTAGAACTGACACCAAAGAAAGATGTTCTTGTCATTACAGGGTACTGGTATGCTAAAATAGGGAGTCAAGAGATAAAAGGAACAACAGGTAAGTTTGACCTTAGAGTTCAAAATGAAGCAGGGCAAAGGCTAATAAAATTTTGTCAAGAGAACAAGCTGTTCATCACAGTCTTTTCCAACAACACAAGAGGCGTCTCTGCACTTGGACATCACCAGCTAGGGATTGCCGAAATCAGATTGATTATATTCTCTGCAGCCAAAGATGGAGAAGCTCTATACAGTCAGCAAAAACAAGATCTGGAGCTGATTGTGGCTCTGACCATCAGTTTCTTATAGCAAAACTCAAGCTTGAACTGAAGAAAGTAGGAAAAACCACTGGGCTAGTCAGGTATAATCTAAACCAAATCCCTTATGAATACACAGTGGAAGTGAAGAACAGATTTAAGGAACTAGATTTGATGGACAGAGTGCCTGAAGAACTATGGATGGAGGCTCATAACATTGTACAGGAGGCAGCAACACAAACCATCCCAAAGAAAAGGAAATACAAGAAAGCAAAGTGGCTGTCCAACGAGGCCTTACAAATAGCAGAGAGGAGAAGGGAAACAAAATGCAAGGGAGATAGGAAAAGTTATAGAAAATGGAGTGCAGACTTCCAAAGAATAGCAAAGAGAGACAAGAAGGCCTTCTAAAATGAACAGTGCAAAGATATAGAGGAAAAGAATAGAAAGGGAAAAGCCAGAAATCTGTTCAAGAAAATTGGAGATATTAAAAGAACATTTTGTGCAAAGATAGACATGATGAAGGACAAAAATGGTAGGGACCTCACAGAAACAGAAGACATCAAGAAAAGGTAGCGAGAATACACAGAGGAATTATACCAGAAAGATCTAGATGTCCCGGACAACCCAGATAGTGTGGTTGCTGACCTTGAGCCAGACATCCTGGAGAGTGAAGTCAAGTGGGCCTTAGAGAAGATAAGACTCCCTGGAAAAGACCCTGATGTTGGGAAAGGCAACAGAAGAAGGGGACGACAGAGATGAGATGGTTGGACAGTTTCATTGAAACTACCACCATGACTTTGACCGGGAGGCAATGGAAAACAGGTGGGCCTGGCATGCTCTGGTCCATTGGGTCATGAACAGTTGGACATGACTTAACAACTAAACAACAACATATTGAATCTGGGAGGTCTTGGAGCACTGCTGTGTGCCTTTTTAAAATTTATTTTCTCCTCCCTGTTAGAAAAATTTCATTTCTGCTGTTAACCATGGAGTTGGCTGCTCCCTTTACTGGATTTTGGTAAATGACAGCTGAAGTTGAACTAAAATTTAAAAAAAAATTATCAGAGAGCACTATCTGCTGGATATTGCCATATATGACAGGCTACAGATTTTATAGATGTGGATGCTTAGAAGAGAGGCAAAGTTTGAAGACTACTAATATTCAGAGGACTAGACATAAACAAAGTGGCAAACTTTTTCCCAACTCAGTAGAATAGAAACTTGGAAGAAAGTTGAGATGGCAAAAAAAAAAGTTGTAAAAGGAAGATAAATTATTGGAAGAGATAAAGGACCTGAAAATTTTTATAGTAACCAATGTAAACAGCATTATTTCTGCACTCCCCTCTTTTGATGCTGTTTCAGCTTCTAAAACATTTGTGTGTGCAGCAAAGCCCAGTTAGCAGCAATACTCCTTGGCAAGCATCAAAAATAAAGTCTACACTGGCACAACTCTATCGTTGTGATGCTCATGAAATGCAAAACTGTTCCATCCCACTTAAAATAGCCAAGAAGTAACTTCTGTGACCTGATGCCCGTCTGCCCACATTGCGATCCCTGAGATGCCATGGGTCTGGACCTCAGATGGAAGATCTGGGTCTGCATCCACCATCTGCCCTTTTGCTGTGCCAATGTTGTGTAAGACAACACAGGAGACAATGGCTGAGTTGACATTTTCTTGAGCAATAGACAGTCTATTTGCGAAGGCTTTCACGGATGGGATCTAATGGTTGATGTGGGTTTTTCGGGCTCCTTGGCCGTGTTTGAAGGTTGTTCTTCCTAACGTTTCGGCCATCTCTGTGGCTGGCATCTTCAGAGAACAGCACTCTGAAGATGCTGGCCACAGAGACCAGCAAAACGTTAGGAAGAACAACCTTCAGAACACAGCCAAAGAGCCCGAAAAACCCACAACAACCAATAGGCAGTCTGTTTGCCAAATTGCTTTGATATTTCTTTAGTCACATAAATGTCCACCACATTGAGGCAATGGTTCAAAACGTTGTTGAATTTTTTCCCCCTGCATTGATGGGGAAGCCTGGACTTTGTCAATCATTTCTTCATGCAGCAAACCTGATCAGCAAGAATGAGTGATGAGACTTCCACATCCATTAGAGGAGATCCATGTATGTCTGTGCCCCAAAAAACATTTTTATCATTTTACTGAGGAATGATGTGTAAAAAACACAACCATTATGCACATTACCAAGCCACCCAATCTCATCATTAATGCCCACATTGGATGGTGGTTTCCTGCAAGATCACACATTGCAAATACTTTCTGTTCCAGTATCCCTTGGACTAACTTTTACAGCCACCACTAGGGCTGTTGACATGATCACTCCTAAACACCCTCTCCAATGCAGAGCTTGGCCTGCATTCTGGTTTAACCAGGAACTACGAGCTAGGAAGTAAACCAGGAGAAGGCTAGAGTGCAAGTAGAGAAGGAAATCAATTGATTATAATAGGGAAGCTGTCAGGGTCATGACTAACCTTTACATTGCCAAGATAAGGGCTGGTAGTCAAGCTCACTTCGCTGACCAGATAAGCGAGGCCTCAAATCAGCAGGCAGAACTTTTCCATATAGTTCGCAACCTATCCGGAATTGGTCTAAGTGATGGGCCTCCTCCTAGTATTTCACCCAACCAAATTGCAGCATTTTTAAAATCAAAAGCGGAGGCCATCCGCCGGGAGCTTTCTCCTTTTTTGAAGATCGAGCAGAGATGTCCAGCGCTCCGCCTTGCCCAGGGACGCTCTATGTCTTTCAGCCTGTGATGCCTTATAATGTGGACAAAGTGCTAGACCGCTGTCAGGCCACCACCTCTTCTCTTTTTATATATATATATATATATATATATATATATATATATATATATATATATATATATATATATATATATATATATATATATATATATATATATATATATATATATATATATATATATATATATATATATATATATTTATTTATTTATTTATTTATTTATTTATTTATTTATTTAGGAACAGGGATAAAGGGTACAAAAAGAAAGAGGGGATAGAGAAGGAAAAATGGTTTTGGGGGATAGGAGAGCATAAAGTATAACATCATCCAATCAATTCATATTACTAATACATATCAACTTTTTGCTTTTTCACAGTTTGATTACCCTCCTGCTTTTATCTTATCATTTAATTTTAATTTTATTCTATGTTATTCCAACATTGTCTGGTAGCTGCTGCCATTTATACAATACATCCCATCGTTCAGTTTCTTTTTGAATTGAACAGTCTTTCAGCCCATCTGAGAGAATATCCATTTTTTTCACTTCCCATATTTTCACCATAAGATTGTCTGGTTTCAGTATCTCTGCCTCCTTAAGATTTTTGTCATAATGCTTTTTAATTTTGGAAGCTGCATGGGTCACTGGATAACTCTCTACTGCATTCATATTACCTGGTGTCATGTCTAATACAGACGATTCTAAAGTTTGTACAACTTCATTTAAGTTTTGTTTGGCATCTACTGTCCCCTCTTTCGTCCCTTTCATCAAATCTTCTATTTTGCTAAGACCTGCATTCACTCGCTGGAACCCTGTTAATATTAGCCTTTGTATATTAATCTGCCATTCCTTTTCTATTTCTTGCACCACTATTCCAGAACTTTGGGATTGAACAGACCAAGTCTCCATTTGTTCTTTTGAATTTTTGGGGTCCATCTCAGGCTTTGGGGTTTGTATAAATACCACAATAATCACCCCCTAGAAATCCTTCCACAGTTTCCACAATTTTATCAACAATTCAAACCCCTCATCATAATCCTCCCCTTAGATCTCCCTCCAATCTTTATCCAAATATTGTAATATAAAAATCAACTTTTAGCCCAGCAAATACAATATCAAATAGAACCGTGACGCAGTTATTTCTTCTTCTCCTGGGTTCAGCAAGCTTCTGTTATTAGACACACGTGGTCTGCAATCCGACAAACAAAACAACAATCATAAAGTCTCAAACTGTCCAGTAGATTGTCCTTGGAGCTCGTCTTGTGATCTTCATTAACCCCTTAATGCTCCTTAGTCCAGTCGGCCACGTCAGCTCCTTCTCCCGAAAACCACCAGATTCTATTATTTATAGTTCCCAAAGTCCAGAGAAGGCAAAGAGTAACGTATCCCAGCCACACTGCATCCACCGAAGTCTCTTAAATCCAGTCAGACGGTGTTGCTGTCTGGGATTCTTCTCCAGAAACATAAGATTTATTTTTCCATCTCAGACTCTCGGCTTTAGAATCAGCCTGGTGTTTTAAGAGTTCACTTGGAGAAGCTTAGTTTCGCTTTTGAGTCAGACTGATAAGATAAACCCGCCGCTGCATTTATTCTTTCAGCCAAATATTTTCATTCTTATTTCAGCTTAATGAGGCTGTTTCATAAATCAGAGGCTTCGGCTTACTTACTTGTTTTATATTATTAGTTTATATTGATTGCTCTCCTCTCCCCCGGTAAAGGGTTCCTCGCGGTTCAGTGCCAAAAAATGGCACCCGCTCCAGTCCGTGCACGGTGATTTCTTCAGAAGAAAAAAGTCCGGGTCTGCCTCCCTTTCTTCTCCTTCTGCTGCTCACCATCTGCTTCAGAGAGACTTCTTCTAGACTCTCCTTTGATCCCCATTTCAAAAGGGGGATCCCGGGCCGGAGGGTTCCAGTTTTTTCCAGAGAGCTCTTCTCTGGAGTTGCTGGCAGCACCACAACAAAGCCCCGCCTCCAGGCCACCACCTCTTCTCTTGACCCTTGCCCGGCCTGGCTAATCAAAGCAGCCAGGCCTATAACAACTGAATGGGCCACGGCGATAATTAATGGGTCTTTCCTTGAGGGCAGGGTTCCTCATGGCCAGAGCTTTGAGCATGTGGAGCAGGGTTTCCATTGGTGGAAAACTGAATGCAGTTACATTCAATTTTCCACCAGTACTGAGCAGAAGCCACAAGCATGGAGCCAAATGGGTGGCAACACTGGCTGCGAGTGCACACGACTGATTCAGCGATGCAGCTTAGAGAGAACATTGATCACAAGTGATCCTTCACAATCTTCTCTGTGGTCAATGTTGATTCAGAACAACGACAGAACAGTTGTTCTACCTCTACGGTAAGGACAATTATAGAAAATAGGAAGGCCTGGAAAATTTAGAAGCCTTCGATCTGTAGATTCCAGGTTCATGTTTCAATACTATCTTCCTTCTCTGCCAATGGCTTCCAGAGGTGAGTGACATTACTTTCTGGTAAAAGGATGAACTTGTTCTGCTCTTTTGCCTGATTGAGGAGAATGAGTTTGCCAAATATCTTATATATAGCAATCTCAGAATTTCCAGGCCCTGTTCCTGCTGCATATCCCAGTAGCTTAGTGCTGCAGGGTGGCTCAGGGCCTCTGAGCAGATAAAATCAAAATTCAAAAGAATGAAATAATAGTTTTATAACATTCAAGAAAGTTTCAGGAACAACTCACCCAAAAGATTGCAGCCACCCTTCTTCAAGACTCTTCTGGACCTATGGGTCCAAGGAGGGAAGCTATGCCAGAAGACTAGATACCCCTGTATGAATATGTTGGGCAAATAGATAGATAAACTTTATTATGATCAATGGCCAGTATCCAAAATACAAATAAACCATAAATAAAATATGTTATTCCAAGGACATCTCACATTTTCTTTCTTTCTTTCTTCTAAAAGCAGAAACTAGAATAACTAAATATATCCTAGCAGTATAGAAAATTGCTGCTGTTAATTTAAACTAATTATAAATTTATTAATATCTTTCCTTCACAAACTTTGACTGCAGCTATGCAAAATTTCACCACATTAAACAGCATATCTATTATGCCCTGAAAGCACCAACACAGGATAGTATGCCTCTGAACACCCAGGATTTTAAACCTGAAACAAGGTTCAATAAAAGTGTTCCAAATATCAAGATAAAAAGGGCAATACAAAAGAAGGTGAGTTACTGATGCTATTCCTCCAGAATTACAGAAACATTTGCATTCACAGTATGGGATCTTTTAAAACTTTCCCTCCTGGACTGTTGCTGGCAGAGCATTTAAGCCAGGCAAGAGTGAGACTCTATGGTGCTTTTATATTGAAAGTAAATAAAAATAATTTACTGATTTTAAAAAGCAGCAATGCTGCATTGACTAGAATATTTGAGATTGCACCTAGATCATGTTGCCTTTTGACCTCTGTAATACATTGTCCAAAAAACTAGTCTAGCTGCATCCTATCCCATCTGGATAAGGCATTCCACAGAGAAGCTATACCCTCTAAGTTAATCAAATAGAGCTTTTTTTCCAAATTGACTGATAATTGTTTTCTGTATTGGAGAGTTTAAGCCTACTGGGGAAAAATTAGCTTTAGTCAAAAATGGAAGGTAACCTACTTTCGACCTTCAGTTATCCCAGCTCCAACTGCAGGGTTGTATTGGAGACTCAATGAGGTACATGAAGAATGGCTCTCAAAATCTTGTTTGAACTACTTCCAAGAGAGTAAGAGGAGGATAAGGGCCAGTTGTGCAGCATAAAGAAGCTGACTAAACAATTTGACCTGGAACATTTTTTAAATAGCTGGAATGGAATGCCCCTCAGTGCAAAAAATATATATTACTCTTTCTTAGAGTCTGGACAAGATTACCAATCCACAGTTCACCTAGGGACTGGGACACTGCTGAAGCAGATTCCAACAACACCTTGGAGGCCACACATGTAGCCATGGCATGCTAGGGATTTAAGAAGGAGAGTGAGGTGGAAGATGAGGATTTTGGGGTGGATGCTTTCAACTGGGAGACATTTGAGGCCCAGGAGGAGTTGGCATTGCTGGAGTATTTGGCAGCTGACTGGGAGATAATCAGCTGCCAGGACCCTGACACAGGGTGATGGGAGGAATTCTTGGTGCAACTGGAGGAGGCAGCCCGATCATGATGGGATGAGGCAAGGTGACTCAAAGTGAAGCAGCTGGAAAACCAGTGATAGACACACTGCCAGCAGAGGAAACGGCAGGGGCAAGCAGCCCCAAAGCCAGGACCTCACAGACAGCAGACTCAATGCCAGCCATCTGGCTGTCCTCCTACCCCACCTTCCTCCACTCCTCATTACAGTGGTGCCCCACTTGATGATTACCTCGTTATATAATGAAATCGCTTGACGATGATGTTTTTGCGATCGCTATTGCGATAGCAAAACGATGATTCTATGGATGATTTTCATTTGACGATGATCGGTTCCCTGCTTTGGGAACCAATTTTTCGCTCAACGATGATCAAAAACAGCTGATTGTCAGGTTTTCAAAATGGCTCCCCGCTGTGTTCAGGACGGATTCTTCGCTATACAGGCACCAGAAAATGGCTGCCCTATGGAAGATCTTCGCGGGACTGTGCGGTATTTCCCCCATTGGAACGCATTGACTGGTTTTCAATGCATTTCAATGGGTTTTTTTTTATTTTGCTTGATGACGATTTCGCTCTACAGCGATTTTGCTGGAACGGATTATCGTCATCAAGCGGGACACCACTGTACTCAGAGACTTCAACCATGTCCACATAGATTTTGGCTGTGACTCCAAAGAAAAGCACCATGCCTATGAAGCAACCACTGCTACGGGTGACTACAGAGGGATAGGTGGGAAGGAGCTCAGGCTACACTACTACAGGGACAGCTGAGTGCCTGCATCCAGCACCCTTGTTGTAGCACTCCATGCTTAGCACATCTGCAAAGTGGTGGAGGAGGCGGGGCTTTGTTCCTCCAATAAAGAACTATTGTGGACTTGTTCTGTTTGTTTAGATTATTTGGGAATGCAGCCAACTCCCTGGCACCCTAAAAGTTCTTAAGTTTTATTTTCGAGTCATGTTGACCCATTCTAAGTTGTGTTGCTCTAATAAAAGAGCCTGTTTCCACAAATACTTGCTGCATCATGGTGGAGGGGGGGGCGCAGGGGTGCTCACAGTGTTGCAGAAGCATATCTCTGTGCTGCTTGGGTAACATATTCTATATGTGCCCTACAAGTGCCATTTGCTTGAAAGACCACACCAAGATATTTAAAGGCTCTGGTTCACTCTCTCTTGTGGTCATTTATTGATGATTTATAAATATGGACACATTGTGCTTGGAATTTCACATCATATCGTACTCATTGGCTATGAGCATTTCCAGATTGCCTCTAGGGGGAAAATGCAACAATAGGACAAGAATATCTGTGAAGATTCTCAGTCATCCAGGTGAGGTTATCTGGAAGCTGAGTCATGGCAACTGGACGTCTTTCTTTTTAGTTTGAAATGTTTGCTACTCATCCAAGTAGCTTCTTCAGGAGAGTTGGTAGGAGACCCCTGATATATCCTCCACATGGCTTTCACTTCCCCCTGGCCTGAATATGCTCATTAGATGGACCAAAGACCGGAGGATGAGCAAAAACCCCACATCAGCACTTCTCCACCCATTGTCATTGGTCATTAACAGTTATTAACAGTAGGTCTTTCTGGTGGGTGTGGTTCTGATCTTTCTGGAGAGGGATGAAAGGGCAGAATGATAAATGGGAGACAGATTGTATCTAAGGCCACCATCCCTGTTGAGTGGAGGATTTCCTATATGCACAAGTATGGCCTCCCTGACATCTCTCTCAAACCACCTATCTTCTCAGTCCAAAATGAGTACATCTTGGCTCAACGATCTCTGGCACTCTCTCCCTAGATGTCGAGGTGGATAAACGCATTGGCAAAGCAGCTACCATGTTCTCTAGACCACTGGTTCTTAACCTTGGGTTACTCAGGAGTTTTGGACTGCAACTCCCAGAAGCTTTCACCACCAATTGTGCTGGCTGGGGTTTCTGGGAGTTGCAGTTCAAAAACATCTGAGTAACAAAGGTTAAGAACCACTGCTCTAGACTCACAAAGAGAGTATGGCTTAATAATAAGCTGACAGCATATACCAAGATCCAGGTCTATAGAGCCTGTGTCCTGAGTACACTCCTGTACTGCAGCGAGTCCTGGACTCTTTGTGCACGGCAGGAGAGGAAGTTGAACACGTTCCATATGCATTGTCTCCGATGCATTTTTTGTATCACCTGGCAGGACAAAGTTCCACATAGAGTAGTCCTAGAACGAATTGGAATTTTTAGCATGAATTACTGAAACAGCGACATCTATGTTGGCTTGGGCATGTCATGAGAATGGCTGATGGTTGGGTTCCAAACGATCTCCTGTATGGAGAATTAGTGCAGAGAAAACACCCCAGAGGGAGACCACAGCTGCGATACAAGGATATCTGCAAGTGGGATCTGAAGGCCTTAGGAATGGACCTCAACAGATTGGAAACCTTGACATCTGAGTGTTCAGCATGGAGGCAGGTGGTGGAGCATGGCCTGTCCTAATTTGAAGAGACACTTGAGGCGGTCCCAAAACCAGCAAAGTCAGGGAGCTGGACAGGGGACAGATTGTATTTGTCTTCAGTGTGGAAGGGATTGCCACTCTCAAATTGGCCTTCTCAGACACACTAGACACTGTTCCAAGATCTCTATTCAGAGCACGTTACCATAGTCTCTCAAGACTGAAGGATGGCTACAACCAGTTAAGTGTCCTTTGTCCTTCAAATGAAGGAACACTGCTGATTGTGGTCCTGAGCCATTGCCCCTCTTCTGCTGGGCCATTCCCCTGTTTAGTGGCTGTTTAGTTTCTCCAATGTAGAGTTCTGAACACTGTTTGCCTTGGACCCCCATATATCAGGGATCTCCTACCAACTATCATCAGACAGCAGAAGCTACTTGGATGAGTAGTAAAACATTTCAACCTAATAAGAAGTCCAGCTGCCATGACTCAACTTCCAGATAACAGGACAAGAAGGGCATATTTCTCAATATGCTGCATAACAGTTTGCATTCTCATCCATATAGGCCTGCAAGCCAGCCTTTCAGAGACATCAGAGGGTTATGGCCACAAAGAGAACAGCATGTGATCCTGGTCAGTACACAGCCCAAAAGCAATGTGAGGGATACAGCTCTAGTAACCACTGAAAAGAAACACACAAATGCTAGCCTTAAGCCCACATGGATCTTCATGAAGCTAGCCACCACTGTACTGTACTGTAGGTCTGTACAGTAGAAGCCCCGTATCTGCCGGATCAATAAATATTGATCTGAAAATATTAAAAGAAAGAAATATTCCTTAAAAATATTTTTTTTGCATTTTACCAGAATTGGCCACTAGAGGTAGCCAAAGGGAACTGTGCTATGAATTCTTGTTCTCTTCTGCTTTTTTTCTCTTTTACCTCACTGTTTCCAAACTTTTTCAGCTCGCCTTCTTTCCCAATCCTGGTGGCTTGGCCCTATCCTGCCTCCAGCTCTGCTTTGCTCTGCCCTTTCTTCCCAGATTGTGGGCTTGGGACACCCTTCTCCTCAAGTTCCGCTTCGAGGCATTTCCAGCCCATTCCCCTCGGCCTTTAGTCTGATGCAGGCAGGCAGGTGGGATCCCTCCTCTGCCACTGCCTTCCGGCCATTTCCACACCTCATCACCCCACAATGAAGCAGAGCTAGAAAGGACGCCTCTTTCCCATTCCCACCTCTAATGGCTCAGGTCCTTTGCCCAATGTGGAAGGTGTGTAGAGGGTTGTGGGGCTGGCCTAGGACACCTCTCATGAGGGGGCAACACTGGGGGTGGAGTGAAGTCCTGCTGTGTTAGATTGCTTATATTTGGACCATCTGTTAAGCAGATAGCGAATGGGCAGCAAAAGTATCTATATCCACTTCCCAATGACTTATAAAATATTGAGGACCTGCTCCCTGTTTTTCTATTAAAATCCCCATCCCACTCAGGTGGATCCATGGGTGTTTTCACTGGATCTTTGTCAGTGAGGGGGGATATAAGCATTGATGAGAAATTTGGAATAAAATTTTTATCTCTAAACCTGACCTTAATAGCATGCATATAGTGATTTGGTTTTGTCAACTTGATTCCACCCATAAATTCTGTGAAAGTACCATGAGCCCCACCAAAGGTCATCCCTTTGGGTTCACAAACACAGACATGCAGTATGAGTTAAGGCCTTCCAAACTGACCTGATCAAGCATTCAAGTTTCTTTTAGAAGGACAAAATTTAAATATTTTTAAAACCCCTATCATTAGACTTCCCCT
This sequence comes from Pogona vitticeps, assembly GCF_051106095.1. Classification (NCBI taxonomy): domain Eukaryota; kingdom Metazoa; phylum Chordata; class Lepidosauria; order Squamata; family Agamidae; genus Pogona; species Pogona vitticeps. The sequence goes on along the minus strand of NC_135788.1, from coordinate 72,395,875 downwards.
TCCATCCAGCAACATAAAAAATTGTGAACTATTAATCGAAGCAGATCAACAAGAGATTTTAATGAATACTTCAATGTATTCATTAGATTAGTAATAACTTGTCTCACTCTTAGCTCTCTATAAGTTCCACACTCTTAACTCCTAACTCTGCCACACTCTCTAACTACCACAGACTAACCTCTACTTCAGACTCTCCTTTCTGACTCTCATTGACTTCTCAGGTCAGACTCTTCTCTCTGACTTTAAACAGACTAAACTCTCCAGACTCTGACTCACCCCCTCCCTTCTAGTTTCTCTGGCTCCGCCTCCCAACAGCTCCCATTGGTACATGCAAATAATCTCCTACATGAGCCAGAGCAGGGTGATCGCCACACTTGTCACACTATACAGCTTCTGTATAAAACAATTTCATTTGGGTTGTCCCCTTTTCTACAACTTATTCTGCTTCTTGTTTGCCTGAAGCTTTAGCTTTTAGCATTGTTTCCTCTTCTTTGTCATCGTCTTCAACATGTTTCATATTTTCTTTCCTGCCATTGAATTCTTCTATTGAGAGCTGTTCAACTCTTTCTTACTGTCACCCCTTTTCTATTTCTCTCTCACCTTTTTTCCTCTCTCTGTTTAACCTTCTCTATTTCTCACCATCACCCTTATCTCACAATCTCTGCCTCACTTTCTGCCACTCCCTCTTCCTACACAATCTCTGCCACTTTCCTTCTGCCACTACTATATCCCTATATTCTCTTTCTTTCTGCTGCTCCTCAGGAGAGCCTTCCTCTCAGTCATTCCACCTTCACAAGTGTGTTTGGTGTGAACATGTTAGAATAGTGGTTCTCAACCTTGCATCCCCAGATATTCTGGGACTAAAACTCCCAGAAGCCTTCACTAGTAGTTGTGGTCAGGATTTTTGGGAGTTGTAGTTCAAGAACATCTGGTTAGGAACTACTGCATTAGAGGGCCTTCTCTGTTGCTGCTCTCAGACTCTGGAACTCCTTCTCCCACAGGAGGACAGACTGCATCTTTACTGTCCTTTTGCAAGCAGGCAAAAACCTTTCTCTTCAGGCAGGCTTTCCCTGACTGAATGGCTGCTGGGTGAAATTTTTTAAATGGATTTTTGTACCTTACTGTACTAAATGTGTTTTGGTGTTGCTTATGCTCTTTGCTATTGTATTCATTGATCCTTTTAGTATTGTTACTAACTTAAATACTGTATTTTAATTGTTGTAAGCCACCTTGTGTCCTTTTTAAAGAGAAAGGCAAGTTAAAAATATTTTAAATAATAAATAATTACTGCCTTTCTCTCTCCCACAGGCATCCTTTCTTTTTCTACCTCCCAGCATCTTTCTGACTCTCCAACTTCCTTTTTTCTTCTCCATCCTTCCTCCTTTGCCACCTGCTTTCATGTGTGCATTTCTTTCTCTCTAACTCTGACTTGTATTCATGCCTTAACTACTTCTTTATTCCTGCACTTTCTTTTCCTCCTCTTTCTCTCTGCTACCTCTTTTCCTCTCCTTCAGCCATCCTATTTACACCTCTTTTTCTGCTGTCCCACCTGTTTATTGCCCTCTCCCTACCTTTTCCTTCAAATTATTCATTCTTTTCTTCTTCTAGTCTCCCTCTACCAGCACAAAATTTGATTGAAGAAATCTATGGCTCTTGGGCTACATGCTGGCCCCCACTGGCCCAAGGAAATAGTTAAGAAAGCCTGGAAGGGAAGAGATATTGCATCATCTATCTGTAAAGCCATCTTGACAGTGTGAAAGTCTCAGACTATCTCTCCCTTTGCCAATACTTGGTATTGGTCCCAATGTGACATCATACATTGTCATGGCAACACAAATGACCAATAAACTCCTGCTAATAGGTATCCAATGGAACTGTAAAATACATTTGATATATAATCAAATAACCTAGAGCTGCAGGAGAGCTTAGTATAATCTAAAAGACTGCTTCTAGTATTTAATTTTTTTTAATCAAACTTCAAATAATAGTCTGAAGAAAGCTGCTTTTTAAAGAGCCCTTATTTACCAATACAGTGGGCAGTACCATTATAGACTACTTAAAAATCATCATACAATATGTAAGCTTTTGTGAATCAAAAGACCACTTCATTGGGCTGTACCAGTGTGAAGACTTACAGTCCAAAAGTTCATGGCACAATGGATTTTAAATCTCCAAGCTGGTACAGACTGATGCAGTGGTGTTTTGATCCAAGAAAGCTCATGTTGTTTTGTTTAGTGATCTATGAAGGTACTGCCTATTGCATTTGTATTTTATTTGGCTTGGACCATAGGGCTCCCCTTTTAGTTCAATGGAATTAAAAGGATAACAGAAATAGCAGCCACTCCTGTGACAACAAGAAGAAACGTGGACTCTCAACATCAGAGAAGCAGGAATGCAACCACAAGGTAATATAATTTTGATTTTAATATGACACCAGTTGGCTAAACCTAGTGAGTTTACTAAATTATAATCCCAATTTCCAAATGGAGAGTTTGGATTTTCTGAGTCATATGCCCCCACCCAGCCAAGAAGAAACATATCCCTTTCAAAACAGGGCAAATGAGATGTGTCTGTATGTATGCACATGGCCTGTACTTCTTTGTTTGGAGAGCAGAGGCATGACATCCAACACACAGCTGCCCCAGCTGTAACCATAAAACATCAAACACTGCTTCCTGCACCTCTCCTGACTTCTGTCAAAGAAAGATCTGCCTGGCAAAATCCATATGGCCACAACATTTTGGACTTTACATATGAGAATAACTTTCCTGGCAAAATCAATATACTTATCCATAGGTAGAATTCCTGTGCGTTTGCATTGGCACATGGTAAAATCATGTATGTTGAATGGAATTGATAGTTCATTCCAGAGTTTTGAAGATTCTGCATGTGGAGCTGATTCTTCCATGTTAGGGATACCCAACCTAGTGGAGGGGAAGATATCTGGGAATTTTGTCTGAATTTGAAACTTAAACGGGAAGTTGAACACTGCAATTCTACAAGCAGCTTACGACTCAATGGTGTTCTGGAAGATAAGGGTTCACAAATTATATCATTTTGTTGACATAGTTGATTGGGTTGTATGTTGTAGAAACATGAAAATAAGAGCCGAATTTTTAAGGTTGTGCTTCCACATTTCATCAAAAGATAGATATGTAAACGAAAGGGCCGAAAAAGAAAATTTATTTTTAAAAAAGTTGGGCTTGTATTCCTCCTACTACTGTCCACTACATTCTTTTTTCTCTTCAGCAATTACATTTATCCCAGGAGGTGGGAGAAAACAGTACCAATTCTTAGGCTTTTCCATTGAAGCTGTACACAAACTCTCTTCTATTGAGAAGTGAAACATTTTGGTTTTGGTGTGATTTTCATAAAAGACTTCACCAAACCTGGCTTCCTTCTGGGGTTTACAAGCCATCTTGCTCCTACATCTACAAAGGTCTTAGCCGCAGCCCTTTGGCAAAAACAAATTATCACAGAAGTAGTCTTAATTTCAATTTAACACTTCTGCAATTTCACAGTTCAGCTCTCCTTTTCACTTTCGCATTCAGACAAAGTTCCAAGATCTATTTTATCCACGAAAGCTCACATCCACGTACAACAGTTGGCTTCGAGGGGCCTCCGAGGTATCCCTTTCGGGCTTTTCCGTTCTCCTGGAATTGAATAGCTAATTAATTTAGCTTGCTCCTCTTCTTTTCCATGGCGCTTGCACAGACTAAGAGGGCTAGCTGTCCGAACTGGACAGCTTCCTGGGTGGGTCGTCTTCGCAGCCCTCCTTCTGCAGGCGGGCTGAGAGCGGGGTTTTCCTCTTTCGAGCTGTGCAGAGTCGAACTGCCAGCGCTGGTCTCGCCGTCTCCTGTCCTTCTTCTCCGCCCCGCGGGCAGGCTCCTAAGCCACCTTGCCCCCGCCCCTGCAAAAGAGCAAGGGCGAGCCCTTGGCGGCAGCAAAAGGCCATCGAGGAAGCAAAAGCCTACAGCACCCGGTATTCCCAGGCGGTCTCCCATCCAAGTACTAACCAGGCCTGACCCTGCTTAGCTTCCGAGATCAGACGAGATCGGGCGTGTTCAGGGTGGTATGGCCGTAGGCAGAGGGACTGCTCTCTTTGCCTCTCTTCAAGGCGAAACCGCCCGGCCAAGCCCCAGACGTACGTACCTCGGCCTCACCTCTGACCTTTCACTGCCCACGGAACCCTCCTGGGGATTCTGCCTACGCCTACGGAACCAGAAAAAATTCTTCCTAGTCTTCTACCGACTACTGACTTGACTGACCCGCCTCCTCATCCAACCTGCAACCACGCACCCACAAAGTGGCTCCCCTCTCATTCACAACGCTCCAACACAACACCCCCCCACTCGACCACAACAACAACATCCTGCCATTTCACTCCCCTACACCTACCAAACACCAAACCGCCAGGGGCTGCTTCTACAATTTCACACCTCGCCTCTCCTTTTCACTTTCGCATTCAGACCAACTTCCAAGATCTCCTCCTCCCCTGGCCTGGCCAGACACAACAAGCAACAAGCGCCTCCACATGCGGACTCTTCCAAAACCGAAAATGAAAGAGTACCTCCGTTCCACATCAGCTACACGACGTCACCATGTGTCTCCATGCCGCCAAAGCGAACGAACGGTCAGCGGCTCTACCGAGACCAGGTTGGCCAGGGACGCAGCACTCTTTCTGGCGCAGCAGCTCGGGCCCCTTCAGCTCTCCCGCTCTTTAACATTCAAAACTCTTAGTCGCAACCCCGCTCCTTCTTAGTCCCAACCCTTCGGGCAAAACCAACTTATCATTGGAGTCGCGCAGAACCCGTGCCCCACCGGCACCCTGGGCTTCTTCCAAGACCACCCACGCCGGACTGCTCCTCCGTCTCGGGAAGTGGGTTTTATCCACGAAAGCTCACGTCCACGTACAACAGTTGGCTTCGAGGGGCCCCCGAGGTATCCCTTTCGGGCTTTTCCGTTCTCCTGGAATTGAATAGCTAATTAATTTAGCTTGCTCCTCTTCTTTTCCATGGCGCTTGCACAGACTAAGAGGGCTAGCTGTCCGAACCGGACAGCTTCCTGGGTGGGTCGTCTTCGCAGCCCTCCTTCTGCAGGCGGGCTGAGAGCGGGGTTTTCCTCTTTCGAGCTGTGCAGAGTCGAACTGCCAGCGCTGGTCTCGCCGTCTCCTGTCCTTCTTCTCCGCCCCGCGGGCAGGCTCCTAAGCCACCTTGCCCCCGCCCCTGCAAAAGAGGAAGGGCGAGCCCTTGGCGGCAGCAAAAGGCCATCGAGGAAGCAAAAGCCTACAGCACCCGGTATTCCCAGGCGGTCTCCCATCCAAGTACTAACCAGGCCCGACCCTGCTTAGCTTCCGAGATCAGACGAGATCGGGCGTGTTCAGGGTGGTATGGCCGTAGGCAGAGGGACTGCTCTCTTTGCCTCTCTTCAAGGCGAAACCGCCCGGCCAAGCCCCACACGTACGTACCTCGGCCTCACCTCTGACCTTTCACTGCCCACGGAACCCTCCTGCGGATTCTGCCTACGCCTACGGAACCAGAAAAAATTCTTCCTAGTCTTCTACCGACCACTGACTTGACTGACCCGCCTCCTCATCCAACCTGCAACCACACACCCACAAAGTGGCTCCCCTCTCATTCACAACGCTCCAACACAACACCCCCCACTCGACCACAACAACAACATCCTGCCATTTCACTCCCCTACACCTACCAAACACCAAACCGCCAGGGGCTGCTTCTACAATTTCACACCTCGCCTCTCCTTTTCACTTTCGCATTCAGACCAACTTCCAAGATCTCCTCCTCCCCTGGCCTGGCCAGACACAACAAGCAACAAGCGCCTCCACATGCGGACTCTTCCAAAACCGAAAATGAAAGATTACCTCCGTTCCACATCAGCTACACGACGTCACCATGTGTCTCCATGCCGCCAAAGCGAACGAACGGTCAGCGGCTCTACCGAGACCAGGTTGGCCAGGGACGCAGCACTCTTTCTGGCGCAGCAGCTCGGGCCCCTTCAGCTCTCCCGCTCTTTAACATTCAAAACTCTTAGTCGCAACCCCGCTCCTTCTTAGTCCCAACCCTTCGGGCAAAACCAACTGTCACATACCGCACTGATGGTACCTGTTTGTCATGGGTTTGGAGGGAAAGTTCCATCCTATGGGGAGTCGAAGGCGGGACATCAGGGGGGAGGAGCTGTACTGTATATATTTGGGGGAAGTCCTTCGTAAGAGAGCTGACGTGGAGAAGTGGAGTTGGAGTCTGTGGGTCAGACTGGGTACAACTGTTCGTCAGACAGTACATACCTGATAGGTTCAGGTTTCTATCTAGGTAGCCAGAACTGATAGGTTCAGGGTCTGTGCGTTACCTTAAAGTGTTCCGTGAGAACCAATCTGTTGTATGTGTATGATTGGGACTATACCAAGTTCCAGTATCCTATTTACCTGATCCTTTTATTTACCCTGTTTGTTTTTTCAATAAACCTTGTTCTTTTGTTTATTAAAATCCATTCCTGGTCTGGGTGACTTGGTAGAGCGAATGGTTGGTGGCAGCCTAACTACAGGGTGGGATACTCCAGTAGGTCTGGGGTTGCTACATTTATTGGTGTCCAGCGGGTGGGATACGACGGGTCCAGTTGCCCAGTGGTCCAGCAAAGCCTTGGCTAGTGTGCCCAGAGCAAGGGGGGTCTAGTCAGGGAAAATCTGAGGGCGCGTAGGTAATCTTCTAGGCTTACCTCACGGGGAGGTAGGCTAGTGGAAGAACGTGCAAACTCAGATTGGGGGACTAGATTAGGGAGCTCTGAGGCAACCCGTTTTGGCGGGAAAGGGCTGAGGCAAAGCTGCGTGAAGTAACAGTGATCTAGCCTGTCTGCTGAGAGGCCTCGCAGAGGGGGTGGATTCTGCCTGGCAACAGTTGCAAGTTGGTGCTGGAGGGACAGCAGCAGTCTATAGAAGGCTGTTTCTGAGGCAAAAGGAAAAAAGTCGTCGTTTTATTTTGAGGCGTGACTTTTGAAGGCAGCCTGTTCTGGGGGGATTATGCCCTTGACTCGAAGCCAAATGGCAGAAATGGGGGAAGTGAGAGAACCACAGGGAGACCAAGGTTCTGAGGAGGAATTTGGCTCAGTGCAGGATGAGAGCACGGGAGAACTGACCTCAGAACTCAGACAAATGCTCCTAGCCCAACAGCATGAACTGAGGGTGAGGGAAATGGAGGAAAGGGAAAGGGAGAAACAAAGACAATTTGAAATGGAAAGGGAAGAGAAACAAAGACAATTTGAAATGGAAAGGGAAGAGAAACAGAGACAGTTGGAGTTAGAAAGAATGGCGTTTGAGCTGAAGAAGCTGGAAATAATGAGTAGAAATAGGAATAATAATAATAATGAGGGGAACCCAGGGAATGGGGAAGGCAGCCTGTCTAAAACTGACTTGAAGAAATTCCCTGTGTACAACAAGGGAGATTGCCCTGAGGTGTTCTTTTCCCTCGTGGAAAGAGCGTTTGTGGACTTCTCAGTAAGGGAAACTGAGAAGATGACCATTATGCGATCTTTAATCAGTGGCAGCCTGGCAGAAGTCTATGCAGAGATGCCAGTGGAACTGCTGAAAGACTTCGCTGAGTTTAAAAAACTGGTGTTTGCCCGGCATGGGATAAATGCTGAACAGCTGAGGCAAAAATTCAGGTCACTCACAAAAAAACCAGAGCAGACTTTTACCCAAGTGGGGGCCCAACTGGTGAGGTTGCTAGAGAAATGGCTGTCTCAGGAGGGGACAGAGACCTTCCAGCAGCTCAAAGACCTGATAGCGCTGGAACAATTTTATTCAGTCCTGCATGGGGAACTAAAGTTCCATGTGAGAGAGAGGAAACCTAAAACGGTGACAGAAGCGGCGGAGATCGCAGATTTTATTTCCCAAATAAGGAAGCCCTTAGGTGCTGAGGGGAAAACTGTGGGTAAGCCCAAAGAAACCTACAGCAGGTACTCTCAAGGACCAGGGAAAAACCAGCAAGGGGGAGGGGCCCATGTTGAAGGGAAGCCCTCTGACATGAAACCACCAAGACCTCAGATTTTGGAGGGAAAACCAAAAACAGATGAGAAAGACTCCAAGTACAGCAGAAGATGTTATTTCTGTCAAGGAAAGGGCCATCTAATCTCAGAGTGTGAGAAATTAAAGCAGCTAAAGGGAAATTTGCCTCATGATTTGAGTGGAACCAAGCCAAAAGCTGTGTTCTGTGTCCAGACAGAGCAAAGCTCCTTGCCACTGAGGGAGCCTGTTGCCATGGCGACTCACTCTGGACCAGTTACATCTGCTGATCAGGCTGGGGAAAATGGTCCTCTTGTGGAGGTCAAGCGCTGCTTACTAGTTAGGACAGATTCGCAATTGTTTGAGACCGCTGGGGTGGACGTAGGAATACTTGACCATCAGTATAGGGGGCTAAGGGATACTTGTTCCCAGGTGACCCTGTGCCATCCAGACATTATTCCTAGGAAGCATATAATCCCAAATGAGAGCCTGAAGGTGGCAGGGATTGAGGGGCAGGTGATTTCACTGCCAGTAGCTGAGGTACCTGTGAGCTTTCAAGGCTGGAGGGGAGTTTGGCGTCTAGCGATTTCATCGACTCTGCCAGCAGCCGTGCTCGTGGGAAATGACCTGGCTGAACATGTGAAACGGGTGCTAGTGATTACACGCTCACAAGCTACCACGGGGAGAGGTCAGGGGGGTACTGAAGAGCCCGAGGCTGAAGCAGATGAGGGTAGTCCCGAAGCTGTGGCAGAAACCTTAACCACAGACAGCAAATTTGGCCAAGAGCAAAAGGCAGACGCCACTCTCCGAAAGTGTTTTGAAAAGGTGACAGACACCCAGTTAACACCTGAAACCCCAGTGAGATTTCACGGGAAAAAGGGAATTTTATATAGAGAGACCCTGATGAATATCTCAAAAGGGGGAGATGGGATCAGAAGTCAGCTAGTGGTACCTGAAAAGTATCGCCCCATGATCTTACAAAGGGGGCACTCTGACATGTTTGCTGCGCACTTGGGGGTGAACAAAACACAGCAGAGAATCACACAAAATTTTTACTGGCCTGAAATAGGGAAGCAGATCAAGGAGTTCTGAAGACAATGTGATGTGTGTCAGAGGCAGGGGAATAACCGTGACAGGACCAAAGCGAAGTTGTGCCCTTTGCCTGTGATTGACACCCCGTTCAAATGTATAGGAGTGGATATTGTGGGACCTTTGCCCAAGGCCACAAAGAGGGGGAACCGGTTCATTCTCACCATTGTGGACCATGCCACGAGGTACCCCGAAGCCATTCCCTTGACTAACATCGAAACTAACACAGTGGCAGATGCCTTGGTGGGGTATATGTCCAGGATGGGATTTGCCTCAGAAATAATCACAGATTTGGGCACATCGTTTACATCAAAGCTCATGAAACGGTTATGGCAAATCTGTGGAATTAAACACAAGGAAACCACTGCCTATCACCCTGAAAGTAATGGGTTAACAGAGAAGTTCAATGGGACTCTGATGCGCATGATTAGGGCTTACTTGGCAGAGAATCCAAACAATTGGGACCAGAAGCTGCAATCCCTTTTGTTTGCTTACCGATCAGTGCCCCAAGCCAGTACCGGGTTCAGTCCGTTTGAACTTTTGTTTGGGAGAAAAGTAAAAGGTCCACTTGATTTAATCAAACAGAATTGGGAGCAGATCACCCAGGGTGACCCACAAGATGTTGTGACGTATATAGACACTTTAATGAATGACCTGAAGAGAAACCTAGAGCTAGCAGCAGAAAACCTGCAAGCTCAGAAGGTCAGACAGAAAACCTGGTATGACCAGAAAGCCAGGGAGAGGCACTTTAACCCAGGGGAGGAAGTGCTTTGGCTTAGGCCCTGCAAAGAGAACAAACTGCAGCTCAAATGGGCAGGACCATACAGGGTCATTTCCAAGATGTCGGACCTGAACTACCTTATAGAACAGGAGGAACACCAAGCACGGAGGGTGGTACATGTGAATGCCCTGAAACCCTACTACAGAGGGGAACAGAGGGTTTTATTTGCCATAAAAGCAGCTGAGAGTGAGGAAGCTGAATTGCCCTTCTGGGAGTTTAGAGGGGAAGTGAAATACAACCCAGATGAGTTGAAGATCAGTCCTGCACTCACCCAAGACCAGCAGCAAGAACTAAAAGTGCTGCTCACTAAATATCATAAGGTTTTTTCAAATAAGCCGGGGATAGTGAAGGGAGTGATGCATCGGATCCACACAGGGGATGCACCCCCGCAAGCAGTATCCCCGTACCGAGTGACGGGACCCTATAGGGACAAGGTGCGGAAGGAGCTGGACGAGATGCTTAGGGAGAACATAATCGTCCCCTCTTCTAGTCCTTGGTCCTCTCCGATAGTCCTGGTGGACAAGCCTGATGGGAGCATTAGATTTTGTGTAGATTACCGGAAATTAAACCGCGTAACCACTCCTGATGCCTACCCAATGCCCAGGCTAGACAACCTGATTGAAACCATAGGGGGTTGTCGGTTCATTTCATCGTTGGACCTAGTAAAGGGTTACTGGCAATTAAGGATTGATCCCAGGGATCAGGAAAAGACCGCATTTTGCAGCCCTTTCGGTCTATATGAGTTTAGAGTCCTTAGTTTTGGTCTCAGAAATGCACCAGCCACATTCCAAAGGCTGATGGACCAGACCTTAGCAGGGCTCAGTGACTTTACTGTGGCCTACATTGACGATATAGGGATCTTCAGCAATACCTGGGAAGATCACCTGAAACACATGGAGATAGTGCTGCAGAGGTTAAGTGCAGCAGGGCTAACAGTAAAGGCAAGCAAGTGTCAGCTGGGTAGCCCAGAAATAAAATACTTGGGTCACATAGTAGGGGGAGGAGTGATCAAACCCCTAGAGGCCAAGATAGAAGCCGTTCGTGATTGGCCCAGACCCAACACCAAGAAAAAAGTCAAATCATTTCTTGGGTTGGTGGGCTACTACAGAAAGTTCATCCCGAGGTTTAGCGAGATAGCGACTCCGCTGACCGATCTGACGCGGAAGAAGACTGATGACCGCATCCCGTGGACCAGCGACTGTGAGGAGGCGTTCCAGAGGTTGAAGGAGGCGCTCATCCATTATCCAGTGCTGCGTGCTCCCGACTTCGACCGGGAGTTCATCATCTACACCGATGCGTCTAACAGCGGGGTAGGAGCAGTTCTTTGCCAGGAGGATGAAAATGGTGACCAGCATCCAGTGTCCTACCTGAGTAGGAAACTCCAGAAAGGTGAGAGACATTTGGCAACCGTGGAAAAGGAGTGCCTGGCCATAGTATACGCGATTCAGAAGGCCAAACCCTACATCTGGGGAAGACATTTTGTTCTGTGCACTGACCACTCACCACTGCAGTGGTTAAAGACAATGAAAACTCATAATAGTAAACTTATGAGGTGGGCTTTAAACCTGCAAGATTTTGACTTTGAAGTGAAGGTGGTCAGAGGGACAATGAACTGTGTTGCTGACGCCTTGTCAAGAAGACCCGACGAGTGAAGACGGCGAAGAAACCATGGACTGTGTATATTGGTGACCAAAAGTTAAATGTACCTGTTTATTGAACAGGCTTGGTTTGTATTAATAAAGGTAACTTAATGTATTGCAAATATTAATGTATAAATGCATAAGTGATATGTTTGACCTAGAGTGAGTAAGTATGGGTTATGGGATTGTATTAGAATGTATAACTGTTTATGTGTTTTGATCCTGGTTGTTTTTTTGGAGAAAAGCACTTTAGCTTTTCCCCCGCAAAACAACTTATAAAGGGGGGAGGTGTCACATACCGCACTGATGGTACCTGTCTGTCATGGGTTTGGAAGGAAAGTTCCATCCTATGGGGAGTGGAAGGCGGGACATCAGGGGGGAGGAGCTGTACTGTATATATTTGGGGGAAGCCCTTCGTAAGAGAGCTGACGTGGAGAAGTGGAGTTGGAGTCTGTGGGTCAGACTGGGTACAACTGTTCGTCAGACAGTACATACCTGATAGGTTCAGGTTTCTATCTAGGTAGCCAGAACTGATAGGTTCAGGGTCTGTGCGTTACCTTAAAGTGTTCCGTGAGAACCAATCTGTTGTATGTGTATGATTGGGACTATACCAAGTTCCAGTATCCTATTTAGCTGATCCTTTTATTTACCCTGTTTGTTTTTTCAATAAACCTTGTTCTTTGGTTTATTAAAATCCATTCCTGGTCTGGGTGACTTGGTAGAGCGAATGGTTGGTGGCAGCCTAACTACAGGGTGGGATACTCCAGTAGGTCTGGGGTTGCTACACCAACTTATCATCGGAGTCGCGCAGAACCCGTGCCCCACCGGCACCCTGGGCTTCTTCCAAGACCACCCACGCCGGACTGCTCCTCCGTCTCGGGAAGTGGGTTTTATCCACGAAAGCTCACGTCCACGTACAACAGTTGGCTTCGAGGGGCCCCCGAGGTATCCCTTTCGGGCTTTTCCGTTCTCCTGGAATTGAATAGCTAATTAATTTAGCTTGCTCCTCTTCTTTTCCATGGCGCTTGCACAGACTAAGAGGGCTAGCTGTCCGAACCGGACAGCTTCCTGGGTGGGTCGTCTTCGCAGCCCTCCTTCTGCAGGCGGGCTGAGAGCGGGGTTTTCCTCTTTCGAGCTGTGCAGAGTCGAACTGCCAGCGCTGGTCTCGCCGTCTCCTGTCCTTCTTCTCCGCCCCGCGGGCAGGCTCCTAAGCCACCTTGCCCCCGCCCCTGCAAAAGAGGAAGGGCGAGTCCTTGGCGGCAGCAAAAGGCCATCGAGGAAGCAAAAGCCTACAGCACCCGGTATTCCCAGGCGGTCTCCCATCCAAGTACTAACCAGGCCCGACCCTGCTTAGCTTCCGAGATCAGACGAGATCGGGCGTGTTCAGGGTGGTATGGCCGTAGGCAGAGGGACTGCTCTCTTTGCCTCTCTTCAAGGCGAAACCGCCCGGCCAAGCCCCAGACGTACGTACCTCGGCCTCACCTCTGACCTTTCACTGCCCACGGAACCCTCCTGCGGATTCTGCCTACGCCTACGGAACCAGAAAAAATTCTTCCTAGTCTTCTACCGACCACTGACTTGACTGACCCGCCTCCTCATCCAACCTGCAACCACGCACCCACAGAGTGGCTCCCCTCTCATTCACAACGCTCCAACACAACACCCCCCACTCGACCACAACAACAACATCCTGCCATTTCACTCCCCTACACCTACCAAACACCAAACCGCCAGGGGCTGCTTCTACAATTTCACACCTCGCCTCTCCTTTTCACTTTCGCATTCAGACCAACTTCCAAGATCTCCTCCTCCCCTGGCCTGGCCAGACACAACAAGCAACAAGCGCCTCCACATGCGGACTCTTCCAAAACCGAAAATGAAAGATTACCTCCGTTCCTCATCAGCTACACGACGTCACCATGTGTCTCCATGCCGCCAAAGCGAACGAACGGTCAGCGGCTCTACCGAGACCAGGTTGGCCAGGGACGCAGCACTCTTTCTGGCGCAGCAGCTCGGGCCCCTTCAGCTCTCCCGCTCCTTAACATTCAAACCTCTTAGTCGCAACCCCGCTCCTTCTTAGTCCCAACCCTTCGGGCAAAACCAACTTATCATCGGAGTCGCGCGGAACCCGTGCCCCACCGGCACCCTGGGCTTCTTCCAAGACCACCCACGCCGGACTGCTCCTCCGTCTCGGGAAGTGGGTTTTATCCACGAAAGCTCACGTCCACGTACAACAGTTGGCTTCGAGGGGCCCCCGAGGTATCCCTTTCGGGCTTTTCCGTTCTCCTGGAATTGAATAGCTAATTAATTTAGCTTGCTCCTCTTCTTTTCCATGGCGCTTGCACAGACTAAGAGGGCTAGCTGTCCGAACCGGACAGCTTCCTGGGTGGGTCGTCTTCGCAGCCCTCCTTCTGCAGGCGGGCTGAGAGCGGGGTTTTCCTCTTTCGAGCTGTGCAGAGTCGAACTGCCAGCGCTGGTCTCGCCGTCTCCTGTCCTTCTTCTCCGCCCCGCGGGCAGGCTCCTAAGCCACCTTGCCCCCGCCCCTGCAAAAGAGCAAGGGCGAGCCCTTGGCGGCAGCAAAAGGCCATCGAGGAAGCAAAAGCCTACAGCACCCGGTATTCCCAGGCGGTCTCCCATCCAAGTACTAACCAGGCCCGACCCTGCTTAGCTTCCGAGATCAGACGAGATCGGGCGTGTTCAGGGTGGTATGGCCGTAGGCAGAGGGACTGCTCTCTTTGCCTCTCTTCAAGGCGAAACCGCCCGGCCAAGCCCCAGACGTACGTACCTCGGCCTCACCTCTGACCTTTCACTGCCCACGGAACCCTCCTGGGGATTCTGTCTACGCCTACGGAACCAGAAAAAATTCTTCCTAGTCTTCTACCGACCACTGACTTGACTGACCCGCCTCCTCATCCAACCTGCAACCACGCACCCACAGAGTGGCTCCCCTCTCATTCACAACGCTCCAACACAACACCCCCCACTCGACCACAACAACAACATCCTGCCATTTCACTCCCCTACACCTACCAAACACCAAACCGCCAGGGGCTGCTTCTACAATTTCACACCTCGCCTCTCCTTTTCACTTTCGCATTCAGACCAACTTCCAAGATCTCCTCCTCCCCTGGCTTGGCCAGACACAACAAGCAACAAGCGCCTCCACATGCGGACTCTTCCAAAACCGAAAATGAAAGATTACCTCCGTTCCACATCACCTACACGACGTCACCATGTGTCTCCATGCCGCCAAAGCGAACAAACGGTCAGCGGCTCTACCGAGACCAGGTTGGCCAGGGACGCAGCACTCTTTCTGGCGCAGCAGCTCGGGCCCCTTCAGCTCTCCCGCTCTTTAACATTCAAACCTCTTAGTCGCAACCCCGCTCCTTCTTAGTCCCAAACCTTTGGGCAAAACCAACTTATCATCGGAGTCGCGCAGAACCCGTGCCCCACCGGCACCCTGGGCTTCTTCCAAGACCACCCACGCCGGACTGCTCCTCCGTCTCGGGAAGTGGGTTTTATCCACGAAAGCTCACGTCCACGTACAACAGTTGGCTTCGAGGGGCCCCCGAGGTATCCCTTTCGGGCTTTTCCGTTCTCCTGGAATTGAATAGCTAATTAATTTAGCTTGCTCCTCTTCTTTTCCATGGCGCTTGCACAGACTAAGAAGGCTAGCTGTCCGAACCGGACAGCTTCCTGGGTGGGTCGTCTTCGCAGCCCTCCTTCTGCAGGCGGGCTGAGAGCGGGGTTTTCCTCTTTCGAGCTGTGCAGAGTCGAACTGCCAGCGCTGGTCTCGCCGTCTCCTGTCCTTCTTCTCCGCCCCGCGGGCAGGCTCCTAAGCCACCTTGCCCCCGCCCCTGCAAAAGAGGAAGGGCGAGCCCTTGGCGGCAGCAAAAGGCCATCGAGGAAGCAAAAGCCTACAGCACCCGGTATTCCCAGGCGGTCTCCCATCCAAGTACTAACCAGGCCCGACCCTGCTTAGCTTCCGAGATCAGACGAGATCGGGCGTGTTCAGGGTGGTATGGCCGTAGGCAGAGGGACTGCTCTCTTTGCCTCTCTTCAAGGCGAAACCGCCCGGCCAAGCCCCAGACGTACGTACCTCGGCCTCACCTCTGACCTTTCACTGCCCACGGAACCCTCCTGCGGATTCTGCCTACGCCTACGGAACCAGAAAAAATTCTTCCTAGTCTTCTACCGACCACTGACTTGACTGACCCGCCTCCTCATCCAACCTGCAACCACGCACCCACAGAGTGGCTCCCCTCTCATTCACAACGCTCCAACACAACACCCCCCACTCGACCACAACAACAACATCCTGCCATTTCACTCCCCTACACCTACCAAACACCAAACCGCCAGGGGCTGCTTCTACAATTTCACACCTCGCCTCTCCTTTTCACTTTCGCATTCAGACCAACTTCCAAGATCTCCTCCTCCCCTGGCCTGGCCAGACACAACAAGCAACAAGCGCCTCCACATGCGGACTCTTCCAAAACCGAAAATGAAAGATTACCTCCGTTCCTCATCAGCTACACGACGTCACCATGTGTCTCCATGCCGCCAAAGCGAACGAACGGTCAGCGGCTCTACCGAGACCAGGTTGGCCAGGGACACAGCACTCTTTCTGGCGCAGCAGCTCGGGCCCCTTCAGCTCTCCCGCTCCTTAACATTCAAACCTCTTAGTCGCAACCCCGCTCCTTCTTAGTCCCAACCCTTCGGGCAAAACCAACTTATCATCGGAGTCGCGCGGAACCCGTGCCCCACCGGCACCCTGGGCTTCTTCCAAGACCACCCACGCCGGACTGCTCCTCCGTCTCGGGAAGTGGGTTTTATCCACGAAAGCTCACGTCCACGTACAACAGTTGGCTTCGAGGGGCCCCCGAGGTATCCCTTTCGGGCTTTTCCGTTCTCCTGGAATTGAATAGCTAATTAATTTAGCTTGCTCCTCTTCTTTTCCATGGCGCTTGCACAGACTAAGAGGGCTAGCTGTCCGAACCGGACAGCTTCCTGGGTGGGTCGTCTTCGCAGCCCTCCTTCTGCAGGCGGGCTGAGAGCGGGGTTTTCCTCTTTCGAGCTGTGCAGAGTCGAACTGCCAGCGCTGGTCTCGCCGTCTCCTGTCCTTCTTCTCCGCCCCGCGGGCAGGCTCCTAAGCCACCTTGCCCCCGCCCCTGCAAAAGAGCAAGGGCGAGCCCTTGGCGGCAGCAAAAGGCCATCGAGGAAGCAAAAGCCTACAGCACCCGGTATTCCCAGGCGGTCTCCCATCCAAGTACTAACCAGGCCCGACCCTGCTTAGCTTCCGAGATCAGACGAGATCGGGCGTGTTCAGGGTGGTATGGCCGTAGGCAGAGGGACTGCTCTCTTTGCCTCTCTTCAAGGCGAAACCGCCCGGCCAAGCCCCAGACGTACGTACCTCGGCCTCACCTCTGACCTTTCACTGCCCACGGAACCCTCCTGGGGATTCTGTCTACGCCTACGGAACCAGAAAAAATTCTTCCTAGTCTTCTACCGACCACTGACTTGACTGACCCGCCTCCTCATCCAACCTGCAACCACGCACCCACAGAGTGGCTCCCCTCTCATTCACAACGCTCCAACACAACACCCCCCACTCGACCACAACAACAACATCCTGCCATTTCACTCCCCTACACCTACCAAACACCAAACCGCCAGGGGCTGCTTCTACAATTTCACACCTCGCCTCTCCTTTTCACTTTCGCATTCAGACCAACTTCCAAGATCTCCTCCTCCCCTGGCCTGGCCAGACACAACAAGCAACAAGCGCCTCCACATGCGGACTCTTCCAAAACCGAAAATGAAAGATTACCTCCGTTCCACATCACCTACACGACGTCACCATGTGTCTCCATGCCGCCAAAGCGAACAAACGGTCAGCGGCTCTACCGAGACCAGGTTGGCCAGGGACGCAGCACTCTTTCTGGCGCAGCAGCTCGGGCCCCTTCAGCTCTCCCGCTCTTTAACATTCAAACCTCTTAGTCGCAACCCCGCTCCTTCTTAGTCCCAAACCTTCGGGCAAAACCAACTTATCATCGGAGTCGCGCAGAACCCGTGCCCCACCGGCACCCTGGGCTTCTTCCAAGACCACCCACGCCGGACTGCTCCTCCGTCTCGGGAAGTGGGTTTTATCCACGAAAGCTCACGTCCACGTACAACAGTTGGCTTCGAGGGGCCCCCGAGGTATCCCTTTCGGGCTTTTCCGTTCTCCTGGAATTGAATAGCTAATTAATTTAGCTTGCTCCTCTTCTTTTCCATGGCGCTTGCACAGACTAAGAAGGCTAGCTGTCCGAACCGGACAGCTTCCTGGGTGGGTCGTCTTCGCAGCCCTCCTTCTGCAGGCGGGCTGAGAGCGGGGTTTTCCTCTTTCGAGCTGTGCAGAGTCGAACTGCCAGCGCTGGTCTCGCCGTCTCCTGTCCTTCTTCTCCGCCCCGCGGGCAGGCTCCTAAGCCACCTTGCCCCCGCCCCTGCAAAAGAGCAAGGGCGAGCCCTTGGCGGCAGCAAAAGGCCATCGAGGAAGCAAAAGCCTACAGCACCCGGTATTCCCAGGCGGTCTCCCATCCAAGTACTAACCAGGCCCGACCCTGCTTAGCTTCCGAGATCAGACGAGATCGGGCGTGTTCAGGGTGGTATGGCCGTAGGCAGAGGGACTGCTCTCTTTGCCTCTCTTCAAGGCGAAACCGCCCGGCCAAGCCCCAGACGTACGTACCTCGGCCTCACCTCTGACCTTTCACTGCCCACGGAACCCTCCTGCGGATTCTGCCTACGCCTACGGAACCAGAAAAAATTCTTCCTAGTCTTCTACCGACCACTGACTTGACTGACCCGCCTCCTCATCCAACCTGCAACCACGCACCCACAGAGTGGCTCCCCTCTCATTCACAACGCTCCAACACAACACCCCCCACTCGACCACAACAACAACATCCTGCCATTTCACTCCCCTACACCTACCAAACACCAAACCGCCAGGGGCTGCTTCTACAATTTCACACCTCGCCTCTCCTTTTCACTTTCGCATTCAGACCAACTTCCAAGATCTCCTCCTCCCCTGGCCTGGCCAGACACAACAAGCAACAAGCGCCTCCACATGCGGACTCTTCCAAAACCGAAAATGAAAGATTACCTCCGTTCCACATCAGCTACACGACGTCACCATGTGTCTCCATGCCGCCAAAGCGAACGAATGGTCAGCGGCTCTACCGAGACCAGGTTGGCCAGGGACGCAGCACTCTTTCTGGCGCAGCAGCTCGGGCCCCTTCAGCTCTCCCGCTCTTTAACATTCAAACCTCTTAGTCGCAACCCCGCTCCTTCTTAGTCCCAACCCTTCGGGCAAAACCAACTTATCATCGGAGTCGCGCAGAACCCGTGCCCCACCGGCACCCTGGGCTTCTTCCAAGACCACCCACGCCGGACTGCTCCTCCGTCTCGGGAAGTGGGTTTTATCCACGAAAGCTCACGTCCACGTACAACAGTTGGCTTCGAGGGGCCCCCGAGGTATCCCTTTCGGGCTTTTCCGTTCTCCTGGAATTGAATAGCTAATTAATTTAGCTTGCTCCTCTTCTTTTCCATGGCGCTTGCACAGACTAAGAGGGCTAGCTGTCCGAACCGGACAGCTTCCTGGGTGGGTCGTCTTCGCAGCCCTCCTTCTGCAGGCGGGCTGAGAGCGGGGTTTTCCTCTTTCGAGCTGTGCAGAGTCGAACTGCCAGCGCTGGTCTCGCCGTCTCCTGTCCTTCTTCTCCGCCCCGCGGGCAGGCTCCTAAGCCACCTTGCCCCCGCCCCTGCAAAAGAGGAAGGGCGAGCCCTTGGCGGCAGCAAAAGGCCATCGAGGAAGCAAAAGCCTACAGCACCCGGTATTCCCAGGCGGTCTCCCATCCAAGTACTAACCAGGCCCGACCCTGCTTAGCTTCCGAGATCAGACGAGATCGGGCGTGTTCAGGGTGGTATGGCCGTAGGCAGAGGGACTGCTCTCTTTGCCTCTCTTCAAGGCGAAACCGCCCGGCCAAGCCCCAGACGTACGTACCTCGGCCTCACCTCTGACCTTTCACTGCCCACGGAACCCTCCTGCGGATTCTGCCTACGCCTACGGAACCAGAAAAAATTCTTCCTAGTCTTCTACCGACCACTGACTTGACTGACCCGCCTCCTCATCCAACCTGCAACCACGCACCCACAGAGTGGCTCCCCTCTCATTCACAACGCTCCAACACAACACCCCCCACTCGACCACAACAACAACATCCTGCCATTTCACTCCCCTACACCTACCAAACACCAAACCGCCAGGGGCTGCTTCTACAATTTCACACCTCGCCTCTCCTTTTCACTTTCGCATTCAGACCAACTTCCAAGATCTCCTCCTCCCCTGGCCTGGCCAGACACAACAAGCAACAAGCGCCTCCACATGCGGACTCTTCCAAAACCGAAAATGAAAGATTACCTCCGTTCCTCATCAGCTACACGACGTCACCATGTGTCTCCATGCCGCCAAAGCGAACGAACGGTCAGCGGCTCTACCGAGACCAGGTTGGCCAGGGACGCAGCACTCTTTCTGGCGCAGCAGCTCGGGCCCCTTCAGCTCTCCCGCTCCTTAACATTCAAACCTCTTAGTCGCAACCCCGCTCCTTCTTAGTCCCAACCCTTCGGGCAAAACCAACTTATCATCGGAGTCGCGCGGAACCCGTGCCCCACCGGCACCCTGGGCTTCTTCCAAGACCACCCACGCCGGACTGCTCCTCCGTCTCGGGAAGTGGGTTTTATCCACGAAAGCTCACGTCCACGTACAACAGTTGGCTTCGAGGGGCCCCCGAGGTATCCCTTTCGGGCTTTTCCGTTCTCCTGGAATTGAATAGCTAATTAATTTAGCTTGCTCCTCTTCTTTTCCATGGCGCTTGCACAGACTAAGAGGGCTAGCTGTCCGAACCGGACAGCTTCCTGGGTGGGTCGTCTTCGCAGCCCTCCTTCTGCAGGCGGGCTGAGAGCGGGGTTTTCCTCTTTCGAGCTGTGCAGAGTCGAACTGCCAGCGCTGGTCTCGCCGTCTCCTGTCCTTCTTCTCCGCCCCGCGGGCAGGCTCCTAAGCCACCTTGCCCCCGCCCCTGCAAAAGAGGAAGGGCGAGCCCTTGGCGGCAGCAAAAGGCCATCGAGGAAGCAAAAGCCTACAGCACCCGGTATTCCCAGGCGGTCTCCCATCCAAGTACTAACCAGGCCCGACCCTGCTTAGCTTCCGAGATCAGACGAGATCGGGCGTGTTCAGGGTGGTATGGCCGTAGGCAGAGGGACTGCTCTCTTTGCCTCTCTTCAAGGCGAAACCGCCCGGCCAAGCCCCAGACGTACGTACCTCGGCCTCACCTCTGACCTTTCACTGCCCACGGAACCCTCCTGCGGATTCTGCCTACGCCTACGGAACCAGAAAAAATTCTTCCTAGTCTTCTACCGACCACTGACTTGACTGACCCGCCTCCTCATCCAACCTGCAACCACGCACCCACAGAGTGGCTCCCCTCTCATTCACAACGCTCCAACACAACACCCCCCACTCGACCACAACAACAACATCCTGCCATTTCACTCCCCTACACCTACCAAACACCAAACCGCCAGGGGCTGCTTCTACAATTTGACACCTCGCCTCTCCTTTTTACTTTCGCATTCAGACCAACTTCCAAGATCTCCTCCTCCCCTGGCCTGGCCAGACACAACAAGCAACAAGCGCCTCCACATGCGGACTCTTCCAAAACCGAAAATGAAAGATTACCTCCGTTCCACATCAGCTACACGACGTCACCATGTGTCTCCATGCCGCCAAAGCGAACGAACGGTCAGCGGCTCTACCGAGACCAGGTTGGCCAGGGACGCAGCACTCTTTCTGGCGCAGCAGCTCGGGCCCCTTCAGCTCTCCCGCTCTTTAACATTCAAACCTCTTAGTCGCAACCCCGCTCCTTCTTAGTCCCAACCCTTCGGGCAAAACCAACTTATCATCGGAGTCGCGCGGAACCCGTGCCCCACCGGCACCCTGGGCTTCTTCCAAGACCACCCACGCCGGACTGCTCCTCCGTCTCGGGAAGTGGGTTTTATCCACGAAAGCTCACGTCCACGTACAACAGTTGGCTTCGAGGGGCCCCCGAGGTATCCCTTTCGGGCTTTTCCGTTCTCCTGGAATTGAATAGCTAATTAATTTAGCTTGCTCCTCTTCTTTTCCATGGCGCTTGCACAGACTAAGAGGGCTAGCTGTCCGAACCGGACAGCTTCCTGGGTGGGTCGTCTTCGCAGCCCTCCTTCTGCAGGCGGGCTGAGAGCGGGGTTTTCCTCTTTCGAGCTGTGCAGAGTCGAACTGCCAGCGCTGGTCTCGCCGTCTCCTGTCCTTCTTCTGCGCCCCGCGGGCAGGCTCCTAAGCCACCTTGCCCCCGCCCCTGCAAAATAGGAAGGGCGAGCCCTTGGCGGCAGCAAAAGGCCATCGAGGAAGCAAAAGCCTACAGCACCCGGTATTCCCAGGCGGTCTCCCATCCAAGTACTAACCAGGCCCGACCCTGCTTAGCTTCCGAGATCAGACGAGATCGGGCGTGTTCAGGGTGGTATGGCCGTAGGCAGAGGGACTGCTCTCTTTGCCTCTCTTCAAGGCGAAACCGCCCGGCCAAGCCCCAGACGTACGTACCTCGGCCTCACCTCTGACCTTTCACTGCCCACGGAACCCTCCTGGGGATTCTGCCTACGCCTACGGAACCAGAAAAAATTCTTCCTAGTCTTCTACCGACCACTAACTTGACTGACCCGCCTCCTCATCCAACCTGCAACCACGCACCCACAGAGTGGCTCCCCTCTCATTCACAACGCTCCAACACAACACCCCCCACTCGACCACAACAACAACATCCTGCCATTTCACTCCCCTACACCTACCAAACACCAAACCGCCAGGGGCTGCTTCTACAATTTCACACCTCGCCTCTCCTTTTCACTTTTGCATTCAGACCAACTTCCAAGATCTCCTCCTCCCCTGGCCTGGCCAGACACAACAAGCAACAAGCGCCTCCACATGCGGACTCTTCCAAAACTGAAAATGAAAGATTACCTCCGTTCCACATCAGCTACACGACGTCACCATGTGTCTCCATGCCGCCAAAGCGAACGAACGGTCAGCGGCTCTACCGAGACCAGGTTGGCCAGGGACGCAGCACTCTTTCTGGCGCAGCAGCTCGGGCCCCTTCAGCTCTCCCGCTCTTTAACATTCAAACCTCTTAGTCGCAACCCCGCTCCTTCTTAGTCCCAACCCTTCGGGCAAAACCAACTTATCATCGGAGTCGCGCGGAACCCGTGCCCCACCGGCACCCTGGGCTTCTTCCAAGACCACCCACGCCGGACTGCTCCTCCGTCTCGGGAAGTGGGTTTTATCCACGAAAGCTCACGTCCACGTACAACAGTTGGCTTCGAGGGGCCCCCGAGGTATCCCTTTCGGGCTTTTCCGTTCTCCTGGAATTGAATAGCTAATTAATTTAGCTTGCTCCTCTTCTTTTCCATGGCGCTTGCACAGACTAAGAGGGCTAGCTGTCCGAACCGGACAGCTTCCTGGGTGGGTCGTCTTCGCAGCCCTCCTTCTGCAGGCGGGCTGAGAGCGGGGTTTTCCTCTTTCGAGCTGTGCAGAGTCGAACTGCCAGCGCTGGTCTCGCCGTCTCCTGTCCTTCTTCTCCGCCCCGCGGGCAGGCTCCTAAGCCACCTTGCCCCCGCCCCTGCAAAAGAGGAAGGGCGAGCCCTTGGCGGCAGCAAAAGGCCATCGAGGAAGCAAAAGCCTACAGCACCCGGTATTCCCAGGCGGTCTCCCATCCAAGTACTAACCAGGCCCGACCCTGCTTAGCTTCCGAGATCAGACGAGATCGGGCGTGTTCAGGGTGGTATGGCCGTAGGCAGAGGGACTGCTCTCTTTGCCTCTCTTCAAGGCGAAACCGCCCGGCCAAGCCCCAGACGTACGTACCTCGGCCTCACCTCTGACCTTTCACTGCCCACGGAACCCTCCTGGGGATTCTGCCTACGCCTACGGAACCAGAAAAAATTCTTCCTAGTCTTCTACCGACCACTGACTTGACTGACCCGCCTCCTCATCCAACCTGCAACCACGCACCCACAGAGTGGCTCCCCTCTCATTCACAACGCTCCAACACAACACCCCCCACTCGACCACAACAACAACATCCTGCCATTTCACTCCCCTACACCTACCAAACACCAAACCGCCAGGGGCTGCTTCTACAATTTCACACCTCGCCTCTCCTTTTCACTTTCGCATTCAGACCAACTTCCAAGATCTCCTCCTCCCCTGGCCTGGCCAGACACAACAAGCAACAAGCGCCTCCACATGCGGACTCTTCCAAAACCGAAAATGAAAGATTACCTCCGTTCCACATCAGCTACACGACGTCACCATGTGTCTCCATGCCGCCAAAGCGAACGAACGGTCAGCGGCTCTACCGAGACCAGGTTGGCCAGGGACGCAGCACTCTTTCTGGCGCAGCAGCTCGGGCCCCTTCAGCTCTCCCGCTCTTTAACATTCAAACCTCTTAGTCGCAACCCCGCTCCTTCTTAGTCCCAACCCTTCGGGCAAAACCAACTTATCATCGGAGTCGCGCGGAACCCGTGCCCCATCGGCACCCTGGGCTTCTTCCAAGACCACCCACGCCGGACTGCTCCTCCGTCTCGGGAAGTGGGTTTTATCCACGAAAGCTCACGTCCACGTACAACAGTTGGCTTCGAGGGGCCCCCGAGGTATCCCTTTCGGGCTTTTCCGTTCTCCTGGAATTGAATAGCTAATTAATTTAGCTTGCTCCTCTTCTTTTCCATGGCGCTTGCACAGACTAAGAGGGCTAGCTGTCCGAACCGGACAGCTTCCTGGGTGGGTCGTCTTCGCAGCCCTCCTTCTGCAGGCGGGCTGAGAGCGGGGTTTTCCTCTTTCGAGCTGTGCAGAGTCGAACTGCCAGCGCTGGTCTCGCCGTCTCCTGTCCTTCTTCTCCGCCCCGCGGGCAGGCTCCTAAGCCACCTTGCCCCCGCCCCTGCAAAAGAGGAAGGGCGAGCCCTTGGCGGCAGCAAAAGGCCATCGAGGAAGCAAAAGCCTACAGCACCCGGTATTCCCAGGCGGTCTCCCATCCAAGTACTAACCAGGCCCGACCCTGCTTAGCTTCCGAGATCAGACGAGATCGGGCGTGTTCAGGGTGGTATGGCCGTAGGCAGAGGGACTGCTCTCTTTGCCTCTCTTCAAGGCGAAACCGCCCGGCCAAGCCCCAGACGTACGTACCTCGGCCTCACCTCTGACCTTTCACTGCCCACGGAACCCTCCTGGGGATTCTGCCTACGCCTACGGAACCAGAAAAAATTCTTCCTAGTCTTCTACCGACCACTGACTTGACTGACCCGCCTCCTCATCCAACCTGCAACCACGCACCCACAGAGTGGCTCCCCTCTCATTCACAACGCTCCAACACAACACCCCCCACTCGACCACAACAACAACATCCTGCCATTTCACTCCCCTACACCTACCAAACACCAAACCGCCAGGGGCTGCTTCTACAATTTCACACCTCGCCTCTCCTTTTCACTTTCGCATTCAGACCAACTTCCAAGATCTCCTCCTCCCCTGGCCTGGCCAGACACAACAAGCAACAAGCGCCTCCACATGCGGACTCTTCCAAAACCGAAAATGAAAGATTACCTCCGTTCCACATCACCTACACGACGTCACCATGTGTCTCCATGCCGCCAAAGCGAACGAACGGTCAGCGGCTCTACCGAGACCAGGTTGGCCAGGGACGCAGCACTCTTTCTGGCGCAGCAGCTCGGGCCCCTTCAGCTCTCCCGCTCTTTAACATTCAAACCTCTTAGTCGCAACCCCGCTCCTTCTTAGTCCCAACCCTTCGGGCAAAACCAACTTATCATCGGAGTCGCGCGGAACCCGTGCCCCACCGGCACCCTGGGCTTCTTCCAAGACCACCCACGCCGGACTGCTCCTCCGTCTCGGGAAGTGGGTTTTATCCACGAAAGCTCACGTCCACGTACAACAGTTGGCTTCGAGGGGCCTCCGAGGTATCCCTTTCGGGCTTTTCCGTTCTCCTGGAATTGAATAGCTAATTAATTTAGCTTGCTCCTCTTCTTTTCCATGGCGCTTGCACAGACTAAGAGGGCTAGCTGTCCGAACCGGACAGCTTCCTGGGTGGGTCGTCTTCGCAGCCCTCCTTCTGCAGGCGGGCTGAGAGCGGGGTTTTCCTCTTTCGAGCTGTGCAGAGTCGAACTGCCAGCGCTGGTCTCGCCGTCTCCTGTCCTTCTTCTCCGCCCCGCGGGCAGGCTCCTAAGCCACCTTGCCCCCGCCCCTGCAAAAGAGGAAGGGCGAGCCCTTGGCGGCAGCAAAAGGCCATCGAGGAAGCAAAAGCCTACAGCACCCGGTATTCCCAGGCGGTCTCCCATCCAAGTACTAACCAGGCCCGACCCTGCTTAGCTTCCGAGATCAGACGAGATCGGGCGTGTTCAGGGTGGTATGGCCGTAGGCAGAGGGACTGCTCTCTTTGCCTCTCTTCAAGGCGAAACCGGCCAGCCAAGCCCCAGACGTACGTACCTCGGCCTCACCTCTGACCTTTCACTGCCCACGGAACCCTCCTGGGGATTCTGCCTACGCCTACGGAACCAGAAAAAATTCTTCCTAGTCTTCTACCGACCACTGACTTGACTGACCCGCCTCCTCATCCAACCTGCAACCACGCACCCACAGAGTGGCTCCCCTCTCATTCACAACGCTCCAACACAACACCCCCCACTCGACCACAACAACAACATCCTGCCATTTCACTCCCCTACACCTACCAAACACCAAACCGCCAGGGGCTGCTTCTACAATTTCACACCTCGCCTCTCCTTTTCACTTTCGCATTCAGACCAACTTCCAAGATCTCCTCCTCCCCTGGCCTGGCCAGACACAACAAGCAACAAGCGCCTCCACATGCGGACTCTTCCAAAACCGAAAATGAAAGATTAAGTCCGTTCCACATCACCTACACGACGTCACCATGTGTCTCCATGCCGCCAAAGCGAACGAACGGTCAGCGGCTCTACCGAGACCAGGTTGGCCAGGGACGCAGCACTCTTTCTGGCGCAGCAGCTCGGGCCCCTTCAGCTCTCCCGCTCTTTAACATTCAAACCTCTTAGTCGCAACCCCGCTCCTTCTTAGTCCCAACCCTTCGGGCAAAACCAACTTATCATCGGAGTCGCGCGGAACCCGTGCCCCACCGGCACCCTGGGCTTCTTCCAAGACCACCCACGCCGGACTGCTCCTCCGTCTCGGGAAGTGGGTTTTATCCACGAAAGCTCACGTCCACGTACAACAGTTGGCTTCGAGGGGCCCCCGAGGTATCCCTTTCGGGCTTTTCCGTTCTCCTGGAATTGAATAGCTAATTAATTTAGCTTGCTCCTCTTCTTTTCCATGGCGCTTGCACAGACTAAGAGGGCTAGCTGTCCGAACCGGACAGCTTCCTGGGTGGGTCGTCTTCGCAGCCCTCCTTCTGCAGGCGGGCTGAGAGCGGGGTTTTCCTCTTTCGAGCTGTGCAGAGTCGAACTGCCAGCGCTGGTCTCGCCGTCTCCTGTCCTTCTTCTGCGCCCCGCGGGCAGGCTCCTAAGCCACCTTGCCCCCGCCCCTGCAAAATAGGAAGGGCGAGCCCTTGGCGGCAGCAAAAGGCCATCGAGGAAGCAAAAGCCTACAGCACCCGGTATTCCCAGGCGGTCTCCCATCCAAGTACTAACCAGGCCCGACCCTGCTTAGCTTCCGAGATCAGACAAGATCGGGCGTGTTCAGGGTGGTATGGCCGTAGGCAGAGGGACTGCTCTCTTTGCCTCTCTTCAAGGCGAAACCGCCCGGCCAAGCCCCAGACGTACGTACCTCGGCCTCACCTCTGACCTTTCACTGCCCACGGAACCCTCCTGCGGATTCTGCCTACGCCTACGGAACCAGAAAAAATTCTTCCTAGTCTTCTACCGACCACTGACTTGACTGACCCGCCTCCTCATCCAACCTGCAACCACGCACCCACAGAGTGGCTCCCCTCTCATTCACAACGCTCCAACACAACACCCCCCACTCGACCACAACAACAACATCCTGCCATTTCACTCCCCTACACCTACCAAACACCAAACCGCCAGGGGCTGCTTCTACAATTTCACACCTCGCCTCTCCTTTTCACTTTCGCATTCAGACCAACTTCCAAGATCTCCTCCTCCCCTGGCCTGGCCAGACACAACAAGCAACAAGCGCCTCCACATGCGGACTCTTCCAAAACCGAAAATGAAAGATTACCTCCGTTCCACATCACCTACACGACGTCACCATGTGTCTCCATGCCGCCAAAGCGAACGAACGGTCAGCGGCTCTACCGAGACCAGGTTGGCCAGGGACGCAGCACTCTTTCTGGCGCAGCAGCTCGGGCCCCTTCAGCTCTCCCGCTCTTTAACATTCAAACCTCTTAGTCGCAACCCCGCTCCTTCTTAGTCCCAACCCTTCGGGCAAAACCAACTTATCATCGGAGTCGCGCGGAACCCGTGCCCCACCGGCACCCTGGGCTTCTTCCAAGACCACCCACGCCGGACTGCTCCTCCGTCTCGGGAAGTGGGTTTTATCCACGAAAGCTCACGTCCACGTACAACAGTTGGCTTCGAGGGGCCCCCGAGGTATCCCTTTCGGGCTTTTCCGTTCTCCTGGAATTGAATAGCTAATTAATTTAGCTTGCTCCTCTTCTTTTCCATGGCGCTTGCACAGACTAAGAGGGCTAGCTCTCCGAACCGGACAGCTTCCTGGGTGGGTCGTCTTCGCAGCCCTCCTTCTGCAGGCGGGCTGAGAGCGGGGTTTTCCTCTTTCGAGCTGTGCAGAGTCGAACTGCCAGCGCTGGTCTCGCCGTCTCCTGTCCTTCTTCTCCGCCCCGCGGGCAGGCTCCTAAGCCACCTTGCCCCCGCCCCTGCAAAAGAGGAAGGGCGAGCCCTTGGCGGCAGCAAAAGGCCATCGAGGAAGCAAAAGCCTACAGCACCCGGTATTCCCAGGCGGTCTCCCATCCAAGTACTAACCAGGCCCGACCCTGCTTAGCTTCCGAGATCAGACGAGATCGGGCGTGTTCAGGGTGGTATGGCCGTAGGCAGAGGGACTGCTCTCTTTGCCTCTCTTCAAGGCGAAACCGCCCGGCCAAGCCCCAGACGTACGTACCTCGGCCTCACCTCTGACCTTTCACTGCCCACGGAACCCTCCTGCGGATTCTGCCTACGCCTACGGAACCAGAAAAAATTCTTCCTAGTCTTCTACCGACCACTGACTTGACTGACCCGCCTCCTCATCCAACCTGCAACCACGCACCCACAAAGTGGCTCCCCTCTCATTCACAACGCTCCAACACAATACCCCCACTCGACCACAACAACAACATCCTGCCATTTCACTCCCCTACACCTACCAAACACCAAACCGCCAGGGGCTGCTTCTACAATTTCACACCTCGCCTCTCCTTTTCACTTTCGCATTCAGACCAACTTCCAAGATCTCCTCCTCCCCTGGCCTGGCCAGACACAACAAGCAACAAGCGCCTCCACATGCGGACTCTTCCAAAACCGAAAATGAAAGATTACCTCCGTTCCACATCAGCTACACGACGTCACCATGTGTCTCCATGCCGCCAAAGCGAACGAACGGTCAGCGGCTCTACCGAGACCAGGTTGGCCAGGGACGCAGCACTCTTTCTGGCGCAGCAGCTCGGGCCCCTTCAGCTCTCCCGCTCTTTAACATTCAAACCTCTTAGTCGCAACCCCGCTCCTTCTTAGTCCCAACCCTTCGGGCAAAACCAACTTATCATCGGAGTCGCGCAGAACCCGTGCCCCACCGGCACCCTGGGCTTCTTCCAAGACCACCCACGCCGGACTGCTCCTCCGTCTCGGGAAGTGGGTTTTATCCACGAAAGCTCACGTCCACGTACAACAGTCGGCTTCGAGGGGCCCCCGAGGTATCCCTTTCGGGCTTTTCCGTTCTCCTGGAATTGAATAGCTAATTAATTTAGCTTGCTCCTCTTCTTTTCCCTGGCGCTTGCACAGACTAAGAGGGCTAGCTGTCCGAACCGGACAGCTTCCTGGGTGGGTCGTCTTCGCAGCCCTCCTTCTGCAGGCGGGCTGAGAGCGGGGTTTTCCTCTTTCGAGCTGTGCAGAGTCGAACTGCCAGCGCTGGTCTCGCCGTCTCCTGTCCTTCTTCTCCGCCCCGCGGGCAGGCTCCTAAGCCACCTTGCCCCCGCCCCTGCAAAAGAGGAAGGGCGAGCCCTTGGCGGCAGCAAAAGGCCATCGAGGAAGCAAAAGCCTACAGCACCCGGTATTCCCAGGCGGTCTCCCATCCAAGTACTAACCAGGCCCGACCCTGCTTAGCTTCCGAGATCAGACGAGATCGGGCGTGTTCAGGGTGGTATGGCCGTAGGCAGAGGGACTGCTCTCTTTGCCTCTCTTCAAGGCGAAACCGCCCGGCCAAGCCCCACACGTACGTACCTCGGCCTCACCTCTGACCTTTCACTGCCCACAGAACCCTCCTGGGGATTCTGCCTACGCCTACGGAACCAGAAAAAATTCTTCCTAGTCTTCTACCGACCACTGACTTGACTGACCCGCCTCCTCATCCAACCTGCAACCACGCACCCACAAAGTGGCTCCCCTCTCATTCACAACGCTCCAACACAACACCCCCACTCGACCACAACAACAACATCCTGCCATTTCACTCCCCTACACCTACCAAACACCAAACCGCCAGGGGCTGCTTCTACAATTTCACACCTCGCCTCTCCTTTTCACTTTCGCATTCAGACCAACTTCCAAGATCTCCTCCTCCCCTGGCCTGGCCAGACACAACAAGCAACAAGCGCCTCCACATGCGGACTCTTCCAAAACCGAAAATGAAAGATTACCTCCGTTCCACATCAGCTACACGACGTCACCATGTGTCTCCATGCCGACAAAGCGAACGAACGGTCAGCGGCTCTACCGAGACCACGTTGGCCAGGGACGCAGCACTCTTTCTGGCGCAGCAGCTCGGGCCCCTTCAGCTCTCCCGCTCTTTAACATTCAAACCTCTTAGTCGCAACCCCGCTCCTTCTTAGTCCCAACCCTTCGGGCAAAACCAACTTATCATCGGAGTCGCGCAGAACCCGTGCCCCACCGGCACCCTGGGCTTCTTCCAAGACCACCCACGCCGGGCTGCTCCTCCGTCTCGGGAAGTGGGTTTTATCCACGAAAGCTCACGTCCACGTACAACAGCTGGCTTCGAGGGGCCCCCGAGGTATCCCTTTCGGGCTTTTCCATTCTCCTGGAATTGAATAGCTAATTAATTTAGCTTGCTCCTCTTCTTTTCCATGGCGCTTGCACAGACTAAGAGGGCTAGCTGTCCGAACCGGACAGCTTCCTGGGTGGGTCGTCTTCGCAGCCCTCCTTCTGCAGGCGGGCTGAGAGCGGGGTTTTCCTCTTTCGAGCTGTGCAGAGTCGAACTGCCAGCGCTGGTCTCGCCGTCTCCTGTCCTTCTTCTCCGCCCCGCGGGCAGGCTCCTAAGCCACCTTGCCCCCGCCCCTGCAAAAGAGGAAGGGCGAGCCCTTGGCGGCAGCAAAAGGCCATCGAGGAAGCAAAAGCCTACAGCACCCGGTATTCCCAGGCGGTCTCCCATCCAAGTACTAACCAGGCCCGACCCTGCTTAGCTTCCGAGATCAGACGAGATCGGGCGTGTTCAGGGTGGTATGGCCGTAGGCAGAGGGACTGCTCTCTTTGCCTCTCTTCAAGGCGAAACCGCCCGGCCAAGCCCCACACGTACGTACCTCGGCCTCACCTCTGACCTTTCACTGCCCACGGAACCCTCCTGGGGATTCTGCCTACGCCTACGGAACCAGAAAAAATTCTTCCTAGTCTTCTACCGACCACTGACTTGACTGACCCGCCTCCTCATCCAACCTGCAACCACGCACCCACAAAGTGGCTCCCCTCTCATTCACAACGCTCCAACACAACACCCCCACTCGACCACAACAACAACATCCTGCCATTTCACTCCCCTACACCTACCAAACACCAAACCGCCAGGGGCTGCTTCTACAATTTCACACCTCGCCTCTCCTTTTCACTTTCGCATTCAGACCAACTTCCAAGATCTCCTCCTCCCCTGGCCTGGCCAGACACAACAAGCAACAAGCGCCTCCACATGCGGACTCTTTCAAAACCGAAAATGAAAGAATACCTCCGTTCCACATCAGCTACACGACGTCACCATGTGTCTCCATGCCGCCAAAGCGAACGAACGGTCAGCGGCTCTACCGAGACCAGGTTGGCCAGGGACGCAGCACTCTTTCTGGCGCAGCAGCTCGGGCCCCTTCAGCTCTACCGCTCTTTAACATTCAAACCTCTTAGTCGCAACCCCGCTCCTTCTTAGTCCCAAACCTTCGGGCAAAACCAACTTATCATCGGAGTCGCGCAGAACCCGTGCCCCACCGGCACCCTGGGCTTCTTCCAAGACCACCCACGCCGGACTGCTCCTCCGTCTCGGGAAGTGGGTTTTATCCACGAAAGCTCACGTCCACGTACAACAGTTGGCTTCGAGGGGCCCCCGAGGTATCCCTTTCGGGCTTTTCCGTTCTCCTGGAATTGAATAGCTAATTAATTTAGCTTGCTCCTCTTCTTTTCCATGGCGCTTGCACAGACTAAGAGGGCTAGCTGTCCGAACCGGACAGCTTCCTGGGTGGGTCGTCTTCGCAGCCCTCCTTCTGCAGGCGGGCTGAGAGCGGGGTTTTCCTCTTTCGAGCTGTGCAGAGTCGAACTGCCAGCGCTGGTCTCGCCGTCTCCTGTCCTTCTTCTCCGCCCCGCGGGCAGGCTCCTAAGCCACCTTGCCCCCGCCCCTGCAAAAGAGGAAGGGCGAGCCCTTGGCGGCAGCAAAAGGCCATCGAGGAAGCAAAAGCCTACAGCACCCGGTATTCCCAGGCGGTCTCCCATCCAAGTACTAACCAGGCCCGACCCTGCTTAGCTTCCGAGATCAGACGAGATCGGGCGTGTTCAGGGTGGTATGGCCGTAGGCAGAGGGACTGCTCTCTTTGCCTCTCTTCAAGGCGAAACCGCCCGGCCAAGCCCCAGACGTACGTACCTCGGCCTCACCTCTGACCTTTCACTGCCCACGGAACCCTCCTGCGGATTCTGCCTACGCCTACGGAACCAGAAAAAATTCTTCCTAGTCTTCTACCGACCACTGACTTGACTGACCCGCCTCCTCATCCAACCTGCAACCACGCACCCACAAAGTGGCTCCCCTCTCATTCACAACGCTCCAACACAACACCCCCACTCGACCACAACAACAACATCCTGCCATTTCACTCCCCTACACCTACCAAACACCAAACCGCCAGGGGCTGCTTCTACAATTTCACACCTCGCCTCTCCTTTTCACTTTCGCATTCAGACCAACTTCCAAGATCTCCTCCTCCCCTGGCCTGGCCAGACACAACAAGCAACAAGCGCCTCCACATGCGGACTCTTCCAAAACCGAAAATGAAAGAATACCTCCGTTCCACATCAGCTACACGACGTCACCATGTGTCTCCATGCCGCCAAAGCGAACGAACGGTCAGCGGCTCTACCGAGACCAGGTTGGCCAGGGACGCAGCACTCTTTCTGGCGCAGCAGCTCGGGCCCCTTCAGCTCTACCGCTCTTTAACATTCAAACCTCTTAGTCGCAACCCCGCTCCTTCTTAGTCCCAAACCTTCGGGCAAAACCAACTTATCATCGGAGTCGCGCAGAACCCGTGCCCCACCGGCACCCTGGGCTTCTTCCAAGACCACCCACGCCGGACTGCTCCTCCGTCTCGGGAAGTGGGTTTTATCCACGAAAGCTCACGTCCACGTACAACAGCTGGCTTCGAGGGGCCCCCGAGGTATCCCTTTCGGGCTTTTCCGTTCTCCTGGAATTGAATAGCTAATTAATTTAGCTTGCTCCTCTTCTTTTCCATGACGCTTGCACAGACTAAGAGGGCTAGCTGTCCGAACCGGACAGCTTCCTGGGTGGGTCGTCTTCGCAGCCCTCCTTCTGCAGGCGGGCTGAGAGCGGGGTTTTCCTCTTTCGAGCTGTGCAGAGTCGAACTGCCAGCGCTGGTCTCGCCGTCTCCTGTCCTTCTTCTCCGCCCCGCGGGCAGGCTCCTAAGCCACCTTGCCTCCGCCCCTGCAAAAGAGGAAGGGCGAGCCCTTGGCGGCAGCAAAAGGCCATCGAGGAAGCAAAAGCCTACAGCACCCGGTATTCCCAGGCGGTCTCCCATCCAAGTACTAACCAGGCCCGACCCTGCTTAGCTTCCGAGATCAGACGAGATCGGGCGTGTTCAGGGTGGTATGGCCGTAGGCAGAGGGACTGCTCTCTTTGCCTCTCTTCAAGGCGAAACCGCCCGGCCAAGCCCCAGACGTACGTACCTCGGCCTCACCTCTGACCTTTCACTGCCCACGGAACCCTCCTGCGGATTCTGCCTACGCCTACGGAACCAGAAAAAATTCTTCCTAGTCTTCTACCGACCACTGACTTGACTGACCCGCCTCCTCATCCAACCTGCAACCACGCACCCACAAAGTGGCTCCCCTCTCATTCACAACGCTCCAACACAACACCCCCACTCGACCACAACAACAACATCCTGCCATTTCACTCCCCTACACCTACCAAACACCAAACCGCCAGGGGCTGCTTCTACAATTTCACACCTCGCCTCTCCTTTTCACTTTCGCATTCAGACCAACTTCCAAGATCTCCTCCTCCCCTGGCCTGGCCAGACACAACAAGCAACAAGCGCCTCCACATGCGGACTCTTCCAAAACCGAAAATGAAAGATTACCTCCGTTCCACATCACCTACACGACGTCACCATGTGTCTCCATGCCGCCAAAGCGAACGAACGGTCAGCGGCTCTACCGAGACCAGGTTGGCCAGGGACGCAGCACTCTTTCTGGCGCAGCAGCTCGGGCCCCTTCAGCTCTCCCGCTCTTTAACATTCAAACCTCTTGGTCGCAACCCCGCTCCTTCTTAGTCCCAACCCTTCGGGCAAAACCAACTTATCATCGGAGTCGCGCAGAACCCGTGCCCCACCGGCACCCTGGGCTTCTTCCAAGACCACCCACGCCGGACTGCTCCTCCGTCTCGGGAAGTGGGTTTTATCCACGAAAGCTCACGTCCACGTACAACAGTCGGCTTCGAGGGGCCCCCGAGGTATCCCTTTCGGGCTTTTCCGTTCTCCTGGAATTGAATAGCTAATTAATTTAGCTTGCTCCTCTTCTTTTCCATGGCGCTTGCACAGACTAAGAGGGCTAGCTGTCCGAACCGGACAGCTTCCTGGGTGGGTCGTCTTCGCAGCCCTCCTTCTGCAGGCGGGCTGAGAGCGGGGTTTTCCTCTTTCGAGCTGTGCAGAGTCGAACTGCCAGCGCTGGTCTCGCCGTCTCCTGTCCTTCTTCTCCGCCCCGCGGGCAGGCTCCTAAGCCACCTTGCCCCCGCCCCTGCAAAAGAGGAAGGGCGAGCCCTTGGCGGCAGCAAAAGGCCATCGAGGAAGCAAAAGCCTACAGCACCCGGTATTCCCAGGCGGTCTCCCATCCAAGTACTAACCAGGCCCGACCCTGCTTAGCTTCCGAGATCAGACGAGATCGGGCGTGTTCAGGGTGGTATGGCCGTAGGCAGAGGGACTGCTCTCTTTGCCTCTCTTCAAGGCGAAACCGCCCGGCCAAGCCCCACACGTACGTACCTCGGCCTCACCTCTGACCTTTCACTGCCCACGGAACCCTCCTGCGGATTCTGCCTACGCCTACGGAACCAGAAAAAATTCTTCCTAGTCTTCTACCGACCACTGACTTGACTGACCCGCCTCCTCATCCAACCTGCAACCACGCACCCACAAAGTGGCTCCCCTCTCATTCACAACGCTCCAACACAACACCCCCACTCGACCACAACAACAACATCCTGCCATTTCACTCCCCTACACCTACCAAACACCAAACCGCCAGGGGCTGCTTCTACAATTTCACACCTCGCCTCTCCTTTTCACTTTCGCATTCAGACCAACTTCCAAGATCTCCTCCTCCCCTGGCCTGGCCAGACACAACAAGCAACAAGCGCCTCCACATGCGGACTCTTCCAAAACCGAAAATGAAAGATTACCTCCGTTCCACATCAGCTACACGACGTCACCATGTGTCTCCATGCCGCCAAAGCGAACGAACGGTCAGCGGCTCTACCGAGACCAGGTTGGCCAGGGACGCAGCACTCTTTCTGGCGCAGCAGCTCGGGCCCCTTCAGCTCTCCCGCTCTTTAACATTCAAACCTCTTAGTCGCAACCCGGCTCCTTCTTAGTCCCAACCCTTGGGGCAAAACCAACTTATCATCGGAGTCGCGCAGAACCCGTGCCCCACCGGCACCCTGGGCTTCTTCCAAGACCACCCACGCCGGACTGCTCCTCCGTCTCGGGAAGTGGGTTTTATCCACGAAAGCTCACGTCCACGTACAACAGTCGGCTTCGAGGGGCCCCCGAGGTATCCCTTTCGGGCTTTTCCGTTCTCCTGGAATTGAATAGCTAATTAATTTAGCTTGCTCCTCTTCTTTTCCATGGCGCTTGCACAGACTAAGAGGGCTAGCTGTCCGAACCGGACAGCTTCCTGGGTGGGTCGTCTTCGCAGCCCTCCTTCTGCAGGCGGGCTGAGAGCGGGGTTTTCCTCTTTCGAGCTGTGCAGAGTCGAACTGCCAGCGCTGGTCTCGCCGTCTCCTGTCCTTCTTCTCCGCCCCGCGGGCAGGCTCCTAAGCCACCTTGCCCCCGCCCCTGCAAAAGAGGAAGGGCGAGCCCTTGGCGGCAGCAAAAGGCCATCGAGGAAGCAAAAGCCTACAGCACCCGGTATTCCCAGGCGGTCTCCCATCCAAGTACTAACCAGGCCCGACCCTGCTTAGCTTCCGAGATCAGACGAGATCGGGCGTGTTCAGGGTGGTATGGCCGTAGGCAGAGGGACTGCTCTCTTTGCCTCTCTTCAAGGCGAAACCGCCCGGCCAAGCCCCAGACGTACGTACCTCGGCCTCACCTCTGACCTTTCACTGCCCACGGAACCCTCCTGGGGATTCTGCCTATGCCTACGGAACCAGAAAAAATTCTTCCTAGTCTTCTACCGACCACTGACTTGACTGACCCGCCTCCTCATCCAACCTGCAATCACGCACCCACAAAGTGGCTCCCCTCTCATTCACAACGCTCCAACACAACACCCCCCACTCGACCACAACAACAACATCCTGCCATTTCACTCCCCTACACCTACCAAACACCAAACCGCCAGGGGCTGCTTCTACAATTTCACACCTCGCCTCTCCTTTTCACTTTCGCATTCAGACCAACTTCCAAGATCTCCTCCTCCCCTGGCCTGGCCAGACACAACAAGCAACAAGCGCCTCCACATGCGGACTCTTCCAAAACCGAAAATGAAAGATTACCTCCGTTCCACATCAGCTACACGACGTCACCATGTGTCTCCATGCCGCCAAAGCGAACGAACGGTCAGCGGCTCTACCGAGACCAGGTTGGCCAGGGACGCAGCACTCTTTCTGGCGCAGCAGCTCGGGCCCCTTCAGCTCTCCCGCTCTTTAACATTCAAACCTCTTAGTCGCAACCCCGCTCCTTCTTAGTCCCAACCCTTCGGGCAAAACCAACTTATCATCGGAGTCGCGCAGAACCCATGCCCCACCGGCACCCTGGGCTTCTTCCAAGACCACCGACGCCGGACTGCTCCTCCGTCTCGGGAAGTGGGTTTTATCCACGAAAGCTCACGTCCACGTACAACAGTCGGTTTCGAGGGGACCACGAGGTATCCCTTTCGGGCTTTTCCGTTCTCCTGGAATTGAATAGCTAATTAATTTAGCTTGCTCCTCTTCTTTTCCATGGCGCTTGCACAGACTAAGAGGGCTAGCTGTCCGAACCGGACAGCTTCCTGGGTGGGTCGTCTTCGCAGCCCTCCTTCTGCAGGCGGGCTGAGAGCGGGGTTTTCCTCTTTCGAGCTGTGCAGAGTCGAACTGCCAGCGCTGGTCTCGCCGTCTCCTGTCCTTCTTCTCCGCCCCGCGGGCAGGCTCCTAAGCCACCTTGCCCCCGCCCCTGCAAAAGAGGAAGGGCGAGCCCTTGGCGGCAGCAAAAGGCCATCGAGGAAGCAAAAGCCTACAGCACCCGGTATTCCCAGGCGGTCTCCCATCCAAGTACTAACCAGGCCCGACCCTGCTTAGCTTCCGAGATCAGACGAGATCGGGCGTGTTCAGGGTGGTATGGCCGTAGGCAGAGGGACTGCTCTCTTTGCCTCTCTTCAAGGCGAAACCGCCCGGCCAAGCCCCAGACGTACGTACCTCGGCCTCACCTCTGACCTTTCACTGCCCACGGAACCCTCCTGCGGATTCTGCCTATGCCTACGGAACCAGAAAAAATTCTTCCTAGTCTTCTACCGACCACTGACTTGACTGACCCGCCTCCTCATCCAACCTGCAACCACGCACCCACAAAGTGGCTCCCCTCTCATTCACAACGCTCCAACACAACACCCCCACTCGACCACAACAACAACATCCTGCCATTTCACTCCCCTACACCTACCAAACACCAAACCGCCAGGGGCTGCTTCTACAATTTCACACCTCGCCTCTCCTTTTCACTTTCGCATTCAGACCAACTTCCAAGATCTCCTCCTCCCCTGGCCTGGCCAGACACAACAAGCAACAAGCGCCTCCACATGCGGACTCTTCCAAAACCGAAAATGAAAGATTACCTCCGTTCCACATCACCTACACGACGTCACCATGTGTCTCCATGCCGCCAAAGCGAACGAACGGTCAGCGGCTCTACCGAGACCAGGTTGGCCAGGGACGCAGCACTCTTTCTGGCGCAGCAGCTCGGGCCCCTTCAGCTCTCCCGCTCTTTAAGATTCAAACCTCTTAGTCGCAACCCCGCTCCTTCTTAGTCCCAACCCTTCGGGCAAAACCAACTTATCATCGGAGTCGCGCAGAACCCGTGCCCCACCGGCACCCTGGGCTTCTTCCAAGACCACCCACGCCGGACTGCTCCTCCGTCTCGGGAAGTGGGTTTTATCCACGAAAGCTCACGTCCACGTACAACAGTTGGCTTCGAGGGGCCCCCGAGGTATCCCTTTCGGGCTTTTCCGTTCTCCTGGAATTGAATAGCTAATTAATTTAGCTTGCTCCTCTTCTTTTCCATGGCGCTTGCACAGACTAAGAGGGCTAGCTGTCCGAACCGGACAGCTTCCTGGGTGGGTCGTCTTCGCAGCCCTCCTTCTGCAGGCGGGCTGAGAGCGGGGTTTTCCTCTTTCGAGCTGTGCAGAGTCGAACTGCCAGCGCTGGTCTCGCCGTCTCCTGTCCTTCTTCTCCGCCCCGCGGGCAGGCTCCTAAGCCACCTTGCCCCCGCCCCTGCAAAAGAGGAAGGGCGAGCCCTTGGCGGCAGCAAAAGGCCATCGAGGAAGCAAAAGCCTACAGCACCCGGTATTCCCAGGCGGTCTCCCATCCAAGTACTAACCAGGCCCGACCCTGCTTAGCTTCCGAGATCAGACGAGATCGGGCGTGTTCAGGGTGGTATGGCCGTAGGCAGAGGGACTGCTCTCTTTGCCTCTCTTCAAGGCGAAACCGCCCGGCCAAGCCCCAGACGTACGTACCTCGGCCTCACCTCTGACCTTTCACTGCCCACGGAACCCTCCTGCGGATTCTGCCTACGCCTACGGAACCAGAAAAAATTCTTCCTAGTCTTCTACCGACCACTGACTTGACTGACCCGCCTCCTCATCCAACCTGCAACCACGCACCCACAAAGTGGCTCCCCTCTCATTCACAACGCTCCAACACAACACCCCCCACTCGACCACAACAACAACATCCTGCCATTTCACTCCCCTACACCTACCAAACACCAAACCGCCAGGGGCTGCTTCTACAATTTCACACCTCGCCTCTCCTTTTCACTTTCGCATTCAGACCAACTTCCAAGATCTCCTCCTCCCCTGGCCTGGCCAGACACAACAAGCAACAAGCGCCTCCACATGCGGACTCTTCCAAAACCGAAAATGAAAGATTACCTCCGTTCCACATCAGCTACACGACGTCACCATGTGTCTCCATGCCGCCAAAGCGAACGAACGGTCAGCGGCTCTACCGAGACCAGGTTGGCCAGGGACGCAGCACTCTTTCTGGCGCAGCAGCTCGGGCCCCTTCAGCTCTACCGCTCTTTAACATTCAAACCTCTTAGTCGCAACCCCGCTCCTTCTTAGTCCCAACCCTTCGGGCAAAACCAACTTATCATCGGAGTCGCGCAGAACCCGTGCCCCACCGGCACCCTGGGCTTCTTCCAAGACCACCCACGCCGGACTGCTCCTCCGTCTCGGGAAGTGGGTTTTATCCACGAAAGCTCACGTCCACGTACAACAGTTGGCTTCGAGGGGCCCCCGAGGTATCCCTTTCGGGCTTTTCCGTTCTCCTGGAATTGAATAGCTAATTAATTTAGCTTGCTCCTCTTCTTTTCCATGGCGCTTGCACAGACTAAGAGGGCTAGCTGTCCGAACCGGACAGCTTCCTGGGTGGGTCGTCTTCGCAGCCCTCCTTCTGCAGGCGGGCTGAGAGCGGGGTTTTCCTCTTTCGAGCTGTGCAGAGTCGAACTGCCAGCGCTGGTCTCGCCGTCTCCTGTCCTTCTTCTCCGCCCCGCGGGCAGGCTCCTAAGCCACCTTGCCCCCGCCCCTGCAAAAGAGGAAGGGCGAGCCCTTGGCGGCAGCAAAAGGCCATCGAGGAAGCAAAAGCCTACAGCACCCGGTATTCCCAGGCGGTCTCCCATCCAAGTACTAACCAGGCCCGACCCTGCTTAGCTTCCGAGATCAGACGAGATCGGGCGTGTTCAAGGTGGTATGGCCGTAGGCAGAGGGACTGCTCTCTTTGCCTCTCTTCAAGGCGAAACCGCCCGGCCAAGCCCCAGACGTACGTACCTCGGCCTCACCTCTGACCTTTCACTGCCCACGGAACCCTCCTGGGGATTCTGCCTATGCCTACGGAACCAGAAAAAATTCTTCCTAGTCTTCTACCGACCACTGACTTGACTGACCCGCCTCCTCATCCAACCTGCAACCACGCACCCACAAAGTGGCTCCCCTCTCATTCACAACGCTCCAACACAACACCCCCCACTCGACCACAACAACAACATCCTGCCATTTCACTCCCCTACACCTACCAAACACCAAACCGCCAGGGGCTGCTTCTACAATTTCACACCTCGCCTCTCCTTTTCACTTTCGCATTCAGACCAACTTCCAAGATCTCCTCCTCCCCTGGCCTGGCCAGACACAACAAGCAACAAGCGCCTCCACATGCGGACTCTTCCAAAACCGAAAATGAAAGATTACCTCCGTTCCACATCAGCTACACGACGTCACCATGTGTCTCCATGCCGCCAAAGCGAACGAACGGTCAGCGGCTCTACCGAGACCAGGTTGGCCAGGGACGCAGCACTCTTTCTGGCGCAGCAGCTCGGGCCCCTTCAGCTCTCCCGCTCTTTAAGATTCAAACCTCTTAGTCGCAACCCCGCTCCTTCTTAGTCCCAACCCTTCGGGCAAAACCAACTTATCATCGGAGTCGCGCAGAACCCGTGCCCCACCGGCACCCTGGGCTTCTTCCAAGACCACCCACGCCGGACTGCTCCTCCGTCTCGGGAAGTGGGTTTTATCCACGAAAGCTCACGTCCACGTACAACAGTTGGCTTCGAGGGGCCCCCGAGGTATCCCTTTCGGGCTTTTCCGTTCTCCTGGAATTGAATAGCTAATTAATTTAGCTTGCTCCTCTTCTTTTCCATGGCGCTTGCACAGACTAAGAGGGCTAGCTGTCCGAACCGGACAGCTTCCTGGGTGGGTCGTCTTCGCAGCCCTCCTTCTGCAGGCGGGCTGAGAGCGGGGTTTTCCTCTTTCGAGTTGTGCAGAGTCGAACTGCCAGCGCTGGTCTCGCCGTCTCCTGTCCTTCTTCTCCGCCCCGCGGGCAGGCTCCTAAGCCACCTTGCCCCCGCCCCTGCAAAAGAGGAAGGGCGAGCCCTTGGCGGCAGCAAAAGGCCATCGAGGAAGCAAAAGCCTACAGCACCCGGTATTCCCAGGCGGTCTCCCATCCAAGTACTAACCAGGCCCGACCCTGCTTAGCTTCCGAGATCAGACGAGATCGGGCGTGTTCAGGGTGGTATGGCCGTAGGCAGAGGGACTGCTCTCTTTGCCTCTCTTCAAGGCGAAACCGCCCGGCCAAGCCCCAGACGTACGTACCTCGGCCTCACCTCTGACCTTTCACTGCCCACGGAACCCTCCTGGGGATTCTGCCTACGCCTACGGAACCAGAAAAAATTCTTCCTAGTCTTCTACCGACCACTGACTTGACTGACCCGCCTCCTCATCCAACCTGCAACCACGCACCCACAAAGTGGCTCCCCTCTCATTCACAACGCTCCAACACAACACCCCCCACTCGACCACAACAACAACATCCTGCCATTTCACTCCCCTACACCTACCAAACACCAAACCGCCAGGGGCTGCTTCTACAATTTCACACCTCGCCTCTCCTTTTCACTTTCGCATTCAGACCAACTTCCAAGATCTCCTCCTCCCCTGGCCTGGCCAGACACAACAAGCAACAAGCGCCTCCACATGCGGACTCTTCCAAAACCGAAAATGAAAGATTACCTCCGTTCCACATCAGCTACACGACGTCACCATGTGTCTCCATGCCGCCAAAGCGAACGAACGGTCAGCGGCTCTACCGAGACCAGGTTGGCCAGGGACGCAGCACTCTTTCTGGCGCAGCAGCTCGGGCCCCTTCAGCTCTCCCGCTCTTTAAGATTCAAACCTCTTAGTCGCAACCCCGCTCCTTCTTAGTCCCAACCCTTCGGGCAAAACCAACTTATCATCGGAGTCGCGCAGAACCCGTGCCCCACCGGCACCCTGGGCTTCTTCCAAGACCACCCACGCCGGACTGCTCCTCCGTCTCGGGAAGTGGGTTTTATCCACGAAAGCTCACGTCCACGTACAACAGTTGGCTTCGAGGGGCCCCCGAGGTATCCCTTTCGGGCTTTTCCGTTCTCCTGGAATTGAATAGCTAATTAATTTAGCTTGCTCCTCTTCTTTTCCATGGCGCTTGCACAGACTAAGAGGGCTAGCTGTCCGAACCGGACAGCTTCCTGGGTGGGTCGTCTTCGCAGCCCTCCTTCTGCAGGCGGGCTGAGAGCGGGGTTTTCCTCTTTCGAGTTGTGCAGAGTCGAACTGCCAGCGCTGGTCTCGCCGTCTCCTGTCCTTCTTCTCCGCCCCGCGGGCAGGCTCCTAAGCCACCTTGCCCCCGCCCCTGCAAAAGAGGAAGGGCGAGCCCTTGGCGGCAGCAAAAGGCCATCGAGGAAGCAAAAGCCTACAGCACCCGGTATTCCCAGGCGGTCTCCCATCCAAGTACTAACCAGGCCCGACCCTGCTTAGCTTCCGAGATCAGACGAGATCGGGCGTGTTCAGGGTGGTATGGCCGTAGGCAGAGGGACTGCTCTCTTTGCCTCTCTTCAAGGCGAAACCGCCCGGCCAAGCCCCAGACGTACGTACCTCGGCCTCACCTCTGACCTTTCACTGCCCACGGAACCCT
The DNA here is from genome assembly GCF_051106095.1 of Pogona vitticeps. NCBI lineage: Eukaryota > Metazoa > Chordata > Lepidosauria > Squamata > Agamidae > Pogona > Pogona vitticeps. Next base: position 72,352,622 of record NC_135788.1, on the reverse strand, counting down.
CCTGGGGATTCTGCCTACGCCTACGGAACCAGAAAAAATTCTTCCTAGTCTTCTACCGACCACTGACTTGACTGACCCGCCTCCTCATCCAACCTGCAACCACGCACCCACAAAGTGGCTCCCCTCTCATTCACAACGCTCCAACACAACACCCCCCACTCGACCACAACAACAACATCCTGCCATTTCACTCCCCTACACCTACCAAACACCAAACCGCCAGGGGCTGCTTCTACAATTTCACACCTCGCCTCTCCTTTTCACTTTCGCATTCAGACCAACTTCCAAGATCTCCTCCTCCCCTGGCCTGGCCAGACACAACAAGCAACAAGCGCCTCCACATGCGGACTCTTCCAAAACCGAAAATGAAAGATTACCTCCGTTCCACATCAGCTACATGACGTCACCATGTGTCTCCATGCCGCCAAAGCGAACGAACGGTCAGCGGCTCTACCGAGACCAGGTTGGCCAGGGACGCAGCACTCTTTCTGGCGCAGCAGCTCGGGCCCCTTCAGCTCTCCCGCTCCTTAACATTCAAACCTCTTAGTCGCAACCCCGCTCCTTCTTAGTCCCAACCCTTCGGGCAAAACCAACTTATCATCGGAGTCGCGCAGAACCCGTGCCCCACCGGCACCCTGGGCTTCTTCCAAGACCACCCACGCCGGACTGCTCCTCCGTCTCGGGAAGTGGGTTTTATCCACGAAAGCTCACGTCCACGTACAACAGTTGGCTTCGAGGGGCCCCCGAGGTATCCCTTTCGGGCTTTTCCGTTCTCCTGGAATTGAATAGCTAATTAATTTAGCTTGCTCCTCTTCTTTTCCATGGCGCTTGCACAGACTAAGAGGGCTAGCTCTCCGAACCGGACAGCTTCCTGGGTGGGTCGTCTTCGCAGCCCTCCTTCTGCAGGCGGGCTGAGAGCGGGGTTTTCCTCTTTCGAGCTGTGCAGAGTCGAACTGCCAGCGCTGGTCTCGCCGTCTCCTGTCCTTCTTCTCCGCCCCGCGGGCAGGCTCCTAAGCCACCTTGCCCCCGCCCCTGCAAAAGAGGAAGGGCGAGCCCTTGGCGGCAGCAAAAGGCCATCGAGGAAGCAAAAGCCTACAGCACCCGGTATTCCCAGGCGGTCTCCCATCCAAGTACTAACCAGGCCCGACCCTGCTTAGCTTCCGAGATCAGACGAGATCGGGCGTGTTCAGGGTGGTATGGCCGTAGGCAGAGGGACTGCTCTCTTTGCCTCTCTTCAAGGCGAAACCGCCCGGCCAAGCCCCAGACGTACGTACCTCGGCCTCACCTCTGACCTTTCACTGCCCACGGAACCCTCCTGCGGATTCTGCCTATGCCTACGGAACCAGAAAAAATTATTCCTAGTCTTCTACCGACCACTGACTTGACTGACCCGCCTCCTCATCCAACCTGCAACCACGCACCCACAAAGTGGCTCCCCTCTCATTCACAACGCTCCAACACAACACCCCCACTCGACCACAACAACAACATCCTGCCATTTCACTCCCCTACACCTACCAAACACCAAACCGCCAGGGGCTGCTTCTACAATTTCACACCTCGCCTCTCCTTTTCACTTTCGCATTCAGACCAACTTCCAAGATCTCCTCCTCCCCTGGCCTGGCCAGACACAACAAGCAACAAGCGCCTCCACATGCGGACTCTTCCAAAACCGAAAATGAAAGATTACCTCCGTTCCACATCACCTACACGACGTCACCATGTGTCTCCATGCCGCCAAAGCGAACGAACGGTCAGCGGCTCTACCGAGACCAGGTTGGCCAGGGACGCAGCACTCTTTCTGGCGCAGCAGCTCGGGCCCCTTCAGCTCTCCCGCTCTTTAACATTCAAACCTCTTAGTCGCAACCCCGCTCCTTCTTAGTCCCAACCCTTCGGGCAAAACCAACTTATCATCGGAGTCGCGCAGAACCCGTGCACCACCGGCACCCTCGGCTTCTTCCAAGACCACCCACGCCGGACTGCTCCTCCGTCTCGGGAAGTGGGTTTTATCCACGAAAGCTCACGTCCACGTACAACAGTTGGCTTCGAGGGGCCCCCGAGGTATCCCTTTCGGGCTTTTCCGTTCTCCTGGAATTGAATAGCTAATTAATTTAGCTTGCTCCTCTTCTTTTCCATGGCGCTTGCACAGACTAAGAGGGCTAGCTGTCCGAACCGGACAGCTTCCTGGGTGGGTCGTCTTCGCAGCCCTCCTTCTGCAGGCGGGCTGAGAGCGGGGTTTTCCTCTTTCGAGCTGTGCAGAGTCGAACTGCCAGCGCTGGTCTCGCCGTCTCCTGTCCTTCTTCTCCGCCCCGCGGGCAGGCTCCTAAGCCACCTTGCCCCCGCCCCTGCAAAAGAGGAAGGGCGAGCCCTTGGCGGCAGCAAAAGGCCATCGAGGAAGCAAAAGCCTACAGCACCCGGTATTCCCAGGCGGTCTCCCATCCAAGTACTAACCAGGCCCGACCCTGCTTAGCTTCCGAGATCAGACGAGATCGGGCGTGTTCAGGGTGGTATGGCCGTAGGCAGAGGGACTGCTCTCTTTGCCTCTCTTCAAGGCGAAACCACCCGGCCAAGCCCCAGACGTACGTACCTCGGCCTCACCTCTGACCTTTCACTGCCCACGGAACCCTCCTGCGGATTCTGCCTATGCCTACGGAACCAGAAAAAATTCTTCCTAGTCTTCTACCGACCACTGACTTGACTGACCCGCCTCCTCATCCAACCTGCAACCACGCACCCACAAAGTGGCTCCCCTCTCATTCACAACGCTCCAACACAACACCCCCCACTCGACCACAACAACAACATCCTGCCATTTCACTCCCCTACACCTACCAAACACCAAACCGCCAGGGGCTGCTTCTACAATTTCACACCTCGCCTCTCCTTTTCACTTTCGCATTCAGACCAACTTCCAAGATCTCCTCCTCCCCTGGCCTGGCCAGACACAACAAGCAACAAGCGCCTCCACATGCGGACTCTTCCAAAACCGAAAATGAAAGATTACCTCCGTTCCACATCAGCTACACGACGTCACCATGTGTCTCCATGCCGCCAAAGCGAACGAACGGTCAGCGGCTCTACCGAGACCAGGTTGGCCAGGGACGCAGCACTCTTTCTGGCGCAGCAGCTCGGGCCCCTTCAGCTCTCCCGCTCTTTAACATTCAAACCTCTTAGTCGCAACCCCGCTCCTTCTTAGTCCCAACCCTTCGGGCAAAACCAACTTATCATCGGAGTCGCGCAGAACCCGTGCCCCACCGGCACCCTGGGCTTCTTCCAAGACCACCCACGCCGGACTGCTCCTCCGTCTCGGGAAGTGGGTTTTATCCACGAAAGCTCACGTCCACGTACAACAGTTGGCTTCGAGGGGCCCCCGAGGTATCCCTTTCGGGCTTTTCCGTTCTCCTGGAATTGAATAGCTAATTAATTTAGCTTGCTCCTCTTCTTTTCCATGGCGCTTGCACAGACTAAGAGGGCTAGCTCTCCGAACCGGACAGCTTCCTGGGTGGGTCGTCTTCGCAGCCCTCCTTCTGCAGGCGGGCTGAGAGCGGGGTTTTCCTCTTTCGAGCTGTGCAGAGTCGAACTGCCAGCGCTGGTCTCGCCGTCTCCTGTCCTTCTTCTCCGCCCCGCGGGCAGGCTCCTAAGCCACCTTGCCCCCGCCCCTGCAAAAGAGGAAGGGCGAGCCCTTGGCGGCAGCAAAAGGCCATCGAGGAAGCAAAAGCCTACAGCACCCGGTATTCCCAGGCGGTCTCCCATCCAAGTACTAACCAGGCCCGACCCTGCTTAGCTTCCGAGATCAGACGAGATCGGGCGTGTTCAGGGTGGTATGGCCGTAGGCAGAGGGACTGCTCTCTTTGCCTCTCTTCAAGGCGAAACCGCCCGGCCAAGCCCCAGACGTACGTACCTCGGCCTCACCTCTGACCTTTCACTGCCCACGGAACCCTCCTGGGGATTCTGCCTATGCCTACGGAACCAGAAAAAATTCTTCCTAGTCTTCTACCGACCACTGACTTGACTGACCCGCCTCCTCATCCAACCTGCAACCACGCACCCACAAAGTGGCTCCCCTCTCATTCACAACGCTCCAACACAACACCCCCCACTCGACCACAACAACAACATCCTGCCATTTCACTCCCCTACACCTACCAAACACCAAACCGCCAGGGGCTGCTTCTACAATTTCACACCTCGCCTCTCCTTTTCACTTTCGCATTCAGACCAACTTCCAAGATCTCCTCCTCCCCTGGCCTGGCCAGACACAACAAGCAACAAGCGCCTCCACATGCGGACTCTTCCAAAACCGAAAATGAAAGATTACCTCCGTTCCACATCACCTACACGACGTCACCATGTGTCTCCATGCCGCCAAAGCGAACGAACGGTCAGCGGCTCTACCGAGACCAGGTTGGCCAGGGACGCAGCACTCTTTCTGGCGCAGCAGCTCGGGCCCCTTCAGCTCTCCCGCTCTTTAAGATTCAAACCTCTTAGTCGCAACCCCGCTCCTTCTTAGTCCCAACCCTTCGGGCAAAACCAACTTATCATCGGAGTCGCGCAGAACCCGTGCACCACCGGCACCCTCGGCTTCTTCCAAGACCACCCACGCCGGACTGCTCCTCCGTCTCGGGAAGTGGGTTTTATCCACGAAAGCTCACGTCCACGTACAACAGTTGGCTTCGAGGGGCCCCCGAGGTATCCCTTTCGGGCTTTTCCGTTCTCCTGGAATTGAATAGCTAATTAATTTAGCTTGCTCCTCTTCTTTTCCATGGCGCTTGCACAGACTAAGAGGGCTAGCTGTCCGAACCGGACAGCTTCCTGGGTGGGTCGTCTTCGCAGCCCTCCTTCTGCAGGCGGGCTGAGAGCGGGGTTTTCCTCTTTCGAGTTGTGCAGAGTCGAACTGCCAGCGCTGGTCTCGCCGTCTCCTGTCCTTCTTCTCCGCCCCGCGGGCAGGCTCCTAAGCCACCTTGCCCCCGCCCCTGCAAAAGAGGAAGGGCGAGCCCTTGGCGGCAGCAAAAGGCCATCGAGGAAGCAAAAGCCTACAGCACCCGGTATTCCCAGGCGGTCTCCCATCCAAGTACTAACCAGGCCCGACCCTGCTTAGCTTCCGAGATCAGACGAGATCGGGCGTGTTCAGGGTGGTATGGCCGTAGGCAGAGGGACTGCTCTCTTTGCCTCTCTTCAAGGCGAAACCGCCCGGCCAAGCCCCAGACGTACGTACCTCGGCCTCACCTCTGACCTTTCACTGCCCACGGAACCCTCCTGGGGATTCTGCCTACGCCTACGGAACCAGAAAAAATTCTTCCTAGTCTTCTACCGACCACTGACTTGACTGACCCGCCTCCTCATCCAACCTGCAACCACGCACCCACAAAGTGGCTCCCCTCTCATTCACAACGCTCCAACACAACACCCCCCACTCGACCACAACAACAACATCCTGCCATTTCACTCCCCTACACCTACCAAACACCAAACCGCCAGGGGCTGCTTCTACAATTTCACACCTCGCCTCTCCTTTTCACTTTCGCATTCAGACCAACTTCCAAGATCTCCTCCTCCCCTGGCCTGGCCAGACACAACAAGCAACAAGCGCCTCCACATGCGGACTCTTCCAAAACCGAAAATGAAAGATTACCTCCGTTCCACATCAGCTACATGACGTCACCATGTGTCTCCATGCCGCCAAAGCGAACGAACGGTCAGCGGCTCTACCGAGACCAGGTTGGCCAGGGACGCAGCACTCTTTCTGGCGCAGCAGCTCGGGCCCCTTCAGCTCTCCCGCTCCTTAACATTCAAACCTCTTAGTCGCAACCCCGCTCCTTCTTAGTCCCAACCCTTCGGGCAAAACCAACTTATCATCGGAGTCGCGCAGAACCCGTGCCCCACCGGCACCCTGGGCTTCTTCCAAGACCACCCACGCCGGACTGCTCCTCCGTCTCGGGAAGTGGGTTTTATCCACGAAAGCTCACGTCCACGTACAACAGTTGGCTTCGAGGGGCCCCCGAGGTATCCCTTTCGGGCTTTTCCGTTCTCCTGGAATTGAATAGCTAATTAATTTAGCTTGCTCCTCTTCTTTTCCATGGCGCTTGCACAGACTAAGAGGGCTAGCTCTCCGAACCGGACAGCTTCCTGGGTGGGTCGTCTTCGCAGCCCTCCTTCTGCAGGCGGGCTGAGAGCGGGGTTTTCCTCTTTCGAGCTGTGCAGAGTCGAACTGCCAGCGCTGGTCTCGCCGTCTCCTGTCCTTCTTCTCCGCCCCGCGGGCAGGCTCCTAAGCCACCTTGCCCCCGCCCCTGCAAAAGAGGAAGGGCGAGCCCTTGGCGGCAGCAAAAGGCCATCGAGGAAGCAAAAGCCTACAGCACCCGGTATTCCCAGGCGGTCTCCCATCCAAGTACTAACCAGGCCCGACCCTGCTTAGCTTCCGAGATCAGACGAGATCGGGCGTGTTCAGGGTGGTATGGCCGTAGGCAGAGGGACTGCTCTCTTTGCCTCTCTTCAAGGCGAAACCGCCCGGCCAAGCCCCAGACGTACGTACCTCGGCCTCACCTCTGACCTTTCACTGCCCACGGAACCCTCCTGGGGATTCTGCCTATGCCTACGGAACCAGAAAAAATTCTTCCTAGTCTTCTACCGACCACTGACTTGACTGACCCGCCTCCTCATCCAACCTGCAACCACGCACCCACAAAGTGGCTCCCCTCTCATTCACAACGCTCCAACACAACACCCCCCACTCGACCACAACAACAACATCCTGCCATTTCACTCCCCTACACCTACCAAACACCAAACCGCCAGGGGCTGCTTCTACAATTTCACACCTCGCCTCTCCTTTTCACTTTCGCATTCAGACCAACTTCCAAGATCTCCTCCTCCCCTGGCCTGGCCAGACACAACAAGCAACAAGCGCCTCCACATGCGGACTCTTCCAAAACCGAAAATGAAAGATTACCTCCGTTCCACATCACCTACACGACGTCACCATGTGTCTCCATGCCGCCAAAGCGAACGAACGGTCAGCGGCTCTACCGAGACCAGGTTGGCCAGGGACGCAGCACTCTTTCTGGCGCAGCAGCTCGGGCCCCTTCAGCTCTCCCGCTCTTTAAGATTCAAACCTCTTAGTCGCAACCCCGCTCCTTCTTAGTCCCAACCCTTCGGGCAAAACCAACTTATCATCGGAGTCGCGCAGAACCCGTGCCCCACCGGCACCCTGGGCTTCTTCCAAGACCACCCACGCCGGACTGCTCCTCCGTCTCGGCAAGTGGGTTTTATCCACGAAAGCTCACGTCCACGTACAACAGTTGGCTTCGAGGGGCCCCCGAGGTATCCCTTTCGGGCTTTTCCGTTCTCCTGGAATTGAATAGCTAATTAATTTAGCTTGCTCCTCTTCTTTTCCATGGCGCTTGCACAGACTAAGAGGGCTAGCTCTCCGAACCGGACAGCTTCCTGGGTGGGTCGTCTTCGCAGCCCTCCTTCTGCAGGCGGGCTGAGAGCGGGGTTTTCCTCTTTCAAGTTGTGCAGAGTCGAACTGCCAGCGCTGGTCTCGCCGTCTCCTGTCCTTCTTCTCCGCCCCGCGGGCAGGCTCCTAAGCCACCTTGCCCCCGCCCCTGCAAAAGAGGAAGGGCGAGCCCTTGGCGGCAGCAAAAGGCCATCGAGGAAGCAAAAGCCTACAGCACCCGGTATTCCCAGGCGGTCTCCCATCCAAGTACTAACCAGGCCCGACCCTGCTTAGCTTCCGAGATCAGACGAGATCGGGCGTGTTCAGGGTGGTATGGCCGTAGGCAGAGGGACTGCTCTCTTTGCCTCTCTTCAAGGCGAAACCACCCGGCCAAGCCCCAGACGTACGTACCTCGGCCTCACCTCTGACCTTTCACTGCCCACGGAACCCTCCTGGGGATTCTGCCTACGCCTACGGAACCAGAAAAAATTATTCCTAGTCTTCTACCGACCACTGACTTGACTGACCCGCCTCCTCATCCAACCTGCAACCACGCACCCACAAAGTGGCTCCCCTCTCATTCACAACGCTCCAACACAACACCCCCCACTCGACCACAACAACAACATCCTGCCATTTCACTCCCCTACACCTACCAAACACCAAACCGCCAGGGGCTGCTTCTACAATTTCACACCTCGCCTCTCCTTTTCACTTTCGCATTCAGACCAACTTCCAAGATCTCCTCCTCCCCTGGCCTGGCCAGACACAACAAGCAACAAGCGCCTCCACATGCGGACTCTTCCAAAACCGAAAATGAAAGATTACCTCCGTTCCACATCAGCTACATGACGTCACCATGTGTCTCCATGCCGCCAAAGCGAACGAACGGTCAGCGGCTCTACCGAGACCAGGTTGGCCAGGGACGCAGCACTCTTTCTGGCGCAGCAGCTCGGGCCCCTTCAGCTCTCCCGCTCCTTAACATTCAAACCTCTTAGTCGCAACCCCGCTCCTTCTTAGTCCCAACCCTTCGGGCAAAACCAACTTATCATCGGAGTCGCGCAGAACCCGTGCCCCACCGGCACCCTGGGCTTCTTCCAAGACCACCCACGCCGGACTGCTCCTCCGTCTCGGGAAGTGGGTTTTATCCACGAAAGCTCACGTCCACGTACAACAGTCGGCTTCGAGGGGCCCCCGAGGTATCCCTTTCGGGCTTTTCCGTTCTCCTGGAATTGAATAGCTAATTAATTTAGCTTGCTCCTCTTCTTTTCCATGGCGCTTGCACAGACTAAGAGGGCTAGCTCTCCGAACCGGACAGCTTCCTGGGTGGGTCGTCTTCGCAGCCCTCCTTCTGCAGGCGGGCTGAGAGCGGGGTTTTCCTCTTTCGAGCTGTGCAGAGTCGAACTGCCAGCGCTGGTCTCGCCGTCTCCTGTCCTTCTTCTCCGCCCCGCGGGCAGGCTCCTAAGCCACCTTGCCCCCGCCCCTGCAAAAGAGGAAGGGCGAGCCCTTGGCGGCAGCAAAAGGCCATCGAGGAAGCAAAAGCCTACAGCACCCGGTATTCCCAGGCGGTCTCCCATCCAAGTACTAACCAGGCCCGACCCTGCTTAGCTTCCGAGATCAGACGAGATCGGGCGTGTTCAGGGTGGTATGGCCGTAGGCAGAGGGACTGCTCTCTTTGCCTCTCTTCAAGGCGAAACCGCCCGGCCAAGCCCCAGACGTACGTACCTCGGCCTCACCTCTGACCTTTCACTGCCCACGGAACCCTCCTGGGGATTCTGCCTATGCCTACGGAACCAGAAAAAATTCTTCCTAGTCTTCTACCGACCACTGACTTGACTGACCCGCCTCCTCATCCAACCTGCAACCACGCACCCACAAAGTGGCTCCCCTCTCATTCACAACGCTCCAACACAACACCCCCCACTCGACCACAACAACAACATCCTGCCATTTCACTCCCCTACACCTACCAAACACCAAACCGCCAGGGGCTGCTTCTACAATTTCACACCTCGCCTCTCCTTTTCACTTTCGCATTCAGACCAACTTCCAAGATCTCCTCCTCCCCTGGCCTGGCCAGACACAACAAGCAACAAGCGCCTCCACATGCGGACTCTTCCAAAACCGAAAATGAAAGATTACCTCCGTTCCACATCACCTACACGACGTCACCATGTGTCTCCATGCCGCCAAAGCGAACGAACGGTCAGCGGCTCTACCGAGACCAGGTTGGCCAGGGACGCAGCACTCTTTCTGGCGCAGCAGCTCGGGCCCCTTCAGCTCTCCCGCTCCTTAACATTCAAACCTCTTAGTCGCAACCCCGCTCCTTCTTAGTCCCAACCCTTCGGGCAAAACCAACTTATCATCGGAGTCGCGCAGAACCCGTGCACCACCGGCACCCTGGGCTTCTTCCAAGACCACCCACGCCGGACTGCTCCTCCGTCTCGGGAAGTGGGTTTTATCCACGAAAGCTCACGTCCACGTACAACAGTTGGCTTCGAGGGGCCCCCGAGGTATCCCTTTCGGGCTTTTCCGTTCTCCTGGAATTGAATAGCTAATTAATTTAGCTTGCTCCTCTTCTTTTCCATGGCGCTTGCACAGACTAAGAGGGCTAGCTCTCCGAACCGGACAGCTTCCTGGGTGGGTCGTCTTCGCAGCCCTCCTTCTGCAGGCGGGCTGAGAGCGGGGTTTTCCTCTTTCGAGCTGTGCAGAGTCGAACTGCCAGCGCTGGTCTCGCCGTCTCCTGTCCTTCTTCTCCGCCCCGCGGGCAGGCTCCTAAGCCACCTTGCCCCCGCCCCTGCAAAAGAGGAAGGGCGAGCCCTTGGCGGCAGCAAAAGGCCATCGAGGAAGCAAAAGCCTACAGCACCCGGTATTCCCAGGCGGTCTCCCATCCAAGTACTAACCAGGCCCGACCCTGCTTAGCTTCCGAGATCAGACGAGATCGGGCGTGTTCAGGGTGGTATGGCCGTAGGCAGAGGGACTGCTCTCTTTGCCTCTCTTCAAGGCGAAACCGCCCGGCCAAGCCCCAGACGTACGTACCTCGGCCTCACCTCTGACCTTTCACTGCCCACGGAACCCTCCTGGGGATTCTGCCTATGCCTACGGAACCAGAAAAAATTCTTCCTAGTCTTCTACCGACCACTGACTTGACTGACCCGCCTCCTCATCCAACCTGCAACCACGCACCCACAAAGTGGCTCCCCTCTCATTCACAACGCTCCAACACAACACCCCCCACTCGACCACAACAACAACATCCTGCCATTTCACTCCCCTACACCTACCAAACACCAAACCGCCAGGGGCTGCTTCTACAATTTCACACCTCGCCTCTCCTTTTCACTTTCGCATTCAGACCAACTTCCAAGATCTCCTCCTCCCCTGGCCTGGCCAGACACAACAAGCAACAAGCGCCTCCACATGCGGACTCTTCCAAAACCGAAAATGAAAGATTACCTCCGTTCCACATCACCTACACGACGTCACCATGTGTCTCCATGCCGCCAAAGCGAACGAACGGTCAGCGGCTCTACCGAGACCAGGTTGGCCAGGGACGCAGCACTCTTTCTGGCGCAGCAGCTCGGGCCCCTTCAGCTCTCCCGCTCTTTAAGATTCAAACCTCTTAGTCGCAACCCCGCTCCTTCTTAGTCCCAACCCTTCGGGCAAAACCAACTTATCATCGGAGTCGCGCAGAACCCGTGCCCCACCGGCACCCTGGGCTTCTTCCAAGACCACCCACGCCGGACTGCTCCTCCGTCTCGGCAAGTGGGTTTTATCCACGAAAGCTCACGTCCACGTACAACAGTTGGCTTCGAGGGGCCCCCGAGGTATCCCTTTCGGGCTTTTCCGTTCTCCTGGAATTGAATAGCTAATTAATTTAGCTTGCTCCTCTTCTTTTCCATGGCGCTTGCACAGACTAAGAGGGCTAGCTGTCCGAACCGGACAGCTTCCTGGGTGGGTCGTCTTCGCAGCCCTCCTTCTGCAGGCGGGCTGAGAGCGGGGTTTTCCTCTTTCGAGTTGTGCAGAGTCGAACTGCCAGCGCTGGTCTCGCCGTCTCCTGTCCTTCTTCTCCGCCCCGCGGGCAGGCTCCTAAGCCACCTTGCCCCCGCCCCTGCAAAAGAGGAAGGGCGAGCCCTTGGCGGCAGCAAAAGGCCATCGAGGAAGCAAAAGCTACAGCACCCGGTATTCCCAGGCGGTCTCCCATCCAAGTACTAACCAGGCCCGACCCTGCTTAGCTTCCGAGATCAGACGAGATCGGGCGTGTTCAGGGTGGTATGGCCGTAGGCAGAGGGACTGCTCTCTTTGCCTCTCTTCAAGGCGAAACCGCCCGGCCAAGCCCCAGACGTACGTACCTCGGCCTCACCTCTGACCTTTCACTGCCCACGGAACCCTCCTGCGGATTCTGCCTACGCCTACGGAACCAGAAAAAATTATTCCTAGTCTTCTACCGACCACTGACTTGACTGACCCGCCTCCTCATCCAACCTGCAACCACGCACCCACAAAGTGGCTCCCCTCTCATTCACAACGCTCCAACACAACACCCCCCACTCGACCACAACAACAACATCCTGCCATTTCACTCCCCTACACCTACCAAACACCAAACCGCCAGGGGCTGCTTCTACAATTTCACACCTCGCCTCTCCTTTTCACTTTCGCATTCAGACCAACTTCCAAGATCTCCTCCTCCCCTGGCCTGGCCAGACACAACAAGCAACAAGCGCCTCCACATGCGGACTCTTCCAAAACCGAAAATGAAAGATTACCTCCGTTCCACATCAGCTACACGACGTCACCATGTGTCTCCATGCCGCCAAAGCGAATGAACGGTCAGCGGCTCTACCGAGACCAGGTTGGCCAGGGACGCAGCACTCTTTCTGGCGCAGCAGCTCGGGCCCCTTCAGCTCTCCCGCTCTTTAAGATTCAAACCTCTTAGTCGCAACCCCGCTCCTTCTTAGTCCCAACCCTTCGGGCAAAACCAACTTATCATCGGAGTCGCGCAGAACCCGTGCCCCACCGGCACCCTGGGCTTCTTCCAAGACCACCCACGCCGGACTGCTCCTCCGTCTCGGCAAGTGGGTTTTATCCACGAAAGCTCACGTCCACGTACAACAGTTGGCTTCGAGGGGCCCCCGAGGTATCCCTTTCGGGCTTTTCCGTTCTCCTGGAATTGAATAGCTAATTAATTTAGCTTGCTCCTCTTCTTTTCCATGGCGCTTGCACAGACTAAGAGGGCTAGCTGTCCGAACCGGACAGCTTCCTGGGTGGGTCGTCTTCGCAGCCCTCCTTCTGTAGGCGGGCTGAGAGCGGGGTTTTCCTCTTTCGAGTTGTGCAGAGTCGAACTGCCAGCGCTGGTCTCGCCGTCTCCTGTCCTTCTTCTCCGCCCCGCGGGCAGGCTCCTAAGCCACCTTGCCCCCGCCCCTGCAAAAGAGGAAGGGCGAGCCCTTGGCGGCAGCAAAAGGCCATCGAGGAAGCAAAAGCTACAGCACCCGGTATTCCCAGGCGGTCTCCCATCCAAGTACTAACCAGGCCCGACCCTGCTTAGCTTCCGAGATCAGACGAGATCGGGCGTGTTCAGGGTGGTATGGCCGTAGGCAGAGGGACTGCTCTCTTTGCCTCTCTTCAAGGCGAAACCGCCCGGCCAAGCCCCAGACGTACGTACCTCGGCCTCACCTCTGACCTTTCACTGCCCACGGAACCCTCCTGGGGATTCTGCCTACGCCTACGGAACCAGAAAAAATTCTTCCTAGTCTTCTACCGACCACTGACTTGACTGACCCGCCTCCTCATCCAACCTGCAACCACGCACCCACAAAGTGGCTCCCCTCTCATTCACAACGCTCCAACACAACACCCCCCACTCGACCACAACAACAACATCCTGCCATTTCACTCCCCTACACCTACCAAACACCAAACCGCCAGGGGCTGCTTCTACAATTTCACACCTCGCCTCTCCTTTTCACTTTCGCATTCAGACCAACTTCCAAGATCTCCTCCTCCCCTGGCCTGGCCAGACACAACAAGCAACAAGCGCCTCCACATGCGGACTCTTCCAAAACCGAAAATGAAAGATTACCTCCGTTCCACATCACCTACACGACGTCACCATGTGTCTCCATGCCGCCAAAGCGAACGAACGGTCAGCGGCTCTACCGAGACCAGGTTGGCCAGGGACGCAGCACTCTTTCTGGCGCAGCAGCTCGGGCCCCTTCAGCTCTCCCGCTCTTTAACATTCAAACCTCTTAGTCGCAACCCCGCTCCTTCTTAGTCCCAACCCTTCGGGCAAAACCAACTTATCATCGGAGTCGCGCAGAACCCGTGCCCCACCGGCACCCTGGGCTTCTTCCAAGACCACCCACGCCGGACTGCTCCTCCGTCTCGGGAAGTGGGTTTTATCCACGAAAGCTCACGTCCACGTACAACAGTTGGCTTCGAGGGGCCCCCGAGGTATCCCTTTCGGGCTTTTCCGTTCTCCTGGAATTGAATAGCTAATTAATTTAGCTTGCTCCTCTTCTTTTCCATGGCGCTTGCACAGACTAAGAGGGCTAGCTCTCCGAACCGGACAGCTTCCTGGGTGGGTCGTCTTCGCAGCCCTCCTTCTGCAGGCGGGCTGAGAGCGGGGTTTTCCTCTTTCGAGTTGTGCAGAGTTGAACTGCCAGCGCTGGTCTCGCCGTCTCCTGTCCTTCTTCTCCGCCCCGCGGGCAGGCTCCTAAGCCACCTTGCCCCCGCCCCTGCAAAAGAGGAAGGGCGAGCCCTTGGCGGCAGCAAAAGGCCATCGAGGAAGCAAAAGCCTACAGCACCCGGTATTCCCAGGCGGTCTCCCATCCAAGTACTAACCAGGCCCGACCCTGCTTAGCTTCCGAGATCAGACGAGATCGGGCGTGTTCAGGGTGGTATGGCCGTAGGCAGAGGGACTGCTCTCTTTGCCTCTCTTCAAGGCGAAACCGCCCGGCCAAGCCCCAGACGTACGTACCTCGGCCTCACCTCTGACCTTTCACTGCCCACGGAACCCTCCTGGGGATTCTGCCTATGCCTACGGAACCAGAAAAAATTCTTCCTAGTCTTCTACCGACCACTGACTTGACTGACCCGCCTCCTCATCCAACCTGCAACCACGCACCCACAAAGTGGCTCCCCTCTCATTCACAACGCTCCAACACAACACCCCCCACTCGACCACAACAACAACATCCTGCCATTTCACTCCCCTACACCTACCAAACACCAAACCGCCAGGGGCTGCTTCTACAATTTCACACCTCGCCTCTCCTTTTCACTTTCGCATTCAGACCAACTTCCAAGATCTCCTCCTCCCCTGGCCTGGCCAGACACAACAAGCAACAAGCGCCTCCACATGCGGACTCTTCCAAAACCGAAAATGAAAGATTACCTCCGTTCCACATCACCTACACGACGTCACCATGTGTCTCCATGCCGCCAAAGCGAACGAACGGTCAGCGGCTCTACCGAGACCAGGTTGGCCAGGGACGCAGCACTCTTTCTGGCGCAGCAGCTCGGGCCCCTTCAGCTCTCCCGCTCTTTAACATTCAAACCTCTTAGTCGCAACCCCGCTCCTTCTTAGTCCCAACCCTTCGGGCAAAACCAACTTATCATCGGAGTCGCGCAGAACCCGTGCACCACCGGCACCCTGGGCTTCTTCCAAGACCACCCACGCCGGACTGCTCCTCCGTCTCGGGAAGTGGGTTTTATCCACGAAAGCTCACGTCCACGTACAACAGTTGGCTTCGAGGGGCCCCCGAGGTATCCCTTTCGGGCTTTTCCGTTCTCCTGGAATTGAATAGCTAATTAATTTAGCTTGCTCCTCTTCTTTTCCATGGCGCTTGCACAGACTAAGAGGGCTAGCTGTCCGAACCGGACAGCTTCCTGGGTGGGTCGTCTTCGCAGCCCTCCTTCTGCAGGCGGGCTGAGAGCGGGGTTTTCCTCTTTCGAGCTGTGCAGAGTCGAACTGCCAGCGCTGGTCTCGCCGTCTCCTGTCCTTCTTCTCCGCCCCGCGGGCAGGCTCCTAAGCCACCTTGCCCCCGCCCCTGCAAAAGAGGAAGGGCGAGCCCTTGGCGGCAGCAAAAGGCCATCGAGGAAGCAAAAGCCTACAGCACCCGGTATTCCCAGGCGGTCTCCCATCCAAGTACTAACCAGGCCCGACCCTGCTTAGCTTCCGAGATCAGACGAGATCGGGCGTGTTCAGGGTGGTATGGCCGTAGGCAGAGGGACTGCTCTCTTTGCCTCTCTTCAAGGCGAAACCGCCCGGCCAAGCCCCAGACGTACGTACCTCGGCCTCACCTCTGACCTTTCACTGCCCACGGAACCCTCCTGCGGATTCTGCCTACGCCTACGGAACCAGAAAAAATTCTTCCTAGTCTTCTACCGACCACTGACTTGACTGACCCGCCTCCTCATCCAACCTGCAACCACGCACCCACAAAGTGGCTCCCCTCTCATTCACAACGCTCCAACACAACACCCCCCACTCGACCACAACAACAACATCCTGCCATTTCACTCCCCTACACCTACCAAACACCAAACCGCCAGGGGCTGCTTCTACAATTTCACACCTCGCCTCTCCTTTTCACTTTCGCATTCAGACCAACTTCCAAGATCTCCTCCTCCCCTGGCCTGGCCAGACACAACAAGCAACAAGCGCCTCCACATGCGGACTCTTCCAAAACCGAAAATGAAAGATTACCTCCGTTCCACATCACCTACACGACGTCACCATGTGTCTCCATGCCGCCAAAGCGAACGAACGGTCAGCGGCTCTACCGAGACCAGGTTGGCCAGGGACGCAGCACTCTTTCTGGCGCAGCAGCTCGGGCCCCTTCAGCTCTCCCGCTCTTTAACATTCAAACCTCTTAGTCGCAACCCCGCTCCTTCTTAGTCCCAACCCTTCGGGCAAAACCAACTTATCATCGGAGTCGCGCAGAACCCGTGCCCCACCGGCACCCTGGGCTTCTTCCAAGACCACCCACGCCGGACTGCTCCTCCGTCTCGGGAAGTGGGTTTTATCCACGAAAGCTCACGTCCACGTACAACAGTTGGCTTCGAGGGGCCCCCGAGGTATCCCTTTCGGGCTTTTCCGTTCTCCTGGAATTGAATAGCTAATTAATTTAGCTTGCTCCTCTTCTTTTCCATGGCGCTTGCACAGACTAAGAGGGCTAGCTCTCCGAACCGGACAGCTTCCTGGGTGGGTCGTCTTCGCAGCCCTCCTTCTGCAGGCGGGCTGAGAGCGGGGTTTTCCTCTTTCGAGCTGTGCAGAGTCGAACTGCCAGCGCTGGTCTCGCCGTCTCCTGTCCTTCTTCTCCGCCCCGCGGGCAGGCTCCTAAGCCACCTTGCCCCCGCCCCTGCAAAAGAGGAAGGGCGAGCCCTTGGCGGCAGCAAAAGGCCATCGAGGAAGCAAAAGCCTACAGCACCCGGTATTCCCAGGCGGTCTCCCATCCAAGTACTAACCAGGCCCGACCCTGCTTAGCTTCCGAGATCAGACGAGATCGGGCGTGTTCAGGGTGGTATGGCCGTAGGCAGAGGGACTGCTCTCTTTGCCTCTCTTCAAGGCGAAACCGCCCGGCCAAGCCCCAGACGTACGTACCTCGGCCTCACCTCTGACCTTTCACTGCCCACGGAACCCTCCTGGGGATTCTGCCTATGCCTACGGAACCAGAAAAAATTCTTCCTAGTCTTCTACCGACCACTGACTTGACTGACCCGCCTCCTCATCCAACCTGCAACCACGCACCCACAAAGTGGCTCCCCTCTCATTCACAACGCTCCAACACAACACCCCCCACTCGACCACAACAACAACATCCTGCCATTTCACTCCCCTACACCTACCAAACACCAAACCGCCAGGGGCTGCTTCTACAATTTCACACCTCGCCTCTCCTTTTCACTTTCGCATTCAGATCAACTTCCAAGATCTCCTCCTCCCCTGGCCTGGCCAGACACAACAAGCAACAAGCGCCTCCACATGCGGACTCTTCCAAAACCGAAAATGAAAGATTACCTCCGTTCCACATCACCTACACGACGTCACCATGTGTCTCCATGCCGCCAAAGCGAACGAACGGTCAGCGGCTCTACCGAGACCAGGTTGGCCAGGGACGCAGCACTCTTTCTGGCGCAGCAGCTCGGGCCCCTTCAGCTCTCCCGCTCTTTAACATTCAAACCTCTTAGTCGCAACCCCGCTCCTTCTTAGTCCCAACCCTTCGGGCAAAACCAACTTATCATCGGAGTCGCGCAGAACCCGTGCCCCACCGGCACCCTGGGCTTCTTCCAAGACCACCCACGCCGGACTGCTCCTCCGTCTCGGCAAGTGGGTTTTATCCACGAAAGCTCACGTCCACGTACAACAGTTGGCTTCGAGGGGCCCCCGAGGTATCCCTTTCGGGCTTTTCCGTTCTCCTGGAATTGAATAGCTAATTAATTTAGCTTGCTCCTCTTCTTTTCCATGGCGCTTGCACAGACTAAGAGGGCTAGCTCTCCGAACCGGACAGCTTCCTGGGTGGGTCGTCTTCGCAGCCCTCCTTCTGCAGGCGGGCTGAGAGCGGGGTTTTCCTCTTTCGAGCTGTGCAGAGTCGAACTGCCAGCGCTGGTCTCGCCGTCTCCTGTCCTTCTTCTCCGCCCCGCGGGCAGGCTCCTAAGCCACCTTGCCCCCGCCCCTGCAAAAGAGGAAGGGCGAGCCCTTGGCGGCAGCAAAAGGCCATCGAGGAAGCAAAAGCCTACAGCACCCGGTATTCCCAGGCGGTCTCCCATCCAAGTACTAACCAGGCCCGACCCTGCTTAGCTTCCGAGATCAGACGAGATCGGGCGTGTTCAGGGTGGTATGGCCGTAGGCAGAGGGACTGCTCTCTTTGCCTCTCTTCAAGGCGAAACCGCCCGGCCAAGCCCCAGACGTACGTACCTCGGCCTCACCTCTGACCTTTCACTGCCCACGGAACCCTCCTGGGGATTCTGCCTATGCCAACGGAACCAGAAAAAATTCTTCCTAGTCTTCTACCGACCACTGACTTGACTGACCCGCCTCCTCATCCAACCTGCAACCACGCACCCACAAAGTGGCTCCCCTCTCATTCACAACGCTCCAACACAACACCCCCCACTCGACCACAACAACAACATCCTGCCATTTCACTCCCCTACACCTACCAAACACCAAACCGCCAGGGGCTGCTTCTACAATTTCACACCTCGCCTCTCCTTTTCACTTTCGCATTCAGACCAACTTCCAAGATCTCCTCCTCCCCTGGCCTGGCCAGACACAACAAGCAACAAGCGCCTCCACATGCGGACTCTTCCAAAACCGAAAATGAAAGATTACCTCCGTTCCACATCACCTACACGACGTCACCATGTGTCTCCATGCCGCCAAAGCGAACGAACGGTCAGCGGCTCTACCGAGACCAGGTTGGCCAGGGACGCAGCACTCTTTCTGGCGCAGCAGCTCGGGCCCCTTCAGCTCTCCCGCTCTTTAAGATTCAAACCTCTTAGTCGCAACCCCGCTCCTTCTTAGTCCCAACCCTTCGGGCAAAACCAACTTATCATCGGAGTCGCGCAGAACCCGTGCCCCACCGGCACCCTGGGCTTCTTCCAAGACCACCCACGCCGGACTGCTCCTCCGTCTCGGCAAGTGGGTTTTATCCACGAAAGCTCACGTCCACGTACAACAGTTGGCTTCGAGGGGCCCCCGAGGTATCCCTTTCGGGCTTTTCCGTTCTCCTGGAATTGAATAGCTAATTAATTTAGCTTGCTCCTCTTCTTTTCCATGGCGCTTGCACAGACTAAGAGGGCTAGCTGTCCGAACCGGACAGCTTCCTGGGTGGGTCGTCTTCGCAGCCCTCCTTCTGCAGGCGGGCTGAGAGCGGGGTTTTCCTCTTTCGAGTTGTGCAGAGTCGAACTGCCAGCGCTGGTCTCGCCGTCTCCTGTCCTTCTTCTCCGCCCCGCGGGCAGGCTCCTAAGCCACCTTGCCCCCGCCCCTGCAAAAGAGGAAGGGCGAGCCCTTGGCGGCAGCAAAAGGCCATCGAGGAAGCAAAAGCTACAGCACCCGGTATTCCCAGGCGGTCTCCCATCCAAGTACTAACCAGGCCCGACCCTGCTTAGCTTCCGAGATCAGACGAGATCGGGCGTGTTCAGGGTGGTATGGCCGTAGGCAGAGGGACTGCTCTCTTTGCCTCTCTTCAAGGCGAAACCGCCCGGCCAAGCCCCAGACGTACGTACCTCGGCCTCACCTCTGACCTTTCACTGCCCACGGAACCCTCCTGGGGATTCTGCCTACGCCTACGGAACCAGAAAAAATTCTTCCTAGTCTTCTACCGACCACTGACTTGACTGACCCGCCTCCTCATCCAACCTGCAACCACGCACCCACAAAGTGGCTCCCCTCTCATTCACAACGCTCCAACACAACACCCCCCACTCGACCACAACAACAACATCCTGCCATTTCACTCCCCTACACCTACCAAACACCAAACCGCCAGGGGCTGCTTCTACAATTTCACACCTCGCCTCTCCTTTTCACTTTCGCATTCAGACCAACTTCCAAGATCTCCTCCTCCCCTGGCCTGGCCAGACACAACAAGCAACAAGCGCCTCCACATGCGGACTCTTCCAAAACCGAAAATGAAAGATTACCTCCGTTCCACATCACCTACACGACGTCACCATGTGTCTCCATGCCGCCAAAGCGAACGAACGGTCAGCGGCTCTACCGAGACCAGGTTGGCCAGGGACGCAGCACTCTTTCTGGCGCAGCAGCTCGGGCCCCTTCAGCTCTCCCGCTCTTTAACATTCAAACCTCTTAGTCGCAACCCCGCTCCTTCTTAGTCCCAACCCTTCGGGCAAAACCAACTTATCATCGGAGTCGCGCAGAACCCGTGCCCCACCGGCACCCTGGGCTTCTTCCAAGACCACCCACGCCGGACTGCTCCTCCGTCTCGGCAAGTGGGTTTTATCCACGAAAGCTCACGTCCACGTACAACAGTTGGCTTCGAGGGGCCCCCGAGGTATCCCTTTCGGGCTTTTCCGTTCTCCTGGAATTGAATAGCTAATTAATTTAGCTTGCTCCTCTTCTTTTCCATGGCGCTTGCACAGACTAAGAGGGCTAGCTGTCCGAACCGGACAGCTTCCTGGGTGGGTCGTCTTCGCAGCCCTCCTTCTGCAGGCGGGCTGAGAGCGGGGTTTTCCTCTTTCGAGTTGTGCAGAGTCGAACTGCCAGCGCTGGTCTCGCCGTCTCCTGTCCTTCTTCTCCGCCCCGCGGGCAGGCTCCTAAGCCACCTTGCCCCCGCCCCTGCAAAAGAGGAAGGGCGAGCCCTTGGCGGCAGCAAAAGGCCATCGAGGAAGCAAAAGCTACAGCACCCGGTATTCCCAGGCGGTCTCCCATCCAAGTACTAACCAGGCCCGACCCTGCTTAGCTTCCGAGATCAGACGAGATCGGGCGTGTTCAGGGTGGTATGGCCGTAGGCAGAGGGACTGCTCTCTTTGCCTCTCTTCAAGGCGAAACCGCCCGGCCAAGCCCCAGACGTACGTACCTCGGCCTCACCTCTGACCTTTCACTGCCCACGGAACCCTCCTGGGGATTCTGCCTACGCCTACGGAACCAGAAAAAATTCTTCCTAGTCTTCTACCGACCACTGACTTGACTGACCCGCCTCCTCATCCAACCTGCAACCACGCACCCACAAAGTGGCTCCCCTCTCATTCACAACGCTCCAACACAACACCCCCCACTCGACCACAACAACAACATCCTGCCATTTCACTCCCCTACACCTACCAAACACCAAACCGCCAGGGGCTGCTTCTACAATTTCACACCTCGCCTCTCCTTTTCACTTTCGCATTCAGACCAACTTCCAAGATCTCCTCCTCCCCTGGCCTGGCCAGACACAACAAGCAACAAGCGCCTCCACATGCGGACTCTTCCAAAACCGAAAATGAAAGATTACCTCCGTTCCACATCAGCTACACGACGTCACCATGTGTCTCCATGCCGCCAAAGCGAACGAACGGTCAGCGGCTCTACCGAGACCAGGTTGGCCAGGGACGCAGCACTCTTTCTGGCGCAGCAGCTCGGGCCCCTTCAGCTCTCCCGCTCTTTAAGATTCAAACCTCTTAGTCGCAACCCCGCTCCTTCTTAGTCCCAACCCTTCGGGCAAAACCAACTTATCATCGGAGTCGCGCAGAACCCGTGCCCCACCGGCACCCTGGGCTTCTTCCAAGACCACCCACGCCGGACTGCTCCTCCGTCTCGGGAAGTGGGTTTTATCCACGAAAGCTCACGTCCACGTACAACAGTTGGCTTCGAGGGGCCCCCGAGGTATCCCTTTCGGGCTTTTCCGTTCTCCTGGAATTGAATAGCTAATTAATTTAGCTTGCTCCTCTTCTTTTCCATGGCGCTTGCACAGACTAAGAGGGCTAGCTGTCCGAACCGGACAGCTTCCTGGGTGGGTCGTCTTCGCAGCCCTCCTTCTGCAGGCGGGCTGAGAGCGGGGTTTTCCTCTTTCGAGTTGTGCAGAGTTGAACTGCCAGCGCTGGTCTCGCCGTCTCCTGTCCTTCTTCTCCGCCCCGCGGGCAGGCTCCTAAGCCACCTTGCCCCCGCCCCTGCAAAAGAGGAAGGGCGAGCCCTTGGCGGCAGCAAAAGGCCATCGAGGAAGCAAAAGCCTACAGCACCCGGTATTCCCAGGCGGTCTCCCATCCAAGTACTAACCAGGCCCGACCCTGCTTAGCTTCCGAGATCAGACGAGATCGGGCGTGTTCAGGGTGGTATGGCCGTAGGCAGAGGGACTGCTCTCTTTGCCTCTCTTCAAGGCGAAACCGCCCGGCCAAGCCCCAGACGTACGTACCTCGGCCTCACCTCTGACCTTTCACTGCCCACGGAACCCTCCTGCGGATTCTGCCTACGCCTACGGAACCAGAAAAAATTCTTCCTAGTCTTCTACCGACCACTGACTTGACTGACCCGCCTCCTCATCCAACCTGCAACCACGCACCCACAAAGTGGCTCCCCTCTCATTCACAACGCTCCAACACAACACCCCCCACTCGACCACAACAACAACATCCTGCCATTTCACTCCCCTACACCTTCCAAACACCAAACCGCCAGGGGCTGCTTCTACAATTTCACACCTCGCCTCTCCTTTTCACTTTCGCATTCAGACCAACTTCCAAGATCTCCTCCTCCCCTGGCCTGGCCAGACACAACAAGCAACAAGCGCCTCCACATGCGGACTCTTCCAAAACCGAAAATGAAAGATTACCTCCGTTCCACATCAGCTACACGACGTCACCATGTGTCTCCATGCCGCCAAAGCGAACGAACGGTCAGCGGCTCTACCGAGACCAGGTTGGCCAGGGACGCAGCACTCTTTCTGGCGCAGCAGCTCGGGCCCCTTCAGCTCTCCCGCTCTTTAAGATTCAAACCTCTTAGTCGCAACCCCGCTCCTTCTTAGTCCCAACCCTTCGGGCAAAACCAACTTATCATCGGAGTCGCGCAGAACCCGTGCCCCACCGGCACCCTGGGCTTCTTCCAAGACCACCCACGCCGGACTGCTCCTCCGTCTCGGCAAGTGGGTTTTATCCACGAAAGCTCACGTCCACGTACAACAGTTGGCTTCGAGGGGCCCCCGAGGTATCCCTTTCGGGCTTTTCCGTTCTCCTGGAATTGAATAGCTAATTAATTTAGCTTGCTCCTCTTCTTTTCCATGGCGCTTGCACAGACTAAGAGGGCTAGCTGTCCGAACCGGACAGCTTCCTGGGTGGGTCGTCTTCGCAGCCCTCCTTCTGCAGGCGGGCTGAGAGCGGGGTTTTCCTCTTTCGAGTTGTGCAGAGTCGAACTGCCAGCGCTGGTCTCGCCGTCTCCTGTCCTTCTTCTCCGCCCCGCGGGCAGGCTCCTAAGCCACCTTGCCCCCGCCCCTGCAAAAGAGGAAGGGCGAGCCCTTGGCGGCAGCAAAAGGCCATCGAGGAAGCAAAAGCCTACAGCACCCGGTATTCCCAGGCGGTCTCCCATCCAAGTACTAACCAGGCCCGACCCTGCTTAGCTTCCGAGATCAGACGAGATCGGGCGTGTTCAGGGTGGTATGGCCGTAGGCAGAGGGACTGCTCTCTTTGCCTCTCTTCAAGGCGAAACCGCCCGGCCAAGCCCCAGACGTATGTACCTCGGCCTCACCTCTGACCTTTCACTGCCCACGGAACCCTCCTGGGGATTCTGCCTATGCCTACGGAACCAGAAAAAATTCTTCCTAGTCTTCTACCGACCACTGACTTGACTGACCCGCCTCCTCATCCAACCTGCAACCACGCACCCACAAAGTGGCTCCCCTCTCATTCACAACGCTCCAACACAACACCCCCCACTCGACCACAACAACAACATCCTGCCATTTCACTCCCCTACACCTACCAAACACCAAACCGCCAGGGGCTGCTTCTACAATTTCACACCTCGCCTCTCCTTTTCACTTTCGCATTCAGACCAACTTCCAAGATCTCCTCCTCCCCTGGCCTGGCCAGACACAACAAGCAACAAGCGCCTCCACATGCGGACTCTTCCAAAACCGAAAATGAAAGATTACCTCCGTTCCACATCAGCTACACGACGTCACCATGTGTCTCCATGCCGCCAAAGCGAACGAACGGTCAGCGGCTCTACCGAGACCAGGTTGGCCAGGGACGCAGCACTCTTTCTGGCGCAGCAGCTCGGGCCCCTTCAGCTCTCCCGCTCTTTAAGATTCAAACCTCTTAGTCGCAACCCCGCTCCTTCTTAGTCCCAACCCTTCGGGCAAAACCAACTTATCATCGGAGTCGCGCAGAACCCGTGCCCCACCGGCACCCTGGGCTTCTTCCAAGACCACCCACGCCGGACTGCTCCTCCGTCTCGGGAAGTGGGTTTTATCCACGAAAGCTCACGTCCACGTACAACAGTTGGCTTCGAGGGGCCCCCGAGGTATCCCTTTCGGGCTTTTCCGTTCTCCTGGAATTGAATAGCTAATTAATTTAGCTTGCTCCTCTTCTTTTCCATGGCGCTTGCACAGACTAAGAGGGCTAGCTGTCCGAACCGGACAGCTTCCTGGGTGGGTCGTCTTCGCAGCCCTCCTTCTGCAGGCGGGCTGAGAGCGGGGTTTTCCTCTTTCGAGTTGTGCAGAGTCGAACTGCCAGCGCTGGTCTCGCCGTCTCCTGTCCTTCTTCTCCGCCCCGCGGGCAGGCTCCTAAGCCACCTTGCCCCCGCCCCTGCAAAAGAGGAAGGGCGAGCCCTTGGCGGCAGCAAAAGGCCATCGAGGAAGCAAAAGCCTACAGCACCCGGTATTCCCAGGCGGTCTCCCATCCAAGTACTAACCAGGCCCGACCCTGCTTAGCTTCCGAGATCAGACGAGATCGGGCGTGTTCAGGGTGGTATGGCCGTAGGCAGAGGGACTGCTCTCTTTGCCTCTCTTCAAGGCGAAACCGCCCGGCCAAGCCCCAGACGTACGTACCTCGGCCTCACCTCTGACCTTTCACTGCCCACGGAACCCTCCTGGGGATTCTGCCTACGCCTACGGAACCAGAAAAAATTCTTCCTAGTCTTCTACCGACCACTGACTTGACTGACCCGCCTCCTCATCCAACCTGCAACCACGCACCCACAAAGTGGCTCCCCTCTCATTCACAACGCTCCAACACAACACCCCCCACTCGACCACAACAACAACATCCTGCCATTTCACTCCCCTACACCTTCCAAACACCAAACCGCCAGGGGCTGCTTCTACAATTTCACACCTCGCCTCTCCTTTTCACTTTCGCATTCAGACCAACTTCCAAGATCTCCTCCTCCCCTGGCCTGGCCAGACACAACAAGCAACAAGCGCCTCCACATGCGGACTCTTCCAAAACCGAAAATGAAAGATTACCTCCGTTCCACATCAGCTACATGACGTCACCATGTGTCTCCATGCCGCCAAAGCGAACGAACGGTCAGCGGCTCTACCGAGACCAGGTTGGCCAGGGACGCAGCACTCTTTCTGGCGCAGCAGCTCGGGCCCCTTCAGCTCTCCCGCTCTTTAAGATTCAAACCTCTTAGTCGCAACCCCGCTCCTTCTTAGTCCCAACCCTTCGGGCAAAACCAACTTATCATCGGAGTCGCGCAGAACCCGTGCCCCACCGGCACCCTGGGCTTCTTCCAAGACCACCCACGCCGGACTGCTCCTCTGTCTCGGGAAGTGGGTTTTATCCACGAAAGCTCACGTCCACGTACAACAGTTGGCTTCGAGGGGCCCCCGAGGTATCCCTTTCGGGCTTTTCCGTTCTCCTGGAATTGAATAGCTAATTAATTTAGCTTGCTCCTCTTCTTTTCCAT
The DNA here is from genome assembly GCF_051106095.1 of Pogona vitticeps. Classification (NCBI taxonomy): domain Eukaryota; kingdom Metazoa; phylum Chordata; class Lepidosauria; order Squamata; family Agamidae; genus Pogona; species Pogona vitticeps. The sequence continues at coordinate 72,326,838 of NC_135788.1, read as the reverse complement.
GGCGCTTGCACAGACTAAGAGGGCTAGCTCTCCGAACCGGACAGCTTCCTGGGTGGGTCGTCTTCGCAGCCCTCCTTCTGCAGGCGGGCTGAGAGCGGGGTTTTCCTCTTTCGAGTTGTGCAGAGTCGAACTGCCAGCGCTGGTCTCGCCGTCTCCTGTCCTTCTTCTCCGCCCCGCGGGCAGGCTCCTAAGCCACCTTGCCCCCGCCCCTGCAAAAGAGGAAGGGCGAGCCCTTGGCGGCAGCAAAAGGCCATCGAGGAAGCAAAAGCCTACAGCACCCGGTATTCCCAGGCGGTCTCCCATCCAAGTACTAACCAGGCCCGACCCTGCTTAGCTTCCGAGATCAGACGAGATCGGGCGTGTTCAGGGTGGTATGGCCGTAGGCAGAGGGACTGCTCTCTTTGCCTCTCTTCAAGGCGAAACCGCCCGGCCAAGCCCCAGACGTATGTACCTCGGCCTCACCTCTGACCTTTCACTGCCCACGGAACCCTCCTGGGGATTCTGCCTACGCCTACGGAACCAGAAAAAATTCTTCCTAGTCTTCTACCGACCACTGACTTGACTGACCCGCCTCCTCATCCAACCTGCAACCACGCACCCACAAAGTGGCTCCCCTCTCATTCACAACGCTCCAACACAACACCCCCCACTCGACCACAACAACAACATCCTGCCATTTCACTCCCCTACACCTACCAAACACCAAACCGCCAGGGGCTGCTTCTACAATTTCACACCTCGCCTCTCCTTTTCACTTTCGCATTCAGACCAACTTCCAAGATCTCCTCCTCCCCTGGCCTGGCCAGACACAACAAGCAACAAGCGCCTCCACATGCGGACTCTTCCAAAACCGAAAATGAAAGATTACCTCCGTTCCACATCAGCTACATGACGTCACCATGTGTCTCCATGCCGCCAAAGCGAACGAACGGTCAGCGGCTCTACCGAGACCAGGTTGGCCAGGGACGCAGCACTCTTTCTGGCGCAGCAGCTCGGGCCCCTTCAGCTCTCCCGCTCTTTAAGATTCAAACCTCTTAGTCGCAACCCCGCTCCTTCTTAGTCCCAACCCTTCGGGCAAAACCAACTTATCATCGGAGTCGCGCAGAACCCGTGCCCCACCGGCACCCTGGGCTTCTTCCAAGACCACCCACGCCGGACTGCTCCTCCGTCTCGGGAAGTGGGTTTTATCCACGAAAGCTCACGTCCACGTACAACAGTTGGCTTCGAGGGGCCCCCGAGGTATCCCTTTCGGGCTTTTCCGTTCTCCTGGAATTGAATAGCTAATTAATTTAGCTTGCTCCTCTTCTTTTCCATGGCGCTTGCACAGACTAAGAGGGCTAGCTGTCCGAACCGGACAGCTTCCTGGGTGGGTCGTCTTCGCAGCCCTCCTTCTGCAGGCGGGCTGAGAGCGGGGTTTTCCTCTTTCGAGTTGTGCAGAGTCGAACTGCCAGCGCTGGTCTCGCCGTCTCCTGTCCTTCTTCTCCGCCCCGCGGGCAGGCTCCTAAGCCACCTTGCCCCCGCCCCTGCAAAAGAGGAAGGGCGAGCCCTTGGCGGCAGCAAAAGGCCATCGAGGAAGCAAAAGCCTACAGCACCCGGTATTCCCAGGCGGTCTCCCATCCAAGTACTAACCAGGCCCGACCCTGCTTAGTTTCCGAGATCAGACGAGATCGGGCGTGTTCAGGGTGGTATGGCCGTAGGCAGAGGGACTGCTCTCTTTGCCTCTCTTCAAGGCGAAACCGCCCGGCCAAGCCCCAGACGTACGTACCTCGGCCTCACCTCTGACCTTTCACTGCCCACGGAACCCTCCTGGGGATTCTGCCTACGCCTACGGAACCAGAAAAAATTCTTCCTAGTCTTCTACCGACCACTGACTTGACTGACCCGCCTCCTCATCCAACCTGCAACCACGCACCCACAAAGTGGCTCCCCTCTCATTCACAACGCTCCAACACAACACCCCCCACTCGACCACAACAACAACATCCTGCCATTTCACTCCCCTACACCTTCCAAACACCAAACCGCCAGGGGCTGCTTCTACAATTTCACACCTCGCCTCTCCTTTTCACTTTCGCATTCAGACCAACTTCCAAGATCTCCTCCTCCCCTGGCCTGGCCAGACACAACAAGCAACAAGCGCCTCCACATGCGGACTCTTCCAAAACCGAAAATGAAAGATTACCTCCGTTCCACATCAGCTACATGACGTCACCATGTGTCTCCATGCCGCCAAAGCGAACGAACGGTCAGCGGCTCTACCGAGACCAGGTTGGCCAGGGACGCAGCACTCTTTCTGGCGCAGCAGCTCGGGCCCCTTCAGCTCTCCCGCTCCTTAACATTCAAACCTCTTAGTCGCAACCCCGCTCCTTCTTAGTCCCAACCCTTCGGGCAAAACCAACTTATCATCGGAGTCGCGCAGAACCCGTGCCCCACCGGCACCCTGGGCTTCTTCCAAGACCACCCACGCCGGACTGCTCCTCCGTCTCGGGAAGTGGGTTTTATCCACGAAAGCTCACGTCCACGTACAACAGTTGGCTTCGAGGGGCCCCCGAGGTATCCCTTTCGGGCTTTTCCGTTCTCCTGGAATTGAATAGCTAATTAATTTAGCTTGCTCCTCTTCTTTTCCATGGCGCTTGCACAGACTAAGAGGGCTAGCTCTCCGAACCGGACAGCTTCCTGGGTGGGTCGTCTTCGCAGCCCTCCTTCTGCAGGCGGGCTGAGAGCGGGGTTTTCCTCTTTCGAGCTGTGCAGAGTCGAACTGCCAGCGCTGGTCTCGCCGTCTCCTGTCCTTCTTCTCCGCCCCGCGGGCAGGCTCCTAAGCCACCTTGCCCCCGCCCCTGCAAAAGAGGAAGGGCGAGCCCTTGGCGGCAGCAAAAGGCCATCGAGGAAGCAAAAGCCTACAGCACCCGGTATTCCCAGGCGGTCTCCCATCCAAGTACTAACCAGGCCCGACCCTGCTTAGCTTCCGAGATCAGACGAGATCGGGCGTGTTCAGGGTGGTATGGCCGTAGGCAGAGGGACTGCTCTCTTTGCCTCTCTTCAAGGCGAAACCGCCCGGCCAAGCCCCAGACGTACGTACCTCGGCCTCACCTCTGACCTTTCACTGCCCACGGAACCCTCCTGGGGATTCTGCCTATGCCTACGGAACCAGAAAAAATTCTTCCTAGTCTTCTACCGACCACTGACTTGACTGACCCGCCTCCTCATCCAACCTGCAACCACGCACCCACAAAGTGGCTCCCCTCTCATTCACAACGCTCCAACACAACACCCCCCACTCGACCACAACAACAACATCCTGCCATTTCACTCCCCTACACCTACCAAACACCAAACCGCCAGGGGCTGCTTCTACAATTTCACACCTCGCCTCTCCTTTTCACTTTCGCATTCAGACCAACTTCCAAGATCTCCTCCTCCCCTGGCCTGGCCAGACACAACAAGCAACAAGCGCCTCCACATGCGGACTCTTCCAAAACCGAAAATGAAAGATTACCTCCGTTCCACATCAGCTACACGACGTCACCATGTGTCTCCATGCCGCCAAAGCGAACGAACGGTCAGCGGCTCTACCGAGACCAGGTTGGCCAGGGACGCAGCACTCTTTCTGGCGCAGCAGCTCGGGCCCCTTCAGCTCTCCCGCTCTTTAACATTCAAACCTCTTAGTCGCAACCCCGCTCCTTCTTAGTCCCAACCCTTCGGGCAAAACCAACTTATCATCGGAGTCGCGCAGAACCCGTGCCCCACCGGCACCCTGGGCTTCTTCCAAGACCACCCACGCCGGACTGCTCCTCCGTCTCGGGAAGTGGGTTTTATCCACGAAAGCTCACGTCCACGTACAACAGTTGGCTTCGAGGGGCCCCCGAGGTATCCCTTTCGGGCTTTTCCGTTCTCCTGGAATTGAATAGCTAATTAATTTAGCTTGCTCCTCTTCTTTTCCATGGCGCTTGCACAGACTAAGAGGGCTAGCTGTCCGAACCGGACAGCTTCCTGGGTGGGTCGTCTTCGCAGCCCTCCTTCTGCAGGCGGGCTGAGAGCGGGGTTTTCCTCTTTCGAGCTGTGCAGAGTCGAACTGCCAGCGCTGGTCTCGCCGTCTCCTGTCCTTCTTCTCCGCCCCGCGGGCAGGCTCCTAAGCCACCTTGCCCCCGCCCCTGCAAAAGAGGAAGGGCGAGCCCTTGGCGGCAGCAAAAGGCCATCGAGGAAGCAAAAGCCTACAGCACCCGGTATTCCCAGGCGGTCTCCCATCCAAGTACTAACCAGGCCCGACCCTGCTTAGCTTCCGAGATCAGACGAGATCGGGCGTGTTCAGGGTGGTATGGCCGTAGGCAGAGGGACTGCTCTCTTTGCCTCTCTTCAAGGCGAAACCGCCCGGCCAAGCCCCAGACGTACGTACCTCGGCCTCACCTCTGACCTTTCACTGCCCACGGAACCCTCCTGGGGATTCTGCCTACGCCTACGGAACCAGAAAAAATTCTTCCTAGTCTTCTACCGACCACTGACTTGACTGACCCGCCTCCTCATCCAACCTGCAACCACGCACCCACAAAGTGGCTCCCCTCTCATTCACAACGCTCCAACACAACACCCCCCACTCGACCACAACAACAACATCCTGCCATTTCACTCCCCTACACCTACCAAACACCAAACCGCCAGGGGCTGCTTCTACAATTTCACACCTCGCCTCTCCTTTTCACTTTCGCATTCAGACCAACTTCCAAGATCTCCTCCTCCCCTGGCCTGGCCAGACACAACAAGCAACAAGCGCCTCCACATGCGGACTCTTCCAAAACCGAAAATGAAAGATTACCTCCGTTCCACATCACCTACACGACGTCACCATGTGTCTCCATGCCGCCAAAGCGAACGAACGGTCAGCGGCTCTACCGAGACCAGGTTGGCCAGGGACGCAGCACTCTTTCTGGCGCAGCAGCTCGGGCCCCTTCAGCTCTCCCGCTCTTTAACATTCAAACCTCTTAGTCGCAACCCCGCTCCTTCTTAGTCCCAAACCTTCGGGCAAAACCAACTTATCATCGGAGTCGCGCAGAACCCGTGCCCCACCGGCACCCTGGGCTTCTTCCAAGACCACCCACGCCGGACTGCTCCTCCGTCTCGGGAAGTGGGTTTTATCCACGAAAGCTCACGTCCACGTACAACAGCTGGCTTCGAGGGGCCCCCGAGGTATCCCTTTCGGGCTTTTCCGTTCTCCTGGAATTGAACAGCTAATTAATTTAGCTTGCTCCTCTTCTTTTCCATGGCGCTTGCACAGACTAAGAGGGCTAGCTGTCCGAACCGGACAGCTTCCTGGGTGGGTCGTCTTCGCAGCCCTCCTTCTGCAGGCGGGCTGAGAGCGGGGTTTTCCTCTTTCGAGCTGTGCAGAGTCGAACTGCCAGCGCTGGTCTCGCCGTCTCCTGTCCTTCTTCTCCGCCCCGCGGGCAGGCTCCTAAGCCACCTTGCCCCCGCCCCTGCAAAAGAGGAAGGGCGAGCCCTTGGCGGCAGCAAAAGGCCATCGAGGAAGCAAAAGCCTACAGCACCCGGTATTCCCAGGCGGTCTCCCATCCAAGTACTAACCAGGCCCGACCCTGCTTAGCTTCCGAGATCAGACGAGATCGGGCGTGTTCAGGGTGGTATGGCCGTAGGCAGAGGGACTGCTCTCTTTGCCTCTCTTCAAGGCGAAACCGCCCGGCCAAGCCCCAGACGTACGTACCTCGGCCTCACCTCTGACCTTTCACTGCCCACGGAACCCTCCTGCGGATTCTGCCTACGCCTACGGAACCAGAAAAAATTCTTCCTAGTCTTCTACCGACCACTGACTTGACTGACCCGCCTCCTCATCCAACCTGCAACCACGCACCCACAAAGTGGCTCCCCTCTCATTCACAACACTCCAACACAACACCCCCCACTCGACCACAACAACAACATCCTGCCATTTCACTCCCCTACACCTACCAAACACCAAACCGCCAGGGGCTGCTTCTACAATTTCACACCTCGCCTCTCCTTTTCACTTTCGCATTCAGACCAACTTCCAAGATCTCCTCCTCCCCTGGCCTGGCCAGACACAACAAGCAACAAGCGCCTCCACATGCGGACTCTTCCAAAACCGAAAATGAAAGATTACCTCCGTTCCACATCACCTACACGACGTCACCATGTGTCTCCATGCCGCCAAAGCGAACGAACGGTCAGCGGCTCTACCGAGACCAGGTTGGCCAGGGACGCAGCACTCTTTCTGGCGCAGCAGCTCGGGCCCCTTCAGCTCTCCCGCTCCTTAACATTCAAACCTCTTACTCGCCACCCCGCTCCTTCTTAGTCCCAACCCTTCGGGCAAAACCAACTTATCATCGGAGTCGCGCAGAACCCGTGCCCCACCGGCACCCTGGGCTTCTTCCAAGACCACCCATGCCGGACTGCTCCTCCGTCTCGGGAAGTGGGTTTTATCCACGAAAGCTCACGTCCACGTACAACAGTTGGCTTCGAGGGGCCCCCGAGGTATCCCTTTCGGGCTTTTCCGTTCTCCTGGAATTGAATAGCTAATTAATTTAGCTTGCTCCTCTTCTTTTCCATGGCGCTTGCACAGACTAAGAGGGCTAGCTGTCCGAACCGGACAGCTTCCTGGGTGGGTCGTCTTCGCAGCCCTCCTTCTGCAGGCGGGCTGAGAGCGGGGTTTTCCTCTTTCGAGCTGTGCAGAGTCGAACTGCCAGCGCTGGTCTCGCCGTCTCCTGTCCTTCTTCTCCGCTCCGCGGGCAGGCTCCTAAGCCACCTTGCCCCCGCCCCTGCAAAAGAGGAAGGGCGAGCCCTTGGCGGCAGCAAAAGGCCATCGAGGAAGCAAAAGCCTACAGCACCCGGTATTCCCAGGCGGTCTCCCATCCAAGTACTAACCAGGCCCGACCCTGCTTAGCTTCCGAGATCAGACGAGATCGGGCGTGTTCAGGGTGGTATGGCCGTAGGCAGAGGGACTGCTCTCTTTGCCTCTCTTCAAGGCGAAACCGCCCGGCCAAGCCCCAGACGTACGTACCTCGGCCTCACCTCTGACCTTTCACTGCCCACGAACCCTCCTGGGGATTCTGCCTACGCCTACGGAACCAGAAAAAATTATTCCTAGTCTTCTACCGACCACTGACTTGACTGACCCGCCTCCTCATCCAACCTGCAACCACGCACCCACAAAGTGGCTCCCCTCTCATTCACAACGCTCCAACACAACACCCCCCACTCGACCACAACAACAACATCCTGCCATTTCACTCCCCTACACCTACCAAACACCAAACCGCCAGGGGCTGCTTCTACAATTTCACACCTCGCCTCTCCTTTTCACTTTCGCATTCAGACCAACTTCCAAGATCTCCTCCTCCCCTGGCCTGGCCAGACACAACAAGCAACAAGGGCCTCCACATGCGGACTCTTCCAAAACCGAAAATGAAAGATTACCTCCGTTCCACATCAGCTACACGACGTCACCATGTGTCTCCATGCCGCCAAAGCGAACGAACGGTCAGCGGCTCTACCGAGACCAGGTTGGCCAGGGACGCAGCACTCTTTCTGGCGCAGCAGCTCGGGCCCCTTCAGCTCTCCCGCTCTTTAACATTCAAACCTCTTAGTCGCAACCCCGCTCCTTCTTAGTCCCAAACCTTCGGGCAAAACCAACTTATCATCGGAGTCGCGCAGAACCCGTGCCCCACCGGCACCCTGGGCTTCTTCCAAGACCACCCACGCCGGACTGCTCCTCCGTCTCGGGAAGTGGGTTTTATCCACGAAAGCTCACGTCCACGTACAACAGTTGGCTTCGAGGGGCCCCCGAGGTATCCCTTTCGGGCTTTTCCGTTCTCCTGGAATTGAATAGCTAATTAATTTAGCTTGCTCCTCTTCTTTTCCATGGCGCTTGCACAGACTAAGAGGGCTAGCTGTCCGAACCGGACAGCTTCCTGGGTGGGTCGTCTTCGCAGCCCTCCTTCTGCAGGCGGGCTGAGAGCGGGGTTTTCCTCTTTCGAGTTGTGCAGAGTCGAACTGCCAGCGCTGGTCTCGCCGTCTCCTGTCCTTCTTCTCCGCCCCGCGGGCAGGCTCCTAAGCCACCTTGCCCCCGCCCCTGCAAAAGAGGAAGGGCGAGCCCTTGGCGGCAGCAAAAGGCCATCGAGGAAGCAAAAGCCTACAGCACCCGGTATTCCCAGGCGGTCTCCCATCCAAGTACTAACCAGGCCCGACCCTGCTTAGCTTCCGAGATCAGACGAGATCGGGCGTGTTCAGGGTGGTATGGCCGTAGGCAGAGGGACTGCTCTCTTTGCCTCTCTTCAAGGCGAAACCGCCCGGCCAAGCCCCAGACGTACGTACCTCGGCCTCACCTCTGACCTTTCACTGCCCACGGAACCCTCCTGGGGATTCTGCCTACGCCTACGGAACCAGAAAAAATTCTTCCTAGTCTTCTACCGACCACTGACTTGACTGACCCGCCTCCTCATCCAACCTGCAACCACGCACCCACAAAGTGGCTCCCCTCTCATTCACAACGCTCCAACACAACACCCCCCACTCGACCACAACAACAACATCCTGCCATTTCACTCCCCTACACCTACCAAACACCAAACCGCCAGGGGCTGCTTCTACAATTTCACACCTCGCCTCTCCTTTTCACTTTCGCATTCAGACCAACTTCCAAGATCTCCTCCTCCCCTGGCCTGGCCAGACACAACAAGCAACAAGCGCCTCCACATGCGGACTCTTCCAAAACCGAAAATGAAAGATTACCTCCGTTCCACATCAGCTACACGACGTCACCATGTGTCTCCATGCCACCAAAGCGAACGAACGGTCAGCGGCTCTACCGAGACCAGGTTGGCCAGGGACGCAGCACTCTTTCTGGCGCAGCAGCTCGGGCCCCTTCAGCTCTCCCGCTCTTTAAGATTCAAACCTCTTAGTCGCAACCCCGCTCCTTCTTAGTCCCAACCCTTCGGGCAAAACCAACTTATCATCGGAGTCGCGCAGAACCCGTGCCCCACCGGCACCCTGGGCTTCTTCCAAGACCACCCACGCCGGACTGCTCCTCCGTCTCGGGAAGTGGGTTTTATCCACGAAAGCTCACGTCCACGTACAACAGTTGGCTTCGACGGGCCCCCGAGGTATCCCTTTCGGGCTTTTCCGTTCTCCTGGAATTGAATAGCTAATTAATTTAGCTTGCTCCTCTTCTTTTCCATGGCGCTTGCACAGACTAAGAGGGCTAGCTGTCCGAACCGGACAGCTTCCTGGGTGGGTCGTCTTCGCAGCCCTCCTTCTGCAGGCGGGCTGAGAGCGGGGTTTTCCTCTTTCGAGTTGTGCAGAGTCGAACTGCCAGCGCTGGTCTCGCCGTCTCCTGTCCTTCTTCTCCGCCCCGCGGGCAGGCTCCTAAGCCACCTTGCCCCCGCCCCTGCAAAAGAGGAAGGGCGAGCCCTTGGCGGCAGCAAAAGGCCATCGAGGAAGCAAAAGCCTACAGCACCCGGTATTCCCAGGCGGTCTCCCATCCAAGTACTAACCAGGCCCGACCCTGCTTAGCTTCCGAGATCAGACGAGATCAGGGTGGTATGGCCGTAGGCAGAGGGACTGCTCTCTTTGCCTCTCTTCAAGGCGAAACCGCCCGGCCAAGCCCCAGACGTACGTACCTCGGCCTCACCTCTGACCTTTCACTGCCCACGGAACCCTCCTGCGGATTCTGCCTACGCCTACGGAACCAGAAAAAATTATTCCTAGTCTTCTACCGACCACTGACTTGACTGACCCGCCTCCTCATCCAACCTGCAACCACGCACCCACAAAGTGGCTCCCCTCTCATTCACAACGCTCCAACACAACACCCCCCACTCGACCACAACAACAACATCCTGCCATTTCACTCCCCTACACCTTCCAAACACCAAACCGCCAGGGGCTGCTTCTACAATTTCACACCTCGCCTCTCCTTTTCACTTTCGCATTCAGACCAACTTCCAAGATCTCCTCCTCCCCTGGCCTGGCCAGACACAACAAGCAACAAGCGCCTCCACATGCGGACTCTTCCAAAACCGAAAATGAAAGATTACCTCCGTTCCACATCAGCTACATGACGTCACCATGTGTCTCCATGCCGCCAAAGCGAACGAACGGTCAGCGGCTCTACCGAGACCAGGTTGGCCAGGGACGCAGCACTCTTTCTGGCGCAGCAGCTCGGGCCCCTTCAGCTCTCCCGCTCTTTAAGATTCAAACCTCTTAGTCGCAACCCCGCTCCTTCTTAGTCCCAACCCTTCGGGCAAAACCAACTTATCATCGGAGTCGCGCAGAACCCGTGCCCCACCGGCACCCTGGGCTTCTTCCAAGACCACCCACGCCGGACTGCTCCTCCGTCTCGGGAAGTGGGTTTTATCCACGAAAGCTCACGTCCACGTACAACAGTTGGCTTCGAGGGGCCCCCGAGGTATCCCTTTCGGGCTTTTCCGTTCTCCTGGAATTGAATAGCTAATTAATTTAGCTTGCTCCTCTTCTTTTCCATGGCGCTTGCACAGACTAAGAGGGCTAGCTGTCCGAACCGGACAGCTTCCTGGGTGGGTCGTCTTCGCAGCCCTCCTTCTGCAGGCGGGCTGAGAGCGGGGTTTTCCTCTTTCGAGTTGTGCAGAGTCGAACTGCCAGCGCTGGTCTCGCCGTCTCCTGTCCTTCTTCTCCGCCCCGCGGGCAGGCTCCTAAGCCACCTTGCCCCCGCCCCTGCAAAAGAGCAAGGGCGAGCCCTTGGCGGCAGCAAAAGGCCATCGAGGAAGCAAAAGCCTACAGCACCCGGTATTCCCAGGCGGTCTCCCATCCAAGTACTAACCAGGCCCGACCCTGCTTAGCTTCCGAGATCAGACGAGATCGGGCGTGTTCAGGGTGGTATGGCCGTAGGCAGAGGGACTGCTCTCTTTGCCTCTCTTCAAGGCGAAACCGCCCGGCCAAGCCCCAGACGTACGTACCTCGGCCTCACCTCTGACCTTTCACTGCCCACGGAACCCTCCTGGGGATTCTGCCTATGCCTACGGAACCAGAAAAAATTCTTCCTAGTCTTCTACCGACCACTGACTTGACTGACCCGCCTCCTCATCCAACCTGCAACCACGCACCCACAAAGTGGCTCCCCTCTCATTCACAACGCTCCAACACAACACCCCCCACTCGACCACAACAACAACATCCTGCCATTTCACTCCCCTACACCTACCAAACACCAAACCGCCAGGGGCTGCTTCTACAATTTCACACCTCGCCTCTCCTTTTCACTTTCGCATTCAGACCAACTTCCAAGATCTCCTCCTCCCCTGGCCTGGCCAGACACAACAAGCAACAAGCGCCTCCACATGCGGACTCTTCCAAAACCGAAAATGAAAGATTACCTCCGTTCCACATCAGCTACACGACGTCACCATGTGTCTCCATGCCGCCAAAGCGAACGAACGGTCAGCGGCTCTACCGAGACCAGGTTGGCCAGGGACGCAGCACTCTTTCTGGCGCAGCAGCTCGGGCCCCTTCAGCTCTCCCGCTCTTTAAGATTCAAACCTCTTAGTCGCAACCCCGCTCCTTCTTAGTCCCAACCCTTCGGGCAAAACCAACTTATCATCGGAGTCGCGCAGAACCCGTGCCCCACCGGCACCCTGGGCTTCTTCCAAGACCACCCACGCCGGACTGCTCCTCCGTCTCGGGAAGTGGGTTTTATCCACGAAAGCTCACGTCCACGTACAACAGTTGGCTTCGAGGGGCCCCCGAGGTATCCCTTTCGGGCTTTTCCGTTCTCCTGGAATTGAATAGCTAATTAATTTAGCTTGCTCCTCTTCTTTTCCATGGCGCTTGCACAGACTAAGAGGGCTAGCTGTCCGAACCGGACAGCTTCCTGGGTGGGTCGTCTTCGCAGCCCTCCTTCTGCAGGCGGGCTGAGAGCGGGGTTTTCCTCTTTCGAGTTGTGCAGAGTCGAACTGCCAGCGCTGGTCTCGCCGTCTCCTGTCCTTCTTCTCCGCCCCGCGGGCAGGCTCCTAAGCCACCTTGCCCCCGCCCCTGCAAAAGAGGAAGGGCGAGCCCTTGGCGGCAGCAAAAGGCCATCGAGGAAGCAAAAGCCTACAGCACCCGGTATTCCCAGGCGGTCTCCCATCCAAGTACTAACCAGGCCCGACCCTGCTTAGCTTCCGAGATCAGACGAGATCGGGCGTGTTCAGGGTGGTATGGCCGTAGGCAGAGGGACTGCTCTCTTTGCCTCTCTTCAAGGCGAAACCGCCCGGCCAAGCCCCAGACGTACGTACCTCGGCCTCACCTCTGACCTTTCACTGCCCACGGAACCCTCCTGCGGATTCTGCCTACGCCTACGGAACCAGAAAAAATTATTCCTAGTCTTCTACCGACCACTGACTTGACTGACCCGCCTCCTCATCCAACCTGCAACCACGCACCCACAAAGTGGCTCCCCTCTCATTCACAACGCTCCAACACAACACCCCCCACTCGACCACAACAACAACATCCTGCCATTTCACTCCCCTACACCTTCCAAACACCAAACCGCCAGGGGCTGCTTCTACAATTTCACACCTCGCCTCTCCTTTTCACTTTCGCATTCAGACCAACTTCCAAGATCTCCTCCTCCCCTGGCCTGGCCAGACACAACAAGCAACAAGCGCCTCCACATGCGGACTCTTCCAAAACCGAAAATGAAAGATTACCTCCGTTCCACATCAGCTACATGACGTCACCATGTGTCTCCATGCCGCCAAAGCGAACGAACGGTCAGCGGCTCTACCGAGACCAGGTTGGCCAGGGACGCAGCACTCTTTCTGGCGCAGCAGCTCGGGCCCCTTCAGCTCTCCCGCTCTTTAAGATTCAAACCTCTTAGTCGCAACCCCGCTCCTTCTTAGTCCCAACCCTTCGGGCAAAACCAACTTATCATCGGAGTCGCGCAGAACCCGTGCCCCACCGGCACCCTGGGCTTCTTCCAAGACCACCCACGCCGGACTGCTCCTCCGTCTCGGGAAGTGGGTTTTATCCACGAAAGCTCACGTCCACGTACAACAGTTGGCTTCGAGGGCCCCCCGAGGTATCCCTTTCGGGCTTTTCCGTTCTCCTGGAATTGAACAGCTAATTAATTTAGCTTGCTCCTCTTCTTTTCCATGGCGCTTGCACAGACTAAGAGGGCTAGCTGTCCGAACCGGACAGCTTCCTGGGTGGGTCGTCTTCGCAGCCCTCCTTCTGCAGGCGGGCTGAGAGCGGGGTTTTCCTCTTTCGAGTTGTGCAGAGTCGAACTGCCAGCGCTGGTCTCGCCGTCTCCTGTCCTTCTTCTCCGCCCCGCGGGCAGGCTCCTAAGCCACCTTGCCCCCGCCCCTGCAAAAGAGGAAGGGCGAGCCCTTGGCGGCAGCAAAAGGCCATCGAGGAAGCAAAAGCCTACAGCACCCGGTATTCCCAGGCGGTCTCCCATCCAAGTACTAACCAGGCCCGACCCTGCTTAGCTTCCGAGATCAGACGAGATCGGGCGTGTTCAGGGTGGTATGGCCGTAGGCAGAGGGACTGCTCTCTTTGCCTCTCTTCAAGGCGAAACCGCCCGGCCAAGCCCCAGACGTATGTACCTCGGCCTCACCTCTGACCTTTCACTGCCCACGGAACCCTCCTGGGGATTCTGCCTACGCCTACGGAACCAGAAAAAATTCTTCCTAGTCTTCTACCGACCACTGACTTGACTGACCCGCCTCCTCATCCAACCTGCAACCACGCACCCACAAAGTGGCTCCCCTCTCATTCACAACGCTCCAACACAACACCCCCCACTCGACCACAACAACAACATCCTGCCATTTCACTCCCCTACACCTACCAAACACCAAACCGCCAGGGGCTGCTTCTACAATTTCACACCTCGCCTCTCCTTTTCACTTTCGCATTCAGACCAACTTCCAAGATCTCCTCCTCCCCTGGCCTGGCCAGACACAACAAGCAACAAGCGCCTCCACATGCGGACTCTTCCAAAACCGAAAATGAAAGATTACCTCCGTTCCACATCAGCTACACGACGTCACCATGTGTCTCCATGCCGCCAAAGCGAACGAACGGTCAGCGGCTCTACCGAGACCAGGTTGGCCAGGGACGCAGCACTCTTTCTGGCGCAGCAGCTCGGGCCCCTTCAGCTCTCCCGCTCTTTAACATTCAAACCTCTTAGTCGCAACCCCGCTCCTTCTTAGTCCCAACCCTTCGGGCAAAACCAACTTATCATCGGAGTCGCGCAGAACCCGTGCCCCACCGGCACCCTGGGCTTCTTCCAAGACCACCCACGCCGGACTGCTCCTCCGTCTCGGGAAGTGGGTTTTATCCACGAAAGCTCACGTCCACGTACAACAGTTGGCTTCGAGGGGCCCCCGAGGTATCCCTTTCGGGCTTTTCCGTTCTCCTGGAATTGAATAGCTAATTAATTTAGCTTGCTCCTCTTCTTTTCCATGGCGCTTGCACAGACTAAGAGGGCTAGCTGTCCGAACCGGACAGCTTCCTGGGTGGGTCGTCTTCGCAGCCCTCCTTCTGCAGGCGGGCTGAGAGCGGGGTTTTCCTCTTTCGAGTTGTGCAGAGTCGAACTGCCAGCGCTGGTCTCGCCGTCTCCTGTCCTTCTTCTCCGCCCCGCGGGCAGGCTCCTAAGCCACCTTGCCCCCGCCCCTGCAAAAGAGGAAGGGCGAGCCCTTGGCGGCAGCAAAAGGCCATCGAGGAAGCAAAAGCCTACAGCACCCGGTATTCCCAGGCGGTCTCCCATCCAAGTACTAACCAGGCCCGACCCTGCTTAGCTTCCGAGATCAGACGAGATCGGGCGTGTTCAGGGTGGTATGGCCGTAGGCAGAGGGACTGCTCTCTTTGCCTCTCTTCAAGGCGAAACCGCCCGGCCAAGCCCCAGACGTACGTACCTCGGCCTCACCTCTGACCTTTCACTGCCCACGGAACCCTCCTGGGGATTCTGCCTATGCCTACGGAACCAGAAAAAATTCTTCCTAGTCTTCTACCGACCACTGACTTGACTGACCCGCCTCCTCATCCAACCTGCAACCACGCACCCACAAAGTGGCTCCCCTCTCATTCACAACGCTCCAACACAACACCCCCCACTCGACCACAACAACAACATCCTGCCATTTCACTCCCCTACACCTACCAAACACCAAACCGCCAGGGGCTGCTTCTACAATTTCACACCTCGCCTCTCCTTTTCACTTTCGCATTCAGACCAACTTCCAAGATCTCCTCCTCCCCTGGCCTGGCCAGACACAACAAGCAACAAGCGCCTCCACATGCGGACTCTTCCAAAACCGAAAATGAAAGATTACCTCCGTTCCACATCAGCTACACGACGTCACCATGTGTCTCCATGCCGCCAAAGCGAACGAACGGTCAGCGGCTCTACCGAGACCAGGTTGGCCAGGGACGCAGCACTCTTTCTGGCGCAGCAGCTCGGGCCCCTTCAGCTCTCCCGCTCTTTAAGATTCAAACCTCTTAGTCGCAACCCCGCTCCTTCTTAGTCCCAAACCTTCGGGCAAAACCAACTTATCATCGGAGTCGCGCAGAACCCGTGCCCCACCGGCACCCTGGGCTTCTTCCAAGACCACCCACGCCGGACTGCTCCTCCGTCTCGGGAAGTGGGTTTTATCCACGAAAGCTCACGTCCACGTACAACAGTTGGCTTCGAGGGGCCCCCGAGGTATCCCTTTCGGGCTTTTCCGTTCTCCTGGAATTGAATAGCTAATTAATTTAGCTTGCTCCTCTTCTTTTCCATGGCGCTTGCACAGACTAAGAGGGCTAGCTGTCCGAACCGGACAGCTTCCTGGGTGGGTCGTCTTCGCAGCCCTCCTTCTGCAGGCGGGCTGAGAGCGGGGTTTTCCTCTTTCGAGTTGTGCAGAGTCGAACTGCCAGCGCTGGTCTCGCCGTCTCCTGTCCTTCTTCTCCGCCCCGCGGGCAGGCTCCTAAGCCACCTTGCCCCCGCCCCTGCAAAAGAGGAAGGGCGAGCCCTTGGCGGCAGCAAAAGGCCATCGAGGAAGCAAAAGCCTACAGCACCCGGTATTCCCAGGCGGTCTCCCATCCAAGTACTAACCAGGCCCGACCCTGCTTAGCTTCCGAGATCAGACGAGATCGGGCGTGTTCAGGGTGGTATGGCCGTAGGCAGAGGGACTGCTCTCTTTGCCTCTCTTCAAGGCGAAACCGCCCGGCCAAGCCCCAGACGTACGTACCTCGGCCTCACCTCTGACCTTTCACTGCCCACGGAACCCTCCTGCGGATTCTGCCTACGCCTACGGAACCAGAAAAAATTATTCCTAGTCTTCTACCGACCACTGACTTGACTGACCCGCCTCCTCATCCAACCTGCAACCACGCACCCACAAAGTGGCTCCCCTCTCATTCACAACGCTCCAACACAACACCCCCCACTCGACCACAACAACAACATCCTGCCATTTCACTCCCCTACACCTTCCAAACACCAAACCGCCAGGGGCTGCTTCTACAATTTCACACCTCGCCTCTCCTTTTCACTTTCGCATTCAGACCAACTTCCAAGATCTCCTCCTCCCCTGGCCTGGCCAGACACAACAAGCAACAAGCGCCTCCACATGCGGACTCTTCCAAAACCGAAAATGAAAGATTACCTCCGTTCCACATCAGCTACATGACGTCACCATGTGTCTCCATGCCGCCAAAGCGAACGAACGGTCAGCGGCTCTACCGAGACCAGGTTGGCCAGGGACGCAGCACTCTTTCTGGCGCAGCAGCTCGGGCCCCTTCAGCTCTCCCACTCTTTAAGATTCAAACCTCTTAGTCGCAACCCCGCTCCTTCTTAGTCCCAACCCTTCGGGCAAAACCAACTTATCATCGGAGTCGCGCAGAACCCGTGCCCCACCGGCACCCTGGGCTTCTTCCAAGACCACCCACGCCGGACTGCTCCTCCGTCTCGGGAAGTGGGTTTTATCCACGAAAGCTCACGTCCACGTACAACAGTTGGCTTCGAGGGGCCCCCGAGGTATCCCTTTCGGGCTTTTCCGTTCTCCTGGAATTGAATAGCTAATTAATTTAGCTTGCTCCTCTTCTTTTCCATGGCGCTTGCACAGACTAAGAGGGCTAGCTGTCCGAACCGGACAGCTTCCTGGGTGGGTCGTCTTCGCAGCCCTCCTTCTGCAGGCGGGCTGAGAGCGGGGTTTTCCTCTTTCGAGTTGTGCAGAGTCGAACTGCCAGCGCTGGTCTCGCCGTCTCCTGTCCTTCTTCTCCGCCCCGCGGGCAGGCTCCTAAGCCACCTTGCCCCCGCCCCTGCAAAAGAGGAAGGGCGAGCCCTGTTACATAACAGCACTGATGTTACCTGTCTGTCATGGGTTTGGAGGGAAAGTTCCATCCTATGGGGAGTGGAAGGCGGGACATCAGGAGGAGGGGCTGTACTGTATAAATATGTGATGCCTGTGTGGTGAAGAGGAGATGCTGAGACAGACTGTGAGACACTGGGTTGGGACGAAGCAGCAGCTGGGGAAGAAGAAGCTGTTGTGGGAGTCTGGGTGTCTGACAGGGTACTACTGTGTGTCAGAGTACCAACCTGATAAGTTCAGGTGTCTGTTGGTTAGCCAGAACTGATGGGTTCAGGGTCTGTGCTTTAAGTTAAAGGTTCTAGGTGAACCAAACTGTATGCTGGTGTGTGTGAAAATAAGCCACGTTACTTTATTTTATTCACCTGATTGCTTATTTTTCCCTGTGTGTATTTAAAATAAACTTTATTCTTTTTGTTGTTTAAAAATCCATCCCTGGTCTGTGTGACTTATTATAGGGAATGGTTGGTGGCAGCTTAGTGTAACTGTGTGACATATCCCAGTAGGTCTGGGTTTGTCACTTTGATTGGTGTCCAGCGTGTGGGATACGACTGGTCCAGTTGTCCAGCGGTCCAGCAAAGCCTTGGCAGGTGTGCCCAGAGCAAGGGGGGTCTAGTCAGGGACAGTCTGAGGCGCGTAGGTAATCTTCTAGGTGTACCTCACGGGGAGGTGCACTAGTAGAAGAACGTGCCAACTGGGGAGACTTAGATTAAGGTGCTCTGAGGCAGCCTGATTTTGGCGGGAAAACGCTGAGGCAAAACTGCGTAGCAACAGTGAGCTAGCTTGCCAGCTGAGAGGCCCAGCAGAGGGGGGTAGGCTCTGACTCGATACTGTTGCAACTTTAGTGCTGAAGAACAGCAGCAATCTCTAGGAGAGCTGGTTCTGAGGCAAGAAGGAAAAAAGTGGTCGTTTTATTTTGAGGCTTGACTTTTTAAAGCAGCCTGTTCTGAGGGGGGATTATGCCCTTGACTCGAAGCCAGATAGCAGACATGAGTGAAGTGAAAGACCCCCAGATTGACCAAGGTTCTGAGGATGAATTTGGCTCAGTGCAAGGTGACAGCACAGGAGAGCAGAACCCAGAACTCAGAAAAATGCTCCTAGCCCAACAGCATGAACTGAGGGTGAGGGAAATGGAAATCAGAAGAAAAGAAAGAGCTGAAATCTGTCAGGCAGAGGCAGATGCCAAGAAAAGGGGAATGGCCATGAGGATAAAAGAGATGGAACTGAAACACCAAATTAGACTGGTACAATTGGAATTGAAGTTCCTAAATAAGTTTATTAACAATTTATCAGGGGAAGAAATGTCAAAGAAGGAAAAGTATGAGGCTCAGGTCAGACAAAGTGAGCAAGATCTTGAAAAATATACTCAGCAAAAAGACATTAAATTAAAAGAAATCAGAGATAAGACTGAAGAAAAAGTAAAAGAGATAAAAGCTAGGGCTGAGGAAGAAATTTTACAGATCAGGGCTGAGTTTGAGGCCAAGCAAAAGGAGCTGGATTTGAGAATAAAAGGGAAAAGCCAGCAAGGGGGAGGGGCCCATGGTGAAGGGAAGCCCTCAGACATGAAACCAAGACCTCAGATTTTGGAGGGAAAACCAAAACAAGATGAGAGAGAATCAAAGTACACCAGAAAATGCTATTTCTGTCAGGGAAAGGGTCATCTAATCTCAGAGTGTGAGAAATTAAAGCAGCTAAAAGGAATGGTGCCTCAGAATTCTAGTGGGACCAAGCCAAAAGCTGTGTTCTGTGTCCAGAAAGAGCAAGGCTCAGTGTCACAGAGGGAGCCGGTTGCCATGACTACTCAGTCTGGAACAGCTACCTCTGCTGATCAGGCTGAGGAAAATGGTCCTCTTATGGAGGTAAAGCGCTGCTTGCTGATAAAAACAGATTCTCAGTTGGTTGAGACTGCAGGGGTGGACGTAGGAATACTTGACCGTCAGTATAGGGGGCTGCGGGACACTTGTTCCCATGGAACCCTGTGCCATCCAGATATCATCCCTAGGGAGTATATAATCCCAAATGAGAGCATGAAGGTGGCAGGGATTGAGGGGCAGATAATCTCTCTGCCAGTAGCAGAGGTACCTGTCAACTTTCAAGGCTGGAGGGGAGATTGGCGGATAGCGATTTCATCGACTCTGCCAGCAGCCGTGCTCGTGGGAAATGACCTGGCTGAACATGTGAAACGGGTGCTAGTGATTACACGCTCACAAGCCACCACAGGGACAGTTCAGGGGGGTAATGATGAGCCAGAGACGGAAGCAGAGGGGAGTTCAGAAGCTGTGGTGGAAACCTTAACCACAGACAGCAGATTTGGACAGGAGCAAAAGGCAGACGCCACTCTCCAAAAGTGTTTTGAACAGGTGACTGACGCCCAGCTAACACCTGAAACCCCAGTGAGATTTCTGGAGAAAAAGGGGGTTTTATATAGAGAAACCCTGAGGAATATCTCAAAAGGGGGAGATGGGATCAGAAGTCAGCGGGTGGTACCTGAAAAGTATCGCCCCATGATCTTACAAAAGGGTCACTCTGACATGTTTGCTGCACACTTAGGGGTGAAAGGGCCCCTTGATTTGATCAAACAAAATTGGGAGCAGATCACCCAGGATGACCCACAAGACGTTGTGACTTACATAGACACCTTGATGAATGACCTAAGGAGAAAGCTAGAGCTGGCAGCAGAAAACCTGCAAGCTCAGAAGGTCAGACAGAAAACATGGTATGACCACAAAGCTAGAGAGAAGCACTTTGACCCAGGGGAGGAAGTGCTTTGGCTTAGGCCCTGCAGAGAGAATAAACTGCAGCTCAAATGGGCAGGACCATATAGGGTCATTTCCAAGATGTCAGACCTGAACTACCTTATAGAGCAGGAGGAGAACCAAGCAAGGAGGGTGGTTCATGTGAATGCCCTAAAACCCTACTACAGAGGGGAACAGAGGGTTTTATTCGCGATGAAAGCAGCTGAGAGTGAGGAAGCGGAATTACCCTTCTGGGAGGGTAGAGGGGAAGTAAAATACAACCCAGAGGAGGTAAAGATTAGTCCTGCACTCACCCAAGACCAGCAGCAAGAACTAAAAATGCTGCTTGGTAAATATCACCAGGTGTTTTCCAACAAGCCGGGGATAGTGAAGGGAGTGATGCATCGGATCCACACAGGGGATGCACCCCCGCAGGCAGTATCCCCATACCGAGTAACGGGACCCTATAGGGACAAGGTGCGGAAGGAGCTGGACGAGATGCTTAGGGAGAACATAATCGTCCCCTCTTCTAGTCCTTGGTCCTCTCCGATAGTCCTTGTGGACAAGCCTGATGGGAGCATTAGGTTTTGTGTTGATTACAGGAAATTAAACCGTGTAACCACTCCTGATGCCTACCCAATGCCCAGGCTAGACAACCTGATTGAAACCATAGGGGGTTGTCGGTTCATCTCATCATTGGACCTGGTAAAGGGATATTGGCAATTAAGAATTGATCCCAGGGATCAAGAAAAGACTGCCTTTTGCAGCCCTTTTGGTCTCTATGAGTTTCGAGTCCTGAGCTTTGGTCTCAGAAACGCACCAGCCACATTCCAAAGGCTGATGGACCAGACCTTGGCAGGGCTCAGTGACTTTACAGTGGCCTACATTGACGACATAGGGATCTTCAGTAATACCTGGGAAGATCACCTGATACACCTGGAGTTAGTGCTGCAGAGGTTAAGTGCAGCAGGGCTAACAGTAAAGGCCAGCAAGTGTCAGCTGGGTAGCCCAGAAATAAAATACTTGGGTCACATGGTAGGGGGAGGAGTGATAAAACCCCTGGAGGCCAAAATAGAAGCTGTTCGTGATTGGCCTAGACCCACCACCAAGAGAAAAGTCAAATCATTTCTTGGGTTGGTGGGCTACTACAGAAAGTTCATCCCGAGGTTTAGCGAGATTGCGGCTCCGCTGACCGATCTGACGAGGAAGAAGGCTGATGACCGCATCCCGTGGACCAGCGACTGTGAGGCGGCGTTCCAGAGGTTGAAGGAGGCGTTAATCAACTATCCTGTCCTGCGTGCTCCAGACTTCGACCGGGAGTTTATCATCTACACCGACGCGTCTAACAGCGGGGTAGGAGCAGTTCTGTGCCAGGAGGATGAGAATGGTGACCAGCATCCAGTATCCTACCTGAGTAGGAAACTTCAAAAAGGTGAGAGACATTTGGCAACCGTGGAGAAGGAGTGTTTGGCCATAGTCTACGCGATCCAGAAGGCCAAGCCTTACATCTGGGGAAGACATTTTATTCTGTGTACTGACCATTCACCATTGCAATGGTTAAAGACGATGAAAACCCACAATAGCAAACTTATGAGGTGGGCTTTGAACTTACAGGACTATGACTTTGAAGTGAAGGTGGTCAGAGGGTCAGTGAACTGTGTTGCTGACGCCTTATCAAGAAGACCTGAAGACTGAAGACGGCGAAAGAACATGGACTATATGTATATAATGAAAACAAAAAGTTAAAATGTACCTGGTTTTGAATTTGGTTGGTATTAATAAAGGTAAATTGATGTACTGTAAATGATAAATGTTTAAATGTCTATTTGCTATGTTTAACGTGGAATGTAAGTATATGTAAGTATAATATGGTAGGTATAATTGTTGTTGTGTGTTTTATACAGGTTGTTTTTTGGTGAAAAGCACCTTAGCTTTCCCCCTACAAAACAACTTTTAAAGAGGGGAGGTGTTACATAACAGCACTGATGTTACCTGTCTGTCATGGGTTTGGAGGGAAAGTTCCATCCTATGGGGAGTGGAAGGCGGGACATCAGGAGGAGGGGCTGTACTGTATAAATATGTGATGCCTGTGTGGTGAAGAGGAGATGCTGAGACAGACTGTGAGACACTGGGTTGGGACGAAGCAGCAGCTGGGGAAGAAGAAGCTGTTGTGGGAGTCTGGGTGTCTGACAGGGTACTACTGTGTGTCAGAGTACCAACCTGATAAGTTCAGGTGTCTGTTGGTTAGCCAGAACTGATGGGTTCAGGGTCTGTGCTTTAAGTTAAAGGTTCTAGGTGAACCAAACTGTATGCTGGTGTGTGTGAAAATAAGCCACGTTACTTTATTTTATTCACCTGATTGCTTATTTTTCCCTGTGTGTATTTAAAATAAACTTTATTCTTTTTGTTGTTTAAAAATCCATCCCTGGTCTGTGTGACTTATTATAGGGAATGGTTGGTGGCAGCTTAGTGTAACTGTGTGACATATCCCAGTAGGTCTGGGTTTGTCACAAGCCCTTGGCGGCAGCAAAAGGCCATCGAGGAAGCAAAAGCCTACAGCACCCGGTATTCCCAGGCGGTCTCCCATCCAAGTACTAACCAGGCCCGACCCTGCTTAGCTTCCGAGATCAGACGAGATCGGGCGTGTTCAGGGTGGTATGGCCGTAGGCAGAGGGACTGCTCTCTTTGCCTCTCTTCAAGGCGAAACCGCCCGGCCAAGCCCCAGACGTATGTACCTCGGCCTCACCTCTGACCTTTCACTGCCCACGGAACCCTCCTGGGGATTCTGCCTACGCCTACGGAACCAGAAAAAATTCTTCCTAGTCTTCTACCGACCACTGACTTGACTGACCCGCCTCCTCATCCAACCTGCAACCACGCACCCACAAAGTGGCTCCCCTCTCATTCACAACGCTCCAACACAACACCCCCCACTCGACCACAACAACAACATCCTGCCATTTCACTCCCCTACACCTACCAAACACCAAACCGCCAGGGGCTGCTTCTACAATTTCACACCTCGCCTCTCCTTTTCACTTTCGCATTCAGACCAACTTCCAAGATCTCCTCCTCCCCTGGCCTGGCCAGACACAACAAGCAACAAGCGCCTCCACATGCGGACTCTTCCAAAACCGAAAATGAAAGATTACCTCCGTTCCACATCAGCTACACGACGTCACCATGTGTCTCCATGCCGCCAAAGCGAACGAACGGTCAGCGGCTCTACCGAGACCAGGTTGGCCAGGGACGCAGCACTCTTTCTGGCGCAGCAGCTCGGGCCCCTTCAGCTCTCCCGCTCTTTAAGATTCAAACCTCTTAGTCGCAACCCCGCTCCTTCTTAGTCCCAACCCTTCGGGCAAAACCAACTTATCATCGGAGTCGCGCAGAACCCGTGCCCCACCGGCACCCTGGGCTTCTTCCAAGACCACCCACGCCGGACTGCTCCTCCGTCTCGGGAAGTGGGTTTTATCCACGAAAGCTCACGTCCACGTACAACAGTTGGCTTCGAGGGGCCCCCGAGGTATCCCTTTCGGGCTTTTCCGTTCTCCTGGAATTGAATAGCTAATTAATTTAGCTTGCTCCTCTTCTTTTCCATGGCGCTTGCACAGACTAAGAGGGCTAGCTGTCCGAACCGGACAGCTTCCTGGGTGGGTCGTCTTCGCAGCCCTCCTTCTGCAGGCGGGCTGAGAGCGGGGTTTTCCTCTTTCGAGTTGTGCAGAGTCGAACTGCCAGCGCTGGTCTCGCCGTCTCCTGTCCTTCTTCTCCGCCCCGCGGGCAGGCTCCTAAGCCACCTTGCCCCCGCCCCTGCAAAAGAGGAAGGGCGAGCCCTTGGCGGCAGCAAAAGGCCATCGAGGAAGCAAAAGCCTACAGCACCCGGTATTCCCAGGCGGTCTCCCATCCAAGTACTAACCAGGCCCGACCCTGCTTAGCTTCCGAGATCAGACGAGATCGGGCGTGTTCAGGGTGGTATGGCCGTAGGCAGAGGGACTGCTCTCTTTGCCTCTCTTCAAGGCGAAACCGCCCGGCCAAGCCCCAGACGTATGTACCTCGGCCTCACCTCTGACCTTTCACTGCCCACGGAACCCTCCTGGGGATTCTGCCTACGCCTACGGAACCAGAAAAAATTATTCCTAGTCTTCTACCGACCACTGACTTGACTGACCCGCCTCCTCATCCAACCTGCAACCACGCACCCACAAAGTGGCTCCCCTCTCATTCACAACGCTCCAACACAACACCCCCCACTCGACCACAACAACAACATCCTGCCATTTCACTCCCCTACACCTACCAAACACCAAACCGCCAGGGGCTGCTTCTACAATTTCACACCTCGCCTCTCCTTTTCACTTTCGCATTCAGACCAACTTCCAAGATCTCCTCCTCCCCTGGCCTGGCCAGACACAACAAGCAACAAGCGCCTCCACATGCGGACTCTTCCAAAACCGAAAATGAAAGATTACCTCCGTTCCACATCACCTACACGACGTCACCATGTGTCTCCATGCCGCCAAAGCGAACGAACGGTCAGCGGCTCTACCGAGACCAGGTTGGCCAGGGACGCAGCACTCTTTCTGGCGCAGCAGCTCGGGCCCCTTCAGCTCTCCCGCTCTTTAAGATTCAAACCTCTTAGTCGCAACCCCGCTCCTTCTTAGTCCCAACCCTTCGGGCAAAACCAACTTATCATCGGAGTCGCGCAGAACCCGTGCCCCACCGGCACCCTGGGCTTCTTCCAAGACCACCCACGCCGGACTGCTCCTCCGTCTCGGGAAGTGGGTTTTATCCACGAAAGCTCACGTCCACGTACAACAGTTGGCTTCGAGGGGCCCCCGAGGTATCCCTTTCGGGCTTTTCCGTTCTCCTGGAATTGAATAGCTAATTAATTTAGCTTGCTCCTCTTCTTTTCCATGGCGCTTGCACAGACTAAGAGGGCTAGCTGTCCGAACCGGACAGCTTCCTGGGTGGGTCGTCTTCGCAGCCCTCCTTCTGCAGGCGGGCTGAGAGCGGGGTTTTCCTCTTTCGAGTTGTGCAGAGTCGAACTGCCAGAGCTGGTCTCGCCGTCTCCTGTCCTTCTTCTCCGCCCCGCGGGCAGGCTCCTAAGCCACCTTGCCCCCGCCCCTGCAAAAGAGGAAGGGCGAGCCCTTGGCGGCAGCAAAAGGCCATCGAGGAAGCAAAAGCCTACAGCACCCGGTATTCCCAGGCGGTCTCCCATCCAAGTACTAACCAGGCCCGACCCTGCTTAGCTTCCGAGATCAGACGAGATCGGGCGTGTTCAGGGTGGTATGGCCGTAGGCAGAGGGACTGCTCTCTTTGCCTCTCTTCAAGGCGAAACCGCCCGGCCAAGCCCCAGACGTACGTACCTCGGCCTCACCTCTGACCTTTCACTGCCCACGGAACCCTCCTGGGGATTCTGCCTACGCCTACGGAACCAGAAAAAATTCTTCCTAGTCTTCTACCGACCACTGACTTGACTGACCCGCCTCCTCATCCAACCTGCAACCACGCACCCACAAAGTGGCTCCCCTCTCATTCACAACGCTCCAACACAACACCCCCCACTCGACCACAACAACAACATCCTGCCATTTCACTCCCCTACACCTTCCAAACACCAAACCGCCAGGGGCTGCTTCTACAATTTCACACCTCGCCTCTCCTTTTCACTTTCGCATTCAGACCAACTTCCAAGATCTCCTCCTCCCCTGGCCTGGCCAGACACAACAAGCAACAAGCGCCTCCACATGCGGACTCTTCCAAAACCGAAAATGAAAGATTACCTCCGTTCCACATCAGCTACATGACGTCACCATGTGTCTCCATGCCGCCAAAGCGAACGAACGGTCAGCGGCTCTACCGAGACCAGGTTGGCCAGGGACGCAGCACTCTTTCTGGCGCAGCAGCTCGGGCCCCTTCAGCTCTCCCGCTCCTTAACATTCAAACCTCTTAGTCGCAACCCCGCTCCTTCTTAGTCCCAACCCTTCGGGCAAAACCAACTTATCATCGGAGTCGCGCAGAACCCGTGCCCCACCGGCACCCTGGGCTTCTTCCAAGACCACCCACGCCGGACTGCTCCTCCGTCTCGGGAAGTGGGTTTTATCCACGAAAGCTCACGTCCACGTACAACAGTTGGCTTCGAGGGGCCCCCGAGGTATCCCTTTCGGGCTTTTCCGTTCTCCTGGAATTGAATAGCTAATTAATTTAGCTTGCTCCTCTTCTTTTCCATGGCGCTTGCACAGACTAAGAGGGCTAGCTGTCCGAACCGGACAGCTTCCTGGGTGGGTCGTCTTCGCAGCCCTCCTTCTGCAGGCGGGCTGAGAGCGGGGTTTTCCTCTTTCGAGTTGTGCAGAGTCGAACTGCCAGCGCTGGTCTCGCCGTCTCCTGTCCTTCTTCTCCGCCCCGCGGGCAGGCTCCTAAGCCACCTTGCCCCCGCCCCTGCAAAAGAGGAAGGGCGAGCCCTTGGCGGCAGCAAAAGGCCATCGAGGAAGCAAAAGCCTACAGCACCCGGTATTCCCAGGCGGTCTCCCATCCAAGTACTAACCAGGCCCGACCCTGCTTAGCTTCCGAGATCAGACGAGATCGGGCGTGTTCAGGGTGGTATGGCCGTAGGCAGAGGGACTGCTCTCTTTGCCTCTCTTCAAGGCGAAACCGCCCGGCCAAGCCCCAGACGTATGTACCTCGGCCTCACCTCTGACCTTTCACTGCCCACGGAACCCTCCTGGGGATTCTGCCTACGCCTACGGAACCAGAAAAAATTCTTCCTAGTCTTCTACCGACCACTGACTTGACTGACCCGCCTCCTCATCCAACCTGCAACCACGCACCCACAAAGTGGCTCCCCTCTCATTCACAACGCTCCAACACAACACCCCCCACTCGACCACAACAACAACATCCTGCCATTTCACTCCCCTACACCTACCAAACACCAAACCGCCAGGGGCTGCTTCTACAATTTCACACCTCGCCTCTCCTTTTCACTTTCGCATTCAGACCAACTTCCAAGATCTCCTCCTCCCCTGGCCTGGCCAGACACAACAAGCAACAAGCGCCTCCACATGCGGACTCTTCCAAAACCGAAAATGAAAGATTACCTCCGTTCCACATCAGCTACACGACGTCACCATGTGTCTCCATGCCGCCAAAGCGAACGAACGGTCAGCGGCTCTACCGAGACCAGGTTGGCCAGGGACGCAGCACTCTTTCTGGCGCAGCAGCTCGGGCCCCTTCAGCTCTCCCGCTCTTTAAGATTCAAACCTCTTAGTCGCAACCCCGCTCCTTCTTAGTCCCAACCCTTCGGGCAAAACCAACTTATCATCGGAGTCGCGCAGAACCCGTGCCCCACCGGCACCCTGGGCTTCTTCCAAGACCACCCACGCCGGACTGCTCCTCCGTCTCGGGAAGTGGGTTTTATCCACGAAAGCTCACGTCCACGTACAACAGTTGGCTTCGAGGGGCCCCCGAGGTATCCCTTTCGGGCTTTTCCGTTCTCCTGGAATTGAATAGCTAATTAATTTAGCTTGCTCCTCTTCTTTTCCATGGCGCTTGCACAGACTAAGAGGGCTAGCTGTCCGAACCGGACAGCTTCCTGGGTGGGTCGTCTTCGCAGCCCTCCTTCTGCAGGCGGGCTGAGAGCGGGGTTTTCCTCTTTCGAGTTGTGCAGAGTCGAACTGCCAGAGCTGGTCTCGCCGTCTCCTGTCCTTCTTCTCCGCCCCGCGGGCAGGCTCCTAAGCCACCTTGCCCCCGCCCCTGCAAAAGAGGAAGGGCGAGCCCTTGGCGGCAGCAAAAGGCCATCGAGGAAGCAAAAGCCTACAGCACCCGGTATTCCCAGGCGGTCTCCCATCCAAGTACTAACCAGGCCCGACCCTGCTTAGCTTCCGAGATCAGACGAGATCGGGCGTGTTCAAGGTGGTATGGCCGTAGGCAGAGGGACTGCTCTCTTTGCCTCTCTTCAAGGCGAAACCGCCCGGCCAAGCCCCAGACGTACGTACCTCGGCCTCACCTCTGACCTTTCACTGCCCACGGAACCCTCCTGGGGATTCTGCCTACGCCTACGGAACCAGAAAAAATTCTTCCTAGTCTTCTACCGACCACTGACTTGACTGACCCGCCTCCTCATCCAACCTGCAACCACGCACCCACAAAGTGGCTCCCCTCTCATTCACAACGCTCCAACACAACACCCCCCACTCGACCACAACAACAACATCCTGCCATTTCACTCCCCTACACCTTCCAAACACCAAACCGCCAGGGGCTGCTTCTACAATTTCACACCTCGCCTCTCCTTTTCACTTTCGCATTCAGACCAACTTCCAAGATCTCCTCCTCCCCTGGCCTGGCCAGACACAACAAGCAACAAGCGCCTCCACATGCGGACTCTTCCAAAACCGAAAATGAAAGATTACCTCCGTTCCACATCAGCTACATGACGTCACCATGTGTCTCCATGCCGCCAAAGCGAACGAACGGTCAGCGGCTCTACCGAGACCAGGTTGGCCAGGGACGCAGCACTCTTTCTGGCGCAGCAGCTCGGGCCCCTTCAGCTCTCCCGCTCTTTAAGATTCAAACCTCTTAGTCGCAACCCCGCTCCTTCTTAGTCCCAACCCTTCGGGCAAAACCAACTTATCATCGGAGTCGCGCAGAACCCGTGCCCCACCGGCACCCTGGGCTTCTTCCAAGACCACCCACGCCGGACTGCTCCTCCGTCTCGGGAAGTGGGTTTTATCCACGAAAGCTCACGTCCACGTACAACAGTTGGCTTCGAGGGGCCCCCGAGGTATCCCTTTCGGGCTTTTCCGTTCTCCTGGAATTGAATAGCTAATTAATTTAGCTTGCTCCTCTTCTTTTCCATGGCGCTTGCACAGACTAAGAGGGCTAGCTGTCCGAACCGGACAGCTTCCTGGGTGGGTCGTCTTCGCAGCCCTCCTTCTGCAGGCGGGCTGAGAGCGGGGTTTTCCTCTTTCGAGTTGTGCAGAGTCGAACTGCCAGCGCTGGTCTCGCCGTCTCCTGTCCTTCTTCTCCGCCCCGCGGGCAGGCTCCTAAGCCACCTTGCCCCCGCCCCTGCAAAAGAGGAAGGGCGAGCCCTTGGCGGCAGCAAAAGGCCATCGAGGAAGCAAAAGCCTACAGCACCCGGTATTCCCAGGCGGTCTCCCATCCAAGTACTAACCAGGCCCGACCCTGCTTAGCTTCCGAGATCAGACGAGATCGGGCGTGTTCAGGGTGGTATGGCCGTAGGCAGAGGGACTGCTCTCTTTGCCTCTCTTCAAGGCGAAACCGCCCGGCCAAGCCCCAGACGTACGTACCTCGGCCTCACCTCTGACCTTTCACTGCCCACGGAACCCTCCTGGGGATTCTGCCTATGCCTACGGAACCAGAAAAAATTCTTCCTAGTCTTCTACCGACCACTGACTTGACTGACCCGCCTCCTCATCCAACCTGCAACCACGCACCCACAAAGTGGCTCCCCTCTCATTCACAACGCTCCAACACAACACCCCCCACTCGACCACAACAACAACATCCTGCCATTTCACTCCCCTACACCTACCAAACACCAAACCGCCAGGGGCTGCTTCTACAATTTCACACCTCGCCTCTCCTTTTCACTTTCGCATTCAGACCAACTTCCAAGATCTCCTCCTCCCCTGGCCTGGCCAGACACAACAAGCAACAAGCGCCTCCACATGCGGACTCTTCCAAAACCGAAAATGAAAGATTACCTCCGTTCCACATCAGCTACACGACGTCACCATGTGTCTCCATGCCGCCAAAGCGAACGAACGGTCAGCGGCTCTACCGAGACCAGGTTGGCCAGGGACGCAGCACTCTTTCTGGCGCAGCAGCTCGGGCCCCTTCAGCTCTCCCGCTCTTTAAGATTCAAACCTCTTAGTCGCAACCCCGCTCCTTCTTAGTCCCAACCCTTCGGGCAAAACCAACTTATCATCGGAGTCGCGCAGAACCCGTGCCCCACCGGCACCCTGGGCTTCTTCCAAGACCACCCACGCCGGACTGCTCCTCCGTCTCGGGAAGTGGGTTTTATCCACGAAAGCTCACGTCCACGTACAACAGTTGGCTTCGAGGGGCCCCCGAGGTATCCCTTTCGGGCTTTTCCGTTCTCCTGGAATTGAATAGCTAATTAATTTAGCTTGCTCCTCTTCTTTTCCATGGCGCTTGCACAGACTAAGAGGGCTAGCTGTCCGAACCGGACAGCTTCCTGGGTGGGTCGTCTTCGCAGCCCTCCTTCTGCAGGCGGGCTGAGAGCGGGGTTTTCCTCTTTCGAGTTGTGCAGAGTCGAACTGCCAGCGCTGGTCTCGCCGTCTCCTGTCCTTCTTCTCCGCCCCGCGGGCAGGCTCCTAAGCCACCTTGCCCCCGCCCCTGCAAAAGAGGAAGGGCGAGCCCTTGGCGGCAGCAAAAGGCCATCGAGGAAGCAAAAGCCTACAGCACCCGGTATTCCCAGGCGGTCTCCCATCCAAGTACTAACCAGGCCCGACCCTGCTTAGCTTCCGAGATCAGACGAGATCGGGCGTGTTCAGGGTGGTATGGCCGTAGGCAGAGGGACTGCTCTCTTTGCCTCTCTTCAAGGCGAAACCGCCCGGCCAAGCCCCAGACGTACGTACCTCGGCCTCACCTCTGACCTTTCACTGCCCACGGAACCCTCCTGCGGATTCTGCCTACGCCTACGGAACCAGAAAAAATTCTTCCTAGTCTTCTACCGACCACTGACTTGACTGACCCGCCTCCTCATCCAACCTGCAACCACGCACCCACAAAGTGGCTCCCCTCTCATTCACAACGCTCCAACACAACACCCCCCACTCGACCACAACAACAACATCCTGCCATTTCACTCCCCTACACCTTCCAAACACCAAACCGCCAGGGGCTGCTTCTACAATTTCACACCTCGCCTCTCCTTTTCACTTTCGCATTCAGACCAACTTCCAAGATCTCCTCCTCCCCTGGCCTGGCCAGACACAACAAGCAACAAGCGCCTCCACATGCGGACTCTTCCAAAACCGAAAATGAAAGATTACCTCCGTTCCACATCAGCTACATGACGTCACCATGTGTCTCCATGCCGCCAAAGCGAACGAACGGTCAGCGGCTCTACCGAGACCAGGTTGGCCAGGGACGCAGCACTCTTTCTGGCGCAGCAGCTCGGGCCCCTTCAGCTCTCCCGCTCTTTAAGATTCAAACCTCTTAGTCGCAACCCCGCTCCTTCTTAGTCCCAACCCTTCGGGCAAAACCAACTTATCATCGGAGTCGCGCAGAACCCGTGCCCCACCGGCACCCTGGGCTTCTTCCAAGACCACCCACGCCGGACTGCTCCTCCGTCTCGGGAAGTGGGTTTTATCCACGAAAGCTCACGTCCACGTACAACAGTTGGCTTCGAGGGGCCCCCGAGGTATCCCTTTCGGGCTTTTCCGTTCTCCTGGAATTGAATAGCTAATTAATTTAGCTTGCTCCTCTTCTTTTCCATGGCGCTTGCACAGACTAAGAGGGCTAGCTGTCCGAACCGGACAGCTTCCTGGGTGGGTCGTCTTCGCAGCCCTCCTTCTGCAGGCGGGCTGAGAGCGGGGTTTTCCTCTTTCGAGTTGTGCAGAGTCGAACTGCCAGCGCTGGTCTCGCCGTCTCCTGTCCTTCTTCTCCGCCCCGCGGGCAGGCTCCTAAGCCACCTTGCCCCCGCCCCTGCAAAAGAGGAAGGGCGAGCCCTTGGCGGCAGCAAAAGGCCATCGAGGAAGCAAAAGCCTACAGCACCCGGTATTCCCAGGCGGTCTCCCATCCAAGTACTAACCAGGCCCGACCCTGCTTAGCTTCCGAGATCAGACGAGATCGGGCGTGTTCAGGGTGGTATGGCCGTAGGCAGAGGGACTGCTCTCTTTGCTTCTCTTCAAGGCGAAACCGCCCGGCCAAGCCCCAGACGTACGTACCTCGGCCTCACCTCTGACCTTTCACTGCCCACGGAACCCTCCTGGGGATTCTGCCTATGCCTACGGAACCAGAAAAAATTCTTCCTAGTCTTCTACCGACCACTGACTTGACTGACCCGCCTCCTCATCCAACCTGCAACCACGCACCCACAAAGTGGCTCCCCTCTCATTCACAACGCTCCAACACAACACCCCCCACTCGACCACAACAACAACATCCTGCCATTTCACTCCCCTACACCTACCAAACACCAAACCGCCAGGGGCTGCTTCTACAATTTCACACCTCGCCTCTCCTTTTCACTTTCGCATTCAGACCAACTTCCAAGATCTCCTCCTCCCCTGGCCTGGCCAGACACAACAAGCAACAAGCGCCTCCACATGCGGACTCTTCCAAAACCGAAAATGAAAGATTACCTCCGTTCCACATCAGCTACACGACGTCACCATGTGTCTCCATGCCGCCAAAGCGAACGAACGGTCAGCGGCTCTACCGAGACCAGGTTGGCCAGGGACGCAGCACTCTTTCTGGCGCAGCAGCTCGGGCCCCTTCAGCTCTCCCGCTCTTTAAGATTCAAACCTCTTAGTCGCAACCCCGCTCCTTCTTAGTCCCAACCCTTCGGGCAAAACCAACTTATCATCGGAGTCGCGCAGAACCCGTGCCCCACCGGCACCCTGGGCTTCTTCCAAGACCACCCACGCCGGACTGCTCCTCCGTCTCGGCAAGTGGGTTTTATCCACGAAAGCTCACGTCCACGTACAACAGTTGGCTTCGAGGGGCCCCCGAGGTATCCCTTTCGGGCTTTTCCGTTCTCCTGGAATTGAATAGCTAATTAATTTAGCTTGCTCCTCTTCTTTTCCATGGCGCTTGCACAGACTAAGAGGGCTAGCTGTCCGAACCGGACAGCTTCCTGGGTGGGTCGTCTTCGCAGCCCTCCTTCTGCAGGCGGGCTGAGAGCGGGGTTTTCCTCTTTCGAGTTGTGCAGAGTCGAACTGCCAGCGCTGGTCTCGCCGTCTCCTGTCCTTCTTCTCCGCCCCGCGGGCAGGCTCCTAAGCCACCTTGCCCCCGCCCCTGCAAAAGAGGAAGGGCGAGCCCTTGGCGGCAGCAAAAGGCCATTGAGGAAGCAAAAGCCTACAGCACCCGGTATTCCCAGGCGGTCTCCCATCCAAGTACTAACCAGGCCCGACCCTGCTTAGCTTCCGAGATCAGACGAGATCGGGCGTGTTCAGGGTGGTATGGCCGTAGGCAGAGGGACTGCTCTCTTTGCCTCTCTTCAAGGCGAAACCGCCCGGCCAAGCCCCAGACGTACGTACCTTGGCCTCACCTCTGACCTTTCACTGCCCACGGAACCCTCCTGGGGATTCTGCCTATGCCTACGGAACCAGAAAAAATTCTTCCTAGTCTTCTACCGACCACTGACTTGACTGACCCGCCTCCTCATCCAACCTGCAACCACGCACCCACAAAGTGGCTCCCCTCTCATTCACAACGCTCCAACACAACACCCCCCACTCGACCACAACAACAACATCCTGCCATTTCACTCCCCTACACCTACCAAACACCAAACCGCCAGGGGCTGCTTCTACAATTTCACACCTCGCCTCTCCTTTCACTTTCGCATTCAGACCAACTTCCAAGATCTCCTCCTCCCCTGGCCTGGCCAGACACAACAAGCAACAAGCGCCTCCACATGCGGACTCTTCCAAAACCGAAAATGAAAGATTACCTCCGTTCCACATCAGCTACACGACGTCACCATGTGTCTCCATGCCGCCAAAGCGAACGAACGGTCAGCGGCTCTACCGAGACCAGGTTGGCCAGGGACGCAGCACTCTTTCTGGCGCAGCAGCTCGGGCCCCTTCAGCTCTCCCGCTCTTTAAGATTCAAACCTCTTAGTCGCAACCCCGCTCCTTCTTAGTCCCAACCCTTCGGGCAAAACCAACTTATCATCGGAGTCGCGCAGAACCCGTGCCCCACCGGCACCCTGGGCTTCTTCCAAGACCACCCACGCCGGACTGCTCCTCCGTCTCGGGAAGTGGGTTTTATCCACGAAAGCTCACGTCCACGTACAACAGTTGGCTTCGAGGGGCCCCCGAGGTATCCCTTTCGGGCTTTTCCGTTCTCCTGGAATTGAATAGCTAATTAATTTAGCTTGCTCCTCTTCTTTTCCATGGCGCTTGCACAGACTAAGAGGGCTAGCTGTCCGAACCGGACAGCTTCCTGGGTGGGTCGTCTTCGCAGCCCTCCTTCTGCAGGCGGGCTGAGAGCGGGGTTTTCCTCTTTCGAGTTGTGCAGAGTCGAACTGCCAGCGCTGGTCTCGCCGTCTCCTGTCCTTCTTCTCCGCCCCGCGGGCAGGCTCCTAAGCCACCTTGCCCCCGCCCCTGCAAAAGAGGAAGGGCGAGCCCTTGGCGGCAGCAAAAGGCCATCGAGGAAGCAAAAGCCTACAGCACCCGGTATTCCCAGGCGGTCTCCCATCCAAGTACTAACCAGGCCCGACCCTGCTTAGCTTCCGAGATCAGACGAGATCGGGCGTGTTCAGGGTGGTATGGCCGTAGGCAGAGGGACTGCTCTCTTTGCCTCTCTTCAAGGCGAAACCGCCCGGCCAAGCCCCAGACGTACGTACCTCGGCCTCACCTCTGACCTTTCACTGCCCACGGAACCCTCCTGGGGATTCTGCCTACGCCTACGGAACCAGAAAAAATTCTTCCTAGTCTTCTACCGACCACTGACTTGACTGACCCGCCTCCTCATCCAACCTGCAACCACGCACCCACAAAGTGGCTCCCCTCTCATTCACAACGCTCCAACACAACACCCCCCACTCGACCACAACAACAACATCCTGCCATTTCACTCCCCTACACCTTCCAAACACCAAACCGCCAGGGGCTGCTTCTACAATTTCACACCTCGCCTCTCCTTTTCACTTTCGCATTCAGACCAACTTCCAAGATCTCCTCCTCCCCTGGCCTGGCCAGACACAACAAGCAACAAGCGCCTCCACATGCGGACTCTTCCAAAACCGAAAATGAAAGATTACCTCCGTTCCACATCAGCTACATGACGTCACCATGTGTCTCCATGCCGCCAAAGCGAACGAACGGTCAGCGGCTCTACCGAGACCAGGTTGGCCAGGGACGCAGCACTCTTTCTGGCGCAGCAGCTCGGGCCCCTTCAGCTCTCCCGCTCTTTAAGATTCAAACCTCTTAGTCGCAACCCCGCTCCTTCTTAGTCCCAACCCTTCGGGCAAAACCAACTTATCATCGGAGTCGCGCAGAACCCGTGCCCCACCGGCACCCTGGGCTTCTTCCAAGACCACCCACGCCGGACTGCTCCTCCGTCTCGGGAAGTGGGTTTTATCCACGAAAGCTCACGTCCACGTACAACAGTTGGCTTCGAGGGGCCCCCGAGGTATCCCTTTCGGGCTTTTCCGTTCTCCTGGAATTGAATAGCTAATTAATTTAGCTTGCTCCTCTTCTTTTCCATGGCGCTTGCACAGACTAAGAGGGCTAGCTGTCCGAACCGGACAGCTTCCTGGGTGGGTCGTCTTCGCAGCCCTCCTTCTGCAGGCGGGCTGAGAGCGGGGTTTTCCTCTTTCGAGTTGTGCAGAGTCGAACTGCCAGCGCTGGTCTCGCCGTCTCCTGTCCTTCTTCTCCGCCCCGCGGGCAGGCTCCTAAGCCACCTTGCCCCCGCCCCTGCAAAAGAGGAAGGGCGAGCCCTTGGCGGCAGCAAAAGGCCATCGAGGAAGCAAAAGCCTACAGCACCCGGTATTCCCAGGCGGTCTCCCATCCAAGTACTAACCAGGCCCGACCCTGCTTAGCTTCCGAGATCAGACGAGATCGGGCGTGTTCAGGGTGGTATGGCCGTAGGCAGAGGGACTGCTCTCTTTGCCTCTCTTCAAGGCGAAACCGCCCGGCCAAGCCCCAGACGTACGTACCTCGGCCTCACCTCTGACCTTTCACTGCCCACGGAACCCTCCTGCGGATTCTGCCTACGCCTACGGAACCAGAAAAAATTCTTCCTAGTCTTCTACCGACCACTGACTTGACTGACCCGCCTCCTCATCCAACCTGCAACCACGCACCCACAAAGTGGCTCCCCTCTC
This sequence comes from Pogona vitticeps, assembly GCF_051106095.1. NCBI lineage: Eukaryota > Metazoa > Chordata > Lepidosauria > Squamata > Agamidae > Pogona > Pogona vitticeps. The sequence goes on along the minus strand of NC_135788.1, from coordinate 72,290,734 downwards.
ATTCACAACGCTCCAACACAACACCCCCCACTCGACCACAACAACAACATCCTGCCATTTCACTCCCCTACACCTTCCAAACACCAAACCGCCAGGGGCTGCTTCTACAATTTCACACCTCGCCTCTCCTTTTCACTTTCGCATTCAGACCAACTTCCAAGATCTCCTCCTCCCCTGGCCTGGCCAGACACAACAAGCAACAAGCGCCTCCACATGCGGACTCTTCCAAAACCGAAAATGAAAGATTACCTCCGTTCCACATCAGCTACATGACGTCACCATGTGTCTCCATGCCGCCAAAGCGAACGAACGGTCAGCGGCTCTACCGAGACCAGGTTGGCCAGGGACGCAGCACTCTTTCTGGCGCAGCAGCTCGGGCCCCTTCAGCTCTCCCGCTCTTTAAGATTCAAACCTCTTAGTCGCAACCCCGCTCCTTCTTAGTCCCAACCCTTCGGGCAAAACCAACTTATCATCGGAGTCGCGCAGAACCCGTGCCCCACCGGCACCCTGGGCTTCTTCCAAGACCACCCACGCCGGACTGCTCCTCCGTCTCGGGAAGTGGGTTTTATCCACGAAAGCTCACGTCCACGTACAACAGTTGGCTTCGAGGGGCCCCCGAGGTATCCCTTTCGGGCTTTTCCGTTCTCCTGGAATTGAATAGCTAATTAATTTAGCTTGCTCCTCTTCTTTTCCATGGCGCTTGCACAGACTAAGAGGGCTAGCTGTCCGAACCGGACAGCTTCCTGGGTGGGTCGTCTTCGCAGCCCTCCTTCTGCAGGCGGGCTGAGAGCGGGGTTTTCCTCTTTCGAGTTGTGCAGAGTCGAACTGCCAGCGCTGGTCTCGCCGTCTCCTGTCCTTCTTCTCCGCCCCGCGGGCAGGCTCCTAAGCCACCTTGCCCCCGCCCCTGCAAAAGAGGAAGGGCGAGCCCTTGGCGGCAGCAAAAGGCCATCGAGGAAGCAAAAGCCTACAGCACCCGGTATTCCCAGGCGGTCTCCCATCCAAGTACTAACCAGGCCCGACCCTGCTTAGCTTCCGAGATCAGACGAGATCGGGCGTGTTCAGGGTGGTATGGCCGTAGGCAGAGGGACTGCTCTCTTTGCCTCTCTTCAAGGCGAAACCGCCCGGCCAAGCCCCAGACGTATGTACCTCGGCCTCACCTCTGACCTTTCACTGCCCACGGAACCCTCCTGGGGATTCTGCCTACGCCTACGGAACCAGAAAAAATTCTTCCTAGTCTTCTACCGACCACTGACTTGACTGACCCGCCTCCTCATCCAACCTGCAACCACGCACCCACAAAGTGGCTCCCCTCTCATTCACAACGCTCCAACACAACACCCCCCACTCGACCACAACAACAACATCCTGCCATTTCACTCCCCTACACCTACCAAACACCAAACCGCCAGGGGCTGCTTCTACAATTTCACACCTCGCCTCTCCTTTTCACTTTCGCATTCAGACCAACTTCCAAGATCTCCTCCTCCCCTGGCCTGGCCAGACACAACAAGCAACAAGCGCCTCCACATGCGGACTCTTCCAAAACCGAAAATGAAAGATTACCTCCGTTCCACATCAGCTACACGACGTCACCATGTGTCTCCATGCCGCCAAAGCGAACGAACGGTCAGCGGCTCTACCGAGACCAGGTTGGCCAGGGACGCAGCACTCTTTCTGGCGCAGCAGCTCGGGCCCCTTCAGCTCTCCCGCTCTTTAACATTCAAACCTCTTAGTCGCAACCCCGCTCCTTCTTAGTCCCAACCCTTCGGGCAAAACCAACTTATCATCGGAGTCGCGCAGAACCCGTGCCCCACCGGCACCCTGGGCTTCTTCCAAGACCACCCACGCCGGACTGCTCCTCCGTCTCGGGAAGTGGGTTTTATCCACGAAAGCTCACGTCCACGTACAACAGCTGGCTTCGAGGGGCCCCCGAGGTATCCCTTTCGGGCTTTTCCGTTCTCCTGGAATTGAACAGCTAATTAATTTAGCTTGCTCCTCTTCTTTTCCATGGCGCTTGCACAGACTAAGAGGGCTAGCTGTCCGAACCGGACAGCTTCCTGGGTGGGTCGTCTTCGCAGCCCTCCTTCTGCAGGCGGGCTGAGAGCGGGGTTTTCCTCTTTCGAGCTGTGCAGAGTCGAACTGCCAGCGCTGGTCTCGCCGTCTCCTGTCCTTCTTCTCCGCCCCGCGGGCAGGCTCCTAAGCCACCTTGCCCCCGCCCCTGCAAAAGAGGAAGGGCGAGCCCTTGGCGGCAGCAAAAGGCCATCGAGGAAGCAAAAGCCTACAGCACCCGGTATTCCCAGGCGGTCTCCCATCCAAGTACTAACCAGGCCCGACCCTGCTTAGCTTCCGAGATCAGACGAGATCGGGCGTGTTCAGGGTGGTATGGCCGTAGGCAGAGGGACTGCTCTCTTTGCCTCTCTTCAAGGCGAAACCGCCCGGCCAAGCCCCAGACGTACGTACCTCGGCCTCACCTCTGACCTTTCACTGCCCACGGAACCCTCCTGCGGATTCTGCCTACGCCTACGGAACCAGAAAAAATTCTTCCTAGTCTTCTACCGACCACTGACTTGACTGACCCGCCTCCTCATCCAACCTGCAACCACGCACCCACAAAGTGGCTCCCCTCTCATTCACAACACTCCAACACAACACCCCCCACTCGACCACAACAACAACATCCTGCCATTTCACTCCCCTACACCTACCAAACACCAAACCGCCAGGGGCTGCTTCTACAATTTCACACCTCGCCTCTCCTTTTCACTTTCGCATTCAGACCAACTTCCAAGATCTCCTCCTCCCCTGGCCTGGCCAGACACAACAAGCAACAAGCGCCTCCACATGCGGACTCTTCCAAAACCGAAAATGAAAGATTACCTCCGTTCCACATCACCTACACGACGTCACCATGTGTCTCCATGCCGCCAAAGCGAACGAACGGTCAGCGGCTCTACCGAGACCAGGTTGGCCAGGGACGCAGCACTCTTTCTGGCGCAGCAGCTCGGGCCCCTTCAGCTCTCCCGCTCCTTAACATTCAAACCTCTTAGTCGCCACCCCGCTCCTTCTTAGTCCCAACCCTTCGGGCAAAACCAACTTATCATCGGAGTCGCGCAGAACCCGTGCCCCACCGGCACCCTGGGCTTCTTCCAAGACCACCCATGCCGGACTGCTCCTCCGTCTCGGGAAGTGGGTTTTATCCACGAAAGCTCACGTCCACGTACAACAGTTGGCTTCGAGGGGCCCCCGAGGTATCCCTTTCGGGCTTTTCCGTTCTCCTGGAATTGAATAGCTAATTAATTTAGCTTGCTCCTCTTCTTTTCCATGGCGCTTGCACAGACTAAGAGGGCTAGCTGTCCGAACCGGACAGCTTCCTGGGTGGGTCGTCTTCGCAGCCCTCCTTCTGCAGGCGGGCTGAGAGCGGGGTTTTCCTCTTTCGAGCTGTGCAGAGTCGAACTGCCAGCGCTGGTCTTGCCGTCTCCTGTCCTTCTTCTCCGCTCCGCGGGCAGGCTCCTAAGCCACCTTGCCCCCGCCCCTGCAAAAGAGGAAGGGCGAGCCCTTGGCGGCAGCAAAAGGCCATCGAGGAAGCAAAAGCCTACAGCACCCGGTATTCCCAGGCGGTCTCCCATCCAAGTACTAACCAGGCCCGACCCTGCTTAGCTTCCGAGATCAGACGAGATCGGGCGTGTTCAGGGTGGTATGGCCGTAGGCAGAGGGACTGCTCTCTTTGCCTCTCTTCAAGGCGAAACCGCCCGGCCAAGCCCCAGACGTACGTACCTCGGCCTCACCTCTGACCTTTCACTGCCCACGGAACCCTCCTGCGGATTCTGCCTACGCCTACGGAACCAGAAAAAATTCTTCCTAGTCTTCTACCGACCACTGACTTGACTGACCCGCCTCCTCATCCAACCTGCAACCACGCACCCACAAAGTGGCTCCCCTCTCATTCACAACGCTCCAACACAACACCCCCCACTCGACCACAACAACAACATCCTGCCATTTCACTCCCCTACACCTACCAAACACCAAACCGCCAGGGGCTGCTTCTACAATTTCACACCTCGCCTCTCCTTTTCACTTTCGCATTCAGACCAACTTCCAAGATCTCCTCCTCCCCTGGCCTGGCCAGACACAACAAGCAACAAGGGCCTCCACATGCGGACTCTTCCAAAACCAAAAATGAAAGATTACCTCCGTTCCACATCAGCTACACGACGTCACCATGTGTCTCCATGCCGCCAAAGCGAACGAACGGTCAGCGGCTCTACCGAGACCAGGTTGGCCAGGGACGCAGCACTCTTTCTGGCGCAGCAGCTCGGGCCCCTTCAGCTCTCCCGCTCTTTAACATTCAAACCTCTTAGTCGCAACCCCGCTCCTTCTTAGTCCCAAACCTTCGGGCAAAACCAACTTATCATCGGAGTCGCGCAGAACCCGTGCCCCACCGGCACCCTGGGCTTCTTCCAAGAC